>NW_026515540.1:0-2540312 GCF_014898815.1 Panonychus citri
TGAAAACATTAGTTACTCAATTAATGGATATTCCAGCATAATGATTAATTCTGATTAATGATTTCAAAAAATTCATTAATTAATTAAGAAAATTAAATGTTGATTGTTTAAATGACTTTCAATTCATGATCGGATCTCCATCCCAGTGAATCACCTATGGCAATAGATCTTAAGGAAAGTAAGTTGGATTAAGAAACAGAACAGAAACTTTGAAGTTCGAAAGAATTTGCTGAACTTTTTTTTTACTAACACGAAATCAGTTTTCAAGCTGAAATTTCAATGAGCAAAAAATCAAGGATTGGCTGTTTATCTTATTATCATTATTATATAACATCAATTTCACTTTCACCCTCGCTCTCTCATCATTATCATCACGATTTCCTCTTTGGAACGCCATCTTTTATCGATCTTAAAGTAATCATGGTTTCAACTCTCTCACTCGAATCTTCATTTTTTGGTTTTAGAACGTTTTTCTATGCTTGAATCAAGAAATTTGAACATTAGTTTCTTGATGAATGAGAAAATAGTTTCAAATTAATGTGTTTTCATCTAACCCTGGTATTTATTTCTTCTTTATCCAGCTTTTCATGATACTTCATGATTAGAATGAGATAATGTTCATAAAAGAATCACAGATTTTAGTATCAACTTGAAAGTTAAAAACATTTCCATCAGTAATTAAGATACTCTTGTATCAACATTGTTGGAAAAATTTAATATCGAATAAGCATAAATTTACTCGTCGCTCTCATCGTTTATTCAAGTCTTCTTCCTATTGCACTAACCAACGATTAACAATTCGACTAATTTGATGGGCTATTTTCCAAAAAAAAGCCATCGAATGACCTTTGAATGTGCTATTCGAGAAATTTAACCAATGACCTTGAAACTTTTTCCCCTACAGTCCCCAACTTAGATCAGTTCATGTCTCAAGTTTAACCGGAAAAAGCAAATGAATGTAGATGAATAGCTATGTGGGTGGAAATCTTCACCTCATGCTCGCCGGTATTACGATTAAATCATAAGCTCAGGTTAGTATTTGAACTATTTTCCTTAAAGTGAAAACTATTGAATTGCAGCAAATCGCAATTCATAAAGAAAATTCTGTTGATATTAGAGATGAGATTTCATTGCAGCTCACAAAGAAATAGAGCAAAAGTTTTAAATTTATTTCCACTTGAATCTAACCTTAAACACACGAATGAACTAATTTGATGTTATTAATTTTGATTTCTTAACCGATCATAAGAATTTATTGTGTGTGTTAACCATTCCGTGAATTGTGGTACAGTTTTGAAATTTTTCAATTGTAACAATCAACAAATTGTTGGTATCCTCATGACAAGCACAGAGAATTAGTTAGCATCTTTCTTAGAAAGTAAGTTACATTGAACCCATTGTTGATTGTAACAATATGATGTTACAATTTATCTTTAATGAGTGATCAAATTATTAATTGAGATAATGAATGTTTCTTATAATACATTATTTGCAGTGTCACTTTTTGTTCTCAATTGACCAAAGCCCGCGATGTTTTATTATTATATCCTTTAGTATATAGAATTTATCCTTTCAGAGGAAAAAAGTCTCATTTTCATCATGTTGCTCACACATTGTTTCAGAATAAAGTGAAGAGAATGATGAAGAAAGAGATGAAGAGAAAAGAAAAGACTTAAGATGAAAGATGTGGATCAGAATGAGAAATGATGAAGAAGAAGAAAAGTTCATTTCATCAGAAGTAAATTCATCTAAATACCAAGGATTTATCATCGTAGACTGTCATTGGCATCAACATGTTCATCATTTCACCTTTACGGTTAATTCATGAAAAATAAAAAAAAACATCAGAAAACAAAAAAGTATCAACCAATCATTAAGTTTACTAACAACTTATTGACCTCGATTGCCTTTCACCTAAGGTGTTTCGAGATTATTTCAAGTTCAATTTAACTCGAGGTGATATTCAAAGGTTCGAACTTTTTTTCCATTCCCTGATATCGTCTCAAAAAGAGGCCATAGAATTGCTCAAATAATAATGCATGATAATCGCAAAATACAAGACTATAGGGAGATAGTCCAATGTAAATTAGAGAGAGAGAGAGAGAGAGAGAGAGAGAGAGAGAGAGAGAGAGAGAGAGAGAGAGAGAGAGAGAGAGAGAGAGAGATTGAAAGTGGAATCTTAAAGTAACCTTTAAGCGAAAGATATTTAATGTTGACTCACCAGAGTCCAATTGAGTGTCCACTTGAAAAGATTTACACATTTTATGCTCTTCATATCCAAAAGCTTTCCACTTACTACCTTCAACCATCTACTTTTTTATATTTATCTTTGCCTCAATTTCCTCCAGAGAGATAATCTGAATATAACCATGGTAACCTTGATAGTGAATATCATATTTTTGGTCAGAATTGTTGAATCTTTGTCTAGGAGACATTTGAGCACAATAATAAGACTGGAAAAGTTTCAACGTGGACAAAAACTTATGGAAACATTTTCACTTCTTATTAAACTAATACACGAGATTCATTCATCATTCACGAATCAATTTAATCTATTACTTTGTACTCTCATAATGAAAGAGAAACTTTTTTTTCACCTTTATAGTTACATCAAAAGATAAGAAAAGGTTATTGAAGGTGATCGGGTTTTTTTCTAATCTTCTTTGGTGCTTAGAACTTTTTTCGTTCTCGTTTTCTCTATCTCATTATTTGCGATATTCTGAAAAAAAAGTTCCAAGATCATTTAAGAGATAGTTCTAAATTTGAGCTGCTCTTTCTCTCTTGGTAACCGATGCAAGAAAAGCAAAGAGAAAAGGCAAGATAATCTAATGTAAGTCATCTAGAAATGATAGATTGTTATTTTTCTCGATTAACTACACATTATCTTCCTCATCCTTTTTTTCTCTTCCTCATCATCCTGTCCATCTTTTCTCTTCGTATTTTTCACCTTCTACTCCATCATCTTCAAAATGATCATCATCATCATCATTTCCTATTCGGTGAATTGTTCACCTTTCCATTTACATTCTTAACATGATCTTGATTTTTATCCTTTGATTTTTTTCCCTTCTCGAGTCCATATTCAATTCTTATACAACTTGGACTTTCAATTTCACTTTAAAATTTCATCACAAGGTCTATTTATCGTTCTACCCCATGATCTCATTCTGGGTCCAAAAACTTACAACATTCACCTCGAAAATTATAACAAATAACATTCGATAACAAAAGTTTTCAAAATTAAGTTAACCAGGTTAGGTGGAAATATGAATCTATTACTAATTTAAATCACATCTTTAGGTGAAAGATATTTTCATGTTGTTTAATAACATTGAAGGAAACAATTAAGAGCTATTCTAATGGTAGTTTATGGTGAGTTGTTACAATTAAGATCATAGACCTGTTGGGAGTGATAAAATCGTTGGGTGATTTGTTCTCGTTCATTGATAATAATAATTACTTTGTAGCTTTCATAATATAACATGATTTAAGCATTTGAACAATACAGTTCATTAAATAATATTCAATCTTGATAATATTAACAATTATGAAGGCAAGTAAATGAGTTAACTAAACAATAATAAATAAACAAACTCATCAATCTCATCAAAGTAACGATAATCTTGATAATATTAGTAGTTGTATATAGGTGTTATGAGAAGAGGATAACAATATGAACAACAGATTCTAATCATCATTCAAAGGTAATAGCTTGGAAGATTATATCAAACATGATGATGAATTTATGAACAGACATTGCAAGGGTAGATGAGGGTAATCTTTCCACCCGGTAGAATCTACTGAATATATATTGATAAATAATTCTCCCATAATTAGCTAAAATAGCTTAGAACTTACTTTTTGTGAACTGATTATCTTCATCATAATGAATTCTGATGATGATGAAAAGGTTTTAACACATTAAAAAGACTCAGTAAAGAGATGGAAATATTAACTTGGATGTAATAGTTGAACATTTTACTTCTCAATCTTTTACCTGATGCTCAGTTGAGCTGAAATTTCATCATGATAATCAGTAGTTTCACTCATTTGCTTCTAACATGATGATTCGACTTGGATTGTGATGGATTTAAAAAAGATAATCCCTATTGGGATTAACTACTGTTGTTTTTTTTCTTGGAGAGTAGTTGATTTGTTTGTAAACGAATAATATTATAAAACTTGTAATTGGAAATTTAATATGAAATATCAGCGAGAATTTGGAACTTTTTAGATTGATTCAAATTCATGATTCACATTGACGAAGACTCCATTATCCATGAGTTTTATCTTAGAAAAGAGCAGAAAATGTCAATTGTATCTGGATTTTTTTCTTCTTTTTTCATCATCATGAGAAGAAAAAAAAGTTCCGATAGAAATAAACTATTCAATGGTTGGAAAAGTATTCATTGTACATAATATTTACATGTATCATCATGAAAATGTGATACTATTACCTTGCAGTTGTACTTTGTTTCAGTTTGTTTATCATGATTGTGAAAAAAAGTTCACTTATACAAATTAACTTGAATGATTATGTTGATTGTAAATTAAATTCATTTGAAATCATCATACTTCAGGGCAGAAATTTTAAAATTCAGGGTTGATTCCAAAGGCAGACTAACTGAATCATTGGAAACGGTGGAGGAGAGTTCAATTCTCTTCAACATTCAAAAATATTAAGCATGATTATCATGATAAATTCTTGTCATCATTTGCTGAATTTTCATTTCAATTTACTCATAAATAACTCGTTTAAATATAATATTTGTTCATTTGTTTTGTTTTATCAACATTTACCTCATGTTTATGAAAATCTCCATAATAATAATGAATTCAGTTGATTGTTAGATTGAGTAAATTTTACTTTTACTTTCTCATGAAAATTTGTCTATCATATTGTTCACTAATTTTATGGTTAATTAAATCGAACCAATTAGTCGAATCATTTACCAATAAATCAATAACGAAGGTAATATTGATACGATGCTCCAATAATTTCCCATGTAATCATTAACTTTCACCTTCAACTATTTCAGGAAGTTTCAATTTACTTTTTCATCTTATATTATAATCTGGTGATAGTTCAATCTCATTACTTCATGAAAACTGCGATGAAAATATCGCATTTGAATTTCAAAACAGTAGTTATATTAATACAAATACCATCTCTGGCCGAGGTTCCTCTCTGGACCAAATTTTCAGTCATTTTTGGCGCGATTCGAAAAACTAAAGACAAATTTTGCAGAAAGGTCCTGAGAGACTAATACAGGCATTTTTATCCACTATGGCTATTACACGGAATATCTCCAGAACTAAAAGTCATATGAATGTCAGACTTGACCAGAGGACTGAACAGAATTGAAGCTCGACCTTACGATTTTCAAAGTCATTGAGGTCATTTTCCGAAGGTCATTTTAAGGTCTTCGTGTGGAAGAAAAGTTACACTTGTTTAAATTTGATGATATTCCGCCAACTAAGATAAGCGCGGCTGAGATACAAACTTTTCTTATACATATACACATATATATAGGACAGCTGGCGATTATCAAGTGACGGAAGACAATAATACTTTACAGCATCTTGATCGATTTTATATGCCTTAGATTTCTTAGATTTCATTTCTTTTTTTAATAAATCATTTTCATTAGCAGCTGTAGCGACGGTGCGTTGTCAGGCAGTGCCTGAATAATTCTATAAAAGATTTTTACAAATTGGTATTGGAAATTTTATCAATTCATTCAGTTTAAATAAAATCAAGCACCATTATCTTTCTCTTCTTGAGCACTACGAATGAACTTCCTACCAGCATCCAATTATTCAGGTTTTGCCAATAATTCTTTAGCAGTCTGTTTTCGCAGTTCAAAAGGATCCTTCAAACCAACTAGAGATTGTCTATCAATTGATTGTGCCAGTTTTGATGAATTTTTGCTAAGAACATCAAAAACGAACTGGCAATAAAGTGGTTCATGGTCAGAAGAAGTCTTAAGATTCATGGGTAGATTTTCCTGAGACTTGATTAAATTAGAGCTATAACAAATATAATCTATCGAATAATTGTTCCATGTCGGTGCATCATTGATGGGTGTTAAATTGTAGAGATTAAGAATATAAATAAAAGCACTGAATTTTTTTCTTTTAACGTGGGCTTTCTTGTCGAAAACAAATTTCTATGTTGAAATCTCGAGAAAATGATTTCATTAACAGGAAATATTAGTCTTTCGGAGATCAAACCCACCGAATATCATCAGGTCTAAGGCGGCCAATACAATGGCAGACCAATGATGTACCTAAAGACGGCGGAGAACACCAACTCTAAATCCATTTTGGGAGAAAATAACGGCACTGAAAGTCGATGAACACGCGACAGAAATTTCTTGCGGATTACTCGTTGATTTAAAAACACGGGTTTATCCTGACCATCCTCATCAGAATCATCCTCAGCCTGATCATCCTCCTTGTCGTCAGCTGAATGTCCATCATCAAAATTTTTGAAAAGATGTCCGAATATAACCAGAACCAAGGTTTTCAATCTTAATTAGTCTATTTCTTGTTAACCTGAGGTAAAAAACCGAAGGAATTCACTTTGGATTCAGTGTCAGTGGCATTTTTTTGAAATGCCAATGAATTTTCATCTCCGAAGGCACGAATAGGCTCCTCTGAACAAAGATATACCTCTAAAATTACATTTAAAATCATGATTCACAAAGGGCAAAAGACACTTATGATGTTCACAACAAAAGACCAGAAGTAACAAAAAAGAAAATAATAAATTAAAAATGGAGACAGATAAAAGGAAATAATTTTTCTTAATTTTCTCATTGATTGACTGGATCTGTTGAGTTAGTATAAAAGTAGCTCGTTCTGTTTTCTTTATAAATAATGAATATATTAGTTAATATTTTTTCCTGAAATATCAGGTCAAATATGAATTGTGTAAATGAGCCTGTCTCGTTTTACATGAACAACAAAATTGAATTCATTGCAGGATTCCAGAAACGCAAAGAGACGGCGTCCAGGCGCCAGTTACCGCAGGCGTCATTTGTCGTTAACTTGACACTTCATATGAGCTTAGATACTGATTAACTGTTTGTTATTTCAAATAATTACGATTGATATTTTGATTGTTTATTTTGTTTTTAATTGTTTGTTAGTAATTTTAGTATATTTTATTATTTGGATATATTAATTGTTTGTTTAGGTATGATGTGAACTGTGAAAAGTTAAAGGTTGAGCCTTACTAGGAACTTTTGTCGGAGAACTTGTTTGTTTTGTTTGTCATCGTTCTCAGATCTACTGCGTATTCGATTAGTATTGTTGAATAGGTCGCTAATTTAACAAACTTAAAGTCCGTGTCTCTTTCTCTATTCGATGATTCCACTGTTTTCACAAGGGTTGTGCATTCATTTTCATTGGTGACGATTACTCTTCTTCTCATAAAGGTACACGATGAGCATTCTTTTTCCTAGCACTTCTTCATCTGATGTTCAATTCTTTTATTGCAGCAGGACACTTCTTGATCCACACACATTCGATCTTGTATCTGAGAACACAGCAGTATGGACATTGTTCCAAGTCGTGGAATATCGTCGTATATAATCATAGAATTCATACTCTTTACCTTTTGTTTTTAGCGGCCAGTCAGCAAAGTTGATTAACGATCTTGTTGCCTCGAAGACTATTCTCTTCATTTTACCCAATGCCATCGATGTACTAATGACCTTGATTCCATCCCGAATGATAAATCTCGTCAGGGGCATCAATACTTAAGCATTTGAAATCATCAGGTGAAGGAAATTTAAAACACAAAACTTGGAAAGCTCAAAAAGGTAAAATCCGTAAAATCAACGACTGGCTCTCCACAATCTTTTCGACCACAAGAAAAGAAACAAAATTTAAACCAATCTTTACTAAGAAGATAATCCTTCAGATTGACCTTGATTTTTTGAACCAAAATTGAATAGGAGGAGTTATACCAGGAACATTGATCTCTTGATATCCGCAACTGAAGCATTTGTATGCATAACAAAATGTAAGATGTAAATCGATCCAAAACGATCATCCCCTTTCTCAATAAATTGCAAATGTCATGATAAAAGTGACCTTCATCTCCTCCAGCAGTGAGATATTTTCGTGAACGAACTCAGAAAGATGTCGACACAACAACATCATTCCATGATTGATATCAAATCTCTTTTATCTGGATTAAGAGGCCATGGTCTATCACTTAGCTGATTTCGATGTCGATTCTCACATATGAGATATCCAGCAATAGAGCTTTTCAAATACAATCGATAAATCTTGACCGAGGGATCAACCCAGAGGTAAGGTAACTCTACAACTTGCTGAATTGCTGCACCTCGCGTTGGCCTGGTTGTCTCTCCCAAATATACTTTTCAACCATCTTGTAATGAACTGTGAATAAAATCTCAACAAAAGGCCCGAGATTGAACAAACAAACCAATGCTGAAATCAGAAAACAATGACCACGATGATTGGGCATTTCAATCAAATGTTTTGGCTGAGGAAAAACGGAAAATCTTTTATATTTAATCTTAATCAGAAATTGGAACAGATCATTTTTTCTGTTCATTAAGCTGTTGATCTAATAACATTTTACTTTTATATCCACTTTTCTTTATATTCTATTTTCTTTGAGTCTTCCACTACAGCATCAATAGAAGATGATGTATTGAATTCATAGATGTTCAAAGAAATCCAAAAAGGTGAAACAATCAGATGAGATGATGTTCAATATTATTAGATGAAAAGAGAAAGAAAATATGTCTCCATCGTCATGAACATCATGTTACATGTTAACATTGGTCGACACGAATTACATTTATCATAAATAAAAAGAGCTAAACTATCTAACTAATATCGGAAAAGTTGTTGCTGACAAGTAGCTCAATAATAATCGAGCTGAGGAGAGTTGTAAGTGAGGTAAAATCAAGAGGCTCGAAAGTTGCGTCCAATGAGGGTGAAAGGAAAATGTATTAGTCTAAGCAAAAGGGAAACAACAACAACAACTGAACATTGAATCATTGAACCATTGGATTGATGGTGAAGGTTGAAATGTTAAAATGAACACAATCAAGATCAATGTTCATTTCCCTGTCAATCAGGTTGTCTGATTTATTTCTCATGTCCATGAGATGGAAACAGATTCATCATCATCTCAGTATAACACACCTTACATAAAGAAGACTGAGAGAGAGAGAGAGAGAGAAAGAGAAAAAAAAAGTTTTCAATCGTTTTGAGAAGCGACAGCAAAAAAAACAACACCAAAGATGAGATGAAGTATTAATAGAAAATTTTCTTTCTCTCTCTCTTTCTTTCGTTTACAGAAAAGTTTGAGCGGGAAATTCTGGACTGTTTTCAATATCGATCACTTTTCATTTCTCTCACCAGTGACACTAATCTATCTGGACACTTAAAAGTTATGCAACATGATTAACAATCACATTAAATGATTAACATAATCCTTTTGGTATAGATTATCACATTATTCATGATAATGGTGACCTTGTCAGCTAAGACTGATAGGTTAATCGTTATCAATGAAGGGTTGGAATAGATAATCGGTAAGGTCATGATTAAGATAGAATGACGATAATAATAAAGTAACAAGTTGTTAATCGATTACAATGAAATGATAGGTATCAATTTACATTGATTAGAAGATGATGGTAATGATGATAAAGATGATATTTGGGGAAGAGTGAAGGATAAGAGAAATGTAATCATGAAGTTACATGGGATTTGGATTTTGAATCAGGTTAACATGAGAATTGACTTAAATTATTGGGTGGAAAAAGATTATCGGGTTGAAAGGTTTTAAATCTAATAGATGGTGAGAAGAAACAAAAATTTAACATGAAAATGAAAGAGGTAAAGAAAATCATCAATAACCGATAATAATAAGTTAGAATGATGGTCATGGTCAATAAATGATGAGATATATTTCAATTGTTAATCTATGTGTTCATCTTCTTCATGATGGAATCATTTTCCTCAAATCTTCACTCTTATGACTCAAATTTCATCAATTCTCTTTACCGATACGCCTACATGATTCTGGAACTCTGAGTAAAATATATAATACATAAGTCGCCTCATCTTCACCATCTTCTAATACTTATCATCACCATTATCATTATAACTCACATTCCATGTAAGCAGATGATTTCATCTCGACAATATCGAGAGAGAGAGAGAGAGAGAGAGAGAGAGAGAGAGAGATGAAAATTTCATCATATCCACATCTTCATCACATTATTGTTATTATTTGATAATAACAATAATGAATCAAGGTTAAATTGATGACTGAGAAAAAGTCATAGTCTGTATATTAGCTTGACCATGATACTCATGTTAATGGCTATTTCAGGAAGATATAAATTTGTCCAATTCTGAGGAAAATTTTATATAATATGTATTTTCACAATCAGATAGAGCAAAAAAACCAAGGTTGAATTTCAGGGAATCAGTAAAGATTTTCCCTCATGATTATGTTGTACATAACATAATTAATCGATTAGGTTATAAAACTGAAAATAGGAAGAAGAAAAAAATGATCCCAATTATCATGAGTCTTGAATTTTTTAGATAAATCTGAATTATCTAACTGTCATCCTGAAAGATGACAAGTTAACAAAGTGAACTCAACTTTTATCCTCATCTTCAATTTGCCCGAATGGGAAAAAAAAAAGATTATCATACTTTTGAAAATTCTGGTTTGACCTTTACCTTGATTTATCATTGTTATCCAAATTATACTCAGAGTTTCGAGTTGATAATAAAGATTAAAAAAAGAAAAAGTTCTTGAGATCAATTTGATTTCATTGAAAACTTTATCCCATTTGGTCTCTTAGGACATGATTCAGAGATATCAAATGTTAAACCTTATTTAACCTTTGGTCAAGAGGATCTCAACCTATTCTTGTAAATTCAATTGCTGGACAATCAGGTCAAGCTTAGTTTTCATTCTGGAATCAGTGGTTTGAAAGATTTGTTTCCAGCCAACTTGACAGGAATTTTCTCTCTCTCTTACTATCGATAGTTACCTGATTATCTTCATCATTTAGAATTCATTATCACGATTTCATTCTGAACGGAATAAGAATAACTTGATACTCTTATTCTCATTTTTAATCTCTCAAATTCCTCATGGTTACCATGGATTTTGAAAGGCCATTTACTTATCTTCATCTTCATGATTCTCTTGGTCCCTTAAGGACATTTATAATTTTCCATGAGTCGGTCAACCATAGATGTACATTTGAAACAAATTACTGTCCATTCAACTTTCCATTAAATTCAGTGTCCTCATCAACACCAAACCAGCAACATGATAACTTGAGTCGAGCAACTTTTACCAGGGATAAAATGGAAACTTGAACATTTAAGTGAATGAAGTGCAAAAAAGTAACAAATGATAATGATAAAGCTTTAATCATCTTTACAACACTTACTAAGGAAATGTTATCAGCAGTGGATAACAAACTGGACCATGAAAATGTGATCACATTCATTGAAAACGGAAATGATGTTACACTCACATCCTTCAAAAGAAACGTTCAACATGAGAGAGAAACATTCTTTGGTATAATAGTTCAGTTCATGATAAACTCTGAATTGCTACGAATGAATTTTGGGTTAAATGCTTATGGATATAAGGGAAAGTTTCCATCAAGTTCAAGGTCACGATGAAATTTTCGAGCCAGGAGTGAAACTTTGCTTCATGATAGATCAATACATAATGAATTTCGAATAAAGTTTAATCATGACTCTTGGTGTTTCTTTTTCCCTCTCATATAAGCTTGAATTCAATTTGATTTTGGAATTGAAATTTTAGAATTTTCTTATTCTTTCCTTTTCCTTTTTCCTGTGTTTCAAGTGGATGGTAAATTAATATTCCAAATTCTGGTTTCAGTCAACAATCAATTGATGATAAATTACAAATATATCATGTCAAGAGTTATCATCTTCACGAAGAAGAAAAGTGAGTGAGCGAATATGAGATGAGAGAGAGAAAGAGAAAAGAAAGTATTTCAATAATAACAAGAAAAATAGAGTGGAAGAAAAAGAATATGGAGAATCAGAAATTCACCATGAAAAAGGAGATTTTATGAAAATTTGAGAGAAAATAGAAAAAGTTCCAAACATTACTCATGTTATTGGCCTTTTTCACCATAAGATGATGATATATGTTTACTTTCAAGTGGCTCATCATTTTCCAATAATTTTGTCAACTTACTCTTCACTAATTTCCCAGGTAATTTCAATACATTTTATCTTGAAATCTTCAATCCAACTACTTATAGAATTTAAATGAAAGCAAGTTATATTATCATATCCACTTTGAAATAATTATAAATAGTAATTCATGTGAAGAAAATCATAATTTAAAACGTTGATAAAGGAAATATTTATGATCAAGATGAAGAGAAGATAAAAAAAGGTATAGAATTTTATTCTTCAAAGATGAAATTTGAATGAGATTGAGAAGTGGGTTGATTTTCATGGTGAAATGCCATCAACATCAGATAAGATACTGAGAAAAAGTTCATAATGGAAACCTGCATATTGAATAATAATAGTAAATGTTTTTTTCTTCCTAATGAATTAGCCTTTAACCGGAGGTTTTCATGCTAGTGTATATTTATTAATGAGTATCCGAAGTTATTACTTTGAATATACATATGATGATGATGATAAGCGAAAGATGAATAAGATTATGATGATGATAATTTTATTCAATTATGTTCTCAAATTTTCTAATGCTTTTGTATTACTTGGGTTCACTTCTCTCTTTCATACCCATTTCTTAGCATTTGAGGAAGAAAAACTATTTTAAGCTCAACCAAGTGAATACACACAATTTTTTTCTCTTCCACTGAAAAAGGCTTCATGTTGTTTTCTTTCAAAGTTCAAATGCTCAGTCTTTAGTTACCTTCATGTAGCTCATGTTCCAGTCCAGTGGTATCAACTTTTCCTCCTTACACCACCCACTTTTCTTGTACAATAGTTATTACATTGATAGAGAGTTTATTATACCATGCATCATTCTGATTCTGATTTGAATTGTTCATTGTTTTCCTCTTCTTCCTCTCGAATATTGAATGATTATCATGAAATTTCATTTCTTTGTCTTATTTACAAAATGATGTTATCATTAGATAACATATCATATCATTCACTTAGTTACCTTGATCATTAAGAACTTATTATTTACTCAATCAGTTTGTTATTATTCCGATTTTAATGAAAAGACTTGTAGACTGATATTTTCTCATGTAAAATTATATATTAAACTCCATGAGAACAAGATGATATTCTTGTTTCATCATTATTATCCAGTCTTAAACTTGTTAACATTAATAATATAATGAAGCTTATTAGTGATTGAATATGATTCCACTAATTGTTGGATGTTTAATTCAATCTGATTGCATATTTATGTTCAGCGATTGATTCAATTTTGTGAGCAACATTTTCATTAGACTTTCATTGAAATCACATACTATTATTATCATCACCATGGTTGTAACAGTTTTCAGACATTAAACTAAAATTGATTAATAGACAATGATCATAATGGGATAGGAAGACATAGCAAATTGCCCTGAGGGTAAACATCGTTCACCAGCAGAAATGAGGATCTGTATTTCAAGTCAGTCTGAGTAAAATGAAGAGGAGAAAAAAATGAAATTGAAAAGATGAAGTGACGAAAAAAATTATGAGTAACAATATTGAATCAATGGATCAGATTCATTAACGATAATACACCTCATCATTAATCAGTGTTAATTATCATGAATTGAGAGAAATAAAAAGAATTTTTTTTATTTTGATTCATTTCTCTACAAATTATTTATTCACTCAGGATGATAGCATTTACATGAGAGTGAGAACATACTCATGTTCAAGAGTTTATTTCAATTCAATGTTACACCTTCATGATAAGTCATCAATGGTAATCAGGGTCTTAATTAAAATGAACATGAAGAGGAAAATTCCAAAACTTTCAATGAGATAAAGTTTTAATACCTGAATTGAACATGAAACAAGAAAGGTTCATATTCATTTGGAGTTCAAGATTTATTTCAGAGCATTTATCATGTAATAGATATGAAAGGAAAACAAAATTTTCTTCTTTGATAATATTTAGACATTTATGGTCGATTGACTTGGAAAATTTTCACATGTATATTATTCAGAAATTCATGATGAGACTCTGTCTGATAATTTAATCTTTGTTCTGAACAGGAAGAGTAAAGTCATTTATCACTTGCCATTGAATATCAATCTCTATGATCAGACGATTGTTGTTACGTTAATTGATTTATACACTTCTAGCCCTGAGGACATTTCTATTATTAATGTTAATCATGAATGTTCATCTGAATGAAAAAGAGAAGACAATGATAATCTAACATTCTCATGGTTGGAATACGGGTAAATTAGTCCAACAACGTTCGACTTGACATTTCTGAATTTTTCCGTTATCATGAATTCACAAGGAACTTAGAGAAACATGGATCTTGTATAAATATCATCAGAAGAATGACATCTCTTACATAGAAGTCTCTTAGAACCTTGACCTTTGAATATGATGGAAAATATCGATAAAATTTCAATAGATCGAGTCTTGGAACTATGGGCTAGTTTTGAGTTTAGTTCTTTAGTTTTGATAACATATTCGTTTACCTCTATTGATGAATTTATCTAAATCGAAATTACAATTATAAATCCATGGATATTATTCAGTGAGAATGAGACTGAAGAAAATGTGAAAAAAGAAGAAAGTATTAAACTCAAATATGAGACACGAGAAAGTGATTAATACATGTACGAATGTAAATCATTTCATGAACTTTCACGAGAAAGAAAAAGAATCGGAGATAGAACGAATTATAATAATAAAAACTCCAAAGTCAAAATTTACTCGAGTTCTCGCCTTTTTTTATAGTCGAAAAGATCAACAAAAAAGTTTTTGTTTCCTTTTTTTATTCATAGAATAAGAAAATTTTAGCCTCTGATTATTATTCGTACAAAGTTGTCGTCAACTTGATGATGATTAACTTGATTCTCGGAAGAGGAAAATTAAAAAAAAGAAATGACGAGGGTGTAGTAATGGAACCCGGAATTTATTCCCTTTGTTCAGAGTTTTTCTTATTTCCGAGCTGAACTTTTTCTTCTGAATCTTCTCTACCCTGCACAAATGAAGATATATAACTTATCTGTTGGTGTGAATGGAGTTATTTCCAGGAAATCGATTCAATCCTAATCTTTCAATATAATTCAGTAAATCTAATGTACATTGCATCATAATCTTTTCTTCATTATCGATATGATCATTATCTTTAATTTTATCTTCTCTTATATAGTCAAAAGTCACCCGATATTTGTATTATTTTCAGTATTATCTTCATGGTGTTTTAATCTTTAACCAACAATTTCAAGTTCGAGTTTTAAAAGTAAATTGAAATTTTCTATTCAAAGTTTTCTCATAAACTGATCTATTTCTTTCTGAAAATTTCTCTTTAACATCATCATAAATTTACTCTGAATGTCAACCTTAGGAGTGAGTTTGACTCATCTGCACATTAGACTTTGAAGAGATACATTGAAGTATTTTATTACCCTGGAAATATAATATTTCCCTGTTCCAAATCCCATAAGAATTTTTCTTATCTCTTTCTTTTCATTTGATACAATTAATTTTCTCTCACCAATTCTTAACATGATTCTGCTAATTCTGAGCTACTATTTTTCTTCCACCATGATTATCATTCTTGACACTTTTATCTCTCTTCTTTCTCTCTTTAGAATTTCTTCCATATGATTCTCGATATTCCTTTGGGTCTTGATTATCATTTGTAGATGTTATTGTTAGCATCACACACCTAATCATCTTTATCTTCATCTTTGTCTACATCTTTTCTTCATTTCTTCATCAGAAAAAAGAATATTGTTCTACTTCTTTTGTCGAATTTTTTATTTTCTTTATGTCTACTCTTCGTCTGGACTTTTCGTTCATTTTTTGTTCTTTTGCTTATCTTTTCACTTTCTTTCCATTTTTCAATCATTCCCGGAATTCCTAATATTCATATTTCATGCTTCGGCATTTGGGTTATCGACTAGAGATATGCTATGTATACACGAATCTTCACCAGCCTTGTTGGCTAGAATCATGTAGATGATGATGAATAAGATGAAAAGTGAGATTGAGAATCAGATGAAAATGTTTCAGTGTCTATTCAATATCAACTTTTAGATTGTGATATAAATACATTATCATCCAAGCTGCATGAGAATGTCATGGAAATCTCTGAGTTCCATCGTCTCTCTCTCTTCTATGAACATGATGTTGTTACTGAGTTTTTAGTCTTTATCAAGGTTAGATTGATATTGTCCATACTGTTCAGCCTTGGTTCACATTTTGATATTCATCATCCATAATATGATCAATAATATTGAGTCTAAATAAGTTTTCTTTTCACTGATCACCATGAAGCACATCATGAATATCTCATAATTTCATCACCATCATCTGGTTAACACTAAATTTAGCTCAATCTTGGTTATTCCTTTTCAGCAGAAATTATCATCATGAGAAATATATAAATAATTCCAACGAACCTAAGAATCAAACTTTTTCAATTTTCCATCTAAAAATTGAAGTAAACAAAATCCATCAAAATTTTGTTGACTTAAATTATTGAAGATTCTAAAGAAAAGTACAAATATCGAATCCATTTTGAACGTTTTATAAAAGAATGGATAATATTTGTTAGATAGTTAAAGTAAAGAAATAATTATTAATATGAAATAGAGATTAAGGTTAATACGATTAACATTAATTCTAATATTTGAACAATCGGATGAGTGAGATTCTCGAAAAGTTAATTGTTTATAACAATTACGACTAATATGATAGCTCTTAATGGAGATTGGAAAGTGTTAATCACTAATTTAGTAGAGGAAAAATCAAATTGTGGACAAGAATATGATAACATCATCAATGGTGGAATCAGATGGAAATGTAATAAACAATCAAATGTAATAACAAAATGATCGTATAAAAGTATCATGTATATTCATGGGAATGAGATTAACTAATAATACAAATGATAGAGATAGGAATTGGTTATAATTTCAATCGATAAACAATAACAATTAAGATAATGACCTTAAATCAGGTTAACCTGATGTTGTTCATGTGGTTCATCAGCATTTGTTATTAATACAATTTAAATTCATTCAATGTGTTCATCATGTAATCATCTAAATGGACAATCAAAGGCCAATCTCCCAATGGTAAATTAAATGACCAACGAAAGTTTTTAATTACAAACTGATCAATAATGTGGACCAATGTGGCTACTAAGATTTATTATTTTTCTCAATTCATGTGGAAAATAGTCTAAGAAATTGCCAGTTTTGACCATCACATTGAAGATTGACCATTTACATTTAACTCTAATTCTTGGCTACTATTAAATACATAATGAAGGACAAAATCTCTGCTGGTCATCTTTGTTTTTACACTCATCTTGAAGCATCACCATGATCATTATCATCATCATTAGGGATGATCCTTATACTCAAGAGTCTCTGTGACATGTTGAATTATCTTGCTTAAGCTGTAACGTTGATCTCTTTCATCATTATCATCATCTTCAGCTTAAGCAACTTTAATGTTGATAATAAAGATGATAATACATATGATTGAGTCCAAGTTTGTTTACTTATATTGACCAGTATTTACTCAGTCTGTGTATCTTTATTTTTGTATATAACAAATCGGACAACAACAACAAAAATCAAGAGCACATAAACCTAAGGATAAGGACGATGACCAACAGTCGTAAGAAAAAGTTTAGTCAGTAATCTTGTATTGATAATATATATATTGAGATGGTCAGTTGAAAGTTAAATCAATTGAGCAAAAATGTATTGTCATCAAACTAATGACCAGTGAGAGGAAAGAGATACAACCAAAAAAATGAAAAAAGTAACAAGAATGAGGGAGAATGATAAACATTATAATATCATCCTCATCTTCAGACTAAATCATCAAATTACATTTTCTATGATAACATTTACAGTTAATTTCATATTATTTTCTCATCATCTTCCTTCATCTCACTTCCTACTCACTGATTTTTCCTCATCATCCATTGTCTTTCATTCTGAAGAGACGAGAGGAAAAAAATTTCCCTAAACATGATTGATCATTGAGCCTTTTTTCCCATCATGGTGAAAGTTCATCTTCAAAGCCTAACCCTTAACGTAAACAGTAATATAAATACCCGAAAACCTTATATCACATAGTATCACAATTTGATCCTTTAAAGATCCCAATCATCATCATCATCAACATCGTCATGAACACAACATGAGCATCATCATCTTGTCTCCCATGGTAAACGATGAAACAATGACGATGAAAATGAAAATGTTGATAACCTAAAACCTAATAAACATGTTACTTTGTTATTCTGAGTGTTTGTATGTCTCAATGTAATAATAGAGAAGACAAAATGATGATAACAAAAAAGAGAGATGAGAAAAACTTATTCCACAAGATTGAAGACAGAATTTTCATCATATCATATAAATAAGATGAATATTTATCCTCTTAGATCTCATTGTTTTACCATTTCAAAAGAGTATTCAACATCATTCCAATAATTATCATCATTATTTGATGATTAATCCATTGAGATGATGAGAAACCTTTGACCATTGACCATTGAAAGTTATCATAATAGTAGTCACAATCAATACAATGATCCAATCCAATAATATGTTATAATATATTCATGATAATATATCATCAATCACTTTACAAGATAATTTATTAAAAACAATAACATGGTAAGAGATAGAAATTGTTATTGATTGAAATGTAACATTGAGGGAATATGAATAAGTAGTAATGATAATTTAGAGGTTGATTTTTGGTGAATAGACAAATGCTCAAGGAGAAGATGAAGAAAATGTTGATCCGTATGGTTGATGCTACGAAACAAGAAACGTTTATATAAATATCTGTATATTTTTATCGGAAAAATTCAGGATAAAACCAACATGGGAAGAGAAGTTTCAACTTTTCTATTCTTCTTATTAATCGTGAATTCTATTCATGAGGTTATCGTGCGTATCTCAATTTGAATTTTCAATGAATCGATAAAAGTCTCTTCGCATTTCTTGGTCTTAACCTTTTCTTTGCCCTTCTTTTGCTTACATCTTCATTTCCCCCACTCTCTCACTTTTCATAATCTTCTGGAAAAGCCAAGGAAAGAACAATGAAAAAAGATGGAGATAAAAATAGAAGTGAAAAAAACGAATAAGGTAAAAATTGAAATAGAAAATTCTAAATAGAATAAGAGAATAACCATCAAAATATTTACTATCTTTACAATTTCTCTCTGTCTCATCTTCTCTCTCATACTCCCACTTTTCTTCCTTCATACATTTGTCTTCCATTTTTCTTCTCATCTTTATCCTCATCTTACTACCATTGACAGACTGAACACTCCCCAATGTTACTTTCAATTTCATTCTTATATCCACCCTCATAATCTTCCGCTTTTGATTACATGTGTTCCCATTCATATCACAATTTGAAAGCTAAACGAATATCAGTTGACGTAAATAGTATGATGATGATGATAAGAGGAAGATCAAGTAGAAACATGAATGAAATTTCTAGTAACATGGGTTAGTAAGGGATAGATTATGATGAACAGCTGAAAGGTTGGATTAACTGTAAAAATTTTCCATGCTAAATTTATATTGTATACAAAAAGTTAACCAACATAAATCTACTAAGAATTTAATCCTTTCATTCATGAGCCTCCATGTGGCTCAGAAAAAGGATGAGAATAAAACTGTTAACCTTATCATTATCATCCAACATTCAGAAACAATCAAAGTATCATGATGAACATCAGAACGATAAAATCATTCCCTTTTTTCAGCCACTTTTCTTGATGATATTTAGTGAACATCAGCTAATGATTATTCAGAATCCATCATCAGGGTATAATAATAATAATCATCATCATTTGTTAAACAACCATTTGAGGTTATCATCATGAAAACTGTTCCTGGTTCAGGCTCATGGAGTGTATATGATGCAATACAATGAACATAAAAAACATGATACAACATGATGATAACAATGAATGATAATTTATAATATCATCATCATTCATTACTACGATTATCATTTTCTGTGAATAATATGATAACTGAATTAAATTTTGCATCTTCATTCAACTTGTAAAATTTGAGTATTTTGAATGTGCCAAAGAATGAAATTCAAATGAGCTGAATAAAGTCCTCGAATTAGCTCAATCAGATTTAGCTTATATTTTCCATTATTAATTGTTCATTTCATTATTTGGAATCACTATCACTGAATGAATCATGGTGATGATGAGTACAATCAGTGAAAATGAAAACAAACATGATAAAAGAAAGCCAATTGAATGAATTTATGATAACCATGTAAATACTACGTGATCAGTTTCATGGTATTCATGATATTGTCCATACATATAAATCTGAAAATCTTTCATGATTATAATCGTTTCCATGTCAATCTTATTTCTGATTATCATTTATGTTTGTATGTATTTCTATTTATCACCAATGTTAACGATTGCTCATGGAAATAACTGCAATTGATTGAATGAAATTCATAAAAGAGAGAGAGAGAGAGATAGAGATAGAGATAGAGATAGAGATAGAGACAATAATAGATTTGATTTATCTCACCACCCCATCAATTGTATTATCTGAATACATGTTATCATTATTACTAATCGTCAGTAAGGTAATCAAATGATAATTTTTTCTCATTCTGATGATAATTCTGATAGATATTAGTTCTGGTTACCATGGATTCTGATCCCTTGCGCCTTCCTGTCAATGTTTTTCCTTCTGGATCTTAATCTAATCAAATTGATTATCTGGGTTACTAAAACATTTTGCTAAGTTCTCATCACAATCTCTTAGTTTCTTATCAAAAAATTTAGTTCAATTGTGAAATAAAACTGAGAACCTTCATCATGGATGATTTAATTATTTTTCTATTAGAATAAGAAATAATTATTATTAATTTGGTAATTCTAATTCAAAATTCATATTCTGATATTCAATTTTGTACTTTTCTCTATTTTTGATGCTTCTTTCTTTCATCTTTCATTTTATTTCAACATGATAATTCATTGTGGGCTCATGAATAGTTATGCCACCCGAAGATGAATGTGATTAATGTAAATTCACCATGATTGTTACACCAAACTAATGAATTAGATAAGAAAAGCATCAACAACCTTAATAAATTTAACTTATTTATATACCGGAATTTACATCCATTTCATGATGGAATCAAATCTTAATCTTGATATTCTGAAGAAAAAAATTTTTCCATGAAAATTTGATGAAATTTTCACTTCTTTGTTTTTCTAGAGAGTTTTTTTCTGGATCAAACGAATGCAAATTTTGTAAGGATGAAATTTTTCAGAGTTCTGACAGAGGAAAATGTTAAGAGTTGAAGTTAGAGCGAGAAAAATAAGAAGAAAAAAAGTTCTATCATTTTTTGCTTCTTTTCTTCATATAATCAGTATTGTTGCGGCTTCTCCACCCATCTACTAACTCTCTCATTCTCATTCTCATTTTCTAATTCTCACTCTAGTCTCTTCTTCGTTGGCGTTTTCATTCCAACTTTATGAATTCTCTCAGTGGACTTTTGATTGATGATACTCTTTCACTCCAGGCTACTAGAGTTCAGAACTGTTAGAGAGAGAGAGAGAGAGAGAGAGAGAGAGAGAGAGAGAGAGCTCATGATATTTAACCAGAAATGAAACTGATTACGAAATGAAGACAAAAAAAGAGAAGAAAGAGAAAATATTAATATCCCTTGGAATGAGAGAAAGAAAAGCATGAGAGCCTTGAAGAATTGAATTGAAGAATATGATGGAGAAATGATGAATACTCATCTTCTTTCGTAGTATGTATCATATTTTTTTCTTCATCTTCATTATTTTTGATGAAAATATTTTCACCCAACGAAAGAATTTTCCATCATCAAGAGAGAAGAGAATTTTTTTACAAGAATTTGCAACTATTCTTATTTAACGCATTTTTACTAAACCCTTATTCCATTCCGGTTTCAGAGCATCGGTTACCATGGTTACTCTAAGGACTAATGATATTATCTTATCTACAAAATGATATCATTTTGTAGATAAGATAATATTATTCACTTTTTCTTTTGTTTTTCTTTTTTTATCATCTATTTTTTAGGAAGAAACAGTTAAAAGTGGGAGGCTGAATAATCATCATCATCATCTAGCCACTTAATCTGTCAACTGGAAAAAACAATGTATCTGGTTTGGAGAGAAGGGAAAAAAGTTCTGTATGATTCAAGAGAGAAATGAATTTACATGTGATACAATTAAAGAGAGACAATGAATTAATACATAATGATGAAAATTTCTTCAATTTCATCATGATTTAATTCAATTTCCTGTTTATTCAACTCTCTCAGGGGAAAAATACAAATCAAACCACACCTATTCACCTAATGGCATTGGTATAGCTGATAACCTGAGTTGTGAATAAATATCGGAATGAAAAAAAAAGAGGTGCAAAGTGATGCCACAGGAAACAATGGGAATAAAGGAGAGAGAGTATAAAAAATTGGAACTTTTTTTTTCTTGTCTCTTCTATTTATTGTTGATTTTGTTCAATTGTGTGTCAATTTAATCATTCCAATGATTCTGAAACTTCTCACAATCTTCATGGTGATAATAATGATGATTCAGGATGTAAATCTGATGTTGGAAAAGAAAAATAGAAAACAAAACAAAAACTACTCATGCAAATTTGTTGAAAATGCAAATTATTATGTTCAATGTTCAATGTTTATCTGTTTATTATTTATATCATCACAATGAGGTAACAAGGTAACCAAATGATTATCAATGTAATAATAATATACCAAGTAAACGATAACAGAAATGTATATAAATTCCTGAAGAAAACATTTTACCCTTAAGGTGAATGTAGATTCTGAATTTAGCCTGAATGAAAACACAGAATAGAGAAGGAGGGGAAAAAATTCAATGACTTGCAGATTAATCTACATGAACATTATATCGATAAGGCCAGAAATGTTCATACCATCAAAAAGTATTATTTCAAATGTATTCTTGCTATTGGTAACCTGGTAACGATATTTATCATGAATATAATTCTGAACTTTTCCCCCTCTTTTTGTATCTCATGTATTACATTTCCTTGAGCATTTTACTGAAAACATGGACCCATAATGATGACAACAAACAACAACAACAACAACATTTACCTACAACATTAGAAAATATTCATTTTCATTGTATAAACATCATGAACTATTCAGAATCATTAGTCTTTTATGAATGGGAATACATGATGAAATCAGGGTAGTGGGTGGAGGAAACTGGGAGAAATTTATTCTACTGTATAATAATCAAACAAATAAAGAAAACGCAAGTTCATCCCCTTGAATTTTAAACTTAATTTCATTTCTTTCATGAAGTTTCATTCCAAATGAAATGTCACCATGAATCTCCAGTGAGAAGAGAAGTAGTAACATTGTAGCAGCTTTTAAACTCTACAAATTTACAAAGAAAAAGTTTCATTCTAACGGTGACAATGATGATTATCTCCATCAGAATCATTATTCATTTGATAAATTCCATGACCATGAACTACATGAAAAGTTTTATTCTCAGTATTTCTCTCTATGGGCATAGAAAATTTTTTAACGAAGAAAAAGAGATAATTTTAAACTTCTCAACTTATCTATTCTTAAAGTTGAAGATAAATTTCTTAAAATGTTCACCTTTCACCCTAATGGCACATTGATGATTATTTATCATGAATCTTTATCTTCATCACCATAGTCTCATCTTTTACCTGGATGATGATAATGATGATGATAATTTCAATATAATGATATTAACTTCCACTCCCAGTTTCCTAGTTTTCTTCATCTTTTTAATATAACTTTTAAGCCTCATTAAGCTCAGAATAAGAAATGTAAGGTAAAAGAATGAAAAGTTCATTCTCTTGTTCAACTTTTCCGACTCTTGTGAACAATATCATGTTATTTTAGTATTCTTACCTACATGGAATGATGTATATTATATTGACATTCAAATTGTTCATTAGCATTTTCCTAATGATTATCATAAGTTATTATTATCAAATTGTGATTCTTATTGTTGTTGATCATCATTGTGGTTCCTATGCATGTAAATTCAATTGATATTATATTATTAGAATATTTTTTACATCTAAAACTCTAACCTTAAAGAGTTGAAGTTTCTTTTGAACGAAAGAGATTCTATCATGAAAGCAACAGAATAATCCTAAAATTAATCACAACCTATTCTCCTTTCATTGAATTAACAATGAGTATTAATTAATCAATTGCTCTAGAATACAGCATTGTGAGTCTATTTTTAAAGTAGTAAAATTAAAGCTTCTTCAGAAAATATGAAATTTTTTCCATGAAAATCTCTGGCTGAACTTTAGAAAGGACAAAAGGATTTCAGGAGGAAATTTCAATCCGTTTTGTGAATAAATTTCATAATTTTACATGAATATGGTGGATTTACCATGATAGGGATGCTGGTGATAGATTTAATGACGGAAGTTTATCTCAAAAACGGAAATGAAGAAAAGCTTTTCAAAGCAACAATTGATGAGAATTCATTTAAAACTCATGCACAATTGTGTGTGAAAATTTAAATCAACTAACTGGTCAAGTGAACAAACAATTAAACAGAAAACAAGTAATTAAGTGACATAGGAAATTAAATGGTCAACCGGATATGGACAACAAAATCAGCTGAACAATAGTGATAATTAACTTTGATAAACTTTGGTAAGTGTTTTGATTGTGTTTGATTAAATACTGAGAAAATAATTATCAGAAAAAAAACTTTCCATTAACTTTAAAAAAGCGATTACAATTTCCGGATCCCTTGAAAAAAGTATTAACTAATTACTTGAACAAATAACTAATTCAATCTCAATTTGCATATTGAAATCATTATCAATAATCAATTGCAATTAGTTATTAATCTTATTAATGTTTAAATAAAGTTTCCAAAAGCAATAAATTAACGGAAATGCAAATTATTTCCAGCACCTTCCCTTTGTGTTTGTAATTTGAAATTCATTGATATTAATACTCATGGTGATGATGTTGCTCATCAATCATCTGTGTTGATAATTTAGGAGGATAAACAGTTGATTGAGAGTATGTTGATTAAAAGCTTCTACTCTCTAGAACAATCAATTAAATTGATAAGATAATGTCCCAAGCATAAAAATAATCAAATCGTATCTAACGATTCATTAATTAGATAACAATATTTATCTCTTCACCATGTTAACTGAATCATTTTCATCACCTCAGCCTCTTAGTCTAAGTGATTATCAAGCTTGATTAAAGTAGATTAAGATTTGGACACAATGGACATAATCAATTGATGTAAGTAATTGTAGTTAGTGTCCAGTTATTGTCCGATTGCTTTATATGTGAACACCGATGGTCAATTAGTAGACTAGAATCTTAACTTTTCTCTCTCGTGTCTCTTTCTCATTCTGATTGGAACGAAAATAAGAAAAGAAAGATCGTAGATCAAAAACTTGGGCCAAACGATAACGAATTTCGAGTTCGAGAATAGATGAAAATTGTTCTGTATGGGTTTCGATAAATCATTGTCCTAATCACGATTAATGGTGAAGAAGAAGAAAGTCTCTCTCTCTCTCTCTCTCTCTCTTTGTATGTGTGTCCCATTTATTTATTACTGCGAACTGTATCTTCTGTCTTACATCATCACTATCATCATCTTA
Organism: Panonychus citri; assembly: GCF_014898815.1. NCBI lineage: Eukaryota > Metazoa > Arthropoda > Arachnida > Trombidiformes > Tetranychidae > Panonychus > Panonychus citri. Next base: position 25,936 of record NW_026515540.1, read on the forward strand.
TTTTCATGATAATATTACCAATGAGATGCTGAGAAAACTATTCATGTTGATTTGTGTTTATCTAAGCAATAAACAAGAATAAGAATCCAGAGATTCTGAAGAGAAAGAAAAGAAAGAAAAAAAAAATCAGATAGCAAAAAGAATCCAAAGAGAGAAAAAAATAATCAATGATGAATCGATCATCATTTATCATTGGTCATTATCATCATCATCATCTTCCTCCTCCTCCTCCTCATCTTCATCATCATCATCAGTATCTCTCACTCACTCTCTTTACAAGGGAGCAATAACATCACAACTAAATCAATTTAATCAACTTACTGGTCAATACTTTATACACAATGTAATCTACATCTAATCCCGATAACATATCATGTCCAGTAAATTCATTTTCATTTTTCATGGTAACAATTAAAACCAATCACAAATTAATTATCGATGAAAAAAAGTCATCTTCATTGAAAATCAATTCATCATCATGGTAAATGCTGATTTATAGTTTATTTATTAAATTTCATATGATAATTTATCGTCTCCATCATCATGATATTATTATTCATACTTATCTAACTGTATGTCATTTTTTTTTTGCTATTCTCAATTCTGAATCCATGATAATTTTTATTATTCAGATTCATGTTTTAACCTAACAATATCTTGAGGTTTTTTTTAATCGGATCAAGGTAATGATAATAATAATGGTAAATGGTTTAAATGGTTATCAAGTATGCAAACATTGAGGGTTTTAAGTGAGGGTGAACAGTTTCACTTGGAGGTTAATATCATGGTGTAATTGAATTACCTTTGAATGATAAGACTACTCTGAGGATGATGATGATAATTTAATAATATGATATGAATTAATAGTTATCATTATTATCATCATCATCATCATTCTCTATCTTGTTGGTAAATGCATTAAAAAAAAGAGGAAGAAGAAAAAGTTCTAATTCATTTTATTCATGATGATTTATCATCAAATTTAGACACATAATCGAAACCATTGAAAGAAATTGAAATTTCTATAAATTTAATTTTCCTCTCATCATTTTATATATAAGCACACACAAAAGTACAGAATTCACTTCTGATTTCATGATGATGATGATGATGATATTTATCATCATGGTTACGATATCATATTTGGGAGCAAAAAAAGTTATCATATCATTTTGATTGTTGATGTTGCATGAAAAAAAAAGTATCGATAAGATTTATTCATTTTCTTTCCTTCAGAGAATGAGAACTTGATTTTTTTCATCAATTATCTTCCATGTAGACTTGAGATTGAATTGTTATTAATACTTGACAATGATGGTGGTGAAAGATGTAGGGTTAGATTTTCTATCAATAGAAAATTGTGAAATGATATTGAATTTCTATTTAAGATTGGTTCAACTTTTTGGTTTCTTTTGGTGACATATTTAATACACTTTTCCCTTTTATATGTATGTGTGTGTGTGTGTGTCCCTGTGTTTCTTTGTGGTTGTCAGATATTTCATTTCATTTGAATAACTTTCATTCTCAATGATTCAAGAATCCATGGTGACGATTGTTCAGCTTTAATGTCAACCGTTTGTAAGATTTGATTTCATTTGAACAGCTCATCCATTGAAAGATCACTCAGAGAATAGAATTCACAGAAAATTCATCTTAAACATTTTCACCAAATTCCGATTGGATCATCATCATCGTTATTATTATCAAGATAAAATTATCAATCATGATATTTCAATAAGATCAATTGGAAACAGGAAAAAATTTATCGCTCGTCAAGTAGCATGAAAAGTTTTTGCATCTCAATTGATTAACAATTGGTGAACACAATCAAAATCAGATTGACAAATTGTCTAAGCAAATTGTTGGTCCAGTGAATATGTTACCATGTTTTTACAATTAACCCGAAACTTTTCCTGTCAATTATCTAGAGACTTGAAATAATCACTTAGTTACATCTAAATTCAACTGATTAATAGTTTACAATTAAATTATTCTGATCAGTGAATTCAAAATGAACACATATTACTTGTAAAAATATCGACTGAAAGTTTAGTCAGCTGATTTGAGGATCAAACTCATTTGCTTAGTAATAAGAAGCAAATAAGATACAATATCATTATCGTATTAATGATTAACAGATTAATACCATGAACAGATTTAAGGTTTAACTGATTAAATTGATCTTAACGGTAATTATTATGAAACATTGTATCATTATTATCCTATTAAAGATAATACATCAACCAAACAATGTGATATGATTCAAGGATAAGTGAAAAATTAGATTACTATTTCAATGATTGTTAATCCTGTTGTTGAGTTTAACTTTGTGAAACTTTTATTTTCATATAACTTTTTTTTTGCATGATAATCATCAGAATCGTTAAGAAGTTCAATGTTATTGAAAAAAATAAGTATTAAAAGTCAGGGTAATAAAGATGATATCAAATATCATTAGATTCTCTATTCTATTTGTGAATTTAGTTTTCTTTTATCTTTCTTTACCTCTATTTTTATTTCTTTGTCTGAGTCTACCCTTAGGGCATTTTCGTTTGAAACTTTCAATTGGCCCGGGGAAATTTCAACGATAATATAATACAAGAGACTTTATTAGCATCATCGTTTCCTGATATACTTACATTAATTTACTATGCTAATGTTACCGGCAAACAAACAGTTTCAGTAAATTGACTTTTCTCTGGATCAGAATTATCATGAAAATAATTCAAGGAGGAAAAATGAAATGAGATATTTGAAATAATGAGAATTCAATATTCTTTATCACTCATGTATATATATTAGATCAATTTTCCAGGGTGAAAATTGAACTCGACTGGATTAGTATGATACGATAATGTGAGGATAATGAATAAATATATTAATTTATTCAGTTGGAATGGGTTAAGCTGATTATTTTCCTCATCATGTCAGATAATCATGGTAAAGGTAAGATAAAAGTTGATTATCAACTTGATTTTACTAATATCTTTTGGCCAGATGAATAACTTTTCATGAATCATATCAAAACAATTCAGAATCATGCTAATGATAAGCAATTGGATTAATTTGAAAAGGCAATTTAATATTATAACATTGATATCAAGTTGATTGGATTATTATATTTTATATATCATGATTGTCAAAGTAAATTGGACCTTAAGATAGTTTTTGTATAAACTTTGACCATTTGCAAATGGTCAACGTTTATATCAATATTATATTAACTGTGAAAATCTTTGAGAATCCAATGAATATTATCATGAGTCTATTTTTCTGTTGATTTCGTTTCAAAGAAAGTATATTATCCTTCCCATGAGAGTCGATACAGTTTAATCTCATATATTGGATTTTGGAAAATGATAACAGTTTTCAAACGATTTTGGTTTGGATATAAAATCCAAGGTCAGTGTTTACTCTTCTCTCTCTCTCCTATTACTTTGTTTTCATTGTACCGAATACTGGACAGTCTTCATAGACTCCACTTAGATGATGATAATGATGATGAAGATAAAAAGGAGATAAAAAAACAAACATAATCAGAATCAATGAACATGAGAGTCTACATGTTATCGTTTTTGAAATGATACAGAAAATAAATACACAGAAAAGTTCAGTGGGTGGGAAGCGATTTATTAGAATATAGTGAAGAAGGCGGAAGATGAGTTAAAGAGAGAGAGAGAGAAAACGAGAGAGTCAAGTGTGTTTTTTCCGAATTTTTTTCTCTTTCACTCTCATGATAAGTAATCGAGTCTAGTGAATAAAAAGATCATTGAGTTGGAGATAAAGATTATTCATCCTTTAAGGTGAACCTCTTAGCCAACAGATAAATGTAAAGATTGAGGATGGATATTGGGTATTGGTTTAGAAAGAGAAAAAAAACAAACTTATTTATTGTCTCCCTTGGAACTTTTTTTCTCCATGTTATTCAATGTGATTTGGATTGGAAATTAAGTATCAGAATGAATAAGTAAACGCATCTTGAGATTCAAAAGAAATCTGAATTTACATCATAAAGATTAATTTTTCACCCCATAGGTTTTGTTAAAAATTCTTAAGACTTGCTAGGAATCTGGGAAACCTCAGAAATACTACATTTATCTGAAAGGAATTTTTGATAATCCAAAGTACAATCAGAGTCTTTCACGGTGACAAATTAATTAGGTAAAATGTTCACACCAAGAATTTGATTCACATAAAAATCATGTTCTATCGAAACTTTAAACCTCAAAAAGTCAATAGCTATTGAGTTAATCAATTCTTTGAGACTGAATTGATCACTTGATCATGAAAAGACGTTTACATGAAAAGCAGGATGATTTGAGTCAATTGAAGGAAAAATGAATTATATAACTTCATATCTTCGGAATTGGAATATTCATTGATAGTTGAATTTTAGTATCGAAAGGTGTTAAAGAAAACATTATCTTAGTTCAAACTGACTATTCGAAAGACTTTTAAGTGATCCTGCTTAAGTTGGCAGATGAAGATGGGTTGGTCAGTGTCTCTTAATGTTCATGTAAGTGTTAAGGAAAAGTTCATCTTGATGATATCTATCCCAAAGAAGATGAAGATAAACTTGAAATTGAAGGTGATGAAGATAAAAGGAAAACATTTGAAATGAAGATAATAAAATAATAATGATGACAATGATGATAAAGAGAATGGAATAACAAAAACAAAGGAAATAGAAGATAATACAGTGAGAGAGAGAGAGAGAGAGAGAGAGAGAGAGATCAGAATTGTATTATTTTCTTTATGGTTAATTTTTCCTCTTTAACATAAAATTTTCTCATCTCCATGTTATTCATAAACTAATCATGAATTCTTATTCCATGTGACACTTCAATTGTCAAATAATCTCAATGAAACCCAAGTGCTAAGTATTCATAATCTAATTTTCACTCCCAGTCACTAACATAATATGTTACATTATAAGAAGAGCAATTTTTACCTTCCCACTTTGCCTTTGATTCCTTATGAGAATAACTATTTCATGACAAATAGAATGCGATTGATTATCATGATCATGGTGAAGAAAAATTTTCCTTCTCTTTTCATGTAAAATAATCATTGATTCCTCATAACTCATTTCATGGATCAATTCATCTTTATTTCTCCTCTTTCTTTCTCCTCTCTTCTTCTTCTTCCATCATCATCATCATCAGAGTCCTCATCCTGATCATCATCTTATCGTTACAATGTTTTGTTTCATTTGTTTTCTCATATTCTTGATTGTTTGCTGTTATTTTTGTCAACCATCATCTTCATCTTCACTTGGTCATCTTTCTTGTCTCTTTCATCATCATCATCCTTTCTCATGCTTCTTCCTTCCTGTCAATATCTTTTTCTTCTCGATGAAAATATCATCATCATCTTCATCCAGCTTAAGCTTGATCTTCATCATATTGAAAATGAACTCAAGACGTTCAATCTTCAGCTTATCATATTCATCTTTCTTATCATCATTTTTATTATACTCTCCCCAATGTAATATTTTTATTACCATGATGATGATGATTATTATTATTTTACCGAACCAGAAATAGTTGAAAAAATCGTAACCTCCAACACAGAAACTCGGACATTCAATCATCATGATATAATATTATTAGGTTATCATGCTGAGATAACAAATACAATATTATATTGTGTGAAAATGATTGACTTTTGTATTAACAAGATATTGACCAATACTCATTTGATTACTTGGTCAATGGAGACATTGATCAACTAAACCGTAATCTTGATACTGAATTATTAATACATGTATGAAAGAAATCAAATCAGATTATAATTAGTCAACACTAACAAGATGACCAATAGACTTTGAGAATCATAACTGTAACTGAGATTTTCTGATCAGAACTTTTGAAAATGAAAGATTGACCACTTACCTAATGTAAATAATTTGGAGTATGTTGTAGTTGGACAATCAGTTGATGGCATTGATGATGACGATAACAATTTACCATTAATATTATCATGATTGTTGTTGATCATGTTATTATTATTGTGATGATGGTTAATTGTTGATGTTGAATGATGATAAGTTACTTCACATTTGTAATTTGCTTCATCACTTAATCCTAAATTTTTAATCCTTAGATAAGTAATCCCGGTAAGAGTAATATTTGTATCGTCCATTGATATCCTTTCGGGTTGACCAATAAATGAACCTGATACTTTGTGATGTCCACCACCAGTAAATGAATATGAATAAATATGTTCCCATTGTGACGAAACATTTTTAAACCAAGTGACCATTGAAATGGAACCACAACTTTTAATATTTACTTCACAAGGTAATGAAGCAATTTGATCACCAAATGTCGCGATTTCATGGACATGATTAGATATTGAAGATGATGAAGAGGACGATGATGATGGAAATATTGGAAATGATGATGGAGATGGAGACGAGGAAAATGAAGAAAATGAAGATAAAGATGATTGAGATAATCCTTGAACATTTGGAACACAATAAGTTATCAATAGAAAGATAATTAAACAAGAACAAAGAAAAAGTAAATTAATCAATGAAGATAAATTCATTTTCATTCACTTTAATTATTTTTGATTTAATACATTAAATAGTTGATTAGTTGATTACAATCTTAAAGATTATCAATTTTCTTCTAGAAAACACAAACAAGCATGATAATAATTCCTATTGAATTGATTTCAATCCAATTGAAATTATTGACACACAGAAAAAATCAAATTCACACAGAAACAATCCAATCTTGTTACTTTTCAGAATTAAATAATTACGTTAATTGTTGCTTTAATTTCCCTTTTCCAATCATTGTTAAATAATCTTGTTGACTGTTCACATTGAATTTTATTAGGGTAAGTGTATTAATCTGATGTTGACAATCAACTAAATTGCCGGTTAACTGTTAACTAGAATGAAACTTTTCTTTTTTCTATTTTATCACAACAGAGCAAACTCATCAATCGGATTCATCTTTAAAGGTTATAATCATTTAACATTAGATTTACATCTCCATCTATTGGATGGTTTATCTATTTTATTTCTCAATGTTTAATTATCACCTTTGTTTTCGTTAAAGTAAATTGGATGTCCAGTCGAATTAATGGATTAACCACAATTTACAATCTAAGAAAATTATCTAAAAATGTTTTATTAAACTCTATTGTCTAATCCAATATAGTTATATTAGAACAGAGAAAGAGACATCCTGTTATAATTTTTCAAATCAATATCAGAACTGATAAAATCTGAATTAGTAGATCTAAATCGACAATCTTCGTTGCTACTTTCAATGAAAAGAAAACTCTTACTTGAGATACAAGAAATAACACGAATATATTTTCAAATTACTCTGATAGATCACATTCTAAACAACTCATAATAGTTTGGGCTATTTGTGAATCATTCAGAATTTCACATAGTTGCATGATATGAGATATGTAGATGGATGAATAGAGAGGGAGAGATGATATCTTAGTAGCGATCAATAGTTATACATAGGTGCGGTGACTTAACAAACTCGATTAGTGATTAACTCGCAATGGTAAAGAGCCAAAAATGGTTTAGTAAGGTATGACCGGTAGTGAATGAAAGTAATATTTTGATTGTCGTGGTTATTTTGATTTTAAATTTATATTCTCAAAATTAGAATACATGTATTATTAATAAACAGTTCTTACCTTCAAATCAATATATTTTTCGAGCTTTTTCGATTATTAAAAGTTGTGAAAAATTCAATTTTTCGAATATGTATCAATAGAAAATAGTGAAATTTGTCAGTGGTAAAGTGAGATAAAAAGCTAGTTCTTTAAGAAAGTATCAAGTACAAAGAAGATCAGTCTATCAAAAGTTTATTGTTACGTTCATTTATTCCTGTAAATTAATCTAAATCGTACAATTTGTGATTCAATTGACAATCATCTTCGAAACGATTTTTTCAAGACGGCGATACTTTCAGGTAAAAGTTAACAACACGGGATGGAATAAACTGATCATTATTGATTTAATTATCGACAATCAAAGGGCCAATGCGAAAATATTTCTTGATAGTTCTAATTTTAAGTTATTAATGGCCGTTGTTTTAATATACTCAATTTTACCGATCTAAATTAAATAAAACTGTCCATATTAGCTAATTGTTTTCTTAATACATGAAAATTTTATAGCGTTGTGAAGCTCAAATTGTGCTGATTATGGATTTATTATCGAAAATTCAGCCTGATCTAACAAATCAGATTAATTAAGTTCGAAAATTATTAAGAATTTTGACTATAAATTGATTGAAGTGATCGGCAAGACGGACTTTTGCTAAAATCAATTGTTTTACCGTCTATTCAACTATAGTAATTCCAAAAGTTTATCAATAAAATGTATGCACAAATTCAATTTCATTAACTAATTACTAATCTTCAAAGTTTACTTCTATTCTTTACCGGTTACCTTATCTTATTCGATTTTTTCACACAAGATAGCGTCTGGTATATTGAAACCTTATTGTTAATTAGAGGCTAAAACCATTTTGTTGCTATTCATTAAATGACTATTTATTGAATGTACAGGGCGTTTTTATCACTACGGCTATTACACTGAATATCTCCAGAACTAAAAGTCATATGAATGTCAGACTTGACCTGAGGACTAAGCAGATGAAGCACTCGACCCTGCGATTTTCAAGGTCATTGAGGTCATTTAACGAAGGTAGCATTTAAAGGTCATTTTAAGGTCATCGTGTGTACTTTTAGTTCTGGAGATATTCAGGTAATAGCTGTAGTGATAAAAAACGCCCGTATAACTCTGACAAAATGCATGGAATTCAGTAACGTTATACATATTAGTCTGTCAGACATTTCCCTTACTTTCCATCAGAAAAATATTTTCTAATGTTTCATAACCATAAAAAATATGCATAGCAGAATTGGCAAAAATATGCAGTTGCAGCGTTATGAGCCACATCTGCTAGGTTAGGTTAGATCTGTTAGGCTGAGACCTTAGTGAGACTTGAACGCGTGATGCGTTGCTCACTAAGCATATGTCTTCACCATCAGACTAGCTGGTGAAGACAAATGTGCATATATATTCATCTATATGTAGACTGGTTAGTTGATGTATTTTTTCAATTCTAATAATTTCTAAATCCATCATCACGAAGTTTATTATAAACATTTTTTTATTTACTACTGATTTTCTAACATATATGAACGGTTTTTCTCTAACTTTCAGGTGCTTTGTCACTCGCTGGTCAATCATGCATATTGGTTGGAAAATCAATTGAAGATTTTAGTTGATATTTCTATTTTTTTAAATAACTTAGGTGATATCTAAATCAATGCTCTAAAAGCTTTTATCGAGAGCAAAAATAAGTTATCTAATCAAATAAAATTATTGAATTAATGCTCAAGTGTTTATTAACATTGATATCTCAATGCTGTTTCCACAATAAATATTTAACTTTTTTACGAAACAAAAGTAACAGATTAAATTGGCTCCAAAATTCCATCACGATTCTAATCACCAACATCTCTGAACTTGACACCAATGTCCGTTGGATTAATCACTTTGGCCGTAGATTCTCCCATTCCAAAGATTCCACCACGTCCTCCCATCATGTTTCGAGATTTAGAGAAAAGTAGAACATACTATGATTATCATAGTAGGAAGGAAACTGAGAAAATCTCGACTGTTTTTTTGAATGAAAAGAGAAAGAAAGAGAAATTAACATTTTCTCATTACCAATGGAAATGAAATGAACTTGATGAATTTCATCACGATAATCAAACATCGTAATTGTTACTTACACTTCCATTTCATTTCTATAAACAACAGGAACATAATTTGAAGGTTCAATATTCATTTCGGCTTGGATATTTTCCAGGTTACGTTCAAAGGCATCGACACTTCCGATACTAAACCAAAGGACGGAAGTTGTATCTGCTTGAGAGGCATCGGAATAAAATTTAACTCGAACCCATTTCTTGTTGACTACCTCTAACTTTTCAACGGTTCCTCGAGCCAAATGATTGTTGACAAAATCTTTCCATGAGATCTCTTTGTATCTCAACTCATTGAGAACCAATAAACCCAAAAGAGCTGAAGCTCCATAGGCGATATAAGGTAAAGTCTTATTCGATCCTGATGATCCTTTACCACCGCCGAAACTAAAATCCCATTTCCAGGTATATTTATTTTGAGAAGATGAGGATGATGAGGAAGATGAAGACTTTGCTCGTGATGAAGGTTCAAAAACAGATTCTTTTCTCTCACTACTACGTTTAGCTGAACTCGATTCTCCAGCAGCTTCCTTGGTTTGATTCTCAGTTGGTGTTTTCTTATCTGAGAGAAACAAAATGGCGTCAATAAAGAACATTCAAAATTCGACCAAATCAAAGTCACATCAAAATCACTTAAGAAAACAATTTAAGACACAAACAAACAAATAAAACAAAATGTCACCAACTCACTTGATTTACCAAAAAATTTCTCAAATCTTTTTGGTGGCTTATTACAAAATGACCTCCACTGGGCAATCAGTTTACCCAATCTTGATGATGATCTTAAATGATGATGATCATGATAGTGTGAGAGTGAATTATTCAAAATCTAAAAGATGAAAACATGAAAAATAATGAAAAAGAAAAAATTAACAAATCAATCAACACAATGAAAAAAACAAGCAATGAACATGAAAAAATGAGAATCCAAACAAAAAAGAGACAAACCTGACATCGTCTTGGATTATGAGGTAATAGATTTCTCATTAATTATCTTTCATAATTACTAACACCAAGTTAGACCCCTGATTGGAGTTTCAACTAGTTAATTGAACAAAAAGAGAGACATCAATCAATAGAATCCACACCTAAAAAAGTACCCATCAAGTGACACAAATCAAAACAAAAACAAGAACGAGATAAACATTAAAGAAATGGACAAATTAACCAAACCTTTTGTATCGAATCATATTATCTTTTCCAATAAAACCCATTTGTAAACAAAGATACTATTAATTGGCAATTAAAAATTGTCAACTTTCAAATAAAAAACCAATAAGAATCCTATTAGGATTATCCTAAATCAAAGTCAAACAAAAAACTTTGAAAGTTTAACTTTCTGACCTCAACTTGTTTGCAATTCCAATCGCTTAAGGGACTTTATGTTAAGTGAAAAAAGTAAATAAGAAACTAATTAACTATTTTGGTGTTTTTTCAAGCCATAATTTATTTTGATCTTAATGGTTTGTAAACACTAAATTAAAAAATTGATTCAAATCAAACAAACAATTTTTGATTAAGATTATTCATGTCAGGTTTATATGCTCAATAAACTAATTACAATCTTATTCTGTTCATTTTTCATGTTAAACAAAATTACAAAACTATTTTACTGTTGGATTAATTTTTACCGGGACATTAACTCATTAACTTTGATACCAGAATTTAGTTGTAAGAAATGAATTAGAAAAAAGAAAACACGTCAATAGATGTCTCTGTCTACTTTTGAATGAATTTTTGAAAAGCATTACAAATAGTATTTGATCCCAGAGATGAACAGATCTTTTTGTCTACTTTTTACCTCATCTCGTTCTTGTTTTGGTTTTACTTTGTGACATTTGATGGATACTTTTTTAGGTGTTGAATGGATTCTTGGACTCGCATTACGAGCTTAATCATCCTCATCTTCTCAAAATAAATATACCTGAAATGGGATTTTAGTTTCGGCGGTGGTAATGGATCATCAGGATCAAATAAGACTTTACCTTATATCGCCTATGGAGCTTCAGCTCTTTTGGGTTTATTGGTTCTCAATGAGTTGAGATACAAAAGATCTCATGGAGATTTTGTCGACTACCATTTGGCTCTAGGAACCGTTGAAAGGTCAATTAAACTATTGGCGCTGAGTTGACAATTGTTTTAAAAGATTAGCTCTTATCGCTGTATGAGGCCTCAACGAGTCCATTTTTTTGAAGTGTTGCTACTACTTACACCAGGACTAACCAAAATATTTATTATATTATATGCCCTTTTTATATTTTTCACAGAAAATGAGTAAATTTAATTGAGTCGAAGTGGATTGTACCGTTTTAATTTGAATTTAGCATCTATTCACATAGGCCATGTATCATTTAAGCATCAAGTTGAGATACAGAGCAACTACTTTTTTCACAGTCTCCATCTAGTGGATTGATGAGATTTCTATTAAATTAAGCTAGGACCGTATAGGTGCCGTTTTCTCTGCTCCAAGTGTATCCGCCTCTGTACTTATCTTTGAAAGCGTTCAAAAGATCTTATAATTTGCCTCACCAGCCAGACTGGTGGTGAGAGCATATGCTTAGTGAATAATGTAACCCGCGTTCAAGCCTCACATGAGACTACTCTTAACCTGACGAGCCTAACCTAGCAGGTGCAGCTTAAAGCTGCACCTGCACACTTTTATTTCAAATTAAATAGTATAGTAAATAGAAGTAGTAAGCATTCGATACAGTTTGATTTCATGAAATGACGGGAATAAGGACGAGGTACAGAATTCTTAATTTAATTCTATTTATGCTGGAAGTTGCTAATCTTTTGACAAAAGATGGGTCTGTTTTCCAAATTGCGAGAGAAATCTTTTTCATCGCTCCTGATAATTGCAATTCAATTAACTTTACCAGTAAATTTAAAATTAATTTTTGTGTTTTTATTGCGCATGTTGGTTTTAGTTGGGAAAATTTAATCAAATCTAATTAAAACGTTAATCAATTTAACTTCTTCTTCTTATATAAAAAAGAACCACTTAGATTTTACACGAAGAATATGAAATGCACTAAGAGATGTTATCTCTTCAATTGTCAGCAATTAAAGACAAGGTTTATTGATTTGGGTTTTGTTTAAATACTGTTTATTATCTGTTAAAATAATTTGAATAAACTGACCCAATTGGTCAACATTTGTGTTTGGTTACTTTGGCGGTTGAAAGTGTTGTTTGTGTGTGTGTACGGGAGAGAGATGAGAGACTATGAAGAGAGAAGATAAGATGACAGAGAGTAACGTGAGTGACAGTTTGTGGAACAAAAGAAAAGATTGAGGAAAATGGTTAAACTTGGTTTACCCTTTGTCGTTGAACTAATGGACAGGAAAAAGAACAAAAAGAAAGAGAAAAGAAAGAGAAAAACGTCAGTGACCCTCGTGAGATTTATCCCCAAACAGCTCTTTTTGCTGTTGCTCGCCCTCGATGGCCGAATGGTCAAGAGAGCTGTGTCATATACTTGGAATGGCAGGCTTGCATCCAAAGAGTAAGAAGCAAGAGAGAGAGAGCTATCCGTGTTGAGAGCAAACTGAACACGGATGCCAAAAGGTGGCACTTTTTACCATTTCTCTATCTTTTTCCCCTTTCTTTTTAGTTCACTTTTTTTCCGCTGAAAAAAGTAAAAAGAAAGAGAAAAGAAAGAGAAAAGAAAGGGAAAAAAGAAAGAGAAATGGTAAAAAGCGCCACCTCTTGGCATCCGTGTTCAGTCTGGTCTCAACCCAGATAGCTTGCAGTCTCTTTCACTATATTCTTTGCTTGCATACCACTCAAGTCTTGAAGTTTGTTATTAGCTGTAATGTTGTAAAGAGCTTTCTCTTTCCTTTCTTCTCCTTTCCATCCTCTGTCTTTCTTCTTTCCCCCGCCAGCTCAATACGAAGTTATTATCAGATACACATTGTGAATCTGCACACCAGCGGATATCTCTTCCCCTTTACAAAATGAAAAGATAAAGTCTCTCTTCTTTACTACTCTCTGTTGCGAGTATTAAAATCATATCTGGTCAAAGGTCCAAACAGAAGCAAATTGATTGTTTACCACAATCACCACCCCATTGTTAATCAATTAATATTAACAGTTGACTTGTGATTTGATCAAAAACAACAACCATAATGATTCATAATCAACATTTAATAGGTTATGAATAAAAGAAATAATTAATAATAAATAATAAATAGTAAATTAATAAAAAGAGAAAGACAAAAGTAAGAGAAAATAAAAGAAAGAGGATTTCACCTCCGGTGATTTCTTATCCAAAAAGCTGACTTAACATTGCATTCATCAGACCTTTGTTGATTTTTTTTCGATTGAAACATCTTTATGGTCAAAAACGAAATAAATAATAAATCGAACCTTGAGTTGCGTATTTTTGCAAATTACCTTAAATCTCATAAAAAGAGGCTAATAAAATGAAAATTAATCACACCACCCTAAGAAACACCTAGTAAATGTCTCTTCAAAAGTTATTTGAAGTTCGTGATGACGTTCGCTAATTCTGAAGTTAGAAAAATGCCCTTGATTGATAGAAGAAGGCGCCTGGACTCAAGCAATTTGTTAAAAATGAATTTAAGAGGTGTGCGATTAATATGTTACTTTTCTCACACAAATTTTGCTAATTCTGTCAAGATAGAATCTGAAGTCAAAACAGTGACGGTGTTAATTAACGAAAATTCGAATACAGATAAATTGACCATTCCCTGCTAAGTTATTTTCAAGTGCTCATGGAAATTTTTATTTTTGTTCTTAATTAACAACAGGTAAATGTTTAATGTTGATTAATTCTAATAATAATAAATTTGTTTATTAATCAGTCGTCATCCCTGTTTTATGTTTGACGTCGATTGTTACTTTATCGAAAGGTAGGGCTCAAGGATTACTCCGGTGTGGAGCTTATTGATCAATTAATCGAAAACCCTTAATAATCGAAGTTGATATAATGTTTTTAAATTAGGTTAGGTCTTAATTAAAAGGGTCAATTTCGACAAAGGAAGGATCCGGAGGATCTAATACAATCAAGCAATCAAACAATCAAATAATTTTATTAATTATTCGAAATGTCCGGTCAACCATTATTGGCCATAAATTATTGCTTACGCCTATTAAGCTCCACCCGGATTAATCCTTTAAACTTACTTATTGAACTAACTGTAACTATTCTCTGTATAAAACATCATAAAGCCGGAGAAAACGAGTTTGATTTCATATCATTTGCTCGGGTTTCTCAACGAAAAGTGATAAACACAATTAACCGAGGTACTTTATCAAAAAAGATTTGATATTTTAATGATAACCAGCATTGCTAATTACCGTGTCAAACCGGTATTGACGCAAATAGAAATTTACAAAAACTTGAATCTAATTGTTTAGTTGAGCAAAGACATTTTCGATTGGATCAGTCCGAGCAGAAAGTGGCATATGTTAGTTCACAATTAACACTTCATTTCTAAACCGATTTGCACTCTAAAATTATTAATCGAAAAATGTCAGTCCGAAGTCTCGTAACATTTATCTCAATTGAGTGAAACTATTGAGGGTTTATGCAAATAAAATTTGTTTCATTCATTTGGTGGGTTGGTTTCTTCATATGAAAACTAAATTCGAATTTTTATTTCGGCTTTTTCAATTAGAAATAAGGTTTTCTAAATTGAAAGTTTGTTTCACTCAATCGAGAAACACTGCAAGGTGTATAAAACAGCGATAAGAGCTAATCTTTTAAAACAATTGTCAACTCAGCGCCAATAGTTTAATTGACCTTTCAACGGTTCCTAGAGCCAAATGGTAGTCGACAAAACCTCTCCATGAGATCTTTTTGTATCTCAACTCATTGAGAACCAATAAACCCAAAAGAGCTGAAGCTCCATAGGCGATATAAGGTAAAGTCTTATTTGATCCTGATGATCCATTACCACCGCCGAAACTAAAATCCCATTTCCAGGTATATTTATTTTGAGAAGATGAGGATGATTAAGCTCGTAATGCGAGTCCAAGAATCCATTCAACACCTAAAAAAGTATCCATCAAATGTCACAAAGTAAAACCAAAACAAGAACGAGATGAGGTAAAAAGTAGACAAAAAGATCTGTTCATCTCTGGGATCAAATACTATTTGTAATGCTTTTCAAAAATTCATTCAAAAGTAGACAGAGACATCTATTGACGTGTTTTCTTTTTTCTAATTCATTTCTTACAACTAAATTCTGGTATCAAAGTTAATGAGTTAATGTCCCGGTAAAAATTAATCCAACAGTAAAATAGTTTTGTAATTTTGTTTAACATGAAAAATGAACAGAATAAGATTGTAATTAGTTTATTGAGCATATAAACCTGACATGAATAATCTTAATCAAAATTGTTTGTTTGATTTGAATCAATTTTTAATTTAGTGTTTACAAACCATTAAGATCAAAATAAATTATGGCTTGAAAAAACACCAAAATAGTTAATTAGTTTCTTATTTACTTTTTTCACTTAACATAAAGTCCCTTAAGCGATTGGAATTGCAAACAAGTTGAGGTCAGAAAGTTAAACTTTCAAAGTTTTTTGTTTGACTTTGATTTAGGATAATCCTAATAGGATTCTTGGTGGTTTTTTATTTGAAAGTTGACAATTTTTAATTGCCAATTAATAGTATCTTTGTTTACAAATGGGTTTTATTGGAAAAGATAATATGATTCGATACAAAAGGTTTGGTTAATTTGTCCATTTCTTTAATGTTTATCTCGTTCTTGTTTTTGTTTTGATTTGTGTCACTTGATGGGTACTTTTTTAGGTGTGGATTCTATTGATTGATGTCTCTCTTTTTGTTCAATTAACTAGTTGAAACTCCAATCAGGGGTCTAACTTGGTGTTAGTAATTATGAAAGATAATTAATGAGAAATCTATTACCTCATAATCCAAGACGATGTCAGGTTTGTCTCTTTTTTGTTTGGATTCTCATTTTTTCATGTTCATTGCTTGTTTTTTTCATTGTGTTGATTGATTTGTTAATTTTTTCTTTTTCATTATTTTTCATGTTTTCATCTTTAGATTTTGAATAATTCACTCACACTATCATGATCATCATCATTTAAGATCATCATCAAGATTGGGTAAACTGATTGCCCAGTGGAGGTCATTTTAATAAGCCACCAAAAGATTTGAGAAATTTTTGGTAAATCAAGTGAGTTGGTGACATTTTGTTTTATTTGTTTGTTTGTGTCTTAAATTGTTTTCTTAAGTGATTTTGATGTGACTTTGATTTGGTCGAATTTTGAATGTTCTTTATTGACGCCATTTTGTTTCTCTCACAGATAAGAAAACACCAACTGAGAATCAAACCAAGGAAGCTGCTGGAGAATCGAGTTCAGCTAAACGTAGTAGTGAGAGAAAAGAATCTGTTTTTGAACCCTCATCACGAGCAAAGTCTTCATCTTCCTCATCATCCTCATCTTCTCAAAATAAATATACCTGGAAATGGGATTTTAGTTTCGGCGGTGGTAAAGGATCATCAGGATCAAATAAGACTTTACCTTATATCGCCTATGGAGCTTCAGCTCTTTTGGGTTTATTGGTTCTCAATGAGTTGAGATACAAAGAGATCTCATGGAAAGATTTTGTCAACAATCATTTGGCTCGAGGAACCGTTGAAAAGTTAGAGGTAGTCAACAAGAAATGGGTTCGAGTTAAATTTTATTCCGATGCCTCTCAAGCAGATACAACTTCCGTCCTTTGGTTTAGTATCGGAAGTGTCGATGCCTTTGAACGTAATCTGGAAAATATCCAAGCCGAAATGAGTATTGAACCTTCAAATTATGTTCCTGTTGTTTATAGAAATGAAATGGAAGTGTAAGTAACAATTACGATGTTTGATTCTCGTGATGAAATTCATCAAGTTCATTTCATTTCCATTGGTAATGAGAAAATGTTAATTTCTCTTTCTTTCTTTTTCTCTTTTCATTCAAAAAAAAACAGTCGAGATTTTCTCAGTTTCCTTCCTACTATGATAATCATCGGTAGTATGTTCTACTTTTTCTCTAAATCTCGAAACATGATGGGAGGACGAATGGGAGGTCGTGGTGGAATCTTTGGAATGGGAGAATCTACGGCCAAAGTGATTAATCCAACGGACATTGGTGTCAAGTTCAGAGATGTTGCTGGTTGTGAGGAAGCAAAGATCGAAATCATGGAATTTGTCAACTTCCTTTGTAATCCTCAACAATACACCGAACTTGGTGCTAAGATTCCCAAAGGCGCTTTGCTTACTGGTCCTCCAGGTACTGGTAAAACTTTATTGGCAAAAGCGACTGCCGGTGAAGCAAATGTCCTTTCATCTCGGTTAATGGTTCAGAATTTTGGAAATGTTTGTCGGTGTTGGTCCATCTCGTGTTCGTGACATGTTCGCCATGGCTCGGAAAATGCACATTATATTATTCATTGATGAAATTGATGCAGTCGGTAGAAAGCGAGGAGGACGAAATGTCGGCGGTCATTCGGAACAAGAAAACACATTGAATCAACTTTTAGTCGAAATGGATGGTTTCAATACGAAAACTAATGTGGTTGTACTAGCGGCATCTAAACGTAGTGATATTCTTGATAAAGCTCTTCCTCGGGAAAAATATTTGTACACCACAGAGCAATTGTTTGATCGAATGTGTATGACTTTGGGCGGACGCGCTTCGGAGCAAATTTTCTTCAACAAAATAACCACCGGTGCTCAAGATGATCTTCAAAAAGTGACACAAAACGCTTATGCACAGATTGTACAATTCGGTATGAATTCAAAGGTTGGAAATTTATCCTTCGAGATGCCACAACCTGGTGAACTTGTAGTGGACAAACCATACAGCGAAGCTACTTCACAGTTGATAGATAACGGGTCTCGAGCTTTAGTTCAAAGAGCCTACGATAGAACAATCAAATTATTAACAGAAAATAAAAAAGATGTTGAAAAGGTAAATTGATGCAGAATTTTCTCTCGTTTTTTTCTTTTGCTATTATCATACATGTAATGATGGAATAATAGCTATTTCTATCTTGTAATTCTTTCAGGTAGCACAAAGGCTTTTGGAAAGAGAGGTTCTTAATCGCGATGATATGATCGAAATTCTTGGTAAAAGACCGTTTAAAGAGAAGAGCACGTACGAGGAATTCGTAGAGGGAACGGGGTCATTTGAAGAAGACACTAGTTTACCAGAAGGATTAAAGATGTAATTTTATTATTGTAGAACCACCAGAGAGATATTGATGCATTTCGAACAACCTTAAATTAAATGTTTCATTTTGATAAAAAAAACTTACAATTTTCTTTCTACTCCTCAAATTTAAACTAGACCATAATTTCTCGTCAAAGATCAAAACGAAATCGACAATCATACAACGAAAAACAGAAAAATTAATAACAAATAATCCAGCATCGCTTAATCGTAAATTTGACCCAAGTGACATTTTTGTATCATCGGAACTTGACTAATTGACCATAAATCATCAATAAAATTTGTTGTCAGGCAAATCACAACATTCGACCATTGATTTCAAGTTCTCCAACAAAAAGAGAAGAAAACAATAAATAATCACGAAGCTGGTTGACGGTATTGTCTGGTTTATGGAACACTCCAATAAAACTATCGATCATCAGATAATAATTATCTCTCTGGTAAAGGTTATACGTCGAATCTTTCTCGACATAAATATTTATACACCTCAAACCAAGTTTTTAATATGTATGAAATTGACAAGAACTTCTAAAAACTTTGTAAAACTAAACAGGGGCTCAAGATGACAAATACCTGTTTTAGTTGCAAATTCATAAAGTTTACTGACAACCAAGACCGATATTCAAGGTTTATTAAATTTTTATACTATGTGCCAATCGATACTTATCCTGTTGAGTAGTCAATTAAAATCCTTAAAAATATTACACTATTACCTTATGTTCATTATTGAAAAATATTTATTACTGAAGATATATAATATAAATCTTTTCAAACAAAGTTAACTAAAATTAATTTATTTACTTTTTAGTCTATTTTCCATATGATAATTCTATTTGAATTCCTTACATTTGGTACTGAACAACAAATCTGCATATTTTAAAAAAACTAGCTCATTTGGTAAGTCGTGCTAAAATAGTTCAGTCCGTTAGATCCGTGAATGGTATTAAACTCGGAAAGCTTATTTATAAATGCCTCACCAACCAGACTGGTGGTGAAGGCACATGTTGAGTTAAGAACGAGACTTGGGTTCAAACCTTAGTCAAGTAACTTCTCAACCTAAAATCCTAACCTAACCTAGCAGATGCAGCTTCGGCTTCATCTGCACATTTTTGCATATTATTCATGAATTTGTTAATGCGTTTTTTATTTTATTTATTTCATATTATGCATTATTCCATTTTATTATGATCGATATTAAATGGAAATATTATCATTTCTATTTCGAAATAAAATGCAAGTAAATGTGTGATAATTGAAAGATACTTTCTGAAAGTGACCGAAGCTAAAATCAGGCAGACAAGTGCAATCAAAGCGATTCGATAGCATAACGTAACGAGATAATATGACAGGACCGTTTCAAATTTGTTTTGCAATCATTCATCGACATTCAATATTTATTAATGACCAATACACAGACATCATTTTCGTTCGAAAATTGGTGCTCTTACTCATTTGCAAGAATGACCCTTCACTTGAAGAAGAAAGGAATTTGGGTTATGAATTAGAATTTCATTTCGTATGTATCATGAAGAGGTCATTTAAAGATTTTTGGCAGAGCAGATCTCTTATCACAAACTCTAAAGGTCATATCAGAGCACGAGGTGAGGACGCATTCAGTTGAGCTTTTAAATTTTTCAAGAGGAAGGTGTGAAATAGTTTTCGAAAAATGGTTTAGTCATTAAGTAGCTGTAACAATCATAAGATCTGTACTCGTTACTATTAATACTCTGAATTCACAATTCTATAAACATGATGAACTGCATATAGTAAGATAACTTTATTATGAACAGAAACAAAAAAAATCTGCATATTGATACTTATGCAGGATTTCACTATGAAAAATAAGTTAATCATCCAATAGATGGAGATGTTAACCGTATTTCAAACGATGATAACCTTTAAAGATGAATCCTATTGATGAGTTTGCTCTGTTGCGACAAAACAGAAAAAGAAAAGTTTCATTCTAGTTAACAGTTAACCGGCAATTTAGTTGATTGTCAACATCAGATTAATACACTTACCCTAATAAAATTCAATGTGAACAGTCAACAAGATTATTTAACAATGATTGGAAAAGGGAAATTAAAGCAACAATTAACGTAATTATTTAATTCTGAAAAGTAACAAGATTGGATTGTTTCTGTGTGAATTTGATTTTTTCTGTGTGTCAATCATTTCAATTGGATTGAAATCAATTCAATGGGAATTATAATCATGCTTGTTTGTGTTTTCTAGAAGAATATTGATAATCTTAAAGATTGTAATCAACTAATCAACTATTTAATGTATTAAATCAAAATAATTAAAGTGAATGAAAATGAATTTATCGTCATTGATTAATTTACTTTTCCTTTGTTCTTGTTTAATTATCTTTCTATTGATAACTTATTGTGTTCCAAATGTTCAAGGATTATCTCAATCATCTTTATCTTCATTTTCTTCATTTTCCTCGTCTCCATCTCCATCATCATTTCCAATATTTCCATCATCATCGTCTTCTTCATCATCTTCAATATCTAATCATGTCCATGAAATCGCGACATTTGGTGATCAAATTGCTTCATTACCTTGTGAAGTAAATATTAAAAGTTGTGGTTCCATTTCAATGGTCACTTGGTTTAAAAATGTTTCGTCACAATGGGAACATATTTATTCATATTCATTTACTGGTGGTGGACATCACAAAGTATCAGGTTCATTTATTGGTCAACCCGAAAGGATATCAATGGACGATACAAATATTACTCTTACCGGGATTACTTATCTAAGGATTAAAAATTTAGGATTAAGTGATGAAGCAAATTACAAATGTGAAGTAACTTATCATCATTCAACATCAACAATTAACCATCATCACAATAATAATAACATGATCAACAACAATCATGATAATATTAATGGTAAATTGTTATCGTCATCATCAATGCCATCAACTGATTGTCCAACTACAACATACTCCAAATTATTTACATTAGGTAAGTAATTTAAGTCAGTTAATGAATAATTATCTCTTGATTGTAAACATGTTTATGATTATAAGTCAAAAAGTAATCAAATAATTGGTCAATTGTTATTACAGTTGTTAAATTGTTGTTGTTTACACATCTCTTGAAATCAGCATAAAAGATTGACCATTAAGCTGATCATTCACTTTTCCTCCCACATTTAGGGAAATGGTCAATCTAGTTTACTAAAGATGAATTCATATGATTTATATTAATCGATAATTGATTGACCAATGGTCATCTCGAAAATCAATTCAAACTGATCAGTCAAAAAAAAGTAACAGATGATATTTACTGCCATTGAAATGATAATAATAATAAATTGATAACAATGACAATCAACCACCAAAAGTGTCAAAGAAAATAACAATCAATGGTCAATGGTTTATAATTATGACGATGGAGATAATGGTCAATCAGTTAAACTTATGAAAGAGAGAGAGAGAGAGAGATCCTGGTCTCGATTGTAATCAATTGATTTCTACCAAAAAATGATAATCTTTAAATTCATATTCAGATAAATTTTTGTTCCGTTTTCCATTCTCATCTTTCAATTCATTTAAATGAATTTCGATAGCAAAAAAGTCTATGTGATATTTACAATCGTGGGAAATTATATAAACATAATGTGTTTAATGATTCGTATGGTCATTGAATGAATTTATCATCGATATAAAAAAAATCTAGTTACCATTGTACTTGATTGATGATGACCATTAGTGTGATGATCATTTGAATAATATTCAACCCTAAACCTTTTGAGACAAAATTATTGTTGTTTATCAAATACTTCAATGGGATTTAATGCTCTCTCTCTCTCTCTCTCTCTTTGTTAATTTGATTACCTGAGTGTGTAAATTTACAACTCTACAATTGAATGGATGATGAGTCTAATTTTTTATGACTTTTCTACCATTGGAATGATTTTTATCTCTGTGATGAAGAGCCGATGAAAGTTAATAGTGTTTAATGTTTACCTGTGAAAAAAAGGTAATTGATAAAGTCAATGATGATGAGGACGAAATGTGTGGTATGTGTTGAAAGATGATTGTATATAATGAGAGAGATGATGATGATGAAAAAGAGAAAAGAAAATGATATCTTGCTTTTTTTTCATTCGACGATAATAGTTGTGATTATTGGCACTTCGGTACAATTACCTATTCAATGGACTCTCTCATTTTCTTAGAACATTTTAGAACTTCGAAGCTTCCGTTTTAATCTTCTCTTTGTGTGTTTCTCTTCATTTCTTTTGACTTTCAGCTTTTTTTTTCTTCATCTTTGTTTTCATCATCATCTTGTTTTCTCTTACCTTCTCATTCAATCACCACTCCTTTTTTTATCATCATCTCTTTTCATCTTTTCATCTTTTCTCACTTTTCTTTTTCTCTCTATCAACTGACCTTTAGCCTCTTTCTCTCTTCATCATTCTTATCATCCATTCATCTTTTTCTCTCATCTGCTTCTCTCTCGATCTTTTCATCTCTGCAATTTTGTCTCTGTTTCTCCCTTTTTCATCATTCTCATCCATTGATTTTTACATAGAGATGCTCATTGTTTCCCTTTTTTTGGAGCCAATATAATAACTGTAACCAAAGTGTGTCAAACCAATTTTACAGTTTAATTTATAAGGAAAAATCTTACATTTCCATCTATGGGGAAATTGTTTTTCATAGGGTTTCCTGAGAAACCCAAAGACTTTTGTAAATATGATATATATTGTTCAATAGTCACGTGACCATTTTCTTATACACATCAGATGATGATGATGATGATAATTTGACAAATCTCATCTAATCCAAAACAAGCAAATCAGATTTGCAACAAAAAATGCTTTTGATTCATTGACAAGGGATGAAAAGTACAAATATTACAACGGTTATCTGATTGAGGGTAAATGATGTTTATTTGATTGATAATCTACTTAATTCAGGGATAAATCATCAATTTAATCACAATTAAACCAATCAAGTTGTAGATTAACAGCAAAATCAACTAGACAATTAGATCAATGTAAATGAAGCTGATTGCAGATCCAATGATCATTTTGTAAGATTTTGTTCTCACTGGAAAATGTAATTCAAATACTACACAGAGCACAAAAATCGCTACATTTTTACAAGAAAAACGATTGATGATAATGCAAATGTCGATATTGATGCAATAATAGTAAAATTTACAGAGGAAAGAGAGAGAAAAAAAAGAATTTACAAAAATAACTGTGACCTATGAGAAAAACAGATTGTCGCACAATTAACATGTTCCCTTCGTCTTAATGTTCAATTAGCGATGTAATTGCAATAGTCTATGTGTATTAGTAGCTTTCGACTTTGACAATTACAACAAATTGCAAGCTCTTTTTTCATTCTTCCTCTGTAATTTTCTCTCTCTCTCTCTCTCTCTCTCTCTCTCTATCTTTCAAAGTAACTTTTGTTTTCCAATGTTGTTGTATCCATATGAAGATCAATCTCTCCCCCTCTCTGTAAGTTCAGCCTTAAGAAAGTCAAAGGCCACCCAGTAAAAAGTGTTTCCGGTTATTGTAAATGTAACACATAATGTGTATCATTAACACACAGAGAGTATGAAATAGTTGGCACTTTTTTATCAATTGATGATACTTTTTATGATCAACATGATATGTTTATATTGAAAGTCTATGGAAAAAAATTACATGGAAATAGTAGTGTAAATTAATAGGAAATGTTCAATTGACCCTCGAATAATTAATGGCCCTCAATTGATGATGTTAAACTTTTTCTCTTTCTGTACAATTAACACAAATACACTAAATAGTTTGTTAACTTTGTTGTTAAACGTAAAATCATTTGAATGCAAATCTGCAACAATAATAAATTGCAATCAACTGATTGTTAACAATTTAAATTCTAAATAGCATTTAACTGGAAATGTTAATATGTTGAAATAAATTCCATGAGTGTTTCCATCCCTATTTAGAATATATTTTTTTCCACCTTCATTTATTTCGCTAGAAAAAAAAAGTTTGAGCTTTGTAAATTTCTAGAGCTTTAGAAAGGTAGCAAAAAAATTCACCCTTGAAACTTGATTCTCTTGATGCTCTCATGTAAAATTCATTTGAATGAATGAATGAGCTTGAGGGTGTAAGTGAGTAAATTATTCCAAGTGATAGTTAATCCAATTGAAGATGAAAATGATAATGAACAACATCCCGAAATGATCAACAAAGTCAAGAACAATAAACATTCATAGGATCTTATGAATAGTAACTTTCACCTCTGAAACTTTGAGAGACCATGATGATAATACTCAATGAGATGAAGATTAAGCTTCCGTTGATTCTCGTGGTTGTGAATATCTAAATGTTTACAATTACTATTTCATCTCAAGTTGAAGAATCAAAATTGACAGTTACCAGTCACTTAGAATGAATATTTTTTCCCATCTTCCATTTTCTACCTCAATTTCATTCAATATCTTCCAATCACCTTTACTACAATTTACTACGTGTTCAGATTATTATCTCACTTTTTCTTCTTCTTCTCTCTTTCCCTGTAATCATGATGATGATGATCAATACTCTTGATCGATTTCTTTTGATTCTCTTTGCTCAATTTTCCAATCATCTAAGTTGAGAGTGATGATGATGATGATGGTGATTGCCTTTCTTTTCTTATTGCTGATCAATGAATTATAACGGTAAACATGTTTCTCATCTTTACTATTAGGATAATCCTTAGAATTGATCATCAGCATCATGGAAAAGTAAATTATCCTAATGAGATTAACTTTGAATGAGAATGATAAGTAAACAATTATATCAGTTTGTTTTCGTCTTGTTATTGGTTCATGATAATGACCACACAATTAACATGTTTATCAATTGATTCGTGATGATTAACCTTAATTGGCCAAGAAAATGATGAAATGTTTCATTTATCAATAAAATCAACTGGTCAACGTTAATTAAAGCATCACCAAATTTATCTGGGTCATAATGATGAAAATTGAAATTGATTTAAAACTAATCAAATGAAAACTTGATAATAATTCACTGATTGTGTCTAAATTGATGTGATTGATTACTAATAAATCACTAATTTGTGATCAACCTAAATCTTTTAAAATGAAAAGTGAGAAATGAAAACAATCAAGTTTAACCAATTGATTGTGTTCAACTTGATTGCTCTCAAATCGGTCCATTTTAAATAACGAACCAAAGATAATCTGGTTATCATCAAAATGATTAGAAAATCAGTTAATTGTTTAGATACAATCAAAAGTAATTTCCCACAAAATATTTACAAGAGGAAGTTTAAATCTCTCTCTCTCTCTCTCTCTCTCTCTCTCTCTCTCTCTCTCTCTCTCTCTCTCTCTCTCTCTCTCTCTCTCTCTCTCTCTCTCTCTCTCTCTGGTCACTCTGATGACATTTGTTTCCAAGTTTGCATTAGCTGTTGGTCAGCCACTCAAAGCTTGACCCTTCTGGTTATCTTTATGACAAAATGCCCATTTGTTTTACTTTTTTGCATTTTTGCAACTTCCACTCTCCATTGAATCTCATCCATCTTGACCAATCATCAACATAATCATCTCAATTTACTCTCTCCCTTTCTCTCTCACTCTCTCATAGTCAATAAATAGAGATGACCAATAAATCATTCAATAATAATGGTAAATAATCATCTCTTTAACCAACAATCCACTTTAAAAGTGATAATTTTTCATACATTAAATGAACCAGATGAAAGTAACTGATCAGCTGATGATCAAAACAAGGGATTATCATGTTAGGAAATTGAATTATACTTAATCTAACAATACATAATACCTTTGACACTCTTGACCAAACAATAACATAAACTATTACAATCAAATTGAATCAATAACCTTCTCCCCACTTTTCATACCAATTGTCCAGTAAAATACATTAAATGATAACAATTGATGATCCTTCTCGTCCTTCTCATCCTTCTCATCCTTCTCATCAAGATTTACTTCTCATAATCAAATTTAGTCAATTTTGACCATTAGATTATCATCTTTTCCTCTGACCATAAATCTTTTCTTTCTTTTCTCAAATAATAGGATCAACTGATCATCTTCGTCCACCCCGAATAACTGAACATCCCTCTGATACCGTTGTGGGTCGAAATGAACCAACCAAATTAGATTGTCGAGCTGAAGGTAATCCTAATCCAACAATCGAATGGTACAAAGACGGTAAAAAGATTGGTAAACATCATAATCGAATGGTCCTACCTACAGGGTCACTTTTTTCCTCCATGTTATTCACAATAAAAGGATACTGGAACCTATTGGTGTGTGGCTCGTAATGAGATCGGTAAAGCAACAAGTCGAAATGCGACCTTAAACTATGCATGTAAGTTTCGATAACTTTTCCATTTTCTAAATAATATAACATGAGAAATATTCTGATTCTAAACTGAACTTTTTCCACTCTTATCAACACATGAACTAAATCTAATTAAATGATTAGTTTATCTCTTAATCTCTTGTTTATATCAATTTTCACCTTTTCATTCAATGTTTAGTTTGCTGGAAATTTTATCCTGCTAATTGAATCAATTAATTCATTAGACTTTCAATCAACTTTGTTTTTTTGCTGTTGTTTCTTAATCTTGTTTTAATTGATTTTTCCTTCTTATGAATTGCTAGTTACTAAATTAACTTTTGATTATCAAAATTTTAATTGAACTAAAAGGTTGATGGTTGAAAATTTCAACATGCTGATCAGTATCATTGATGAAATCTCATGAAATTGATCATGTCTGAGTCTCTTTCCTAATGGATATTTGAAACATTTATTTTCTGTTTACTTTTTGTTTTTCTCAATGAATCTGAAAATATTGATTGTAAATTCATGATGAATTTTGTTTATCTTTATATTGATTGAAATCTTTTTTTTTCAATCAGTATTTTCATGATGATTGAAAGATATTGAATATTTTGTATCTTATCCTTTTCTTGATTTTCATGGTGATTATATTAAATGATTTCAACCTTTTCTTTTTAGATAATCAATCAGAATCACTCAGTTTTATATTTGATTTGCTTTAAGTAACTCAGGAAGTGTTCAAAGTACCTTATCAGAAATGGAAACCTAATGATGATGATGGACAGTTGATGAATTATGATTAGATGATGAAAAAGAAAAGATTAAACTTTATCCTAATCC
The DNA here is from genome assembly GCF_014898815.1 of Panonychus citri. Taxonomy (NCBI): domain Eukaryota; kingdom Metazoa; phylum Arthropoda; class Arachnida; order Trombidiformes; family Tetranychidae; genus Panonychus; species Panonychus citri. The sequence goes on from NW_026515540.1 coordinate 54,080, forward strand.
GTTTGAATTTTAAAACATTTTCTGTATATAAACAGAAAATAAGAAACAACAAAAGCTCATTTTATGTACAGTTGATTGAGAAAAAAAATGCTAAACAAGTTTATCTTTGCGTGGATATCACTTTAGATTAGGCTTATTAATATCATCATCATCATCATCATCATCATTAATTTCTCATCCTCATCAAATATACTTAATTCATCATCTTAAACCATCATCATCATTATCATACCTTGTGGGTTGATGATGAAACGACAATGTGTTCAAATAGCAACAAGTATAATCATTGCTACCTAATCATAATCGTAATCATAATTGTAATCACGCAATTATGATTTACAAACAATCTTAAATCAGTTGAAACAAAGAGTATGATTAATATCAACTCGAATTGTGATTAAGGTGTCGGCAAAAGGTAAAGAAGAAAGAGAGAGAGAGAGAGAGAGCGAAAAAAAAGTTCTTTTTTCTAAAAAAATTCTAAACTCTTAATCCTAAAGACTTATTTCCGCCCAGGTTTCTAATTTCATTCGGTATTCATTCAGGTTACCTTGAAATTGGTCATGAACCAAATTGAACCTTACACTCAATCGGTTTTCATAGTCATTGAAAACCTTCAAGTCAAATTCCCCATGAAGAGTATTGTATCTTTACCAATTGATAAATTGCCCTGAACTTTTCGGAGAATATTTTTCCTACATCTATTGAGTAGTATTAGATTGTAATGAAAAATTTCTGATGAAAAAAAGTTAGAAATTCAAAATTTTTCTCATTCCCATGAAAGCTACAATATAATACATAAAGATAAATATCTCATTGAGAATACAGAACATGAAACAATGATAAAAATAAGGAAAACTTTGAAAGGATAATAGTAACAATAACAATTGAATTATGAGCCAAACATTATACATGTAGATGTATATATATACTCATAGTTTTCATGATGGCGATGATAATATAAAAGATTCAACTAATTCTGAACATTTCTGATCAAATCAATCGGATATACTTTTCTTTTGCTAATATTTACCATGATTATGGTGTTATCTATTTGTCTCTCATTCAAATAAATGTCACACAATACACATTATATTTAGACCCATGACCCTGTCTCTTTATATTTGGGTGATAATATATGGACTTGAGAGAGCAAAAAATTGTAATCACGCAAAGATAACATTGTAATGCCATTAGAATGTAAGAAAATCATATAAGAAGATGATGATGATGATAATAGTCATCATCATAGATTCTGAATGGTGAATATCTCGGAGAGATATTTTTTCCTAAGGTTTTTTATGCTGTTCTGTCCAGTGAACATCAGTATCTCTCCCTTCATCCTCATCTTTCATGTGATATAATCCCAAGCCCAGAAAAAGCATCGTATTCAAGTTAATACATTTATCCCAAGTCTAGAAAATAACATTTCCACTGGTTCTTAATATAAATGTCATAGTCTTTGGCTATCACAATGATAATCAAAGCAATTCTTGTTCACCTTTTGATATTGAGAATCATAATATAAGAAGCAATCATTTCCATTGAATTTACAATTTATTATTGTTTAGATTTGACATTGATATTAATCCCCAGGAAAATATAACAAGATCAGATTAACTTATCGGATATAATTTAGCAATAGATTTATTTGTTTGTGATAATAATCAAATAGACTCATCATATTTATTATCATTTTTACCTTTGATTGTTGTTGTTGTTGCAAACTCATAACAATTAGCTGATTACCATTTGCATTACAATTGGATAATAATGTTGATATAAGAGGAAGAAAGAAACAAAATTAAAAGGATGTTGTAAAAAAAAAGTAAATGATAATCTAATTGCAATTGAGATTATCAAATGCAATTAACTTGTAGTTTATTTTGAGGGTAACAATTAATTGATAAGAAGGTAAAAGTTTTACCTGTAAAAATAAACACCAACAACAACAAAGGTGAAGGTGAAATGACAAGAAGAAGAAAAAAAAAGTTTACAAATTGATGTTAAATTGTTGATTTGAAGGTGAAATTGATAAAAGGTTTTAAATGTTAACTGTTTAATCTCAGTAATCACAATTAACCCAAGCATGAGATGAAATTCATCAACTAGATTAATGGAATTGATAAACTTCACTCTGATTGTTGGATAACATTTTTCTTTATACGATTGATAAACAGGATGGAAAAGCTAAATGATAATTATGGGAAGAAGCTACAGATTAGATTAATTGAGAATCTTAATAACACCTAATGCATGTTGATGAGATTAAGAGAATGGAGATTCAGATGAAGTAAGAGAAAGAGAGGCAAAAGAGAGATTAAGATTAAGATGGAGAAAAAATTGTTTCGATTCATTTTCTTATCTCTTTTGTCCAGTCTATTTAATCAGAGTAAATCATTTCACCTTAATTCAAATTGAGAGACTTTTTTTTAGAATCTTCTATTTATCTTCTATTCCTTTATCATCTTTATCATCATCTTTTTTGCTCTCATAGGTGTGAGATCTTCTCATTCTCACTCAGGTAAATAATAAATATAAATAGATGTTCATCAACTTGTTTCTCTTTCACTATTCATCCTCTTACCTTTTTCAATTCTATTGCAACATTGAACCATAGCCATAATCATCATCATCTTCTTCTTCATCTTAATACTAATTTTAGCTCTTGTTTGATTTTCCATGATGATACTTGGTGAAAGAGAAGCTCATAAATCTCACCTTTAGCACTTCCATGTCTTAGCTTGTTGATAAAGACTCTAATTCATCAGAGATGATGATGAAAAGTCATTTGGTAATAAGAGTCAAGGATAAGGTATGGAAAAAGATAACGATAAAAAAATTGTTAACATGATGTTATTCATGAGAAATGATCATCATCTTTATCCGGATCAGAGTCATAAATAATCTGATTTAAAGGTAAGTGTGTAAAGAAGTTGGTAAAAAGTCACAGGTATAAAGGATAAAGATGATGACGAAAGGTAGGAAAACCTCATAAATAGTTTCTTCATGATGATGATGATGATGATGAGTTGAGAGGATAATCAGATTTCATCTTTTTCTTAAACAACTTTGATTCTATTCACAGGAAAAGTAAGACAAAGAAGAAAAAAAAAGTAAAGAGATAATGAATCAAGATTAATTAGCTTAAAAGATTATCTCAACGTGTACAGATTAAGGTGTGTAAATGATATGATAATATTTACCTTAGCACGTTTAAAGACTTGATGATTATTATGCTTAATTAATCTGAGACTTTGATAAACAAAAACAAAACATTAAGATACGGCTTCTGATAAAGGTCAGTTTAGTGTATTAATAATCATCACCATGATAATTGATGGTCATTCATTAGTATGAGTTGAATGTTATCATCCAAAATTAAGTAATAATAAAAGTCAAGAATTAAAATTAAAACAATGAGAATAATTTTACAACTAATCTTAATCTCCAATGAATGAATTGATGAATGGATGAATTGAAATGTAACCCATGAAAGGAAAAAAAGAAAATTAAACAAAGGTAAAAACAATTGAATCTCTCAACAATTAACCATAACAATTTAGGGATTTTAATTGTAATCAAGGTAACATTAATTACCATGATAACCGTTGATTGAGCAAACTAAAAAAGTCTAATCTATGCTTCCTATTAATATCCCGTAGGCTTTGACCTTAATAAGATGAACAATATATAATGTATATTAGCACGAATCCTTATTAACCGATCCCATTATTAGATGATGAGGATGATAAAGATGATAAGGATGATAAAGATGATGAAGATGAGGAGGTTGATCATTTGTTTTTGTTGTTATTTTTTGGGCTAATAATTAGCTAAAGATTAGGAAAGGTAATCAACTTTTACTTTTGACTCTTGATTTTTAATGTTTATGATTTATCCTTGATCTTATCAACTTCTAGTGGGTTAATTGTTGTTAACTATTCACGATTAACAAACAATTAATGTCTAATCTGGTTTTCTTTTTTTTTCAGAGTTAATTTGTTTACTCCATTGAGCTTGATAAGTTTGTTAATTGTAATCTATTATTTGATCACTAGAAATGTTTCCTTATATTATCTTGTTAACAAGTCTTTCATTTGATTCTTATTTTGTAGTGTAACAATTAAGGTTTGGTTACTTTAATTGTTGCTGTGTTATTACTTTTAATTATTACAATTAACGATAACTAATATGATAGTTTCCAAGTCTTTCAACATGATGTTAATGTTTAGAGAGCGAAAAAAACAAACCAAAATCGTAACAATTAATGATTCATTTATTCAAATTAATTTCTAATCTACGTTTATATTAATAATTAGATAAAATTGTTATTATTACAATGAATTATGGTGAAAATTAAATTAATTTTAATGGTCAGTTGATTGGACAATTGATTCAGTTTTTATGAGTTATCATGGCTCAGGGAAACGATGATAATTCATATCAACCTATGGCCTTTGTTATTATCATGATAATTATTATTGTTAAAAGGTAATAATAATAATAAAATCCAAGGGGAGGGTAAAGGGTGTAACTAATTGTTATTATCAGTTTTTGTGTATCATGAATTCATGAGGCTCATGAAATGAATTATGCAAGACAAAGGTAAATATTTGAATTCTGGTTCATCATTATATTAACCGCAATGACAATTGGTTGAGGTTTTCATTTTGTTAATTGTTCAATTAATGTTGAGGTTTTTTTTATCATTCTATTATTGTATTGTACTTGCAATTAGATTAACAGATAATCAAGAACAAGAGTTTTTTTTCTGTCTCAATTAATCTGATTCCTTCATTCATTGAATTTCATCAGGATTAACAGGGTAAAAAAATTAGCAACACTGTAAATGATAATCTTCATGAGGAGATAGTCTCATGCTTTTTTGTTTCCATATCTTTTGTACTCTATCATCCTGATCAACCTTATCATCATGAAATATATTTATCATTAGTGTTCATTGTTGATCACCATGTTTTTTCATGATAATCATATGGAAATATTAATTTGCCTGGAAAATGTTTCAGTTACATAGTTTAGGAGGTAACATATTAATGTTTTTACATCTTTCTTGTCATCTCATTGATGTTATTGTTATATAATATTAAAATTACATGATGATATTATCATGATGATGATGATTCCTTTGTTTCAAATACTCATACAAAGAGAATGAGATATTTTCATCCTTGCCACTCTCCTTTTCACAGCTTGGTGAACTTAATGAATTTTCAGCTTGTTTTATGAATGAGAGAGAGAGAGGGAAGGTGAGTTGATGATGAGCAACATGATAACGATAATGTTGATATTCATTGGTGATGATAATGATATGAAACTGGGAGGAGTATCTAGAAGATATTGAAAGTGTGTATGTGGATAGATGATGATGATGAATTGACAATGAAAGTTATTAACATGGTAACATGTCATTCATGTTGAATGCTGATGATGGTGTGATAATGATGGTGAAACTACTGAAAAAAAAGGTTTTATAATGAAACTTTCAAGATGATTGGAAACAATTTGTTTCGTTGATTATCAGGAAGTTGGTTCAATGAGTTGGTAAGGAGGGTGGAAAAGGTTTTATCTGTTAGTTTTACATGGTGAAAAAAATTCATATATTACATGGAAAGTTTCATCAATCTCTATCTCTATGATGGTGTGATCATCATGAATGATGATTCCAGGGAAAAAGAGTGAGAAAAATTTTGTTTTTTGACTGATTAAACATGATAAAGGCGGAAGCCAATGTCCTGACGAGGAAAGAGGAAGATGAAAGATTCAGGAAGAGAGAGAGAGAGAATGGTTGAAATGAGAGGTGGAAATAGTTTGACACTTTGAGAGTGACCAACACTCTCACTCTGTTTCCAACTGACCATTGATACAATATCACTGAGATTGAATTTCTTTCAAGCAAAAATCTTCTGACCAATTGTTTACTTACAACTGACCAGTGGTTACATTTTAAAGTGGACAAACAATTTTTCAAATCACTTCCAAAGACAATGAACTTTTTTTCCTGAACATGGAATAGGAACTTTTCAGATTACATGTAACAATTTTCTCACTAAACTTAATGATGATTCCTGAAACTTTGGTCAGTTTTATTTATAAATTACTGTAGATTTTGAAACACTACATTGTCTTCAAATTGACCATAGCAACTTTTGATTGCAAGGGAACCAAATGAACCATCAACTGACCCAACAGTAAATGAACCATTTAATTCAAAGCATAGTAACTTTAACCCTCTCCGATTTTATCGGAATCAAGTGTTAGTATTGAGAATTTTGTTTCTTCAATTTTCAGTTTATTACCATAACTGAAACTCGAATTGAACAAACAGAATTTTCATCTTCTATCAAACTATCATCATGATCTTTGAATAAAATCAATATTCGTCATTGTTTTTTTTTCATTCTTTTACTCCATAGACTCAATTTCCAATTCTGTTATCTACATTATCTAATCAATATTAACCCTGTTACACTTTTGAATTTCAATATCCTTACTTTTCTATGAACAACACTGAGTTTTCATGTTCATCTACCATCTCAAATATTCAGTATCATGATTCAATCTCTCAAATTCTGGAAACAATAAAAGGGAGAGAGAGAGAGAGAGATTGAAAGAAATAAAAAGTAAGATGAAGATGAAAAAATATCTTTTCTATTCATCTTTCATCTTCAACTGAAACTTTCTCTGAACTGAACATGATACAAAGAAAAAGTTCAGAAGAAACGATGATAATAATGATATCATCAGGAAAGAAGAAAAAAAAGTTCTTTTACTAGAATGTAATTCTCTTTGATATAAATTGTCCATTCTAAGGCTTTTGTAATCATGATAATAATGACGATAATAATAATAGACTTACACTTGAATCAGATTGTAAGATTATATATATCAAGGTAGATTTCAAGTAAACACCAACAACACATTCAAACTTTAATGTTTGTCATTATCATTTCCTTTTCCTCTTTTGATTATTTCATCATGATAACATTTAAAAGCGGAAATTGATTCGATGATTATCACAAGTACAGTAGCTAAGACATATGAAATCCAGAAAAAAAACCAAATAATCTATTGATTAGCAATCTAATGATTCCTCTGATTAATTGATAAGATGATTGATTCTCAATGTCTTAATCAATTAACACGTTAACTTTGACGATTTTGTATAAATATTTGAATTGATTTTTTTTTTGTTTTCTCAAGTTAATTGTTTACTATTTGGAGCATCAATTGAATGTATTGAAAATAATGTAAATATTATGCAAATATGTGCACTGTTCAATTGAGATGTTAAATTAATTTTCATACAATTAAAACTTATAACAATCATGAAATCAAACAAAATACAAAAAAAAGCTATTCGGTATTTGTAACTATTAATAAATTGCAATGATTGTTCAACAATTTATTACCATAATTGTTGAATTAATTGATTCACCATGTTAATTATTGTGTAACAATGATAATAGAAAATTTTTCCTATTCAAATCAAGGGTCAGTTTTTTAAATTATGCTAATCAATAGGAGGGTATTACTTTTTGCCTCTACCGATCAGTATAATCAAGACTAATATCTCAATGGTAATTAACATTGTGAATGTAAATTTTAGCCACTGATTATATTCAATTGGTTGTAATGATTTAAGGTTATAATCAATGGATTAGTGATGGTTAAATTGTGCAATTTTGGTTGATAAAAAGTTTTTGTATCTTTCAATAGTTAATGATGATGATCAATATTAAGCTTCTAATGGTTAGTTTACCTTAATGTGTTGGTGTTAATGATGGTTAGAACTTTTAGTTTTGTTCATCCATAGATGATGATGAGGACGAGGAAAAGGATGAGGATCGAATTGAATTGAATAGTGTAAATTGACTTAGATGATCATGATGAAGAGGATACATGATGATTCTCATTGAGAGGAGAGAAAAATGATGAAAAGATTGAAGGAAAGGAAAGGGAAAACAAGTCATGTTTGACCAAAAGGAAAAGATGAAGATGAAGAAGATGATGATGATAAGAAAGAGAAAATGAAAGAGACCAGAAACAAATGAGATATAACTCAATTTGAGGTGTAACCAAGGGTTTATCCATCATTTGGAAGCTTAAATTCATTTGGGAATTTATAATATAATTGAGCTTTTGGTTCATCATCATCATCATCTTCATGATGATTTCCATCGTTTTCACCTCCTTGTTCAATACTTTTAGATTTTCATGAGCAGAGCCAAGTTTCAATTTCATATTCAAACATCATCATCATCTATTATCATCTTAACAATTTATATATACATAATCAGATGGATGAAAAAAAAGTAAACCCTGAGGGCATTAAAGGTTATGCTATATTACAGAAGCTTAATTGAGTTGAATAGTATATGTATAAAAAAAGGAAACTATTGAAAGAGTTTTTGAAAATCATGGAAACCAGGGTAATGATGATGATGATGAATTTGAAACCTCAACTGATAAAATGTGAATAACTCAGCAATTGTTGATAATTTCACCTTTTCCATTCCCAACTTGAATCATATCTTCAACCCTGAGGGTGTATTTTTATATCCAAGAATCGTAACTGAATCATGATCATTATCATTGACAATGAATTTATTCAAACCTTTGAATCTTCCTGAATTTCCCCTTTACTAATCTAATGATATAATTGTGTTTACAGAATAGTTAATTTAAATTATATAAAGTGAAAGTTAACTTGAAATCAATTAGCTCAATTGGCTTCTTGTTTTCATGATGAGAATTTTCAATCAATTGAATATATTTCCAATAATCAATTCATCATCTCATCTGAACCAACGATTATCTTTAACAAATTAAATCAATAAGAAGAAAAAAAGTTTTAATTATTATCATCTACTCATCATCATCATCAGTTTCTCAAGGGATTACCATTGAAATCGTGATTATGATTAATAATCAATGTAAATTTGGTGAAAAAATTTTCATCACAATGAAGATGAGATTAAATTAAATTTAAATCAATCTAAATTGTTAATGTAACTTTTTTTTTATCATCACATGTAACTTGTTTCATCCTCTTCCTCCTCCTGTAACCTTTTACCTCCCATGATAGTTTTCTTATCATGAAAAAAATCATCAGTCAATCAAATGAGATTGTCAACATTTTACTGAATAAGAAAAAGATGAAAAAAAAATCTTCATCATCAGTAAATTGAGATTATCCTTTTGTTAATCATTTTCTTCAACTTTTTCCCATAATCTATTAATTTACTCTATCATTCTCACATGATATTATCTTCATTGGTAATTGAACTTTTCTTTTCAATGTTGATAATTTCCCGCAACTTTCAATACATCAAACATGCACATAAGATTATCATAGTCATGGAAATGTAATTTAAATTCATTACTTTAACTCAATCATTTGTGTTTCATATCAATTTCCAATTGATGATATTAATTGATTCCATAATTACATATTTACATTGTTCAAATTTCTCACATTTCAATTGTTAGACACGATTGCAAAAGTATTCATCAAGTAAATGATCATGAAGCAGTTACAGTGTTTCTATATATTGTTCCAGAACACTCTGTAGATTGATGTAATAATTGCAAAGATGAGTACAATTATGTTGATAGGTAAATATGATATTGAAATTAACATGAACGAGTGGGAATTGGAAAAAAACAGGGAAAAAGGGTGAAAGGTATTGAGAAAGCATTTGAATATTTATGTAACTATAATGATTTAATTCAATTATCATGAAAATCAACCATGAACATGTTTAAACTTGGAGCATGCAAACATAGTGCATGAAGATAAACCAGTGCAAATATTATACTTTGTATGAGTAGGAATTTAAATTGCATAAGGATCCATTGGAAGAGGATAGATATTGGGTGAAAGGATGAGGATGGAGATGAGAAGGATGAGTTGGATGATAAGGTGGATTTAAAAAGCTTGAAAGTTAACAAAAGTTGACAAGTTACATTGAATGTGGTTGGAATGAGGAAGATGAAAATTTTCAAGAGAATAGAGAAGGAGAGAAGAGAGAGAAAAATCCCAAGATAAACATTCAACAAGAGGAAGAGGAAAAGATGAGGATAAAGATGAGGAAGTTGAAGTAAAAGAAGAAGAAGAGAAAAAGATAAAAGGAAAATATTTGATTCAGTTAAATGTCAACCAACCGTGTAGACCATATTATGTATTCAATGTTACAGAATGAACTGTTTGCCCTTTTACCTTTTCCCTTTGTATATTCACCTTGTCAATAGCAGTTTTATATCAAGTGAAAAAGATCAATCTGAAATCTTTATCATGTTAACTGATATGTTGCTGACCATTCATTCAGATTAATACTTTGGATTCTGTGAGTTTTTTTGTTCATTTGGTTTAATCAACCATTTTGAATCCAATATTTACCAGAGGGTATAAATTGGATTGTATATTTGAGATGAAAGTTACTCAGTTTCATGTCACAATTCAATATTTATCATGAAAGTTTTTACATATTGTATTGAAATCTCAGCGGTTGCATTGAATATATTATTGTTATTTTCATCAAGACTCATGATTAACTTTGACATTGGTTAAGGGAACAATTTAATTAACTGATTAACCCCTTTTTACTTTTGCTTGTTCAGCAATTGTTTTGATTAACAGTTAACAGAAATACACCTAAATATTTTTGATCCATATTAACAATGAATTGATTCACTGAACCATTTAGTGAATATAATTATTATTATTATTGTGTTACAATAGTCATCTAATCAGGATAATTGTTCTAGTAATTAGCTGATTAGTTGAATATAAGTTTAGGATGATATTAGTTATTCAATTGAAACAAGATATCTGTTAATCACCAACAGACTCAAAGGGGTTTTTCATCTGGTGGGTTGGATAATTCATCACTCAAGGGATAGAACCACCATCAGAATGAACTTGTTAGAATTCAAACTCAAACTAGAACAGAGAGAGAGAGAGAAAATCGATGAAAATGAATAATTCGTTACCATGTATACATCATGGTAGAAAAAAAAGTAAATTCCAAGTAACAATATTGTTATTTACTGTTATGATGATCGAGTTGTTGATCATGATGATATTACGATTGTTGTTTCATTAATAATCAAAGAAAATGTTGTAATATCAATACAATTAATCTTAATTAGGTTAACACCAGATAGTAAGTAGAGTTAAAATTAATCAATGAGAAAAAAGTTTCATGTCAAAGAATCGCAAATGAATATCATGAAATAGGCTTTGTCACTTTAAGAGTATAAATGATTCACCATAAATGTATATTCACAGAATTGGAATGAGTTATATATATATTATATGGTTAGGAATAAATATTCAGGTATCAGAATTATGATAATTTCCTATTGCAATTATCATTTCTGAATAAATGATAAATACTACATATCGATGACCATAATGGATGATAATGATAATTGGCCATCAACGATTATTCAACAAGAGTGGATGAGAATGAAATGAAAATGAATGCAAATGAGTTGATAAGGTGTTGATTCTGAGTGTTGATAATATTATTATTATCATAAAAGTAAACTTATCTCCTGGAAAAAGGTGTACCATCAGATTGAGCTAACAAGATACATGATGATCATGGTGATGGTGATGAACAAAAAAGATAATGTTTGAGACAAGTAAGTTTATTAATATGGGAAAAGGATGATGGGAGTATCTTTACCAGAGTATATGCACCAATGAATTCAATAATATCCATGATATTGTATTAATCTTTTGGATGTTGTTGATGATAATAAAGGAAGAAGGTTAATTTCAGGGAGAGAGAGAGAGAGAGAGAGATTCTTTTTCATCTTCTTCCTCCCAAACTATCATCATATTCAATTGAAATGATATCAAACGAGCTAATTGAAGGTAACCAACCAATTCGGTTAGTCTAATATGTTCAATGAGAATTGGGTATAAATACATGATGATGATATTTTCTCGATGAACATGATGATGATGGTGATGACCGAAAGGAAGAGAAAAAGTTCTGAAACTTATCTATCTAATTATCTGTTCAGTATTTTCATAGATCTTCAAATGTAAGAATGGAATCAACTTGTTATTATATTTACTATTATCATCATTATCTGAAACTTTTATTATCATATCATGATGATAATGATTATATTTGTAACTAAAGATTAGTTCAAAGGGAGAAGAAAAAACAAAATAAAATTTATTCTTATCATTATTACAATCGATAGGATTCTAGAATGATAATCTTATAATCATGGTGAAAGTTTCATGATTAGGATGAAACTTTAGTAATGATAACACTTTACTTTCGTATGATATTAATAACATTCTGATTGAATTTTCAAATTTTTCTCATGTAAAGAATGAGATTAAAATGTATGACAAGATAAACCAATTGATTGTTGATGATTCAATATCAATTTGTTGTCTTCCTTTCAGAATAGTTTAACCTTTTCTTCCGGTTTCAGAGTTTAAGTGAAAGTGAGAAAAATTTGTCAACAATTTGAAATTTTCCTTTAAACACCCAAAGTCTCATGTTGATTTTTAACTTGATTTAAATTCTGATCATTGAATAATCTGATTGAATGAGCAAAAAGAAAAAGATTTTGCCTTTGAAATGTTGGATTACATTTTCTCTCTCTCACTCTTCTTGTGTGTTTTATATTTCCATGGTGGTGAATATTCAATTCTCGAACAATTTTCATGTGAAGAAACTTTAACAAGGCCCAATTTACATATACACACCATGAAATCTGCTATTCCAAACCACTATCACCTGAACAACATAATTTTCACTTCCAATTTTCAATTGAATACCTTTGCAACATGAGGAAACATTCAAATAAATAACCATGATTATTGAATTTCTTGTTTGCTTTATCATATTCATAATTTGTGTAAACGCTTACAGGCAAAATCAGAATTGAATCAAATTCTCCACGGTGAAAATTCAAATGTCACCAAAATGTTAAAAAAAGTTTAGATTCTGGTTCCTGTATCTTTCATGAAGCAAAAAGTTGATCAGTTTAACCTAAAAATGTGGAGATTCATTCCTTCATGATTCTATTAATATATCATGGCAACAGAAAATATTATTACCAATTATTGAGAAAATAAATTTAAATTCACAAACTTTGCAATAGATTTTTGTTTTCTCAATCCAACCTCCATTAACGAAACTTAATAGTTGCTTGTAATTATTCATGATTCTAATATGAATTTCATGAAAAGATCAAGAAAAAATAACAGATTAATCATATAAATGTATTTTACTGTATATATTCAATTTCCCATTCGATTCTGATAATCTATTAAAAATGTTAACAAATAAACAAGAAATTTGAAATATTATCAGTATTAAACGTGGATCAAATATAAACAGGTATGTAGATTAACATTTTCTTTGGAAGAAAAATTTCTCCTCCTCAAGCATTTGCTCAAGAATTGATATCAGAATTTTGGGAATAAATATTCTTTTATTTTCCAAATTTATCGAAATTCTTTTTTAATCTCATTCTTTTCATTCTCTTTTCTTTATCAACCCGTTTTTTGTATCAATCTCATTGTCGTCTTATTCAGTTACCTTTAGATAACATTTAGAAATTTGTACCAGAATTTTTTTCTTTCAAGAATTGAATCTATTTGAAGAAATTTCATCAGATTATCGTTGATCCAATTTTCATGGTGTATTCAGATACTCTGAGTAGGAAGGAAAATGTATATATATAGATAATTCATCAATCGGATTAACTTACAATTTGTATTGAACAACAACAGTAACAGAAAATATCTAATGAAATATGAGATTTCATGACATGAGAAATTTTTATTATCAACTTACATTATTCAGGTAATTCAGTCTTATCTTCATATACACTCCCATGAATCCATGGGTTTGGAAGGAAATGATGAAAGTGTATTGACACTTAGAAGAAATTTGAGAAAAGACTTCGAATATTAGAAACTGAATAGTTCATTTTCTTGTGATTTGAAGAATAATCGACAAGGGAAAAGTTAAAGTTCTAAATGAAAAAAGTAATTCAATTCCTAATAATCTGAGTATTATGAATCGCATGCAAAAAAGTTCTGATTGAAATTGAATGGGTGCAAACAAATATATCCCTCAATGTATCAACTATAAAAGTAAATTGTTACACTGATTACCATCGAAAAGGTAACATTTAATTGTTATCATGTTTTCGAATGAGATAAAAAAAGTTCAATGAGAAAATTTCATCATATTTCACCATGGAACCAGAATTATTATGAATAAACCAAGCGTATAACCAGAAGTCTAGTTGAATGATAACCTTTCTGTATAAATATCACCAAAGATTTACCATTAGAACATTTCAGAACTTTCTCTCCCCCCACTACTTTCATATTCGATAATATCATTATCCATACAAATTCTCATTCATTTAGTTAATCATATTATTCAGTTTATCATCATTATCTTCCATTTTTCTCTCCCTCTCTCTCTTTCTCTTTCTTTCTTCTATGAGCCATGAAATTGAATGAATAGAAATGAAAATTATCGAATTGGAATCAAAATGAATTCCGGAAACTGAAAATTCACTAACAACAATCATTCATTTCAATTTTTTCCCCATTAATTGAAAAATTTAATTTCTCTTTCAACAATCAATAAGAGACATTTAACTTATCAATCAAACAATTGATCACAATTAGTTGCAAATTATTTTGAAATGATTAACAAAGTAATAATTGAGCTTTTCAATTATGGTTAACTGTCAAAACTGTTTATCATATTGAGACAAAACCATTAGCACAATTAACCTTTACTATTATCAAACTGTCAAGATAATTATATTGATAATCAACATTAAATATTAACCATGAATAATGTTGTTATTATTAATAATATAACAATTAAATCAACAGATGAAACATTTGAGTTTACATCCATCTTGTCAACTATTACTATGTGAATTTCAATCAAATTGTTTCCTTTTCCGTTCTGATTTTGGTTTTATCCACTCATTTTCATGAAAACAATTTTCATATTGAATTTTCTGATCACTGTTACTGACTTGAAACTGATGAGCTTTTCTACCTTTACTCTAACCGAATATCATTTACCTCTCTCTCTCTCCTTTTCATGATAATATTTGGGTGTAAAGTATCGATTGAATTCTGAAAGTGTAATGAGAACCCATTATGATCATGATGGAGGTGGAAAAAGTAAGACTTGATAAGGGAGAAGAAAAAATCGTTTTCTCTTGCTTTTTCTTCTATCATCTCACTTTTCCTTCATGATACCATGGGTATGCTTGAGTATCTATTGATGATTCTGATGGATTCAGTGTGTGTTGTGATTGTTGTTCTCTTGTTGTTTATTATCATTTTAATCAGAATCATGGTTCCATTAAATTTAAAATTAATAGGTAATCATGATTTTGGATGAAAAGTTGAGTTCCACCTTCAATCTATTTCCACCTCCTCTCATCAGAGATATAATCTTACTTTAATGAGTTTAATCTGAAAATGAATGTTCTTTCCACCCTGAACAATTTTCACCATTCTGATACATCTTCAAGTTTAGAATGAACTTTTTTTCGCTTCTCCTCCATCCAGTATAATGAATCTAAACATTATTCTCATTCATTGTAAAAATTGTTTCTCAATCTTCTAGAAACCGGAAATTGTTTTTTACTCCATTTTTTTCATGTTCTATCGAAGCAACTTTTCCTCATAGAGATTCAGTCTCTTTCAGAACTGTAGAAATAATCAACTGAACCAATTGCTCTTTCAGGTTACTTTCAATTTGAACTTGAAAAGTTTATCACTCATCAAATGAACATTGAATCATTTAGAATTCTGATAAACATGATTGTGTGAAAAAAGATCACCTTTAGCTGATGATGATCTTTTAGTGTCAAGGTGAACATTTTCGAAGATGTTACAGAATTGAAAATGAGGCTCAAGTCAATTGAGGAGAAGAAAGAGAGAGAGAGATAAAATTCGTAGTAAAAAAAGAGACTCAATTAACGATTGAAGAGGTTACATGATGATGATGGTGATCAGGATGATAAATGTAGGTGAGAAAAGTTAATGAACTATTGTGAAGAGATGTAGACACAAGAAGGATGATGATGACTGAACATTTGGGACAATAATTAGAAGACAATTTACTGCGTTGTCACCTGAATACTCAATTCGGAGTTCGAACAAAATGAGACAGTTTAACATTCCAATTGAAATTCTAACCTTTTGCTTGTGATATATTCTTTAAGTGTTCAGTTCAAAACCTCATGAAATCGACCAACTAAATTTCGAAGCATCGAACATCATTAGAACTTTTCTCTCTCTCTCTCTCTCTATTTATTTGTAATTTCTTAATAATCAACAAATTAATCAAGCTCTTGATTCTGTTAGAAGAAAAAAAACGTGTGATAATTAATCATAACGATAATGATAATGATTAAGGTAATCATGTTCATCATCTTAAAGAGTAACATCATCTAAATTAACTCCGTGACTTTTGTTAGTAGCAAATTAGTTAAGGTTATTAATTCATGATGCTAATTAAAGTAATTAAAGGTTAATAATAAGTAGCCTCAATATATGTACACAATTAAATATGTAACATGATAAGTGTATATTATCATGATTACATATATATTTCAAAGTGATAATGATTAGTTTGGACATTGAATATGAAATTGTATTCATTAGATGAGCATAATACTTGATAAATATTTAATTATTCACGTTAGATAATAAAGAATTGATTAAGTTAAATTATCTCACTGATTCAGTTTCCATTTTCATGATAATTCTTGTGCTGCTATTGATTCAGCTAAAGAGTTAAAATTGATAATTGATCACAGAGATGATGAAAAAGTTTAATTAGATTTTAATTATATCTTTGATTAGTAAATGATAATCAATCGTGAATTCTCATTTTCTCATTATCATTATCCTTGTAATGATAATAATCATTGATGGGTGAAAGTCTCAATCCATGGGATAACCTGAGTTAGAAAAAAGTTTTTGAGAGAAGAAAAAAAACTCAGAACTTTTCACTCAATCTAATTGTAATTATTTCTTTTCATAGTATACACTTTGAATTCATGGGATGAATTATCATGAATAGAATTTGTGAGAGTAAAGAGAGAGAGAGAGAGAGATCATAAATCACTCCATGAAATCGAAATAAAGAAAAGTCGAAAATACATTTTAGAACCGTAATTATATCGAACTCACTCTCTTGTTGTTCGAGGAAAATTTGACTTTTTCTTCTCTTCTTCGATTACATTTCCAACCTTTTCCATCTCCTTTTGCCTCAACTTCCTCTTCCTTTCTTATGCTCATGTTACCATGAGAATGATTAGAAATTATCATTCGACTTCTGAACTTTTTTTTTCTTCATCTTTCTTGGATTTACTTTCACTCAGTTAAACCTTCAAACTATTATCATGTACATGGTATTGTTCATGTAACTTTTTCCTCAAGTTCACACTCAATAACATCATCATCGTCTCCATGATAATCATCATGTTTACCATCAAAATTTTCTTCTGATTAATTAACTAATTTCTTGCTCCTTTAGTCGGCAACTAATTTAAACTTTTTTCTTCTCCATCTCTATGATGTTTATGATAACAATTTTCTCTCAGTTATTGTTACATGGTAAGCAAACTGAGCAAAAGGTAAATGACACTTTGATAGTTTCATGATGATCAGAACTTTTTTCTCTCTTCCTGATTTTTGCTCATTTTGTAGACATCAACAGATCGACATTGTCTAAATTTTTTCGCTGTTTATGATTTTCATGGTGATAAAATGAGACCGGGGAAAGGATTGGGAAAAAAGTTCTGAATGAAACTGAGAGGAAAAAAAACCATTAGAACTTTGTTCTCTCCGAATCTGATTTCGCAAGAGGATATATACTGATGATGGAAACAATGAAAATGTATTCAGATTTAATTCCAAATAATGTTGATATTTATTCATCATAATTACTATTATTCTGGTTTCCTCAGGATGAAGATAATGATAACCATTTTAATCTTTCTCTTTGTACACAGGAATAGAAGAGGAAGAAACGAGAAAAACAGTTTATCATTTGAAGAAAAGGAAAAAATCGGAAGAAGAGAATGTTTGAGTTTCAATGAGAATAAGATGTTCTAGAGATAAAGATTATGGTGATGGAGATGCTGATGATTATTATGACTTGGGAGTAGAACAGAATCAGAGAAAATGCTGAGAAAAGCAAAAAAAGTGAAAGTTGTTTTGTTGAGAACAGAAAAAAGTTTCAGTTGATGAAGATTCTGATGATGATTGTTATTATCATGTTGATGATATTACCTTGGAAATTTAGAATCCATGTTACAGAGAAAATACAGGAAGAAGAGGAAGATGAGAAAAGAAATTGACCTGATGAGAGGAAATAGTAGGAGGTGGAAACTTGTTATTGACAGTGGAAAAAACGAGAGAGAAGATTCTTGTGATTCTCATAATAATCACTCCTGTTTGATAGTTTACTATTTGTAATCATGACAAGGGTGATGATGATCATTGACCTTGATTGGATGACCAGAAACCAGGATATTCAACTGAATATTCAATATATTGCATATCCAACCAACTTTTCACTTTGTTTACTTTTAGATGAATTTTCATAAAACTTTTAATATTTTCGTGTTCTATTTTATTGCAGTATAAAATGAACTTTACCATGAAAATGAATATCATCATGATCTTATTTTAATATCAAATTTACGGACTTACAGTGGCTCTTAATTTTGTTCACATGGAAAGTTCATGGATTATCCTGAACTGAAACTTAGTATTTATCATCCACATCCCTCTTCTGGCTTAATGTCTTTCTTACTTTGATATTTGACTGTTGACACTTTATCATCATCAGTTATACATCTTCCTCACTGAGAGTTACCATTCATCAATTTGATGGTTACGAGAGTAAAGTAACCGAAAAGTTTTTTTGTCAACGAACGAAAAAAAAGTTAGCTTATCGTTGATCGAGGATGAAATATTTTTCTTCTCAAGGTGTATTAAGATAATGATGATGATGATGATAAAGATGAAGATGAAGAATGAGACGAAAAGGAAAAAAGTTTAGCCTGTGGGTGGGATGTTGGAAGATGAGAAAAAGGAAACGAAAATTTTCATGTATCAAGGAGAAAATAAACTCGAAGGCAAATGTACAGATCTTTTCTTTTTCGAGGTTAAGTCTAAAATCTCTTGAGAGAAAAAAGGAATGAATGAGAAACGATAAAATGAAGATGAATGATGATGGAGAGATGAAGAGATGAAAGATGAAATTTTCTTACAAAAAGTATGCCAGGAGAGAGAGAGAGAGAAACTTTGCTTTTGTTTTCCATCTTCTCACTCAAAATTCATGAGCACATGAAATCTCCTTGATCGTTACCATGAAAAGTATCATCTCCATTCAAATGAAACTTCATCACCATGTCTACCTTTTGCATCACTCAACCTTTTCATTCATCATCATTCACCATTCTTCTTTCGCCACTCTCTGTCTTTTCTCTTCCTTTACCATCTTCCATTATCATCAGTCAATCATTTCTCATCAGGATTCGCATCTCTCTTTCTCTCATCACTTGATGATGAATTTATGTTTAAATTGTTTCTTTCGAACAGTTTTTTATCTTTTACTCGAGCATTTCAATTCAATGACTTAGTTTTCATGAACATTTCATGAAAGATTCCTTAAATCTCAAAATCAGAGTTCAAATGAGGTTTTCTAACTCAATAATACTTATGATTATCAATTTTAAATGTTATTGCAAGAAATTGGCGCTTTCAGAATTTCAATTTTTTCATTCAATCAAAATGATGACGATGACCAGGATGTCTTGTAGATTGTGGTCAATACAAGAGGTCAAAATGTTTAATCTAGTCAAACATTCAGAGTCAAGTGTTGACTTTAAGGTGATAAGAAACCAGAAATTCTGATTATGTTTCAATATCTGTACAGCCTCTTCTACTTCTGAATAAGATGAAGACATGATGGTCAAGTGGCTTGAAGACCATCACCATCACCATCATCTTTTATCATATTAATTTAAATTCTGTGAGAAAAGCTCAGAAAATTCTGATGTTGTCAGTTTTCATCATTTTCAATCAACTTGAAAATGTTTTCCTTTTAGTGAAGAGATGAATTTCTCCAGATGCTACTGTCAATTCATTCATTTCATGAGATGTTGATTGAAATCTCCAGGTAAAAATAATGCATAACAAGCAGCTATGGGATTTCTGGTCATCTCCAAGATGGTCAACAATTTAGTACCTTTTTTATATTCAAAAATTTGACAGAATTCACTGCTCATCTTTTCATTGTTACCTTTTCAATTCTTACTTGACCAAACAAATATATTGGTCAGTTTGTTATTGACCATATACTAAGAATTGGACGAATAACTTTCATCCTCTATGACCAGTTGACCCATTGGACAAGATCTGTTGGTCAGTTAAAGTGTCAAAATTTGACGATTAAGTAAAATTGTAGCTCAAAATCAAATCATAGGGACGAAATTTCCAAGATAATCAATAGATCTTTTCCTCAAGTAAGATGAGAGAAAATTCAATTGATTTGAATGTCGTAGAAAAACAATGAATCAAGTGATTGGATAACTAAGAAAAGTATATTATTGATTGATTGATAATCTAGTTTTCATGATAAGTATCATTAAAAAAAAGGAAAAAGATTTTGAAACAAAACGAAACTTTTAATAACTTTCAATCTATTGATTAACTGTTGACAAAATTAAATTCAGTTCTGTTTGATGTACCTCATATCCACGCAATCAGATCCATATCTTGAAGGACTGTAATTTAATGACTTAATTGCTCTTGTTTGTGTAAATCATAGGTAATGACAATCAATGAGCGTAAACCCAAATTTTTGATTAGGTGCAATGGGTAAGATAACAATTAGATGACATTGACAATTGTTAATGAAGATTATGATTTGTTATCAGTATCAATTGATTAGTCTATTCCTGGTTAACCAATTTCATCATCTTCCTTTTAGATAAATTCCCTCGGGGGAGACTTTACCATTCACTCTTGCTTTCCACCAACCAATAAATAAACTGACCAATGATGACCATCAGATAGTTAATTTAATAAACACTTTAGTTGTGATATATTGATTTTCCAAGAAAAAAAGTTTAAACTTAAACAATTAAGATTAAGAATTCAAATGGTTAGAAAAAAATGAAAAATCAGCAATTTAAAGCTAATCAATGATCCCTAAGATAACTGATACTTTGTTTCAATTGCCTTTACCATGTTCATCATAATCATCATCATGAATTTCATGCATAATGAATAGATGAATATGAATGTAATATTTCATTGGGATGAAATATCTTTTGGGCATCTTTCCTAATCAAATCGTTTTGCTGATTCCTTTCAAGCAAAACATTTCTGCTGAAACTTTGTTTTTTTTTGCAAAAAACAACTAGAAAACTAAACAACCTGATATACATTACCATGTATTATCATTTATCCATGTTGGATATGCTTTTCCATGTCTTTTAATGCTATTTGCAATAATACATTGGAAACCAGGTTGTTCAATTAGTTGCAAGCGTTTAGCTTGAGGATAAAATTGTTCATAAGAAAAGTGTGTGAGTGTGTATATATAACAGAAATGAGTAAATGTGAAAATATTGAAAAGCAAAGCACAAGAATTGCAAATTCACTCTTTTGATCTCCAGTTCAGTTTTCATTGTATACGAAATTTTTGTAACTGAAAACAGAAAAAAAAACTGATGAGGATAAAAATGATAATGATGGAGATGCTGAGTATCTTCAACTGAGGTTTGTGTTTTTCGCGCTCAGTGGTGACTAAATGTTAGTTCAATAAGAAAGAGAGTTTAGTATATCCAAGTGATTGGAAATTACTTGAGTAGAAATGGTAGAAATTATTTCCATTTGATTGACTGACCTCGTACAATATTTGCTTCTCTTTTTTCTTCAGGGATAAGTTTCAATTTCAGATGAAAATTGAGCATCAATTCACCTGACATATTTCAAGAACTTGCTTATTCTCAGATTGTGCTTCAGGGCTAATTTTTTGCTTGTCCCTTTTTTCAGTAAAATTTTCCTCACCCTTGAGGTTTTCAGCGCTTGAATGGTTCTCTGGTCAAGATTTGTGTTCGTTTCTGACAATATAATTCAACCCTCAAAACTTTGAAAATGATGTTGATAAAGTGTTGGAATAATATTATAATCTAATAACATTTGAAGGTCACTGATGCTGGGAAAATATAGTAACATGATCAATGGAAATCTGAATAAGATTATCTCATTGGATTAGTTGATGAGAGTTGATCTTTAAATAGAACCCGTTGAAATTTCTTGTCTAAAGATTAACGTGATGTTGTTTTCCATCATCAACATGGTCATTAACACAGTCATCATTTTCTCAGTAATCTAATGTTAGAGAAACTTGTCATCATCATCTCATCATCAACACGTTCAAACTTTTGTTTCTTTTTCGAAAAAGTTTCGAAACTGAAAATAAAGTGAAAGAGAGACGAAGAAACAAAAAACAAAGCAATTCTTTCATCTTTTTCCTTTTAAAATGTAATCAAGTTTGAAAATTTTTCTTCAAATTCGATTGTAATAATGTGCTTCCGTTTCCGTAAAAGAGTCTTCACAGTTTTCTTTTCCTTTCCATGCACATCATCCTTTCCCTTTCCGGTTGCCCTTTGCCTCCCTTTCTTTATTATTTCTTAATAAAAAAAAAGTGAGCAACTTGCAAACTTCTGACCAGTATTATGAATGGACAATTACAATTTCATTTGAGTAAAACTTGATTACCATAATTATTATCATTAAAACTTACGTGGTGGTCTCATGATGATAATATTACCTAACCTATGCAACCTTTTCATTTAACCTTACCCACCTTGAACATGATGCTAATCCAAGAGCAATGATTGATAATGATAATCATCATCATCTTATCATCATTAGTCTCTATTATTTTATCATCTATCAATATCATTCATTCATTATCATCAATTCATTGAGAGATTGACCAATTGATTGTTTTTCCAACTTTTTCCCCAACAATCTCTTTAATCAAGTAATACAATCAAAAGGGAATAAAAAGAAACAAAATAATACCTCTTAGATTAACAATCAAAGTGATTGAGTTAATTAATTGCTAGTTATCATTAGAGATGCATAGAAAGATAATAATATCAATCAGAATGTTCAGATTACATGAAATTAACTTGACTGATGATCTTATCTAATACTATTAGATAAACATGTTAATCAATATTTTTTCAAATCTCTCTCAAAAATCATTCTTAACCCAATGGTCATTTACATGAATGACCCAATCAATTAAAGGAATCAAAGTTTCAAAGATGTTACCATTTCAATCTCAACCTTTAATATCAGATTCAAACTACAAGTCACAATCAATAGATTGTAGTAATATGTTAAGACCAATGAGACACTTGAAGGAAATAAAATCAATATAATAATATTAACATTCAATCACCACCCAGCTACTAACTGACCAGTAGTAGTAGTAGTAGGCTGTCCATTGCCTCCAATCAATCTTTACAATAATATTGTAACACTTTTTACCTTTTCTGTTGTTATTATCAAAGAGATAGCAAATAAAAAGTTGATAGAATAACAATCAACAAAGGAGATGAAGATTCCCAGGTAACCTTTGCATGTTTCCATTTGCATAAATTATCATCGGACTTCCTGCAAAGTTTATGCTCTCAAACTGTGATTTTCACCTTTGAATGTCCATCGCTCGATTTTTTTTTGCTTGAAAAAAATATCCTATTGAATTTTTCTCAATGAATAACAACAATAATCTCATAGAATCAGTTTTTTTATTATCATATTTGTGAGTAAACTTATTCAATCAATAGCCTTTACTTTCACACCTTTGAGTAGCAGTGGGTTATTTGTTTACCTACTTTGTGAGCTTCTGAATACACAGAATTGGGCTTAATTTTATTCAGTAATAAAATGCTATCAGAAGGAGGGTATTCAATATATGCTAATCTCCTTTTCTCAAGCAAAACAAAAAATTATCATCATTTCCTCTTATCATTAATGTTTATGTTTATCTTCAAGTGTATATTATGAGACGAGTGTTAAACAATACTCATCATCTTGTTTATGGTAATTGTTTGGGATGAGAATCATTTGGGTGGAAAAAAAGTTCTGAGATTTTTTTCCTCTTCTTCTTTTTTTCTAATTTCTTTTGGTAATATTCACATGAGAATCTGAATTTTAAGTAATAACATGATGGATTCTTTATGGTAAATGATAATTCTTTCAATTTCTTGATCATTAGATGATCTCGGTAAGAGAGTAACAGTTTCGAAGACAGTTGCTGTTAATGATAAATTAATGATCTTTAAGGTGTAAAAATTGCAATAAGATTATCGATTATCAGAATTTTAGATTCTCTCTCTCTCTCTCTCTCTCTCTCTTTCTCTTCATGTTAATACCTTGAGGAAAAAATAAAATCTCAACGACTTTTCTATCGGTAAATATATTATCTAGTTGAACGATAATCCTTCATCATCTTCCGGAGATTTACTTGTAGTTTCATTAATATCAAATGAACAGAAAAAGTTCATAAATATTGTTACTCTCGTTCATAGATGACTGTTGACCGTTGGATCATGATGATAACTTTGATGATTATGATGATAATTCACAAATAATGAAAGTGTATGAGGTTAGATCTTATGTTTTTCGGTTCGTAAGTCAACTAGTATGAGATTAAATGGATGGATCAAAAGATTTATCTGAAAATAATGAAAATTACTTCATGATAATGACATGAGACATTTCATCTTGAAAAGTAATCATCATGTTTGATTTTCTCTATTTGTTTTATGGTCATTGTCATTTTTGTCATCGTTGTTATACTCATCATGTAGATAAAATTGAGCTTAAAACTCTGATGGTCACATGAACTGCTTATGAAAATTTCAATCAGAATCCTTTCTCCCTAAGGCACATTAATGATGATTTGTAGTCAAAATCTATGGTGTTAATGTCAACCAGCTATGTGAGGATGATGAAGGAAAGATAAATGTATCAGTGAATACGAGTAGATTGAGATGAGAAGGAAAAAAGATAAGAGTGAGAGAGAGAGTAAAGATCACAGAAATGGTTTTATTATTTCATGGAGATGATGATGATCATCATATTTCTCATGAAAAGAATGAATTTCTGATGTCAACCGATGAAATGGAATCACGTACAATATAAACAAAAATAGAACGAGTAAAAGAGAAACCTAATAAGCTTTTCTCATCCTTTTTAACCGTGAACAAGATCATGGAAAAGATGATGATGATCATGATAATCACCAGAATCAGCATTATACTCAACCTCATCTCCCTTCATTTTTCCTCATCTCTTTTACTTTCTATCTTGTAATATATTGAAGCTATTGAACCAAAACTACCTAGATGGTAGTAAATAAGCTGAACCCTAATGTCCAATGCTCATTGGGAACGCTAATTCAATTGCTTTCCTTTACTCAGATCCAAAACTATCATGAGTATCAGTTTGTTTCATGAAATTTTCCCTTTTTATCTTATTAGCAAACATGCAATATTAAAGATCTTGTTTTATTTGTTGTATATTTGGATGACCATTGTAAACTTTGACTTATGACTTTGATGTGAAGAAAAATATTATTAGGTCAGTAAAGAGAGTTGAAGACAATGTTTACCTTTGTTGAAAAGACAAAGAGAATCACTGAAAACCCTGAAGGGATTTGGAAGCTGCTATAAGAATGCTCATATAAAGTTCTGTTCACGTAGAGAATAAAATATTTCTCCTTTTCAGTTTTGTTTATCGAAAGAATAAGAAAAGAACAAAAAAAAAATTTTTTTCTCTTCTCTTTCAATTCATATTAAATTTCATTCTTTTACTTCTTCTTCTTCTTCAAATTCATTCATTATTTTCTTTTCTCTATTATTTACTCCAGTTTTACGTGAAGAATTTAAAACTTTACCTAAAAGCCAGGCCATTGTCTCAGGAGATCGAGTTACTCTTGATTGTGTTCCACCTCGAGGTTATCCAGAGCCTAAAGTTTACTGGGCTAAAGATGGACGTCCAGTTAGTCTACCGTCCAATCGGATTAAACTGATACCCGGTGGCAGTTTACGTATTAACGATGTAAGGCCACATGATGCGGGAAGATATACTTGTATCGCTGAGAATCTCATTGGAACCAAGGAATCGCCTCCGGCAATATTAGAGGTCTCAGGTAAATATGACAAAAGAATTTAATTTTTCTCCTTTTCCTCTCATCCACCTCAGTCAACTTATTGTTTCTTAATCATCATCATTATCTAATCTAAATTGTCAATCGATTAGATATTTCAATCTATTAATTGTTAACAAAAATGAGAAAAAGTTACTTTACCAGTTTAACTTATTGATTTATTGATTGTAATGGTGTAAAACTAACAGTTAATTTAGTTTTTACATCTTAATTTAATTCATTTACAGTAAATTGTTCAACTGAAAGAGAGAGAGAGAAAGATAGTTAATTATTAAGAGAAAATAGATAAACCAATTAACCTTAATCTTGTTTAATTGTATGATATTAATTTCAATTTGATTCTAATGTTGATCATCTCATTCTCTTGTTTTATTTCCTCCACCTACTTAATCCTCTTCTTCCTCTTCCTCTTTAATCATTCTTACTTAATTACATACATATAATAACCCACCATCTTCATTATCTATGGTTATCAAATCTCTAATTACCTCATGGATTATAAACCTAACCCAATGGATATAAAAATATATAATATGTTAATCTCCGGAAATGATTAATACATTAATCTCATGGTTATCATCATCATTTTCATTTTCATGGGATAATAATAGTGAAACCTTATTTCATACGGAATCCGGAAAATGTATCAGCTTTATCAGGGGAGACAATTGAATTCTCATGTAAAGTGGGTGGTGAACCTGCTCCTTATATCACATGGACTAAAAGATGGTAAAATTGCCATAGGAAGGTGAGTGTAACTTTCACACTTTCTATCCAATTATTATGGTTACTTTGATTTGAGCACAATGATGAAGATGAAGATGAAGAAGATGATGATGGTGATGGATAAAAGTAAATCAAATGGGAGATGATGATAAGATTGACTTTGAAATTACCTATTTTTCTCTTGTGGGGATGAGGAAAACTAAAAGATTTTTAAAGTGAAAAGAAAGTAACAAGGGAAATAGAAACTTAACTGGCTTCTGATGGTGTGATTTCCATTCCTTGATTGACAGTTGACTAAATTCTGTCTCCATCAACTTTTGAGGTTTTCCATCTTTTTTTTTACATTCTCTCCCTTTCTCACTTGTCTTCCAAATGTGTGTATATATCTCATCTTCTTATCTCCATCATCTTTATCCTCGTATTTTCTCATTCTTTGAGTATATAAGAAGAAGAAGAAAAAAAAAATAATTGCCTTGTAATAGTCAATGAACATCATCTTTGCGTCTCTATTGCAAAATGTATCTCTCCTGAGGATCAATTTGCAATCATCTTCCTCTCTCTCTCTCTCTCTCTCAACCTTGCCATCATCATCATCATCCTCTCACTCTCTGCATCTTATTTGTTGATAATGATGAGGATAACTGACCGCTCTGTCAATGATGTTGCCTTATTGTTGACGCTCAATTTGTTGAAAGCTTTCAAACACCATAATAATCATGTCTGTCCATGGATTAATATCACATACAGTTTGATGTATTAACTTTTACTGTTTTTATCAATGTCATCATCAACTATTTCAATATTATAATGTCCCTGAACTTTACACACCCTGTATCTCAGTTTAAATACAAAAAAGCAACAGAGATTAACAGAGAGTCACAATTAGTTGTATTATTATATTTGCTCATCTCCTTCAACTGGACTGGAAATTGTATCAACAGACAAATAAACAGTTAGTAATAAATGTAGTGTCATTTAGCAATTAGTCAAACAATTTGATGGAAAAGTTAATTGCCATTTTCAATAATTATTAACTAACAATTAGCCATTTTATTTGATCAAATTATAATTTGAAGGGGAACAAAATTAAATACACAAAATTAACCATCAAATGTATTGCGATTCTCAATGTGTAAACAATGTTAACCTAATTATCATTGTCAACTATTGATTATTAACTCATATTATTAATATAGTGAAAAATTTACAATTGTAATTTTGTTTCGTTGTGAATTTTAATCAAGTCCAATTGTTATAATCAATTGTTGTCTCATTGATTATCATGGTAATCATCATATTGATCATTGTAATATTGTTAAGCTTCATTTAATGTTAAATACAGTTAGATGACAATAAAGTCAATTGCAATTTATTTTTATCATCATTTGATTGTTGAATTAACCCTAGAGCACAATTTAAATTGCCAGTGATTTACTTGTTAAACCTTATCTGTGTTGATACAGTTTCCATAATGTATTGTCAGATTTAACAATCAAATTTAATCCAGTTTTTAATAACGCACATAAAAGGTCAGTGTGATTTATTGATTGTATTACTTTTAGTTGTTAGTTTGATCATTACCATTGATTATAATTGTAAATTGTAATTCCAATGATTTATTCATATCAAACTTTATATTATCTAATTTTTTTAGCATAAATATCTATTATTATTAACCATTATTTACAATTGACAGTTGATTTAAATTGTTGGATAAGATGAATGTAGTTAATTGTGCAATGTGATAATCAATTGTTATTGAAATTCATTGGACTGAATAAATGTTAATGGTGTTTGGGTTTATGATTAATTGTTGATAACTTTACAATGTATCATCATCATCATAATTAGCAAGATGTGTGTGATTATCATTAGATTTTAATGATTGAGAAAAAAAAAGTTGATTCTAATTTATTAATGATTGTTGTTTAAATTTATGATTAGAATTCAAATTAAGGATGATAAAACTTTAAGGATTCGAGAGGTCAAACCCTCGGACAGTGGGGTTTATATTTGCGAGGCTGTTAATCAAGGTGGACACATATCATCATCCGCATCACTTTCAGTTGACTGTAAGTATATACAATTAAATTTGGAATATAATTTGCATATTCATTTATTTTATTTTATTGAATTTTGTTTCATCTTGATAATCAATTAGGTATACCAAGTGACTTTATTGGTAAAGGTGATCAAGTGCCAACCCATTCACCTGAAAATTTGAGACTCGCTGTGATCAATGAGACCTCAACAACGTTATCCTGGTCACCATTATCACCTGACCAATGGAAAGGTGAACCTAAAGCCTATTTTATCCGTTTAATGTCAACAGATCACAGATTTTGTTCACATTTCAACACATCAAGTCCATATCAAACTGACCTTATTTTAAATAATCTCATTTATGGTGAAACATATGAGATTACTGTTGCTGCCTTAACTTTATCGGGTTTAGGTTCATTTACTGAGCCAATACCACTTCATATGGTTACAAGTTACAGTTACAATTGGAGAATACCAAATGGATTATCTCCTTCATCATCTTTATCACCATTATCACCTTTAAATTCATTATCTTCATCATCATCCTCATCATCACCTTCATCATCATTGTCCGAGTTACTACTCAAAGATACAACCATATTGACTCCAAGTAATATAACCAAAGAGCCAATATTCATTTTCAGTGCGATTTTGGCACTTTTTGTCTTATCCTTTATAATCTTAATCCTTTTTGCACGTCGACACATCAACTGGAACAAAGGTATGGGTGCCTACATAACAGTTCAGCTCAACAATAAGTGTGATGAACTTTCCGATACTAAATTTGCCAAATCAAATGGAGGTGGTGGTGGTGGTGGTGTTGGGCCCAATGGTGGAAACAGGGGAGTCTTAGCACAATCAACAATTGGTAATCCAGGTTATTGGTTATCAGATAAAAAGTTATCAACATTTACCTCGGCCACTTCATCGTTACAACAGCAACAACAACAATCAACATCATCATCTTCCTCTACCAATGTCCAACCAAATCAACACCTTTCACCTCAACCAGTAGGTCAAGATTATTCTGTCCAAACATCATCTGATCAAACAATTAATTCTCATCAGCATCATCATAATCATCACCATTATAATGAAACTATGGATGGAGATGAGAGTGATGAAGATGCCGGAGTTGGAATAGATGAAGATGATGATGGCTGTATGGAATCAGATTACGCTGAAGTAGAGGAAAGGACATTAAGAACTTTTGGAAAACGTGATTATTCATCACCATCAACTGAACCTTATGCAACCACGACTCTGATGAAATCATTTCGAGGGTCAAGTGAGAATACATCACTTTTAGGTTGCCCGCCGACATCAAATGCCAAATCAATTAATCTGATGAACAATAAACGAGGAACCGGTAGAGTGGCTGGTGGAGTGGTCAATGGTAAGAAATTGAATCTCTCCGCTGTTTCATTGAACACCAATGGCGGTGGTAGTGGTCATCGTCTATCATCATCATCTTCAACTACTCGAAGTAATAATATCAATAATGGTAATACCAGTTATGGTAAACCCTTGACCATTGAAGGTAAAGGTCATCATGTTCCTCATTTACGGACAAATCATTTAAATTCATCAACCAATTCAGCCTCATCATCTTCATCATCTTTTAATCATCATCATCGTCATCTATCAAACTCTCTTGCTAATCAAAATATACTTAACAGTCAATCATCTTTACCACAATCAACATTAATCAATGGTTGTGGTAGTGATAATTTGATAGCAAATTCAACGGGTAAATCAAGTTCATCAACTTTTTCACAACAATCAACTAATTATTCAAATGGTAATTTATTAAATGCTTCTAATCGTTTACACTATCAACAACAACAACATCATATCATTATCAATAATAATGGTTCATCAGGATCAACCAGTGATTTGGTTAATGATGTTAATAGTAATCATAGTAGATCGTCATCTTTATCATCTTCATCAACAATTAACCATAATAACGGTAATCGTGATAATTTAAGATCAGACTTAATTAACAAACAACAACAACAACCATCATCAAATGTAACTGTTCATTGTCAATATCATCCGATTGTTTTAGCCTCTTCTGGCTCATATTTCGAGAAATATTTGTAACTATTTATAAGAAAATAAATCAAACACGGTAATGAGAAAAAAA
Organism: Panonychus citri; assembly: GCF_014898815.1. Lineage (NCBI taxonomy): Eukaryota > Metazoa > Arthropoda > Arachnida > Trombidiformes > Tetranychidae > Panonychus > Panonychus citri. Next base: position 85,325 of record NW_026515540.1, read on the forward strand.
GAGTTATCGAATATGAAAAGAAAACTTTTTTTCGAGTTTCGAAACGAAACGAAAAACTTTCTCTCTTTTCGTTTCCTTAGAAGCGAAATGAGTTAATCGAATTTTAAAAAGAAAACAAATTGTAAACATTTAAGAACAACTTGTAATATGATTAACATAAACGAGAAAATACTAAGAAAACTTTTCTTTTCGATAACATGAAATATTCACAATTTATTCGCGAATTTTCAAACTTGGCGCTTTTCCATTTTCATTCATTACTTTTTAAAGAAAAAAAAGTTTTTCCATTCAGATGAATCGAAGACAAAAAGAGTTACTTACGCCCGGACAGGGGCTCGAACCCTGGACCGTTAGGTTAAAAGCCTAACGCTCTACCGACTGAGCTATCCGGGCTAAGACGATCTCTCAGGAGAAATTAACATTTAAAAAGTTGAGGCCAATTTCGAGTGCAATTTGACTGCGATGTAAATGGATTTGGATTAGATTTTCTTGTTTTTCTTATTGTGAAAGATTTTCATTATCATCATATTATACTCGTAGTGAAGCATATTTTTCAAGAGGGAAAAGGTTGTAAACTTAATTGGCTTTTAATGTTCATCAACTCAACAATGAATTTATCTCAATACAACAAGTATTATTATCCAGAATGACAAAAATGGCTCACTACTTATCATTGATTGTTGATGAAGATAAAAGTTTCTGCCAATTATGAATTGTAGACTTTGATTGTTTGTTTCTTGTTAGTAGTTGTTGGGGAAATCAAAAAGTTGAATCAGTCAGTAATCCCGACAGATGCAGTTGACAGGAGTAATTTTTTGATTGCTGATATTTGGAGCTTTTTATTGCCCTGATAACCTCTTCAAGAATCAACAGCATCATCATCATCCTCATTCGCATCCTCATTATTGTTATTGCATCTTGATTGTTAAGGTAACAATCATTATGATATTTATTTTTGCTCCTTTTCTCTCTTGACTATTTCAATGTCAATCTTATTTCTTACTTATTGTAATTACCATGAAGAATCTGAGTAAAATTTGAACAGAATTTCAAAAAGTTGAATTGTCTTTCTGTTTCTCAAATTGATTGGCATAAAAAATGAAACATTGTTATTAATTTAAAAATTGTGATGAAAATTGTTTCCATCAAAATTGGAAAATCTTGATTGTAGGTTTATTAATTTAATTGGATTGTGATTTAAAGTATTATGCAAATGAGAAAACTGTATTGCTACTGGTATTAGTATTTGTGTCAACCACAGGATTTAATATAATAATAGAATAAAAAAATTCTACAGATTATCATGATCAGCATTGGGGTGGAAACATTTTTTTTTTGGAATTTAAATCTTTTCTCAACCTTTTATTTTCCTGCCAAATTTCATTCTCATGGTAAAATAATAATCAATCCTTTATAACGATAACATTGAAGCTTCGTGATTTTTACCATGACTTTTTTTTTGCTATTTTTGTTTCATTCTGAATGAATCATCATGAAGAATCAGTTCATTATTATATAACTTTACGAGAATCACTTTTGAATTGTTTCAAGTTGCTATTATTCAGGTTCACTCTTGAAATGAGTTACATGAATGAAATGATTGAGATTTTGCATGTTTACCTGTTCCACCATCATGTATGTATCACTCTTGCGAGAGAAACTCTGATGTTAATGGATTTTCAGCAATAATAACAGCAGATAATCCATATATTAGGTAAACAACTAAGTAATGGCCAAAATTTTTTCGAGCTTACGTTTGGCTTGATTGTTAGAAAACTTTAGATTTTTGATTAATAAATTTAGTATAATTAGAGAGGTTAGATAATAAGCTTTAACATGATACATAAAAGATCATTTTATGATGATTAGTTTAATTACAATTAAATTATATCTAAAGTGATAGAATTTTTGTTTCGATCTTTTATTCAGGCCATTTTTCGATGAATATTGAACTTTCGAATTAAAATTTAAACAAAATGTTCTTTGGATTTTCGAGTACTATTGGATAAATTTGAACAATTAAAACGATCAAGTTCAAATTTTATTTAAATTTAATCAAAAAATCATTTACCATTGAAGAGACATTGTCTATGGAGATTTTTACATGAAAATTGATTCCTATTCAAGAATTTCATGAAAATCGGCTCTTTATGGAAAATCAAAAACGAAAACTAAATGAGATAAAACTTTCAAATAAAAAATTTTTTAAAAATTTTGCCAATTTCTATATTCTGACCAAAAATCAGTAAATTGCTATGATTCATACGAATTTTATTAGAGATAAAAAAAATTTTGCTTAAAACAATTCGAATTTTACTTTTTTGTTCAAATTCGAATTGTGGCCAAACTAATGAACCAAATAAAAAATAATTTTTGGATCTAAATTTTTGAATAAATTTCCAATAAAATTGGTACTTAATTAATAATTTTATGAATAGATTGATCAGAGTAAATTAATGTCAAAAATGGTCAAATGAATTTGCTAGCGACCTGTATATGTGTAGAGAAGGATAAATCAATTAAAGAATTTTAATAATCTAATAATAGAATTCATCTTGACACGTCATGATGAAAATTTTACTAGTATATTTTTGGGCAATTTTCGCAACTTCCTTGGGAGCCTTTGACATTTTTACTCGGGAAACGAACCAAGCCTTAACTGTAATAAAGGATAACAATAAGAGTCGTTAGTGTATGCCATGAAATTTAATTTGAATCATGAAATTATCTCATCAACTAACATCAGAAAAATCATTAGCTTTTAGTATGCAACTGGCCAATACAGTGGTTTGGTCTGAATAGTAGGCGACCCAGAAAATACCTTTCTTGCCATCTAATCAACGATTAATTATTACAAGAGATGAAACGAAAATGAGGAATAACTAGAAAGACGAAAAGAAAAGAAAAATATTCGTTATTAGAAAAAATAACCCAATTGAATTTGTGAACTGGAAACAAATTATCAATACACAAACAATAAGCTTACCAATTTTTTGTTCATTTTGTTTAATTTGATTGCTTGAAAATTCTTACGAAGGAAAAACACAAAGAACGTTGATTGTTGTTGATTGTTTTACGCTTGTAATCACTTTGCTTTGAAACTTTTTGTTTCTGTATTTATATTGTTAACGAACTCTTCGTCCAAAGTCCGACCTACTATCGGTTTTTGGAAGTACAGTCAGAAACTGGAGACTGAAGGATGAATCGGCTTAGTGATTTATGATCACTAAGGAAATTCCAGAGCTCAATAAGAGTTCATATCTCAATGTTGCGATCGCCGCAAACCTAATCACGCATTTAATTAATACGAAAATGAATATCAAGTCAAAATTCACTGTTGTTTTTTTCGTTATCCGTTTAATGCAATCAGACAATAATCTGTGAAAATACTATTAACAAGAATTCATCAAGGATAAAATGTATGATTGGGTTCGTTTCCCTCGATTCGTCCTGAAGGAGTTTTCTCGGTATAAAAAGAGTGAAAAAATTGAAATAGATACAAATTGAGTTCGAGATTCAAACAACAAACATCAAACTAAAAACTATTAACTAAGTTCTTTTTAAAAGTGGTTTCTGCGTTTAGATTTCAATCGACCAAATCAAATTCATCAAAATGAACAAACAATTGGTAAATATTATTTTAGTTTATTTTCTTTAATTGATAATTTGTTTTGTGTTTAGAAATTTCAATTGTATTATTTTCTCTTATTGTATTAATATTTTTCTATTTCTTTTCGTCCTTTTAGTTTTTCTTCATTTTCGTTTCATCTCTTGTTCTCTGTGTTTCGTTGGTTCGAGCTGAGGAAGAAGAAGAGTTCGAAGATTCGTTCGATGGCCAACAAGAAGAATCTATTTTAGAAAGAGAAAGACGAGATATTTCAGCCGATTTAGAAACAGCCGAATCAGCGGTTGCTGGTGGTGGAGGTTCAGGTCTTGCTGCTTTTAAGAAAGGTGCAGCTGGTAGTGGAGCTAGTGGATATAAGGCTGGTGGAGCTGGTAAGGCTGGTTATGCTGCTGGAGCTAAAGGTGCTAAAGGTGGTGCTGCTTATGGAGCCGCTGGAGCTGCTGGTGGTGCTAAAGGAGCCTCTAAAAAGGGTGGATTCGCGTCTGGAGCTTTTGGTAAAAAGTATGGAAAGAAAGGAGGATTCGCTAAAGCCGGTGGTGCTGGATACAACAAGAAAATGGGTCTTGTCAAGAAATTCGGAATGAGCCAAGGATTCAAATTCGGTAAAGCCGCTGGTTATGGTGCTGCTGGAGGTGCTGTCGGAGGTAAAGCCGCCAAAGGAGGTTACGCTGGAGCTTCAGGAGCAGTTGGGTACAAGGGAGGAAAAGTTGGAGGTGGTAAAGGCTATGCTGCTGGAGCTAAAGGTGCAACTGGAGCCAAGGCTGGAGCAGGAGGAGCAAGTGGATTTAAGAAAGCCGCCGGTGCTGCAGGAGCTACTGGAGTTAAAGGAATCGGTGGAGGAGTTGGTTATGGACTCGGTAGATAAATTGTATCCCAACTTTTTATATAATCTTAACCCTTAACAGCGTGAAAATTTTTTATTGCGTTAATTGTTTCAATGTCTATTTTCTTAATTATTTATTAACTTGATTACTAAAAAGCGAAATCTTTCTGTCCAAAGTCAGTTAAGCATAAATGCAATCATCAGCTGTCATATTCACAACTTTAATGTAATCAAATGTTTTTGTCTTTACTGCAGCCAAAACTATTAATATTTTCATGGTCAATTTAGTTGTAACCTCTATTGGTAATTAACATTCAGCATACTCATTTCAGGCACCGATCGCACGAGATACCGTTGTTATTATGCAAATTATTAATAAAACAAACCGAAACAATTCACAAACTAATCTATGCAAATGTTTCTACATCTATTCACTTACAAGTGCTAGTTCAGTAATCGTCAACTTTAGGGTCGTCCTCTCTTGAGTTATTTAGATAATATCTTAATAATTCATTGACTATGATAATTAATCGAATGACAATCAATCAATTGGTTTACTAAAGGATGTTTACTTTAAAAAGTTCCATAGAAAGATAAGAAAATAACAAGGCAAAGGTAAGAAAGAAAAAATTTAATCTAACCTTTTACCTGTAATTTATTTATCTCTCTATGGAACTTTTTACGATTGAAAAAATTTCAATCGTAATATTACATAGACATAGACATATTTTGGTGCGTCGAATTGATGGGAAATCAATCGAATAACCTGAGATTTACGTATTGATATTAATCATTCGTGATTGGACATTTGATCGAGTATTTTAGGTTAATCATTCATCACAATCAATTGAATTCATGTGACATTAAGACACTTTATAACATCTTGTTTCATTGTCTTTTTCCCATGAAACTTTTTCATTCAATCCCATGGAATCTCAAATCATATGTATCAATGGTGTATGAACAACATGAATTTAACCGAACACCTTCAAATGTAAACACCTAAGCACATAAAAGTATATAATACATCATGAGGAACAATTTCCTGAATTGATTTCCTAGATTTCATTTTCTTTTTACTTTAAACCGGAAACCAATTGATTACAAAGAAATAATATTGAGAAAAATCTCAATGAATTGAAGTTGTCATTTTATTTCATTCATGAAACTTCACCATTATGTATATTCAGGTAGAAAACCAGAATTGGAAATAATATCATGGTAAATGAGGTAGCTATCAACTGGAAATGATGATGATACCATTTGATTCAATAGAAGATGAAAAGAAAAAGAGAGAGAGAGAGAGAGAGAAATACAATGAATCAAATGAAACATTTTACAGTCTATTTACTATCGATCTCCTCATGATGATGAAGATAATCATAATTTTTACTTTCTCCTCGCTCTTCATTCATCAACATCTCTTTTTTTGGAAAAAAATAGAAAGAAACTGAATAATATGCAAAGATGATTACTAATATTTAGTCCTTTGCACGCCCTTGATTTTTCCATCATAATTTTCCTGATCATCTGAACTTTTACTCTTTTTATTCACTGTAAGACCCAGTTTACCAGAAATAAATAAGATGAGGTTTACATGGTAATACACCAAGTTCCAATAAATGTGGATATGTAATTCCGCTAGTATCACTTTTGATTAACGCAATTTGTTAAATCAATTTATGGATATAATTTTTCTTATTTCTGATTGTCCATTTTAGCCCTTTTAAACTTATTGGAAATCTCCTTTCTCATTTGTTGTGAAGATAAATAAAGCACAAAGTACTAATCAAATATTTTTACATTGTTTTACAATCAAAAAAATGAAAGATTAAGGTAATTAAATTAAAGATTTAAACAAAGTAATAGATTGTATTATCTAGTAAAAGTCTAACACGAGAACTTGACTTGACGTCAGAAAGCAACCCCTTGAGACATAAGACTTACACTTTTTATTTGTCTCTAGAGTGAATTCTAGTTGATGTTGGTGTTTAACTCGTACGCGATTTTGATTGATCAGAAAACAGGGTTGGCCAGTATAATTGAACTTCAATATCAACGTTATGTCAATCATTCTGTTTTTATAAGGTCATTCGACGGTTAGAATCAATCTGAGGTCTTAATACCGAAAAACAAAAGAGTTATTGACAAGGTTGAGAAGGTTGATGAAATGACCTGTGTTGATTTATTATTTATCTTTTTTAGTTTTCATGAGAAGATGATGGCTGAATTTAACTGAGAATTGACGATTTAATCAAGTAAATTAACATCTCACAGTGATTAATGGTCACTCTTTTTTTCCTGGACATTTACTGATGACCAACTATTGGAATGACTTTTGTTAGTTTATCTGATTTGATTCACATTTCCACTAATCCACTTTCTCTTAAGATAATCTTACCAATGTAATCTCATCCCTTTAGACTTTGATGATGATGATGGTTATTATCATCATGATAATCATTACATTCATTTTCATCTTTTCTTTTTACCTACTAAACTTCCTCTTTTCTTGTATTTGTATTGTTTTTACTTGTCTCTCAGGGGAGTTTTTAATATAATGAACATGATGATGATGATGATGTTCAGAAACAAGAGGAAGGATAAAGAGGAAGAGGATGTGGAAGAAAAAAAGCTACAAAGTAAAACTTTGGAAGAAGGAGAAAAAAAGAGAAAGTAGCCTCAAGAACTAATACTATTAGATTAATACCCATAAATGATTTTCCATCAATTTCTATGGTGGGATCATTATGATAAGACTGATAATGGAAAATCAATGGAAAGAAAATGAAATCATATCAAAGTATATGGAGAAATTGTATAAGAGAGAGAGAGAGAGAGAGATAAAGATAAAGGATGATAATCAATTAGAATCAAAGGCAAATTATGAAGATAAAAATATCTTCAACAAGATTATCACAAACATCATCGTGATTCAATCATGTTAGTAATCAATAAATGATACGATTGCAACTTGAACACTTGATAAATCAAATTGTATCATAAGTATGATGCCTACCCTTAATTACTGATTACAATTTTATGATAAATTGTGAGTTTGATTTTTTTTTCTGTCTATTGCTAATTAAATGTAATCTATTTACCTTAAAATATTTGCAACTTGCAAGTTGAACAATCAACAGTAATAATCCAATTGAGGTTTATGGTTTTCTTTGCAAAAATGATAATGATGCTCATCATCATTGTCATGATAATAAATACATGATGATGAAGGAGGAGAAAGAAAGAGAGAAATGGGAAAAGTAAAGTGCAAAGTGTATTGTTTGCAGGGTAGAACAAAAAAAAACGATTTCAAAGGTAAATCTCATGAGGGATCAGGGGTGAACCTCCTGATGATTATGATGAGTCTAAGACTTGTTATATTTACTGAATAAATGTCAATATCACCAGGAAAACCATGGTAAAGATGAAGACCAGAAAATGAATTGAGTTGATAAAAATTGCATGTCATTCATTTCAGGTTCAAGATTTACTCGGATCTTTTATATTTTTAACAGTTAAATCAACTTTTACTTTCCATAAACTTTGTCAGAACTTTATTTCCCACTCATGATAATTTCAAGATATTAAAATCAATATTGTTATGGAAACTGTTATTGTATTTTGAAGCAAATTTCATGGTGGAAAGAGCATTAATTTACATGATGAATATAATAACAAAGCGAAACATTTACTTTGTATAAAATTGAAATTATCTTTCAATTGTTAAATCTTCAATAATAAACTAATCGTTTTAATTGTTGAGAAATTCATTTTATTGTTTACATCATCTAATCAAATGGTGTAATGTAATTGTGTTTGATTGTTTGTACTTTTCTTGCTCTCATGTTGTAGTGAAACTTTCAAGTATTAACAATAGTAATTGGATCTAAAATGATGATCAATTGATAATAAGCTCATTGATTAACTTGTAATCAATGGTTACTGATTCTGTTTTGTTGCAATTGATTTTCAAGAGTAACAGTAAAGTAAAAAAGATTAAAAAATCATCATCTTAATGATTGTATTGTCAGTAGTAATAAATGTTATTAATGGAAAGATAGGTAAACATAAATATTATTGTTACACAAATATGGATGTTGATCAATATCAAATTTCATATCAGAAATTTAAGATGATATATAACAAGCTAAATTTTGATTCTTATCATCATCATATTGGTCATTATTAGAATCATCATCAATAAGTAATACAAGTATATTAATAAAAGGGAAAACTTGAGACGGAAATGTAACGAGAGTGAGGTAGTGATTATGGAAGATGGCAGGGTGGATGATGGAGAGAGAGAGAGAGAGAGAATTGAAGGAGCAAAGTTTTTATCATGAGAGTTGCAACAATATAAAAACAGTGTAAGTTTTACTATATGAAGCTGCCAATCATTAAAGTTGATTTAGTAACTGTTTCAGTAACAAGTGTAAGAAAATGTAATAAAGATTATTTTTGCTGAGAGAAAGAGAGAGAGAGAGAGAGAAAGAAAGTGAGAGATGAGGATGAGGAGAAAGAGTCAAATGAAAGGTGAGAGATTGAGGATGGAGAGTGTGATGAACATGTTGGGAGGTGGTGGATGATGGTGATGATGATGATGAGGGAACATGTGATTCGTGTCCCTTTTTTGTCATCCTATTTTTCTTCATTGTTCATCCTGGAATATAAATGATTCCCTTTTCTATTGGATAGAACTTTTTTTCCTTTCTTCTCTTTGCTCTACTTCGCCATGGATGAGGTCGCTACAAGCTGACACTTCATGATATTTAGAACGTAATTTGGACCATTTGTTGCCAAAATAGACTTTGAGAATATTATAGTAAGAAAGAGAAAGATGGGAAGTAAGATAAAGTAAGATTGCGATGGGAAGTGAAGGAGAAAATCATTTGTTTTTATCTTAAAACAATCGATATAAAAAGAGAACAGTTGACAATGACCTTTAACCTATTATCCCTCTAGAATTCTGAATATATTGAGCACAAAGTTTCGGATAGAATACTTCTCCCTCTTTTCTTTTATTTCTCCATTATCGTGTTAATATTTTGCTTTGTGTATTCAGATCTCTTTACAGTTTTACTTTTCTCTTTTTATTCTTTTATTTTAATATCAATCCAATGAATCTTTCAAAGTCTTGAATGATAAATCCATGAACTTTGGAACTTTTCACAAGAACGAATATCTGTCTTACTTTTTTGACACAATAACATTTCTTATGGATACATTAACCCCTTATAAATAAGAATTGAGTGAATGTTCAATCCGATATTATCAGTTGATTGGAAGTAAAAAAATTCTCTAAAAAAAACGTAAGATGTAACAATTTTTCATTACAAATTCTTCACCATGATGTTAAAACCGTAATACTTTCAATTTCATTTACCTCACGTAGTAATCGAAACATAATTGGCCATCGACAATTAGATTGGCTAAATTTCCGATGCTCTAAAATCCATTTGATAAACCAAACCACTTAGGAAATTTTGGCAAAGGTATAATAAGAACTTTATTAAAGTTACAACTCTTTTTTAGCTCCAGTTGAATTCAGAGGTTTACCATCAAGGATTAGAATATGAAGAGAAAAATTATCAATCCGAATTCAAGAATAAGCCTCTTTACGAATGAAGATTTTTCATTCATCGACAATTTAAAAAAAGCGAATTCATAAATCTAATATTTTCTGGCCTTTTTTGGTCAAACAGAAAAATTGTGTGCATCTTAGGTTAAATAGTGTGTTTATGTTTTTGATTATTATTAATAATTACTATCTAATGAAAATAATTGACACTATCATTTTCCTCCAATATTAATAATGAAAAAATAAAAGTATGCACAGTGTATGAATGTGTGCACATTTACTGAGCTATACTGATGATGATTACTTTTTTCGTAAACTACAGAGAGATTATCATTGAAAAGATGAGAGTTTGGATGATAACAAGCGAGTCTAAACCAAAATAAGGCGGAAACTGTTGTTACTGATCAGACCTAATACCACATCTTTTTATCTTTTTTCTTCTTCCTCCCACTACTACACAAATCATCATCCAATTTAAGTCTCTCTCTCTCTCTCTCTTTATTTTGATACACATCAAAAGCGACAATGAATCTACATCATCATCTCCTATTATAACCTAGACAAGGCCGTTGAAGATAAAAATTTTCTCTACTAAAAATACAAGCATTTAGCTTGAATAAAATCTTTTCATCTGTACGGAGCAAAAGGGGAAGATGATCAATAATCTGTTGAACTGTAGGGAAACATCTCGATTCAGGCCTAGGTCCAGACAGACATACAGTGCGAGAGCTGTTTCCTCCGCCCTAAGGTTCATTGATGTTGTTGCAAATGAAAGTTGATAACAAAAGGCTTCAATCAATCCTCTTATGTTGTTAAGTTGCTCGTGATAATATTAAAATGCGTGCGACATGCTGAGTCTAATGCTTGGTCTTTAGAAAGCTCTTCTCTGAAAGTATACGGAAAAAGAAGAGGACATTTAAATCGACGCGTAATGAAAGTGAGAAAGAAAAGTTTCTCTTTCAGATTAGGTCCTAACTCCCACAAAATTCAAACTGATAACAATAATGATAATAATAATTACAACCATCATCATAATGATGAGAGATGATGGGCCAACATTGAGCTCATTTTAACGCTCTCCTGATTCAATTTTACCCGAGAAATTTTTTTCTCCATCAATAAAATTTAGTAAAATATAATTGCCAACAAGTAAAGTGCCAAACTCACTCACCCAACTCCCAGATTCTCTCTCACCAATCTACCTATTGTATTCTTATCAATTCCCTTAGCGTATCCATCTTTATCCACTGGCTTGTTATCATCCTCATCCTCATCTTCATCATTATCTCATGTTCTCCAATTTTGCATCTATCTCTTCCCCCATTCTATACTTTTTGTCTATCAACTTATTATGATTAATATTAATACAAATAAAGCTTTATCTTCATCATTTACCCTCAAGGAGTTTCCAATAATATATTAGTCTGATTACTGAAAGAGACACAGATGAAGATGATGCTTAAGAAAACATGATTACATTAATAATATCACTTCTACCTCCCCTTTCATTTTGCATCTTCCACTCCCACCCTCCCAAGCCAGAAGACTATTTTTTATCACATTGACATTGACAGTTGTCGATATTTATTCAATAATAAATAATCATATTGATTCAGAATTGACTATATACATGATGATAAAGTCAAGTGAAGACAAACTTCCGTTACTTTTCATCATCATATTTGTTTATACATTTGGCACATCAGCACCAAGTACATTTGAATAAATGTCAATATCTTTAGGTTTTAACGTAACAATTTCAAATAGATTAGCATTTTTTCTGCTCTCTACTTATGTTGATTTGGATTAAGAATTTTTTTCTCTTCATTAATCTGCCCTGTATTTCCATAACAATGGATGATGATAATGCTTAAAAAACCAAATGGTTAGTAGAGATTATCCTGATTTGTGGATTTTCATCTTACAATTAAAGTTGGTTATCATTTTCATCAGTACACAGATGATATTTATTGATTATTATCTATGGAAATTTTTTTTCTTTCTTTGGCTCAGATCAGTATTATGAATTTCAACTGATTATTATCATGGAATTGTGTTGTAAATGTTTTACTTTCTCGTTCTTTTTTTAGTGGAAATTTAATCATTGATCAGATTGAATTTCAATGTTTTTTGCGCTCTATGATTCTCATTAGATTACAGTGGGAAAAAGTTTTTGGATGTTGATAATCATTTAGAAATGAAATTACCAGAGATAAAATATTTCCCTGGGAAGAATTCGAAGAAGATTCTGATTTTCTCTCTCTCTCTCTCTCTCTAAAAGTTCTCCCCGAATTTATTAAATAATATTGGGTAAAAATTCATGTTTCTCAATCAAATTCTAGAGCAACTCAATTACTCAGGTAAAAAGCATCATTATCCATGTGTATTCCTATGGATTATTATGATTGTAACTTTCAGCTTTTCCCTTCATGTTATCTTTTCATATCTGAATTCTGCCGATGTTGCATTTCAAGTTCAATACATTAACCATTCTGAAGTAAATTGTTGAAATTACATTTATATATGTTTTCTCTATATATGATTAAATCAATCTTATTACAGATGAAAATATCGCTTCAGGGCTAGAATGTAATATCAAACAGAGAGAAAAAGGAACAAATAAATAATTCGAATTCGAAAAAAAACTTAGAGCTAATCTATCCCTTGATTATTAATCTTTATACTCATTCAATATCTTAATGTGATTTAGATCTGAAACGATTAAGTTGACATATGATGATAGTGATGCTCATATATAAGTTTGATAGTCTGAATAACTCAATTCATTTCATTCATTACATGAAAACAGATATTAAATATAATCTATTGTTATCCCTCTTCCTTTTCCTCAACATTTATCCAACTCCCTCCTCGAATTATTATTATTAAAATGTTCTGTTCAGTCTCATTGATAAAAATTCATTTTTTTTGTTGATGAATCTGGTTCATCTATTGTGCAAACTAATCACTGATTAGAAACTCAGATTAATGATGAAGATTAATTAACGATAATGATACATTGTTATCAAAGTTTACTTTGATTCACAACTTAATCATAATTCATTATGATGGTAACTTGAACCCTTTAAGCCTTTACCATCTTAATTAAATTCATTTACATGTTGTAATTATCACGATCATCATAATCATCATCATCTGATGTAGATGTAGTAGGGAAAAAATCTTGACTTGATATTATCATGTTGATCCATGAAAAAGAAAAGGAAAAAAAGTTCCAACTGAAAATTTCTTTTGATTTTTCATCTAACGCTCCAAGGGTTAACCATTATCATTATTAATTGTTATTATTATGTATTAGCTTAATTTTTTCCTCTGTTAATTTCCTGATAACAATTAGTTAATTAACATGATCAACAGCATTGTATTGATCAATATAATGTTAGATACTATGTCAGCGATTTGATGATGAGATTAATGTTAATAAGATTAGAGGGGGAAAAAGTTCTGGTTATCATGTATAATTATGACTCCAAGTGATACTAAATAACGATGATGATTAGTTAACAATCACATTTAACTACACACAAACATACTGATAATATAATCAGATTTGTAATATTAAATACAAGGGAACATTGTTATTGAATTATTTAAGTAAATTGTATTATTGAATTAGTTTTAAGAGACACAAACAATAATCAGTATTATCCATCGGATTTATCACATGAGTTAATCTGTCGATACGATTAAATTAAATCAATAAGAACCAAAAGAAATCAGCAAAAGTGTTAACTAATTGGGTCTCTTGATCAGTCGTTCAAACGTATAATTGATTAGTAATTGATTAATTAGCTTCAACAGATTGTCTTGAAAAGTGAAAGTTTCCTTACCTTTGATTATAGATAATTAATCAACTGAGTTATCACTTATGTAGTAGATTGAAATCGTTAAACAATTTCAGGTTTAATCTATTGGAAAAAGTAAATTCTGTGAGTAAAAGTTATCAACATGTTGCTTTTCCTGCCTATTTATTATCTTGATTGTTTGGTTAAATCTGATTTGAAAATATTGACCTTAATTAAAGATTTACATGATGATTAGTCCAGTAATGGTCAATGATAATTAATCGGTTGATAGTTTGATATAATAAATGGTTGTATTTTAATCATCGTTTGGTTATTTATCCCTTGGGGCGAGTTTCCCTTTTGTTACTTACTATCTATTAGTATTATCATTGTATCTCATTCGTAGGATGTAAAGATAAGATTTTAGCTGATGAGGATGGAGATAAAGTTGATTATTAGTCTATTATGGTGATAAACAAATGAAATGATAACAATAATTGTGATTTTTATGATGATAGTCTTGTCCACTTTTTCCCACCCTGTCGACGTCTTCTAACAATTTCCTCCCTTGGTAGTAATTGTGAAGGTAAATTTGTTTCGATTATGTATAAACCAAAATACTAATAGTCGAGATAATGTTTTTATCAGCTAAATGACCAAAAGATTGTTTATAAGAAACATGAATATAAACTAAACATTGGCGGATAATCACTGTTTCAAAATCAAATGGAATGAGATTAATCTCTGTTTATGTAAAGTGTTTGATGGTTAAATATCAATTTCTAGATTGAATGTTTCGCTTTCATGATTTATTGCGCTCAATTCAATTTCTTTACGCCTTTAATTCAATTTTTATAGTTGATAATAAAAACCTAAATAAAACTTTGCAATGACCAATAGCTTGACCTCTATTACCAATTGTTATCACTTTGTTAATGATAATTGTTGTTAATGTTGGTCATTGAATCTTATTTTTGAGCACTTATCATCAACATCGTAATCATCAGAATCCCCTCATTTTACCATGATTTAAGTGATAATGGAATTTGTAGTTTTATCATGAACTTTTACTTGGAAAATCATGATTGTCATGATGATCCCTCTCGAAATTGATAAAATACTGTATAATATAAAATCTATGGATAAGCTCTTTATAGATTCTTGTCTTTTTCAATTCCAATGAAACTTTTTTTTTCAATCTTTTCTACCTATTGAGTCAATTCATTAAATTCATGCTCTGATCTTAGCTTAATCGATAATCGATTGTAAAATAAACTTTTGTAAACAAGTTGAATTCCTGTGAAAAATGTAACAATGTTTAATAAGGCCATAATTTGCGACATTAACATCTATGCAAATGATAATATCAGCTTTATCTAGATATTTTTCCAATTAGTTTTGTTGCTATTGTTAAAGACCGAAAAAGGTGAACGAGTAAAAATCAAGGTTAAAACTCACCCAACGAGGACTCAATGGGGCTGTAAATGTGAAAGGTCGTTTATTGTAAAGGGTGCAAGATATGACCTAAGGGTAAAGTTCAGGTCTACGTTTTTCACCATCAGACATTTCAACACAAGTGTCTCAAGAATTAAAAATACAGGGCTATGCCGCTATTTTTATCGATGTTTTTTGTGATTTTCTCAGGAACTAAGAATCAGAGAGACACGAGACTTGAGTGATATAAGTTTGATCAATTACGTTATGAGTCATCATTATCATTATATTATGTGTGATTCTCAGCGTGTCATTACGTAAAACATGATCAACAATCAACTCAAATCCGTTCGATTTCATTGTTACAATCATTTTACAGTTATTATTTAAATAGTTAAAATTTAGAATCTTGGATATTAAGAGAATTAAGTGTCTAATTGTTACAATCATTTTTCTTAAACAATTGAGATGATTAAAAATCCAAGATTCTAAATTTTAACTATTAATTTATGTAACAATACAATTACACTTCTTTTAATTTGATCAATTACGTTATGAGTCATCATTATCATTATATTATTTTGTGTGATTCTCAGCGTGTCATTACGTAAAACATGATCAACAATCAACTCAAATCCGTTCGATTTCATTGTTACAATCATTTTACAGTTATTATTTAAATAGTTAAAATTTAGAATCTTGGATATTAAGAGAATTAAGTGTCTAATTGTTACAATCATTTTTCTTAAACAATTGAGATGATTAAAAATCCAAGATTCTAAATTTTAACTATTAATTTATGTAACAATACAATTACACTTCTTTTAATTTGATGTTTAATAATCCTTGATTGTCTAATGTAATAGTATTTGATTGGATTATTAACAAATTAGTGTAAGTTTTGCATCCTTATTTGCATTTTAGTGTTCGTCTTAAAGCACGTCTCAAGTCACGTCAATCTGCCGACTATCATTTTTATGACTTCTTCTATTTTTAATTCTTAAGACACTTGTGTTAATCCCGTGAATCATCGCCGGCACACATCCAATCTCGAGATTCATCACCAGTAAGTCGACAATCCTGTGAATCATCGCCGGCACACATCCAATCTCGAGATTCATCACCAGTAAGTCGACAATCCCGTGAATCATCACAAACACATCCAATCTCGACACTGTCACCAGTAAGTCGACAATCCTGAACTCATCGCTGCACACATCCAATCTCGAGATTCATCAACAGTAAGTCGACAATCCCAGGAATCATCGCCAAACACATCCAATCTCGAGATTCATCACCAGTAAGTTATTTCGTTGATGGGTGTGCAAGGTAAAAAATGAGCAATGTAACCCAAGAGTAAGACAATCATCATTTAACTGAAAAACCCTAATGTGTTAGATAATCTTATACTAATAGAAGACTCTCTCTCTCTCTCTTGTTCATTCTTTTATATGGAAAATTTCACTCTGCCTGATTATTATCTGATTGAAATCTTTATCGTGTTTGAATCAAAGATAATCATGGAAATAGAAACTGGAAGCAAAGTTAACTAAAAGATTTTCCATCTTGTGTTAATCAATGTGAATGTTTGGTATTAATTTAATCGGGTTAAATTAAATTGCTACGACAATCCTATCATACTCTAAATGTGGGTTTGATGATAATCAAATTAACGAGTAACTATTAAATTAACTAAATGCCTAATGATCACTTGTATAGCTGATTATTATAATATTCAGGGTAAATAATTTTACTCTGATTTCAAGGTTTGATTATGTATATTAATATATATCCATAGACTTGAGAAATATTCATTTTTTTACTTAGTATAATCATGATTATTAATCTTTATTCAGAAACCAGAACTTTTTTTAACCGTTATTTGAATAACAGTTATCATTATCATGAGTTAATCGTAATCATGTTTATAATAATATTCAGTAAATTAATATCATAGATCTGAAAATATTAATAACTATTCATAAGTGATTTTCCCTGTGTAACTTTAATTAACATTACATAATGTTAAAAGTATATTATCATTGAAACAAATGAAATAATTATTTGATTTCATGATTAACTTTCAAACGATTAATTGAACTGGTTATTATTAGCTGATCATCTTTGAGTTTTGTGAAACTTGAAGATTTTTTTGTGTATAAAATATCAAAGGATTAATGATAATATTGTTAAAATCTGATTTGATTGTTATCAAGATTAAAAGCAATCAATGAGGTTAATTGTTTAGATAATTACTCAATCTTAATGAAATGTTTTCATTAGTAAATATTAGTTTTAATAAAATAATAAATGAATTGTTGATTATTAATGATTCTTATCATTAACCATAAATTGTTACCATTTAAGTCTTGATTATACTGAGCGTGAATACAATGAATTAATTGTTGTTACACTTAACAAATCAAGTTGAAACAATTAACAATCATTAATCAACAGAAAGATGGAAGCAGATTACAATAACTACCAAGAGTAGATATTTACTGGTCAAAGCATTTAAAAGGAATGACCAACAATTTAGTATTTCTAACAATTGATTGTCCGAAAGTTAGCAAATTACCTACAATTTATTGTTCAAAGTGGAAGAAAAAAAAGTTCTAATAACTCAATTCCCGATAAAATTGACCGAAAGCATTTAATTGATGGAGAGAAAGAGGTAAAGTTTTTAGGTTATGATATGATCTTGCATATTGACCATTGTGCTGATGGTCAGAATTTATTATCACATGCTTATTACTGGGTAAAAGCGGAAGCAAAATTAGTTTTCTTTGAGATTAATCTGAATTACTTGAATTAATTGGAGGTTAAAGGTTGAAGGGTGAGATTTATGATTTACCATATTAAAGGTAATATAATGGTGGTATAAAAACTAATCAGAACTATTTTTTTCTCGTTATTATTAATACTTATGTTAGTTGGTTGTTATTGGACCTTAAACATTATATAAAGCAAATGTATTAATAATAAACAAAAAGGTTTTCAAGCAACAGTAAACTGATTGTTATCATAACTATTTTTGACCATTGGTCAACAATTATTAAGATTCTATTGAGCTGATAACAAGAACAATAAACAATTCAAGTTAAATCAAGGGAAAAGAATAGGTAAAAGTTGATAAAGGCTCAATGAAAGATAAATCAAAGTAATGGTGATGATAATGATGATAATAACAATAAAGGCTGAATGATAAATAGAATACATGAAGAAAAAAATTCTTATTCTTTCAGAATGAATCAGAATATAATAATATCTCTGAACTTCATTCACTCCCTGGGATAGTTGAACGATAAGAGAAAATAATGAAAAAACGAGCAATCTTGTCGATAATATTATCGTCTAATTCTAAAGGTCAACTTTTTATTAATTTCGACGGTTAATCGTATGTGTGAGTTTCGATTTTACTTTTCGAAATTCCCAAAAATTTCTGACTGGATTATTCATAAGCTATCAAGTGAGTTCGGATCTGGTCTCTGGATTGAGTTATTCAGGTAATTGATTATTCATCTCCCTCTCTTTATATATTAATATTTTGATTCTTACTTCACCCCCTTTTCCGATAACACCTTATACTTACTTGTTAGCATTATCACATTAACAGTAATCACCATGTTAGCCATTATCATGGAAAACATTATCAGCTAACTAATATCAATAATCAACAGACTGAATTGCTAATGAATGAAACAAAGTACACACAACAAGAAATAGGAAACAGCTACACCAAAAGTTTATCACTATTTTCAGTTATCAACATGGTAACAATGAATTCTGTTGATTATCTTAACTGATTCTCTGTTGGATATTGTATAAAACTGATTAACTATGTCAATGAACCATAGATCATGTTCAACGGTAAGCAAATAATTTACCATGTTGCTTATAATTATTTTCATGTTTTTGCTGGGAATATAACAAACTCATGGATCACCAGTGTTTATCCCAATATCAATCTTAAAATCTAGGGTCAAATTTACAGCTATAAACTCATGTAACAAACCAGAGAAACTCATGCTGACCTTAATCTCAAAAAGATAACTAAATTTTCAGAAAAAAACTCATTGAAAATTTATTAGTATTGAACAAAAAAAGACGAAGGACTTAATCTAATCCGCTACTTGTGAAAAAAAACTGTTTGTCTCTCATGTAATCTTCATGGTTTAATCCTTGTTTCTGAGTTTCTAACTCAGAATTCAATGAATTAACTTAATACACCTTTCGATAAGTTAGTTTTACTTTAATATTGACCAGATATTGAATCAGAATAACAATGAATACTCCCTGAGGGTAGATAAGCCTCTTAACCTTGAAACATGAGATTAAAATTGTAGTAATTTTTTTTACACTGCTCAGTTCTTGAGTACATTAAATATGTAAGTCAAATTATCATGATGATGATTAAGATTATTAATATCAATTGAAATGATCAATCAAACCTTTTGACAGACTCTCTAATAATAATATGAGAATATAATGTTATTTCATCTTTTATCACAATAAAAAAAGCATATTCATTATCGTAATCATTGTCAACATGGAAATATGCTCAATATATATTGTCTATTATTATTATATTATCAATTTAATCCCTCCACCTTCAGATAAACCATCATGATGGACATGAAAACAATAGCAACCAAAGTATGCAGAGTAATCCTTTTTTTATATGACTTTTAAAATAATGATATCATCTTCATCTCCATCATCATCATCATCAACATCATCATTCTTGTTGCTTACATTTTCATTAATAACAATAGGAGCTTGGAAATCTAATCAATTTAACCATTAAGATGGCCACAATTATCAGAATTGGATAAAGATAGTGAACAAGAGTATTACTACAAGGTATTCAATGGAAGAAAAGTTCTGAGGATAAGATGATGGGAAAGAAAAATAGTTCTGATACTTTTCTTTGCTTCTTCAATCCCACTTTCCACCCTCTTCCCTCTAATGATGGTAATTATTTTAAGGCGATCTCCCGGTGGAATTTCATCTTTCTTTCTTAGATAATAATTTTCTTTCAGCTTCTTGAAAACTCACTCAAGAAATAATTGTTTAAGAATCTCCATCATCATCTTGGTGAGTATATACAGAGTTTTTACTAGCGTTCAGAATAATTCTGATTATGATTGGGTTGAGATAAATGCTCATGGATTTCTTTTTTGTTAATATCAACTTTTCAAGCTTATCTCTTATGGTGGGTCAACAATAGGAATGCTTTTGATATAAAGTAATAATAACAAGAAAATACCTCAGGCAAACAATGATAATATCATGATAAAAATGTATTGTGGTTGCTTTTTGTTCATCGTGGATTTTTTTCCCTTCTGATATCAATGGTTGACATTTTGTTGGTTTAATTTTGATTCTGATCATGATGATGCCCATTTGATAGTTTAGATAATTTATCAAACTGACCATTAAAGTCTTGTCACCAGTTGACTAATCATCATTTACTAAATGAATGATCATCTTCCCGAATCTCTTTATTGTTTCCTCTAAAATTAAAGTTTTATTACAGAGAAAAAGTTTAAATAATTGGTCAAAGTTTCATCAGAAATTAAGTAAATATCTATTAATATTTTCTATGAAAAACTATAACCCATTTGAGAAATTATCATAGACAAAAAATGATAATATTCTTATGCCTATTAATCACTTTAATCCTTTTCGATTGAGAAAAGGCCATTCATTAAATGTATCATTATGAAGGTTTTAATCAAAATTATCATCGCTATTTGTTTGCTAGCCTAAAGTTCAAAGACCCATCACTGGTCATCTCATTCACCTTGGTACACTTTTTCACCTTTTATGTTGATATTAAATTGAATTTACATGATAATCTATGATCGCATGCTTAGCATTTACAGTAGATAAACAATCGGTGTAATTTGAACATGATTTACAAGAGTAATTCCCGGTAAACAGCATTTAAATAAAGATTGATTGAATTCCGGTTAAATTTGATTCCATGTTAACATTATCATCGTTTATCACAATCAATGAGGTCCAACCCTTTTCCTTTTCCTCTTTCTCTTTGCTTCATCTTAATTTCTAATTGCAATTTATACTAATACCAATTCTTTACCCAAAGCATCGAGCTTTCTTTTTTTTTTGCTTTTTCTGCTCAAACAATCAACTGATTAAATAGCTGATTCCATGAGAAATTCATGTTCATCTTCTATCTGAATCAATCTGTCTTAATTATCTTGAATGATAAGCACTAAATAAATTGAAGTAACAATGAAAATCATATGAACTCAAAGTGGAATCAATTTTAATCCAATAAACGAATAACGGTAATATCATCGATCTATCAATTGGTAACAATTAATTTTCCCCCTGGTAATTAAATTGTGATTAAATTCATTAATATATTTCTCTCAATTGAGAATCTTTATTGTATCATTTTACTCATGGAATCAATTTTATCGATTTATCATCAATCTCTTAACTTGTCGAGATCGATGGGGAAGAAAAGTTTTCTCTTGATTCTTTAAATTTCATAGAATAGAAAACAAAACAATCAATTGGAAATAATACCAATCAGGAACGATTCTCATCGAGTCAATCAATGTAAACGATAATAGTTGAATGACATGATTGATATACAAAAAGGTAGAGGAAAAAAATACAAATCGAATTCTCAATGAGAGAGAATTCAAAAAGTTCATTTTATATTCAATTGAACACAGAAAAGGTGAGAATCGTGAAGATGAAAAGGTAAATAGATAACACTGAATATTCAGAATGACAGTTAAGTTGAGGCAGAAAATAATCTACATGGATGATAAGCGAAAATTGTGTATTCGTTTTCATGGGAATATGAATCTACCATGTAACATGAGATCTGAGAACAATGTATCTCATGGAAAACAATCAACTCTAACTATAGATGTTGGAAACTAATCAATGGTTCAAATTGAAAATTATTTCATTTTTCCAATGAAAACTTTTCGTTTTCTTGGATCAGTTAAATAATAGTTTGATTGAAGCTTATCAGAAAATGTAACTGAGTATTTATCATGCTTGTTACCAGAATAATGATAATACGCCAAGAACAATAGGAATCGAGAAAACTGTCAATGGGAAACATTTAGAAATGTCAATCAAAATGATTAACCATTTTAGAGAGTAAAATTTGATTAGGTTCCTGATGAAAAATAATAAGAAAAGTTTCATTTGTTTTCATCATCATCACTGAATTTGAATTTGAACTGATAGGAAAAGTTATTGTTTCTTCATTGAAAGTTTATCAAGATCACATTGAGATGAAATTGAGAACTTTAAGAACTTTTTTTTCTTTTTTTAAGACTTTCATTTGGAATGGTGAAAGTTTTTCTTTTGCTTTTTCAACTTCTAGTAGAGAAAAATTTTCTATTCTCTTTTCCATCATTTATCATATTTTTCCTCATCCATAATCATCATCATCATCATGATAATTCTGGTGAGAAGTGTATAAGCCAGCGGGTAGTGAGTAAATCTTCATACACCTTTTGTCGAAAGAGGAAAAACATGAACAGTATCAGAACTTGAAGGTTACATTTTCAGGGTAAAAGTTACTTGGAAGGATAAAGAAAAGCTTAACATTGGAAATATCCTGAAGTTTGATTTATCTTCAGCTCAGAATTTTGAATATCATCTTTGGAATCATTATTCAAGGTGTATTAAGGCTTTTGACCTGCTCTTTCTTTTCCATCTTTTCTCTCTTTCTTTTCCATCATCATCATCATCATCATCTGTTCCCGGTGATTCCTTCATCTTCTAAGATGTAATATTATTCAAATGAAGGATAAACTAAAGATGATGATAATGATGAGAAAAGAAGGATAAATAAATAAGATGATGGAAGATGTTGGATGAAAGAGAAACACAATTTCAATCTATTTGAATTCCATCATGTTCATGAGTTGGAATAATATTATTGATTCTCTCTCTCTCTCTTTCCTATCCTTTTCTTTGTCTTCCTCCATCATCATAACCATCATCATTATTATCATCATGAGTATTTATTTCATCAATATCACTCTCCTGGAAGATAAACTTTAGGTAAACAACATTAAATTACATGATGTAAATTAAGATAAAGATAAAATCTCAATGACGATGATGACATAAAATATTATCTTCTTTTCAGATTACATTCATTATCATCATCATCATCTTAATTGTTGGCGGTTTAAGTTATCGATCAAAACAATCAAAACTGATTGTTATCAATGTCCAAATCCGATTTTCTAAGCTCATAGAAATACAATATAACTTGACTAATATTCAAATCAACAATTGACTGTACAATCAATCAAATATACAAGATCTTAGTTCACATATGTAATATTATTAATATTATATGATTTAATTAAACAGTTCCAAAAGAACAGAAAAAATTTCTTAATCATGATTGTTAATCCAATTATGATTATTATCATATCTGATTCCATTGAGAGATGTCAACCTTAACAAACGATAAAATGTTAATTCAATGTGTATTCTGTATATTTATCTACCTCAGCATCAACCCTGAACAGGGTGGGACAGGAAAAGGTAAGAATCTTCAAAGTCAACATTAATCTGAATCAACAATGAACATTTAACAGTTAAATGAATCATGTTATTATTAACCTTTTTGAGCAAATTTGGATAATTATCTTAATCAGATGAGAATTGGTAATATTATCATGAAGGTAATCATGTGTATTATTATTCCGAGAGTTTAAAGAGGGAAAAAAATTTAATCAGGATTTTTTTTTGTTTCAAAAGATAATTTCATCCTATCTGAGGATGATTATCATGATGATAAAGGATGAAGATAAGGTTGAAAGTAGATGAAGATGAAAGATGATGGGATGTTGAAGATAAATGATTAATGTAATGATAACAAAAAGAGCAGGTTACTTTTCACTCCCTGAACTTTTCTGATTATTCTGAGACATGATTATCATGAATTTTGATCGTAAGGATAAAAACAAAAAAAAGTTTCACGATAAACAGGGTGAAAACTCTGGATTCTTTCATGATGAACATTTTTCATTATTCTTATTAAACTGTCTTGATTGTTGATCATTTATCATTCATCTTTTAAGTGGTTAGGATTAAATTAGAAGTGAAAAATATTGTTTCCAATTTACTTTTTTCTTCTTTGCTTCTCAGTTGATTATTTAACGATCAGCAGTTTAAAAGCTAAATGTCCTTTTGTAATATCATGAATTGATCATGAGTTTATCGTGTAATTATCATGAACAAAGTGAGGGTAGAAAAACTTTCGCTTCAATGAGATTACTGAGATTGTATTGATGACAATTGGGAGTAAATGTATTAGATGAGGGAGGTTACAAGTTTAGGAGAAAAGTAAAAGCCCTCAAGTAAAAGTTAATTAGATGATCAAGGAAAAGAATTGAGGGAAAAAGTTGAGAAGAAGATGAATGAGTATTTATATGGAAAATTTTGAATCAATTCTGATTCTCGGGGGGTAAAGCTGATGGGAGGAAAGGGTAGAGGTTGAGGTGGAAGAAGGTGAATTATATTGACTGGAAGGAAGAAACAAGTTCATCAATTCTTATGGATTCTGTTTAAAGAGTAAATGATGAATTTCTATTGTGTGTTCATTCATTGTGTTCGATTCGTTTTATTACTGTAAATGTATAAATTTGAACTTTCGTTGAACTCACGAATTTCTCTCTCTCTCTCTCTCTCTCTCTCTCTCTCTCTCTCTCTCTCTCTCTCTCTCTCTCTCTCTCTCTCTCTCTCTCTCTCTCTCTCTCTCTCTCTATGTCTTTTATCAAAAACTCGACTCGTGAATTGAAACATTCAGTTCAAAAGTTTATTAGGTTTACGGTTGGTTTGATTTTAGTTCAGTAGACGAAGAGGGAATTTTTTTCTCTCTTCAAGTTGAGAGACTTGAGATTCAGTTGTAACATTGAGATGGTAAGAAAAAGATTCGAACACGAAATAATCATTTAAGAGGATGAGCAACAATCACCATGAGTTGTTCAGTACAATTGACAAGTAACTTAGAAACAATAACCTAACATTTAAGGAACTTTGGTTTCTTATGTTATGTATATATCTATGGTTTGTTGAGTTTTTTGTTTGTTTCTCTATTATCATCATGAAGATGACAATTTGCTAACAGAACCATGATTTTATCATGATGCTTGGGTTAATTTTGGAAATACTGTTTTCAAACTGTTGGAACTAACGAAAAGGTCAGTTAAATGTTCAATGATTTCATTGGTTTAGGGTAAAAAACATGAGAAAAGTAAGATTTTATCATCCATATAAAGACAGGGTGGGTCAGGGTAATAGGAAGAAGGTGGTGTTGGTATTTAGGGTGGAAAGTTGATTGCTAAGAGGAGATGAATAAAGATGAAAAATGAGGAAGAGTAATGAAAGAAAGGGACTAGTTGGTTCCAGGGAGGAAATGGAAATGGAAGATAAAGACAAAGCCAAAGACAAAAATGATGATGAAGATGAAGATGAGGATGAAGAGAAGAGAAAAATAAGGATAAAGGTGGAAGATTTTTCAAGGTCCAGTTTTTGTCAAACTGGACTTTAGCCCCTTCTTTGGTGCAATCCATCATTTAGCTGTGAGTCTTTCATGGAAAATGAGTTGATGAGTAGGGAAGAGAAGATGATTAGAAAGAGAAGGAGGAAAAGAGGGATAAACAGGATGAAAATAAAGTAGGAAGATGAGAACGTGAAAAGATTATTGGAATATCCTTAGAGAAGGATAAGAATCCACAATTCTGGAGTTTGTCCTGAGCTTTTTCAAGAATGAAACGTGAACAAGATAAGGGAGAAGAGGAAAATAAAACTCCAACTGTGAAAAGCAAATAAATGTTACGCCAATGATAATGATATCATATACATCTTATGGTATTACTCAGATATTATCATGATGCTAGATTCTCACATTGTGAATATACTGTTTCTATTCCTGAGTATTAAAATATTCTGGTAAAAAAAGGAGAGAGAGAGAGAGGAAGAAGTTGAAATAAGAAAAATGAACTTGATGGGAAAAGAGGAAAAGTGAAAAATTATCGATTCAGATGAAATCTTCAGGATGGGTGGAAACTTCAGTGTTCAAGTTATTCCTTAGATGAAGATGAGATAACTCGAGTATCTTTAAAATAATTGAATCTAAACTTTAAGATGAAAGTTTATTTTCTTAAAGCTCCATGAATTCATCATGAAAGTTTCAATTTAATTGTTTCTCTCATATGATAAGGATAACAAAAAGCAGGCAAATTTTTACTTATTTCAAGTTTCTCAAAGTCCAGAATTTCAGAGAAACATCAATACAATTTGATTGTTGGAGATAATTGTTTTCATTGTTTAAACAATACGTTAACTAGATTAACTATCGGGTTAACTATTGATCATTAATCTAAAGGGAATTGAGGGAATTTCAAATTGAACACCGATAACCTGATTATCAGATTAATAGGAGGCGGAGGTTTCAGAGAGATGGATAGTTGTATAAAGGAAGAAGAGGTCAAAAGTTTAACCAGAAAAATTGAGAGAGAAAAAAGTTCGAAAATCTCATGATCATCATCAACTGATTATCGTATTTCAAAGTGAAATTTATTGTAACTATTTACTACAATTAAGGTCAACAATTCGTTCAAAGTTGTTCGTTCAAAATCTTTATAGCAAAAGGAAATAGCTTTTTGATTGATTGGTGAATATAACTTGAAATTGTTAGATTAAAAGTTCTGAAATGTCAATAAGAAAGTAAATAGAATGGAATCGAAAAGATTTTTTTCCTTCTCCATCATGAACTTGAAATGGATTATCTGTTTTTCTCTGAATTTGAAGAGTCCCAATGAAATAAGATGTTGTACATTTGGAAGATACAATTGACAAGATTACTTTTCATGTCAAATCATTTGAATACAAACATGACTCTTTCATGGTTCCCTGAGTTTACCATGTTACCATGATTCTAACAATATTCTAAGTATGAATTTTTATTCCTTTCATATTGGCTAGATATTATTTTCTGTATTCTCTTTTCCATGAAAATTATACTTATATATTATATGATTGTGTCTTTTGAAATATGAGAGATGTACTTTGGTTATTGAAAGAAAAACATTGATTTGAATGAACTTTTTTTCCGGATGAAACATTTACATGGGAAAAAGAGTAACAGTTAAAGGGGTAATTGGATCGAAATGGATTGTGATTAGATGAATGAATCGATCATATTAAGATTAATCATATTACATGGAGAATAAGGTGTGAGATGGAATAATTTTGGTAAATTATGTATCCAAGTTTGAAATTATCGAATGACATTTATTTGTGATCTAATCTGATTCGTTTGACATTTTGAACAAATGCTTCTTTCTGTTGATCATCATGAAACATGAATCTTATGATATTCTGATTATTCTGAATCATTTAATTGGAACTGAATCTTATCCAATATGTTAGTACATCTCGTTTACTTTTTTTCTTCTCTCTCGTCATCATCTTCATGTCAATAAGCCAAAAAACTGGTCAAAGATGAAAAGAAAATCCCTTGACCTTAAAGGTTATCAATCATCTTTTGAATGAAAAGCATCTCATCAAGAAGATAATCACCTGATCTTTGAGAATGAGATCATTGAGAACTTTGAGAAAAGGAAAAAAATCCCGAATTTAACTAGAACTTTTTTCCCTTTTCTCTCTCTCTTTCTTTCTTTCTTTCTTTCGTAGTTTTCGAGAAATTGATATAATCGAATTACCAATTACTATTATCATGGGAACTCGAACCAATGCCAATTAAGTCTCTTCACACAATCAAATTTAATCTACAATCAAATGATCAATGACCCTTCAATCAATTCGCTGATCGAAAGTTTTTATCATAGAAAAAAAATTTTTTCGATTTTTTTGTCTTCTCATCGATTTTAATTCTCTTGCATTTGGAAATGTAATTTTGATTGTAATTAGAAATTAAACTTGCTAATAATTAACTAATTTGTAATTCAATTGTTTACTAAACCTTTTCTGATCAAAAATCGATCATACTAAATTTGTCTATTGGCTGATTGTTGTTAAGTTATTGGTTAGAATTACAATTAACTGTTTAATATAAATTCATGAGCAAAGTTATTGAATAAATTGTTTGATGTGATCATTATGATTCAGCGATATGTGAATCCATGATTCTTATACATGATTATCTTATCATGAACTGAATTAAGATCCAAAATTGAGAAGGTCAAAAGTGAATTAGTATTAATAGAATTGCGATTGATTAACTTTTATCAGATTAACGTTAGAATGAGATGAGATCGTTTGAGAAACGATAATAATGATAATCAAAAGGTTGAGATGGCAATTGTTTTGTTTTTAATAATAAGAACTTTTTATTTCATGAAATCAGTTGAATCGTTTGATTTGAAGTTTATCAGGACAAAACTATTATCATGATTGTTGTCAGAATGATAATAATACACCAAGAACGATAGAGATGGAGAAACCTGTCAATGGGAAACATTTCGAAGTGAATTAACTGTCCATCAAAATGATTAACCATCGTTTCTTTACAGGATAAAATTTGATTGGGTTCATGGTAGAAAATAATCAGAAAAGTTCCATTCGTTTTCATCAATGAATTTGAATTTGAACTTATATCATGAGTCATTGTTTCTTCATCGCAAGTTTACATCTTACGGCTTTTAATTTCTAAGCTTTTATCACCATAAAGATCATCTTAGAAATCGAGAAGAATAAGAACTTTTTTTGGCAATCTTTCAATTTGGAATAAAAGAGAAAATTTTGATTCTCTTTTTTCCATCATTCATCATGATTTTTCCTCATCCATAATCATCATTATCATGATAATTCTGGCTAGAAGTGCACAGAGCCGGCATCAAGTGTGTAAATCTTTTTTTTTATATACCTTTTGTATTGAAAGAGGAGAAACATCAACAGTATCAGAACTTCAAGGTTACATTTTCAGGGTTGTTAATTGATATTGGAAGGATAAAGAAATTTTAACAGGGAGAGATATCCTGAAGTTTGATTTATCTGTAAAATACACAGAATTTTCAATATCATCTTTGAATCATTATGCAAGGTGTATGTGTGTATGTGTGTATGTTTGTTTTGTTTGTCTTAAAGGGCTTTTGACCAGTTCTTTTCCGTCTTCTCTCTTGTTCCATCATAAAAATCTCGAGGCGAGTTGGGAACAGATCATTGCAATTTCTTCAGCTTCACTTTTCTTAATGTTGCTTTGTACATCTGATGAGTAAGAGTCACCTGGATAAGGTTCATTCCGTTGAAATTGCGAAACGACAATCTGACCATTACCATTCAACAATTTTTTCATAAATTGAAAATATTCTGGACTATATTGATTTTTCATGTGCATAAACTTAATATTTTGTCTTTGGACACTTTTTTCAATTGCTGCTGGCATTTTGATTTTATTCTGATAAGATCCGTTATCGGTAAAGGTTAATTCACTTAAACGAAGAGCCATCTCACTTTCTTGAGTATCCATACGACGATAAAATAAAATATATGCATTCCACCAACGCTTTTGTCGTCTATATGACATCCTTTTCCACATATGATCAAATCCTTCGCCCATGTAGTAACCTCCAAAACATTGGACCTTCATTTCTTCATCATCATCCAATTTACATTCTGATACATCACCGTCATCAAATCTGTACCATTTACGTGAACCATCAATATTTTATGCTGGCTAACTGTGACAAGATGAAGATCCAGGTGAACTTGTGTATTCCAAATCCTCTTCGATAATTTCACCTTCAATTTTAGCTAAACCGTTAACAGTATAAGCATCCATATCCAAAACTCGAGGGAATTCAAAATAATCGTTAAATTTGATGGCACAGGAACGTTCAAAATCATAATCAAAACGTTTCAATTGAATTGCTAAAACTGGTGGTAGCTTTTTGATACACAATCGTTTAACAGTTTCAACTTTACGATTACATTTTTCACAATGATAAGCATTAGCACCTTCCAATAAATCACCTTTAACATATTGTTCCAATGAATCTAATAGATTACTATGATTTCTTATGTCGATGTTTAAAGTTGTAAAAGGTTCTTCACGAGAGTATCTAAGAAAAAGAAAGTTAAATGAAGAGAAAATTAGTTAATTAGTGTTCAATTGTTAAATTAAATTTTCTCATTAACGTACCTATGCGGACATTCCTTGCAAATCTTTTGATCGGCGAAAGATCCACCGAAAATTTTGGTCATGATTGGAGAACAGCCCAACAATTTGAGAGCTTCATCAATAGAATCGACTAAACTATTGAAAAATTCAAGGGCATCATGTTGCTCACGTAAATTGACTGGTTCACCCCAAAGTCTATGGATGTTAATTGTGTAGCAAAAAAAAGAAATTACGTTAATTATATAAATTTTTATAGTTCAAAATTACGGAAAATTATGAGTATCATTGTGCGATGCTTACTTGAAATGCCTCCAAAAGCCTCTCGGTACATAATACTGAAGCTTGGACAGAGCCAAATGTCCAAAAATTGCTTGGGTATATTTGAAAACTCCTAGATTATAATCACGTCGAGATTCATAGACGGACCGTTTTGAATCATCTTCAGGGACACTGGGATATAAGGTGCTGATAATATTATCCACCATTTCCTCTGAGAAATCTTCATTTAAATCAGTTGCAGCTCCTTCGACTGATAAAATACCATCTCTAACCTCGGGTATCATGTAAAGCTGTTGAAAGACTGAGTTCATATAACAAGTTGCTCCTGCATTTTTTAAACCAACAAAACCACGAGATGGTCGAGGCCCAATAGGAGGTTGATATTCCCATTCAGTAAGATGTTGTTCATTGTCTGAATAGAACATCTCATTGAGATTATCAACTAAATATTTTAAATTTGGTATACAATCAGTACCCAAAGCTACAAGGCAATCGTAAGCCGCATTAAGGGTGGCTGAAGTGGTGCATATTGGATTAACTTCTTCAATATTGAGATTACTTTGATCAAAAGTTGAGGAGCTTGGTATGGATGTTAATGATGATGAGGGAGTTACAGTGATCACATCGTTTTTTGTAGAGTCAGATGGTGGAGATTGTTGAGTTTGAGACTGTGATTGTGCATGTTGAATTGGTTGCTGTTGTTGTAATTGATTCTGAGGTTGAGGTTGAGACTGAGGCTGAAGTTGAGGCTGAGGCTGAGGCTGGAGCTGAAGTAAGGGCAAAGATTGGGGCTGTAACTGTTGTTGGATTGGTTGGGATGGTTGTGATTGTGATTGTGTCTGGGGCTGGAATTGAGGTAGCGGTAGAGATTGGGATTGGGACTGAGACTGTTGTGATTGCTGTTGGGATGGTTGTAGCTGTAATTGAGTTTGTGGCTGAAGCTCAGGCAAGGGTAGTGATTGAGACTGTTGTGATTGTTGTGACTGTTGTTGCTGGGATGGTGGAGGTTGAGATGCTCGTTGCAAAATGACCATTGCTCTTGATGCAGTGAAAATATATTCATCAATTAGAACACGAATTAAATCTTTCTTTCCTGATTGTTGTTGACTTGGATCATCAGATACTCTAATTAAATCGTATACTTCATTTTTCGCAATCGTTTTAAGCAAGTAAATTAGCTCTCTGGTTATACTTAGATGGCCTTCCAGTAACTTTTCCTCAATAACCCCATTTCGGACTAGGTATTGCTGTATGAATAAAAAACAAAAAGAGAAATTAATTAGAAACTATTATTATATTCTAAATATTAATCAAAACTTACCTTGACATTACTAAGAAGATAAATTTCATTTTCGAGGAACTGTTGAGCTATAGGAAGTGGACACCGGATACATCGAGCATTATTTAACAATTTACAAAATAAATGGAAAAACTCTTCTGAAGTATTGTAATGTCCATTCACGGAGACGGTTGAACTTAGATGATGATGTAGTAAATTGATGAAGTTAATCAACACTTCATTGCTAAGTGCACATTTGGTAGCAATT
Source organism: Panonychus citri (assembly GCF_014898815.1). Lineage (NCBI taxonomy): Eukaryota > Metazoa > Arthropoda > Arachnida > Trombidiformes > Tetranychidae > Panonychus > Panonychus citri. The sequence goes on from NW_026515540.1 coordinate 117,586, forward strand.
AAAGAAAATTGTTCACTGGCTGTTAATCTTATTGATCTGCAGAAGAAAAAAAAACAATTTTAATAATTTAATCTAAAACTAACCAATGGTAATTTAAAGGTTTTACCTTTCACGGCAAATTAATAAAACGTCGATAACAAAACGATGCCAAACACTATCTCTAATGAGTTGATCTAAAGTCCATGGTGATATCATAAACATAAGTGTCAGAATATTTAAACCAAGTTTACAAACAGTATAAACAGGAGAGTCGGGACGATGAAGATTACCAGTGACGACAAGTCGATGAAGCACTTCAATATCTTCATGAAGAGCAGCTTCTTCACCAGTTACCGTTGCCCAGCAAAGCATCATTAGTGAACCAACTGAGTTAAGATCGGGTAAACTTGAGATAACACGAGATCGAAACACTTCATCATCGTTATCAACAAGTTTTTGAGCTGTTTGTATGGCAATTTCTCTAACCATACCAGCGCTTAATGGATGAGGAATTATTTCAAGTGCTGTCCGAAGATTTATCAAATAGTCATCAACATTTTTTAAACTTGTAATGTTGGGTAGTGTTGATGCTAATGAAGATGGAGTAGATGAATTTAATATCAGATAATGGCCTAGGCAGGTTAGCACTAGTCCACTTATCCGTAACACAGTTTGATAGACTAAGCTGTAAAGTTGATTAGAAAAAAAGGAAAAAAAAAAGAAAATTAGTTTCGAAAGTGATGGAAAACTAGTGACAACTTTGACCTACATTTTAGCGTAATCAGCAGCAGTAGATACAAAATTGTTACGCGTTAGTAATTCGACAACTTTGAAACCGCAGCCACTTTTTATGAAATCATAATGAAACATTCGCGCCTCTTCTGAGAGTGGATTTCTTGAGGGCATAAGTAAAGCATAAATAACGCCAAGACTATAAAGTATTCGGGTGGGTGATGATCCATAAAATAATTCGTCGAATTCAGCGCCAAAATCAGTATCATTTACATTTTCTGCACATTTTTTACAAAGAGTTTTAAGATTTTCGACTATAGTCACGTCAGGAGGTATTATGGTTAATATCAAGGGAGCAGTATCACACAGAGATTCATGCCGAAGCGACATCCCAAGATCAAGCAGTTGCAAGAAAAAATTAACATATTTATGTTCCTTTGACAGAATCTGAGAAAAATAAAGAAAAATAAAATATTAAAATAAAATAAACAGAAAATGTAATATAACAAAGTACTTACCACTCCTGGTAGGGAGTTTTCTGCCTCTAAACTTGGACCCTCAAAATTGTTACCTGGCGAACCGGAAGAGCTGTCAGAGGAGGAATCAGGAGATGTGGGAGCATTCAGAGAGGATTGATATAGCTTAGCATTCAATACCTAAAAGTGAAATAAGAGAGAGAGAGAAAGATAGATAAAATCAGAATCAGAACTTGTATAAAATGAATAGTTTAAACATCTTGGTGTTAATTTACATTAACCATAAGATTTTCAGACACTGATTATGATTGTAAGTTAAATGAACATACCACTTCATCACGATCAGGTAATTCTGTAATTAGTTTATCTTCACGATTAGCATCATTTTTAGTATTTTCATCACAGAGGAATAAATCGACGTCCATGTTCATATTATTTGCTTTGATCCTGAGAAATTGGAGATGAGGAAAGAAGAAAAGAGAGAGAGAAAATTAAATTGTTATCTTAATTTAAACAATTCGGAAAGGGTGTGTTTGTAAATGAGTAATAAAAAATGACGTTACATTGATAAAATTTGTTTCTTAATAGTTGATATATATTCATTTCGATGTGTCCATATTTGAATATCCTCTATATGTCTTGCTTGATTTGGAAAACGAACTGTCAATGAGACTTGTTCACCTCGAACCGCTTTAACCAAAGGAAGAATTGTTCGTTCATCACCAAAATCAGTATCACATTGGTGTAAATACTCATAAAGTAATCTTAAAACTCGTGACATTCGAGAAAGCTCATATTCCACTCTTGCTCCAGCTGATTCATCTTTACGAAGAATGGAAACAGTATCATAGGCAGCTTGTAATCTACCCATGCAGGAACTAATTAAATCATGATGAATATTTACTTGGTGTTGCTCTAAATTTGGACCAAGATTGGTATAAGTTTCTTTAAGCAAAGCAATACCCCAATTTGCTACTTCATCACTACAATTTAAAACGATCCTCCAAAGATAATCAAGACCAATAAGCTCCAAATCTTGGGTAAGAAGACAGTGTTTCTTTGCAATAAATTTACCTTCCTTAAGGTTAACTGCTTCAAAGAAACGATTAAAACATTCAATTCCACTTTCGGTGATTAAAATTGGATCCAATTTTAAAATATTATTTTCAAAGAAATCACGATTAATTTCAGGATCTAAATCTTGTTCTTCCGACATTAAAACGGAAAACCAACGGAAACAGGCTTCACGATCTTCATGGAAAATGGCATTTTCAGCTAAACATTGCCAAACTTGTTTCGCTTGGGGTGCACATAACCAAACTCGACCATCTTTAAGTAAAAATCTTAGAAAATTGAGCCTTTCGATAACTTCTTGCATATGTGAATACCTTTTACCCTCTGAAATTGTTTGCGCATTAACATCATTACCTTTCTTTTCAGCTAATTGTCGAACTTTTTTCATATATTTAGATAAATTTTCAGAGACTAAAACTACTAAGGAATGTTGACTATGTAATCTACCGATTACATCATGACGATAAACGACACCTCCATGAGTTTCTATTGTTGACGTTGTCTCTTGACGATATTTTTTGGTATTTGATAGAAAGGTAGGTCCATATGAGGGAATAACTTCACGTTGACAAAAGAAATCATCATATTGCCTAATTTTATCAGTCAATTTTAGTGGAAGCTTATGAAGATGAGAAGTATTCACTTCACTTGATTGATTAGTTGTTGCAGTTGTTGTTGTTGTTGTTGAAGATGATGATGGTGGTGATGTAGAGGTTTCGGTTGCTTTTGAGGTTGCAGATAAGGTTAATGTTGATGAAATGCTGGCTGTAGAGTTAGAAATTGATGTAACGAGTGGTGTTGTTGATGATGATGGTGAAGATAAAGTTGGTAGGGTTACCGAAGCTTGGACTGGATTAATTGACTTTGACAGAGGTTGAACGGGACAAGTGAAACTCTGGAAAGAAGAGGAAGATGAAGACTCTGGATATTTTTTATTATTTGGTGCAATGTTTTCCAATACCAATTGATCCAATGGGATGGTCATTGTTGCTTCTTCCATTTGAATGGTGCTACTTCTTTCAACCGGAGTAATAAATGGTATTGAAGGAGTTGGTGATTCTGATGGAGCCATTGAGGTTGATGTTAATGATACGGTGGCTGCAGTAGTTGAGGTTAAAGTTGTGGTTGATGATGATGATGATAACGATAAAATGGTTGTTACTGGTGTTGATATTGTTGTACCACATCCGGTTGACTGATAGGTTGGTTTGACAACAGGAGCCCATATAAGATTTGATTGAGTATCTGAGGCGGAAAAGTTGGATGGGGCTTCAGGTAAGAGACAGCAAATCTCTCGTATCAATTTCAATGCAGGTAAAACCCAATCATTATCCTCTTTTTTCAATTCTTCAACACATTTATCTAACCATTCAGTTTTTTGTGAATCTCGATCTTGACAACAACTATAATCTAATATTTTGACATGAGCAGCTAATGCTTGATCCATTATGTCAGTTGGAATATCCTCACTGTGCGCTAAATTCCAGAAAAGGTTTAACACTTTATTAGCCATGACACCATCTTTATCATCTTCAGCTAGACGACGAATCAGCTCAAGTAATTTTTCCCTTTGTTTTTTATTCGCTTTAGTCCAACTACTGCGAAAACATTCAAATAGATGATCCAATTGTTCCGGTGTAAAATCCCAGGCTAATTTAGCCAATAGATCGTGCATATTTTTCACTATAGCTTCATGTTTACCCGATTGAGCTGCCCAAAGATCATCTAAATCTTGTAAAGTTAAGGCTTTCTCTTTTATCACAAATCGAATTATTTTCTCTAATTTTTCAACATATTGAGGCTGATGGAGACTATCTTTTAGAACAATTTGTAATATCCTATTCTCTCGAATCCATTGAGCCATTCGAGCTGCAGTTAACCAATCTTCTTCTTCAACAAGATTAAGTTGACCCTCAGTTGAACTGGAGGCATCACAAACGATTGATGATGTTGCCATGGTAGAAGCTGCTGGATAAGGGGCTACATCGGCGGGTAAAATGTCACAAATATTGTTCTCGACAGTTTCATTGGCTGTTGTTGTTGTTGTTGTTGTTGCTGTTGCTGTAGCTGTTGTTGTTGCGGTTGAAGTTGTTGCCGTTGTTGGTATTGTTGTTGATGATGTTATTGTTGTTGCTGTTGTCGTTGTCGTTGCTATTGATGATCCACCTTCAGGTTTATTACCAAGTCGCATGAATGAATTTGTTGCCACACTGGCTATCACTTTGTTTATTTCATTGAGAGCATTCATTCTACCATTGAAAGATGAAATTTGTAATAGACGTAAAATTATTTTGAGACGAAATATTTCCAACTCTCGGATTCTTTCCTCTTGATTAGGTACACGAGATGCAAGATTTTTTAAACTTTTTACAACACCAGAGAGAACATCATTTTTCCCTTCATTTTTTGATTCTTTCTTCAATTCTTCATCATTTAAACTTTCCAGAAAGATAGGCACACTTTCAATAATTGATAGAAAATAGGTTATCACTGTCTCAACGGTAAGAAGCTCATAACATTGTCCAAATGGTTTGAGCAAGGCGGCAATCAATGGCACAGTTAATGGTGGACCTTTTTCAAACCTTTCCATTAACTTTTGGAAACCATCTAAACGACCAAAATAATTAATTAGATCAACTAACCATCCTTGAGGACAACGAGAATCAGGAGATTGGGCATAAACTTTTTCTTCTCCATGATTATGAGATTGGTTAGATGAAGATGATGAAAGGCTCTCAAGGCTATTCATATTGAACATGTGAAACCTACAAGAAGAAAGAAACAAAAAAAAAGAAATATTTTTAAAATCATAAACAATTTAGGATCATCATCAATTTTCTGATTTTATGATATGATATGTGTTTAAAAACACGTGAGAATACATTTTATAATCTCAATAGATTGAGTAGACAGTTGGAAAACCAAAAAAAAAGCAAATGTCGTAATGGTAAATAGAATCATTTTTGACAACAAGATCATTTTCTCCTTAAATGATGAAACTACGACTTACTTATTGTTTGGGTTAAAGACCATAGCTAAAAGGTCCAGAGTAGGGAAACAATCATCTTTAAGTTTGATAACAATTAATTCCAGAAGGCGTTCACAGTTTTGGAAAATGCATTTCTGTTGAAAGGAAGAAAAAGAGAGAAGAATAAGTTAATCATGGTTAGATGGGTAAAAGGCGATAGAAGAAGAAGTGAAAAAAAAAGGTAACAAAATGAGAAAAGAGGTAAAGACAGAGAGCAAATACAAAAGGTAAATTAGACAGGAGAGAGAAAGAGAAAGAGACAGAAAGAGACAGAGAGATTGAAAGAAAAGGAGTAAGCGTTTACGAGACAAGAAGATAGAAAAGTGAGAGAGAGAGTAAATAAAATTGGTTAGAAAAGGGATGAGACGGAGAAAGAAACATTAGTCTGATTGGTATCAGGTGCTTGAAAGGTAAATAGAAAAGTTTGATTGTAAATCAAGATGATGGTGATGATGGTGATGATGATGGGGATGATGATGATGATGATGACTCACATGAATTCCAAATTTCCAACCGGTGACTGCTTCATCGGTTAGAATACGAGTAAATGATATGGTTAAACCTTCTCGGATAAATCTTTGGCAAGGCTCACATTTGGTATCTAAACCACGGGCAGCTAAATCGGTAGAAGCTCTTAACAAAACCTCTAAATGACCCTCAGGTAAAACAGGAATGATCCACCGAGGCCAGCTGATCATTTGTTCCAATCGATTTAAATCAGCAACAGGGAACAGTGAGATTCTTGCTTCATCTGAGATGTCCTCTGAATCTGATGATGAATCTGAATACATAATATTATTTTATAGACAATTTATTGTACAATTATGTAGAGTCAATGATGTTGGAATTTTGAAAGACACATGTCAGATTTGATCTACTTTAATTACTATAAATTTACACATTAATCTGAATAAAATAAAAAAAATGTAAGATGTAAAATTGGAGAGAGAACTGAATGAGAAGAATAAGATAAATACGGCTCAAGTTCGGCGCAAGTTGGAATCGAATTGGCTGAGCCGATGGAAAACCGCTCATTCCAAAGAGTAGAAACAAAGAAAAGGAAAACAACAGGTGGAGCCACTGGTTGATTATTCTTTTAACTTTGATTCGGTTTGAAAGTCTCTTCGGGTCTTTGAAGAGGGAAAACAATTAAGTTAATTGAATTAACGAAACAAAATTAGAGGTTAAGGAGACGAGGGTTAGATGGAGATAGTAAGAGATAAGGAGAGAGTAAAAATTAATGGTCGATTGTTGTGATTTGCTTGACAATCAATTCTATGATTGGCTTGAGAAAAACTTCATTTCGACTCGGTGATCAATTGGTTAAGTTTCGGTGATTAAGAAAATGTCAAATTTACGAATTAGTGTTGATATGGATTATTAGTTATTGATTTTTTCTGTTTTTGGTTGGATGATTTTCGATTTAGTTTTGATCTTTGACCGGAAATTTTGGTCCAGTGTCAAATTGGAAAAGTAGAAAGAAAGTTGTAAGTTTTTTTTTAATCAAAATGAAACATTTAATTTAAGGTTAATCGAAAAGCATCAATATCTCTCTGGTGGTTCTACAATAATAAAATTACATCTTTAATCCTTCTGGTAAACTAGTGTCTTCTTCAAATGATCCCGTTCCCTCTACGAATTCCTCGTACGTGCTCTTCTCTTTGAACGGTCTTTTACCAAGAATTTCGATCATATCATCGCGATTAAGAACCTCTCTTTCCAAAAGCCTTTGTGCTACCTGAAAGAATTACAAGATAGAAATAGTTATTATTCCATCATTATGATAATAGCAAAAGAAAAAAAAGAGAGAAAATTCTGCATCAATTTACCTTTTCAACATCTTCTTTCTTTTCTGTTAATAATTTGATTGTTCTATCGTAGGCTCTTTGAACTAAAGCTCGAGCCTCGTTATCTATCAACTGTGAAGTAGCTTCGCTGTATGGTTTGTCCACTACAAGTTCACCAGGTTGTGGCATCTCGAAGGATAAATTTCCAACCTTTGAATTCATACCGAATTGTACAATCTGTGCATAAGCGTTTTGTGTCACTTTTTGAAGATCATCTTGAGCACCGGTGGTTATTTTGTTGAAGAAAATTTGCTCCGAAGCGCGTCCGCCCAAAGTCATACACATTCGATCAAACAATTGCTCTGTTGTGTACAAATATTGTTCCCGAGGAAGATTCATGGCGTAACCTAGTCCTTTACCACGAGGGATAATCGACACTTTTAGTAAAGGGTCAGCGTGTTCGAGGAACCAGCCGACAACCGCGTGTCCAGCTTCGTGATAAGCGACTGTTTTCTTTTCTTCTGGCTGAAGAACTTGAGTCTTCTTTTCCATACCAGCGACAACTCTTTCAATTGCAGCCTCAAAGTTTTTCAAAACAATGGTCTTACCAAGATCTCGAGCAGCGATAAGCGCCGCTTCGTTGCAAACATTTGCAATATCGGCACCAGTGAAACCTGGTGTTAGTGCTGCAAGTTTACGAGCGACATCATTTTTGTCCAGATCAGTTTTCAGGGTTTAAGGTGAACCTTGAAAATGGAAGCTCGACCTTTAATGTCTGGAGCAGAGACATAAATTTGACGATCAAAACGACCTGGTCGGAGAAGAGCTTTATCAAGAATATCACTACGATTAGTTGCCGCTAGTACAACTACATTAGTTGTCGTATTGAAACCATCCATTTCGACTAAAAGTTGATTCAATGTGTTTTCTTGTTCCGAATGACCACCGACATTTCGTCCTCCTCGCTTTCTACCGACTGCATCAATTTCATCAATGAATAATATACAAGGTGCATTTTTACGAGCCATGGCGAACATGTCACGAACACGAGATGGACCAACACCGACAAACATTTCCAAAAATTCTGAACCATTAACCGAGATGAAAGGGACATTTGCTTCACCGGCAGTCGCTTTTGCCAATAAAGTTTTACCAGTACCTGGAGGACCAGTAAGCAAAGCGCCTTTGGGAATCTTAGCACCAAGTTCGGTGTATTGTTGAGGATTACGAAGGAAGTTGACAAATTCCATGATTTCAATCTTTGCTTCCTCACAACCAGCAACATCTCTGAACTTGACACCAATGTCCGTTGGATTAATCACTTTGGCCGTAGATTCTCCCATTCCAAAGATTCCACCACGACCTCCCATTCGTCCTCCCATCATGTTTCGAGATTTAGAGAAAAAGTAGAACATACTACCGATGATTATCATAGTAGGAAGGAAACTGAGAAAATCTCGACTGTTTTTTGAATGAAAGAGAAAGAAAGAAAGAGAAATTAACATTTTCTCATTACCAATGGAAATGAAATGAACTTGATGAATTTCATCACGAGAATCAAACATCGTAATTGTTACTTACACTTCCATTTCATTTCTATAAACAACAGGAACATAATTTGAAGGTTCAATACTCATTTCGGCTTGGATATTTTCCAGATTACGTTCAAAGGCATCGACACTTCCGATACTAAACCAAAGGACGGAAGTTGTATCTGCTTGAGAAGCATCGGAATAAAATTTAACTCGAACCCATTTCTTGTTGACTACCTCTAACTTTTCAACGGTTCCTCGAGCCAAATGATTGTTGACAAAATCTTTCCATGAGATCTCTTTGTATCTCAACTCATTGAGAACCAATAAACCCAAAAGAGCTGAAGCTCCATAGGCGATATAAGGTAAAGTCTTATTTGATCCTGATGATCCTTTACCACCGCCGAAACTAAAATCCCATTTCCAGGTATATTTATTTTGAGAAGATGAGGATGATGAGGAAGATGAAGACTTTGCTCGTGATGAGGGTTCAAAAACAGATTCTTTTCTCTCACTACTACGTTTAGCTGAACTCGATTCTCCAGCAGCTTCTTTGGTTTGATTCTCAGTTGGTGTTTTCTTATCTGTAGAGAGAAACAAAATGGCGTCAATAAAGAACATTCAAAATTCGACCAAATCAAAGTCACATCAAAATCACTTGAGAAAACAATTTAAGACACAAACAAACAAATAAAATAAAATGTCACCAACTCACTTGATTTACCAAAAAATTTCTCAAATCCTTCCGGTGGCTTATTACAAAATGACCTCCACTGGGCAATCAGTTTACCCAATCTCGATGATGATCTTAAATGATGATGATTATGATAATGTGAGAGTAAATTATTTAAAATCTAAAAAGATGCAAACATGATAAATAATGGAAAAGAAAAAATTAACAAATCAATCAACACAATTACCAATAGAAAACAATAAAAAAAACAAGCAATGAACATGAAGAAAATGAGAAAATCCAAAAAAAAAGAGACAAACCTGACATCGTCTTGGATTAAGTGGTAATAGATTTCTCATTAATAATCTTTCATAATTACTAACACCAAGATAGGCCATAATTAGAGATTTTAATTATTTCAATTAAACAAAACAAAAAGAGAGAGACAAATTAAAATAATCCTAAATTAATTAAATCAACACAACATATTGACTATCATTGCACTTGAATGTTTATAAAAATGATGAAACCGATCATAGGGATTGTATATAAAGTGAATTAGGTAAATTACTTTTTTTTGTCATTAAATTTAATTCAGTTTGAGGTTGACTTGTGTTTAGATACAATTGTTCACGTCAATGGGGATATTTTAAATTTACAAATTGAAGTGAAATTGGTTAATAGAGTTGAAGATGATTCTGTTTACAGTACAATCGATAGTTGGTTAATTGTTTGAGCTTTGATATTGATGGCAAATCAAAATGTCCATGGATGGGAATTCATTGTTTAACAATTCAACTGTTGAGGAAACTTTTTGGAGTAAAAATTTTGACGGTAAGAAGTTGATCAATTTGATTGTTCAATGGGAATTATAATCGATTTTGTATTGATTCAGTTATTTGGGATGTGTTTCTTTTCGGTTCCATTGGGTTTTTGGTTCTAATTTTTGTTCTAGTTTCCGTTCTGTTGGTACTTTATATTAGAACTTTGGACAAATGGGTTAAAGAGATTGAGAAAGCTCGACAAAAAGAAAGTAAGTTTATCCAATTAGTTTAATCAATCAATTTGATTGTTGTTTCAATCGTTGTTTCACTTTTTCTAACCATCATCAATTAAAGGGCAAAGGGTATTGGCTAATCAAATTGATTCTGGTGCTGGTTCTTGATCATTGATCGTCTTGATTACAGATTTTATCAACATCAGTGGCTTTTTATAACTATTTTTAGGAAGATCAGTTGATTTACAGGTTAATCGGATAATTTCAATTAGTTCAGTTATCTCCTTCCGTTGACTTGAACCCATGGATCTATAAGATGTCATTACAATATTGGTTAACCAAACAATCAGTCCACTTTCAATGACCAATATTGTCAAAACTTTGGGTATTCTTGAACAATTCTTGATAAATTGAATAATTAAAATTCTGTCCAACCAATCAACCCATTTACTTGTAAATATTGATAAAATGTAATTGAATAAATTGTTACATTTACATATTTCAAAGTCTTGTTCACTTCGTACCGATCTTGCCAATAGATTTAACACAAAACGTTGACACTTTTTCCATTCTAAATCTTTGCTTAATAATAGATTAATAAATAGAGATGATATTTGATCACAATCAAATTTTGGTTTAGCGGTGACAAAATCTTTCAGCTCATAAAACATTGAATCCTTTGGTGTATCAATTGTCTCAATAATTTTAACCAATAACGATGTTAACAGGAAAGGCATCTTTTGATTAGGTGAGGACATTGAAGCTCTAAAACAATCAATAAAATGAGTCCAAAAGTAAACTGCTGATAGTGATTTAGAGGCTTCCAAATGGAAAAGTAATCGCTCCAAAACCAGGTAACTTAAATGTCTCATGGAAATGATTTCACTTGATGTACCAACGAGAGCGATTGAAAGACCAAACGATTTGATTATTTGATTACAATTAACAGCATTTTCGGGTCCAAGTAAATGGTATAAAGAGGTGAGAATATAACGTGGATCGTATAAATCTGGTCGATCTTCATGGTGATCATCAGTTAAATCTAATGAAAGATCAAGTGGAAATTGTTCCAAGGTTTTAATCATTTGATCTCTTTTATATTGGCCCATGACATGGTTTGATTTAGGAATTTGAAATAGAGAATGTCGAGTATCACCAATGGATGCATAGAAAATTGGAGCAGCTTCTCCCCAAATGAATGGATTGTATTTTAAAATGGACGATTTTCCATCAAGTGAATCAATTTCTCTCAAAATATCAACATCTTTCTTGGATAAAGTTGCTCCATATTGACCGAGTAAAGAACCGAAACGATTCATATTACCAATAACACTCTTCGATCTGTTGGTGTAGAAAGGAAAGGAAAATGGATTAATTAGTGAAAAAAGAAAAAAAAATTCAAAAGAAAATATTAATTCTCACTTAAATTAGTTGAACAATTAACAATGAAAGGGAAAAAATTAATCAAAACAAACAAGCATGTGAAAAGAAAGAGAAAAAGAAAGAGAAAAGAAAAAGCTCAAAATCTCAGCTAATCATCGATTCTTCAGCTGCGCCGATTTTTGAAGAATAGTAAAAAACTCTACCAATAGATGGCGTTCAAAATCCAAAAGAAAATCTAATCATCAACAATTAATTAATTTCTAATCATCAATTGACTAATAAAGACAATAGAAAATTTTGATTAGTTTTAAATTCAATTTTTTAAATGATAGATAATTAAACAGAAAATTCTTTCCAAGATTCAATCAAAATTGATAAGAAACAAAATGAATTGATTGGATTAGAATCCGAAAGTTAAGAGCAAAAGTTAATCATCTTGATTGTTTCTCGAAATTACAACAATTAAGATGATAAAAAAAACAATCGAATAAATAAAAAAGTTAACTAATTGTTAATCTAAATAGATGGCGACACAAAATTCAATTAAATTGAATCACGAAAAAAAGATGAACCATTGAGGCTGCTCGAGCTATTAAACGAATAGGAAAAACAAGAAAGTTAATAGTTAACCGGTTAAGTTTTAGTTGATTGTTACCAACAGTTTAGATAAGTTGATAATTTGTCCACAATCAACATGATACAACAACAATTAACACCTACGATCATCAATAATCATCTTAATTGTGAGAAAATTGCAACAACGATGACAACAATTAACTTATTTCCTCCACCATAATAATAAAGTGTAACCAATTTATTATCAAACCAACAACAAAAACGGATAATCACAATTAACGTAATTTTTAATTGTGCATGTGTGTGTGTGAATTGTGTATATTGAATATAAAACTACAATATGAATCTATCATCTTTAATCAATTTACTCTATATTTCATTTGGCTTAATTGTTTTACTATTAACAATAAGTATCAATGAAATTAATTGTAGAGACCATGAGATTTCAACTGCCGGTGATAAATCAGCTTATTTACCCTGTGAGGTTGATTTTGTTAATTGCGGTGAAATTTATTTCATCACTTGGTCTAAAAATGTCTCAAATGAATGGCAAAGGGTTTATTCATATTCTCAGGGATACCAAAAAGCCCTCGGGTCATTCAGTGGGTCACCTGAACGGATATCAATGGATGACACCAATATGACCACCACTGGAATTGCCTATTTGTGGATAAAAAATTTAGGATTACAAGATGAAGGGACATATAAGTGTGATGTTACTTATGTCCATGGTAATTGTCCATCTTTAACATATTCAAGATTATTCACCTTGGGTAAGCAATTAGTTAATTGTTCTATCTTCATTTCGATCAACTTGAGATTCAATTCAATTCAATTCAATTCATTATCATTAATTTTCTGATGAACTTAATTTTCATCTCTTTCTATTATTATATTGGAAAGTTACAGTTTATTCATCATCATCATTTCCTTTTCCTCTTTTTTTTCTGTTGTTTTTTGTATCAGTTTTTAATTGTTATCAATTAATAACCTTCACTTATCACCAACTAAACTATCATTGGATGAGTTTAATTGTAATCAAATGATTCAAATTTATCTCTAAGCAAAAAGTTAATCACTTTAATCTGATCAATTTTTTTTCGCTTCGTTCAATGTTAATTATTATTATCATGATGATTTTATAATTCAGCTCATAAGAGTTTTTCATTTATCATGTAATATGTATTTCTCATGATGATGATGAGATAATAGGATTATCTTGATTCATAATAATTCAGATGAAGGAGAGGAATAAAAAAGTTCTGAAATTGATTCAGAATTGAGAAAGTTTCTGTTTGTTATTCCGTCGATTTTGATTATTAATAATTGAACATTTACTCATGATATTAATCAGATTAATTTGAAATATTTTTCGAATTTGCAAATTTAATTTCATTCATGATTAATCATTACAAGTAAAACAATTAATGACAATCAATATTATGTAATGAAAGATTGTAATAATAAATGTTTGTTGTAAAGTTAAATTGTCAATTCAATTATTGATTATCGATTAAGGAATTGATATAACCTGAAGCGTGAGAGCGTTTAATTAGCATGAAGATTCAGTAGCCCAAGAATGATGATGATAATTATTTAAGTGTATAAACAATTACCAAACAATTTAGAGGATAAAGATAATCAACATTTAACTTTTTTCTCCATTGGCAATTTGCCCGAGAAAGAAAAATTAAAATCTAACCAACAATTTACTTCTCACACTTACATGTATCATTAGTGTGATTATATTAATTATGAATAATAATAATTTCCACCATAAATTTCATGGTAAATATAGATATTACCGCCACAAGAATCAATTGAATAAGATTTAGGAGAGGAGGAAAAGTTTTCTCCTCTTGCAACAATTAACTTTAATTTCTTGTTTAGCCTTAATTAACTTGATTTGCGCTTCTTTAGGATTGAAAACTTATCCAATATCTGATTAGTTGTTACTCATCGCCATCATGAAAAGTGAATTAAGTTAATCATCTTATTTATGTTGATGAATGATGATAATCATTTGCAATTGAAATGATTAGATTGCAATTTAGTATGAAAAGCAAGAGGAAAAAATAGTTTACAAGATTGTTTTATATTCATGAAGACAAGATTATTGTAATTGAGACTCAATGTTCATAAGTGTTCATGATGATTAAAGATGAGGTTTCTAGTTGAAGCTGAAAGAAGATGAAGATGAAATAAGAGCCGAAGATGTATCATCATCTTAAAAGAAATTAGGATGAAGATGATGATCATCTTCTTTGCATAATAATATCATGTACCATTCTCATCATCATCATCATCATCATCATCCTCATCATCTAAATGAATGAAAAAACAACAACAACAAACAAGGAGTATTCATTTTGAGCTTCAATTGGAAAGTCGAGGCTAAAAAACTTGGCTCACAATTGAAAGTTTTACAAGTTTTTCAAATATCATCCTCATCTCTTTGGGTCTCTGTCTCATCATCATCCTCATCCTCATCCTCTCATCCTATTGACAAACGGATATAACAAAAGTGATCCTTTGTGTCAATCCCTGTTGTCGTTATTTGTTGTTGTTGTTTTTTTTTCGGGTCCTCTTCAATTTCCTAATTTCCTCATTAAACTAACTATCAATTGCCAGTAAATATAAATGTTCCCAACCTTAATCAACAGCACAATTAACTGAACTCTATTGTACATCCATGAAATTTATATGATACAATAACTTTGATTTTTTTTTCTTCTTCATATCACTGAAAATGCCAACACAAAGTTAATTAGCACAATTACAATTATAATTACATTTCTACTT
Source organism: Panonychus citri (assembly GCF_014898815.1). NCBI lineage: Eukaryota > Metazoa > Arthropoda > Arachnida > Trombidiformes > Tetranychidae > Panonychus > Panonychus citri. The sequence goes on from NW_026515540.1 coordinate 132,625, forward strand.
GACTTTGGATTAGCTGAAAGTTTTTGCTTTTACTTTTGTTTTCCAACAATCATCGTAAGTGTCGTCGGCTCGAGTTGACAATTAGAACATTTTTCTTTCCAATGGAATCCAAAAACCAACAGGAAATAGTGTCAACAGTCAATGGTGAATTAGATTGAAGTGTGACTACTGATTACTATTAACATAACTTTCATTTACTATTCTTTTGCCTTAAGTTGAATTTTTTTACTTCAATGTTACTAGTAAATTCAATAGAAACATTTTCCATGACAATGATAAGTGTGTGTACTTCATAATAATAATAACTTGATGTATCATGATGAACAAGAGGAGAGAAACATGATGATGATGAGGATGCTAAAGATGAAGAAGCTGATGTAATGCATTTTTTTTAATTCTCATTTGAAGAAGACAAATGATGATAATCACAATGAGACACGATTATGAAATTCAGTTAGTCTATAATATCCATTTAGAATTTGTATCCTAAATAATCCTCGAATTACTATTGATATTATTTTCTTTTTACTCACAAATTGATTATTATTTATTAACTAACACTAATTATCTTAATCACACGCTGAATGTTATTTAATCCATATATGTTTAGGGAAACATGATTAATTTGGTTGATTAGTTTCCACCTCAACCTTATAAATGGATGAACAAAGTTAATTGTGAAAAATTGGTTTTGAAAATATACCTTTTCGTAGTAATAATAATATTGATTAGTTACTTTGAATTCACGATTGTTAAGGTTAATTGATTATTCAAGGCACGAAAATCAAGGTGAATAAATAAGATGAGGAAAAGTTTGAGAATTGGTTGTAATCCTTTTTCTTGGAGTTTTTTTTTTCCTCATTTCCATTTCCTTTTTCAGGGTAAACAGCTGAAAGAAATTGAAATGAACATGATGAAAGTTTAAGGTGTATGGATAACACATCTAATATTAACCTCTAATTGATGACTAGGGGAAGATGAGAGAGTGAGAGTGAGAGAGAGTTTTCATCTTTAATCTTTATCTCTTTTCATAAGTTAATGAGAGATTGTTACAAGCTAAGTGAGGAAGATGAGATGATGAGGATGAGGATGGAAAAGGAAAACAAAGGATGAGGAAAATTTTCGTTCCATCCTCAGTAGACAATGCAAGAGAAATGAGAGAGGAAGATGATGATGATGACAAGATTAAGATTCTGGTAATTGTGGTAATATCATCTCTTTGGAAAGGTTAAAGCCTTTTACCACAAGAATCCAATAGACATATTGATTGACATGGAAATTGTTTGTTTCTGGTTCCTGTTTCAGAGAAACAACTTTTCGGTGTTAGAAGACAATCCCAATTATCCTAAAGATGATAATGTTTATCATGATGATGATAAACAATCGTGATCCTTAATAGCAACTATGATTAGATTATTACCCTTATATAATGGGAATTACCTTTATGATTAGCGTGAGATTGAAATTATTTTGATTTGGACAATTTTATATTGTTATTGATTGTGTGCTACTATTATGATAATCAATTCTCATTATGATTTACTAATTGTGACCAGTAAACTAAAATCAATCATGATAATTACTTTTAATATAAACAAACTTTGATTTAGTTTCCTTGTGTTGCCTGAAAATAAACAAACTAAATAATAATTGACTTTGAATAATGAATATATGAAACTGAATTAACTTAATCAATGAATGAAACATTGATGACAGTTAACAAATTATCATCTGATTATGTTGAAATCTTAACCATAGTTAATTGTAATCAACAGTAATCATTAATCATTTTACAAGAAAAAATATAAACATTTCAAGTTGATAATAAAACATTTTGAACTTTTTTTTACGAAAAAAAAACTGACAAACTTTGTCAGCTGATTGATTGTTTACAATTAACTATTATGCTAATTAATAATGAATTTAAAACCAATTGACTTATACAACATGAGCAATTAAGGTTCACTAATTAAAATTCAAGCTCTTTGCAATTGAAATTTAATTATAAATTGAAAGTAAAGTAAATTAAATTAATTTGCTTAATCAAATGTTTAATCTGATTGTCAATCTAATGTTCATGGTAGATGAAGCAAAAAATTAATATTAAATTGTTCATTTTGATCTGAATTGAATTGAATTGAGTTGAATTTTTTTCTTGCATGAACTACTTAATTGTTATTACAATAAGAATCAGGTACTAATTGTTTGTTAATGATTCAACTTTTACAACAGTTAAACCAGGGGAACCTGTGATTAGGATTAATGGTGAACCATTGGAATCAAAGTTACTGTTGAAAACAGAATCAAGTGATAATCTTCATGGTGATAATTCAGGGACAACAAATGCCCATGTGATTAATGAGAAGAGTGAAACAAGTGATTGGAGTGAAGGTCAAGAATCAACACCAATAGTGTATCAAGTTGGCCCTTTTGCTGAAAGTTCAACTGTGACCCTTGAATGTTCAACAACAGGAGGTCGACCCATTCCAGAGGTAAAATGGTTCAATGGATCACGACCACTTCGATCAAAGGTCAACCTATTCAATCGGGAAACAGGGCCGAGTGTAACCTCAACCATTCGTCTAGTTGTCACTCGAAATGATGTCGGTGTCAAATTGGGCTGTAGGGTTTGGAATAATGCGACCAAAGTTCCGTTAACCAAATGGATTTCACTGGAAATTCATGGTAAGTCAAAACACCAAAGAATCGAAAAAAAAAATACATAATCTCCCTTTCTTTTCACTTGATCTTTATTTTTATTCTGTTTATCTTTCTTATCATTATCTCTCTCTCTCTCCAATAACCACTTCCCCTCCCATCATTTTCACTCCCAGTCTGTCAAATATAATAACTTATTCTCTATCTTTATCAATTTTCCTCCCCAATTCTTTCGGTATATACGCTCACGAACTCTCATCCTCATCTTCCACCCTCCCACTATGTTATTGTTGTCAAAACGGTGTAAAGAATATATCTATCGATACAATCGATTATCAATAATATTCATTAAGCACAATGAGCATTGATAATAGATGTTAAATCCTGATCTATTTAACTGGTGTCTCTCCATGAGTGTAAATGTGAATGTAACTTTTTTTTTCATAATTTTCTAGGTTGATTGAGCTTCTGATTGACAGTTACAATCCACAGTTGGGTGTTACATTTATACAGAAATAATATTAGAACTTCTCTCTCTTTCTCTTTCTCTTTCTCTTTTATCATCATAATTGAATGGAAAAGGTTACAATACAATGATGATGATGATAATTGACAAAAAAGTCTAAACCTTAACAAGATGAATGAATTCATTTTCAACTGAACATTATCAACAATCTGTACACAGAGTTGATTGCTGTTCATTGAGCCTTTCATTAAATCTACATTGTATTATTATTAAACTTTTTGGCTTATCATCTCCTTCATCCTCATCATGATCATTATTTTCAATCTAAAATCTCCACACAACAATCAAGGATAATGATTACAATTGTAATGTAACAGTAATAACAAAAATATGAATCTTTGTGTATTTGAATTAGTTTTTCAGTTCGTGCTGAAAGATGAAACAAAATTAACGAGTTAATCTAAATACATTTAGAGTTTGTTTTTTTATTACTCTTTATTACAACACAATAAACAATCTAATTGCTTATATTAATAATTGATTAAAATATTGTATCATAGTTGAGACATTCAAGTTTGAAGGGCAAATTTTGTATAAGAGATTGACTTTGGTCATCTCTTGACCTTTCCTATTACTATCATGAAATAAGATATTGTAATACAACTTTGACCTTCCTTTTAATTCATATAATGATTACAATCAATAGGAAATGTGATTTCCTTTGAATTTCCAATTCGTGATTTAAAAGATCCAACTGAGTTAACCTTACATGAGGAATCTATCAGAATATCGAGCAAGACAAGTTGATAAAAAATAATAACATCTATTAACACTAGAATTGGCTTCATGATCAAATGAGATACAAGGAAAAAAGTTTTCTCTCTGTGTGTTTAACTTTCTCTCTCTCTCTTGGTACATAAAAGATATACAGAGATACATGTAGTGATAGCTAAAGCTTTCGCTAATGATTAACTCCAACACGCAACTTTGCAAAAACTTCATTGATAATAATCATCATCCTAATGATTGTATGTGTGTGTACTAGCATCCAAACTATGGATACTGAAGGTTGAAAAAAAAACAAGGTATTAGATATGAAATTATGAAGAAAAAAGTAAAAAAATAATAACAAAGTTACATGATTAGAGAGGTTGAAAAAAACAACAACTCTCGATACACATATCATATCATATTAAGAGTTCTAATGTTATTAATATATTAAACATGCATCCAAGTGATTGAAATGTTAGATGAGAATTGAAATCAATCAACAAAATGAAGAAGCGTGATTGTAGAAGATGATAGAGGGAGAGAGAGAGAGAGAGAGAGAGAGAGAGAGAGAGAGAGAGAGAGAGAGAGAGATGGATATGGAGATGGAGATTAGGGTGAAGATGAGATTGAAAATGGAGTGAAGAGACAGAGAGAAAGAGATAACTTGAGTAATTGGAAGAGATGATGAAGAAGAAAATTATTATGATTAGAGAAATGGAAGAGAAAATCAAACAAAAAGAAGATAATGATGAGGATGAAGATAAGATGATGAAATTTCTGGGTGCAAAAAGAAGGTGAAGGGAGAATGAGGGAAGAGAAAGAGAAGATGATGAGGATGAAAAGGAGAGCGAGAGAGCAAAAAGATTGTCATATTATTAATATAATGAGACCTTACACGAATGATGGATTAGATACATTTTCACAATTCGATTTACCATTTTTGATGATCAAGTTAATTGAAGTGAGTGATTTATTTTTGTAGCATTTTCGATGTTGCATTTGCTTTTTTGTCTTTTCTCCTGATTTAAGCCCAATTCCATCCAAAGGGCAACTTGCTGTTCATTGCATCAACTTTTTGCATGCTTGAATCTGAAGAAAATGATGAAATGAAGTCAACTGAAAAGCTAACAGATGATGAGGGAAAAATGTAACAATAAAAATGATACACCGATAAACCATCAGTGTATATGCAATAAGATGATGAGTATGAGTAAAAAAAACACCAAATGAATTCACATTAATCAAAAGTGATTAGTGTAATGAGAAAGAGAGAGAAAGGGAATTACAATTTACCTTGAATTAGCTTCTAGAAGCAAATTAATATCAACTGAATGTTATTTAATGATGACAATTGTGATTGTTGTGCATAATTTTGTTTCCCTCATCCTCATCATCAGCTAAATTACAGCTAATCAATTGTAATCAATCATCTTATGCATTGTTACTCATTAATTATTGTTATCATCATCAACAATCAAATCTATTGTATCTTATGGTTATGATACGATTACAATTATAGTCTAATTTAAGGAGGGATAAATTTCCTATGGAAATAAATTTCCAAACTTCTCTTGCTCTTTTCCATTTCATGCTCGATTTTTTCCCTATTCTAATCCGCAAAGTTCTGAGTGGAAACTCATTTTTTGCATGGTTAACAATTTGTTATTCTCTCTCTCTCTCTCTCTCTCTCAATCTATTGCAAATACTTTGAATACCATTGAATTTGTTTCATGTTATTATCGTGATATTTATTAGCCTGAGAATTTATTTTATCAATTGAATTGCTATGTTTCAATTATTTTCATCAATGAATCACACTGAAGGGTGTGGACTGAAGGTTAAATGAAATGATGTGAATAATTTGCGTAATCAAACAACCAATGGTCAATCGTTAGAGCTTAGAATTGGTTAACTAATGGATAAAGAAGATAAAAACAATAAGATGACAACTTTTTGTGGTTAGAAAAGACGAAAGTTGTCAAGGTAAAATTGTGAATTGAATTTCGAATGGAAGAAAAAAGAGATAAACATAAGAATGATAGAATGATTTTCTTAGGTGATTATTATCGTTAGGAATTTTCTTTTCTCAATTTCTTTCTTATTTATATATAAATTTCTTTCCTTTAAGGCTTTTTCTTGATCTTTCTCATCTCTTTAGATATGAAACACTGACCTTAGCATTGGTCAATTGAATTGGCCAGAGAAAGAAAATAAAAAGGGTGGAGTTGGAGAGATGATAAGAATAAATTATCCTTATAAGAATGAGATGGATAAAGAGCAATACTAAATCTCCTCTCTTCTTAAAGATAAATCTAATTTTACTTCCTTCTTATTACTTTTCCTCTCTCTCTTGGTTTCTTTCTTTTCCCTCTCCACTTCATGATCATTTCAACATGTTCTTTATTCATTTTCTATTATTTTCCACTTTCGTTTTTCTACTTTTCCTCTTCCTATTTCTTTGGCTCTCTATCTCTCTTTTCTCACTTTCACGCTTTTCTCTAGTCTTGATTTCTCATTCTAATCATCATGTAATTATCTTTTTCTTTCTCAGTTAAACCCTTATCATTGAAATTGCGACGGCCCAAAGCTCCTGTTGTTTCTGGCGAAATGGTTTCATTGACATGTACCGTTGATGGAGCTCGACCTCCAGCGTCAATAGTTTGGTTTAACCGATCAGAAGTTGTCTCTAACCATCCACCATCATCAACAGAATTATCATCCGATGGGACTTACAGGTAAAAAGAAACTTGCAATTTCACTTTTTTTGTTGCATTAGAGTAAATTTAACATGTAATATTCAGAGTATTTGTTGATCATCTGTTAGAAGGGATAAAATTGGATTTATTCAAAAATTGAGATAATAATATTGAGTTTCAAGTGGAATGAGATTTTTCAGTTCTGTGAAATAATTTAAAATGAAACTCATATTTACCATGATGGAAAAAGATTTCAATCTTTTACTACTACTAGCATTATAACGTTCTCATTGAATGATATTTTTTTCTACTTTTATCTCAATCTCAATATCATACCTTTGAAGTAACTTAAACTCTGAAATATTTCATGAAGTTTTCATGCTATCAAATGATTCAGTTTATCAGAATGAGAAGGAGAGAGAGAAGAGAGAGAGAGAGAGAGAGAGACTAGAAAGTTCATCTTTACTGAAAATAAAATGAGAAATCAGTTCCAAGGTGGGAAAGGTAATCAAAGTGAAAGCAATTGTATTAACTTTCTTATGATACTTTTGTTCATTCAGTTGATTTTCATCATCAACATGTTGAAATTTTCCTTTTAAAAATCTGATCCTTACCTACTTGTGAAATTGAATTGAATTCATCATGATGATAACAGCATTTATCATCCAAAGAGTAAAAATAAAATAAAAGATATATTGTTTATCACTATTTATATGCTTTTATCTGTCAAGTTTACAGTTATATTAACAGGGTTATCATCATCAAAATCATCATGATGATCCATGAATATTGAACAAAATGTTAACAATTCAGTCAATATAAAGTTGAAGATGAATATACAATCTGATTATAAATGAATCGTATCAATTGAAATAATCATAATAATAGTAACTCTTGAAAACTTTAAGCTAAAACTTTTGACCCATACAGTTGAATAAGATAATTAGAATGCTAATTATAATCTTCTAACTAATTAATACAATAAGACAATTATTATGTTAACAGTTAATTAATTTTATTTGTCACTTTTACCATTTCAATTTACAGGGAATCATTATCAGGGAAAATCATGAATATGAGCACGAAAATAGTTCAGTAATTGTCATTGGTGTTTCAACTCTTTGCCAAACCTTTAAAACAAAGAGGTAGAGGGAGAGACACATGGAAGATATGAAGATGAGGATGGAGATAAGGATGAAAGATGATGATGAAAACAGTTTGACACTTCATTGACTTGCATGTAAACAAACTGACTGAATGATGAATAGATAAGAAAAAGTTTTCAGTCAAAGGCGAGAACAAGATGAGAAATGAAAAAAAAAGTTCAGACAGAAAAGAGATTCTCAAGATACTTGTCATTATGATGATAATGATGGTGTTGTCGATGATGAGGATGAGTGGGAGGGAAAAGACTCAGAGTGTGACAAATATTTGCTCACTAATACTCGTCGTCAACATCATCATGATGAAGGAAAAATTGTTCTCTTTTTTCTTCTTATTCTTTTTCCGCCCATGGAATTCAATGAATTCCTGCTAATCTTCATCTTCCATTGTAATGAATTGTATATTATGAAAAGGAAAATTTTCCCTCCATGGGTAATATAAACACCTTCATTTACATTTATTTAAGATCAATGGAAATCATCATGTTTACACATTCTCTCTTGTAGATTATATTACCTCCATCATCATCATCATGTATCTTATTATTAACTGAGAATTTAATATTCAATGAGGAATCAAAATAATCGATATGATGGAAAATGAACTTGTTCATTTCTTTTTGTTCATTTTTCGAATCGATTCAACTTTTTTTTTCGAGTTCTAAATGAGAAACTTTCACATTCACTTTCTCCTCTTTTCAATTCAATTTCAACCTTTTCACTAAATCGAAACGATAATTTCATTTAATTATCAGCTAATTGAACTTTAATTGTGTTGATACTCAATTGCATAGGTTTATATTTTTCCCTGTGAGTTGCAACAATCAACCTAATGACTTTCTCAATTTACCACAATTAACATGATTATTAGACAACAATTATCATAATCTTTCATGTGGATAAATCATGTAATCGTATTTAAAATGATAAAAAAGTTTCTCTATGATTCAGTTAATTGTTAGTTGACTATTTAATTATAATTCAGTTGCATATTACAGGTTCTTAATCAATGATTGTTGGTAAAAAAAATACCAACTCAAGTATTACAACAATTTGATATGATTAATTTGATGAAGAAAATGATTAAAGTTAATTACAATTCAATGTTTCCATTGCAATTAACATGAACTCATCCGCTCTCCCTGATCAATTATTAACTAAATTATATTCACCCTAAAGTGATAATAATTAAAGTCACCGGTGAAATTTGAAATTGACCATAGTCCACCCTGAATATTTCCATGTAAAGTAGATGAATTTTTCATCGATATTGATTTTTATTTTTCTGATTCTTTTCCTCTATTAATATGAACTTTTTATGGACAAAATTACCAAATAAAATTGTGAACACTTTGGACTTCGATTGGTAAAATGATCAACCTTGATGATGAACTTGAACTCACCTGTAATGGAACCTGAATCATCCCTGAATTCTGATTCTGCTGATGAACATGATAACCTTTTCCATGGCGATGAACATCTCTCTCTCATAATTTCAAGAACATGGAGTAAACTTGTATTCATTGCATCACGTTATGATCATAATGGTGAATTTTTCTGCAAAGGAACCAATCAAATCCTCAAGGAACACAATGAAGTCCCTCTTATTGAAATGACCATGTTACAGGTATTATGTAAGTAGATCAAATTTTTTTTTCTCCTTCTTTTATTTCATCATTATCTCCATGAAACAATCATGAACATTGTTATTACTCTGATATTATTATTTTCGTACAATATCAATCTACTTATAAACACTCACGTAATTTAAGATTCAAAGGTAAATATTATTTTCTTGTAATAATGTTAACAACAAACTCTTTCCATGTAATTTACATGACAAAGACTTCATCTTATTATCATTCTGATTTCAATCAATTGGTTATCTCAATTTTATTCATGATATTTGTCATCTCATTGTCTCTTGTTGTTTAGTATGAGTATAAGTTTTGATTGATATGATTGAATTGTTAATCTATCCTTAATGATAAGTCTTAATCCTCAATTCATTACATGATACCAACTGAATTGAATTTGAAAATGAACATGGGGCCAATTGAATTGTCACTGTTATTGTTGTTGTAAATCATGTTCACAATCAACTGTTAATCAAACTATTAAAAGGATAAATCTCTAGTCATTAGTTTACCTCTATCTCCCTGTAGGGATTGAATTTAAATCGCTTGGATCTTAATGAAAATAATAATAATCGTGATTAAGATTATAAAGGTAACTTAGTGAATCTTTTTTTTATACTCTTCGTCTCTTCATTAATCTGTATCTTCATCAGGAAGAACAAGAAGAAGAAAAAAACTACTAATTCTCACCCTAGACACCTAATCGTACTCTCATCTTAATCTAGCTGAATTCGAATTGTATTAGAACTTTTTTTTCTATTTCCCCATGTAAACTAATATGTATTCAGTCACTAGATTATATCGATATTGAATCGAAGTTGGAAAAAGACTAATCAGATTGAAAGGACTTTAGTAAGAGAGGCAAAAGAAAGGGTATCATCATCATCGTCTTGATCCTTTTGTTTCATGGTGGAAAAAACTTTCGAGAGAGAGAGAGAGAGAGAGAGAGAGAGAGAGAGAGAGAGATACGGGAGTGTTTTCGAATGAGCGAAAAAAGTTCTAATTCGAGTAAATCTTTTTCCATCCTCATCCTTTATTCACATAAATTTTCATTCTTCTAATTGGCTTTGAATTTTTTTCTACTCTCTCATTGTCTTCTAAGTCTATCATCTTTTTTCTGTCATCATTGTGCCCTTTCCACTCTCTCTCTCTCTCTCTCCTTCTCCTCCTCCACCAACACTTTCCTCCTCTTACCCACCACCACCTCTTATTTAAATGAATTGAATTGAGTGAGAAACCGTATTAAGTAAATTATGTCACAATAGAAACAATTTGAATATTGATTTAAACTGAGTTACCACTATAATCATGATATAAATTCAGAATTTTAATATTATTTAAAAATATTTGCGATGAAAAAAAAAGAAATGATTAACTATTCATATTCAACTGTAATTATGATTAAAACTAATGATGAACAATTTAAACTGTTATATACACACACACACTTGGTTTTCTTGTTGTAAATTAATTGTTATCACTAATTGTTATTTAATGATGATTCAATTTAATCAGAAGAAAAACATTTCAATTTCAATTCTTATTAAATCCAATAGATTAATCATTAAATTAAATTAAATTGTTACCAAACACATTAATTATCATTACGAACTAATCTAAATTGCTGATTCCCTTGAACTTTTTTTTTGATATCTAATCAGTTGAATCATTAAACTCAATTAAGTATAAACCAATCAATTAACCAATATTATTATCAATATCAATCATTATTAACTAATGATAATAATTTAATTACTTTGATGATTCATCATCTCAATTAAATTGTTAACAAATTGTAAAATCCCGAGTAACAGTTTAACATAAAACAGATATTACAATAATTACAATATTAATCTAAATCGTCGTATTAATAATATCCGCTAATCAATATTCAACTAATATGGATTAGTTTTTAATTGTAATTTTAATCAACTAACAAGAAAATATCAATTCACTGACAAAGAGATGATAACAATGAAAAGAGAGAGAGAGAGTTACTCTTATACAAGAAGAAGCAATTTAATCCTTGATGATGATAATCTTTATCTAATCCTTTCACTGGAATCAGTATTAATCCATCCCCAAGAATAAGGATTAGAGGCTGAAAGAGTTGTGCAAGAAGATGAGAGAGACAGAGAGAGAGAGAGAGAGAGAGAGAGAGAGAGTAAACAATGAAGATAAGTGAGAAATGGGAAGGATGATAAACCGATGAGGATAAACATTTGAATACAATTCAATCAACACATTGATCAATATCAACATTGATCCTTATTTAATATGAATAATGATATTTACGTTTATCAAAGTCACATTTTCTATTCACTTTTATTCAATTGAATTGTCGACAATTTAACCCATTTATTTAAATCTCAATCCATTGAACCGATTTCTTTAATTGTTACAATTGTATCGATTACAAAATATTTTTTTACATGTTTCACTTTCTTGCTCAACAATAACTATGCATTGATATTCAATCGTATAAATATTAATATTTGCATTTGCTTGAAGCATTTCCCGGCTCTTCAAATTTTAAACATTTCAACCTCATGAATCTTAATTTTTTTATGCATGTATTACTTATTGTACACATTGGATTGAAATTCTAAATGCAATTATAATTGATTTCATTTAATTTGATATTCAGTTGAAATTTTAATGAAAATGCAATTAGTTATCATTAAATTTTCACTAGAAAATAATAACACTTTGAAACTTTTCACCATCCCGAGCATTCATTATGATTTAATAGTAATATTAACAAGATCAGGTTATAAGTTCATCAGATTTAACTATTGATTAAGTTAATCCTGTCAATCTTTTTCTTTAATCTTTCTCACTTTCTCTCCCTGAGCTTGATGATTTTCATTATTTTTGATTGATTCGTTTGAGTATTTATTAAACTTTTGAATATGATGATGGAGTTGAGGATAAGGGATGAGAAGAGAAATATGTTTAAAGAGAAAAGGAGAGAAAGAGTGAGAGATTTTTCTTTGACTCCCTCAACTCTCTCATCGATCGACATTGTAAATTGCCTTTACGCCTCAAGGGAAAAGGCTGAGTAAATTAATCGATAGTTTTGTTTTCCTCTCTCCTCTTTTTTTCTGGGTAAAACCAATTGCTCGGTTCAGTGGGTTAACGTAAAGAACCACCTTCCCCTGTCTCATGTAATGTTTATCTGAAATTCAGAACTTTTTTCCTATCGTTTCTCTCTCTATCACCATGCACCATGATCATCATTATCTTCATCCTCCCTATCACGTTTCTAACCTCGTCAATTCAGCGGGACCGTTGGGTTGATATTCACTTTTAACTTTTTCTAAAGTTTTTTCATTTATTCATTTCAAATGATTACCTTTGTGTATTTATCTCACCCTGATGGCTTAATCTTGAATATGATATTAGACTCTCATCTGATATTACAATTCATTTGAAAACTTTTATCTCCAATCTTCATGAAAATGTCCCCGGTAACTTTCATGATAAAATAATATTATAACAATTTTTATCTCTAATCCTTTTTGCCTTTTGATATTTTTCAACCATTTTCTTGGTAAAAGTATCAACTACTTTTGCTTCATGAATATGTAACTAAATTTACATGTCTACCTGAAAGTTCATGATAGTTATTCATTCAGATTCTAGTGTTATATCAATTTCTCTAGTTATTATTAATAAATTGCTCATTCTATGATGCTGATTGTTACTATTTTTGTTTCTCTTTCATTTAATGTAACTATTTAACTAATCTATTTGTTCATCATCCTCATCATCATTATCATACATTATCAGTTGAGAATATTCTGGTTACCATGGGAATCTCATGTTTCTATTTATCTGGATGAATCCTTTTTCACATGAATTTCAACTTCGTTAGTCGAGGTAAAAAAAATTCTTCTCTCTTGTCCTTCCTAAACTCACCTTCAGCCTTCAAAGTTCTGATCAAAGTGATAGAACTTTTTTTCCAACTAGCATCTCATGCATGAACATTCAGACAGAATCATGGAAATGATAACATGGTAATAGTTGCATTTCAAGTGCTACCAAACAAGGAAGTTGAAGTGATAGAGAGAAAAAAAGTTCCATCACAAAAATTGAATGGAAAAGTGTTGTTAAAGTGTCACTAAAACTGTGACATGAAATTCAGAAAATTGTGACGAAACATTGAAATTAGAATTTAATGTGAAAAACATGATAAAACTCTAAAATATTAGGAGAACTTTGATTATTCATAGAACTTTGTTTCGTTTTTCTTTGTTATCAAATACATAAAAACAAGATTCGAAACTAAAACTTTATCTTTTCCTCGAACTTGTTTGACTCGATGATAAGTATCAATCGACCAGAGAACTGGTAATGTTTATACTTGCTGATCTCTTGCCATTTAACTGGGTCAAGATTCAGATGATTGATAATTTGTCAAGTTACAAGAACAATTATCATGAATTTTTGAACAGTTCGATGAGGTTTTTTGATAAAAGAGAATATATTTTGACAGGGAACATGAATTATTATGATTTATATAAAATAGAAACTATCAGATGAAGATAAATTGAGAAGACAAGGAAGACAAAGTAAGAGGGTATTAATATATATTTAATAAGAAGATAAACTTAAAACTTGTAAGTTAATCTCTAAATGATACAGAACTAAAAGTGAGATGGATTAAGATTTTAATCCAATACCAATGTAAATATAAGAAGGGAACTTTTCATTCACATGTAACCTGATCTATTGATGTGCTAGATGACAAGCTAACAAATGATGACAGTAAACTTAGATTATCATGATGAGAAGGTGAAAGATTTTCATGATGAATGAAACCTGATGAACTTTCTTTGTAAGAAATTAAAATTTTCCTGTCTGAATGAAATTTCCTACTGATTATTCAATGTCATGCAATGTAGATAATGATGGAAACTTATTCAATCTTTATCGTTTACAATTGATATTATTTCTCCTGTCTCTTCATTTTAACTTCCTGAGCCTTCAATTTTCATTTCCAGAATTGAAAATCTATCATGAAGCCATGATGATGAAGATAAAGATGATTATTATTATCTTTTTTTTCTCTTTTTCTTTTTATCCTAAAATTTTAAATTATTAACTTACTGAATGCTGAAAGCGTGATGATAACGTACAGAATATGTACCTTAATCATGGTAATAATATAATATCTTCTATCTGGCTGGTTGATTTCCAGAATTCATCATGTTCCCTGTGAAAGGCACGATTTTCATCCTTCTCTTTGCATCAGAATCACATCAATATCAATTTAAACCAAGATGTTTGATAGAGAAAAGGAAAAAAATAATAATAAATATCCTGAGAATAAAATATTACTACAAAATCTATCAATATACTTTTCGCCATCATCATGATGGAAGATATTTTTCTTCTTCTTCTGTTCTTCAAGAGAATTGAATAAGCTGATTGTATTCTTATCCTCATCTTCATCTTCATCTATTCCCTCTCTACATTTTCTCTTGAATTTAGATCCAAGGTAATGATATCAGAGATTTTTCATCTTCTCTAATTTTCCATCTCATTTTATTCTGACCATAGATTCAGTTAGACGCAATATCGACATGAGTGCTGCAATGTATTGCCTTAAATTAGGTAAAAGCAGGATGATAATGAGAGAGATGAAGATGCTCAAAAGAAGAGATTTTCTTTCTCTCTCTCAATTTGATCCGAAAAAACATGATGAATCGATTCGATAACATCTAATATCTTACTAGTTTATTAGATATCTTTTTTATTCCTTACTCATCTTTTTATCATCACGATACTTGACTTTTCCAATTTCATCATGCTTTATCATTCTCATCATTTTGCATCCTTGATGAAGATTATTAACTTTTTTTTCAATAAATTCTAAGCTCATTTCATCACAATCAATGATGATTGGATTGAAGGAAAATATGAGATTGAGATAATTTTGAAAAATTGAATTCAAACTTAATAAAACTTGAGTTATCATCAATTCATTTCTATCTCATTATAATGATGAAACTTTTCCTAATCCTAAAATCCTCTCACTAGATAAATAATTAAACATGTTCATCATCAAATGAATTAACATTTATCATCCAACTAATTACACTTTGCTCTCTCTCTCTCTCTCTCTCTCTCTCTCTGCTCTGCTCTTGACTTCCCACTCCCACCACCAGAATCATTAATATTATCATGTTCATGTCAACGAACGATATGTTTTCGTAACGTTGTATAATAATTATTGTTAATAATTTGATAATAATTACATAGCAACAACTTTAATCTAATAGTCGTCGAGATGATAAAGATAATGATGAAGATAAAAGTTGAGTCTTATTCATATCTTATGATGATCACCATATTCTGAAAGTTTTCTGAAAATATACAAGTATCATGGTAAGAAAACAGAATAGATGAGAAACAAAAAAAAATTCATGTTCCAATGTAACAGACATATTAAATTGAGAATGAATCATGATGATGATCATTCATGAAGATTGGATAATATTATGATTAATGATGAAACTGATTCAATTTATGTGACATTATTTGATAGATCAAATAATTTGATCGATTTGATTTTTTTTCTTCATCCTTAATCATTGATCATTAACCACAATCGATTGAAAATTAACCAGAGAAAATTTGATTTCCATGTTTAGATCATCATTTTGACTCCTAACCCATTTCATTGATTGTTATTGATTAGTAAATTTTTTCCATAGTTTGACCAAGATTAATCAAATTATAGACTTTCAATCAATTCTAATGAACGACCTGAAAGAAAAGTTGAATCAAAATTTTCATATCGATTTAATTGTTCTAATAGATTGGATCAATATTAATTTTGTAGATTAGTGATTGTAAATAATCAACTTGTGACAATTTGAACAGTTTTCTTTGATTGGAACTTTTCGAGTAATAAACTTGATTGCAATTAAATTAATTGTTGTTTTCTACAAGAATTAAATGTGTAAACTTGAAAAGGTTATAACCTATTCTGTTTTATTTGGAGAGGAAAAAGAAAGTTCTGATTCTATCTGAAAAAGGAAATGGTTCCAAACCAATCAACTTCCGTTTTCTTAGAAAAATTTTTTTTCACCCTTTGCTCTGATTCTTCATGGATGCTAATGCTTCATCTTCATCTAGAGGATGAAAAGAGGAAGATAGAATCTCTCTCTCTCTCTCTCTCTCTCTCTGATTTTCTAATGCATTTGAAATGTATTTCATTTTAATCATTTCTGGGTTAACATGAGATCTAATATTAAGCCGCAAGCTTGAGGTTTTCACTTGAATTTCCGTCTGAAATTCAGTTTCCTTTATGTTCTACCCTGAATTTTACCCTGAATCATTATTATCTTCCCAATCCTAAATTCTAGAAACCATCAAACAGACACTATGAGTTCAGAATTGATTCAGAAAGTCACATGTAAAGAATCAAAAATATAAGGGAAAAAAATAGTAAAAGGATGTTGATGAAAAACTTTTCAATTGAAGTGAGAAAACAATAGAGATCAATGAAAATCATCATTACCATGATAAAGTTAATGATGAATTTCGAGTTGAGTGTCTTAAGAAAATATCATGATAACTTTAATGATGAACTTCTTATTTTTTTTTCGTTATATCCGCAAACAAAAGGATACGGAAACAGGCAAGACAATCATTAATCATTGGATTTATTTTGGGTGTTGATGATTGGAATCATTCACAAGATTCAGTTCTGATCCTGAGTGAATCATTATCATGATGAATGTCAACAGGAAGTTAAAGAAAGAAAGTCAATTAATGAGTGAGAAAAAAAGCAACATGACAAATGCAAAGAGTTGAAAATAGTAATTTGATTGAGATGGAAAAACAATATTAGGAAAGATGAACTTGAATTTTTATGAGCATTTTGGTTCTTGCTCATCATTGAATTTGTCACAATCCATTCATCTAATGAAATGATAAACATTATCCATCTATTATCATGATGATGATAATGCCAAGAATTGGAAAGTAATATTTGATAATCAAGTTATAACCTCACCCAAATGGGGATGACAATTGATATAAACCATTATTCAAGAACCCAAATAGTAACAGTATTTTATTCAGTTACAATTCTGATGAACAGCGATAATATCATGATGATGATGATGAGATAATATAAT
Organism: Panonychus citri; assembly: GCF_014898815.1. NCBI lineage: Eukaryota > Metazoa > Arthropoda > Arachnida > Trombidiformes > Tetranychidae > Panonychus > Panonychus citri. Next base: position 150,169 of record NW_026515540.1, read on the forward strand.
AACTTTTCAATTCGAAAAGAAAATTTCTCTCTCATCTCCCGCCCACTCACTCCTCCTTTTTGTAACAGTTTTTATATTATGATGACGATTATGATGATAGTAAGTCATCAATTGATGACAAACACAGAAACAGGAAGAGGCAGAAAAAAAAATCTTCAGCATTTGCCTTGAGCTCGATTCTTGTAAGAACCATTTTTATTCATATTTATATTCATGTACAATATTATTCACTCCCTCACATTGGGTTTATCATCATCATCATCTTCATATTAGATATTTAAGTTTTCTTGGTGAATTTTGTGTGTGTGTGTATTTATTTCAACATCTTCATCCTGAAATGAACTTTATTCAGTCTGCTTTCTTTATCATCTTCCTCCCTTTTGCCTCATTCATTTCCATCTTCATCTTCATCAACCATTATAACAGTTTCTTTTTAACTTTGCCCATAATTTTGAACAAAAGATTCAAAAAATTCATTATATTATCTTTATTTTCATGATCTTCATCATGATGATAAGATGAAATTCATTGTAAACTTTTTCCATTCATTTAATTCTCCACCCACTTTCTTTTGGATGTTGCTCCTTTTTTTACTCTTATCATCTTTATCATCATTTCTTAATAAGTTCATCTTCTTCCTCGGCGACTTTGCTTATTTATCATCACAGCATCTTTCCTTTGTCGGTCTCTCTCTCTCTCTCTCTCTCTCTCTTTCATTGTTTACCCTGTAAACTTACAAGTTCATGCACCAATAGCCAATCCAAACAAGATGTGTAACTGTTTCTCCCACCCTGGGCACAGAGAGTGGGTATACATAAGGGAGTCTGTGAAAAAATCACTGAATTTCATTAAGAAATGAAACTTTACCCATGAAAAGCCAAGGTGACAACAATTACCTTCTTAGAATTGTTTATGTCCACTCATGTCCGAAAAGTAAACAAAAAGTATCTAAAATATTTCCAAAGATTTAAGAATCAAAATGATATTGAATTATCAGAATCATAAATTGATTAAATTCTTTGGAAAACAAATCGATTTGAAATGCTCAATAGAATCAGAGAAAGTATGAAAAACATTCATCATGTTGACCATCATGATGGTATAAACTGCAATAACCTTACCTCATACTGTGATTATTAACTTTCTTGATGATGATGATGATGATGATCAAAAGTTATCATGATGATTGTAAAAAGTTCATTAATAGTTATTGTCAAATTCACCATCATTACTATTTCAAGAATCATCATTATCTCCCATGATTATCATCATGAACTAATAGCTACATATAAAAACTAATCCTTCTGTCTCTCTTTCTGTCTCTCTTTATCCTCCTCTCCATGAAAAGTGAGAGATAATTCTTGGAATCTCATATTTATCATCATCATCATCATCATCATGGAATCACTTTATTAATGATCAATTTGATTTATTTATATTCGATACCCTGTGTTTCCTTATATATCCTGATGATGAATTGTTTTGATCATTAGATTTGATATCAGATTGAAAGGATGAAAATGAAAGGAATAAAAAAAAGATAAAGTTCTGAAAATACTCTCAGCTTTTCATGGTGTTTTCAGAAGCTTTTATCTACTAGACTCAAATGAGATAATAATATGGATTAATGTTGTGTTGTTACCTCTCATTAGTATGCACTTTAAAATGACTTGGAATGATAATTTTAAACTTCAACTGAATTTTTCATCCATCACAATCTTTCAGCTTTTTCCATCACCATGAAGCTTAATTATCACCTAAACAATTAATCTTGCATTTTGTAAGACTTAATCTGTTGGGTGAATAAAAAACAATATTTATCTAAATCTGAATAATCTTCAAAGAGACAAAGAGAAATGATTTCATGATATAAATAGATGGGAAAGATTGGTACAGTTTCCTCAATCCAGAATTCTTAACCATTTGATCAATTTTCACCACCAAGAACCATGGAAAAAAATTCACTTAAAACTTTTTCTTGCTAATAAAATGTTGATATTATTTTCATCAGTTAAGGTAAGCAAACAGCTTGAGGATATTTGGATAAGACTTTTGTTATACAATAACACTGAGAAGGTGGAAGAGGATTAAGGCGGTGGTGGTGGTGATGATGACGGTGGGAATACACAGATAACCTGAGAGAGAAAGAGAGATGATGAGGGTGGTTCATATATATAAGAAGCTATGGTTGATCACGTATAATATAAAATTCAATGTAATATTAGTGATCAGGCGGTTTTGACCTAGTATGAAATGGATGATTATATCGAATTCCATGTTCATTTTCCACTTATTAGATTACTCTGAAATAATCGATTCAAAAATTTTAATTTTCATGAAGCACGTGTTTAGCACATAAGAATAGAAAAAGTGCTCGAATTTCGTGCATGGTCGCTAAATTGGCCTGAGACTTATTCAGAATCCATGAACGCGATGATTTTGTAGTGATTTATTGTTCATGTGGACCCAGTTTATCGAATAGCAATTTCAATATTACCAATTTTATTTTAACTTTTAATTTTTCAATTTTCAAATCTGAACCCTTGAGTACCAATGAACTTTCAGCATAATGAAGGACATTCAAGATTCGATTTTACTGAACTTGTTCTATAGATCAACATTTCTACCTATGTATCAAAACCTTAGAATGTGTAGTTAGTTTTAAGGTTACTAATTTTAGATTAGGTCATGTGGATAATATAAAGGCCACGCCCAATTCCAGCCTAGGGATTTTCCGTCAATTCGAAGTTTCGAGCAAAGTGGCCTTTAATCCAGAGTCGTCAATATTACTTTCTGCCCATTTATTTATACAATCAATACTGCTCTTTCGATCTAAATATACTTCATGACGATAATCGGCCTTATTAATAATTGAGAACGCTAACATCTTAACCCTTCCCAGGCACTGAGTTCGAAAAATTCACGGAAAATCCCCGTGAAACGGGCTACACTGAAAAAAGTTCACGAAACTCGTCTCACATAGAAAACACATGCTGAGAAACATTTAAACCGACTCTCATTCATCAGAACCCACTTCTTGTGGGTCAGGTCAAAAACCGCCTGATCACCCTAATATTTACCAGGGAAAACTTTTTATTCCATGCATTGTTTTTTTCTTCATGGAAACTTTTTCATTCTGATTTACTTCCACTTCCTATTATATCCACCGCTCTCTCTCTCTCTCTCTCTCTCTCTCTCTACCTTATTTCTCTTCTATTTTTTAACTTACTCAAAACGTCAAAACTTTAACTGAATGTTAATATATCATTTTTCATTTATCATAAGTTTTCATCACACACCAAGAAAAAAAAACTAAATTTCTCAATTGAGAAACATATTATCATGGTTATCGTCATCACCATCATCATTATTATTCATTATTTGACATTTCAATTTGGGTTAAAAACTTTTCACCAAGATATTTATGGTGTGTTGTATATAAAACCACTGAATAACTAACAGTTTATCAGAATTTGCTGAATAATATTTGATTATATATTTATCATGATTATGTTAACCTAATCATTTGTATTTGTGTGTGTCTAAATTCATTTATCATTCATTGTCAACCAATTTTCACCATAACTTTAAGTCACAATTTAATCAACAATCAACAACAATCAACCCTTTTTCTTGCCAATGTTTATAATATGTTATCATTTCAAGTAAAAATATTAATATTAACAGTTTAATCAACTTATGTAATTAGATTTCATTCTTGATTGATAAATTTGAGTGAATGAGTTAAAAAATTTTACAAATTTGATTAGTAACCATTTTGATTGTTGTTAATCGTAAATAGTTTTAGGTAAAAGTAATTAACAGGAAGATTGTAATCATAATAATCAATAATCTGTCAACCGTTACCAGAATTGATTGTTTCCTAATTTGTGTTGTCTCAATACAATGATTTAAGTTGAAGATAAATTGATGATGATGATGATGATGATTGAGGAAAAGTTAATCAACATTCATTACAATCAAGATAATTAATCTTATAATCAGTGAATAATTTGTATTGGTATCGTTTTGTGAGGTAAATGTGATGGAGATACAAGGTTGGCTTAGGAATTGGTGTGACGGTGATGGTGATGGTGGGTAAGAGGAAATGCTCACAATTCATTCAAGTGAAGGTGGAAAAAGTTAATGATCCATCATGAAAATGAATTCATTTTATTTTCTATGAGTAAATGATGATGATACTTTTCACACCTTTTTCCATCAATCTAATGAATTTTGAACTTAAAAATTTTCCACGATTTGATTACATTGTTTTCATTTGTTTATCTACAAACTCGAAACTTTTTCATTTTCTGCTAATTGTTTCGAGTTTAATAATTGTCATTTTCTTCCCTCAAAAATGATTAGTTTTTTTCTTAGTGATTCTATTGAAGGTCTCTCAGGTATTTTACCTCAGTTATATCGAGTAAATTATGGAGGCTTAAGGTATCTTTCATACAGATCTTTATAGTTGATTATCATCTAATCCTTTTTCCCTCTGGTGATGATGATTTTTTAGATTGTTATGAGTTACAAGTAATTAATTTGAATGAATTCTTAAGAACTACAATTATTATTCCTATTTTTCTGACTATACTTTTGAATTTCAAACTCTTATAGTATTTAGGTGACAAAATCCTTATTGTTTACCCACCCAAAGGTAAGATTGTAATCAGAATGAGAGAGAGAGAAACGATATAATCATGATAGAGTTACAGGGGTAAGTTGCTGATGATCTTCCATCTTCTTCATGATCCCCTCCATGGATGATGATGGTTGAATAATCTTCTTACTCCCTGATAGTTTAGGAACCATTTTGAATGGTTAATGAAAGTCTAATGATAATGGTACATTTAATGATCACCAGAATGAAAACTCAGGGTGGAAAGTGATGAGAGAGAGAGAGAGAGAGAGAGAGAGAGAGAGAGAGAGAGAGAATAAGAATAAGTAGAAAGAGGAAATAAATTTCTTCGAGGTGTAAGGAAAGAGTTCATTTCCAATATATAATGTCTAATATTGAATTCTGGTAGATTGGTGGGTAAATTTTTTCTCACCATGATGATGATGATGATCGACTCTGATCGTCAAGGGTAATCTAATTAATGATCTTGTTTTTTCTTCTGTTTGAAATTGATGAAATATTTTCATTCCATTGGTGTTAATTTATCTCTTGGCTTATTTCCCATAGATTTTTAATCCTAATCTTAATGAATATATGATCGAAGTGACTAACAAGATGCTTGATTATCTTTATCGATGATATTAATAGCCATAGATGATGATCAATTATTTATATTCAACGACGTGTTATGTATCTATGGGGTGTTGCGTTTCCATCCAAGATAAACAAGGGAAGATTTTTTTCCTACTCTGTTTATTTTATCATCGTCATCATCATCATCATCATCTTCATGCAACATTGAACAGATTGAGATGAACTTTTTTACTATCCATGAGAATAATTTTCTTGATTAGTTCATTAATCACCATTGAAAATGAACATTATCTTCATCTATTGACTATAAATGGTTTTATATTAATTATGCAATTTAATTGATTACATTTGCTTGATTTTTCAGATTCTTTCATCTTTAATCAGTTGATTGCTGTGACTAGAAAATACATTTATATTATGAAGCATTTAATTGTTAATTAAAGAGACTTTCTAATTTTTTTACCGGAATTAACAAAGGAAACCAAAACTCATGACGAGCATGAAAGTATATTCAGAATTGAATATCAGAGAGAAAGTAAAGAGAATCGAAATTGATATTATCAATTATACTCTCGAGGCAAAATTTCATAAGTTTTTCACTCGATGACGAGATAAACATGGTAATGATTACAGTTTGTTTCATGATTCTAACGGATAAGAAACATGAAACTCTGAGTAAAGTCTTGGTTAACCTTGTTATCACTATTCAGCTTTGAGTCTTTTAATAAGAAACAAAAACAAACAACCAGATTTCATGCTGAGCTCAGAGGGAACTGATTATGTTTATTAGTTTGTAACCCGTGCGATGAATAACAAACTGAAGATTGTAACCTAATCAAGGTCTCCTCCTTTTCCCTCCTTCTTTAGTATATAACCCACCCCACCCCAATCCTCCTTCTTCTCTTGTTCCTCTTTACCAGAAGTTTCAACCTCCGAATGACTAAATTGATTGATGAACTGTTCTTTCTGGTAACAACAACAAGAGTAACTATCCATTGGCATGATAATTTACTTTCCATCATGTTTATTTCTTCCACCCCCTTTTCTTCATCATCATCATCATCATCTTTTGCCTGTTTCACCTCTCCCACTTTCAATCTTTTCATCTTTGATATAATCAAGAATCACCATTAGCATCATAATGTTTATTCATAAATAATGGTCAATATCAGAAAAAAAATTCTCAAGCTCAGAATCCTTATCATGATTATGAGAATCATTTTGAAACTTTTTCATTCCTTCTTTCTTTCTTTCTTCATGAGCAATATATCAGTTTCAATCCCTCAGTCATGATACTCATAATTCATAAATATACAAATTAAGATTTATTAATATATTAATAACCAACTGATGATAAACAGAATAAAACAAAAAGTCAATATGATTTGAGGAAACGGAAGTTTGAGAAAAAAGTTTGAGTGGATAATATTTCAGATGCTGACTAGGATACTGATTTTATATTATGTAGTATATGAAGGGAGTTTCAAGAGTGATTCGTATCACAATGTGGGAGTTGAGAGTCGAGTAACCAGAAAATTATTATCATTAAATGCACACTATATGAGCCTATGGTTCTGATTCATATCTCACTGGGTTCTTATCATCAGAACCATAATAATAATCATCATTATAATATTACCATTGACCTTGAATTCATTTTTCGCGTATCAACCTCTCTCTCTCTCTCTCTCTCTCTCTCTCTCTCTCTCTCTCTCTCTATTTCTGGATACCAGAATGAGTTTCGACCCATGGGTGGGTGGAGAAAGTGACAAATGATTCAGTTCTCCTTGTCAACTCAATATCCTAAAAGAAACAGTTATAAGAAAAATGTATCAATGTAACAGTAAACATCGAGTGAGTTTATCATTTGATACATTTGATCATTATCAATACACTTGATACTTTTAACTGATGATGAAGATGATAGAAAATGATGATTCCCATTAAATTGTCATTATTTGAGCAAACATAACCTTATTGACCACAATGTCCACTAATGATTCAACCCAAGTGCTAATTATTAAAGTAAAATATTATAAAGACAAGACAATATTCAAATCGATTCAAATTCTGTTGATACATTTATCCAATACTAATGTGTATTAGATTATGATGTAATTATCTTTATAATATTTTCCAATCATTTGTATTCACTTAAATTGTCACAATGAATAATTGTTAATCAAAGCACCCTAAACATTATTAATCTTTGTGTGTCTTTTTTTGGTTTAATTTTCATTCATGGTGATGATACACTCGTAATAATATCATTTATTTACACCCGATAGTTTAAATTAGCTTCCAACACGCGTTTCTATTATGTAACAACAATGACAATTCATTAATCTCAAGGATTTATTCAAACTCTGACAACACTTAATCTTGATTCTGATTCTTATAATATATCTTTGTATCATTAGCTAAATAATCAACTAATTCATTCTGATTAAAAATACTGCGTCTAAGTGATTTACTCTGTAATGATAAAGCCTCATCATTATCTTAATTCATGATTACATCTAATTTGATTAAATTGTTTGGGGTATCAATATTATCGGTATCATCATCATCATCATCATCATCATCATCATCATCATCATCATTAATATGATTGTCTTGACAAAATCAAGGTCACATCTTTTTGACTCATCACCATAATCATTTGCATCATTGTTAATTATTGTACTGGATTTGCATTAGAAATGATTATCTAAATTGATTAGCTATTCAATTAGCTGCATTTATGATTAAGTTAAATCTACCGGTAGTTTATTAATATTTGTAAGTGTCTCTCTCTATATGATTACTAATTCTCAATGTATTATGTTAAATTAACTTGTGATTATCATTGGAAAAACTAATTATCATAATCATACCAACTGTATAATTAGTGATTCAATTGATTCAGTTTTCTGTCTCATTGTTTTCACATTGAAAATTTTTTTCTGTGTTCAACATTTTTCATGGTTAAATTAATTTCAATTGAATTGAATGAACAATTAACTCCCAAGTAACACTGACATTTGATAATATCAAATGATATAATTAACCAATAACATTATTTTCTTGTGGTATCGATTATCATTTGTGGTATTTGAAAATTAAATTGACAGAGGAATCACCAACCACCAACTCCCGATTCTCATTCATTTCTATCATCCCTGTAGATGAAAATTCAAATTTCCAGCCAAACCGCGAAATTTTAAATTCCAAAGTGACATTTCCCCGCTCCTCTCTCTCTCTCTCTCTCTCTCACCTTCCAATAAAATCCTATTATCATATCTAATCTTTACGCTTATTTCTTCAGTTAATATTGGAAAGAAAACTTTTTCTCTAGTTAATCTTTCCAATGGATTATCTTTTCATATCTTATGCATCATCGATATCCATAGACCAGAACCAATTTGATGAAAAGTTTTGTATCACCATCATCAAAACTATATTGTGATTAAATAATCAACTTTAACACGGTTTAACAATTGATGCTGATTAAAAATCGTGCAATCAATGAATCAATGAGATAATCAGTCCGCTGAATCGACTATTTCCTACTTTGTACTATTATTATCAAGGCTGTGGGAAGTTGATGGTTGAGGGAAAAAAATATAATTCATTGGAAATACCAAAGAAAATGTCTTCTAAATGATAACCATAATAATAAGATTTTACTTTTAATGGTTGATTGGATAGGGAATTTCATTCATTGTATATGATTACCCTGATTATCATGGTGACATTCAAATAAACCCAATAGGGATAATCTCATAGAGAAGGTGTGAAAATATTCATTTTTCACACTCCAATTAAATTCCCACAACAATGATGAGATTATCAAAAGTTTTTCTGACTCATGATATAAGTTTAATCATGATGACAATCACGAAATTTATGATAATATATTGATTATCATCTAGTTTATCATGATGATTATGTTGTTTAAATTGTCACTTGAATTTCCGTTTATTATTATATCTGGAAACTTGTTGAATGGTTAATAATAAAATAACTTTTGATTTTAAACATAATATTTAACAATAAATGTTAATCATTAATGATAATGATGATGTTAAATAATCAGATGACAACAATTTACCTTGATAATGTTGATTCATATCATCAGACCGTTTCAAATGAGTTTCATGTTAATAATTTTTTTCCTCATATATTTTATCACCAATGGTAATAAAAGGTAATCATAACTGTTAATGACTATTATGATGACGATGATGATGATGATGATGATGATAACATTTAAAGTGATCACATAATGATGATAAAATTGATATTACAGTTTGTTGTTATTGTGGTGCTAAAGTGAACCAAACAAATTGTTCTGATTATTTTGATACCTTTTTTATGGTGATGTGATTTTTTTTTCATGATAATGTTACATAATGATGATGATAATAAAACTGAATGAATATCAAATGAAATGGTTCATTTATCCATTGAGAGATTGAACAGAGAATGGAACATTTTTCAATTGTTCATCTGTTGATTATTTTGGTTCCCATTTTGAATGACCATCGATTCTGGTCAGTCTCATGAGCTTGTTTACTATTTTCTCATGCTGATTATTTCTCTTTTTGTTTTCTTCCAATGAAGATTATCCTAAATTTAGCTCGAAGATGATGAGAAGGCGGGAAAGATTTTTGCCTTAATTCTCTTCATTTCGAATCATTTTATATAATACTTTCTCTATCACTTTTATCTTCATCTTCTTTTTGATTCTTCTAATTTTTCTTGTATTCTTTTCCAAATTATCCCTATCAGTATTATCTCTCCTGATTATCATGATGATAATGATCAAAGTGTCTTCTTTCCTTAAGAGTTTTCTATCGCTACCATTTTGATATCATTCTGGTTTTAATATATTTAAAGGTTGATTACATTTCCAGGGGAGACTCATGAAATTATCATTACAATTGGTTATCATGTTATATTGAACTGAACTTTTCCAAATTACTTCAATTTGAATCAAAAAGGTGTATAATATTACTAAACCCAATGAATATCAACTTAATCTGAGATTTATCATGAATTTAAATTGATAAGAAGAGAAAGGAGAGGAAAAAGAAAGAGAGAGAGAGAGAGATTTAAATTCTCAATGATTCCAATTCACTGATTGCAATTGAAATGAAACTAAAGGTGTAATTCATGGTGAATGGTTGAGTATTTTCATGGAAGTGGTAATATATAAAGTAAACCAAACGACAATCAATTTAATAGGAAACAAAATCCTTTCAACAATCAAGTGAATCATAAAAATCAATTGAATGTAAGATTAAAGATTCAACTAATCTGCCATTATAATCTTAATCTCCTGTAAATTATGCTTAATTGTTGTAAATCCTCACATATGATGATGAATAAAAAAAACCATTGTAAACAATAAAACTAACAAGGTAGTTGATTAACAGTTACAATTAAACAGCACTTGAAGCAATTGAAGGACATGAAAGTTAATAGACATTAAGTGGTAGGTTAACAATTAACTAAATGATTTAAATTATTATTATTACATTCTAAGTGTACATACATAGATTAAGCTACTTACCTTGTTAATTTCAGCATTTGATGATCAAAATGTGTCACATTTATTTTTGACACTTTGATGAAAATAATAATGATAAGTTTGTCTATGGAAAATGTTGATTCTCATTTTTGTTTCCATAAGCAAAAAGTATTAATATTTTATTGCAAGTGGGAAAATTGAAAGAGGATTAAAAGAGAGCGAGTGAGTGAGGATTTAAAATGAATCCTCTTGAATCTTTTCCACCCACTCCCTTGATACACATTGACACTACTGGTGACCACTAAATAGCCTTTATGATGATATTACAACAATTACAATCGATGGGGAAATATTTTCATTTAGAATACAATAGAGAAGAGAAAAAAGTTTTTCTTCAATCAACAAACTACAGTTACTTGTTTATCTTATCCTAAATATTGACTCAGTTTGTTTACCATGAGAGAGAGAGAGAGAGAGAGAGAGAGAGAGAGAGAGAGAGAGAGAGAGAGAGAGAGAGAGAGAGAGAGAGAGAGAGTGAGATAATATTATCATAGTGTTTAAATTGATGAGACTTTATGTCAATCATTGGGCTAAGGTGTTTGTATCTTCATTGATTTTGTTGCGAGTTGAAAGTTATATTGATTGTCTATTTATACTAAGATTAGCACGTTAAGGATTTAATCTCAATCTCACCTTTCACCTTTAACCTTCCACTTACCCACCAGCCTCTGTGTTTATTTCATTTCGTTGTCAAACTCTGAAAAGGAGATTAGGATTAAGATTGAGATTGAGATTAACTTTGCAAAGTTTTAAGTAAATAATGTTAACGGTTTCAATTTTAGATCAATTTTGCCAATTAAGTTATCATATTGCTGATTGATTAATGGACTTTTAATATCTCCAATCACTTTGATTCACAATCAAATGCTAATCAATGGATTCATTTATTACTCGATTAAAATTGTGTAGAATTAAAATAATCAATGAATCATTTAACTAGTAAATTTGATACAATTGATTCCATTGATTTTTAAATTTCTGATTAATCTAAATTATCATTGGGTGTAATTATTGTTAATTAACTTTAATTTTATTACTTATTATTTTCTTGGTCTATACATTTAAACCTGTCTTATAATTCATTGATTAACAATCTAATCAGAATGACAATTATCATTAATATTGTTAATGATTGGTTAGGTTGTGACAATCTTGAAAGGTTAAATATCAACATTTAGCTCAGCAATCAATAATTAACCAGTTGTGATAAAAGGTAATCAAGTTAATTACTTTTTCCTCATAATTTGATTTAAAGTGATATTATTTTCATAAGCATTTGAATAAATGGTAAATGATTGAAACAATTTAATCTCACAATTTGATTCAATCAATTGATTGTTATCCTTTTAAAATAATATCAATGATTTAGAAATAAAATATTTTACTAAATTTCATTTTCTCAATTTCCTTTTCCTTGTGAATATTTATCATGTTTGACAGTAAATATCACCGAATACAATTGAATTGAAATTTCTCAAAATTCAATTCAATTCATTTCTGGATCAATGGATTCTCATTGAGTTTTAAATTGTTGTCTATCAATTGTTGATTTATATTCCAACACATATAATTGCAAATCAAATGTAAACAATATCAAACCGATAAACTTGTCCGAATGTAATTTCATTCATGAATTAATCTCAATCCAATTTCAATGAATAAATAATCATGTTCATTTTTTTTTGCACTTCTTTTTTTTCAGTTGATCTGAAATGATAATATATTTGTTAAAATTGACACTTTACTGATTAACTATTAACATGAATGAAATATGATAGTTATGATTAACTTTTCATATGATGACATTTACATTTTAAAGCTCAGCCAACACCCTGACTTTTTATTACAATGATTCATGTTGATTTAATAACAATTTTGTATTAATATGAATTTATCATATTTCCTAATGCTCTGTTTAATTACCATGGTTAATTGAGCTGCTACAATTTAAATATAATCATGTTGATTATTGATGTAAATATTATGTATGTTCAATTGTTTGATATTTTTTTTTATAACTTTTACCATTGCAATTTAGTTGATTTAGCGAGTTGAATTTGCAATGAAATTAATTTGCTTTGAGTTAATGATTGAGTTTTCCAATTTATTTATCTCTTTTTGTTTCATTCTCATTGCAATCTAAATATTAGCTGATAATGATAATTTTAATGGTTGATGATGAGATTCAGTGTATTAAATTGCTTTTGTATTGGACAGTCCAAAAGCTTTTTGATCTGGTTATTCAATAGAAATGCCTCCAGGGTATTGACATCATGAATAGAATGAGAATAGAATTCTGAAGAAGATGAGGATGAAAAGGAAGAGAGTAATAAAAAACAACATTCAGAGGAAGAAAAAAGATTCACTTTCCTTGTAGTGATTTCTTATTTCTAGAGATTCGATTCAAGTCTCTCTCTCTCTCTCTCTCACTCGTATTTTCTGTCTCTAGTTACAATTTCTCATCATCATTATCATCACTTGACAACTTATTGTTATCCATTTTTATCGTAATATTATTTCAATGTTAACCATAACTACTTATACCGACGCCTAAACCTAATTCATATCATGTACGATTCTGTCCTTATATATTTCTCTCTCATCATCATCTTTCATACATCTTCCTACTCTCTCCACTCACTCCACCTTCATTTTTTATACGCTTTCACCCTTGGTTATCAAATCAACAAATGATTTCCACCTCTAACAACAAGGACACTCTTAATGTTGATGATGATGATCATCATTATCATTGTTGTTACAACATTGAAGGAGGAAAATAAAAATCCATTGCTATGGTTTACACCAAAATTATACCGTGTATTCATCCACCACCTCCTCCTCCTTTTACTAGAAGTGGGCCAATGTTGTTGATAATGATAATAGCCCCCAAGTGAGATTTTGACAAACATAATATTTTCATTTAAACTGTTTGCAACATGGAAGAGAGAGAGAGAGAGAGAGAGAGAGTCAATAATAGGAAAACTACAATTTATCCAACAATCAAAATCACGCAAATTGATTGTTACCTTTGCGAATATGCAATCATCATTATCTCAATGGCGGATAACTTTTCGTATACTATTTTTAACGTAAACGCAAACCTAATAGACACACAAACTTCATTGATTATGTATCATAATTATCTTGATTGTTTATCTACTTATTATGTTTTTAGAATAGTTTAGTTGACAAATTCAATCATTTATCATTCATTGTAACCCGATTTCAAAGTATCATGCAAATGGTAATGATGTTTTTACCTCAAGAAGAAGAAAAAAATAATGATAAATCACCAGAGACTCACTGATATCCATTAGTAATCATTATTATCCGAAGGATAATAACAAGATTATTCAATCAAGAAAAAAAGTTCAATTGATTGTTAAACATTTAGATTGATAATCAATGTAAACAGATATGCAAAAACTTTGTGATAGTTGGAACTTTTTCTTTCTTTTCGCTGATTAATCAGCAAAACATTAATTTTAATCATGATTCTGACCATTGGACTGACCATGTTTCATTAACTAAACATTAATATATTCTGGTCTCTCTCATTTTCCTCTTACTATTTTGGTCATTCACTGGTCATACTCTTGTTTCATGATGATGATTTTATGGTTTTATATTTGAAACATGAATCTCATCATCATGTTGATTATAAATATGTAACATACTCATAATTATCTTTGCTTCATCATCAGTCTAAGTCTTTGATTAAGCTTCATCTTTCATGTTTCACATTTTTCCTGGTGGTTATTATCATGATTGGAAATGATTATTATTATTACTCTTTGATTATCATTAATCATCTAATTGACTGTCTCATAGTGACTTTTATGAATTAGCCTTCTCTTCAGGGTCCATGGTGTATATTTTATGGGCTGAGACACCAGAGTGTCACTGATGAATGGTTTCATCATCATCTCTGGGAAGACAAAGATGAAGATGAAAAAAAACATGGTGTTAAAATGAATTAGATATGAAATTATTGTCCTATCTCTCTCTCTCTCTCTCTCTCACTCACTTGCTATCTCTTCCATGTTTTTCCATCTATGATTTTCATTTATTTCAATCATGATGATGATCAACTCTGAACATTTCATGTCATCATCATCTTTTCCTGTAAGTTCCGGTTGAAAGACACACACATACAAACAGCTAATCCATCATCCGGATTTGGTCAAGTTTTTTTTGCATCTTCTCCTCCTCCTCTTCCTTATCATCTTACTAAATTCATAGAGATAAAAATCTAATGACACGAAAGAATAAAGTCAAAATGATTATCATCATCATCATCATCATCATGCTCTCATCCATTAGAAATTATTAGGCTAATAATCATCCTTTAGTTTGAGATAATGAATTAGTCTTGATTACTTTTTGTTTCCACTCTTATAGATAATTGATATTCATTAGATTTCCATGTTATCTTGTCAAACCTTTACGATGATTGATTAGATTTTACTACTAATTAAATGAGTTTATGATTAGAGATTTTTTGACTTGAAAAAAATGAAAAGTTGGCTTCAAAATGAACATGAAATGATGTTCCAATTTCATTGATCATTCATGTTGATTTGAATATATGAAATCAGAAATAAACAAGAAAAAAAGGTAAAACTATCCAGTTAATATCTCCTGGGAAGATTATCATCTTTATCTTGAATCTTTTTCGGTCTCGAAGTAAAAGAAATCACTTTGATCACTTATTCTTATTGAATTCTTATCTTATTCGGAATCATGTTTATCATCATCTTCGTTTCATGTAAGGTTAATTAACCATTTAACCGAGTGAAAAGTTTTTCCATGACTTTATCTTTCCATCTCTCACACTCTTTCTCTCTCACTCTCCATGAAAGTTTATAAGAAACTCTGAATACGGTTTCTTTATCCATATGAGATATTGGATATAAACAGAATCAGCTTATAAGCTTTTGACTCTCAGTGACCAACGGAGATTCAGAATGTCTAATGAATGAAACCTGATTGAAAGGCAACAACAGTAGTAACAAAAAACAACTCGGATAAAAGGATAAAACTACTGAGTAAGAAACTGAATCCATGAATTTTCATGATAATATTCTGAAAATTGCAATTCCTCTCTCTCTCTCTCTCACCATTTTCTCATTCATCGGTTTTTATTAACATCTTCATGTGAGGTGTTAATATGTATTCAAGTGATGATTGAACATGAAAAAAGTTCATTGATTGAATCTGATTGATTTGGAATTGAATATTAGAATGGAAAGTCTTCAATCTAATCTGCTGATGGAACTTTTTTGCCGCGTTAATCTTTCTAAATTTGATTCATTGTATTCAAGATATTACATGATGATGATTAAGTTTATATTGGAAATCTGAATTCGAAATCATGTAAATTATGACTTACTGGTGTTACGGAACAGGAATGGTGAGAGGCAAAAATTAGGTTCTGTCAAATGTGTAATATAAATTTATCGTCAATATGAAACATTCAAAGGTATTATCGGAATAATGGTGACATGATATGTGAAGATAAAATTGTGTGTAAGAGATGAGACTGGTCAGCAGGCAAAAAAAGAGATGAAGAAACTGTCAAAATGTTTTCCGGTCAAGATGTTGATTTAATTTGAAATTACAAATGAACTTTTACTCTGTTGATACGATAATAATGACCATGATAGTTTTTCATGATGATTGTCATCAATGGAGTATGAAGACAAGTTAAGGAAGGAAGAAGATGAAGGGAAAGATGAAAAAAATGAGATGATTTTTTTGTGTCTCTGTATATTTTAATACGATTCAATGTATAAATCAAATGGATCTACAGTTTATTTTTTGATTTACAGTTAATATTGTTTGACATTGGATAACAGAGGATTAGATTAGCATTGTAATATCCATAAGAGAGAGATGTTGATACTCAAACAACAATATAAACACTTAGAACCGCCATCTTACAGGGTGGAAAAAAAGACAATACAATGTTGAGATTTCATCTTGTATGGTGACAGTTGATGTTGGATATTGAGATGAAGGTGGAAAGATAATCAACTGATGATCCATGTATTGGATGATCCATTTTTGATTTAATATCAAAAGACCAAAAGTTGGTGGCAAGGGTGTGGGTATATGAGCACTCTCTCTCTCTCTCTCTCTCGTGTCTAAATTACCCCACTGTCAATCTTGGGGATTAGGATCATCATCACTTTTCAACTTCATCAACTGTGACACTTTAATTCATAACATTTATCCGATTCATGTGATTCCCTTTCCGTTTATTTTTGTTTTCCATTTTTCAAGTTGATTAATATTGATTATTGATGAAAAGAAGAGAGAAAAAAAAATTAATATTGATTCATCATCATATTGTCATGCTGATTTATTAATATTGTTACAATTGCCAATCAATTGATTTAATCAGTGAAAATGTTGATCATTCAATATCTTTTCATGGTTATTATTGGAAATTTGTTATCAAAAGTGAATTTTATCTTGAACAATTTTCCACCTCAACCTCTCATGAAAATCTCGTCAAGAATATCAAAATGAAAAAAAATCCTCTCAGGGAAAATTTTCATTCCTCTGAATTGATCATTTCATTTACTGAACTTTTTTTTTATAAAATCAACTTTGAATATACTTTCATGATGATCATCTTAAATTTTGTGTCTATCTGTCCCATGAGAATGATATTTCAATAGATGGAAAGTTTCAAACATGATTCATTGGATTTCATGAGTAAAAATCAGCAAAACTTTTGAATCAATTTGGCTCAAGGAAAAGTAAATTATCAATCATATTTGCTTTTTTTCAGGTAAAAAATAAATATCATGATAATCGGGTCACAGGAAGATAATCATGATGAGAAACATGATCGAGTCAATGAAAAGTGAATAATATTAATGATGAATAATAGTCTTGAATGAAGATTGTAAAAAGAACTTTTTTTCAAATTCTAAATTTTCAGTTAAGGTAACATTCCCCATGAAGATAATCCCTCTAATAAATAACATGATAATGTTGGAAATCTCTGAACAATATCAACTCATGTTCGTTGAAAAAGAAATCAATATATTATTAAATATTACATGAAACCTTAGACTTGATCAGGTAGATTCATTTACTCAGATAACAGGATAAATTACTATCCAATTAAAAAGGTTTTACATGGTAATTATTCAGCTATGTTATTATGTAGATTATGATAATTTAGATTTCGCATGATTAATTAATCATGAACATTGAGTATTTGGTTTCATATTGGTTTTCCGTAACCCTTACCCGATATGTAATTGTAATAATAATAAGTTAATTCATTTATCATCTGAAATTATATATTGAATATGTTTCAAGAAAACTTTTCTCTTCTCTTTGTTTCCTCAGAACTTCAGAACTTTTTCCCCACCCCCATTATCGATATTGTATGATGATGATGATGATTAAGTGTTAGTATTTCCTGATTGCCAATAATTTTGATATGATGAATGTTGATTGTTGATGAAAAATCTTCTGTTGATTCAATAGATTTTTTTTCATCTTCATCTTAATGAAGTATCTTCATCTTTCTCCTTTCTCTCTATCTGATTTTTTTTTCTGCCTAATGGCTTTTTGTTGCTTCTGTAATCAATCATTTTCATTGGAAATACATGGAATCTGAGTGAGAAGAGATGGAAAATTCTGAATACTCTGACAATAATAATAATTCTAATATAATATTACATTGGAATTGCTAGTAACAATTTCTTTGCATCATCTTCCTTCATGGTGAAGATTGAGAGATAGACAAAAAAAAATTCCGTCTCTTATATACTCTTTTTCATGATTATCAAAAAAATGGAACAATTTTCATCTGAACTAAGCATTTATATTGTTGCACCAAACAGGAAATACAATAGTGAGTGAGAGAGTGAGAGAGCTATTGGGGTGGTGGATGTTGTAAGATCCGATCTTCTCCAGAAGTTATTGGTATGAAGAAGCAAAAAAAATGGTGACATTCAGAATCATCATGAGATGAGAATCAAGGGAAGAAAAAAACGATTGAGAAAGTGAACGAATTTGCTTTTTCTTCCTCTTCGAGTTTTCCTTTTTTTTCTTGTTCATCTTTTTATCTTCATGATGAAGATGGTGATGATCATCTTCCAACTGATTCTTGATTCATTTCAAATCCTTTTCTTACAGTTGAATAAAAACAAAGTTTTTCATCGTCTCTTTCTCTTCATCATCTTCTTCAGTTGTGTTTCGCTTTGGTTCACATAAACTACGATTTCCCTCCCATTCTTGAAACTTACAATTTCTCTCAGGCTTCCGTCTAACCCACTCTCCTTTCATGGAGTTCTCTGTGTATCTTTTTCTGTCAATCAGTTGATTGATGTTTTTCTATCTTTCTCTCACTATGATTCTTATTATGCTCGATCCAAAATCGTTTTTCTGTCTCAAATTGTTGTTGAACTTTTTCCTTCCCTTATTCCAGTTTTATCCTCGTTCGTTGTAATTTTTTTTTCTTCTCAACAATTCTCTCACCAAGTTCATTCATTCATGATCAATGCTCACAGAAAAAAAGTTCAATAATTCCTTGAACAATGATGACCACCCTTAAAGAAAACATTTCTGGTAAACCCAAAAAGTATTATTTCTACTTATTGTCAATATGAAACTTATGATCAACTTTTTTCACTGTCGATAACTTTACCATGAGAGAAAAAAACTCTTTCAGTTCCATGATAATTACTCATAGATAATTAATGAGAATTACTCTTTCTCCTCAAATGATGAATAATAACTTCACTTTCATCTTGATTAGATTCAATTTAAAGCTTCTTGGAACAATGAAAATCATTAACCTAAAATTGCCTTAGGGGTTTTCACTAGAATATCAAATTTGATGAACAAGAAAAAAAAACAAAGATTCAATGATGGAATTTTTTATCTCTCTTTTTCATGAAATCTACACCCACATTTACCATGTAAATCTTAATTAAATTGCCCATGAGCGTTTCTTTTGTTAGTATTTAGCTTTTTCTTTCAAACATTTCTCAATGATGTTCAGATAATTGGTTAATTGTTAAGCTAATAATAAGTAAAGTGAATTAATTAATTTGTCAACTGTTACCCTCAATCTTATTTATATATAAATATGATGACATTTTGTAACTCATGATGATGGAAATCTGAATATGTGTATGAATGATTGAAATGTGAACAAAAAAACTTCATCAAGTTAAGACAATCAACCAATAAACGTGATGAGGCTGAAAAAAGTTCAAAGCACTCATCAGATTGATTCAGTGTCATGATCACCTCATGAGAAGATGAAAAAAAATAATATTCAGCCATTCATGGAGTCGAAACAATATTTCATTATCAGGGAAGAAAGTTACAGATAGAGTATTATATAAGCTATTAGTCTCACTCTCTCTCTCTCCCTGATGATGATGAGAAACTATCGTTCTTACAATTGCTGAAAGAATAAGAATGAAAAAAATTTAATAATAGAAAAAGAAGAAGAAAAAAAAACTCTGATTGTTTAACTTTCACATGTGAACATAATGTTAATCGCCCTGAGGGGTTATCTTTTCCTTTTCGATTTTTACTCCATTCTCTTTCAATCTAATCTATTAAATCAACAGATAAATATCATTCTGATGATGATGATGATGAGAATGATGATAAAATAGACTTGATAGGTTTCCATGAAGTAAAAGCTTTTAGTCAATCTATTATCATTATCGTCAAGTTACCTTATCGATTCTTATTGTCTATTGGTTGATAATGATATCAAGGTAAAAAGATATGACGACCATTGTGATAATAATGATGATAAACACTGTGAGTGTTTATACCTGAGTAAGAAAATCAGATCTAGTTATTATAAATTATCATCATCAATGATGATTATCAAATTTTTCTCCCCTTTCCTTAGGTTCCTAACATTATTATCAATGGTGTTCCTATTCAATGGTTTCTATTAGCAAACCAACAGCCAATTAATTAACTTAAGACATTCTTGGTCTTCTTTGAGGTTATCTTATTGTTGTATGGATTCATCTTATTGTTGTCTATTTTATTGTATTAGTCTCATTGTTATCATCATCATCATCAACAACATCATTATCAGCATCTTAGAACTTTTTTCCTCTCGAACTCCAATTCATCTCTTGAAGCCAAACATAAGTCATATTATCTTGTGTCCATCTTTATCTTCAATTAGCATTCAAATTTTAAAGGACATTCATTCACTTTTCAATTAATTCCCTGTGGTAATTAACATGATATGCTAATCATTTGCATCTTCATTAAGATAATTTTTAGAATTCTGAGTTTCATTCAATCTTCGATCATAGTGATGAGGGTATGTTGGTTGATATGAAAAGAGTAGAATCGGTGATGAGGATGAAAAAGAAGAGGTAAAAATTGAATAAGTTTTTTGTTTGTTTGTTCTGATACTTTTAGAAGAAGAAAAAATTAGAAAAAGTAGTTTATCATTGGAATTAATGAAAAAGAAAAAATAATTCCATGATCATATTTTCATGAAAGACTAACAGGATAATGAATAATTGATAAAAGTTCATTCGAAAATTATATTCGAGTATTTTTTTTCTTTCTTCAAATTTCCATGAAATAAAAGTTATCGATTTACTATCGAAATCATTGAGGTGATGATGAACTTCCGATTGAAAACTCATCCAATTTGTTTGTTTAAAAGATGAGCAAATGATTTAGATTTATGGTTATTACCACAAACAATTAATTTTCACCTTGAAAAGTTACAACAATTTAATTTTAATCTCTAATTGAAGCCTAGATGATTAAAGCTACAATTTATTACCATTAATTTGATTGCTCCATTTGTTTCACCTTGATCTCAGTTGATTATCACTTGCGTGTTGATTTACCATTACAGTTGGTGATATTAATATCACCATTATAATCATCAACTTTGATTATAAATCAATAGCAAAATATTATCATGATTAATTTAAATTGAAATGATGAATTAAATTACCATATTAAATCATATTCACTGCATGAGGTTGATAATAATGATAGTTAATATTATTATCAACCCTGTTGTTATTTACCTGAGGTTTTTTTCATCATATTCATTTGCAGGTAAAAAAAAAGTTGAATATTTTGAGTTTATTACTTTGTATTGAACGATTTGCATGATGGTATAATCATTATCACTGAAATATTGAAAAATATTTAACATCAAATGATGAATCGATATTGACATTGAGAAATTTGATGAAACGGATCAGGAAATGAGCTGTTAAAATGATGGTGACATGGTGAGTTTGTAAAACTCAAATGCTATGATGATTTGATGAATGAAATCAAACCCGGAACTAGAAAATTGTTTCTGTTAATATCTTATGTAAATAACATCGCGACCATCTTTTAATGGTCATTAATAGCAGTTAATTGATCAATACTGCAAGTGACACGAAATTATCACTTATGATAATTTTCATCAAATCAACAGGACAGTTGATTTTTTTAATTTTACCAAAATTTCACATTCAAAGTGATTTATTTATTAACTATACCCATAGTTAATGTATCCTGATGATGATGATGATGATGATGAAGATAAATGTTGATGATAGAAGTCAATTTATCGGTAAACAAGGAAACGAAACTTTTTGATTTGTTCAGGCAAACCTTTTATTTACACATTTACTTCCCAATGACATAGACATACACATGAAAATAGTACTTCATCTGTAAATATTTTCTTCATCTCTCTCTCTCTCTCTCTCTTACCTTTCTCACTCTATCATCAACATCATCTTCTTCTTGCTGATTCTTAGTATAATATAATCATATTATTATCAACTATTTAGCTTACGGTATTGAACCACTGGTGATGATAATGATGATGTTATGGATACGTGAGGATTCAAAATCTTCACTCGATAAACATGGTTTATCATCTTATCCCACTCTCTTCATCAACCACTAACCCAACACACAAACACACACATATAATGTAGATATTCATCTTATATAAGAAGCTTTATTCAATCTCTATCAAGTGAACCTTATTTCTTACTTACAGTTATTATCATCATCTCTTTAAGATATGATGATTATTTAGTTATCCAAATATGAACAGTAAATAGTGAATAGCAAATAACCAATAGGTTTAAACTCCCTGATATCTGAATGATTAAATTGTTTGGGTAAACTGTGAGTTATATCATAGATATTATTTGTACATGATAAGTAAGAACAAGAAAAATTGAACATTCTTTCATATAAGAACAGGGTATTCATTGAGGATAACTAATATGATATTATAATTGTCATTTATTGTTCATTAATCATTAATCACTGATAATAATAACTGGACATCAGTAGTTGTCTATTTCATGATGGTCAAACAATCAGAGCAAAAATTGTGTAGCCTTACCTTTCAGTTCTTGTGCAATAATAACTTAATATTATTAATATGTTATCATGTAACATTTATAATGGTCACTTGTTCATGTTGATGAAATCATTTCTGTATATATTGTTACATTTTTTTTGCCGCCACTGCCGTCATGATGATGATTATTATCATGAAGAATGATAATAAATCATCATGTTATTATTGATGGAGAGAGAAAAAATTCTTTCTCAATTGATGATATTCAATCATTTTTGATGCTCCAATCAACTGATTCTTTCTACTTTAAGATTACTGATTGTTTACTTGATTCTCTTCATTGATTAACTGATTATTCTGTATTCTTAAAGCTCTGAGGTTTGATCAGTGTTTCCCTGAGTAGATGTTAGTTAATCAAGCTTAAGATTTTCTGTCTACTCATTTTGGGTATTTGTGTATGAGTGTCAACGTACAGAAAAACACACACACACACTGTCATAAGAAGTGGGTGGATTTACCTTCATGGAGTGAGAGAGGAAAGAAAAAAGTAAAAGATAAACATCATGTCTATTTACATATCCAATGAATTGAATGAACGTATTCAGTTGATAATATACCTTGAGGTAATATGGAAACAAGTGAAAAAAAGTATATAAGCTTCAGGTAAAGTTATTGAATATTGATGAGGTGGAGGAGGTTGAAAGCAGTGGGGATAATTTTGATTCATGTATCTGATTCACATGAATATCTGAATGAACAGAGCCGATAACCTTATTATTATTATACTAATAATGTAGACTCATGTTCATTTTGGATTGTATCTTGTAAGAGATATCAAGAGAATCTATTGTTTTCCTGTGAAATGGGAATGAAAATTTCCAATTCCCTGTCAACTGAACTTTTGGATAAAATGAATTTTCAAAGTTACTAATTACTCATTTGTAATATCTACTATACTGTTCCAATATTAATTAGTTTATTTCTGTTTCTGAATGCTTGGTAATAATAATAAATTGAATGAAATGTTTACCAGGGGAAAAAATTGATTCCACTATTTTTAGCATTCATCATGATCAATATTCATGATACAATGAATATTTGCTCATGCAAATGATACTCAAATTGGTTACATTGTTTTTCTCTCTTTATGTTCTGTCTGTATACTAATTAATCAAAATGTTTCATCTCATTAAGATTATTGATCAGCTGATTCGAAAGTAAAAGTTTTTTCATCTTATGATTTGAAAAATGATTCAATATGATTATCAGGTAATTGAAGAGCGTGAATGTTGGTGGGTCGAAGAAAGTTCAAATTCTTGGCTTGATACTTCGAACATATTAGAACTTTTTTCTCTAATAGTTTGAGCTGAAAAGATTTTTCTTTTTCGTTTTTTTCTCTCTACAAATTTTGGAATACAAAAGTAAAGAGTCGAATTTGTTTTCGTTCTAATGTTTTGAGTCACGAAAAGATGATGATGATGATGATGATGATGAGTAAAAGAAGAGCAAAGAGTGATGAGAGAAAATGGTAACAAATAGGAAAAGGTGAATGGAGAGTAAGTTGTATTAGAGTAACAATGAGAAAAAAAGAGATTCATTAATCAAGGGAGAAGAAAAAAAAAGAAAATGAACATTTTTTCATCTCCTTCGAATATATGAGAGAGAAGATGAAGATGAGGATGAAAAAATGCCTTGATGGAAAGTGTCATTAGAGAAAAAGTATCAGAAAAAAAAGAGATTGAAACATTTTCCTTTGTAACTAAATTCCATGTGAAAGGCAACATGAAATGAATGAAATTGAGAAGAAGCAAAGAAAAGTTCCAAGTATCATGATGATGATCATGATTAGTTGGTCAAAGTGATGATGTTAATCTTTATCTTCTTACTCAACTCTCTCTCTCTCTCTCTCTCTCTCTCTCTCTCTCTCTCATACTCTCTTATATCCATGTAAATTTATCTTCTTCATCTTTGGTTTGACAAACAAATTAAGAAAAAAGATCAACCATCAAATTCATTAACATGATGATATTTTTTGAGAAATTGCTCTTAAACAGAGCGAGAGAGCGAGAGAGAGAGAGAGAGAGAGAGAGAGAGAGAGAGAGAGAGAAACCATCTCAAGAACTTTTTTCAGCTCGAAATTCAATATTACGTTTTTGGTGAGATTTTATCACAAATTTGATTAAGAAAATGATGCTTCATTGATTACCGTTAGATTTGATTATCTAATTGTTATAAAGTCTTTTTTTTCATCAAATTATTCTGACTTCCAAATATACTCAGTTTGATGTAAATTATCCTACTCATGATATCAGAATATTGTCTTCATGACTATTCAATGTTCTGAGTTGAGTTTCCTATTATCATTTCAAAAAAAACTGTTGACATTGTTCAAAGAAATTGAAAGTTGATTAACTTTTACATTGTGATTCAAATTTGATTCAGAATTCATGATGAAACTTTTTTTTATACTTCTTTTCATTTATTTTTTCCCCTCTGGTCATAAGTTACATGATTGTAAATCATGATAATTCAGTATAAATCAGCTGTTTGAATATTTATTAACATTTAATTCATCTGACAAGTTGATTGTCAGTCTAAATATAACAAGATTAACATGATGACAGCATCGAAAGTGAATTAAGATTCATCATGTAAACTTGTTGGATTTACAAGTTGAAAGTTCAATGTTTTTGAAACTGAAAATAAATACAAAAAGGAACAGAAAAAAAGTAAACAAATAATGATGATCAACATGATAAGATGGATGCAGATGATGATGAAAGATGCTATTATAAGAGCTTCAGGTTATTTTACATCAGAATTGATGGAGACTCCAAGTTGAATGTCCAAATTGAAATACGAATTGATATTTATATTCAACTGTCAATCAATCAGAAAAAAATTAAGGAAAAAAAGTCCATCAAGAATACAAATGATTGTAAAAATTTGATCTCAATGTTTTCATTAATTCAATTGTAGATTCAAATTGTATCATCATCATGATGACAATCAAAAGTTGACAAACTGTTTCAACAATTGAATTTGTAAATTGCAATTGTTGCAATATATTCATTGATGAAATGATTGAGAAAAATTTTCCTTCTTCACTTTCATTTTATCGATTGATTTTTAGTAAAGTTAACTAATCAACTTGATACAATCAACTATCCAATTGTATGGTGAAAAAAATCAATTAATCATAATCATTGAATGGTTATCCATTGGAGTGAATGATTTTTGGTGGATAATTTTTTTTCTGCTATTTCTTTTCATTTGTTTCCATTGACTTTGTCGATGTAATTTAACAAGGGCAACAATATAAGGTTCACTTGGATAAGTGATGATGATGAATTAAATGATGCTTTTCAAAGGTTTCTATCATCAGCATCATAGTGAAAATAATGAGAGAATTGCGTTATTATGTTCATTTTATTATTTCGTAAGTTCTGGATATTGTTCATAAACAGACAGAACCAAAATATCCTCCTGAAGAAAAGGATGAAAATATTGAAGATGCTTTTTCTATTGTTACAAAGTAATCATAACAAAGATTATCAAATGTTTACATTTTCGTCATCATCTTCTCATTAGTATATCGGGTGACCGAAAATGAGTGAGCATCTCAAGAATGGTAGATCCTAGAATAAAATTTCAAACGCCATTGAAAGCGCCATCGATCAAATATAAATCGTGAATTTTTTCAGAATTTTCGAAGTTCAAGTGCAACTGTGGTTCTTATTTAAAGGCCAAAATCGCGATTTTCTCTATGAGAAATTTATAATGGGAAAGTTAGATAGCAATTTTCGTTGATTTCGGCCATGTTGGATCTCAATAACCTTACTTCAGATAATGATAAGCTTAGGTATATAAGATAATAGGTCAAAAAGAATAACTTTTGACCAAAAATTTTGAGTCCAAAGTTAACCGTTCGCTTTGTCAGGCCACTCGATTTCTCGAGAACCGTGCGTCCTAGAAAAAAAAGCCGAATATTTTTGGACTCAGCGTCAAATTTACTTTCTTAAAATGTATAGAAACGTGGGTCCAAAACTTAAGGTTCGTGAGATGCTCACTCATTTTCGGTCACCCGATATTTGTTGACCTTTTTCTAATAGTTTTCTGTGATTATCTCATTTTGAATGAGGTAAATTCAATCCATCAATGAGTGTGGCGAACTCACAACGGAATTTTAGCTCATCCTTTTTTCATATTCTGATTATAAAGCTCATCATCCATGGTCAGTCATTCTTATCATCACCATGTATACGAAGTCCTTACGAACACACCTTACTTGACTTTCCATTGTGTTGTTAGATTTTTTTTAATCTTTTCCATGTTGACATTTTTTGTTTGTTCGAACCTGAATTCATGGTGTTTATCCTAAATTGAATCTGAATACTCTTTGAAAAGTTGACATTGTATGAAAATTTTGTTTGTTGAACATGATATTACAATAAAGGTGATAATGAAACTCAATGGATTGGTAAGAAAATGTTATGTATGAAAAAAAACTGAACCTGATCAAGTTCAAGAAAAAGTTCTGGTTGGTGATAAGAGTCAATAATGATGATGATGATGATGGAGTACATGTTACAAGGATGAGAGAAAGAGATGAAAAAATTGATGAAGTCAAAAGTTGATGATCCTTTTGGAAACCGAACATGATAATGATGAGGATGAGGAAAATTATAATGGTAAAAGGGGATCACGAGTTGGCGAAGGATGTTGTTGGAAGAACGAAAAAAAATCGAAAAAACTTTTTCCAAACTTTTTACTTTTCTCCCCTTTGATTATAATGATCGAAAAAGGTGGAGAGAGAGAAAAAGTTCTAAAGAACAAAAAAAAAGTTCTAATCCAATCTAACACATTCTAAGCATCATAAATACAATGTTTCAAATTCTGAACCAAATTGAAACCTCACATGGGGGCGGAGTGGAAAATGAAAGTTCGAGCTTTGTTTTTTACTCTCTCATTATATTCCACCCTGAGTTTTTTATTCTGTAACAAAAAAAGTCTTTTCAAACACTCAACTTTTCCGCCTTACTTTTTCAAGTCATGATAAGATTGATGAACTTCATTATTGCAGAGTAGATATGAAAAAAAAGTTCTCGTAATCTAATATTGAATATATTCAGGGATTGGGGTGGAATTAGTTATGAGAAAAAGGCTATGATATTAAAAGGAGGGAGAAATTGATCTCAACCTTTTTTTTCATGAGAATTTATCGGATGATAATCTGTTCAAGAATGTTGATTGATATTCCATAATAATAATAATAATTGGGTAATAATAATGAATAGAATTCATTTGATCAGAACTTTCTGATTCATTTGGAGCTCGCGTGATTATATTTACCTTTTTGCTCTGATTATATAATATTGGAACTTTTTTTTTCTTCCTCATCCTATTACAGTTCCTCCTGCAGTGACCATTGATCCTGGTGGACAGATTCCTGTCAATGAGACTGGAACCATTAAATTGAGCTGTTCTTTTGATGCTAATCCTCCCAATGTATCGGATATAATTTGGTACAAGGATGGAAATATTTTGAATAAAAATCATGGTAAAAGTTTAATTTTGATCGAAGATACTTCGTTAATTATACGAAATGCAACTCGAAATCATACTGGTTTCTATTCATGTTCATTGAAAAACTCATTCGGTGTTGGAAATTCAACTAATACCGCTTATATTGATGTTTGGTGTAAGTTTTTTTTTCTCTCTCACTCTTTCATCATTCAAATTGGTGGAATAAAAAAAAGAGACTATTCATTTGTAACCTTTGTGACATTTTCTGTAAATAGATCCACCTAAAGTGACCATTGACCTTCATCCGTCCGTAGTAATTGAAACAGGGAAATCGCTCCTGCTCCGGTGTCTTGTGTTGGAGGGCAATCCTCCCACCCTTACCCACGTCCAATGGTATTTCAATGGCAATCATTTTGATACAACACATTATCCACCCTCACCTTCAGGTGATCCATTTTCAAGTGCATCTTCCTACACCCTTCATAATATCACCTCAGCCCATTCGGGCAACTATTCATGCCTAGGGTTAAATGGAGCCCGTTATTCAAGTCCAATCTCAATAGTCAAGCCACTTATTGTACAATGTAAGTCCAATATTCAAAAATTTATCTCCAATTGAATAGAAATGTCCATTCAATTATCTTTATAATAGCTTCAAGTATTATGATTAAATCAATCATCATCTTCATGATACTATTAATTTGTTACATGTATTATAACAGAGATACAATAATAAGCTCAGGGAAAAAATATGAATCAACCAGAAAAACGGAAAATCAATGTAACCCTAATGATCATGTTAATGTTGCTTTACTTTTCCGGTTTCATGATATTTCAACGATAATGATTGTTTATTCAATAGGAATCGTAGATATAATATTATTGGTGTATCATTATTATTCAATCTGAATTTAGAAGTTGAACTTTTTTTTCTGTTTTCTTCTTTGCTTAACATTTGATCATTTTAAGATCGTTTGTTTCAATAAATGTGCATGGTAAAAGTTCATTGGGATGGAATTCATTTTATTCAGTTTTTATCATGTAACATGTTTAACTTTACTATTTTCATGGTATTTGTTTTTTTAAACTCTTTTCATGTTCAATATGATATTTTTTTTAAACATTGTTCCAAATTCATATTTGTTTATCTGATGATAATGATTGTATTTAGCATGTTATCATGATTAATGAACTGAATACATGATAACTTTACTTTGTTTACATGATAATTTATATGAAATTTTTTTCTCTTTGGTTTTTCTTTAACAGATAAGCCAAGTCAAGCTAATCTTAGTGTTCACTTTGATGGCGAATCGCCATCCAGAGGGACACCGGTCACATTGGTGTGCTCATTGTTGGGTGATTCTGGTAATCCATTGGCTCACTCATTCGTTTGGCTACACCAAGGGACACTTATGCAAGGTGTAACTGGATCAAGTTTCGAGATTGATTCATTATCAGTATCTAATCAGGGTAATTATTCATGTGCTGCTGTTAACAAGCTTGGTGAAGGACCTTTTTCACATCGAATAGTTAAAGTAAAAGGTAAATAATTTTTTCTTCTAACCAACACTCTGGGTCATCTTAGAGTCATTCATTGAATTTTGAGCCATGAAGTAGGAATGTTCATGGTATAATCACGGTACTTTCACCATATTATCTTTGATTATCACTTGAGAGTGTGAATAATAAGAAAGCTGTTAGGATAATGATGATAAGGATGAAAGTTTAATACGAGAATAAGAATAAATCTTCATGTTTTCGCTCACATTTATTTCTGGCAACCGGAAAGAAAGATGTGAGAATTTAGAGATAGAAAAAGTTCTGTGAAAAAAACATGAGTCCAGTAATACGATGAACAAGTAACATGAAATCTATCTGGATTTGACAAGGAACATTGTAGAGAGAGAGAGAGGAAGATCTTTTTTCACCCACATCTTCTTCCTTTTCTGCATCTTCATCTGATGTTTCCAGTTCGCTCATAAATCATGACCAATCTTTCCTTTCCTTGGGATTCTTAAGAAGAAATAATAGAAAAGAATGAGAGATGAATATGAAAGAGTGGAAAGATGATCAAAGGAGGAGTAAGAGAGAGAGAGAATTCTGGTTTTAAAGATAGAAGATGATGGAGGAGTTTGAAGATTGAGATGGAGAGGAAGATGCGTGTCTTGCAGGTTCGAAAGATGATGATGGAGAAGGAAAGAAGACAGTTTATCGAGAGCAACTGAATCTTCACAATAGAAAATACCATTTATCTTCAAGGAAGTAGACAGTCAGAGGGATGGGAAACTGAAAGAAATTCAGTTGAATTCTGAATAATAGTCTACAAGAAACTTTGTAATCTATTGAACTTAATATCATGTTGTTGTTTTCTTTTTTCTTATTGGTCAATGTTTATTTTGCTTTGCTGTTATTGTTTTCATCTTCTTTCATGATTCAATTGTTCAATGAATTTTCAGTTAAAAAAAGAGTGAAAGAGAAAGAGAGGAATGAAACAAGTGAATTCTAAATATCATGACACTTATAAGAGCAGAAACAGATCATGTAGAGAGAGAGAGAGAGAGAGAGAGAGAGAGAGAGATTTCCAAACTTGGAACTTTTCGTTTTCAGCTCAGCTATCATGGTGATGGACATTGGTCAGATAAGAAAGAGAAACCTAACAGATGGACAACAGTAATAAATAGATTAACCCTCATGGTGTTTTTTCATAAGCTTCATTGGAGGTGATATATTTTTCACCTTCATTATAAGCATGGTGATTCCATGAGATAGTGAAACTGAACATTTATCATGTTTGAAGGTGGAAATTGTTTTCTTAAAAAAGGAGATAAAAGAACTTTTTTCTTGCTTATCTTTTAGATGGAAAACTAATAGCGGATTAATAAAAAGACAGAGATTGATTTCCAATGATATTTAGATTTTTTTCCTCAGCATTTATCATGTTTTTCTGATTCAGTTTTGAGTAATATTTCATATAAAATTTTATCTCATCATGGGAGTGAAATTTTCTGTTTATATTGAAGGTTAACCTTTCGTTGTACATGGTAAACTATTATCCCTAATAAAGTTACCTGAGTATGATCAGAGTTCTGGAATTTATGATTGATTACAAAGTAATCAGCAATTAAATTTGATTCATTGGTCTACTATTATTATTGTTACATCTTAATTGTTAACAATTTATGGATACATTAAGTTATCAATAACTTTCATTGATTCTGAGCAATTCTTAACTCGGAATATTATTTTTTTATTGTTATTACTCCCTGGGCTCATGTAGAGACTTTAAATTAACTTGAATAACGTTTATAACAATCTAACTGATTTTTTTCTCGTTCAATTCTTGAATAAAGTTTTTAAACGATGAAAGTTAATCGTCAACTTGAATTATGTTATTCATGTTTCCAACTTGAACTTTTCAATTCCATCTAAAGGTTATCATATGTTCAAAAGTTTTTCCAATGAAACAAGATGGTAAGTTATTCAGATAACCTTAGGGTATCATGAGAGAAATGATGAACTTTTCATTGGAAATATTGATTTGGCAGAAAAGGTTATTGTTTTAGACTGAATTTGTTACTTGGAGAATCAAAAATTTCAATAGAAAATTTTTCATAATAATTCAAGTCTTTATATTGAAATGGAATCAACTTGTTCTAACTTGTTTTTATCGATAACCAGTCAAGAATTGAGATAATAATGATTTCCATTTGGACCATGATTACAGGGAGAAAATGAATCAATATGTTGGGTGGATGGAAATGAAAAAAAAAGAAAAATTTGATTCTTTCATCATGATAATCACTCATGATTTAGAAAATGATTATGATCCTTAAGTAATCAGATTAACTAATGATTAATTTCTGTTACATTTTCTTTTTTGCTCTCATTAGGTGCACCACGATTGATTAAAGGTCTTCCATCAACAATAGGAATATTAAGAAATCAATCAGTTACATTATCATGTCAAATTGAATGTGAACCATTATGTCCAATCGAATGGTTCATCAACAATGAAAGTCTAGGGATCGCCTCACCTTCATCATCATCATCATCAACGTCCATCTCAACCACCTCTTCCTCTTCATCCTTATCCTCATCTTCATCATCATTATCTATTGATGCCTTTGATGGTTCAATAGCCAATGGTTATGATGATAATACTCAACCTTCATCCTCATCTTTTTACCGTATTAGTTTATCATCTGTTAAAGAGGATGCATCATCTAATCAATTAGCATCCTCATTGAGTTATCTTTATATTAAAAATAATTCATGGCTTCAGGATAACGATATAATCTCTTGTAGAAGTCAAAAAAATGGATTAGGATTACCGGCTTCAAGTAACACAATTTACCGTAATGAATGTAAGTGTCTCTCCCTCCCTCTCCCACCTACCCTGTAAGGTGACACATTAACACTCACTCAGTGGGAAGACAATAGATTGTCAAAGTTACCTTCACATACACACAAGATTAATGATTCAAATCTGAGGACAGAAAAAAAGTTTTCACTCTTTGCCTTTAACAGGATTAAAAGATGAATATAAATTGACTGAAAGTTAATCATTAAACTGTAAGTGTGAATCTCAGCAATTTAACTTAATTTACTTTTTGTTAATTATCAATGAGTTTTCATTAAGAACAAGTAAAAAAAAGTTCCTACTCACCAAACTTCATGGTGGAGCAAAAAAAAAACTTTCATCTCAACACTTGAATGTTGTAAATGATTATTTACAATCAACTGTTAGTTTTTTTTCCTCTTCTCATTTCGTTAATTGTTTTTGTTTTACTTGCTTAATTATCACTACAATTTAAGTTAATTGACACAATCAGTCAATTAAATGAATCATTTTTTTTCTCGCTTCAAATTGATTCCCTTTGAACTAATTGCAATTACAGTTCATGAGAGAAACAGAGAATCAAACTCTTTACCTACACACTACTTAAATTGTAAACAATTAGATTGAGAGATTCATCTAATTACATTGATCAACGATTATTCAATTAGTACAATATGATTGAATTATATTAATAGTAACAATTAAAAGTTGGCTATCAAAAGTTTTAAGTAAATGAAAACATCTCGATTGGTCATTTGGTCATTTGTGTGTGTCCACTTGCCTAATTACTATTTAATTTTTTTTCTTCTTCTTTAATAACAATCAAGTATTAATTGTTTTCTCTTTGTTTATTTGCTTGTTGGGGCTAATTAGATGCTCCGGAAAAGGTAAAAATATCAATAAGTCAATTAGAGTTGCTTGAAGGTGATCAACTTGCAGATAATTTGGTTGTATGTAGTTCATCCTCCAATCCAAATGGACATTATCATTGGATTAAGGGATCCACTGGTCAATTAATCTCAAGAGGACCAAACCTTTATTTCAATGAGACACCAAAAATGAGCAAGGATTTACGAGATAATTACACTTGTATTGTTACAAATAAACATGGATCAGGTCGAGCTCATTTTATCCTCAATGTTTTATGTGAGTAAAGTTTAATTTCAATCAATATGATTGCTAATAAATATCATCTAATTGTTTGATATTAGATTTTGAATGTTATATCATAATGATGATGATTAACTTAAATGTTGTCAATATAATATTGTGAACACTTACGAAGCAATTTAATCACAATCATAAACATTTATCTTGGTTATTGTTTTGCTTTATGGATTGAGTTACAGTTATTTATATATTTGAAATTGATTCCTGAGTATTATTGTTAGTATTAATATTATCATGGCGATGATTTGATTTTCTGCTAAGCAAGGAGACGGAAGTTATGTTTACTTCAAATAATGATATGACAGTTTACTTAATCATCTGGGCATCATGTAATCATCATTCATATTTCCACCATGATGATATGTAAAATTAATGTCTTGTTTATTACTGCCTATTGTCTGTAGATACTTGGTATTGATGATTCAATTGAATATCTCGACTTTTTTCAGGGAATTTGAGATTTTCTCTCCTTTATTCTTGACCTTCATTTCTTTATCTTCATGATGATTTTTGTTGTTGTTGGTCTCTGAGTTGAAATTATTGTAAGATTTTTAAAATTTTCTTGCTTTGTTTTTCATTCATCTCATGAAGTTTGGTCCATTCAATTGTAACCTGATCATCATTTCCAATAAAAACGAAATGGAAACACTTAAAATCATAGAAGAGACGAGAGAGAGAAAGGGAAAATGATGATCATGGTAAGGAAGATGAGAAAGTTCAGTGGGAATCAATGATTTTGATTTCAACAATTTTCTTGTTGTAAACTGATATTATCTCAATTGTTTTGCTGATTCTGATCATGATGATAATCATCTTGCTTTTTTATTGCTCTTTGTTTATTATCATGATTGTGAACTGTTATTGTTGTTTTTTTTCTTGTTATTTGTTGTTGTTTTCTTTCCTCATATAAGAAACTCAATGGTGAAGATATTGATGATGAGGAATTGAGAGTGTTAATCAGCTGACCATAGAAGGACAATCGTTGACTATTCAGTGTTATGGAAGGATATAAATATATTTTAAACAATAAGAGAAACATAAAATTGGACATTGAATCAAGTTTGAAAAATCAGAAATCACAATCGTGACTTGAATTTATGATTAATCGTAAACCAACAGATAACTGACCTCGGTTACTGACTTGTGAAATTGTGGTCATCATAAAATTTAACATCTCTTTTTAGTCACTAAGAACAACCCTACTCACAAATGGCAGTTGACCATTTTAAAGTTTTGAAAATTGTGTTGTCAAACTAATTTTAAGAACTAGCTCATCAGTTCTAATTCCGATTTTGTACATGGACCTAAAGAGGAGTTTTAAAGCTAATCGCTTATTTTTCATTAATAAGCACAAGTGCAAATATAAGCTTAATATGCTTTTTCATAAGTTTATCAAATTAAAACGTTTTTTGCCATTCAAAATAATTTTTGGTCATTTTTATTCTACACTGAGTCAATATTTTCGTTACAACAATTATATTTAATTTGGTACTAATATTGACCAAATTGGATCAAATTTTTATAATTTATTCTTAACTACGATAGCAATCATCTGGAAAAATTTGTAAAATTTAGAAGCTAAGTTGGTTAAATTAGTGCCGATTGATTAAAAACCCAAATAAACGGTTCAAAATTTTCGTTGGTCCTGTTTTCATTGATAGAGATATTTTTTAGATTTTATTGTTGACAAATTATATTGTCTAGATCACAACGATCAATTTGAGAGATTTTTTATTGAAATCGGATGAGAAATAAAAAAGTTATATCAGATCGAATTTAACATGGGGGTCTATGGAAAATGACGAGTTTTGGCCTGTTAATCTTAGACTATTAGGGTCAGTGCCATGAAAACTTGACAACTCGTAGTTCAACTAATTGTTTATAAGAAATTGAGACTAGAATGATGATTGTGCGTCTATTTTTGTTTTTTCAGGTCTAAAACAGACAATAATCAAAAAATTGTTCATATAATAGGGAATTTACATTGGAAATTAAATATTAGTTGAGCTTCCTATTGAAAATGAATAAAACGAAAAGTAATAGACGCACAATCATCATTCTAGTCTCAATTTCTTATAAACAATTAGTTGAACTACGAGTTGTCAAGTTTTCATGGCACTGAATAGTCTAAGATTAACAGGCCAAACTCGTCATTTCCAGACCCCATGTTAAATTCGATCTGATATAACTTTTATTTCTCATCCGATTTCAATAATCTCTCAAATTGATCGTTGTGATCTAGACAATATATTTGTCAACAATAAAATCTAAAAATCTCTATCAATGAAAACTAGGACCAACGAAAATTTTGAACTGTTTATTTGGGTTTTTAATCAATCGGACTAATTTAACCAACTTGCTATTCTAAATTTACAAATTTTTCCCAGATGATTGCTATCGTAGTTAAATAAATTATAAAATTGATCAATTTGGTCAAGTATTAGTACCACAATTAAATATAATTGTTGTAACGAAAAATATTGACTGGTATTATACATTTTGTGCACAAGTTTTTATCATTTCATCTTTGTTATTGCACTTTAAACATCATATTCACGTTCATTTGCATCACTATTTTCAACGTTTTTACCTATTTCTGCGAACTTTTTGTTTAAATTTTTACTATTCAATTCAAGAACCTACATAATATTCAAAACAATATATGAAAATGTTTATGTAAACTTTCACCGCTCTCCAACTTTTCAATATAAAAAGTTTACATTAGCTCACAAAAGATAAGTTTTTTATCAATTATTTCGGACGTTTTTCACAACTTTCTGTGTCTTTTGCGTGTGGTTTTCACAAACTGAGCTCACAATTTCACCCTGATTTCAATGTTGCAGCCCATAATGGGGAATATGAAGAAATAATGAAATTTTTGTCTAAAATTAAAGCAACAGTTTCACGTTTGGATTGGATATACCATTGGAACAATTTCCAGTTTACATCGATTATCATGGACTACAAAAACCAATCAAATTTAATCAGCAGGAACATTCTTGGCTGCTTCACAATTTTTTTTAGTATCCGAAACAAAAGATATAATACAGGGCAATTCAGCTATTTTTATCGATGTTTTTGCGACTTTCTCAGCAATTAAAAGTTGTTGAGCGTGCAGATTTCAAACAGTGAAATGAGCGCACGGTGATGTTCTAGAATATAGCCGATTATACATAGGATGCACGGCGCTGCTATTTGTGATAAAGTCTTCGGTCAAATATGAACTTGCTATGACCTTTGGATGCCAAGAAGTAGTATATAAACCTCCGCTTCTGGCTCACCCAGAAGCGGAAATGGGGGAAAAAACTTTCATGAAAATTTTTTGATTAAAAAATCGATTTTTTTATGTAAAAATCAAAAAACCCGCTATAATGTGCTGTTGCTTAGCAACGTTATTTAACTTTTTTTTCCTTACCACATAAAATTTGTTTAAGTTTTTCATTTCAAATCTAATTTGTATATATTTGGTATAAAATTAAGTGAATTAACCATATATGTAGTTATTTTTTTCAATTTAATTAATTGCTTGAATTTTATTAATTGAATTGTAAAATGTTGATTGACAAATTACCATTCCTTTTTTTATTTGCGATCGATAAGTCTTTTATCTCTCTCTCTCTCTCTTTCTCTCTCTCTTTATATGGGTTTCTTCTGCCTTTCTTTCTTTCTTTCTTTTTCTCTCTGTGTGTGTTTCTCTCTCTTCGTGTTTCTCTCTTTGTGTTTCTTTCATTCTCTCTCAGGAATGGTTTTTCAAAACTCTCAACGTCCCTCATCCCAAAGAATGAGATCAGGATGGAATTTTTTGACCATAGTCCCACGACATGGACACGAGATTAGCTAATTTCATTTTGAACAAAGGAGATGATGAAATAATACCTAAAGATTATAAGAATGGTTAGAGCGAGGAAAAGCAGCAACGCGTAGACTAGATCACTCATGATTTATAATTGAGCGATTAAATAATTTGTGACAAGTATTTATAGTTTTTAATCATTTTTATTCTTATATTAGATCATATGTGATCAAGAAAGATTCATATTTATCTGAGAACTCTTTGCTCTTTAATAGCTTCATCAGTTTCATATCCGCTTTAACGTGACCAAATACCAATTTATTCGGGAGATTGTAAAGATCAATTTGGTCAACAAGAGCTTTTAAACGTTTAAATGTATCAAAAGAGATTTCAATAGTCCAATTTGGTCCAATAATTTCATCATATCCATCTCCTTTGCTATGCGCCCATTCACTTATCTTCACTGTGAAATTTGAAAATTTGAAAAATTTGAAATTTCATTTTTTACAATATCAATTATTAGATTGGCTTTGTTGCCACTCGCACAGTAATCAAATACAACTTGATCTGTCCACATTTTGATACTAATGGTATACTAACAAAGACTAGTGCTTTTTATAGCTATTGTTATTGCATCATTTTGCATTGGATCATTTTTGCAAGGTTATTGCTGACGTCATTCTAGACAGTTCAGTGACTCTGACATCGAATGATGGTTTCAAGGTCACTATTGACGTCATTTCAGACAGTTCATTGAACTTTTTGGAACGTTCTAGAACATTCTATGAACCGCACCCCCATTTCCGCTTTTGAGCCAGAAGCTACGGTTTTCATACTACTCCAAGATCTTCAATAAAATAGCCATATTGGTTAAAAACTGTATATGTTTGAACATACATAAAAGTAATGCAACAATCAGCTTTACTTTTCACTCAACTTTCATTGGTATAAACAGAAAAATATTTACAAAATCGTTAAATCAGGACTTGGATTATAAAGATCAGAGTCCAATATCTTTTCTTCTTCTTCTAGATGAGTCATAAGCGAAGTTTTATCTCTCGCTCTCAACCATCATAAGTATTTACTCCTTATAAATGGGAAGAATCGACATTTTGTATAAACATTTGACTCTAAATATTTGAATTGTTTTTCATTGAGATTTCTCAAATAATCACAGTTAATCACAGAGGTTTTTTGAAAATTTGAGTATACAGGGCGTAACAACCAACCATTGCCACTTTTGAGAGCGGATTGCTCGAAAACTATCCGTCCAATTTTCGATCCTATGACGCCAATTGGTAGACAAAATGTGTAAGTTTTGTTTGGTGTTATTAAGAATATGACCACAAAATTCAAATTCGAACGATGGCCTTTCAAAGTCGGAAAAGTGGTACATCACGGCCTATTTGCTACTTTCAACGGACAAGTTGCCGCTATTCTGAGCCCGTTTAAGAGCTTTGAGATCTAATTTTTTAGGCTTATTAGCATTTTCAGCATCGGTAATTTACCAGGGCCTGATTTCATGATGATCGATGATGTTATTCAATCTTTGTTTTTCTTCAGGAAGTAACGATTGATCGATTCCATTATTTAAAGTTGTAATTAAATTGTTAATTGTTGAAGGAAATTCATTTGCTCGTGAATCAATTTTCGTTTTCTTAATAACTTGTTGAACTTTTTCTTCATCTGTAGCTTTAAATGACCAATGCTCAATGGCTTTTAATTGACTACAGGAAAACTCAGGATTTGTAGCACTATTATCGTTAACTTTTGATTTTGATCGTTGTCTCTTTTGACGTTGATTTGATGATGATGATGATGATGAATCTTTGGTGGAACAGCAGCTTAAGCTCAACTGTTCCGGCCCATAGATTTGATGATACAAATTGTTGAACACATAATCAAAACTCACAACACTTGGAACTCTCATAGTAACACTAATTGGATAAAAGGTTCCATCAATTTGTCTAAACATAGACCACATGGTTGGTGTTATTGATGCAGCACCAGCATTACACCAAGAAGAAAAATTGTGACCTAAAATAAGATCATAACTCAATTCATCAAAAACATACATGTGAATTGGTTCTTGTTTATACGGTTGATCAACTTTGAAAATCGCATGGGTAACACCCTTTGAAGTAACTGGACTATTCGAAAGTCCTTGGAAGGTTCGATGAAATCGATAAATCTTAAAACCAAGCGCTTCGGCAACTGAAGCCTTAATAGCTGTCGTTCCAGCTCCTGTATCAAATAAAGCATCGATTGACTTATCACAATCTTCAATCGGAATCTTAATTATCGGAAAATGGCCAGTGTTAGGTGAACTTGATTTAAAATGATTAGTTTGAGTGTTTCCACTTGAAGCATTTTGTCTCGATGGACAATTTTCAGCGAGATGATCGTTACGATAACATATAAAACAATGAGTTTGTTGGCCTTGTTGAAGTGGTTGAACTTGTTGCGGTTGTTGATTAGTTTGTTGATTTTGCTGATTGTTGTTTCGGTAAACATAATCAGTTTTTCCAGGAAAATTTCCATTATTTTGATTGTTGTAATTACTATTATAATTTCGACCTTTGTAATTAGATGATCGCGTTGATCGTTTTCTTGATTATTTTGTTGATTAATTTGTTGATTGTTTTGTTGTTGATTAATTTGTTGACCACTTTGTTGATTGTTTTGTTGATTGTTTTGTTGATCACTTGATTGTTGATCACTTGAAGAGTTGAATCGATTTCCTCTCTGATTACTTCTTTGATTATTAAATTGTCGACCTGGAACTTTCTTTGAAAGGTCGTGTTTAATTCTACTCTCATGAGTAATTAACGCTCCAATTAACGCTTCCGTTGATTTGATTTTCATATCATTTGCATATTTGAATTTGAGATTATCAGGAAGTGTATGAAATATTAGTAGCGTAATAGCTTCATTATCAATATCATTACATCTGATTTTTGCAGCATCTGAGAGTTTTTTAACATATTCATGAGGATCATCACCATTAGAATACTTGGTAAACATTAACTTGTTCGTGGCCTCTAGTATATCAGCAGCACCAACATAACTTTCGCGGAGTAATTGGATTAATCCAGACAATGAAATATCATCTCCATATTTGCGTTTAATTGTTTTAATTACTGTAAATATCTTTGGTGGAACTCTTGTTGCAAGTAATTTAGTTGCATAACTATCAGGAATTGGGCAAATCTCAATTGCATTTGAAAATCTTTCTAAATAAGAGGTAAACGTTTCCTTGGAATCCTCTGTATAACGATCAATAATATCATGGGTCAGGATATCTGAGTATTGTTTCAGTGCTTCCAATTTCTTTTGAATTATATCGATTGGCTTAGGTAACACTGGAGAAGGTAAATTGATGCTTTCAGCTCGTATCCTTTGGTAAGTGGTAGGGCTATAAGCTTGTTGTTGAGGGAAATCAAGATTTTGTTTTTGTTGTTTCTTTTGGGACAATTCTTGGTTAAAAAATGATGAATGTGGACCTGAAGGAAAATCATCTTCATTTGGTTCCGAATTTGTTACCATTAAATTGTATCTTTCTGTTTGTTCAATTGAGAATCCATATTCATTCAATTGATCGATTGATAGATCGAGGCGATCGAGAGCCTGATTAAGATGTAAAGTTAAAATATTTGCTTCCGTTATCTTAAACACACGAAGCCGAAGAAATTGATCAGGAGTATTTAACCAATTTGGATTAAATATGATGGTCTCTATATTCCATTCTTCATTTACACCAACATCTTTGTAGTAAATGGCATTGGTTCTAAGAGCATCATTGACGATTCTTGAAACGAATCCAATATAATAATCAGGACGAAATGAATATCCAAGTTTCTTTGCAGTTTCTCTTTTAATTTGTTCATTGGCAAGATACGATTTAACTGTTTGTGCCATTTTGAACAATTTCGATAGATACGATAACTTTGATGAAGTTGGAGAAGTAACAATTGTTGAAAGTTCTTGGTAATCCCAAGTTTTATCCAAAGATGAGAAGTTATTTGATTTCTCCAGATTAATTGAATATGAAATTAAAGATGATTAATTGTAATTGAAAATGTAAAGATGATGAATGAGTTAAGACTCGTAATTAATTAGACCACCAAATAAGTTGATTAATAAGTTGAATTGTTGTGGCTAATTTAGAGATGAATCATTCAAGGTTTAATTTAGATCTCTCAATGAGAATCAGAGGACAATTAAAATTGTATGAGTAACAGGAATTAAGCGTCTGTACTTTTGACCTTGAGAATTGATTTTATTAATTAAAAGATTTTGGGGACCGATCGATACTATTTAATTAACCAAATTTTCCACAGCCAAATATCAATTACCGTTCCAAATTACCTTCACCTTTCGAGTACTAATTAATTGTTCCAATGTTAGCGATAACCAGATCACTACAACACGTACTTAATTACCTTTCCACCAAACCAAGACGAAGATTAAATATGAAGGTTACCTTAGATGACTCGTACTAATAGTAATTAACTTAAACAATGAATAATCAGGAGAAAAGGTAAAACCAAGCTTTGTTGCTGCTTCTCTTTTGGTTGTTTCTGATGAGAGATAATTTTTCAGGGTATCAGCCATATTGATTGTTTTAAACAAATGAGAAATATATGAAAGTTTAGATGAAGATGGAGAAATATCAATTGTTGAAATTTCTTGGTAATCCCAAGTTTTGTTTAGATCTGAATCCAGATTAATATTTGTTGATATTTAAAGATGATTAGTAATTAAGATTACTTTAGTTTACTCAGTAATTAAGATTACAATGAGTAAAAAGATGAATGAGAGTTGAAACAATTAGTTAAATTGTTAAATTTGGTCAACAAGAGCTTTTAAACGTTTAAATGTATCAAAAGAGATTTCAATAGTCCAATTTGGTCCAATAATTTCATCATATCCATCTCCTTTGCTATGCGCCCATTCACTTATCTTCACTGTGAAATTTGAAAATTTGAAAAATTTGAAATTTCATTTTTTACAATATCAATTATTAGATTGGCTTTGTTGCCACTCGCACAGTAATCAAATACAACTTGATCTGTCCACATTTTGATACTAATGGTATACTAACAAAGACTAGTGCTTTTTATAGCTATTGTTATTGCATCATTTTGCATTGGATCATTTTTGCAAGGTTATTGCTGACGTCATTCTAGACAGTTCAGTGACTCTGACATCGAATGATGGTTTCAAGGTCACTATTGACGTCATTTCAGACAGTTCATTGAACTTTTTGGAACGTTCTAGAACATTCTATGAACCGCACCCCCATTTCCGCTTTTGAGCCAGAAGCTACGGTTTTCATACTACTCCAAGATCTTCAATAAAATAGCCATATTGGTTAAAAACTGTATATGTTTGAACATACATAAAAGTAATGCAACAATCAGCTTTACTTTTCACTCAACTTTCATTGGTATAAACAGAAAAATATTTACAAAATCGTTAAATCAGGACTTGGATTATAAAGATCAGAGTCCAATATCTTTTCTTCTTCTTCTAGATGAGTCATAAGCGAAGTTTTATCTCTCGCTCTCAACCATCATAAGTATTTACTCCTTATAAATGGGAAGAATCGACATTTTGTATAAACATTTGACTCTAAATATTTGAATTGTTTTTCATTGAGATTTCTCAAATAATCACAGTTAATCACAGAGGTTTTTTGAAAATTTGAGTATACAGGGCGTAACAACCAACCATTGCCACTTTTGAGAGCGGATTGCTCGAAAACTATCCGTCCAATTTTCGATCCTATGACGCCAATTGGTAGACAAAATGTGTAAGTTTTGTTTGGTGTTATTAAGAATATGACCACAAAATTCAAATTCGAACGATGGCCTTTCAAAGTCGGAAAAGTGGTACATCACGGCCTATTTGCTACTTTCAACGGACAAGTTGCCGCTATTCTGAGCCCGTTTAAGAGCTTTGAGATCTAATTTTTTAGGCTTATTAGCATTTTCAGCATCGGTAATTTACCAGGGCCTGATTTCATGATGATCGGAAAGGTCAAAATTTTTCGCATGGAAGCCAATGGATCAAGTTCGCACCTTTGAATGATAATTACTCCTGAACGATAAGTCAGATCAAAAAACAAATTAGCACAATCTACGCAATAAAAGTTGGGCTTTTGATTGGCATGAAAAAATTTACCGCGAAATTCTTTGCATCCAAATGTACCACTTTTCCGACTTTGAAAGGCCATCGTTCGAATTTGAATTTTGTGGTCATATTCTTAATAACACCAAACAAAACTTACACATTTTGTCTACCAATTGGCGTCATAGGATCGAAAATTGGACGGATAGTTTTCGAGCAATCCGCTCTCAAAAGTGGAAATGGTTGGTTGATACGCCCTGTATATTTATGATGATCATGAAATTGAAGATGTTGATGATAAGTAGACAGAGAGAGAGAGAGAAAGATAAGAAAGTCTACAGATATGTCTTCCTAATTCTGTGGGTTGATTACAATTCTTATGTTGTTATTAAGGTTAAACAAAGTAAACTCGATAAAAGATTCTTACTCCATATTAACCTAACAGTGTAGTTTGAGGCTCATTTGCATGATAATTAAATTAAACCCATTCATCTTCATGGTTAAGATGATAAGAAGATGTTGTAATAATAATTAAGTAGTTGATCATGATGAGTGATAACAAGATTGCCAATGATTACTAAACTGTAAATGAATTAACTACCAGGGGATATGGTTTAAG
Organism: Panonychus citri; assembly: GCF_014898815.1. Taxonomy (NCBI): domain Eukaryota; kingdom Metazoa; phylum Arthropoda; class Arachnida; order Trombidiformes; family Tetranychidae; genus Panonychus; species Panonychus citri. Next base: position 194,899 of record NW_026515540.1, read on the forward strand.
GTTCAATTAAAAAGGTTTGCTTCTCAAGTTTATAGCATTATGGTGATGGTGCAGACGATATTGGGACTTTTTTATTTTCTAAATCTTCAATTCCCTTATCAGTTTATTTATTTCATCTAATTTGTCAATTTTTGTTTTTCAATGAATTTCAGATCGCCCTGAATGTAGTGTACATAAAGAATCACTTGGTGGAAATCGTTGGCTACTCTCATGTGAAGCCTCATCAAACCCTCCTGTCCTTAACTTTACATGGTATCGATACAATCGGACTGTTGGTGACACTTTATCATCATCATTATCACCTTTACCTTCACCTTCCTTATTAACTAATTCTGGTTCATCGCCAGTTTCGTCTAAACGATTAGCGATCTCATCAATTGAGGACAAACAGAGTTCAGTCCTTGTTCTAGAGGAAAATGATCTGGAAGCTTATTCTTGTATAGCAACAAATATTATCGGTCCCTCAACTCCATGTAAACTAAAAATAGTTCATGTAAATGGTAAGTGGACAAAGTTTATATCTCTTTCAGTATATTATCGTTAAAAAACTCTAATCAATTGCAAATCGAATTCAAAATCCCTTAAAAGTACGTAGTGATCTTTAATATGTGTGAATGAAATTCATAAGAGTTAAAAAGTGCAGGTTTTTTTTATCTATGAAAACTTCATGACGAACAATCAAATGGTCAGTGAATTTTTTTCTTGAGAAAACATTAGAAGATCAATCTATGGAAATACATGAAAATCTTTTGCTTGGTCCAAATTCTGATTAAGTGGTGGTAAAAATTGATATGGATCATCAATCTTCAAGTAAATTGAAGTTTTTTAGTGTTATTTTGGCAATGAATTGTATCAGTCTGCTGGTTTTGTTCATCGTGAGTTTTACTTTATTCAATAGAAAACTTCAAATGACCCATGCAAGTGAATTGACTTTCACACTTATGCGATCCAGAACAATTATTGCACAAAATTTGTCTAAAATTTACAAAGACTTGAAAATCTGTTTTCTGAATTCATTTGTTCCATGAAAATTCCAAATATATCCTGAATATTGTACCCAAATTCTTTAAAATCTGCTTCTATCCATGTATTAATAGAACTTTTTTGCTTGAGATTCTCACTTCTTCATAAGCTACTCAGAGTATTTTTTACATCCATCTTTCTCTTTGTTTCGTCGTTCTTATCTTCAGAGTTTTTCATATATTCTTTTTCCAGTAATATTATTCTCATTCTCTGCTCACTCTATCCCTTTCTCTCTCTCTCTCTCTCTCTCTCTCTCTCTCTCTCTCTCTCTCTTCTCATGATCATCATTCTCCTCTTCCACTGAGTCTCTTTGCAAATGCAATCATCTTGGGAATAAGAGTTTCATTTGTTTCCTTTTTTCATCATTTCTTTTTTCTTTCCTCATTCTCTGCATTTATCTCCCTGAAAAACTTTTCCTTTTTCCTCCGGTGGAAAAAACCCTCCACAATATTAATGGAGTATTTGTTTTCATAAAAAAAGGAGTTAAAATGCAGAGAAAGAGAGAGGAAACTAACAAGAATATGATGAAGGTTCCAAATATTATCATGGTAAAAAAGTCAAGATAAACAGAATTTACATGAGAAAGGTAGAAGGAGTGGATGGAAATTGAGAGTGCGAAAAATTGATCTGTAGAAAAAGTTGATTCCGTCTCCATGATATTACCTTTTCTTTTACTACTCCCAGTATCTTTGGTGTATTTAAAAAACACTTTGCATCTACTTTTTCTCCAAGATTAGATTGTTTTCCTTTTTCACTGTTTATCATGAATTTCAGAACTGATCTTATTAGAAGTCTTTGCAAGAGCAGAAAATATAATTCGATAAATGATTATGGTTAAATATTCCAACAAGAAAGAAAAAGTTAAGACAAAAGTTACAACAAGATAGAAAGTTCTGAATTGACTGAATTCATTTTTTCTTTCTAATCACCAAATGAATTTGATTTTGAATTGATCGTAACAGCCACAGAGATTTTTGCATAAACATGAATAATATCATTCTCTGTATTCTGATGACGATCATCATCTGTCATCCTCATGGTGTTTTAGTCATCCCATTATCATGATGGTTGTGATGGTTTGAATCATTATTTTCATATTAAAGATGGAAAAAGTTGTTCAGTTGATCCAGTTTTTGGATACAAGGTATTAAAAGAAAAACATGAATTCTCAATGAATAAAAACCATTAGATAATCATTAACATATATTATAAATGATAATATGACAAATCATCATGGTGATAATCAGTTTGCTCAGTTCCTGAGTTCTAGGTTTTAATGTTATTTTAAAAACTTTAGAACTTTTTTTTCTCTTCCCATACAATCAACATGATTTCAGATTCAATTGAACGCCTTTGATAAGTTATATGATCAGAATTGTTAATCTTATGGATTAGCAGTGGAAATAATTTATTGGTCATCATTCCATGTTTGATCAGCTCTAAAGAATCTCTTTAATTGGAAAATGTCACCATAATGACCATTGGTCACTGAGCTGATGTGTTATATAAATTTTTTTATTTTTATAAATCGTAACTTGATTGCGATAAATTTATTAAGATCATTAGAAATTTTTTTTCTTAAAGATTTTGATTGAATCGAAATTGATATTGAAAGTTTCCAGTTTAACTTAAGATCGTCCATTGAGTTCATTTCATTCAGATTGACCAGTGGTGAAGGTGCTTGATAGGTTGAAGGGAGGAAAAAAGTTCGAAAACTTTTTTTTTCATCTCTCACTTTAGCCATTTCGTTGATATATCAACACCAATAACCAATTTCCAGCTTAATATTTCCTGTTTTCGAACAATTTTTATCACTTATTTCAAGTTCTATTTCAACACTTTCGATATCATCATCACCATGATATCACTTTTAACACTTATTCTTTTATAAGGATTGATATGTGAAGTTCTATTGAATTTTCTTGTCGATAGAAAAAAAAAACTCGATAAAAAAGTCTAGAACAAAGATTTGCAGTTAATTTTCTTGTATTAAAACAAATCCTTTACCAATTAACTTTGAAATTCAATTTTTAATGATAAACTGTTATTTTCATGGTATGGAAATGAATGAATCAACTGAGAATCAGCATCATTAACTGTTGTCAACCTTTCGTTTGTTTTACATCAAACTCAGAAACTCATGATAAATAGATATGAACTTTTTCTGAACTTTTATGCTCACCCAAAGATCTAGTGATAGTTTAAATCTGTTTGCTGTTGATCATTTTTTTTTAAAGAAAAAGAACGAAAAATTTCTATGATAATACTATGATGAATTAGAAAAGTCGATCATCATTCATTTTCACTATGACAGAATTTCATACAGAAAGAGAATGAAAGTTCCGTAATCAGATGACATAAAACACACACATGAAAGAGGAAAAGTTGAGAGTGGGAAGGACTTGAAACATTAACATGAAATCATTTTTATCTTCTCATTCATTGTTCCTTTTCCAAGCCCCACACTACTCCATCATCATGGTTATCTCACCATAATCATAAGTTAGTTTGTCATGGAATCTATTCCTCCTAAGGTTAGGAATCCTTTTTTTTTACCTTCCATAAGTCAATATAATATGAGGTGGAATTTTTTTTCTCTTGCTCATCTTCACAATCTAGTTAACTTGAATCATTGAACCTGAACTTACCTGATTCTCCTGAGGTCTCATCACCGAGAACAACAGAAAAAAATCTAAGAGAAAATAGGCAAAAACTCTGATGAATCGAATGATAAAAAGATTTGAGTTCAGGACGAAAGTTCATGAACGAAAGATATGGATAAAGTTTTCAGAATATCTTAGTGAATGAAAATTCATTCAACTTCCAATCTATGAGTTGATCTGATTTCGCTCTGATTTTTTTCCTGATAAATTGTTTTCTTCAAATAGATTTAGAAATTTGTATGATAGTTCATCATGATGGACAGTTCTGATATAAACTTTATTAACCGAATCTTATCATTTCTCTTTATCTGCTAATATCTTATTCTTGACTATATAAAACTCTGAACCAAAAAGGTTATCTCATGGCTTGAGATAATTTCATGTTGAGTCTTCACAAAATACTCTTGGGATAATGAATCTTGATATTAACCTTTGACTTTTCCCTCAGAATCATTATCTTTCCATCATCGTTTTACCTGGAAAAAAATAGTTTGAGTGTGAAAACTTGAAGGTTGATTGACAGATCATCTCTCACTATCATGGTCATCTTTTTATCCAGGTACACTTGAGGATTATAATTATTCTGATCATCATGAAAGTTATGATGAAACAATTGCTTAGAAAAAAAAATCCTATCAACTGAAAGTGACCTTTTGATTAACCATTATAATAACTTAATGGAGTCAAATTTATGATTGATTGGATTTCCATTATCAACAACACACCTTATTTCATGATGTACTTACAGCCTAATGTCAACAGTTCACCAAGAATCAGGATGAAAATTAAGGTCAATCAACAATTCAAATGTCATTGAAAATTTTCACATTTTCTTATATAACATATGCTGGATTCCATTTTTTTCCTTCAATTTCTACCTGAAATATTGAAGCTTTTTTATTCCCCACCAACAACTTAACATCATTTCAAGTGATACTCTCGAAGTATTATTAATATAACATCAATAAGAGCATTGGTATTGGAAATTTTCAGATAAAGTAAATCTGAAAAATCTGGAAATGGTTCTGAGAAAGACTAAGAGAAAGGGAACAAAAAGTTTTTTTTCCACCAAAAGTTTGAACTTTTCATCTTCGATAACCATAAATACAATTGATTATCTTCTCAAAGATAATATTGGTTTTACTTTATGATGATCATTGAAGAATCATTTTTATCATCATTGCACTTTAATCTTAACATCTTAATCTGATATTGATGATGATTGAAAAAAGATAAAGCTAGAAGATGATGGTGACAAAAAAAAGAAGAGAGTTACTTTTTTGATGAAAATCGTCTCAACGATTTGGAACTTTTCATCTGATTAACTTTCGTATCTTTAATTTCAACTGTCATCAAATGGTTTTTTTATCCTGATCTCAGCTGTTGATTCCCACCAAATCTTAAAGGGAAAAATCATATGTTCAATTGGTCATCTTACAACCTCAACTTCATCCTCATTATTAGAAATTTTGTCTTGAGGCCCACCAACATGATAGTCAACAATATCATCAGAAATTCATCATAAATCTCGCCCTCACTCTCCAGTTTTCTCTCAATTTTTTCTATCTACCACAGACTTCATTCTTTTCATTCTTCTTAGAACTTTTTTGAACAAAAATTAAAAACTTTGAAGGTATAAATTTCCTCGAGAAAGATTATCTCTCCTCTTTCCTCCTCAAGATGATAATGATGACAATTCAAGAGATTGCAACTCCGATTCTCTCAGTTCAAGGTAGAAAGGGAAAAGTTCACTAATCTTCATGGGATTCGGAAAATTCTGACAGAAAGATTTTCGAAAAAGATAAATATTAGTGACTACGAACTTTTTGCTCCTTCGATGCTCCGACCAACAAGAAAAAGGTTGATGACTCTGCATATGATTGAATGGGAAACTAAAGCTTTAAAACTGATTGGAAGCAATTTAGTTAAAAATTAATTCAGTCAATTCAGCAGAATCATAATCATCATGATCCCATGGAACCCAAATCTTTGAATTTAAAAATTCTGATCCATATAAGAATAGCATTGATAATGAGATTGATCTCAACCTAATTATCATCATTAAGGTAATAGTTGAACGAAAATTACCTTTTCTTTGTCATTATCAACAATTAGTTGTCACATTGATCATTAATCAGTTGATCATTCAAACAACTTTACCTTTGAGTTGACTAAATTGTGATTAAAAATCAATAATCAATTTGAATTTGAATTTAATCTCACATGAGATTAAATTGGTTCTAATACAGATTAACATGATTTATCCATTATGAATATTCATTGGAATTTAATCAACACAATGATAAATGATTCTTTCAAACCATTTGACAAGTTGATGATTGTCGATGATTAAAAACAAATTGTTGACTAAATTGTTGTGAATTTTTCATCTCCAATAAACTGAATTAATAGTAATCATGGTGAAAGTTAAATATTATTATCAATGACATTGAAAGAAAATAAAAATTCCTCTTACAATGATGATTTAAGGAGCTAGTGATTAAGTTGATTGTGACAATTAACCCAAATATGATTACTTATATTAGTTTAATCCTTAGTGTTAATCCCAAAAATCAACTTGACTTATCAAGACTGAGTCATTGTAGTAAGTTAATTGTTATGATAATGGTTAAAGTAAATTGTTATCCTACTGTTTAGGTAATAGTGTAAATATATTGGATTCCCTTGTGGATATTTAATCAACTCCCAGCAAGTACAATTATAATTGTTCAACAACAAAGAGAGTCCAGTTAATCAATTTGAATCAACTATCGGAAAATTGTTTTTACTATTTCATTGTGATCAACTAATCAACTGTTCAAAGTAAACACGTGTTGTTGATAATCAAGTTAATCAACTGAATCTAGAACATTATTATTACAATAAGAGTTAACTGTTGATATTAATGAGATTTTCATATCCATATGATTAAAGTTTCCGATATAATTGTTGACCTTATTCATTGTATCATTAAATTATTTTGATCAATCTGTTGACTATTTCATGAGACTATCATGCTGATAAGCAAATATACTATTAGTTATCTCTCATTTAGATTTAATTGTTGTAATCACTCAGCTTGAAATTCTGAATTGTTGACAATTAGTTAACTATGTCATTCAATTTCCACTTCCAAAAGGATTATCATCACTACCTTAATCATTTACATCCTAATGATTAATTATTATTTGATTGATTTAGATGAAGATTGTAATGATGATAGAGAAGTTATCATTTCATTTAGTTTTTTATCAATTGCAGAATATTGAAAATAATCATTGGATTAGAAAAATTGATTCTTTATGTTACATTTTTATCATCATCATGTTGATATTGAGAGAGAAATATGGAGAGAGGTACTAATGATTAAAAGAGGAAAAGAATCATTTGATTTCCATTAGAAAGTTTTTACTTTGTTTTCTAATCCAATATTGATCAAGATGATGAAATGTGTTGATTGCACGCGACATTTACTCACTTATATTACCAAGTTCCACCGACATGTTGATCATTCCCCTTGTTCATCTTACCACTGTCATCATATTCTTATCATCATTACCATTACTACAACAGAAAAAGAGGAAAAAGTCATCATCAAGGTCTACACACTTTTCCACCCTCATCAATTTACTAAATCATCGCAAAATAAGGTCAACCAAATGAAACTTAAAGGGATGAGTGATAAAGACACTGAGAAATTATCGATAATCAAATGTAGTAAATAATCATTTAACTCGGTGGGAGTGAAATTGAATAGCAATAGTATTTTCCACTCCCTGTAAAAGTATTATCATCTACCACCACCTCCATCCCCACCTCATCATTATTATACATTTTATGACCTTAAGCTCCCTCGAGGTGTAAAAATATATATATTATATTTGGAGGTTGATTAGTTTTATATGTAAAATTATATTGCCATGATTAAGATGATATCCTTACTCAAATATTATATACACACACACAGTTGAAGTCTAATGATTAAGATGATAATAATCTCGTATTAATAATCTAACTATTAACTCGCACAATTGAATTGATGATTTATCATCAGGATGAATTTATTAATTTACTTTTCTCGATTCAATTGTATCCCAACAATCAACTCTCATGATGAATCTTGAAGCTACTTTTGATGTTTTTCCTCATTCATTATCATGAAATGTAAATGAACTTTCAGTTTATCTCTATTTTTTTCACCAGTGTCTCTTTCTGTTGATAATAAATCATGAATTTATCATAAATTTCCCTTCATTTAAGTTATGTAGTTGATCATCATCATCTCATGATGATGGTGATGTTAATTATCATCATTATTTTACACCAGAATCATCATGATAAAGATAATTATCCAATGATATTTGAAACTGAATGATAATCAACTACAATTTTCCCTTAAGAAAAACATATATTTAACCTTTAACCTCTGTTTTATTTTTAATGATCAAATAGTTAATCATCTCGGTGATGATTATTATCATGATGAAAGTAATTATTATATTGAAACTTTCATTCATCAATTAGGTTTAATCATCACGATCAATCATAATCGCGTAAAAATTTATTATGATAATATAATTCAAAGATTAGCAATTGATTGGATAAAATTTTACCTTTGATTGGTGTAATTGTTAATTGTTTGACTAATTGTTTCTTTTATTTTTGATTAGCTCCTTCAGGTTGGGTTCAATTGTTACTTGCAGATGAAAATTTAATCATCGTTGGAACCGCATTTGGTTTAATTGTTTTCATTATTGTCTCAAGTTTAATTGTTGGATTAATTTTCTTGGGACGAAAAAAACTGAAAGCAATTGATAATAAACCTTCAACTTTATCAACAACAACAACAGGAATCAATGGTAATCATCATCACCGTTATGATCCAAATTATCATCAAACTAATTATCAACAATCAGTTAATAATCATCACCATTCAGATTATTCTGCTTACTCTTCTCGTCAACAATCAATCCAACCAAATCATCATCTTTATCATTCATTAACTCGTAATCATAATCAGAATCTTAATTCATCATCATCAACACTTCATCATTATTCAAGTCAAAAGTATTCAACTAATCAAAGCAAAACCTCATCACTTAATAAACTTCCTATTCTCGAGGAACGAACCATGTAAGTTGTTCAATTACCTTGATTAAGAATCACAATCAAATTATCTAATATCATCATGGAATCGTAATGTTATAGTTATCAGATAAATTTCTTTACATATACACCGATAGACGATGAACATGAATTGAGAACCAACCATTTATCAGAATTTATCAAGAAATATTTCCATATTTTTCTCCCATGATTAAGAGATTATCAGAATTCTTGAAATTTTATCATGAAAATGTTGGATATTTATCATGTTGTATTTGTATCTTTTCATGTGATTCAAATATTATCTCAAAGTTTTGTATCTAATCTGTGAGAAGATAAATTACCATGAAATTTCAGGGAATTTACAATTTTTATTTTCTCTTCATCTAAATAGATTGTTAAAAGAAAAGGAAAGATAAACTGTAATTGATTTATTTTCATGAATATGAATCAATCATGATCATGAGTTTGAATTGTAAAATGTTGAAGGAAAAGATTCAATCAACTGATTTGATCATGAATTTCATAGAGTAAAAAAAAAGTTCAATTGATTTTAATCAGAATTTTATTTTCTTTATGCATGAAAATAGTTCTGATGGTCGATGTTCCGATAAATTGAATGCAAACTGTGATGGAGACGATGACCTGTCCACTTATGGTCATCATCAACAATCTTCCCCTCTGATTACCCGTAGTCATCAATGTATCACCTTAAGTCGCCCCGGAGTGGGTAATGGTAGTGCTGGTGTTGGAAGCCCATTACTTTTATCTGAATATTTGACCGATGAAATGGAAACTGAATCTCATGGGTCAACCAATTCAATGAATCACTATTATGAGTCAACTTCACCTTTACACCGTAACAATTACAAGAATATTAAGAACAATAAAAACAACAACATCATCAACACCAACACCATCAACAGTATCAACAATAGTTACAATAATATCAATGATAATCATTATTCACAAACTCTCCTCCATCATCACCCACACTCCCAACAACATTACAATATTCCCTTAGATTCCGGTCCACCCTTACCACCTTTACCCCCAGAACGTGCTAACCGTTATTCCCACTTACAACAACATCACCTACAACAGTCCAACCACCACCATCACCCTCACCAACAGCAACATCACCTTCAGTCATCCAATCATCCCAATCATCTCATCTATGATTATACTTATCAAAGGCATCATCCAAATCGAATCACTTGAGAAAGAGACACAAATCATTATCTAATCAATGCAACAATTTGAGACCGAATTTTATCATCATCATTATCATCATCATCGTCTTCTTCTTTGACCAAAGAGGAAAAAAGACACTTTTCTTCCCTCTACTCTCTTCTATTTCTTTTGAGTTGATCAGCATCATTTCCGTTTCCTCCTTTGTTATATTACTCTCATCAGAACCTTTTTCCTCTTGTACATATACATTTCGATAAAAACTTTTCTAGTTATCCAATCACTTTCATCATCATCATCATGTATGGAGCCTTTTTTTATCATCATTATCTTCTTGTATGACCTTTTGTATGCAATTCGGATACATTAATGAAATCACACAACTCAGTGAACTCCCTGTAAACATGTTTATAAGTCAACAATTAATACATTTACTGTAATGCTACAAGAAAAGATAATAAATTGAATAAGGATGAAAACTTGACTCTGAAGAGAATCAACTTCTTCAGGGTTAAAGTTCATCTGAAAACAGATATAAAACATTAATATCACCATGGAACATGAACATTAACATGAATTCAAGTGAAATCTTTCAATTTAAATGTACATTTCAATGTAAACAACAAAAAATCGAATGACAAGATGAAAAGAAATTTTTAAAATCTCAATTCGAAACCAATTGTATAATTAACTATTGCTATTATTTAATTAACTTGGAAAATTAAATTGCTACACAAGCTAATTAATTAAAATCAATGCTCAACTTTTATCGTCTTTTGATTGACCAATAAAAAAATCGAGGTTGGTTCAGTTGATCAGAATTTGTGTTGTAAAAAAAGTTTTTTTTTGAGAATTGGAAATGAGTAGGAAAAGTTAATTGCTTTTCGATGTAAATCTGTAATCTAAGTCCAATTAATCGCATGGCAATGGCTGTAGATCTGTATAAATCATCAATTTCATGGTGATTCAGTTGAACAGCTGATTGAAGTCCATAATATTAGATTGGGTGAGAAAAGCATTCAACTTCAAGGGAATGAGGAAATTTCTAAAATTCCTGTGATGAAAAAAATCATGAGGAATGCTCAGTATAAATTGATAGCCACGATACTGAACTGAACTTAACAAGAAAACAAACAAATAGTAAAACTTTGAGAGAGAGAGAGAGAGAGAGAGAGAGAGAGAGAAAGTAAATCAACAATAAACAAACCAAATGATAATAAAGTGTAACCCAAAAGTGTAATCAACATCTTCCTCATCTTTTTTTCATCATGAGCTCTCACTCTCTTTTTCTCTCTCATCTTCCCAAACTGAACTGTAAAGAATCAAAACAATTCTCATGCGAACTCATGAATCTCTTCTGAATCCATTCTTGTTTTCAGCTTATCGTTGAAACATTTATATTCTTATAATCTCTCCTTCTCTCACCCAACATATCATACTCGCTTAAATCTCTCTCCTTTCTCTCTTTCTCTATCATCTCTTCCCCTACCTGTCTCTATGTGATTAATATTCGATTCTCTCTTTTTATTTTCTATTTATCCTGAATAAATGACCTTCCAATGAATTCCATGGGTAAACCAACGATTGGTTATAATAAATGACCTTTGAATTTCTGATTTTTAGCTTTCATTTTCCTCTCATTGAAGTTTTTTTCTTCTCTGATGATATTAATTAGCTATTTACAGAGAGGAATTGCAGGAAGAAAACATTTATCCATGCTATAAGAATACAAGAACTCATGATGATGAAAACGATGGGGTAAGTGTTCATTCATATTCTTCAATGCTCTCTCTCTCTCTTTCTAGTCTGGTATCTCTTTGATTCCCTCTTTCAATGCTCTTGGGTCTTTTCATTGGTCATTTTCAAATATTGACCAGTCACTAGAAACCATATCAAAGGTCAATTGATTCATCGTCTCAATGAACATTTCACTGAAAATTTACTTCCTGGTTTGAGTAAAAATGCAAAGAAACGAAGTTTTTTTCTTCTTGTTCACTCTTATCATTATCATGATTCAATTCCAAACAATCAACTGAACACTTTTTAACTTAACAAGTTGACTGATTACAGAGCAACAATTGAAAAGATAATTAACTTAAATTGTAAGAAATCATGATTCCTTTGGTTTCACCCTGAGATGATGATACAATTATCAACCATTGTGATTAAATAATTTCAACTCTCATGATAATATAACAATTAATTTCATTAGATTTCACTTAATTCATTGTACTTAATTGTGATAATACTAACAAATAACAATAATTGTTTCCATTTAAACATAATGAGTATGAATTTATTTCCATAATTGTTCACGAGCATAATTAACAATTAACAAGCGAGTTAACAATGTTTTCCAAGTTAAGAATTGCAAGAGCAAAGAATTAAATTAAAATGAAAGTTAATCATAATTAAAAACAGAGAAATGCAAAAGTTAAATTGGAAAGATAATTAATTATAATGAAAGTGAACAATTATCATTATGATGATGTTGAAGATTGATTTCCAATGTGTTTCATGAGGAATTGGAGGAAACTTGGAACTTTTTGTTTTCTTTTGGAAAAAAATTTTTTTTCGAATCTTAGATTTTGTTGTTAGTGGTTTTTTTCTCAGTTCTGTTGAAAGGTAATATTATCATTACATAAGAAGATAAGAGGATGAAAAGATGAAGAAAAAGATGCGATTCAATTGTATTCTCATGGGATACAATTGTAAAAAGAAAACTTTTTCTATCGAATCAGTTAGATGATGTTATCATGATATTCCAAAAAAAAGATGAAGAAGATAAACTATTGTTGTCATTATAATGAATAAGAAATTTTGATCTTCATCCCTTCCATCATCTTCTCAAGCATCACCCTCCTCCATATCATCATCATCATTCTCATTATATGAAATAATAGTAATACATGTTTGGTGAATCTTTTTTCTCTCTCATTCGACTTGATATTTCATCAAAATTGACATCGCCTCAGGAAAGATATTAAAGTAGGAACCATTTAAGATCGAAACTGATGATATAAAATCTTAAGAATCAGAATAAATATGAACTTTTCATTTTCCACCCCATGTAATAAAATCTCATCTACTAATATCTTTTTCCCTCTATCTCTCTCTCTCTCTCTCTCTCTCTCTCTCTCTCTCTCTTGCTCACTCTCTTTTCTCTCTATCAATACAATCTCAGAGTTTGACGCGAAATATTCATTGACCTTCATCGAAGTAAATTAATTCAACATTAACAGAAATTGAATTATTTCAATCATGGCCAAAGTTAAATTATTATGATGACCAAGGTAGCATGTTGATGGCATTGTGACCATTGTCTTTTGCCTGATGATTGAATGAGCCCATCGGCAAATTAGTCAGCAATCAAAATTATGCCCATGGGTTTGCAATTCTCGATATTCTTTCGAATCATTTTTGTTATTAATTATTAATATAATTGGAATGATGAGAAAAAGTAATCAATAAATTTTATCAAATCTTATTACTAAAAAACCAAATTTATTTAGATGTGAATAGTTATGTATTCATATATTGAGTAGCAAGTTTTATTTTTCATTAGACTGTAGGTGTCGAGATCAAAATTATGGTTAGAAACTGCATTGTTATAGATACTTGAAACGGCGTTAATTTTCATAAGCTCTAAGGCATCGTTCTGAGATGTGGACTAATTAATTTAAATCGATGTGGCATATTCCGTTCTGGATTGAAATGCTTATCATAGGGCCACGAATCAACACAATTCACATGTTTGACAAGAAATTGATGAAATATTATCAAATTTTACATTGAAAATAGTACAACAACTATTTTTGAGATTTAACAGTTATGTAGTAAAGTTGTCTATTAATGATCAATATTATCGCCCGAGTCCAAAACCACCTTTTCCGATTGTAGCTTTAACTCCACCAGAAGCTCCTGCAGCACCAGCGGCTTTCTTAAATCCACCAGCTCCAGCAACTCCAGATTTACCTCCGGCTGCACCTTTAGCTCCAGCGGCATAACCTTTAACACCACCAGTTTTACCTCCCTTGTATCCAGCTGCTCCTGCTGCTCCAGCATAGCCTCCTTTGGCAGCTTTGCCTCCGACAGCACCTCCAGCAGCACCATAACCAGCGGCTTTACCGAATTTGAATCCTTGGCTCATTCGAATGTCTTGACAAGACCCTTTTCTTATTGTATCCAGCACCACCGGCTTTAGCGAATCCTCCTTTCTCCATACTTTTTACAAAAGCTCCAAGCGAATCCACCCTTGGCAGCTCCCTTGGAACCACCTGCGGCTCCAGCGGCACCATAAGCAGCCCCACCTTTGGCACCCTTGGCTCCAGCAGCATAACCAGCTTTTCCTGCTCCACCAGCTTGATATCCAGCAGCTCCGCCACCACCAGCACCTTTCTTGAAAGCGGCAAGACCAGCACCTCCAGCACCACCAACCGCTGATTCGGCTCCTAAATCGGCTGAGATATCTCGTCTTTCTCTTTGTTGACCATCGAAAGAATCTTCGAACTCTTCTTCTTCTTCAGCTTGAACCAACGAAACAAAGAGAACAAGAGATGAAACGAAAATGAAGAAAAACTAAAAGACGAAAATAGAAAATATTAATACAATTAGAAAATAATCCAGTTGAAATTTTGAAACACAATAAAACGATTTAATGAAAATAATTACCAATTGTTTGTTCATTTTGATGAATTTGATTTGATCACTTTAAAAATAGGAAAACTAGGTAAGTGTTTTAATAAGAAAATTTGTAAACTTTGTTAATTGTAGTTTGTTGTTTGTTGTTTGAATCTCGAACTCAAATTGTATCGATTCTAATTTTTCTCTCTCATTTTATACAGAATCCACTTAAAATTTTCTCTGAGAAAAGACAAAAACTCGAAGTGATTAATCATTGAGCGAAAAATTAAACTTGATGATAACTGGACCATGAATTGGATTCGATTGATTGGCATTTGAAAGACTAATAATTTTAGTCGAAAGTGAGAAAGGACAAATCGAGGAAAACAAACCTAAACACTTGAATATTATTTTCAAATAAATAAAATAACACCGATAATATTTATAGATAAATTGGTTATTACTGTGATTTAATGCCCCTAATTGTAGATAATCTGTTCGTCTATCTAATTTGAATGAACTTTGTCGGAGTTTTACTTATTTTGATCAATATTATGGGATTTTTTGATTGAAATGATTACAAGCAAAACTCTGGGTTTTTCTCATTAATAATTGAATTGAAACAAAACTTATCTTCATTTAGAATCTCTAATACATCAAAACATGATGTGATTCGCGCCAATTCATTTTTCCATCAATGTTATGCAAACGTCCTGTTGATTCAACCATTTGTATCGAAATTTACAGCAATACACCAACGTAAATGAATTAAGTGGGTTTGTTTCCCTCTGTCGACCTTATTCACTTTAGTCTGAGAGTTTTCTTGGTATAAAAAGAGTGAGAAAAATTAGAATCGATACAATTTGAGTTCGAGATTCAAACAACAAACAACAAACTACAATTAACAAAGTTTACAAATTTTCTTATTAAAACACTTACCTAGTTTTCCTATTTTTAAAGTGATCAAATCAAATTCATCAAAATGAACAAACAATTGGTAAGTATTATTTTCATTAACTGATCGTTTTATTGTGTTTCAAAATTTCAACTGGATTATTTTCTCTAATTGTATTAATATTTTTCTATTTCTTTTCGTCTTTTTAGTTTTTCTTCATTTTCGTTTCATCTCTTGTTCTCTTTGTTTCGTTGGTTCAAGCTGAAGAAGAAGAAGAGTTCGAAGATTCTTTCGATGGTCAACAAAGAGAAAGACGAGATATCTCAGCCGATTTAGAAGGAGCCGAATCAGCGGTTGGTGGTGCTGGAGGTGCTGGTCTTGCCGCTTTCAAGAAAGGTGCTGGTGGTGGCGGAGCTGCTGGATATCAAGCTGGTGGAGCAGGAAAAGCTGGTTATGCTGCTGGAGCCAAGGGTGCCAAAGGTGGTGCTGCTTATGGTGCCGCTGGAGCCGCAGGTGGTTCCAAGGGAGCTGCTGCCAAGGGTGGATTCGCTTCTGGAGCTTTTGGTAAAAAGTATGGAAAGAAAGGAGGATTCGCTAAAGCCGGTGGTGCTGGATACAATAAGAAAATGGGTCTTGTCAAGACATTCGGAATGAGCCAAGGATTCAAATTCGGTAAAGCCGCTGGTTATGGTGCTGCTGGAGGTGCTGTCGGAGGCAAAGCTGCCAAAGGAGGCTATGCTGGAGCAGCAGGAGCAGCTGGATACAAGGGAGGTAAAACTGGTGGTGTTAAAGGTTATGCCGCTGGAGCTAAAGGTGCAGCCGGAGGTAAATCTGGAGTTGCTGGAGCTGGTGGATTTAAGAAAGCCGCTGGTGCTGCAGGAGCTTCTGGTGGAGTTAAAGCTACAATCGGAAAAGGTGGTTTTGGACTCGGTAGATAAACATCAATATATAATCTAATTTCTTTCCTCTAAGTCATAAGCAACAAAAAATTTATCTAAAGAAAAAGTCACCAATCTATTTGTATGATTAATCATTAAAAGTCAATCGCTATAATAAAGGCTCTTATTATTTAATTCAAAAAAGTTCACACAGTCTGATCTTTCAGAGATGCTTTAATCTGATAAACTCAAAACTCTTAATATCAATACGCTAAAAGAATCATAAACCAGAATTCACCATATTTTCAACCACTTTCTACTTAATGATTGGTTTTCAATCGAAAACTAATCACCAAACAATCAAGTGACAATTTTTTGAATTTTCGTTCTCACTAGTTGATTGATTTTTTACCTGATTAACTAAATTTAAAGAGATTGTGGTGATTTTAGTTGAAACAAAACATCAGGAAACAAACATGATGAAAATCAATCTAAATTAACTAATAGAAGACAATTATATTGATTGTTTAATAGGAAAGAAAAAATTTTGCCATTTCTCTTGTGACAAAATTAACTAATAACAATTTATTATTATCACAATGATGATTATCATGGTGATTAAGTGAACCTGGAAAAAAATGAATCAATTGGAGTTGATCAGAAATAAAAGTTTTCATCTAATTTAAGGTAAATCATTTTGAGAATGTAATTAAATTATTGTGCTTTTTGTGTTCAACAATCAAACAATATAATAATTTTATTAAATTAAATGAGTAAATATTAGGAGAAACCACAGAAATCATCATGAGCCTCAGGAGTTTCAATGAACTTTCATCATCACCATGAAACAGTTGATAAATTTTCCGGTTAAATTTCCGGATTCAAATTAACTGTTAATCAATTTGACTTGACGATTTTAGATTTTAATCAAACAGCTAATTAAATTGTTTCAAGGTAGAAACAATTTTCTAGGTTAATAAGTTTACAATTAATAGTTAATAAACTAATCTAATATTGATTATCATGGTTGAGTTATTGGTTTGTGATGATGTTTGTTATTTATATTGTTAGTTAATTGTTAATCAATGTTAGTGTAAGGTAACCCTCATGAACCTCAATTTTCGCGCTCATGCTTTTCCCTTTTCTCTCACCATGTGAATAAATCACATGATTGTTTTTATCAACTTCCTTTAATTTTGATTAACCTTTAGTTTAACCTTTATGGGCTATAAAAGCCAATTCATTTCTATTAATCCTTAACAGTTTAATTAATTGTTCATCTTCAAGTCACTTGACTTTTATTAGTCTTCCTTAATTGTGACTAAATCTCTTTTACTAATTATGCTTATAAAAGCTTCTCAATTAGTCACCTTCATTGGTCTAATTACTCTTTGTGTTTCTTATTTGTAACAGTAACCCTTCATTCATTCAATCCGTTAATCATTTTAGACTTTGTTTTCTACTGTTAATCATTAATTACTTAATTAAACTTATTTACTTATAAAAGTGCTCTAACCTTTATTGGTCATTCGCCCTTGTGAATTAGTATGTGTGAGAAAACACAGTAAGTCGAAAGGACGGAGTAGAAGGGACAAAACGGACCTTTGAGAGTTAAGTTCGGTACTCTGACCCTTGTCCACTCTAAAACCCGACATATGGCGACCCAGGCAGTCCTCTCTATTTCTCCTTATTCTTCTTTTCTCTCTGTGAAATATTTCTCTTCCCTTCTCATCTAATTCTTCCGCATTCAGCACCATAAAGTGTTTTCTTTTGTAATCATCATCGTGTGTTTTCTTACACCATAAAGTGTTACTATGCCTCCTAAGAAGATCTCAGCTCTGAAGTGTTGTTTCTGATGAAACTACTGTTAAAGACGCTCAATTTCTGACAAACAAAAGTATCTCGAAACATGGGGTCATGATAAAACCTCGCTGTATTCACTTCAGTTTCCTCGAATCTTTATCGACTCATTTTTGCTTCATGGCATTGAGACCGATTTCGACGCCCTTGAAGGGTTATCTCTTACTGAAGCGATCGAACCTAGTGTTCCAGATTGGTTAATTTCTTTCCGCCGAGACGGTTTAACCGAAAGGAACTTCAAGCTTCTTAGTGTCTATGGTACAACAAAACAAGCCCTTTTATCAGGTTCCTATGATCTTATTAATACTCTCAATGTGTCAGAAAACGCTAAACATGTATTTCGTCAATTCAGAGGAAATGACTTTAAACAAATGTTCTCAAGGACGAATCAAAGTCACCTCAACCTCTAATCAACCTTGAGCCACTTCCTCTTCCTCCATCTTCTTCCATCACACTTCCTGATTACAAATATCGAGTACCTCTTCCTTCTCTTCCAATTCTTCGAATCGAAGATGATCCTTCGACTGGTTAACTAGCGCAGAAAGGCAACTCCAGTGGGAACCGATCGACGATTCAACTCGTTTCGACTTCTTAAAAGTACATTGCTCACGATTTGATCATCATTGACCAACAGTCATGTCAAGGTATCACCGATTACAACGAGTATATCTCAGCTCTTTATCGAGGCTTAAGAGATTCTACCAAGGTAACCGAAGCTCAACAAAGTTTAAATGATCTCCGTTACAATTATGAAGATCCTCCTCGTATCTTCATCGCTAAATTGCGATCATATCTTCTTCGACGTTTTAGTACGGTCACTAATCAAGATATCTTACGGGAACTTCATCATCGTATTCCAGTACCTCTTAGAGATGCTATCGAAGATCAAGGTTGTGTTGACAGTCTCGAAGGTACCATAAAGGTAATGATACTCGTTATCACCGTCAATTAAGACATCCGAAACCTCATGATAAATCGTATTTAAATCAAAGTCGAAACCTTATGAGTCCAATAAAGGACCTGAACAAAGAAATGTTCAATCTCAACAATCAAAGGGTAATCATAAACCATCTCAAGTTCCTGTTGTTTCCTCTTCATCTTCCTCATCGTCTTCCTCGTCAAATTCTCAACAACAATCCGGTAAACCTTATCCAAAATTCTGTCGTTATTGTAAAGAAAAGGCCATGAAATCAAAGATTGTGCAAAGCGATACTAAACTTTCTAAGAATGAAGAAAATTCTACTGATAAAAGTACTCCAACAACTCAAGAATTAACTTTCTGTCTTCCAAGCGATGAAGCTTCTTCCTCATTAATTACTAAATTCGGAGATGTTCCTCCAAATGAATGTGCTTCTGTGTTTTGTCAACTATTCACCAGTACTCGTGAATTCACTAAAAGTGGCTTCGTCCTCTTCGATACTGGATCTGGATCTTCATTGATCGACCTCGACTTCGCTAAAGCCTTAAAGCTTTCCTCGTTCCAACGGACTACTCAGTTCGTGATGCTTGTGATAACAATCTAGACGTCATTGGTGAAGCTGCTCTTTGAATCTTCCTCCTTCAAAAGTGATACTTATTCGTGTCGTGATAGCGAAACGATTTTCTCCTCTATTCTTGTTTGGGTATAAAACTGGACACGATCTGAAGATTGGATTACAATCGGATGGTGAGAAATTCAAAGTATCTTTTATGAGAAAACTGAGCATGAACTTGTTAAGTTTAGATTCGCCACTTTTGAAGAAACAAAGTTGGATTATCCAGAGATAATAGAAGTTCTGTCGATATCATTGATCTTTGTAATGTTAAAACAGTTGATATGCTCATCTTTATCTCAAAGCTTCTAAAAGCCACTCAAGCTTAATTTATCTTATTCAAAATAATCTAAGAAAAGACAGACCTTTCAAAATCAAATCTCTTCCTCCTGAAGAACAACCTTACTCCTAAAGAGTCTTCATATTGTCTTCTTCATTCTCATGAATCCGAGCAAAAAGAAAATTTAAATTTCAAAGATAAACTCCTTAGATGTATGAATCCAGAATTAAGTTCAAATCAAGTCAACGAACTTTTATCAATTCTCTTGAACTATCATGATGTTTTTTCTCAACATCGCCTGGATCTTGGTTGCATCTCTTATCGCAACTGTCCCATCTTTATCGATATTGAGACAATAAGTCCCTTATCAAAACCTTATCCTTGCTCATTTGAAAGAAGAATTTTTAAAGATTTAATCAACGAGCTAATCAAAAGTGGTATTGTTGAACCTTCAACGGCAGAGGTGGATCCTGCTTTACTCGTTGCCAAACCTGATAAATCTTATCGTCTTGTTATCGATTATCGCGCTTTAAATCGCATCACTCGAATAACTCAATACCCGATGCCTAGGGTTGATGACTGCTTAGAAGCAGTTCGAGGTGTTGAATATTTTAATCTATTCGACCTCTTTCAAGGCTACCATCAAATAGAACTTCATCCTCAAGAAAGGGGTAAAACCGCCTTTGTGACTCCTGATGGTAAATACCAATTTATTCGTCTTCCTATGGGTCTTTCCGGTGCTCCGTTTTATTTTCAACAAATGGTCAATAAAGTTCTCGATGGTCACAATTACATTAAATGTCTTGGATATTTCGACGTCCCAGTTCTTGGTCGTTCATGGCGTGACTTGCTAAAAGTACTCAACTCGTTCTTCAAAGACTTCGTGATCATAACCTCAAAGTCAAGACAGATAAATGTCAATTTGGTTATCGTGAAATTAAATTCTAGGTCACATCGTTAGTGGTAAGGAATAAAACCTGATCCCGCTAAAGTCGAAGCCTCAAACGCCTTCCCTATCCAAGAAATCGTAAAGAACTTCAAAGCATTTTAGGTTTTACAACTTCTTCAGCCGTTACATAAAGATTTTTCTCGTTTAGCTGAACCCTTATACCGAATGGTATCCAAAGATAGAAAATTCTGTCTCATGAAAGAAGATAAAGATGCACTCGATAAACTCAAATCATCCTCATCATTAAAACTATGTTGGTTCATCATGATCCGTCTTTAAGGAAAAATTATCTGCTGATGCTTCCGATAAAGCGGTTGGTGGTATGTTGCTCAGGAAGAGCCTTCTGAATCTGAACTCCATGAAACTATCGATTCAATAAAGAATTGCAACCAATCAGTTTCTTCAGTCAAAACTGAAATACCAAGTCAATTACGCCATTTCAGAGAAAGAACTTCTCGCTATTTTCATTGGTGTCGATAAATATCAACATTTCCTCGAAGGATCAGAGTTTATCATCGAAACTGATCACCACGCACTTTGTCAACTTCCAAAACTCAAATTCAAAAACCCTCGAATAAATCGATGGCAAATTATGCTCGACACTTTCAACTATAAAGTTATCTATCGAAAAGGTGTTGAACATTCAGCTGATTGCTTTAGTCGATATCAATCCGAATGGGATCATCGCCCAACTATCGACCCTGAAATCAAGTTCCTCGAAAAATCTCTTTTTCTTCGTAATGAAACGAACCTCTCTTATCTTGATCCATTTTATTCTGATCCTGATCTAACTGAGATTGGTGAAATTGGATATACCAATATTCTCATTTCTTCTGAAAGAAAATCTGTTTCTTCATTGAATTTATCTTCTCGTCTTCTCTTCATTAAGAATCAAGATAAATGGAAACAATTCGTGATCAATCATCAAGATAAAGATAAAGAATTATCTGTGATAAAACAAAAATTAATTCTTCCCAAAGAATCACTAGACAAACAAACTCGTCAATTTAATCTTAAAAATGGAATCCTTTTTAAGAACAAAGATAAATATCATACTGTTGATCGTATTGTTATTAATCAGCCGATTCTTCTTAAACTGTTCAAAGAACATGAATCGACTCTTGGTGGACATTTGCCACTGAAAAGACCTTTCTTGATCTATCACGCCGCTTTTATATGCCTAATCTACGTGAAGCTGTTGATAAACTCTGTAAATCATGTTCAATTTGCCAAAAGCAAAACCCGCTAACATCACTTATTCCGAAGCTCATCTCAAGCCCATTCCTGATCAAACTATGGAAAGATTAGAACTTGATGTCAGGGCCAATCAATATGAAAAGGAAGTGATCGTGTTATCATTGTTATTTGTGATTGTTTATCAAGATACGTGTATGCAAAGATTTATAAAAATCAAAAGGCAAAAACGGTAATAGCTTTCCTCCAGGACTTCTTCCGTTTATTCGGTGTTCCTAAAGTTATTCAAACAGATCGTGGTCGCAATTTTCTGTCTCATGGTGAAGACTATCTCTCATCTTTATCGATAAAGCATCAAGTTTCCTGCTTATCATCCTCAGTCACAAGGACTCGTCGAAAGGACAAACCGAACTATTGGTGAAAGGTTAAGAATTTATGTTCTTTCAATGGTTACAAAGGTATCGAATCTGAGTTAGACACTATGGTTTATTCCATTAATGCTAGTGTTCATAAGATAACCAGATATCCTCCTCATTTCTTAATGTTTGAAATTGGCCTTCTAAACCCATTGACAATCATCTTTCATTAGAACCAATGTCAATCTCAATCGATGAAGCAAGAAAGCTCGCAAAGAGATTAATGCAAAATCAAATCAATTACGTTGAGAAGCAACGATTAATTGAGAAACCTCATCCTTATAAAATCGGCGATAAAGTCTCAATAAAGAGCTCCTCATCCTGGTTCTGGTAAAAGTTATCATCTAAATATTCTGGTCCTTATATCATCAAAGATATCATCAAAGGAAGTTTATTAATCGAAAATGAAAAAACTAAAGAGATAACTTCAGTTAACCTTCAACGAACTAAACCCTTTTATGAAGATTCCAAAGATTTTCCTTTATTGGAAATTTCTAAAGAAACCAAAGAATCTCCTTCATTGGATGTAATTGATTCCAAAGATTCGTCTTCTTCATCTTCTTCCTCAGAAAAGGAAAGTTCAGAGAATTCTTCTTCCGATGATTCAGAAAAATCAAAAGAAATCAATCAATTAAAAAAGTTAAGAAATCGATCGAAAATCAAACCTCCCGCTCGATATGGTCAGTGCCTCTATCTTCATGGTTCACTTAGCAACCGTTGCCATTCAACCATTAAGCGCGCACAGGAAGTCACCATTTTATCTTATCAGCGTACAAATGAAAGTACAATTTTGTGTCTCATAAAAGACAAATTAATTAGCTTTTTTAATCACTTTTTCTCAAGTTTTAATTGTGTTCATATCAAATTGTTTACTCATCTTTACTCTTTATCGAGATTGTTAAGAAAAATTTATAAAAATTTTCTTATTTTCTGTGTAAACATGGATCCATCTTCAAGTGCCTTTTCATCAGTTCAAAGAATCTTATGTTGAGAAAATTCCGTCGACTT
Source organism: Panonychus citri (assembly GCF_014898815.1). Lineage (NCBI taxonomy): Eukaryota > Metazoa > Arthropoda > Arachnida > Trombidiformes > Tetranychidae > Panonychus > Panonychus citri. The sequence goes on from NW_026515540.1 coordinate 218,517, forward strand.
TTATCAAGTTCTTAAGGAGAAAATTCAACTTAATGTCGCTGATTCACCTCATGTTCGGAACGCTAATTATAGCGATGCACCTAAAGGCTACTGAGCTTCAAAGTGTTTCATCCTCTCTTTGATGTTGCTGATAAACTTTTGTGCCAATTGTGTGAACAAGTTTCCGCTTCCCCAGTTAGTTGTATAAACTGTTATCATTGGTACTGTTTGGATTGCGCTTTATGGCTTAATAAGTTCCCCGAAAGAATCAAAATCACCGCTCCAATAAAGGACACCGAATTTCTTTGTATTAAACCCTCATGTCTTCGTAATGTTGCCTATCGAAAATCTTATTCATGTTTCAATCGTCCAAAAGAAGGTGATCAATTATCTCTTTATCGAGCTTGCCAATTTGAATGTCGAAGAGAACATTGTCTCTTTCGATCAACACCTGAGGTAATAAGTGCCCATGAAGGTAATTGTTATAAAGGTGAATGGGATCCTCAATATGACCACAACCTACAACTCAAGTTCCAAAAAGGACCAATTCGTAAGAATCTTGAAAATTCTGTTGTAAGTTTAGCCGATGTTTTAGTTCCTCAGCATCGAGCTCTCAGTTCCTGTTCTACATCCCAAGATGAACATTGGAAAAAACGTTTTGAAGTTTATTGTTGTCTCCTCCGTTCCGCTAATAAAAGCCCTGAGCGATTCACCCCTTCTAAGCTTAGACTCGAAGCAAATTTCAAAAATGATGATGGTGAAGCTCTTCGAAAAGTTTATGATCCAATGAGACCCGTTTGGATTGGAGAAAAATGGGCCCAAGAACTTGGCTTCCCACCTCTTCATGGAGATTCTGAAATATGGAATTTTCCAACTCGTCCAGACAATCAACTCAATGAGTATCGACCCCCAAAGCTTTTATCAGCTACTTCCAAGTGGATTCAGGAAAATCGACAACAGAAATGTCCAGATTGGAATCGAGCTCTTTCATTAAAATCATCAATTTCAACTTCTTCACTTTTATCAATTGTTGGTGAAAATTCTTACATTTCAATTGATCCTCATCCTCGTCAATGAAGACGAAAAGAGGAATATCTTAAAGAACTTGCCACTATCCAAGTATCGTCACCCTGATAATATCAGAAAAACTGATGAAAGTTCTGATCCTGTGAAAAAAGCGAAATGCTCATCGTCGAAAGCATCTTTAGCTCGATGGAATAGTCGACCGGTGCAGTTTCTCACATTCATTCCTCTGTTCTTAATCTTCTCTTCTTCAGAAACTCATTCTGATCTTAACCGAGTTATTTGTGTCCATGCTACTTATTGCATTCAAAACTCTGGTAAACTCTCACCAATTTGGGTTATCATCTTAAACGGTCACCATGAAGTGATTTATGAAACCTTTATTCGTACTCCTCATCGCTTTATTGCAAATATGAATTCAAAATTTCATGGCCTCGTCTATGAAGACATTAAAATGGCTAAATCATTGAAATCAGTACGAGATCAAATTGGAAAAATTTTCATCGCCGCTAAACAAATAATTGGTGCAAGTCTTCATTCACTCCTATCAAATTTTGAGTTCGCCGAAGACGAAATAAAACGTCTCAGGAATAAATTCCGTGATGTTATCTACTATTATACTCCTTATGAATTCAATCCAATTTCCCTTCATGTTATCATCTTCTTAGTATTCAAAGGCTCTGTCATAAAACCAACGCCTCATTCACCCGCTGTTGAAGCCTCTTCTGCCCTGAATCTTTATCTACTCGAATGGCAACTAATTGAGGAACAAGCCGAAATACTTGGTGGTATTCATAATAAAGTTCCCTGTGGTCACAAGAAAGGCGCTGCTATGTTTGCCCTATTTGAATCAAATGTCAAAAAAGGAATAGCTTCATGGCCAAAGGAATGGGAAAATACAACTTTTCGTTACAAACCAATTCGAGCTTCACAAAAGGCTGAAACCGTCGAACCGGATTGGGATTACCTTGAATTCATTTATGAAACCAACAAGGTTGAACTAGCTGAGAAAAGCAAATCACCTGAACCCACTGAACAAGCTGAGAAAAGCCAACCAACTAATGAATCAAATGATCAATCTGATTGGCCAGATGAACTTCCATCTTCTCACTCACAAGCCGAAAGAGATTATTGGATAATCCAAGAAGAACCTGAAGAAAATCCTGAACAAGAAAAAGTTTCTTCATCGAATAGCTCAGTTATCTGTTCACTAGAAAGTGATTCTCTTCAGATACTAATGCTAATCTCTTTATCGAGAGTGTTACTCCTGAACTTCCATGTTCTCCTACCTCATCATGTTCAACTCCGTCGCCTTTTCTTAGGTCAGGAACGCGAATTCCCACTGAAAATTGAGATCATATCAGTCAAAGAGAGGATATGTAAGGTAACCCTCATGAACCTCAATTTTCGCTCATGCTTTTCCTTTCTCTCACCATGAATAAATCACATGATTGTTTTATCAACTTCCTTTAAATTTGATTAACCTTTAGTTTAACCTTTATGGGCTATAAAAGCCAATTCATTTCTATTAATCCTTAACAGTTTAATTAATTGTTCATCTTCAAGTCACTTGACTTTTATTAGTCTTCCTTAATTGTGACTAAATCTCTTTTACTAATTGTGCTTATAAAAGCTTCTCAATTAGTCACCTTCATTGGTCTAATTACTCTTTGTGTTCCTATTTGTAACAGTATCTATTCATTCATTCAATCCGTTAATCATTCTAGACTTTGTTTTCTACTGTTAATCATTAATTACTTAATTAAATTTATTTACTTATAAAAGTGCTCTAACCTTTATTGGTCATTCGCCCTTGTGAATTAGTATGTGTGCGAAAACACAGTAAGTCGAAAGGACTGAGTAGAAGGGACAAAACGGACCTTTGAGAGTTAAGTTCGGTACTCTGACCCTTGTCCACTCTAAAACCCGACATTAGATTAGATTAATTTTTTTACCTTCATGTGGATTTCATTCGTTAATGTGCTATTGATTAACAATTAACAGATTTTGGTATTAACTGAATTAATTTTGTCTCTTACACACCCTGATGATAATTAGTTTTATTTTCTAATATTAATCTAATCTCAATGGCAATTCCTTGGTGATTTAAGGTTGATTAGTTAATCATGAGAGATAAACTTGATTCTTTATTCATACTTGACAATCTTATTTTGAATATTCATTGGGATTTGCTACGATTTTCTTGACAATTAGACTGGACATGATTTTTGGTCGCACAATTAATTAATCTTGAGCATCTTATTCAATTGCTCTTGATTTCAAAGTTAATTGTTGAGAGCTAATTGTAACGATCAAGTAATCAGATGGCTTGTGATTTCCTTTGCAGAAAATTTGATTTAATTGGTTCGTGATTTTCGATAAATTGATTGAATTCTATTGAAAATGTTACAGGTTAAGATAATTATTCGCTTAATGATTAACTTGATGAAAGAAAAAATTAAAATTAAATTAACTCTTTACTCGAATTGTGCTGCCATCTGGTGGTCAATTTCTATTCCATTTCAAATTTTTTTTCCTTTTGTTTACATTTGATTTTCTTAAAGTTGAAGAGAAACAAATGTTTTTTTATTAATTGTTACGTTTTAATTGTCTAAATGATTAACTTTTTTTATTCTTTTCTGATTAGTTTCTAATGTGATTTCAATTCTCAACTGTCCTTTATTGAAAATGGTAACCATTTACCATGAGAAACAGCGGAAACAATTGTGTGCTCTTCATTCAATAAATAATCTACTCCAAGGAAATTATTTTAATCAACAAGATTTAGATTCAATTTGCTTAAGGTAAGTTTAATTTTCGGAAGGTAAAGTTGATTTCTTTTAATTGTCAGACTATTTTGTTATACTTACTGATCGGATTTGTTTCCATTTCCTTTTCTTTCCAAGATTATCTCCTGAAAGGCAAATCTTAAATCCACATCGATCGCTTTTTGGTCTTGGTAATTATGATGTGAATGTACTAATAACTGCTCTACAATCAAAAGGTTTCGAAACGATTTGGTTTGATCAAAGAAAGTAAATTAACTCTATTTACATATATTGATTTTCTGTTGTGGCTTATGATGATGTTAATTGATGATAGATTTTCTTTAATATCTTCTTGTTAGAGATCCTGATTGTCTCCAGTTTAATCATATTCTTGGTTTCATATTAAACGTTGACAATTCCAAAGTGGACAATTCAAGTCTCTACAATTGGATTAACCCTGTTAATTTTTTCACTTCCCGGAAACACTGGATTGCTTTTAGAAAGATTGATGATCAATATTATAATCTTGACTCTAAATTAGACAATCCGGAAATAGTTGGACAGGTAATCAAAGTTTGACTGTTGTTTCTCTGAGTAAATCGAATGAACTTTAACATTTTTTTTAATTCTCAATTTGATTTCCAGGAAGATGATATGATTAAACTACTGAAGAAAATGTTGGCTCAAGGTGATTGTCAACTTTTGGTGGTACAGAAAAAATCAGATCAACTAATGAGTGACTTATGATCTTCAACTTTGATCCAAGAGATTGAGTATTTTTCCTTGGATAGAAACTAATCTTCTTGCCTATTGTAAGAAAGACAAGTGAATATTGAAACTTTCATTTAGATTTAATTATTGACTGGACAATTAACGTTCCTCATTTTCATATTTCCAGTAATTTCGAGAGTGATTTGAATTAGTCCAAGATTAACTTTAAATTTGCTTCACTTTCAACATATTACAAGTTTTTTCTGCTGAAATTTTATGAATTTTACATTTTTATCTTTGATAGTTTTGGTGGAATCAATATATGAAAATGATTCACTTGTGGCTCATATTGGAGATGAACGGATTAACACAGGATATTTGATTGATGAATATGGTTAACTTATTAAGTTTTAAATTAATAAATGGTGAGATTACTTTTCAATAGACAGTTGAAAACAGAATTTTATTGGTTGGAAGCGATTCGCTTTCGGTGATGATGATTTTACAGCTAAAGAAATTAAACAATTAACTTTTTTGAATTAATTTACAAATGATGAAGATTTTGATAAACTTTTATATTGCGACAGTTTGAGCTGCTAGTACAAATACTGTACTTAGAAATTGATTCACGAAAAAAAGAAACAGGTTATCTACCGAATCCATAACCAACTCCTCCACCGATTCCTTTAACTCCAGCTGCTCCTGCAACACCAGCGGCTTTCTTAAATCCACTTGCTCCTCCTGCTCCAGCCTTGGCTCCAGCAGAGCCTGAAGTTCCAGCGGCGAAGCCTTTACCACCACCGACTTTTCCTCCCTTGTACCCAGCCGCTCCTGAAGCGCCAGCGTAACCTCCTTTGGCAGCTTTACCTCCGACAGCACCTCCAGCAGCACCATAACCAGCGGCTTTACCGAATTTGAATCCTTGGCTCATTCCAAATTTCTTAACAAGCCCGTATTTCTTGTTGTATCCAGCACCACCGGCTTTAGCGAATCCTCCTTTCTTTCCATACTTTTTACCAAAAGCTCCAGAAGCGAATCCACCCTTTTTAGAGGCTCCTTTAGCCCCACCAGCAGCTCCAGCGGCTCCATAAGCAGCACCACCTTTAGCACCTTTAGCTCCAGCAGCATAACCAGCCTTACCAGCTCCACCAGCTTGATATCCAGCAGCTCCGCCACCACCAGCACCTTTCTTGAAAGCAGCAAGACCAGCACCTCCAGCACCACCAACCGCTGATTCGGCTCCTTCTAAATCAGCTGAGATATCTCTTCTTTCTCTTTGTTGACCATCGAAAGAATCTTCGAACTCTTCTTCTTCTTCAGCTCGAACCAACGAATTACAAAGAACAATAGATGAAACGAAAATGAAGAATAACTAGAAAGACGAAAAGAGATGAAATATTAGAGAAAATAATCCAATTGAAATTTCCAAACTGAAAACAAATTATCAATTAAAGAAAATAAACTTAAATAATATTTACCAATTGTTTGTTCATTTTGATGAATTCGATTTTGTCGATTGAAATCTAAACGCAGAAACCACTTTTTAGTTCGAAACAAAAGTTTTAGAAAGAACTTAGTTAATAGTTTTTAGTTTGATGTTTGTTGTTTGAATCTCGAACTCAATTTCATCTATTATTATAGAATTAATCAAATTAGATTCTAACGAATACTATTTGATTTCATTAATTAAATGCGTGATTAGGTTTATATGATTGCAACATTGAGATATGAACTCTTATTGAGCTCTGGGATTTCCTTGATGATAATAAATCACTAAGCCGATTCATCCTTCAGTCTCCAGTTTCTGACTGTACTTCCAAAAACCGATAGTAGGTCGGACTTTGGACGAAGAGTTCGTTGACAATATAAATACAGAAACGAAAAAGTTTCAAAGCAAAGTGATTACAAGCTTGAAACAATAAACAACAATCAACTTTTGTGTTTTTCCTTCGTAAGAATTTTCAAGCAATCAAATTAAACAAAATGAACAAACAAGTGGTAAGCTTATTGATAATTTGTTTTGTGTTTAGAAATTTAAATTGAATATTTTTCTAATCGCGGATATTTTTCTTTTTTGTGTCTTTCTAGTTTTTCTTCATTTTCGTTTCATCTCTTGTTCTTTGTGTTTCGTTGGTTCGAGCTGAAGAAGAAGAAGAGTTTGAAGATTCGTTCGATGGTCAACAAGAAGAAGAAGCTATTTTAGAGAGAGAAAGACGAGATATCTCAGCTGATTTAGAAGGAGCCGAATCTGCAGCTGGTGGTGCAGGAGGTGCTGGTCTTGCTGCTTTCAAGAAAGGTGCTGGTGGTGGCGGAGCTGCTGGATATCAAGCTGGTGGAGCTGGTAAGGCTGGTTATGCTGCTGGAGCTAAAGGTGCTAAAGGTGGTGCTGCTTATGGAGCCGCTGGAGCTGCTGGTGGGGCTAAAGGAGCCTCTAAAAAGGGTGGATTCGCTTCTGGAGCTTTTGGTAAAAAGTATGGAAAGAAAGGAGGATTCGCTAAAGCCGGTGGTGCTGGATACAACAAGAAATACGGGCTTGTTAAGAAATTTGGAATGAGCCAAGGATTCAAATTCGGTAAAGCCGCTGGTTATGGTGCTGCTGGAGGTGCTGTCGGAGGCAAAGCTGCCAAAGGAGGTTATGCTGGAGCTTCAGGAGCAGCTGGATACAAGGGAGGTAAAGTCGGTGTGGCTTCGCTGCTGAACTTCAGGCTGCTGAGCCAAGGAGTGGAGCAGGAGGCCAGTGATAAAGCCGCTGGTGTTGCAGGAGCGGCTGAGTTAAGGAATCGCGGAGTTGGTTATGATTCGGTAGATAAACCTATCACCAACTTCATAACCATTTTTTTCATTTATTTATCAAAGCCAGAACATTCAAAATCTATCACAATGAACTACAAAACAGCGTAATATTGTAAATTTTTTGAATATTTAAACTGTAATGTATTGATATTCATTTAATTACTTAACAAAAATTAAAAAATTTCTCCATGAAAACTATTAATAGATGACTTCTAATCAATTTTATTCATTTCCACCAAAGTTTTGCCTTTATGAGAAATCGTTACAAAAAACTTTCACAAAATCAAGTTTCAACAATCTACTTTTCTGGGTAAAACTTTTTAATAATAATCCCAATGGCAGATTGAACTAGAATCGAGAAGAATTAGAAAACCATTAATTTAATCAAATTGTCGAAAATTTTTAATATCGAAAGTTTTAAAAGCACTACTGATTGCTGCTTGAATAGCCTGAGGCAAAATGAGTGTTACAGAAAAAATTAGTTGACCAATCAAAGGGTTAAATTGTATGGTAGTGCTACTTAATTAAGCAGTTTAACTGATTAAAACACCCGAAGTAACACTCATTTTCCCTCAGGCTATTCAAGCAGCATTAGTTGATTAGAAGTCATCTATTAATAGTTTTCATGGAGAAATTTTTTAATTTTTGTTAAGTAATTAAATGAATATCAATACATTACAGTTTAAATATTCAAAAAATTTACAATATTACGCTGTTTTGTAGTTCATTGTGATAGAGGTTTTGAATGTGGTTTCTTTGGCTTTTGATTAAGAGTAAGATGAAAAAATGGATTATTGAGAGTTGGTGATATTTACTATCGAATTATAATCAACTCTCCGCCGATCCTTAACTCCAGTTGCTTCCAACACCAGCGGCTTTCTTAAACGCCTGCCTGTTAGCCTGTTCCAGCGGTGAATTATTAGCATCGATTCTTTCTCCCGCCTTTAGCGTTGGGCCAGCAACCCTTTGGCAGCTTTGCCTCGACAGCACCCAGCAGCACCAGCGAGCTTTTTCGACCAATCTGGCTTTACCTCGAATTTCTTCAGTATTTTGTTGTATCCACGGCTTTAGCGATCCTTCTTTCCACTTTATCAAAGAATCCACCCTTTAGAGCCTTAGCCACCAGCAGCCCAGCGGCTCCATGCAGCACCACCTTAGCACCTTTAGCTCCAGCAGCATAACCAGTTACCAGCTCCAGCTTGATATCCAGCAGCCCACCACCAGCAGCACCTTTCAGCAAGACCAGCACCTCCAGCACCACCAACCGCTGATTCGGCTCCTTCTAAATCGGCTGAGATATCTCGTCTTTCTCTCTCTAAAATAGCTTCTTCTTGTTGACCATCGAACGAATCTTCAAACTCTTCTTCTTCTTCAGCTCGAACCAACGAAACACAAAGAACAAGAGATGAAACGAAAATGAAGAATAACTAGAAAGACACAAAAAAGAAAAATATCCGCGATTAGAAAAATATTTCAATTTAAATTTCTAAACACAAAACAAATTATCAATACACAATCAATAAGCTTACCACCTGTTTGTTCATTTTGTTTAATTTGATTGCTTGAAAATTCTTACGAAGGAAAAACACAAAGAAAGTTGATTGTTGTTTATTGTTTCAAGCTTGTAATCACTTTGCTTTGAAACTTTTTCGTTTCTGTATTTATATTGTCAACGAACTCTTCGTCCAAAGTCGGACCTACTATCGGTTTTTGGAAGTACAGTCAGAAACTGGAGACTGAAGGATGAATCGGCTTAGTGATTTATTATCATCAAGGAAATCCCAGAGCTCAATAAGAGTTCATATCTCAATGTTGCAATCGCCGCAAACCTAATCACGCATTTAATTAATACAAAAATGAATATCAAGTCATCGAAATTCACTGTTGTTTTTTTCGTTTAATGTAATCAGACAATAATCTGTGAAAATACTATTAACCAGAATTCACCAAGGATAAAATGTATGATTGGGTTCGTTTCCCTCGATTTGTCCTTTCTCACTTTAGACTGAAGGAGTTTTGTTGGTATAAAAAGAGAGAGAAAAATTGAAATAGATACAAATTGAGTTCGAGATTCAAACAACAAACATCAAACTAAAAACTATTAACTAAGTTCTTTCTAAAACTTTTGTTTCGAACTAAAAAGTGGTTTCTGCGTTTAGATTTCAATCGACAAAATCGAATTCATCAAAATGAACAAACAATTGGTAAATATTATTTAAGTTTATTTTCTTTAATTGATAATTTGTTTTCAGTTTGGAAATTTCAATTGGATTATTTTCTCTAATATTTCATCTCTTTTCGTCTTTCTAGTTATTCTTCATTTTCGTTTCATCTATTGTTCTTTGTAATTCGTTGGTTCGAGCTGAAGAAGAAGAAGAGTTCGAAGATTCTTTCGATGGTCAACAAAGAGAAAGAAGAGATATCTCAGCTGATTTAGAAGGAGCCGAATCAGCGGTTGGTGGTGTGGAGGTGCTGGTCTGCTTTCAAGAAAGGTGCTGGTGGTGGCGGAGCTGCTGATACCAAGCTGGTGGAGCAAGCTGCTGGAGCCAGCAAGGTGGTGCTGCTTATGGAGCCGCTGGAGCTGCCAGGCTAAAGGAGCCCTAAAAGGGTGGATTCGCTTCTGGAGCTTTTGCAAAAAGTATGGAAAGAAAGGAGGATTCAAAGCCGGTGGTGCTGGATAACAAGAAATACGGGCTTGTTAAGAAATCTGAGCCAAGGATTCAAATTCGGAGCTGCTGGTTATGGTGCTGGAGGTGCTGTCGGAGTAAAGCCCAAAGGAGGTTACGCTGGCGCTTCAGGATGGCTGGGTACAAGGAGGAAAAGTCGGTGGTGGTAAGGTCGCTGTTGAACTCAGGCCTGCTGAGCCAAGGCTGGAGCAGGAGGACAAGTGGATTTAAGAAAGCCGCTGGTGTTGCAGGAGCAGCTGGAGTTAAAGGAATCGGTGGAGGAGTTGGTTATGGATTCGGTAGATAACCTGTTTCTTTTTTTCGTGAATCAATTTCTAAGTACAGTATTTGTACTAGCAGCTCAAACTGTCGCAATATAAAAGTTTATCAAAATCTTCATCATTTGTAAATTAATTCAAAAAAGTTAATTGTTTAATTTCTTTAGCTGTAAAATCATCATCACCAAAAGCGAATCGCTTCCAACCAATAAAATTCTGTTTTCATTTCCAACTGTCTATCGAAAAGTAATCTCACCATTTATTAATTTAAACTTAATAAGTTAACCATATTCATCAATCAAATATCCTGTGTTAATCCGTTAATCTGCAATATTATTCACAATTGAATCATTTCAAATATTGGTTTTACCAGTATATTGATTCCACCAAAACTATCAAAGATAAAAATGTAAAATTCATAAAATTTCAGCAGAAAAAACTTGTAATATGTTGAAAGTGAAGCAAATTTAAAGTTAATCTGGACTAATTCAAATCACCTGAAATTACTGGAAATATGAAATGAGGAACGTTAATTGTCCAAATAATTAAATCTAAATGAAAGTTTCAATATTCACTTGTCTTTCTTACAATAGGCAAGAAGATTAGTTTCATCCAAGGAAAATACCAATCTGTTGGATCAAAGGAAGATCATAAGTCACTCATTAGTTGATCTGATTTTTTCTGTACCACCAAAAGTTGACAATCACCTTGAGCCAACATTTTCCTCAGTAGTTTAATCATATCATCTTCCTGGAAATCAAATTGAGAATAAAAAAAAATTGTTAAAGTTCATTCGAGTTACTCAGAGAAACAACAGTCAAACTTTGATTACCTGTCCAACTATTTCCGGATTGTCTAATTTAGAGTCAAGATTATAATATTGATCATCAATCTTTCTAAAAGCAATCCAGTGTTTCCGGGAAGTGAAAAAATTAACAGGGTTAATCCAATTGTAGAGACTTGAATTGTCCACTTTGGAATTGTCAACGTTTAATATGAAACCAAGAATATAATGTTCTGTCTATTGAAAAGTAATCTCACCATTTATTAATTTAAACTTAATAAGTTAACCATATTCATCAATCAAATATCCTGTGTTAATCCGTTAATCTGCAATATTATTCACAATATGAGAAGATACAAATATAATTAGTTAGAAATTGATTAAATTAGAATCAAGAAGAATTAACTAAGATAATTAATTGGTAACTTACTGTTATCGACTTTTTGAAAATCTTTCATTGCGATTGACGAATGTCTTTCGATTATTGACATTTGATCTGTCGTAAGGTTTTCGCCCAATTTTCTTACCGCCAACAAAATTTCACATCTTTTTTCATCGAAATCATTTCGAAGCAAATTACCGGTTTCGAATTGCCTTTCAAGCTAAAATGTTGGGGAAAGAGTAGAAGATATTTAAATTACTAAATTATTTGTTATAAATTAAACTTACCGACATTCCTCCAGATCAGACAATTGAGTGAGTAACCTTTCCAATTACTCTTCCTAATTAGCTTTTAGTTTATCCGTTTCATGGGCTTCTCTTGATGTCGATGTCATGATGAGTTGAGATAAAACTTTCAAATAATCAAATGATTCAATCTAATCAACCAGAAAAATTAAATCAAGAAAAAAATTAGACTCTTTAGTTAAGAGTTGAGACTTTGTGTATTTGTAGTACCAAAAATATAAAGTCTGAATGTTTTTATCTTTTTCTGGTCTGATCAGTAGATTTCGTCATTCAACCAAAGCTATTAATATAACAACGTTTAACAGATAATAACCCTCGAAGATCATCTCATTCTAGTAAAACTGTTGATCAAATTGAAAAAGTACTCGATCCCTGCTGATGAACCATACTAGGAAAGTCTCAGAAATAAGCTTCAGATCATTTTCGACACTCGGGACTAATCGCGATCCATTTATTTAAATATAACTGAACTAATACAATTTAGGATGTGGAAAGAAGCAAAAGTAAAAAGAAAGAGAAAATTAGAAAAAATTATAACTTTTGACCCTTGACACCTACAACATTGATTCTATTTTATGTTGGTGCAGAATTTAAAAAGCTGAAATGGTGGTTTTGATATTCTTGTAGCGGTTCAGATTTTCTTCAATGTTTGCTTCAAAAAACGTGAATCGTAATTATTGTGTGATGAGGAAATGAGCAACAACTTTGATTCCGTTAGAAACTTGGCTTCACATGACGAGCTCTTGAACAGAAATCGACTGATCATGAAATTTTGTGTCTGTAATTTGAATTTTTAAATATTAATTATGAGCAGGACAATTTTGTTGGAAAACAAGACCGACAGAAAATTGGTTTTACCAAAATTAATATACCATAATTTTGCGATAATTTTGATAAGGAAAAGATATCAATAAATCTGATAGATTAAGACCAACAAAGATCCAAGTAAAATTAAAAAGAAAACTGTAACCACAAAGACTAAGCAACCGGTAATACGATTTTCATTATTTACATCGAACTTACATAGAGAACTTGTTCGATTTCCTCGATTTTTCCTTCCTATCTTTCGACTGAGGGAGTTTTCTTGGTATAAAAAGAGTGAGAAAAATTAGAATCGATACAATTTGAGTTCGAGATTCAAACAACAAACATTGAACAAACAAAAAAGTTTTCTAATTTTTAAAGTGATAAACTCAAATTCATCAGAATGAACAAACAATTGGTAAATATTATTTTAGTTTATTTTCTTTAGTTGTTAATTTGTTTTGTGTTTAGAAACATCAATTGGATTATTTTCTCTTATTGTATTATTAATATTTTTCTATTTCTTTTCGTCTTTTTAGTTATTCTTCATTTTTGTTTCATCTCTTGTTCTTTGTGTTTCATTGGTTCGAGCTGAGGAAGAAGAAGAGTTCAAAGATTCGTTCGATGGTCAACAAGAAGAAGCTAAGAGAGAAAGAGATATCCGATTTAGAAGGAGCCGAATCTGCAGCTGGTGGTGCAGGAGTGCAGGTCTTGCCGCTTTTAAGAAAGGTGCTGGTGGTGGCGGAGCTGCTGGATACCAAGCAGGTAAAGCTGGAAAAGCTGGTTATGCTGCTGGAGCCAAGGGTGCTAAAGGTGGTGCTGCTTATGGAGCCGCTGGAGCTGCAGGGGCTAAAGGAGCCTCTAAAAGGGTGGATTCGCTTCTGGAGCTTTTGGTAAAAGTATGGAAAGAAAGGAGGACTGTGGTGCTGGATACAATAAGAAAATGGGTCTTGTCAAGACATTCGGAATGAGCCAAGGATTCAAATTCGGTAAAGCTGCTGGTTATGGTGCTGCTGGAGGTGCTGTCGGAGGTAAAGCCGCTAAGGGAGGCTATGCTGGAGCCTCAGGAGCAGTTGGACACAAAGGAGGAAAATTTGGTGGTAAAAACGGTTTCGCTGCTGGAGCTGCTGATGCTACTGGAGGTAAAGCTGGAGTTGCTGGAGCTGGTGGATTCAAGAAAGCCGCTGGTGCCACAGGAGCTTCTGGGTATAAAGCAACAAGTGGTAAAGGTGGTTCTGGGTTCGGTCGCTAATCTTAGCCAAATTTCACAGTCTTTTGTAATACTTTTCTCAATTATCCAATTTTTTGCATATGAAGACCAAGGAAACAAAAATTTAAACTCCTTGATAAATCTAATCTATTTTTTATTAATTAAGTCAGTCAAATGACAAAAACCCCTCAAAATAGTTCCGTCCACATCCATGAAACTACATACAGACTAACTCACTTCAATCACCACCAACAAGTTCCCTTACTACGACAAGCTGAATTCCAGGATATGTATTAAAAGATAAACTCAAGTTCCTTTCCCATTCCAAAACCGTCACAATTAACAGCAAAACTTTCAAATTCTTCTAATAAACATTGATTCTACTTAAAGTTGTTAACTCGAATTAAATTCTCATTTTAATAAATAATCAATTGGTGTCAATATAATTTTATTTTCGTACCAAAAAAATGTTTTCGTATATTCGATGCGACTATGTTTATCAACTTCTAATATGTAATTCAGTCAAAATTATTTGACTGTATAACCTCAGATCAACCAAGAGACACTCTTATTTATGATTCTAAATATGAATCATTTGTATTGTTTCATTCGAAAAGTTCTTAAGTGACTGACCTTCGATACGCCAGAACACTTTCACCAAAATCAAAAAGAAAAATTCTGGCATTGTTTCGGTTATTAATAAATCGATCGATTTATTTGGGACTATGGAAATTTACAGTAGGATGTAGGAGGTCAAATGAGATTTTTACTCAACAGTTTTCATATTAAAACTCTTCTGATTAATTCATTTAGTTTCTATTAATATTTAGTTCTAAGTCATAATCGTACTCGGGTTCAGATTCGGGTTTAATGTAAATTGTTATAACAATTGACTTTCGAGAGATGTCCGGATAGTTACAATCAATTTCCCAGCTTCGTAGTTTCTAAGCTGTTATATGCTTTCTGAAGATTTTGTATTTAAAAATATTTCATCATGAAATGATTGAAATCATGTAGAGTCAAAGTTAGAAAGCTTTAATTTAGGCCCAGAGGAATAATCTACGTTTTCGGCAAACAGATCAATAAGTTGAAAATTGACACATAATTTTAATTGTTGATTATTCGTCAACCAGTGAACTTTAATCATTTAAATTGACATGAATGATAGAAAAAGCTACGAGAATTCTGATGCTATTATAAAAATTGTAATTAAGAAAAATTTGTATCATTATAAGTTGAATTAAACTTTTACGGGCTTAATTGTTAAGTTCAAAATGTATGGCGGAGTTTTGATTAATTTAGATTTTGATGCAAATTTTTTAAAATCGAAAATTAAAGGCTGACCTTTACTCTATCTGGTAATGTGAAAGAATTATAATTAACTTATAATCCGAATGCATCTTTATATCGGTTTTCTTATTCAAAATTATTTGGAGTGAAATTATTTCAATCGAACTCTAGATTTTCCTTAAATAA
Source organism: Panonychus citri (assembly GCF_014898815.1). Taxonomy (NCBI): domain Eukaryota; kingdom Metazoa; phylum Arthropoda; class Arachnida; order Trombidiformes; family Tetranychidae; genus Panonychus; species Panonychus citri. The sequence goes on from NW_026515540.1 coordinate 233,696, forward strand.
ATTAGAAGCAAAGTTATCTGTATTTGGAATCTTCAATATACAGCCATCGACTTTGAGTTTGCAACCACTTTTAATTTACTCACGACGATAATGATAATCAATGAGAGATTAATGATCAATAAGTTAACCCAAAGATAATAATCAATGTCCTCTCAATCAACTGGTGTTATCTTTTCAAATGGGCATCCGATTAGATTTATCTGTGACTAATTATCAGTAACTGCGCAAGTATATTAAAAGCGGTTGCAAACTCAAAGTCAATGGCTGTATAACAGCATAAATTTAAAGTGATTTGCAACAATTCATTTGACAATTAATGATATGCAAACGTCCTGTCGATTCAACCATTTGTATCGAAACTTACAACAATTAACAGAAGTAAATGAATCAAATGGGTTTTTCTCCCTCTGTTTGTCCTTTCTCACTTTGGACTGAAGGAGTTTTTTTGGTATAAAAAGAGAGAGAAAAATTAGAATCGATACAATTTGAGTTCGAGATTCAAACAACAAACAACAAACTAACTACAATTAACAAAGTTTACAAATTTTCTTAATAAAACATTCACCTAGTTTTCTAATTATTAAAGTGATCAAATCTAATTCATCAAAATGAACAAACAATTGGTAAATATTATTTTAGTTTATTTTCTTTAGTTGTTAATTTGTTTTGTGTTTAGAAACATCAATTGGATTATTTTCTTATTGTATTATTATTTTTCTATTTTCGTCTTTTATTCATTTTGTTTCATCTCTTGTTCTTTGTGTTTCGTTGGTTCGAGCTGAGGAAGAAGAAGAGTTCAAAGATTCGTTCGATGGTCAACAAAGAGAAAGAAGAGATATCTCAGCCGATTTAGAAGGAGCCGAATCTGCAGCTGGTGGTGCTGGAGGTGCTGGTCTTGCTGCTTTTAAGAAAGGTGCTGGTGGTGGCGGAGCTGCTGGATACCAAGCAGGTAAAGCTGGAAAAGCTGGTTATGCTGCTGGAGCCAAGGGTGCTAAAGGTGGTGCTGCTTATGGAGCCGCTGGAGCTGCTGGTGGGGCTAAAGGAGCCTCTAAAAAGGGTGGATTCGCTTCTGGAGCTTTTGGTAAAAAGTATGGAAAGAAAGGAGGATTCGCTAAAGCCGGTGGTGCTGGATACAATAAGAAAATGGGTCTTGTCAAGACATTCGGAATGAGAGGATTCAAATTCGGTAAAGCTGGTTATGGTGCTGCTGGAGGTGCTGTCGGAGGTAAAGCCGCTAAGGGAGGCTATGCTGGAGCCGCAGGAGCAGCTGGATACAAGGGAGGTAAAACTGGTGGTGCTAAAGGCTATGCCGGTGGAGCTAAAGGTGCAGCTGGTGGTAAAGCTGGAGTTGTGGAGCTGGTGGGTTCAAGAAAGCTGGTGCTGCAGGAGCTGCTGGAGTTACCGCTGCAGGTGGTGGTTATGGATTCGGTCGATAAGGTTCCTTCATTTTTCAACTTTCCCATTCTCTAAGTCACAACTATTGTAATAAAAAATTTCTCGAAAATTTAAAAACAAAATAAATTGTTACTTTTACTATTTAACTATCAATATTTTTTATTTATTTTATTTATAATTCTAATCAATCGCTCAAATTATCCAATAGATGCGCAAATACTTCTCTTGAACCAGACATTCAGCAACAGGAACATACTCTTCCTCTCATCAAATCAGAATTTACAATCAACTCTAACGTACTTGCATGAACATCCAACATGAATGAATGAAAGTGAATCCTTTTCTTGTAACTTAAACCAGACCGTTATTGTTGTTTTCTAGGAATTCACGAGCAAAAAAGCGGACTAGTGCATCTTCATCTCGAAAAGCTTTAAGTTACAATCCAATTCCACCTGTTGCTGAATCTCTGATATTGAGATGCGATGATTTTGAAACATCTTTTCATTGAACTTTCCTCTTAGACAACCTATTCGAACTGTTTTAAGCAAAAAAAATTTTGATCTCCAATAAAATCCGTTGATGATTATCACAAGAAAGGATTTATAGTGATTAATTCACTGATATTCAGAGTAATCATTTCAGCTTCCAAACAGATAGAAAAATCGATTGATTAGGTAGACAGATTCACTTGGATTCATTGGTGGATCAAACAGGTTGATGGCGATCAAAGTCAAGAAGCGAACTTGACTTTGTGGATGTCGTAAATTGTCTTGAAGATGATTGAAAAATAAATTCTCGAAAAACTCTCGATTAAAAACATCTTTAGAATCGATAGAGTCATCATATTGATAGAAGAATACAAATCCTTGCAAAATAATCGGATTTCCTGAAATAAAATGGAAATCAAGATTAGAAGTTAAATTGTAATTGAAAAAAAGCAAAAAAACTTACTCGAAAAGGAGAGTAAAGAAATCATTTTTAAATTCGGTAAACAATTCAGATGCACGAAGTAAACTCAATGCAAATCGATTCACTCAAGATCGTTTTCCTTTGAATTGGTTCCTTGAAAGGTCATATTGACCTTTCATAACCTTAGAAAAGGTTAACATAACCTTCACTATGGTTAGTAACATCCAGTGACCTAAACAATCGATTCACTCAAGATCGTCACAAACCCTCGGTCAGTGGATCTCCTTTCGTTGATCTGTGTAACCAGGCTCGATACATCGATGTTGGCGATCGGGGTCAAGGCAATGATGAAGGGCTCCAGAATCTTTTGTTCAACACAATCAAAAAGTTTAGCAGGCATCTTAAGTAATTATGATTAACACTGACAATTTACTCTTTTTTTAATGCATTTATATATTTTTCTTTTTTCTTCCCCTTAGTCTCTCTCCAAATTGGATATCTCAACTAAATTCCACTGGATGTTACTAGCCATAGTGAAGGTTATGTTAACCTTTTCTAAGGTTACAAAAGGTCAATATGACCTTTCAAGGAACCAATTCAACATTCGCTAAAGCCGGTGGTGCTGGATACAATAAGAAAATGGGTCTTGTCAAGACATTCGGAATGAGCCAAGGATTCAAATTCGGTAAAGCCGCTGGTTATGGTGCTGCTGGAGGTGCTGTCGGAGGTAAAGCCGCTAAGGGAGGCTATGCTGGAGCCGCAGGAGCAGCTGGATACAAGGGAGGTAAAACTGGTGGTGCTAAAGGCTATGCCGGTGGAGCTAAAGGTGCAGCTGGTGGTAAAGCTGGAGTTGCTGGAGCTGGTGGGTTCAAGAAAGCCGCTGGTGCTGCAGGAGCTGCTGGAGTTACCGCTGCAGGTGGCAAAGGTGGTTATGGATTCGGTCGATAAGGTTCCCTTCATTTTTTCAACTTTCCCATTCTCTAAGTCACAACTATTGTAATAAAAAATTTCTCGAAAATTTAAAAACAAAATAAAAATACTTCTCTTGAACCAGACATTCAGCAACAGGAACATACTCTCTCTCTCTCTCTGGCGCAGAGGGTTGAAGCCACTGTCCTCGTTAATCGAGGTTGTGAGTTCGAGACCCGGTGATGCATTAGTCGAGGATGACCCAATGAGAAAGAGAGGGCAGCACCCGTCAGCTGAAATGGCTCCTGCGAGGGAGTCAGCCTCCCTAGGTGGTGACACCTAGAAGGGGTAAGACGGGGGGAGAATCGGCTCTGGGGGGAGCTAGTGACATACCCGAGACATTTACTTACTTGTAAAAATGAAAGATTGAGTAACAATTAAAGAAAAAATAGTACCGTCACAGACGACTAGTAAGGTCCGCCGGCAAAAGCGCAAGATAGCGCGGTCCGGTACCACTAGCCAACGTCGAGCAGTGCGGCACCACACGGCTGTTCGCAGAGTGGTGGAATGTCCGGAAACATAGACCTAATCTCTCCCTTTAAGATTAGAAGTTAAATTGTAATTGAAAAAAAGCAAAAAAACTTACTCGAAAAGGAGAGTAAAGAAATCATTTTTAAATTCGGTAAACAATTCAGATGCACGAAGTAAACTCAATGCGTAAATCGATTCACTCAAGATCGTTTTCCTTTGAATTGGTTCCTTGAAAGGTCATATTGACCTTTTGTAACCTTAGAAAAGGTTAACATAACCTTCACTATGGTTAGTAACATCCAGTGGAATTTAGTTGAGATATCCAATTTGGAGAGAGACTAAGGGGAAGAAAAAAGAAAAATATATAAATGCATTAAAAAAAGAGTAAATTGTCAGTGTTAATCATAATTACTTAAGATGCCTGCTAAACTTTTTGATTGTGTTGAACAAAAGATTCTGGAGCCCTTCATCATTGCCTTGACCCCGATCGCCAACATCGATGTATCGAGCCTGGTTACACAGATCAACGAAAGGAGATCCACTGACCGAGGGTTTGTGACGATCTTGAGTGAATCGATTGTTTAGGTCACTGGATGTTACTAACCATAGTGAAGGTTATGTTAACCTTTTCTAAGGTTATGAAAGGTCAATATGACCTTTCAAGGAACCAATTCAAAGGAAAACGATCTTGAGTGAATCGATTTACGCATTGAGTTTACTTCGTGCATCTGAATTGTTTACCGAATTTAAAAATGATTTCTTTACTCTCCTTTTCGAGTAAGTTTTTTTGCTTTTTTTCAATTACAATTTAACTTCTAATCTTGATTTCCATTTTATTTCAGGAGATTTCCAGGAAATCCGATTATTTTGCAAGGATTTGTATTCTTCTATCAATATGATGACTCTATCGATTCTAAAGATGTTTTTAATCGAGAGTTTTTCGAGAATTTATTTTTCAATCATCTTCAAGACAATTTACGACATCCACAAAGTCAAGTTCGCTTCTTGACTTTGATCGCCATCAACCTGTTTGATCCACCAATGAATCCAAGTGAATCTGGTCTACCTAATCAATCGATTTTTTCTATCTGTTTGGAAGCTGAAATGATTACTCTGAATATCGAGTGAATTAATCACTATAAATCCTTTTCTTGTGATAATCATCAACGGATTTTATTGGAGATCAAAAATTTTTTTTTGCTTAAAACAGTTCGAATAGGTTGTCTAAGAGGGAAAGTTCAATGAAAAGATGTTTCAAAATCATCGCATCTCCAATATCAGAGATTCAGCAACAGGTGGAATTGGATTGTAACTTAAAGCTTTTCGAGATGAAGATGCACTAGTCCGCTTTTTTTGCTCGTGAATTCCTAAAGAAAACAACAATAACGGTCTGGTTTAAGTTACAAGAAAAGGATTCACTTTCATTCATTCATGTTGGATGTTCATGCAAGTACGTTAGAGTTGATTGTAAATTCTGATTTGATGAGAGGAAGAGTATGTTCCTGTTGCTGAATGTCTGGTTCAAGAGAAGTATTTGCGCATCTATTGGATAATTTGAGCGATTGATTAGAATTATAAATAAAATAAATAAAAAATATTGATAGTTAAATAGTAAAAGTAACAATTTATTTTGTTTTTAAATTTTCGAGAAATTTTTTATTACAATAGTTGTGACTTAGAGAATGGGAAAGTTGAAAAAATGAAGGGAACCTTATCGACCGAATCCATAACCACCTTTGCCACCTGCAGCGGTAACTCCAGCAGCTCCTGCAGCACCAGCGGCTTTCTTGAACCCACCAGCTCCAGCAACTCCAGCTTTACCACCAGCTGCACCTTTAGCTCCACCGGCATAGCCTTTAGCACCACCAGTTTTACCTCCCTTGTATCCAGCTGCTCCTGCGGCTCCAGCATAGCCTCCCTTAGCGGCTTTACCTCCGACAGCACCTCCAGCAGCACCATAACCAGCGGCTTTACCGAATTTGAATCCTTGGCTCATTCCGAATGTCTTGACAAGACCCATTTTCTTATTGTATCCAGCACCACCGGCTTTAGCGAATCCTCCTTTCTTTCCATACTTTTTACCAAAAGCTCCAGAAGCGAATCCACCTTTTTTAGAGGCTCCTTTAGCCCCACCAGCAGCTCCAGCGGCTCCATAAGCAGCACCACCTTTAGCACCCTTGGCTCCAGCAGCATAACCAGCTTTTCCAGCTTTACCTGCTTGGTATCCAGCAGCTCCGCCACCACCAGCACCTTTCTTAAAAGCGGCAAGACCTGCACCTCCAGCACCTCCAACCGCTGATTCGGCTCCTTCTAAATCAGCTGAGATATCTCGTCTTTCTCTTTCTAAAATAGCCTCTTCTTGTTGACCATCGAACGAATCTTCGAACTCTTCTTCTTCCTCAGCTCGAACCAACGAAACACAAAGAACAAGAGATGAAACGAAAATGAAGAAAAACTAAAAAGACGAAAAGAAATAGAAAAATATTAATAATACAATAAGAGAAAATAATCCAATTGATGTTTCTAAACACAAAACAAATTAACAACTAAAGAAAATAAACTAAAATAATATTTACCAATTGTTTGTTCATTTTGATGAATTAGATTTGATCACTTTAATAATTAGAAAACTAGGTGAATGTTTTATTAAGAAAATTTGTAAACTTTGTTAATTGTAGTTTGTTGTTTGTTGTTTGAATCTCGAACTCAAATTGTATCGATTCTAATTTTTCTCACTCTTTTTATACCAAAAACCTCCTTCAGTCCAAAGTGAGAAAGGACAAACTTCGGAAAACAAACTATTTTCGTCGCAATTTCGATGTAACGTACATGAAAATCCAATTAACGGTCGGTCTGAGATCTTAATTTCTTCCAATTTCCCGCAGATCTTTCAGTTCGGAGTCTTAATTAATGAGATTAATGAGATATCTTTTCCAATTATCTTATTGGTAAAACCGATTTTCTGTCGGTCTTGTTTTCACAAAATTTGCTTGTTAATTAAAAATTCAAATCACAGCTAAAAAATTTCATGATCTATCGATGCACATCCATGAGTTTGTCATGGTGATCTATCAGTTCTTATTTCCTAACTGAATAAAATTTCAAGTCTCTTTCCTCAATGTCAAGCTGACACTTAAATTGATCACTAATCTGAGCTCAAATATGTTCACATACAATTTAACTTCTTATTGGTTAGAAAAAGCTTTTTCAATTAATAGTAAATAAAATGATCTCAATCAATAATCACAACCTTATTATGATTTAAGGAAAAAACAAATGGAAACAAAAGGAAATGATAACATTACAAAAAATCTTGGTTCAGATCTACGAAAAATGTTTATTCAAACGAGAATCTGTAAATACATTTATTGCTTAGCACAATTAAACTGTAGCTAAATTACTGTTCTCGTTCAGGGGAATTTAAAGAGAACTAATTTAAAATATTTCTCTTAAATTCCAGTAGTCTAGAGTTTGCATCTCCATGATTCTTGACAAAGTTCGATCGAAGGCAAACATTTCTTCTTGTCCACTAAAAAGATCAGTCGAATCTTTGACCTGAGAAAATTTTATTCCTAAATCATCCATTAGTGCTCTTTGATCATCACTTATATCGTCGCTTGTACTATTAACCATGAACAGTTCTTTAACTGGAACTATCGATGAGAAAAGACATCTCACCTGTGTAAGAATAAAAGAGATTCAATTAATACATAATTGGTTCATAATAGAAAATTTAATTACTTTATTATCGTAAAAGGTATCGATCAAAGTGATGAATCTTCTCGCCTGCGTTTTTAATTTCAAATTTAACTGAGGTATATCTCGGATAATAACAGTGTGAAATAATTGACTGAGTGTCAGATAATCAACGGCACCAAGAGGCTGGAAAAGAAAAAGGTCAAAACAGAATTGTGAGAATTTTTGTCAAGTGATGTTTTCCAAATTAAATACGAACCCTATCACAAAGTTCTGAAAAAGTAGAGTCCAAAACCCGACCACAGGTTTTATTAAATGTCACATTCCGTCCCATGATTACGATGGTTCTTGGCCGAACTGTGTCGGTTTCTCGGCTTGCGAATATTTTGAACAATCGATCCAATTCGTTATCGGCTTTTTCTTCATCTTTCCTGTTTATCAAATCAATTTGAAATGAAAAATTAGATTATTAATTAACGAATTTTGAGTTAATTGCTGAGGTAAATTCTTACAGTAGATAAATGTTTTGCTTCGATGGAAGTGACTTTTGACGATAATCAATTCCAGAGTCTAAGGCCATCGATTGGCAATGTTCTTTAAGCAAAGGTATAAACGGAAGGAAAGCACTTCTTTGTAGTCCATTTTTGTACAAATCTAAAATTGTAAATAAATCAATGAGAAGAAAAAAGTTAGTTAATTAGTTCTGATTTTCTGTGACTCCATTTGACTCACCAACCATCGGGAGGTCGATTAGATGTTGCCACAAGAATTACTCCTCTAGAGAAAAGTTCAATGAAAAGATGTTTCAAAATCATCGCATCTCCAATATCGGTAACCTGGAATTCATCCAAACAGAGTAACCATGACTCTTGGACCAGAGATTCAGCAACAGGTGGAATTGGATTGTAACTTAAAGCTTTTCGTGATGAAGATGCACTAGTCCTCTTTTTTTGCTCGTGAATTCCTAAAGAAAACAACAACGATTAATAAGATATCAGATCATCTCTTTGCCTCTCATCAAATCAGAATCAACAATCAACTCTAACGTACTTGCATGAACATCCAACATGAATGAATGAAAGTGAATCCTTTTCTTGTGATAATCATCAACGTGACAAGTTTGATAAAACAGATCCATTAACATGGTTTTCCCACATCCAACTGACCCATACAGATAAAGGCCTTTAACTTTACGATTAGATCTAATCTCTTGTTTAAATATCTGAGTGTGAAAGAGAAAGAGTGAGGTAAGATGATCAGTTAATTGTTCCAAATAAGAAGTGGATCAAAAAAACTCACCTTAGACATTAAACTTGGTTTAACCAGCTTGTAACCTCTAAGTTGCTCATCAATTTCTTGAAAAGTTTGAGCTACTTTATATTGATATTCATCATGTTCAATCTCTTTGTTTTTAACCTTCCGTTCATAGATACTCAGGAAATTATCTGGAAAAGAAAACAAAGGAAAAAGGAATAAGAAAATCAATTAGAACAATCAAGTGACAATGAGAGAGATAGAAAAAAAATGTAAATTCTTACCATCACTTTTCTTTACATTATCAACCAGTAAACAAAATGTTCGCTTGGTTGGTAAAGAGAAGAAGCAGAAATTTCTTGGTGAAAGAAAATTTCGAGTCAAGTTCATGATGAATCAACTAGTAGGAGAACAATTAAATTCTCAATTGGGTATTGATTAACATCGAGAAAATTAAATTAGATTGAGATTATTAAGAAAAATGTTAAACGGACAAGATCAAATCAAGGTTAGTAAAGTAAGAAAACATCATCATCACTGAGGATTAACAAAAGCCAATAAAATTGTTATCAATCGGTTGAAACAATAATACACTAAATTAACATAATTGCACGAATTGAATGATTAAAAGTATTTATTAATAACTCTAATTAATTGATAAGATTAATTAGATTGCACTGTCACAGAATCAGAGTTAATTTTTCAAAAGAACAAAAAGTAAACAGACAACAGAGTCGCCTATCGGAATTGATGAAAACTATTTTCTAAAAACCGATTTTGTTGATAATTTTGTTTACTAATTTAGAATTACTTTTAATTTAGTTTCCATTTTTGATTTGATTTGGCTGATTGATTGAATTCATTCGTTCACCAAATTGATCAGGTTAGTGTTTACTATTAACATTCTAATTGATTTTGATGTGACGTTGAAATAATGAAAACATTAAAGGTTAGTCATTGTGATTGTGATCAATTGGTATTCATTTGATTGAATGATTAATGATTAATTGTTATTATTATTACTCTTTGAGGTGATAATTTAATCAATTCAATCAGATTGTGAAAGACTTACTATGATTTGTGTTTGAATTTACTCCTGAACTCGTGTTGTGCCTTTGAAAGAGATAGAGATTCATTTACTTTGTTTTTCTAATTTTGTAATGTGATTTTTTCCTTAATTTAATTTTTCTGGTTGATTAGATTGAATCATTTGATTATTTGAAAGTTTTATCTCAACTCATCATGACATCGACATCAAGAGGAGCCCATGAAACGGATAAACTAAAAGCTAATTTGGAAGAGCAATTGGAAAGGTTAATCACTCAATTGTCTGATCTGGAGGAATGTCGGTAAGTTTAATTTCTAACAATTAGTTGGTAATTTTAATTGATTGGAGGTTTTTCTCAATGCTCACAGGGAAGAACTCGATGATGAGGAATACGAAGAGACTCGAAGTCAAACACTGGAACAATTAAAAGAATTCAATGATTACCTCAACGATATTGTCTCTGGAAACATCACCTTAGTTGACCAACTGGGAGCATATCAATTGGTATTGCTACTTAATTAATCAGTTTAACCCTTTGATTGGTCAACTAATTTTTTCTGTAACACTCATTTTCCCTCAGGCTATTCAAGCAGCAATCAGTAGTGCTTTCAAAACACCCGAAGTCATCAGAATGTTTGCTCGTAAACAACCCGATCAATTGAGAATCAAATTATCAGAGGTGAAGAGATAATTAGTTCAATGTTTATATGCAATTTAATTTAAATATCTTCTACTCTTTTCCCAACAATTTAGCTTGAAAGGCAATTCGAAACCGGTAAATTGCCTCGAAATGATTTCGATGAAAAAAGATGTGAAATTTTGTTGGCGTTAAGAAAATTGGGCGAAAACCTTACGACAGATCAAATGTCAATAATCGAAAGACATTCGTCAATCGCAATGAAAGATTTCCAAAAGTCGATAACAGTAAGTTAGCAATTAATTATCCTTTAATTAATTCTTCTTGATTCTAATTTAATCAATTTCTAACTAATTCTCTTTGTATCTTCTCATATTTTCAGGTATTAGTGACCAAGTCTTGAAGGAAACAGGATCTCATTTGAAAAAGTCTCTTAATTAACTTTCACTTTGTTGATCAATTTTCAATATAATTATTATTCATTTTCAAACAACCATGAAGGTTATAATCACAATTACTCAGTCAATTACTCTAATCCTTGATTATTGCTTCTTCATTGCAAAACTGTAAAGTTCACAATTAAACAATATGGTTCATCATCAAGTAGTTTATTTACATTTTTTTTCACCAAAATTGAAAATAAATGCAAACAATTTGATGGATTAAGTTTGTGAATTTTTTATTGATCACAGAAAAACTTTTGAAACTTTTTTTACTTGAGCTTCGACTTAACCATTTGCTTGAAGTGACTTCTAATTAGGTTAATCACATGATCGGAGAGGTAGAGGTTATGATTGGGTCGGTTATCGATTTGGGGTTTGGGTTTAAATTGATTGGCAAAGTTTTGGAATTGAATTTTTTGACAGTTTTGAACAGAAAGGGAAGACTAATTCTGATTGTGGCAAAAAGTTAATTTGGTGGAGTCAATCGAAATTGATTTGTGATTATTTGGTTTTGGCGAAGCCTATTTTTGAGTTTTTAGTAATTAAATGATTAAATTGTTACGAAAATAGCTTTGGATAATCAAAAGAGTAACGTTGGTACGTTTTTGTTTTCATAGTAGTTTTTGGATACGAATACTTTGGCTTTGAGTTATGAGTAACATGAGAAGAGAGAGTTGATAAAGTTTATCGACCGAATCCATAACCAGCTCCTCCGCCAACGCCTTTAACTCCAGCGGCTCCTGCAGCACCAGCGGCCTTCTTAAATCCACCAGCTCCAGCAGCTCCTGCTTTACCTCCAGCTGCACCTTTAGCTCCAGCGGCATAACCTTTAGCACCACCAACTTTGCCTCCTTTGTATCCAGCTGCTCCTGCTGCTCCAGCATAGCCTCCCTTAGCGGCTTTACCTCCGACAGCACCTCCAGCAGCACCATAACCAGCGGCTTTACCGAATTTGAATCCTTGGCTCATTCCGAATTTCTTGACAAGACCGACTTTCTTATTGTAACCTGCTCCACCGGCTTTAGCGAATCCTCCTTTCTTTCCATACTTTTTACCAAAAGCTCCAGAAGCGAATCCACCCTTGGCAGCAGCTCCCTTGGAACCACCAGCGGCTCCAGCGGCTCCATAAGCAGCACCACCTTTAGCACCCTTGGCTCCAGCAGCATAACCAGCTTTTCCAGCTCCACCAGCTTTGTATCCAGCAGCTCCGCCACCACCAGCACCTTTCTTAAAAGCAGCAAGACCTGCACCTCCAGCACCACCAACCGCTGATTCGGCTCCTTCTAAATCAGCTGAGATATCTCTTCTTTCTCTTTGTTGACCGTCGAAAGAATCTTCGAACTCTTCTTCTTCTTCAGCTCGAACCAACGAAACACAGAGAACAAGAGATGAAACAAAAATGAAGAATAACTAAAAAGACGAAAAGAAATAGAAAAATATTAGTACAATAAGAGAAAATAATCCAGTTGAAATTTTGAAAGACAAAAAAATCGATCAGTTAACTTAAATAATATTTACCAATTGTTTGTTCATTTTGATGAATTTGATTTGATCACTTTAAAAATTAGAAAACTAGGTGAATGTTTTAGCAAGAAAGTTTGTAAACTTTGTTAATTGTAGTTTGTTGTTTGTTGTTTGAATCTCGAACTCAAATTGTATCGATTCTAATTTTTCTCTCTCTTTTTATACCAAAAAAACTCCTTCAGTCGAAAGTGAGAAAGGACAAATCGAGGAAAACAAACCCGAACATCACTTTGTCCTTGGTTATTATTTTTCTTCACAAATTCGATTCAAATGATTTAGAATAAAATCTCTAACTAATTATCAGGTTAGTTTATTTTCGGTGATCACAATTCCTTTGAATAGAACTTACTCAGTCTTGGAATAGATTTATTGATCTCACTTACAAACGCAGTTTTGTTTCGTTGGTGAAATCAAGGAGCCATATCTCCGCTCGACTGTAGTTACCAGTTCGTTAGTAATCATATTGAGAGATAAAATTTATGTTCTAATGTGATATTATTCGTACATTCATAGTATTTAGTGTTTCAATTTGCTTAACTTTGTCGGAAATTCCATATAAAGCAATTAACTTTTTTCGCTACTTTTACACCAATCAGGTAATCAAATCATAGAGCTTGAAATCATAGGTTAACAATTGGATTGGAAATTATTACCATAGATTATCATAAACAGGAAAAGAATGGGAAATATTAATTATCTGGTGAAAGATTTCACCTTCTCTACGATAATTAATCAAAGTAGTAAAAAGTTAATATTTGTAAATCAACTTTTCTCTTGATGGTTGACGAATCAATGTTATTCAAGTTTTCTTACAATTAACAGAAAAGTTTTGTACTTTACAAAATTTGATAACACAATTGACGATTGTTAATTGTATGCATAAATCTACTCTTATTGTATTTGAATAAGAGATGAGATTATTATTGTTGTTAAATTAAGAAATATCAAAAAAAAATGTTGATTTTCAGAGGAAGAATATTAATCTTTGTTATTCCGGTGAAATCTTTTCTCTTCCGGGTCAAATCCACGTTCCTTTGACCCAAATAAAGCCCATTCGGGTGTTTCTAATGCATAATCAAGAGCATCAAAATCTACCTCTCCATCGGTATCGTAGTATCTTTGAACTAATTCAAGATATTTATCGAAATCAATCCATGTGTGCCATTTGTCGTTAATCTTGAATCGTTTTTGAGCAATTAAGATACAATTAGAATGTTCATGTTCAGATACAATCTCCCAGTTATGATCGATTTCCGCAGCCAAAGCTTGGCCAAATTTAACAACCTCTTCATGCCAAGGGACATTTTCCATGGTGATTTTTGACGCTTTACTGGTACCACAGAAAGTAACTCCCTTAATCTCAATGAAATCGGGATTACCAGTGACAACAAGATCGGCATAATTTTCAATTTCCTCGGTGTTCCATTCCTTTACGAGAGTCAATCGGTAAACAGTTCGAATCTTTTTATGGTGTAAAGCCTCCAAACTGAATATAAATCGATCCCATGAATTTTTGAACAAAGGTCGATCAATACGTTTCAATGATTCGGGTGTTGAAGCGTCAACAGAAACGTATAATTGAGTGACTGGTGTTAGGTTGCGAATTTCTTCAGGAAATTGGGCATTGGTGACTAGAAAAGTTGATATTCCTTTTTTATGGAGTAATTTGAGAAGCTCATTGATTTTCGGGTACATGATTGGTTCACCGACAAGAGAGAGAGCACAATGTCGAACCTTGAAACCTTCTTCGATTCTTTCAGGAATCACACCGGGAACACCTTTAAATTCATTGATCATTTTAACATGATTCTTTATTATCTCTTCAACAATGAAATCAGGTTCATTCATTTTCCATTTCCATTCGGTTCCAACTGGATTAGTGTGATGTCGCCAACAGAATACACATTTATTGGCACAGGCAAGACTGGGGGTTGTCTCCATGCACCGATGGCTCTCTATCCCATAAAAGGTGTGCTTATAACAACCACCTCTACCTCGAAGCATTGATTTAGTCCATCGGCACATTTTAACGGCCGAATGTGAACCAACCAACTTGTATCCTTGTTTCTTAAGATTTTTTCTTATAATCTCATTTGTCATCTCTTTAATATCTCCAGTGTCTTTGTCACCCTTTCCCATACTCGGAACTAAATCTTCAATATCACCAATATCATTTTTCTTTTTTTCTTCATCTTCATCACTATCATCGGAATCGTAGTCATCATTGTCTTCACCTTTGTCGTTTCCATTGTTTTTGATACCATCGTCTTGTTGTTTTTTGTCATTTCCAATCCAATAATCGTCTTTGGAGAAAAGTACTTCTTGGTCTATTTCATCGATCCATGAAGATGATTTTTTCGATTGTATTAAAATCACAAGGCCACTTAATATTTCGTTAGACCAACTATTTACTGCTCCATTAATGTCATCCTCATTATCTTCATCGAACAGATAATTTCCATGGATTTTGGTCGCTCCATGTTCAATAAACAAGCTTGACAAATCTTTTGCTACTTTGTTGAAATTTTCACCGTAAACAGAGTTTCCCAAACCAAATATAGAAAATGATAGTTTTCTCATCTCGGAATCATAATCACCCATTTTAACAGAATTAATGAATTTCTCTGCAGATTCTGGTGGTTTACCTCCATCATGAGTAGAAACAAAAAGGATCATTGTTGTCTCGCAAACATTAATAATTCCATTACTTTCCAAGGCTTTTTTAAAGTCAAAATCAGTAACATCAGCTAGAATAGGCTTAATGTTACCAAATTTTCCGTCAATTTGCTTAATTTTATCATAAAATGAGGAGGCTAAAGACTTAGCAGTTCCAGTTAGAGTTGCATATAAGATAAATATTACATGAGGTGGATCATCAATCAAATTGCCACATGAACCAGTACCATCGACAGTTTTACAGGTAAAATTACCACAAGTATCTTGACAGCAACCAGATTGTTCGTCATCATCATTAACAGAAGGTTTAATTTTTTTCTCAAGCTCTTTTAATTGTTTCTTATTCCGGTAAATGTAGGCAACAGCAAAAGTTGATAAAACCAAAGGCATAAAGAATCTGTTAGACAAAAGTCCATTTAAACCTGGAATATTGAAAAATCTATCCATTGCAGGTTAACACTGAAACTATAGCCAATCAAAGGAACAATTAATTAACAATTATTAAAATTAACAATAGATGACAATAACAATTAATCAAAGAGTTAAACTTAATCAACAGGAACAAAACACATTCACATTGATCATCAGCGAAAATGTTACCATGGCAACTCAATGTTTCCATAGAAACAAATGTAAACAAAATTGTTCATTTTCAATTTTGATTATCGTTCAAGTTAATTATGATTTAGAGTTTTTGATTGTTCTTTTTTTGATTTTGTTTTATTAATTATATTCTATTGAATCTTGTGATCACTTTGATTGTTGATTTTAAATGGCCCAGTTTGAGAGATCCGTTGATGTTCATGAT
Organism: Panonychus citri; assembly: GCF_014898815.1. Lineage (NCBI taxonomy): Eukaryota > Metazoa > Arthropoda > Arachnida > Trombidiformes > Tetranychidae > Panonychus > Panonychus citri. The sequence goes on from NW_026515540.1 coordinate 249,526, forward strand.
TCTGACGGTGAAGATGAATGTGACTGGACAAAAGAAGCTCAATTTATTGTTAAGGAGTTTGAATCTGTTGTTAATTATATTAGTGTTTCAACTAAATTGGATCAAAGTGATCACCTAATCTACTTTAATTGTGAAACCAAAGAAGGTGATAAATATTGTATCGAGTTGACTGCTGCTGGATTTAGAATTGTATCCAATCTGTTTGATACAATTGACGAGGATAAAAAAATTGTCCATGAGGAGGAAAATGATGAAGGACAAGAGAAAATATTAAATTCAGTTTTCTATGAAACTATGAATGCACTTCTCGATAAGATGAGTCCACTTTATCGAATTGCTTTCAGTAATCAACTGATTGAGAAGCTCAATAGTCATATTAACCAGTGATCAAAGGAACCATGACAAAGTGTCAAAGTGTTAATTTCCAATCAATTTTATTCCATGTCAACAATTGTCAAAGTTAAAAACATCGTCCAACAAATTTTTTGATTGTAAGAAATCAACTAATTGACAAATTAAAAGTCTTACAATGCTAATTGTACACATGACTGATAAATCATTCGAATGATTCATTTAATTGTCTATTAGCGAGTTCAAACTGTGATTCAGACAATTTGATTTTCGGTAATGAAGGTAATCATAAATCTTTAAACTGTTGTAAAATCAGTTGATTGTGAAAAAATCGAGATACTTTAAGTACTCTTGATTGAGAGAATCAGTAAATTGTTTAATCTCAAGTTTCGCTGAATGATTGATTATCCATGACAATGAAATAAACAATAAATTATCGGTGTAAATACATTGAATTAACTGGAGAAAGGAAAATCATGAAGACACTTGAAAATTGGTCAATCAAGTGACCTGCTAATTAATTAATCATTTTATCTCTACGATGAAAACCTTTAATTAATTGATCATTTAAGATTTGATACTTTTAGATGTCCCCATTTAATGATGCAAGTAAAAAAGTGATACAATTTTGGGCTAAAATTCACATTGACCAGAAATTGAGATCTATCGGCTATTATGTTTTGTAATAGGCTAGTAAAACGAGATACTAGTTGCCGATCGGTCAATGGTTCAATTTACTTTCAAAATTCAATTGGAACAATTTAAAAAATGTCAATTAATCAGTGAAATTAGTCACATGGCCACTTGACATTGTTTTTCTTTTCTATTGGTTGATTTGATTTCGCTTTTCTTAAAGTAATAAAAGATGGAATAAAGATTTAGATTGTTGGAGTGGGGAAAAAAATGAGAGGAGAAAAAAATAAAGATCCTAATTTAAGTTCGTTGAATGAGGATGAGGATGAAAAAGGATGGAAAATCTATGGTGTTAGTGGTGTGTAGATGTTGATTTTGGTCCAAAAAAAAAGTGTTCAGGCCGCATGAGTCAATAATAATACAACTTTAAAAATCGTTGTAAACCGTTTCGTTTGTTATCCGTTTCCCTGTTTACCGGTTGAATCGCCAAGAATTGAGCCCCATATTGAATTCCAGTCTATGGTAAATTCATTCCAAGATTTAGACCAGAATTTGGTTATGCTTGATTGTGAATGTTGTTGTCGTGAAACGTTTAAAATTTGTCGTCCTTCCTCTTGACGCAGTTTCCTTTTATCGATAATCCATCTTTTCAAATGTCTAAAGAGATAAAAAGATTAATATTATTGTTTAAATTGTCTAAAAGATGATAATATTGTTAAATGATTAGAAAATTGCTCACTTTATAAATGGAATTGCCATAAAGAATAAGTTGGCATTGAGATCTTTTTCACTTTTATTGGTTGGAAGTTTACTCAATGGAAACCATTTGATGTCTTTAATTTCACCTCGAGTTTGGGTAACAAATTTTTCTGATTTAGCAACACCGGGAACAATATATAATCTCACATTGGTATCCCTTATTTTTAGCTCAATATAATCTTCAGACTTAATCAGGCGACTACAATCAAATCCAGTTTCCTCTTTAACTTCACGACAGGCACAAAGAACAGGATCTTCTTCAGCATTTACTTTACCCTTCGGGAAGCCCCAACTTGACTGTGAACAAAATCCTTGTACCATTAAAACCTGTTGAGAAGGTAAGAAAAAGAGAAATAGAAGTAGAAAAAAAGAATTAACAATGTGTGTAGGTAGCAATTAGCAGAATTGAACAATTGATTGAATTTAGAATTAGTTAACTTACATGTTCCATGATATCATCTAAAAGAATAGCTCCATAAGTGGGAACATTTGACTTATATTCTTTCCATTGTTTAAAATAATTTTCAAATTCTTTGAGAAAAATTTTCAAAAAAGGTACATGATTGAACATTATTCGTGCAAATACTCGTAATTGTAGCTTCGGTAAACTAGGTCGTTGTACAGAAAGAAAATCAATGTAAAACCAATGGGCTTGTTCAATTTGGAACATCACCCGGATAATATTTTCCCGCTCATGTTGAGGTAAGTTAATTATGAATCGACTAGGAAAGATTCAGAGAGGGAGAAAGTGAAGATTGGGAGGAAGAGAGAGAGACAAAGAGACAAAGAGATAAAAAAAAGTCACTGGTAAATAAAGAGAATGACAAAGAGAAAGAGACAAAAATGACAGATTAAAAAGAGAATAGAAAAAAATTTTGTTCTCTTAAGAAAATAGTGAAAACCCTTAATAGTAGAGACGAGAAAAAGAGATGGTAAAGAAAGAGATCAATTAAATGGTAGAATAGAATATAATTTAACCATGGAAGGTGTTGAAACAATCGATAGAAATTAAGTGAACAATTTACAGGGAATTTGGGAAACAATTAAAGATACTCACCTACTTAAATCATCCAATATGTCAATAGGAATTGACTGATTCTCTGGGTATTGCATCTCTAACTGATGGGGCGTTTTAAAAGTAAACTGTAAAAAAGCAAATGAATTTGTGATAAATGCGAAGAAGGTGATGATGGTCAAGGGTGATGACGATGATGAAGAATCAATAATTAATGTCAAAAGAGGAAAATAATAAAAAAAAATTTAAAGATGAGAGAGAAACAAGTAAAAGAAGGTGGGAAAAAAAGGAAAACAAATATTTCCAATCATATGCTGATCATTATGGTTACCAGGTGATTGGAAGAAAGAGAAAGAAACAGAAAAGAAAGAGACGAAAAGAGAGTAGCTTTTTTACTCTTTAATTCTTGCTTGTGACCAATAGATTGTTTAATTAAAATAACCTTCAACTCACTGGTCACTCATTAGATTAATCAACTAATTGAAGAAATCAATTTTTCTGTTGATTAGTTAATTTGAGAAATAGAAAAACAATTCGTAATTATTATACGAACCCTCGATTTTTGTGTTTACGTTTTTTTTTTGTAAACATTGAATTTAATTCAATGAATTCATTAAGAGTTTTAATTGTCTTTTAATTAGATTTAGTTTTGTCTAGTAATTAAATATGAAGGGTATAATTTATCCTGGTAAAGGTGAAATTCCTGAATTTTCATTGGATTCTAAGGTTGATTGTGATATTTTTCTTTTCTCTATTGATTTTTTCGTCATCATTTTAATTGTGATGATTTTTTGGACTAATTGTTTTTTCTTTGTTTTCTTTAGGCTATATTTCACTTTCAAACAATTAGGATTATCAATGGAGAGGAGAAGATTATTGATGATAGTCGTAAACTTGGTAAACCTATGGAGCTTTTAATTGGGAAAAAATTTAAACTCGAAATTTGGGAATCTCTTGTTAAAACAATGCGAATTGGGGAAGTGGCTCGTTTCCATTGTAGAGCTGCTACTGTGCTTAATTATCCATTTGTTTCGAAACAATTTCGTAAATTTGCTTCTAATTCTGGTAATCAGAGAGAAAATGATCATGGTGATCATTCACACGAATCTCATTGCTGTGGGATGGCCTTACAAAAGTCAATCGGACATGATGATCTTGACGAACTGATTAAATCTCCAAGTGATTTAGATTTTATTATTGAATTGATAGATGTCATTTCTCATGATAATTATGAGAAGGAAATCTGGCAAATGTCTAGTGAAGAACAATTGAAACAAACTAAAGAATTGAAAGAGAAAGGCAATCAAGCTTTTAGACTGAATAATTACCAGGAGGCAAGTAATTTCTACGAAAAAGCCTTAGCCATCTTGGAACAATTAATTCTCAAAGAGAAACCAGGAGACGAAGAATGGATCAGTTTGGATAAAATGAGAATTCCATTTTACTCTAATTTAGCTCAATGTAAACTAAATCTATCTGATTATTATGGAGCCAAAAGAGCTTGTGATGAGGTGATTAATAGAGAACCAACAAATGTGAAAGCTTGGTTTCGTCGAGGAAAAGCTAATTTAGAAATTGGTGAATTTGATTTAGCTGTTGGCGATTTTGATAAATCTGCAATTCTTGATCCAAATTTACAACAATCAGTTTCCAAGCTTAAAGTAACAGTGGAAAAGGAAAGAAAAGCAACAATCGATTCAGAAAGAAGTAAATTTGCCGGTAAATTGTTCGGTAAATCAACAATTACCAAGACCGAAATCTAAAAACAAAATCAACAAAAAAAGTTCATTAACAATCCAATAAATCCCAACAATCAACTCAATCGAAACTTCATCTCTAGTCAATGTATAAAATCAAGACAAAATTAATCATTAATTATCTCTAATCAATTTATAATAATGTTGAAATTTTCTAAAAAATTGTCACCTTTTACATATAACCACAATTTCACCCTAATTTATAATCAATTTAACAATCACAACATAAAGCAACACTTAAATTGTGCTTTGAACAAAATCCACCAATTTTCAACAAGAAAACAATATCACAGTAAATTTAATTTACTAAATTATTGATTTTGATTGGCGAAAAGGAAATGAGAAAAAGTAAATACAAATAATTGATTGGAAAACTACAATTAATTGTTTGCAAAAATTAAAACCAATCAAACTAAATTAATTGAATGGAAATTGTGAGAAAATCAAATTTAACCTTTAAATGTGTTGATCATCGTTTTCCAAATATATTCAAGAAACTTGTTAACCTCTTTACTCTCGTGTTAACCAAGTCTTGCTTTCAAGGGACAATCTCTTGAGGGAAAGTCCCCGGACCGATTAATTGAGAAAGTCTGATCGGTAAAACGATTAAGATTAACTCTTAAAGGTAACAATTGCTGAGAAGATTAAATTACAATCTGAGCTTAATTGTTTCGCCTGTAAGAGGATCAATGGTCTACGACAATAGTAAATGCAAGAAGCATTGACAAAGGATAAAGGCCCTTTATCCCAATGCTAACAGAATGGGGCTTACTCTGGTTAACATTTTTTGCTTTTTCTTTTTCAATTCAATTCAATCGATTGATTATCGTTTTGATTGCAATCAAAATTGAATCAATTAAAATGTACATGAAATTGGACAAAATTAACTTTTTAATCAAGAAGCTTTTTGATGATGAAAAAAAAGACCATAACAATCACCATGAACATGGAAACCTCTTGATTGGTTTAATCAAGATTAACTTTGATCCAGATCAATTGAACCAACATGGAAAGAAGATGAATCTTAATCAGTCCAATTACATATACAATTGAAATAATTACTTTTGATTGTATTTAATTTAACAAGGAAAACCTTTTGTGAGTGACAAAAATTGATACACACACACACTCATCATGATATCCATTCAGGTCAATCAGTTAATAACAATCAATAATGAAAAGTGTTCCAAATACATCAATAGATTAATAATAATAATATTATTATTATTACAATCGGAATTAACAACAATCATAATAATAATTGATAATAATGACAGAGGTAAATAAGTCAATTGATTCAAGTTTGTTTTCTCATTCCTATTCACCATTAAGGATCACAGTATGTGTTATATTAACTCCCCGATGAGATTAATACTTACCAAGACTCAGAAAATTCAAGCCAACAATTTACTAACTGTGATTATTATTTACTATTATTGAATATCATGATTGTGTTTACCTTTTTTCTGTTCATAATAATCATTCATTGTAACCATTGGTTATTCATTCATTTGTTCATAGTAAACAGATACACAGAAACAGTGAACAAAAAATAACAAAACATAACAAAATTTATGTTACTTTGTGTGATCGAGATTTTGATTAACACATTAATTAACTAACAACAATCAATAATCAACAATAATCAACCTCTGCAATTGTCACACACACACACATATGAATTGTGGGTTGATTTGTTTTTTGTTTTCTTCGAGTAATTTAGTGATTACTTTAACCACCATTAAGAAATGAATTAATTGTTATCAAGGTTAATTTTGAACAAAAAACAAATATTGATTTTTATTCATTGGCATTGATTGGGTTTTAATTGTTGTTAATTTTTTTTTTCATTTCTTCTTGTTGTTGATATTTTTATTAATAGTTTACAGAGGTTCCATTGATTATTGGCAATTTTCAGTTGTGATAAATGGTGAAAAATTTATTTAATTGTTTGGTTAATTGTTTGTAATTTTTTCTCTGAGAAAAGGATCTTTTGATTTACTTTTAATTGTGATTTGTTCATTTTTTTCAGGAGTATTGGCCATTAATTTATCGTCAACATAATCAGCCATTGATTCACCATAATTAACTTGATGATGATGATGATGATTAGCACCATTGGCTGATGATGAAGTTAATTTAGTTAATTCCTTTGTTGTATCTATTTAGGTAAAGTTAATTGTTTTACAGTTGGAGGAGTTAATTGAGGTTAGAATGAAAGAAAATGAAAGTTAATCAATGATTAGTGGGATTGATCAAGTTAAACTGACATGAAGATATAAATTAATTATGTTAACAAGAAAAGTTAAATTAATTTGCATTTGAAGGAGGTGGTGGTGGTGGTGGTAATTGTGATGGTGATTGGGATGGAGTGGGGTGGGAAATGAGCTGAAATGTTTTTCTTTTGATTGATTAACCATTTAAATTATTACCTGGATTAGATGAATGTGTTTCATCATAATCAATGGTAGATGTTGGAAAGTTGTTATTAATTGTTGATTGATGAGGTACATTGGTTAATCGTGTTGTTGATTGTGGTTTGTGATTATCATTATCAACCAAATCTGGTGAATAGTAAACATTTGATTCGATGTCAGTGTGTAGATTTGAATCAGCGAAATAACTGTCAGGATGATTAAATTGTTCCCCTTGATTGTTGGATTTTCTTGATGAAGGATAAGCACCACGACGTTGATTAGAAATTTGTCCGTAATCACCAAGATAATTATTCGAATTTAAATTTGATTGTTGTCCATTAGGTTGATTTAATTGGCTATTATATTTACGTTGATTTTGGACATTTGGTTCGGGACTACGATAAGCACCACGCTGATTATTATGAGTTGGCTGAATATACGAAGTGGGTTCGTCTGTTGCTGCCGCTGTACTTTCATCGTATTCAGGTGAAGAGTTTGATGAATCGCCCTGTTCATCCCACCCTGTCGTTGTCTTTCAGCGTCTTTCTTTGCCTGTTCATCCATTGATTTCTGAATATCCGCTAAATCTTGTTGGCTCAAAAGTCCCGGTGGAAACAAGTCACCAGGGAAAGTATTTCCTTGACCTAATCGTTCAAATTGGGCCAAATCAGGATCGTTAGAAGGGTCACCGCCGCTGTTTTCGCCCATGTCTCCTCCATTTTCCTCTCCACCTCCTTCATTCTCGTCACCAGCCTCACTTTCATTACCTTCATCATTTTCTCCACTTTCCCCAGCTCCATCTTCCCCACTTCCACCATCAGTTTCCTCTCCTCCTCCTCCTCGTCCATTATTCTGTTGACCCTCTTCACTTGATCCATCTTGTGGACCAGCTTCATTTTGATCAGTTCTATCAACACCAGAACCGACATTACCCATCTCTCCACTTTCACCTTCTCCTCTTTGTCCACCATCTTCATTATTCACTCCATCCTGTTCTTGACTTCCATCCTCTCCTTCATCTTCCTCTGGTTCTGGTCTATTTCTCTCTTGGTCATCGTCCTCTTTAGACTCACCAGAATTTCTGATTCCATCACCACCATTACTCAGACCTCGTTGGTTATTATTATTCAATCGAGGACCCGCTGAACCCAATCCATTGAAATTACCAGAATTACCCAAAGGTAGCCTACCATTCAACCCACCGGGCCTTAAATTTTGATTACCTAGGCCATTATAATTAGGATAACCTTGATTAATACCGGTACCCGGTTGAGTAAATGAATTAGTCAAAGGTCCTGCGAATGAGAAAGCAGAAAAAGAACAATTATCAATTAATAATATGAACAATTAAATCCAACCAAGGTTATTTCAGGTCAATTTCCAATTGCTTTCCTGCTAATAACCTTCAAAATCATTTCCAACAATTAACCTTTGATGATCTTGAAAAAAAGTTAACTGTATATCCTTAATTAATTTAAGTTAAACCCTATCTCTTTACTGTTAATGTTAAATAGGAACAGATTAAATTGATTTAATTGTTTCCAGTTTAGTTACCATCAATTTAAGTTTATATAAAACCAACTGAAGATTTTGCTAAATTACTTTAAATTGTCACAATTAAACTTCCGCTTCTTCAAATAGACAAAAATATTGAAACCAAAGTGGAAACGAAATTTAAATTACAATTAAAAAAAGTTTTCCATTGTTTTCTCCTTGAAAATTAAAGGTTTCACTTCACAATTGGAAGAAAATTATGTTTTCTCAATGAAAACAATTAACCACCATTTCCAATTTGAAAACGGTAATTTAATGAACACAAAAATTAACCACTAATTAACAATCAAATCAGTCCTTTCTCTTTCTCTCTCTCTCTCTTTCATGGAATAGAGCAAATTAACTAATTGTAATTAGAAATCACCTCTGTTATTTATGTTGTTGGCTCTTGGTATGAATCGAGTTAATAAATCCAATGGTCCAGGTAATTGTCCTCGTTGATTGTTACCATTAGTTAAAGCATTTTGTAAACCAGGAATTAAATTAGCAAATGGTAAACCATAATTTTGTATTGGTGTTTGAAGTTGATTACCACCTAGAATTAATGTTGATTGTCATTAATTGTCAACTAATTTGATTGATTGTTTGTGAAAATTTTAACAACTCACCTTGTCCACTTATAAATGGACGCTGAGATTGTGCTTGACCATCAAGTGTTTCATTATCTGATTCTGATTGATTAGTTGAATTATTATCATCATCTAACTGACCAGTTGATAAAGTTACATTTTCATCATTTTCATTATCATAATAATCACTATAATCATCAGTATTATTAATTGTTGTTGAATCAATTGGTTGTTCAGTTGTAATTAACGGTTTAATTGTCGGTGTCAATGGTATTGTTGATTCACTTAATGGTTTGATTGTTGTTGTTGTTGTTGATTTTATTAATGGTAACGTTGAGTTGATTGTTGAATCATTAACATTTAAAGATACAATTAATTGATTGTAAGTTGAAATAATCACTAGAAACAAAATGAACTTCATTTTACTTTGTGGAAACGAGAAATTTTAATCAATTTGAAACGAACTGAATTAATTGTATTGATAAAAACACTATTTGAAATACACACTCGCAAATATATATAAATTATAACGAAAGCAGAGAAAAATTAGTGTAAATAATTAACTTACAAGTGAATTAAATTTAATTGTTAACAATACAAAATCAATAGAGTAACATATTGATTCATATTTTCACCAATGAGGAAAATAAATTGTTCACTTTAAATGTTAACACAAACAAATGAACACGAAAATATATATTGAAATAAATGGTTAAAAATGAGTAGAAAAATTTTCTCAACAATTAATTATCAATAATAATCATAAATAGCAACAATTAATTGTAATAATTTCTGGATATCTCCATTAACTTATGTATATATATTTTTTTTAGTTAATTAGAAAAGTAAAAGTTTAGTTGGATTGAATTAGAAATGGGAAAAAGTGGGTTGGGGATAAATGATGACAATTTAACTAAATTGAAGGTTAAGGTAAATTGTTGTTCAACTAATTAACATATTGATGAATGAATTAACTCAACCGGATCAACAATTAAATCACCTCGAGTATTATTATTAAGACTATTGCTATTTTTTTCACCAAGAAGATTCAAAATTTTAAGGGAAAGTTAATTGTAAACATCGGATCGTTGATCAATCCTCTTGATTGTTGTTCATCCAAAAGATGATTAAGTTTTTCAATTGTTTTTGATTGTTTTCTGTGTTTATCATTAATAAATTGTTACTATTATTGAACAATTGCTCATTCTAAATCTGTAAATTGTGTGTATGTCCATGTTGATTAAGTTTAGATGATTATTATTAAGAAAATGAGATGATAATTTTTTGATTGTTTTGATTGTTTCATTTAACTGTTTCGTTGATTGCAAATGGTTGAGTTAATCGTTATGTTATTATTACAATTTAAAGTCTGGGGAAAGCCAAAAATAGCAATTTAAAACAATGACATTGATGATAATTAAGATAAATATGACAATTAAAACCTCAAATTGTCGTAAAAATATCAACAATTAAAAAGATTCCAATCGAAAGGAAGAAAATAAAAATCAAAGTTAATCTAATTGTCCAATCTAAACACTTCGAAACGATAACAAATTGAGTTAATATAATCAAGATGATTAACTCTAGTTATTGGACAAGGTTAGACACTTGATTAGATAATTTTGTTAATTGTTGACAAGAAAAAGGTAAATTATATATTCAACAAGCAATTATGATTACAATTACACAACAGCAGGTTAATTTTAATTGTAAGGAAAACGCGTTTAGTTTATTAACTGATTAAATTGTTACTTTAACTGATTGTAAACAATTTACTAAAATTGTAAGATAATCAATAACACTAAATGATAATGATTATCAAAAACCCAGAAAAAAGGTTCAAGTTTTTTTTTTCTGGTTTTCTGGTTAAAAAAGTTGACAGGATTTCCGTTGAGTCGTTAATCAACTAATTAATTTGCTTGATTGACCGAGCGAGTTAAATGATTAAGACTTTGTAATGTTCACATGTATAAATCGTTGGGTTTTATAATATGAGAGCTAAATTGTTGGTGGATAATAAATTTTTCTGGTTTAATTGTTGATTGAATATGAAACACCCACAGGGAGAAATGGGAAATACATTGTTGGTGTTTGTTGTTTGTATCCAATGTGATGACCATGATTTTTGTTGGTTAAATTGTTTCGTCATTAAGAAGGTAAATTTTATGTTGATTAGTTAATTGTTGGCACAATAACGAGGTTGAATTTGAAACAGATAATCTCACGTAGTGTTGGTGTAGGTGGTGGGTAAGGGAAGGCGGGTAAATAGATAAGGGAGTGGGAGTGGGACAACTTTGTCTTGGGTGACATTTTGTTGACACTTTCGTGAATATCGCTCGTATATAAGTTGATTGTTGAGACAATTTAGTCACAATTTACTTTCAACAATCAACGACAACAACAACGAAAGGCACAATAGCCCTTGCATCAGTTAGTGAACAGTTAAATTGTGATTAACTGTTGAACAATTTATAATTTAATCTTGACTGTGATTTAAGTTGTTACTTTTCAATTTAGTTTGTCAACTTTAATCATGAATCCAATGGTATGTGTTAATCAGTGTGTTAATTGTTTAACTTTAAAGGATTAATTTGTTTTCTTGATCATCTTTATTGGTCAATTTAAGAATTGGATTTACTTGATTTCTTTTTGTTAATTGTGTTTTAAATTGTGATTCTTACAGCTGATTGATTTGTTTATATTTTTCTTTTCATTATATTTTTGATTTAAGATGATTAAGACAATTACAACAATCTTATCAATTAATTTAATTGTGGTAACGATGGTTAACTGTCAAGGTGAAGATCTTGGTGGTCTTGGTGGCCTCGGTGGGGGTGATTTAGGTGGTCTTGGTGGACTTGGAGGTGGCGGTGGAGACCTCGGAGGCTTAGGTGGCCTCGGTGGGGGTGATTTAGGTGGTCTCGGAGGTCTTGGTGGGGGAGACGGTGGTGGACTTGGTGGTCTAGGTGGTCTCGGAGGAGGTGAAGGCGGTGGATTTGGTGGAGGAGGTCCTGGTGGTTTTGGAGGACCAGGAGGTGGTGGAAGTGGTTTCGGAGGTGGTTTACCTGGTGGATTTGGTGGATCAGGTGGAGGTGGTATTCCCGGTGGGTTTGGCGGTGGACAAGGAGGTGGATTTCCTGGTAAGTAAATATATAAATACACAAAAACCCATAATCTTATATTCATTTCACACTCACTCCCATTTTCCCTCTCTCATCATCATCAATATAATCATAATAAAATAAGTAGATGAATCTAATTTTCATCTTATCCTGTCAACTTGACATCAATGTCATGAGGAAAATGAGGAAGAGAGAGAGAAAAGAAAAGGAAGAAAGAAAGAGAGACCAAAGAAATGAGAGAAAAAAATAGAGAAAAAAAATTTTCTTCTCATGAATTATTCAGAATGTGAATTACTTCTTGATTTTATGTTGATCATGATGGTGAAAATAAGATGATGGTGATGAGATGAGATGAGATGATGATGGTAAGCATAATACTTTAGTGTTTATTCATCCTTTTCATCCTCTTGCTCCTCCTCTTCCCACCCACAATTTGATTTGACCCAACAAAATGATTCAATGATGATCATCATCATCGTGATTCATGATAACTTTATCATCAGTGTTTCGATCTGAAAACAAACAACAAGCAAAAAGTTATCAAATCAAATCAAATTGATTGTTGATTCTGAAAAAAATAACAACAACTTGATCATCATCATCATTAATCCCCTTGGTGAATGTTTCATATTCATAATCAAAACTAATCACATTTGTTTTGATGTAATATCAAATCTGTATCATCATCCTAATAATAATTTAACTCGATTAGATTTGCAATTTGATTCAGTTGTGAAAGTGAGAGATGATTAACCAGTAATCAACTTAATTGCAAGACTTGCAAATATCAGTTTCCTTTTATCATAATTTACTACTCATAAGTATCAAACTATCAATTCATTGATTTTACAAAGTTAATCAATTGATTATTGAAGATTATTGAGACTCTTATGCAATATAATTAACGAGTAGATTTAAACAATTAAGTAACTATAATTAATTCAGGCAAAATTTCAAGGATAATAATAGGAAATCGTTGAGTTAATTGTTAGACTTAAGTTTAGTTCCGTTGATTTTTTTTGAAGGAAAATTAAGTTTTACCTTCACTGATTAAATGTTCACTGATCTTTACAATTAACTAAGCAATTTATGAAACAGTTTAAGAGAAATGGAGAGAAAATCATTCATCATCGTTAATTAAACAACAATTAGATTGACCTTCATGTGATTGTTATACAGCAAACAATCAAAACAAAGGTAACAATTAACTCGTAGTGGCAAAAAAAAGTTAGTTTTGAGTTTCCTTTGAAAATGATATCAACCATTCAATAGTTTTTGATGATCATTTCAATATTAATTGTTGTTAACTTGTTGTAATTTAATCACTCTAATCATGGTCCACTTAATTTACTCAGCTTTTTTTTTGTTAAATTGTTGAAAATTTATTCCAAATTTAGTAATAATTTGAATATCTTTTCTCTCTCTCTAATTACCTTTTCTCTTAGGCTTAGGAGGTTTTGGCGGTGGTCAAGATTTTGGCCTCGGTGGTTTAGGAGGTGGTCAAGGTTTTGGCGGTGGTGGCGGAGGACAAGGTCTCGGTGGTGGACAAGGACTCGGAGGTTTAGGTGGTCTCGGTGGACTTGGTGGTATTCCAGGTAATTGATTAATTAACTTTCCCATTGTGCTTAATTGTAACCAATTTAATCAACCCAAATATTAGACTGTTATTAGGAAAACGTTTTTATTTTTATAATCAACATGAAAATTTAATCTAATCATTTATATTGATTAATAAATTAAACTTAATCAACCCTTAACCCATATAAAACAATGATAGTGATCATAAAAGTTGATTATGTAATGGTCATCACTGTCCAGTTAGATGGTATATCTTTTTTTTATTATCATCATAAAAGTACCAAAAAAAGTAAATGAATTGGATGGTCAGTTTGTGAGTGGACAAGAAGAGGAAAACAAAATTTATTTCAATTTTTTTCTTCCTCTTCTTTATCAGAACAATAATTATCAGCCTCATGAATCCTCATGATAATGAACATGATGATTATTGTTATTATCAATTACAATCATGGTGGTGATTCAAGTAAAGGTCAATTTATTGAGTCTCATTTAAAGAGTAAAAATGGTAGAAAGAGGGACCATAAGAGAAAGAGAGAAATTGTCTTTCTTTTTATTCACTCCCTGAGTTCCTGAGACATTCAATGAGCATTCTGAGCACTTGTTGCCATTGGTAACCCATTCTGAAAGTAATAACTCTTTCATGATAATAACATGTAATCATAATAATGAATATGGAGACAGGCAAAAAAAGAACAACAAAAACTTTGTGTCCATTCAGTCAACAGTTTTTGTCTTGTTTTTTTTTTCTCTCCAGAACTTTTTTCCACCCTCACTCATCATCACCCACCCACCCTTTCCCTCTCCCATGAGATCCAATGAATACACCGAGAGTATCTAGATCGATTGAATAATAATAATAATGATGATCAGCAATAAACAAAATGAAATGATACTTTGTTATTCAACCCAATCAGTTACTGACCAGTCTCCACTCTATCTTCCTGCCTCTCCCACTCTCTCCCACCCCTACTCTCTCTCTCCCTCCCTCTCTTTTCTCTCTCTCATTGTCTCTTCATCATTACTGTTTTCCATCAATGAATCATTTTTACTCCCAAATCCATGGGTCTCAATTTTATCTCTATGAACACATAAAAGTTTCACTCGCCCACTTTTACTTTACACTTTTATTACATTCAGAGTTTTTTATTTATACATCAGATGATTTCCTCCCACTCCCATTCTCACTCTCACTCTCTCTTTCTCTCTTTCTTGTCTTCCTTTTCTATCATCATCCTGTCAACATTAACTGGCCTACTAAATGGCTTCTCATCAATTTCCTTGATTCCTCAAATTTTATCTATTCCTCTGATACTTTAGCCTTTTTTTCCTGTTCTTTTGCTGAATTCAGCTGAAAATTCTGATTCTCTCTTATGTTTCATTTTAAATCTCTTTCACATAACAGCTGATTCTCCATAAACAACTAACTTTTTTGTTCATTTCTCATCTTCGTTATTATTTTCAGGCCTTGGTGGACTCGGCGGTGGTTTTGGTGGACCTGGTGCCGGAGGAGCTGGAGGCGGAGGTGGTTTCCCTGGTCTCGGTGGACTTGGTGGTTTCCGAGCTTAAATGAACTTCCCTCCCTCCTCTCTCTCTCTCTCTCTCACTCTCTCTCGTTGCTCAGCTGATTATCAGACACTTAATTTATATATATTGAACTCAATTTACTATCATTAGATCAACATCTTTACACTAATTAAGTTAATCAATCAAATGAATTAAATTGCTTTTAATTTGATTGATTTTCTGTTTTTTCTTCTAATATGTATTAATCCAAATGGATCCAAATCATAAAGCCAACAATTTATTTTGATGATTAACATTATCCATAATAATCAACCAATGAAACAATTTAATCTTTAATAACTGAAAATGAAAACGTTAATTGTTAATCAAAACATTTAAATTGTATGTTGTCCATTACCAATTTAATTGTCACCTTAATAATATAAATACTATATAAAAATCATCCTAATCAATTTCATCTTCATCAACAAATCAACAACAACAATTAACAACAAAAAAAAATGAAACCAATTTAAAATAATAAAAAAAAGTTTTTGCTTTAATTAAAAATCAATAATTGTGATCAAATCAATAATAATTTTCCTTAATAAAAACAATTGCAAATTAATTAAATCATTTGCAATTTGCAAGATCAACAATTAACGTTAACTAATCATTGCCTAGAATTAATTGTTACCCTAATTGCGATGAAAATGTTAACCAGAATTTTCTGTTTTCTATCAGATTTTTTTTCTCTTCTCTCTCTCTCTCACTTTCTCCACCTAAAACCTGAAGTTTTTTATTCTCTTCCACCTCCACCTCCTCTCTCTCTCTCTCATCTTCATTCTCTCTCTCTCTCTCATTACCATCTTCCTCTTCCCTCCCTCACACTCTCAGGCTGCTGATTCGACTCCAATGTTACATGAAAATGTTTCTTCTCTTTCGCCATAAAATTTTCTCTTTCCACCCTCACATCACATTGGAAGAAAGAGAGAAAAAGATATTGCTCACTTTTTCTCCCTCTCTGTCTATTTTACTGTCGAAAAGAATATTATTTTCTCTCTCATTCTATGTAACTGGCTTCTAATCTTCTCCCTCATTTCATCTTTCTCATTCTCCCGTGAAACTACGTTGTTTATGTTTTTCTTCTGTTGCTGAGAGAAAAAGAGAAAAAAAAGTTGCTTTTATTTTTTATTCTCTTTTTATTGTTTATTTCTTTTCTCTTCTCTCTCTCTCATCTTATTCTCTACGTGTTCATCTAATCATAGAAAATATTGTTTTTCTTTTCTTTTTTAATTTGTGTTCTTTTTAATCTCTCTCTCTCTCACTGTGTTCAAAATCGCATTTGTTGAATATAATCAACTATCAACAACATTTTTATTCCATTAGAAATGATTAATGGATTAAACAATGTGAAGGATTCTCGTTGGTTACAACTTGAGGTTTGTCGTGAATTTCAACGTAACAAATGTACAAGACCAGGAACCGAATGTAAATTTGCTCACCCGCCCGCGGGTGTCGACGTTCAAAATGGCCGAGTAGTCGCTTGTTATGATTCAATTAAGGTAATTATTTTAAATTCTATTCTATTCTGTGTCTTTCCATCAGATTATATATTCTCTTCTGTTTATATTCTTTCTCATTATGTCTCATTGTGTCTCTTTGTTTTTTCTCTCTCGAAGAAAAGAAGCTTTTTTTTTCTTTTTTCCATATATTCCCTTCCATTGCCACTTTTATATTTATAAATATAAAGTCAATTATTTTCTCTTCTGATCTCATCTCTCTTTCTATTAAGTATCTTCTCTGTTTTTTTCTTCTCTTTTTATTTTTCTTACTTTTTTGGCTCCTTATTACTCATATATAACTAATTTTTTTTTCTTCTCTTGTACTTGTCTTTTTTTCTCTTCTATTAACCAAATGACATCTTTGTTCTGTTCTCTGTGCGCCTCTTACACTTATCATCATCTTATCTCTGGTTGATTATTTTTTTCGTTTGGGGTTACTAATCATTTCTTATTATCCTTTGGGTTTTCATCCTCATCTTGTATTGCAATCAATTGTTGACGATGGTTATTATTTTTGTTTCTTCTTCTTAACTAAATCTATACTTGTGTGTGTGTGTTTGTGTTTTGTGATTTGTGAATTAAAGGGTCGATGTAATAGAGATAAGCCACCATGTAGATACTTTCACCCACCTCAGCATTTAAAGGATCAACTATTAATCAATGGTCGTAATCATTTGGCTTCAAAAAATGTTATTCTTCAACAAATGCCCCAGCAAACCGTCCTCAATACTGGACAATTGCCTTTGGTAAGTTTTCCACTTTCTCTTGTTACCAAGGTGAGAAAAACTGAATATTCTTTTTTCACCTGATGAATATCAGAATCATAGCTTTTTTTCTTCTTTTCACGTTTTCCATTTCATATTCTTCACTTATTCCAACTTTACTATTTTCTCCAATATTATAAGTTATCAATTATGAGAGATGGGAAAAAGAGAGAAAGAGAGAGAATAAAAAAATGTTCTCTTTTTTCCTTAGATTATTTAAAACAGTAAGCTCTTTCATTGCATGTTGTCAATTAGATATTAGATATTAGGTGAACACGTACTGTTTTGATTTGAGTTAATTTAAATGAGTCTCTTTTCTAAGTGTAAGTAACTATTTTTAATCACTTTTACTCTTTGGGTGATAATTAACAATAATAACTGACAAGGAAAAGACTCTGTTACGTTTAGTGAAACCTCTCTAATGCCATCATATCATTTATATATCTAAGACTTTTCTCTCTCTCTCTCTTTCTCTCTTTCTCTCTTCGATTCCTCTTCATCATTATCATCTTGATCAATTTTATGTGCTTATGTTTTAGTCTTCTAATTATTATATTTTCTCAATATCCAATCTCTTTTACATGTTTACTTAATTCTCATCATTGACTTGCCCATCGTTCCCAAAAAAAATTGCATTTCCATATCTTGGCTGAATATCTATTTCGCTTCAATTATCCATAAACTTAAATCCACCGTTGCGATGATTTAAATTTTACCTTTTAGCCGAATAGCACGGCAACAGCGGCAGCAACTTCGCACGTTCTGGCCCAAGCTGCTGTTGCTTCTACCTTGGCTGCCGTCGAAAAGCGAGCACGAGAAGCTGGAGATCTCTTAATGGTAATGCAAATTAATCCCATTTTTATTTTTTCCACCCTCGCATCAATCATAAAAAAAGAGAAATGATGTTTGCTTACTTTTCTCTCTGTCTCTTACTCTATCTCCTCTTTCTCTGTCAACCGTATTGTCTTAATTCATTTTCTCTCTCTAATTCCATCTAACTGGCTTCTGTTATTCTCTATCATTTTATGTTTCTCATTCTCCCGTGAAACTACGTTGTCGTTATTTGTGTTTTTTTTTGTCATTTGAGGGACAAAAAAGTTGCTCCTTTTTTATTTTCTCTATTGTTTCTTTCTCTTTCTTTCCTTCTTTTTCTCTACGTGTTCAGTTCATCATATAAATATTGTTTTCTTTTTGTGATTTTCTCTTTCTCTTTTCACCCTGTGTTCACACTCTCACACATTTGTTGAATTTAACAGTTCAACTATCAACAACATTTCATACCATTAGAAATGGTAAATGGTTTAAATAATGTGAAAGATTCTCGTTGGTTACAACTTGAGGTTTGTCGTGAATTTCAACGTAACAAATGTACAAGACCAGGAACCGAATGTAAATTTGCTCACCCGCCCGCGGGTGTTGACGTTCAAAATGGCCGAGTAGTCGCTTGTTATGATTCAATTAAGGTAATTATTTTATATTCTTCTTAATTTCTTTTTCTATTCTTTTTTTGATCCCTTCTTTTGCTTGTATGTCAAGTCAATTACATGATGATTTCTCCCTTAAGCACCAGATTATTGATTAACCTTTAATTTCAAGTATCATCATCATTATGATTATTATTTAATTGTTATGCTTCTTATTTGGTGAATATTTTGTATCCTTGTCTATTGTTATTTATAATGAATCGTAATCACTTTATAAATTTAATTAATATTAGTCTCATACAGGGATACAAATTGCTGCTTCAATCTTTAACTAATTAATCAACATTTTAAGGCAATTAATCAAGCTAATCAATTAGCTGAAATAATCACGATCAAAACCAATCCTTACTTACCAATCTAAACCTTTCTTGTTTATTGAGTTAATTAGTTTCTAATTGACGAGCTTTAAAAGATACTCATTATCAAGCTTAAATTGTTGATTAATCTTATATCAGTTTTGTTATAAGTAACCCGATCCACTTACAATTAATACGATAATTTCGGTCCAATTTAATTTGGCATAACAATTTGAATATTATTAATTCCTAATCAGTAGATGAAATTAATTATTCTCACCAGTAATCATCTTGTTAACTACAAATTGATTTACACGATGTTGAGTTTCCAATTTAAATGGATATTAAAGCCTAACCTTTAATAGTTTCAGGGCAAAAATGATTAACTGAGTGTGTTTAATTTCCAGAGGAACCATAACAATAATCATAATTAATTAAAAAACTCGATGAAATAGAAACTGAAATTAATTTAGAAAAACTGTTTTATTTTGATTATTTCTGAATCATTGATTGTAATCGAATCAGCGACGATCTTTCATTTTTTTTACACATGAAAATTTCGTTCTGATTTGTACTTTTCCTCTTGCACCACCTATTTTATCATTTAATCCTCTTGATATAATGTCTTTCGTTTCGGATTACTAATTGTCTCCTTTTTGATTTTCTCATCCTCATCCTCGTCAACATCATCATCATCTTATTGTGTATCCTCATCTTGTATTGCAATCAATTGTTGACGATGGTTATTATTTTTGTTTCTTCTTAACTAAATCTATAATTGTGTGTGTGTGTGTTTGTGTTTTGTGATTTGTGAATTAAAGGGTCGATGTAATAGAGATAAGCCACCATGTAGATACTTTCACCCACCTCAGCATTTAAAGGATCAACTATTAATCAATGGTCGTAATCATTTGGCTTCAAAAAACGTTATTCTTCAACAAATGCCCCAGCAAACCGTCCTCAATACTGGACAATTGCCTTTGGTAAGTTTTCCACTTTCTCTTGTTACCAAGGTGAGAAAAACTGAATATTCTTTTTTCACCTGATGAATATCAGAATCATAGCTTTTTTTCTTCTTTTCACGTTTTCCATTTCATATTCTTCACTTATTCCAACTTTACTATTTTCTCCAATATTATAAGTTATCAATTATGAGAGATGAGAAAAGAGAGAGAGAGAGAAAGAGAAAGACGAAAAAATGTTCTCTTTTTTCCTTAGATTATATAAAAACAGTAAGCTCTTTCTTTGCATGTTGTCAATTAGATATTAGATATTAGGTGAACACGTACTGTTTTGATTTGAGTTAATTTAAATGAGTCTCTTTTCTAAGTGTAAGTAACTATTTTTAATCACTTTTACTCTTTGGGTGATAATTAACAATAATAACTGACAAGGAAAAGACTCTGTTACGTTTAGTGAAACCTCTCTAATGCCATCATATCATTTATATATCTAAGACTTTTCTCTCTCTCTCTCTCTCTCTCTCTCTCTCTCTCTCTGTTACTCTTCATCATTATCATCTTGTTTACTTGGTTCTTATCTGTTTATATTTAGTATTTCATGATTATATTTTCTCTATATCCAATCAATCTCTTAGATGCTCTCTTTTTTTAGCTAGACTTTCATTTTTTCCACTCTCTCTCTTCCTCTCTCTCTCACTCACATCATGAGTCGTTACTTTCACTCATGTTTAACTTTTTACTTAAAAGTCAATCGTCTTATTCTTGAATCCTTCTTTCCATCTCACTTTATTTTCACTCTCTCATAATGTGTCCCAATTCGTTGTCTATCAGAAAACACATATCCATGTATCACATCAGATTAGATGAGTAGTTAGAATTTTTTAAGTAAATTGATCATCAATCTCTTTATCTTTTTCTCTCTCACTAAATTTAATTAGAAAACTCTTGTAGTAAATAATCTTAATCCTCTTCGCATGATCTAAATGCACGAATTCCCAAAATGCTTTGATTTTCCCTTTCGCCACCGAATTTATTTTATTTTTTAGTTTGTTATTTATCAATTTTTTTCTCTTCTTTTTTTTCATCCAAAACACGCACCACTTTTATTTTGATACTTTTTTCATTCACCCGTTTGCCCGTCGATCCCTAAAATCCACATATCTAAATCTTGGCTGCATCTCTAATTTGCTACAAAATTATCCAATATAAATATCCAATATTTTGATGAATATGTATATATATAAATATAACCTAATTAGCCGAATAGCACGGCGACAGCGGCCGCTGCAACCTCGCACGTTTTGGCCCAAGCTGCTGTTGCTTCTACTTTGGCTGCTGGTAAAAAACGCGCACGTGAAACTGGAGACCTTTTAATGGTATGCCAATTAATCCCATTTTATTTTATTCTTTTTTATTTTATTTCTCTCTTTTATCCCCTGAAACCATTTCAAAGATAAAAATCTATAGTATCAATCGCCGAGATTGATTTTTAATCTTGATCGAGTTTTTATTACTATTATTATCGTAACACTAACTTCATTTTTCACCAAACCAATTTAATGTTATTATTATATATAAGAAAAATCGTCACTTTGAAACTTTTTCAACTAATAGTTGTGTTCAGTTTTCCACCTTGAATATCCCTCCTCTCATACTCTCCTGTATCACTAACACTTTTACTCACTGGTGGTATTGAATATCTCACCAGAACTGTTAATTGTTTATGAGCAAATTCACCCTGAAACTCAATCAATATAAGGCGATCAACTTTCATTTTCACCCTACAAAAAAAGTTAATTTGTTTTTGGTTATAATTTTGAAAAAAAAGTAATCAACATCATCTAATGATTGTTATGATGATGATAATATCGTTATAATTTAAAAATTTGTCAGCAATTTCTGCCTGTGAATAATTTATGTTACACAATATCAAGTGAACATGAAATTTTCGTGATATATTAAACCTCCTCTAATTAAACCTCACGTTTCCTCCTTGTTTCATCCCTAGTTTCCTGTCAATTTATGTATCAAGTAACTTCCGGTCGCTTAAGTAACCTTATTTAATTGTACTTTTTTTCTCTACATGTTACAATACACTATTAGTACTACAATTATCATTACAATTCCCTGTAATTCATAATTTTTTTTCATTTTTCTTCCACTTATAATCATGAAGATTATACTGATTATATAATGATAACAAAGTTATTATCATGAAGAGAAACAAAAAAAACTCCCAGTGAAAGAGAGAAAGAGAGAAAGAGTCAATATTATCATAATGTAATTCTGTAGGGCGATTACCAATTAAAAGGCGTAGGTCACAATTTTTAAGCCTCGATCCATTGAACCAGAATTTTTTTCATTCTCCATGATATAATAGTGAATTTGACTGAGAAAAGATGAAAGGAAACGAAAAAAAAATTCTGTTCCTAACAAAAGACATCTAATAGAGATGAATGAGTAAATATTGAAGCAAATTCCTTTGATAATATAATTGAAACAATTTGAAAAGGGAATTAGAACTCAATTTGTTTACCTTAACATGAATTAATTTACTTTTACTTTTTATCTTTTTTTAATCAATATGATTTCAATTAATTTGGATTAAACCTTTAATCTGGTTGGTCCAAACTGTTCGAATGTTGTTCGTTGTAATCGATTGTTTTTTTTCCTGATGAAGTTTCATTCATTTTTTAATCTCTCACCAATTATACTAACAATAAATATCCAAATAGATCATTATTGTATTTGATTCTATTTTTTTTCTCTCTCAACTGAATTAGTTTTTTAATACTCTTCTAGTATCGTTATTTAACATATGATATCTTTTTTTCTCTTCTTTTTCCCCTGTCAAATCTTCCAACATTTCCTTCCGCATCTCATTCAACCCATTTAAATGTCATCATCTTCTTAAACATTTCCATGATTACCTGGTTATTTGATTTGCTTTTACCTTTGGATACCTATTTGTAAATCATCTCTTGTTGTGTATCTTTTTTGATGGATGACATTATCATTGTATTTTATCCTGTTATACCATCATCACCATCATGATTGTTATTGACATGATCAATTTGGTCCTGTCTTTTGTCTTTTGTATTTCCTTTTCCTGTTTAAATTAACAACGGAAATATCTTTTTGGACTTTTCTCCATTCTCTCTCTCTCTCTCTTGCTGTTAACCACATAATGGAAAATCAAATGGAATCTCCGGTTGTTATTTAATTCTCTCCATCATCATTACCATCACTACTACATCATTCTCGTGTAATTTAAACTTAATCATGATGATAATGGTTTATAGACATTTCCGGGAGTTTTACCTATGACTAAACGACCCGCTCTGGAAAAGAGTGGATTACCTGTTTTTCAACCTGCAGCTATGGTTTCAGCTTATCAACAAGCTCTCGCCATGTATCAATCATTTGTTCCATTAGCTTGTAAGTCTTGATACTCTTTATATGTATTATTGGGATATAACTTTTTTCCAGCTAATTGGACTCTCTCTCTCTCTCTCTCACTTTCTTCCTGATGATGATGTGTGTGTGTCCACTATCAAGATCAATATTTTTTAGTCATTAATCATAACATGTTGAGATGATAACGATGAAAATGATGGGAATTGATATTTGAATTGTTTTGTATTGTTATCATTGTGATGATGAAGATGATTAACATTGGTGGTAGAGTTTTAGTCTTAAGCTGGAAAAATTATATCTCTTTGAGAATTATTATTCGTCCTTTTTTTTCTTCTTCTTTTCTATTATTCGTTTTCTTATATTTCTAATCTATCTCATCTCTCTTTCTTTATGTTTCTTCATCTCATCTATATCCGGTTCGTCTATTCCCTCTCATCCTTAGATAAATGGTCCAGTTGAACATCCGCCCAAGTGATTTAATCGTTTTGGTTTATTTCTTTTTCAAGATTCGTTTTCTCTCCTCTTCAGATTAAGATGAGATGAGAGGACAGGCACCAAATCGAAAGAAAGAAAATAACACAAAACAACGAAGAATCATAACTTCAATTGCTTCCCTCGACTCTCTCTATCTTTAAATCCTCTTCTCATCTTTTATCGTCCACCTCATCCAATCTTCACCTCTTTCTTTCTCGTCATCTGTCCGAATAGTCAAAAATTATTTGTATTTTCAATCATATTTTGAAAGATTGAAAACTTTTCTCGTCATCTTATAAAATTCATCATCATCTCTCTTTCTCTCTCTTACTCTTCAATTTTTCTTTTTTTTCAAAATCTTGTCGTTATTTTGTCAATTCCTCATCTTTATCTCTTCTTTTCATTCTTTCTTTATTCATCTCTACTGAAGATTAATATGATGATAAAGACAATATGATTAATGTTTTGCTGACAACTTCTGGATACTTTTCACTTTGAGTCTCCCATGGTTCAAGTACAATACCTTGATTCTCCACCTTATTCAATATCATCTGTGAAAAGTTTTCCTGAGATGAACTCATAATTGACCAATTGATTGACACATGGAAAATGAACTTGTTCAATTGAACCACCAGATAAAAGCATCACTTTCTCCACCAAATCAAGGTAATTTGCATAATTTCATATTAGTTTTAGCCTAATTGACACTCTCACTCTGCTTATCTTTAATGAGTATTTGTTTACTTTTTCACAGTTGACGAAATTGAATTGTGATTTACAATGAATAAGATAATTACATTGATCTTTAAACAAGCGATACAAAGTTGGCCTCAAAGACCATTGTTCTTATACATTAGCCTGAAATCTATTACCGAGACCAAGGATAGCCGGTGATCCACCAAGTGAAGTGCCATTGAAAATTACAAGAAAGTGTCACGATTTCCTCCCACTCCGGGTCAGCAAATTTCCCAACAACAACCTTATTGGTCAGCCAATGAACCAACTACAAAGAGCAACAATGGCTGCCCTTAAATTAAATCATATTAAGAAAGATTGGCCTTTAGTCTTCGTCATTTTATTATCTTTCATTTTTCTTCTCTCTTTTTACCTTTGTTCAAAATCTTTTCGTTATTTTGTTCATTCCTCTTCGTTGTCTCTTTTCTTGTCCTCTTTATCTTCCTCTCTTGCTCCATTCACTCCTCTTTACTATAGATTAAGATTGTAAAAAAGACAATATGATTAACGAGAGGATGACAATATGATGATAAAAATGACGACAACCAGCATTTTATCATTTTTCTTTCTCTCTCAAAGTTAGTTGAAAAAAATATGTGATTTGTTTTCCCTACAACTACTGTTACACTTACCAAGCAAAAAGAGAATCCTGTCCATTCTTGACATGAAGGTCGATAAGTTACAAAAGTTACCAAAAAACATTGTATCTAATAACCTTAATCTCTCCCACCTTGAAAGTCTCTATCCATCATCACCATTATCACCATGTTCATCTTCATCTTCATCATCGCCCCTTATTTTAGTCATAAACATTGTCATTTCTTTTTGACCCTCTCTCACTTTAGTCATACACCAAAACAATTATCACAGAAAAATCAAAGCAAAGACAATAACCACACATACACACAAAGAAACACAACCAAAACAAACCAATCGACGGTTCATTTAGTGCAATTCACTGTGGTGATCTCATTTTTCCCTCATCATTCATTGTTCATTTTCATTAATGATTTTCAATTAATTATTATCATTATTATTATATTATTATAATCATTGTAATTAACCTTAATTGTGTTTGCTGAGAATAGCCAACAACAACAAAAAGCAACGATTGAAGCATTTTCAACCAACAACAATTCAAAAATAATGCCTTGCACTAAGCGGATCCGTCCAATGGTATTATTGATAAAGTTATTATCACTTTCTAATCATCGATGAATATTTAACCAAATATGAAGATGATAAAAATGGAATCAATTAAGATAATGATGATAATAACAATTAATTATAAGCAAGTATATACAAATTAAAGTGTAAACCAAAATGATAAGATAACAAACAAAAGAAACACCAAAAGTTATGTTAACAAAATTGAAAAGTAAACAAAAAAATCAAAGATAAATATCTAAATATATTAAAATTTAAAAGAAATTAATAAACAATTAAACTTGATGATATTTTCGTCTCATTGATTTATTTTAATTGTCTTGTTTTTCAACATTAACAGCAATTGAATCAATTTAAATTGTAACAAGTCGCGAAATGTTTTCATTGAAAATTGTGATTAATGTTGAGGTAAGAAAGTTCTGACAAAATGAGATTATATTGATGAGGAACAAGAATCTGAGATTTTCTTGGCATCAGGGATAATCCGGTGATTCCAAGTGATTGGTTAAAGATTTTAAATGTTATTTATGGATTTCAGTGATATAATTACTGATGAATCTGGAAAACTAATATCAGCTAATTCATGATAATCTGTTATGATACATTCCCATGATCAGGAATTAACTGTTGATTGATACATTGGAAGATGTTGAACCGATATTTATATTTAGAGATTTCCATTATTTATCTAATTTTTCTCTATCTCTCTCTCTCTCTCTCTCTTTCTCTCTCTTTCTCTTTCTCTCTCTTTCCATTGAGTTTTAAACATCCAACTCATTCAAATCTAATTGTTTTAATCTAATTAAGTTGTGATTGTTTTTTTTTCAGAACAAAAAATGTTATATTGTATTTAGATTGTATTGTAACTGTCGTTGCAGTTGTTGTTTGCAATTGTTTTTATAAGCTAATTTTGGAATTAGATTGCAATGAATTTTTTAATTACCTGTGACTTTTATTTGATTAAATTTAATTACTCTTTTGTTATGAATTTTTAATTATTTTAAATGAATTTGTTTTCTTTGAAATTCGGAAGCTGCTGCCATCTAGTGGGAGTTTAGGTCGCTCGTTTGTCATTTGTTCAAATTTGTTGTCAACTGGAATCAGTTGAGTCCAAGGTGAGGATTTGTTGACTTCATCTGTTAATCTAATTTTATTTTAATTTAAACGTAGTAAGTTAAATTGTATTTTATTTTTCAATTATGGTGCTTAATGAGCGGACCAGTGTTGAGGTTGTTTTTATTGTTGAAGGAACTGCTAACCTTAGTTTATATGCCGAATCAATCAAAACAAACTATATCATTCCAACTCTAGAGTGAGTATTTTTGTTCTGAATTTTTTTTTCGTTTTTTTTTTGGTTCTCTTTCTTTCTTTCTTTCTTTTCTTTTCTCTTCTGTCTTGTGTGTTGATGTCTGACTTGTTTTGTTCTTTTCTAGAATTCTCAGTGGTGGTTCACCTGATGATGGGGAATATGAATTTGAAAACTCACTAAATTGCTCTCTCTTTGCATTGGTTGTTTTCGTGACAGCGGATTCGGCTCCCGATCTTGCCTCGTTTTGCTATGGACCTACTTCATCTACTAGTAAACTTTTACAATATTTTGATAAAATACAGTTGAGTGGCTTTGAATTTTCATTTCCTTTGCTATGTTTTGACTAAATTTTCTGTCATTTTGTTAATTTTGTGTCTCTCTCTCGCTCTTTAGATTTAATTGTGGTGGTGCATCTTCTTGTAGCCATATTACTGAAGGTATTGCCACGGCTCTTCAATGTTTCGACGAATTTAAAAACATGAGAGAAAATGCTGCCCCAGGTTCTAGTATGAATAAAATACCTCGACACTGTGTACTCATCTGTAACTCTCCACCTTATAGTCTGCCCGCTGTGGAAAGTATTTCTTACAATGGTTTTATGATTGACCAATTGGTTGGCCTGATGGGAGAAAGAGGGATCAGTTTAAGTCTTTTCTCCCCCAAAAAGATGCCTTATTTATTTAAACTCTACGAAAAGGCTGGAGGCGATTTATCAGCTGCATTATCGAAAAATTATGCTAAAGATCGACGACATTTAGTTCTTTTGAAAAATTTCCATCTACAAGAGAGACCCTTAAGTCCACAAGTAAGTCAATCATCAAATAAATCTTTGGACAAAGCATCGCCTTCTCCGTCGCCATCTAATCAAGGTAATGAAATGTCAATGTTGCAACCGTCAATTTATTTTGTTAATCACTTGTTTCATCTTTTTATAGTTTTTTTCCGTGTTTTGAACCTTTATTTTTTTCGAAAATTTTAACGTAAATTTATCTCTTTCATCTACCACTTCAGGTCAAAAGAGGCCTCTTTCTCCTGCGTCTTCGGCTGTTTATGGTAAGTTAGTAAAAAAAAGGAAATTGTCAATGTTTTTTAAACTCTTTAAAGCTCATTGAAGCTTGCAATGGATCTCAATTCTAAATATTTTTCTTTTTATAGTTAACAAAGATACCGTGCAAATCACAATTCACCAACAGCAATCACAACAACCGCAGCCACAGCCACCTCAACAGCAACAGCAACAGCAACAACAGCAACAACAACAGCATCAACAGCAGCAACAACAACAGCAAGCACAACAACTCCAACAACAGCAGCAACAAGCACAACAAGCACAACAACAACAACTTCAACAGCAACAGCAGCAACTTCAACAACAACAACAACAACAACAACTTCATCAACAGCAATTCCTTAGGGGACCTCAACCTCAATTAGCAACTTTCTCTCAACCCGATAAAGCACCAACTCCTGATACAATGATACGATCTGGTCCTCCAATGGCTGGTAATACAATGCCAGTTCTTACCAGTCAATTACAACAAATACCTAATTTACGTCAAGGAGTAACAGTAGTTGCACAGCAAATTAATCAACCTAATCAAAATAGAATGGGCTTCCCTGCAGCTCAAATGATACCTGTTCAAAGAGATAATTTTAATCCTGGTATGATGCAAGGTCAATTAAGAGGAGCACCTTCACCCTTTAATAATACACCTTCAGCCAATTCAATTAATCGAGCTTCAGTTCCATCTCCACTTTCTCAAAATGTCCCCTCACCAATGCCAATTCAACCCAATCAAGGAGGTATGATGGGTCAAGATACAATGACCAATGTTCCTATGGGCCAACAAATGGTACCTCCAGGTCAACAGGCCAACCTACAACCTAAAATGGGTAAAAAAATTTGGTCAGGGTGCATTGAATTTCAGGATAAACAATCACAGGTTGGAATGGATTCAGTGGTACAGAAATGTTCATTACCTTGTACAATATTTTATGGAGGTAATAACATTGATCTAGAAACAAGTAGCGCATATTGGCCTCCCAATTTGAACCTCGTTCTTTTACCTAGTGGTCTGTTACGACAATTAGGACCAATTTTTAAAAATGAATCTGATTCCGTACAATTAACATTTGCTAATCAAGAATCTGACGCTTTCCAAATATTAGCCCGAAATTTATTACTAAGACCAAATGTCGCTGGTTCGCAAAATCAAGCAAACGCAATGTGGGGGATGATACAATTTAATTTAAACCCACACAATTCACCGCCACATCTACAATCAACGAGGGCTATAATTATAGTTAATGGACAAGATAAGAAAAATTTTATCGGTTTTATGCCGAGGAAGCATGATGATTTTCTGGCTAAAATGAGAGCTGCCATTGATAATTTTAAGAAAAGGCAGCAAATCCCTCAACAAATAAATCAACAAGGAAACATGAATCAACAGCAACCGCAAATGGGTCAACCAATGAACCAACCAATCGGCCAACAAATTAATCAATCAATTAATCCGCAACAAATGAACCAAACAATGGGACAACCAATGGGCCAGCAAGTTAATCAATCAATTAATCAACAAATGGGTCAACCAATTAGTCAATCAATGAACCAGCAGATTAATCAACCAATGAACCAGCAACAAATGAACCAACAAATGAACCAACAAATGAACCAACAGATGAACCAACAAATGAACCAACCAATAAATCAACAAATGAATCAACCGATGGGCCAACAGATGAACCAACAACAACCCCAAATGGTACCTCAACAAGTCATGCAACCACCACCGGGACAAATGATCCAACAAATCACAATGTCACAGCCTCAGCTCACCGCGAACACTGGTTTCTATCAGGTAACCGGCGATCGATCATCAAGCTGTGTTACTGCTCTAGTCTCGTTGATCAGACGATTATAAATCCTCTGACGATTTTGTGATTCTTAAGCGAGAAGAGGAGGAAAAAATTCGAAGACGAAACAAAAACTAATTACTAATCATTTTCCTCACTCTCTCTTTAAATATTCAATTTTGTTTTCTTCCCTTTTTCGTCCATTGAATGTTTATCATTAGTGTGTCTCCCTAGACCATATTTGTTACCCAATCCCACCCTCGATCGCTTCTCCTCCCTTCCTATTTCCTCTTCCTTTTCCAATCCTTTGGATAATTAATGTAAATACTTGTTTATTTACGTTACATCCTTTAAAATAATCTAATTTTTCTGCATGCAAATAACTTAGTTTACTTCTCTCTGTTAATTGCTTTTCTCTCGTCTAATTGTTAACCCAATTTTTTCTTCTTCTTCAAATGCTCTACTCACAATTTAAAGAGAAATCAAAATTCACTAAACGGCTTTAAGTTTTTAGGTGGCTTCTAATTTGCAACTAATTCTGTGGTGGGCTTTGTCTAATCATATATATAAATGTTAATGATTTATTTGGTGGTGGTGGTTGATGGCTAATTATTTAAATTTCTAATCTCTAATATCCTTGCTTGTTATGTTTAAACCTTTCAAACTTTGCTTAACCTTTGCTTGATTTGGTGTTTGCATGTTTTTTTTTCTTGTTGATTTTGTCTAATTAACTTTCTTTTATTATTAAGATTCAACAGATTTCAAACAATCAGGTCGGCCAACAACAAGGAGGTTTCCGTAATCAACCCGTTCATAGTGTTCGGATCGCTGGTGTACCAACTAATCCAGGAATAATGAATCAAACAACAGCACCACAACAACAACAACAACAACAACAAACTCAAATGACACTTGCTGGATTAATGCAACATCAACAATTACCCCAACAACAACAACAACAGCCACAACAACAACCTCTTCAACAGGCTCAACAACAGCAACAATCACCTCATCTTGTCCGTCAACAGTTACAGCAACATATTCATTCACATCGTCAACAACAACCTCTTGGAGGAGTAAAAGGTAAATTAACCAAGTTACAATTAATTGATTATTACTTTTGATTATCATGTTTCTTATTTTACTTTTTCTAGGCACTCCCGGCTTACGAAATCTACTTTCACAACAACAACAACAACCTGTTCAAGCACAACAACAACAACAACAACACCAACATCAACAACAATTACAACAACAACAGTTACAACAACTTCAACAGCAACAACAACAACAACAAATGCAACAACAACAATTACAACAACAACAAATCCGAGCAAACATGCAACGTGGACCAGGTCAGCAGCAGTGGAGATTCAATTAACGACGATTAATCATTATGATTAACATGAAATTAACAATTAACTTAATTATACAACACAAGAGAAAACAAAGCAAAGCAAAAAAAATAATCCAGATCATAGTTTTGGTTTAATACACCAAATAAATCAAATCATCTTTTTCCCTTTAACTTTTTTCTTCCCTTCTTCTGACTTAAATGCATATGTAAAATATTTCGCTATTTATGCTTGACAATTTATTGGAAATTTCAATCAATCCCCCTGATCTATTTTGATACATTTCTAACAATTATCAAATTGTTCACATCTCTATTTGTCTTGCACCAATAACGCATTTGTATTAATCAACTTTTTCTCAATGTCACCCACATCCCTCCAAATACCCACCGTATCAATTTTGAAATTATTTTTTCCCTTCCCTTAATCCTTGAAAATTAAGGTAAAATATGTGTATAAAAAAACCAAATGATGTGATCTTAAAATCACAAACAATCAACAGAGAGATAGAAAAACAAAAAACAAAATTTTGTAATCAAATAAAAACTTTACACTTAATTTAAAAGATTAACTGATCGAAACTGATTAGATAACATTTGAATCCCTTATTATATGAATTCTGGTTCATCTCACCAAATTGATTAATCACTTTAACAGAGAGATTATTCTCAATTAGTTAACCCATTGGGAGAAAAAAAAGATTTAACAATTAATCTTGTCAAAGGGAAAATTGTTTCCATTGAAATTGATTGTTTACATTTTCGCTTTTCGTTCATTGGATTCGAATCTCGGATCGAGTATTTGGATCCAATTCTAAGATTCGAAACGCCCATTTTTCTGTAGACCAAAAGATGCTGATGATTTACTTTTGTCTCTCTCTCTTTGTAATTGTGATTTAAATTGTGTTTTTTTGCATCATTTGGATTAATTGTGTCTTTTTGTAGGAGATTAAACTCATGGTTTAACTGTTTCTTTGTGGAATTGGAAAAGTAACTGTAATTGTTTTGATCGTTTGTTCATCTCTTTGGTTTTGTGTTTTGGGTGAGTGAATCTTTTCAAAATGGTTGAAATTGATTCTTCCATTTTGATTGGGTTTATATTATTACTCATTTTTAATGAGACAATGGAAAAAGAACTTGATGAAAGCCGAGTGCCTGATATACCAAGTAAACTTAAATTGGATGCAACTCTTAGTACCATTTCAATTAGCTGGTTACCTCCGGTTGATACTTCAGTCTCAATTAAGGGTTACATTGTTGGCTGGGGAACTCCGGTCCCATATGATTTTACTAAAGCTCTTGATGCAAATCAAACCTTTTATCAATTAACTGGACTTTATCCTACAACTGAATATGTTGTCAGTGTTCGAGCTTTTAATTCTAATGGTGATGGTCCACCCAAATATGAAACTATCTGGACTCGTGCCCCTTCAACACCTGAACCTAAAATTGCTCTTCTACCACCAATTGGTCTTCGTGTAGATGTCACTTCACCTACATCAGTGGTTCTTCATTGGACTGATACAACTCTTAATTCTCGTAATCCTACCGATGATCGAATTTATACAATTCGATATTCATCTTCCTTTCTTTCGAATAATCCTAAATATAGATATATCAACACAACTCGAACAAGTCTTCTCATAGAAGATTTAAAGGCACACACTCAATACGAATTTGCAGTTAAAGTAATCAAGGGTCGAAGAGAAACAACCTGGAGTATGAGTGCTATTACTCCATTACCGAATATGGAATCAAATCAAGAGAAAACGGAAGAAAAAATGGGTAAATTGTTTTTCTCTTAAAACTGAAATCGAAACTCAAAAGCTAAAAGAATTTCGAGAAAAAATCGTAGTCACTTTTTTCATCTATCCTTTGTCTCTGTTCATTTTTCTCGCGATTCACTAGCTCATTTTTAGATTTCTCATCTTATTGAATAATTTATTGCCTCTGATACTTTTATTACCTTTATTTACTAATCAATTTGATGTTCTTCTACTTTTACCTCTTTTTCCAGTTTCCAAGTTGAAACCTTTTCATTCAATGATCTTCCTCATCTCATCAATTTCTGGAGCTGTTTTACTCCTTGTAATTGCGGTGAGCATTTTATTTATTAAATCTCGTCGTTCACCAAGACATGAACATGAATCTGTTCGTAAACACAATGGTTACATCGCTGCAGCCACAAGTCCCGTTGGAGGAAAACACAAATCAAATATTGAACTTAAACCACCCGATCTTTGGATTCATCATAATGATCAAATGGAAGTGTTTTGGTGATGAAGGTCTCATCTCTTTTTCTATCCATATTATATATAAACACATCAACTTATTGATAAATTGATCAAAAGATTAAGACAAAGCAGTAATTATTACCATTTCGAGCCATAAAATGCAATTTTTGATGAAAGAGGAAGATGGAATATCAATATCTATATGGAAAATCATACGATTATTCATGTGTCATCGCCATTATCATCATCTTAATCACCTCAACCATCATCATCATCATCATGGATCCTGATTTATCCTTGCCATAATAACTATTAACATTTACCTCTAAAATTAATTTCTGTTTGTAATTAATTAATATCCGATTTGAACTTCAGACGTAATTGAAAACCCGGTGTTCATGTAAATAACGATCTTCTCCACCTTACCACAATCTCAATCTCAATCCTCAAAATTGATCTGCTAAATCAAATTGGTCATTAATTGGTCAAGAAAATCAACCCAATGGCATTTAAAGTGAATGTGCTAATCTATCACATTTTATCATATCAAAAAACGACCTTTTTTATTATTATTATTATTATACAAAGACTGTTTTTTATATGTCAACTTTAACCAACAACAACCACATCATCACTAATCATTACAAATCTTGTAGATTTGTCTTTGATTTATCTCAATTTTGCTCATTCATCATCTAATTTATTTAAATTATCTAAAATCTAATCTATTGCTTGGCATTTTACTCTTCCATTCAACCTCATCGCACAAATTGGATGGAAATCAAGAGAGACAAGATGATTAAAGAAGCAAGAACAAAAAAATCAAATCAAACACAATCAACAGGATTCACCTTAAATCACAATCTACTATATAACTTTGATTGTAATCAACTAACTACAATTTACTTGTCAACTACAAAACTACATTTAACTTAATCTCATACAATGACCAGGACGATGGATTCAATGAATCTTCTGATTGATTCAAGACTAGAGCTTTTCTTTTTAATTGTTTGTACAAATGACCACGAAAACATCAAGGAATCAATTTTAACCCTCTAATTAGCTCAAGAAACAATTTGAGTGTTTGAATTATACAATTTTAGTACATAAATTGAATATTTATAAATAATTTCTGTAAAAAATGTAATATAATTGAGATACATTTATACTTATAAACTGAATTTAAACTCAGAATCAAAATGTTTTTCCTGATTAATTTACTTTTCTTGATCTAAATCTTAATTGTTCCATTAGAATAACTTTAACAATTTGGATAAGTTGAAATTTTTCTCTTTTACTTTTATCTAATCAATTTTTCCAAATTGAGCCCGATTTTTATGTAAACAAGTTTTGATTGTGGTTTAATTAATTATGATTGTGATCACTAAGCAGATTTTTGTTGTTGATGATGATGTGGTGATTTATGTTTTATTGTAAGATTAATTGATGTGTATACATGAGGCCATTTCTTTTGCTTTTTCTTCAACAAGTTGAAACCTTTGTATTTTCTTATAATTGAATGTTGAAAATTTCGATTGGATGATGTTGCTTTTGTTTGGCTGTTTATAGTTGATTGCGTTTAGGGATGAAAATTACAACTAAAGTCTCAGAATCTGAGAAGTTGTTTTCGATACTGATGTTGTTTTTGAAGTTAAATAGGATCTTTTCAAGCTCTTTGTAGGTTTCAAATTTTTTTTCTGTCTAGTAGAGGGGGAGAAACACTCACAGATACCATACAATATACATAAAACCACGCACATACACGCATACACACACCACTAAGAAAATAGTGAAATAAGAAAAAAAGGGAAAGGAAAAAATATTCATCTAAAGGAACTGATCGCACCATTCGGAGAGACACTGGTAACAGTCTTTGGCCTGTTTACTGTTGGCATTGACAGTTTCTTTCATCCATAGGGAGAAAAGCTCTCTGTCCTTTTTGAGAATTAAAAATTGACCCAGTACAACGTAAGCCTGTAAAAAGGTAAAAGAAAGGGTAGAAAGGAAAGAGAAATTAGATTAGAGTTAAACAAAGATAAAAACATAAGTGTAGAAAGAGAGGAAGACAGAGAGATACAAAGAGAAACGCGAGAGAGAGAGAGAGAAAGAGAGCAATAGAGCAAAGAGAGAGAGAGATGCTGAGACATGTAGAGTGAAAATATGAAAACAAAAAAAAAGCATCAATTGATGAGAAAGAGACAGAATCAAGCCAAATAGATTATGGGAAAAAATGATGATCATTTGATGAGAGAATGTGTCAAGACATGTTAGGAGCAAAAGGCAAACCGAATATTAAAAATAACGATAAAACAATTGAACTGCAAAAGGACAGAAGAGGATGAAAAGGTTGAGAGGAAAATGGCGAATGCAGTGAAACTTATACCTTATCAAATCCATTGTCTTCGAATCGCTTTCCAAGGACTTCACCGACTCCAGCTAAATCGGTTACAGGCTTTTCACCCATAGGCTCTGAGACAAAACTATGGTGTTTCTGAGAAGTGGTTGACATCTTCCTACGTTTGACAGGTGACCGACCGATGATGATGGTTAATAATTGTTGATATCACGAAAGTGAACAGGTAAAAATGAATAAAATCAACTGTTAACAATTAAGTGTAACAAATAAAAGTGAAGGTTAGTTGACAACAATCAGATGAAATCAAACAACAACAAAAAAAAACAGCAAAAAAAAGATTTCAAATAAAAATAAGAGAGAATAAAATTTTTCTGTAATTTCTTTCTTTCCTCTTTGGTTCCTCTTTCTCCAGTGTTAGTAAGGGAAATTAAATCTTCTCTCTTTTTATCAGCCAATCAGAAGAAGAGAAAACGGCGAGAACAGAAAATGCGCCATTTTAAAATGGAAAAGAAAAACAAAAAAATTCTTTCCAATTATAATTAGTTTATTGATCCAAATTATTGTGCAAAATTAACTAATTAAGTTTTAATTGTAGTAAACTTTTTTTGTCATTTGATACAAAATGTTTACAGTTTAAATTGATTTTCTTTTACAATGTTTACCAATTAGAAAAAGAAATGATTTCGACAAAGTTTCCATTGACTAATTATGTTGATTGAAAGTATTAATATTTACAACATCTAAATGGTAATTGTTTCAATTAATTATGTTCTGATTGAAATTATCATCATTTTGTTGAGAGTTGATAATAATCGTTGGATGAGAATTGAATTAACTTGTTAATTGTAATTCATATCTAGATTTAATGATTATCTAATCATTTAAAGGAAGTAAATAAAGTGAGTAATAAAAAAAAACGTTGATTAAGATTACAATCAAATTGATAATAATAATCAAAGTTAATCAAGTTGAACAATAAGATGAGGACGATGTGAACAATTGATATAATAAATATTGTCGTTGTCAAGTTCAATTGAAATTATTTTTCATCATTTAATCACCATCATCAATTAATATAAATGAAAGAAAAAAAATCCTAAATCATTTATTAAATAATCAAAAAATCATCAATCAACTTGTTAATGATGAAAATCATTCCCAATTAATCAAAGTAAACCACACACATACACACACACAAACAAACATACAACAGAATCTAAATCACAATTAATTGAATAACTTTTGATTGTTGAAAGTTAGAAAACCTGAAAGCAGAATGAACAAAAAAAAACTAATCAACCTACTCAATTGTAATCCAATTAGCATTTAGCAATCTCATTGATCATCATCACCCAACATACAATTAGAGAGAGGTGATGATTATGATATGTTTATTTATTAATTGTTGTAGTTAGTGTGTAGGTTGATTGAAATGAAACCAAAACATCAACACGAAAAAAAAAGTTTTACTAAAAGTTTTTTTCTTAAACAAAAACAAAACAAAATATAAGATAAATTGAGAGAGAGAGAGAGTTGATGATTCCATTGATAATTTTGTTTCCGTATTTATCAGGGGCGAGGTTGATAAAGATGAGGATGATAATGAGGTTGATGTTGATGATCTATGGTTAATTGTTATTCTAATTATTATATTATCGTATTTATATTCACAAGCAAGTGTTAATCTCAATTTGTTGAGTACATTCTTCACATTCAACTTGACAGCACCAAAAAAATTTACAGTTACACTTTTCTTTGATTGCTTCGTAGCGTCGGGTGAATCCTCGATTGCAGCAAAGTGTATCACATCCATCGGCACCGGAAGAGGTTCCATTGCAAATTCTATTATGAGTTCCGGGTGAACCTGATTTTTCATCTTTCTCACAATAATCAGGTGATGAGTGAAGGTAAACAAGATCCGAATCACTTGGTGGCTTATATCCGGAATTTGATACTGATGCTGTTATCGTTTTGTTTGATAATTTTATTTTACGAGATCTCTGTAATCATATAATAATAATAATAATCAAAGAAACAATTAGTTAATCATTGTTTCAAAAAATAGAAAATTCTATAAACCAAAATATTGTATACAAGCAGAAATGTAATTAACTTGATTATAAGATTAACAGATTAACAGATTAACATTTCAATGTATTCATGTTGTTCAGATTTTTCTGTTGTAACAATTTAAATCCTATTTTCCAATGATTAATTATCGCAATCGTCTCTGTGAATGTATCACTTTTTTTTATTCTTATTCACCGGATTTACTTTCAATTTGGTCAACATCTCATAGACTATCATCATATTAATTATCATCTACTGATATGAAGATACTTTTCATCACTAGAATTAATAATGATAATAAAATGCTACCATGTAATCAGCAAGTTTGTTGCAAAATTAACGCAAAAAAAAATATTCAAAGCGGAAACAGTTATGGGATTTAAAGTGATAATCTTTTAACAAGAAGTTTTTAGCAAAAAAAAAGTGTAACAATTAAAAGTGATCATCAAACTGACAGAATGTTAATCAACTTTGAAAATATAATTTTCAGAGCAATGGTAATATTGCTCAATGAGAGAGTAGTAATTACATTTGATAATCACCATAATCAGAGATATTATCATCACTCCATATTGTTAATGATAATACTGATGAAGAAGATGATGACAGAAGATGAATTAAATGTTGATGATGGAGAAAAGTAGCAAAAAAAAAACCTTTTCAATATCAACAAATGAATAGAAAGATAATCTCATTGGGAACATTTAGATTATCTCACATAGTGAGAGAGGAAATTTTATCTGTGGTGTTTTTTCTGGTTCAATGTTGACAGACAGCATCCATCAGACCGATGACAAAATAGACAAACACACATACACATCATCCTCATCCTCATCTTTTCCTCATCCCCCATCAGCATCTTCACATCAAATGTCTAGAAAATTAGATACAAAAGAAACGATCAGGAGGATGAGGATAAAAAACTTTTCCTTTTCCAAGGTAATCAATCAAATTAACCAATAACAGTTGATGTCACTATGTAATCGCCATTTTGCTTTTCCTCTTCCTCATCATCATAATCAGTTTAATCATCATCATCATCATCATCTAACAATTATGATTATTTAAGTACTCGCCCAAAGTATACTTACATTGGGAGGAACCCATGATATTGAGGTAGATTTTATTTCCTATCATGAAAAAAAGGATCAACTTTTTTTTCACCTTCTATTGTAGTTTGAATCTATTTTTCTGATATTCAGATGATTAATTTAATTGTTGTTAACTTTCACTTTTCATGTAAATTTAATCAATCAATTTACTTTTTGTCTTCCTTAATGGTTTCATATAATGTAATTAATTAAACTAAATTGTTCTATTTCTTTTATATCTAACTATTAATCTTTGATTTATGTCAATGAATTGGTTTTTTTTTGTTGTTCAAAATTCATCAATTCTGATGGTCTCGAGTTAAAAGTTCTGACTGATGATTAACATTATTCAGAGTAATTAACTATGAACGACCTTTAATTGTAATAAACATGAGAAAAAAATTACCATCGTTGGTTAATTTTCTATCTGTATAATTATGGTAATAATGTTGATCATGTTGATTGTTGAGAATGACTGAAAAATCAACAATTGAATGATGAAATGCTGATGATCATGCAATCTCCCAACAATGACAGAGTTTCATTTAATTGCAACTATGGACAACAACAATTAACTTAATTACCATGCGATAGCTGAATTATATTAATAAAGGGCAATTTGATTTGCAAAAGCAGAAAAATTAACAGTAAACAAAAAACCTCATCAAATATAATAATAATTTGATTGTAAAATCTTTGGTTGATAATCAAAAACAATTACCATTTCTGCTTATATGTTACAATTACGATGAAAATGTTGCAATTGTAATGAGAAATTGATTATGATTATGCAATTAATGAAAACAATGTGCTTTTAATCATCTGAATTGTAATAAAAATGGTTGATTAACTAATGATGATTACCTTTTTGTGTTGGGATTTTTTCAACCTGATTTCAGGCTGTAAATCAATTGCATGGGTTGTGGGTGAAGGTTGAAGTGCATTGAGTAAAGTTTGAATATGGACCTCGGTGGCTGAGTCAAATTTCTGCCTCAAAATTGATCCAACTTGTTTGAATGAAGGCAATTGCCTCCAGCAAGTTTTCATGTCACAGGAACCGGAAACACCGTGACATTTACAGTCTATCCTCATGTTATTAAGGACAACCTTTCGTCCGGCTTCATTATTGTGTAGATTCATTAAAGCTCGAGCACCGATCATTGTATTTCGCTTTGTACGAGTTGTCCTAAGGTCACGAGCATCGATAAAAGTTTTAGAAAATGCTGTTCCAAATGCGATATTATCTGAACAACCTGAGAGAGAAATCAATAAGAAAAAGGTGAAAACACTTAATTATCATGAAAGAAAAAGGTAAAACAATCAAAAACCATTTCGATTACTACATTAATCATTGCTATAGATTAAACATTTGGTAAAGTTTTCCATCAATTTAAACAATCGTAATGTTTATCAGGTTAAATTGTTTCCAATCAATTCACACCTAATTAGAGTGAACTATTATGAGAAAAATAAAACCAGAACAATTAACGAGGCAATTGTATGTATACAACAATTAACAGATTTACTACAAAAATAACTTCAACAAATGTAACAAAAGTTAATCTAATTTTAAGATAATCTTTTCATTTTCTTGTTATTATATTAACTTCATTCAAATCTTAATCCTAAGCTAATCAAAAGATTAACAATTGATCTAACGGAGATACAGACTAAATGAATAATTTGTTGATAATATTTACCATGTGTCCTGATAAATATAATCACCATGAAAAGGCAATTGATTTGATTACTGAGCCTTAAATCATCAATATGATGATGATCAGATTGTTTTATGACCTGATTGGTGAAGGAAAAAAATAATAAGCCATTTATCATTAGCCTTTGAAAATTGATCAAACTGATTAGTATTATCATTGATCGTGATTAGAGAGTAAGACTAACAATCAATGATAAACCTAAAATCGATATGATAAACTAATAATAGATTCATTGTCAATCGCGAAAAAGTAAACGGTAGTTATAATTATTGTAATTGTAAACAATTAACCATTGGTAAAAGTTTTATTCTAGCCAATTAATATCATTTGAGAAAGTAAAATGTTAAAGTTTATCTACACTAATTGTGATTATCTAATGGTAATGGTTATTTGATTGGATTCGTAATGTTTAAGCTTTGATTGTATTGAGAGTGGAAAAGGTTTGGTAGTAGTGGTCAGTTTTTTACTTACCTGCCCAATGGAAACCGTTTGCTGGTCCGAAAAAAGTTCTATCACAACCACAATGTAATAAATTACCCGAACTACAAGCTTTGGTCACTGCATAAGAAACACCAGCTGATGTGATCGCATGGACAAAAGCCGATTCTCTGGTTCCCTCGGTTAAACTTTTACCAAAACCTTTGGGTCCTTCGAGGGTTGAACAGTTCCACCTTCGATCACGTAATTGTTTTTGGCACTCTTTTAGCGCTAAATCAGCGCCCACTTTAACAGATTCCATTAGGTCAACATTACGTTTACATATTTGTATCTGTTTCTTAGTTAAACCTTTAAAGGCTTCACAAATATCCGCTGAGTTAATTGTTGTCATTGATGATGAACTTTGAAGAAGTGCTCTAGAATAATCAAAGAATAAACAATCAGATTAAATTGTTGTAATAAACACATAAAAAAAACACACAGAATATTAAAAATTAAGATTGCGAGGAAGGGATGAAAATGAGGAGAAGAAAAAAAGAGAACACAAACTAAATTATTGGCTAATTAATCGGTGACAATTGAGTTAATTGTCGTTGATGAAGTTTACTTACAGCCATTTGATGGCATCGGAAAATTGAACTGTCACAATTAACCACAATAAGATTAACCTTATTGCAAATTGGGAATGATAACGAGTTAAGGTGAGAAAATTTTGTCGAAATTGTTGATGGTTGTTAAAGGTAAAGGTGGATGCTGATGAAGGTGATGAAGATGATGAGGATGAGGATGATGATGAGGATGATGATGATGATTTGTTACTGCTACTGAATAAAGTACAATTTCGTATCATCTTGTTGATGATACTGTGAATGGTGAAGATGATGAAAATGAGGATGATGAAGATGATGGAGATGATGAAGAAGCACAATAATGATGATGGTGATGAAGATGATTAGCTGGTGATGATGATGAGGATGATGAAGAGAAACAGAGAGAGGGAAGATTGATAGAGGTCATGAGAATAACAGAGGAGGAGCAGTTACAAGGAGGAGGCAGAAAAAAAGAAGAGAAAAAAACACATAGAAAAAGAATGAAGAAAATGGTGATGTTAATACCAAGAAAGAATATTGTAAAATAGAATATGAATATTTCTTTTTTTTCAGTGAGACTATTCGAGTGAGTGAGTGAGAGAGAGAGAGAGAGAGAGAGAGAGAGAGAGATGATGATGATAAGGAAGATAAAGAAGAGCGAGAGAGAGAGAGAGAGAGAGAGAGAGAGAGAGATGAAAATGGTGAATGAGAAAAACTTTTTTTTCTCTTTTTTCTAGTAACTGATATTTTCTCTTCTTCTTCTTGGTTCCATGATCTTTTCTAATGGGAGATAGAAAATGATTGAAGAGGAATTAAATTAAGTAATTTAAATTAATCGAATTAATTAAATTGTATTATTAACATTAGACTATCAACAATTTAGTTTACAAAATCATCAATCACAACAAATAACAGAAAAAAAACTTTTTCTCCTCTTGTTAATCTTATCCATTTAATCTGCACCTTAATTATAAAGTTAATCTATTAAACTAGATTGCTGATTGTTGAGATTATTATGATTGTTATATGGGAAAGAAAAGCAGGAACTTAGTTTTAATTAGATTTAATTGTCAATAAAATTGATTAAAATCTGTATGAACATTTGAAACAATCAATTGATCAAAATTGTAACGGTTTTAATTAATCAACTTTCCCTCTTGTTCATATTTTTAATATATTATATTAGTTAATTTGATTATCATTGTTGATTTTTCATCATCTTTATTTATTTTAATTGTGGTTCCTCTTTTAATTAAATCAATCAATCCCGTTAATCACCTTTGACCTGGAATCATTAGAGGTTAGGCTTTAATGACCATTTAATTAATTAAATCAACATTGAGGTTCGTGTTACCAAATCAATTTGTTTAAACTTTTAATTGTTATTGATCAATGGCTCATGTGGCCTGTTGATTATTAATTAGTATTAATCGTTAATTAACAATTAAGCTTATCCTTGAAGCGTATTTTTATTTTATTAATTTTAATCAACAATTTATTAAATATTATATATTGTTCACTATAAGAAACTATTAATGAAATTTGATTACCATCAATTAATGATGATTTGTTGATTGTTGTTGATGAAATAACCGTTTCTTTTAATTGATTAACAGAATTGATTTATTTAAATTGTTTCGTTTTATGTATATTAATCAGCTTATTATCATTGGATTTTAATTGTAACTGGATTAACCTGTTACTTGATATGCTTAAATTAAACACGATTAAAGGTTAATTAACAATTAACTTTATGTTCACCTTAACGTTTAACAATAAATTAAATTAATTA
This sequence comes from Panonychus citri, assembly GCF_014898815.1. Lineage (NCBI taxonomy): Eukaryota > Metazoa > Arthropoda > Arachnida > Trombidiformes > Tetranychidae > Panonychus > Panonychus citri. The sequence continues at coordinate 293,462 of NW_026515540.1, forward strand.
AATCAATAAACAATTAAATAGGAAAAACAAAATTTAATAATAAAATAAAATATAAGGATTGGTTTTGATTGTTATATTATTTTAGCTATTTGATTAACTTGATTAATTAACTTAAAATGTTAATCAATTACTGAACATTTAAAGTAATAATTTGCCTTCTTATACTTAATTATTACTTTGATTTGATTCGTTAATTGTTATTAGCTAAATTCACTACTAAATGATTAAAATTTACTTTTTTTTTATATTATTAATCACCATAGACAAAGACACCAAACTAACATTACACACTAGACACCAATAACAATTAACTAATCATGATGAAACAGAACAAAACAAATTAAATTAATTCTTGGTAGTAATCGTATTTAATTGTATGTATATCAATTGATTGTAATCAGTTGTAATAAAAATAAATAAATATCATAAATTAATTAACATTTAAGATGTAACAACAATCACAATTTGATCATCAGCCAAAGTGTAATAAAGATCCCACTGTTGATTAACTTGGTTATACATTTAATAGAGTGATGAATCTGATTACAATTTATTAATTCATTTTAACACAATATTTGCCACCCTCACAATTAACTAACTAACAATCAATCAAGTACTAAATTACAGTAACAAAAAAAAAGACACATAAACGATTACCGATTTACAAATGATCAACCAAAAAGTTTCAATACACAAGTTTAATAACAATTAATTTAATAATATGAACTTGATTAAGATTAAGATGATAATCTTGAGGTTAAATTGACTAATTGTTTTTTTTTTGCTTATATTTCTGTTATAATTATAATCCACTAAGCCTGGACCATGATGATGATAATGATTAAGTTAATGATGAAACTCACGATTCACTAATTATCTCAATCTAAATTTTTACCTAACTAAATGTACACATACACACCAATGAACATGATCATAGGTAAGGAACAATATATATTTATAAATTGTTGGCTCTAATTATCACCATAATTTACATGATTATAATTGTAGTTGTAATGATTGTGATTACAATTTACTTTTTTTTTCATATAATAATCAAATGATAATATCTATTGAATTGAAAATGGTTACGGTGAAATGATTCTGGTGTCCATGGTAATATAACCAATGAGTTTCTAGGATTTTTTTGTATTTTAATTAATTAAATTGTTCTGTTGCTGTTTTAATCAACATAATTGTAATCATGAGGAAGATGATGATGAGGAATTAATATCTTCCCTAGAAAGATCATCAATCACCTTTTCTCTCTCTCTCTCTCTCTCTCTCTTCCTCTGAATAACTTTGGCAATTTTTGTATATACATGTTTTATCATGTAAACTTGATCATCATCATGATCATCAACAACTACCGCCAATATGAGCATCTATATATCATCATTAACAACCATCACCACCACCACCAACATGATCCTCATCATTTAGTACACTAGGACTAATAACCAGACAGGTTGTTTTAATTGTATCTGAATTGTTTAGATATGAAATGTTCTGAATCATCTGAATGAAACCCCATGTAAGAAAAATTTGGAACTCAGACTAAACTTTACTTTTGCCAAGAAAAAAAGTGTATATTTTCAATGAGTGAAATGTTTGTTTCCTTGTTGAAAATTTTTATTACATGATGAAGATGATTATCATCACCCTGAACACGTTCAACATTTTGTCTCCCTCAGAACTTTTCCAGAGAGAGAGAGAGAGAGAGAGAGAGAGAAAACCTTCTCTCCTCTCGAGAAAAAGTTCACCCAAATTTATCTTTCATTCCCTAATCTAAAATGTGTTAATTTGATTGATTCTTTGAAAGATTTATCTATTTGTTTCCTATTAAATTCACTGTTCATGTTAATCATGATGATCATTATCATGGTGATAATAATTATCAAGGAAATAGCTTTAAAACATGAAAAGAAAGGAAGAAAAAGTTTCACCACAATTTAAACACCGATGATTACTGATGAGCACAATCAATTTCAAGTACTATTAGTACATTAGTTTATAGGTATTAACATGATAATATGTTAATTGTTTACAAATTCACACACACGCACTTAAAAATAAACTGTCGTCATTGACACTATTTTTGATTACGTTTAAATTTAAGAATTGAAAACTTGAAATAGTATTTTTTTCAATGAATATCTTGTTTTCTGTGTAATAAAAATGAATGAAATTAAGTTAATAGTCTGTTGGGTAAATCAAAATGTATCTCTGTACTTTTCTTCTTGTCAGGTGAAGGTGTTTTCCCACTCCACTCACTAAATCCACCACCACCTCCCCCGGATCTACCTTTTCCCCTCCCTATTTATCCTATGTGTCTATGGTGTGTATATTACGTGTATGTATGTATGTGTGTGTGTGTGTGTGTATGTATAAGTGTTTGCACCTTTCTGAATGAAACTTTCAAGACTAAAGGAAGGGGAAAAAAGTTTTCAGACATAATATTAATATGATCGAGACAAGAGATAATATGATGATAACTATCATGAAATTCAGGGAAAGGTCATTATTGATGTAATAAATATTATTCCTTCGTCTGTAACGATAACAATTAAATCAACTGATTGTTTGGGTGATTGAAAGATGAAGGGAAAGTTTTTAAACTTCTTCTTTACAAAGAAACTTTTTTACGTTAATTTTAATCAATCAAATTTTTCTACAATTAAATTGATAACATTAATTCATTGATAAATAAAAAAATAACAACTTGAATGGAGAAAAGCAAGAAACTGAAACTTGCAAACTCATGTGTCTAAACTGATTGGTTGATTGTTTCTGTTTCTTGTTGATGAATTAAATATTAATCATCATGTTTGTGAAAAGCTGAACTCAATTGAAAGCACTAAATTGTTGCCTTTCAACTCTAAATCAATATATACACACACATACTTGATTGTTGATTGTTTATCTTAATCATCATGAATTATGAATATGAAACAAAATGTTTTGTGTTAACTTTTATCATGATATTTGTTTGCTAGTTGATTGTTTCAACTTGTTAAAATTGATCTTGAACACAACATTGATCAAAATGTATTAGTTTCTTTCACTTTTTTCTGGCTTGATTGTTATTATTTCATCTTGATCATGATTTAAATTGTTAACTTGTTACTTTTTGTTTTCGTTAAACAATTTACTTTGTATATTGTTCAGACTGATGATGATTAAATTATTATAATTGTTGTAATATCTTCATTATACTGACCGTTGGTTGTTTACAATCAGTGTTAATATAATTGTTAAAGTTTACTTTTTTGATGAGTTCATTGATCAACATTGATGATTTTGATTAAGTTGTAATAAACTTGCTGATTATTATGATTTTAAATTGACAATTAACTTTCATTTTTTGATTGATTCCTCGAACTGATCAATCTTTCACTCCCAAAGTGAAACTTGTTGATTTTTATTGATGAAAGTAAATTGCTTGATTGTTACATTTGTTGCTATCATTTCTGATAATTAAGTTTAACATTAGGGTTAAAGACACTGCTTTTAATCAAATTTGGCATCGAATAGCTAATTAGCTAATTAATTGTGATTCTTTCAATTAATTTCATCCGGATTGGATCGATTTAAATAATTTAAACCTTTAAGATGAAAATTTTAATGCCAATTTGATGTTAATTACAAACTTAATTGCTAAAATTTTCTTTCCTTCATTCTTAAAGTGTTACCATTTAGAAGAGGATTAACTAGTTAATTAGTTAATTTTAGTTCATTCTCCCAATTTGTTTTATTATTATCCGAAAGTATCCTTGATTTCTACCAATATTTTGAAACATTTAAACACAATTAGTTAATTTTATTCGTTCTAATCAATAGAGTTTGAATCTTTCATTATGTAACGAATTGTAATCAAGTTAAAATGTAGGAAACAAAATTCGTAAACAACAAGCAAAGACTGACATCTTTGGGTGGAGAAATCAACTGAAAACTTCTCATTATGTTGACTGATTCATTTCAATAAAAAATGAAGATCAGTTCTCAGCACCTGAAAACTGAGCTAATAGACTAAATTGTAAGACGAATGATGTTGCTGTCAAAGAAATAAACAAAATGAAGTCAATCGATGTTATTCTTGGTGAAGATGAGATTGTGAATCTTGATTTCTTGAAGTTTTCTAATGAATTAGGTGACTATTCTCCTTAGATATTAATAATTAAGTTATTAATATTATAAAATAAGTTTTATGTTAATCAGAACAAGTGAATAAGGTATGAACGGTAAAGTTTGGGAATAGTGTGGACTAACTTTTTAGCGATTTGAGTTATTTTCGAAATTTTTTCGATCTCATTCGATGAGGAATAAGATTTTGCTGAGATATTGAGAATTTTTCCAGAAATTTTAGGTTCCTATATTGCGTCATTTGGTTGAAAATGACGAAATATTTGAAAATTCTTCCTTAGTTTCGGTCAAATACATGAAATTTTTTTGTAATTAATTCTGAATATGGAAATAACACTCAGTATTCCATTAATTGACCGATTTTGACCATAAGTAATCTTCGATTAAAGTTTAGAACATTTGTCCAGAGCTACCTCTGAAAAATATGACAATTTATTTTCGACATACATTCGAAAAATCGAATTTTCGATGCTTTGATTTGATGCAATATTCGTGAAAAGATACACAATTGAAGCTCAAAAGTTGATTAATAATTTCATATAATTTCAAGAAATTTAATCGAAAATTAAATTCACCATAATAGTTTGAAAATTTTATTCCCAAACTTTACCGTACATACCTTATTGAAACTTTCATTTAGATTTAATTGTTGACTGGACATTTAACGTTCCTCATTTTCATAATTCCAGTAATTTCGAGAGTGATTTGAATTAGTGCAAGATTAACTTTAAATTTGCTTCACTTTCAACATATCACAAGTTTTTTATGCTGAAATTTTATGAATTTTACATTTTTATCTTTGATAGTTTTGGTGGAATCAATCAACTGGTAGATCCAATATATGAGAATGATTCAATAGTGAATCATATTACAGATTAACGGATTAACACAGGATATTTGATTGATGAATATGGTTAACTTATTTAGTTTAAATTAATAAATGGTGAGATTACTTTTCAATAGACAGTTGGAAATGAAAACAGAATTTTATTGGTTGGAAGCGATTCGCTTTTGGTGATGATGATTTTACAGCTAAAGAAATTAAACAATTAACTTTTTTGAATTAATTTACAAATGACGAAGATTTTGATAAACTTTTATATTGCGACAGTTTGAGCTGCTAAGACTCAGAAATCGATTCACGAAAAAAAGAAACAGATTATCGACCAAATCCATAGCCACCTTTACCACTTGTAACTTTAACCCCAGCAGCTCCTGCAGCACCAGCGGCTTTCTTGAATCCACTGGCTCCTCCTGCTCCAGCCTTGGCTCCAGCAGAGCCTGAAGTTCCAGCGGCGAAGCCTTTACCACCACCGACTTTTCCTCCCTTGTACCCAGCTGCTCCTGCTGCTCCAGCATAGCCTCCTTTTGCAGCTTTGCCTCCGACAGCACCTCCAGCAGCACCATAACCAGCGGCTTTACCGAATTTGAATCCTTGGCTCATTCCAAATTTCTTAACAAGCCCGTATTTCTTGTTGTATCCAGCACCACCGGCTTTAGCGAATCCTCCTTTCTTTCCATACTTTTTACCAAAAGCTCCAGAAGCGAATCCACCCTTGGCAGCAGCTCCCTTGGAACCACCTGCGGCTCCAGTGGCTCCATAAGCAGCACCACCTTTAGCACCCTTGGCTCCAGCAGCATAACCAGCTTTTCCAGCTCCACCAGCTTGATATCCAGCAGCTCCACCACCAGCAGCACCTTTCTTGAAAGCAGCAAGACCAGCACCTCCACCACCAGCAACCGCTGATTCAGCTCCTTCTAAATCGACTGAGATATCTCGTCTTTCTCTTTCTAAAATCGATTCTTCTTCTTGACCATCGAACGAATCTTCAAACTCTTCTTCTTCTTCAGCTCGAACCAACGAAACACAGAGAACAAGAGATGAAATGAAAATGAAGAATAACTAGAAAGACACAAAAAAGAAAAATATCCGTGATTAGAAAAAATAACCCAATTCAAATTTCTAAACACAAAAATTATCAATAAGCTTACCACTTGTTTGTTCATTTTGTTTAGTTTGATTGCTTGGAAATTTTTAGGAAGGAAAAACACAAAGAACGTTGATTGTTGTTTATTGTTTGAAGCTTGTAATCACTCTGATTTGAAACTTTTTCGTTTCTGTATTTATATTGTCAACGAACTCTTCGTCCAAAGTCCGACCTATCGGTTTTTGGAAGTACAGTCATAAACTGGAGACTGAAGGATGAATCTTAGTGATTTATTATCACCAAGGAAATCCCAGAGCTCAATAAGAGTTCATATCTCAATGTTGCGATCGCCGCAAACCTAATCACGCATTTAATTAGTACAAAAATGAATATCAAGTCATCGAAATTCACTGATTTTCGTTATCCGTTTAATGCAATCAGACAATAATCAGTGAAAATACTATTAACCAAGGATAAAATGTATGATTGGGTTCGTTTCCCTCGATTTGTCCTTTTTCACTTTCGACTGAAGGAGTTTTCTTGGTATAAAAAGAGAGAGAAAAATTGAAATAGATACAAATTGAGTTCGAGATTCAAACAACAAACATCAAATTAAAAACAATCAACTAAGTTCTTTTGTTTCAAACTAAAAAGTGGTTTTGTGTTTAGATTTCAATCGACCAAATCAAATTCATCAAAATGAACAAACAAGTGGTAAGCTTATTGATAATTTTTGTGTTTAGAAATTTGAATTGGGTTATTTTTTCTAATCACGGATATTTTTCTTTTTTGTGTCTTTCTAGTTATTCTTCATTTTCGTTTCTTCTCTTGTTCTCTGTGTTTCGTTGGTTCGGGCTGAAGAAGAAGAAGAGTTTGAAGATTCTTTCGACGGTCAACAAGAAGAGGCTATTTTAGAAAGAGAAAGACGAGATATCTCAGCCGATTTAGAAGGAGCCGAATCAGCGGTTGCTGGTGGTGGAGGTGCTGGTCTTGCCGCTTTCAAGAAAGGTGCTGCTGGTGGCGGAGCTGCTGGATATCAAGCTGGTGGAGCAGGAAAAGCTGGTTATGCTGCTGGAGCCAAGGGTGCTAAAGGTGGTGCTGCTTATGGAGCCGCTGGAGCCGCGGGTGGTTCGAAGGGAGCTGCTGCCAAGGGTGGATTCGCTTCTGGAGCTTTTGGTAAAAAGTATGGAAAGAAAGGAGGATTCGCTAAAGCCGGTGGTGCTGGATACAATAAGAAATATGGGCTTGTTAAGAAATTCGGAATGAGCCAAGGATTCAAATTCGGTAAAGCCGCTGGTTATGGTGCTGCTGGAGGTGCTGTCGGAGGCAAAGCTGCCAGAGGAGGTTACACAGGCGCTTCAGGAGCAGCTGGGTACAAGGGAGGAAAAGTTGGTGGTGGTAAAGGCTTCGCCGCTGGAATTGCAAGCTCTACTGGAGCCAAGGCTGGAGCTGGAGGAGCCAGTGGATTTAAGAAAGCCGCTGGTGTTGCAGGAGCGGCTGGAGTTAAAGGAATCGGTGGAGGAGTGGGTTATGGATTCGGTAGATAAATCTTTTCACTATCTTTTTATGATCTTATTAGTGTGAAAATTTTCACTACGTTAATTGTTTAAGTATCTATTTTCTAAATAATTTATTCACTTGATTACTTAAAAACGAAATCTTTTTGTCCAAAACTAAATGCCTTTGTAATCATCAGCTGTCATATTCACAACTGGAATTTAATCAAATGTCTCTGTCTTTACTGCAACTATTTTCATGATCAATTTACTTGTAACCTCCCTCAGTACTCAATATTCATCATGCTCTTTTCAGGCATCGATCGTTGTTATTATACAAATTTAAACAAACCAAAACAATTCACAAACTAATTCAATCAAATGGTTCTATTCGCTGACAAGTGTTAGTTCAGGAATCTAGTGAGTATATTAATACACTCTTTGTGATCTGAACACATAGCGACTTTGAAGGGATAACGTAAGAAATTCAGGTCGAACTCTCAAACATAGTTTGAAATATCATTTAAGATTCGTGGCTAAATTCAACTTGCAATTGAATTCTTTTAATTGTTCCAGTGTTATCGACTTTTTGAAAATCTTTCATTGCGATTGACGAATGTCTTTCTATTATTTACATTTGATCTGTTGCAAGGTTTTCGCCCAATTTTCTTAACGCCAACAAAATTTCACATCTTTTTTCATCGAAATCATTTCGAGGTAATTTACCAGTTTCGAATTGCCTTTCAAGCTAAATTGTTGGGAAAAGAGTAGAAGATATTTAAATTAGATTATAAACATTGAACAAATTAACTCTTCACCTCTGATAATTTGATTCTCAATTGATCGGGTTGCTTACGAGCAAACATTCTGATGACTTCGGGTGTTTTAAAAGCACTACTGATTGCTGCTTGAATAGCCTGAGGAGAAATAAGTGTAACAGAAAAAATTAGTTGACCAATCAAAGGGTTAAATTGATTTGAGTAGCAATACCAATTGATATGCTCCCAGTTGGTCAACTAAGGTGATGTTTCCAGAGACAATATCGTTGAGGTAATCATTGAATTCTTTTAATTGTTCCAGTGTTTGACTTCGGGTCTCTTCGTATTCCTCATCATCGAGTTCTTCCCTGTGAACATTGAGAAAAACCTCCAATCAATTAAAATTATCAACTAATTGTTAGAAATTAAACTTACCGACATTCCTCCAGATCAGACAATTGAGTGATTAGCCTTTCCAATTACTCTTCCTAATTAGCTTTTAGTTTGTCCGTTTCATGGGCTCCTCTTGATGTCGATGTCATGATGAGTTGAGATGAAACTTTCAAATAATCAAATGATTCAATCTAAACAAACAGAAGAAGTAAATTAAGAAATAATTAGACTTTTTAGTTACATTGTAAGATTTGAGATTTTGTGTATTTTAGGGTCAAAAATTTAAAATCTAAATATGTAATCTTTTTCTGATCTGATCAGTAGGTTTCGTCAATCAACCAAAGCTATTAGAGATAGGTATTACAAGCTATATAACAGATATTAGCCATCGAAGATCAAAGGCCACTCTCATTCTTGTAAAACTGTTGATCAAATGAGAAAAGTACTCGATCCATACTGATAGACCATACTAATAAAGTCTCAGAAATAAGCTTCAGATCATTTTCGACACTTCAGACTAATCGCGGTCCATTAGTTTAAATATAACGGAACTAATAGTTGAAGGATATGGAAAGAAAGCAAAAGTCTAAACAAAGAGAAGCGAGAGTAAAATAATAACTTTCGACCTTGACACCTACAACATTGATTCTATTTTATGTTGGTGAAGAATTCAGGAAGCGGTCGAATGATGGTTTTGGTATCTTTGTAGCGCTTCAGATTTTTCTTAAATGTTTGCTTAAAAATGTGAATGGTGATAACACCCTTATGATTTTTGTTCTCGTTTTAATGAGAGTTTTTAGTTGTGATTACATTGATTTTATGTTTAATTGTGAATGAATTTGAACTTTCGAGAGTTAAACAACTGTAAAAATTGAAAACAAATGGAAAACATTGAATGGATTGTGTTTGTGAATTTTTTTTATTGATCACAGAAAAACTTTTGAAACTTTTTTTACTTGAGCTTCGACTTATTATGATTGGATAGGTTATCGATTTGGTGTTTGAAAAGATTAAATTGAAATTGATTGGCAAAGTTTTGTTTGATTTGTTTTCATTGTGGTAAAAGTTTTTGGGTAAGTTTACTTTGGCTTTTAGTTATGAGTTGAGAGTTGATAAAATTTATCTACCGAATCCATAACCAGCTCCTCCACCGATTTTTTCAACTCCAGCAGCAGCTCCTGCAGCACCAGCGGCTTTCTTGAATCCACCAGCTCCAGCGACTCCGGATTTACCTCCAGCTGCTCCCTTAGTTCCAGCAGCATAACCTTTAGCACCGCCGACTTTACCTCCCTTGTATCCAGCTGCTCCTGAAGCTCCAGCATAACCTCCTTTGGCGGCTTCCTCCGACAGCACCTCAGCAGCACCATAACCAGCTTTACCGAATTTGAATCCTTGGCTCATTCCGAATTTCTTGACAAGACCCACTTTCTTGTTGTATCCAGCACCACCGGCTTTAGCGAATCCTCCTTTCTTTCCATACTTTTTACCAAAAGCTCCAGAAGCAAATCCACCCTTGGCAGCAGCTCCCTTGGAACCACCTGCGGCTCCAGCGGCACCATAAGCAGCACCACCTTTAGCACCCTTGGCTCCAGCAGCATAACCAGCTTTTCCTGCTCCACCAGCTTGATATCCAGCAGCTCCGCCACCAGCAGCACCTTTCTTGAAAGCAGCAAGACCAGCACCTCCACCACCAGCAACCGCTGATTCGGCTCCTTCTAAATCGACTGAGATATCTCTTCTTTCTCTTTCTAAAATAGCCTCTTCTTGTTGACCGTCGAACGAATCTTCAAACTCTTCGCCTTCTTCAGCTCGAACCAACGAAACACAAAGAACAAGAGAAGAAACGAAAATGAAGAATAACTAAAGAGAGGAAAAGAAATAGAAAAATATTTATATTAATCATAAAAAATGATCCAATTGAAATTTCTAAACACAAAACAATTTATCAATTAACCGACACAATACTTACCAATTGTTTGTTCATTTTTGATGAATTAAATTTGATCACTTTAAAAATTAACTCAGAAAAACTTAGTTTATTATTTGACTTTGTTGATTGTTGTTTGAATCTCGAACTCGAATTGTATCGATTCTAATGTTTCTCACTCTTTTTATACCAGAAAAAAACTCCTTCAGTCGAAAGTGAGAAATAAAAGTCGAGGGAAATAAACCCGAACATCAATTTGTCCTTAGTTATTTTTCAAACAAATTACAATAAAACTTCAAGCTAATTAATCGGTCGGTTAGTTTTGGTTATCATAACTCGTTCATGAATAAAACCCATTCACTCTGAGATCTTAATTGATAATAGCTGTTTCTATTAGTCTCTAATAGTTAATCTTATTTGTGACGATATGACTGATGACCAAATAGCATAAATAGACGATTTAGGAATAAAATTTTCCGATTATTTTGCGAGAATTGACCAGAAATCGAACTGTAGTTGTACTTGATCTCCATAATCCATGGAGATATTAGAATTAAGGAAATAGACAAATAGTAAACTTTCATTCCGTTAAAAAATAACAACTCATGGATATGAATCAAGTGATCATGAAATCTTGTGTTTGTGCTGTGAATATTAACTAATTATGATCACCAAAAACTAACGAACCTGTTAATTTGTTTGAAAAATAATAACTAAGGACAAAGTGATGTTCGGGTTTATTTTCCTCGACTTATCATTTCTCACTTTCGAGTGAAGGAGTTTTCTTGGTATAAAATGAGTGAGAAAAATTAGAATTGATACAATTCGAGTTCGAGATTCAAACAACGACCGACAAAGTTTTTCGAAATAAATTTTAAAGTGATCAAATCAAATTCATCAAAAATGAATAAACAATTGGTAAGCATTATTTTCGATAAATTTGTTTGATAACTTTCTCTGATTATGAATGTTGACTTTCTTTCATTTCATTTTTCAGTTATCCTTCATTTTCGTTTCATCTCTTGTTCTCTGTGTTTCGTTGGTTCGAGCTGAAAAAGAAGAAGAGTTCGAAGATTCTTTCGACGGTCAACAAAGAGAAAGACGAGACATCTCAGCCGATTTAGAAGGAGCTGAATCAGCGGTTGCTGGCGGTGGAGGTGCTGGTCTTGCCGCTTTCAAGAAAGGTGCTGCTGGTGGTGGAGCTGCTGGATATCAAGCTGGTGGAGCAGGAAAAGCTGGTTATGCTGCTGGAGCCAAGGGTGCTAAAGGTGGTGCTGCTTATGGTGCCGCTGGAGCCGCAGGTGGTTCCAAGGGAGCTGCTGCCAAGGGTGGATTTGCTTCTGGAGCTTTTGGTAAAAAGTATGGAAAGAAAGGAGGATTCGCTAAAGCCGGTGGTGCTGGATACAATAAGAAAGTGGGTCTTGTCAAGAAATTCGGAATGAGCCAAGGATTCAAATTCGGTAAAGCCGCTGGTTATGGTGCTGCTGGAGGTGCTGTCGGAGGTAAAGCCGCCAAAGGAGGTTATGCTGGAGCTTCAGGAGCAGCTGGATACAAGGGAGGTAAAGTCGGCGGTGCTAAAGGTTATGCTGCTGGAACTAAGGGAGCAGCTGGAGGTAAATCCGGAGTCGCTGGAGCTGGTGGATTCAAGAAAGTCGCTGGTGCTGCAGGAGCTGCTGGAGTTAAAGCTACAAGTGGTAAAGGTGGCTATGGATTTGGTCGATAATCTGTTTCTTTTTTTCGTGAATCAATTTCTGAGTCCTAGCAGCTCAAACTGTCGCAATATAAAGTTTATCAAAATCTTCGTAAATTTGTAAATTAATTCAAAAAAGTTAACTGTTTAATTCCTTTATCTGTAAAATCATCATCATCAAAAGCGAATCGCTTCCAACCAATAAAATTCTGTTTTCATTTCCAACTGTCTATTGAAAAGTAATCTTACCATTTATAAATTTAAACTCAATAAGTTAACTATATTCATCTGTCAAATATCCTGTGTTAATCCGTTAATCTGTAATATGATTCACAATTGAATCATTCAGAATTGGAGCGCTTGACCCTACGATTTTCAAGGTCATTTAGCGAAGGTAGCGTTCAAAGGTCATTTTAAGGTCGTCGTGTGCAAGAGCAAATCACACCTCAGATTTTATTTTGAAGTGTCTGTACATTTTTAGTGCGACGACCTTAAAATTATTATTTCTTATTTTTTCATAGCCGTAGTGGATAAAAAAAAGCCCTGAATGATTCACAACCTTCACTTTCCCAAAAGCGATAATTTTGTTTATTGACTTTTTGGTCAATAGTAAAATATAAATATATAAAAATGCACAGACACTTCAAAATAAAATCTGAGGTGTGATTTGCTCTTGCACACGACGACCTTAAAATGACCTTTGAACGCTACCTTCGCTAAATGACCTTGAAAATCGTAGGGTCAAGCGCTCCAATTCTGAATGATTCAATTGTGAATCATATTACAGATTAACGGATTAACACAGGATATTTGACAGATGAATATAGTTAACTTATTGAGTTTAAATTTATAAATGGTGAGATTACTTTTCAATAGACAGTTGGAAATGAAAACAGAATTTTATTGGTTGGAAGCGATTCGCTTTTGATGATGATGATTTTACAGCTAAAGGAATTAAACAGTTAACTTTTTTGAAAAAATTTACAAATGACAAAGATTTTGATAAACTTTTATATTGCGACAGTTTGAGCTGCTAGTACTCAGAAATCGATTCACGAAAAAAAGAAACAGATTATCGACCAAATCCATAGCCACCTTTACCACTTGTAGCTTTAACTCCAGCAGCTCCTGCAGCACCAGCGGCTTTCTTGAATCCACCAGCTCCAGCGACTCCGGATTTACCTCCAGCCGCTCCCTTAGTTCCAGCAGCATAACCTTTAGCACCGCCGACTTTACCTCCCTTGTATCCAGCTGCTCCTGAAGCTCCAGCATAACCTCCTTTGGCGGCTTTACCTCCGACAGCACCTCCAGCAGCACCATAACCAGCGGCTTTACCGAATTTGAATCCTTGGCTCATTCCAAATTTCTTGACAAGACCCACTTTCTTATTGTACCCAGCACCACCGGCTTTAGCGAATCCTCCTTTCTTTCCATACTTTTTACCAAAAGCTCCAGAAGCGAATCCACCCTTGGCAGCAGCTCCCTTCGAACCACCTGCGGCTCCAGCGGCTCCATAAGCAGCACCACCTTTAGCACCCTTGGCTCCAGCAGCATAACCAGCTTTTCCTGCTCCACCAGCTTGATATCCAGCAGCTCCACCACCAGCAGCACCTTTCTTGAAAGCGGCAAGACCTGCACCTCCACCACCAGCAACCGCTGATTCGGCTCCTTCTAAATCGGCTGAGATATCTCGTCTCTCTCTTTCTAAAATAGCCTCTTCTTCTTGACCATCGAGAGAATCTTCGAACTCTTCGCCTTCTTCAGCTCGAACCAACGAAACACAGAGAACAAGAGATGTAACGAAAATGAAGGATAACTGAAAAATGAAATGAAAGAAAGTCAACATTCATAATCAGAGAAAGTTATCAAACAAATTTATCGAAAATAATGCTTACCAATTGTTTATTCATTTTTGATGAATTTGATTTGATCACTTTAAAATTTATTTCGAAAAACTTTGTCGATCGTTGTTAGAATCTCGAACTCGAATTGTATCAATTCTAATTTTTCTCACTCATTTTATACCAAGAAAACTCCTTCACTCGAAAGTGAGAAATGATAAGTCGAGGAAAATAAACCCGAACATCACTTTGTCCTTAGTTATTATTTTTCAAACAAATTAACAGGTTCGTTAGTTTTTGGTGATCATAATTAGTTAATATTCACAGCACAAACACAAGATTTCATGATCATTTGATTCATATCCATGAGTTGTTATTTTTTAACGGAATAAAAGTTTACTATTTGTCTATTTCCTTAATTCTAATATCTCCATGGATTATGGAGATCAAGTACAACTACAGTTCGATTTCTGGTCAATTCTCGCAAAATAATCGGAAAATTTTATTCATAAATCGTCCATTTATGCTATTTGGTCATCAGTCATATTGTCACAAATAAGATTAACTATTAGAGACTAATAGAAACAGATATTATCAATTAAGATCTCAGAGTGAATGGGTTTTATTCATGAACGAATTATGATAACCAAAACTAACCGACCGATTAATTAGCTTGAAGTTTTATTGTAATTTGTTTGAAAAATAACTAAGGACAAATTGATGTTCGGGTTTATTTCCCTCGACTTGTTATTTCTCACTTTCGACTGAAGGAGTTTTTTTCTGGTATAAAAAGAGTGAGAAACATTAGAATCGATACAATTCGAGTTGGAGATTCAAACAACAATCAACAAAGTCAAATAATAAACTAAGTTTTTCTGAGTTAATTTTTAAAGTGATCAAATTTAATTCATCAAAAATGAACAAACAATTGGTAAGTATTGTGTCGTTAATCGATAATTTGTTTTGTGTTTAGAAATTTCAATTGAATCATTTTTTATGATTAATATAAATATTTTTCTATTTCTTTTCCTCTCTTTAGTTATTCTTCATTTTCGTTTCTTCTCTTGTTCTTTGTGTTTCGTTGGTTCGAGCTGAAGAAGAAGAGTTTGACGATTCTTTGGACGGTCAACAAGAAGAGGCTATTTTAGAAAGAGAAAGACGAGATATCTCAGTCGATTTAGAAGGAGCCGAATCAGCGGTTGCTGGTGGTGGAGGTGCTGGTCTTGCTGCTTTCAAGAAAGGTGCTGCTGGTGGCGGAGCTGCTGGATATCAAGCTGGTGGAGCAGGAAAAGCTGGTTATGCTGCTGGAGCCAAGGGTGCTAAAGGTGGTGCTGCTTATGGAGCCGCTGGAGCCGCTGGTGGTTCGAAGGGAGCTGCTGCCAAGGGTGGATTCGCTTCTGGAGCTTTTGGTAAAAAGTATGGAAAGAAAGGAGGATTCGCTAAAGCCGGTGGTGCTGGATACAATAAGAAAGTGGGTCTTGTCAAGAAATTCGGAATGAGCCAAGGATTCAAATTCGGTAAAGCCGCTGGTTATGGTGCTGCTGGAGGTGCTGTCGGAGGTAAAGCCGCCAAAGGAGGTTATGCTGGAGCTTCAGGAGCAGCTGGATACAAGGGAGGTAAAGTCGGCGGTGCTAAAGGTTATGCTGCTGGAACTAAGGGAGCAGCTGGAGGCAAATCCGGAGTCGCTGGAGCTGGTGGATTCAAGAAAGCCGTTGGTGCTGCAGGAGCTGCTGCTGGAGTTGAAAAAATCGGTGGAGGAGCTGGTTATGGATTCGGTAGGTAAATTTTATCAACTCTCAACTCATAACTAAAAGCCAAAGTAAACTTAACTAAAAACTTTTACCACAATGAAAACAAATCAAACAAAACTTTGCCAATCAATTTCAATTTAATCTTTGCAAACACCAAATCGATAACCGATCCAATCATAATAAGTCGAAGCTCAAGTAAAAAAAGTTTCAAAAGTTTTTCTGTGATCAATAAAAAAAATTCACAAACACAATCCATTCAATGTTTTCCATTTGTTTTCAATATTCACATAACTCAATCATTTAAATCTAAGATTTTAAAACGTTAATAATGAAAATTTTATAAAAGTTTTACTCGCCTAAATTAGCAAATGGTCCCTCAAGATTAAAGCTCAAATGTTTTGGTTTTCTCGCATGAATCTCATTCATTAAAGGTAAACAGATTACTCAAATATTAGTGGTATTTTTTGAACCTTAACAAAATGAAAATAAATCCAGAAAATTGGAGACATGTAAGTTGTTTAATTATATTCTCTATATAAATAGGTAATTATCATCCTCGAGACAAACCAAATCTCCATCATTGTCGGATGATAAAAATAACCTGCGGTCACACAATCACCGCCAATGATGACTTCATCTCGTGGATTTGGTTCATCTCGAGGACGGTGATTACCGCCAACTCAATTCAATCCGACAATCTAATCGCGGTAAGACTTTACTACACCCCCCTATCCAGATCTTCTTCAAATTTTTTCTGTAAATAGTACTCATTGAGTACTACCTACGTGTAAAAAATTTTTTCACGGAAACTTATGTGGGTGGAGTTATACGCATTTAAAAACATAAAATCCTTAAGGAGTCTATGGGACGTTTTAACTTCGCGAAAATCGATGTATAATGAAAGTGGGAGAGGCTAAGGTCATGCAATTTTTTTCACATATACATTCAACTATGAACATTCCATAACGCAACTTTTAGCTGGATTCGCTACTAGCAACAATACTTATACTAGGTCAAAAATAGTCAAAACTGTTATTTGTATATATGTAGTGACTGACTACTCAGATCAACTTGAAATTTGACCAGAATATTTTTCAAGGTCAAAATTATTGTCAAGGTCATTTTGATCAAGATCCCTGCAACTAATTTTTTTGTGATTTTTAGCCAATAGATGATGCTAGAAACACTTTAGTTCACATAAGTAGCAATAGATGGCAGCACTTTCACACTTTGAGGAGGCACCGCGAGTGAGCAAATTTTTTTAGTACTTAAAGTGATGCAAACCCAACCAATGTTGTGCTGCAAACTAACCTAACCTTACCACTATCTCCGTATGGGAGGGTAGGTATATGTGTATACCTGAGAAAATCATCGAATTTTGAGTCATCAAATTTTGTCACCTTGAAGTACTTTCTCAAAAGTTCGAAAACCATTCAACCAAGATAAAACTCGAGCACAACAATGACCTTTATTTGACTGATTTAACCAGTAAAATTGACGAAATGTCAATCTCACCAAACTCTACTAAAAATTGCTCCAAAACAATCAACAAGTTAAAACAAATCAAACAGGTTTGCGCCCTTTTCTTTCCTTCTTTTATTCAACTTATTAACTTTTTCTGATCTTACAGGAAAAAATGGTTGAATATATTGGGAAAGAGCGAAAGCAGCTATTTGAAGGAATTTTCAATCGTTTACCGATCAATAGCGCGAAACTGGATGAATACATTTTGAGTCAGGCTGATTTTTTCAACTTCGTTCGGGATGAGAGGATTGAAGGAAATTTCGACACTGTTGACATTTTTCGTGCCTACAAATTTTTCATTTATCGAAAAGCTAGAACGAAAAGGAATCGTAGAGTAGCTTATCAACAAAAGTTAGATGAAGAAGTTAAGTTAATTGATGATGCTCTCTGCAAACGTATGCCTGCAATGGCTGGAATTCAAAATTCAGATTTTTCTCCAGAATCAGCTGATATGAGCCAAAGAGCTCTCTGTAATAGACTCAAGTCTATTTAAAATTTCATTCCTCTGTTTACATTTTCATCAAGGTCATTCAGGTCATTTCTAAGAGAAAGCGTTTCAAGGTCATCTTAAGGTAATATCGTTATTCTCAATATTTTTTCAGCCTGGAAAAATGAGTTGGGAGTTTATTGTAATCTTAATATATTACTTTAATTAAACAGCTGAATAGCCTTGTATTGTCTTGATGTCAAATAAAATTCAAATTTAGTATTAATTTCCTCTGAATCAACAGTTTTATGAAATTCTATCCAACCTGTTATCAAATTAATATCATGTTTAACGAAACGTGTTTGGCTCTCTTGGTGTATCAATTGCCTTGGGCATGATTAAAACAGTATTTTGTGCCTACGATTTGATGGCCCTTCCCTTTTACACTGTTACCTAACAACCGACATAATACTTACCAATTGTTAATTTTTAAAGTGATCAAATCTAATTAATCAAAAATGAACAAACAATTGGTAAGTATTATGTCAGTTAATTGATAATTTGTTTTGTGTTTAGAAATTTAAATTGAATCATTTTTTATGATTAATATAAATAATTTTCTATTTCTTTTCCTCTCTTTAGTTATTCTTCATTTTCGTTTCATCTCTTGTTCTTTGTGTTTCGTTGGTTCGAGCTGAAGAAGGCGAAGAGTTCGAAGATTCGAATCATTTTTTCTGATTATAAATGTAATGTCATCATGGTAACAATAGTTATTCAAAATGAATTCTTATTCACCATTTACCCAATAGTTAATTTTCTAATCAACTCATTGTTCTTATTAAGAAAAAGAAAGTAATCAATATTTTCCCTTCTTTCTTTTTCTCTTTCATTTCTCTTTCCTTTAAATTGTTAATTGTTTAATGTTTACTGTAATTAACTCTTAATTATAATCTAATTATTAATATCTTAGTTGTGGAATATGATTAACTAAATCATCCCGACTAAGATGATGTATGATTACAAGTATAAAAGGACAGTCGACTGCTAGATACAAGGGAGCTAAAGGTTATGCTGCTGGAACTAAGGGAGCAGCTGGAGGTAAATCCGGAGTCGCCGGAGCTGGTGGATTCAAGAAAGCCGCTGGTGCTGCAGGAGCTGCTGGAGTTAAAGCTACAAGTGGTAAAGGTGGCTGTGGATTCGGCCGTTAAATTGCATCAACTCTCAACTCGTAACTAAAAGCCAAAGTAAACTTACCCAAAAACTTTCACCACAACGAAAACAAATCATTCCTGTTCATCTTCATCAAATTAACTTAATCAATAATGATATTTGATAAGTCAGCCATTTAATCCAACTAAATATCAATGGCATTTAGATTTCTCAGACAGTACAAATGAAATAAATATGATGATTGAATATCCACGTGAAAAGCTAATACGAAAGTAGATTTAATTAGTTTTCTGGCTAATGAATTCTAATTCAAGTAGATCCTCAACTATGATTATTAGTTTTATTGTAACAAAACTCAAAAATTATTTGATAATATCGTTCTGATATAAAAGCCAAAGTTAATAACAATTATCACACAAGACAACTTCCTAACTGTTTCTCATTTTATCAAACTCCCGTATAATCATCAAATTGATTGAAGATTGAATCAAATTAACGTGTGCACAGTTAAATTAACCCTCAAATTAAATCAATTATAGATAATTTTTTTCAACCTACCTGTTGATAATTTGTGATCTATCTGATTCTTGATTCCGGTGTAATTTTCACCCCTGTCATTAATAATTTTATCATATGAAAAAGAGAAATAAATATTGATCTTAACCATACTATTAAAGAATCAGAAAAAATATAATCACTTTAATATCTTGGCTATTCCAATGAACTTTATTCAAACTTCAAAAATAACGATGAATAAATAAATAATCTTAATCTGAAAAATCATGAAGTAAAACAAATAAACATAAATCTTTGTGATAATTCATTAAGTTATGAACAAGAATAGGTAAGTTCCATGTCATCAGAATATCAACTATGTTATTTTATCTTTAAAGTTTCATCAGATTATCTGATTTACAAGAATCTTTCCATACAAGAATTGATATTATCTTTTTGATTAATATTCCAATTTCTGAATACAAGAAGAAGTAATATTTTCGTATTAATAGCACATTTGAGTATTTTTTTCATCCATTTTTTGATTACCACCAAGGACTAGGATATATAATAAGTCTCTGTTGCTTTATTATATCAACTCCAATAAATATGAATTCTAATATCTTATTGCCAATTATAATTTTCTATCTAGAAAATATTCCATTCGATCCAAAATAAGTATTTACTTATCATAAGTTCTCAGTCTCTCACCAAATTTATATCTTCATTCATATCATTATAATTTTCTTTCTTACATTTACTCACGAATCTTTCTGCTCGATTCTTTCACAATCAATATCACTATTCTTATATCAGGTAACATGGTTGTCAATCGTTTCGAGATCATTTTTCATTCATTGAAATTTGTTGATCAAAAAGAAAAGTCCGCTGATAGAATCAAGTTAATTATAAGATTTGTAAGAGTTTCGATTTATAAACTAACACTTTCTCCATTTTCTTTACTATGATATATATTACGTAGAGAAATTTTGATTAGATGCAATTAATCAGCTGTGATAAGTTCATAGACAAATTGTTCATTGTTATATATTAAATGTTACACAATAATTACAACAATTACCACCAAAGATTTACCAATTCCTAATCTGGTGAAGATTCATCTCTCTTCTTCTAGCCTTTATTTTCCAATTTATTACTCTTTACCAAATCGCTAATCATCAGCCAGATTATAATCATAATAATAATAACGAAACAAAGTGAATATAAAGACAAGCTGATTCTTCATATTCATTACTTATGGTCATCATCAGGATTCTGCAATGGATAATGTTGATTCTGGTCTTTATCTACTACTATGTGTTCAATTTATTTGGATTAACTGGAGAATTTGTTTACATTTTCTTATCCTTTCTTTTTCGACTTTTCTATTTGGTCTTGGACTTTTATTGAGCCCTTCATATCCTTTACCATCAAGGACAATAATCTATTTATATATAATAAGTATAATAACCTTCAACAGAATTGGAATTTACCAATTGAAAGAAAACGGAAAGAATCAACCATATTCTTTGTACTTTGACTGAAACTTTCAATCAGCTTAAAGTAATGAAACGATTATTATCAATGTACTTCATTATTTTCATGACATCAACTTGTAAGATTGTAAAAGAAAAGTAATACAAACGTTTGAACTATCAACTCTTCAATTCTTTGATGAACTTCACATCTTGAAGATCACAACTAAATGCTCATATTATTAGAAAATACTAAATAACATTTCGAGCTGTTATTCCCTGGTACAAGAATATATTTGCTTTTGGTTATTCTCAGTTTAATGAAACAACAGTAAGTAAACTACGAGTGAATAATGAACTTTTAATAAGTTTTATAAGATTAAATCGGAAGACAGAATGAGAAATTTTCATGGAGTCTCACCTGATCATGTCTTTTTCCTAATCCAATTTGAAAATCTTGTTGCGACATTAATCAAATTGATAATTAATCTGATAATCTACTCATTTGATTCGTTTAATCGTTAGTTTGCTCTAGATAATTAAAGTTTCTCAATTAGTGAATAGTCTTAGAAATTTCCAACTAGAATATTCCATTGAAATTATTGGTTATTATTACTATAAATTGTAAATCTCCAAGAAGTTTTATTTCTTTACAAGTTATAATTATGTTTATTCAATTACTAGAATTTTCGTCTCTCTCTTCCTTTATCATAATCATTTAGAACTTTTTTTTTCTCGTATGTTTATCATTCGAAAATTTCTTATACGCATGAATCTGAATCTTCCCCTGGACAAGATGATAAAGAAAACGGATAATGAAGAGATGAAGAGATGAATGAAGAAGATACAGAAATGAGTTAAAGATAAACAAATTCTGTAATCTGTAAGTAACAAGTAGAATTGTTGCTTCCCAAATGAATTATCGAACATGAATTGATTTCCATCTTCAATAGACTCAATTGATAATCTTTATAAATGAACAAAATGATTGAAAAAAGTTCTGAAAAGTGACAATAAAATGAGTGATCGATATGATTTACCTGATTACAGTGATACAAGTGATTTAATCATCTTCAACAATGATAGTAATAATAATTTCAAATCATGGTTTGACAATCAACCTAATCAACTAAATTACTCTCATATTTATCAAGTTGCTCAGTGTTTTTTATTTGCCAAACTTGAAATTATCTCAACTTGTCTAAGTGTCTTAAAAAGTTCATCAACAGTAACACAATTAACACCAAGTGGAAATAATTTTCCTGATAATGATTATGATTATCGCCCCTTTGTGCCCTCACCGAGTCTTCAAGTTTTCTGGACGACAATATTTAGTTTGATTGTTTTTTCATCCGTTTTGGGAAATCTAATTGTTATCCTGATCATTTGTAGTTATAAACAAATGAGAACCAAAACTAATCTATTCCTACTTAATTTATCAATCGCTGACCTAATGATGGCCACTTTCAATACGATGTTTAACTTTATTTTTATGCTCCAAAGCCATTGGCCTTTCGGCGATACTTATTGTCTAATCAACAATTTCCTCTCATCAATTGCAACAACATCCTCAGTGTTTACAATTACCGTTACATGTATCGACAGGTAAGTTAATTAATCGCCTTTAATTGGCTGTAAATTGTCAATCACCGGTTTGGATATCAATCTGAATCAATTAGTAGATTGAGACTTTTTCTCAACAATTTCAATTCAGTTGTTGATTCAGTTTCAATTGTTTTGTTAGTAGTAAAAGTATATCATTGATCAACTATTAGTATGATTAATTTAATTTGTTTTCCTCTACTTTAATGTTTTTCATTAGTTGATATTAGTAAGTTAATTATCAAGGTAATCAACTTGAAATACCAAAAAGTTAATTATGAAAATGAATCCTAAGATTTTAGCTCAATAGTTAGCAAGACTTACATATTATTAATAATATAATTATCTTCTAGTATATTTCGATTGTATCCCTGATGATAATCAGTTTAATTGATGAGAATTAGAGAAACAATTAGTTGGAAACTTTTTTTCTCCCATCTTTCAACTTTTCTATAGCTAATTAATCTAATTAATTAATTGTTTTCCATTGAATCGTCAAAGTATTGAATTTCGTTGTAAAGTTTTTTTTCCTTCGTACAATTCAAATTACTATGGTTAACGTAACAATTAACAATAAAGTCGATAGTTGTTGATTGTTGAGCTACAATTAGCTTCTAATTTCGTACCAAAGTTTGATTATCTCAACAGCTTATCGACTGAAATGATTGATGTTGAAACGAAATGAAGTTGCCACCATGATCATCACCCTGATTGTTATCGTTTATCATGATAATAAAATAGTCAAGTTCACATAATATTATCAATGCCATACAAGACAAACTAATTAACATTCATGATTAAGAAACAAAACAAACTTATATACACACGTTCTCTATGAGATTTCATGGTAATCATGATAAATTATGATTCAGTTTATCAACTTTTTTTTCCTTTGTCTTATTGGTGGAATTTTCAATTCTCTTATTGTTCATTATCGTTTTCATGATAAGTAACAATGAATCAATTTTTTCCTCTCCTTTCAATGTGAATCTAATACTTGAAAAGCTCTCAAACACACAGTATTACCATGTCTTCCGATGATAATCATGAGAAATGATAATATCATTAATGAATTCAGAATAAAAGATTTTCTTTCTCAAATGATTTACCATGACAATCAAACCCAAATATTCAGATTGTTATGAACTTTTTTTCCTTTGCACATCATTATTATCGTAAAAGTATCATTTCTAATATTTAATGATTAATGAACTATTCAATCAGATTAAATTTGATTGATTGTGAATACTAATTGTGTTAACTTCAATTAACCCACAATTTACACATACACAGAGATACAAATCAATTGGTGGAAACTTTTATTATCTGAATTAACTTAATTTTCATCAATGATTGAAATTGATTTCTGAAAGTTTGTACTTTTCATGAGCTGGAAAGGTTAAATATAATTAATCGTCCAATTAGTATTCATGTTAATTATTAATCTACTATAAACCGATTGTCAACTAATCATCTACTATTTACTTGGATTAAAGGTCAATCAATTTGAAATGATATTCTAATCACAAAAAAGTAATCGGTTAATTCATATTCGAGGTTAAATCAAGTTTAATAATAAGTCTTGTTTTGTAAGTTAATTGTAATCACAGTTATGAAATTGTTCAACTCCTACGTTGATCATGATAATCTTACTCATTGTAATCTAATATCTCTACTCAAACTAAAAACTGATTCATCTAATCCCCTAATGGTATTGATTTCAGAATCACTTACTGTCTGATTAAATATCATGAGGGATTGGAATTACAAATTTACCTTTTATTCATCATCATCTATGAAAATTTGTATTCCATTCAAATGATTTTAATAACAAAGCTAGAAAATCGTTGAGAATTTAAATTAAATTTATAAATACACCTTTGATATATCAAAGTTTTATCCTTCTCTTTTATTACTTTTATCATGGTTACTTGTATACGAACATGATTCCAATGAATTGTTATGTTATTACAATTGTATTTGATCATATGGTTCAGATCATAATTAGGAAATGTGATCGACAATAAAAGGAAAAAATTGTGATCCAGTAAGCGGAAATTGAATTTTTCGTGATTATATCAATCACATTAATACTGTTACAATATAATGATGAAGTTTGTTACTCAAGTAACCATAATCAATGAACAATTTAGTTGATGAATACCATGAAATTTCAAGGCTACTAAATCACTGTAAAGAGAAAAGATATTTTTTCATTTTCTTATGTTAATTAAGTATACAGGGCGTTTTTTATCCACTACGGCTATTACACTGAATATCTCCAGAACTAAAAGTCATATGAATGTCAGACTTGACCATAGGACTGAACAGAATTGAAGCACTCGACCCTACGATTTTCAAGGTCATTTAACAAAGGTAGCGTTCAAAAATCATTTTAAGGTCGTCGTGTGACCTTGACAATTTATTTTGTATTTAGATTTTGGTAAAATTTGTTATTGCAATAGTTTTGACTTAACCACCTTTACCACTTTTAGCTTTAACTCCAGCAGCTCTTGCAGCACCAGCGGCTTTCTTGAATCCACTAGCTCCAGCGACTTCGGATTTATCTGACTCCGGATTGTTGACTGGACAATTAACATTCCTAATTTTCATATTTCCAGTAATTTCGAATGATGTTATATGAACGTGGCTGTTAAAGAAATAAACAAAATGAAGTCAATCTCATCTTCACCAAGAATAATATCGATTGACTTCATTTTGTTTATTTGTTTGGCAGCAACATCAACAATCCGGAGTCAGATAAATCCGAAGTCGCTGGAGCTAGTGGATTCAAGAAAGCCGCTGGTGCTGCAAGAGCTGCTGGAGTTAAAGCTAAAAGTGGTAAAGGTGGTTAAGTCAAAACTATTGCAATAACAAATTTTACCAAAATCTAAATACAAAATAAATTGTCAAGGTCACACGACGACCTTAAAATGATTTTTGAACGCTACCTTTGTTAAATGACCTTGAAAATCGTAGGGTCGAGTGCTTCAATTCTGTTCAGTCCTATGGTCAAGTCTGACATTCATATGACTTTTAGTTCTGGAGATATTCAGTGTAATAGCCGTAGTGGATAAAAAAACGCCCTGTATATATAAGTTTTTGACTACATTGTTGGAAATTTTCCCGAAAATCAATTTAGTTACATGTATTTCTAAGCACCAATGACAATAACTGATGATAAATGAATTCAAAAATATTCATAATGTAAAATTTAATTCCAAGGATAGTAAATCATTGAAATGGCGACATTTCAGTAGTGTGAATCATTTTCTCATAGCCTCGAGGTTTATGTCATAAGTTTTGAAAGAAAATTAGAATTTAGAAAGAAACAATCGACTTTCATGTCATATGCTATAATTTTGAGATGATATTCTTCATTTTCGATAAAATAAGTTTTCGACTTGTCAAATTTTTCCAATATCGAATAATGAATATCTCGATTCGAAAATTATTACATGATGACGATGCTTGATACCAAGAAAATAATTCAAATTTTTCCGTTCAAATGTAAAGACTTCAAATATCTTGATAGATATGACCAATTATGAACCATAATGGTGAGATATTAACACGTGTTTAAAGTAAACAAGAGAGTTTTTATCCTGGAAACTGGTATGTTAAGTTGTTCGGGTAATGATCACATGAACATATTTCTCACTATCGTCATGATAGAAACTGAATGACTGGTTATAAGATTAGCTGGAGAGAAACTGAGTGGATGGTTAGAAGAAAAAGTTCTGAACAGAGTCTGAGCTTTACTCAGAATCAGAGCAAGCGCAAGTATCAAAAATCTTTTGCCTCCATGAACCGGAATGAAAAAAGTTCAATCTCAACACTTGTTTAGTTATCACTTGTAAATTGTTTGTTGTGTTAAAGTGTTAACCCATGAATACCCTGATTTCATCACACCACCATTGATATTACAAAAGAGATGAAAATTATTATTGTTCAATGGTAATCAAGTGAGCTCAATAGAGAGAGAGAGAGGAACTGAAAGAGCTAAAAAGATACAACTAAAGTATTGAGAGATAAGTCTAACCATGGATTTAAATCAATACTCAAGTTCATCAATTTCTGCCAATACATCTTGTGATAATTACTTGACAAACAGTTCACCTAAACAATGCCCATTAATTAGTAGTAATTATTTACAGTTTGATAACTATGTTTCATCAACAACCTCATCATTGATACAATTAAGGTCACCAACGACAATACCCTCCGTCAATTCATCCCCATCGCCATCAGAAATCAATGAGCTTCGTCCTTTTATCCCTTCGGTCAGTCTACAAGTTATTTGGACTTCACTTTTTAGCCTGAATGTTGTCTCATCCATTTTGGGAAATCTAATTGTTATCCTGATCATTTGTAGTTATAAACAAATGAGAACCAAAACTAATCTATTCCTACTTAATTTATCAATCGCTGACCTAATGATGGCCACTTTCAATACGATGTTTAACTTTATTTTTATGCTCCAAAGCCATTGGCCTTTCGGCGATACTTATTGTCTAATCAACAATTTCCTCTCATCAATTGCAACAACATCCTCAGTGTTTACAATAACCGTTACATGTATCGACAGGTAAGTTAATTATCAACTTGCCAGTTTATCAAATAATAGCAATTTGATTTAATATAAACATCAACTTTCATCATCGTCTATTTGTTGATCGTATAACATTGTAATGTTTTCAGTAACGGTAAAAATGTCAACTTGGATTACAATTTGTTTAGTTACTGTTGATTGATTTAATTGTGAACATTATTTACTCAATAAGTGTATTAATATATTCGTTGGGTGACTAAATCGATAGTTTTTTTTTGTCTAGTTAAAGTTGTTAGATTTTGACAGTTACTGACATTAAATTGCTTTCCATTTAATTCACATCCATGTTAATTAATGAATTTCGTTAAGATTGTTGATCATATTAACTTTTTAATAACAACGATGAAAATTCATAAAAGTTGACAAGTTAATTATCAACACAATCCAAAACTTATTTTAACCCAAAATTTGTATCTTTACATTTTCAATGCTCAACATTTCACTTATCAAACTGATAAATTAAATTTTCTGTTTTATATCAACAGCTTACAGGCAATAAGCAAATTAATATAACACTCTGAGTATTCACCATGGTAACAAGGTTCACAATAATCGGATGCTAATTAGTCTTGAATGAATTGAGTTTCCATTTGTTAAGATACAATTATTATTTCACCGCAAGGGTTTCCCATGCACACACCATGTTAATCAAGTAAACTTTTATATGGATTCTAAATATCGTCAACGAAAAACTGTCTCAAAGTTATGATGGTCAATTGTTCAGTGTTCAAATGGTTCCAAGTTATATTTAGTTTCATGATAATAAGAAAAAAAAATATAAACAATATATTCAGTGTTCAAGGTAAACAGAATCCAGAGTAATATGTATTTGATTATTGTCATCACCATGATTGTGAACATATTATAATGTAAGAAGATGATGATAATCAAAAAAACAAACTATTCTTTCATGATTATCATCAAGATAATAATAAGATATATGAGAGTAAGGACACTCTTGATTATTTACTCTCTCCAAATGCTGAATATGAAAGTGATAATCATGTTATTATTATTATCTTATTCTGAATGATATTAATACTTTCCTAGTCGAGAATGATCATAACATTATCGTCATCAGCATCACCAACATTTTCATCATCATCTTTGATTATTTCTCAGTAATAACCCATGTTACATGTTCACTTGAGTATCAATCACATGATATTCATGGTGATTACAACAACGAAAAAGATATGATTCATTTTGAGCAGCGATAAATTATTATTTCCTTGTTATCAGTTTCATTTTTTATCCTCTAATATCCAATAAATAACTAAATGCTCAATTTTAATTGTTGTTATGGATCATGAATTTATAGATATATAATATTTATTGGTTTATAAATAGTTGTACTAAATATTATCTTTATATTATACCTTCCGGTTAATCATAATACATTTTGATGATGATTGAAATACCTTTTGATTGAATTGGCAGAAAATTATTTATAATTAAAGTTAATCAATTCGATAATATTTATTATTATTATTATTATTATTACAACTCTTAATCTTGTTCAGATCACTTGAGATTTAATATTATCTCTGATACTAGAATCAAGTCAAGAATAACAATTGAACATGTTATACTTAGAATTGGTTTACAGATGAACTGATAATCTGATTCTCTCCCTGTTATTCATCTTCATCTTCATCATATCATGAACAGAGAAAGTAAGAATTGAAATAGACTGAGAGAGGAGGTGAAAAAAAAAGTTTTCCACCCTTCCAAGTTGAACTTATTTCACCATGATTAGGAATCATTCATGTTGATGATAAAGTATTAACTGTAACCTTTGATTGTTAAGCCATCAGATTTTTGATTTAATTCAAATGGATCCATTTTATGATAGATTTTCTCTCACCATCTTCAATTAATTAATTTCAATCATACTCAATTGATCATAAACTGTAATCAGGCTCACAATTTACACCGATCAATTTTAATTGGCAAGCTAATTGGGAAAACATCTCTTTCATCAAACTTAATTGTCTCATGAAACAATTAACATTGTCATTTATATGGTAATCATCTGATAATGAAAATAAAGTGATTAATTATATTATCAACGATCACGCTTATTATCACAATTGATTATTGGTTAATCAATTGATACAAGAATAAAAATAAACACAATTGATAATTAATCACACAAATCACACAGCATAATTATCATTCTTGATCATTGATTTAATAGTTTTATCGTAAAAATTATGATTAAAACGATCATTAGAAATACAATTGATTTCTCAACAATCGAGAAACTTATTAATTAATTGATTTATTGATGAAACCATCAACTTTAACATTAATCATGAGATGTTGAGGCAATTCAATTAATGTCAACATGAAACAACTACAATTTAATTAAATGGTTTAACCTACAATATAGAGTGAGATCGATTGCTAATTGTGAACTAATTTGATCCATGATAAGTGCGATCAGGGTGATATTTTTAATCTCGAAAAGACAAAAGAAACTTGAAGTTCTAAATAGCTTTGAGCTTCGAGTTTGAAACAAACTCGACATTTTCTCATATGTAAAGTTTCAAAAGTCAACAATCAAATTCATTTCATGAGTTGTGTTGATTTTCTGGTTGCTGACAATTCAGATGGAATTGTTTTCAATAGTTTTCCTGTGTCTATTACTTTGTAATGTTAGCATTGTTTTGGCTCGTTTTCAGGGTGATATTCATGGTTTTGGAAACTGAATTTCCTACAAGAATGGAGTATATTAATTTCACCGAGAAATATAATAATAGCAGCTAAATATTACCATTTCTATCCTTTCAGTGAAATTGTCTCATGTTATTCAGATTTTTTTTCTCTTCTTCCAATGAACAAATGAAAGAAGTTTTTGATATTCTCTTGGTATCCAAGGGTATCCAAGAAAGAGAAAAGGCGGAAGAGGGAAGTGGAAAAAAGTTCTTTTATGTTAAGAAGAAGTTCTAAAAGTTCTGAGTCGTAATTCTGAGTAGGTGTCATCAAAAATTATCCACAGGATTTGTTACCATACGAAGACATTATCATGTATTTGATTTTTTTCTTCTTCTTTTTTTCCATGATTTTTCCATCCGCCATATAACCACCATTACTAAAGGAATATACCACCATGTAGGAAGTTGAAATTTCATCTGTAGAACTTTTTAGAAATCAGTTTCATCAATGTCTTTTTCTTTTCACTCGCTTATCAAACTCAATAACATGATCGATTAGTTGCTAATCTTATTGTTGTAAATATTTCAACTCCATTTTGTTGACCTTTTTTCTGACCTCTTCAGATTTCAAGTCATTCTCACATTACACAAAATCAATCTCAAAAGTTGACATGACCTATTATACTATGAAAAAGAGATGCTAATGATGAGAAATCAGATAATATCGATGATTATCAGCTTTCAATTATATAAGTAAACAAATTTTCCAATAAACTCTACAAAGAAAACTTTTTTTTCCATTCTAAATTCAGTCTATAGATCACCTTTTATCGCCTTGTTCATAACCCCTGCTCATCTTTAATTCCAATTCTAAGATTTGTGAACTTTAACTCTACTCCCAAGATGATTGATGTAAATATTATATCTAAATATCGAAGTGATAAACGATACTCGAGATTCTCCATGGACACGAGAAGGAGAATTAAGCTGAAAGTATAGCAAAGAGGAAAAAGTTCAAAGGTTGATGAAAAATTCTCTCAAAAATCATTAAGTCTTCATATAAGTGAGTCACTCCATGGAAACTAATTCCAGGGTCTAATTCAGAGTTCTGACAGGGTAGAATTTTTTTATAATATTATCCATCTCTCTCTCTCTCTCTCTTTATCTGTTCCTTGATATTAATACTTTTTTCTGTAGATTTGTTCGTATAACTTAAAGATTTTTTCTCCTCTTTCAGAGAAAATTTTGAGCTTTCACC
This sequence comes from Panonychus citri, assembly GCF_014898815.1. Classification (NCBI taxonomy): domain Eukaryota; kingdom Metazoa; phylum Arthropoda; class Arachnida; order Trombidiformes; family Tetranychidae; genus Panonychus; species Panonychus citri. Next base: position 324,609 of record NW_026515540.1, read on the forward strand.
CACCAGAACGTAAATATCATCATTAGACTTTATCATTGCATATTAAGCTTCTTATATTATTGTTGAAGCCAAAGTGTTTATTATAGCTTTGGAAAAAGATGTATGAAGCTAATCGAGTTAATTATATTCAACGAATCAGAGATAATGATGAAAAAATATGAAAATTCTTATGATGGATTAGATAATGTTGATGATTTACCATATATCTTATTCATGGATAATATTTGCTCCTGGTTTTTTATTTTACTTCTCCATCTCCTCCTGAATTTTTCATTCAGAAACTTTGGAAACTTTTTTCATTCTTCACAAAACTTTAAATCATTATTATTATATAAAAGAGAAGCATCAAAACTATTTTTAGATTTGAGGAGAAAACAACTAAATTCATGATATTCATCTTATCTCATCAACTAATTTCTCAATGTTAAAACTAATATATACCAATCAGATATTCACCATTAAACCTCAGTTTGCTTTTGCTAATTGTAATAATACGATTAAATTGCTTTGAGCGAAAACAAAAGTCGGCAATTTGTTGAAATCAATATTTCTCAAATCAATCTAATAACTTTCTTGATATTGCAAATTCTGAGTGGAGATTAAGACATTACCAAGTCTGTTGCAAGTCTTAGTTCAATTGTTTATTGATTAATATTTGCATTAAGACAATTTACTTATCAGCAATTGCATCTCACTAACCATCATCATCATATGTACTATTTATTTTCTTATACACATTTTACCCCTTTAACTACACTGTATAATCAGTTAGCAATTTGATTCACTTTAGTTTGTCGCTTCAACTTGATTTAGTATCAGGAGGATAATTATCGTATATGTAACATGAGTGTTAGGACCAAATCAATTGTAACAAAGTTTTTTTAACTCGTTGATTAATATCGTTGAACTGGAAACAAAAGTCAATCCCTTTGGAAGTTGATTGTTAGCCTTACCTTAAAAACAACAGGGACTGAGAGAAAATTGAATTTCCTTCATCATCATCATCCAAGAAGATTGAAGATAATGATGATGGTGATAAAAAGTGAGCTTAAGTCCATTTAGAGAAACTTGTGAATAGAAACAAAAGGAAAACTACAGAGACAATGAGATTTTGATTCGAATGTTAGAGCAAAAAATAAGTCGATTTCCATTGGAAATAGAGAAACTTTTCCAACTCAATTATTGGCATAATTTCATATTGGAACTTTTTCTTTCTCTATTTTTCACCATCATGGAATCAATTCGATTCCTCTGATGGTTTAGGAGTTCGACAGAATTTATCAAAATGATATTTACGTGATTTCTACACGTTAAAAAATCACTCTCGTTCTCTTTATTATTAATTCATCGATCAATCGAGTCTCTCATCTGATATATTTAACCAATGGTCATCTTTATCATTTAAGAAGTCAGGTTATTCTGTACGTCAGAATTTTATCTCGAGACAATAAAAACACACCCAAGAGCAAAAAGGAGTAAGACATGGAGAAGTTGACTGAAAGAACTCTGAACTTTTGGTCTCTAAAAGAAGAGAGGAAAAAAAATCTTAAACTCGAAATCTCCCAAGGCTTTTTGTCCTCTTATATCTGTACTGTTCACTTTTCCTGTGATGCAATAGATTAACTGACCATCCAAGAAAGAAAAACAATCGTAATCATCATCGTCATTATGTCAAAGTTTTCCTTCACTTCATCTTCTTCGTCCTAATGTTGATCTATTTCCCTCGTTGATAATAAGTAGTTAACTTGACCATCATTAAGAGTTTCAAAATGAGAGGGATGAGTAAAACTCATGGAAGAAAATTTCGTAACATTTTAACAAGAGAAAAAGTTTCATTTCCGTTCAAGTTCAGACTAATTTACTCATTCATGAATCATGACAGTTATGTAAACAAAGAGAAGACAACAAAATCCACTGGTCAGCCAAAAGTATAAATGAACATTTAATTATCTATCTTTGTGTCAAGAAATTCATACGATATAATATCTGACCATTGGTCTACAGTTTCCATGTATAAATCCTACGGATTTGAATCATTCCAAGTTTAGCTCAATTTCTATGGTAATATTGTTTATCTTCATGGATTCTTGTGGCTAATATCATCTCCCTCCTGAATCCAAGTTAATCTAATAGTAACTTTCATCATGATGATAATACGATTGCTGATGATGAGCTAATAAAAATGAATTATTATCAAAATGGTGTAAAGGAAAACAATGTAACAATAAACAAAGCAAAACATTAACTTCATTAACATTTAATGTCTATGGGATTTTCAGAGTATCCATCTTGAGTATACATGTAACCTTAATATTTGGTGTATTTTTTTTTACCTTCAATCTTTAATGGATTATTGTTGATTATCATGATGATGATTATATATTAATGACAAACAACCAGTACAACTAGGAAATCATGATAATAATCAGATAATTAGAAGGAGAGAGTTGATAAAATGATGAAAATTTTTTTTCCAATGAAGATATTTCCAGGTAACATCATGAGTATTAGTAGTTAATCATCTTACTCATCATCATTATTATCGTCTTAATATTTCAACCTTTTTCATCTTCCACCACCTTCATCATTATGCATTTAACTCTAGGAATATTTCAGTTTCCTGGTTCTCTCATGTTTACCATGAGCTGAACTTTTTTTTTGCCTCCTCTCTATTTGATGGAGAGCAAGAGAAAAAAATTCCTGAAAAATTCAGGATAAAATAATGCTGAAGGTGTGACACACCCTCAATTAACTGATTATCCTTTTGTTTGAATGTAAATGAGAGAAATTAATTGTCTTCCTTTGATTGATTAAGAAGCCGTTACAATATTTATGAGATAATTATTCAGGTTAATTACTTTGATTACTGGGATTGATTTTAGAAATTGATTGCAATTAAACTGTTATCATTTGATGATTGGAATTAATCTATTTCAATTGTCAATTAATGTTATCACAACAACACCAACCACAATGGTGATAAATTGTTGGTCAATTAATTTAATTTCACCGGTGAGATTTGATTACAATGAGTGGTTTCATTATAATTAACCTACTAAATCAATGGTACAAATTTGTAGTTTCTCATTTAGTTACCTTGATTAGTGGGTTAACTTTTGTTTTGTTTTTCTGGGTCAAGTATTTCAAATGACCATTACCTTTTAATTGTAATTAGTTTAACATGGATAATGATTGTTTGTAATTGGAAATGTTTTCCTCTCCTTTGTTTTTTGTCACTTCTGCTATGGTACATCAACATAATTAAATAAAGTGAAACAATTAACGACTTTTTTTAAACAATTAATTAGATTACCATTTATCACCAATGATAAAATTAAATTTTTCTCATAAAACTAACGATAACAATTTGTATTTGATTTGAGTGATAATCTTTATCACAATTACAAGTCCATGGATTTGGTAGTTGATTGAACTGACCAGGGGGCTAAGAATTTGTTTCAGAACCAGTAAACTTGTTAATGAATTAATTGACCATTGACTGTGATTAATAAACTGGACACAAACTTTGTACCTAATAAAGTTAATGTTATGATACCTTCTTAATGGTTAACCTTATTAAGAACATTTAATTTCACACAGAAATCTAATACTAACAATTAAATGGACAATTAGAGTAATAATTTCATTACCATTAATAGGTAATTATCATTAACTTCAAATGACTAACATGATAAATTCAATCAATTTCCTATCATTAACTTGATTCAATCTTGAACATTGAAATGAAATCTCAATCTAAATGAACATAAATGATTAATAACCAAGCAATCGATGGGGTTAATTGTGTTGACAAGCTGATTGTTTGATCAAGTAAAAACGTTGACAATTAAATTAATTGATTCCTGATCAGAATAAAATAAAATCAGCTGAACATGGACAATAATTTAATAGGCACAGTATGAAAAGAGTAAAATGAAAGCAATTAAGGGTAAATCTAATCCAAAGCGGATTCAAGATTATTTCTGTGTAAAAAAGGGTCTGTTTCAATAGGATTAAGGATACAACGGGTTAACCATAGAGTAAAGCACAAACTTAAACGCTTTTAAAGAGCTAAGCCCTTAACAAAGGGCTACCTTGAGCTGATCGTCAAGTCAGTTCTCTGAAATCACAACTACATCATCATTGGTAGTTGAGTCTCGACCTCGACCCTCATTACTTGCAGGGCAGTGGTTCTGGCTGGTTCGATGATGATAGAGGTCTGATTATGAACTGAAAAATGAATCGAAAAATTTAGTAATATCAAACACGAGTTGAAATATTTGATTCCAATGAAATAAGGTTAGGTTATAAATCTAATTTATACATGTAAAAGACTCATGAAATTATCACAATCAAGCCTTCGATGCCGAGAAACTCACGAATGGACAATCAGTCAGATAAACACATATGAGCTGAAGAAAAACAAATGTAACAAAAAATGATACAAAATTGGAATTGAACGATTCTCATGATAATTAGAAATCTGTTGAAAGCCTTTTAATTCAGTTAAATTGTTGAAATCACCATGATTTAGTAAATGTGATTATGATTAAGATATTTATTGTAATGTATTTAAATAGAAAGAAGTTTTTTCTTCATACCATTCGTTGAATTATTCATTGAATTTTACTCATCCTCATGATGATTTTAAAATTTATTTACTTGTATATTTATTTCATGGGAGAAGAGAGAAAAATTCAAAATGATAATCATGATAAATGATTTGAAATGATGAAAAATTTTATTAATGTTTAAATCATTTCATCAACAAAATGAAACATTAATAACTTTTCAATTGTTAAAGTTGCTCAGAAATTGTAACAGTTTTTACAAACATGAATGTAAAAAGTTTTCCAAAATATCATTAATTGTTATGATTAATCATCAAACTGATTGTGATCTAGGATCATGTTGATTGTTTGATCTCAAGTAATTGATTAACATTTAAAAGGTGTCATAATAAAAGTTAATTTACATAACAATTTAAATGGAAATCGGAGAAAAAATCACAATTTATTAATCAGTTGATGAGATAATTTATCACATCAATGAGCTGATTATTATTGTGTTAATTGCAATTTAATCATTGAGCAAATATTAAAGAAGTGATAATTAGTGATTAAGATTAAAGGTTGATAAAAAAGGAGAAAAATCAACTGTAAACAATTAACAGCAATCTAATCAACAATTCAATTGAAATTTGATTAGAAAATTAAAGTTGAGAGAAACTTTTTTTCCTCTTCTCCTTTCAGTTAATCAAGTTAGTCAAGTTTTTTATTGGATAAAAGTTAATTAGCAATCAGATTATCAATAGAGCAACGTTGATCATATTAAGAATTAACTGTTAATTAGATGATTGTTTATTTTTTTTAATTCTTCTCATGATCTCGATTCCTATCATGATAGTTATTCTGAAGTCCATCACATTGATCTCACCTTATGGTCCATCAAATTGGATAACAATCAGTTGACCATAAAGTTGATGGTCAACATGAAGAGAAAGAGGCAAAGACAATGGAGTTGAGAATCAGGTCAATCAAATGAATCATTAATGAAAGTAATCAAATTTATCCAATGACAGTGATCTAATAATAGACATTTGAATGCGATTTTGATTGTTGATTAGCAATTTGATTACTTTCCAATTCAATCAATCATTGGGAAAAATTTTCCATCCACTTTTACTTGTTATTGTTAACTTGCTAAAAGTTTTATAATTCATGAACATTAGATGAGCTCTAAATTACTCAGTGCTTTTGGTTGAATTAAGGTTGCGATTTTTGTTTTTAGATTAACAATTAATCAAGTAAATTAATATACAAACAAGTTGAATAAAAAGTCGTAAGGTCAAATGAAAAGCAGTTAAAAATTCATTAAATTGCTCAACCATTTAGATAAACATGGTGGTTACGACGATAAAGTTCAGGTGAACTCAGAGATTCAATGTATTATTAGAATGATGTTTTAAATTAGGAAATAAATTAATGAGTAAAATTGTGAAAACTTGGATAACAATTAAAGTTGATTTTGATTCAAGTTTAAAGAAAAAAAATTCATCTCAATCAATTTTCAGTTCAATTGGTTCGGATAAATGAAGTTAATTTCAAGTTTACCATGAAACTCAGAGACTTCATTGTTGGCTCAATGTTGAATTTTTTTCTGTTTCATGATATTAAAGTTTTGTATTAACCTTTCAACAATTGAATAACTTTTCACTGTTTGTTTAAAATGTTTCATCTTTTTTTTTGCTCACAACGATTGTGTCATACTTATCATGATCCTCATGTAATCTGATCGTCTGAACAACTCAACTCCTTTCTAATAACTGAGATTGAAATTGAAACGATTTCTGAACACGAAATAGTTTCCTTATCATTCTGATAGGGACGAAAACGTTTTAAACTGAAATGTTAGTTTATTGTTTTTTATTTTTCTCTTTCTTTATTTTCGTCTTTTCATGATCATTTTCATGATGAATGGGAGGATATTCACGGAGAAAAGAAATAATAGAAAGGAAGAAGCAAAATCTTCTAAAAAAAAGTTCTGATCTGAAAAAGTTAATGAGGCAACTAGTTTGTTGTCATGTATCAGAGACTTGGGATTTAATATCTATCAATGGTTATTGCGTGTCTATGGACAAAACATATGATCTTGACCATCACTTTTGCTTTCTGATCACAATGAATTTCATGGTGAAGTCGAAAGAAAAGTTCACTTGATCAACTAAATTATTTCTATCTCTCAGTGTGATCCAGACATCGAATTACCATCTAACTGAACAATCAGTGATCTGGCCACTGGTCAATATTTGTTTCAACATAGAAAGACAAAAATATTCCACCTGATATCTGATCATCATGATAAGTGTTCATAATGTTCACTATCCACATGAACATTATGATAAATGTAAAGAAAGATAGAGAGTAAGGAAGCTTAAACATGAGAAACTTCAAACTCATGGAGACAAAGCAATGAACAAAAAAGTTCCAATATAATATCATGGGTACTCTCATGAAGATGAAACTTGATAAGGATAAAATCATGTTCTAACAGAAGAAGAAGAGAGAGAGAGAAAAAAAATCTTCTAAATTGTGAGAAATTGATTGTCTACTGGATGGAATGACTTTAACTTCATGAGAATAGTATTTATATAAATTCATGGATCCAAACTGAGCTCACGAAAATGCTCAGAATTTAAACTCAATCCATTTGATTGAAAATAAAATAAATGATCAACTATTAGTAAACATTTTTCAGTTCAACGATATTATTTGCAAATTTTATCAAATCAATGGGATTACAATCAAGAATAAATTGTTTCTTCATAATCAATGATGATGATGTGATCGGAAAATTGTCCAATTCATATATCATCATGCAAGTATATATATTATCTGTTACTCTGATTTTGTTTCATTAACATGATGAACTTTCCATCAACATTTCAGACTCAATATTCTGAAAATATTATTATTTCAACGGTGATTTATCATTATTCAATTGAACAATCAATCCATTTAAACAATTTCTCCATGAAAAATAGTTGAGATAATAATGTTAACTATTTAATTCCATGATGGATCTTTTTCATGGAAGAGAGATAAAAGTTGAAAATCGAATCAGAATTTTGCTTTTCTCATCAAATTCAACTGATCAAATTTTATTGATATTAACTGTTGGATAGACTTTGATTAAAAAAAGCGATCAAGTTTGATATTGATATTCAATTGTTGATTGTTCAGTTGTCTTCCTACTAGAGCCATTGGTCAGTTGTTTTCCTCTCCCTTCAACAAACAATGAGAGTAATAATACTAAGCTGGTCAACTGTCCAGTCTGATTGTTTGCAAGCCATACACAAAGCAGAAATAATCTCAATTTAATGATTAAAAGTCAATCTAATCTTAAAAGTAAATGAAAGTAAATAAAATCAAATGAAAATCAAGCTAATATGCTGATGACCAATAAGTATTAATAGTACGACTAATTAACTTGATCATCTATTAGTAAATGATAATAGATTAAGATGAGACATTTTTCTCGCTTTCTAATTATCCCTTGGTAATTTTCCTTTGATAAAAGTATGAAATCCGTTGTTGTTTCCAATGCTTATCGAGTATAATGTGTATCTATGGGTTAGCCACTTTCACTTTCACTCCCAATTCCATGCCCACTCCTACTTTTCCCACTTCCCATGATCATCTGAGAAAAAGTTTCTTTCACTTCCTTTACAAGGATATAATATATTTATACACTAGAACAACTTGATCTATTCAATATCCATTCAGGATTCTTAGCACTTCATCATCATGTGTCCATCATGTTGACAGGAAGAGGGATCAAGACAAGTAAAGTCCATTTTGACAATTGACTATTGACAAACTAGTCCAATTTGACCATCATCATCAGCCTCATCTATATGTAAAGAAAACTTTGATAACATGTAAAAAGATTGAGATAACACTTTTGATAACTTTTTACATGAAAATATTGACCAGGAAGTGGACAGAAAGGAAATTTTTTCTCGTCATGTAACTTGTAGATATCAATGTTAACAAAAATCTATTGCAATCCAATCAGTTTACAATCTTGTTAAGTTTTCATATAACTGACCAGTTAATATATATAAAATCAAGTGGATATGGTCAAGAGTCTGGAAAAAGTTATTACCAAATTTTGTAGCATTAAATAAATAGACTGTTGAGAAAAAGTAAATTTTAAAAAAATTTCATGAGAATTTTTTTATTACTATTATCATGTTTTTTTCAGGGGGAAATTGAATGGAAAATAAATTGAAACGATTTCACTTTTCTTTCATATTCAATTGTTTTTTTACTGGTTGATAAGTTGATTGTATTAATAATTATATCCGTTAGTAAAAAATGAACAATCAACAAATCAAACGTAAATTTAGTTCAAAAATTGAATCAAAACTATGGAAGCGGGAAAAATTTGAGACAATTATCATTAGATTTTTAATCATCTCTTATAATTTCCATTGATTAAATTGTCATGATTGACAAATAACAAGAAGATGATGTAATATTAATGATAATGATTATGATGATGATTATAAATACAAAGATGATTAAGGAGCGATACTGGTTGATGATAATCATTGATGATGATTAAAAGCATCAATGATCATAATTTGGATTCTCTTTGTGGTTTCCAATGAGAAACATTTTCTTCAGAACTTTTTACTTCATCCTCTTCATCCTCTCCATCCTCTTTATCATCATGAGCATCACTTTCTTGAATGATGATGATCATTTTTTTTGTTACTCTCAAACTATAATCAACAGTTAATGATGAAGATGAAAATGATTAGGATTGTGAAATAAGCACAATAATCAATACTGATGGAAATCTACTGAAGGATATAAAATTTGAAGTGAACAGAATGATTATCATGATGGTTCAAGTGAAGATTCTGATCATGGTTCAGTGATAACATGACAATGGTTCAGAAGAGGTTGCTGATAATAATAGCCGAGAATAGCCTTAGGGTGATATTAATATTAGATTAAGATGAAACTAATCAATCTGATTGCTTTTAATTTTTGTAATATTTTCTTGGTGTCATTTTATCAGTTGATGATCAATAGTCATCAAAATGATATTATTGATTATCGCCTTCATGTAAACATGCAAGGAATGTTTAACCTTCGCCCCCATGAACCATCATGTTCAGCATTATGATTATCAATTCATGATGAGAGATAGATAGAGAGGAAGAGAGAAAGAGGAACAAGATGATTACAATGGAAATCAATCAAATTTCATGTTCGATTTCAGTGAAGAAAAAAAAGTTCTGTCCTGAGTTTTTTTCTCTTTTGTTATTCTTTTCTAATATTTTCGATAGTTTTTTCAAATTCCGGTTCCGTCCAGTCATTTTCCCTTATTATTCTGTATTCTTACCTTTGAACATTTTATCATCTTCATCATGATTATCATGGTTTCCACTTGTTCTCAGTTGATAGTAATCTTTGTTTGGTTGGAGAAGAAAAAAAAGTTGCAACGTTTTTTTTTCTTCTTTATGTTGAAAAGTTTCTCATGTATTCTGATAGATTTTACTTTCAGGAAGCAAAAAAAGTTCGTGTTACTTTATCATGAGAAGTATGAGAATAAAGTGGAAAAAAGTTCCAATTCAGTATAATATCTTTGGATGATAACAATTTGTGTTACAATGTTGATTCTTGGTTTCATCTATTCAATCAATATATCAATATATTGACAGATTAACTATAATCTCATAGAAATGTATCTCCTCTCTTATCTCTCATCCAACTTTTATCATGATAATTCTGAGGTTAGAATGAGTTATCCATGGTTATTTAGATCTGAGCTTTAGTATCTTTCATGGAGACCTGGAGTTTTTATCTGTATGAATGATGAGAAAGAGGCTTAATAGCTGATGGATTTGCATATAAAAACGATGTTCCTAATCCAGAAAAACTGTAATTGAATCTTTGAAAAATTAATTTCTCAATACGATAAAAATTAATGGTAACCAATGGGTAATGATTAATATCTTAAATTAGTAACAATCGGGATAATCCGTAATCAATTAGTGATCCTGAATAGAAACTATCACCAGAACAATTTAATGATAATCAAACCTTGTTAATCCGATTATCAAAGTAATCAAATATTAATAATACTGAAAAAGTAATCAGGTTAAATTGTTAACAATTTTTCCCCTAATAAAACAATCATGTTAATCAGTAGCAATCAAAAAGTAAAATGATTAGATAATTACTACTAATCACTGAAGCAAAGACAAAAAAATCTAATTAGCTGATTAACTTTTATCTGATTGTTGTTGTTACTTTGATTATTTATCCAAAAAGGTGAATTGAATTGCCAAGTTTTTTTTTGTATTCACATGAATAATTTTTCAATTCATTCATCAAAAAAAAACTGATCAATCTAATTAGCTCTTGTTTTTTTTTCTCATTTACTTTCTCTACCTGTTGAAAATTGATTCAGGTACATGGCGGTTGTTCATCCATTTAAGCCACGAATGAATCGGACAACATCGTTAATTGTTGTCATGTTAATCTGGTTATTAGCTGGAATCCTCGCTCTACCCTCAGTTTTATACTCGACAACCTATGAGATTAAATATCAAGATGGATCAAGGATATTGTGTTGGTTACATTGGCCTGATGGTGTTCCCAATATATCTCAATACGATCACATGTAAGTAAACCATCATCATCATCATCACCAGCATCTTCATCATCATCAGCAAAAACAACAATATATATTTTTAACTCCCAGCAGTCATTAGCTGTATCAATGGATTGTAACTAATAATAATACTTCATAGTAATTACCTAATCAATTTAGTTGTTTTTTCCTAAATTGGATTAACCATCTTCAGGTGTAGTTTCAATGTCATTTTATATCAAGATAAATATCAACATTTTTGAAGGCTAATTGGTTGAGGATAATAATAGATTTTGATTAACTAATATTATTTATATTGACTGATGAGAATAGCATAACAATAATGATTAACTAACTGGTCACTTTGAGGTTTGGCTAATTTTATGGGTTTTTTTAGGTTTTGTTTGAATTTGAAACTTTTCTAAATACTATTGGTTGATTTATTATTCTGTTGACCATTAGACTCAATCTATTATCTGGTCAATCTATTAGATTGTCAATGATAAATTGGCTGAATGAAAAGCAAAGTTTTACAATGTTTAAGCTCTTATGGTCAAGTGATTACTGGTCAGTTCTTTATATTCACATAGCAGATTAATTTAAGTTTTTCTCTTATATATAAAATCAAAGTAAACAGGTAAGTTTATTTTTAGTATTTTTTTTCGTGAATTCATTTATACCGTTAGGTTTTTCCATTAGGATATTTTTCAGGGTATTCAGATTTTCATGTTCTCAGTCTGAATCATGATCAAGATAAACCAAGTAACTCGAAAGTATAATCATTCAAAATCAATGTGATATTGACCATTATCGTTATCATCATGAAAAGTAACATGTGTAACTGAATCCATTTCAATTCCGTTTTACTCATGAAGAGATAGACAACTTATTCCCATGTTAATCTTATATTCACCTTTCTGTTTATCCTTTTTTTTCATCTTTCCATTCATGATAATCTACCAAGTATTTTAACTTTTACCTCTTTCATTTTCATTATCTCATTGAATTTTATTCATTACAAGATAATCATCAACAATGATATTAGTTCATTAGTATTATATAATAATAACAGTAAATGGTGAAAAAAATACTTGATGATGATGGAAAACTACATGATTAGATATCGCATTACAACTGAATAGTTTCAGGAACATCTTTTCCCATTGTTCAATTGTTATCATCATGTTTTTATTTCATGGAAACCTATGGAATGGAAGACAAGAAAGATGATTAAAGGAGCAGGGAGAGGGAGAGATAGAGAAAAAATTATTCATCTGAGAATTGAAATGTTCAGTTATGTATTCTCGTTGTTGTTTCTTTTGATATTATAACAAAGTAATCAATCAAAAAGATAACAATTAACTTTGGTTACTAGATTAATGGATTAATTTGAAGTTAATCTACATCTAGAAGATTCCAATCTAGGGATAAATTAACTTTGTCAGCTAATTGAGTTACATTTCATGATCATATTCATGGTTAATGTATTCATATAATCAAGTCTATTGAACTTGATCATCGCATTTACCTTGAGTAAGAAAGTTTTTGTTTCACCGTTTTTTTGGTAAATAATATCATCATGATTTTCACCTTCATTCAACAGCCACCACCCACCAGGTGAAAACTGAATAATGATGAAATATCAGGAACCGAAGATAGAGAAATCCAACTGATTCTAAATGAATTATTCAGAAAAGAAGAAAAAATCTTATTCTTTTCTCATTTATATCTACACACACACACACATCATTTTCTGATGTAGATGAAGCACGTAACCAGAATTTTCCAAGTTCCATGAAAATTTTGATTCCTCTAGTAGAAAAAGTTCTGATAACAATGATAATAGGATCATGATGATGAGAAAATCAGTTGAACAAAATGAATCTTTAAGTAGCTTTATAAGGATGAGGTTGAGGTGTTGGTTGTGTGTGTTGATGGTGGAGAAGGTAAAAAGTTCTGGAAAGAGAGTAAAGAAAATCTGAGAAAGTATATAAAAAGTATTTCTATTGATGAGTAAAAGAAAAGTTCAAGGTGTATATCTAATGCCAGTGATAGGAAAACAATAGAGATTGAGGAGAAGAAAAAAAAATTGAAAGAAAATCTCTGAAATTTTGAGGAAAGTGAATTCTACAAAATCAACTGAACCAGAAGTTATCAATTCAATTTCCAAGAACATATTAATATATACATTCCAATGTTATCTACTTCATGGTATAATATATTATCTGAACATGATAATGATGGATGATTATAATAACAACCATAATGGACCCGATTAAAATCAGAATTTTTTATCATGAACCCAGAGGTTTGACTGAAAGAAAGAGAAAGAGAGAGAGAGAGAGAGACCGGAATTCACTCATCATCTTCATCTCTATCAGAGTTTTTCTTAACCATTTTCTGTTTCATTATCATGAAGTCTCAATATTTACCTTGGAATAAATTTCTCCTCTTCAAGTGTATAAATATAACTTGGAGAGAAGTTCAGAGAATCAAGAATTTATTGTGAAACTTTGCTTTTTTATTTTTTTCTTTTGTTTTTTTCCATAATGATCATGTTGGTGTTGATCAAGATACATGATTACCTGTGGTCAGTTGTTGCAACATCAGTCATCATTTACAATCTGATTTTCTGATTGGTTTTTATTTCCTTATTAATATGTATCTTTATATATAATAAAATAAATTGAAGATAACAATGAGAATCCAGATGATTGTTCATGTTTATAACGGTATATTCATGATGATTTAACAACTTTTTGGCTTCCATGAGCCTTAATTGTGATTATAATTTTGATAGATGATGACGATGATTCTCATTCATCAGGGATTCATTACAGAAACATTATTGCATCAAATTCATTATAACTGGTTGACTTTTATATCTCTTTTCAAATTGAACCCAAGATGATGGAAAGTCATGATAAGATGGTCAACTGATTCAAATAGAAATCAATTCAAATGTTAATCATATGATTTGTAATAAACGATAATCAAATTAACGGTTATGATTGATGAGGAGAAACGGGAGAAACTTTGTCTTATTACAAATTCGATAGTGAAATGAACAGAATTCTAACTCATTGAAATTTCGTTCCAGATATAATATTACTTTTTTCGTGGTTACCTATGCGATTCCAATGCTCATAATGGGTTTAACTTATACTCGAATGAGTTTCGTCCTTTGGGGAAGTGCTCAGATTGGTGAGATGACCACTCATCAACGAGAAGCGATAAGGTCGAAGCAGAAAGTTGTCCCAATGTTGATCATAGTGACCATCATATTTGGATTATGTTGGCTACCTTATCAACTCTATTTCGTGGTTGTTTTTTACATCATTGAATTGGGCCAAAAGGATTACACTCAGCACATTTACCTTACCTTTTATTGGTTAGCAATGTTCAATTCCTCGCTCAATCCAATAATCTATTGTCTTCTAAATAAAAGGTAAATCATTATCTTAACATTTAATAATATCATTAATCATCAAAATGATTAGAAAGTTAATCCATCAGAGTCGAAAGTAGATTAATTCAAATTTTCTATTCTAATAAACATGGAATATTAATACAAGTAGAAAAAAAAGTTTCCATTCAAGTTTAATCCTCGAAACTTTTTCCTCTACGAGTAAAGTTAATTCTTGTTGTAAACAATTAATCATAATTAATTTCTTTTCGGTTTAATTAAGGATAGTAATTAATCTTGAAAGTTTTTCTTGATCGTTTTGTTATTATTATCAATTGTTGGTGAATAATAATTTTCGAGAGTTTGAGAGGATAAAAAAGAACAAGTTGAAACTTTTGTTCTAATTATTTTCTTCTTTTGTCTTGTTCGAAGGTTTCGAAAATATTCAAAGAAATTGATAATTACCATGTGTCGATGTGGTGAAGATCGTTCGTCCAACCTTCGAGGTGTCTCATTACGAAGTGAGGATTGTTCAAATTTAGACCATAAATCCGTTAAGCTGCCCACTCATCTCACAAGGATGGACATGAAAAGTGACGATTTATGATTTATATTGTATAATAGAAATTTAAATTGTTCTAAATTCAAAATATGAGATTAATTGTTCTCTTTTTTTTTGTTGTCAATCAATGGTCACTTTTATCGTGTCCAAAAAGTAATTCATGTCCAACCAAACAAGGGACACAAAGAGCAAGTACAACAGCCAATACAATAGATAATTTTTATCTAAATATTTTTATAAATAAACATGGAAAGTAAATAATATAAATTTGTGATTTACCTGATGGTCATTTTTGTGGTTGTGGTCAAGTTGTTTTCATGGTTCCAATTGATATGATGACCAATGATAGTACCTGATTTGTCCAGTCAACAATAAGTAATCTGGACAGTTGATTATTAAATACATGAAGAAAAAAAAACCGATATGATTGATTGGTTAGTGTTACTGAATTACAGTAACCAGAAACCATGAATGAATCAGATATACAACAAAAAAGTGTAAACAAATATGTGTCGTCATGATTGTCATCATCATCATCATCATCATCATCATCTATGGTCATCATGTGTCCAGAAATAATGATAATAATAATGTTATCTGATTTTCATGGTGATTCAATGAGATCCCTCATGAGGATTATAATGAGTGAGGTAAATATCATGTTGATATTTCAAAGGAACAGTTAAAATTGATTTTAGTCAAATAATCAATTTAATTACAATTAAACTTAATTGGATAACATAATTACTAATGGTCAGTCTTTGGGGTAGGTTAAGATTATGTCAAGTAATAGCAATCAAACTGGTTAAGGGTATCATTAAATTGTTGTTGAATTTGTGATCAAAATTAATATCACAACAATTAACATGAAAATTTGATGCTAATTGTCATTAATAATTAAAAGTCCGACTTTTGATTACAAGGCCTTGTAACATGTCAATTTAAACTGAATTTTGTTATGCTAATTGTTAATTATTAACAAACCTTTCATATCAATTCAACAATTAAGTTAATTGTTAATATTAATACTTTTAATGGTTAAATTAATTTATTGCTTTTGTTTTGTATATTTACAACAATTAGCATTCAATTATTGAGATTATCAGATAATTAGGATTATATTGTTCAGATATTATAAGCTAATTTGCTAGTTATTAAATAGATTGTTGCATTGAACAATTTAAAGGTTCACTTAATTGTGGTTAATTTAGATATCCTTTGTCAGGGTTAATTTAATATTCAAAAAACAATTGAAACCAATTGATTTACAGCAAAAATCAATTCCATTAACAGGTTAAGGTTAAAGGCTAATCTTGATTCAGTTTTAAACGTAATTAGTTGACAGACAATTAAGTTAATTGTCTTTTTTTTCGGTGTGACAACAATCAAATCCATTGTTGATATGATTATATTTAATTTGATTAAATCTTAAAACGTGACAAACTCATGATCAACTTAATCAGGAAATTAGAGTTTTTTTCCTAATTAAGAATTGAACTTTTTCTCAAATCACAATTAGTTTGATTGTCTATCAAATCTTCAAGTTTACCCTTAACTGTAATCAACTTGATCATCACAATTAATTACTATCAATTTATTGGTAATTTAAC
Organism: Panonychus citri; assembly: GCF_014898815.1. NCBI lineage: Eukaryota > Metazoa > Arthropoda > Arachnida > Trombidiformes > Tetranychidae > Panonychus > Panonychus citri. The sequence continues at coordinate 341,359 of NW_026515540.1, forward strand.
TTAGTTTTTGCTTTTTTAATTCAATGTTCATTTACCTGAGATTTGAACAAACAAACAAAAACAAGATAATCTTTACTTGTTTAATCAACAAATTGATTGTTTATTTAATTGTAAGCAATTTAATTAGATGACAGATTGATAATTAATTAGTACGAAATTTAGATTAGTTTTTTTTTCATTACAATTAATTTACTTTAACCATGATCATCGTCATAATCAACATGGTAAACTTTTCAATCTTCATGATGATGATGATTTGCAATTGAAATTATGATACAATTTCACTTAATCATAATGATTTTTATTAATCAAAATTAATTGTATAGAAATGGTCAACCTACAATTTAGAATCAATATCAATTTGTAATGAATGGTCATCATCATTAATATAAAGTGAAAGTTAATTAACAATATTAAATTGTGACCATGAATAAAGTTTGTTGTTGTTGTTGTTTATTTGTTGATGTCTCGTTCAATTAAAATTGATTGTAAAGTAAAAAAATTAAACCTTGCCCGAAGCGGGATAATTAGTTAATTGTTAATAGTAAATTGTTGTTAGGAATAAATTATATTACCAATAGATACCAAAACTTTGATTAAAAGTTAATCATAACATCCGAGCTTCCGATATTTACAATTAACCTTGATTGTTGTTGATTTTTTTTTCTCGTATTTTTAATAACAATTTAAAGACTATCAAACTTTTTGTTTTTGTTTTCTCACTGATTTGCATTAATTAGAGACAAATTAGTTGTTCAAGTTAATCATTGAGAAGATTAAAGTTAATTATTTCAGGATTAAGGAGTATGAGGTTTTAATTAGTATGTTGATGTTTGATTTAATCAAAGTAATTCAATCCTTGAGAACCAGATTAATTCAGTAATCATCATCCTGAAAAATCAATTTGATTGTTGTCCAAAATCAATGAGAATCATTGTTGATTAACATTTGGGTGGATTAAATCAATTAATTGTTTCAAGTGTTAAATTTTTTCCAATCAATTAATAATAATAATACAATGTAATTGTAAGGAAATTTTTTTTCCTGTTAATTTTTTTGTTACTTTTCATGTATTATAATTATTGGCGATTATTATTATTGTTGATTATCAGTTGATTGCAATTAAGTTTTGATTTGATGATGATAAGAAGTGAATGCGAAATAAAAAAAACGATTGATTTGGAATAGGAAAAAAAGAGTTAATGTTTTTTTCTTATTCTTTTACAAGTTTAAGGGCTAAATTGTTGTTTCGTTGTTTTTGATTATCAAGTTTGATTGTTGTGACCTGAAAGAGTTGACATTGGGAGATTGTGATGATAACTGAGTGAGAAGAAGAAGAGTGAGTATTAAATGAAAGAGAAAATGAGAGAGATGATAAAGAAGAGGAGGGAGAGAAAGGTAGTTTTTCGGGAACGTCCAATGGAAGATGAAGAAAGGGGAAGGAATTTTAAAGAGAAAGGATAAGAGAGAAAGAGAGAGAGAGAGAGAGAGAGAGATGATGATGATGATGATGATTTAGGAAGAGGAAGAAAGTGAGAGTGTTAGTGAGAGAGAAATGAAGGTGAGTTAGTGAGATCTTCACTTTTCCTGTGTCTTTGGTCTAAAAATTCATTTGGATTGTTAATCAAGAGTAACAATCAACTTTATCGGTTTTATCAATTGTAGATTTTTAATTATGATTATTTTTTTAATCATCTGACCATTACAATCAATTCATCGTGTTTTTAATCATCTAATTGTTGACCAACCATAACTACAACGGTGAAAAAAATCCGAGCCCACGAAAATCATAGAAATTTATTCCAAGTTTTTGCTTTTATTATTTGAAATTGAATTTTATCCATCAATCTATCGGTCACCAATTAATTTCGTTAATTGTCATCATCACTATTTACAACATCACCATGGAGTCAAGTGAAGTGTGCCAATTTTATGACCAGAGGTCAATTCTGATCACCGGTGGAACGGGTTTGATTGGTAAATGTTTGGTTTACAATTTACTTAATTCTTGTCCAAACATTGGTCAGATTTATCTATTATTGCGTTCAAAACGTGAATTCACCTTTGACCAGAGACGTGAACGTTACCTGAGTTATGATATATTTGAAAATTTACCCAATTCTAAGACTCTATTGGATAAACTGGTCTTCATTGAGGGTTCAGTTGATGCCAAGAATCTGGGATTATCTCCTGAAGTTTTATCAAAGGTGACAAGTGAGGTTTCCCTTGTATTTCATTCAGCAGCATCGGTCGGATTAGAGGCTGGTTACAAAGGAGCAGAGTAAGTGTCATGTTAATCCTTAATTGTGTATCAATATGCAAATACAATTGGTCCTTGATTAGGGTTAACAAACCGAAACTAAAACGAAACAAATTTTCATACTTAATACAAATGAAAGTTGTTCAATTTCAATGTCAATCAACCAAAAATCAATCAACTAATTGTTTGGGATTGAAAATGAAATGAAAATTTTCTCAACGATAATTAATTGATTGGAAATCGTTAATCCCTTTTCATCTGATTCTTTCTTCCAGTCAAGCTGCAAATTCAAATCTTCGTGGTACCATGAATGTCCTCGAATTGTGTCGATCAATGACAAACTTGGCCTGTTTGGTTTACGTTTCAACGGCTACTGCTTATCACTTTAGATCAATTATCGAGGAGAAAATTTATCCAATCTCATGTACACCGGAAGAGTTTTTAAACGTCATGGAATCAGGTGATTCCAAGGTTATCGATAAATTTTTACGAGAAGACAAGAAAATGTTCCCCAATGCATATACACTGACCAAAGCTTTGTCCGAGAATCTTTGTGCAGCCGAAAATGGTAACATTCCCATTTGCATTGTCCGTCCACCAATTGTTTCCCTTTCCGTTTCAACTCCAACACCCGGTTGGACCAACAAGATGCAAGCATTTAACGCAATGATACTACTCTGGGTCATGGGATTATCTCGCTGTCTAATCTGGGATCCCGATACACGGATTGAAGTGGCACCCGTTGATTATGTTTGCAATGTAATGATCACCGCTGCCTGGTTTACAGCGGTCAAACAGAAGCCCGTTGACTCGGTTCCCGTTTATAATGTTGTCCCCACAGAGGAAAATTCAGTTACCTGGAGAAAATTGTTAGAATATTCTGTTGATGTTGTCTTTGAATCACCCAGTATAAAAGCTCTCCGATGGCCTGGGAGGGTCATGATTTCACCGAAAACACCATTCAAGTTAATCTATTCAGTTGTATTTCAACATATCATTTTCGCAATCTTTTCTGATTTAGCTCTACTTTGCATTGGTAAATCACCTCAGTAAGTAGATTGAAACATTTAACTGATTAATTCATTCATTGATATACAATTTAACATGATCACTATCACAAACCTTTATCCAATCAAATGCTACCACTAGTTTGATATTCAATTGATTTGATTTGATTTCCATTGCAATTGAATATCAATACTTTTATATTGAAATTGTGAATGAAATTGTTACATTTACATTATTCAAATTAACTGTTACCATTAATTTGATTTGATTTGATTTCGTTTTTTTTTTCATTGTTATTCCAGAGTTTGCTCCCTAATGATTAAGATGGTGAAAACAATTAAATCAGTTCATTGGTTCTTAACCAAGGATTGGCACTATGTTAATTCAAATTATTTAGGATTAACTGATCATCTTAATGATATTGATCGGAAATTATTTCCAATGAGTATGAAAGACATTGACTGGAAACCTTATATTCACACAGGTTATTATGGTATTAAAAAGTATGTCCTACTTGAAGATAATGATAATACCAAGGCTGCTATTGGACGATTGAGAAGGTAAACTAAATTAAATTTAATTGTTCTAATGAAGGGAGAAACTAATTGTTAATTTGTATTTGTTTTCCTTTTTCTTTACAACCATAGATTAACATGGATAACCAATGGAGCGATTATCTTTTCCCTTGTTCTAATTACTACAATTTGTATCATTTTGACTTTGTTTCTTTAATCACAATCAACTAATCATCTCATACCTGTAATTATTTTGCTAATTTGATTCATACTTTTACTTGTCTTTTTTTTATATTTACCTTTTTTTTTAAGAAAAAAAATCCAATCAATTTAATCACAATTACAATTGTAATCAGTTGAAATCACAAATCATTTCCTTTATAATCCATTACAATTTGTACAACACTTTTTTTTTAATTATCTATTTTTCCAATGTGATTGATTCACAATTAAAAGACAATTTATTTCAATTTAATGCAACAATTAACTTTCCAAATGATTTCTGTTTTCCCAATATCGGTTTGGTTGATTTTTTAATTACCATTTTTTGATTGTGTGTGTGGGCTAATTGTTAGTGATTAAAAGTAAATTATGTTCCCCAATGTATTGGAGTTTATTAATAGTTGAAAAGTTTTGTGTTTAGCTGGAAGCAATTTAGACGATTATAAACAATTAGCATTGAATTGAATTATTAACTTGGCAAATTTTAATTGTGATTAACTTTTCATGTTTCATTTTTGTCACAATTTAAATGTTTGAAGGTCGATTGATTGTTTAAAGCGATAAATTGATTTATAATCAATCAAAACTAATCAACGATTTTTTTTCTCACTCAGGTAAATAAACTTTACTAAATTGTCATTGGGAAAAAAAATCAACTGATTATAATTTTTTTTCCAGCAATCAACGGTGATTAAGATTGATTAATTGTCTGGTTTGATGAAACTTTTTTCTTGTAGAGTTGATTTAATTGCTAATAACATTTGAAAACAATGATTACAATTTGATGATGGAGATAAATTAATTTGAATCTAATTGTTACTTTTTAAAAATGATCATTTTGATCACTAAAAGTCAGTTAATTGCTCAACCTTAATTTGATCCAATTAAAAGTGAAGATACAATTGTATCAGTTGGTAAAAGCTTAATTGTTGACCTTTAATTGTTGACAATTGGTTAAAATTGTAAAAGATGAGTCAAGAAAAAAACAATCAAAACTCAATTGCAATTCAAATGCGTGTAAACAATTAAATTAAGCCAATAGAGAAATTGAATTAAATTGTTTGTGTATATATAAACTTGACCATTGTCCAGTTTACATTACATTACATCATCATTGAAATTCATCATCATCATCACTAAATTATTTTTGACCATCTAGTATATTTTTAACACTCAACAATTAATATTATTAACAATCTAACTGTGTTAGCATTAAAATTAACCAGGAAAAATTAAATTAAGATAAATTTTAAAGCCAAAAACCAAAAAAAAAGTACAAACAATTAACCCAAATAGTGATGGACAATGAAATGGACAATAGCTTGACCACTAGACTGGACCCATTGGAGGAGGTGAATGTGATTGACAGACAAAATTTGGTGACAACTTATGTGATGCTGGTTTACAATACTTTGTACAATCTTGGTGAATCAATTGCTGGACATTTGATTGGGATGGTCAACCGACCAAATCTGCCCAGGTCACTACGGAAACGGCAACATTGGCCTTCCTCTGAAATGGGTTATATTTATTACCAAAGCTATGGACCAACCGAGTGGGATAGTGTCCTATTTGACGAGTCAATGTCCATTCGGCTTAAGCTGGAATACACGCCGACATCATGTTCAGTCCTTCACGTAATGAAAAGTGAGTCAACCGCGATCAATAATGATCTTAATGACGCTGAAAATGAGCAAATTGAGGCAAGAAGACGGGCCCGTGCCGCTGAACGACCTGGTATAACTCTGATAGAAGATGAATCATCTTCGGATGATAGTGATGACGAACCTTATGATGAGCTACCAATGAAACGCTATTTTGTTAAGACGGAAAGTGAGACCAAATTTATACGGACTTCGAAAGGTGTTCATGCTGAATCAAGAGTTATCTTTGGATTCAAGATCGATTCAACTCCTGAACCACAACCGGATGATCTTAAATGTGAAGTTGTCATTATAACTGAATCGTTTTGTCTTATCGATCGAGGTCAAGTTATTCTTACAAGCACCACATCGGTAAATGAATGTTTCACCAGTGGCGATGAAGATGAAATTAGAACAGAACATGTTAAAACACCGATAATTTGTCTCGCTCAAACGATGGATGAACATACAGGCCGATTATTAGCCGATGGTATCACTACCAATTACACTTCCATCATCAATATAATCTCACTGGCGCTAATTTTACACTTTGGCTCAACTTAAACATCGAAATTTTCATCTCACTCTGGACGTTTCTCATTTCGTATTTTCATTTTTTGAAACTTACCTTCGTTCACTTTGATTTACTGACAACAACATTCATTCATTTATCAAGCATTAAATAAAGATCATTCATAAATTTAATCAATTTCGGTTAATTACTTTTTATTTTTTGTTATTTTCGAAAAAAAAATTCTTCAAATTTGGCGCCACTTTTATTTCTTTCGGTCAAAAAGTAACCATGGAAACGCTGTCAGCATGTTTATCCTTTTGATTTCTTTAAAGGAAATTAGTTAATCAATTTGTTATCCTTTTAATTTTTATTTAGATTTAATTGTTTGACTATTTTTGCTCTTATATTTGGTCGTTAATTGTTGGTCTTAATGGATCCTGAAAGAGTTTCACCTTACTCTTCTGCTTCTCTTGGCAATGTGGGCTTTAAATCACCTTATCTAAATCTTGATCCGAAAATTTTGTTACCTAATCAAGGATCATCTGATTACATTTATCTTGGTAAGAATTAGTAATTATTTTTCATCCTTTCATGTGATTTAATTGTTGTGTTTTCTCGTTGATTAGATGGTGGTAATCGTCCGTCTCGGGGTAGATTTGAATTGGCTTTCAGTCAAATTGGTGGATCTGTCATGGCTGGTGCGGCGGTCGGTGGTATAATTGGTGGTTATAATGGTTTTAAATTGACTTCAGCCAATTTGGGGGCTGTAGCGGGTAGTCAAGGTGCTCAAGCCCTTTCCTGGTCTGTTCGTCGATCACAGATTCTTAATTATATAGCCAAAACTGGTGCTGTTACTGGTAACACTTTTGGTGTTGTTGCTCTTCTCTATTCAGCTATTGGTGTGGGCTTAGGTTTCGTTAATGAAACCAATGAAGATGCTAATACAGTAGCCGCTGGAACTTTAACCGGTATCATATTTCGAGGTTTATCCAACCCTCAAGCTAAACAAGATGTTGCTAAAGAGTTGATTAAATCACCAATTTGGCAAGCTAAATTTCGTCGATCATTAATTGGTGGTTTAATAGGAGCAACATTATCTTCCGTTTTTGTCCTTGCGACAAATAAAGACAAGTATCTATCAAAATGATTTAAATTAACTTAGAGAATCAACCAAAGCCAACTTAGTAAAAGCACCATAAATCAAATTTTCATCTGTAATATTGTGTAAATTAATGTATTAAATCTAGTTCTATTCTAACAATTATAATGGTGGATCAATCAATTCTCATCGTGATAATCATATTCACTCAAAGAAAATGTTTTCCTTCATTTACTTTCAAATGAAATGGTAAAATTAACAATCGAATCTAATTCACCTTTAATTTTCTTTAAATTGTAAGCCTGTTCGCTAAACAATCATAACAATTAAAAGTATACAAGTTTCACAATCAAAAGGAAATTGGGAAAAGGTGATTTTTTTGTGAGTTAAATCATTTATATAATTTTTTTAGCTTCTCGATTATACAAAACGATTTATAAGGTCTCATTTCGTTTGATTTTTTTTTACACAATTAAATTATCACAACAATTTATCATCTCTTTTGATTGGTATGTTTTTTTTTTCATCACTTTTCAGGACAATTTAAAATCGTTTGATGGTTAAACTTTTTTCTCGGCTTCTTGTTTTTTCTTGGCCTTCTCTTCATCTTCCAATTGCTCTTCTTGCATTAACATGGTCACAATATCTTTCATTTGTGATGTTGGTAATTTAAACTCTTCCCTTCCGAGCAATTCCAATACCTGAGAAAGATAGAAAAGAAAAGGTAATTAGTTATGAGAAGAAAAATTTTACAAGTTGAGGTTAATTATTCTTGCACGAATCGATCGTAACGTGAATACAATTTAGTTTTTCATCTAACATTTACATGTTTGGTGGAACGATGAAAATTGATTAGATGTATTCAACTAACAGAGAATAATTAAAGTTTGAATTGGCTGATGTAAGAGAAACAAAGAAACTGGACAATGGAAACATCTTGTTCTCCATCATTAATTAGTGTATTTTTATAGCTTAATTGAGATAATCAGTTCTGCAATTGTAAATTAGAAAAGAAAATGTTTTCTCACCTTGAGAACATGATCAACCTCTACTTTACCATCATGATCGATATCCATTGCATCAAGAACAGCGATGATCTTTTCCATCTTGGTATTATCATCGGCTTTAGATATTTTCTTAACAGCTTCTAATAGTTCATCAACATTGACCATCGCTTCTTGAGTTTTGGCCACTTTATCAGCATCTTTGTCACCACCAGCTAAATCGTTGATTCCTTGTTCAAGGGAATCGCGTTTCGATTCAAGATTAGTAACCAAACTGTCCATTCGTTTGATCATCTTGTCCACACGTTTACCAAGTCTTTTGGCTCCTTTTGAAATTCGAACCTCTTTCATGCCTGATTGATTCAATTCCTCAATATCCTCTTTGTAATCATCCATTTCCTCATGAAGATCTTTCAATTCCTCTTTTTCCAACATAAGATCTCGATTTTCTAAAGCCGTTTCAAGGGAATCAAAATCTTCTGATGAAAGTTCAGTTTCCTTAAGAGCTTCTTTAGGTACAACTTCAATCTTTTGTGCCGCTTTATCGACAATCTCTTCATCGGCCATTTGTTTGAATGCTTCCTCTTCTGCGATTTCCTTCTTGATTGCTTCCTCTTCCTGCCTGATCAATTCAATCTTTGTCTTATTATCAATTTTACCTTCAGATTCACCAAGTTTATATTTGGCTTCGGTCAAAGCTTCTGTAGGTAAGGCTTGAATAGTAGCCTTGAGTTGATCGGTGGCCGGTAGTTGCTCAGGTAGATACAAAACTCTAGATAATAAAAGTAATGAGGGCGGAATCTGTTCATTGAGACTTAATTCAAGCCATTGAGCCAGTTGATTGCGAAGTTGAGCAACTGGTACACCGAGAGCTCTCATTCCCCTGGATCGACAAGCTTGTTGAAGCTCAGGTACAGTGAGACTGTCGATTCCTTCCTTCATAATCATACGATCATCAGCTTTTAAGCTTCGTAGTTTCATTCGCAATTGGAAACGCAAAAAATTACTTGTACCTAAAGCTTTTAATTCTAATAAACGACACAATGCCATCAATTGTGGACGACTTAAAGAATCAAGAGTAATCTCATCTTCGAATATCTTGGAAAATCGTAGTATATCTTCATTACTCGCTTGCTCTCCTGATTTACGAATCTGTAAGAGTGAAAAAAATAGAAGAAAATATTAAAATCAGTAAACTAGAATCGTAATGAAAGAGGAAACTATCAATTAAGACCAAACAGATTATCGTGTCTGGTGATGATAGAGACAAGGAAGTAACAATTTAATTTGTTTACCTTTTCAAAAAATTCTGCAAACTCTTTTGCTCTCTCTGAATGTGATTCTCCCTTTGATTGTAAGGCCATTTCATCTAAAGTGGTTTGTAAAAATTTGGCCATTTCGAGTTTAACTTTTAATTGTTGCTTGATTTTCGATTCCTGTGAGAGAATGATTAAAGAAAATTAGAGGGAATTTAAGATTCTTGATGCCATAGTAACAAAATCCATTCAAATTGAATGGTGAAAATGTGGTAACTAGAGTAATCGGATTGGAAAATTTCTCATAGAAATTACAATCACCAATGATCATCGATAATTAGATTAAATTTAGTTACCTTATCAGAGGCTGTTTGGAAAGTAGAAGGCAACATGTTGGGGAAAAATTTTATGAAGACAGGTAATAATAATTCCATGAATGGAACTATTATGAAAACAGAGAATGGAAGTAAACGAAAAAGATCGGCCGTTGTTCGAACCAATTGTTCATGTTCCCTTCGAGATAATTCCTTTGATCGTAAAACTTTCCATGCAAGACGAGAAGATATTTGAATATCAATAAATAGAAGACGAAAACCATGATAATAGTGAATAATTTCATCCTTGATTCGTTTACCAAGACTCCTTTTCGGCTTTGTATCATCCAATTGTTTACCTGAGGCATCAGTTTTACCAGAAGATGATGAAATAACCGTTGAAGATGCTGTTGATCCTGTTGTTGAAGAAGATGATGATATCTTCTGTTGATTTTCTTTCTCTTTAACCTTTAAAGCTTTAAGAGTAGATTCTACTTTAGAAGATTCTTTTTCCCATTTTGATGATGATAAGTGAATATATCTAATAGAGTTAACAGGAGAAAGGGGCAAGAAACTGGTTGTACTCAATGAAGTAGAAGGTCTCAGGTAATAATTAACATGATTACTGTTAATTGTTGAACTATAATTAACATTATTATTATTATTGACTAAGGTTTTACTATTTATAACACTACCGATCGGTGTTTTTCTTGTTGTTGACCAGGAACGAACATTGGAAAATTTTATTACACAATAATGAGAATACTTTGTACATCGACCAATAACATGGTAATTGAAGAGACCATTTCTCACCCCAAGGAGAGAAGATGATAACATGTTGACATGAGATAATAATTAAATTCGATGACAGTAAAATACTTTAAAAAAAAAAGCAGAACAATTTAAATTGGTAACAATAATTAACCAATTAGTTAATCTTCAACATGTTGGAGACAGAAAAGAAAAAGGTAAATAGACTGGAATTAATTTCTATTCCGGTAGATGGCGCTGCGAATTCGCTTGTGGCTCCATCTGGTTGGAAATTCTCATTAAACAAATTAATTTGAAAATAAATTCAAATCAAGTTACAATTAATTCAGTTGAGAGTTTAATTTGTTTTAGTATTTGAATGTTTTTAAATGAAAATTTGTATCTTGGAATCTTGAAATTGAGATTTTTATTTGACACTATGTTTGAAATGACTTTTGATTGTATTTTTTTCTTCTCATTTGTTGGAACGATCGGCTTATTGAGTGAGATGCATTCGAACACAAATCGAACCGTTTGTGAGATAAATCGATAAGGCGAATGAGTAGTAAGGAAAGAAAGAGAATTAGAAAGAGAAACTGTTCGATCTTTCGAATCGATTTAATGAAATTGAAGAAAAATCGAAAGTTTTGTGAAAATAATCGATTACTTTTGATCTTTAATCGAATGTTTGGTTTTCTGGTAAATGGAAAAAAATTTTGTTCATTTTCAAGTGAATTCATTTTCATGTAACTTGTGAAAATGTTTTGACAATTTAATTTTTTTTTCTTCTCTTTTGTTAATTAAGTTAATTTCTTCACTATTATTTCATCATTAGTTCATGTTCAATCTTCTTCTCTAACAGAAGTATTTCATTGGATTCAAGTGAGTGAGTGGATCGGATTGGAGACTTTCTTTTCTTCTTGTGGGTTGAAGGTTTTGTGATAGAATTTTTTTTTTGTTCTTTCTTCGCCTTTTGGTTTTTTGGAATACAAGTTACATTGTTCATTTTGTTTTTCTATTCACCTGATCAACAGTTATCATCATTATATAGTCAATATATATATTCAACATGGGTGCCGATATGGAATTAAATGTTGGCTCCTGGCAGTTAACCATCTATGTTACCGACCTTAAAGTTGAAAGGGTTTTACGTGTTAAAGGTGATCTTCACATCGGTGGTGTTATGTTGAAACTTGTTGAAGATTTAGGTAATTATATTAATGGAACAGTTATTTTCTTTACAATTAACTGTTTCTCTTTAAATCCTGTTTTTTAAAATTTACTTTCTATTTTCTTCTCTCTTTGTGATTACAAAATTTACAGTCAATTTCATCTCTCCATCAGTTCAAAAAAAAACCTCATCCATCTTTCACTTTTTGATTGTAATTCTCTTCACTTTTTATTATGTTCTTTTCTCTTTAACCAAATTGTGACACTATTTTCTCCATCTTTCTTTTCCTTCTCTCTCTCTCTCTCTCTCTCTAGTGATATATTATATACAAACGAATCCTATTTTCTCTCCTACGTTAGTTTCTTCACTTTCTATTTTCCAACTATCAAAAATATCACTTTGCTCTAGTTTCATTTTTTTTTCTTCTCTTTCTCTTTCTTCCTTTCGTTTCTCTGTGATCTTCTAATTTGTTTACATCTCTCTTTTTTTTCTTTCTCAGATGTTGCCATTGATTGGTCTGATCATGCCTTATGGTGGCCTAAACGAAATACATGGCTATCCCGAACCCGAACAACTTTAGACCAATATGGTGTTCAGGCGGATGCATTATTACACTTTACGCCCATGCATAAAACTTTACGAGTTCAATTACCCGATTTAAGGTTTATCGATGCTCGAGTTGACTTTTCAATTAAATCTTTTACCGCAGTTGTTCAATTATGTAAAGATTTAGGTTTACGACATCCAGAAGAGTTATCCTTTTGCCGTCCCTTAACGTTGGATCACTTGAAACGTAATTACAAATCAATCGGTGTTAGTCCACGTCAACGAGCCAAGGATGCTATGGGTCCAATTGTTCAAAATAACTCCAATGTATCCAAAATTAGTACACCCGATGGTGGAGGTGGTGGTGGTTTAAATAATAAACTAGATGATCCCAGGTTACAATCAGCATATCCACCATCACCCTGGAATGGTAACATTGCCAGTATTTCATCTTATAACGGACAAGTGACACCAGATAATTCTTTTGGCTTTAATAATGATCCCATTTTGCCTAATCTTGCAACAAGTCCACCCACGCCTTCATTAGAAGCTAAAAATGGTTTGTTGAGGCCAAAAAGTTTAATTGAAAGAGCTCGATTAAATACTGGTTGGCTTGATTCATCTAGATCATTATATGAGCAAGATGTTAGAGAATATGATTTGCTTCTATTACGATTCAAATTTTACTCCTTCTATGATATTAATCCAAAGTTAGATACCAATCGAATTAATCAAATCTACGAACAGGCTCGTTGGGCCATCCTAACGGAAGAGATTGATTGTACTGAGGAGGAGATGATGATGTTTGCCGCCTTACAATTACAAGTCAACCTACAATCAAATAATCCATTACCGGAGAAACAACGATCAAGCGCAGATGATGATATTGATTCAGAATTGAATGAGCTCCAGATGACTTTAGAAGGAACCAGTATATCATCACCATTAAGCTCTAACAATATCACCCACGTTCCTGAGTTGGCGGATGAACTTAAATTCATGAAATCTCGTAGATTTACGTTGAAAAGCCTTAAAAGGTACTATTTTGTCTTTCGGGATAAAAGACTCTCCGTTTACAAATCAAGAGAGGATAAAGCAGGAGAACCTGTTTTCTCACTTAACCTACGCGGTTGTGAAGTTACACCTGATGTAAACCTAAGTCAAGCAAAATATGGAATACGACTTGAGGTACCAAGTCACGATGGTATGACCGAATATCTAATACGTTGTGATTCTGAAGGTCAATATGCTCGCTGGATGGCAGGATTTAGATTGGCCTCAAAGGGTAAAACAATGGCTGACGCCTCCTACGAACATGAAGTCAAACAAATATTAGATTTCCTTAGTATGCAACATCCGGCTCCCGCTCCAGCCATTAATCCTAACCAAATAGACCTCAATGTTGATGATTATGTAGCATCTCGATTTCTTAGGAAATTCAAGGGAAAATCACAGGTAAACAGAAAAGAATAAACTTTTCCTCTCTCTCTCTCTCTCTCTCTCTTCTCAATTACCTTGTTTGATTGATTTACACCCTAACCCTATGTTACCATTGACCAGAAAAACAATAGAATCAATAACAAATATTATTATTACTATTTCTTTATCATCAGATCACCCAACGAATCCTAGAAGCTCAAGCTAATGTTAAAGATTTGAACAACATTGAAGCCAAAATGAATTTCATAAAAGCTTGGCAAGCGCTTCCCGAATATGGAATAAGCCTGTTTGCTGTCAAATTTGACGGAAGCAAAAAAGAGGTTGGTTTCAAAACAATATTACCAAAACTTTAATCATTAATAATTATATATTAATCAAAAGTGTTACCAATAGATTTCATTGAAAATTGACTCAACAGTCATTTCCATTCTTTGGTGATAATCCTTGATTTCTGGTGTATTTGAAAAGCTCATTATGATGTAATGTCATCAAGTTAAGATTATCAAGACACTTTATTCATCTTCTTCATTTTCATGTTAGGGTTTATCCTCTTCTGTTTTTATCTTTAGCACTTCCATTTCTCTTGAATTATCTCTTTCCTCTCATGAATTCCTGGATCAGAATGAATGGTCTTCATTCGCCTCATTTCTTTCTCTCTCTCTCTCTCTCTCTCTCTCTCTCTCCATGAAAACTCTTTTTACAGAAGTCACTTGTTTACTATTTAAACGTCATAAAGCTTATCATCTTCTTCCTTTTTCTGTCTCTATTTATCATCTTCTCCCACTTTTTCTTCTCTTTTTGTAACAAAAACAAGCTGATTAACCTTCGAGTATTTCTTAATTATCCCAATATTCAAATCTCTTTCGATAGTTATTTGGACAAAATCTTATTCATTAGCTATATTGTCTAACTTTATTGACAATTAATCATTTAATATGGTCATTCAGATTTTAATAAGTAACTTTAATCAACAATTAGCTCGATCATAATGTTTCATTATCCTATGAAATAGGAAATTATTTACAGGTTGTATTTTTTTCTATTGATTGTTTTGTAGTTGTTTTTTGTTTTCCATCTTTTTCTCATTCAGGAAACAAGCCTTAACATTCTCACTCTGTTTTGTTTTCATTTATAGTGAAATTCATTATTCAACTTAATTTTAATCATCATTTCCTTGATTGATAGTTAAACTTAAATTTGTCAGCTTTTCGATTTTTTAATAAAATAATAATTTATCTATTTCTCTTTTCACCCGATCACCTTTAACCCACACTTAATCTTTGATTTTTGTCATCTCCATCATCTTTCCGAAGGATGATGACAAGAATGATGCTCATTCGAATGAGAAATGATTTGTTTTCAAAATTGGATAATTTTTATGTTGTTTTTCGCACATAAAAAGATGTAAACTAGATCAAGAAGTTTTCAGAATCTTCATCTTTTCTCTCATCTCAACTTTCCTTTCGTTTTTTATTTTCATCTTTCTCTGTCTCTGTCTCTTTCTCTCTTCATATTCAACCTTCCTATGTGAATTTCATCATCAACTGTACGAAAAATGAAGATACTCAAAAAATAGGAAATGAACATGAGCTTAATTCTGGTTATGCCTAAAGCTCAAGTAACAAAAATCAGGTTAAACAGGAGAGATACATGAATATTAGGCTGAAATGTTGCCAAGATTGATTTCAGTCGTTCAAGTTTACAGTAAATTTAGGTCCTAATATTTGTTTTGTTGATATTTTCATAGAATTTTCGTCAAATCTTTGCTCTCTATTCATTAAATATGTGTAGAAATTTTAGACGAAAAAAAGTTTCAACTAGAAACAAACACATTTATTTACCTGTTGAACTTTTTTCGCAAGACTTTCAAGACCATTCATTGATTCATTTAATTATTTCCTAATTTTCACCACCACAATTAGTAAAACTCTCACCTTTGTATCAACCAAATGATAGAATAACAAAAGTTGACTTATTAAATTCTGCCTCTTCCATCACTATTATCATTTACCTACAATCCCACAGAGCTATAAATCTATCAGATTCTTTTTTTGTTTACTCCAATCTATTTTTCTTTTTATTCTCACTCACTCACTCACTCACTCACTCACTCACTCTCTTTCTACCCTTCTGAACTTTTCTTTTTTTACTCTCTCTTACATCACCCACTCTCATCATTTCCACCATCACTTCCTCTCCCTTAGAGAGAAAGAGATAAAGACAGAGAGTGAGACTAAACAACGCTCTGCCTGGTCGGCTAAATTTGGCTAATTTTTTGGGAACGTCTGTAGGTGTTTTTCAAGCAACTACAACCAAGGCTGCTTGATAACACTAAACTACTATATACTGTTTTCTGAATGATGAGGATAAGGATGAGGATGAAGATGAAGATGCACTTGAAGCTTTTCCAAAAATGATGCTCGTTGTTATTTTACGGAAACACTTGCTAAGGTTTTCTCATTATTATCTGTTACTCTTTATAACAATTTCTGGTTATATTTTCCTCCATCTTTTCAAGTTGATTATTTTAGAAACTGATTGTTAATATTTGGACACTTGATCTTGACAATCAAGAATAAATATTGATGATAGATTATTGATTAAGTTTTTCTTTTTTTTCTCTTTGGTTGATTAGTTAACCATTGAGATTAAAAATTGTTAAATTAACATGATTCTAATAATTTATCTCGTTTTGATGAGTGTTTAAGTTTTTCTCCTAGTTGATTTAGTACTTTAATCCTTAATATATTTTTTTAATTCTTGGCAATCGTGATCTTTTTTTTAAACTAATCAAAAAATAGCATTCGATTGCTTAATTTGTTTGGTTTATCATTAAAGTGATTGGAAAATATTACCTACCATTGTCATTGATTCAGCTTTTTGTAATGAGTTTTCTTAAATATTCATAATTTATTTTTTTTTACTTCTGTAAATTGTTAATTTCAAGGTAACTTGAAACATTTAATTGATTGATTGATTGATTAATTACTTTTTAATCTTTAATCTTAAACAGGAACTATTGGGAGTCGCTTTTAACCGTCTATTGAAAATGGAAACACAATCAGGAGATCATTTAAAAACGTGGAGATTCAACACCATGAAAGCCTGGAATGTTAACTGGGAGGTTAAAAAAGTTCTGGTACAATTCGAGGAGGAAGATGTCCAATTTTCGTGCCTTAGCGCGGACTGTAAAGTGGTCCATGAGTTTATCGGTGGATACATTTTCTTATCAATGAGGAGTAAAGATCAAAATCAGACCCTTAATGAGGATCTATTTCACAAATTAACTGGAGGATGGGTTTAAATTTAAACGCTGGTTTGATTAACCAGAGGAAAGAAAAGAGAAAGGCAACAATTAAATGATAATCTTTATATATGCATAATCCAATCGAGACAATCAAAGACCTTCAAAAATTAACAGTTAATAACATAAAACGGAAACTCAATTAGAGACCAAGTTAACACAATCACTGTTAAATCATCAACATCAATTACCATAATTATTCACACTGATGATTATAAATTATTATATTTAATTAATAAGATTATTTATATGTACTTATCACAAAGTATGGATACACAATTACAAGAAGAGGACACAATCAATCAAATCACAAAATCTTCGCCCTAAACAAAAGATGAGGATGGATCACCTTAACTCCTACACATCTTCAATCTTGACACTTTTTCATTGTGTTCATAAGTGAAACAATCAGGACAAAATCTTAATCAATTCACCTTAATTACAAAATCAACTCGTGCTAACACAGTGCCAAATAATTTGATGGAAAACTATCAACAATCAATTTTACACTTAAACAAACACACATAGACACTTTGGAATTGATTATTTCCATTATAATTTCTTCATAATTTAACCTACAACAAACTACTACCATTATTAAGTCGATAATAATAATAATTAACGATAACAATTAACAATAATGACTACAAATAGTTACCACAAATCAAACCCACCTCTCCCTTTGATGAAATGACACTTTAATTGTTCACCTAAATTTGTGATTCTATTTGTTTTGATTTCTCCAACTTCTTGATCATGTAAATTGTTCACCTTCTCATTAATTATTATTATTATTTTTCTTCTCTCATCAACTAATCCCTTAACCATTAACCCTAATTGTATGACCCAAAAGTTATCTTATCCTAATCTCAACAATTGTGGCAATAGTTAAATAGTGAACTTTAATCAAATCGAATCAACGAGAAAAAAAAACAAAATCACACCCAGAGAATAGAATTGAATCTATTCATCTCTTCAAGCAATCAAATTTCTATTCGTCTTCCTTATCCTCCTTAATTGTCACTCATCAATTTCCTCATTTTCTTTTCTCTCTTAATCTTAATTATCAACTTTTCAATTTGTCATTTGAAAAAACAACATCACATCTCAACGAACACACAAAAAAAAACAATTGCAAACTTTTTCCTCGACAAAATAAGGTAAACAAAATAAGAGAAACATTTAATTTCCATTGTTTTAATTAAAGAAAATAATAAATACTTAATACCAATTCATCATAAGTAAACATTAATCGCGATTAAAATATACTCCGGGGTGGAGCTAGTCGATCAATTAATCGAAAAATGTTGACTATCGAAGTTAATTAATTGTGTTTGTCAAATTATCTTAATCCTTACCTAGCAATCAATCAATTGTCTCTTTCAATCAATGTCTTTTTTCAATATCCTTGAACGGAAACTGTTGCCACCAGTTCCTCATAAATTACCGGATCCCAAGTTCGATGATGAAATTTACCGACAATTTAATCGTTTACGAGTTCGATCTCCAAAAATGGACGAAGATGACAATTTACCCGGTGACACAGTGAGACGTTCATTTCGAGGTGACCATGAAATGTCCAAACCTCGAGAAGGGCTGGTCAAGGTAGCGGCTGAAATTTTCCGTTATCGTTTTTTATCCTGTTTCGAGCAATTGACCGAAAATGATTCTGGTAGTTTACAAGGACGAATCATAATTACCGATCCATCGAGTTGGTCAATGGTTGATCGAGCGCTTGATTGGTTGACACTCAAACGCGCCGGTGTTTCTTGTGTTTTCACCTTGAACGATAAGGTTTCCAATGAGTTGACTCGGTCACTTCAGATAATCTATCTGATTAACATTGGCCATTTAAATGGTCGCGAGTTTGATTCGTTTCTGCTTAATCTTGCCGATCGTGAGTGTCGATCTTGTTGTATTTTCTTGGCCTATCCAATTGATCCGTTTAGTGCCAAAGGATCGTTGAGGCTTAAAATTTTACACGAATTGATTAGCAAAAAGTCAATTCCTTCCCCTTGGATCGTTGGTGCTTTTCATGCTCCGTCACCTTGGTTGGCGTTGATCGATCATCAAGTTAATCTCAACTATTTGCGACAATTGGTCAACTCACCTCGGTCATCCCAATTCTCTAAGGCCAATCGAATTGTCTGTTGTCGACTTGCCTTTCGTCTGGTTAATTTGTTCGAACAGATGAACCAATATCCGATTGTTCGCTTTTTGAAAACTTGGCATTCGCACAATCAGTTGATTGGTCATTTTTTCGTTAAAGGGATGGCCGGACTTCGAGAGAAACGACGATCTTCACCTAAAGGACGAGGATCAGATTCGCAAACAATTAAATATGAATCGGATTATCTTCTTGTTATTATTGATCGATCTGTTGACCTTTTAACGCCAATTCTTCACGCTGATCATTATGAAGCTTTCGTTGAACAGGAATTAGAAACTCGATTTCCAAGATCAACCGATAAACTTGACTCAGAGATACGAAATGTTCACATAAACGAAGTTACCTCTAAATTGAAATCTCTTTCGGAATCATTTAAATCAATGTACGGTCAAATGTCGGTTAAAGATCAAGAGGTTACCATGAATTATGTCCGTTCTCATCTCGCAATGGTCACTCGATTAACGGCAAAGATTAACAATGGATATGGAATTTTACTCAAAATGGAGCGTAAAGTGTTGAAACAATTGAACAAGAATAATCCACAATTAAGGAAAGTCCGATCAGCCGAAACGGACACGGATAAGAGTATAGTTGATCCACCATTTGGGAAAAATGCCTTTAATCCCGAACTTAGTCCCTTAGATCTTCATCGACTTGTTATAACTCGATCACTTGTTTCACAGAAACTCTTAGGGTCTCGATACTTGAGGGCATTCCTAGGAAAAGATCACTTTCACGCTAAAGATACAATAACGGTCTCCAAATATGCGAATCTAATTAAAACTTGTTACGATAAAAGTGGTTGCGGTCAATTTGGATTCCCTGTAATTGCCAATCTAATTGAGGCAATTTATTCGGGCTCATTGAGAGAAGATCAATTCCCGTTCGCTGAGGCCTGGATGAGAAACTCGTCACCTCGAAAAAAACTGTGCATCTTTGTCCTCGGCGGTATTTCTTACAATGAGGTTCAGCTATCGGGTGTTTATACCTCACCTAATCAAGAAGTCACATTAATTTCTGACAATTTACTAACTGCGAGCAGTATTTTGTCTAAATTGTTTTCTTAATTGTTCACATCATACATAATCAAGTTAATTTTCAATTCTACCTTCCTAATTAAAACCATCTGTTTACAGTTAGAGCTTAAATTGTCAATTAATTTGGTTATTTAAAGCAAACAAATTAAAATCTGATTAAACATTGATACCTTAATTTGTTGATGATGTTGATGTGGTTTCAAATATCAGCCACCAACAATTAACTTTTTTATTTAGCTTGAAATATGTTTCAGTTAATTGTTGTTAATCAATTGTTACTTGTTGTCTCATCATTAATCTTTAATCTAGTTAATTGTTCAAATCAAACGGATGATAATTCAACAATCACGGCATCACCAACATGTAGTAAGTAATTAAAGACAATTAGTTGATCATTAACAGTAACCGTCTAATTGAATTACAGATTGTGGTCAATTTGATTTAATTGATACAAACTATTGGCCCTGGTTGGTTAGAATCAGGTAAATAATCAACTTGTTTACTACAACAATTTACTAATTGATTACTCTTGATTGAATCTATCAAATTAGATCACAATTTGCCTCTAAAAACCTTAATTGTTTTGGTGTTTTAATCAGTTCATTTAATATATTAACGGCGGGCCATTGTGTTTACTCATCTAAATATGGTCTAAGTGATCAAGTAATTGTTTACTTACCAACATCACAATTTAATTGGATACAATTAAAAGTATCCAAATACATTTACGATTCCCGATCCAATGGTACATCTCATAATATTGCTTTAATTACCTTAATTAATCCAGTGCCAACTAATTACAAACCAATTTGTTTAACAATTACTGAAGATGTACCATCAGCAATTGTAATTGGTTTTAATCATGATAAAAATACAACTAAATCACTTGTCCAACAATCAAACGTTGAATATATTAACTGTGAGTATTGAAAAAGATGAACAATTAACGACTAATGCTAATGAATTAATTTTAATTGCTCTTAGTGGAAAAGTGTGAAAATGAAAGATTATCATGGATTAATAAATTACCACAATTACCTGTTAATCAACGTTTAAAGTTCACTGGTTACAATAAAATTGACTCCTCAATGTTATGTGCCAATG
Organism: Panonychus citri; assembly: GCF_014898815.1. Taxonomy (NCBI): domain Eukaryota; kingdom Metazoa; phylum Arthropoda; class Arachnida; order Trombidiformes; family Tetranychidae; genus Panonychus; species Panonychus citri. The sequence continues at coordinate 362,716 of NW_026515540.1, forward strand.
ATACAATTAACGATAAATTTGATATTAATCATACAAATAGATTGAATTTGGTTAAATCTAATTGTAAACACAATTCAGGTGAACCTTTAATTAGTAAATCAAATGACCGATGGTTTCTGGTTGGTATTGTTTCTGGAACTTGGTTTAATCATGATTACAATGATTGTCTCACATTATTGCCAACAATTTACACTGGCATTTGGTATTATGCTGAATGGATTAACTATAATTGTATTGATTGTTGTTTAATTGAAACAAATTGAGTCTCCCTGACAATTGTTACATTTAATTGGTTGGTTTAATCATGACCATTGAATTGAATTTAATTGTAGAGCTGCAAAAATGATTATTTATTTATATTGATTGTTGTTTGTTTTACATGATGATGATTGTTATCGATAAATATACAAACATGATTATTGTTAATCATGTTAATTGTTGATGGTGATTAAAATAAATTAGAAAAACAAAAACACAATTAAAATGGAGAAAATTAAATTTGATTGATTTTTTTTTTCTTGTTGAAAGTTGCTTAAAACCCTTTGCATCTTTTAATCCAGTTAAACTATTAATTATGATCGTTGATTGTATTTTTTGATTAGTTAATTTTGTCTGCAATTGTTTAATCAATTGTTTTATTAAAAGTCAAATTAATCATTTGATTGGTAATAATATTATTTTTTTGTCGCAATTGTTTTGGTTTTTTTTGTTTGTTTTTGTCTTTGATTTAAAAATATTTAAATTTTACTATCTTGAGGTGGGCAGAAAATGGCCCAAGGGTGGAGGAGGAGGCGGAGGTGGATGATGAGAGTGGTGGTGATGTGATCCATATGATGTTGCTGGTAAGTGATGGTCAAGTTGACCCACTGAGGAAGATGAAGAGGAAGATGTTGGACGGACTGAGGTAATTAAACTATCGGTAAAGGAATCACCCGGATGAGGCCAACCGGTCATTCCGGTGAAAAGTGAAGTGGACAGAGCGGTGGCTTTTGCACAATATAAGGATGATGGTGGTGATGAGGATGAAGAAGAGGAAGAGGTTGTGGTTGGGGTTGAAGGTAAAATGGAGGATGTTGTGTTATTATCTGTTGGCTCAATGTAAAGGGAGGAAGATGATGAAGAGGAGGAGGAAGAGGGAGTATTATTGATGAGATTTACTGTTGTTGGTGTTGCGGTTGGTCGTTGATAAAAATCATTGACTAAAGTTGAACTTGCTGTTGGAGGTGGAGAGGATAAGACATCATGAATTTGATGGTGAATCTGATGATGAGGATGATGGTGATGATGATGATTAGATGCGGCAGATGAATAGACTGAATTGTGAGAGTAATCGGAGACAAGTCTACTCCAAGCGGTTGATCCTGTCCCACCGAGATGAGTGTAACCAGAACCAGCTAATTGATGGTGGTGGGAATGAGGATGGTGAAAGGCATGATGAGAAGGGGAGGAGATGGAGGATGGTGAAGAGGAGGAGGAAGAGGAGGAACTGAGTGGAGGTGGACCAAGAAATTGGTGCATGTAAGCTTCAAGGTGATGGGTTGAGGATGAGGTTGGTGAGGTTCGTGGATGATGATGACCAATATCTATATCGTTGTTGTTGTTGTTTAAATTATTTTTATCACTTCCACCGTTACCATTGGTAATTACTGTTTCAAATGTGTTACAATTTGTTGATGAATTTGTAGCACTTGTATTTGAGGTGCCAGATGATGAGGATGTTGAAGATGATGCGGTTGATGGAGATGATATTGATCCATGAATTGGATTACAATTATATCCATTAGATGACCCGTGGAGATGTTGTTGTGAACTGTCACCATTTCCGATTGGACCTAAGGGATTGATTGAAATGGAAAATAAATTTTCACAATTTAAAGATAAACTTTGGGGAGATGATGATGATGTTATATGATGATTGGTGTTGATTAATCTTGACAATCGGTTGTCAAGTTGATCAAAATCAAGATAATTAGAGGATGAGGATGAGGAAGAGGATGATGTTGACTCTTTACCAATTAATCCATAGGATCCATTGAATCGTCCAAGTTGTTGTGGGGTTGTGGGTGGTGTTGGTGGGCTTTGATTGTACCCAGGAGATGGACGGGTCAGTGAATAGTTTGTCAGGTAGCTTGGTGCTGATGAATGAGACGGAGATGATGAGGAAGATGTTAAACCAATTGATCCGGACGAAGGTGATGAAAATGATGCTGATTGTTGCCTGTGATGATTACCAATGAAAGAGGACATCATTTGATTAACGTTAATTGTATCATTATGATGATTATCATTATTATCATCTTTAACGATATCTGTATCGTCATCATCACGTAACACTGATGATTGATTTAATTCATCAACATGATGGAAATGATGTTGCATTTGTTGTTGTTGTTGTTGTTGTTGAGGATGTTGTTGGTGTTGGTGTTGCTGTTGTTGTTGTAGGGAATGATGAAATAGATGATTTTGTTGATGGTGATGATGATGAGCTAATTGATGATCAAATGATGATCCATTTGATGGTGAAGGCTCACTTGGTGGACGGGAAATTGGACTTCGAGAGACATCATCTTCAGCCAAAGTTTGATTACTACAAGAATTAGATCCAGGTGAATCTATTGATGATGAACAGTTGAGATTAGTCGATGAATCTTGACCACCACCCGATGACCCTGTTGACCCTCGTCCATGTCCATTAGATTTAACTGGTTTTCGTCTTCTAGGTTGATACTTGTAATCGGGAAAATCTTTCTTATGTTTAGATCGTAATCTTTCAGCTTCAGCAATGAAAGGTTTCTTTGCATCATCATCAAGTACTCTGCTGTTAACAATTAACACACGGAAACGGAAACAGAAGAAAAAAGATAAAAAAATTCATTAAATGATCTGAAATTTGACCAGTACAATTGATTAACAACCATTTCCACATTGAAAATTCATAGATGATGCAAACATTGGGTGAAAGCTGAAAATATTGAAATAACAACAAGAAGCAAAAAACTTAACCTTAACCCGGGAAAAAAATCTTCATCATCATCATCATGATTATCATTATCATCCCTAAAGAAGCTGAATACAAAAAAAACAAGGTATCATTTTTTTCATCAGGTATCATCACTTGCTCCTGGTTTCTCCTACACCTCAACCTTTGATATAAAAAAAATGATGAGGATGATGATCAAGATGATGGAAGGTAAGTTTTACACCAATAGTAATTGCTGAATCAATTGTCATCAATGTTTGTGGAAAATGTATCATTAAAGTTAACAGTTTCTCAATAGTGGCTATTTTCAAGATTGATGAACAACAATTGATGAGTTACAATGAAAAAAAAAGTTATATTCAAGTTTTGCCTCCTTAATTAAGGGGTTTGCTGGTTGACCCTCGGTGGCTTTTTTTATATATTAATATATCATTTATTCATGAAGCTCAAATATTATCATTTGCAAGATTGTTTCCAGAGCTAATCTATTTGAACCTTTCTCTCTGTCTGAATATTATCATGAAAAAGTATCAAGTCAATCAACAGGTAGGAATTGGGAGTGAAATAAGATTGAGTGGAAAAAAAATATTCACATTACATGAAATTGGATTAGGTTTAATTGTGGATTGCAAATGATTGTTGCTATTGTATTTGGGATGGAAATTAGGATAAGATTATATGTAGATTTAAATTGTGAACATTATAACCTTAAATTGTTGGCATAATTTGGTACAAACTCAGTTTATCACTTTTAATTATCATTAAAGATTATGATTAAAACAAACAGTTAACATTGGAAAAGTTTTTTCTTTCCTTTTGCTAAATTGAATAGTTTAATGTTTTAATTGCTTTTCTCACGATTTCACCACAATATTTACAACAGACAAATCAAGTTAACAACAACAACAACTAAATTGTTACTCTAATGTTTATGATAATTTGTTTATCATTTATCCTTAACTAGAGCTAATTAGTTAACTATATAAATTCAGTGTTTAAATCATATAATAATCTAATCTTGTAAATGGTTATCATTTCCATTGCAATTGTAAAAACATTGAGTTTGCAGTTTTGTATCTCAACTAAATTGTGGCCTCCGAAAAAGGAAACTTTTTAATTAGATTGAGATTAATCATCTCTACTCAGTTTATGATTTATTGTTGTTGTTGTTGATTAATTGTCGCAAAGGATTATAAAAGAGAGAGAGAGAGAGAGAGATGTTTGAATTAAGATACATTACCTCCAGAGTCGTCCAAGGGTTTTGCTTAATTCAGCGTTGTGAAGATGAGGATATTGTTCAGATAACTTTCGGCGAGCGGCTTGAGCCCAGACCATGAACGCGTTCATTGGCCTTTTAACGTGAAGTTTAATCTTGGACGCTGAAGTTGGTTTGCTTTTGGTTGTCACTATAGTCCAATCATATTCACCAAGAACTTTGCTAACTGCCTCGTTAATTGTTGAGGTTAATTGATCAGTACGATTACCTGATGATTTCCGATTATCATTATTTTTATTGGGAACAGAGGAAATGGTCAATGAGATAACATTTGATGATGAGGATAATGTTGTTGGTGTTTGTGGTGAGGTTGTAGTTGCCGTTGTGGTTGTTGATAGTGATGACGATGAGGGAGATGATGTACAAGATGAGGATGAAGATGATGAATTTGGTGTTAGTGTCACTAATTGTGATTCGTTGCACTTTGAATTGATTAAAGTTGGTAGTTTAACATCACTCATGTTAGGTTCTATTAATTGTCACTCAATTATCATAAAAAAAAACTTTGCAAACTTTTAAACTGTTGATATAATTTAAAGGGAAAACTTTAATAATATTTACTATTTGCAACCAATTAACCGACTGATAATCAATGAATGAAAATGATTGATTTAATTTTGCAAGAAGATCTCTCTCTCTCTCTCTCTCTCTCTCTCACTCTATGAGATTCTTTATCTTCCTGTTGTTAAATTAAATTGTGACGATTGATAATGTTATGTAATAACGATCATATTGATGACATTAATCAACACTTAGAATCAACAATGAGAAGGATAAACACAATTTAATCACAGATTTTTTTTCTCGAGTAATTAAACACTAATCACTTTTTGTTTGTATCTAAATTGTTGCAGAAATAACGGATTAAGGTTATAACATTGATCCCGATCCGTTAAGATTGAATAGCTCAGTTGAAATAGAGAGAGAAAGAGATTAATGAGAAAAATGAATCGAATAGGAAGATAAAAGTTGAGAGAGAGATTATGATGATGATAAATATTCGGGCGTGAGGAATAACTTGATTGGAGGTTTAATCAGATGATGAATTTCAGGAGAAAGAGATAGAGATGATTCTGGTGGAGATGATGAGGAAAAGAAATGACTTGAAGATCTAATGATGACGATGATCAAAATTATATCAACTGAAAGTAAAATTTGATGAAGAGAAATGATGATCAGAAAGATGACGATTTTTACTAAAACATTAGAAGAGAAAAAATTTTCTTTTTTCTCAATTTTTAGAATTTGATTTTTTTTTCTCTACGCTTTCATTTCTCAGGGTTTTCAGTTCAAATATTATACACACACTATCACAAAACAGAAGATTGAGAAAGAAAGAGAGAGAGAGAGAAATGATGATGATGAGCTAGAAAGATGCCTGGATGATGAAAGAAGATGTTGAGCTGAATAGGCGAGAATAAGAATGTAGGAGGAGTTTACAAAAGATGAGGATGAAGATGAAGATCCAGTAGAAAAGATGAAGTTGCTCCCGTGGAACTTTTTCCTTGTGATGACTCGTTGCCCAAAAACAAAGATGAACACTGTGTATGCGATGATGATGATTAAGATGAAGATGAGGATCAAGATGATGATATAGTTTCTCTCTCTCTCTCTTTCTCTTTTTCGTCTTTCTTTGTAAAATCATCTTTATTTTTCGTTCGCTTTTTCCTTTTCTTTTTCTTGTTTTATTTTCATCTATGATTCCAACGGAACTAAACCTCAACCTCTACAAAAATATCTTTTAATTTTTCTCCCTTTTCGCCTTCTTCTTCCTTCTTCTAATATTCGAGATCATCATCATCTTAAACTTCATCTTCTTTTAATATTCGCTCTTGATCTTCGCCTTCGTCTTGATTTTCGTCTATTCAATCGTATTTCCTTTTCCTCTTCGATCACGTTATCTCGATTTACGATTTTCATCTTGTTTTTTTTTCTCTTCATTTCCATTCATAAGTTTTTGCTTTTTTCTTTTTTTCTTATGATAAGATTTGGATATTGATTGAGTCTTTTGATTGTTATCATGAAATCATGTAGATCATCAAAAGACTCATTTAATTATTATAATTAACTTTCATCATCATGAAATTTATATTCTCACTGTTTCATAATTATAATAATTAAAACTCAATTGAACTCGACTGAATTGTCTGGACATTGATGTGACAATTTTATCAATAGTCTATTGTTGTTGATGTTGTTGTACTTGTAATGATCATTTAAATTTCATAATTGTAGCAATGATTACAAGTATTGATTGAGATAATTAGGTGATTTAAATGATCAGTTTAACAATCATCAATGAACTAAAAATATCTTGACCACGTTATTTGTTTGTTTAACTAACGGTACAAGTTGTCAAAATATTTGTATTTTCATTGATGGAGATGAAAATGATGATGATGATAAGGAAGATAAGGATGATAAGAGTTGAATGGATGTTTACAATAAGAAGGTGGCGAAGATGACAAACTGATGAAAGTAACCGAAATTCAAAGATAAAGATACAGATTGAGATTAAGATTAGAATGAGAGTAAGAATTTAGTTGAAAGACAGAGAAAGAAAGAGAGAAAGAGAGAGAGACGAAAGAGGAAAGAAACTGAGTAACCGGATATGTAACATTAATCGAGTATATTAGTTACAGTTAATTGTTTTCGGGTCATTTCCCGATTTTCCGCCAACAACAAGATTAAGACCGAGAAGATCATCTTTTTTTCGGGCGATTCATAAATCATACTTTTCGTTTTATATTAACGACGAAAAGTGACCAAAGGCCAAAAGGCTCAGAGATCAAAAGACCGCTGGTATTATTATTACATAGACATAATTAACTCGAACAAAACTAATTATGATTAAAAACAAACTCAATTAGTAGACAATTTTTCCGACTCCAATTGAAGCGAATCAATATTCTAGTATGTTGACCATCATCATCATTCTCGCTCATCTTCATCTTCATCTTCATCCTCTTCCTCTTATTCCACTTTATCTTCTCACTCCCACTCGACTCATCCTCCTTTTCTTGACGCTTTTACTACAATAAGAAATGATACACAATATGATACTACTCTCTCTCTCTCTCTCTCTCTCTCTCTCTCTCTCTCTCTCTCTCTCTCTCTCTCTCTCTCTCTCTCTCTTGTTCTTTTTTCTTTTTTTCAGTGACCCTGAAAATGTTTCTTCTATTACAGATCAATGATAAAGTGCCAACGAAATAAATTCCATTGAAACTCAATCGAATTAATAAATTGCCAAAGAAAAAGCATAAACCATGAAAATGTTTCTCTTTCTTCAACTGTCAACTATTATTACTAAAAATTAACGGGATGATGATGATGATCAACAATCGAACATCTATTTAATCATCTTGTTAATTGTTTCATTAAACGATGATAATGATCTTCAATTCGCTCCTCCCTCTTATTCACCTTTACAAAAGTAATTCAGTTATGAAGATAAACTAATGTTATAGGAAAGAATAGATGCAAATTATGCTGAGTAAGAAAAGAAAACGAGAAGATGAGATGATGAGAAGGTGCGAAGGTGAGAAGATTAAGAAGAAGAAAAGAAGAAAAGAAGAGAGAATATACAGGGGTGGAGAGAATCATTTGAGCCAAATTAAAACGTTAATTTTATAAAGCACAATCAAGTTTAAGAAAATTTTTTCAGCAATTCGCATAGAATATTTAGTTGTCAAATTGACGTTAAATTTGAGTAGCTTTGGACATGAATTCGAAAAAATTTCGAATTTTCGAAAACACTAAAATTGAAAATTGCAAAATGTTATTTTTGACTAAAATGAAAATGAAATTTTATCTTCGATTTTCGATTTCAACATGTCCATCTTATTCTCCGTGTATGAAAACAGATATTCATCAGTTTTTTTCAAAAGAATTGATGAAAAACTAATTTTAGACGAAAGAAAATCTTGTAATTTACGTTTTCAGTGTTTTCGAAAATTTGAATTTTCGATCGATTTTTTCAGAAAATTTTCAAAATTGATATTTTCTACTCAATTAATTCTCTATCTTAAACATGGAAAATAATTGATTTGCTATGATTAATATTCAAGAAATTAATGATTAAATTTGGCTCAAATCTTTCTCTCCACACCTGTACTCATTGTTTATCATCATCATAATCATGGAAAATGAGAAGATGAAAGAAGAGACGATGATGAAGATGGAGATGAGGCTGAAGATGAGGAGTGTCAATAGTGAGTACCTCTTACCTCTTTCAAATTTTCCATCATCATCTCATCATCTTTTTCTGGGATGAAAAACAAGAAGATGAAGAAGAAAAAAGTTCTTCAATCAACTGAGAACTTTTTCCCTTAACATCAACATTTCTTTTCCTTTACTTCAACAGGTAATCACAACATTTCTCATCCTCATCATCATCTTCTTCTTTTCTCCTTCATCTTCACTATCAACATAAGAAAATGATGACGATGATAAAAAGATGGTGATGAAAGATTTGACCTGAAGATCATCTTCTCATTTCTACCTATATAATCACTATATGATTTCCAGGTTAACTCGGAATCTGAAGAAATGATCCCAATCATTTTCATCTTCAACTGTTGCACTTTTTTTTCTCTCATTTTCATCTCTCTCTTTCTTTCTCTCTTTACTATTTCTCTCTCTCTCTCTCTTCATCTTTTTCTCCAAACTCATCATCCCTCTCCACCCACTACTCCTCCTTATCGTCATGTTACTATGTAAAGCACGATAACCTTTTTCTCGTCTAATAAAATCAGAGTATCATCATCATCATCATCATCTTCTTCTTCTTCTGATTTTCATTTTGATAATCACAAATATAACTTATAATTTATAAGAATTTGATATTATTGTTTATTACTATTATTATCAATATCATTTATCTCATCATCATCTTCATCATCTTCATCATCACCTTTATCTTTATCTCTGTCATCGCCTCCTTCGCCTTCGCCTTCGCCTTCTCTTTCCTTATCTGCATCTCTCTAAAATTCTCATTCATCATCTCATCAATTCCGACAATTTATTTCAATCACATCAATACAATAACTTAAATTCATTAAAATCCAATCTTCTTACTCCTTTTAGATCAACTAATCAACATCAACAACAATAAGATTTACAAAAAAAAAGACCAAGAAAAAAAACTTTCTCATGTTAATCAATTTTTACAATTTAAATTATAATCTAAATGATTATTGCATAAACTGCAATTAATTATTATCGATATCATTTAACTTACTATTCTCACTATCTCATCGGCAAATTCAATTTTCTATTAATTATATTACTCAACCCTCTTCATCTTTCTCTTTCTCTCCATCTTTCTCTCCATCCTCATCTTCTATTTCATCTTCATCTCAATCTCAATCCTAATCTTAATCTTCTCCATCATTCTCATTCTCATCCTCATCATCACCAATACCGAGATTAATAATCATCTTTAATCTCAATCAACAAAACAATTGTTACCTTTATATTCAAATCAACCCATTGGTATATCAACTTATCATCATTATCAATGATAATTCACGTTTCAGTTTCACATTCAAATTCAAATTCAAATTCACATTTACATTTACATTTAGATTTAGATCAAGATTAACCACAAGATTCAAATCAATCGGTATTCAGTTTAAACTACTAATAACCAAACGATGAATTAAATAGTAAATCTATGATTTTCAATATATAATAATAATACAAACTATCATTCACACACTATAACACTCATGAAAAATTTCTTTCGATTCATTCAAATTCTAAATGTAGATTAAATCACAATTATAGTTAGAAGAAAATCAAATTCTTAATCTTAAGCTTAATCATCAATTAACTAGTAGAGTAACTAAGCTAATTCTAACTTATCTTTAACTCTAAAAGTCGATTTCTGACCTTAGAAGCTCAAATTCCAATTGGCTTTCATGGTCATCTTTCCATGAATATCATTTATGACCTCATCACCGAAACTCGACTAACTAAAGTCCTGAAGTTCTGATATTAGCTGAGTAATTAAAAGAAAAGAAAAAAAAGTAACCAAATTATTCGATTAATTCTAACCATCAATTAGAAGAGATTTAACTAATTTCATTTAATTAGAATCGAAATTAATTAGAAAAATACATCGAACGAACAAAAATAGAATAATAGTAATTCGGAATCAATTATCTTCTAATTATTATCTTTTGTCATCTAATGTAACTAAAAATATTTAATCTCGTTTCTCATCATGCTAATCAGTTGATGATGATGCTGATTACCCACTCATGATACTAGAATAACCTATAAGAGAAATGAAAATTGCACCTTCCAGAATCATAATCTACCATGTAAATCAGTTAATTCACAATTTTCACCATGAATTTATTTTCCTCTAGACTAAATATGCATTCAACTTGTTGCAAATTACAATTGTCGTTTGCCAAGAAAAATATTGTAACCATAGATTAACTTGTTGATTTCTGTGTTATAATCTGGATGATTATTCTGCTTATAATCCAGGCTTAATCTCTTGTTTATCATCATTATCATCATCTTGTTATCATTAAACCATAAATGCTGTTTTTTCCCATGGTTATGATTAACATACAGAATTAAATGTCAGCGAATTGCTTCCTTGTCGTTGATCAATGTTAATCTATGGGAATGAAATAATTAACAGACAAATTAGCGAATAGAAAAGACAATTAAGAGATAATTGATTCTGTATTATTGTTCTGGTGTTTATTTCTTGTTGGTTTGAATTATTATTAATAGTTTTCGATTCATAAGATTGATGTCGAAGGAATTGTAGAAATCGCAAAGTTTTCATCTAATTGTAATTAAAATTTATTAGTTGCGTTACGAGAATTAAATACCGAATATTAGTAGTTTAAACTGAATACCGATTGATTTGAATCTTGTGGTTAATCTTGATCTAAATCTAAATGTAAATGTAAATGTGAATTTGAATTTGAATTTGAATGTGAAACTGAAACGTGAATTATCATTGATAATGATGATAAGTTGATATACCAATGGGTTGATTTGAATATAAAGGTAACAATTGTTTTGTTGATTGAGATTAAAGATGATTATTAATCTCGGTATTGGTGATGATGAGGATGAGAATGAGAATGATGGAGAAGATTAAGATTAGGATTGAGATTGAGATGAAGATGAAATAGAAGATGAGGATGGAGAGAAAGATGGAGAGAAAGAGAAAGATGAAGAGGGTTGAGTAATATAATTAATAGAAAATTGAATTTGCCGATGAGATAGTGAGAATAGTAAGTTAAATGATATCGATAATAATTAATTGCAGTTTATGCAATAATCATTTAGATTATAATTTAAATTGTAAAAATTGATTAACATGAGAAAGTTTTTTTTCTTGGTCTTTTTTTTTGTAAATCTTATTGTTGTTGATGTTGATTAGTTGATCTAAAAGGAGTAAGAAGATTGGATTTTAATGAATTTAAGTTATTGTATTGATGTGATTGAAATAAATTGTCGGAATTGATGAGATGATGAATGAGAATTTTAGAGAGATGAAGATAAGGAAAGAGAAGGCGAAGGCGAAGGCGAAGGAGGCGATGACAGAGATAAAGATAAAGGTGATGAAGATAATGAAAATGATGAAGATGATGAGATAAATGATATTGATAATAATAGTAATAAACAATAATATCAAATTCTGATAAATTATAAGTTATATTTGTGATTATCAAAATGAAAATCAGAAGAAGAAGATGATGATGATGATGATACTCTGATTTTATTAGACGAGAAAAAGGTTATCGTGCTTTACATAGTAACATGACGATAAGGAGGAGTAGTGGGTGGAGAGGGATGATGAGTTTGGAGAAAAAGATGAAGAGAGAGAGAGAGAGAGAGAGAGAGAGAGAGAGAAATATTAAAGAGAGAAAGAAAGAGAGAGATGAAAATGAGAGAAAAAAAAGTGCAACAGTTGAAGATGAAAATGATTGGGATCATTTCTTCAGATTCCGAGTTAACCTGGAAATCATATAGTGATTATATAGGTAGAAATGAGAAGATGATCTTCAGGTCAAATCTTTCATCACCATCTTTTTATCATCGTCATCATTTTCTTATGTTGATAGTGAAGATGAAGGAGAAAAAGAAGAAGATGATGATGAGGATGAGAAATGTTGTGATTACCTATTGAAGTAAAGGAAAAGAAATGTTGATGTTAAGGGAAAAAAGTTCTCAGTTGATTGAAGAACTTTTTTCTTCTTCATCTTCTTGTTTTTCATGCCAGAAAAAGATGATGAGATGATGATGGAAAATTTGAAAGAGGTAAGAGGTAAAACTCACTATTGACACTCCTCATCTTCAGCCTCATCTCCATCTTCATCATCGTCTCTTCTTTCATCTTCTCATTTTCCATGATTATGATGATGATAAACAATGAGTATATTCTCTCTCTTTTCTTCTTTTCTTCTTCTTAATCTTCTCACCTTCGCACCTTCTCATCATCTCATCTTCTCGTTTTCTTTTCTTACTCATCATAATTTGCATCTTTTCTTTCCTATAACATTAGTTTATCTTCATAACTGATTCACTTTTGTAAAGGTGAATAAGAGGGAGGAGCGAATTGAACATCATCAGCATCATTATCATCATTATAATCGTTTAATGAAACAATTAACAAGATGATTTAATAGATGTTCGATTGTTGATCATCATCATCATCCCGTTAATTTTTAGTAATAATAGTTGACAGTTGAAGAAAGAGAAACATTTTCATGGTTTATGCTTTTTCTTTGGCAATTTATTAATTCGATTGAGTTTCAATGGAATTTATTTCGTTGGCACTTTATCATTGATCTGTAATAGAAGAAACATTTTCAGGGTCACTGAAAAAAAGAAAAAAGAACAAGAGAGAGAGAGAGAGAGAGAGATAGTATCATATTGTGTATCATTTCTTATTGTAGTAAAAGCGTCAAGAAAAGGAGGATGAGTCGAGTGGGAGTGAGAAGATAAAGTGGAATAAGAGGAAGAGGATGAAGATGAAGATGAAAATGAAGATGAGCGAGAATGATGATGATGGTCAACATACTAGAATATTGATTCGCTTCAATTGGAGTCGGAAAAATTGTCTACTAATTGAGTTTGTTTTTAATCATAATTAGTTTTGTTCGAGTTAATTATGTCTATGTAATAATAATACCAGCGGTCTTTTGATCTCTGAGCCTTTTGGCCTTTGGTCACTTTTCGTCGTTAATATAAAACGAAAAGTATGATTTATGAATCGCTCGAAAAAAAAGATGACCTTCTCGGTCTTAATCTTGTTGTTGGCGGAAAATCGGGAAATGACCCGAAAACAATTAACTGTAACTAATATACTCGATTAATGTTACATATCCGGTTACTCAGTTTCTTTCCTCTTTCCTCTCTCTCTCTCTCTCTCTCTCTTACTCTCTGTCTTTCTTTCTGTCTTTCATCTAAATTCTTACTCTCATTCTAATCTTAATCTCAATCTGTATCTTTATCTTTATCTTTGAATTTCGGTTACTTTCATCAGTTTGTCATCTTCGCCACCTTCTTATTGTAAACATCCATTCAACTCTTATCATCCTTATCTTCCTTATCATCATCATCATTTTCATCTCCATCAATGAAAATACAAATATTTTGACAACTTGTACCGTTAGTTAAACAAACAAATAACGTGGTCAAGATATTTGGTTAGTTCATTGTGATTGTTAAACTGATCATTTAAATCACCTAATTATCTCAATCAATACTTGTAATCATTGCTACAATTATGAAATTTAAATGATCATTACAAGTACAACAACATCAACAACAATAGACTATTGATAAAATTGTCACATCAATGTCCAGACAATTCAGTCGAGTTCAATTGAGTTTTAATTATTATAATTATGAAACAGTGAGAATATAAATTTCATGATGATGAAAGTTAATTATAATAATTAAATGAGTCTTTTGATGATCTACATGATTTCATGATAACAATCAAAAGACTCAATCAATATCCAAATCTTATCATAAGAAAAAAAGAAAAAAGCAAAAACTTATGAATGGAAATGAAGAGAAAAAAAAACAAGACGAAAATCGTAAATCGAGATAACGTGATCGAAGAGGAAAAGGAAATACGATTGAATAGACGAAAATCAAGACGAAGGCGAAGATCAAGAGCGAATATTAAAAGAAGATGAAGATGAAGATGATGATGATCTCGAATATTAGAAGAAGGAAGAAGAAGGCGAAAAGGGAGAAAAATTAAAAGATATTTTTGTAGAGGTTGAGGTTTAGTTCCGTTGGAATCATAGATGAAAATAAAACAAGAAAAAGAAAAGGAAAAAGCGAACGAAAAATAAAGATGATTTTACAAAGAAAGACGAAAAAGAGAAAGAGAGAGAGAGAGAGAAACTATATCATCATCTTGATCCTCATCTTCATCTTAATCATCATCATCGCATACACAGTGTTCATCTTTGTTTTTGGGCAACGAGTCATCACAATCAAAGTAATTAGTTCCTTTTGTGGTGACTCGATGCCCAGAACAAAGGCCAACTCTGTAAATCGCATGATGACAATGATGATTAAGATGAGCAACAAAATCAACGGAACCTCAGCCTCTCCTTTTCCTTCATACTTCGAATTTATCATCATTAACAGTCTCCATCATCTCTTCAAGTTCATTCTCGTTATTCTTTTGTCGTACAACTTTTGGCATAAATTCACCTTTCGAACTAATTAATTTTTTCCATCCTATTATCCACCAACCGAATCAACATCAGATTAATAATTCCACCAATCAAACTAACCAAGTCTCAAAGAAACAGTTTTGATTGATTGTCTATTCTAATTCAAGCTAATTGTTCACAAGTAAACTATTCTTATCCAAAAAAGAATTGAGTTAATTCAATTCGTTACAACGATTGCAACGTCATCTCAAGAATCAAAGAGAAACCAATTAACTAAAAACTGAAAACTTCTCTAATTGAAAAAGAGATGGCGCTGAAAAGAGACTCAAATGAAAGAGAAAACGATTCTCTTTCTTTTTTTCTTTCGTTTTCGTTGAACAAGTAGCTCCATCTCTTAGATAATTAAGCAACTTTTCGTAATTACGGTTAATCAGAAAGAATGAAAATTAATCTGATTAATGATTCGTAAATTGATTAGTGAATAAAATAATATAAATGAGTAAGTTACGAGTTTATTTTTTTATTATTGTTGATAAATTAATATTTTTCTTTTTATGGAAAGAATAATTGATTAAACTAAGACAATTAATAGATAATATAATGATCTTAGTTGGGTAATTCTTATCGCAACAGTTAACAGGGTAACAATTATATATATAAATGATTCATTTTGATTGTTTAAAGCAACATTTCCAGCAAAAATCAAGAAAACATCAAATTGTAATAAACTTATAGTTGATTAACCATAATTATTATAACATATAAGCTGCTGTTTTTTGTTGATTCCGTTAGCTTATTATTATTATTGGTGAAATATATTATATATCCAGCTGATTATCGATGAACATTTAGTTTTCATTCCGATAAAATTTAGAACTGTGACAATTAGATTATGAAAATTTCTATTAACAGGAATTATCTCTCTTTGTAAAATGAATTGATATTGCGACGGGAATCGTGATAATTACGAGCTTGCGAACCATTGTTACCAATATCTATTGTTACGAGAATGAAGGGGAATAATTTTTTAATTATATAATTAAATATATAGAGATTTATATATATACAGAGGTGATTTCACTTAGAGCGGTTTCACTTAGAGCATATTTCAGCGCCCTCTACATAACCAAAAAGGTTAATTTCTTATAAAAAAAGTGAACTAATCTCTCTAGTTTATACAAGCCTAATTACACTAATCCGCTAGGGGGACATACTGAAAACTGATATGCTCTAAGTGAAATCACCTCTGTATTAGTATGTGTATTAGAATAAATCAATGACGAGATTTGGATAATGATTATAATGTTTTTCTGACCCTGTGCATGTTAATATATTTTCATGACGAGTATTAGACGATTAGTTTATCTTTTTCAATAAATGTTATATTTATAATAATATCGATTTTGATGAAAGGTTCAAATGGTTGGCTTGGTTAGTTTTAGTTGTTAGTTTTGATTATTAGTTGATTTTGTTGGCTTTAAAGGCAATGATTTGTTAATTGTAGTTCGAGGAGTTAATGTTTGTTAGTGAGTGAGAGAGACAGGGAGAGGAAGAGAGAGATAGAGAGAGAGAGAGAGAGAAGGGTAAACAAGTTGTTAATGGTGTTAAATTATATCATCAAATTGTAAGAAAATTTAACGATGATGACGAGCAAGAATACCAGCATTGGTCAAGGGTAAGAGAGCGGCGAATCGGTTTTCATCATTTCGTTCTGGAAACCTACCTAACATCGTTATTTCCTGAGACATTTCGATGGCTAATAAATGTTCCAAATGTTCTAATCGACGAGGATCTTCTCGGTGGTACCTTGAGACTAGTAAACGTAGAACGGTAACTTCTTTTGACATTTCGTCGATTCGAGCATGAAGTTTAGAATTTTCTTCTTCCAATTGGTTCATTCGATCAATAGTTTGAATAAATTTTACTTTCGATTTTGACCTTGATTTTCGTACAGCAATGTTATTCCTTTCTCGACGTAATCGATACTCTTCACTTGCTTTATCTAAAGATGCTTTACCTAATGAAGATGATGATTTGTGACTCTCTGAGTTGGTTGATGATTTACTTGGTGTAGGTGATACATTATCCATTCTGTAAGAGATGTGACGATGTGAATCACTAGGTATTAACGAAGGTGGTGATTTGGTGAAACGTTTATTCATTTTTCTATTTTTCTCATATGGAAAGGGTTCAGAGTTACTATTATCTGCTCGAGTTCGAATTCCATTGGAATCATTGTAAACTGATTCAGAAGAAAATGAATCTTTTGAGTGGCCAACATTTTCGGTGATTACACTTGCAGGAGAAGGAGGTAGTGATTGAGCAGAAGATGTTGGTGAGAATGGAAAATTGAATTGATAATTTTTCCGAGGAGATTGATCGAAAGGTGAAACCGATGGAGATGAAATTGTACAATGAGGATTAAGGGTAACATTATTGGTGTGATGATGGTGATCCTTATTCTGTTCAGGGTGTAAATGTAAATGATTGTGAATTGAATGATGATATTGAGCCACAGAATTTTGAGATAACTCTGAATCTTGTTTAGAGTGACGATGTTGTTCTGAGTGTTTGTGACGATGTTGAGAATAATTTTGACGACGGGTTAAGTTACTTTCTTGAGAATGATGGTGAAAAAGAGATGGCGGTAAAATGGATGATGAGAATAATGTTCCAATTTGATTATCATTTACTTGTAACGATGAACGTTGTGAATTGGTAACATCGGAGGTTTGAGTTGAAATGATAACTGAATCATTACTTGTTGAATCACTTGGAACGATACTCTGATTATCAAGAAGGGAACAATTTATTTTAGCACCAAGTGTAGCATCGATCGGTGAATCTTGTTGCTGTGAGATATCAGGATTAACCTTCAATTGTCTCCGATTTTCCTCATGAGGTAGAATAACTTGCTCAGAATCGGAAGAATAGAGGCCATTTATATCTAACCTTTGACAATCATTTCTAACAATCACTGAGGGTGGTGAAGAAACTGAGGGCGAAGAGGGTGGAGATGAACACGAAGAGGATGTTGAGTGTTTAAGGGCATCAACAGCACGAAATTTCTTGTTGATTGGAGCCATTGTTTTGATTTTATTTCTCTTTCTAATTTATCAAGGTGAGAAGAGAATAATTAATATTTTTCAAGGAGAAAATTAGCAGATTAATTAGAATAAATTAGTCACTGGTAAATTCGGTTTAGAGAAAAAGTTGTTCTTCTGATTGATTGAAACACTTTTTTAGTCACAATTGGACCAGAAAGAAGGGGAAAAATTAAGAACAAGTTGTTATCCCAAAGTAACTGGAGAAAAAAGAGAAAAGAATATTTTTCTTCTCTAATTTTCTTTTTGTTTTCTTCGTCTAGAAGAAAATTAAATTGATTATTTTACAATTTCAACGAATATCAATTGTTGATGTTGAATAATTACGAAGATAACACGTTGGTAAAAAAAAACAAGAGACAAAAAGTGTTGATGATGAATCACAAATTTGGTGAAATGATTACAGTCTCCAAAAGAAATAATCAAACAACAATGGCGTCGATAGATATTGATGTCGCTTTGAAGTGGTAATGAGATAGAAAGAGAGAGAGAGAGGAAGATAAAACTGGTGCAATAACAAATTGTTGTCTTATTGTGATGTCATGTAAATCATATTGAATCAAGTTTACTCATTGGGATCAGACTATTGACTAATACTCAAAGTCTATGGAGTTTGATGAGTAGGGAAGAGAGAGAGAGAGAGAGAGAGAGAGAGAGAGAGAGAGAGAGAATCAAGAAGAAAGAGAGATGAAATGAACTGCGAAAGAGAGGATGAAGGCAACACGAGGAGAAAATAACATGATTTCTTCTACGATGATTTCATAGAGAGAGAAAGAAAGAGAGAGAGAGAGAGGGAATCAAGAAATTAAGCAAGTAGTGTAAAGGAAGTGAACAGCTACCACAGGTAGTTGAAGAAAGAGGAAGATGAGGGTGGGTAGTGACCTTAGACACGAGGAGCGAGAGAGAGAGAGAGAGAGATTAGGGTGGAATATATTTTGAAATATCAAAGTGATATTACATCACAGTGAAGAGGGAGAGAGAAATGAAAAAATAGAGGTAAGATATTTATACGAGTTTATTGCGATGTTACCAGTTTGTTGATTGTCGTTGGAATGTCAATCTTGATTGTGGATTAGAGATTAAAGTTGCACAAATTGTTGAATATCCATGGTAATTGTTTATGTTGTTGCAGTTGATTAACAAAGGGAAAGTCAGTTTATCATGATGATGATTTGTAGACGATGAAAAAAAATCAGAGTGAATCAATTGTGTCAAACAATCAGAAAAAAAAGAAGAAAAAAAAAAGAAAGACAAAGAAGTTAATCTTGGAACGAAAATAGAAAGAGAGAAAAAGAGAAAGAGAAATTAAAAATGGACCAATGAAAATTTAGACGAATTTTCAACAGGCAAAGAGAATAGAATATTTTTTTGTTCCACAAGTACAATTTACTATTTTCTATGGTAATAGAGAGAATAATTAAAATTGTTACGTTAAATTGAGATACAATTTAAATGTTTTTCTTCTGGTTTACACAACTAATTCAACTACGAATGTGAATGAAAAACTAAAAGAAAGAGAGAAATAAAAATTAGAAAGAGAGAAAGAGAAAAGAAAGAGAAATTAAAATGGACCAATGAAAATTTAGACGAATTTTCAACAGGCAAAGAGAATAGAATATTTTTTTGTTCCACAAGTACAATTTACTATTTTCTATGGTAATAGAGAGAATAATTAAAATTGTTACGTTAAATTGAGATACAATTTAAATGTTTTTCTTCTGGTTTACACAACTAATTCAACTACGAATGTGAATGAAAAACTAAAAGAAAGAGAGAAATAAAAATTAGAAAGAGAGAAAGAGAAAAGAAAGATAAAAATAACAAACAAACAATTCACCCACTTTTTATCAGCATAATAGTTGTAGCACCGCCTCAACCTCGTGTAGCATTCCCAGTAAAGTTTATTGCCTCTCGCAGTCTCTCTCTCTCTCTCTTTTTCCCCTTCATCTTCCATCTTCAGGGAAAACAAGAGGATCCACCTAACATACGAAAGCATATTACGTAATGAAGATGGAAGATGAAGCTCTGAGCGTGTACACCTTTTCCATGTACTCTCCATGATGATCATTTTTCTCTTTCTTTCTTCTCTTTCGTCTTTCTCAGGTTCTGATCATGTTCTTTAGGTTTGCCTCGTGTAACATTTCATCATGTGTTTTGCTTTCAATCTTCTTCTTCTCTTCATCATCATCATCTCTCTCTCTCTCTCTCTCATCTTCTTGCTCACTCTCTTACGAAATGTAAACACATACAAATGTTTAAATTCATATCAACTATTACTTGTTATTACCTCCTACTTTTCACCTTTTCATTTTTCTCTCTTTCTCTCTCTTTCTTTTCTTATGATCCAACTTACCTCGTGTAGTATTTTTTGTTGTTGTTGTTTATGTTTTTAGGTGTAATGAAGATACGATGATGATGATATTAACCCAATGGAAATTAGATGACACATTAAAAGGACACAGCAATTAGATTGGTTTACATAGGGAACATAAAAATAACAGTTAATCTAATCAATAGTTTCCATTTAGAGTAACTATTTTAAGGCTTTTCTAGGTGTGAATTGGGTGAAATATAATATTCTCTTTTGCTATTGAAAACCTTTGAAATTAATCAACAAACATGATCTAGAAAATGAAATTAACTTAATCAGATTAATTAATTTTCTGGTTGATCAAAATGTAAACAAAGAAAAAAATTTTTTTCCATTTACTTTTTATATCGAAAGATGGAGCCACTGGTTGTGCTCTTTTCCTTGGTAATCATTTAATTCAATTGCTGATTAATTAGAAATTAACTTTCTATTAATATTTATTGTCTTAATTGTATTACAATTTTTTATGATTATTTCTTAAGAAGATATACTTTTGAATTTTCTATTATGTTATCAAAAGAATAGATGATAATAATTGATGAATTTGAAAGTTCGAAATCAATTGTTATTATTTGAAATTCGAGAGAATTGAATAAAAAAGTTCTGAATAAATGAACTAATTGAAACAATTAAATAATCGATAAAAGTTGTTAACTAAATTGAAGAAAAATGAAACATTCGGTACTCTATTTAGACGATTAGATTAACTGATTGTTTGTAATTAAAGATTTTTTATGGTTAATCAATAGACAGGAAAGTAAATTTTAAATGTTATTAATTATTATCCAATCATTTTAATCACCTTAATTGTAATAACAATTAAATTAAGACAAATGAAGTGCAAACATGAAATCAAAGAGATTATTTTAATTACAATATAAGATATTTTTAATTTTCTTCCAACAATTAGACCAAATCATTTTCCTATTCTTCAGTCACTCCACCAATTTAATCATTAACTTTGTCTCTTCATGATTTAACTAATTGCTGAGTAAATGATTAAAGTAAACAATTTAATATAATGCCACAAGTAATCAAAAACGATTCAATTGATTATCCTTCAAAGTTAATTGTTAAACACAGAAACTTCAAATCAAATAAACAAATCAATTAACTCAATTTACTTTAATTGCAAAGCAAGATAA
Source organism: Panonychus citri (assembly GCF_014898815.1). Classification (NCBI taxonomy): domain Eukaryota; kingdom Metazoa; phylum Arthropoda; class Arachnida; order Trombidiformes; family Tetranychidae; genus Panonychus; species Panonychus citri. Next base: position 384,268 of record NW_026515540.1, read on the forward strand.
GTAAAATCTTTATAAGAACAATTAATTGTTGCAATTAACAATCGCTTCCATCATGATGATTAAACATTTACTTCATTTACCAAATTAAATTATTCACCTTAATCATCAACAAACATGACGATTAACTGATTGTGTGGATACCAATTGAAAAAAATGGTCAATTGTCAATTCGTGATGAAAACAATTAAATTAACCTGAGGATGAAAAAAAACTGGACATTGATGAGTAACAATTAATCACAATCAAAATTTCCCAACAATTTGATCCGGAAGAGTAACTATTTTGGTAAAGGTCAACCAATATATCAGTTGATTGATTGATGAAAAAGTGTTATTACAATCAAGGTAAATGGATTGGCGGTCAAAGGGTAAACTGACCACGAATTGATTGTCCATCACAATCAAGATAATAGTTTTCCATCATCATGATTATCATTAAACATACGATTATCACCGTTGACCATCATCATCTTCATCGAATTGACCTCATCACTTTGTTCCTGTTACCTGATTCACAGAATTTTTTTTTTCTCCAACAATTTAATCTTAATCATCAATCCAATCATTTCACGAGATGATTGAACTTGATTATTGGTGAGAAATTTCATCAATCTCAGGTAACTGATCATCAGCCAGTTAGAAAGAAAATAAATCAAAGGATAAACTTGAAGAATCAGTAATGATTCAGATGATTAGTTCTACTTTCATCTTGCTAATCCCTTATCCATTTGTTATCAAATTGACAATCAACTAGATTAATATTTCATCAGGTAAACCAAGTTGACAAAATTGTTGACAAATTGTTGACCTTTACAATTGATCTACCCTGAGTTACATTGGATTCATAGATTATCAAAATTATTTGTCACTGATTAAAAACTACATACATAAATTACAATTAAGACTATTAATTACAGTTGATATAAATACAATATTAAAATGGTAGAAATTGCTTTTTACAAGCTCAGGTGAATTTGTAATCATCAATGAGAGAGACAATTAACAATCAACACGCGAATGTTTAAGTTTACAAAGTTGAATATAATCTGTAAAAAAGGACCAGGTAAATATGACAGGTAAGAGTCAAGTGAAAATTTAAAATTAAATCTTTTTTTGATTGTCCTGCATTGTAAATCAACGGGTAATCTTTTTTATATATAACAATATAAATTTTAAATTAACAAGTAACAATTTATATATATAAAATATTTATATAGATGTAAAGTCAACATAATTAACAAGTTAATTCAATTGTGATGACAGTTGATGGTTAATGATGATAATTTACTCTTTTATCATGATCATCTTGAAGCTGGTGAATAATAAGATGATACTTTTGCAATGAATGAGTATCAGATTGCAAAGCCAAACCATTGACAAGTGAGTGGAGGATGAAACTGTTGTTGATGATGATGATGAAAAGTTTCCTGTTCTTGTTAATCCAATTGTTATCACTTGAAAAGATCAACTTTTAAGAAATTCATTCATATCATGATCTTGAAGTAATTCAAGTTATTTGTTAATTATATTTTCGCCATCGTCTTAATCCTCCTTCTTGTCTTCTTCTTTTATCATGGAACCTTTTGTTCCAAGATCTTTACTTTGATTCCTCTCTCTCTCTTGACAATAATTGTTTCCATTTCATCAACAATTATTGTTCATCTTGATTGTAATTGTCTTTTCTTTCTATTAAAACAAAAGAGACCAGAAGAATAAGATGAATGTAGACACACGTTAACGCCATATCATGTAATAGGTATACAGTGGATTTTGTTTACTTCAGCTCCTTTCATTTGTTTCTTTGTTAATAAACCACTTCCATAGAGATAAAAGGTCTCATAATGAGTGTGAATATTGTTTTTATCATCATGAATCCATGAGAGAGTCTTTATATCAGAGACATTTGAAAAACAATAAAAAATCAACAATAGTCAACAATCAAATTTAACACACTGCACCCAAAGGGGTTAACTGGTCCGTGAAGGAGAGAGAGAGAGAGAGACTTCAGAGTTGTACCAAAAGAGTTGAGAAACAATAAGATGAATTAGATAGACGATTTTTTTATAGTTTCGCTTTGCAAGAGAAAATCATCTCCATGTTTACAGGGGCAATTCAATTCATCATCGATTATGTTTCTTTGCATCTTTGTTATCGTTGCAAATTCCCATGTACCATGTAACCACATCATTTGAACACAATTTTCATCCGATAAAATTAACCATTGAAACAAATTCAGAGTCCAGATTATTATTAATCATCTGGGGATCGTTGCTGATCTTCATTGTCATTCTGTTGTGTTTGGTTGGAGACTTGGGAATGGAGATGATCAAAATTCATAAATCAATGAGTTGATTATGATTGATTTGTATTGTGGTGGTCATAATTTTCCTTTTTGATTCTTTTTCAAATCAAGAAATTAAGTATTTACTCGTTTTTTCCCACAGTTTAATCATGAATGATTCCCAATCGGAAACATCACCAATATCCCCAATAATGTATGGGGAGGGTCGACGATCTGAAGTTGATTTTAACCATTTTCTCAGGTCATTTGGATCGTAAGTAAATTTAAAGTTAATTGGTTGATGGCGAATAGGTAAATGAGCGACCAGAATTCCAGTGATAAATAAATCATCAATCCATAGGAAAGGTTTTATCGATGGTGAAATATTGTAAAGATCTTGAATTACATCGGGTGTTATAAAATATCCAATTCCGGAACAGTAAGCAGGTAAAACATCAAAGGGATACTCTTTATGGGTCAGTTTCCATTTACCTTTTCTTTTAACGGAAACTCCTTCTGGGAACATGGAGCAGCTAATTATTCCCATGGGTGATGAGGAAACACCGTTATTATTATTATTATTATTATTGTTACCAGTTGTCGGTGGAGGATGAAATGTTGTCCGAAGGAAACTGACCACTCGGAAAATGTCAACATAAGCATCATCATCAATTTTCATGATAAATTTTGCTTCACGACAAAAGGTTAACACCCATTTGTAACCCATTAAATGTTTATAAGTTAAATTGGCATAGGTATCGGCAAAATTACCCTGAACCAGGTCACCAAATTGTGCCGATTCGGTGTCAATTACTGATTGAAGGGAAGACGAATTAGTAACACCAAGAAGAAAGATCACTTTTATTCCGAGAAGATGTTGAACACGACGAGAAGCCCAAGTAGATCGGATAATCCGTCTTTTGTCAAAATTAAATGGAGCAGAATGAACAAAAGCTAACAAATTAATTTCATCTGAAAATGATGATGATGGAAGATCGTCTGAAGTTGTTGACTGATTAAAAGATGATGTTGATGGTAAACATTTGGTTGAACAATTTTTGATAAAAGTAAAATTATCCATATCTAATAAGTGAGATACACTATCCCTGTAAGGTTTATCTCCATCAATCTGATAAGATGAACGTTGAAATAATCTCATTGGTTTATATGGATTGATTAACTTTCTATGTTTATCATTAATTGTAATGAATGAATTATTTGACTGGTAAATAACAGGTTGATTAACATCTTCAGGTTGACCAGAATGATCGTTAATTTCATTTTCAAGTGTCACTTTACTATAGAAATAAACAAATGTTAAGCTAATTGTTGTGATCATCAAAGGATAATATCGACGAGCCCAACGGTTCATTATCGATTTAATCAATAACCACCAAGGATAATTTGATAAGTGGTTGAGAAGATGATGATGATGATTTAACAGAAATCAACATTTGGGTCAAAAGGGTAAAATCATCAACTTCAAGATATGGTCAGTTGAATAGTGGACAAGACGGTAAACACGTTAAACATTGTCATTATGATGATAAACAATTTAAATGGCAACACAATGTAACTTTATCAGCATCAAAATCATTCCCATCATCAGGTAAACAATTTTATAATTGTTGCTGTTGTACACACGGTGGTGGTGGTGGTGGTGGTGGAGTGGAAAATTAATGTAACAGTGAAACATTAAATATGAGATAACGGTTTACTCCGGAAGGATCATCATCATCATCATAATTAACATTACGAGGACGGTACCAAGTTACCAAAATGATATAAAAACCCGTTTTCTAGAAAGAGAAAAGAAAGAGAAAAAAATTAAATTATGATGAGAAATGAAGTTGTGGGAGAGAGAGAGAGAGGAGGTTAAGGGAAAATGATTGGAAGATAACAGTTAAAACAGTGATGATATTTGAGCGTGCAGACCATTGGATCTTGAGGTCACTCAGTTACACCGAGTGAGTGAGAGAGAGAGAGAGAAAAGTGAGCAACCACAATCATATTATTTTTCTTTTCATCTTTATAATTCCTAATTCCTAATAACTTTATATCTTTTTTCATAAGAAAAACTGTTTTCTCATTTAAGAAGAAACTGTTACTCGTATTTCAAAGTCAGAAGATAATGAAAAGATTAAGGGGGAAAAGGAAGATGAGTCAAGGAAGTAGAAGAAGAAGATGAGAAGAAAAATATGTATTCATTATTAGCATGATTACTCATTATTTGGAAAATTAGCTAAGCTTTTTTCTATCATCTTTCTCGTCGGCCATTGTTGACCGCAAGAGAAAAACCGGGAGAAGGTGTCAGAAGATGAAGATGATGATATAATAATTTCCATTTTCTAAAATGAATAGAATTGAATTCTTTTTAGAATTTTTTTCTTATTTGTGGAAATCGGAAAAGAGAGAGAGAGAGATAATTGCAATCCAATGAAAAGTAATCAAATTCTGGAAAAAGATCACGTTTATGTCTAAAAGAACGCCAATTACTGGGGGTTCACCTGACTGACCTCTAAAAACACATAACAATAGAAAGAGTTGAATGTGTAATCAACCCAATTAAAGATAATTACATCATATTGAATATCAAAAATGGTTGTTAATTGTAACACACATTTGGATGACAGATATTTTCAGGTGAATATCAAATGGAATCAATTATTACACATCAAATCATCACCAGAAGAGATCATCAAAATAACAATAAATCACAAAGAGACATTTGAATAGGAGAAAACAAAACAGAAGAGAAAACAAAAATCGGAGAATAGAACAAACAAAAGAGAATAGAACATTAAAAAAAAAGACTTACCTTTGATATATAAAGAACGTAAAAAAAAGGTGATTAATTTACTGACAAACAGATTTATTGATTAATTAGCAAACCGGTGTCTGAACAATTAACATGGACAAATCACTAATAACCAGTAATTGATTCACTTGCTAATCAATTCAAATCAATTTAATCCAAAAGAAACATTGAGTAACCAATACAAGTAAATGACACAAAATGAAAAGGTCACAAAGAGATAAACAAAATGTCACCAAACAAAAGAAACCCTACCAATCGAACGTAACAATTCATCTATTTTTGGAACAATTAAAAAAATAACTTAATTCTAATCACAATTAAGACCAAACTTCTAATGTTTGTCATGAAAAGTTGAAGAGCAACTAAATCATAAGAAACTTCAACTAAGAAAATCAAGAAAATGAACGCGGGAGAAAAAAAGAACGACACCTATCGGAGAGAAGAAGAAACTTTTCGTTGAGATTTTTCGTCGAAATTTTTGATTAGTCCAATTGGATTATTCGATTTATCGTTTTCGAGTTGACATAATTACGACAAGAAATGATGACCAGTTTGTGAAATGAAAGAAAAATTCGTAAACAAGTAATTAGATTTGTCTTATATATTCAATGATTGAAGTTGGAAAGTTTCTTCTTGATTGTTGATTGAAAATTCAACTGATTAAAGTTTTCAACAATCAAGTTAAATGGTTGATTCTTAATTGTGAACATTATTGAAATGTAAATGAATTCGAGAAAATCTTAATCTATGTTAGAACTTTTTTTTTCTATTCGAGCTCAAGAATACATGTAATGTTTATCGCTAATAACTAATTACAATCGAGTCAACAATTAATAACAAGCTTTTGATTTGTGAGAATAAATCATGATTAGATTAATTGTATTGATGAAGTTTGATTTTAATTAAAAGGGAAAAGTGATGAAGATTAAAAAAAATAGTTAATTGTGTTCACAACAATCAAAGGAAAACAATTGGGGAAAAAAAGTTTGATTATCACAATGACGACAATATAATTTACACAATGAGAAAACAATTAGATTTGGATTAACAATAACAATTAAAATGATAAATAATAATCATACAAGTGGAACAATTAACTTGATCGGTTCAATGAATCCTGATGTTGACCAATTGTTTATAAACAACAATTAGTAAATTGTTGCCTGATAATAACGATGATAATGATTACAACATTTAAATCAATTGCCGATTTAAATTATTAATATTATTGATCAAACTATTAATAAAAACGTGATTGATTAAATTGAATAGACAAACACAATCAAATTAAATCAATCAATTGAATTAGTTATACATGATTTCATTTTTAAACCATGTTAATCAAATCAATTACTATACAATTATTAAATTGTTACATTGGCGATGAAACCAGTTTACAATTAGCCATTAGTAAATTGTGAAAAATCAATCAAGTTACATATTAAATTTGATTGTTGGTTAATCTAATTTTGTATTTTCATCCCAAAGTAAATTAAAAACTTTTTTTTTCATTAATTAAATTAAATGTTGTATCAATGTAACACTATTGATCATTGTACTAATCAAATTGTTAACCAAAAGCCTTACAATTAACTTGATATTAAATTTTATCATTATCATTATGAGGCTTAATTGTAGTGGTTGATTATAATTAAATGTTAATCATTGATTTACGTGTTGTTTATATTAATACAGTTTCATCATTTGATTGTTAAAGTTAATCACATTGAAAGTTATTAATTAAATGTTAATCAGATTGTTGTAATTGATGGATGGGAAAAAAACAAGTTAATTATTAATCAATCTAATTGTGAATTGCGTCACAATTAATGCAAGAGAAAAGTTAGTAAATCTAATTGAAACATTGTAATTAACAATCAAAGTTAATTGAAAAGTCAATTGAATCTGCTCATCATTATAATCTGTAATTGTGTAATCAGTTTTCACGTTGATCATTAAAACAATCAACTGATTGTGAATCATTTGATATCTGTTATTCAATAGTTAACACAATACAATCAACAGCAATTAGTTAATCATTGATAAAGTGACGAAAGGAATAATATTCAACAATTATGATTAGTAAATTGTGAGATGAAAATAGTTTTGTTTTTTCATCTTCAAGGGTCACCAGTTAAACTAAATTGCTACAAGATTAACTTTCTAATGATTGGCAATCAATCAATGACTTTAGCTCAACAATTAACTGATCAACATTTGCGACATGAAAATGTTTACATGGACACTGGGTTGTTGACATTGTCTATAGACAATGTCAATATATTGAACTTTTTGATTGTCTAACTTTTTTTTGCTATTAAATCAACTGTTGATTTGATTTACTACTTCCTAGTAATTTGTTACTTGACAATCATGATGATACTTGATCATCGCCATCAACTAATTGTCATGATAACATTTTTGTTCAGTACTAACAGTAGTCACAATCGATTGATTTTTCTTGATTAAATTTTTTTTTCTCGATTAACAAAAAAAAACTTTCAATCTCTTTCATTCTGATCCATTCTGAACTTATCAGAATGATAATATCTCATGGATTAATCTTATCAGATGAGTAAACAGTTATGATTCACTTGAATGATTTATTAACTGGACATACAATTATAATCAAATCAATATTTGACCAGAGATATTATTATTATTATTATTATTATTGATACAATTTATTAATAGTGTAAGGATCAGTGTTCAATGATATGAAATATTACATGATAACTATGAACAGAATATGATTAGCTGGAAATCACATTAGATATGATTAAAATGTGATTCCAAATGATAATTAATCATAATAGATTACAAGTTAATCTCAAAGGTAGTTTAATCTGATCAGATTATCACAATTTAGATACAATTTGTAACTAAATTATCATGAATCTTGTGAAATTTCAGGTTCTGGGAAAAGTTTAAAGACTCATGATATCAGAGGGAAAACTTGAATTTCAATGAAAACAAATGATGGAAAAGTATTTGAATAACTTATACTCAATACTCAAGGAGAAAAATAATAATATCATTAATCAAGAAATTAACTGTAACAATCAACAAGAGAAAATCATTTAATTTCATCCTGAGCATACATAAAGAAAGACAAATGAAGACAAATGATGCAAAAAAAAAGTTTCGCAGGTCAATTGACCTTTTAAGAAGCGGATACCAAACAAGATGATGGTCATTCTTGTTGACTACTGACCATCAGTTTAGATGGAAAAACAAACAACAGTTTCATCTGATTAAAATCAGAGTTTTTTTTATAATCAACATCAACAATATAACAGAAATGTCAATGAACGTTTAAGTTTTTTTTTCTTTACAATTTAAGCTCAATCAAGTTTACGCTCATTGTAAAAGTTATCGTAGCGAAACAAAAAAGTGAATGTTAAACTAAATTAAGATGATGACAATTAAAGTTGATCATCATTTACTTATCCATTCAGTAAGTGTCACCGGAATGGTGATTTTACTTACAACATACTGACCATGATGATTGAAGACCACAGTCAACAAATTGGTTACCCTTTAATTAACTCGTGTTGATTAATTACTATGATTCTTAAAACTTTTACCAACTTTTTAAATTGTCCAGTAATTGAAGGTTTGGTACAAAAATGATGAAATTGTTGTAATGAATTAATACAAATTGTTGACAGTCAAAAAAAGTTAGTAATTAATATCAGTTTCCAAGCAATTAACAATAGCAAGTATTGAAATTAAACCTTGGCAAGTTAACAATCAAACTTGCAACTATTGATATTTAATTTCAATCCAATCAAACAAATGTATTATTAAATTTTTCATGATACCATCATCAGGATAATGTAATTAAATTTGATTGCTATGTTTTTTTTAGTATATCAATGGTGATACTATTGATAATGGTCATCGGTTTAGCTATTGTTGACCATATGAAAAGGGTTTGGTATTGTTGTTGTTGCAAAAAGCTTATTGTAATACCTTATTAATTGAATGGTTTAGTTAATATTATTAATGGTCAGAAATAAGTTGAAAATGATCATTTTAAATTCAACAATTTAACCTTAAAAATGTTGCGAGGTGATAACAATGGTCAACAATAGACAATGGTCATCGTAAGGTGATAACAATAATAATAGGCTTTTCCCCATTTCCACCCAAACAACAAGGTAGAAACTGTCAAAAGATATAATTTAAAATCTCATCATGGGCTGATGAAAGTTCTGGTCATTAAAGATATCATATTACCCTGAATATGATCACCAGTATGTGTCCACTCACATAAACATCATTATTATAATTGAAATTAAAGATGACCATAAGTAACCTGATAAGTTATAACCTTAAAGGTAACGAAATTTAATATTTAACTTGAGGAAAACAAATCTAATACAATCTAACAAGGATTATATTCACCAATAGATTATAATTGAATATTGTAATCCAATATCACTAATCCATTAGGTTGATCAGTTTAATTGGAATTAATTTTCTTCCAAAAGAAAAATTATCATCAATATCTATTTATATTATGGTTAACCTATGCAACTGAATTAATATCATCCACTAATTTTAATGGATTCCAGGTAAATAGTCACAATTAAAGGAGACACAGGTAAAAGCTTTAAAATTCAATTTAATTGCATTTAAAATCATCAAATTGATAATGAGACTGATAACTTGTTGATATTATCATTTATTGGCTTGCAAATGATTTAAGTTGATTGTAAAAGTTAAATGGACTCATAACTGATCACCATAGGGATTGGAACCAGTTTTTTGTTTGGTTGTTTTTTGATTCGCCTGTAGTTTTGCAAATTACTTGTCATCTTTGTTACCTGTCTGTTGATTGTAATGATTACAGGTAACCTGATGAATTCTTAATTGCTTTGATAATAATCAGCAATTACAATTACCAATCACTAGCACCTTTAACCTTAAATTGTGACGTTGATTGTTAAGATATGAGAGAGAGAGATAATTATTACAAAGCAACTGTAGCATCTTCACTCATCAATTAAAATACAATTAGTATTCATTTAATTATCAAAATGATGATGACTTAATCATTTACCTGATTAGTATTTGATTTCTTTGTTTTTAATCCACCGGCGTAATTAAACTTTAATTGTTTCCACTGGATTTTCAGTTTGTTAATTATCAGTTTTAATCTTTTAAAAGTAAGAACAAGTTTTTCTTGTTTAGTTGTTATATCCAATGGTCAGTTTTTTTATATACTCTAACTGACCATTTTTCTTTGATTAACTTGTTGATTTAATCTTAACAATGTCTCATGAATGATAATAAGAGTAACAATTAACTTTTTCGCACCAATCTCCAATCAACTATTGAACAGTAACAATTGAACACAATGAGAGTAAAGTGACCGCTAAGGTTACATTGTAATGGTCAGTTATTATTACACCTTATTCATCATTCAAGGTGAATATGATAGTTATCATTCAATTTAAAAGGATCAATGGGATCATCATTCTCACCTTTTCATCCCTTTGTCCAGAACTTTTATTTTTTTTTTCTTTCCACAAAAGAAAATGGAAAATTAATCTTTCGTATTAACAATTGACCTTAACATGTATCATCCATCTACCTGTTAATCCAACTTATAGTAATCTCATCATCTTTCATCAATCACCTTTGCTGCTTCACAATCAACTTCCTCTTCCTTCATCAAACAAATAGATGAAAACATTAACCGTTACCCAATTGATGATAAACTATTTCATAATATTTTCAATTCATGTGCCAAAGATGCTGATTAGACTGTTGAGATTGATATTCTCGTTCTGATTCAGCTAATTTCAGATGAATGAAAATCAATGTGAACAAAAAAAACAAACACATAACCATCGTAATCACTTACACACATTTACAATTGAGTATTGGTTGTGTTAAGATGTTGAATATTAGCTAATTACTATCATTTAGTAGCAATTAACTTTGTCTCTATTACGTTTGGATAATTAGCTGGTAACTCATTCATTTTTTTTTTCGTATGTTCACTCAATCGTTAGTAAAGTGCTAGAACTACTAGAGAGAGAGAGAAAAAGTTTTCACTCAAAATTCATCAAATATTCCCACCATTTCTAATTTCATCAGTGACTTATTTCCTTGATTATTATGGTTGTTCAATCTCCTCTGAAGTTTTTACTTACCGATGGCCTTATACTCACCTAACTAGTTACTTGAGGGTGAAAATGATCATGGGAATTTAAATTAGAGACAATTGGTCAAAGTTATCATCAAGTAAATAAACTCACAGGTAAACTTAATTACCATGTAGTTGGTACATTAGTCACCCCGAAAAAAGTAACAAATATTCAGGTATCCAAGTGAAAAGAGTAACAATTTAGTAAGATAATTAAATGGTAATCATAGTAATGAAACAAATCCATTGATTGGACTAGTAATTACTGAGTAAACAAAGATATAATTTTCAGAGATTTATGTATCGCATCATCATCAGGATGAGGATGTTGATGTTGATAATAGTGACAATTTAACAGAGAGAGAGAGAGAGAGAGAGAGAGAGAGAGAGAGAGAGAGACAAAAATTAAGATGAAGAGGGAAAAGTTTACAGGTAAATGATGATGATGAGCTTGTTTTGTGTGTGTTCAACTTCATCAAGCGTAAAAATAATTGCATAACCTTTGAGTTTGTGATTCCAACTAACTACTGATGAAATTTCCCCTTTAACCTTAAATATCAACACGATGATAACTTCCCCTTACAGGTAACATTGTCTTATCAAGTGACTAAAATATCACAGGTAAAACTACCAACAGGTATCCGAGTGAATTTATCTCCAACCATGTGAATGTCCTCATCATCTTTAATATATGATAACAAAAAGTGATCATGTTAACAATTGACTGAGCAAAATGATAATAACTGAATTTTGATCAATTTGATTGGTAAATTTTTTTGCTTCTTCAACACAATTGATTATCATAATCATTTTCCCAAGTAATCAACAACAACAACAGTAAATCAACGGTAACATATTATGACAGAGTATTGAACTTATCACCTTACTGATGATGATCATCATCATCATGTAAGAATAATGGTTGAGTGAGATGAGAGAGAGAAAAAAAAATTGGTACAAGAGAAAAAAAAAGTTCTAATGATAAGAAAAAAATGATAGTTCGAAATGATGAGAATAACAAAATTGATGAAGATATTTTCTAACTAATGAGTTTACCTGAGTTGATGTTATTCAGATTCCCATGAAAATCATTATCATGTTTGACCCCTTGAATAGGAAATCTCAGTTAACTGTAAACATTGTTTACTCTTAATGTAATAACTGATGAAAATCTCATTACCATGAATATTGAGCTTCCTGAAGTGGATTTTCATTGAATTTTGTGATGAATTTTTTCAATTTTTTACTCAAATTTATTATGATTCTCATTCTGAGAGCGGCCAAAAAACTCATAAATTGTGACAATTAACTTTAATCATCTTCATTGAACTTAACACACACACACAGTGAGATGTTAATTATAATCAAGTTAAATCACCATGAATAATTGGACGCAACTAATTTAAATTGTTTGCTATTTAAATCATCAATTTGATTCAGTTAATCTATTGATTGGATTAATTCTTCAGACAATTAGTAAATTGTAGTTTTACTTGTTGATTTTTACTTTTTTAACATCGCTAATTGTTTCAGCCCTTTAGTCACGTTGGTTGATTAGCATTAGAATTAACAATCTTATAGTTTTTTTCTGGTTCCATGATAAAGAATCATGATTGGCATGAACACTGAGAATAAATTAATTTTTTATTTGTTTGGTTGATCATTTGATTGTTTAATCTGTAATTTGATCATTCAGGTGAAGGTTAATTGCTCTAGAAAATAAATTGTCTCATTGTTAACAATTTAAATGCTTCATTTGTATCATGATTACATGGTAAACATATTGGTGCATATTAATGTTAACAATCAAGACTATGAACTTTAATAGTAACAATTAAAACATTTCCAATAGTAAGAAATTGAAAATTAGATCAACTTTAATTGTGATGACTAACCAACGATACAAAATTTTCATTTCAATCTATTATTTTAATTCATTTGAAAAACTGACAATTAAACTGATTGATTGATTGCTGAACCATTGATCAATTTAATCTGAATTGAATTTGACTTCGGTAAACTTTGACTCGAAAACTATGTGATTGTAAAATGAGATTGACTTTTAAGTTAATTGTTACAATGATCAATATCTAATTACAATCAATAATCATGAGACCTTTGATTGTAAGATGAGTGTGTAGTTGCAACACTGAACTTTTTTCAGAACTTTTTTACCCTGGCACTGAATAGCTCTGAATACAGGGTGATGGTGATAGATACAAACTCTAGGCAATTTATGAGACTCTAAATTAATATATTTTACAAACAATTAGCGTGATTATTAATGAAAAGGTTTCAACCTTGAAAGTTTTGCAGTTCAATTCAGACAGCACCATGTTAATCATTATTATCCCATGAATGATGATGAAAGTAATTGTATCATTTACTTTCATTATCATTACAATATAAATAGTTAATAATAATTAGTTAACAGCTCAAGTGAAAAAATATTCAACAATTTCATCACATGTTAATATCATCTTCATGATGGTTAATGATGAAATTCATTCATCAACAGAATCCACAATTTTAAGGTGATTGGCTCAACAATCTACTTGTGAACAATTTAATAGCATGGTAACAATTAAGTCTTTTCATTTAATGAAGATATTAAATTCATGTGAAAACATGGGAATCACAATTAAATTCAATTCTTTGGTTTTTTTCCTTATTCTTTCTCGCTGATTGTTACATGAGGACAATTAAGATGAAATCATGGTGAAAACAGACAATTGAATTTATTGTTGGTGTATTTTCATTTTCAAATGATGATTTAATTAGTAATATATAATTTGTGAAGTTAATTACATTTGATTAGGAGACGATTTGCAAAAAATCACAATTGTTTCATAGCAATGAAAATTCAACAATAATAATAATCAAAATATTAGCAAAACAATTAAGTGTAAAGGATTAGTTGTGACTTGAGGTTAATTTGGTTCTATCACAATTTAACATTGTAGCAGTTAATCAAACGAAAGATAATTAGTATAATTAGTTAAATTGATTGGATCAATTGAGCAAAATTATATCACCATCTCAATGGTATCAAAAAAAAACAAAATACAAGAGAATTGATCAAAAGTCAATAATAATTAATTGATAAGCAATCGATAATTAGAATCACTAAAATATAGACAATTAGAATTGAATTTGTTCAGGTAGCATGATAATCAACAAGATGCCCTTAGGACTAGAAAACAAAGAGTACAAGAAAGATTCTAGCTGAGGAAGATGATCAATTTGATTGGGAAAATAGAAAGAGGAATTAGTTAATTAGCATTGATTGTTAGTAATCAACAAGAAATCAGTGAATATCAATGTTGATTGTTGATCATGCAAGTGAGTGAAGTTAAAATCAGTAATCCAACAATATCTCAATGTTTTTGTGTCCTATTAACTTGGAAAGTTATTGATAATTACTTAATCATTGATGATTGTCTTGTTGTGTTGCTGGTCTTAATTTCCGTTTCCTCTGTTAGATTTACTTTGGCTTTGAGTCAAAAAAAGAGATGATGATGGTAACGATGATAATATTGATGATTGGATGACAAAGATGGAGATGAGCTGATGATGATAGACATTTACATAGGATGGATGAAGATGCAGTTGAAAAATTGATGATAATCATTAACCATAAATCATGTGATGAAATGTTTCCCATTGAGAGTAGTGAGAATGAAAAAGTTTTCTGAATGAAGATAAAGAGATGAAGGAAAAATTTTCATCATCAAGAAAATCATTTCAATGTCATTTGTAAATTGGATTTACAACGAAAACAACATCATATTAGTAGATTAGATTACGTTGTGTAGGTGGTGGTGGTAGTGGATTAGAGGATTAGTGAAACAGTGATCAGCTTCAAGATGTAAACAATATAATCATCATCATTATATAATCAATCATTTGCTGTTCCCATAATTAGACCTGCACATTTTTTTCACCAATTGAAAGTTTTATATAAAACTAATAACAATAATTAATCATCAGTTAATTATCTATTCTGATTGGCATAATCAGTTCAGCGGTTATCAATGAACTAAATTAATCTTAGCCTGAAATAAATCATTTCAAATGTGATGACGATATTAAAACATTTCCATGAATAAAACATGATCCTAGTAACGATTATAGTTGATTGTTAGTAATTATATATTCTTTATATAAGGAAAATATTTCGAGTTTTGGTTAATTAGTCAATTGTTGGGTTAGTTTTTCTTTAAATGGTATTGATTAATTGTTGAGAGTTACCATAGAGCTCGACGATCTTTACAAGAATAATGGACCAGGTCACCATTAGGATAACGTAGAAAGGCACTAAAGAAGGAGAAGAGAAAAGGAAGAATAAGAAAGTGATAAAATATGATTATTATCATCAAAGTTCCCCTGAAATTCAATTCAATTGATAAATCATAGCATCGATACTCATCCAGTTTCATATATCAATAGCAAATTCAGCTTACAACTGTACTCATTTTACATGAATGAAAAATATATGAGAAAATGTTCCTCATGATTGAGTACAGATTCAGGGCATTAATTATAATCATTAGAAGATAATATCTCTATTTCCATATAATACAAATTGTTTTCTTATTCTAATTGATGAATTATTTATGTTAATTGAACATAAATGTGATAACATAAAGTAATTTCAATGTTAAATAATGATCATTTGATGTAAATTAGTTCACACAAATTGGTTAGATTATCATGTAATTGATGTAAATTGAATACACACCTAGTTCCAATACGTTTTTGACATTCTTTACATTTATCTGAATCTTCAACGATAATTTTGTACTCTTGGTGTAATTTAAGTCTTGCTTGTTGGACGGCCAAATGTTGTGATAACAATAGATTACGGTACATAAGGCCATCGTGACGATCCTTAATTAAGTGCATAGTAACGGTTTCGAGGAAAGATTTAATTGATATAATGTTTATGGTTGAAGGAAGGCTGAGAAGAGCACGAATTGGATCAATTTTGGTTGCATGGATTTTCAATAATCTCAGAGCTTCAATGATATTTTCTTGATAATTTTCATCGGTAATCTCATGATGCCAGGAAGATATTGATGAGGTTGAAGTGGTTACCGATGATTCCGAAGGTTGGTTCACATAAAGATTCAATAATATAAGAAATACCTGTAACAAGAAAGATGATTAGCAAATTTATCAGGTAAAAGTTGAGAAAAATTTCCATACGAATGAGTTAATCTCTAAGGGTGTGAATTTCATATCCACTTCCGTGTAAATCAATGAAATATACACACGGTGGGTTTTCTTGTTGTTATTTGATTGTAATAATTACTACACAACAAGATGAGTAAGATGATAAGAGAAAAAGTTTCTCAATCTCTAGGAATTTGGGAAAAACTCACACACATACAAATCTTAGGATGATGAAAGAAGATTTGAAAGGAATAAGATAATAATAAAACTTATCGTGAGTATTTCATCAATTTATTGAGCCTCATCATTCATCATACAGAGGAAAGAGATAAAAATGATGAAGATAATGATGATGAAATAGATGGGTGCAATAGACAGGGTTCAGGTCAAGGTTAAAAAAGTGAATCGTGAGTAGGAAAGTTTCATGATAATGATTATCTACTTGAATGTTTCAGAATTTGAGAAAAAAAGTTCTCTCTCGCTCTTTGAAAATATATACTGAATTTACAATTGAAATGAAGATGAACTTCAGATGAAAGTGATAGATATTGATGATAACTGTCGTTGAAACAATTAAGTATAAGATTAAATCAATAATACCATGTTTGATTAGCCAATTACAATGGTGAATCGTGGGGAGGGCAAGTTTATCAATAATATACATTAGGTATAAATCTGCAGGTTGAAAGCTATGGATGTGAATTATAATTGATGCGAAAATGATATTAACCTGATAATCATGACAATTCAATAGCAGTGATGGCGATTGAAGTTTCAACTATAGGTTAATTGTTGATTCAAAAACATTAATGATAATTTTCATCATCATCATTAAGAATTACCTTCCTATGATATGATTAGATGTATAATAATCTTGATAATGAATATAAAATCGTTTCAGTGACTCTGTTTTTTTTGTGAATGATTTCAATAGATTAAAATTGTTCATCAAGCTCATAGTTAAGACTCAATGATATCTTGATAACAAAAAAATAGCATTTATAGTTTGCTGCCTAAGGGTAAGAATAATGATCATTTGCATGATTAGAGATAATATCTACTATTGAGATTAAATTATTAACAAGAAAATGGAAGCTATAACATAGAAACCTTGAAAAAGGAAAATAATCACGATGATAAATAGCAATTAGAGAAAGAGAAAGAAAGAGAGAGAGAGAGAGTAAGCGAGTGAGTGAGTGAGAGTGAAAAATTTAACAATTTCAAGTGTTTACGAACGAGATATAATCTTACTCTCTTACCTGAGAGACATCAGATTAGTTCAGATTAACCAATCTACTGGGGATGATGATAGTGATTCAGATAAATCAAAAGATTAAGGATTATGTAAGTTGGTGAAAAATTCAAGGATAACTAATTATTAATCTGAAAGGTATTACTACTCGTTGAAAAAGGACAATAACGTGAACGGTATTCAAGTAAAAAATAAATACATTGTAATGACCGTGAAGATGAAAGTAGACAACTGATAAAGATGATGATCAAGATAAGCTAAAAAAAGAGTGATGAAGATAAACATTTACTCTCTCTCTCTCTATCTTTCAATCTCACAGTTGATCATCTGAAAACTCCCAATAACAAATAATCAGGCAAAAACTATGCTGGTCTAAATTGCAATAAACATTGAGAATCTTTGAGAAGCATGAAGACTTTCAGATCCTTATTCAGATTCATTAATGGTGCGGGATGTAAATTCAGAAAAAAAGGAAATATCATAAAGGTAAAGGTAGATGGAGGGTAGCAAAAGGTTGAAAGCCTCTTAATTAGCATCTTCCATGTCAATAAAAATCATCCCATCTCACGCTTAGACAAGAAGATGATCAGGTAAATGATGATAGAGAAAGCGAAAGATACACACACAGTAGATACACATATTAACATGATAACAAGGTGGGCTAACTGAGGTAAAGAAGATAAAGATTAGCATGAAAATTTTTTTTCTTCTTCTTCATTCTTATCCATATTATTTTCCGATAAGAGAAAAAAAGTTCAAATTCTCAATTGAACATGAATAACTTCAAGGTATGTAAATGGTTTATCTATTTTCATTTCTGTGGTTCTCTTGCATCTAATCTGCATCATTGATTAGGTTAATCACTGATGAGATGCTGACAGAGATCATGATTCGGAATAAAATATTCAACAGAAAAAAAAACACTGAAACTCAGTATTTTTCCATATATTTTTTAACTTCATTTTTCCGTCATCATCATCAGATAATAGTGAAGAAGAAGAGAAAAAAATTTCTAATCTTAAATCTGTCAACTCACTTTGAGATGTTATTGTGAATTGATGTTGATGACTTTCTGAGTCTCTACACTTTGGTGAAACAAAAAAATCTCTTCCTTTTAAAAAGCAACAGGGAGAAACAGTTAGCAAAATAAACTGTCCATCACTTTGTGAGTATCTATCTGTTTTTTTTTCCTTCCAACCCAAACCTGCATCACTTGTTTCTACCTGTAACTTTTGACTTTGACTCTTAATTGGTAAAATTTATGAGTAAGATTCAAATTACAGGGTTGACTGAAGGTTAATCTTTGCAGTGAGCAATTTATTTGACAATGTCAATGGCATTTGATTAGTTGTAGTGCTGATTGTTGATCAGAGTCTATACTCAGTAATTTTTGTCTGCTCAATATGATCAATTGACAAGGTGTGAATCGGAAGTTGCTAATGATTAAGAAATCGGTGAAACTTACATCTCTATTGTTGGGATTATCTTTGCTGTAGACTTTGATACAATATTGTTCCGCTTTATTATAATCTCTTAAGTAAAGAGCATAGATGGACAGAGCATCTTTATGGTGACCCATTTTACCGGAAACTATGGCTCGTTCTTCCCAAAGTTCATCGTTAAGTAAAAATATTGATAGAGTTTCAGTTGAGTAAAAGTCTGAAGTTTCAAGAAAAGTGAGCAATTTTTTCCTAATCAATCCAAGATCACCAGGTTCTTGACCAGCAGGTAAAGGTAACTGTCCCTCTGGAAGGGAAACTATATATTCTTCACGTAAAAATTTAACCTTTTCTCGGTATTTGTTTGCAAGAATATTATGAAATGTTGGTGTTCTATCCTTCCAAATTGATATTATATGTTCCAGGTAAGGGATTATAAGTTCAGGGCAAATTTTTTGTAAATATTCAAGAACAGCGTCACGAGGAAGTGTTTCCGTTTCTGCAATATCTTCACTGAAAATACGTAATCCGTCCAATGGATGATCTTTCAATACCCATTCAGCATATTCAAAAATAAGAGACAAATTAGATTCACCAAGATGCTGAAGATACTGAATTGTCCTTTCGTGACCAGGTAACGATGAATTTGGTTGTTTAGCTTGGATAAATAGTAAATCTAATGCTTTCCTATGTAAACCTCGGGTTTGATAAAAAATAATTAAATCGCCATATTTGTGATATCTTTTTAGCCAAGTTTCACTTTCTTGTAGGTGACAATGATTATCAGGTAAACGGACCAATGAAGAGACCAAACCATCATTTGTTTGTAAATAACATTTGAGTAAAGTTGTATCAACAATTTCCAACAATTTATCACGAGATTTGAGATACTGTTTAAAAGATGGAGATGAATTTACTGATGATGATTCACAATTAGCTGATTGATTGTTTGATTTATTAACATTGTTAGTATAACTGGAAATTGATGATATGGTCTCACTTTCTTCACTAAGTTTTTGAAGTTTTTTCCTAACTTCTAATAGATAATCAATTAGGGCAAAAATTCCAGCTTCAATATCGGCTCCTTTAAAGACTGGTGGTTCATGGGGATATTCAAGTTCATTGCGAAAATCTTCCGGTAAAAATCCTGGAAAAAATCCAATCACAAGAGATGGATGAGTTTCGAGTTTAAGAAATAGATCCATTGCTTTAACGAACTCCTTTTTACAGAAATAATCAAATGCTTGAAGATTTTCAATCTGACCAATGATCATTTCTTTTCGTTTAATTGATTCCGGTGCATCTGATTCAAAATCGGGCGATATGTTGACTAATTGCTTGGCGAGGTCGAACTCTTTACTTTGGATTAGTTGTGATGTTTGTTGATCAATGGGTCGAGCAACTAAACAGTATAAATCTTTGTTCGAGCAGACAAAAAGGATTCCTTTCTTGTCCACACAACGGATAAGATGTTTGAGTTTTCCCGTTGCTCCGCTGGTCAGTTCATCGATTCGCTGAATGGATAAACGAGGTTGAGCTGTTCTAATCTCGACAACATTATTTGGTAAAAGAGCTATCAGGTAGGGAGAATCTTCAACTAATCCAAGTGGACAATCAGACCAGATAACGGGACATTTGAGGATTGATTTTGCATCTTGTTCGAGGAAAAATGTTTTCTCATCAATTCCAACGGCAAAACGATCACCCTCTAAGGAGGTTAGTAAAGGTTCAGGATATTTTCCTAAGGGAAAAAGTTCAGTTTTTTCACCAGAAACTGAGATCATACAGTATTCATTACGAAAGCCAACACATAGTGACTCTGAACACCAGGCAATTGCTTTTGGTGTATCAGGAACATTAATATCTGGAGCCAATTCCAAGAATTTATCATTTTTCCAATAAAAAAACATCAATTTCCTCTTGACAACGACACACATTCTCAAAGTGTATTGAATATCACCTAAAAGAAAAATAAAAAAATCCAAATGAATAAGAAGCGAAATGACCAAAAGCTATTGTACAATGTAAACAAAGTAATATGATTCATGGATATAGAGTGGAAAATATGAACATTAATCAAGATCAAAATTTCATTATTTTGACAAGATGCTTGTCACCAGGATGAAAAACACCCTACACATCATATGACAATCAAAAGACTAGAAGCGCAACAATAATGGGATAAGTTGGAAATGGATTAATGGATAGAAAAAGAGTTAATAATGTAAAGAAATTGAAAATTTCATCATTCTAATAATATCCTGAGAAAATGTGGATTTTCTTTCCATGAAAGCTTAAGAATAGAAAAGAAAATAACTTTTGAATCCATGAAGCAAGAGAAAAGTTAAAATATAAACTGACCAGTTAGGGTTTGACATTTGAGTACATTTAAGACAAAAAGTGTTGCTCCTTTAGTCTTATGGAGACTGGTTAGCAAAGGTGAGACCACTTTATCTAGATCATGAACATTAACCAGATTATCGTAAAGACTGATGATCAGATGAAATTCAGGAACTCCAGCAACCTGAATGATTGGTTTCTTAGAGAAAGCTTTGTTTGCTCTTAACAGGTGAACATCAAACTTTAACTCTAATTTTTTCATAAAATTAAGAGGGAAAAGAAACATAACAACAATAAGATATTAGACTCATAAAATGAAACCACACAAAATTAACTAATTACCTTTAGTAGGCTTAAGAATTAACTTAAACAACAATAGGTTACCCTGTTTGGTTCCGACAAGTAGATGATCACCATAAGCGTGCATACACTCAATGTCCAAGGGATAGTTTTTAAGGATCGAAGTAGTCCTGTAAATCTCCAACATATCACTTAAAAACCCCAAAAAAATTCTAAAAAAACAATAGAAAAAATTGAACAAATAAAAACAAAAAAGAATAGAAAACAAATTAATTAACAAAGGAATAAATTTTCTTAATGAATCATTTTTTTCTCAATCAAAACAATGAAAAATTTTCTTTTGTTTATAAATCAAAAGCCTAACATCATATGTTACAAATGACGAAAACGAAAGTAACTCCATCTCTTGACAATCGAGTAAACTAAAAATCGAACTAATTTCAAATCTTTTCTTTTTTTTTCCATTCCAACAATTAACTTTTTTGTTTGTTTGTTTTCTTTTTACTGTGTTAATTAATTAGTTACAATTAATTCTGTGAACAGATTGTTTTTTTTTGACAAGAATAGAATAGAAGGTTTATTTTGATGGATGATTAACTGTTTTTAGAATGTTATTGTTTAATTGTGATAAATAGTCGAAGGTTAATTGTGTTTCTCTTTGTTGCATTATTACAATTTTCATTGATTTTATTTAATTTTGTTTCTCATCACAATCAATGACAATCATTAATTACCAATTGATCATAGAAAACAATAGGAAGCAAATTTTGATCAATACACGAGTACAGAGATAATTAGACTGATTGTTATTGATCATTTAGATTTACAATTTACTTGAAAATAGAAGGCAAAAAAAGTTAATTATCATGAAAGGCTTAACTAATTTTCTCGGTAAGATTTTCATTGATTTACAATTTTCTTCGATCTGTTTGTAATCCATTTTCCTAATTACAGTTACAATTACTTTAATTGTCTCCTCGTTGGTCATCATAACAACAAATGGACAATATAATCCATATTATCCTCCTCAGTATCCTTACTACCCTCAACCTTACCCTCAACCTTACCCTCAGCCTGTGAATCAATATCAAACTGGTGAGTTTTTGTTTCTCATTCAATTTTAATTCTGAGTCAATAAAGTGATTCTGATTAACTGTTTTCAAATCCAGGTACATGTCCAAACGCCTTGACCGCTCCATCAAATGGAGCCTTAGTCTCTGGTTGTGCTCCAACCATCGGGAGTGTTTGTACCTTTTCCTGTAACTCGGGTTACACTTTGTCCGGATCATCAACGGTTACCTGTGTAGCCCCTGGCTACTGGTCATCTGCCGCTCCAACTTGTTCAGCGAGTACAAGTGATTATCTTTGATTAATTAAAGCCCTTTCGAGGCTGAAAAATGCAATTTCGAAGGTTCAAAATTATGAGAAAAAAAAAGTTCTAATTGTAACTTTTTCCCTTTCAGGAGTAATTGGCTACCTTGCTGTTCCCAATAGAGGATTTGGAAGACCATATGTATGGTCAGTATTGTCCATAGATTATTAAATCTAATCCAGAAAAAACCAATCTAGTAATTAAATTTTCTTTTTTCAAACATTCAGGGGATAAATTGTCAAGCTCGGAAATCAATACTCATCAATTAACTGATATTATGAAACAACTATCAACTAATCATCTCTTGCACAGTTAATGTAACTTCAATAAAAGCTTAACTGCAATTAAACAAATTCAATTGACTCATTCTCGTAACTAATATTTTTTCCGATTCCAACCAATAGAGGACGTTTCCGCTGTTTCTATTGAAAAAAGTTTTCCTAATCAATTTGTTTGAACTCAGTCAGATTTGAATCAAAATTGACTAAACCGTTGATTGTTTGAGTGCAATGTTACATATTATACATGTATTTAATTACAATAAACATTAATCATCATTATAATCATATTATAATATATTTACGTCTCTAAGTAAGACGAAACTAATGTGATTCCTGGTTAAAAGTTACAGTGTAAGTTAAATGTAATAGGTTAGATTACATTCTGATCATAATTAAGGTAATCATTGAATCAATCAATGAATTAAATATGACATTATTATGAATAGTAGACTGAGATATGATTACAATAAGATGAGTGAAAAAAAAGTTCACATGGTAACAATTTGTTTGTACTATTTTTCCCTGTGTCTGAGTTATCAAATTTCATATATGATGAACAGACTATGATTAGTTAATTACATGATTTAATTAAAGATAATTGAGTCTGAAAGATTTACAATTAGCTAACCTTGTTTGTTGCTACATTTATTTGTATTTGATAGACACAGTTATTAGTATTTTTCATTTATAAATATTACAATTTAGATTGAAATGAAACGAGATAATTAAAAAGTTGATTAAATAACAAGTTATTTCAATTAAGATTCTTATTAAAATGTAACCAATTTTTGGGATTTTATTTGAAATTTTTGATTAATTTGACGAAAAAGTTCAATTATATTCATGGTAATCCATCAACTCAGAATCAAGATAATCAGTTACATAGTCTTAAATTGTTATTATGAGACTTTCAACTCAATACAATTTGAAACAATCAAGAAAAACATGGAAAAGGACACAATGGAAACTCATGTAATAAGATTCATGATAATCTGATTCACAATTGTAGGAATTGAGGAAAAAGGTAAAGTAAGTGGAAATTCAGTGATATATTTTTTTCTTTTGATTTTGTGTCTTCAATGAATGTAAGTTAATCCATGAGACAATCGGACATTGGTCAAGATTATGTGAGAACAAGAAAAAGAGAAAAAAAGTTGAAAGTAAATATTTGAATTGGGAGAAGGAAAAAAAGTTCATTCAAAGGTTCAGAGTAAACAGAATTGGGATTGGGATCAATGGACATTGACATTGAAACTGACCACTACTCATCGAGTAAATATCAGTGACATTTAATTTAATTCAATTGAATGATTGAATTAACAATCATTAATGTCAATTTAAGTCAAGATAATCAATGATTATATTTTATTCTCATTCGGTTTAATTTGATAATCTCAAGTATCTATTATCAAAAATAACTTGATATCAATGCTAATAATTAGTCAACTTAATCAATTGAAATTGCATTAATATTTACCTTCAATGAAAAGAAAGACCTTTAAACAATCAAGATAATTGTTTTTCAGTCTCAATATTTAATCAGCTTGATTATTACCAATTAACACTGTAAACAATTAATAATAACACAAATTGTGATAGACACTTTGGTTGATAACGATTCACCTTAACGAGAATTTAATAAATTGGAATGGGAAAAGTTTTGATTAACCCAATCAACTATTAGTACATAGAAACAAAAAACGTTTTCTATTAATAATTAACTAACTAATTAGAAAACCTTATTACTGATTAGCTGGTTCGTTTATAGATGTATCAATATATTAAATTTAATTACATTTAGGTAACAATTAAATGAGAGATCCAAGAGCAAAGTAATGGATTATGATTTAATCTGATTGCCCAATACAAATGATTGATAATTAACGTTTAGGTTAATGATATTATTACAATTTGAATTGATTGTGATCACAAAGTTACTGTTGATTTAATGACGATGATTAAGAGATGATCAAGTGCAATTAAGATAAATTGTCATGGTTTCCAATGATAATTCATAATAAAATGAAAATTTATATGCAAGAAGAAATCAAGTGAAACCTAATCAACTTAATTCCTTATAATAAGTGTTAATCACCAAATAATTTAATGATTAAAAAATGATTAACTCCAATTGAATGACTATCAAATCAAAATCAATGGTAATTAAATTGAACCGCCAACTATTGTTGACCATGTAAAGAGGTAAAAATATCAATCATGATGATCAGCTCATTCAATTAAACCTAATTGTATTGTATTGTGTCAATTTGAAATAAGTTAATCAGTGTTAAATCAACAATTTAAATGTCAACATAGTAAATAATCAACGATTTTTTTGATTGGACAAAATTTTGAAAACTTTTCTTTTCCCTCCAAGTGGATTTTGATTGAATTAACCTAATGATGACCAATAACATTCACGACGATGACCAGAGTTCATATTCGAGACCATTACCACCCACGCCAAAGTCATCATCCTCTTTTCATCTTATATCTCGACTCAAAGTCATCCCTGGAATCGGAATTTTATTTGGAACTTTTTCCGGAATTCTATTCGCCTTTAGCACTGCAATGGTTAAATTTCTTCCAAATATCAATCCATTCGAGATACTTTGCTTCAGGTAATGTTAAACAATCGAATTGAACAAAAAGATAAATTCTAATTCTATTCTAATTTGATCAAAAAGCACAATTAAACGCAACAATTAGTGAGGAAACAATTGATTACATTAGCAATTCATCTTCAATAATCATCATCTTAATTGTACCCAAAGATGACAAAAGTTGATCCATCATGATAATAACAAGTTAGTCAAGTTAAAATCAACATTTAACACAACAATCAACTTGAACAATTTGTTGATTTGATTGTACAGTTGTAAGTGTGTATGTATTTATATTGATAGTCAATCAATTGTCACCAAAATGTGAAAAGTTGCTCAGTTACAATTAAAACTAAAACAGGAAACGAAACACTCAACTTGAAGCATTTGATTAATTATCAATTCATATTTATAAAGTTATTAGATTAACAGTCCAACAGTTTACATTTAGTTAATTATTAATCGCTTAAAGAGACAATCAAGATTACTATCAATCAATGTTAACTATCAACAAACTCAAAGATTGTGTGATGATGATCATACATTATAATCACTTGGTAAGGAGCTATAAGTTATTCATTATAAATGATAAAATAATCAGCAATCAGTTAATTTAGTTTATGAATCTATTATATTGCCCTAGAGATGAAGATTACATTTTTTTGTTTTCCCCATTGATTTCAATAAACTAATTCCCTATTAAATTTACCTTTTATTACACTTATTTGATTCAGAATTTAAATCATATCCAAATAGTTAATTGTGGTAGTTGATATTTATAGTTTAATAATGATTATTTGACCTAATCAACTTTTGATTAATGAATTTTGTGTTAATCGAGATGGTTAATTCAGTTTCCTTTGCTACAAATTAAAGGCAATACAAGTTTGATAACTAATACATATGAGGTTATGTTGTTACAAACAAAATCCACTAAACAATTTAAACTTACAAATGAAATGATTAAGTTTGTAAACAATTTGATTAATTAATTGAATTCTCTTTTTCTAAATCATTTCACTAGTTCCTAATTGTTTCCAATTTGATTGTTACTCGTTAGTTTTTCCTATTATAAAGATTTACATTGACATTTTGAAAGGAAAACCATGAAAACTGTTCTGATTATTGGAAAATAGTTTCAATTTATTTAAATTGTATTCATTTGTTTGATAAATCAATTGAGAAAATAATGGAAAACAATTTACTTTATTATTAATAATATAATAGATTGTGAAAATCATTACGATTATCATGATTTACATTTACAACTAAGTCGTTTGTCCTAAAACTTAATCATTTGAGCTCACAATTAAATCAGTTGATTTATCATCTCTAATAACATTTCAAAAGTTTCATTTCAATAATTCACAAATTAACTCAATAAATGAATGAAAAATTATACATTTCAATTGGTTTTCTCGAGCTCCCATCCATTCAATGTTCAATTGCAATTATATTTTAATGATGATTTGATTGATTTTCCAATATAATTTAAATTGTTATCTATCGGCAGTTAACCAGAGCATTTATTACTATCATAATCAAAGAAAGGTCAATGTTTGCTTGATATTAAGGTCGAAATGTTTAATAATAATAACATGATAATGGTCATCGACTAATGGTCATTATCATGATTCTTGCTACCAGTTAATGTTATGAGTTAATTTTTGAACAATAAAAGTACAATAATAAAATGCTACGATTACTATCAAAGAAACAGTTAATTGTCTGTTGTAAATTGTAAAGTGAACAATTAATAATTGAATTGTATTGGTAAACAAAATTCACCAATTTTCAGGCAAATGAACTCAAGGTAAAATAAAACGAGTTGAACAACATAATTAAGATGGTCTCAGTATTATAATTCATCTCGTTTGATATTAATTCAAATATGGAAAATTGAAATTCACCATGATGATCATCATGGTGATGATGAAAATGAATTTCAAGAATGTTGAAATAGTTGCTGACACTTTGATACGTATATTATAATGATGAGAAAATGAGCAATACTAAATAGCGAAACTAACCTTGGGTAATATTAGACAAATAAGATTTTGATAGAGGAAAAAATTATCAAATCTATTATGTTGTTCACGTTCACAATAGACTATTGGATCTTAATCATTACTGTGAGAAACATGATGAAATTCATAGTAACCCTGAGGCCATTAAATGTATTCTCATTTTTATCTCATTATCATCAAGTTGCTCTTGTTTGTTTTGTTTTTCTAATATGATCGACATGAACATGTCACTTCCTCAGTGGGACTTGAAACACGAACTAAAATTAGACACAATTACCATTCACCTAGAAATTGATTATCTCCCAGAAGGGTAACTGTTAATACTCAATGTTTAGCAGCTTGAAATGGTCAAGATGATATTTTTTCAGCTCATCAAGTGTCCGATTTAGGACAAATAAGGCGAATGCTTTTCCTGTGGTCAGTTTTAAAAGTCAACTTTTTTGTTATCAATCAACTGATTATATGAGAAACTGTAATTTCCAAAAAAGTATAATGTTTAATTTGTTTTTGTCTTTCAGGTCGATTGTCCAGATTTTCATCTACCTGTTAATCATTGTACTTAAACGTGACAATATCTTGGGGGTGGCTGGCGAAAGATGCTGGATGAGTGCTGTGAATTTGGTTGGTTTCCTTTTCCTGGGATTGGCTTATGTGGCGATCCGACTCATTTCGCTTGGCGATTCATCGGCGATTATTTTTTCCTCTTCTGTTTATGCTTCCATTTTTGCTCGATTCATCCTTGCCGAACCTTGTAGCCCAATAAACGTGATCTGTATCGCACTGGTCATCTCTGGAGTCCTTCTCATCTCACGTCCAAGTTTCCTTTTCGGTGCAACAGTTTACTCTTATTCAACATTTGACCGAACCCTTGGATTAACCTTATCACTTGTCGCTTCCCTTTCAGCTGCTCTTACTTATGTTATGATGAGGAAGTTAAGGAAAACTGCAACTTCCGTTACAATGTTTTGGTTCTCATTTACCGATTGGTCACTTTCCCTAATTGTGGTTCTTATACAAGGACAGTTAACACTTCCTGCCACAGCTCATGAATGGATTTTACTCATTTCCAATGGTGTCATTGGAACTGGTGGATTAATCCTTCTTGGATTAGCATTAAAACTAGAAGACGCTGGACCAGTTTCATTGGCTCGAACCATTGACATTGTGGTTGCTTTTATCATTCAGATAACAATCTTAAACGACCCAGCACTTTGGACAAGTATCGTTGGGTCAGTTATCATTGTCGGTGGAGTTGGTATTTCAGCCATGAGACACTTTATCATGGAAAAAATAAACGCCATGAGAAAAGCCTCTTCTCTTAAAAGATCAAACCAAAGTATCACCAACACAACAGGACCCCAACTACAGCCCTCACCACCCCTAACAGTGACCTCACAATCACCTAAGAAACGTCAACTAGTACCAACAATCAGCATAACTCAACACTGAACTGAATAATAATAAACCGAATCCATAATCATAATAATTCAACCAGGGAGTTAATTCCTTGTGTACTTTGTTTTATACTTAAATTTATGCCTCATATTTGATACGATAACTGGTTACAAAATGATTTGCTTGATAAGCACAAAAATAGTCAAGCAAGAATTGTAACTCTAACCATCAGTTAACCCACTCCCTAAATCCCACTCTCAATTTGTAACCTTCACCCTAATATTTATTACATGAAAAGTTTTCCTGAATAAAAGTTAATCCAAAAAAAAAATCACAACTTAAACGACAGCAAATTCATTGTCACCTTTGATGTTTCAAATTGGATTTTGCAACTTAATTGTGATAATCATCAAAGTGATCAATCCAATCAATGATTTTAACTTTGTCTGATGAAAAAAAGTTAATCAATGAACTTTAATGATCTTGAAATGGGAAATCTCAATTCTTAAATTGAATGCCAAGAGTTTAAAAGGTAAATCTTCATGATCGATATTTATATCTCATGGATGTTCAGATTAGTTCATTTGTTTCAGCAAACTTGAGATTAGCATGTTGAATAATCAATTTGATTTCATTTCATTGACACCAGTGATTTGATAATTGATCAACTTAATCAGTTGAATAATATGTTGACGACGAAAGATAATCATTTAAATTAAATTACTTTGACTTTAATTGATGACACCACACCTCATGGGATTATCCCTAAGGATCTTTAATCAATACATGAACTATAATTAAATTGATTAGCATCACATTGAAATCAATTTTCATCATTTTCTCATGCAAGAGTTTACAATCCAATCTTAATCATGGTGTCAATGAATTGCTATTTTGCTATCACCCAATAAATCAGATTGAAAATCAATGAAATTCAGTGATACAGTCTATAAATATCACTTCATCACAAGTCTACACATGAGGAGTGAAAAAAATGATTTCAATTATTTATCGTGATGATAATGATTAGAGATACAAAAGAAATCAATCATTCTGAACCAGTCGTTAGATCAAATTATGAATTTTTCCTGAATTCAGAATTTCTGACCAAAAATTCATGCAAAAAACTCAACTTGCTGAATAAATCTTGAGCCAATGTTGCGCATGATTATCGTTCTCCCTGTAAGATAAACACTCTCACTGTTTCTTTTCTCATCTCATAACAATTTTATCGCATTCTCTCATCATGAACATCATCATCATCTCACTTTCATGGTGAAATCTCTATTCTTGGCTTGTTCTCCTTCCTCTCTTCCTCTCTTTATCTATTCATCATTCCCGATTGGAATACAATTCCCACCTCATGGTAAGAGTAAACAATTTTTCTTCATCCACCTTCATCTCTTTGATTCATTAAGTGTAACCTACTAATGTGATGAACTTGAACCCAACCGATTGCAATATCATCTCATTTATATTATACATAATTCAACTGGACAACATTATCATCATCAGTTAACTTAAATCAACTTCATCAAGTGGCAAACTTTATAATTTTGATAATCGATTTTCAATTACTAAACGATTGTCATAATGATTGAAATTCAACGACACTTTGCAGTTAAATTTTATTTTTAATCTCACCATTGAATCTTAATTGATTGAATAGTTGTTGGTGTTTAATACAACATTCCCACTCCCACTATCCCTTAATCCTTAATCCTTAATCCTTATCCTTTCATCACAATGCCTGAGATACTAAATCTTCATAATACAAGTTACATTACAATGGTTAACATTTCCTCTAATGTTAATCTATCCGATTTCGAGGATTTTGTCTCTGGACTTCGTCAGGACTCATTGCTTGAGATTATTTTATATTCTCTTCTCTTTGTTTCTGGTGCTATTGGAAATCTATGGGTGTTTTTCAAGCAACGACAGAAAAGCCAACGTGATGCTAGAATCAATTATCTTCTTCGGCATCTTAATTATGCCGATATGTTGGTCATTTTTGGTACAATTTTGATCGAGATAATCTGGAGGATTACCGTTTATTGGCATGGGGGTGAAATATTGTGTAAAATTGTTTCAACTTTCAGGATATTTTGTGTCTACCTGTCCAGTGTTATGCTAATCTGCATATCGGTGGACAGGTATTTTGTATTTGTCCATCCATTGAGTTTCATTAATCGGGAAAAACGCAAAACAATTTTAATCCATGCATCGTATGTGGTCAGTGCTTTATCCGCTTTACCTCAGGTAAGCTTCAGAAATGAATTATTATTATTATTATTATTTCAAAATAAACAAAAAAAGATTCAACATTGTATCAAAATCTGACCATTGATCATGAAAAATTCAGTAGTTCCCATGAAATAAATGTTTATTTCATCAATTACCTCAAACTTTTTATTCATTTTTTATCCCAACCTAATATTTATCATTCATCTCATTATTATGACAATGATAATGATGATGAAGATGATGATAATTATCCTGTCATCATTACCGATGAACTTTAATTTCTTCATGGTGGAAATGGTTAAATCAACTAATCAAGCAAGAAAAAAATGCTTTGAATTATTATTAACATTAAGTATTCAGCTTAATGAGAGATAATTAATTAATTCATCCAATCATTAACATTTAATGAAAATAAACTTTAATCTTCATTCATTTACTAATTATTTTCATCTTAGATGTTAAAATAAGAAGCACGATTTGATTATAAATCTAATTAATATTATGTTTACTGATTAAGATTGTGAAGAAAATGAATTATCTTTGAATGTCTTTGATTTTCAATGAAAAAATGATAAAATTTCAATGACAATGAATCGTTGCTCAGATTTTCATGGTGAAAGACATGATATATATTTCTAAATGACTTGAAACTTTACCATGAGAAAGTTTTCCTCCCTATTGATAATAAGTCATCATGATCTAGCCCTTGATCCATTATACTAATGATAATTAAGCTAATTTACAAGTTCAACTAATCAACTTAACAATCTAACAATCAAGTATCATGCAAAAAAAGTTCATTAGTTTGTCTAGTGTTTTTTTTCACTCTCATGAACGGATATCCATATATTCAGCTTCATGATTTCACTTAGAATCAGATATTAATTTAGGTGAATATTGAGTTTAAAGTGTTTACTTTTCATGTAGGAAAAAAATGGTGGGAAAAACAGGGAATCTTTAAAAGTGAATCTGATTATTTTCATGATGTTTTCCACTTAAATTTTTTGGAACTTATCATAATCATGATTCAGAGAAGGGGAAAAATATTGAAATTAATGATGAACAACAATCAATCAAGGTAATGAATTCAACTGTTACTTATTATGTTATCATAATAGGAACATGATATTACTCAACATTATAACGATTGAATGTTATTAATATTATGAATTTGGTATTGAAATGAAATCGATGGAGTAAGAAAAGGAAGATGAAGTAAAAAAATTGTTCTAATGTTTCATATTTCGATATTTCGAGTTTTTCAAGCCAAAGGTTGAATATTGGAAAATGATAGGTTAAGGTTTCCATGTGAACATCAATGAACTTCACCTGAACAAGGTTATATGTCCATGGGAATTTTGATCGACGAGGAAATTTGAATTTTTTGCTCTTCCTTTTCTGATGAAAGGAAACGAATACAAGTTTATCTACATGACTGAATTTCCACTGAACTTTTTTTTTGCATGATAATCAACAATTGATACGATTTTCTCTCGACTGTCTCAGGAATGGATTTCATCTTTCACAATAGTTGAAATATCATCAACTTTCAAGGTTGAATGATCATTCATCTTGTAAAGGTGAATGAATCTAAATCGATAATCAGTTTTGATTGTTTACAATTAAGATGTTCACAGGTATTTCTCTTATTTCCTTTGGTTGGTTAATAATCTTGGAATTCAGATTCCAAAGTAAAACACCAAACACTCACCTTGAATCTCAATAGAATGAAAAAAAGAGAGAGAAATAAAGTTCATCATGAATGCGAAACAAAGGAAAACAAGAGAAAATTAGAATTAAATTTAACTAAATCAGTTAATTCTGATTAATTTGCTTTCTTCTTAAAGGTTCATCAACCAGTATACAAAAGATTAACATCTCATTATCAGAGTTGATTGAATTTAAATTGTTCACCAACTAAATGAGACTCATTTGATTATCTCTTTGCTTCATTATCATTCAGTAAAATTATCACTCTGATTACAATCAATTTAATTACTGATTAGTCAAGTATAATTAGTTATCTGTCCACTATAATGAATACATTAATATATCTGCTTATGAGATTGAATTTTGATTGATAATCAAATCAGATTAAATTGTCATCATCCATTTTGATTATTCAAATAGTCACAAAATTGTAAAAATTATTCATATCCTAAAGATGAACAATTAATGATTATATTATGATTAATATTATGTGAAACAATTAATCAAAAAAAACAAAACTAGTCAACATCAATCAGTTAATTATGATTGATGGTTGAATATATTAAAACAATCAAAATGGCAACTGATAATTGTATCAATTTATATAAACAACAATTGACTCTTGATGAAGAAACAAATTTAAATTATTCAAATTGTATCAGAAAAAAAGTCAATCAAAGTGAGCACATTAAATATTACCAATTGTCAAAAGTTTATCATCACCATGATCAATATATTGAGTAACATTGTTCAGTTCAAGTTCATGATATGAAAGTTCAGGATGATGATACATAAACTCAGTGTATACCAGGATCATGTAATTACCATGATAAATTGTTCATGATTGTTTTGCTTCTGAGAGGATTGAATTAAATTTACATTGATTAAGGAAAAATAAAATAAAAGTTCCAACTTTTATTCAGATACATTATTTGAAATTTTTCTCCATGAGAAAAGAATAAGAAAATATCTTTTCTCTATCTCCTGTTATCTGAATCAAGAACTTGGCCTACCATGAAGATATACATGCATTTATATATATAATATATTCCGAATAATTTTAATGTTTATATGATCAATAAAATTGAACTTTTCATATTCACCATGATGATAATGATGAAAAATGATTTACTTATATTGAAGATAATGAAACTGAACATTTGTAAATTATCATGATTGAGTTTGGGAGAAAAAGTTTTTCGGGAAAAAATCTCAACTTTATCGTTACATTTGAATGAATTTATGATTTAATCACATTTATCATGAGAGATCATCAGAAGTTAACAATTTATCTCAATCTATTAATACAGTAGTAACCATTAATTGCAAACATACATAATAATAATGATAATAATTTACCGTTAGATTATAATGATTATATTTGTATTACATTGTTTTTAATCACAAAGTACAGATCGTTAATCATTGATTAGACAAAAATATCCAATCATCATGATAATTAACAGGATAGATTGTCATTGATAAACAACATCAAGCAATGATAAAAGTGTGAAGAAACAATTAAACTTTATCATTTGGCTAATTGTACAAATCAATCAACCTGATTACAATTCACAAACCATTAATAATACGACTATCCGGTTGCTTCAGTAATTGAAAGTTAATCTAGTGGTCAGTTGGAAAGTCAACCTAAATTGTTGCTGCAGTAAAGTTAATTAACTGTCCAGCGATTATGATTATCCTAAATCTGTATGTTTACCAACGAAAGAGTAACTATTAATATTAATAAAAGTCACTCTCAAGAAGTTTGTTTTATTTACATACGAATCCAGAGTCTTCAGGATGAAAGGAAAAAAAATCCACCAGAACTACAAAATCTAAGGGAATTGTCATATCTTTTTCCATGTACTCAGAATCTTATGAAAGAATTTTGTTTTTTTTTCTTCTTCCATGCAAAGAAAAAATTCATTGCTCATTAACATGATAACATAATGGACACTCACTGAATGTCCAGCTGAGTAAATTTCATATTATTCCCTGAGAATCGCCTGAAAAACTAATATATATTAGTTTTGTCATTCAAATGTTTTTGATTTGTAGATTTGAATCTTTTTTTATTAGCCTTATTATTGTATGGACACACTGGAGTGTCCAGTGGGCAAAGCAAATGAAAAATGTCAAATGTCCAGTCAAGCTTATGGTTGCTTTTTTTCCCCTTTGATTTTCATGTGAATTTATATGAATAAAATCAGTCAACTGATGGACTTTTAAATCTAGTATTTTTTAATGTTCTCTTTGTATCGAATCTACCAAATGACCATCTAGATGATGTTTATAATGATGATGATGATGACCATCGATGACCATTGTTATTATATCCATGTTATTGTAACTGTGTCCAGTTTCAACTGAGTCTCTTGTGTCTTTCCAATATAAAGGATTGATTGAGAAATTTATTGATAAATGCTCAGTGAAAGTGTGGGTGGAAATGAATTATGATGAACAGGAAGATGATGGTCAAGAATTGAGAGAAAGAAAAACAAAAAGATTCTTGACCATTGGTTGAAAGTGATGATGGCTAATAGCAAAAGCGGAGAGAAAATTACTGAGAGGGAAAAAAAATGTTCTCAGGTTGAAATTTTCGAGCAACAGAATAGAAATCTTTCATTTTCACTTTATCAACATCACTTTATCATTATTATTATCTTCATCTTCTCATTCTGACCCATATTCTCAATCACTATCATGATACATCCAATGATCATGAGATCCTTTTGGTCTAAAGGGACAAATTAGGATTGTCTTCAGAAAGGATAAGAAAATGATTCCGATTGCAGTAAAAATAAGCTTCTCAACTTTAGGGTAGAGATGATGAAGATGCAATGAGAATAGATGGAAAGAAATTGTGATATTAAGATGATAAGATAATAAAGTTCATCTAAAATCGGGTAGAAAATACATATATTCATCTCTGTGTATTGACTAATCTTCAGAGTCATAACTCTGATAGGAAAAGTTATCAAGTTAATCATGTTGAGCTCGACCATGTAAATCATTTTGTAATCACTTTTATCATTGCTAATGCTTTATAATCAATGTAAACTTGAATATATCTTCAGTCTAGATAATCATTAAATATTAAGGGTGATTATCTGATGATCATGAAATTGGTGATGCAGCAAGAAAACCGAGTAAAAAAATAATAGTTGAATATCATGAAGAGTGATGATGATAACTTAGTTGTGATGTCAAGTTTGTTGTCATTTTGTTGATTGAAAATGGCACAATGATTAAATGTTTACTTAAAAGGGATTGAAATGAATGAAGATGCTCATGTAACTTTTGTTCTTGTTGAATTTTATTCAGATTATTTCATGAAAGTTATACATTTTTAAACAGCACAGCAGAAAAAAAAATTTCTTGTCAACATTAAAAATTGAAACAATAATTTGATATCACAATGAACAATAGAAAGAAAAATAAAATATTATAAACAAGGAAACAGTTTCTAATTTAATATCTGTTAAGGTATGTAAATATTCAGGGGGAAATTATCATGTAAACACCCGGAAAATTGGAGATTGTTGATCTAAGTAAATGAGAAATTCTGAAAATTCTTGGATAATATTTTTCGCTTTCTCAACTCTAATTCTCCCAGGTTACTTTACTTGTCAGGATAATTAGATTTAAATGAACATTTCCAATGATAATAATCACAAATTATTTCCTATTGAATTTGGTTAATGATTTTTTTTTTAAATTTGCGCTCAATCAAAAAGTGAAACTTGTTCGAGAAAACTCGTAATCATAAATTGTCCATGAATTGGTTCAATTTACTTCCTGTATTTTTACAGTTATTTTTGTTCGAGAGACGAGTGGGAAGGTTTGATTCAATTCCTATCACCCCGCCGGTGGGAATTCATTGAATTGTTGATGGATCATCATTTATATACCTTTGAAACTATTTTTACACATGATGAATAAATAATAAAATGGTGAATGAGTATAATTACATTGGGAATTTGATTGTTCTTACATTCAAATTTTTGTACACTTTCTGATTATTTAGGGATCATGATCATGTCATTCATCATGAATAATACTTGAAATTTTCAACCCTTTTGCTTATTTTAACATCATTATTATCATCAACAGTAAATGATTATCCTTGTAACCCTTTTATTTTTCATGAGATGATTTTGTGTATTGACATTCAATTCATAAAATATTAGACTCAATATAAACTTGGAAAGTGTCTTATCAACATGTTTCCAGTTTTTTTTTCTTTCTATTTCTTGTTCTGTAAATTCATGAACGGAATTGAACAAAAAACTGAATTGATCACTTGGTAAATCACTTTGAAATATGTCAAATCAATTCTGTAGTCATTTCCTACTAGAAAACTATTGACTATTAAAAACAATCTTTTATTTACCTCTCCAAATCTGACCATCAACTCAATCCATGGATAACCTTCACTTGCAATTTGTTCAAGTTCAATTATGTTCGATATTATTGTTTCCATGATAATAATAACAAATGAATTCAGTGAGTGGTCAATAGACTCGGAGATAAATTCTCTTTTTTTTCTCCATCATTTTCCAAATTCTATCAGGAAGTGTAGTGTGCCATCCTATCAGCTTTTGGTGACAAATACTTGAAACAGATCATGAGCTATTAGTATCTTGAATGGAACACAAAAGATGAAGAAAAAATTTCAGCTCATATTGTTTACTGTTCAGAGCATACAAATGAATATACCACTGACTGTACACGAAAGTACAGATCGACTTGATGGATGGAAAATATTATTAACTGTGAACGGAAGTTATTAATCGTTTGATTAGATTATTATTTGGCTTATAAGTGAAGATTATCATCCAATAGTAATTGTTATTTAATGGAAGCTCTTTTTTCTTCTTGAGAGTATTGCTTAATTAATAGCAGAGTTATCGTTAGAAAACAATAATAAACAAGTTAAATTGCTCTTTACTGTAAACACTGTTAACCTTTACCAATGAACGATTAACGTTAACGAAAAATATTTCTCACTGTGATAATAATAGTCGATAACATAATCACCCTCAAGAATTGGGTCCAAGTTATAATATTAATAAAACAAACCACTAGCAATCAAGTTAATCTAATGATAAAACAGAACGATACTTGCTGAATAAGGTAAGAATAAGACTGAATAAACTTAGAACATCAACTTGATTTCCTGGTATAATTCCTATGAATTCCCTGAATGCCTGTAATATAAAAGGAATTGTAAACAAGTAACTGTAAACTTATCATGTAAATTTTAGATAAAAATAATAATAACAATATAGACATTACCTTTTTCTTGGTGAAATTTGGTGCATTTCCCTTTTGTTTCAATGTTATTAGTTATCAAGTTTTTATTCAAACCCAGGAAGTAAAACTTTATCATGATCAAAATTCCCATCCCAGACATGATGAACATGTAGTCACATACATGTGAATAAAGTTGGAATTACTCTGAATTGTTTCAACGAAAATGTTCTGAGATTTCACTTTACAATCTCTCAGGGTTTCCTACCTGTAAAGTGGGTGAGATGTTGTTGTTATTGTGGTAGTGATGAGGATGATGATATAATAAGTATTTTTGCCTTAAATGGTGCGTTATAACTTGAATCGATTCCATTCTGACATAATGATGATCGGAGAACTGAAAATGAGATGAAAAAAAAAGTTCTGAACTCAATGAAGAAACAGTTAACCATCATAGAGATTGTGATGAAAATGACAGATATCAGTTATATAAATGATAGAGGATACGGAAAAGGATGTTAATTTTTTTAGATCATCGAATCTAATTGTAAATTGAGTTAGATCAACAAATTGAATCTCTTGCTATTGATATAATCCATGTTTCCATTGTACAATTGTAACTGTGATTTATTGGTAATCAGCCATTTGAACTTGTTGGCTTCAATTTTATGATTCAATAAGTTTCATGATGATAATGATGGTGAGACAGGGTGGATAATGATGTGCTTGGTTCAGTGATGAAAATTTTTCAAGAGAAGTGAAAACTTCATTCCAACTTATATGAGTTTCCTAGGGATTCAGTTTCTATGTAATTTTATCTGAAAATAAGCCAGAGTATAATATGAACATGTTTCATGATTCTCTCAATGTTATCAATTGATATTATCCACACACACACACACAAAGATCACCTTAGATTACTCAGTGAGCGATAATAATTTCCTCGTGGAGTTGAAAACATGGAAGAAGAAAAAAGTTGTTAGTAAACTTTTGATCCATTTAAGTTTTCACAGTTTTGAAACAATCTGTTGTTGATAATAAAAGTTTCAGTTTCAATCTTTGTTGATGGTCATCATCATGGTGAAAGAGTGGACAATAGGTTTGCTTTGTTATGATTATTAAGGAATAATTTTATTCTGTGAATCTCTTGTTAATCTAATGATTTGGATTGAATTGGTCAAGTGGAAAGAGTAACAAAATTGTATCTTAATAATATTATTTTCATTCACTGAACAGTTACCATGAACTGTCATGATTTCTTATGACTCTTAACATGTTAATCTAATGGTCAAAAGTAAATTGTAACCTCGTCATATCTTTACTGGTCATTATTATCAACACCATTATAACCTCATACATAACGATCGTGGTCATCATGATGCAAACAAAAATTTGCAATTCAATTGGAAAAAAACAAACAACCAAGTATAATGGTCAGAAACATATTCTGTGATTTATTGGAATGGTCAGTAAATTGTGTTATTGTCGTCATTATTTACCAGAATCGGTTGTATATCTGAATCGGTATTCACATGAAATGATAGGGAGAAGGTCAATATTTCAATGGGCAGTTTGATAAGATATAGAACTGACCAACTGAATAATTTAACTGATCAACAATTGAATAAGAAAAATTATTCATAAGCATGATTAACATGATTACTCAATGAACAGATAGTAAATTGAATCATTGAATGAGAAAATGTAATAATAGAAAAAGAGATAGAAAAAAGTAGAAAAATTTTATTCGAAAAGTTCTGAACAGATAATATTGAGAACCCGGAAATCAAAATAAATTGAATATGATGGTCAATCGGATTCTCTGATTTTTTTTTCTCACACCGATGACTTATCGTAATTGTTAATAAC
Organism: Panonychus citri; assembly: GCF_014898815.1. Lineage (NCBI taxonomy): Eukaryota > Metazoa > Arthropoda > Arachnida > Trombidiformes > Tetranychidae > Panonychus > Panonychus citri. Next base: position 424,789 of record NW_026515540.1, read on the forward strand.
TTAATATTATCATCGGTAAATAGTAATGAACATAAAAATATTCAATAACAGGGTTCTTACCTTGGTCCATCTTTATCATATTAACTCTTGACCTTAACGATTACATGAATCAGGGTGAATCATTTTGTCTTATCCCATGGTCATCAATCCCCACGATTGATCATTGAACTGTAATATTACCGAAAATAATATGGAACAACAAATGAGCTTAATTTACTTTTGTCCATGAAATTGATTCTTATCACAAAAGATGACCAGTTGACCATTTTCGTGAGCTTTTTTTATCACCCTAATTATATCAATGTATTGATAATAGAAGCTGATAAACAAAGAGCACAAGATCACATACAAGTTATCATGTTATTGGTAAATAAATGAAACATTGACCATTCAATATCTCTCTCTATGAAATCGTAATGATGATAATTATAGCAATGAAAATTGAGGGAAAAAGCAACAAATATAATAACAGTAATTCAATAAGATATTAATGATTTACAAGACATCAATCAACATGATCGTATGATTATAACCTTAGAGTTTTCATTTGAATTTGTGAACTTTTTTCATTTGAATCAATTTATCATAATTATTATCAAATGAACTTTTTTCTTCCGTTTTTTACTCCTCCAACTAATATTAATTTGAGTGAGTCAATCTATCTTCATGAAGTTGAATCAGTTGATTCATGATAATTTCCAGATTGTAGGCATAACATATCTATTAGTTGCATGGAGTTATTATAATTTATTTTGAACATTCTCGAATAAAGGTCAAGCTTAATTGGTGAATTCGTAGATATTTTTATCTCCAACTCCAAAATATTTATGAAAGAACATTAAAACTTTCGAAACATATATTTTAGTTCTAATACCATTGGCGAAATTTCTTTGTCTTTTTCTTTCACCTCAATTCGATCATCAGTTCTTAATCCATTTGCTAATCCAATTTAATTCATTTTCCTAGAGAAACAGAAAAAAAAATGTTACAAAAGTTTAACAATCTAAAGTAAATTATTAGACAATTTTGAGTCTTAATCATCATGAATAAGCTGAGTTATTGTCTCATAGAGTTTTCTGAGAGTCTGAATTGAAGAAAAAGTAATAACCTCAAATAATAATAAGTTCCAACTTTCGAAACTTTTTTCTGACTTTTTTTCTCGTAGTTATCGAAATGACGATAATTTCGAAACATTTTTCTTTATTATTATTATTTTTCCATCATCAGGGCTCAGTGATAATCGTCGCCATCAGCGAGAGTACAAATGTATCACCCTGAAGAGAAATGAGCTCATTATGATTTAATTAATGGTATTCAACCTTGATCATGGAAGAATTTCTAATTGGTTAATTGCTATTGAGTAATTAATAATAGATCATAGACTCACAATCAGGTCAAATTGTATTAATCAATTTCCTCTGGTTGAAGTAGAAAATTAATCAAAATCTTTAACATTGTCATAATTTCATCAGAATTATCGTTAATCATAGAGCCAGAATTTTGTTTGTTTTCTTTTTCAGCGAAAACATTAAATTCTAATTGTAACTCTTTTCATTAACAACAACATCTACAGTTTCCTCTTTCATCATATAGTTTATTAGCTAATTAATTATTTGATTGATTAATCGACTTAATAAATCAACACGATGATTAAATTTTGCTTCTCAATCATGAGCAAAAAATATTTTCTACCAACAATATGAGATTCATGAGAGACAAACGATTCCATTGAATTGATTTTTTCGTAATCATTTTGGTGACAAGATTGTTGTTGATTTTTATCACTCTATTTAATCACCATCATCGTCAGTGGTCATCACTGGTCATCAAAATGTCCTAAAGCCTTGGAGAAACATAAGTTTTTACCGAGTTCAATATTATTGCTTTCAATCATCATGAAAGATTGCTGTCACCATGATAATTGATACAATTTAGATCTCATCTAATCCGATTTGATCTTGACTTTTAATTGTCTAACTAATTATTAATAGATAATTATGAATAAGTCATTTGATTCGTAATCATCTTTATCATAATCGATTCATTATTCATGTTAATTGTAACAATAGAAGTTGATGAACATTGATGATTAATTACATGCTATGATTGGTTAACTGACCACAGTGATTATTAGATTAGTTAATTGATTGTCACGTTTTCAAAACTTTTACAGAGTAAATTCTTTATACGATTACAATTAATCACTTACACTAATTGGTGAAAATGGACGATCGATTAACCATTCATTCAACTCTTGATTTAATCGTGATTTTTTGTTAATCAAATCTAAAGTTGAACTTTTTGATAGCTTGATGTGATTAGATACCGAATACGATAGATACGAAATCAATTTAATTGTAATCAATACTTGGAATTTATTTGCAATTGTATTGTGCTGTGACTCCAAAAACCGTCAACTTTTTTAAACTCTCGTTAATTATATTGTAATTAATTTAGAAAAGTAGAAACCTAATTAACTTGAATTTCAGAATGACTCAAATCTTTTGTGTAACTATCACGTTATATACATGCATCAATTCAGTTCATCGATAATTACATGATTTTTATGATGAATTCATCCGTTTGGATAGTTTTAGACTTCGAAACCTGATTAAGATGAAAGAATCAAATTAGATTATCTGATTAATGGAGTAATTAGATTGAAGATGATATGCAAGCGCAATGGTCAGTTAAAGGATATCGATTGGTCAGAGCAGAGAAAAATATTTTGCATGGTAAAAAAAAGTTCCAAGAGTAACAATTTCTCTTAGAGCAAAATGATTGATCAGGAAATTAATGGTCAGCATGTTTTATATGCTGGTCGATGAATGTTGAAGATCCTAGGACATCAACAGATTAAAATCCCATCATTATGAAATCATCTGAACATAAACATGATGATTAAAGGTAATGTTTTGTTACTTTTGAGACCATTTTCATCAACTAGATTATAAGCCTATGATTTTATCATCATCATGATGTTTGGACAAGAGAAACATGTATCACTCTTGAAACAGAGTTAATGTGAGCGACACATCATGTTCATGGACAGAATTCAAGATACATGATGAAAATGAACAAACTTTCTTGTAGAAAATTGAGTAAAATAGTGACTTTTCTTCACTAAGGTATTGGAAAAGACTTTCAACAATTTTGTCTCTCCTCATGATTTCCCGAGGAAAAAAAAGCTCAAAACAATTAATTCAGCATTCTCAATGTTTCCAATTATCAGTGAATACAACTTGTGAACTTTTTTCGTTTGTCTCACGTCGATTGAGAATCTCATGAATTATAAAAATATTTTTTTCCACTCTTCATGGTTAAGATAAGAGTTCATCTTGTATCGCCGAAATTTTTCTCGTGTTATTCAACTATCATCCTGAATTACTCAAGAGTTCTGAGACTTTGACTAGCTGAATAATAACTTTGCACCATGCAAAAGTAAATTTCAATGAAAATCTTCATTTGTGACAAGATTGATATTGAGGCTTGTATTCACCAACCGTAATTAAATTTGAGGCTAGGTTTAAGTTTAGGTCAATTTAATAAGAGGATCAAAAAATCTTTCTTCGCCAACCGTGATCAATTGCTCTCAGCTCAAATTGTTGTTTCACCAATCGAAATCATCTACATTTGATTTTTGAATTTAGAAAAAGTCATGATCAAAATTTAATCATGACAATTACCACGATTAACTCTTAATTTTGACTTTTCCATGCTTTATTCACTCGTTTTTTGTTTATGTTTTCATGATAAATGGATGATTATGAGTTTGTTTTCAATTTACGTCAGCGCAAAAGACCTCAAAGAAAAACAATTCTGAATAAAAGTGACCATTTTATTGTGTTCAATGATCACAATTGTTTCCAATATCTAGAGAGAGAGGTGTGATTGATGGATCATTGGGAACATCTCGATCGTTGTAATTGAAAGAAACTTGATTTGCTTTGATCCGGAATGGATTCTGAAACGAAAAAATTAATTAGTCAATCTCCATCAATGATATTTAATTACATATTCCACTAGAGATAGAAACTCACCAAAGTGTTGATAATGTGTTGAACTTGAAGAGGAAAATGAGTTCTCAAATGACAGAGGACACCAGAATACCAATAAGGAGTTGGTGCAAGTTCCACTGTAATCCTAGAATATGAAATGATTTTTCAATTATGTACTTAAGTTTAACTTTTAATCCTTTATCTTTTTAATAAAAGTTAGAGAGAATGAATATTACATATTAGATACATTTGTATATACTAGATACATATGCGATACTTAGGGAGCATCATTATCATCAGATCATTATCATTATTATCACGAAAGTGATCTGAAACTTGAATTAATCACCATAATGTGACCTGGCCATAGTCACCTATGGTCACAGTCTCGTTAGTAATTATTCTATTACAAATAGAAAAAAAATTAGTTAATATCAATGTAAAAAATTGTGATACTTTTCACGCTAGCGAAAAACTTAAAATTATAATAGACTTTTTCTGTTTCTTAAAAATTGGTAATCGGTTTATCGGGTTATTCTACCAGAAAATTTCTACTATTTTTTATCACATTAGTCATATGAATGCTCGTTAGTATCAAAAAGGTATCAAGGAACCTGCTTCTGCTAGGAGGAGGCTAGAGGAACTACTGTTAGTGGTGTTTGGCAAAAAGGTACCCATCAGAGTTATAGAAAAATTGTGCAATCTAATATATTTACCATCCCACTAAAAAAGGTGAGCTTTTTTCTTCGTAATATCTCAAACCATAGTGATTCTTGTCTATTCTTTTCAATGTCTTAGGCCCATATTCACCAACCGTAATTAAAAACAGTGATCAACTAATTCTGAGATCAGACCGATTCCGAGTTTAGACTAAAAAGTTGTTTCACCAATCTCGATTAGTTGATTCCCGATTCTTTGATTTTGGGTTCAAATCAAGTTGAAGTCAAATCAATTCAATATTAATTTAATTAGGAAATTGTTCCTGAGGTCTTTTCCCCTGCTTTTTCGTTTTTACCACTAATTTTCAATTAATTTTTTAGCCAACCGATCATAAAAAAACAACAGTCACAACAATAAACGGTCAAATGAACGTGTTTCATATTTGTTCTCCATGTTAGTCTAGCGTTAACATGGTTTAAAAATCAATTTCCATGGTCAGGAATCAGTATTTCCAAGCTCAGTGTTTGATTAGTCCTAGCTAATGAGATGCCGTGGGAGATAAAACTAAAAGTTTTCAACATTGCCCTATTGCTAACCCTGAAGAAAGTGGAAATTTAACAAAAAAGAATTTGCATCTTACCTGTAGTGAAGTCAAATCGATCCACCTTGAGCATTAATAATAAAGATCACATTTTTTCAAGATTTCAGGAAATCAATTCGTCAGTTTTTCTGTGTAAAAGATGGACACATAAGGTATAATCATCCATGTTACTAAAGGATTAACACTCAAAGGACAAAAATAACGATTGTTATTAACTAACTGCAAGGATTAACTTATAACACACACACTGGGTATAAAATTTGATTTATCATGATACAACAGGGAAAAAGAAATGAAAAACATAATTGATGATTATTTTCATAATGAAATATATAGTTTTCAAGTTCAATTGTTCATGAAAATGAATATCAATCAGATAAACAGGGAAGGTCTCATTTTCTGTTTATTTATTTATGACTTTCTTTCACCTTGGTGAGTCTATTTTTCCTTTGCTAATTCATGTTGATCAGATTTCGATCAGAACATGAAACTTATGTAATATTAGAAAGTTTTTAATCAGAATAAAAATGGTGAATGATGAGCCATTGAAATAGTTTTCATTCAACTTTTTCGCTTTGTTCATTTTTCATGATGATGATTTCTGATTAAATTACCTTTAGATTGCTTATCCTTTATGAGAATGTTAACTTCCTACTCTTTTCAATCACAAAGTAAAAAGTATTAAATCCTTTGAATCTCTTGATGAAACCTAATCGGCTGGTCAAGTTTTCTCAATAAGAGCTAATGAAAAATTCTGGCTAACTTATCAGCAGAGTGTTGCTTTTATTAAATATTATCCACCCTGTAATTCATTAGATTAACAAGGGAATAAGAATTAGTAACAAAAATTTTGGTGATCCATTTCTTTGAATCAGATAATCTGGGTCAAACCTTGGAACCATTTAAAGTCACTGATCGTAATGGTCAAGATTTTCGTCCCTTATTCTGGTGAAGGTTTTGATTAAATTTCGAGTATAACAATGAAAAAAGACAGAGTGATGATCAATTTGCTCCAGAAAATGTTCCATTGGTGAAAATGAAACAAAAAACTTCTTCTCAAGGTGAAGTTGATGAAATTCTGAGAGTGACCATAGTCCAGAATATAATACAAAAGCTTATAACCTTATCTCATGGTGGATCAATTATATTTTCAACTGATTAACTTTCAAACATTCAGTTTCTCAAGTATCATTATCATCATTTTCATTGTCATGAACACCATGAACATCATTCAGTTATCCAATACATGAGCTTTTCTTTTACCATTAAGCCTTGAGGTTACTTTTTTCTGGCTAAAAAATCCATACAAATCAATTAATTATCAACAAGACAAATGATCATCATCATGTTGACAAAAATAGTTATCATGCCATCAGTTGAATTAATTAAATTTAAAGTTAATTAGTTAATCGTCTAGTACGAAAAATACTAGTAAATGATTTGCATATGAAAAAAACATTTAGAACTTTTTTATCATTGAAGATAATTAAACTTTTCTTAATTTGTTAATAGTACAAATATTAAAAGTAAATACATCAATTGGATAGATTGGGAACAATACAGGGTGGAAATTAATTCCAAGGGCTCTTATCCATTCTGTAGATGAATAAAATGTTTAATTCATCAGTGTTGACACTCTGAATGATTCCAATGCATGAATATCTTGAAAGTAACTTGTTAATGTTAATCAACAAGTACAATCAAGAAACAACTGATCAACAATTAACACTCAACCTTATTAATCAATTAGATGAATTCAATTGGAAATTGTTTATAAATTGTTCATGTATTGGTAATCATGTTAACGATGATTACCAGACAACGCAATCAAATATTAACATGATTTTTAAATCAACAATTGATTACATGTAAAAATCATACAATTTAGATGAGAGTTTATATCAACCATTAGTTTTGTTCAGGGGAAAAAGTTCATGACTTGAGTTTTCAAACTTGATTTGATCAACAATTTAAGATAGAGAGTTACAGAATGATAATTGGATGAGTTGATGATATTTTTGAATTTCATGGTAACCATGAGAGTTTTATATTACTATCGATAAGGATCAAACTGTATGTATTCATAAGTATGTACATTGTTTATGATTTGTAATGAGAAAAAAAGTTATTCTGAGATATATATACTCATGAAAAGCAACTGAATAGCTTTCATGATCAATATTATCCAAAGTTCAATGTCAGTTGCAATAATAACATTCTGGAACCATAAAAGTTACTATCAAATAGATTCGTTGTTAGTTATTGACAATTTTTCAAATTTTCACGAGGACTAAGTGAATAATTCAGAAAATAACCTTACTAAAGTTTCTAGCACTCAAGAATCAGAGATAGTAGAATATAAAAGTACACAAAGCAAGACACCATCTCTTTCTTTTCTCTTTCTTTTTCTCTTTCTTTTTCACTCACAAACTTTACTAAATCCTTTATCAAAGTACATATGATCAGCCCTTCAACAAATTTCATTCTCATTGAAAGGTGACCTTCATGTTATTCAATCACAATTTACCAATTTCTAAATTTGTTTTAATTAATTCTCAGCCAGACATAAGGGTGATAATTTAATAGCTCATGATGTCTTCATTAACTATTAGGTGTATTTATATCCTGTATTAAATTGTTACCAATTGAAGCCTGAAATTGTAATCCAATTATTTCTAATCATCCAAATACAGAATTGTAACTTTCCTCTTTTTTTGCCTCAACCACTTTCATTAGAATAATAATAATTTAATATCAACAGAGATTATCATAACTGATCAATGGCTATCAAATAATATTTATATGCTACTTGAAGCTTAAATCCGGAGGTAATGAATTCTAATTTTGAAAATCTTATTTTTCATCATGAAAGTATTGGAATACATTAATATTAATAACTTTTCGATTGGTGATAATTTAAAAGAGTAAAAGATTAACATTATCATTGAATGAATTTGAACTGAATTAAATTCCTATTCTCTTGATTATTAAACATTCTAGTTATAATTAAGATTAACTTCTTTCGTTTAGATTGGTTTTCCTGTTAATTTCCTGATTCCAAGTTATCAAAATATTAATAATACAAAGATAAAAATCAGGAAACTCTTAACTCACTAGATTATAATCACAATTAGATTTGGAAAAACTAATCATGGAATTGTTTTTAACTATTCACATTGATTATAACCCATTAAATTAATCGATTGTGGTTAATTAACAATAGTTTCAATTGAGATAGAAACATTGTTCACAAATATATGATAAATTGTTTCTAATTTTTTCTTTCCTTTCCAATTTCCTTAAGTTGTATTTGTCTTTAATTCTGACAATTCAATTGATTGTGCTCATTTACATGAGACTGATTGTTTTCTATGAGGATAATGAATATACATGTGTATGTACATTCATTTACATTCACATGTATTTGATGATAAAAAAGAGATGACAAAGTTTATCACTCTCATTTGCTTAAGGGTAAAGTCAATATATATTTAATAGTATAAACATTAGAAAGCATGATGAACAATGAATATGATGAGGATAAGAACATGGAGATATAATCACTTTCATGATTGTCAACTGAATCGGACAAATACAGGGGTATTCGACTATTTTCGCCATTGCTCTTTACGATTTTCTTTGTAACTGTTATGATTCCTAGAGACTGAAGTGAACTGAAGGACCAAGTTCATTTGAGATTGGTGAGCTAACATATTTGAAGGACATTTGAAGAGCATTTCATCATTTTAATCGTTTTTTTTCAGATTAGGTCTTGAATTTAAAGTCAATTGTGCCTTTAAGAAATCACGTACGAGTGGCTTGACCATTAGTTATCGCTCAAGTTCATACCAGCAAAGTCTCATATCTCTAGGACTTACAGTTACCGAGAAAATTGAAAAAAAAAACATGATGAAAATAGCTGAATATCCCTGTATAAACAATACTATGGTTTATTAATCAACTACTTGGTTGTTTATTGTTGTTTATCATTAGATTATCAGTCATTTAAATGATTATTATCTTATGAAAGTCACTACTTATATCTCAAAGGTGATGCTTGAAATATTTCATCATGGCGATAGTTTTACAAAAGGCTGGCCATTAATCATTAAGATGAGGAACAGCTAAAGACAATGTTATCTTTTTTAGATGAAGATTAAATTCCCACATGAGATTTAATCTTCATTCACTTAGGTAATGATGATGAGTTTTAATTAAATGAATGAATTTCTGATCTTCAGGGATAATGAAGAAAAGTTTTCTCTTACACTTAAAGAATCTCAATGTTTACAATGTCATTTCTCATGTAATTTCTATTGAATTTTGAAACGTTTTCTTTATTTCTTCTAATCCCCTCAAGGCATTTATATTTCACATCGGAAGGCACCCTGATTATCCAGCATTCGCCCAATGCCTTTCTCGTGGTTATTTTGACACCGAATGGAAGGAAACAGTTTACCAGATATTCACCTTATGTATTATGTATTTTGTGCCTTTTTTTGTTACCCTTTTCTGTTACATTCGCATCATCGCTGCTCTTAGTTCACAACGAGAAGTCAGTGAGTATAATTAGTTGAATAATTTTCTTTTTATCCAATTAGATTGAAAAAAAGAGATAAAAAAAGTTCTAATACATTCGTGATGAGTGTAATTGAAATGAATTTAACTGTGGTCTGAGTTATTAATTTTCTTTTTGTTCTTTCATGGAAATCAGATATTACCATGGAAATGGTCTCGGATGGTTCAACACGAACCAATAACGATGGTGAACAACGAATCAATGTTTACCAGCGAGCAGAAAAACGGACTCTTAGGATAACCTCAATCGTAGCATTGGCCTTTGTCTGTTGCTGGACACCTTATACTTTTGTTGTCCTTTGGTTCCAGTTCAACCCTGATTCCTATCGGTCAACAAATAGTCTTATAATGGACGTACTATTTTGCTTTGCAGTCCTCAATTCTGTGATAAATCCTTGTGTCTACAGTTCTCATCTTTTTACCAAAAGACGGGCATCAGCTCACACCGTTAACCACACCCTGAACACCAATAATGCCCCAGGAAATAATAATAATAATAACAAAACCAATTATCTAAATGGAAACAACAATAATCATTCATTGAAAATGAATGGAAGCCAAGTAATCAGAGGAAACAATTTATCTAAAGTTGTATCACGAGAAACATTTTTCTAAACTGTCAACAATTAACTAAACAATTAAACTCGACTAATCTTGCCCATTGGTCAACTAACATTGGGATGTACAATTACTTTTTACACACGTCAAATAACTCGACAAGTAATCAAGCTATTAAGTGCAAACTTCGTACAGTTACTATTGAGAATTGAAGGTCTTCAGAAAAAAGAGTTCAAGGTCATTGCTCGGAGAATTGACCTCTAAATGAATTCCCAGAGAAATTGATCTCACCGATGACCTTAGAACTTTTCAAAAGTTCTTAAACTCTAATCAGTCCAAGTATCGAATTGAAACTTTACGAAACAAATGATGTAAGAGTTATAAGTATTATTGTAATTGATTGAGATTTTACAACAATCAGACAACTGAATTAAATTGATGATGAGAGAAAGTTTTGATTAATTGTTTTATTTTACTCCTTCCAACCAAATTGTATCATAATATTGTTTACTTTTTTGTTTCTTGCTGTTATTAAATCACCAAAATGATTAATTTCACGGTTAAATTTGATTTGATTACTTTAATTATATTATTATAATTGAAATATTAGTATATTGGGATTAGAATGAAATTCATCAATTCCTTTTCCGCTTCCGTTTTTTTTACAGGCAACAACAGCAAACAATTTAATGCTCAATGATTGATTAGCAAATTGATACTAATTCAATTGCAATAGAAAAAGTCAAATTATTCAACAATTAATAATGATTAACTAATCGTTTGCAATTGTAATTTGAATTAAATTAAATGGTTTAAAATTATTTATATATATTTGCATTTTAATTAATCTTCAAATGTATTATAATAACTAATTGTAATCAAAAATGGTAACAATTAAGTTTTTTTGCCTTTTGTTTCAACTTGCTGTTTAATTTATCTTAATTAAATTGTTGATATAATTAAAACTTATTTCTGTTATTTAATTATTGAATGAAAACTTTGGTGGTTATCAAATTAGACTGAATTACTAATTGTGATTCTATTGTTATCATTTGAATGTTAAATTGATTAAAGGTAAGAAATGATTATGAATTAAATTGTATAATAAATGATTAAATTTGAAAGGGGAAAGGAAATGATTTTATTTGATTAACTGGACCAATTGATTTGTTGTACTAAATTAGGTTGATACAAATGAGAGTGATAAACATTGAGAATTGATTAAGATGAGATGATCATTGATTGTATTGTGAGAGTATCGGACAATCAATAGAGTAATCATTTGGTTGATGATAAATGATGATCAAGATGAGATCAAAGTCGATCGAGATACATTGATGATTAAATCGCTGGATGGTATTGATGCTGATGGTAAAATGATTAAGAAAATGTGATCTAATTAAGATGTATTATATTGAGATAAAGATGAAAAAAGCAAAAAATTGATCCAAACTTCAGGTAAAAAGATGAAGAGAAAGAAGGATTTACCATCTTCATCTTCATGAGAATCATCATGCTGATAACTATCGAAATCTTCAGAATCGTATGAGAATTTGAAAGGTTACGTTAGGTCAATGGAACTTTCATCTTTTTCTGTTGTTCGATATTGGAATTGAACCACCGACTATTCTGATCTCTTAGATTATTAAAATTCTGTCTACCTTGAGATGATTCTTATTATCGAAATACTTTTACTCTCGAAATTCCAAGAAATGGACTTTATGGACATTCGAATTGAATAATCGCTAAAAGAATCATTTGATTCACCATTTTGCTTTTCGAACTTAGGAAACGATCCCTTTGATTGGAAACATTTGTTTCGTTGTCTTGGTAACGAAAATCAATCATCAGGTTGCATTCATTTTCTAATTGTTTGGTTTTTCTTTCTTTAATTAACCGGTGAATGTCAACTTTCTTTCTACTAATTAACTGAATTGTTTGTTTCTTTTGCTCTCTCTTTACACTTGATCATCATGTCGATTGATGTTGGTAATCGATGGACTCACCTGAGGAAAATTCTTGGTCGCAATGGTCCATTTTGTCAGAGTGACTATGAACCTGGTTCGGAAGCGCTTAAATTTATTCTTGAATCGTGTAAAATTTTGATTGTTGGCTGTGGTGGTTTAGGTTGTGAACTACTCAAGGATTTAGCTTTGATGGGATTCATGAATATTTCAATCATCGATATGGACACAATTGAGCTTTCCAATCTAAACAGACAATTTTTATTCCGTGAGAAAGATATTGGTTGTTCCAAATCTGAAACAGCGGCAAAGCTCATCAACGAAAGGATTCCCGGTGTTCAAGTGAAACCTTATTTTTGTAAAATCCAAGATCTTGATCCTGATTTTTATCGTGATTTTCATGTTATAGTTTTAGGGCTCGATTCAATTGTTGCTCGTCGATGGATCAACGGTATGATTTGTAGTCTCCTCAATTATGAAGATGGTGTTTTAGGTAAGAGGAGTTTTTTGCATTCGGTGATTGATTTAGACTCAACTGCCTGTTAATTTAATAATATTTGTGCTCTTTACTTTTTCTTTGCAGACCAAAGCTCAATCATACCTCTTGTTGATGGAGGATCTGAAGGATTCAAAGGAAATGCTCGTGTTATCATACCCGGAATGACCGCGTGTATCGAGTGTACCCTTGATCTGTTCCCGCCGCAGATTAATTATCCTCTTTGCACCATAGCCAATACTCCGAGGCTACCTGAGCATTGTATTGAATATGTAAGAGTCTTACAATGGGCACGAGAAAAGCCCTTTGGGGATGTAGCAATCGATGGTGATGATGTTAGTCACATTCAATGGATTTATGAGAGATCAGCTGAAAGAGCCAATCAGTTCAACATTCCAGGAGTTACTTACCGGTTAACTCAAGGAGTAGTTAAAAGAATCATGCCCGCTGTTGCTTCAACCAATGCCATTATCGCCGCCGTTTGTACCACTGAGGTTTTCAAATTGACAACAAGTTGTTGTACTCCCATGAATAATTACATGGTTTTTAATGATGTCGACAGTATTTACACTTATACTTATGAAGCAGAACGAAATCCCAACTGTCTAACCTGTTCTCGCGTCCCACAAGAATTGAAATTTACAATTGAGACTAAATTACAAGAGATAATTGATCTGTTCATTAGTGATGATAAATATTCAATGAAAGCTCCAGGATTGACCACAATGATCAATGGAAAAAATCGGACACTTTATATTCAATCAATTCCATCAATTGAAGAAGCAACTCGACCCAATTTAAAGAAAACGTTGAAAGAATTGGAAATGATCGAAGGTCAAGAAATCGTCGTAACCGACATAACCCGACCAAATGCCTTAATATTTGTCCTCAAATTGTCAACCACCTCACAATCAAGCTCGTCAACAGAACCAAAATAATCCTGATTATGAACTGAACAGAAAAAATCTCCATAGTAAATGTGCCCAACAAACAAAAATGTTAACAATTTACGTTTCTCTTTCTAATCATTCAAACAATCAGCACTCATCAAAAAACCAAAGACAATTTGAATTTACTACCAAATAATTGCCTCATTCTCGCAGTTAATGATAATTAAGATCGAGATGATCATCTAATTAGAAATCAAAAGTTACCTGATTATTAACTATACGAATGATTCAAACCAAGTGGTTGTAAACTCCAAGTCTTTGGTTGTATAGTTAATCAATTACTTCAACAATTAAAATTGATACTTTCTAATCATTCATCATTCTAATTAACCAAAGTGGTTCATTTGTAACGTGTTGAAACTGTTAAATATTTGATAAACTCACGAAAACAAAGATACCAAATTTTTAAATTCAAATAAAAATGTTAATTGTGAATATAAATTATCATCTTTTTAATTACACTTTTTGTCTTTCATAATAATATATCGTAGCATTTGCAATAATTACAATTTACTTGGCTTTTTAGATTGAATCATATTTCATCTGTTGAAAAGGACTATAAGTTGATTGTAATTAATGTAAATTGTGTTATAAGATTGACTCATAATATGTTTGATTATCACCTATCCTCAGATTTGATGAAGTTAATTGTTAAATCAATTTGAGGGATTTACAAAGAGACAGCGAGATAGTGAGAGATAGAAAGGAGGAAATCACAATTAGATTAATAATAAACATAGTTGCCTGATTGTGAATTCTTATAATTGTTCAGGGTAATTTAGATTAATAATATAATTTTAATTTGGTAATATAATAATAATTTGTCTTCTCTTTTTTTTCTGATTTTGTTTACTTCATTCACATTTATAAAGCCAAAGACTTTGAGCTTGCGACCAAATTGTTTCAATCTTTCGTCCAGGAAATAATCAGGTAGCTTTTGATTACTAATTAAATGATCATCTTAATTGATTACATCGTTTAAATGAGATTGATTATTATCACATCTCTGAGTTAACTTTTTACTCTTATTAACTGTGAGAATGATTTAAACAGGTGATTGTAAGCTCAACGACTTTGGATGTATACTAATTGTTAATTATATCACTTAGATAATCTTTTGTAATCAACATGATGATTTGAATGATGAGAATGATGAAAATATGATTGATCCTCCATCAGATTGGCCATTTTGTGGATAAGTTCATTGTTCATGGTTTCCAGGCGATAGCAACGTTCCTGAAGATCCTGAATATAATCAACCAATTCCTTGTTCTGAAAAAAGTCATAAATACTTCTGAAAATAAAGATTGAGAGAGAGAAAAATATTATTAGTTAAATTTACAATGATTGTGGTTGATTGTCAATGTGTCAAGAGAAAATAATAATAATATGATTCATTGATTGTTGTCAGGCTTGGGTTATCATGCACAACATTATTGTATATTTTTAATGTTATTGTTTTAGTGTCAACTGAAAGTTTTTGTGTGTGTGTGTGTTTCAAAGCAATTAAGTGAAAGTGATTAGTAAATTGTGTTAGTTGGATTGTTATGGTTGTGGTGATAACGATCAACTGATTGTAAGGGTTGTTCTGGTTAAAGGGTTGATTAAATTTACGTAACATTTAAATTAGTTTAGGCTCTAGAAATACTAATGTAATATAGTTTAATTTCCTGTAGCAGGAAATTAAGATTGCTCGTTGATTGTTACGTTCAAATATGATGGAAGTAAAAAACTGTTTAAGATGACATGATGATGATGATGATGAAGATGGAGAAAATGTGATTACAACATTAAATAGCCTGAAGAAAAAGTGACAAGTGATTAACCTTGAGAAATATTAATAAATAAAATTGATTATGTGACGAGTGATTGTTAGTAGCTATCGATCAATTTGAATTGTGATGATTGGAAAATTAATCACAATAAAAGATAGTGATGGTAAAGATGACTTGATTGTCCATGTTGCTGATTTATCTCCTTATTTGATTAGAATGCTCTTCATCATCATCTTAATCATGTTCGTGTCTAAATAATAGATCGATTGATATATTGACATCGATTCTATTTCTCATCAATGAATTCTAATGATTATTGGTCTGGTTTTTTTTAGAATTCATGTTGTATGTGATCTGGGATAAAGAGAGACAATGGAAAGTAGATTATTCATCATCATGATTAAAGAAATAGGGAAAAGATTAACGAGTTAATCTTGTGAAATGATCACCAAAATACAGAATCAAGAGAATCAAGAATCAACATGAAAGTTAAAAAAGTTCATCATGCAACGAATCGATTAGAAGGGAGAAAATTCATCAGAAGAGATAATAATATGATTAAATTTATGAAGGAAGGAGAGAGAGAGAGAGAGAGAGAGTCGTATAATTTATCCATAACTACATTATAACTTTGCAATGATTAGTAAAATCAATTTACTAATCTAGATAAGAAACATAATATACGACTAATAAAATGATCATCATCAATCAATGAACTTTTCCTTCTGTTCAATTTAAATTAGATACTATGAATGATTCATTGATTATTTAGAGATGAGATTATATCATTTAACATAAATGACATGAGAAAAAAACGAGCACTTAAGGTTAATTGGGTTAGATTTTTGCTGTAAGTTATGGTGAAAGTAGTATGACAATTACAATTTTAATCAGCTAATTATACCTTGGCATTTGAACAGGTTTAGGTGGATGATATTTAGCTTTTAAAATTTCCAACCATTTATTGCTTCCTTTGGTTGATGGCGATGTTGATTCCCTAATTGTTGATGAATGATCTTTCTGAGTTTTCCGATAGACGGTGAATGCTCCTTTCCTGTCAACTCCTGGAGGTAAATTGGTCAGTCCTTTAAATAGATTGAAAAGTAAAAAAGGAAACAATTACAATCAGTGTAAACAATTAAGAGGATTGTGTTTAAAGGGATGATAATAAGACACTGATAGTAGAAAATTAAGGTTAGTCAATTACGATGATTTAAAGATTACTTTGAAGGGGGAGAACTTTCTTGGAATCAACTTTGATTAACCTTCGTGTTTGTATTAAATAGACTTCTGATTACATAAGAAAATGATATAATTAAGCTTGGATTGTTATTCGTTGTGTGTGTGCTTAGTTTTCAACTTCCTCAACATGATAGTTTCAACATGTTTTCACAGGGTATTCATTGTGTTCAGGCAAGGTCAATACCAAGAATACAACACAGTGAATACACTTGGAAACACATAAAGTATTAATAAAAGAAACACCATAAAAGTGATAAATAGAATTATCTCTAATTATTATCATCTGATTGTGTGTTCGTGTAACTCTGATTGTTGAGGTAGCAAAAGACAATTGTCAGGTAAATCTAATATTGTCTCTCTATTGTGCAGAAAACAATTGTCAGGTAAAAAAAAAAGATCAAATCTATCGGAGTATTTGAAAAAAAAAGGTAAGATAATAAGGAGACAAATATCATAGACAATAGCAAATTAACATTGTCTATGATGATTTCTAAGTGTTTGGATATGAGAAGTAGCTGACTTGTGATGTAACAATTATCTATCGAGAGAAAGAAAATTTTCAAACATAAACAAACACCAACCAAGAGCGTTATTAGAAGGTAAATTTGAGAGACAATTGGTAATTAATTTACGGCCTTGATTGCCGCTGATAGAGGGTAAACTTTTCTCCAAACAATTGAGATCAAGTGATGAGCTTCGAGCATGTCCAGGTCTTCGGTGAGGTCGTGGCGGTGGCGGAGGTGCAAGAAGGAGATCCTTTTTACCGCTTAACGGTTGGAATGATTGGCTTGCCGTTGATTGGATCAAACTGTAATTAAAATGAGAGAGAGAATGAGAGAAAGAGAGTCAATAACATGCAAACATTTGTTTTATCATTTGGAAACGTATTTAAAACCAAAGACTTTGCAACCACTTGTTTAAATCATTCGCACAGGTAATGATAATCAGGTAATAATAAATTTCGATATCTAATCAGATGACCGTCTTAGGAAATTATATCGTTTAAATTAGAGGGAATTGATTAGCATCGCATCTCTGGGTTAATTTAATCTTCTTCATTGATTATCATTAATTGTATGAATGATTTTAAACAGGTGGTTGTAAATGAACTAATCTAGATATTAAGTATTAGGTAAAAGTGATTAACTTTTAGATTGAAACAAGATTGATAAATTGAATGAATGATTTATGAATTGGATATAAGTATCGATTACAATAAACCTAAATACTAATAACCAATAATTGGTATAATTAATGGGTTCAAAAAGTGAAACAATTAGTTAAACAATCGTAACAGAATATCCTACTTAAAACTCAACTCAATCTAAAAGTTAATCAAGTGGAACAATAATATCAGATTATTGTAATTAAAGGTTTACCTGGTTGAAGATTCTTGTTGTTGCTGTTGAGCTGAATGATGTTGACAGGTTGTTGACGGAAGGCTTTTAAGAAATATTGATGAGGATGGACCACAATTGTTAATTATACTACTATTACTACCACCGATGCTACAAGAGCTATTTACACTGGTACCACTACCGTTGGTGGTATTAAAATGGTTACCATTACTACTGCTGCTGCTGCTACTGTTGCTGCCACTGTTGTTAACCGAGGGATCATATGTAATCAATTGTCCATCAGGTGAGACACGAAGAGCAACTGGATGTAATATTTTAGGATCTTTTTCAATGGAAGCAGCATTAAAATCAAAATTAGCTAATTGTATTCCATTGGAAAGATTAATATTCTCATTGGGTGAAAAATTATCAGAAAGTGGAGGTGATAATGATGATACTTTGGATTGTGGTTGTGATTGTTGTTGTTGTTGTTGTTGTGTTTGTTGTTGATGATATGATGATTGATTATATTGATGGGAAAGAGGTGGTTGATGGGCTAATGGACTTTCCAATGGTGTAGGTGAATCATTAAATCTTATCCATGGTTGTGGAGGTGATGAGACAACTCCTTTAGCTCCAGGGACACCGAACATTGTATAAGTAAAATGGTGATGATGATTAAGATGATTGACAGGTGATAATGGCAGAAGAAGAAAAAGAAGAAAAGGAAGAAAAGTGTGGTTACAGAATTCACAAGTTCCCTCAATGAGGAAAAGAAAATGATTTTTCTCTCTTCATCAAGCATTCATAAAGATCTCATCTTCTCATTTTTATTTCTCGTTTTTTTCTCTTCTCTTCTCTCTCTCTCTCTCTCTCTCACTGTGTATATGTGTCTTTTTTTCTCTTCTCTTTTGCTTCTAAATCCTCTCCATTATCTCTATCAACAATATTATCTACAACTTGATTCCAGGCACAATAATAGAGTGAGAAAAATATATATTTACACACAGAATGTTGAAAGGAAAGGTAAGGCTAAATTGAAAGAGAAGAGAGAGAGAGAGAGAGAGAGAGAGAGAGAGAGAAGAAAATTGATGATGTTGATTACAATATTATTACTACTTTTCCAGGCGATGATGATGAAGGGAAAGAAGAGGAAAAAGTGAGAGAGGCAAATATGATTGAAACACAAGTTATTAAAAGAAGAACAAGGCAAGAGGATAAATGATGTAAAAGAATAAAGATTGACACAATTATAAAAGATGATGTTGTTTGCTGTTGCTGATCTTCTGGTGATGATGATGGTGGTGGTGGGAAAAGAGGCAAGAAGAGGAGGAGGAATGTCCAAGGAGAAGAAGTTGTAATGGAAGAGAAGAGAAAAAAATAAGGATGTAGATCAACAGAAGAGAAGAAAGATCTTCAATTAAGTTGATGAATTGGTAATTTAACGTTCAGCATAATCAAAGAAAAAGAGGATTCATCATAATGATTATTAAAACCAATCAAGTAATCATTAGAATGGAAGAGCCAAATATCATCATTATAAATTGTAACCAAAAACCAGAAAAGTGATCAAGAGAAAAGGAAAATCCAAGAATCCAAATTCGTATAAAAATTATAGATTCGGGTCCAGGAACCAAATTATTTTATCGGAAATTTTTGTAAGGTGAGTTTGATTTCAGGCACTGGTTTCGAAATGTTCACATCGGACGAAAATGAGAGAGCGAAAAACAGAAAGAGATTTAAAAATTGAGATGAAAAAAGAATAGAAAACACAAGAAAAATAAGATTTTGTCTTAAACAAGAATAGAATTGTAATGTTGCTTGTTGATTGGAACAAAAAGGCTTAAACGAACATATTACTTTAGATAAAAACAAAGAGCAAACAGTTGATCATTTAATTAATCGCTTTGAAGTTAATTAATCAAAAAGAGATGAAAAAATAAATAATTAATTAGGAAAAGTAAAATTGAACCTTTTTCAATGAACACATAATAACAATTCAATCCAATCAAATTCAAAAAGAGAACATATGATCTCAACAGTTACTCCATCTATCGGTTTTTTCGGTGGAATTGTAATTCACTTTAAATTTATTTTCTATTAAGAAAATTAATTTTAATTTCTTTCTGTTAATTGTCTTTTCTTAGGATTCTTAATTGTTTTTGATTAGTTGATTGAACTAATTGGAATTTGTTTTAGTGTATTAGAACATTTAACTTGATAGATTGATTGATTTTTGATTCTTTTCTCTCTCTCTCTCTCTCTTTTGTATTTGGATTCAATTTGGTTAATTGTTGAACTTAATGGCGATCAAATGATGTACGAGTTAAAGAAATTTCTTGTCATCTCTTTCCTAAATTGGTTTGTTTAAAAGTTTGATTAAAAAGTGTTTAATGGTTAAAATTTTAACAATTAGAAATGTTTACAAGTGAAAGTATTTAGATTAATCTCATTAAGTTGATGGTGGAAGTTGACTTCTTATTAATAATTTAAATTGTGAAAGATAAATAAACTATTCAAGTATTAATATGATTTAAATAGTAATATGGCTTTTAGACTTTGATCGTAAAATAGGAAATGTGAGGCTGTTGTTACAAAGGCTTTTGCGAGGCTTGGAGTTAGACCTTTGAATAGGCCAATGAGCGATTCAGTTTTGACGATCACAATGAAACAATTAAAGAAACCCTTGTATGAAGGAGTGACTCCAAAATTCTGACGAAGTTGACTGAAACCTTGAATTTGGAGACGCTTTTTGACCAGATCAAGTGGATAGATTAGACATTTAGCTATGGTACCGGCTGCACCACCACAGAGGAAACTTTGAATGGCAGTGGGTGAGTTGACGGTGGATGAAGGTATAAATGAGCACCAAATATGATTGGCAAGTCGATTAAAGGCAAATTGGAATCCGGTGTGAGGTAGAATTTGTATTAACGATGGTGTGAGTCCTCGGTAGAAAGTCCGTAGTCCATTGAATGAGTAGATAAAAGAGAAAGAAGATCGAAAATTTTGAATGACTTTGTTCTGTCCTTGAGCGACAAGATGAGTTCTGATTACATCGAAAGGTAAGGAAGCTGCAGAAGCCACACCACCGGCAAAAGCTCCACAGCCAAAATTTATCCAAAATTTATCAGTCATGGCAAATGATTCCGATGAGTAAACGGCTTTGGTTGCAAGTTCATAGCTCCAAAATTGAGCTCCCCATAGACTATTGATAAATATTGAGCAGGCACATGACCTTTCCAAAGTGATCTGATTCCTTCCTCACGGACGATACTTTGGACACATTGACTTATACTTTTGTACTTTGAGTTTGCTGCTTTGCTTGAAATTGGTTCAACTTGCAATTGGAATCTAATCTTTACCACATCGAAAGGTTGAAATAAAGCTCGGGTAATAAATCCCGAAATCGCACCAGCCAAAGTATAATCCAAGCTGGTGAATTGTGAGCTGCGTTTCGGATCGTAGCCAACCATTTATGATATGATTATTCAAAATAACTCTCTTAATTTGTAGATCAATTCAAAACCATAAATATGGAAATGAATGAAGTTTTTAGAATGAGTTTAATTTTAGGCACTGGTTTCGAAATGTTCACATCGGACGAAGAGAGCGAAAAACAGAAAGAGATTTAAAAATTTGGACGAAAAAAGAATAGAAAACACAAGGAAAAGAAGATTTTGTATTAAACAAGAATAGAATTGTAATGTTGCTTGTTGATTGGAACAAAAAGGCTTAAACGAACATATTACTTTAGATAAAAACAAAGAGCAAACAGTTGATCATTTAATTAATAGCTTTGAAGTTAATTAATCAAAAAGAGATGAAAAAATAAATAATTAATTAGGAAAATTAAAATTGAACCTTTTTCAATGAACACATAATAACAATTCAATCCAATCAAAGAGTAAAAACCAAAGAGTAAGGAGAAAGAGAGATCAGTTAATGATGATGGAGTTGTAGTTAAAACATTTGGATCAGATGGCGCTGATTGCACTTTTTCAATGGGAAAAGAGAAGAGAAATTGAGGACGATGTGTAAAAAGTGGACTTTTTAATTAAGAGTTGAGACTTTGTGTATTTGTAGGGTCACTAATGACGAGTCCAAATATACATATTTCTTTCTGATCTGATTAGTAGTTTTCGAGAAAATCGAGTTCGAAGTTAAAACTTAAGGTCAATTTTTCTCAGCAACAACGCGTTTTCAGGTCATGAAATTTTAAATTGAATGACAACTTTTGATGCTCTTTTATCAAGCATATTTTCTTGAAAATTATCTCAAGAGCCTCGGCCACAGTTCCGTGTATTGTAACAAATGAACCTTGATTAGTCCCAGTATCAATACTTTAATGTTATTTTAATAAATATTTTCTGAAAGAACATCAAAATTTGATCTAAATTTGAAATTTCATGACCTGAAAACGCGTTGTTGCTGAGAAAATTATTGTAAGTTTAACTTCGAACAAATTTTCTCGAAAACTACTAATCAGATCAGAAGAAATATATATATTTGGACTCGTCATTAGTGGCGGTACAAATGAAAATCTAAATTCTTAATTGTAAAGTCCAATTTTTCACATCGTCCTCAGTTTCTCTTCTCTTTCCCATTGAAAAAGTGCAATCAGCGCCATCTGATCAAATGTTTAACTTCTCTTTTCCTCGTAGAGCTGAAGTCTCTTCTTCTTTACTCTTTGGTAAAAACCAAGAGAGAGCACAGGAAGGCAAAACTATCAGGCAACATTTTTTTTGGTGTCGCGAGGTAGAGCCACTAGTAGATTTGAAAAGAAAGAGAGAAAAGAAAGAGAAACATAGTAAACTCAATGCAGAACTCAAATCTAATTGTTTTTAATGATTTTAACAATTTTTATAAATTAATTGAGTCTTAATAAGTTCTACAGTTAGGCAATTTCTCGAATTTCATAAGTTATGTGTGGTTTTATTTACTTTTGTTCATTCTTAAGTATACACTACATTTATACTGAGATAATATATCAATTGAACGGAACATATTAGCTCTGATTTGAAGTGATCTTAAAGGTCTGATTTATAAGATTTGTTTAAGAATTCCCTAATTAATTCGATTAAGTTGAATTAAATCATAAACGAAACAGATATTTCCTAGAAAAGTGCGTTTAAGACTTTCGGGCTGATTATTGTTACCGATCGTAAAAATAAAGGTTGAAGGGTAAACTAACCCAACGAGAACTCAATGGGGTTGTAAATGGGAAAAGTGGTTTATTGTTAAGGGTACAATGTATGACCTAAAAAACTCAGGAGGTAAGGATAAAGTTAAACTCAAGAGTCGTTAGAGAAGTGACCCAACTTTACCCTTAGGTTAGGTTTATAAAGAAATAGTCGATGGGCATTGAACGTGTGTGATTGGTCTAACAATATTCGACGATTCGATTTTAAAAAAACTTTATTGTCCAAGACTCGAGTAACAATTAACCGATCAGTATCCTTAAATTGTAGACGATGAGCATAAAACCATTAAGAATCAACTTAATTAATTTATAAAAATTGTTAAAATCATTAAAAACAATGAGATTTGAGTTCTGCATTGAGTTTACTATGTTTCTCTTTCTTTCTCTCTTTCTTTTCAAATCTACTAGTGGCTCTACCTCGCGACACCAAAAAAAATGTTGCCTGATAGTTTTTCTGTTAATTTTAATATTAATACTTAGATTTTTTAAATTATTTATAAATTATCATTATTATTCTATTATGTTCTCCACTCAATTGTTAATATAATATAAATCACCATAAATTATTAATTGTAACCTTAACCAATTTAAAAATATACGGGAAGCATTCATTCAAGTTTGCTTAGAGGGCTCTGCTCTCTTCACTATATGTATTTTTTATATATGGGTAAATAAATTATGTGCTGTCTCTTTCTCTCTACTCTTTGAATCCAATCAAATTCAAAAAGAGAACATATGATCTCAACAGTTACTCCATCTATCGATTTTTTCGGTGGAATTGTAATTCACTTTAAATTTTGTTTCTATTAAGAAAATTAATTTTAATTTCTTTCTGTTAATTGTATTTTCTTAGGATTCTTAATTGTTTTTGATTAGTTGATTGAACTACAGAGGTGGACACACTTATTATTATTTGATAGCCTTTACAGCAAGCCTCCGAAGGCTCTACTATCTTAAAAGATAGTACCAAGAGTGAGTACAACTCTTTTGAGGGAATGGGGGATGAGGAGATTTAAATTCAAAGGAATATAATAACAATAGATTATTAATATTTATAATAAAGTAACGAAATTATTAGTTTTGTATGTCAGTTAAAATTTAACATATTCCTCGGAGGCTTGCTGAAACGGTCCATAACAAATGAGTATTAATCAGTGAGTCTAGAATCCAATTGTTCCTCATCGGCCAGTTCAAAATGCAATACAAAAGAAAAAGAGAAGATTATTATTATTATTAATTTGTGTTAAGCAAGAAGACAGCACGAAAGGGTGATCATAGGAAATTGTCTAAATGGAAAATGTGGTAAACCGGAAGTGTATATCAGTATAGTGTATGGCTTACGCCCCAAAAATAATAATAAATAAAGCTGAAAGAGTTCAGTTTTTTACCTTTAATTTTGGTATCAACTTGGTCCGTATGATAAGATGAACAATAATAACACAAAATTTAATTTTAAATTCACAGGTAAAGTTAATTAAATTAAAGTTTATCAGGAACTTAGAGCAACTACACTTAGAGCAAGAAAAGCGCCACCTACATAACTAAAAGGGTTAATCTCTTTGTGAACTAATCTCGTAGGTTAATCCAATACTAATCTAATTAATCCACTAGGGGGAGACTGTGAAAACGTAGTTGCTCTAAGTTTCTGGCCGAGAGGTTAGTGTCGTGGATTCTAGTCCACGATGACACAGGTTCAATCCTGGCTTGGGTACCCATCTGAAAAACTGTAAACCCTCAAAAATAATGAAAATGTAACAAAAATTGTAAAGGTTCAAGAGAGGCGCCTTATAAGCCTCTCTAATCGCCTATAGGGCAAAAACAATAATAAAAACTCTAAGTGTGTCCACCTCTGTAATTTGAATTTGTTTTAGTGTATTAGAACATTTAACTGTATAGTGGATTGATTTTTGATTCTTTTCTCTCTCTTTTTGTATTTCGATTCAATTTGGTTAATTGTTGTGGTTTTAGGTTATTGTCAATCAATTTACAGAATTTAATTTTTTTTTCATTTACATTTGTAGTTTTGAAATAATTGTTTAAATAATTAATTTAGTTGATTAATTAGATTTTTTTCTCTTGTTCTATTCTTCACCAAGAGATGGCAGCGTTTTTAGGAAACTTTGAAAATTAACTAAACTTTAATTTAAATTTTTCCTTGTCAATTAAATTAAACCATTAGCCCGTCGGTTGATCTTCGTTTAATTGTTTCAATTGTTAACGAACTGTCAACTGATGACCATCTTGACGGCGGCCAAATGATGTATGAAATAATACCACGAGTTAAACCAATTGGAACCTTTTAAATGAACAAAATGATGAGAGAATTTTTTTCCTTAAATTAAAACTTATCCAACAATTAAATTAATTTCGATCATAATTAACTTACCACACCGAAATGATTACTGTCATTACTTCGTGCATGATTATCTCCTTCAATCCAGCAATGACCTTTAGGCACGAAGACAAGTTCGTCTTGATAAGCCGATCGAGGCCTATGAACGAAATGGAAAGAAAAAATTTCCAATAATTAGTATCATTAATATCAATCGATTGTCAAGTTGAAACAATCAATCAACTTTAATTAGACACTGATTTACATCAACCAGCAAATCAATCACAGGTAAAGTTATCTCATTACAATTGGAATGATCTCATTTTAATTATCAAAGGATTTTAACAATTTAATTAGTTTACTGATTTACAAAAAGTTAAACATGAGAACTCATTGAATTATTAATTGTATGTAAACTTTGATCTCTCCTGAGATTGTATTAATTAAAGATCTTCACACTAATTAGTAATAGACTAAAAATAGTTAATTGGATTAGTTGACAGCTAAAGGTACGGGGGAAAAAATTAATTGTATAACTAATCAAATTGAATTGTAAAAGTAAAAATTAGTTAAATGAAAAAAAGTTGGATAATCATTTCAGGAAAACCAAAAGGAAAACAATCAACATAAATCAACACACAATCAACAATAATTGTGGTTAATTTGATTAGTATAATTTTTATTAATCATACACACACTCAACATGGGAAATTTGCCAAGGTGGAAAGGGGCAAATGAGATGGGCTCATAAATTGAGTCCATTGAAAAGTTACATTGGAAAATCAATCAAAAAAGTTTGATCAACATAAAGATACTCAGTTAGATAGACCATTGGATCTGAAACTATCCATTGGTCAGTTTCAAAGATTTATTACCTTCCCTTTGAGAGTTGCGGGGGTGGAAAGTTAACTGTTAAGCTGGTATCAGATTGACATGGACAATCACAGTTTGAACAATATTGACCACATCAAGAGAGAGAGAGAGAGAGAGAGTTGAGATACTATGAGGGAGAAAGAGATAAAAAGATAAACAAGAGCAAAAAAGGTAATATTGAGATAGCCCATTGAAAAGAGCTGAGAGTCAAATTGGAAGGTGGAAAAGTGGGAGTGGGTTTTTTTCATATATTGAAACTGTGTAAGTGAAAATGAAAAGGGAGAGGGAAACATGAGTGACATTAGCGATGAACTGAATTGAAACCAATGGCAAATATACATCAATCTTATTGGGAAAATAGTATTACAAAAAAAGAGAAAATTTCATGTCAGAATCATTTTTTTCCGATTTATTTCAATCTCTTTCTCAGAATTTTTTTTCATTTCTCATTCCATCATGAAAATAACCTTCTCCGCCATAGAAGCTTCAAAAAAAAGGGTGACTATTTATATCGATGAAAAGAGAGTAAATGATTTGCCAGAGAGAAAGTTAGAAAATCTTTTACTCATAATGAAAATTACAATAAGAATCGAAAACCTTAGAACGCATTAGAACTCGAGAAATTTTTGATACAACTTTCAACTCTTGAGTTTATGTCATTTCATGATAACGATTGAATTTATATTTAACATTTCAAGTTCTCATGTTGTTGTTGAACCATTTATTTTATCACCCACTTTTATCATTGACAGGTAAGGATAAAATTCATGGAGGGATAATAGTAGAGAGAGAGAGAGAGAGAGAGAGAGAAGAAAAAAGTTCAGAACTTTTTTATTTCCAATTTTGACAAGGACTTGGATCTAATCTTTTATATTATATCGATGAAACTTTTCAATTTCGATTGGAAATGATGATAATGATCACCACGATCACGATAATCATCATGATAATAGTTTAATGATGAGATTGGAAGATAAGTTTTTACTTAAAGTTAAAGTTTTGATTGGTGTCGAAATTGTTTTCCTTTACATTTTATCGAATTTGAAGGAAAAGTTCGATAATCGATTCGTTTAAACGTTGCCAGTAAGTAAGAAGATATCGATTAAAGGATCGACACATTATTGAGAAAGATAATCAATTATCATAAATAGGAGAAGAAATTAATCAATAGATTAATTGGCCTTCGAGATGAAATTGAGTAGAAAAAGAAAACTTTTTTTTTCTTTCGAGTTTCAATAATAATATTCAAAGATCGAATCTGTAATATCAAAAGATGGAAACTAATGACTTCCATAGGAAGCAACTGATTCAATCGATTTACACATTGAACTTTGTTTAAAGATGAATGATGAATATTTCATAATCTTCGTGATAGAATAACATATAATATGAGAGTTTATATATGAAAGAGAATCAGAATTCATGATAAGTTTTCATGGAAAACATTGAAAATATGAATTCTAAATGTGAACAATGTTGATTTCTTTCAAATTCATAGAGATCAATATTTCATCATATAAAACACATGATGACAAGAAGATGTTTACAATTAGATGGGAAGAAAAAGAAGTCATTTCCTACCTGAGAGAGGAAAAAAACATGGAGACTTATCAATGAATTCTGAATTTCTTATCAACCACCATGAAAGGAAAAAGTTTATCAATCACATTGTGAGTTGATAACTTTACCTATTGGTGATATTAGATAGTAGGTGATGGTAACAAAACCACAAAGGAAGATGAGGAGGAGAAGAAGAAGATAAAAAAACCTCATCAAGGTGAGAAAAGAAGGAGAGAGAGAGAGAGAAGAAAAATTCGATTTCTTTTTCCTATGTGACAAGTTTCTCCTTTTAACTGGGAGAAAAGTTCTGATGAAAACATTACATGATAAAGTACAAAATGTTTGGACAAAGTTCAATATATCACGAGATT
Source organism: Panonychus citri (assembly GCF_014898815.1). Classification (NCBI taxonomy): domain Eukaryota; kingdom Metazoa; phylum Arthropoda; class Arachnida; order Trombidiformes; family Tetranychidae; genus Panonychus; species Panonychus citri. Next base: position 453,287 of record NW_026515540.1, read on the forward strand.
TAGTGGTAAAAGTTCAGTATACACATGAGAAGATAAAGAATCAAACTCATAAACAGTTAGAAAATAGTTGAGGTAAGAAAGAGAGGAAAAAAGAATTGATATCTATAAGAACTTCTCGAACTCCCAAAAGAGATGATTCCAAGTTGATTCTTTGACAGGAGAGAGAGAATCTATTGAACGAAAAAAAGGAAGAGAAAACAAAGAGAAAATCGTAATTGCATAAGAAAATTCAGAGAAGGAAAAATATGAAATATCTTTTAATGTTCAACATTCAATTCGATACAAACATAGATTTATATTCAACATGGACAAAGAATTCACATTATCCATGGTAGAGAATGGAAATTTATCACCATTAGAACTTATTTTACCTTCGAGCTTTCGAGATGAAAAGAGAACAGAAAAACTTAAACAAACGAACAATATATCGAATTGTAATTATCTTTCCATTCAAAGTAATCTTAATTGTCCGGAATAAAAGTGATTAAAATCAATCTGATATTCATACGGAGTTTGTTTTTATTGTTTCAACCAAATTGGTTAATCTCAATGTGAATACAAATTGAGAACAATTGAAATAATATCATCATGTTAATATCAATGGAAAAGCATTAATTTAAATCCAATGAGTGTAACTGTCAAACTGAAATTGATTAACATTGTCAGGGTGGTAAAGGTGAACTGGGCTGATATTAGAAAGACATAAAGATTAACCCAGAAAAATAAAGGCAAAAGGGATTAACATTACAACTCGTAATCAGGTTGAGACAAATATAAAGGCATTTCCATGAATTCAGGGTAAAAGATTCATCGTTGAAATAATATAATAATAATAATAAAACAAAAAGCAGTTTAGTAGTTAAATACATATTATATATTGTATCATGAGGGATTAAGGAGTATTAATGATGATTAAATGTATTGCAAAGAGGAAAAGAACAAGATAAATGTGATAATCAAATGGTAATCGTTGTGTAATTGTGATAATCAAAATAACCTGAAAATCTTAATCTAAGGTAATCTCATTTTACAGATTTTCCTTATTCCCATGATATTAATCACTAGATATACACGAATAGACAGTCAGATATTACATGTAAACTTATAGATGGAAAATTGTTAATTGTTTTCTTTATTGATAGTCATTAAACTGGATTAAATCATTTTACATTTAATATCATATTTGAAGTATTTTCAAAGATATTTATGTATCCAAGTGTAAATAATGTAACATTGGTATTTACTTTAACGATTAGTGGGTTAAGTGGATATGCTTAAGCACACACATGGAGACATACACATGATATTTGTGGTGGGGTGGGTATGATGTTTCATGGAAGTTGATACAGAAAAAAAAAGTCTCAATGGGAAATGAAATGAAATGAAAAACAGAAACACAATCAGGAAACTTAAAACTCTGGAATCTTTTTCTCTTTATGAACTAATGATAATAATGAAGAAAAGTTTTCCAGTCTATTCGATATGTTGTTTAATATTCTGATTGGAATCGTTTAACTTATCATTTGATATTAATGAGAACTTGGGAGGGAAAAGTTTTATAACAATAATCAATATGGAAGGTGAATTAGTGATGATCAAGATGATGGAGTAGAATTTGGGATTGGGAGGGAAAATAAACTCTAATCTTCAGGTTAATCTGTTGGAAAAAAAGAGTCTAGTATTAATACTGAACAATGAAAGTAAATCCTTTCGATGAGATGAGAAGAAAAAACTTAAGAAGCAAAGATGAGGTAAAAAAGAAGATGATACTTCATTTACTTTCTTTTTATCTTTCGATTTTTTTTTGTTCTTTTTTCATCTTCATGGAATGGAGAGATTTTGAAGGTGTGTGTATGTGTGTATATTGTTGTTCGTTGTGGGGGTTATCATGTTGATGGATAAAAGGACAGAAAACAATCAAGTCAAAAGTTTTACACTTCCTCTTGATCCATCCACCGGTGGGTGTATGTTATTATTATCATCTCATGATGTTTTGTTCAGAGGAAAAAGATAGAGATTAAAAAAATGTAGACAATAGATGAGGAAAAAAAGATGATGAAGAATGACAAGAAAGAGGATAAATGATGCTGATAATGATGATGATAATATCAATGTAGATAATTGTTAACACGATCAGTGGGAGGTGGTGGGTTTTTTTGGGGAGTGTTGAGCAAGTATATCAATTAATATTATCAGTATCATGAGAAGAAGGTGAAATAATGAACAAAATTTCAGAAAAGGGAGGAAACGATCAGTCGAAACACCTAAACTTTGAGAAGATCAGAATTTTCAGTGATAATATCATCTCAGTTCTATGATATTATAGTTTATCGATGTCACTGGTTAATTATTCATTCAGAATCAATCGTAAATTCACAGTTTCGCAAATTAATATTGATGAGATGAGAAAAGTTTCTCATCACCTTCGAAGATAAATAAAACTCTAAAAGGAATCATAAAACTCCATTAGATTATATTGTTTGGTTGTGTTTACATTTTAATCGATGGTCAATTTGATCATTTTATTCAATCGTTGACCATCTCACCTTATCCATTCACTTTATCTTTTTCTTTTTCTTCTCATTCTTTTCAAATGATGATACCAATTCGAGGAATACAAATAAAACACTTTGCTTATCCTGTTTACAATTTCAAAACTAACCAACGATGAAATCACCTACTTATAAATATCCAATAGGTAAGAGATTGAATCTTGTTCAAATATACATCAGAATCATCTCATGGCTAATGATCAGGATTCTCAAGATCTCAAATCTGAATACAAGATGATTACAATAACAACACAAATGGATATCAGTTGATCACAAAGTGTATCATTATTATTATCATTGTGAAACTCATGTAACTTTATTATTATTATTATGTTATTTTTACAAATTGTATATATAAAATTTGCATAAAATTTGCATTTTCATTATCAAATCATGAAAAATAACAGAAACCAGAGTAACAGAGGAAAATTTCAACAATTATCTTGATTAGAATCATTGAAAGGAAAAACAATTATCAAGGTAAACATTTGAAAATCAACAATCAAAATTGAACAAAAAAAAACTAATCAAAATTAAACAGAAACTTTAACAAGAATCAGCATAATAATATTAACTGAATTTAAATTGTTATCATAATTTGAATCATTTTAATTGACTTGAGTTGGAATAATATTAACAAATTGTTAATCAATTGCTATCAAAGTTTTTATGACAATTTTTTGACAACAATTAAACTAAATCACAAGTGACAAATGTTGACACTTATAAGTAATATTAGTAAAAAGTAACAATTAATTACAAATAACAGTTTATAATATATTTTGATTGTTACCTGTCAGGTTGATTTATATTACATTATTTTTCCTAACAATGATTTAGGTTAATCATTTATTTAAATTTTGACACAAGGTAATCAGCTAAATTGTCAATCATTTTAAGTTGTCAATTCTCAAGTCAATTGATGTTTTTTAAGCCATCAAGTTGTATGTTTAATGGAGGAAATTGTCAAACTTTTTTTTTCCTCGTCAACCAATTTAAGTCTATGGGTCAGTGATGGTCAGTTATTTTTCAACAATTGAAATTGAACAAGACATCAGTATTCCGATGGTAGATTCAATGAATGTCCATCTCACCATGTATTCCTGATGATATTATCCAATACGTGATTCAAGATAATTATCATGATGAAAAATACAAGGAAAATGAAACAAAAAAAAAGTTCCAACGACTAAATTTTTTTTTATCTGATCAATCAGTGAAACTACAATTGTAATCCAATTGGATCAACAATTTTAAACGATCAATTTTACACTACAGGGGACGAGGAACAGTTTAAATTATCCTTTGCACATGATGGTCAATCTACTGTTCCAAGTATTGATTAAAATTCCAATGGATTGATGAGGTTTTTCATGAGACAATTTACATGAGAATAGAAATGGAAACGGAAACAAAGAGATTCAAAAACAAGAGAAAGGTGAAAAGGTGAAAGAAAATGATTCTATTGAGAGAGAACGAGAGAGAATCAGAGAGAGAATCAGAGAGAGAATCAGAGAGAGAGAGAGAGAGAGGGAGATTGGAAAATCAGGGAATAAAAGTAAATTCGACATCGAAAAAAGTCAACAGAGCATCACGAATAAAAAACATTCTGATATTTGGCTTTTCATGTGGTTGACGAAGCGAAAACCAATATTCTGATCTGAAATTATGATTATTATTGTTATCATGGGTTTGCTTTTACTACTATTACCATGATTATAAGTTTCATCTATTGAGCTTTTCATTTCTTTCATCCTCCCACCGTTGAAAGTTATCATATTGCAAAGTGGGTATTCACTTCATGTCACAGAAATCACTGAATGTGTACAATTCAATATGTCATTTGATAGTTAAATTATTGTTATTACATTTATTTTTATGTTGATCATTATTATCATTGTAATAACATTTCAGCAAATAAATTCACCCTACAATACAAAATCTTACAATTCAATACTTTATCATTGACTCGTCTCTTAGTCATGATGTAAATTTATCGTGTTCATCATGAATTTAACACTCTGAATTAATGAAAATAATACAATGGAAGTTTGAAAATCTTTGATTGATTTGTTTAGAAAAGTTAGTCTCTTGAAATTTAGTTGAATTTAAATATATTTCCATGGGAAATACAATTCAAGTTAATAGGAAGCAATTAACTAAACATGGAATCTGATATTTAACTGTCTCTCGGTTTAATATCAGTGTTTGCTTTGTTACTCAAGGGATGATTAAGTGATGATCAAGAAGATGATGATGATTAGAAGCTATTAGTTAGAAATAAGAAGCTGAATAAAGTTCATCATGTAAAGCTACATGGGTAAGATAAATGAGAAGGATATAAAACACAATAGGAAGACTCGGAAGTAAATGATATAAAGAAATGAAAGAGAATGAAAAAAAAAGAATAAGGTTCTTAAGAAGAAAAAAAAGTCCAACTTGGTGTTCTGAATCTGATCAGAACTTTTCTTCTGCTTCTCATTGATATATTTCTCATCCCGTCATCATCATGGTTACATGGTGGATCTTTTCTAGATGAAAATGTTTCTCTCTCTCTCTCTCTCAGAGTCTTTGTTTAAAGTAAACCAAATGACTTACATGTTATTATCCTTCAAACTAATCACAAGCCATTGAATTGAGTTCAATGTATAGAGAGTTGATAACCACCATGTAATCATGATAATAAGGAACAGTGAATGTGAGAGAGAGAGAGAGAGACGATTGTAATAATCTCCTTGTAATGATATAAATGATAAACATGATTAAATTAATGATCAATGTCAATAAGATACAATAATAGTGATATAATATCCAAAAGGTAATCATCAGTTGATTCCAGAGCGATAAATTGTTTGAACAAATTGTCAACAATCAACAAACCTGATACTTAATCATTGGTATATTTTTTTATCATCTAAATTACTTACTGAATCCATTCACCTTCCAGAGCAATTATCCGTTTGATTAATCGTTGTTTAGCATTTTTAGGTGATCTATTTGATAGGAATAAGACGAGAAAGATAAAATTGATCAGATTCTAATAGTTTTTCGCAGTTTCATGATAACTTTTTGACTGAATAAAAACATGATTAAGAAGAGAAAAAAAAAGAAATTCCCCCATCAGATTAACCTAAATAGTAAACGATGGTGAAAATTGTCCCTTCGACAAAAATGTAATGACCGATATACAATTTTACAGAATAGGAAACCCCTTGGAATTTGATGAAATATTAGAAAGAGTCTTGAGTCTAAGGATAAATGGTTAAGATAATGATGAGGATGAAGATGAGGATGTTGAAATATTTTGGGTAAACCACATAAATGTTTATCTCTCTTGCTAAGGTTGTATTATCATTCCCATTATATCAGCATCTTCATCTTTCATCATCAAAACCATTATCATCGTCATTCAGTTTGTGTTTTATTTTTTGTTTTTCTCCATCTTCTTGCTGATGGAGACACATTCCAAGTCATCAAGGGTCAAGGATTGATGACTCTTTCAGAATCTCAATATTAATGACTCGTAATACCTTCTGAGAGAGAGAGACAGAGACAGAGAGATCGACAAATAGTGGTTTAAATATCAGGCTCAGTTTAGAGTGGAAATAGTTAACTTCCCACCGCCATCATTTTCCCTTCTTCTCATGTTCATACTTCATGATCCCTCTTCAAGAATATGAAACATTCCAGTTGAATGATCACTTACATATATCATATTTTACTCATATACTATTTTTCATCTTCTTGTTAATATCTAACTGTACTTTTTGTTTGTGTCTCTATTCAACTTCCTGGTTCCATTTCAATTTCTTAAATTTATCTCAATGTTATCGCATCAGTTTCAACTTTTATTGTTATTGTTTCCAATAGTCTGGTGATTCCTCTTAATTGTTATTACTTGCAAGATTAATTCAACATGATGGAGTTGATTAAAGTTGAAACAATTGGAGTAAAAAAAAATAACCATCAAAGGTTAATTAAAACCTAATCAAGAATATTGGTCATTCATTGGGATTGATTTCAGCTTTGTTGAAGAAAAGGTTTAATTTACTTTAATGAAGATTGAGTAGCAATTAATACCTTTGATTATCTTTCAAGCTTTTAGTTTGTGATTAACTTCAATTGTAATCAATTCATTGAGGTGAAGGGTTAAAGTTGATTAAAATCATTTGATTGTACAGTTTTATTGTTATCAAATTAATTTGATTGCTTTTTATCAGAATCATTAGATTTACATTAACACAATTATGCTTGTTATATAATCCAATTTGATTGTCCAAACGGATAAAGATAGTTACTCAATGAGGAGATTTATATAAAATTCAAGCATAATAAATAAAGATACTCGGTAATTACAATCGCAATCACGATAAAAACAGTAACAATCTAACTAATTATTAAAGGTACACGAATATTTTGACTAAGATAATATATTGTCAAGAAAAGGGATCACCAGGGAGTGAAAATCCTGGCTCATGGTGGGAAGTAATTATTACAGGAAAATACTGATAAAAAGGATTAGATTGAACAATAATATCCTAATACAAGGATGGAGAAGATAAAAGGAAGATAAAAAGAGAGGATAAATTGAGAAAAGAAAAGGTGTTAAGGCAGAGTGATGATGAAGAAACAAGGAGGATGATATTATTTCCTGAGTAAGTATGGAAGCTATTGTACACTGAGAAAAATGGATGATAAGTAAGATGATGATGATGATACCTTGTAGCAAATGTTGCTAATCTTTTATGAGTTGTTCTCATCATAATCACCTAGTTTGATTGACGAGCACCAATCATGTTTTTTTTTCAGAATGTAATCAGATTTCTTACATGAGTAAGAAAACAGAAGACTCATGAAGATTAGAAGATGAAGTTAATGTTGATGATTATCAGTGAAAAATACCTTAAGATTATTCAACTGAACAGCAAACTTTTCTTCACGAAACAGTTTAAGATGAATTTTGATTGTTAATATAACCATGATTGAGTTAATCGCAGCAAGAATGGAGGACAACATATGAATGGCCCATTGCGAAAATTTGACTAACAAGTAACTTCGTAAGGTGGATTTTTATGACTAAACTAACATTCGGTGAAAATGATTAATTGCGAGACATTATTTCTTAAGCAAGGTAATATCTGAATTTGAAAATAATTTCTCGATAAAACTTGATAAAAGTTTAAAAGTTTCGATGCTGAAATGATTATATTGATAGTATAATGTTCATGAGCATTAGGCTGAAAAGTGAAAAAAGTAATGATAATTTGCTCTGTCATGGATGGAGTTGGGAAAACAAATTGATAACTATGAATATAAATGAGCTTTTCATGGTAATTTTCATCATTATTATTACTCAGAAATTGAGATTGAGTTTAGGTTTTTGATTTAACAATCATCTTGGATTTGCTAAATTAAACGCTTGAAAAATTGATTAACTAAATCATTCAACATGATTGATAAATCTCACTTTTTATAAATATTATTGTTGAGCAAAATTTTGTCAAACTTTCTATCATTTCAAAAATAAGAGAAGAGGAAAAAGTTCATTCATCAACAATCCTGGTTCAGGGAAATATCTGTCTCATGGGAAATTCAGTTCTAAATGATCTAAAACCAATTGTTCACAGCAATCAAAGTGTTAATTCAACTTTAATCATCTACCAACAGCAATTTAGCTTTAGAACCACAGATAATAGTAAATAGATACGATTACATGTAATTTCATGATAACTTTTTGATAGTTTATAGACTCATAAGAATTGAATATTGTTTGAAATTCCTATGACTTTTTTTCACGATGAAACTTACAAGAGATGAAAATAATCATGGTACTATTAATATTTACCATCAACAATAGTCATCATCAACTCTCAATTGGATTATATAATTTTCACTGAAAAAGGTATAATGATCAACTGAATTATAATCAGATCTCATGAAGGTCATAAAATAAAATGCTGGGCCTTGAATGGGTAAGTGTTAACTCTAACACTACATAATCAGCTAAAACTTTGATCAGGTTATATCTTATTGATTTGTTTAACTTGATAGCAACAACAATAATCACAACAATATCAATAGTGATGACGAATCAATAGTCTGTGTTATAGCCTAAGGGTAGGAAATCAGTAGGAGGGAAGATGATGAAAAACTGATTGTGAACATGATATCATGTTAAAGATTCAATATTAAGGTCTCATTGTATACGACAATATATAATGGAAAAGCTTGAGGGAATAAAATGATAAATAGATTACCATGGAACAGTTAAGACACTGAATTACATGGTAACCTGAATGAATAAACTTGGTGAAAAGACAATCTCAGCATTAGATTTATCGAGCTAAATCATAGTAATCCACAGTTCGTTAGCTAATTGCATAAAACTGATTTGTTTTCGAGAAAAAAAATCGAAAAGTTCTGGAATTCATTTACCTCACAGCACATTAATAATTTCGTGAAAAAAAGTTACTAAAATTTTCGTATTGTTATCAATCGGGATAATGATATTTTCTTGACTATTTTTGATATGGAAAAGATTAAACTTGCATGGAGTTCATGGCAAAAATGAATAAAAATATTATTCTACTTGAAAATTCTGACAAAGTTTCTCTCTCTCTCTCTCTTACCAAGTCGATTGTTTCATCGACTTTACTTTCGGTTCTTAACTACGTGTCACCAACAAACAATCATAAGAATATTGAAATTTTCAAATTGAAGTTTTTTTTTCTTGAATCCAATTTCTATTTTTTCATGATAAACAAACATGCAACAGAAATGTTAAAGTGATGATCAGTTGTGTCCCAAAACCGATTCCAAGGCAAATTGGAAAATGAATGAAATTCATGATGTTTAATTTAGTAGTAAAAGGTGAATGATCTGATTAGTTTTCCCTTGAAATAATTTTCATGAGAAACTTGAATATGTTCAACATGTGAAGTTGATTCACCTTAAGGGTAATCATTTGGATTGTTGTCAACAGTGAAAATATCAGAAAATTATTGTTTTCATGTGAAAACTGAAAGGGGAAAAAATCCAGGTCAAGGTACGATTTAGTATTTATATCATAATATCATCGGAATAACTTTTGAATATAAAAAAAAGGCCATGAAAAGATAATGTAATAGATAATGTGATTTACTGATTCTGTAAATGGGATTATACCTTGAAAATCAATTCTCAAGTGACTCATTGTCTGAATACATGATAATCATAATTCATCAACATGACATCAATATTATCATGATTTTACGTATTTGGTATTCAGCTCATCTTATTCAGAAATTCATCATTTAATGTTACCACATAACCAAGAAAGAAAAAGAAAACCAAATTCAAATTCACAAAAGGGAATATGAATTAAATTAGATATTTTTCCAAGGTGGAAATTGAATCAAAAACGTTTTAATGTAAATGAGAATCTGAGATTTATCAATTTTCATTTGTATCCATGATCAATGATCAACTCAATTAAGATAATTAAAGAGATAAAATCAGCCAGAATAACATGTAATAATAAACAGTTAACAAGTTTACCTGGATATTTAATCAAAAACAACCTGAATACCTTTTGGCATTTTCATGATAATAATAAAGTAATAGTATTGATGCAAGATATACATATATATATATACTGAATTATCATGGAAACAACATCATGAACAGTTATGATGAGAGATACAAACAAATAATATGTTGAGACTATTATTCAAGCTTAGAAGATGAAATTATCCTGATAACATTTATGCCCAGGTAAGGAAAGAAAAATATTATCAGAATTAACCATATTTATATATTATCGTTATTATTATCATCAAGTGAAATCAGAATGCTAAATATAATCAAATATGATTATTATGGCTTGTAGATATATAAAAGTTACCATGAAAATGTTAACATCATCATGTTTTTCAAGTAAATACAATGAGCATTTCCACTGAATATTAGAGTACAGAATATGTTCAAGATAGTTCAAGATATCATGAAGAATATGCAACTGAATATATGAGCAATATAATTTTGTTTTTTTTTCTCTCCACCAACATAAGATATTAGCATGATAACTTTTTCCGTGTTGGTGGAAAGAAAAAAGTTCTAATAATAATGATAACAATGGTAGTAAATATAATATAATAAATATAATAATAATCTAATAACTGAATAACTTTTTATCTGATCAGGAGAGAAATTTTCTAAACTCTTTTTCCATGATAGTTTCCATGATAAATGTTCATTTTACAATAGGTGAACTTTTTCTTTGAGTAAAAACTTCAACCCATATTCAGACAAACCGCAAATATAATAAAATGAAGGAGGAGATATGAACTAAATCCCATCGGGTGTAATGAAAGGCTTACATGGGGGCGAAAAACTTTTGTAATAAGTTGTCGGAAAGAAACGATAAATTCATGAGCAAATTTGATATGAAATTTTTGCTTACAGAATCGAGAGCATTTTTTTTTGTCTGCTTGTTGTTCATTGAGATAAAATTTAAAAATTGAAAGGCAACAATGAGGAAGAGGAGGAAAAATTGAAAAGAGGCGGCGGGTAAGTTAACAGTATCATGGATACAATTTAATGGTTGCATACCCTTGAATGAACCTACGATAGGCGTGAACCAATCAAATGATATCGAAGAAGAGTAAAAGTTTTAGTAACTATGGTTCAGTTATTATCATGGGGATATAATAATAACAATAACGTTCCTGATGGTAATCATATGCAATGAACTTTTTTTTCCTTCTTCTTTCTCTGTGGTGATGGTGGTGAAGAAATGAAAATGCTCATGAAACTGGAAACCACTTGAAACTTTACAGAGGTTTTTCATCATACTCTTTGAATGGTAGACTGAACTTTAACCAATTGTATCAACAGGCTTTAGTTCAATATCATCATCATCATGGTTTCATTATGATAACATTCAAGATGCCTAATTAGATTATCATATTATTGTTATAATAATCATGCTATTATCATGAGATGTGAAGATTATCTATTTTTTTTTCTCCCTCATCAAATAATGAATTCATATTAAGATCGTCATGGGAAACGATAATAATGATGACCAGCTAAAGATGGTCATGATGAATGAGATATTGTCAAGATGAGGATTGATCAAGTTGATGATTAAAAGTGATTCTAAAATAGAAAAGTGAGTAACTCATTTCTATGGATCAGTTGATTCAAACTCATCAGAAATGAATTTTAAGTCTATCTTTTACCATGGAAAGTTTCATGGGAATTGAAATTGAGATAATTTCAGTGATTTCTCTTTCGGCTCAACTGTTTTTTTGACTTGAGTTGTAGAGAAAAAAAGATTGATGAACATTGGGATGAGTGATGGAGATAAAGATAAAGGTGAAGAAAAAAAATTATTCTCAAGATGGAGAAAGATTAAGATGATCATGATGACACACACATGATGATGAAGATGAAGATGAAATGAAATAAAAACAAAGTTCTGTTGAGAGAGAGAGAAAGAGAAAAAAAGATTCAGTATCAATATCAGAAAATAGAAAGGTAGATGTTGGATAAGCCATTTAACAATTAGGTTGACTTGAGTTCGGTGAAACGTAAACAAGGTTGAGTTGACTCTTGATTCCTGATGGAAACTGGAAATTGTGAGTTAGTTTCATGGGAAGAGCTTGTTGAGCCATGAAATGAGAAATTCAAAGAGTAAATAAGAAAGATGATAATGATGATGATAAGGGTAAGGACAAGAAGGTAAAATGAGAAGGATATTGAGAGGTGGAGAGACAGGGTGGAAGGTGGAAAAAAAGTTGTGAAGATTCTTGAATTGTGATTAAATCAACAGACATTTGAGATAAAATATATATAAAGCATTTTCATGTTCTCTAATCAATCGACTTACTTATCATCAACTTCCTTTATCCTTTTCTCTTACAATTCAACCTGTTTCATGATTTTCCAGGGGTAAAGTTGAAAAAAAAAGTTCAGATAAGAAGCGAAAACTTGGAATTTTCAATCACTCGAGCCTTAATTGTGAGTCTAAACAAGTTTAATAACAATAATTGTATCAGTTAGTTAACTGTATTCCTTTCAATTCGATGTGATTACCTGAACTATTATTGATTTATTAGAACTTTAAATTTATCTGTCAGGTGGAATAGTTATTTTCGTTATAAAGAAAAAGAAAGTTCTAATAAAAGTTCTCAGAAATTGAATTGAATTTCATTGAATTTCATTGGAACTTTTTTTTTCTCTAGTTAAAACTTTTTCTGTACTAATTGACATTGTCAACAAGGAGGCAACAATTGAAATGATTAAATTACAACAATCAAATCAATTTAATCAACCTAATCAAAAACAATTGATATTATTAGATAATAACACTGGGAATTGTTGTCATGATGATAGATTGATAAATTTTCCATCAAGAAATTCAACTTTCAGAACTTTTTCCTCTTCTCTTCATGAGGAATTTTTTTCCTCTGATTAAAATATCATTAAGATTATAAATTACAGAACATTATTATTATTAAAACAGTAACAATTTATCAAGGAATAAGGGGAGAGAGAGAGAGTGGGTGGTGGAAGGATGAAAAAAAGTTCTAATGAAACTATTCAGGAGATGAAAAAAATCGAAAGAAACTGATTTCGAGTCTTATCAAACTATCATTATCCTAGGAACCAGGAAAAGAGACATTTTTATTGAAAGTTACTCAGCAACCATCATGATAAATATATTCTGAATTCAATATCATTCACATGAAAAATAACTATACAGATTAAGGTGATTGAAGAAAAAGTTCTGATTATTGGATGAATTTTATCCAAAATCTCAACTGTAACTGGATCTTGACTTTATATTAATAGAGACCAATAATGTCTAGCATTATAATATCAATTCAAGAATCTTATTAATAAAAAGTTCAGGTCACTTTAGGTTACACGAAAGGTCAGTAAAGAATTCAGAGAATGGAAATATATTCATGAGAGATTTTAAAAATAACTCTTTCTTTGATCTCTCATGAATCATGTTTCTGAATAACATCTTCTTTTTTTATCTTCATCATGATGAAAATTTTTCCATCAAAAGTACAACATCTTATACTTAAGAAGGAAAATTCTGATTCTGAGCATTTCAAATTTAAATGAGCGACAGTTTTGATTAAGTGGCCATCATGATAGTATATTATTCTGGTTTAATATTCATGGAATGAACCTTTCTCTTTCCAATCAGAATTTTCAGTTAAGAATAATGATCTGACCTTGCATGAAATGTTCATTAATTTTCTTCTCACTATTTTTCTTCTTTGTCTTCCAACCCTTTTCTCTCTCTCTATTTCTTACTCAATGATTCTGATGGTGATGAAGATCATGAAATGAAAGTAAAAATAACAATGTGAGTTAAGAATCTGAATATTCTTGTGAAAGATTTATGAGTTTTGTGTTACGATCTTTTTTTCTTCTGAATATTAATCGTCATTAGCGTAACAATAATCAGATATAAAGACAGAATTAGTTTGGAACAAGTGAGTCGAGATAATTGATTCAATAATCTTCATGAAGCATGAAACATTTTTTCATGGTGGAAAAAAATTAGAATACAAAAAAATGCTCTATTCCAAATGTGAACTTGAACAATCCTCCGATTGGACTGATTTCCATTTCCATGCAAATCGAGAGGAATAATATTAAAGAGATATTAATAGATACAGTTTATCCAAAAGTTCATCGGGATTTGGATTGAGTTGAGATGAGATGAAAAAAACAAAAGAAAACAACAAGGGAAACATTAGTTGAGATTCTGAAATATAATTCCCTGAGTAAATAATAACGCTCATGATGGTTCCATTAGTTAGAGCAATTTGTTATTCTGGTTTCAAGTTGTTACTCTTTTTATCATGGTAATCGTTATAATAATAATAATAATACTTGATATATGAAAATGAACTCATTTTATCATCTTCATCTTCCTCTTTGCCCTCTCTGATTCTCAATGCTAAGTAGAATCAGAATGAATACCTTGGGATGTTTTTTCATGGGAAATTCATGAACAGACCAGAAGATAAGATTGGTAAATTATCCTTAATCATTAATATTAAATAGGATGAATATAAATTCACCAGATAATGGGCTATAATCTTATCCTTAATCTGATCGCTTAAGGTTATTGTTAATCAAAGTGACTATTGGTTGATGAAAGAGAGAGCAAATCAAAATTCATGAATATTCAGATGAAACGTTTCCAGGAGATTCATAAGATACAAATTTAGATACTGAAACAGAATTTGAATTAATCAAGAAAAATGGTGAAAATTATCCTAATGGTTTAAATTAAATCGTGCGATGAATTTTCAATTGTTATCAACTTGATGATAATCATCATATTATTATCCTTTCAATGATTTTCAATTGAGAAGTTAGGAAAACTTTTCCATAGGAAATTAAATCGTACATGTAAATTACCATTAATTTAGAAGGCAAATTATAATTGAGTGTTAATTGTTCACTTTCCTAGGCAAGAAAAACAATTCATATCATCATTTCATTGAGAATTAAGATTCGTACAGACCAACTGATGAAAGTAATCACATAAATAACTAAATGGTGTTAATATTAACCCATTTGAATGGTGATAATCATGATTATCACTCTGATGATGATTGTTATCATTAGGAAGTTAATCAGATGTCAACGGATAACCTTTAATGTATCAAGTTAATGGTGATAAGTTAAAATGACAAGTTATTTTATCATCATAATCAACAATCAACTTGCATCTTGAAAAGTAAGTAATCGTGATGATAAATATCATGGTTATCATCAAAGGACCATATAATCATTTTGATATATCATCATTATCATCATGTTTCAGTCTCATTCAGGAGGAAGTAGCAGAAAAAAATATTAAGGTCACGTTGGAGTAACATATTAGTTGATGCAAATACAAATGAATCAACTGATTGCTGTCAAATTATAACAGTGGCAAAAAAAACGGATGCAGTTTATTAAGAGAAACAGATAAACAAGATTAACAATATAACTGTTTATCAAATATAATTGACAGAGGTATTAATTATATCCTTCAACGATTCTCAATTATTGTACAGGTAAAACAAAAAGTTATCACCTGAGTAGTGATAAAGATGAGAGTTTTTTTCCCCCTGAATTAATGATGATGATGATATTGATTGAATCAACTTTGATAATCTAAAAGTGTGTGGGTGATGATTAAAAGATTGACTGAATAGTAATCATCATTATCCTTATGGAGACAATAGTTTTAATCATGAAGATAATAATAATGATAATGATTAAAAAAAATTGTTTGAAGTAATTAGTGAGTAAAGAGTAATTTACATAACAATATGGATTAAATTAATTTCACAACTAGGTGTGTATTCATAAAAGATAATGGTGTTGATGATAATCAAGGGGGAGAGAGAGAGTGTGTGTGTGAGTGAGTGAGAAAATAGTTTACTGGATGGTAAAGTCAATGAATGGGAGTGTAAAAAAATAAAGATTGGGAGGTAAACAGGAAGAGAGGATGAGGATGGAGTGAGAGAGATAGAGAGGGAGAGTTGGAAACAAAAGAGATTTGGAAGACAATAGAAAATGATGATGATACTGAGCAAGAGAATTTAGAAGAAATGAAAACATGAGAGAGAAATAGATCATTTTAAGAGTGAATACACTGTGACAATTGGATGATGAAGGGAATCAGGGAGGTGGATGGAAAATGGGAGAGAGAGAGAGAGGCAAAAAGTTATCATGATTTTGCATGAAACAGAATTAGAAACAGAATGGAATGGAAGATGAATCAAAAAAGAGGAATCAGAGATGATGAACTCTCTCTCTCTCTCTCTCACACACATTGTTTATATCATTTAAAATGGATAACATGTAAATGGAATGAAAGTTACTCAGGGTTTCATGGTGATGGTATTTCCATGAGTAATTTCAGTCTATTAGCTTATGAGTATTATCATGAGATGTAAGAAAGTGAATGAGAGATACAAGAAGAATGAGGAAAAAAATTCATCAGAACTTTTTTTACTCTTACTATTAAATCATTACACTTATTTCAGTCTGAAAGTAACAGGGAAGAGGAGGAAACAATGATCATGTTGTTTACGGAATTGGAATCATGATTATGATGATGATGATGTTAATGATGAGGGGAAAAGAGGAAGATGATCATCAACTTGACGATGGAAAATACTATATATTAGAGATAAAGAGAGAGAGAGAGAAATAATATTCTAATGGGAATAACATGAGAGCTCATTTGAAAAAGAGAAGATGAAAAAGTTTGGAAATTACAAGTTTCAAATATTCAACTTTATCTTTGGTGAGAGTTGATCATTACCATGATGTTTTGATTATGATGGAGACAAGTTAATTAACTCAAACTTAGTCACTCTAATTTTAATTGTCATCAAGCTTTGGGATGTTCTCTTATAAAAAACAAATGATGAAAGTGGGTTAATTAACTATGGAAACTATGGAATCAGAAATCATTATGAATTTTCATGATGGAAACATCAAACATGGTAAACAATTAATTTCTGATATTTGATTGAATAAACATTGAAATAAAATCAACAAACAAGAAACATTAATGATAAATATGCTTTTAGGGCAAATGTTACAATTGAGATTATAATTGTAATAGTTTATGACTGATTACATGGTGGAAACTTTTTTATCATGAAATTTTTACACCAAGTTGAATTCATTGATAATTGAAGCAAATGAATATAACTCATCATCATCATCATTCTGATAACTTGAAGCTATTTATATTCATTCAAATACTACACAGAGATAAAATGTTATCTCATATATTTAACTTTAACTATTATCAACAATTTACCAACATTAATTCAGTTCATTTTCAATCATCATCATCAGCATCATCATCATCATCATCTAACAAAAATGATAATCAGATAATCAACAGCCAAATTAAACTCAGTTCAATGATAGTAAACTTAATTAAGGATCGTACACTTAATTTAATCACACTTTTCCTTCATATTCAATTCAATCGGACTAATTTAATAACAACAATCTGATTGTTAATCAGATAATACTGTTTACCTAATGGATAGAAATTCAATCAAAATTCAAAGCCATGAGAATAAGAAATCATCATGTAAATTTATCATTAAAAGAAATCGAAATGAAAATTTTCTCGAAGGTAAAAAAAACTTCAGAACTTTTTATATTAGATTTCGATACTTTTCCCAAAATGATAATTATTTTGAGCTTCAAATATCCATTAGTTGGTCAATATTTAGAACTTTTTTCTCCTCATCTTATCAACTTTTTTTTCTGGCCTAATTTCCGGTTAACGGAAATGATATTAAATTCATTTTCCTGGAAATGAAACTCAATTTTCATGTATAATATTTACAGTCAAGATCATCAATATAATAATAATAGTGCTGGTGATGGAGAAGAGGAAAAAAGTATCAACATTATCATTACAATCAACATGGTGTTACTTGGAAAACTGATTCAGTTGATTTCAAGTAAATTCTGAATGATTGAAATAACTATTTCATTTTTGCTTCCATAAGCTTTTTCCAGGTTAACTAAGATAACAAATGACACCAAAAGTTGACACAAGTTTTAATATTCTAATGACGATCATCATCATTATCATTATCATGATAATGACTTGAGACTGTTACAGTTATTTCAGTTTTTCTGTACATTCGAAAATTGAAAACATTATGTTGTTAGAATCGAAATGAAATATCATGTATAACGCAATCCCAGAGTGAGGTGAATATTGAACATGAGCATTTGAGTTCGATAAAGAAGATAAAAAGGAAGATGAGAGAAAAGTGAGATGAAGATGTTTCTCTCAATGTGAGTATATTGTTTATAGTGGAAACATCAATTCGATAGAGTGAGAGAGTAAATGATAGAGAATTAAAGAGAGAGAGTGTGTGTGTGTGTGTGTGTGTGTGTGAGTCAGTGAAAGAGAAAAATGATAATTATGAGAGAAAAGAAAGAAAAGAGAAAAGAGAAAGAGAGAAAAAAGAATAATTCAAATGAACTTCTTTTTTCTCTCCCTCTCTTTCTGTCAAACTTTCGAAAAGAACAAAGTTCTAATTGTTCTCATGTAAATCATCACACCATCAAACTGATAATTAAATCATCAACATTTGAAAGTTTCATCTTGTAAATAATCAAAATGATGATGAAAAATTTACTATTCAATTTTGATCAATGTAAACTTGAAATTCAACGTTCAGTTAATCTAATCATATTTGTGTTGATTTTCATTCAAATTTTATCATCATCATCACTTATTGAGTGTCGATCGTCATCTTCATCATCATCATCATCATGGAGAAACAGTGATTATGGTAATAATATAATTCAAGGTGATGTAAACAACATAACCTGTCCCACCCAATGTCAGTGTTCATTTAATCCATCAAAATGGGTAAATATCATGTTAATATATCATTTCAATCATATTCATGATCATCATTGAATCTTGAAAAGTTATCACAATAAAAATTGAATCAATTGTTTATCATTTTCTTTTCCTTTTATCATAATGTTAAATTGTTCAATCAATGGATGTTTGGATTTACATGTTCAGCTCAATGAAACTTTTCGTACTGTTGATTGTTCATTTAAAGGATTGAAACGTTTATCTAGAAATTCAATTCCACAACATACTCAATCCCTTTGGTTATCAGGAAATCGATTGGATTTATATTCATTTGTGTCAATTAATCATCATCAAGATCATTTGATTGAACTTGATCTGTCCAACAATTCAATCACCACCTTGGGAAGGTCAAGTGCTCATCCATTTTTGTCACTTATCCATCTAAGGTACCTCAATTTATCGTCCAACGGATTTAAAACCTTATATTCGGGTATTTTCAGGGGATTAAAGCGACTTGAAAGACTGGACATTAATTCAGGTCAATTAAAGTATATTGATGAACATGCTTTCGATGGACTTGAAAACCTTCAGCAACTTAATCTTCAGGATAACCGGATTAGCTCAATTTTCCTTGAACTTTTCCAAAGTATTGTTAATCTCCATGTAAGTAAATTTAAATCATATTACAACAGAATCAGAAATCAACAACAACAATCAGAAATGATGAGAAATCAGATTAATTTGCAAATGAAGGATCAAAAATCATTAACATAATCACCGAATCACATTTTCTTATCATGGATTTCAATTCAACTGATTTATATTCAGAGTTTTCATTCTGAGATCAAGACGAGAGCAAAAAGATTCAAAACATGAGGATTCTGAATAGTAATTCAAATGTTACTCTTGAGTGTTAACAGTAATTCAAAAGGTGTGATATTATCAAGTGTATCAAGATACTTTGCATATTTCAATCTGAATGTTTCAAAATCTCAACATTTCATGGCTGATAAAAAAATTTCATGATAAAATACAGGATATGATTCAGTTGATGATATGTACGGGAAGTCTGAACTTTTTTTAATAGCTTTCTGTTTCCTGATTGCTTATGTATACCCTTTTATTATTGCATATCATTACAATACATATATATCACATTGGTTCATGATCTGAACATTGAATCATCATGATATATCATCATCATGGTTAATAGTTCAACAAGTAAAAATGTCAAGTTTTATCATCAACAATCAATTACCTGATCATCAATATCAAGATTAATGGACAATAGGAGTTAAACTTCATTCAACTGATACTAATAATGTTTACACACGATATTAAATCGTGAAGGTTAATATCATTTAGTTACATCCATTTCAAAGTTA
The DNA here is from genome assembly GCF_014898815.1 of Panonychus citri. Lineage (NCBI taxonomy): Eukaryota > Metazoa > Arthropoda > Arachnida > Trombidiformes > Tetranychidae > Panonychus > Panonychus citri. The sequence goes on from NW_026515540.1 coordinate 473,608, forward strand.
ATTGATTAGCAATCAATTAAAAATACAAAAGTTAATCAATTTCTCATTTAGATTGATCAGTTTAAGGAAATTGGTATCCAAGATGATGATCAATTTTAAACAATCAAATTACATTGTAACCATTGTCATGGAAACAGTGATGATGATTAACTTTAACTGCGAAACATTAATGATATAAATCAAGATCTTTAGTAGCAATCAAATTAAATCCGTATTTGATTAAAAGGGAGATCAATAATGCAGAAACAGTTATCATTAAAATCTAATACACTTGGTTTAATTGTTGGGAATAGATTGTTAAACTTAATCCAAAATGGATCAAGATTAAGCTTTTTATTGGTGTGTAAGTAAAGGCTAATATGATTAACCGAATGGAAATGATTAGATCAACAATCAATGAGATGGTAAATTGTTAACAAGAAATCAAGCAAGGGAAGAAAATTAATTAGCAGAAAGAGAGGAAAATATCTTAATTAAAAATGAAACAATTAACCTGAGAATGATTATCAATAATCGATCATTATGATGTGACTTAAATCTATTCGTATACACGATTAAATGTTAATCAATTATTTTCGAGATGAGAGGTAACGATTACTTTGGATTAGATGATTTAAGAACTGAATTAACTGAATACTTTCAATCGAAAATCAGGAGAGAAAAAAATGAGAAAACTAAGAAAAGTTCTAAAACTTTGGAAAGATTAGAACATTAAAGTTAACGATTTCTTTTCGTGGTTCGAATCAAAAATGGACGAGCTAAGAAATTCTGTAGACTGACACTGAGAATAGAGAGGAAAAAAGTGAAAATTTCAAACTCAATTTTCAATTACGATCATCATGATGAGATATTAGAATTTCATGAAATCAGAATCATTGGTGGTAACTATTTCTTGGAAACAAAATGTCCATCATCTTGTCCGTCAAGTTGAATCCATGTGAGTAAATCGTTGGGAGATGAGAGAGTGTGAGAGGTAAAATGGCCTTCACATTGTTTCGAGAAACTTATTCGTCCGTATATTCAAACCTAATCATCTTATATTAATGTGAGGATTACATTTCATTTCCGAGTATTAGAACTTTTTTTTTCTTTGTTTTCTCTCCATTGAACAAACTGATAAATGGTAACTGAAAAACTCGAGGATCAGAAAAAAAGATTAGTTGATATATTTGAGGATAAAAGTCTCGTAATTCAAGAATAACGTTGTTGGCGAGTGATAATCAAACAACAATCATAATCAACGTTAACAGTTTAATTTAGTTACTCTGAAAGAGATAATTAATTAACCTACAATTTAATCATTTCACTTGATGGTAACTTTTAAGATTAGTATATACGATGTTTTATTTTTTTTTCGTGTAACTTTTTTTCCAAGATAAACTTTTGATTCCATTCAATTAAAGTCACATAGACATTTGGATTGTACGTTAATTGAATACACAATTAGCTAACAATCAAGTGATGGTTACAAAAAAGATAAACCTAATAAATGAATTAAATCAAGATGATACCTAATTGGAAAATCAACTCATGAAGATTGAATTACAATTCTTAATTAAAGTAAATAATCAAATGATGACAATCAATTGAAGATGTGGTGAAAATTTTTGATTAACTTGATTCCAAATGATGAAAGAGGCAAAAATTTATCAATAGTAACGACTATTAATCTGAATTAATTGATTCCTTGATTAACATTGGTTGTTTTTGTTGTTGGTTCTTCTCGTTTATTGATTGTTAGTTAATTGTTTGCTTATAATTAATTTTCTTTAGGTACTTAATCTTGATGGAAATAGTATAACCCATTTACCTGGTGGTATATTTGTTTCCTAAACAATTTACGACAATTAAGTCTTGATCGTAATAATTTACATGTTATGGATGATAATTCATTGGTTGGTTTAGATATGTTGGAAACAATTAATTTGTGCCATAATCAATTAACTAAAGTGCCCTCGATTGCATTACAATCATTAAAACGTATCAAAAATATCAATTTAAGTGATAATCGTTTGGTTATACTGACCACTGGTGATTTTGTCCATCTTCCAGTACAATCAATATCAATCTCATCTTGTCAACAATTAACTCTTATTGAAAGAATGACTTTCTGGGATTTACCTGATTTAATACAATTAGATTTATCTAATAATAAACGATTACAATTAATTGATAGTCAAGCTTTTCTTGGTACACCAAGATTAAACCGATTACAATTAGATAATAACAGTTTATCAAGTTTGGAAGGTGAAATGATTAATAATATTATTGATCATCATCGATTAACATCAACAACAATAGTTAATCAGGTTCATCATCATATTCACCATGCAAATACAATAACAACCAATCATAATCATTATCATCATCATCATTATCAACAATATCATCATCATCAACAACAACAACAACAACCAAATCATCATCATCATCAACTAATCATTTCATTAACATCAAATCCACTTCTCTGTGATTGTAATATACATTATCTTTATCAGGTAAATATTAATCAACCATTATTATCATGGTAATTAATTAACTCTCTACAAGTAAAAACATTATAGTAAATGTTGATAATGATCAGGTGATTTAACAGAAAAAAACAAAATTAACTTGCGACTAAATTGTGATAATATTATAAAAGCATCAATGTAATTATCATTCTCATCATTGAGACAATAGGATGGGAGTAAAAGTTATTAAAAAAAAGCAAATTATCAATCTTATGAATTATGAATTTTTCATGGTTAAAATAACCTCCGATTATTAATAATACATTCTGGTTGAAAGATAATTGAAAATTTTCATTATTAACAATTTACTTATTGTTTAAATTCACTCTCAGTGTTATGAGGTAAATTGTTGTAACAATTTAGTATATAACATATGAAAGTGACATAGTTAAGTGTAAAAACTAATATATCCATTGTGATAACATTGTGTTTAATTATTATCATCATGATTAACATGATTATAATTATTCAACTCACAATCTATTTTTTTTGCTCGTTGCCTTGATTGTTATTAACATAATTATCAGAACGTATTAAATTATAACAATTCATATAATTAGATATTCAAAGTGTGTGTGTGTGTGTTGTTTTGCTTATCAAAATATTAATTGTTGTTTATTGATTAGTTTTAATTTAGTTCGAGTGACCATATAAATGGTTGATTGTGTGATCATTATTTTGGTTTGAGTTTGAGATTAGTTTTTGTCTTAATTTGAGTTTATTAGTGTTTAATTGTAACTAATTGAGAAATAGATTTAGTAATTATGAGATTCAATCAATCTTAATAAGCTGATTGCTATTAAAATAGTTAATTGTAAGGCATTAGTTTTGTTATACATTTTGTATATTATTTTGTTTTTTGCTTAATAAGCAAAGCAACTATTAACTACGATCAATGAATTATAAATTAACCATTAATAATGTTGATTAAACTTTTTAAATCTTGATTAATGATTAAATCTTATGAAATGCTGATTAAGGTGAAAATGCATGAAAAACAATCAATTAGATTATCAAAAGGATCAACAATCAAAAATGAAACAAAGTAAATCACAATTGTACAGCACAATTTAAGCTAAATTATCACAATTAGTGCAAAAGATTAGGTAATACGTTATATCGTAAGAGTTTTCTGGTACTAAGGTCAAGGTCATCACGGTCATTCCATGAAAAGCCTTCCAATGACCTTAGAACTAGAAAAATCTCAAGATATTAGAATTCGTAATGTATGTTTATCACTTTGATTAAGCGCCAATTACAATTCGTAAATTGTAACAATTTGTTAATTTTTTTCCTTTCTCTACAATTCTAGTGCCTGAATCAAGCTAATCGGAGTAAAGTGTTAATATTAAATAGTGAACAATTAACTTGTTACCAGAAAGATGGAAATGAATCAATGCCAATGTTAATTAAAGATCTTGATATAAATAGTATACCAAATGAATGTATTCCGTCAATAATTTTAACAGAAAATTTATCATCATCATCATCTTCCAATGGAACTAATAATCAATCAACAATTAACAATATGATTACTTTAAATGGTTCAATTGGTGACAAAATTACACTTAATTGTCGTGCCATTGGAGTGCCAATACCGACAATTTTATGGAAACTACCATCGGGAATTATTTTCAATGAGACAATCAACAATTCACATATACAGTTAATCAAGTTAACTAATCAATTGCGAATCAATCATTTAAGGTCAAGTGATTCGGGTCAATATAAGTGTACAGCTGAAAATAGTAAAGGATCAGTTGAATTAGTATATAATTTAACTGTCGACGATATGAAAGTTCAAATTTGGCCTTTAGGTGTTTCGTCAAATTTTGTTTCTGTTGTTTGGAATGGGACTTCAGCTTTTAATCATCAAACAACAAGCAAATTAACTCCAAAAGTATTATCATCATCATCACCATCATCATTATCATCAACCTCATCACTCCCAGAATATCAAATACTTTATAAAAGGGAAGACGATCCAAGTGATCGGTTCGAATCAATTTCGGTTGGACATTTTCTTCGTAGTTACACAATTAAACATCTTTTACCTAGAAAACGATATAAACTGTGTATTGCTGTTCGTGATTCTGAAACTCATGGAAATTATATCCAATTAAGTTGTACATTGGTAACTACATCTTCTGATTCATCAATATCTTCATCATCACCTTTCTCATCAAGTGATCAATCATCATCATCATCATCATTTTTACATGATTCAATAGGAGATACAACTTCTTACCTTGCCATTGCTCTCATATTGACCTTAACTGCCTTGGCGATTGTTATTCTTGCCTTTACCATTCTTGGTGCTCGAAGAGCTTTCATTGTGGTCAATAGGCATTCTCAACAATTTAACTCACAGAGACAATTTGAAACACCAAAGAAAAGTTTAGTTCATAATATGGCACCAATTCCATTAACTCATATTCCTCTTGATCAAGAGATTCAACCTTAACTGTCCAAACTAATTATTACGATTATCACATACACACACACACTCACATAAAAACTTTTTTTTCCATTGATAAAAATAAGTAATTGATAAGTAGTGAATCGTGATTTAGATGATGATGATTATGAGACTGAATGGTGAAGAGGTTATATAATGTAAAGGAAAAAATAATTGGATTCATCGGAACGAATTAAATATATGCAATCTAAGTTTAATTCCCATAGAATCTTTCATTCAAGTGGATCTCTGTGGTTTCTTTTGTTGTTATTGTGGTAGGATTAGGATGCTCAACATGGATATTATTACTATATTATGAAAGAGAAAAGTAATTAGAATGATTGGAAATCCTTAATTGTATTGGTTAAAAGTATAAATTGTTGATTATTATCCCAATTGGTTCATCAATGACAACAACAGAAACGAGAGGGTACAAGAGAGAGAGAGGGGAGAGAGCAAGAGAAAGATTAATCAATAAATCAATAATGACAATTAGATGATGATTGGACTAACTGGATAATTATGATCATATGGGCAAATCAACAAACGAAAGATACAAAAAATATATGGACCGATTATGATGTTAATCGCTGTACCACTTGTTGTAATTAATCAAAAATTATCATTAAAATCAAACAGAATAGAGGATTTTTTAAACTAATTTAAATTGCCACTGATTAATAAAAATGTAAACAAACAATTAACACTGTTTTTACTCACTTTATTTCAATTATGTCTCCGGGTTTGAATTGAAAATTACGAGCTGACCACCGGTTGATTAAAACGACATCATTGCTCACCTTGCCGGATGTCTTTGGGTTAAAAGCAGGCTAATTTAAAGAGAAACAGTTATTATTAGTTGATTCTAGGAAAATTAAAAGAAATATAAATAAATATAATTTGGAAAATTAAGAATAACAATTAAACAAATACCTGCATCGATTCACCATCGACTTGAGCAATTGTCACAACTCGATCGGTCAATGTTAATCCAATCGGAATAATGAAGGATAACTTTTTCACTAAATATTTAGCACTTTCCATGGTAATTGAATCAACTATTTGTCGTTGTAAAAAGTACGATATCAAAGTGAGAGAGAGAGAGAGAAGGAAATGAAATAGGAATTAATTCAATTTCCATTCCAAGACAACATGTTGATTTGTTTACTTTTTTCGTTGAATAGAGAGAAGTTAGATGGCGACACTTTTTGCATTCGAATATCAGATAAATGGATCCGATATTTTGGATATTCGATAGAATTGAAAATATCTTTTTATTTTCATTCTCTCGATTTGTTTTCCTTCAAAATTGTTTAAATAACAATTAAGGTTGGAATTGTTTTGTTATTTAATCGAGTGTAATTTTGGTTTTCTGTTCTTCGTAGTGTTTTTCGGGTTAATTATGTATTCTGGTGAGGTTATTCCCGATGATGATGAACCTTGTCTATCAGATTGGGATGAACAAGAGGATCCAGCAGATTATACCAGAGGAGGTTATCATTTGATTAAAATTGGTGATGTTTTCAATGCCCGTTACCATGTGATTAGGAAACTTGGATGGGGACACTTTTCAACTGTCTGGTTGTGTTGGGATTTAGTGTAATTATATTAATTGGTTTACCTTGATGAGAAAAAAAAACAGAAAAAGAATAGAACAATTTTTCCTTTTCTGTTTGTTCTATTCTACCATTCCCTTCAATCTAATTTTACCCTTTCCTCTGACTGTCAATTTTTTTGTTCTCTTTTTTTTCTAATCTTCTTTGTGTTTTTTTTTCTTCTTCTCTGTTCTTTTCTTCTCACTTTTTTCCCCTTGGTTACAGAGTTAAACGATTTGTTGCTTTGAAGGTTGTCAAAAGTGCGAACCATTACACGGAGACGGCTTTGGATGAGATTAAACTCCTTAAAAATGTAATTCTATTGTTGATTATTGGTGTTAATTGTTGAGAGAAAACAACAACTAAAACAACTTCAACAATTGATTATTTATTTTGTTATAAAAAAAAGCGCTAACAATTGGTTTTGTTTGTTTATATTTCCTTTTGTCCAATCCTAATTAGGTTCGAGAGGGCGAACCCGGTAATCCATATCGAAGTAAAGTTGTTCAGCTTTTAGATGATTTTAGAATCAATGGAGTCAATGGAACACGTAAGTTATATATTTCTGTCTTTATTCATAGTCAAGATCAATTCTGAGAATTATGTTCAATCTGTGTAATTATTGTTTTCCTTTGTTCTTTTCTCCCTTTTTCTCTCAGATGTTTGCATGGTTTTTGAAGTTCTTGGTCAGAATCTATTGAAATTGATCATTCGCTCAAATTATGAAGGGATTCCTCTTCAAAATGTCAAGTCCATAATTAAGCAGGTAAGTAAAGAATATATATTAATTTTTATTGAAATCGATTATCATGAATCGGTTTTGATGTGTTTGGAAATGTCGAAGAAAATTTCTAAGTAATGACATTTTGATTCTTTTAATGTATTGTTGTTGTAAGATGATTTTTTTAGGAATTTTTATTATTTTTCATCTGATTGTTTTTATCTTTATTTTTTTTCATATTAACAGGTACTCCAAGGATTAGATTATCTCCATACAAAGTGTCAGATAATCCACACCGATATTAAACCGGAAAATATTTTAATCGAGGTTGATGAATCGTATATCCGTAGATTAGCAATTGAAGCAACTCATTTGCATAAATTAGGACTTAAATTACCTGGATCTCTTATCTGTTCAGCCCCAGCAAACCAATTTGAACCACCAAAGTCTAGTGAAACAGTAACATCGAAAAATAAGAAGAAAAAATTGAAGAAAAAAGCAAAGAGGCAGCAAAAATTATTAGAACTTCAATTACAAGAATTAGCAGAAAACCCTGAACAGTCAAAGCCACCTCCTGCTCCAATGAGTTGTACATCTCCGAAAGATCAATTCGAGTTACCTCGAAGTAGTAAAATGTCCAAAAATAAGAAGAGAAAACTGAAGAAAAAAGCCAAAATGCAGCAACAACAAATGCTCGAATCACAGAATCAAGAATTAGATTCATGTTCTGGTCAACTCAATACCAGGTTTGTTGAGATCTTCATTAATTAACATCGATCTTTGTCAAAGAAAACCTAAAATGATTAATATACTTCACTATCTCTTTCTTGCCATTTAAATTGTATAGTCAAGAGGCTGATCAGATGATTGCTGAACCTTCAGACCTTAGTGAATGCATAACGAACAGTGAAGTTAATTCAGTTCGCATTAAATTAGAAACACTTGTTGATGATGATGTCAAAGGAGATGAATCCAAACGTCGTCATAATATTTCCGGGCATTCATCCAGAAGCCGTAAGCAATCAGTTTATCTTACAATTAACACAATTTCTTTTGTGATCATTTTTCACCTAATATACCAAATTTTGTCGATATGTTTTAATTAATTGAATTAAATCAATCTCAATATCTTTATTTAGCTCGCCAATCACCCGTTAGTCAATCTATTTGTAATGGTAAAGTAAAAGACGAGCCAATTACCACCAAAAATTTGATGAACCGGATAATAATAATGGTCTAATTACTGTTGATAATTCTGATAAAACTCTGCTTAATGATGATAATGAAGATGATTATAAATCACCACTTAAAGATGAACCTGAAAGTCCACTATCAACAAATGATGATAACGGAACATTCAATTTGAACACAAGTTCCGATGCAGGGCCAAATGAATCTTCTGGTATATATTTTGTTTACCTTTTCATCTTCATCTTCCTTCACCGTATCACTTTCTCAACTCTCTCTCTCTCTCTCTCTCTCTCTCTCTCTCTCTCTCTCTCTCTCTCTCTCTCTGCGTCTCTCTTACACTCACTCTTGATGCTTATTTTTGTATATTTACTCAATTTTATTTTTAGAATCTAATATTTTTTTCTGCATCTTTCACTTTCTTCTCAATTTTTTTCTTCCATCTTCTCTTTTCACCCTACACTTAACTTTTCAACACAAAAATACAAACAAACTTGGTCATCATCTTCATCACCATGAACTTTACATGATCCTTATTGACTTCCGTTATTTTCACAGATAACCAGAAACTAGTAACACATATGCCTGATCCTGCAAGTGAAGTTTGTGATATTAAAGTAAAAATTGCTGATCTTGGTAATGCTTGTTGGATTGTAAGTTGATCATAATAGTTGCAAAAAAATTAATTGTTGCAAATATTTGTCATTAATCATTTGGATCATATGGATATTTCATGCTTATGTTATCTATTCACTAACCAAAATTTTTCATCTTCTTTCCAGAATCATCATTTCACGGAAGATATTCAAACGAGACAATATCGTTGTTTGGAGGTTATTCTCGGCTCAGGTTATTCTGCTCCATCTGATATATGGAGTACAGCATGTATGGCATTCGAATTGGCCACTGGCGATTATTTATTCGAACCTCATTCTGGACAAGATTATAATCGAGATGAAGATCATTTAGCTCATATAATTGAACTTTTAGGTGAAATTCCTCGTCATATTGCGCTCGCTGGTACTTATTCCAAAGATTTTTTCAATCGACGAGGTAAATTCAGTGAATATGGAAAGAGAAATTTTCTCATTTATGCCACTTGTTAATTAATATTTTTGTTTCCGTTGTATTTAAGGTCAATTGAAAAGCATTATGGCTTTTAAACCATGGGGACTTTATGAAGTATTAACTCAAAAATATAAATGGGAATCGAATGTAGCCCAAGAGTTTACGGATTTTCTTAAGCCGATGTTGGAATATGATCCAGATAAACGTGCCAAGGCTTCTGATTGTCTCTCTCATCCATTTCTAGTTGATGATCCAGACTTAAGATGAAAATTGTATCTCTCTCTTTCTATTTTACCTTTAATTGGAATCCAATTATTGGATTATCTTTTTCGTCTAATCACCTAACCCAGTGATAATCACAAAAAAATCACTGAATTCAACAATCAAACGACAATTTAGATTGTCAAGAGAGTCACTTATTGTTGAAAATTAAATCAATTTACTGAGTGTAGACAAAAAGTATAATCCTCGAGGTAGTATTTCACCATCGTCTGTTCATTCTGCTCTTAATCCATCATCTCTAATCCCCTTTAATCATTAAGCCTTAACAATAATGATATGATTAACTCATTGATTGTTTGATCTTTTTTTTTCTCAAGAAATGAGATCGTATTCAAAGTCATTGCGATTAATTTAAATTACAAATTAATCAATTGTATAATTCAAACTTACTGATTTTTAATATAACGTGAAACCAAAACTACAATCAAATGACTCGTTTGTTAATTCCAACTAATTAATCATGATCATGGAGATTAATCATTTCCTCATTTATGAAAAACAGTAACAACGACAATCAAAAAGCAACTCAACTACTTGAACGAATTGATTAAGTTTGAATTTAGTCAATTTTGATAATAATCTTGATCATCATCTCACAATTAACCGATTTTTCAATTAACAGTTCACTAATACAAACCGTATGTTTGGTTGTTATCAAATCGATATTGTGGTTAATCGGATAAGCAATTAAATAGCAATTAAGAGAGAGAGAGAGAGAGAGAGAGAGAGAGAGAGAGAGAGAGTTTATGTGATCGATTTTGAAAGTTACTTGTGAATGAAAAAAGTTAAAAGAGATTGAAAATTTATCGATTTTTGTTTCTCCCTGAAAATATAAATACACCAAGAATGATGAGCAAAATGTTCAAGTAGTGGAACTTTATCATCCTGTATCAGTTATCGTTCTGACGATAATCAATTAATTCAATTCACTTCCTGTAAACATTAGAATCAACGATTAGAACAAATTTATAAGCAAGAATTAAATTAACATACAATTAGCTTGATGAAGATTGAAAATGAGACTCGAAAACGTTCAGCCAAAATTAACTATCAAGTTAATCAATTCAGGATTTGTGTTCTCATGATTAACCTTGAAAATCAATGAGTTTCCATGAGATCCTCCTCATGTTACCGTGATAATGAACAAATTTATCGAAATCATTGATAATCCTGAACATTATTAAGTAAACAGCAAGATGATTGTTATTTTTCATATTAATCATTTACTTTATTTGCGCCATTAAAGTGCCAACAAAACGATTATGAAGGATAATCAACTAATCCAAATATAATAATAATCCATGGGTAATATTGATAGTTCAGGGAAAAAACTTCTCTGAACCTGATCATGTCTCTCTCTCTCTCTTCATATCCCGATTAAAAGGGTTAATCTAATAATAAAGGACTGAAATTGTTCATTTAATGGTCAACATGATGTTTTTTTCATTCATGATGGTGAAGTTATAAAAGATTGAAGCTCAAAGCTGAAAAAAAACTGAATCAACTTTTTTTCTTGGTGATAACAAGATGATGATGAACAAGAATCATCATGATGAATTATTTATCTTTAACTAATCAAAGTTAAATAGAAAAGTTATTTCAACATAACCACTTTATATGATTTTCTCACCTGAATAACTATAAATATCTTCAATTTTGGAGGATGAATTCTGTTTATGTCTGTAGGTGATTATTAACCTTACAATTGGGTTGATATTTTCTTGTGTGGATATAAGGAGGATAATATGATATCCAAAAGGATTTTCTTTGGGTAAACAGACTTAAAAGTCAAGAGTTGAGCAGGAAGAGGAAAATATGAGATTGACAATGGAGAACAATCAAAAATCATTCTCAAGATGATGGCGATGATCATGATAGTTAGCAGAAAACAATTGATAAAAGTCGAATTATAATCATTCCCAGTCAACTGGGAGGAGGTTAAAAGATTTGATATTCTTTGAAAATCTCTCATATTTTACCTTCAAATGAAGAGAAAGTGAATGTCAACAAAGGATAAAGATGATTAGGATGATAAAAAGAGGAGAAAAGAAAGTCAAATTATATGATGATTATAATAAATCCACAGTTAAGAATATCATTCTCATCAGAATTTATCATTTCCAAAAGTTTTTCTATTCTTACGTATTTTCGAGGATTTTTTTCTTTATCTTCGTTTGGTTTTAAATCTATGTTTGAATATTCCACCTCCATCTCCACCACATCTTCCTCTTTCTACTTCTCTCTTCTCTCTCTCTTTCTCCTAAATAAGTCATCTAATGTTCTCTCTCTTTTCCAGTCTCTCTTCTCTGTCTTTCCGTTTCTCACTCTCTATTCTAAGCCTCTCTCTTCCTCCCTCCCTGTTTTCCAATACACTTTACTCCTCATGCTCATGGGTTAATATGAATTCTGCTGCATGCTGAAACTGAATAGAGTCAATTCCTCATCTCAGTCATCATCTCATCATTCACAAGTACAACAAACGTAAATTGTATCATCTCTTTCATTACTTTCTCTCTCTCTCTCTCTCTCTCTCTCCCTCTTACTGCCTTACCATCCTCATCATCTTCATCATTTCCGAGATGTAAACTTAAAAATCCTTTTCTACACATTTGTCACACTGTGTCCATCCAATACAACATCAGTTTCTTACCACTCATTTCATTTTGTGTGTTTGTCTCCAATTGTTTATCAACGTCACATTTTCTGTTTATTTATTTTTTACCTTTACCTTTGTGTGTTATCATTTCGTGCTGTTAATGTTTTGATAATAAACAAAATCCAAATGATCAACAACAACATCAATACTCAATGTCAACCTGATTCTCACCAAAAAGTAATCATAACAACAACAATCATACTCAACATACACATAGTATTTTTATTATTATCTTAATAGTATCACTTTGGTTGATAATGATAAAAGTCAATTACTCAGCATCATCTCAACATAATTTTCCACTTACACATAAATAAAAGATTCTCATGATAATGATGATAATTAATAAAATCCAAGTAAATCACCAGTAATTATCTACAAAGATGAATCAACAATCAATAGCAAATGTTACGAATCAAGAATAATTCTGGTCTAATTGTTTATCTACCTTATTGGTTGTCCAATGTTTTCTTGTTTATTCAATGACGATAACGATTATGCTAATGATCATAATGATGATGATCATGCAAATGAATCTAGTTCAACCTTACTATTAACTCAACTTATATATATATATGAAAACCCCCAACAATTTAGCTCTTAAATTATAATCATGTTAATCGTTGATTAAACATCTTTACAACATTCTGGTTTTGATTGACATGAAAACTGTGATATTATTTCCTGGTGATTGGATGATAATCTTATTATTTGAACTCTTCTACTACTATAACAATACTCAGCATCCTCATCACTTATTTTCTCCTTGATTCTTGATCATTTTCTTGCTGTTACTAGAACAGTAAAATCTATCGATACATAATAACATTTGAATCTGAAAGATGCAAATGTCAGCTGATTTTCGTACCATGGTAACCAATTATATGAGGTACATGGTTGATTCAGTTAAAAGGTTCAGTGGATTTGATTGGGGAGGTAAGTTTGATATTCTTTATCATTACATTTGCAGATGAAGGATCTTTTTTTTCCCATCATCATCATGTTTCCTTACCCATCAACACCACCAACGAATTGATCCTGTTAATCCAATCACCCAGTTCCAATTCATACAGTAAATTGTGTGATTCAATGGTTTTGATGGATAGTCTTTGTGACCATAAAGGCAAAGTGAAACCTCATCGAATGTGCAAATAATTTCCTCCATTCAAGTTCTAATGGTTTCAAGAGATATTTTCAACTACTTTTTTATATTATTATCCAAAAATAAGATCAGGTTTAAGGTTAATTTAACCAATGAATATTAATGTTACCTTATATTTAGCTTTTCAATGAGTTTATCGATCCTTAAAGTTCAATTTTCAGAATCCTGAGTAACCATGATATCAGCTATTTATATGTTGGTATATAAATAAATGATGTCTATTGTATCATTTTCAATGACGATTATTATTGAAAACTTTTCAAGTCTTTAATTTTAATCATCATATAATCAATATTTCAATACTTACGATGAATTGTTAATAGGCTTAATCAATTTCCGATTAGATTAATTTATATTTTCTCTTTCTCTTTCTTTCTTGATTAGGATTATTTTTAAGTTGATTCTTATACTTGAATATTATTAACATGAGAAAAGTTAATAACTTGAAGTTAATTTGATAATTAAATCTGATTAACTTCAAGTTCACTCATTAACAAGATTTACAAAGGATTAACATTGTGCAAAAAAATTGTTTCATGATTACTTTTTGTTAAGAATTATTAATATTTTTGTAACAATTAATATTTCATGTCATGATTATGAATAATTTAGTTGATTAGATATTATATTTCATTGAGAGTTAATCTTTCTAATCTTAATCCTCATTGAAATCATCACTGATTTGTTGTATTGATTATTTTTCTTGATCTATTGGAAATAAATATCTCAATGTCTAACATATTAACTAATCAGTTGATTAGCTCTCATTGAGTATTATATATACTCTGTTACCACTGAATTGAATGCTGAACTTTTTCAACCCAAATTTACAATTGAAACTTAATCACAAGACAGAATTAGGGATGAGCTGTTAAATTGATTGTAATCATTACACTTTCAACCAGGTAGAAGTGAAGTAAAAACCATCAACCTATTTGGGAAAAGCTCATTTGTCAGAATTAAATATCTATTATAATCATTTGATTACCAAAATGTTCAAGGGTAAAAGAAGGCGGAGAGAACGAGGGTATTATGGTATTACTGAGTCGAATAGAATTCTGTTTGAACAGTTCATTTTCGAACTGAGTTCTAATCGCCTTACGATTTTGTCAATTTTTTGTTTCTCTTTTTTTCTGGTTCTCAACGAAATCGTTTACTTATCATGTTATGCGATTTTCTTGTTGGAATTTACTCTTGATTAGTTATCATGAAAGCTCAGGAATCATCATGTTTATTATATTGATTTACGATTGAACTTGTTTCTCTCTTTTTCTTTTTGTATCAAAAACTTTGACAGTTGAACAATTGGTTTCCACAATCAATTCAAATCAGTGATTATTTTTTTCTTGCTGAATTTAAATTGTATAACAAGAAGATTGTAAAATCAATGTCTTAATCTAATCTTCATTTTAACTGGTAATATTTTTGGACAATAAGTCCATGTCGTTCAGCTGATTGAAATGACAATTCATTCAATTGTTTGACCATTGGACCTCAATCGAGTCAAAACAAAAATCCCTGAAAGGATGTTGTAAACACTATGACATGAAACATTTCCCATTCACCTTTTATATTGCACATATTCATCATCATCATGTCATCATCTTCAATTGGGACAATAATTTGTTAACCAGAATGACCAATTGATTTATTTCAATTGCTATTGGAAAGATATTGGTTCATATCCAATGAATAACTTTCATCAATCTTAAGAACATAAAAGAAGAAGATGAGAGTTGGAACTTTTCAATTTCTCAATTTCTGAACATTTCAATAGTACAACACAAGATTGGAAAAACATTCAGCTTCTCATGAATTGTTTACCATGGAAATAAATTGAAGATTTACCTTTTTTAAGTATTGTTAGAGCATCGAAACTTTTACATAATGTTATTTGTGTTATTCAGCTTTTCCTGGAGGCATGAAGACACCACCATGGAGGTGAAAAGATTATCATCATTATCATATTATGTGATTAAAGGGACATAGGAGAGGAAGTGGAGGAGAAAAGTTCCAAATTCAGAGTTTCAAGGGAAATTCGGAATTTGAATTTGATCAAGTTGAAAAACTTTTCTCTCTCTCTCTCGTTTCCTGTATTCGTTTTTTATCCCTTCATGATAAGATCATCGATCAAGTTTGAGGATAATATCATTAATTTCATTGAGTAGGAGGAAGAGGATGAGGATAACTTTTTAACTGGACAATGAATCAACACACACTAAATAATAGCCTAAAATTTTGACCATCAGAATGTTGAAAAGTTACCTTGATGTTTGAGGTAAAAAAAAAGTATTTTTTTCATAAAACTACACCGATATCATTACTTTGGCACATTCATTTCTATCATGAGTCCAGTGAAGATAATAATAAGCTACGATAATATATTATTTAGATAATATCATCAATGGGTTGAAAGGGAAATTGAGTCAATGAATTTCATGGTAGTTGAAAGAAAAGATCTAGAGATTGAGTGAGAGAGGAAGAAATTTTTTTTTCAATCGATATAAAAATTCTGACAACATACAATTTACTCAGAATTTTCCTATTCAGAATTTATTATTATATTCTCAATTCTTATGCAGCCTCTTTTTTTCACTCCCTGAACAGAAAAAAAAACACAGAACTTGAAAAGTTGAGGTGTTTAGTTAATTGATGGAAAAATCAAATTCTCAGAAATATTCATGATCCAATACTCGGTTTTATCATGATAGTTTCTCTCTTTGATTTATTGATCTGAATTTATGTTTAGATTTTTAAACAAATTCAATTCGAGATAATTTTTTTTCTCTCCAATAATATTTCACCTTCATCTTCACAAAATTATTTTCCTTCCTGTATCTCCACCTCTCTCTCTCTCACTTCCTCTTCCTTTCTCTTTCTGTACCACCTAAATGATTACCACTGATTTTCAGGGTTGAACTGGGAATGAATTTCCAGAATCAAGTTTATTTTTTTTTCTTCATTTCTTTTGACAGTATTTTTTGTTGATTGAAATAAATTTGTTCCTGTTGACATATTAAATATCATCATCATCACTATTAATATATCATCATAATGGCTTGGGCTTTATGATCCAATGATTTTTATCATCATCATGAAACATGGAGGAAGAAGCAAAAAATTCTGATACAATCTTTAAACTCTGAATTCTGTATAAACACATATTTACCTGAGTTCTCATGTTGTTGTTTGGTTGTTGCTCTTGTATCATTTATCCAGACAATTTACTGATTTTTTTTCTAACCTTACTTTTCATACCTTTTTTTTGCTCATTTTCATTTTCATGATAGTCATCATGATGCAGATTCTTTATGGGTTTTTCATATTACTTTTTTCTTCACAATTTCATTCCTTTTTTATCATTTGTTTCATCGATACTCAGAATGATAATATGGGAGAAAAAAAAGAAAAAAGCAAAATTATCATAACCATCATGGTAATGACTGTAATCAGATGGTAAATATTGGAAAGGAAAATTGTTCAGACGCTGAATTAACTCAGAATTTTTGTTTTTCTTTCATAAATATATTGAGATCTTTTCTCCTTTTACATGTAATAAGGAAAACAAATCATGATCATGATGATAATTCAGCGAAAAAAAGTTTCTGATATGAATTATAATCGTAAGTAAATATCGTTGGTTGTATGGAAGAAAAAAGTTTAATTCAATTTAATCTAAATTGTGAGTGAAATGAATAAAGACAATTAGATGATGTGAATTAAATTTAAAAAAAGGCAAAAGTTGATTGTTTGTCTCTTGAAACGCCAACAATTAACTGATATTATTTCATGTTAACAATGTCATCATTTATTTGTTATGAATGAAAGAGTGAAACAATTAAGGTTGATTGGAATTGATTTGATAGTTTCAAAGGTTAAGCACATAGAAAGTTTCATGAAATCCTGAAATATCCTGGTGATGATTGTGAATTTAATTATCTTGTTATATTATCCTGATCATGTATTTCAAATTGTTATCATCTATTGATTTTAGAAACATTAATCGTATTAACAACAATTTAATATATATTATTATTATTATCATTATGAGTTAACTAAATTGTCACCAAGTTGAGTAAACATTTTATTCATTGTCTCAGCATTTTCAGATTAATCTTATAATTATTATTGTCACAAAACTCAATTGTTTGTTTTCATGAGGGTTATCATTGAATTCACTGAAATAATATCATTTTCACCATGAAGTTGGGTGTTATTTACAACAATCCAAATCAACCATCAACTTTATTGCTGGAAATTATCATCAACTTGATTGCGTGATTGTTTATCATTTTGTTTACTTGTTTATCTTAATTTTTTATTTCATAATAATAATCATAACGTTTCCAGCTTATTATTGTCATGATTATCATGAAAATTGTATTTCTAAGTGCTGAAGGTTACATTTCATACGATAATTGATTAAATTATCTAATCACTTAAAACTTTTCAAGATAAACATTTAATTCACTTTCGATTGGATTGATCCATCAACTAATCATTTCGTTTAATCATCTTAACTATTATTATTTATTTCAATCTATTCTTGCCTTGTACCTTTGTCCTTGATTAACTGATTCCCATAGGTTTCCTTATGATTAACCTTTTCGAATCAACTTTTTCATTTAATCATCTTAATCAATTCATCATCTTGTTCAGTTTAATTTACTTTAAGCATTTTCCATATCAACTAATCTTCAATCTCTTTAGTTGATTAGTTTAAATAATTAGATCGTTTTTTATATCAGCGAGAATGATTAGAATAACAATCAACAAATCATTTGACACAATTTTCATTCTAATCACTAGCTAATCAATTGTTGAGCCAAAAGTGCTTAATTGTAACGTTAATCTAATCAATTGAGTATGATATTCATGTCTAAATCGTTGATTATCAACTCAGAAAGTTGCTTAATCAAGAAAGGGTTAATCACTATTTATATGAATTTCTCATTGTAATTAAGTCATTTTGTATCCTTGATTATCATGTTTCCTTTGGGTCAAAATTAAGGCCATTTTCTGATTCAAGTTTGAATTCACCTCTAAATGACCTCGATTCTTTGACAATTATATTATTTTCACTATTAACATTACATTCATTTACTAATTGTGTTAATATACCAACAAAAAGGTTAAACTTAAGTAAATACATTGAATTAAATGATGATGAACAGGATAAGGTAAATTTCATTAAATTTGATTCCCAAGTGATGAAATAATTGATCATAACTCATGGTAAAACCTTGGATAATAATGTAAGTTTAAACAAATGAACAACAGAAAATTAGTTGACAATAATATGGAACTGAAATTGTTCAGGTTCTAGTTTAGTCCCATTAGTCCAGTGAACGAAGATAAAGTTGAGTGAATTCAAGTGTATCTCATCACCCTGAACATCAATGAACTTTCCTAGTTTTTTTCTGACCATTTTCGTTGTTGTTTTTCAACCATAATTTAATTTCTTCATAATGAATTTCAATGTACATGGTGAATTTGAGATTTTATGTTCATTGTCTCATCATGGAGATTGTTTTTTATATCATCTTCATGATAATAATACAATAGATTTGGGAATAGATGAAAAAATAAAAACAAAGTGACGCAAATGATAATTTCCCATGAAAACAATTCCAAGTGAGAAAATAACAAATTCATTCCTATGCCTATGTGTCCATTCAGGGGAGATTTTTTTTTTCATTCTGATTCACACTTTGGATTCAGTTTTCGGTGCAACTTGTTAGCACCATGATGAATACTCATGGTCAGTCTACCAGAATCATGATTATTAAGAAGATTCATTTTTCATCGTATTCCTCACAATTTATGTTTTTTTTTCTTAGAAAAAAAAATGGAACCTGAATTATTATTAGATCATGAATAAAATGATTAATATAATGATGATTATTATCCAAATGAAATGACAATCATCTCAACAGCAAGTAAACAATTAAACTTTAATCACTGGATTGACTGATGCCTACACACTAATGATGATCATCATTATGATTGATTAGTCTGGTAATAGAAAAAAATCTTTAATATCTCAATTCATCATGGAAAATGTCAGAACTTTTTTTTTCCATGGTAATTAAGTAATACTTTTCAGATAATATCATTAATTTGGTTGAAATGAAAGATGATTTAAGATTATTTCATCTTCGTGTCCAACCAAATAATTGATATTAAATTAAATTACAATTTAATCACGTTAATCAGGTTAATCAATTAATTGAGCATTTATCATGAATGAGATAATATTCAATGAGTCGTTATCATGATAATCAATTGAGATGATTAAGTTTTTCCGCTTTGATTACTTACAATTCCCAGAGGATATTTAATACAAACAATCAATTTTTTTCGCATCCTGATTATTATTATTAATATGATTAACTGATTTATTATTACAATTGTATTGATTGATTGTTTATCTTATCAAAACTGTTAATTGATCAATTGAGATCTTTTTTTTAGATCGATTGTATTGAAAATGTAAAAATCGATTGATGTTTTTTTCATTTAGTTTGTAATGAGTTGATTTGAAATTAACTAAATCAGTATATTAATTAATGAAAATAGGCTTAGTGAGACAGGCTAATGATTAAAGTTATCGAGGAGGCAATTAACTAAATTAACATCAATGTCAGAAACTAATTATGCTTCTAATGTGATAATGAAGGATAATGGTAACAATTAAAATGATTGGCAATTATGTGAATAGTAAATTCAGTCTGGTTTTAATTGAAATTATCCATTAATTATATCCTAGATTTCCAATAATAATTATTATTATTAGAATCACTTAGCTCGATATTTACGATTTTGAACATTTAGACCAGACTAGGGTTAGAACTCGAGTTACTCGAGTTCGAAGGAAAATGAGAAAATTTGAAATAAAAATAGATTGAAAATCGTTTAAAGAACAAGAATTTTTCTTTTTCAAATATTATCAGTAAACTTCTTGTGATCATTTGGTATTTATCATGAAATTATCAACTCATGATACCGATCGTATATTAGAAACTCAATGATAATGATGATGGTTCAGTTTACAGAAAGTACTTCAAGTTTTTTCTTTGCTTCTTTTTTTGCTTGTTCTCTACTTTTTTTCAAAACTTTCTCTCATCTCACTCATGACAATGAATTCTCATGTATTCATCGAGATAGATTTGGGTATTATCATCATGGTGGTTGTATAGCAAATGATAATAACGGTAAAAAATATGTTGGTTCCATCAGATGCATTTGAAATCAGCCAACTGAAAATGAGAAATGATTCATAAATTGTTTCATTGAAATAGTTGATTCTATTCACTGAATAGCTTTTTCACCCTTTTTCCCCATGTAGTAAACGATTATGTCTCTGTAAGTGTTATTTTCATGATACTTTTCGTTCAAGAGCATTTTTTTCATGATGATATTGAAAAATTCTGAGAAGAACATTTTCCTCTTTGTTGATGAGTTCGATTTCAATTTCCAATTGAAAAGTTCGATTTCTCAATTTTTCCTTTTCGTTTTGTATTAGATCGAGACCTTTTCTCATCTTCTATTACTTTTCCATCATTCTTAGTTCTCACTGCTTCTGATCGTTGGTAAAAATACAACAATTAGTTAATCAACTGTACTAGTTATCGATCGATAAAATTGATCAAGAGTAAAAGTGAAATTGTTAGTATACAATTAAATGCGTTAACCTTGAGGCAAATCATTCATTAATTGTTACAATTGATACTCATTAATTTACATCATCAAAATGATAATTTATTCATAAAGTTTTTCCCTGTATTAGATTAGTTTTAATCGTTGGAATATGATTAACTTGATTGTTGTTGAGAATCTTTAATTGTAGTCTCAGTATTGAAAATCCTGCAAATATTAACATTGTATCACAATCATTAATTATCACCATCAACTACTATTATTATCGTTAAAAAGATGACGTTGATTAATGATGATTAAGGTAAAATATTGATAATTAATCTTAATCTGTGAAGTGATTGTTAGATTATCATTTATTTCCCAATAAATGATAATTAATCTGAACCAAGAATTTTAGATTAACCCAAAAATAATTAGATTAAAATTCATCTTTTAATTTGATTAATTAATTAGAGCTTGAGGTTAACGATTAAATCAACTGGGTAAGTTGATAATTGAATTAACAGAATTTGAATCAATATTTTGAGCTATGAAATTCATGCTGAAATGATCATGAAAATTGTATCAATATAAAAGCATTGGAATAGAGAAAATATCAGAATTTGAATTGGAATTGGAATCAACTGATTCTTAATGAAACTTTTTTCTTCCTAAGTTTTTATTTCCCTTTGGTAACTTTTCAAGTTTAATAAAAGTAACAATAACAATCGGAATTGGAAATGATTAAAGATGATAACAATTACGATGATAATAGACAAAGAAGATGAGAAATTCTGATAATAGGAAGATGATGCTCAGCAGAATCATCATGAAGATGATGAAAAGAGTAACATTTGTATGGAAAAGAAAAAAAGAAAATATTTTTTCCATTTCTTTTCCAATGATTATCTTCATCTTCAGTATCATGAGGATGACTTTTCCACTGGTGATGATAATAATGAAGACGAATGGTAGGTGGGAAGTGGGTGAGCTGATGTTGATCTTCATGGTAACTATCAAGGTAACTGAATCTTTCGATTGGAACTTTTTGAAGAAAAAGAAAGAAGAAAAAACTATTATTTCATTACGATGGTCCATTGATCTGTGCGATGATTGTTCATCCTCATAATTATCTTCATCATGATGAACCAAAATAGTGGATGCTGGTAGTTGGAGGTGAATGGAAATAATCACAACCTAATGACCTTTATACATTTGTATCGATATCAAAGATAGACAATAAATCGATTGGAATTGGGAGTGAGAATTGATTGGGACTGATGAAAATTCAATTGCCTCACAATCAATTAATAACTTGGTTTCTTTTCCCTCTCGTGATCACATAATCTACCTGGTAAATTATTCTAATCTTGAAGAAATTGAATTTTTCTTCATTTCCATGAAATGTTAACATAATTGATATTTTCACTTACCTGTGAGTCTGAATGAACTTTTTTTCCTCTTACTGTTCAGGATGAAAAAAATTCTGTATCACTTATATGTCGATGGTGGGAAAAGTTTCCTCTTACCTATTTGATTACCTTTCCCATGTTATGCCATTACTTTTATTCAATCTTGAAATTCATGTTATTATTCATGATGAATATTTACTTGGAACTTTTTTTTTCGATGTAAAAAAAAAGTTCATGGGAAAATTGAGGTAAAAGTTTGTTCATTTTTAAACTCAATCAGAATGATGGTTGATCACCTGAAGGTATCTCGAAATCAATCATTTAAATTAGTGTAACATTAATTTACAACCTTGATTGTGATTCAAATATTTTACAATGTTTTTAATTGTTAAACGTTAATTGTATGGTTAACCATTATTCCAACGCCTTTGCATATCTAATCTCTCATGAGATTTGATTGTTTCTCATTATTTAATCTCCATGGGGTGGATTATGATTACGAAGATGATTATTGATTGAATTAAGATTTATAAGTTCACCTCAGTGAATATTTAGTATTGATTTTGAATCTTGAGCTTTACATGGGGATTTCCCGGTTCATGGTAATGAATGAGCTTTAATATTGAACTTTTGTTTCTTGTTCATCATCAATTTGATTGAGGGTAATTTCATTTATCACGATTTGATTTATCATCTTAATTGTATTTTGATTGTTATTGGTGGGATTGGCTCTTTTTTTTATAGCAAACTGAACAAAATACAAGTTTAATTGTCAACAATTTACTTTCAGTCAACGTTCAATCAACTTTCCTTTCAATTTGCTAATGTAAAGTTGATTACTTTTCACCTACGAAAACTAAAATTGAAATAAAAGTCAATGAAAGTGATTGATTAGTAACAATTACTGTTTGATTGTTGTCAAATTGTCAATACTTACACACTGACTAATAGTAAATAATTATTCACCATAGACAAAACTGAAGCTAACAATTAATACATTAGCTAGGAAAATATTATACCTACACAAAATCAAGGTTAAATTGCAGAAATTAAACTGAAAAACTCATGCAACAATTAAGATTCAAGTTGATTGATATGATACATTAATGAGAAAAATAATTGCAATGAGAAAAAATAACAATCAACTAATTAAATTAGTTTTCCTTTGATAATGATGATCATAAACTGCAATCATGAACTACTACTAATATTACATCATGAATATCATGTTGTTCATGAATAAGATTCAATAGTCTTCATGAAAAAACCTCAACAATGTCAATGAACTTTTCATGAGGTTGAGAGGAAAAGACAGAGGGAAAAGATGATGAGGATGATGATGAAGAGGAAGAGTTAGTCATCCTCTTTCTACCTTTCTCTCTCTCTCTCTCTCTCTCTCTCTCTCTCTCACTTATCATCATCATTAACATTAAACAGTAAATGTAACTGTTTATTAACCAGTTTCATCTTATATTGAGATAGTGATAGTACCCGAACTAAAAGTAACTGTAAATTTTGCTCTTTCTTTTTGCAAAGAAAGTAAAGAAAGAGAGTGAGTAAGTGAGAGGAAGATAAATAAAGAGGAGGATAAGTGAACCTCTTGCTTATTATCATCATCTTTTTTTTATTTATTGATCAAGTTTATGATTCGGATTTTGAGATATTAACACAATCTCACCTTTAATCGTTTGAAATTTAATCATCTTACAACAATCAACCTTGATTATAATCAGAGTAAGAATAATCATCTTCCTTAAAGAAAAAATTTTCTCCTTCCTTCTCATCTTCATCTTCATCCAGTTTTTGTTCAATCTTGTTATCAGTTCCACAATTAACTTAATTGTTTGTGTGTTTCTTATTGTTTCAGAGGTTGTACCTGATTCGGATGATACTCATATCATCGTGAGACCAGCAAGAAATCAAAGTGCTCATCGTCGTGAAGTTAATAGTTACCGTCAAAGAGTAGTAACAAGTGACGAGGACGAGGACGAAGACGAAGACGAAAACGAGGACGAAGATAATAGTAAAAACCTCAACAACAACACCAACCGCAGGTTAAGCCTTTCATCTTCTTGTGATTCAATTGACCAAAGTTTATCACCATCGCCTTCAAATCCCCGCCGTCCCCAACAAAGACAATCAAAGCGTCTTCTACCTGTAGTTGGTCAACAATATACTGACCATCAACAATTTTATTCATCACCAAACACAAATCAAACAGGATCAACATTCAATAATCGTCAATATCCCTACTCAAAACATCACCAACAACAACAATTAAAATCACCTAATAGTTTACATCCAAATTCATCATTAAATCAACAGTTAAATACTCACCATTCACCGTCAACTTCATCGCACCATTATAACAGTTATCATCCTTATCGTCATCATCAGAATACACCTGAACCTCATCATCATCATCCGCACCTACATCAACTGTCACCAACATCACCTCGATATCCATATAAACCGGAAATGCCATCAGTCCAACGAATCTCATTGCACGAATCAACTCTTGGCCTTGGTACCAATAACACCGCTAATAATGGTGCATCTTCATTAGCGAATGCCTTTGATTCTGATGATTATTCTCATACACATCATCATTATCCTCCATCTTCCCATCATCAGTATCACTCTGATAGGTTGGAAAGATCCTCGAACCATTCGGGTTTGGTTCGATCTTCGGCCATTTCTGATCGAACACCAACTCCTGGCTCATCTTTTTCAGATCAAGAATCTGAATCATCATCGATATCTCATTACCAACAACATGCACCACCTCAACACCACCACCACCAACATCAACAACCTCGACATCACCATCATGATG
Organism: Panonychus citri; assembly: GCF_014898815.1. Lineage (NCBI taxonomy): Eukaryota > Metazoa > Arthropoda > Arachnida > Trombidiformes > Tetranychidae > Panonychus > Panonychus citri. Next base: position 499,137 of record NW_026515540.1, read on the forward strand.
TTGACTATTCAATTCAACATCGAAACTCATCCTCATCTTCATCTTCATCCTCAGCAAATACAAAAGCAAATATAACCAAACCTAAAGGACTTTATGGACTTTTACCTGTGCCTACAATTTACAGGTAATTTGTTGATTTTTTTATTCATATTTTCTGAGACATGAAAAAATCAAAGAAACAAACAGTAATTAGTAACAATTAAGACACAAACCAAAGGTTATAATTAATCATATCATCAAGTTAACTACCTACATGTCAATATAAGTTTGCCGTTTTAAGAAAGTAAATTAATCTAACTGATCAGTTGATTTGTTTAGATTAATTTTTACACTAATTTTGCTAATTTAGTTAATCAACTGTCCACGCAAATAACAATTAGATTTACCATTAATACTTTTCCATTTAGATGAGTAATTGTGTAGGGACTTGGTAACTGGCTCAGTTTCTGAATTATCCTTAATTGGTAACAATTAACTAACCAAAAATTTGAACATAAATGATAATCGAATGAGTGAAAATTGTAATTCTCACTTTGATTCCTAATCAAATGTTCAAGGTTTCGATGAATTTTCTTGTTGTTGTTTCTATTATTTTCCACACATGTAAATTAACAACTGAACAGGTAAGTTAATTATCTCGATGATCCGATGTAATCAACAATTTAAAATCGATTGATAATTGAACCTTGATGTTAGGAATAGTAATTGTTCAGGTTGGTCTTCTTCATTTCTCTCTATATCTCAATGGATTGTTAATTTCTTGGGTTAATCTATTAAGAGAAACCTCTAATTGATCAAGTTGAAATTCAAGGTTAATTTTCACTATTAAAGAAAACAATCAATTTAACATATTAGATATTGATAGAAATTAAATTGTGGTGTTTGATTGTAGGGGTGATGTTCAATTGAAGAAAACAAGGGAAACTTAAATGTATGAAAAATGTGATTAGCAAATTGAATCAAAGTTAATTTAGTTAATTGATTAAAATCAGAAACAATTACCATCACTTGAGTCAAAATTTTGTGTTTGATTGAGGAAACAGAAATTGGCAATTTTATCAAAACTAAATTTAGAAATTAATTTCCTTTGTAATGAGTTATGGTAAAAGTGTAAACATTTGATTGATTTAAACAATGGTTGATGAATTTGAAGAGGGTTAATTACAATTAGACAGTTGATTAAAGTGAGGAAACAAAATTGGTTAAGTTAATGACAAGAAAAAATGATTTTTTTTACATTTTCAAAGGGGTGAAATTAATACAATTGGAAGTTTTTTCCTTACGATTTTGATTCTTTGTTTCCTCTGATTTCGTATCATTAATATTTACAGTTACATTCTAACAATTAGTTAGTTGTCACTTATTATTATTCCGTCATTTTTATAAAGTTTTCATTAAGTGGTCGTGTTTTGATGGGAATCTTCATTGATGATGTTACGTAATTCTGGTGTAACGGTAAAAGCATCTCAAGTGATGAAGGAGAAAGAGAGAGAGAGAGAGAGAGAAGGGTAAAAGGCCTTTATGTTGATGGAGATAAAAGTGAGGGAGGATGAGGGAAGATGAGAGAGTGGGTGGTGGACACCTTGATGCTTCATGATAATGATGATAAGGTTAATGGACCCAGGAAATATTGGAACAGAAGCCAAACCCAAGATGGCGAAAAAAGAAAGAGAAAGAGAAAGCGGATAAGATAAAGGGTTGTACTACTTTTTAAGCTTCTCTCTCTCTTTCTTTCTTTATTTCTAATATTTATCTTCCATAGGTAAATGTATCATCTATTTCATTCATGATGAGTAACATGAAGATAGTATTTGGTTGTTAACCTCATGATGTTTCAGTTTCAATGGATTGAGATGATGACACGAGAAAATAAACAATAACAAAGAGAGAGAGGAAAAATAAACCAGGAAAATATATTTTCTCTCTCTCTCTCTCTCTCTCTGAATTTCATCATCATTCTATTGTTTTGCTCATCTTCAGGGAGAAGATGACAAAAGTAAACATTATCTTCTTCATCATCACCTTCATCCACCATCAATAAATATCGATTGTTACTCTCATCGATTCCTGATGGTAAACAAAAGGACAAAACACTAAAAGTTTTCTGATCACTTTTAACCTTTGATCGAAATCCAATTGAAATGATTAACATTATTCTCGGTACAATAATCAATGAGAATCACCTTTTAATTACCTTGATGGTTAAAAATGAAACGTATTTACGATTAAGAGGAAACTCATTTGATTCCATTGGATTTGGTTTAGTAAACATGATCAACTTAATTGTGAACCAGTTTCTTTTTATTATTTTAACCCATTTCATCCGGAAAGAAAAATACAGATTAATGATTAATCTAAATTCAGAAACCAGACAATTTGACACAATTTAATCAAATTAACTTCCCCAGCAAATCATCATGATCATCAAGGTGTAATCATCAAATTGTGACAAATTAACTATTTCAATCCAAAGCAAATAATGTAACAATTTAAATGTTTATCAGTTTTATTATTACACTTCAATTAACTTTACATAGGTTATTATGTTTACAATTAATAATCCACTAATTGTTACAATTGTTTGTTGATTGTGAATCGTTACTTGATAGTTATCAATGGTAAATGTTTACATACAGAAACTAAATTAACTTAATTCACTTTTGTGTTGTTTGTTTATTCAAATATTACCAAGCAATTGTTGATTGTTTTTTAGTCAACTAATCAGTTGAACAATTTATTAATTTGAATCATTTTCATTTGACCATAATAGCCAATACTTGAGTAATTCAATTATAATCACAATTAAATGAGTGAGTTAACAATCAACCATTTATAATTAAATTAATCAGATCCATAAATTGGATTGTTGAATCCTACACAATTAAGTTTTTTTTTTCGTTTAATTGTAACATTTAATTTAATTAAACCATAAAAAGAGTGAGCAGAAAAACAAATCAACAATTTAATCACTTTTGAAATTGATTAGTTGCAATCTAATAATATACACTTTATGATTATCTGATTTGTAGTGCAATCAATTGATTGTATTTTGATATGATTTAGTAAATTGTTCAACCTTTTTGAAGGTTAAATTTACAATTTTCATTAATTAAGGAATAATTTGATTATCTTTCATTGATCAATTATATTAACCTTATTTGATTTGGAATGAAATAAATTTAGTTAAATCATTTGGACTTTGAAAAATTGGTGTCAACAATTTAGTCGCTTACATTGATAATGCTTTTAATTGTTGATTAATTGTTTGATTTTGTTTTGATTTTCAATGAGTGAAAATTTTTTTCTTGATCATCTTGATTTAAATTTACCCACTAATCAGCCTACACAATCAGGAAGAGGATCAGGTTAATCTATTTACCTGGGTCATTCATCTTGATTGTTAGTTAATTATTTCAACGAAAACTTGATTACTTTGATTAGTTTCCTTAAGGCCTTAACTTAATTTACCATCACCATTTATGATAATTTAGTTATCATAACAATCCTAATGATGCTTATGATTTAATTTCCGGAAATTTAAACAAACCAATTAGCCTTGAATATGTGGTTAAAGTTATCATCAATTGCTGATTTAATTTCATCCAAATCAACTTGATTAACAATCAGTTAAAAAAATTTATAATCCTTTCAAATTTGATTAATTGTTGTTAATCAACAACTTGAATCAATTTCTTGTCTTCGTCTTTAACTTTTTTTTTACTCAAGCAATTAATTAATCATCTTAATAATCAGGTGTAATGAAGATTTGACAATCATTTTAATTAATTTTGATTATCTTTTCTGATTGTTACCACTTATTATGGTTTCTTGTAACAATCTTGTTTCTTGAGTATCCACAATTACGGTATAATCATCATTAATCATTGAATGAAAGTTAATCATTTCTTGGGTTTCAATTTACAAATTTCCAGGCCAAGTATATGAATCATTAGCATTAATTTTAATTGTTTCCCATCTTTGATAATCAAAGGTAATTGTCATTCAATTTGGTTATAATCTTATGATGATTTTTTTCAGATTTAATTCCAATTAATATCCATAATTCTGGTTCCTCTCTGAATTATCGTGTTACCCACATGTTGATTTGTCTTGATGATTGTTGCTAATTGTTTTGAATCTTTGATTTACTTTCTTGAGTATTGATTTCCATGGGAAAGAGTGATGATTAATGATTAAGTTTGATTACTATTCGTCTTGTTTACTTTAAAGTTCTGAACCAAGAGAATCAATAAACAATAAAAGGAGACAACGAGCTGATGATCAACATGATAATGAAAACGGTAATAATATTGATCAGATAATTGATCCAGATGATGATGATAATGCTGATAGACATGAACCCATCGTTGATTATGGTAATAAATCTGATTATAATTCAATCCATTTGGGTGAGATATTAAATGGTCGCCAAAAAGCAATCCGTAAATTGGGATGGGATCATTTTTCATCCGAATGGCTTGATTGGGATGTAAGGTGAGTTTGTGGTTCCTCGATATTGTTGATCCAATGTAAATAAATTACTTAACCAGAAGAGAATAATTTTACTTGATAATCAGTTGATTATTATATTATTATTCGGTGTTTGATTTCCTCTTAATTTGAAATGAGATTTACAATATCCGATTTCTTGATATTCTTGAGGAAAATACCAATTTTCATCTCATTATGTTTTCAATTGTCAATCGATAAATAGTAAATTAACTTCCTCTTTGTGGATTAATTTTAGACCCTCAACAGGACCAGCGATTGCTAATCGACATCCAGTCAACGATAATGAAACTGGAGGTGATTATGATGATGAAGATGCCGGTGGATCAGATTGGGATGAACAGGAAGATCCAGCTGATTATACCAGAGGTGGTTATCATCCCATTAAAATTGGCGATGTTTTCAATGCCCGTTACCATGTGATTAGGAAACTTGGATGGGGACACTTTTCAACTGTCTGGTTGTGTTGGGATTTAGTGTAATTATATTATCCATGTTTCTATGATGAAAACAATTTGAACCACTTGTTGTTTGAGAAGGATCCAAGATCTAATTGCAGTGTTTTCCATTCAACTTTTCAGGATGAAACGTTTTGTTGCTTTAAAGGTTGTCAAAAGTGCTAATCATTACACGGAAACGGCTTTGGATGAGATTAAGTTGCTTAAAAATGTAATTCCATTTCAAAATTGAAATTATTGATGATCCAATTTACTGTGAAACAAATTAGGATAGAAACGTAATCATTTGGTTTCCAATCAATTATCATTTCTTTTTTTTTCTTTATCGGTTTTAGGTTCGTGAAGGTGAACCCAATGATCCATTTAAGAATAAGGTTGTTCAGCTTTTAGATGATTTCAGAATCAATGGAGTCAATGGAACACGTAAGTGATTAATCACAGATTCAAATTTAATCAACAATTATTGTTGAACAATTAAAAACAAAAACACCGAAGCTTTGTTTACATGTAACAATGAGAGCGAAAATTAGAAAGGCGCCAAATTTAATTTCCAACAACTGATTCTCATTTAGAGAGAAATAGAAAATTGTTGATTAATTGATTGATTAATTTTCAATTTTCTTGTAGATGTTTGTATGGTTTTTGAAGTTCTTGGCCAGAATCTATTGAAATTGATCATTCGCTCAAATTACGAAGGGATTCCTCTTCAAAATGTCAAGTCCATAATTAAACAGGTAAGTGAGAAAATTAAATTTTCTAATTGTAATCAAGATCCAGAGCAATATTTTGATTGTATTGAGAAAACTCAGTCTTTCCATGTTAATTTCCTATCTCTATATTCATGTAAATTCAGTGAAAGGTCAAAAAGTCACTGGAATTTACTTGACCTACTGATTAGAATCTTAATCCCTTGTATTTGCCTTCCAAAACTTTTCGGATTAATTTTAAGCATCTTTTCAATTCTGAGGATTAGTTGTGAAGCTTTTTGATTATCTGATGAAATATTTTCAAAGTCTAATTCTAGTTGATTGTTTGATCAAATTACTTTCGATCAATTTGATTAGAATGTTGATTTAATTGTCTCACTTTCTTTTTTTATGGATTGGAATAGGTTCTTCAAGGATTAGATTATCTCCATTCAAAATGTCAAATAATCCACACCGATATTAAACCGGAAAATATTTTAATCGAAGTTGATGAATCTTATATCCGTCGATTGGCCATTGAAGCAACACAATTACACAAATTAGGGATTAAATTACCTGGATCATTAATCTGTACAGCTCCTAAAGATCAAATTGATCAACATGATGTTACCCTGATCACAAGTGAATCAAATGTTAAGAACACAATTAACAAAAACAGGACAATTATGAGACGAGCAGTTTCATGTCCTGGTAAGATGATTAACTCAAATAACCATTAACTTGATCTGAAAATTAACTTTAATTTGGTTTCTATTCATTCAAACAGACAATCAAAAATCAGTGCCTGATCCAGCTAATGAAGTTTGTGATATCAAAGTAAAAATAGCAGATCTTGGTAATGCTTGTTGGATTGTGAGTAACAATTAACTCTCACAAGTTGATATTAATTGTCATGATTAACTAATTGATCTTTCTAACAGGATCATCATTTCACTGAAGATATTCAAACGAGACAATATCGATGCCTGGAAGTGATTCTTGGTTCAGGCTATTCGGCACCAGCGGACATTTGGAGTACCGCTTGTATGGCATTCGAATTGGCCACTGGCGATTATTTATTCGAACCTCATTCTGGACAAGATTATAATCGAGATGAAGATCATTTAGCTCATATAATTGAACTTTTAGGTGAAATTCCTCGTCATATTGCGCTCGCTGGTACTTATTCCAAAGATTTTTTCAATCGACGAGGTAAATTCAGTGAATATGGAAAGAGAAATTTTCTCATTTATGTGATTTATACGATGATTTATATTAATATTTTTGTTTCCGTTGTATTTAAGGTCAATTGAAAAGCATTATGGCTTTTAAACCATGGGGACTTTATGAAGTATTAACTCAGAAATATAAATGGGAATCGAATGTAGCCCAAGAGTTTACGGATTTTCTTAAGCCGATGTTGGAATATGATCCAGATAAACGTGCCAAGGCTTCTGATTGTCTCTCTCATCCATTTCTAGAAGATTGTGATCCAGATTTAAGATGAAAATTGTCTTTAACTACTATCAATTAAGAGATTTCTAATAATTATAATTTTAAAAACTTTGTGTGTGTGAGCAATGGATTTAAACCAATAAAAAAGTTCTAAGAATTAACATCATGAATGGGTTGACCCAAATTACTTTTCTTCATTTCTTCTCTCTTTTTCGTGTAGTATTTAAATGGAGTGACCACCGAGTCTAAGAATCAATTGACCTCCGACTCTTGACACTTTTCTTTTATATTTTTTCTGTTTCTAGTACTTGTTATTCTTTCTCGTCAACAATGAAGTTCATTATTCTTTTTGTCCTTTTCTGCGTATTAATCGACACAATCACCTGTTCTCATGGAGAAAAAGTTAAATTAACTATCAAGGAATCTGGAATTTCTGACAAGAAAAAGGCCGAAATCGCTGGTTTCGTTTCTGGTGCAACCGCTGGAGTGGCCAAAGGTATTCTCAAGAAAAAAGTGACCACTTCCAAACAGATCTTCGTTCCTGTCAAAGCAGCCGAACCCAAGTACAAGGTCAAGTACATCTCAGTGGTTAAACCAGTTCTTGTTCGTGAATATCCTCAACCCGATCGAACCCAATATTATGTCAAGACCGAAACCAAAGTGGTTAAAAACCCAAGAAATCAATTTTCCCTTTCCTTAAGGATTCGTCAAAGGAAAATTCATTGGAAAATCAGTTTCCAAAACTTTTGGTTAAATTCATTCTCTCTTTTGATGAACATTATCATCGCGACACTTTTACTCGAAATTACAAGAAATGGACTCAATGGACAATAAAATTCAACAATGATTAAATCATCACTAATCTTTACGATTATTGATAAAAATTCAATTGTGTTTAATTGTATAAATTTGATTATTTTCGATTAAATTAATTTAACTTCGGTCTTTTAATGACTCGATTGAATTCATTCAATTAAATGATTTTTTTTCAACTTTTTCTTTTTCTTTTTATATTAATTATTTTTGTTGATGATGTTTATCAGTAATTCTAAGGATAGTCTCTGGCTTAACGGTTTTCAGATCATAAGCTAATCCCAATTTGGACATTAAATCAATGACAACTTCTGTTGCATTTAATTTACAACAACAAATCGGATAGAATCTGAAAAAAGAAAGAAAGAAAGAGAGAAAGAAAAAGAAAGAAGAAGAAGAAAAGAGGGAAAAGAAGATAATTGCTGTAGAAAACGGAAAAGGAAAGTGGACCTATGCCTTAGAGAAGAGAATGGTCAGTTCTCTCTGACCATTCAAACAAGTGGTTCTTTTATTGTGACAGTTTCATCTTTTAAATTGAATAAATTGTGAATACAAAATGGATAACAATACAATTTGTGCTCTTCTAATCAACGCTACTCTTTGCTTGATGATTCTTCTTTCTTATTCATTCGCTGATAATTTCGAGCTAAATACCTCGTCGCAAGTGAAAAGCACCTTTCAAGAACTCGATGTGACTGTAAAAACTCATAAAAAGTCGATAAATAAAATCGTGAAACATGAGTACCATAAATTAGCAGATAGTTACAATTGGACTTTCGATCGTAGTGATGCGTTGCTCTCTGATCAGACTTCGACTGAAATATCCTCATGGGAGATTCTTACTGGTTCAGTTTCTACTGATATTGATAGACATCATCAACTAATATTGGCTTCACTTTATCCCGAACATTTATCAAAAATCGGACTACCTGATGAACTTAAAAAAAGGAACACTATTGACGATAATTATCGACTTCACTTTGGAGAAAATGATCAAGTTTTTGGCTCCGCAAGCACAACTTTACATGATCAAATTGAATTGTATGAAAATTCAAAAGTATCAACTCAGTCGATTGTATTAGAATTTATTGGACGTCAACAAACTGTTGATTATGTTAACCGCGATTTCACTCGACTTTGGTTTCGAACAAAATCTGAAGCATTTATTTCAGAAAATCATTTGGTTCTCATTTCATGGAACGAGTTGGATATTGATAAACGGAATAATTTTCAACGTTTAAGACTTCGAGATACTTTAGGAAGAGAAACATCGGTGAGACGTAGAGCGGTTGATCGAGTCGCAAGAGTTTATCAATCACCGAGATTGGTCTTTTTACAGCCGATCGATAGTTCGAGAGGAACCACCGACTATTCTGATCTCTTAGAATGTGCGAATTCATTCTCACTTTTGATGAACATCATTATCGCGACACTTTTACTCGAAATTACAAGAAATGGACTCAATGGACAATATAAATTCAACCAATGATTAAATCATCACTAATCTTTACAATTATTGATAAAAATTCAATTGTGTTTAATTGTATAAATTTTCGATTAAATTAATTTAACTTCGGTCTTTTAATGACTCGATTGAATTCATTCAATTAAATGATTTTTTCAACTTTTTCTTTTTCTTTTTATATTAATTATTTTTGTTGATGATGTTTATCAGTAATTCTAAGGATCGTCTCTGGCTTAACGGTTTTCAGATCATAAGCTAATCCCAATTTGGACATTAAATCAATGAAAACTTTCGTTGGATTTAACTTCCAACCCAATTCACTGGTCGCATAATCCCATGGAAATGAATGATGGAAGTTGTGAAAACCTTCACCAAAAGCAGCGAAAGAGACGAAATAATTTTCTCGAGCTCCGATTGTCGATCGATATGGTCGATCACCCCACATGTGAGCTGCACTGTTCACGAACCAAGTACAATGCAGACTAGTCACATATCGCCAAATTACAGCAATTAGAAGTGATGTCGATATTGATTCAGACCATACACAGACTGGAACAAACCACGGAATCAGAATAATGAAGACAACATAACAAATCGGATAGAATCTGGAAAAGAGAGAAAGAAAGAAAGAAAGAAAGAGAGAGAGAGAGAGAGAGAGAGAAGAAGAAGAAAAAGATTAATAAACAACCTGTTGATTGTCTCTAGAATAGCATGAGTAATAACGAACCTTCGGTGATATCTCACAATTGGATCATCCATTAGATCGGATAAATCGACTTTCTTTCCATCTGCAATGACCGATGGATGTTTTCGAGTCAACAACCAACCAACATGAGCAAAGAAAAAACCTCTTCGTGAATTATGTGGATCACTATCTGTCTCTGAGAATTTATGGTGAACTCGATGATCTCGACACCAAGTTAATAGATCATTTTGACCTGCGATCGAGAAACAACAGGCTAAAAACAGTCGCAACGAAAACTTTGCTTTGTAAGATCGATGAGACCAAAGTCTATGGGCACCAGCAGTCACTCCTAATCCACCAAGGAATCCATACAAATAAGCTGATCCAATGTCATGATGACCAAGACGAAGATGATCAAGATGAGGATGATGGTGGTTGTGAGTACCAAAGAAAAGTAAACAAGGGATGAGGAATAAAGAAAACAGAAAAAGAAGAAAATAGAAAATAGAAAATTCAATTAATCCAGTTAATCCACAACACTCAAGTTGCTGTCAGCAAGTCACAGTCACAATTTTCTTAATCCTACTGAGTGTTAATCCTTTTCTTCATTAGGAAAACTGAGAGAGAAACAATCACTAATTGATTGATTCTCTGTTGACATTTGCTTGGCACACTTTAAATTATCAATCAAAAAACATAAAATCGATAATTTAACAATAAACTCACCGAAAATCCAAGTATTCCAAACTCGATCTCGGATCAAAACAATTGTCGCATAAATTGTCAGCAAATGAAGAATCGTAAATACAATAACATTTTTCCAAACGATTCCATAAGAATCTTTGTTAATATAAAGGTAAATTCCACTGTCACTTGATTTAGTTAACAATTCCTTTGATTGTTGGTTAATTTTATTCACAATTGGATCATTAGGATCGCCGGTGGTCAATGATTTAATGCGACACATTTTAATCAATCAATCACTTTGATTATTTGGTCAAAACAAAAGAAACTTGATCAAGACAATTGATGAGATTTTATGTTGATTTTTTGATGCTGTTGAAGGAGCTAAAAGTCAACAATTAAATGATCACTTTTATTAAATGAATCACTTTTGGATTAAATTAATTTTTTAGATTGTTGTTGATGAAGAGTCACCTTCACAAATGCACAATGACAAACACTTTGCATTTGTCCAATGACAATTGATGACACAATCAATCAACTAATCACATTAACAAATTAACTTCAACCTCGAGGGTCAACCACTGACTGACCATCATTTCCCTCAAAAACAACCTGTTGATTAGAATCTTATCAATTGCTGGACAATATTTCGAGAAAATAATCACTAAGAGTCGATCCAGAATTTAATTCCAAATCTCGAACCATGGTAATCCAAAGTATCGACGCTCTTAATGATGCTCTTATGTTTTCTCTATCATCCATCATCATCCTAGATAATTATGATCCAGATTAAGAGATTTCTAATAATTATAATTTTTAAATCCTTTTCTTTGGTTAGACCAATAAAAAAGTTCTTCTATTAATTAACATCGTAAATGGGTTGACCCAAGTTACTTTTCTTCCTATTTTCATGGAGTATTTAAAATGAGCAACCACCGAGTCTAAGAATCAATTGACCTCCGACTCTTGACTCTTGACACTTCTGTTTCTTTCTCTTTCTCTTTTTTCTCTTCTACTCTTTTTTTGTTTTGTTATTTGTTATTCTTTCTCATCAACAATGAAGTTCATTATTCTTTTTGTTCTTTTCTGCGTATTAATCGACACAATCACCTGTTCTCATGGAGAAAAAGTCAAATTAACTATCAAGGAATCTGGAATTTCTGACAAGAAAAAGGCCGAAATCGCTGGTTTCGTTTCTGGTGCAACCGCTGGAGTGGCCAAAGGTATTCTCAAGAAAAAAGTGACCACTTCCAAACAGATCTTTGTTCCTGTCAAAGCGGCCGAACCCAAGTACAAGGTCAAGTACATCTCAGTGGTTAAACCAGTTCTTGTTCGTGAATATCCTCAACCCGATCGAACCCAATATTATGTCAAGACCGAAACCAAAGTGGTTAAAAAGCCCAAGAAATCAATTTTCCCTTTCCTTAAGGGATTCGTCAAAGGAAAATTCATTGGAAAATCAGTTTCCAAAACTTTTGGTTAAATCTCTTTTCTTCTAAACTTAAACTAAATCAAATTGTAAAAATAAATCACTTTCTTCCCTAAACACACTTGTTGTCTCTCATTCTTAATTTTTATATTATTCTCATTATGATTTTCTTAATCATTAAAAAAACTTCATCAATTTAAAATAATTGGATAATTGATTCTCTTCACAGTAATCAAAAATGTACAGATGGAATGATAAATGGGATTATCAGAGAATCAGTAATTAACCCATCATCAGATTTTCTTCATCAAAACATCGTAATAGCTTAAATATTTTCCATCCATGATTGTTTCAATTTTAACTCAATCTAATTTGCCATGAGTCTCCCATTGATAAACCCGGTTTTCTGATAATAAGTGTTTGGCTTGAAGGATTAAATTTGAAGCTTAGATTGGCCCCACTGGTCGCTTCTATTTTGTTGGGCTTATTTGAGATCCTATGGATTATAACTCGTTCCAACCAACTGTTTGTTGGGAAACTTCCATGGATTATTCTAAAAGAAGTTGGAAAATAATTACCATCAATATAAAATAGTCACAAAACAAAACATTGAAACTTACTTGTAAGATAGAACCATTTTATCGTAGACAATTTCTGCAAGAATGTATCCCCCAGATTTATAACTGTAACTTGATCCATCATCGAGGTATAATCTACCCTCAGCGTGTCTCTCTTCAGCGTCCAAGAATATTTGCAAAGTCAATGGATCATTTAAAGTTAGTGAGCAACTTCTTCTCATCCTCTCACGCTTGGGAATTATTGTTCCAGCTCGTTGGAATCTCGGTATTGATCCTAATGTTACTGGAATATCAACACTTGATCCACCTTGGTAAACTGTATCATCTTCAATACCGAGCCATGATTCACCTTCTCCTGGGAAGTAAACATTTACAGAAGTGACTTCTTTGTCCAATACCGGTCTGATGAGAAGTGCGTCTCCTATTGAATAGTGAATGAGAAAAGAATTTCAATTGTGAGTAAACTTTTTCTGCAAGAATGAAAGAAAACTATTGCTTACCCAAGAGATACTCTTCTTCCAGATCGAAAGTTTTTGTATCTTTAGGAAAATGAAGCCAAAGTGGACGCATGATTGGTGTACCATTGATTGATGCTTCATAGAAAAGGGTATAAATATAAGGTAGGTAAGCATAACGAGCTCTTGTTGCTGCTCTGATATGATTTTTTGTTTCTTCATCATAAAGATAAGGCTCTCGGTGTTTAGTATCAAGGTGAGCATGAGCCCGATAGAAAGGTTGAAAAGCGGCGGTTTGATACCAACGAACAACTAATTCAGTCGATTCAGGATCATAGAAAAAGCCTGGAGCATCGGCACCAGAAAAGGCCATTCCAGAGATTCCAAGAGAAAGGATCATTGGAACACTCATCTTAAGATGATCCCATTTAGCCATATTATCACCAGTCCAAACCATAGCATATCGTTGTGATCCAACAAAAAATGACCGGGTCAAGATAAATGGACGATGATTAGGCGAATAAGTTATTAAACCTTTGTGCGTGGCTTTAGTAACTAAGAAACCATACCTGAGGAAATTAATAGAAAATTGAATAATTAAAACTAAATATTAATTCTTCAGATTTGCAAAAAAAAAGATTAATAACTTACATATTGTGAATATCACGATGTTCAATTCCATTGATATGAACAACATCTCGTGGTGCTGTCATTTCTGGTCCGTTGAATACACTCGGTTCATTCATATCATTCCATATACCAACATTTCCGTCAGTAAATCCAGGGAAAAATTCTGGATTAAATTTACTTGACCACCATTCTCTGACAGTTGGATTAAGGAAATCGGGATACAAAGCAGGACCAGGCCAACAATATCCTTCATAATCATTACCTTCTTTTGTTTTGGTGAAATAATTATTTTGTGTAGCCTCATTGTAGATTGGATAATTAGTATCTTTTTTTATATGTGGATCAATAATGGTAACTAATTGTCTTCCCTTGCTTGTTAAATTACTGACAAGGCTTTTAGGGTCAGAAAACATGACTGGATCCCAGGTGAAATATTTTTTGGATCGTCCTAGAGAGAAAGAGAAAAAAATCAATAATTAGATAAAAATGAAAGAGGGTAAGAGAGAAAGAGAGAAAGAGACTGGTTATGATAAATTACCTTCAGTATATTCAATATCTAACCAAAGAACATCAAGAGGAAGGTCATTGGCATCGCATTGCCTTTCAACTTCATTTAATTCTTCTTGACTAAAATAGTTCCATCGACATTGATGATAACCGATCGCATAGTATGGTGGTAATTCAAGAGTACCAGTGATCTTTGCGTTTTGTCTGATTACGTCAAGTGGACTAGGACCTAACATTATCCAGACATCGATGAGACCAGTTTCTGAGAACCAATGAGTCAACCGACTTTTAACCTCACCGGCTACTAAATGTGAAAATAAACCTCTAACACCTTGATTAGAAGATTCAATGTCAACCCAAGTTTCCGAAGGATTTAACCAAAGTAAACCAACTGTATGATCAGCTGCATGAGCCATCATAAAGGGTATAGCTCCATAAAGGGCCATTCCATTATTAAGTTCGTACTCGAAAATGTCAACATTGTAAAAACGGAAAGGATCAGTTGTGCCTCGAGTATTTTTCAATGAGAATGTATCAGCGTGTTCTGGTAGCCCATAAAGATGATCAAAGCCGACAAATGAAAAGTCCATTCCAACGGACATTGGCCCATAAGGTTTGGTGTCCACAAAAGATTTGAAATTCTCTTCCCAACCGCCATCTTTTTCCTCCTCTGGTTTTTCTTCCTAAATTTAGACACGAAAAAAAATCAATAGTTTTAATCTTGATAATGTTTCTCTGTGATTTTCTCCCCAACATGAAAATCTATACACAGTGGGAGGGAAGGAAAGAAGATGGTGAGAAACTTACCTCTGGAATATCTACTCTTTTTTGCCTGAAATGCTCAAATTTAAGAAATTCTCGAGCATTGGCACTGACTACTAAACGTTCACCTTTGAATATATCAAATCTGAATGGATTGAAAGTAATTATAGTTTTATGACCAGCATCAGGTGGACCAAAGGTGAGGGTAACCTCTTTATCCGATACAGTTCCTATGTTGATTTTACTGTATTCTATGTTTTCAACCAAGGCTTCTCTTGGGTCAAATCGTTCTCGCCCAGGATGAGCTTCATTGACTCTCACATGGAGAACCGAACTATCTTGCAAAGCAGCATTGATGGTGAGACGAAGAAGAACTCCGTTAAGCTCATTTTTGAGAATTGCTTCGAATCCTAATTTGTTATCACTTGGTTTCACAGTTGTATGATCTAAAATCCATTTATTAGGTTTTCCTTTGATATTACGATTTCGTCTAAAAATTACAAAGGAAATGTGGCAAGATTTAGGAGAGCAATTAAAAGAGAAAAATAAAATTATGTTTAGTCTTACCTACAAAATCCACTTTCCTCACAAGTCTTGAACTTGGATCTATCAGCAGCATAAACAAGAGATGTGAATAGATGCAAACAAAGGATAAGAAAAAGAGTTAACCGGGTATTCATGATGAGGAAAAATGCTGAGGTGTTACTAGGTGGAAAAAAGATACATGTAGACAACAAAGAGATTTAAGTGAGAGAGTAAGGAAAAGAAAAGAAAGAATCTTAGGTAACAATCCGATTTTATGATTAAAGAGCAATGAAATTGAAAGTTAAGTGATGGAATAATTAGTGACACTAGAACGTAAATAAAAGAAATCTATTAAATTGCTAACAATTAAAAGAAAAGATGAACTGAATTAACTTGGAATAGAAATGAATGAATGAAAAAGAAACAAGTTATCAAGTGTTTCCATGGAAACGAATTCAGAATGCATTTTCCATTTAAAGAGAAAAATTTGCGCGATTTTCGTATTTGAAAAATGAGAGAGAAAACAAGTGTGTTTAGGGAAGAAAATGATTTATTTTTACAATTTGATTTAGTTTAAGTTTAGAAGAAAAGAGATTTAACCAAAAGTTTTGGAAACTGATTTTCCAATGAATTTTCCTTTGACGAATCCCTTAAGGAAAGGGAAAATTGATTTCTTGGGCTTTTTAACCACTTTGGTTTCGGTCTTGACATAATATTGGGTTCGATCGGGTTGAGGATATTCACGAACAAGAACTGGTTTAACCACTGAGATGTACTTGACCTTGTACTTGGGTTCGGCTGCTTTGACAGGAACGAAGATCTGTTTGGAAGTGGTCACTTTTTTCTTGAGAATACCTTTGGCCACTCCAGCGGTTGCACCAGAAACGAAACCAGCGATTTCGGCCTTTTTCTTGTCAGAAATTCCAGATTCCTTGATAGTTAATTTGACTTTTTCTCCATGAGAACAGGTGATTGTGTCGATTAATACGCAGAAAAGAACAAAAAGAATAATGAACTTCATTGTTGATGAGAAAGAATAACAAATAACAAAACAAAAAAAAAGAATAAAAGAGAAGAGAAGAGAAGAGAAGTGTCAAGAGTCAAGAGTAAAGAGTCGGAGGTCAATTGATTCTTAGACTCGGTGGTCGCTCATTTTAAATACTCCATGAAAATAGGAAGAAAAGTAACTTGGGTCAACCCATTTACGATGTTAATTAATAGAAGAACTTTTTTATTGGTCTAACCAAAGAAAAGGATTTAAAAATTATAATTATTAGAAATCTCTTAATCTGGATCATAATTATCTAGGATGATGATGGATGATAGAGAAAACATAAGAGCATCATTAAGAGCGTCGATACTTTGGATTACCATGGTTCGAGATTTGGAATTAAATTCTGGATCGACTCTTAGTGATTATTTTCTCGAAATATTGTCCAGCAATTGATAAGATTCTAATCAACAGGTTGTTTTTGAGGGAAATGATGGTCAGTCAGTGGTTGACCCTCGAGGTTGAAGTTAATTTGTTAATGTGATTAGTTGATTGATTGTGTCATCAATTGTCATTGGACAAATGCAAAGTGTTTGTCATTGTGCATTTGTGAAGGTTACTCTTCATCAACAACAATCTAAGAAATTAATTTAATCCAAAAGTGATTCATTTAATAAAAGTGATCATTAAATTGTTGACTTTTAGCTCCTTCAACAGCATCAAAAAAATCAACATAAAATCTCATCAATTGTCTTGATCAAGTTTCTTTTGTTTTGACCAAATAATCAAAGTGATTGATTGATTAAAATGTGTCGCATTAAATCATTGACCACCGGCGATCCTAATGATCCAATTGTGAATAAAATTAACCAACAATCAAAGGAATTATTAACTAAATCAAGTGACACTGGAATTTACCTTTATATTAACAAAGATTCTTATGGAATCGTTTGGAAAAATGTTATTGTATTTACGATTCTTCATTTGCTGACAATTTATGCGACAATTGTTTTGATCCGAGATCGAGTTTGGAATACTTGGATTTTCGGTGAGTTTATTGTTAAATTATCGATTTTATGTTTTTTGATTGATAATTTAAAATGTGCCAAGCAAATGTCAACAGAGAATCAATCAATTAGTGATTGTTTCTCTCTCAGTTTTCCTAATGAAGAAAAGGATTAACACTCAGTAGGATTAAGAAAATTGTGACTGTGACTTGCTGACAGCAACTTGAGTGTTGTGGATTAACTGGATTAATTGAATTTTCTATTTTCTTTTTTTTTCTCTCTGTTTTCTTTGTTCCTCATCCTTGTATACTTTTCTTTGGTACTCACAACCATCACAACCACCACAACCACCATCATCATCTTGATCATCTTCGTCTTGGTCATCATGACATTGGATCAGCTTATTTGTATGGATTCCTTGGTGGATTAGGAGTGACTGCTGGTGCCCATAGACTTTGGTCTCATCGATCTTACAAAGCAAAGTTTTCGTTGCGATTTTTTTTAGCCTGTTGTTTCTCGATCGCAGGTCAAAATGATCTATTAACTTGGTGTCGAGATCATCGAGTTCACCATAAATTCTCAGAGACAGATAGCGATCCACATAACTCACGAAGAGGTTTTTTCTTTGCTCATGTTGGTTGGTTGTTGACTCGAAAACATCCATCGGTCATTGAAGATGGAAAGAAAGTCGATTTATCCGATCTAATGGATGATCCAATTGTGAGATATCATCGAAGGTTCGTTATTACTCTTGCTATTCTAGAGACAATCAACAGGTTGTTTATTAATCTTTTCTTCTTCTCTCTCTCTCTCTCTCTGCCTTTCTTTCTTTCTTTCTTTTCCAGATTCTATCCGATTTGTTATGTTGTCTTCATTATTCTGATTCCGTGGTTTGTTCCAGTCTATGTATGGTCTGAATCAATATCGACATCACTTCTAATTGCTGTAATTTGGCGATACGTGACTAGCCTGCATTGTACTTGGTTCGTGAACAGTGCAGCTCACATGTGGGGTGATCGACCATATCGATCGACAATCGGAGCTCGAGAAAATTATTTCGTCTCTTTCGCTGCTTTTGGTGAAGGTTTTCACAACTTCCATCATTCATTTCCATGGGATTATGCGACCAGTGAATTGGGTTGGAAATTAAATCCAACGAAAGTTTTCATTGATTTAATGTCCAAATTGGGATTAGCTTATGATCTGAAAACCGTTAAGCCAGAGACTATCCTTAGAATTACTGATAAACATCATCAACAAAATAATTAATATAAAAAGAAAAAGAAAAAGTTGAAAAAAAATCATTTAATTGAATGAATTCAATCGAGTCATTAAAAGACCGAAGTTAAATTAATTTAATCGAAAATAATCAAATTTATACAATTAAACACAATTGAATTTTTATCAATAATTGTAAAGATTAGTGATTATTTAATCATTGGTTGAATTTATATTGTCCATTGAGTCCATTTCTTGTAATTTCGAGTAAAAGTGTCGCGATAATGATGTTCATCAAAATTGAGAATGAATTTGCACATTCTAAGAGATCAGAATAGTCGGTGGTTCCTCTCGAACTATCGATCGGCTGCAAAAACACCAACCTCGGTGATTGGTAAACTTCTGTACATCGATGATATTCATGTGTTACTGATGTTTCTCTTCCTAAAGTATCTCGAAGTCTTAAACGTTGAAAATTATTCCGTTTATCAATATCCAACTCGTTCCATGAAATGAGAACCAAATGATTTTCTGAAATAAATGCTTCAGATTTTGTCCGAAACCAAAGTCGAGTGAAATCGCTGTTAACATAATCAACAGTTTGTTGACGTCCAATAAATTCAAATACAATCGACTGAGTTGATATTTTTGAATTTTCATATAATTCGATGTGATCATGTAAAGTTGTGCTTGCGGAGCCAAAAACTTCATCATTCTCTCCAAAGTGAAGTCGATAATTATCGTCAATAGTGTTCATTTTTTTAAGTTCATCAGGTAGCCCAATTTTTGATAAATGTTCAGGATAAAGTGAAGCAAATATCAGTTGATGATGTCTATCAATATCAGTAGAAACTGAACCAGTAAGAATCTCCCATGAGGATATTTCAGTCAAAGTCTCATCAGAGAGCAACGTATCACTGCGATCGAAAGTCCAATTGTAACTATCTGCTAATCGATGGTACTTATGTTTCACGATTTTATTTATCGACTTTTTATGAGTTTTTACACTCACATCGAGTACTTGATGCATAGTTTCATTAGTACCATACACTTGCAACGAGGTATTTAGCTCGAAATTATCAGCGAATGAATAAGAAAGAAGAATCATCAAGCAAAGAGTAGCGTTGATTAGAAGAGCACAAATTGTATTGTTATCCATTTTTGATTCACAATTTATTCAATTTAAAAGATGAAAACTGTCACAATAAAAGAACCACTTGTTTGAATGGTCACAAAGAACTGACCATTCTCTTTTCTCAGGCATTAACCCACTTTCCTTTTCCGTTCCTTAAGCAATTATCTTCTTTTCCTCTTTTTCTTCTCTCTCTCTCTCTCTCGATAATTTCTATAAAAACTGACCACTAATATGAGTTGAAGAACTAAACTTGAAGAGATTTACATTAAACGTTGAAATTGTTAATAAATGTAGCAAGAATTTCTTAAAACTTAATCAATGAATGCTAATTAGTATCTGATTTAATCATTTTTAATTACAATTGTATATTCAATCGGTCTCAGAATAAAAGTTTTAAAACTCTCACAAACAATAGCTCTTGATTAGATAAGTACAGAAACACATTCGGTTTAATCATTTTTTAAATCTATTGTATTGATCAATTATTATCAATTTTCGTCATCAAGCTAATCGAGTTTCGATCCAACATTTTAACAGGATTTGAGGCGTTATTCGAGTTTTGCCCTTGAAAAACTGAGAAACCGAGGGAACCACCGACAGAATCAGTTCATATTTGATGTAATCAAATGATTGAAGGCTGATAATCGTCTTCAATTGATCATCAGAATTCCTTTTCTGTCACCATCATGTCGAAGATCTATCACTATCATTATCACTGAGCTTCCAATACTTGATGCGTGAACCGAAATTTTTATCCTCTGTCAAAATCTGTAAATAAGAACTCGTGACAGACCAATTGACTAGATTCTGATTCTAATCTGTTACTTTTATAAGATTTTCTGTATCGGAATTTGCTTTATCTCGATTAAGTTGATCTTTGGTGAAAAGAACAGTAATCAAAGCAATTAGAAGCATTAATAGAAACGGAGAGAAAGCATAATACAAATTGTAGTATTGTAAGAGATACGAAACTAAAACTGTCGCTGGCCAACTGATCAATTGATTAGAAAACATCATTAGAGTGACACAAACTGATTCGGACATTGGATAATTGGCCTGGACAATGAAGTCCATTCCTATTGGGTAAGTTCCCGCCACCAAGAAGCACAATAGAGCGATTACAATTGTGACAAATAATTTGCTTCCCATTTCTAGGGAATAAATTAATAGCCCAAATAATGGAACCATAAGAATGGAGCTAATCAAAGTTACCAATTTATACTTTCTCGTTTTATCGGTTACCCAGGCCAATATTAGCGAACCGAATACACTTGAAAGAGAAGCGATCGCACCGATTATACCAATCAGGATGTTTTGATTAGGAAAATATTTACTAATCATTGGACTTAATAGTCCAAGGACAACATTGGCCAGTGTTTGAAGAAAAGTAAAAGTGATTAATATAAAATTAGAGAGTCGATTGGTAAGAATCACTTTCCATGATTCAATGAATTCCGTGTTCTCAGCTAATGCTTTGGCTGAGGCAAGACTTGACGGATACTTAGGCCGATTCTTTAGAAGAAATAAATTCAAAAAGTATAATAAACTTGCACTTAATGTGTAGTATAAAAAGAAACGTTCGAGGTCCATTTTTTGGACACTTGGCGAAGATCCATCGGGAACAGCGAGAGATGGAAGATAATAACCTAATCCATTACCAAAGAACATCGGAAAAAGAGCGATTGCCGTTATGGTCGAGGCCACTTCAGCAGGGAACCAGGTCAATGCAATACTCGACGGGAGAAAAAAATTAAACACTTGACCAGTAGCCACGAGCGATTGACCTAAACAGGCGACCAAAAAATCAGGATAGATTATTGAATAATATTTAATTGCCGATCCAAACAGGTTGAATCCCGAAGCCATTAGAAGACAAGAACGGAGGCCAAACTTATCCAAACAATAAGCTGAGACGAAACACATTACCAGGTAAATCGGACACCAAATGGTCACTGTCCAGTCGATGTCCGTGTTTGTAACACCAAAATAAGGCCTGAAAATGTCCGCGATCACTTGGAATTGTGTCCATTGTGAATTTATGTGTAAATTTGTCAAACAATAAAGTATCAAGACTAAAAATCGGTGTTTGGACAATTTAATTTCATCTTTCATTTTAACTCTGATCATTGGATCAATCGGTTGATTTAAACATTTTCATTCAAATCAAACTCACTTTTTAATCAATGATTGTAATCAATTCATCAACTCCATCTAGTGATCAAATGAACTCAAATCATCACTACAATTAGATATCAGTTTAATTGTCAGTTTACTCCGATTACTTATACTCTGATAACTCTAATTTTGATAATAATATTGTATTAATACATTTGTATAGATTATCATACAAATGTAGCTCTAAATATGATTAGAATTTGCTTGAGAATCAACAGAATCACTTGAATTAGTTTGATGGACATTCGATTTAATTACAACACAATCATCTCATTTTCCCATCGAAGATGACAAATTTACTAATTAGTCTATTTCTCAATTGGATAAAGAGTAAATTATCTCAATTAGAATATGGTTAAAGTAGTAATTTAGCAACAAATACACAATTAAATCTTAATCATCTGGAAAATAGCAACAATTTAAATTAAATGAAATGATTCATTCGTAACTTTAAGTTACCCGATTTTACGGCGGAATTTTCAAAAAGAACCAGAAATCTAATTAAAACAACAATTAGTTGATTGTTAAGTGATTGAGAGAAATAAATGAAGAGGAAATTTAATAAAATAGTTAATATTTATTATATGTTTTAAAATTTAAATTAGTAAATAATTTTTTACCAAACACAATCACTAAATTTGATTAAATGATACAAAAGTAACAACTTATTTGATTTAAAATGATCAATTGAACATCACAACTAATCATCAATGTTAATAGATTTGTTTCAAGTGATTCTCTACCTCAGCAATTATCAGGCTTGATTTCGGTGATTCAATATCGACCTCACGTTTCCGTTCAATCATCAATGGAGATACAAATGTTATGCCTTTGACATAAGATTCGAGATTTTCTCCTTCGTAACTGACAAGCGGTGAAATCTCACAAACGAACGGCTTATCATCTGTAGCTTGGTCGTGGACTAAAATACCACCGGCTTGTTGACAGTATCGTCCATGTAAATAGTAAATTGATTCCCGAGCCGTTTTTGGATTATCGGTCGAGGCCGATTCGCTGTTCTTTAATGGTGCGAACTCTTCACCTCTAATCACTTCCCAAATCGCCAAATCTCTGAATGAAAGTGATGGAAAAGAAAAAAGCAAAAAGTCAACAAGTAGTAATCATTAGTAGATTTAGAAATTAACTTACTGTGTAAACTCAAATACGTCGAAGACAAATTTCTCCAACTTAATACCATTTGGATTATCGGGTTTAATTGTTTCTCCTTTAGAATCAACGAACGGAATCTTTTTTCGAGCAACATGATGAGTGAGCTTTTTCCTGTAAGAGAGAAATAAAAATTAATAATTCTGATAGTGTAACGAAATAACCTATTGATTTAGTTATCATAAGGTTTATAAATCAAGATAATTATCAATAAGTGAGGGAGAGAGTTAAGTAAATGTCAATATCTTAAGTAATCATGAATTACATTATGTATTAGTGAGCAGATTTTAACTATTGATGCAATGATAATTAGAAAATTGTAAATTAATCCAACCATATAGTCAACTGAATATTAATTCTGTCAATATCTATTCATGGTTAAGCTATTTTCGCATGGAAATAGGAATTCAAGTAAATGATTATCATTATGATCGGAAAGATAATTATATTTACCTAGAAACATCTTTAAGAAATTCAACTGTGAAAAAGTGATTACAAATACTCCCGCAGCGGAAAGTTAATAGTCCATCCTCATTGCGTTTCTCTGCGATCGTTGTGGACACTTCACTGTACTCGACAACCTTGAATTTGCCTTGAACTTTACAAATGATTCCAACGGCTTCGGTTGGAGAGGATTTTTCGACCACTTTAGCACCGGCGGCTGCTTTTTTGGTGACACAATAACCAATGAATGTTGGATCAGCCATTTTAACCAGAATATTGTCAACTCCATAAACGTGGACATATTTGATTCCTCGTTTATCCATATCGACAAGTACACCAGTCTCATCGAGCGAACGGTAAAGTCCACCATTACCATCGGGTGATCGAGCTATTTTGTAAGGTTTGTCGAGAATAATTTTACCCTCGAAGGTAAAACAAGGTAAAGTTCCTTGTTCGAAGATAATCACAGAATCTCGGGAAAGGCCAAAGTAATCATGAGATGAGAAAAATTCTTCCGTTGCAATTTTCGTATGTTCACTGGTCATTATGTACCAAGGGATCGATGATTTCTTACCAAATTTAAGAAATGCCAATTCCTCGAGTCGACGAATTCTTTCACCTTGCAATTGGTAAAGACTTTTACCCGAAGGAAGGCCAACATTGTACATTCCTTTCGGATACTCAACACCAAGTCGAGTTCCTTGGCCTCCAGCCATCAACAGAACGGCAACATTTCCATCGGAAATCTCTTTGAGACCTGAAAGAAATCAGAGAAAGAGAAAAAAAAATTAATATCATAGGAAAATAAGAACATAAATTAAAAGACTTGACATTAATTTACCTCTTTCACGAAGTTGATTTAATTCCTCTGGTGTACATTTAGTTACTCCTGAATGTATTGAATCGCCTGGGGGCTCAAGGAGATCATCTTCAATCTGTCGATTAGCTGATGATTTATCAGTTGTTGATTCACGGAATGTTGGGATAATCTCATCAAAATCAATCGATTTAATATCATCATGAAGTTGAATCTTCTGTTCATCGGTTAACAGGTCCCAGAATTGAAGTAAATGAGATTGTGAATGTTTCTCCAAAAGTGAAGTTAATTGTTCCTTGACATTAGTATCCATCATATTGTCATCGCCTGAGTTACAATACTTATCGTGAATAGAAATTAATTTAGTTAACAATTGTGATCACTTTCAAGTTGGTGTTTACTTTTTGGTTTGATTCTTCAAAAAGAAGAAATAATTTGGAAGAGAAAAGTAAATTAGAAAAGGAGAATGAGGGAGAGAGAGAGAGAGAGCGATAGGGTTACTACGATGTTGGTGTTGATGTCGATTACGATGGAATGAGTGAAGAAATGAAATGATCAGGAAAGAAGAAGATGATAAGTGAATTGGGCGGATGAAGAGAAAAGAAGCGGGAGATGGATAAGCAAGTGAGAGAGAAAGTACAGGTAGAAATGACGAAGAATGAGAAAGTGTGAGTATGAGAGAGAGAGAGGGGAATTTGAGAAGGAGAATGAGAGAGAGAGAGAGAGATTTAGATTGAGAGATAATTAAAAACGATAAATTCTCGCTCTGAGCTTAACTTGACTAGTTGATGATCTCAAATGAAACTGACTCAAAAAGAGGCCAATGGTTAACATAAATAGTGATTTAAGATTTGCCACATCATCAGAAAGAGAGAGAGAGAGTGAGTGAGAAAGAGGGAGGAATGAATGGGATGAGACTCATAAAAAGAGGAGAAACATAATTAGTTGATGATAAGATGTTACTGATGATGATGATGATATTGAAAAAACAGCAAAACAATTGGTAGATTTGTTTGAATTGAATGTTGCTTTATCCTGATGGTGTTGGCGGTAGTAATTTTAGATTGTTGTAAAAGTAACAGTAGTAAAAATAGGATGAAATTGGTTTACAATTGATAATTAGTGAACAATTATTTAGACCAATTGGTTTAAGACAATACTGTTTCATTGAGATTATAATTCCAATCATTCTGTTTCTTTAGGTTAATCCATGAATCGATCAATTGGTTTACCGGTAATCGTCTTGTTAATCTTGAACACATAACAACCAGGAAACAGTTTTTCGTACCTTAACCAAGTAAATTGCGAATTGTGACAATTTAACGATTGTAAGACCACATTCAAGATTTACAATTCTATTGAAAGAGATAATTATAATTATTTAACACAAAAAAAAGAAAATACAATTAAATGGAATTCATTTAATCTAAACAATTAATCAATCGAACTGAAGATTGTAGACATTTTTTTCATTCTAATAAAAAGTAAACAATGAGTAAAGCGCATAATCAATAACCGAATCAGAGGAAATTTCATTTTACCGGGTTTTTTGTCTTCTTTAATTGTTGATTAAATTTAGAATTAATTGTTAATTGTTCATCGATTGATTTACTTCCTCATCTTATACGATACATGACAATTCAGTTACTTTTTCCGTTTTCATTTTTCGATTTCTCGAAAACCACTTGGCCGATAGGGTCCATATTCAGTCTATGGAAGTTTGGACGATACTTTTTCGGCATTTTTCAAGGTCAAGGTCTTACAGGTCATTCTGCACAGAACGCACTTGAAGGTCGTTTGAAGGACTTTTTGAAAACTAGAAAGCTTTTCGAGTCTATCTGTCAACTGTTTCTCTTATTAGTGTAACTATTCATTGGCGTATATTATTTTTCGTTATTAACTTTGATTCCATCTTTGATTGTTTACTGATTCTCTGATTGGTTTCCTCTTATGGATTGGATTAATTTTCCAATCCCTTAATCAGACAATGACTAATTAATTGTAATCAATTGTGGATCAAGTTATTGTTTTACTGGTGTGGTTTTAATTTACTTCTCATTTTTCTTAATTGTAATGATTGTATATTGTGTGGTTGTGATTCACAGTTTTAATTAGCAATTCTAATTAGTGTTTCCTACCTTTTTCATTGGGATTACATTTTCTTTCATATAAATTGTTTGTTAAAGGTAAGAACAACAATCAAATGAGTAAATTAAAAATGATCCAATTAGTTGTGATTCCTGTATTGTAAACAATTAACTGAATTAAAGATTGACATAAATACCAATATGTTCACAAGAGTATCAACACCAACAATCAACAAATTGATCAACAAGTAAACATCGTAAGTCAATAATAATAACAATCGAGAGTTTGAATTTACTGTTAATCTAATTAATCAACAACAATTAAGAAGATTATATGATGAAAAAGAAGCAGAAATAATTAGAGATTGATTAATTACTAAAAATAAATTGTTCTCAATACGAAAAAGGCTTCTGATTTACTGTTTCTTTTACACTAATTAATGAAATGTACAAAAAATTAGACGAAAAAATTAAATTACTATTGGTTAAAAGTATCACAATCAAATCCAACAATCAGTTAATGGTGAATGGAAAATGGTAACAATAAACTAATCATCTTAACCAGATTTTCCTAATATTTAATCAAAAATGGTTACAAATTAATTAGACACAGTAACTTACTCTCTAATTACAATTAAATAATTAATTCCGTCTCCCACTAATACCAATCAATCCAACAATTAATTGTTACTTGCGTCATTAAAGTAATCAATGAATCTTGATGTTTTCTTTTGTGCTGGTAAATTGTGATTACCTTGATTTTTATGATTACCAAATCATAGTAATTAATAAATTTCTGTAATATTGATGAAAGAAACAAGATTAATCATTCAGCAATTAGATGGAATCAAAATTAGGTTATTATTAATGTAACAATCAATTGTAAATCATTGATGAAAAGAAATTCAATTGAAAACAATGAATTTAATATTTGTTTTTGAGAAGAAATTGAATTCATAATTTAAGTTAATTAAAACAATTAAGACAATTATGATTAACGATAATCAGGTCAAGATCTGTCTATGATTTCATATATGATGATATTAATTTATGTTAATTGTTGGGCGAATGTTTTTTTTCATCTTCATTAATTGTATCAAATTAAAGTTTTTATATTGATTATATTGAACGGGCGGTTAAATTGTAAATTACTTGATCATCATTACAGTCTAATTGTTGTAAACAAATTAACACAATTTACTGGAGGGTTTTTTAGACTAATCTAATTGCTATTTGGTTATAACTAAATCATCTTCCAAATAATTATAATAAATTAAAAAGTAACAAAAAAATTGAATCAATGATTGACCCTATTTGATCAAATTAAGAATCAAATTGTTATGATTAACAATTAGGAGTAAACTTATACAATTTGATTGCTTCAAGTTAATTGTTCATCTCTTGGGTGATAATATGAATTGATTGATGATTGAAATCAAAGGTGAAGTTTAACAATTTACTGATTTGATTTGACAACTATGATTGTCACCATTTTGATTGTTAACAATCATCATACGGATTACCTTTAATTTGATCAATTCTGAAATGATTAGAACGCATTTATCAAAATATATTCAGCAATTAAAGATAATATTTCTTGAAGATATTTTCAAATGGCAAATTAAACTACACTGTACCAATTTAGAAGTAGATTTGAACTCAAGTCTAATTGGTTTTAATTACAATTAAATTTGATTTTTGTTCTGATTAACTCTTTCTCGTGATAACGTTGTTGACGATTAGGTGGATGATGCAATTATCTTAAGACACTTTGATCATTTACAATTATGGGAAGATCAATTCAAATAAAGTTAATTGTCTGCAGAAAAGAGAGTAGGAGTCTTAAGGCGATTTTTGATTAACTTTTTTGTCTAATTGGGAAGTTCGTTAATTAGTTTCAACCACGGATGAAGAACGGGATTGGCTTTGTTCAATTTCGATCAACCTTTTTAACGCCAACGTTGATGTTTCACAGTAATTCTTCCAGTAGTGCAAATGTATTGAAAAAAGTTCCATTACAAATTGATGATGCGATCGAAAGACGTTTAAGACTTCGAGATAATTTGGGAAAAAGAACATCGGTGACACAAAGAAATAATCGATGTACAAGAGTACAGATTGGTCTGTACTGATAATTCAAAAACGGCTCGGGAATCAATTTACTATTTACATGGACGATACTGTCAACAAGCCGGTGGTATTTTAGTCCACGACCAAGCATGTACGATGGTACAGATGATAAGCCGTTCGTTTGTGAGATTTCACCGCTTGTCAGCTACGAAGGAGAAAATCTCGAATCTTATGTCAAAGGCATAACATTTGTATCTCCGTTGATGATTGAACGGAAACGTGAGGTCGATATTGAATCACCGAAATCAAGCCTGATAATTGCTGAGGTAGAGAATCACTTGAAACAAATCTATTAACATTGATGATTAGTTGTGATGTTCAATTGATCATTTTAATTTTTGTTTGGTTACTTTTGTATCATTTAATCAAATTTAGTGATTTAGTGATTGTGTTTGGTAAAAAATTATTTACTAATTTAAATTTGAGATAAGAGAAACTGGACACAAGAATAATCTTCAACTCATTAGTGGTTTTCAGCAATTATCGAGAGAGAGAGAGATGAGAAGAAAGAGAAAAAAGATAAAAATAGAGGAGAAAGAAGATAATTGCTTTAGAAAACGGAAAAGGAAAGTGGGTTAATGCTTGAAAAAAGAGAATGGTCAGTTCTTTGTGACCATTCAAACAAGTGGTTCTTTTATTGTGACAGTTTCCATCTTTTAAATTGAATAAATTGTGAATCAAAATGGATAACAATACAATTTGTGCTCTTCTAATCAACGCTACTCTTTGCTTAATGATTCTTCTTTCTTATTCATTCGCTGATAATTTCGAGCTAAATACCTCGTCCCAAGTGTATGGTGCTAATAACATGCATCAAGAACTCGATGTGAGCGTAAAAACTCATAAAAGGTCGATAAATAAGATCTTGAAACAAGAGTACCATCGATTAGCAGATAGTTACAATTGGACTTTCGATCGCAGTGATACGTTGCTCTCTGATGAGACTTTGACTGAAATATCCTCATGGGAGATTCTTACTGGTTCAGTTTCGAATGATATTAATAGATTTTATATGATGATATTTGCTTCACTTTATCCTGAACATTTATCAAAAATTGGACTACCTGATGAACTTAAAAAAAGTAACAATATTGACGATAATTATCGACTGCACTTTGGAGAAAATGATCAAGTTTTTGGCTCCGCAAGCACAACTTTACATGATCATATTGAATTGTATGAAAATTCAAAAATATCAACTCAGTCGATTGTATTTCAATTTATTGGACGTCAACAAACTGTTGATTATGTTAACAGCGATTTCACTCGACTTTGGTTTCGGACAAAATCTGAAGCATTTATTTCAGAAAATCATTTGGTTCTCATTTCATGGAACGAGTTGGATATTGATAAACGGAATAATTTTCAACGTTTAAGACTTCGAGATACTTTGGGAAGAGAAACATCGGTGAGACGTAGACCGATTAATCGAGTCGCAAGAGTTTATCAATCACCGAGATTGGTCTTTTTACAGCCGATCGATAGTTCGAGAGGAAACACCGACTATTCTGATCTCTTAGCTTGTGCAAATTCATTCTCAATTTTGATGAACATTATAATCGCGACACTTTTACTCGAAATTACAAGAAATGGACTTCATGGACATTACAAGTTCTCTCATGTGTGAAAGAATCATCCATGTTCTCAATTCGAGTTTTTTTCCATTATCTCTTTCATGATAAGTTTTTCTTTGAAATTTTTTTTCCAAAAAAAAACAAAAATTCTCTGTATACTAGCGACATCTCGTATCGAGATTTTGTTTATTCGCTTTGAAATAAATTCCATTCTCTTCTGTTTGTTTACATTCACTGAGAATGTTTAAATTAATTGTTTAGTTGTTTTAATTTAATTTTCCTCAAAAATCTCATCGTCATCATGTTAATTACTAAAGCAAGTGCTTCACAATTAAGATTAATCTACAAGACATTAAGTGAAAATGTAAGTATTTTCTTTTTCTACAACGAGATTAATTTTCCAGTTTCTTTGCCTTGAAAGATTTTGTCCTTGTCTCTCCAGTCTTTAATTACTAATTGCGTGTGTTGATTTATTTAATTTTTCATCTTCGACTTTAGATTATTTAACTGATTATTTTAATTTAATTCTTTTCTTTTTCTTCTCCTCCTTTGCTTTTCTTCTAGTTACCCAATTTCTTCCGAGCACCTCATTGTTTTGAAATCTATTCAGATGACATTGTCTTAGAAGATAATATTAGAAATATAAAAATAGTTGGTCTACCTGTTTATAAGCAGAACGTTGGTCTGGTCAAATTTTATTCTCATCTAAAATATCATCATGTTGATTTGGATGTTCTCAAGATGACCGAACATCTCGAGGAAAGTTGTGTCAAAGTAAGATGGAGGATAACCGGTTCACCAAATTGGACTATTTTGCTTAATTATTTATCCTCTTTACCACCGGTAAAGGGTAAAAAGCTTGTAGACAATATTGAGAATGATCTTGATGTGTAAGTGGCATTTGATTCTCCATTTACATTCGAATCTATCGAATATTTTTATTCTTTCATCACTAAATATTCACTTTTTTTCCCTATTGTATCAGTTGGGTTGATGGATTTTCCATCTTCTATGTCAATAACGATGGAAAGATAAGTAAACATATATGTGATAAGGTAAGAAATCAATTCCATGTCGAAAAAAATCTCATTTCCAATCTAATTCAATTTCTTTCTCTTTATTGTGAATAGTTGATTCCCGATGATAATCGCGAAGAAAACGATGGCCCGAAGCGTCTTTTATCCAAGTTAACTGCTGGAAAATTAACCACATTTTCAACTCCTCATGATAAACCAAAATCGATTACATTTTGTTGTTAAATTGCGATGGAAAAACAAAAAGGCCAATTTTCAAATGTACAAACAGAGATTCTAAATCTAATCTAAATTAATCTCATCATAACTATTTAAATTTGTCAATAGTTTAGACTGACAAGATTTTATCGTTTTTCTTTTCTCGTCTATTCAATAATAACAATTGCAATATCGTTTAATTGATGACTTGTTTTCATGTTGACGAACTGATGAAAACATTCACAATCAACTTAATTAATTGAAAGAATGAAACAATCAATGAATCAATTGAGAAACAAAACAATTGGAATGCAATAAGATTTTTATTCATTTACAATCATGTTGATAATCAAATGAATAGACAAAAGTATATATAACAATCAGTTAGATAATTTAAATTATTAAATGATTTAAATCTCTTGACTAGTTTTGAAAACCCAAAACAATTAAATGAATTAATTTGCCAATCAGGAAGAAAAACAAAAGCAAAAAGGGAAAAGAGTTACAATTAATATAAATTGTAACTCTTGTTACAATTAATAAATTACATTGTGACGAATTAATTTCTTTCCGTTATTATAAACGAATGACTAGAAAATAAATTAAGATGAGAGATTGATGATCACTTAATCAATTAAATTGTTCACCAGACACAAATGTAGAAATTAAATTTTCTAAGGTAATTCAAGGTAACTTTTAACAATCTCATCAAGAACTTCAGAGTCTCTGATCATTTGCATATGAGTTTTGTTGAAAGTACGAAATTGGAACGGATAATTAGTATTAGCATTCCACTTGAGACAAACTCGAAGTGCTTGATAATTGACGAAAGTATCACCGTCCGATTCTTTGACCACTGTCCGTCTAAGTGTATCGTAAACATTGTTACTTGTAGTGCTCATTGATCGTAATGTTGGCTGACCACCGCCACCCCAGCACTTAATTGGTACACCGGGATGTTCAAAGGATCCCTGAAGGTGAGCGACATCTTTCCACATTTCGTAGGCTTTGGGCTGACCAATGTCACGGAAAAAGTCCTCATAGTTACACGGAGT
This sequence comes from Panonychus citri, assembly GCF_014898815.1. NCBI lineage: Eukaryota > Metazoa > Arthropoda > Arachnida > Trombidiformes > Tetranychidae > Panonychus > Panonychus citri. The sequence goes on from NW_026515540.1 coordinate 531,813, forward strand.
GTACGTTGAATTGGGCGAAGTGATGAAAGGTTCACAGCCCCAGGCTTCGGGCTTTGGAATGAGAAAAGCTAAAGAGGGAAAGGTTCGTTCTGCTCGACGAATTATCGATGAAAGGTAACCTGGATAATCGTCTTCGAATAAGTAATCGTACATGTACTTGAAATTACCCCCAAAAGGTGTGGCGAGAGTCCACATTAGGCGAATGTATTTGTCCTTCCATTCTTGACTTTGTTTACGGAGGAAAATGTAGACAACACTTCCGCCCATCGAATGTCCAACCAAGATGACACTTTTATTTCCATTTCGAGTATATGTCTCCTCGATTAGTGTTTTAAACTTCGAAAACCATTCGTCCATTTCATCTTGATTTTTTTCATTCGAAACAATTGATTGTTAATTAGTCACTTTCCTTCTCACTGGTCAGTACTTACTCATTGATCGTCGCCAATCATAAGGTGCACCACGAATTTGTACTTCTGGTGTTAGGCCAACATCTCGAAAACGACTCACCATGTTAGCGTAATAAATTGCTGAGGATAAATAACCAGGAATTAATCAAGAAAACTTCCATGAATCAGTTAATCAGAATCAAATCATTGATGCGAAAGTCGAAAAGATTGAAAAACATTAGCAACTAATTGAGAACAAAGGAAAATGTGACTTAACTTGTGAAACGGTGGTTACATTGTGTCAACAATGAACAACAATTAATTTCACACTCTAATCTATTGTAACAATTAATCTCCAAATTAAAATGGAAAAGCTTAAGATTTTAATTAAATAGCAAAACTTTAAATCGGTGACAAGTAAATTGAATGATTGGTCAAAATGAAAGTAAATTGAACTCACTCTGTTGAATGATTCCTTCAAACCAGGGAGATAAATATTCAACTGATTCTAAACCACCAAATTGTGGGACAATCACGGTGACACCTTTGGAATTGGTTGTCTTGCGAGTGATTGAATCGTAATGAAGTCGAGCGGCATAGTACCAACACTGTCGTACCATCGGCATCAATTCTTTGAGGCTAAACCACAATGTCCAAGTTCCGGTTCGTCGTAAGCAATAAACTGGAGCATCAGTTGCCTCTTGCAGAATGGCTTCTAATTTGGTTCCCATGTAACCAGGAACTGAACATAAACAATTAAGATTAACGAATAAATTTCAACAGATTAACATAGAGATCATCTAATCATTACAACAATTAGGGATGAAAAGAATTGTTTGAATGATTCATCTTAATATTGATCGATCACAATTAAAATAAAACCACTTACCCAATATGATTGGATACATTTTCGGTGGTGATTCTTGGCCATTGATACAATTTAAGTTGATAATTAACGTTAATGATGAGAGGAAAGTGATTAAGCTCAAGTTGACCAAAGATAGCATTTTGATGATTTACCGAATCAACCTGTTAATTGTAGAGATTAATTGTTGTCAAGGTGAACAACAACTGATTTAGTAATTGTTTTATTGACAATTGTTAACAATGGTCAAAATGATTTGTTAAATTGTCATAACAATCACACATAAGAAAATGATAGAATGTTGAAAGTTTCAAGTGATTAAGACGGTGGCAAGAAGACAATTAACTAATTATTAACTCTCTCTATTAAATCATCTATCAAAATCTAATAACGAGTTGAAATTATCATTTGTGGGTTGGACGTTTTATTGGAATAATTTTTTTTTCTCTTACCTTTGTCTCTTTCCCTGAGTTTCCAGGTAAATCTTTTCAATGGAAAATTGAATTTTTTTTCTCTTCTTCGTAAACAATGAGCTCGACACAACAACAATTACAATCAACAATCAGCGTCGGTATAACCTTGAATTTCAATGTTCCTCCAGAATAACTCACCACTCATCACCTACAACACCAACAATCAACACCATTGAACAGATGATGATGATTATCAATTGTCACAATTATTTGATTTGAACAAGCACCAAAGTGGACACAATTTAAATTGTCTCATTGAAAACTCACAATCAAAGCAACTTGTTTGTATCGATTTACTTTTAAACTAAATTGTTTCACTAGAAATTAAAATTAACCTTTCCAATTGATTTTCACCATTAACATTGATTGTTGGTTGAGATCAACAGATAATCAGAAACTGTTACTTTAACTTTATTAGTGAAATTAAAACTTTTTTTTTTAATTGTTGTTAATTGTTTCCACCTTCACAACTTTAATTTAACTGATTTAATCTCGACAACAATTTAGGTTTTGTTTTCAATTGGTTAACATTAAGATGATTATCAAAAGGTTTCTTTTTTTTAATTGATCCATATTATTAATTGAATTTAGATATTATTTAAATTGTTCATGATTAACACTTTGCTTTGTGTTTCTTGTTTTGTTACAATTAAATTAACTCTCAAGGATTTTGATTAACTGAGATATTTTTTTTGCACCCAAATTATAACCTTAAATAAATTATGATTTTTGATTGATTATCAGGTTAGTTTAACACTAATCACGGTAATTAAGACTTGATCTTGAGCTAAATTAACATTATCGGTTGATTAGTTTTCCATTATTACTTTTTCCTTTCTTATTAATTGTTAATGATCTTAATTGTTGACTTAAGAAAAGGCTAATTCCTATGTAATCAACTAATTAAAACTATAAGCAAACATTTTTTTGATTAACTCTATCGATTGATTAATTTGGTTAACCACTTGATCCTTGATCTTTATTGGAAATTCAAGTTAATTATAGTTAATTAGTCAATATGATGGATATTTTTTCATTAAAAATCAATAGTTAAAATTAACTGATTGTTAACCAGACTAAATGCTTCATGATTAAATCAAATTTTCCTGAGTTATTGTTAAAAATAAATCCAAATCTTGATTGATTGTTTGATCCAATTTTTAATTTTGGACAATTAAATAACTGTTTTCATGTTGATTACAATCAATGTTCACTTGATGCTAATTGTTAACTGTTGATTGTTTCAATTTGTATATAAAAAATAATTTAATTCTTCTGATTTCTCACTAATTTCCTTAATGATTCCTCAATAGATTCAACCATTTAGTGGTTAACAATTGGAATCAACAATTTGATCATGTTTTTCAATTGACTAATTAATTTTCAGAAAAAAATGTTTGAAAAACAATGATAATTACTTTCTTCAATTGATTCACTCACTCGTCAACTTCTGGTTAATCACAATTTAATATCATTATCTCATCTAATTGTCATATTAAATCAACCTAATGATTGAATTAATTCAATGTCACAATTAAATGTAGTTACATGTTCAATAGAGTTAAAAATTGATCGGAAAATTGATTATTTTTGTTTCTCTTTAAGAATCTATCTAAATTGTCATCAAGTAGATTTAGAATAATTTCCTAGATTAATCAATTTTCATCAGAGCAATTAAATAAATTGAAGATTAATTTAGTTCTTGAGAAGGTTGAAAAAAGCGCTTCATCCAATCAGCTGAAGATTTTTTTTCTGATGCAATGTTAACTTGTGTTTCCTTTGAATGTTGATTGTAATTGGAAACAATTTAAATTGTTTGTCTTTTCTTTCCTTAAATTATTATTATCATTTCTAAGAACTAACAATCAATCATGTTAATCACTCGTCTTTGTAATCATCAGGTAATTTTATCTAAATCATTGGTGAGTATTAATCAATAGATGAATCTAAATGTTTACTTTTTCTATTTTCTTTTTCTTCTGGTTAATTATATTGTATTTCTGATTATGATCATTTTAAATCTTCTTCAATATAGACATCGGGTTTTGCCAGGCCATCTTTTTTTAGAAATTTGATTAATCGTCGAGGATCAACTTCGATAACACCTTCGGCTGAGCCTTATAATAAATTTATTGGACCCAAAGAGCGAAAGAGAATCGGAAAATGGTTGCTTTGTGTCGCCGGTGCTTCGTTTGGTACCGTTGTTATTGGAGGAATCACTCGATTAACCCGATCAGGTTTATCGATGGTTGATTGGCACCCGTTCAAAGAGTTTCCACCTTTTACCAAGTCAAGGTGGGAAGCGGAATTTGAAAATATAAACAATTCCCCGAGTTTCAGTTGTAAGTGGAATTTTTTAATCGCAATTGAAAAGAATGAGTGACAAGTTTGTGTTGACAAATAAATTCTTTTATTACAGAGCAAATCAAGATATGACTTTGGAACAATTTAAGAAAATTTGGTTGGTAGAATTTCTTCATCGATCCATGGGAAGAGTAACTGGGTTGGTTTACTTAGTGCCGTTTACGTACTTTTGGTTATTCAGAGAGTTACCTCGACCTTTGATGCATAAATTGTTTGGTATTTTAGGATTACTTTTGTGTCAGGTAGATAAATGTGTTGATTGTGGTTCTCTGGTGTCTAATTGTTTGCTCTTTGAATAGGGTTATCTTGGTTGGTATATGGTTAAAAGTGGCCTCGAAGAAGAGACCGCAAAGAAATACAGTCACCCACATGTTAGTCATTACAGATTAGCCGCTCATTTAGGTACAGCATTTGTTTTCTATTCATTGGTACTTTCAACGGCATTTGAATTTCTCTTGCCACCACAAAAGGTAAGTAGGATTGGAGAGAAATCATCTTTTAACAATTAACCAACAATTAATGTTTAATTTTGTTTTTGTTCATGTCAGGTGTCCATAACTGCAAGACACTTATTTTTCCGTAAGAGTTTGGTTGGTTTAACTGGGTTGATCTTTGTCACTGCAATTTCGGGTGCGTTTGTTGCTGGTTTAGAGGCAGGATTAGTTTACAATTCGTGGCCCAAGATGGCTGATCGTTGGATCCCTCTGACATTGATGCTAAAGATCCTTGGTACGCTAATATCACCGAAAATCCAACAACTGCTCAATTTGACCACCGCCTTCTGGCTCATACCGTCGTACTCAGTGTTCTTGGTCTTTGGCTTTACTCTCGGCGTCTCAATTTACCACCTCGTTCTAGACTTGCCATGAATGTTTTTCTTGGAGCTGCAGTGGCACAAGTCACTTTGGGAGTAGTCACTTTACTTACCTATGTACCTAAACATTTAGCGTCTTTACACCAGGCTGGAGCACTCGGATTACTTTCCTCTGCCATTTGGGCGACACATGAATCAAAACTTTTTAGATTGATACCGAAATGATAAATCGATGACTAATATATTTGTTTACACTCGCGCTTTGTTTATTGAATAATTCTATGAAAATTTACGTTTTTTAGAACTGTAATTACATGAGATTAAGCTGTAACGATCAGGTGGCAGACAAGGTCCAACAATTGATTTGATTGGAGGAAGTGGTTGATTGTTTCGGGTACGAGCTATTTCCATTAGAAAATCTTGCGGTGGAGGAAGTGTCAACATCTTTTCCGATTGAGATTGAATGGCCATTTTAACGTCATCAACACTAATCACTTTTTTCTCAGCATATTGAGAATAGATTCGAGCATCTTCTAAAATGAGCAAATGAAATAAGAAAAACAATTCGAACTTCAAATTAATAAATAATTCAATTATTACCTATTCACTAGTTTAATTCATTGAACTTACCCAAAACCGTTGTAACATATCTGTAAGTGAATTCCAGCAATTGATTCACAACCTTAGGTTCATAATCATTTATTCCCATCTCATTAAGAATGGAGGTAATAACACCAAAATCTCGGGATGATTCTTTCTCATTCTTTTCGTTCTTGTCCATCTTGTGTGATTCAGAGAGCCAGAAGATAGTTTAAAATTAGTACATATGACAGAATTTTGGAACTAAATGAAAAAAAGTGGAAATACAATCAATCAAAATACAACAAATGTTGACAAAACACAGTAAATTGAAATTCAGTTTGTTGCCACTGACAACAAGCAAGAATGAACAAAGAATCCAGTAGATGGCAGCTTCACATGCCACAGTGCCATCTCTTGTCGTGAGATAAAAAATAAGAACTAATTTTTCAGTTTTAATGATTTTTGAGCTTATGAGTTAAAACAAATCAACACGTATTTTTAATTTTTTGATCTGACTCGCGGATTTCGTAAAATTCACCAAAAACGGAAAAATGGTCTGAATTGTTTTGTGATCGAATTAATATACTTATATAGCTGATCTTGGTATCAAACGAAAGCTCTTGAGCTGTTCTTTAAGAAAAATATATTTGCATTTTTTTTTGAACGTGAGGCTCGTTAGACACAGAAAACAATGTTTTTTTCATTCCGACTTGAATAGCATCTTTGGACTACCCTGAGGACCAACTTTTCTGCAATTATTCTGATAGATCTTGATCTGGTCTATAAGAAAATGAAATGAAAAAGGTGCCGACTGGCGCCTTTTCTAAAAAATCGACAAAAACTAAGATTAGCGTTGTAAAGCGGTAAAGTGGCCTGGGCATACCCTGAGGACCAAGTTTTTAGTGCGGTTCCATACAGAAGCAATGTTAGTCAATCCTAAAATCGAAAAATTTTTTGACTTGGATTGCGCCTTTTCGAGATAATGGACCCTGACTCTAACAAAGTATCACCTATTTATCTATCCCAAATAGGTGATACTTTGGAAGCGAAGATTGGGTAAACAAATTCGTCAACCTACCCTCAAAATACCAGCTCATTCATCGATCCATTCAGATTTACAAAGCTTGATTTCAGGGAATGAAATTTTGAGGATTCAAGAGCATTGTAAATATTTTCATGAAGGTGCGTTGATAACTTGACAAATGAAATGCCTAAATTAAATCAATTCTCAAATTTTCAAATACTTTTTGTGACGGCAAAATGTTTGAAATTGGTGATACCACATTTCTAAATTTACCGTCAATTCTTGTATTCGAGGTGATGACGATGAACCATAAAGCTGATCTTCTTATTCCATCGGAGATAAATTGGGTCAATAGAAAATATTGCAAAGCAGCACACAGTCTGACGTTTACGACTTGGAAAGTTACCGGTGGTGAAGATCCAATCACTGAAAGACCGATTGAGCAACCAAAATATACTGAAGAAGGAGGTTGGCACTGTTGTTTATTGATGAATACGAATTCAATTATCTTTTTGCATTGCTCTCCAGCTTTATTGAATAAACCTCCGATCTTAGTGTCCTCATTCACTCTTTCTTCCATCATCCTATTTATTATGACCATTGTCTTGGTTACAAGGTTTACTACAGTTTTTTCAGTCAACTTATTATCCATAGTAATTTCATTTATCCTTTTTTTAATTTATTTTGTAATCGAAAATTGTGAAGAATAAGTTTGACTCACCAAATCTGACAAAAAATTTATAACTTTTCGAAAATGAAATACGTTTCATGATTTTACGTACCATTCTTCAAACTTCAACATGACTTTTTCTTGTCCTCGACAGAGCACTATTTTTAGCAACCGAGATCTTGCGGTAAAATTTTCTTGAGTTGGAAACTTGACAAATTTCAATCATCCAAATCATCAAATAATCAATAAAAATTCAGTACGTTGAACATAGTCGAACCTTTATCCAAAATATCTGGGCGATTTGTGGTTAAATTAAAAAACCAAAAAGAGTGAAGAGAGTTAACATAACCATCAATTATGACATTCTTTTGTTAATTTCTATTGATGATAGTGTGTAAAATTTACAATTCAGATTCAAATGATTGTCTATTCAGACTCGAGCTAAGGTAAGTACAGATAAATATGAGGCCTTTTTCATTTTCTCTTTAAAGAGCGACCGTTGTCTCTGGCATTCCTACAGTTTAAAGTTCGGTTGATTTGATATTATCACTGCTCTTTTCTTTTGTATCAGAAAAAACTTGATCGGAATGTGACATTTGGTTCGGTAAGAAGCAAAACATGATGTAGATTACTCTCAAGATAAGTTACGATTTTGCCCATTGCTAAATTGCTATTCTTAATTTCTGTAATTATCATTAATAGAATTGATTATATTGATAATCAATGTTGTTCATTGCTTTTTAGATTTCCAGATTCATTATCAGGCAATTACGCGATATTAGATGTTGAGAGTGATTAGTATTTTCAGCAAAATTACAACGATAACATGTGATGCAAGGTAATGAAGATTTGCTCATTTCGTGACCAAGATCATCGCATTTTCTGCATCGGAGGATATTCTTACATTGTTTATGACGATGGCTGTCATTCTTAGAACATCCATCTAGCTGAAAAGTGTCTTCGACTTTGAACATTTGATAACCTTATTTAATTTTTCCTTCGGTTGTTGCAATATCATCGCGTGTTTTTTTCAAGAATTGTTATAACCGAATTTTTAACTTGTTTCTTTTCTTTTGTTTGAGAATGGAATGACTTTATGATTTATCTTTTTCAGGCCATTTGTTAAACTCAATGACTTTTCCAAAATCTCATCATCAGTTAGTTAATAGTTAGCTAGTTGTCAGTTAGTCATGAGTTAAAGATTTTTTTTAATCAAGTAACAAAATCCGTAAAATATTTATCTAATGTAGAGTTTTTATAAATATACTGGGGCTGTTTAAGAACTGAATAGAGAAGGATTTAAGTAAAGTTTTTATTCCTGAAATATTAAGCTGTGGTACTTATATTTCAAGAATAATCTTTATCAAAGTTCCAACAAATTTTGCAGAACATTTATCTTGCATGATTGTTTATAATTCTTGCTTAATTTCTCAAAAGCAGTTATATCTTTACGACTATTCCTGAATAAACTGATCTACGATACGAAAACTTCATAGAAAAAAAAGAAAAGCATTAAAAAAGTTATCTTCCATGGAAATGGAAAACGAAAAATTAACACAGTTTGTGTAACCATATTTGTAAACTTATAAAGATTTGTCAGATCAGGTGGCCGAGTGGTTAAGGCGTTGGACTGCTAATCCAATGGGCTCTGCCCGCGTGGGTTCGAATCCCATCCTGATCGAAATTTTTTTCCATATTTTCATAGGTTTAGTTTTCAACATCACTCATGACTTATTTTTTCGCAATTAAATCAATATTTTCTTTATTTTATTTTTCATCCAATTAATTACCAAAAATTCTAATTTATAGAATGGTTTCTATGGAACCAGTAAAAACTCAGATGCAAACAGTTTTGTCATCACCTGTTTTCCTTTGATTGTTTACTTTTTATTTGTGTTTTGGTTTCAATCCTTTTCAACCAATCTGATGGCTAATTTTATCTCTTATGAGGCAATAATTGAAGCTCATAAAAGTGTTTGTGATGAAGAACGTGCCCTGGAAGCTGAGATCAAGCAAATGCTGGAAAATGATGCTAAATTCACCGAGGAGATGAAAAAAATAAGTGAAAAAATCCCCATTCTTGAAACGTTACCAGTTGATTGTAAACAATTATCAGAGAATATACATTCAACCTCTGATCGTGCTTCTGATGTGAGTTTTAAAATAAAACAATTGGATTCGGTTAAAACTCGGGTCAGTCAATGTTTACAAAGGGTCGGTGATATTCTGGACCTGAAATATTGTACACAAAATATTGAGGAAGCTTTGAACAATGAAGACTATGAAGTCGCTGCTGCAAATATCCATAGGTTCTTGTCAATCGATGAATCTGCCATTCGGAATTCAACCAATGGAACAATTAATGGTCAAGTTCTTGGAGGATCTTCATTGGAAGAAGCATTTGTCAAATTACATGAAGCTGAAGATAAATTGAAAACTCTGGTGACCAGGAAATTTGATGAAGCGGTTAGAGAAAGTGACAGTGCAAGTGTTGAGAGATTTTTCAAAATCTTCCCTTTGCTTAAGCAGAAAGATAATGGATTAAGAAAATTTTCCAATTATTTGTGTTTACAAATGAATCCAATGGACACTATCAATTCATCAGGTGGTTTCGCTGGTGGGGATTCAGTTGTTTCCGATCATATTGGCCAGTTAACTAATCTATTTGAAAGTATTGCCAAGATGATTGATGCTCACACTCCACTTTTCGAGACCTACTATGGACCTGGAAATTTAATTTATTGTGTTGAAGTTTTACAGAGAGAGTGCGATCTTCAATCGAAGAAAATTTTGGAAGATTTTGTTGACAAGAGGAATTTGAACAGTACAGTATCGTCGATAAATAAGTCGAGTAAAATTTCATCCACTGGTAATTCTGTGAATAAAGTTGATCCAAGAGAAATTGTTGCAATTCTTAACGATCTGATGAAGGTTAATTCACGAAGTGAAACCTATTTTAAGTTTATTCGTGAACGAACAAAGAAAGACATTAACTCTTCAGTCAATGAGGACGACGAAAGGTTGACAGTTGACGAGAAGCTGAAAAAAGTGGACGATTTGATTCGCAATTGTTCATTAAGTCGAATGATTCAAGAGCTAAATGGCGCCTATGTGTTACTCGAAGAGTATTTTGCTCGAGAATCTTGTCTCAAAGCGATTCAGGCTGATGACATTGAAACAAGTGCTACACCCACACTAACACAAGGATCTTTAACCTCGAGCATGTTGGATGATATTTTTTTCATCGTTAAACAATCAATCACTCGAGCACTGACCAGTGGAAATCTTGACGTTCTTTGTGCGACCCTCAATAACACTGTTTCCATATTGGAATCATCTTTTTGTGACTCGTTTTCCGAAAGAGTTAAACATGGATTCCCAAATATTGGCTCAATTAGTGGAGCACTTGGTTCACTCGATCTAAGTCAAGCTTATAATGCAATTCAAACGGGACGTTACCTTCAAACCGTTGGGGACATTGAAAAAGCAAAGGTCATTTTCCTATGCTCGTTGAATAATCTGGACACTGCTTGTGATTATATTAGAAGCTTAAAAACAACTGTTAAGGATCAAGTGGTCAAATCGTCGATAATCGTTGATGAGCCTGTTCAAAAGGAGAAACTCGAAAGTTGTTTAAATGATTTATTTGGATTAATCGCCAAATTTCAATCTCTCATCAATTCGGGATGTCATCAAATCTTTGCTAGTCTGGTCAAGGGTCGAATCAAATCTTGGCTCGACTCATTTAACAGCGAGTCTCATTTACTTTCCGATGATGATATCGTTAGATTTGAAATCACTGATGGTCTAAGGCCTTACACTCAAACATTCATGGTTAATCTGGATTCCATTTTGAAAAGCATGAAATCTGCTCTAACCAGTAACAATTATAAAACTCTGATTAATATTCTATCCACTGAGTTATCTCAACGTCTTGAAAACGCAGCTCTCAAGTGTACATTCAATAAGGTAATCATTATATTCAATTTAAATCTCTTAATTGCCAACCTCTATTTTAATTTTTCATTTCTTTCTTTCTCTCTCTCTCTTTCACTAAATTGCAGCTCGGTGGTTATCAACTCGATCGTGAAATAAGAGCAATAATCAATTATATATCGTCCATTACCAATTGGCCTATTAGAGATAAATTTTCACGACTAAAACAAATTGCAATTGTATTGAATTTCGAGTCAATCAATGAGGTTCTCGAGTATTTCAACTTGAATGCCGATGGTTCTCGGAACAACTCATCGTCCAGTGGAATGGTCACTTTATGGTTAACACCTAATGAAGTGAGACAGATCCTCAGGTTGCGAGTTGATTTTGCACCGGAAGATATAAGGAAAATTAAGATCTAATCATGAGAAGAATGGAAAACAACAACAATTAAGAAATTGAATATAAATATATTAATTTGGGGAAAACATAATTTTTATATACATTTGTAAATTGTTTCTTTTCGGTATCAGCAATGGTTCATTTATACATTTTCTTTGAGAATAATAATAAATTTAAATTGTTCCCAATCACAAGGTTGAGTGTAACTTGATTCTTTTTTATAATTGTTGGTCTAAAATTTTAAGAATCTCCTCATATTGTCGCCTTTTATCAAATTCTTGTCTCTTGAATTCATCAATTATCACCATGAATCGGGAAACTAAAGCAGCATTGTCAATACCTGCGATTTCAGCTTCTTGAATTTGTCTCTTCTCCCTGATCGTGGCTATTTCACTTTGTAATTCATTCAAACGATTAACTAAATCACCATTAGCAGAGGTATTATCAACATCTCCCATTTCGTTTGCTTCTTCCAGAGCAGCAACAGCAGCGGCAGCGGCAGCACTCGAGGACTCACTGGTTATATCGAATGACAAATTTCCACTCGTACGATTTTCTTGTTCTGTCAACATTCCAGGAGTAAATTCGGTGACATATTTATTCTCTGTAACCGTGGGTGTTTCTTTCTGCGAACTACTTGCTTCACGAATTGGAGGAGATGAGAGTCGACTTCCTTCATCGGTATCTTGGGCTCTTGTATCTTCTTCATCTGAACTACTCAACACTTCACCAAACAGATCGTGTTCCACAATATCCATACTTTGCGAATTGTTGGATGTAAGACCCGAAGGTCCAGCAGCTTGAACACCTTGTTTACCGGCCTCTTTACTTTTCTCATCTTTTGTTTCCACCTCATATCTCACATGAATCGCCTCTGAGTCCGTACGAAAAAGTCTTTTCACCTCTTTCTCAATCTCGGGAACATCGAAAAACTTTTTCTTCAATGTTTTACGAAACCTTTTTTTCCTCACATTTTTCAATGGAGGTGTAACTCCATGTGGATAGAGAAACTTTTTATCTTTTCCATCCTTTTTCTTTGACTCTTCTCCCTCTGGCCTTTCCTCTTCCATCTCCTCTTTACAAATCATCATTTGACAAATATCGGCTGTTTTATAAAACGTTTTTCCATCCAGTGTTTTAAGTGATTCAATGATAGATGGAAGATCAACCACCTTAGCAGGTAACACCCAACCATCGAAACGAACAGTTCCATGTCTCATATCGTTTTCCAATTGAACATTAAGTCGATCCTTCAGATTAAGCACACCACTGGCAACCACAGATCTCAGAGCAGCAGCAGGTAAAGATGGAAGTCTCAAAATGAACTGAGATTCCAATTCAGTGTTTCCATCTGAACTTTCAATTGGTATTTCACTTTTATCGACGGTTTTTCCTATTTTATACATGAAGCCTAATAATAAACAAACGATTGTCCAGTTTAATTAAATAATAATCAAGCTTGAAAAACACCTGTAAACATTAAGACCTTTCAGAGCACAGAAAAGCCAAAACAATAAAATGAAAACAACAAAGATCATTGGGAGAAAAGATTCCACGAGATGGCAGCACAAACACTTTTCCAAGTTTGACTACTGCCACCTGTCGGATTTTTGGCTCGTCCTTAACAGAGATGAGATCAATAATTAAAACAATTTAAATTGTGAATGTCTCCAAATTAATAGAGTTAACAATTAAACTTTAATTAGATCAAAATATCGTGACAAAGTTTTTCGATTTTTGGATCATAAATGAAAAGAGAAATCAATTTGATTTTATTCATTCCAAATATTATTAATAGACACATACCAATATCACAACTAAATTTAAACTCAAGGAGTCGATACAAATTTAACATTAATTATTACAACCATTAATTAAGTCGTTAAATTGTGAGAATATATGATAATTAACTGCAATCAGTGGTTAGAGGAAAAGGTTAACAAGAGTAGCAGTGAATTTTATTCCTTCTAATTATCGTAATATGAACTTTGATTGAGGGTTTGTAGTCAACCAAATTGATATACTCTCGATTTCATGCTCAATTATCAGCACGGATAATTTGATGGTAGAAACTAGAAGATCATAGATCGTTCGGTATGTACAACTCTCTGGCTTATCAGGCTTTCGACCTCGAGTGGTAGTCGCTTCCACTGGTACTATTAGCTATTCCTACGATATTAGTTCTGATAATGCCGCTGCTGTTACTGGTTTTGGCTCCACCGCTGGTTAGTGGGGTGATCGACTCTCGCTGCGATTGATGGTGGCCTGGGATAAGCTGCTAGTTTTGAAGCGAATTAATCAACTGACACTTTTTTTCATCAATTTCTATTCGTAGTACTGATAATGTGAATAAATAATAATCTGAAAAAAGTTTACTCATCATTCAATTCATAATATCTCTTTCATTAAGTAAAAGTAATATTAACTTTTTCTTTCTTTCTCTCTATCAGTTCACTTTTCTAGCATCAATCGTCACACTGCCGCTGCAGTTTGCCTGGTTAATATTATCTTGAGATGAACTTATCATGTTATTTTCCATTCAGAATAGAGTTAATTGTCAATTTGAATAATCAACTTGATCGAATTTGAAGAATCTAAAAGCCGAACCTTAAAGTCAATGAAAAGTATTGTGAAATGAAGAGTTGATTTTCTTTGATTGACAATTTGAATATATCAGAATAATTAGCAATTAGTCAATAATTAACTTTGATTAGCTGTCAGGACCAATTTGTATCAACCTGACTTTGAATAATTTCCATTAAGCAAATTGATTTATTAATATTCAATAAACAACAAGATGAATTGGTTAATGAAATTGATTATTAAAAACTAATTCATAATCTCCTTTAATCAACTTTTGAATCCACCGTAATTAGCTTGATTGTTGGTGTTAACCTAATGCTTTCACCATGATTCCTGATAAGATTAAATTGTTAACGCAATCAACCAATATCTGATAATACATGTAATTAACTCAATTTTTATCAAATTGTCAGTGTCAATCTTCATTAGTAAGATTATCAAATAAATTACCAACAGAAAATACAATGTAAATCAATAGTTCCAATTTAAACAACAATCAAATCCTATTACAATTTGATTGCGAAATACCAAGAAATCAAGCAACAAACAACAATGTTTCCTGGCTAATCAAAATTCAATTATTAACTAATTGTAAACCATAAATTGCGGAATCAAATGAATCAATTTGAAAACAATAAAAAAATATCATAATTGTGATGATGAACATAATCACCAAATAATATTATTGAAACATCAAAGGTGATTGACTTTCTTTTGCTACTTTAAATTGTAGTTAATTGTATAAATATTATTATTAAATTACAATTGATTCTGATTGATTTAGATTTTCTTCAATTACTAAAGTTAATCATCTTTAATTTGCTTTTACTTTTCAAGGTGTGGCTCTTTGTCTTCTTCTGTCTGTAATCTGTCATCTTTTTTTGTTTCTCTTCATGATAATCAATCAATAAAGGGTAACCCTGAGCTATCCGTGATTAGTGATCATTCAGTGAATTAAATTGTATTTAGTTAACAACAAATAGTAATATCAATTTAAAGGGATGACAATAAGTGATGCTTAAGATTAAATTGTGATAATAATTAATGTTAATGTACGTGATTATCTTGACTCTCTCCTCCAGCATCCAAATTATACCACAAGAACTGTCAATTGAAAACAACAACAATTAACAACCATAAATTTGAGCAATTATCATCTATTGATACATAAAATATAATAAAGATAATCAATTAATACAATGAATTAGATTATATCTAAATTTAGTAACATTTTAGCCGCAGTTTCCTCTTGTTTTTATTGAATATAAACTTTTCCAGTTTACAATCAACTGATTATCATGATTATGATCAATTTGTAGGTACTAAATTGTTTATATATTTTTGGAAATACAATCAACAGGTAATTTGAAGATGATTATGTAACCATAATCTTTTAATATCTTCCTTATCTTCCTACTCCTTCATTTCCATGTATGTTTGCTAATCCTTTTTGTCGATCACTTAAATCGTCCTGATACAATCGGATGCAGATTATGATCTTTTACCGTTAAGGTTGACCGAACCTCGAATTTGTAACCACCCTCGTTCTCTTCATTGAACACAATCCATTCATCATATAAAACTGAACAATCAGTTGATTTGATGATTTATTTATTGGAACTGATGAGTTGAGAGAAGAAGAAGAAAATATAAATGAGAAAATAACATTAGATCGAATCGAAAGAAAAAAGAAAAAGTTTTTCATTCACAAGTTTCTATCATTTTTTACTTCGCTGTTTGTGTGTGTATTTATTTTTCAAGTTCATTCACTAATTATTTTCACTACGAAGATAAAGTGATCGAAAAGTTCAAATTGTGAATAAAAAACTGATCTAATTTAACGAATCAAAACTTTGGGATTAATTCAGAAGACGCTACAACTAAATGTCGTCTCCAATTGTCCGAATCATCGTTTTTACAACTTCTTTCATCATCTTATGTGTAAACAATTGTGTCCATTGTGATGCCAATGGAGGGACTACAAACTCATCTCTATCAAGTGACAGTTCATCAGCAAAAAATCAAGGGAATGATACTAATGTTGATTGGGTAAAATCAGTGTTACAAACCTACGAAGGTAACAATTGATTTTCATCACTTTTTTTTGTTCTTTTCTCTCTTTTCTTGATTGTTTTATTTCAATTCTTTTTCTCTTCTTTCATTCCATGTTATTCTCTGCAGAATCTAAAAATGGAACCCGTGATATGGATACAAGTGCTTCAGGTCATCGGTACCGTGTGACTCATGTTAATCCATCTCCATTTTCTTC
The DNA here is from genome assembly GCF_014898815.1 of Panonychus citri. NCBI lineage: Eukaryota > Metazoa > Arthropoda > Arachnida > Trombidiformes > Tetranychidae > Panonychus > Panonychus citri. Next base: position 548,184 of record NW_026515540.1, read on the forward strand.
AACTGATGAAGATCAATCAAGTGATTATCGAAGTCGCTCCTCATCTGTTTACCGTGGATCATCATATCAACATCAACAACATCATCATCGAAATGGTGGTCAACCTTTGAGTAGCCATGAATCGAATGAAGATGATTATGGATCATCAAAGTCACGTTCATACGGTCATTCGAGAGATGAAGGTTCATCGCCTGGACCATTAAGTGCTAGGGAAGATTCTAGTGCCCGTAAAAATGATCCCGATTTTGGTCAACACTATGACTCTGATGGACATCGATACGATTTCGGTTATGATGTTAAAGATAAAGACGGTGCTCAGGCTTTTCGTAAGGAAACTGGGGATGCTAAAAGTTTAAAGGGTTCTTATGGGATTCGTGATGTTGATGGTCGTCTACGTATCGTCCGTTATGTTGCCGATGAGAAAGGTTTCCGGGCTAAAGTTGAAACCAATGAACCAGGAACTGGTAGTGAGGATGCAGCTAATGTTTACTTTAATGGTTACGATGCTGAACGAATACCCTCCCATGAGGTGACCCACAAAGATCGTGGTCAACACTCATTCAAACATGGACACTACAATAAACATTCACAAGCCGATTCTGGTCTTTACGATGATCATCGTGATTATGCCGATGAACCAAGTCACGATGATGTTTCAAGCTACCGAATGAATGATCAAATTCCCATGGAAATTCAACCCGCTGTAGCGCCAAGAATGAGATTTGCACCAGTCCCACTGGAGGCAAATATGGTTGACACCGCTGAACATGATGGTACAGCCGCTGTTGCGATGGCTGGTATGACAGGGATGCCCAATGGTCCAGTAGACGGATTTAGAACTCCATTCAAAGAGTTGATTCCACCATATCCAACTTCCCTTCATCATCATATTCATCATCATCCCTCATCCCACATTGACCACACTCCTAAATTTGCTCGGCCATTGTACTCAAAGCGCCGTCAGGACACCAAGGTAACTGATTTCACCTACAACATACCTTACAATAGTATAACGGGTTTCTTCAAGACAAGATACCTTTAATTGTTAACAATTAGTTACCACTTTTTGATCAGCAATTTTTTTCCTCCATCTTCAACATCAAAATTTCATCTTCATCACTTTTTTTCATCATCAAGTTAGTTTCATATTGAATTGAACATCTTTTTTGCTCTAAACCAAAAACCAATTTAGACTAAATCTAAATCACTTTTTTCAATCATTCTCCATTCTCCTTTTTAATTCATCTTTTTTGATCCAATTTAACTTGATTATTACTCATCCATTTACTTTTCTACTCTGGATTGATGTTATACTATTAATAATGTTTCAATCCTTTCAATTTTTCCAATCAATGTCTTTCACACGAGCAATTAGTAGTTAACTAAGCTGAATTAATCGCTTGGTAAATAATTGTCACCGTAATTGTCGATATTATTGTTTACCTTTTCTATTTACGTACTTTGTTTCCACCATTCAATAGTTTTAATTGTAAGAATAAAAATTGTAAATATTTAAGCAAAAAACGAAAACGCAACAAAAAAGATACGCTATCATCTTATTAACTAATTAATTCTTAGGTACTAATTGTGCGACTAAATTGTCATCTCTACATTGGGTTGTGTGGTTGGTCAACTATTAAAACTAAATTTGTGAATTAACAAGAAAAATTAACCAAATACCGTAAGTAATCATCAGTTGATTCATTGATTAAATAATCACATTAATAGTAACCACTCCAGGTAACAATGTCGCAAAGATTTTCTAAATTAAAGAGATTAGGAAACAATTAGTTTTTAATTTGCAATTAGTGAGGAGAAAATTTTTTTATATCATTTTTGTTTTATTCAGTCATCATCATGGTCATTTAATGAGCAAAATTAATTGCTTCAGGTTAAATTGTAGATGAAGGTGTTAATACCATTAACCCTAATCTTGTTCAGTCTTAGGAAAAAAAATTCAACAATTATATCCCTCTGATCATTTATATATATTTATATCACTTTAAACAATTAACAGTCTTCTGAATTGTTTCTTGATTGTTAATCTCAAATCCAAGGTAATCTCAATTTCTGACAAAATTAAATTGTTTAAAGCTAAAATGAGGATGATTTATGGTTATGATAAAAATGAATTGGTTCGTGTATGTGGATGGATTAGGAGGATTAGGATGAGAGAGACTGTGAAAAGGATTAATCCTAATCATTTTGGTGAAAATTAACAAAAAAAAAATGATGATGAGATGATGATAAGGAGGGAGAGCGAATGTGATATATAAATGTAGTATCTATGTAATAATATTTGACAGAAAATCAATTGAATGCTTTTTGTTATGAGTCTTTTGTTTTCTCCTTGTAGTTAAATTAGTTAATCAACTTTTACTGGGCTCTACACTGAACAAACTCTTCAGCATGTTGAGAACTATCCAGATCGGGTCCATATCGATAACTCATATTAAGCAAAGCCAATTCAATCGGATTTTCATACATGAGCTTTTGATTGGCATTGGCCACTTCGTTAATGTCCTCCACTTCACTGGCCTCCTTTGAATCAGGTCCATCCTGGATTAATCATCATGATAATTGGTGTGTGTGAGTGATTTAATTGCCATGAAAATGAAACAAATAAAAGAAACATTGATCATTAGTACATTGAAATAACACTGTAATCATATTATTCAGGTGAATAATGTTCGGATAATTAAAGGTACGTATTATATTATCGCTAAATGGGTGGCTCTTGATTAAGGGAAGGTTATAAAAGGATAATGATAATGGTGAGGTCAAGTGCGATCAATCGTAGCGATGTTTTTGTCTTAACGCGAATGCTTTATTATTAGCTTTTTCTGCTATTCATTTGATTGTCACTAAATTGTAACTATTGTCAAACAAGTGAAAATTATATTACATTTTGTTGCTGTTGAAGGGTAAAAGCAGATAAATGATCCGAGCTAAGTTTCAGTTAATGATTGATCAATTAAGTAAATTGCTGGGATGATAATAGTAATAAAGAGAAAGCGAAATAAACTAAATGATACAAGAATTAAATTGGACTGTTTCTTGACCTGTATGTAAATAAAAGGGTGGCCATTGATGAGAATGGTGATCAGTTGAATTCGAGTTATTAACTTAATGAACTAACTGATTAGTTTAACGATTAAAGTCCATTATTAATAGTGACATTTTACAACAGTTAATTTGCAGTTAATCAGAAAATTTTTCGCTCATTTAAATTGTTGCCTTGATTTCGCAATAAAGAGCAATTAAAAGAATCAGCTAAATAATTTAGATCACAATGGAAGCAAAGAAATGTAAATCTTTCGATTGACATTCACTCACCTCGGGTTTGGGAGCCCACAATCTAACAAGTGGGTCAATTCCGCTGGAGGCGAGTAAACAATCATATGGATGGGGTTGTAAACAATTAACGATTGCATAGTCTCCTTTTAGTACACGAACGATATTGCTTGTTGAACGATCCCAAATGAACATGTTACCATCATCAGAACCAGCGATGATGAACTGATCGTCTCTATAAGATGATGAGAAAATCAAATGAAATAATTTAAATTTATTTTGCTTTCAAAAACGATTATTACGAACCTTCCGAAAAAATTTGCCTCTTTGATGTCCGTCGTTGTGTTACAATGACCACAGAATCTTTGCTTAAAATCACAGGCTTTAAATCTCCAGGTAATCTCGAATTCACTGAAAATGGGTTTTCTTGTGAAAAAACTTCGAGGTGCTGATGAGGATGAAGATGATGATTCCATTGCCGAGTTAACAACTTCATCGATTCCTGAGGCACATAAACAATCATCTCTCGTAGATTCGGTTGTAGCTTCTTCTTTTTCTTTTGTGGTTTCAAGATTATCGTAAATTTGTCTCTCCAGTTCGATACATGATTGATCTTTAGCCTGGTCAGGGAATGTTAATTTAAATTTCTCGAAACAATCCGAAGCTTCTTTGAACCGTTCCAGCTCCCATAAACAACGAGCCATACGAAAGTGAGCACGGAAATACTCTTTATCCAGGCCAAGAGCGATATTACAATCTCGAAGTGCAGCATAAACATCACCGTCCCAAGATCGTTTCATCAAAGCAATCGCACGATTACCATACAGAACAGCGGCATTGGGACACTTTACAATCGCATCATTGTAAAGGGAAACAGCGTTTATATAATCACTTTTGTCGAAATGTTCATTCGCCTGCTCTTTCAGCGCTTGCACCTTCGCTGGAAGTAATTGTTTAACTCCGTACACATTAAGATAATTTCTACTCTTGGACATTAAACGGTGACCATTTTTTAAGGGATTGTTTTTGTTTCCATCGGTGGTTCCTTTTTGATGACCATTACTAGAAGCCTCAGGTTTCATCGATGTGAGTATTGGGGGTGATGGTATTGTGGTTGGAAGATGAAAGGTATGTAAAGGTGTCAGTTTTTTGATATCAAAAAGGTAAATTTGTTCACAGTTAAGGTTAGCTAGAAGTTCATTTCCTCTGGAATTAAAAGATAAATATGAACAAGCGACAGGTCGAGATTTACGTTTGTTCCTCAGGTGACCAGCGATGAAATATTGGGCACTATCAAGAGGGACATTGGATGTAGATGACGAAGCACAAGAAGATTCGTCATTATCTTGAGACGAATTACCACCAAGATTGGACATGATCAAGTTAAAGGATGTAGCTGAACGCTGGAGAAAAGAAAAGAAATAAATTGATTTAATCAAGTGATGGAGAGAAATTGATTGCTGAGTTGGTTTACCCTTGATTGTGTTAACGAGATCATCCTCCGGTCATAAAGACGGACGTACGGATCATTGGCACCGATTGCAATCAACTCGGGTTGCAATGGGTTAATTGCTATACATTTAGCTTCGGCACTGCTTCCAATGTGATTGGTTAAATTAACTAGAACGTTGTTACATGTTTGGGAGCAAATGTGTTTCTCTCGAAGATCAAATCGTAAAACTAATCCATCCTCTGCAGCGGATAGAAACACGTACGGTTCAGAGGGAAGGGTCGCCAATCTTTTAACTCGATTGGTGTGGCAACTACAATCAAATGTACACTCGGAAACCGACACATCATGAACACGAATCTTGTGATCGGCTGCACCACTGGCGATACAGTTTTCCGATGATGTTTTGATATATTTGACTGAGAAAATGTTCCCCGTGTGTCCACTTGCAATCGTTTGAATTGATTTCTTTGTATAGGGATTCCAAAGGATAATGTTACAATCATCTGATCCACTGGCTAAAATCCTGGAGAAAATTAAGAAAAAAATGTCAACAAAAGGAAACAATAAAAAGGTAATTGATGATACAATCTATTGATTGTTGGATTAAAATACTCACTCTCCTGATTCATTCCACTCGAGACAATTGACACAACCTTTATGACCCTGGAAGGATGAAGATTAAAATTTCTTGTTAATTAGAAAAAAGATCAATATAATTGCGAAAATCATTGGACAATCTGAAGATGAAAGAATGAGGTTTTTTAGGTGATTAAGGAAAGATTGATTTTCTTTCAAAGAGAAAAGCTGATTAACCTCAATTAGCTTAATTGTCCAATCAAGGCTTAGAATTAACTAGAAAACGCAATTTATTATTCAAGTACAATCACAAATGACTAACAATTGTCAAATGATGACCGAAACACTTCAATCATTTTGTGGTCATTTTTAATATAAAATTGGGCTTTTATCACTTATTTTAACTAAATCACATCATAATCAAAGAGGTTCACTAATTTATCACCATCTCATTGAATCAAAATTCAGATAATTTGAATTGCGAAAGACAATCAACCTCAAATTTATGAATTAATCCAAGCCTTTTGATAAGTGAATGGGTCACATGAAATTGTCTTTGGAACTTTAAACTCAATTTATCTTGAATTTGACGATTAAGATTAGCACCAACAATATTAATATCCCAGCTCATGGTGATAATCAATTTACAATCAATTAATTAAAGGTGTACAGGTAAAGATGATCAACGCAAAGAAAATGATAAAAAGCCACAAACACTTTTTAATCTCTCAAACAATTGATCCAACACTTTAAATTGTTTACAGAGAGAAAGAGAGTAGAATAGCAATTGAGATGAAGAAAACAATTAAAGGTAAATGATGTCGATGATTAGATGATTGTAGTAATTAATAAATTAAACATCTAAATCTCAACAACAGATGAGAGAGAGAGAGAAAAATAAATACACAAAAGGCTTTTTTCCTTGAGAGAGTCTAAAACTCAATCATCACAGGTAAACAAATGACTATTCAAATTGTAGAGTTGGTTACGAACCAAGATGAGAATATGCAATTGATGCAATTATGAAACACTAGATTAGGAAAGAAAATTAACTGGGAAGAAATTAAATCGACAACAATTTAGTTAAATATGAAAACACCAACGGTTGAAACTCTCAATTCATAACACAAATGAGATTGTCAATATAGTCTACAGATAGATGGCACTTTCTCACCTGGAAACAGATGAAGGTTAAATTGGAAATTAATTCTTAATTGTTTTCGTAACCATTGCAAAGATTGGAGTTAATTGCCGTTTATTGGAGACAATTGATGGTCAAATGTTTAAATGGTTTGTTCCATCGATGGGAAGATTTTGAACTATCTTTTAATCTCGTGTTAGTCTAACAATCTGCCGATTGATTGTTTGGTCAACTTGACAATTTGTTTTGTTTTGTTGAGATACAATTTTTAAAAAATATTGATAATTGTTGGAATTGGTTAATTTATTTAAAGCCAATTCACTCATCATTGTGAAGATATATTCAATACACACAACGTACTTTCCATGTAAGTTAACAATATCTTCACGAGAAATATTTGGATTAGTCAAAAAGATAATTAATTCATAGAAAGTTGAATTGAAAATTTATTTTTTTGAACAATTTTCTCTATTTAAGAGGAATAAATCTTGAAGAGTGAGTAGCACCAATACCGGGTCTACCGTGTTTAACAGGCTTGTATGTAATTGAAAACTCTCCAAGATAATGTCCAATCATTTCTGACTGTAAATAGAAGAGAGAAAGAAAAAGAAAGTCAAAATTAATAAAAATGTATAGAGATAAGGATTAACTTGACGATGTTGATTAAAATCAGAAAATAAGACCGTCATTAGAGTTAACTTCTGGAGGAAACCGCGAATGGATCCGAAAGTTTTTCATCATAAAAATATATTGAATGGGTTACACAAAAACGTATCATGTAAGCCCATACAATAAGCTGAACAGGAAGACTTTAATACAGCAAAACTCACCTTAATTTCAACTTGATTGAATGTTTTACCATTGTAAATTCCTACAACACATCCAACCATCTCAGGTAAAATAAGCATGTCACGAAGATGAGTCTTGACTGTCTCTGGTTTTTCTAATTCACCACAATTTTTCTTAGCTTTCCTTAGTTTCTTCAGGAGAGCCATTTGTTTCCTTTTGAGACCTCGATTCAATCTCCTTTTAGCTCTAGAATGGAAAAGTTCCTTAAGATCAGCCCTAAAAGAGAAAAAATTGACGGAAAACCAAGAAAGTAAAGAAAAACACAATTAGAACCAAATATTAAAAAAATTAAAATAAAATGGACCAGAAAACGTGTAAAGAGAATAGAAAATTTTCACTTAATACTTACATGTCCATATCTAAAAGTTGATCTAAATCAACTCCTCGGTATGAATATTTTCGGAACTGACGTTTCTTCTTTAAATCGGCGGCTGCTGAATCTTCTTCCATGTTGATAAATTAATTAAATTAAATTGAAATTTAATCAAAGACACAAACAAAATTAAAACAATTGAACTGAAATTCTCAATCTCATTCACAAGAACCAACAACCAAAACTTCACTTCCGTTTCCTTAGCGATCCAATATTCTAAATGAGCTTCCATCTGGTGTCAGAAATTGGACTCATCGTTTTCTCTCTTCAGAATAAATTGAATTCCTGTTAACCGCGTAATCATTTTGACAGTTAATTTAATTGTGTTCTGTTTAAATATTAACCTGATTCGAACCATTTTATCATCACAATCAATAATTCGCTTTCTTAAAATATACTCATCGTCTTCTTAATCTCTCTTTCTCTGTCTTTGTTGTTCTCTGTTGTTTCTGCTTAACCTTTTTTTCGGTAACTATGACACTACATATGAAAAGATTTCCATTTGTTATTGTTTATTGTTCATTGAGAAGATTCTTGATTTTCTGTATAATTAATTGATATGATTGGGGAGAGACTCTAATTTCTCAATAATGTACCCATGGTTAAGAAAATATTGACTTGAAACTTTAAGAAATCCACCCAATAGCTTATTGATTTTCAAATTTTTCTTTCATTTTTTTTCAGATTGTGAATCATATTTATAATTTTCTCTTCTGAATGATTGATCAATTGGACTAATTTCTCGGTGGACTTGATACATTTAAAGGTCGCTATTGGTGCGGAATTTTACTCACTAGATGAAGATCAAAAGACAATCACGAAAACATGAACACTCTGGTAGACAATTATCTTTTTCATCGCCTCAAGCGATTCCAATTAAGGTAAAACATCAGAATTGGGATGGATTGGCTTTCATATTTTTCTTTGTCGCCGTAATTGGTTCATTTTTATTCGAGGTGCTAATTGTTGTCCCCAAAATCTACTCAAAAGATGCAAATTCAATCTCTCCAATAGTTCACAATACAATTGGTCTCTACATCTTACACAATATAATGGGTAATTTTATTCAAATTATTCGCCACCAAAGTACAATTCGAGGTCAACTGTTAATATCAAACAATAACAGTTCTTCATCAGTCAACAATCAACGCTACTGTTGGACATGCGAAACTTACACACCACCGAGATCGTATCATTGTCCCTCTTGTGATGTTTGTATTCTTAAACAAGATCACCACTGTTCCTTTGCAAAATCGTGTATTGGCTTCAACAATTTTCGATATTTCATCTCATTATTGTTTCACATCGCAATTGGATCTTTTTATTGTACAACATTGAACATGTTCTTCATCTGGGATCTTCTCGGTGGTTTCACACTTTACAATTTTCTCTCTCACACTTTCCCTTTTCTTTTTTGGCTCTTCGGTCGACTTCATTGGTATTCGACAATTTGCTGTCTAATCTCAATCATCAACATCGCCGCTTGTCTATTTACCACTGGACTCATATTCTATCATTGTTCAACTATGATCGTCGGACAAACTGTCCATGAACGAGCTAAATCGATCCAAATCTATGATCTCGGCTGTTGGAAATTGAATTGTGAACAATCATTTGGCTCCAATTGGAAAATTGTTTTAATTTCTCCTCTTATTCCATCTAAATTACCAGGAAACGGGAAAGATTTTCCGACTCGACAAGATTATCACCTGAATTCGTCCAAAACCAAATAATCGTAAATTAACAAGTGTCTAGTAATTAATCTAAGTCCCAATCGTTTTAATGATTACAATTAATTTCAATTTCTCTCTCATTTTAAATTCTTTTAATAAGTAAACTTGTAAAAATAAATTTGACAAAATTTTGTTCTAATGACTTTAACTTGAAATTAATGGTTTGATAATTTTACAAAGTAACAAAAGTTTTTTTCTGCAATAATTATGAAAGTTTATCGATTGACGGGTAATTTTACATGGAATTACATGTAAATAATGAATTTGTATCACTTTTGAGCTATTCGAATAGCTTAAAAATTTGAATAAATATTTGATCCTTAGTGAAAATATATTTAGATACATTAACTTGACGAGGGAGTTGAAAAATGATAAATAAATATTAGTGAAATTGATTAATGAATTGACTGAACTATCTGTCTAATGAAGTTGATGACAATTATCAGATGAATTGTAGGACTTTGAGTAGTTTGAATTGTGAACATTTGATGGACACGATTAGAGTTTTTAATGTAGAGGTTGATTATTTCCAACTCGAATTGATTAATAAACGTAAGCTCCTCGGAAATTTGGTCCTTTGGATACGTGAATTTCTTCATAAAATTTATGTTGCTCGAGGATAATTACTCGTTGTTTGTGTAGAGCAAGAAGTTGGAAAAATGTTGATGCAGCCTAATAATTAGAAATTAATGAAGAGTCACATTATTATTGATCATAAAGTTAAAATTAGAATAATAGACATTTTGAAACAAAATAGACTCACTTTTTTCCTATTATAATCTTGAGTTAATTGTGAAAATGTAACGGGTTCGGATAATGTTTGGGATAATTGAGAAAGTAAACCATCATCAGGGGTTGGTTGAAACTCTGATGGAGTTTGACTTGCAAAAAGAAAATCATCTTCTGGAATTGGATCGTTCATTTGAGTTCTTTCAAATTCTATGTCTGAATCACGATGTAAAACCTCTGGTTCGAAGACAGTTCCTCTTCGAGCTTGTTCTTGTGATAATCTTCGTCTTTTTCTACGTCGTTGACTTCCAGCTCTTTCTTGAGAAGGTCGAACCTCAGGATCATCTGGTTGTAGTTGACTTCGAACTGGAATAACTTCCTCTTCTTCTACAACTGGGGCAATTATTGGCTCTTCATCTGGCACCGGTGGTGGTGGAATGTCTTCCATTAGTAAATCATCGTCGAAATTGTTGTTTATTACATCAGGAATATCTTGAGATCTTCCTACGTTGAAATTAACGTCATCAATTATAGTAGATTCGTCATCTCGATCAACTATTTCAGTGATAACTTTGAGATGTGATTGGTACAACTGAAAGAGTAAATTTAAGTTGAAAAAATGAGTTGATCGATTTTCAGAGCATGAAAATAAACAAATTTTACCTTTTTTTGAATCGATGAGAAACATTTTTCTGGAGCCTTGAGTAAGACAGAAGCTCTTAATGTTTTCTTAGCAATCATCAACCTCCTTGTTACTGGTGCCAATTCAATTTCAGGTTGCTGAGCATCACGAATATTTGCTTTGATGATGTCCGATGCGATCTCATTAACTTCGTCGATGATTAATCTACAAACTTTTCTTCTTTTTGGGCGACGATATGATTCATCAAGTGGCTCCAAAATCAGCTCTTCTTCACGACCAACATTTCCAGATATTTCTGCCGCACTTGGTTGTCGAAGCTCTTCCATTGATGGAACTGCACCAAGAGGATTAAGTCTCGGTGATCCCATAAGGTGGTCAACATTATCTGGAGGGGGAATATGATCCATGTTATCAACTACTTCATCATTTTCCGGATTATGTTGAGCTGGTTGATCAAAAATATCAATCAATGGCACTTCTTCAGGAGGTCCATCTTAAAGTCAGAATAAAATTATTAGAATAAATATAAATTGGAAAAGAACAAAGGGAATATAAGAATAGAAATCAAAGATCTTACCTGATACATCGACTGTTGAGTTACCAGTTGGTCTAACACCAGGAAGGTCGAAAATTGTAGTAGGATCTTGATCCAATCGTCCACCAAACCCATCGTCAAGAAATACATGATCATCAAAAAGAATTTCTTCAACATGAACTGATTCTCTAGAATCATTTCTCAGAACATCAAACTCAGCAAATTCATCACAGAGAATCTCAGCGGCTTCACCTTGTAACAATAATTGTCCCAAATTTGCCGACCTAAGATCAGGAGCATCAACATTTTCCTGAGTCAAATTAAATTCCAAATGATCATCAATTGATATATTAACATCATTGATATTCTCTAATTGTTCTTCCATATCAATTCCTTGAGCGGTAATAAATTGCGGGACACAGTAGGCATATTCCAATGCATCTACCAACAGGTAACTAACTTGCTTATTTAAAAGAAAACTAATACCATAAAGAAGATGAGAAGAAGTTCGAAGAGATAATAATATCCTAGATTGAAGAATCGCCTCAACCGATTCCGAGACATTTACTTTGATTATATCTTTTTTGGACAATTTTTTACGATAATGAGCAGCTAACCAAATTTTCCCAAGTGGCCCTTTTTAGTAAGAACGAGAGCGTTGAAGAACATGTTGAAAAGCTGCAACAAAAAATGAACAAGAAAAAAAATCAAATCCAATCAAAAGTTAATTAATAAGAAAATTGCAAAAAAAGAAAACAATTGACATTTGGTTAACCAATTTTCGCAAATGAACTTGATTAGTAATCGTAACAATGGCGAATAATTAACTTCGTTAGTTTGGTTACGAAAAGAATCGGTAGATGTCGCTCGTTTCGAAGAAAATCAGCCAATCAGAATCGAGGAAACAAAATTTCATTCGGTTGGTCGTCAAGGGAAAAGGCGGTTAAATTTTGGATATTTTTGTTTTACTGATTACATTAAATCTCTAATATTGTTGATCTTAATTTGTATCATCTAAAAACAATTAAACTAATTGAGTAAATTAATTGTTGACTTACCTGGTTGATAAGTGGATCATCTTTAATCTTTTTTGTTTATCGGTTTTTTTGTTCTTTTAATAATGAGTGAGAAAAGGAAATCAACTTCTTTTCTTGGAGACTTGTCATCGCCCAATGTAAGGAGAACCTCAAGTCAGTATCATCTTAAATGTATTCCCACTCCCGTTGATGTTTCTGGTGATGTTACCCCTGCACGACATGGTTTGTAAAGACAATCCCTTTCCCCTGTTCCTGTTGATTGTAATTAATCCTGAGTCATCTTTAAAATTAATTGAACAAATTGTTTACCCTTCCTCATAGAATCCTTTGTCTTTCCAATCTCTGCATGCTGTTAGTTTGCAACTTTGTTTTTCTTATCCTTTGTACTTTTTTTTCTGTCTCTTGTTTTCTTTTAAAATTAATGCTTACAATTTTTATTCTTTTTAAACTTTTCTTTAATTTTTAGATTCTTTCCGGCCAACCCCTGTTAAAAGCTCAGGTCGTCGTAAAACAAGTCCCCTTTCTGTGAACAAATGTCTGACACCTATTAAATTAACTCCAGTCAATATTAGCTTACCACCTGTTAATGATCAGATTGATGGAATCAAAAGTTCAACCACTAAAGAAATAAAATTAGCTGAAAGTGTCAAAGAAGATAATGTTATCCGTGTTATTGAGGTTCCTCAACTTTCAGGAGCTAAACCTCTTATCAATGAAACAGCCAATAAAGAGAATTCTCTTCTCATGGTTCCCACACCTAAGATGCCCAAGAGAGAAATTGTCACACCGACTTTTCGAATTAAAAGATCGAATCTTCTTAATGATTTGGGTAAACTATTCGACAATGTACCAATCGATCAATTTATGAATGGTGTTAAAGAGGAATCTTTTGATGAGATGACATTTTGTGGACAATTGATGTCTTTAGAAGAGGAACCACCTGAGGAAAAAACTAACGAAGAGTTGACCGAGTCTACTCTTGTTAAATATCTTTGTGAATCATGGAAAACTTTAACTGCAGCTCAAACCAAAAGAGACAAATTATACGAAGTTAAATGTTCACTCGGATCACGTATTGTTCAATTTTGTGATAACATTTATCGTGGGCTGGACTCATTAAGCTCTCGACAACCTGAGGTTAAATCTATGATTGAACTATTTCTCAGTCTTAGTAATCTTCGTGAACTCTCTCGTTGTTGGTTGATCGCATGTCCAACAGAATCAGCGACTATTTATGAAGAAACTTTATCCAAATTATTCAAATCTTGTGAGGAAGCAGTTAATTCACTCCAAGGATCAGGATTAAAGTCTAAAAGAGTTGCCCAAAAGTCGCTTGAGAAACTTGTCTTCCTAACTGGTAAAAGATTACTTGAAATTAACGCTTCTTTGGAAGAATCAATTTGGGCTATTCTGGTCGAAGATGTTCAAGATAATCTTGCCAAAGGAAGTTCAACTCAATTCTCTGTCACTCTTCACACTCTTATCGACCAAATATCTAAATCTCAAATGAATGTTTCATCTATGGCCCACCAAGCTTTCGTCAACAATAAAACAGAATCTATTCGATCTCTTCTGGAAACATCGATTGAACTTTTGGATGAATTACAACAAGTGATGAGAAAATTTAAAATGTGGCATGAATTTCACAATGGAGAAAATACCATGACCAAAATGTATGAGATACAATTTTTATGGCATTCGGAAAATTACCAATACCTTAACCTGCTTTATTCATTGATCATTGATTACACTCAAAATATTACCAAAATAATCGAGGAACCAGGAAGTATCACAGAATTACCTTTGATGGATAAAATTTTGGATAGTATTAAGACAAATCTAAGTGGTATTCAAAGTTCTCTGCCATTTTCATCAGAAAGTGAAACTGAAGGTGAAAATACATCCGAATCAGTGACACTTCTCAATGATCTTGAACAAGTTATTCGACAGTCAATCATCATAATAACCAAGCAAAGTAATCTAATTACAACATCATTCATCTGTTGCAAAGGAATACTCAAAAAAGCACCAACCTATTTTTCATCCGCATTGGAATTGTCGACTCAATCTAATGAAGCCGAACCCGATGATGGAAACGTTAATCGTAGAGTTCATTTCTCCGACAGTATTTTAGATACTGCAAAATCCGATGAAACAAAATGTAATTAATTATTACTCCCTGATCCTTTTGTGTTTCTCTCTCGAATATTTTTCTAAATCAATTATATTATTGTCATGAAAATCTATGTAAGTTATATTCTTTTTGTCTCTCTCTCTCTCTCTCTCTCGCTCTCCCTTTCTTTCTTTAAATGTGTCTACTATCAAAAACATATAAATATAACAAATAACTGTACAACACGTGGAATGATAATGTTAGGAATAAATTTATTCCAATGAATCAACAAACAAGCAAAAATCATATTCGTTTTTTTCGTAGTCCAGAGTAGTAAGAATACATATTCGCCTGAGTTTTCAGGTAGAAAAGAGATGATTCGTTCCAATATATTTTCGATCTTGGACGAAGACTCCGTTTAGAGCCTGTGGAATTGATTCTTTCTCTTTGTAACCTACTGATTCCATTATTGAAGCTACAACTACCTGTTTCCATCGGAATTCCCGCCGATTGTTGATCAGAATTTTCCTTGACCGGATTTTCCAACTTTTCTTTTGATTCATTACCTTCATCGTGAGCCTTTAAAAAGGCTTCTAATACAGAGATAGGATCATTTTCATCGGTCTCCGGTTCTTCTAATGGCTCTGGTGATTCTAATGGTTCTGGTGATCTTAATAATGACTCATAAATATCATCACTTTCTGAGTCCAATGTATCATCAGGCTGATTTAATTCACTAATTATGTTGGTATCAATTTCTTGACTAAGATCCGAACAGGATTCATTAACTTCCGATTCAATCTCACTGGAAGTTGATTGATCCTCATCACTGCACAATTCACCTTGATAATACAAAAAAAAGAAAACAATTAATTTAATCTAATTCCATTGACTATATTCTTTAATTAGAAAATTTAAAAAGCTCAACCACAATTACTCTGAATGTCGGAGGGAATGATTACTTACTTTGATCCATGATTTACAATTTATTCAATTGGTTAATTGAACAAACTCATGTAACAATTTAAAAAAAAGAAAACAATAAAAAAAACAAATCAATCGGTGAACAATTAGAAAAATTATGTTGATTGTTTCTCTCAACAATTTAAAATGATTGAAAATTTATTCTAATCAACCACCTGTCGATTTCCATAGATGGCGTTAGTTTATTCATTCTCTCTGTTGGTTGAGCGGGATGAGAATTGTTGTTTACTTAACAATTAATGTTTTCTCTTGTGACTAAATAGTGTAAGTGATTAATTAATTGCGAGAATAAGTGACAAATGACAATTTTTGTTTTCAATAATAATATAGTTTAATTGTTTGACCGAAAAAGAGAAAGTGAGAGAGAGAGAAAGAGAAAGAGAGTTGTCCTTTTGGCGAAGAGTCAAGTTGACACACAAGGAAGAAAATGGAAATTTAATGATAAACAACATTAGTTAACGAAACGAAAGAAACTTGATTCTAACAGTTTAATTGGATTTTTCATTCATTCTGTTTCCAGGTTGATTGTTTGTTCATCTGACCTCGTAAACTCCGGTGTTTTGTCTCTCCTTCAGCAGGTAATCAACCAATTTATCGGTGGACATTCCCGTGGAAACATTATTGTTGTTGTTGTTTATTATGTTTGTGTTGAATAGTTGATAATCTTGTGATTTGGTTGTATCCATGTTATTGAGACAAGGGATAGTTAGATAGATGATTGTCTCTGGTGATTTAAGATTAGATTTAACAAATGATTCCAAGATGGAGCGATAATTAACCTCGATTATTATTGCATTGGCTGGAAGTTCAGAACAGGCTTCACGAAACAAAACCGGTGAGGTTAAATTACGAAGGAAATATCTTGGACAAGAGAGACGAAGACAATCTTCCGTCGCTGCGACTGTGGTACTAACCCATCGGTGCGATCGAGGTTTAGGTGAGTCGATTAGCCGATAAAGAGATTCCATTGCAGTGTCTTTAAGATAATCCATTTGGGAACAATGAAGAGCCGTTGAATAACTAGCGATTGGTGAACATTTGATTTTGTCCATTTTCAGTTTTTCCAAAACTTGATCGATGTTTTTTTGTGACCCAGCGATTGTTATACAATTTTCCGTGTTATGAGCGGAGACGGTGACCCCAGAATTTGAGAAGAACGAGGAAAATTTGGACTCATCTTGATGGACCAAGGCCATGGCTCCACGACGATAACCTGAATCGTCAATTTTTCGTCCAATTGTATGAGATAAAAAGATGACCGTTTCCGCGTCATAACAACCATCCATATAAGATGCTGCGAACTCACCGATTCCATAGCCAATGAAACCATCGGGTGTGATTCCCAAGGAGGCGAGAAGGTGAATCAGTGACGTTTGAAGAGTGGTAATTGTGGCGAAAACGGTTGCAAGAGATGGCGATGATCCCTCATTGACTATTGTTTCGAGAAGATTGAAACCAGTTTTCTCGTTCAACGAGTCGCACAATTTAACGAAAGGTGGAAAGGTCAAAACGGAGATCGGTGGTGTTGGATCATAAGCCTCCAAACCTGGGAAAATAAACCAAATCGGCCTCGATTGAGATGTGGACATTTTTCAAGATAAAATGCTAACAGATGAACAAGAAGAAAAGAGAGAAACCAAAACACCAAAAACAATCAAAGAGAAAAAAACAACTACACTGTATTCTCTTTACACTTTTTCGAATCGAAAATTAGTAATTAACAATTTGAACAATTTAAAGTTCGAATTAGGAACAAGAAAATTTCTTTTTCTTTGTTTCAACAACTCTCATCCATTCCTCACAATCAACGGTGAGTAAACTAACGATTCCAATTCTCGACTTAATTTACAAAACTCACCAACTTTCAACTTCATTTCTCTCTCTCTCTCTCCCATTTCTATCTTCCTCATTCTCCCTCCTCATTATATCTCCTCCTTCTCCCCACCACCACCTCCTTTTCACTTGTACATCATATAAATTGTCTCTTTCGTTGGTGTTATTGCGTTTTTTTCCTGAAGGCGAACCGGTCTATCAAACCTTTTTTTCCTCCAATTCCAAGTTTACAATCAAACCGATTTCACAGTAGCACGAAAAATAAGAAGCAAAAAAAACACATATTTATAAATTTATTGTTTATTATTTTCCAACCTGATTAATTAGTCCAAAAATCGTGATATTAGTTAGCGTTAATTGTCACCGCAACCTTTTTATTTTCGTCTAAAATCAAGCGACAATCAACAACCTTTAACATTCAGACAATTTTCATATGATAATCATCATTATATTATCATTAATTTTGATTCTTTGAACTTGATTGACTTTGACCACAATAGATTTTACTAATTTAATGTTACCAACAATCAGTTGTAATAATTGTTATTAAGTATTTATATACAATCTGTCAGTCATCACTTAATCATTTCAAGTTCAACTTGTGACCATAACAATTAGCAACATGATTACCTTTTCACTTGCTGAGTCTCATCAATCACAATCAACTAATCATCATCTTTTTCTTTCCCTTTAGTATCAACACAACATTCATACTAATATTTATTTAATTGAACTTCAATTGGTGTATTTAATCAACAAGAATCCTCAGCAGTAATTAACTTTCGCTCCTCACAATTTAACCTTAACTTAAATTTTCTCACTATTTAGATCATCATAAGCAAAAACCGTTCACCATTAATTAGTAATTAAAATCCTGGAAAGGACAATCAATATGTTATGATTATGATGATGAAATGGAAAAATTGAAAACTTGGTTGGTAACAATTAACTTTCCCATCTCTGGAAATTGGAAACATTTAAAAGTCACTTTTGATAGATCACGAGCTCGAAAGGTGTAATTACTGATTATTAACAAATTATTAACTGAGTTAATTTAATTGTCAATAAAATTCATGATAATTACCGAGTGTAGTATACAAATTAAAGGTTTATCTACATGTATTGTTACAATTAATTTCTCAGCCGATTGTTGAGTCATTTTCTTCCAGAACTTTTCAGTTACAGAAATTGACTGAAATTACATGAAAAACGAGAAAAAATAATCAAATTAATTGCGATAATTACAATTGTAATAGAAGGTAAATTTTCTCAATTGTTTTCAAATTTTTTCCCTTTTCATGATAATATGAAGGAGAGTTTCATGAAAATGGTTCGTTGGGAATGAAACGATTCTAAATCATTAGTCTATGCATTTAACTGACACTCGATCATTGACATTAATTGTCAGAGTAATTAAGCTTCAGGGTAAAAAAAGATGAACAAATCATGTTGATAATTTGATCAACTATCAATCTATTGATCTAAATTTTGATTTGATGTTTTTTCCGTTGTTTTTTTGTGAATAGTTGAAAAGCTTAATTGTGTTCAAATCATTGTTGACATTTCCTGTTACATAACTAATTATAACTACTGATTTAATGTAATCAGCTAATCATTAACATAGTGATTATTTTAGCCATGATGTTGATTGTGATTTCTGTTTAAATCAAAGTTAATTGTGGTTGTAATTCATTGAAATAGTTGATAATTGAGACAAATTTGCGTTGATTTCACTTGCTAACTTAATTCTAATTGTCATTAGTCAATTGTAAGTTTCCTGTCTCTATTTACCTCGATTATCCTAATTAATAACCACTATCGACAATTTAGAATGATCAAAGAATAAGAAAACAAAATCATTGATTTATTCAAGATTTGTGATTTAGCATAATCAACACTTTAATTGATATCAATTCTTTTTTGCTAATCAAATTAACTCACAATTTTCCAGTTTAAAGCGGAAAAACAATCAGGATTGTCAATGGAGCTTGTAAATTATTATTAATCATTGAGAGATTTGATTAACTCTAGAAATGTTTTCAGTCTTCGTCGATAATCAATAAAATCAATTCGAAACTCGAATATCGTCAATGATGATAATCATTTTAAGTCTGGTGGTTGATTTAATTACGTTAAGAGATTATTGTTAACAAATTAAATGAGAAGACAAAAGTGTTACCAAGTTAATCATTAACTCGATCATATTGTTAGTAAATTGTTTGATCAGGTTAGCAGGTTGATTAACAGTTTCTTTCTCTTTTTTTGTTCGACTGGATGATTACTCTCTCTCTCTCTCTCTCTCTCTCTCTCTCTCTCTCTCTCTCTTAATTCAGTTTTCAGAACTAATTGAAATTGAGAAGAAAAAAGTGAGTGAAAGTGGGAGACTTGTTGATAAAATGGAAGGTAATAGTTGGATAATGTAAGTGGTACATTAACTTTAGAGGACATTGAGCTTGATTCAGTTCGAGGACCTCAATTTAAATTGTTGTTCAACAATCGATGAGTGAGCTTCAGGCTTTCCTGATATTAACAGTTGATTGTTGTTGTTTTCACTTTCAATATATTAAATTAACGTTTTTCATTACATTTTAATTTCACTTTCTTTTTCCACTTTTAATCTTATTCTTTCCTTTTCAATTGTGATTAAATCTAATGATGAATTCATCATCTTAATCATTTCAAATTTTAAATGCATCTAATGATTAATCTAAATACAAATGATTAGTATAAAAAAAAATGAAGTTCATTTATTAAAAGTTGGACGATCGAGCTGATATGTGGCTTCCGTTTGCGTCTATGGAATTGGTTTCAAAGGTTTGTCGTCGTCGTTGAATGTAAAGGACGAGAAGAAGAAGCAAAATTAAGATCAAGAGTGTGGCCGAAAGAGCGACCATTGACCAGGCCAGTGTTTTGTAAGACACTTCGGATGGATTGACCCGTGTAATTGGCAATGAGAGCGCTCCGTTTGTGGACAAATTGTGCAAACCGATTGACCAAAAGTAGGCCTGCTCCTGACGGAAAATATAATCAGGTCGGAGTGTTGAACCAATACGATAAAAGTTCAACTTGATTGGGTCAAATTTTTCCCATCGAGGATAATCATAGGTTTCCAGTTTCGGTGAATACCTGTTAGTATTTAAAAGGAATAAATTTAATTAATCAGAATCAAGTTGAAAGTTTTCCAATTAACTAATTAAACTTTGTTGTTTTGTAATAGTTATTATCTAACTATTGATTTCTAAGTGTTTTTACATAATGAATTGATCGCACAATTATCAAAAACTAGAGTTAATTAATTTATCAATGATAATTGAAAATCACCATAATCAGTTGAGTTTCAAATTAATTATCAATTTCCTTGACAATTTATTATTAGATCAAATTAAATTAACTGTTTGATTATAAAATACAAATTGTATAATCAAACGTTGATTGATCAGATTATTAAACAAAATTTAAACAACACAATTAAACATTAATTGCCTATGAGGATAATCAATCAATCAAATCAATTTGATCTGAAAACAAAGAGTTGAGATTTTACAATTAGTTTCCTTGTGGTAAATTTATAGCAAATGGAGTTAATTGTTGACAATTAAAAGGTAAATGAACAATATTAAGGTTAAAATTTTCTCAATTCTATTGATTTCCAACTTATATCATGAGTTATTTTGTATCCAACTTAGGGAGAAACCACAGAAAATATTTCTCTCTCTCTCTCTCCTCCTTGAATGATATTTTTGATGATAATATTGATTGTGATGATAATGATGATGGAGACAGAAAGTCAATCGATTCATGAGTAAAAGATGAGCAGGAAAAAAGGAGAATATTTCTTGATAGTTTTCATGATGAGAAGTTGAGTTAGTCAAGGTAAAGAAACTGGGAGTGAAACTGAATTCCTTGATAGAGGAAATCATAATTGAAGCAATGAGACTTTCATTTTCTGTGTGCATCATCATTATCATCTTCATCATCCATGGTATCATCTTATTTCTCATCAGGAAGAGCAAAATCTATCCTTTTTTGCTTCTTTCTTCACTCATCATCATCATCATCAGTTTATCTTAATGGAATGAATTCCGTAAGATTCAATGATAGTTGTGATGGTGATGATGATGATTCTCATTCGATCATCATCATAATGAGTTTGAAATTTTCGATGATGAGAAATGAGATGAAATTGAACATTTCCAACCAAAATGAACTGGTAAAGATTCAGATGGATGTTGATAATATTTGTTGAAGATGTTGATGAATTATCTTGATTGTTAATCATTGAAAGATGAAAAATAATGAAGATTAAACTGAATAACAACCCATAGTAGACTAGTGAAATAGAGATGGTTTTAATACCATCACCATTAATCATCTTTAAATCAACACAATTACAAAATATTGATGGAAAAAGTTATTCCATCAAATACAAAAACGATCAACCTGTTAAACCAAATCGACGAAATAGTCGCTCCCTCTATTGACATTCTAATGTAAACATTTGCTGAATTTTGGATTAACTGATTAACTTTTCCCTTTGATTGTTGGTGGAATTAATTTTCTTTTCAATATAATTACCCGTAAGTAGCAAAATCAGTCCAAAGAGTAATTAATCGTTGGGAGGTTCGTGTATCTTGAAAACTTGGTGTTTTCGTTTTATCCATTTCAAGATTGAAAAGGTAAAACAATTCATCTCCATGACAAACACCGGTATCAATCACTGTTGGTGAATTATTGAGTAGTATTTTAATCATGCTGTTTTCTCCTTTATAATCAAACAGGTAAACATAAACAGGAACTGTTGGAAGAGAAGGGAGAACAATCAAAAGAAGGAGAGAAAAAAGAACGAATTAGAAATGAAGAAATGGAGAAATGGTAAGAATAGAAAAGAAAGAAAAACAATTGAAACAACAAGTAGAGAAGAAGAAAAAAAGTCAATCAGACAAACAGAAAAACGAAGGTAAAAAAAGAGATCAGAATATCGGTTGATTACAATAATTGACAATTATTGTGATTGTCAATCGTGATTATTCAATTTAAAGTGAAAATAATTTGGAAAAAGTAATCAAAATAATGAGAATAGTTAAATTGTTTACTTGCAGCTCCCCAAAGTGATTTGGCCGTTTCGTCAATGCAACTTGAGTATAAGGCATCGGTTGACATCTAGAAGGATAAAGAAAACAATTAATTAATCTCACAATCAAAGAGGAAAAAAAGGATTAGTGATTTGCAAGAATTGCCAATTAAGGAAAACATTGGAAATAAATACAATTCCATTCAAGTTTTTATCATCAATCTAAATTCATTTTAACCAGAAAAAAATCACTCTCATCACTTGATTGTTGCTATGGGAAGATGAAAATGGTTCCATTGATTGTTGGTTGATTCAACTTCAACACATTAAACTGTTTTTTTTAACCAGAAAAAGGATGAAGGAGATGAAAACGATAATGATGACCTTTCCATCCAACACCATGAAATTAATTGATAAACTTGAAAATACTCGAAAAAAATTGTGATACACTAACATCAACAAAAGTATTATCCTCACTTTCAACATTATCTCTCTCTCTCTCTCTATTGCTTTTTTTACCTCTCTTATTTCACCCAAACAATGATAATAATGATGATGATCATCATGAGAAACAGAATCAACCATTTGTTATGATATGATAGCTTCATTTGGCCTACAAAAGAATCCAAAACATGAACGGAAATCAATCATCTGAAGAGCACTTGGGAAGACAGAGAGGAGATATAACATTTCCTCTGGTTATTGTTGCCATTGTTGTTGTTGTTTCAATTGTTACACTTAATATTTGATGTTGTTAATGGTTGGACAAATTTGCTAATTCGACCAACACCTTAATCCAATCCTCTTCTTTTTTCATATAATAAGTGGTTAATACATTTATAAATCTCCACCTTCTCAATTTATTCATCGATAATCAGTTTTTTTCTACCTTCTCTTTGATCCAACATATTGTCATCATCATCATCACCAAAACAAGATCACAAGTTAAAGGAAACAAATCAATTATTGATCATCAAATTAACAAAGAAAATATCTGAGAAAATGATCCAAATAAACAAAGATTCAGACTCTTAATTAAGAACAGACAAAACAACTAATTGTTGAAAGGAAGCGAACAAAAAATGACATCAATTAAATTCACACACAAATTAAACATAAATTGTCGCCAATAAACAGTTAACCAGTTTGTCAGTTGATCACTTGTAACAATTAAATCAATTGAGTGAATAGAAGGTTTCATGTTACAATCAGTTAAACTCCTCATCCTAAACTTTCAATTCCCTCCAAAAGACAAAACAACGAAAGAAAAATTCATTTTTCTCTGTCTTTTCCTCTGTCTATTCTCTTTAGAATTCAAAATTCTTTTATCGTTTATCTATTTTTTTTCTTCACCTTGATAATCTTTATTTCCATGTTATTTATTTCTATTCCCTACTAGTGTTTGGTAACTGATAAACTCACCATGTTTCTAAAAACATGGTAGATTATCAAGAGACTCAGTTGAATGTATTTGGATGTGTAAACTTTTGTTTCCTAATCCATTTTTTTATCATTATTGGGCCTTCATCTTTGATACAATTATCTTCATCATTATCTTACCATTGTCACTGAGTATATATAATATGATCAACGAAATAACAAGCTAGTAAGAGCCTAATCAACGATCAATTGGCCTTGACAAGGAACCAGCGGAAAAAAATTGAGCAATGATTAAGAATCATCATCTATCATGACAGCTTAATAACTCGGTGAATCTTATACAATATCCATGGATAAGAAGATGGAGATGGAAAAAAGTAATGAGACAATTTCTTCCTCATCATTCATTTTCACCTTTTTTTTTTATTCTCAATTCTCTATCTTTTTTTTTCAAGGTTACCCTGATTTCTTCTGATTGTGAGAGTGACACAAAGATTTTACTCAATTTCAACTTGGATCATCTTCATGTGTGGACATCAATAGCTAATGGAGAGGATTAGGTTATATAAACGATGGGAATTTTTTTTCTTCTTCAAAATGATGGACAAATGTTGGTCATCGTTTTGTGGCTTAGGAAAAATTTTAAATACAAAGAAGAAGAAGAAGAAGATTCAATGTGTCACTTATAATCGTTACTTACGTTGACAAAGGCAGAAGTAAATTGTGATACATTATTAGTGTCAATGTAATCAAAATATTGGCTTAATACTGGAAATATAAGTCGATCTTTTCGAGAATCTTTAAATGGAGTTGCTGCCTCGAGAAACCTGCCAATCAATTTTCTTTCCCGATCTTCACCATAATTGGAACGAAAGTGTGAAACTATTACTACAATTTATCAATCAATATTTTTTTCAGGTAGAGAGAGAGAGAGAGAGAGAGAGAGAGAGAGAAATAAGATAGAAAAGATGAAGATTAGTGAGATTGAAATGTTATTAGATTATGTGAATATGATTTGGTACATTAAACCATCAGTCCAGAAATAATTAAATTGGTGATAATGGTAATAATCTTTAGCTTCCAGGTAAAATTGATCATTAATATTACTATTATTTAACTTGTTTTCTTACACCTTCCTTTAGATAAATCAACACTTACATGGATAAAAGAAAGATGTTTCATCCTTATTTAATCCAATCATCACGGGAATCTTATTGTAGGGATAATTGTTTAGCAATGTTCTTGGATCTTGATCAAGGAAACGATCTTGTCCAAATCGTTCAATTGTTGGAGCTGCTCTCTGAGGAAATTCACCGAATATCTAAAAGATTATTTTCCATATAATAAACAGTCGAAACGAAAGAAGATTCCAAGGTAAATCCATAAGATTAGAGAATGAAAAAAAAGCAAAAATGATAAACAGATAAGTAATTGGAAAAAAGAGAATTCGATGAAACAAAAAATTGACACAATTCAGTAGATTTTTAAAAAAGATTCATCGATATTCGTTTAAACCAATCAATCTTTTTTATCTACTTTCTCTTACCTTTCCTCTTGTTTGGGCTTTTAAAATTTTGTCAACTGGAACAGATCGAAGGCAATCAACAAGTGTCAACGATGTTGCTGTAGGACAACCGATATTATCTGCAATCTCTTTCGCATACTCAAGGGGATGTCTCTCTAAAGCCCAATGACACAAACCAGAGCCACTTTGCATAATTGCTCGATGGAAAGTACCTGATGAGAGAATTCAATCAAATCGAAAGATATAACTTAGATTATAAGAATACTGAATAAGTCTTGGTGAAAGGAAAGTTGTTAGCTGATTTATTGAGAGATATAAAGAAGACAATTGAATATCTTTTTTATTGATCTTCCATTGAGTTAATTGTGTTTACCTTGACTAAGACGAGACATTAGATGGAAAAATACACATGCTGCTCCCGAACCTTGCCCGAAAATAGTAACTCGACCTGGGTCACCTCCGAAAGATCTTATGTTGAGTTGAATCCAATCGAGGACAAGTTTTTGATCATAAAGGCCCCAATTTCCCGTTGCAATTTCATCTTCAGTGCTAAGAAAACCTGAGAGACAATTTAAATATTAAAGGAAATCGATGCATTGAGGTGATAACAATCAAGGACAAAGTTATTAATATTATGGATGAAAACAGTTTAAATTACAATCAGGATATTAATTATTATGTTAATCCACCAAATGTTAGTAAAATTAATCTCTGACAAAAGACTTGAAAAACTTGATTGTAGTAAATCAAAATCAATGAAGGTAAAAGATGAAAATAACGGTTAATATTCAAAGGACCAATTTGATTATCATCAAGAGGATTATATGTTTAAAGGATCTACTAGGAAGCCAAAATCAAACTCTCTTGAACTCAACCATGAATGAATAAGGTTGAAAATGTGGAAACAAAGATAAATGTTTCCTAATTAATAATTAGAAACATGATCAGTCTCGAAAAGGGCTCAATTTTCATGGTAAATATTAGTTTTCATGATAACGAAATTACATCTCAAGATATATTAGCCCTTAGGGATGATATATTTAAGCCGTTAAACTTTAATTACAAACCTAAAATTCCAAGTCTGTAATTAAAAGTAATTACAATCACTTGTTTCTCCATCAATTTTTCAGGTCCATAGATTGACCCATCGCCATTTTCAAAGCTTTCACCATGGATATAAACCATCACAGGTAAAAGGCCACTTTGAGTCCGTCTCTAGGATTACAAGGAAAAAGATAATTTGATGAATAATTAACTCAAATGATTAAAGGTATTTAGTAGTAACATAAGAATCTAATGTTTGTTTATTCACATGGTTAATCTTCACTGAACTTTTCTCATTTGTCCAAGTTGTTTCATTAATCAATCAAATCTAATTGACTGTTTATTCATTAATTCATAATCTTTAAGTGATTAATTGTTAACTGTTTTCTTATTTTCTTTCCCTTTAATTTGTATTGCAGGAAATCTGATCATGGAAATCTGAGAATAGATAATGAATACTTGATGGTAATTAAAATCTAATTGTATTCACTGGAACAAGATTATTGTCTTTATTATGATCATCAATTTAAGAGGAACCATCATTTAAATGGACAATTGAAGATCGGATTGAAATTAACTCAAGTGATTAGAAATTATTCCAATGGTTTTAATAGTCAAGTAACCAACTAATTAAAAAGATTTACCATTTAATTAGCGAAATTAATTCTCAGTCTTACTCTGATTATTTTTCACTCTATTTGAAACCATATTAAACCAACAACTTGTATTAATTTAATCACAACTAAATTGTAAATGTTATCATTGATTTAAGTTGACATGTTAACCTTTGTCTTTTCTCTGTCTTTTATTTACAGGTAATTGATGTTACTCTTAATTGTTAACCATTAACTGTTTCGACTGAGATAAAAGTGTCAAGTGAATATAATATTCAAAGAGGATAAAAAGTTTTTACAATTGATTCACAATTAAATCAAAGGTTCAATTTAAAAGGTTAATCAATCTGACAAATGATAGTATTAATCTAATGCAATTCAAACAGAAACTACAATTAACCATGAATAAGTAAATACTAGAATTAGTTGTATTTATTAAAAGGTTCCTTTTAATTAACCTTCATTTCATTGTAACCCTTAAGCAATCATCTTGATTCCTCTTATAATGATAATACAAAAGGTAAATGATGAGAGTGGGAGGTTAAAAAATCCACCGAGAAGATGTAGTTACACTTTCCCACCTCGAGAATCACCAGCCAAAAATATCATATGAATACAATATTATTTCCTTGTTACTGTCATTCTATACAATCAAAGATTGAATCCTTTCACCCTGAGGCATTTGATTTCCACCCTGATATCTTCATGTTATGTACATGTTGAGATTTTCTTTCTCATCATTTCCCTGTCTTCTTATCCTCATTCATCCTCATTCTATTTTATATCATCTCTCTCTCTCTTCCTACTCATATTCTGCTCTTCTTTGTCCAGCAATGATGATGATGATAATGACCGTTATTTTCCAAAGGCAATCAAAAGTAATCACAGTTACTTCATTGGTAAATCAAGTAACCATGCTAAGGATTAACTGGACATAATCATTATCAAGAAATCTCTTGTTCAACTATTTGTATTACATGAACTTTACTCAACTTCTTTTTTTCTCATCCTTTGTACAGGGCATTTCAGCAAGTTTCCAACAAGTTTTTCTTGAATAACTTTTTGTTTTTGAATGTTCTGACCCCAGCATCGAGTTATGATAGTTTGAGTGATCCTCAATTGTCATTTTAAAATATCAAGGTCATTCCGGTCACAATGGTCACAATAGAGTCAAATTTAAAAACAAACATGTACCCGTAGCACAAATAAATTAAGAAAAATTGAATGAAAAGGATTCCGAATCAAAAAAGTTATTTCTTTGTAACTAATGGCAAGTTAATTTAATTGTGACCATCAAATGACCTTGAAACCGTATCCTAACAGAATGACCGGAATGACCTTGGTATTTTAATGACAACTAGCCCAAACTACTATAACTCGGATCTCGGGTCTGAACACTCGATAACAAAAAGGTTAATCAAGGAAAACTTGTTGGAAACTTGCTGAAATGCCCTGTAGAACCAAAAACTCAACCTGTAACTCAGAATTTCATGTATTTCTTGGTGGATTTTATTATCTAAGTCAATGAATCTCCGATGAATTATCTCCACACAGTTCAAGTGATCGGGTTAAAATGAGAAAATAGAAAAGAGAAGATGGAGTAACAAAGATGAAAGAGAATGAAAGAAGTTGATGATTATTGGAATATTTTTCTTTCTCTCATCATCATCATCATCATCAACTTTATTGTTCTATTCTTGGTTAACGTTTACTCCACAAGAGAAACAAAAGAAAATCACCAGTGAGTTAATCTTTAACCTAAATCAACTTCTTGGTATTTCATGATGGATTTTCATCATAATCAACTTATACTTCATTCACAAAACACTGAATTTACCATGAACATGTTATCAAATGATCATCAACTTTACATCAAAATTTTATCCGTTTCTTTCAACTGATATTGAATTTTTCCCTCAATCAATAGACTCACATTGGAGATACATGATTATGTTTAACGGAGACAAAATCAATGCTACAGAATCTTTTCCACCTGTTTCCAGATAAATTCCAGGATAAAATTGCATCTTATTTATCAGCTATCACTTTGCTTACTTATTGAGTTGTTGAAATCTTGATTTCATTTTCACCCTAAATTTAATCATTTGAATATTTATTCCGATAAACAATCATCGCATTGATGGGAACACTTTTCCCTTCAAAACCTGAAATTAAATCTTCAAAGTTGGAATAAATATTCAAGTTAATATAAAGGTCTCGCTGAAATGTCAATATCGAAAGGTATTCATCAGCTCGATAATATTTCAGAAAGTTGTGAGGATAAAGTTCTGGAATTGGAAAAGTAATAAATATTAACAGGTGAAGGTAAGAAATTGATTAAATTTATAGAAATACAAATTATTAGTGAACAGAATTAAATCGTAATTTGCATCATGGAAACTCAAGAGAAAAGTTGTTAACTGTTTAATATAAATTCTAAATATAATCTCATGGAATTTGATTATTGACAAGTGATTAGATAAATGTTGAAATAACTGTCGAACTTTTTTCCAAAATCAAAAGTTCTGAACATTTGCAACAGAAACACGACATTTCAATGGGAAAATTTCGCCTTTTAATTCGTGTAACTAAATTAGCTCTTGATGTGTCATGCAATTAACTCATTCTCTCTAATTGAGACTCAACAATCTCGAAAAACTTACCTGTGAGGTAGTTAAATCACCACGAAAGTTTTCAGCTTCTGGTAAATTCTGAACAATTTTCTTACACTAAAAACATCAACACGATCAATTGATGGATAAAAACTAACATTGTATTAATAATAAAAAGATTCTGGTATTTGTAAGTGGAGGGAATAATAATAAGACCAGATTGATGGTGGGGAGTGGAAGATGAAGTGGGTTTATGTTATTTCATATTCTCCACCTTGATCACCAATATTATCTATCACTGAACAATATATTGGATAGAAACTCAAACTATTCATCATTCAATTGATCTTTTTTTCTCTCCAAATAGATGATTCTGAGTTATCATGAAAAAGAAAAGAAGGAAAAAAATCAAGAAAGAAAGAAAATGTTTCAATTGTAAATTCCAAATCATCATGTTAATCGTAGATGATTCTTATTTCTAATGACAATGATTTCTTTGTTAAATTGATGTTACAGTTATAACGAAATGATGATTAGATGATCACAATAACCACCGAGAGTAATATTTACATTGAATAACTTTCATACGTTTTAATCCACTACGGCTATTTGGTTGAATATCTCAGGAACATTTCATATGAAGGTCAAACTTGACCAGAGAACTGAACATGATTAAAGCGCTCGATCCTCAAACGATTTTCAAGGTTATTTCCTGAAGATCATTTTAAGGTCTTCATGTGAATAAATTAAAATAAATGAATTTCTTTCAGAGTACTTACATCAACCATGGGAACGTAAACATTAAGGTAGAGACAATCTTCCTGACCATAAAGTGACCCCCTGGAATCGTACTGAGGACATCCTGGTCGATACTGTTGGAAATTACCGTTACCCCGCCAACCACCATAAGGAATTGGTTTCTTTAATTGTTAACAGAATCAAAAGAAAAGAGAAATTTTTTAAAAAAATATCCATGATAAATTCATGAAAATTGTTATACTAATGATAATAATCATTAATCAGAATAATTAATTGTCTAAGTTGACAAGTAAACTGTTTGGTTTACCATGATCACTAATGATCAAATGGTAAATAGTCAACACCCTGATCCAATTACATTGTAATGGTGATAGAAGGATCAATTTTCATCATCACCGTAATCATCATCATTATCTTCATCATCCTCATTCATATGAAAAGGATTAAATATAATGATGGTAAATAATCAAATCGCTAACGGCAAGAATTAAGTTTTCCTTGTACTTATTAAATCAGAGGAAAAATCAAGTAATTTGTTGACTGAGAAAAAACAAATTTCCAAGGTAATTCATTAACATTTCTCTGTGATAATTTAAATCATTGTAATAATTACATGGACTCATTAGGATCCGTTTACTGTTAATCTCACGATCTGTCTCTCTAATTACCTGGGTATTAATTTCCTAGAACTTTTTCTCAAATAAATTCATGTAATAATTAATAAAAAATATTCGTATTAATAATATGTTATGATATTCGAACTTTTTTCCTTTACCGAACATTTGATTTGAATCAATTCTTTGAGTTTTGAATAACTTTATTGAAATTTTATCACTTCTGATTCTCTATCAAGCAAGTTCAATATGATGGATATAAAAAACTATCAACTTGGTGTCTTTTTTACACCATAGAAAATGTGATTCCTTCATCACTCGGAATGAGTTGAGAATTAAATTTCACACCAGATTAGATCCATTATTCTCTCTCATGTCAACATGTTCGGTAACTATCTTGTCTTATTCGAATTTTTTTCCTCTCTCTCTTCTTTCTTCTTCCTATTAGAGTTGAAATTTTCTCCATAAGATGAGAGAAGATGATAATCATATTGTCGATGGAAAAGTCTATTGAGATGAGAAGTACAAAGGGAAGAGAAAAAAAGTAACCACCATGAAAAAAAGGATCTCCTTTTTGGTGATGGAAAAAGTTTGCGAAAGAAAAATACTTGCGATTAACTAAAGTTTCGAGAATTCGAACAGAATTTTATATTCATCATTCTTATTCTATTCTCTTATATTTTTTTCTATCAGCCTTTTTTCATATTCTCTTTCCCTTACAGGTAAATTGTATTTACCAAGAACAAGGTAAAAGATTCAAGTTTACCCTGAATTTTCCTCAGGCAATTTGGAGTTGACTTTAAATTCGTAAACATTATTTCATGGAGAAGTAAATTCTGAACAAGATTATAATATATTAAGTATATTTATTGCTACTTTAATATTACACTCACAATCCAATGAACAAAAAGTAATCAATTGGTCAATTGACCCTTCGGATAGAGGAGGAAGAAGGTGAGATGAAATAATAATATGATGAAGAGGAAACAGTTTGATCAAGTTATTCACAATTTTATTATGTTCATGGTCATCTAATAATATCAATTGGTCATCGTCATCAATTTGATTGACAAAGTGAAAATCTATCAAATCTTAACAGTTCATTATTTTCATGGGACAATTTTTTTTCCTCCCTCACATTTTCAGGGTAATATTTTTCCCTCCTCCTATTGATATCATGGTAATTTTTTTCTTCTCATCTTGGTGGACACAAGTAATCAACATAATCCACATTGAATGAAATCTTGGCTTATGAAGGAGATTTGATGGATTATTTCAATTCTGTTGGAGGATCAGAAAAAAAATACTCACAAACTCACAGAATTTACATTCGTTCATGTTGATTGACACTTTGATTAAATGTACTTTTTGTTACTTCGAAACTTTGGTTCAGGTCTTTTGATTGTTTCGTTGGTGAGAAAAAAAGATTGACACGTTGATTGGATTGAATTATATTCATTAATTGTGACAAACAATTAGGGGAATGTACAAAGCTCGAAGTAAGGAGATTTTCTTTTCGAATCAGTGTTTACATTGATGATCGTGGTAATGATAATTTTCCGTCAGTATAAAAGAAAAACATTCATGGAGGAAATTCATTGGAAATGGAGAGAGAAAAAATCTCCATGAATACAGTGAATTCATGAAGAGAATCATTATCAACATCTTATTTCATTCTCATAGAATATTTTTCTGCTCAAGCAGTTCAAATGAAAGAGTAAAAAATGAGATTTTCCCAGAGATTTCCATGCAACTCAGATGAGAGAGAAAATCTCATGGAATCGCTGATTTTTACCTTTTTTCTTCTTCTCCCCCAGGAAAACATAATGAAGTTTTTCCATTGTTTTCCATGAGTCAGTGAATAACCTTTTCGATGAATTATATCCATAAATTATCATTCGTCTAAATCCTGGTATCAAAACTATTCTGCAAACAATGTAACTCCATGAAAATGAACATTGAAATATATCTGCTTTCAAATTCTGAATCTTTTTTTTGTTGTTCTCTATTCATTCTTGTCTTTCACCAAACCAACATCAATGGATCTTATTACATGATTATACTTTCATTTTCTAGGTGGAGAAAGAATCTAATTCAAGTCATTGAGCATCAAGTAAATTCTGGAAACCAAGTACATCAGGCAGAATATCATATGATTATCATGAAACAGCATGAAAAGCATGTTACATGGTGCAAAGATGAGAGAATAGAA
This sequence comes from Panonychus citri, assembly GCF_014898815.1. NCBI lineage: Eukaryota > Metazoa > Arthropoda > Arachnida > Trombidiformes > Tetranychidae > Panonychus > Panonychus citri. The sequence goes on from NW_026515540.1 coordinate 581,308, forward strand.
AAACTAGTTCAAGTTGTAATAATATCTAATTTTCTTCATCATTTCCATGATAATCATAGTTTTTTTTTGTTCGAATGAATTTTTCTTTGTGGCGAGAAAAAAAAATACACAAGTATTTCAAAAGAAAACCGGAAACATACAACATTCTATGGATATAAAAAGTTACACTTGAAGAGAGTTGGAGATAAAGACTGAATAGCGACTGAATTGAGCAAAAGGAAGATATTTAATTCATCATGCATATACCTGGAAATTCAATTTTTACGTGCGATGAAACCTTAGATGGAGCAATCATTTTAAAGGCTATTATGGTAAACCGAAAGTTCCAAGATAAATAACAAAAAACAAACAAAATTCAATAGACCGAAAGCTCATGATAAACATCATCATCTTTTCATATTCTTTGATTATCTTTATATATATTCATGATGGGGTAGAAATTGAGAAAAATAAAACATTCGAATTCATAATATACAGGGTATTCAACCAAGTTTCCAACAATCGAGTTATTCTGACCATCAAATGCCTTAGAAATCCTAACAGAATGACCGGAATGACCTTGATATTGTAATATGACAATTGAGTATCTCCCAAACTAACACAACTCGAGTCTGAGGTCTGAACACTCATAAACAAAAAGCTATTTAAGAAAAACTTGTTGGAAACTCAGTGAAATGCCCTGTATAAAGATTGAAATGAAATATCTACATGTATATGGAAGAGGTATAAGTTGTTGTTTGGAAAATTTTTCAATAGAAATTGAGAATAGACTGAGAAGAAAATTTCTATTCTCTGGAAAGAAAAATATATAATTTAACTTGGAAACATCAAAGATAATTTCATTTCTAAGCAATATAATCATGATAGAGGAAGATATATTTTCTAATATCGTTTACATATATTGAAAATGTAATGAATAAGTAGGTCAGAGAGAGAGAGAGAGGGAGGGAAAATAACAACAACTCATGTTATCTATCAAAGTCTTAACATTATTATTATTACAAATAATTGATCACGTCCAAATGCTGATACCTGAAGCTCAAGCAAAACCATCATCATCATCATCATCACCCTCATCATGATAAAACCTGAGATCCCTCTGTCACAATAATCATCATGATTATTTCATCCTAAGCTCACCGATCATATCAGTTAATCATGTTCATCATCATCATGGTATCATTATTATCATCGGATCAACAACTCAGTTCATGTATTACTTTTTGTCCTTACATCATCCAAAGAATCTTGTTTTTTTATATATTGACAATTTTCTTACTTTATTTTCAATGGGAAAACATAATATCCACCCACTGGTCATTCATTATCACCACCAAAGATGAACCCAAGTTTATGGGGAAATTTTTTTATCAATGATCATCTAAACAAAGATAATAAAAATAATAACAATTTACTACGTTGGTTGTAAAGGTAACTGATTGTGTTTGTTACCGTAACTGATGTAGTGCATCAAGTTTGCTTGGTAGAGCATAAAATAACTGTACTTTCAACTGTTCACTTTCCCTTTTCAACTTTTCCCTCTGAAAATGGATTCTCACCACCACTGGTCATCGTTATGGTCATTTTCTTATTATCTTGGTTTAAATTTCGATTCATTTTCCTTTTCTCACTTTTTTATTTTGTCTCTTCTCTCAACCTTTCCAAATAATTTCCCTTCTCATCTTCTTTTGCATCTTCATCCTCATCTTTCCAGATCCTGAAAAAGATCAACATGATAATGATTCTCATGATAAAATGAGGAGTGTTTTTTTATTCAAATGAACTTTATCCTGTACATACACTCAATTTAATCTATTCGAAAAATTTTCTTTCTTTCATGTTTCAAGATTCTGATTCTGAAATTAAACATTCCCTGGTTTTCTCAAACTGGATAACATGATAAAACTTCATCTCTATCAATCTAAACACTTCGATTCAATGGATTTAATAACTTTCTTGATACTTTAATCAACATCATCTCATTATCATTATTTTCAAGAACAATTATCTTCAAGATAGAAACTCCAATTCAATTGGATTGTAACAATTTAACTGGCAAACACTTGAACCAAGGGTTTTGGTTGTAACAATCAACTCTTAGGATGTCATCTAATTGTTATAATAATTAGTGTAATTACCTTTAATCAACTTCAGCAACAGACAATTTATGTATCAACATTGTTAGTATATTAAACTAATAGTAACAATCTATTGGAGATTATTTTTCTCACAGTTGATTAAATCTTGTTTAATAATTTACTCTTGTAATAATATTAAAGTTTCACTCCCATTGAACAATAAATAATTTATCAATTAACCAAGAATAGTAAACTTTGTTGATATTAATAACAATCAAATCAAATACAATACAATTGATTTACAATTAAATTTTAAATCTCTAATACAACAATTGATAACTCTAATAAATAACAATCGATAAGTAGAAATCAATAGCTTTTGATTAAAATGTTTTGTAAGAAATTTGAAAATTTAAATCGTTCAACATGTAACTGAATTTCAATAAATATTTATCATTATTGTATTTACATGAAATATCAACTCATAAATCACAGATTATCAAGGAGAAAGATTCGGAATTTCAATAAAGAGGAAAATGAATATTGGATGAATACCTGAGATGAAGTAGTTTGTTATTGAAATCTACATGATAGAGAGAGAGAGAGAGAGAGAGAGAGAGAGAGAGAGAGAGAGAAACTCACCCACCCCACCCTCCTTATCCACCTTGGAGAAAGGATCAAATATTTACATAATATTGTCCCATATATATGATAGACTTTTCATTTTATCGTCATTGTCAGAGTTACCATGAAAATCTCAAACATTTCAATATGAACCCATGAAGAAGGAGGAGTGAGAGTGGGTGAGAATATGAATTCATTTTCATTAATACAATTTCATCTCTACCTTTTACCTCCTCGATCATTAAGCCTTAATTTCAATACCTACGGGTAATATTTACTATTTGCTAATTATGTTGAGACAAACAATTAACTCAAACAAGCTAATGTTCCGTTGATAATAATTAGCTTAATCACTATTGACTGATTTAATTAGCTGTCTCACTTTAACATTTATATGTATTTCAATTCATGATCAGTGACTTCCTTCATGATTATATAAACAATTAAGATTCATTTTTACCTAAATTGTGTTAACAGTTAAGTCTGTACAATTAATGATTCACTTACTCTGATTGAATCAAATGTTAATTGTATTGAAAATTTTAATTAATTTAATACTGTAATTAAAACAAAACAAAATCCTCTAAGGTTATCATTTGATTATTGTATTAGGATTATTTCAATTTGATTTATTAATAATTTAAATCAATGGTTTTATGATCTTCACAGTAATTAAATTTAAATCATCAATACAATTTAACGATAATAACTTGAAACAATCAAACTAAATGAAAAAACCTTGACTTTAACAATGAACAACAACAATTAACATTAAATTGATTACAGGTTAACCTTAATTCTGGCAAATTAAGCCCAATCTTAATTTTACTAATACACTGACCTCTCAAACAATTAACTTCAATTAATTGTTTTCATATTAGTAAGTCAAGGGAATAATTAAATTTCATCACAATCAGTAAACTGTCAAAGTAATATAACAATTTATCATCATCATTAATAATCAACAATTTATATTATTATTACTATGAGAAGAAAATATTTTTTTGATTGTTTAATATTGATTAGTTTAGATTGTTTTGATTTTCCCTCTCACAATTTATTAATTGTCCTCAATTTTACTTTGTCATCATCATCTTCAACTTCATTTTGATGACAAAGTTTAATTGTCAACACGAGAGAAATTAAATTTTTATCATCATAATGTCATTCATATATTACAATTCGTGAATACAAAATGTACACATTTAATCAACGACAATCTAATTTGATCCAATATTCATCAAAACAAAAACATAGTAAAAATATAAATCAACAATCAAATCTAATATCTATTTAAATGAGGAAATGATAATGATGATGATTGAAAATTATTCATTTCATTGTTATCACAATTTATTTTAATTATTACCATGAAAAAATGAATGACATGTTGGCCTAATGATACTATGATTTAGTTATTTGTATATATAAATAGATTCAATTGTTTGATGAGTTGGTGGCTTTTTGTTTTGGTCAAAACAATCAGTTGATTGTTGATTTATATGTATGAGAATCTGATTGAGTTGATTGTTCATTTTGTCATTAAATAATTACCTTGAATCTTAGTTGACCCACCGGTGGGTTTGCATAGGGTATGCCCAAGAATCCAGCAAATGGGCGACCCGTTAGTGTGTACATCCTTTTGCCCAAGGCAACACCTTGACTGAGTGTTACCTGTGGGTCATTTGATTGACCACTGGTCAAGTTAACACAACATGAAAGAAACAAAAAACTGACCAATGTTGTTGTCCAGTTTACTCTTTGAAAACGTTTCAGTTTAATCACAATTAAATTTGATGAAAACAATGATGGTGATGATGTCAAACGATTTACATTCATGAAATTCATGATGATTTAGTTTTTGATTGTTGATCAATTTGATTAAGCTAATGGTCACTTTGAATGAAGTTTATATGGACACAACAATGATGATAATCAAATTGAAAGGTTGATGATATATTTAGTTTGTTCAACAAATCACAAATTAGTTTGAGTTAATTACAGAGATTGAAAAAAAAGTGAATTAAAGATGAGATTTAACTAATAGTTGGTTGATTGTTGGTAATCAATTGAATTAAGACAAAAGGTGTTGATTGTTATGGTGTAAAAGTGAAATTGTTTGGTAGGAGTGGTAAGGAATCAACAAATTGTCCTGCCAAGGTTAATAGTGATTAAAATTTAATTCACCATCACATAAAAAGCACATCCAACACCTTGGCCTACCTTGATTGTTGATGATTAGTTGATTGTTTCCATTTTTCAAACAATACAAAATCTCATTTTATTGGGTATTTTTTTCTTGCTAAATGATTTAATACCGATGATTATGATAATTTAAAAGATAATTACAATCTCAGGTAGACACACACACATACATACATATGAATTAACTTGATCATTTGGCCAATGTGAATGCAATTTATTGATTGTTGATCGCTTGCAAATCAATTGTGACTGGAAAACAATTCAAACAAAGACGTAAATTAAACAGGGTGGAGATAAATTAAAGATCAACATACACATTGACAAGGTAAAGATTTAACAACAATTAGTTAATCACAGGAGAGAAAAAAAAATCAAGTTTAAACAATCAAAGTTAATTAAAATATAATCCAAAGGTACAAGATGAAAGTAAATATCGAGTACTTGTTAAAGGGAAATGATTAACACCAATGATTAACAAATTATTAGATGTTGATTTAAAACACCGATTGATTGTCAATAGAGTAACATTGATTAACTATTCACTGGATAAATTGAATAGCATTGGGATCACAATTTACAAGAATTAATTGTGATTTAAAGTAAAAAAGTAAAATTAAAAACTTTCACTGATTTTTATTGTTGTTATTGAGCGACTACAACAATCAACATTAACTGTTGACAACTTTAATCAACTTTTTCACTTGATTATTGTTGTTGATTAACTTTGAATTGTTGGAGATCATGATGATGATCATCATCATGATGATTACTATTAATATGAATGAAAACAAGGACTTACCTGAACCGTTGATAATTGATGTTAATCCAATTTTGATTGAACAGTGATAACAATTGTAATTTAAAGTTAATCTCATTAAATTGACAATAATTAAATACTAAATTGTGTCCGTGTGTGTCCTTGCCTCTCATCAGATGAAAACTAATCTCATCACAATCACTAACCCATTATATTATCATGGTACAAATAACGATGTTGATTATAATTGTTATCATTTAGATGATTGTTTTCATCATTATTATCATCATCATTAACTAATAATATCATCATATTGTTATAATAAAGTTGATTGACAAAATCAAAATAACAAAAAGCAACTAAATTTAATTGTAAATCTAAAATGTTACTCAATCACAAGATTCCGGAGATATGGATGTTTACTGTTTCCGGGTAAACATTAATTAGCTTAATTATTATTACCAACATGATATTGGCCTTAATTGTTGCCTCTTCCCCCTCTCTTGATCATCTCAATACCACCCTCATAATCATAACTGTATCTTGATTTAATTTCTTATTATATTTGCTCATGTTATTAATTCATCTTGATTGTTGATGGTTTATCATTAATTTTACACTCACTTGAGTTGTTTACTATTGATTACAATTAATTATAATTTCTGATTGCTAATTGTTGGTAAACAATAACTAAATCAGAATCATTAGTCTAAATTGTTTACATTGTGTACTTTTGATTGTTGAATATTTTATAATTACTCGAAACTATCATTCAATCAATTGATTGTTACAATTTAATTCAATTGTCTCGAATCTTGTTAATTAATAAGTTAATTGTTTCGTTCGTATCTTCGTGATGTTTTCATATTGATCTCGTTGTTTCATTTCGTACATGATATTGTAAGTCTTTTATTTGTTATCACGATTGATTTGATTCACAATTGACTTTATTGTGTAGTTTCAATTGAATTATTTGCTTAATCAGGTTAATCAACGTTTCGAAGTTGCCTCAGGGCATTGATAAAAGTCTCACAAATTTCATAACTTTCTTTTTTTATTCAAACAAAGTGGAAAGTTTAATAAACTTCGAGAAACATGAGTTCGCAAAAGTCTTTGAAATTATGATTATTATCTTTAAGAAATTAAAACTAATCGATAATAATAAAATTTAATCTCTATTCCAATTGCAATTGTGATTAAACTGATCCAATATAATTTAAAACATGATTGAATTTTCATTCTTTCAGGTTCATTGATCATTTGGTGAACAGAATTAAAGGTAAACTATGATTACGATTATCATGGAAAACAGTTAACCTAATGTCTTGGTGAGAAAAAGATATTTTCTTGGAGTCGAATCAGCAACAATTTATCTTCCTCTCTCTCTCTCTTATCATCTTCTTACCCAGTTGATGATTTACTCAATATCACCATGGTAAAAAAAGTGGGAGTCGAATAGAGAAATAATCTAGAAAAGAAAAAGAAGTTCTAACAGTTCTAATTCGACTTTGATGATATTCGTTATTTTTTGCTTATTCGCTTTTTTTTATTAATACGTTTTCCCCTCCCAGTTACCTTATCAAAGGAACCAAATAACAACAAGAAACTCGAGTAGCTTATGAAACTTTTGGGTTAATATTGTAACAACAATTACAACAATCGTAACAACAACAATCAACAATATTAATCATCAACATGGTGATGGTGATGATCAGTTACTACATCATGTTTCTTCAGCCCAAGAGAAAAGTGTCTTTCAAGTGAAACTTCATCGAAAACAGCAAATCAACATTGATAATATCTCTTGATTGTGAGTGTAAATCATAATCAACTCTAGTGATTATTATTAAAGCTCATTTCATATTCTCTGGATAAATTATCAAAATTATCTACTGACAACCAATTAAATCTTTTTTTTCCTGCTAATTGCAAACAATTAATAATCATCAAAGATAATCCAATATCTTATTATCTATACCTTACCATTCAATTAAAATCGGTAAGTATCAATAACTAATCAAAATTAACTATTTCACAATTTCCTTTTAAAATCCTTATTACATTTTAACGTAATTATTGGGATTCTATTTATTGACGATAAACATTTGATTGATTGAGACTAATTGGATTACAAACAATCAGCTGTTGAGCTTAGATGTAAACAGTAGTTGATATAATTAAGAGACAATGAACATTTTGAATTTAGAGTAACAAAAAGTGAGACAACGATAAATTATCACCAAAGGAAAGATGAGAAACTGTCATCGTTACCTTATCTCAATACCTTTTACCTGAGTCCACACCCAATCCAGTATATACAGTGTATCCCTTTAATGATGATAATGATAAATGATGTTACCGTAAATGTTAATATATTATTGTTATGACCCTTTTATTTTCACTTGATCTAATCATTGAAGATCAAGTGAAGAGAGAGAGAGAGAGAGAGAGAGAGAGAGAAGATGGAAGATGATGATATAAAGAAGATGATGGATAAGGTAAGAAAAGAGAGAGAGAAAACAAAGTCATTGATGATTTGATGAAGAAATGAGTGAGAATGAAAAAACGAAAATGAAATTTATGAAAATTGAATTATTATCATGATCATCAACAGAATCATTATTATCTTTTCATCTTTAACATTATTATTTTGTGAAATATTGTTTTCAGTTGGTAAATTATTGCGGATGATTCAGTAAATAACAGTTTCTTTCACCATGATGAGCATCATTCCAAGTCAAGATTGATGATGATCATTTTAAAAATGATAATAATACAGGAACTAAACTTTATACAGGGTGACAATTAATATGTGACTTTTTTGCACATGCGTGTATTTTTACTTGGACAATTTTCGACCGGTTTTTTTCACTTTAGTTTTCAAGTAGACACTCCAAAGTTTTGTTCAAACCGTTTTTTTTTCAAATTTTAAGTTCAACAAAATTGCAAAATGGCCGACCTTACAACTGAACAAAAAGTGTTCTTGATCGAAAAATATTACACAAGTGGTAAATCTAAGACTGCCGCTCGACGGGCACTACAGACCAAATATCCTGATGAAAGTTTGATGTCTGAGTCTACAATCAGCAGGTAATAATATCCGATTGAAATTTTTACAATTTTCAGTGTCTCGGTTTTTTGCTAATGTTTAATAACCAATGGTTTTTTCTGTGTTCATTTGTGTTTATTATGACTTAAAACAGAGTAATAGATAGATTTTTGGCTCATGGAACGCTTCACGACCGAAGGGAAGACAATGAAGGAAGACCAAATGAAGTGACCACTCCAGAGAGTTTGGACCAAATTGAAGCTTATTTCACTGTCATGCATCAATAAGACATGCCTCACAGGAGCTCGGCATCAATCGAGAATCAATGAGATTAATCCTACGAAGGTTCTTAAAATGGCATCCTTACAAGATTTGGATTGGACAAGCACTCACTCAAGAGGCCATGACCAAACGTGTTGCTTTCTGTGCTCAGATGGGGGAAATGGGTCGAACTGGTGTAATACAAGCGAATAAGATCATTTTCAGTGATGAAGCACATTTTCATTTAGATGGATATGTTAATAAACAAAATTTTCGTCACTGGGGAAAGGAGAACCCACAGGCCCTCGATTCAAAGCCATTGCACCCTCAAAGGTTGACAGCATGGGCAGCGATATGCACTGACAAGATTTACATCACTTTCTTTCAGAATAATGTAACAGGAGAAAGTTACAAAAATTTACTAAGAGGCAACTTTTTCCCATGGTTACGACGAAATGGACTGACCCAAGACCACTGGTTTATGCAGGATGGTGCTACTTCCCACAGGACACAGGAAGTATTTGAAACTATTTACAGCATGTTTGGTTCCAGGGTTATCGGTCTAGGGTACCAAAAATTCTGTGGAAATGGGATAGACTGGCCACCTTACAGCCCTGATTTAAACCCATGTGACTTCTTTTTATGGGGATTTTTGAAGGATAGAGTTTATGCTCATAAACCAAAGACACTAATAGACTTAGAAAGTGCAATCAAATCTGAGGTTAAAACTATCGATACTAACATGCGGAATCGGGTATTTCTCTCATTTGTAAGAAGGCTTGAATTTTGTGCAAACTCGAATGGAGGTCACTTCGAGTACATCAAACATTAACTTTGAAGTGTTTACAAGCGTTCTGTTTGTTTTTTATCTTAAAAAAATCGGCCAAGTAAAAATAAAGATATGACTCAAAAAAGTCACATATTAATTGTCACCCTGTATAAGAAAAATATATGAATATTGATGTAAATTCAAGTCATGGTGAACTCTTGATGAAGTTACTTACCTTTTCCTTCACTTTCTACCCTGAATGAAGATTCTGTTTATACAGAGAAAATATAACAATCTAAATATGAATTCCAGCAAATAATAAATTAAATTCTGATTATGATTAATGACTTTTAATTGTTTCCCCAAAGCTTTTTTAATGATAATAATAACAATGATGATCATTAGATGATAATAATAATAACTCTTCAACTTTCATAACTTAATAACAAACAATCATCAACTTTTGTTCATGATTGTTGACCAGAATCTTGAGGAAAATATTATTCAGATCAATACACATGGAGAAAAATATAAATCATGATTATGAACTTAATCATAATTGAATGATGAACAATGTGAATCAGGTTAAATTTTCTGGTTAAATTAAGATTATCAAGTGTATTTGTTAATATTATCAACTAGAAACCTAATAATCAACATTGATTATTACAGGTGCTACAATATTGAGTAACAAGCTCAAGTGTTGAAAATGAACAAAGATAAAATCAATTAGAAAAAAAACAAAGTACTCAATTAGATTCATAAATAGATAAATTATGATCAATATAAAAACAATTTTTTCATTAAGTTAATTAAGTCTGATCAGTGAAGATCGACTGATTCGTTTGGTTTGATCAATGAAGATCAAACCAAAGTCAAACTTTACCCTTTCATCATTTTTATTGTGATTAAATAAAACTAAATTTGTTTCTAAATTATGTAAAATTCAAATTATATTGTGAAAAAGTTAAACGGCCAGTGAAGGCCAATAATAAGTGTCAGTGGTTAATCAATTCAGTCAGTGAAGACTGATCGATTAACCAGGTGAATCAATTCAGTCAGTGAAGACTGGATTTCACCTGAGTCTCAAAAATCTACAATAACCAGTGAAAGTTAAAAGGTTAAATTATACAAAAAAGTAAAACAATCATTAATTGTGCTAAATTCAAATCAATTCAACCCCTTTTTTAATATTCATGTAATAATTACATTACATTTGGTGGCCGTTGTGTGAGGGGGAATGTGAATCGATTTGCGTCTTTTCATTTTATTCAAAAAAAAAATTCCTTAATCAAAAAACGAACTATTGGAATCACCTTCGACGTTTGATATTATTTTTTCTTAAATCAATACTAATAAAATTATGTACCAATAAAAATAACTCATCATCAATTAAAGAACAAAACAATTAGTAAATCAACAAACAATAATCAACAATCAATAATCAATAATCAACAATCAACAATCAACAATCAACAATTAATATATCCAATTCTACAATCAACAAATTTATTAATAATCTACAAGCTTCATAATTGAATCAAACCATTTGTTTATTCTGAAATCAAAAATCAAAATCAATATCATTATCATTTGATTATTCAAACAAATTTAACCTAATAATCCTAATTCTAATTATCCATTCAAATTTGTAAAAGTAAGTCTTTTTGGTATCTTTTCCTCTTTCGCTTTCTTGAAATTTTATAACCTCTTGTTCATTCTCGTTCCAAAATTGTTCAGTTAGGAATAATCCTCAACCTTACTGTCAGTGAAGACGGTAGACTTTCCTCATTTCATACAATTATAACTAATTCAAATATCTTTCTCCTTTAACCTAATCTTGTTAGCAATGAATCACTTTGACCACTTTGGATTAAATTCGATCGAATTTAATCCATCAGTTAACACTATTAATTCAAACATCGCCCTAAACAATCATATTACCATTGAGCAATACAAAGGTGACAATGAAGATTTAATTGATTGGTTAATTAACTTTGAATTAGCTTCTAGGGCTTTAGGTCTTGGTGCTGTTGAGATGTTTAAGATTATTCCCTTTTATTTGCAAGGTTCAGCTCGCAAATGGTACAACGTTACCTGTAGTCCTCATTCTTTCCGAGAAATACCTAAAACTTATGATGAATTAAGAAATAGAATGATCTTAGACCTTTGCCCAGCTGATTATCAAGCTCATCTCTCTCATCAATTTCATTATAGCAAACAAGAGTCTAATCAGCTAACGACTGACTTTGTCTATCAAATTCAAGAATTATGTTTGAGAATGAACAAAAAGATGCCAGAAAAGCTCATGATAATCTTCATAATTGAAAGACTTTTACCTCAAGCTAAATTCATAATAACTTTACAAAATCCTCAAACATTAACAGAACTTATTAATGCTGCTAAATTAGTAGATAAAACCGTCAACTCAAGAGTAATGCTAAATGAAAATAAAAATAATTTGAATTCAAATCAATTACCATTTAAAATCAACCAAATCAATGAGAAACCTAACTCTTCAGTTTCTTCACTTTTTCCAATTCCACATTCAAATCTAATTCATAAAGAAATCAAATTAAATAGTAACAAAGTCCAAGCAATGTTCGATACAGGGTCCGGTTTAACTCTAATCAGTAAAAATCTAGTTGATCGACTGAATTTAAACTTACAACCATACCTTGCACCTCCTCCTTTAGCTGTTAACAATAGCCCAGTTAAAATACTTGGACAAGTCAAAGTTAGAATTAAAATTTGTGACGACAAATCAGCAGTTGCAATATCAACAATTGTCCAAGTTACTGAATATTTACCACATCAATTCGATGCTTTAATTGGTCAAGATCTAATGACTAAAGCTAATCTCATAATTGATTGTGCTGCTAAAACAATTCATATTAATAATTCAAATTTGATTAATCTCACGAGTTTACCAAGTGCTAAACATTCGTTAGAGATCGACAGGGAAACTGAAATTATTGAAAATCTTAATCAGATCGAATCGAATCAATTCGAATCCAACGAACAGAATGAACAAGAAGAAAATTCCCCCTTTTTAGACTTAGTTGATCCTCTTGAAATACCACTAGCTGAAGAGATACCAAAATTGATTGAAAAAACTGATCACGTTAATTATCCTAATCTTTACTTGGAATCAAACTCAATCAAATGTTTATCTTCTTATTGTTACTCTTTACCTTACTTGAATTGTTATCCTACACTTGAATATTGTCAACCCTATTATCACACAAATGATAAAATCATCAACTTAAACAGTCATGAACCTAACGATAATGTTTTCAACTGGTTGATACAAAGGAGTTCCGATGAAATTACCTAACGATAACCTCCCATAAACTTTTTGAACATGGACTCAACCCTTTGCTTTGGCAGAGACTGCTCAAAATTAAGATGACGGAAATGCTACAATATTGAGTAACAAGCTCAAGTGTTGAAAATGAACAAAGATAAAATCAATTAGAAAAAAAACAAAGTACTCAATTAGATTCATAAATAGATAAATTATGATCAATATAAAAACAATTTTTTCATTAAGTTAATTAAGTCTGATCAGTGAAGATCGACTGATTCGTTTGGTTTGATCAATGAAGATCAAACCAAAGTCAAACTTTACCCTTTCATCATTTTTATTGTGATTAAATAAAACTAAATTTGTTTCTAAATTATGTAAAATTCAAATTATATTGTGAAAAAGTTAAACGGCCAGTGAAGGCCAATAATAAGTGTCAGTGGTTAATCAATTCAGTCAGTGAAGACTGATCGATTAACCAGGTGAATCAATTCAGTCAGTGAAGACTGGATTTCACCTGAGTCTCAAAATCTACAACCAGTGAAAGTTAAAAGGTTAAATTATACAAAAGTAAAACAATCATTAATTGTGCTAAATTCAAATCAATTCAACCCCTTTTTTAATATTCATGTAATAATTACATTACAACAGGTAAATGTTATTACATCCCAATGGATCAAAATTCAATCTTAACGTAGGCTTGATTCAAGAAATTAAGTTAATCTTTTTTTCAACAATTTAAACAAATTGCAACTTTGCTCTTAATCATTAAGAGCTCAATTATTAATCAATTTACAGTCAATTTTTCAATTTAATCATCGGTTTTCGCTTGAGTTGAGTTAATCAAATTAACAGAACTTTTGAATTTCTGATTCAATCGTCGTTTAAACAACAATTTAGTAAATCGAACTCGAAATTTTCCCTAATTAACAGTTCGAAAACTTTTTTTCCTTTTTTTTAGAAAATGGTAAATGATGAGAATTCTTTATACAAAGAAAACTCTCTTTTCTCCTGTTCTTACCTGTGGATAATTAAACTCACGATAAAAATTATCTATTGTCAACTAATCTAACTAATAATTACCATAGAAACCGGTGAATTTTGTGTTTCCATCACATAACAGTAAATTTATACGATCGATGTAATTGTAAAGGTAAAAAATTACAACTCGACTGTTACAGTTACTATTTCATGATGATATGATAATTATTCCCATAGAACCGGGTTAACCTATCCGAACATGATTAATAACAATTAAATCTAACTTGTAGTAGTTTATCCGGTAACAATTAAGATGAATTTTCGTTTCCATCCAAGTGATCATGAATATCTAAGGTTACCATTAGTGTTGAACTTTTCATACCCTTGATACAAGGTAAACATTTGGTTACCTTTAAGCTGATGGTTAACGAAAACTGATAAATTGTTAACCTAATTGTTACGATTTATCATAAAGAAGCTCTGGAATATAATCAGATTTTGTTCTTAAAATTTTCTTATTTTCTCCTTTTCTTTTTCAAAAGTTCTCAAGCATTTATCTAAATACTTACTGAGGAAAATTTTGTTTTCCTTTCCAAGTTCTGATTCGAGTTATTATAATTTCTCTTTTTCTATTTTCTCATTTTTTATAATTCAAATAATCTACTATTCTATTAATAGTAATTCAATTTACTTGATACAAAAGCTTTTAAATGATTGTTAAATTGTTGAACATTTTTCTCAACTTGAGTGGCTATTAAAACAATCGATGAATATAATTATTTTATCAACAGTAATTGTATCGTTTTGATTGATTCTAATCATTTGTAAGTCAATTTATTTAAGATCAATAATTGATCAATATTGATCAGTTGACATCAGCTGCGATTTCTTGTCTATTAAAGTTATGATAATTGATTAATTGTGCATCAATCTGATTTGATTTGAAGGCGAAAATGGTTAAAAATTAAGCCAATTGTCAATCAAATGATCAACTAAACTATTATCATGATCTTTATTGGTCCCAATTGAAATTAAGATGCTCTTTTCTTGTAAATGGCTCAGACCAAATTAAAACCGATTAACATTGATTATTATGTTGTTCATTTACATCTTATTGTAATACACACACAATTGTATTCAATTGTTTACCCACCGGTGGGATTTTCTTTCATTATTAACAATTCATTATAATATTCATTGTCATATCGGTGAATTAATTCACATAGAGATTGAAATGAACTCTATTTTCATATTCAAGATAAAAAAAAATGTCCACCGAGATTTGTTCAGTTGTTTCCATGGTGTATGAGTAAACCATATTTACCGTTATCTTATTGTTACCTGTGTATGCAAAAAGTGATGATGATGAGAAACAATAAACTTTGGTTATTTAGGATGATAATATTTTCTCTCTCTCTCTCTTGAAACCTTCAAACTCCTTCGTTCCAAGAGCTTCCTCTCAGTGTAACAATCAAAATTAATTGTCTAAGATTAATCATGGAAAGTTGCAAGAGAATCCATACTTTGAAAGTGTATCAAGGGGTTGATTTGAATTGTCATCAATTACCAGAAATTGTTAAACTCTCAGCTGATCTCTTGTGGTTTTCACCATCTAATTATGATGAATATTACTTGATTTATATTAAACATATGAATATTTATCATAATATAATGAAAATTATCATCTAAGTAACTTGATGGCGATAACGATATGATGATGAAGCCAAAAGAAAAATGGTTTGAATGTCATCAGAATATGTTACTATTAAAGTAATACAATCAAAGTGAAGATGATATAAACCTATGGATGGAAAGATTAGTTTTTTTCTTATCCTGGTATTCATATAAAAAACTAACATGGGAATCATGTTAATAATGAATATACGATAATAATAGTTACTTCTGATTAACATTATTACTCCCTTGATAAGCATTTAGCTTAGATATTTTATCATAAAGTGTTACTCAATTGCTTTTAGGCGATTGCCAATGAGCAATTGAAATATTCACTGAGAATCCTTAGCATCCTCATCATCGTTTTCATCATCTCCATCCTTTTCCTTGTCTAGACTTAACAAGTCATGATAATAAGATTGAGAAAAAAATGTTCAGTCTGAATATTTGATTTCATGAGATTTTCCAATTTTTATTTTATTTCATTTCAAATTTCACCAAATTTAGATTATAAGTTCATTTAGATAACAAATAATCACGAAATTTCAAATGATCAATTTGGAATCATGATAATTCAATGTGATTCAACATTTAATCAAAATCACATGCAATAATTATGATAAATTTAAAGTTTACCATTTTGAATAATTCATATTGTTAATTAACTTGAAATCAGCTGATTATCAAAGGTAAAAAGTCAGAAAAAGTTTGAATAAAAACTCATAATATATTAATTATCTCCATGAATATCAGATGATGATTGTGATGATTAACTAAATTGTATCGTAATGATGAATGAAAAAGTCACATCTTTATCATACTATCATCGTAATTAAATTGAGATTTTTTTTTCACTTCAATCTACTAAATAGAATCAAAATAGAGTAAAAAATCATTAAGTTTCAATTCATTGCAATTCAGGTTATCATGAAACACCATGAAATTGTGATGAGTTTTTCTTGATTATCTCAACAAAAATCAAGCACAAGAGAAAATGAAACTTTTAATGATACAATTAATGGAAAATGATTAACTCTCATTGAAGGAAAACTTTAATCTGATTAATTGAGACACTTCTAGTTGATTAAAAATGATCAAACAATCAATAAATTTACTAAAAGTTTCACTATTTTTTCATGTTGATTGTTTGATAAAAATTGATTGAACCAATTTTAATTACTACTGATTGTTACGTTGATAGGTTTCTATACTCTTATAACCTGATTTAATTGATTGTTTTGTTTTTCTGGTTAGATGATTAGTTGATGATGAACAAGAAAAAAAACCGTTATGTTAAATTTTCTGGTTCCATTGTAATCAATGTGAGTCTGTACCAGAATTTTTTTTCATCCTTCTTCCTGATTCTTACCTTAACAATCAAAAGGAGTCTTTTTTTATTGTAACCAATTTAGCTAATGATTTAGCCTAATTAACCGGTAAATGTTTGATGTAAGAATGTTTATCTTTGCATTGATAATGATGGAGGAAAACATGATGATGAGAGAGACGATAAAGGTAAATGAACGCAATCAACTGAATGAAAGATTGAATTAGACTCATGGTGATATTCAGGATGGAGGAAGGAAAAAGTTCTGGGTTAATGTGAACAAAAAAAGATCCATATTAAATTAACATTGAAATCAAAGGACAATTTATGAATAATATCAATTTCTTTGTGATTGTTGAAACTTTTTCTTTGTAAACTTCAAGTTTCGAGGTGAAATAAACACTTTGAATACGATTTTTACATTGGAAACTCGAACCTTTCACTTTTCATATCTTCCTCTTCATCATCATCTCCAAATTCAGTGATGATAATGATGATGATGATGAGAGGTTAGGAAGATGCTCTTCTTTATCCCTTTTTCCATCATCCTTGTTAATGTATACAAAAGGTTATATTATTATTTGAATAAGTTGATGACAGTTTTATTGGAATCTTAAATTACGATTTAATTGTGTCTTTGAATCTTGTTTTGCATCACGTTGACATTTTCATCACTTGAAACAATTAAATTAACTATTGATTATCTTCTTCATTTATGAGATTTACTTTCTCATAATAATTAATGAGACTTTGAGATTAACTGTCAACATTAATTGTATACATTTTGATACAATTTATTGAACTGTCAAAATATTATTAAAACAAACAATTTAAATTTTGATTCATTTTGTTTGTTGATCAGTTTATTGTAATTTTTTTTCTTGGTTTTAATGTTTACATGGGAAAAGTTTACAATCAATTCAATGAGTTATTGTTATTTTTTTTGTGTATTGTTTGCAAAAAAGTTATCAACTAATGTATCCCATTAATCATTAATATTAAACTTTGATTGTTTATATTTGTTGTTACCAATTTTCTGACAAAAATAATACCATTTTCATGATAAAGTTCAGTTGGATAGAGTCATGATCTTCCTAAGTAATAGTGATTAAGATAATGGTAACTACAACATATCACAATTTGATTAACAGTAATGATAAACTATCAAAGTCTAGTCACATATTAAATAAATTATTTCCAATCATATGAATATTAATCAAAATATCGTTTAACCCGATCAAAAATTACACCATTTTAGTAATTGTTTCATAAGAAATTATTGAATTTCTTTGATTCATCATGACGATTCAGTTGGATAATCTTTGATTGTTGGTCTCTTATATCAGCTATTAAAGTGGTTTACAGTTAATTAACGGGAGACGATTGCAATTTAATACCTGTAAGAAGATTAGAAAATAAAGATTATCATTAAATTGTGTGTGTCAATTTTGATTGTTCACGTTGATTGTAAAATGAAGAGAGAAAAAGCAAAAAAAAAGTTAATTCATCAACAATTGATGATTGTTATTAACGTTTTTTTGCAAAGTAAAAAAGTTAAATTAGTTTTAAATTGTGTTGGGTAATTTACTTTCTGACAGTTGGGTTAACTTTGGTAAACGAGATTAAATATTATTGCTGGATAAATATTCTGGTTCCATCATCAAGAGTTAATTAACCAAGAGAATAGATTCTCATCAACAAAATTGTATTACTATTTGGTTAAGTTTTAAACTTAATCAATTCTTTCACTTGAAAGACACATGAAAACATCCTGAGCATCCATGATGATGATAAACCAAATTATTTCTTGAAACCATAATTCCCAAAATTTGGGAAATAAAAACTCAATTTTCCAGCAAAACCTCATCATATTAAACGACATAATCAGTAAAGTAGATTAATCAGTTAATTGTGTTATAATAGTAAGTAGCATGATGATGATGATGTTGATGATGTTGATAAAATTGTAATGTCAGGACTTGTTTTAATCAATTGATACTTGACTTTATGTGAAACAGTGTGTTCCCTGTGGTTAGTCTTGAAATCAAATGAATATCACACTTGATGATAGTTCAAAATTTCATTATCTGGGTGTTGGTTGAATTTGGGTGAAAATTTAATTCACTTGGAACATCCTTCTTTCAATCATCAGCTTATGAAAGTGGAAATATTGATTTAGTTTAATCAAAATCATCTTAACATGATTAGGTTGATGAATTTTTACAATTTTCTCCATTATTTTAGGTTCCAATCAAGTTCCATGTTTACAATAACTTATCCATGGGTAAAATTTTCTGTATATGGGATCAGTTATCCGATTATTTGTTGTGGACTGATTAGTTTCTTTTCTGGTCAGTATCATCATCTTCTAAGTAGAGAAAGAATTAGAGATTAAATTGATAGAAATTAAGTATAGCATGAACAGGTAAGACAAATAAGAAAAGGAAAAGTTGAGTGTAATCACTGAGAAAAAAAATCCAAATGCATGGAAGGAGAATTGTTATTTCAACTGAACAAGTTCTTCACCAGAATTGGGTTGTTTCTTTTCCTTATTCTTCTTATATCTCTCTCATGGTCTCTCGTTTTATCATTATAATTGAGAGATAATATTATGGAGAAAAAAATTAATGTGAAAAGATAGGAAAACATGTTGACAAAGGAACGTTGAAACAATCCAAGTTATTGAAGATTTAGAGTTAAGGTTGAAAATTAGTTACATGAAATCGTTAGAAGGTGGAAAATTTCATGTTCCAAATTGAGGTGGAAGAGATGGAGAAGGAAAAAAACACAGGAAGGAAGTAAATGGAAAGAATCATAAACTGGATTATTGTTCTAACATGGATATTCCGTTTCCTTCCCATGATGATAGAAAATAAAACATTTTTATCAGGAAGATGGTTCCATATATATGTATCAGAGAGTTTCCAGATCAGTTTCCCTCAGGGGTAATAAATTCTAGAGATAAATAAATGAGAAAGGAAAAAGGGGAAAAATCAATTTGAATCATTGAAATGATTTTACAGACAAAAAAAAAGTATCAACAATATCGTATTTATCATGTTTACCTTGACACACTAAGGTGATTTTGATGGAGATAGAATTGGATTTTTGGAAATAAATTGAGATGTGGTTGGGAGGATAAACAGAGAGATGAAAAATTCAAGGTGAGAGAGTAAATCATTGTGAGATATACTTACTCTTTGTTACCTTCATTGTTGATGGTTAATTACAATGTGTAAGAATTGAAGTACAATATGTTTACAGTGTGTTTTTTTTACAACAATGAAAACAATCAACAAAAGAGTATCTTCATTGTCCTAATTTCTTTTACTATTCTCATGGGTGGAAGAGGCAAATTGGTGAGTCCCTTTCGACCATGTTTATCACGCTAATCATCTGAATCTGGAGCACATGATAAGTACTTTTAGTAGAAGATCAAATGTATCTTTTTCCTTTTCATGATGAGTTTCTTTTCCTCCAGGTTGATGATCTGTTGGTTTTTAGACTGAGAGTTGAAATTCCATCATAAAGAAACAACTTTTCCTTTTTTTAATGTGGTGTATCAATGTTACTATTACAATACATGGAGAATTACCCTGTAGCCAAAAAGAAAAAAGAATAAAAAAAGAGTAGGTAGAAAATCGTTAATGGTTGATAAACAAATGGATTATTACTTTTGTCACTCTGTTTCTATGTTCCTAGTGATAATAGAATAGGTATAGTAATGTTTGAGTAATTTAAGTTCTCAAGAGGAAACTAGAAAAATTCTGTTCAAATTCAAATGAAACAGAGATTGGAACCAGGAGAGAGAGAGAGAGAGAAAAAAAAGAGAAAAATCAACGAAATGGAAAATAACAGCAAGAGAAAAAGAATATAAAAAAAATATTCTCTTCCTTTGTCTAGCCATGAGTACGAAAGATATTAGAAGAAAATAAGAGTTTAAAATTTAGAAAACAGCAAGAAATTTATGCCTGTTATTCTTACCGTAATTCGTTTTATTCCAAATTGATTAACGGTGACAATTTAGAAGAAGAGAGAAAAGAAAATATATTAAATGAAGACAATTGGGTGATCAGGTAAAGACACAAAAAGATGGACACTATGACCAATTCAAATATTGAGGGGAGGACAAGAAGAAGATGTAAGATGATAATGATGATGATTATGATAATAATGGGTAAAGATGATTCCAGGGAATAAGATGAATGCTAGAAGTTATAGAAAAAAAGAGAAAAAGAAAAAGAAATCAGAGAAAAGAGAATAGAACAAAAAAAAAGATAAAAAGAATAAGAATCTTTTATAGAAAAAGATAAATAAATATCTAAACAGACCATTAACTTACCTTTTGACTTTGACCATAACCTTTTTCCATACTGTTTGGCTTTCGCTTGTTCTTGGTCGTTAATTTAATTGTAATCCATTTTTCTTTAATTTTATTACTCACATGAAACTAGATTTTCATCCTGAGATTCAGTTGTTACGTGTAAATTATATACACAAACCATGTACATGGGTGTTGGTTTAATCTCTGTGATATTAACACAATAAATTAAACTAAATTCACTGTAAATGTTGTGTGAATAGGGAAGAGATAATAATGGATACGATTTGATTAACCTTTGGGTCAGTTTGCTTGTTCACTCAAATAATTGTACTGTTGATCTGGTAGAGTAATGGTCAACTTTGATTACGATGATCAACTTGTCCGCTAATTTTTGGTTAATAAACAAGAGACAAACAAATGTTAATGTTAACCCAATGGAGGAAGAAAACAAAATGAAACAAAAAAATTGTCAATCTCTTGACAACGAAACTTCAGTTAATCGGTACGATTTATTTTCTTTCATTGATTAATTAAAGAAAATTCTTCATGGAAAAAAAAAGAGTTTCAAATTTAATTAGAAATTAAGTTTACTTGTTTAATTTTAGAGAGAAAAAAAAATTAATTTAATTAGTCAACATTTTCGTTTTTAATTTCCCTCCTTTTTTTTATTCTCTCTCATTTTCTTTGTTTATGTTTCTATTTTTTTCTAGAAAAATTTGTTGTTAGAATTTAATTGTTGTTTACTTTTTCTTAATTAGTTGGATTAATTTCTGATTCTTAATTTTTCTATTAATTGTTGAGTGATGATTTTCCTGTTGTCGAAAAGATTCCCATTCAACGTTTACTTTTTGTTCAAATGAATTTATTGAATGTCAATCTCAGACTTTTTGATGTTCCATATTTTGATGTTTCTCTTGTCAATCAAAAATATTATATTGAATCTTTTTTTTTTCTCATCAAAATTGTTCAACTTTTCATGGAGATGATAATTGAACTTAGCAACAACTTACCCTGTGACTTGAAAAACTCTGAAATTGTCTCCATTGTTGAACAATGATTGTCCCTGTTGATGATGATGATGATGATGGTTGATATATACCATCAATGACATGGAACCTTAATTTAGTTGTGATTGTTTCTTTTTCTCATCGTCTAGAACTGTTACCTTTTTATTTCCAATGGTCGGTGGTTGTGTGTTTTACTCTTTGTCTAGGCTATTGTTTTATTCTGTCAATCACTGGGTTTCCCTTTTCTTTCTCTCTCCATCTTCGTCTCATTTAATGTTCTTTTCTGTCGTCTCATCCTCCCACTTGTTCCCCTTTCCTTATATATATTCTTCTCTTTGTTTCAACTTTAACCCATTTATTTCTATTATTTTTTTTTCTTTTATATTCTTGTCTACATTTAGGTTTCAACTTCAGTGATCCTGGGATTCATTGGAAGGAAAAGGAAAAGGAGAGTCACAATCTTCTGAAAAGTTGAACTCATTTTTTTCTTCTTTACATTCTCTCTTTGTGTGTGTGTGTGTTTCCTGTTTTCTTTACTGTGTTAACCCGTTAAATTGTCATCTGTATATATGATCGTTGTTTGTGTATGTGTTTCTCATTTAATGTCAATTTTGATGAATTGGTGAAAGTAACACGGAAACAGAAGCAAAAAAGTGAAACCATCTCCTTCCTCTCTGGTTCAATTGAAGTAATGCATTTAAATGGAATCTGATGAGAAAGGTTGAAAGTTTAAGAATTTGGACCAAAAGGCCATTGTGTTGTCATTGGAACCAGTGGAAAAGGTCACCCTTGGTTACCAGTGAATCGATAAAATCAATTTTTTTCATCATCATCATTTTGCTCATCATTGACAACAACAACAACAACAACAACAATAATAATCATCATCATCTTGACAACACCTTATACATTTCATCAATATCATCATTATCATTATCAACAATCAACAATCAGCACATTTACTGTGATCACTGCACCAACAATAATTATCAACATCTCACAAAGAATACAATTAAATCAAGATCATTGCAGAGCGCTAAGTACTCTCGTTACCTCAATTTTAACATAAAATTGGGGTGATGATGATGTACGCTCAATCCTTTAATCGAACTGGTGACCTTGATAATAGGGTAATTCTCAATGTTGGTGGAATACGTTTTGAAACTTATCGAACAACTTTACGTAAAATACCAGCAACAAGATTATCCCGATTAACCGAATCACTGGCCAATTATGATCCAATATTAAATGAATATTTCTTTGATCGACATCCTGGTGTTTTTGCTCAGATATTAAATTATTATCGAACAGGAAAACTTCATTATCCAACTAATGTTTGTGGACCACTTTTCGAGGAGGAACTTGAATTCTGGGGATTGGATGCAAATCAGGTGAGAGAAAAATTTGAATAACCTTTTCAACCTCATAGACGATCATATCCTAGAAAATTAAGTATTATAATCATTAACCTTACTCTCTAATTATCACCCTGAACATTTTCACCTTTCAGTATATTATCTTTTCTTAAAAGAAAAGAATATTGTTTTTGATGAAGTAAATAAAGAACCCAGAGAGATTGTTGATTGAGCTTTTCATGGTGGTGAACGTGTAGTATTCATGGAAAAGTATGTTGAATATTATCATTTAAAAAGAGTGAATGAAGAGGAATATTATATTGCTCGAACGATGGAATGAGAAAAGGGAAAAGACAAAAGAAGTGAATGGAATTTTCTAAGATAAAATAAGAATAGTTGATGAGATGTGATAGAATGATGGGAATAGGAGAGAAAGAGGCAAATGATGAGGAAGAAAAATGTTCAAGTGAGAAAGAGATAAAAATAATAGTACGAGAGGCGATTCTTGATAACATTTCATCATGGAAGATGATTAACTATGTTAGTGTCTATGTAATTTACCTTTTTTTTTCATTATCTTTAATATTTTTTTCTCTCTTTGGTTCGATTTTCTTTCCTTAGGTTGAACCTTGTTGTTGGATGACTTATACTGCTCACAGGGACACTCAACAAACTCTCGCCATCTTGGATAATCTTGATCTTGATGCAGATAAATTAAGTGAAGAAGAACTTGCAAGAAAATTCGGTTGGGAAGATGACTACCATAAAGGTATTGGTCAACATCTTACATTTATAGTGATGATGATGATGATAGAGAAGATTAAAAGTCAAAATGGAGGAAACAGATGAAAGAAATAAAAGATAAATTCAATAATATACATGAAGTAATATGATGGAAATGACCTCAACAATTTGACCATTTACCATGAATCTTTTTCCAATGTTAACCAGCTAACCAATTTGTTATGATGAAGATGAAAGATCAACATTTTCTAAAGCATTTTCATCCCAATGTCAATCCACAACCTCCACCTTTAAACCTTGAGACTTTTCCGTTGAGTTTTCCTAATACACCAAAGCCCCTGAAGCTTAAAAGTCTTGGATAAGAATCAACAGAAAACATTGAAGTAACAAGAAAGGACGAAAGGAAAAAAAAATTGAGTAAAAAAAATCAATAAGGAAACATTCAGATTGACATTGAAGCTCATTTAAGTGTAAACAAATATTTGATCAAGTTGTTGAATCAAGAAAATGATTCTCTTTCCTTTTCCTCTTTCAGTTTCATTTTTCATTCTCAGTGTTCAACTGACCTAAATATCGAAAAGTTTTCCTTTCCCATTTCCACCTTAACTCCCTGTTTCCAAATCTACTTTCAGAACTTTTAACAAAGAAAAGGAAAAAAACAATATCCCCTGTTTACATTTAATCTTGAGGAACCAGATCATGAACTTGACATTTGCCTCCATGATGAAATTCAATTAATCCGATTGTTTCCTTTTTCAACTTTGGCCCCTTTTTATCAATACCACCACACACTCTCCATGTAACTTACTCAATCACATTTCCATGACCAAGACTATCACTCAGTAGATTAGAGTGTGAATAATTTTATTATTAACTCTAATTGCTATTGATTAGCCTTATGAACCATTTTTTTCCGTTAGTCTCGATTATTATATAACATTAATGATCATGATTATAAATATAATAATCTTTTGTTTCTCTGCTATGTAATAATATCACTCCCTGTATAGTTAATGTTTAATCAATTCCAGTTCCATGGGAAATCCTGTGTCTTCATCGATTTAATCATGATAATCAACAGAAATTTCATCATGTATATTATTAACTATCTCAATGTTTAATTTATCTTTAAATATTGTCTGGATTAATTCAATTTGTATCCAAATATTTCATTCATTTGTATGAGTATCAGAAATTTAATCAACTCTGTTTAATTGTATCAATTGAAAATTGATTGTTAAGTTCAGGTTAGAGACTCAAAACTAAATTAAGGCTAATTTAGCTCTAACTGTAGACTAATTGTTGATAATAATTATTAATTGATTTCATCCTCATCATCTATTATCTCAAGCAATTTAATAGTAACGATGATTATCTTTGTTTCAATTCAGTTAATTTATTAATTTTTTTTCCTCCGCCAAGTTTAATGATAACTATTCACTCATCATCTTAATCATCATTTTCAACTACAAACAATTTAATAGACAATTTAAAATACTTTATATTGGTGAATTAACTCATTATTAGGGTGATAATTTTTAATTGTAAACCATTTGAACTCATAATTACTTTGATTTACTTGGTTATCCTTTCCAACTCATATTATAAATGGTATCATTAATGTAACAATTTAATTATGATTATCAATCATCATCATTACCCTGACTCTTAGGTTAACATTATCACTTTCAAAAGTTCTTGATCATTGTTCATTAATTACTATTTATCAACTGAATATAATTATGAATACAATTAACAGTAGATTTTATTTGATGGCCATGATCACATTAATTGTAATCATTTGCCTGAAATCTCATATGACGTTAAACGAACTCATATCAATCATTATCATATAAATTGTTTAATCTTCTCATTGATTAACCAACTTTTCAAATACTAATCACTTTTATCATCTTATTATCTCAACAATTAAAGGTAATTTATCATGTTGGCAAAAACTTAAACCTAAATTGTGGCTTCTATTTGACGAGCCTTACTCATCTCATGCTGCAAAAGTAAGTCCATTAATCAACCCACTCTCACACTGACCCACCTCTGAACAGAGTGACCACTCACCTGATTGAAAACAATTAGAGACAATTAGTGAAACTGATCAGAATTGATAAGCTTAACTGAAATCAATCACTTTAGTATCAATAAAATGAGTAGTAACAATTTTGAGCTTGATTGTAATACAAAATCAATTGAGTTGAATTTGAATTTACCTTCAGTAATAACAATCAGTTATTTATGAATTTCAATATTAAATTGTTAAGGTTAATGTTGATCAATTGTTGATCACTTGAAATCTTAAAGTGATTTAAATAATTTACAACACGGATATACATGGTAATCATAATCGTAATGATCTAGATGATGAAATTGATTCTGAAATAGTTCTGGAATAGTTTGAGACAAACATACATATAAATCCACTGTAATCAGGTAATAGTACAAACAAAGTCCTTTATCATCATGAATTACAAGGGTATTCATGAAGATAGAAATTGTTTTTTTTTCTGTTGTGTTCAAGTTGAACATTTGAAAAGCAAATTCAGTTATAAACATTAACCAAATACTCAAACAGAAAAATTATTATCATGATACTTTCAGGATACACCAATGAACAAGATAAACAATTGTTTACATAATTCAAATGCATACCCTCCTTGTAGGGTATTAATATACATACAATTTGAGTAAATAGAGAGAGAGATATAATAACTAATAGGATTTTTGTTGTGTCTCTGAATCTTTTTTTTCTTGCAGTTATCATGATGAGATTCTGAATAAAATGAATTCTTAATTGCTGTTAAAACTTTTCTATTGATTCATTCAACATTTTCTATAGTTTATTTAAAGTAACTAAGTTATATTATATACGATTGGTGGTCAGTTTTGAAATTCTTAGTTAACCTTGAAAAGTAGATAAGGTCAACATGATATTAGATTTTTATTGAATATTTCATTCCAGTAGTACAGTTTGTCCATCTCGATTGACCATTGGTTGAAAGATATTGATGATTATGTATCATCATGGGAATTTATATGAAATATAAGTCAGAATTTTGTTTTTTTTTTCATGATTTATTCAGATGACCAACATGATATGATGATGATTATCATCTTGAATTATGAAATTTGAATGAAAATGTGCATAACATGAATTCTGAATTAGTATCGGTATCAAGTTAACACTTAGAACTGATTCAATGAAGGTGATGATTTCAAATATGGTGAAAAGTTATCATGATGATGATCAAATGAATCAGAATTATCGGTGACAGTTTCTCATTCCCATGAATAATATATTTCCATACATGTGATATATTCCTATGAAAATTTCTCTCCCTTTTCTCAAAAGTTCATCTTTCTCTTTTCATGTAAACTTTTCAAACAGAATTCACAATTCATCCGAGTGAGTTTATAAGTGTCTCCATGATACTTTTCATGATAATCATATTCAGTAGTTGATATAATATCTATATAAAGCCTATTGACTTGATTGTGAGAATCAGTCAACTGTTTTGATCCATCAGATTAGTGTGACAATCCAAGATTATCAGTTAATTCTTGTTTTCCTTTCTTTAGTTGAGTAAAAATATATCACCAGAATCATCATGTAATAGTCTCAGTTTTACTCGGTAAATTTATCCTCGACTTTCATTCGTATTCATGAACAACCTTCATCACCCTGACAGTGAATTCCAAGTGTTTTTTTCCTCTCTTTCTCCATCCGTGTTGAGAACAAAATTTTGCATGATAATGATAATTCTCAGTCTAAGTATGACTATCAATGAATAAATAGAAGAAGGAGAAAAAAAATTCTGTTACTCATTGTTCATGATACAATTGACAGCTCATGGGAATTGATAGATAGACAGTTGAACACTTTCATGATACATCATCACCCACCTTTTAAATTAAACCTCAGGAAAAAAGGTCAAGATCTTGATAAATCTTCAGATTCACTTTGTCAATTCTTGTATGAAGATTAAGCTCAATGAAAAGAAATCATGTTGAAAATTTGAACCAGAATTTTCTCCTTCATTTCATCTATCATGGTCTGGTCAAAATTCTGAATTTCCCTGAGTATTATCCCCATTTTCAGATTTTGATATTTTACTTTACAGAATCTCCATAGTAATCATATTTTACTCAGTTATTTGATATCATTTCATGATATTTTCATGATTGACAGAATCCAAGCTAATCTCAATCTATTTCTACCTTTTCATCCTTATGGCCATCGGTCATCTTAATCTTAATATCACTCAACTCTCTCTCTTTTTGATTTAGTTTCTAAATTGTAGCGATTTAAATAATGCAAATAGTATTATCGATATTCAATTCCTATGTGAATTCAGTAATACTTTAATTGATTACAATAAGAGTAATAATCTTAATTGTTGAACCTTAGCTTCATTAACCATGTAATTGAAAAACTGACTAATTAATCAGTGTAATTGTTGAATATTATCTACAGTGAACACGCACAGATTAATTAATCAATCAAAATTTAACCTAACAACTAAATTAATTGATTAACTTTTCATTTCCTTAGTTTACATATCCTCATGTCTATTCAATTAACATTTGTAATCTAATTATTTCTTATTTTCATATTTTCATCCAACTTCTCACATTACCTGAATAATTGAAATTCATTCACCATTGTAATCAACTTATAACAAACTTGTAATTTGGTTGATCATCATCATCATCATCAAAATAACCGCTTGGCAATCAATCAATCAATCAAATCAACGGTGCATTCATCTTGATACCAAAACATTGTTTCAATTGATTTAACCTGATTATCAACAATTAAAAGGTTACTGCTGTGATATCCGTTTTCTTCATTTGTGTTTCAATATTAACTTGATCTTAAATCTTGGTTGTAAAGTTAATCCGATCATTTTCAATTTTCTTCATAACGATTTGATTGATTTCGATATTTTTTTTCCTTTGATTGATTTTCTCAGGTCGCACCCTGTAAATGGCATTTTATTTGTGATATGATAAACATAATCGACGCGGTGGCGACATTGTCCTTCTATTCGGACATGTTACTCCAAAGATTAGCCCATGGAATTGAGAATGCTGATATTCTTGATTTTTTCAGCATCATTCGTATATTGCGATTGTTTAAATTAACTCGACACTCTCGTGGCCTAAAGATTCTTGTACATACGTTTAAAGCGAGTGCTAAGGAATTATTTTTACTTGTATTCTTCCTGGTATTGGGTATTGTTATCTTTGCCTCGCTTGTTTATTACGCTGAGAGATTACAAACAAATCCTCATAATGATTTTAAAAGTATACCGGAAGGCCTTTGGTGGGCCATTGTAACAATGACCACCGTTGGTTATGGTGACATGGTGCCCAGAACTTATGCTGGTATGATGATTGGTGCTCTTTGTGCAGTTGCCGGTGTACTTACAATTGCTCTTCCGGTTCCTGTTATTGTCTCCAATTTTACCATGTTCTATTCACATACTCAGGCAAGGGAAAAGTTGCCCCGACAACGGAGGCGAGTTTGTGCCTCACCATTGGACGGAAATGGTTCAGGTACTCCGGTCAATTCTGGGCCACAAGGAGGTGGATTCGGTCATCCTGCTGGAAGTATGGTTGGGTCAACCACGAGGCGTTTAAATGCTATCAAATATCATGGAATTGATACTTTGGAAATAAATTTAGGTAAAAAAAATTCGATATTTTTGTTTCGAGATTAACTTGATTTGAAAACTATTATTTTCTTGTCATTTCAAATGAGAATAAATCTCCCCCTTTTCTTCAAGATGATTCTTAATATCAAATATCAGATGAATTCTGAATTTTCATGGTGAATTTATCTTTTGTATTGATTTAAAATCTTCTATTCTTTACCTTTATATTTATCGTCAGTTCAATTGTTTACCTGATTGAACAAAAGAAAACAACAAGATACATAATTATAATAGAAAAGCGGATGAATTGATTTCTCAATCATAATCTAAACAATCAAGAATCTCAATCAAGCGAAAGTTTAAATCAATCATCATTTTAATCGTGAATATTGATTGTTAAATCATCAATGGTTCAATGAAGTTGATCATTTGTTTTGTAATTCAAGAAATTGAAATTTCCTTTAACCATGAAACAAATTCACCCAAGATAATCAACTAATTGTATAGAATCAAAATCAAAGTAAACAATTGAATTGAAGAGTAGAAATTTTTTCTCTCATATATTAACAAGTTGATCGTAATTTCAATCAATTAATTAAATGATAATCTATTGAAAACCTTCAGTTAATTAATCAACAGCCATTTAAAAATTGGTGTAGAAATGTTTCCAAATATTATCATGGTCATTGATTTAATCCAATTGATTCATTATGATGATCACAGTCTCTAGTATGTCAATTAAATAAATTAATGACCAGAGGTCAGTATTAGTAGTTAAGTGGACATACTTAACTTATGAATGAAAAGACAGGGACAAAAACCTTATCCTTATAAAAGGATAAATAACAAAAAGGTCAGAAAGTTGTAATAACAATTATCGAGTAAATAAACATTGTTACGATTCATTAAATGACTCATATTGAATTTGTATTATCATCATGATGAAGATGATGGGTGTGGGTGAATCTACATCTCATTTAACATGATATATTTCACCAAACAAAAGATGAACAATATTGATGAAAACAATGAACAGTAACATGAACATAACGATAATGATAAAACTTGAAGCTTATAAATAGATATTGAATAATTTTCATACAAATTGTTCATTCCGAGTATGAATTATGTGATCAGTGAATTTCATGGCAAACAAATGTTCAAGTTTCATCATCAATATTACTATTGAAATTATCATTCGCAATTGTATCATATTCATGATGATAAATATGAATAGGAAAATACTATATAAACAAATGAATGAATTTCCAATATTACAATTTGGTTTTTCATTTCTCTCCAGTTATTCAAATGAACAATTATATTGATTTACTTTTTTTTCGATTGAATTTAATTTTTAATTGTGTTAAATTGATTAATTTTCTGTTGTAATTAATATATTCTCTATATTCTCTTATTGATTACAGGTAATAAGAAAACTGTACAGAAAACCGGAACTTTGAAAAATTCCGTCCCAAGTGCTGATCTATTGGTAACTGCATCGGTGTCGAAAAGTGGTTCAGCAAATAATATACGAACAACTTTAATACCAAAGGTGCCTGATAATAATAACGATAATAATAATAATGGTTCTAATAGTAATAATAATAATAATAATAAGGATAAATTGTCCAAGTTAACGGTTTCTAATCATAATAATAATGGTTCATCATCGGGATTGATTAATAATAAGAAATTGGATAATCATTTGGAAGCGAAAGCAAGTACGGGTAAAAGGGACTCACTTCCATCCAGTGTTGTTGTTGTGGGTGTTGTTGAAATTGGGACTGGTCAAGAGGTAGAAGGTCAGAATGATGCTGATGGATTGAAGGTTGATCGGGTTCAATGAAAGCATAACAGTGATCACCAAATCTACTATTGTGATCATCAATGGTCAACGAATCAATTGGATTGGAGGTTGAACATGTTGGTACAATGTTACAATTTTCCGAGATAAATTGTGGTGAACTAATTGTTAAATATAAATAAGACAATTTGTATAATATAAAAAAAAATCAAATGATTAAGGGATTGAAAAATTAATTGTTTGTATCACAACATTGAAAAAAAAATATCTAAAACACTGATTGAATTGAATAAAGAAAAAGACTTACCTTGAATCATTTGGAAGTCCATTTTCATTCTGGTCAGTATTGGCTCTTCTAATGGTCATTCGTTGTAAATATTTACGCTTTCTTTCAGCTTTACGTTGACGAGCTTCCAATGGACTGTAATAATAACCTTGGATGATTAAATTGAAAAGAAAATTGATTAAAAATTTAAGAGTAATCAGAGTATTAGGAATATGATGCAATAGAGAATTGAGTAAACATAAGAAGTTAATTAGATCCAAATGTAAACACAAAAGGATTTAATGAGTTAGTGTGAGTTTGGTCAATCGGTGACCGAATGGATTAACCAGGATAATAGAGGATTAGTTTAAATTGTGAATGAAATAATTACCTGGATATTTTTTCATGTGATCTGCATGAGCTTCGTTGGCTAATTGGTGATAAACTTCTTTATCATCTGCGCCCATTTTTCGCCAATTATCACCCAATATTTTACTTATCTGTTTGTTGGTTAAATTTGGATTATCTTGAGCGATTTGCCTTCGATTTTTTTTACCATATAACATGAAAGCATTTGGAGGTCGGGGAATCCGTCGTTCTTCAAGTTCCTTCATGGTTAAGTAACAAGATCAAGAGAACCAAAAGAAAACACTGAGAATAAGATGACAGAAAAAAAATTCTAAATTAATCAACTAAGCGAAATGATGAAACACAAGAGAAAATGGAAATTTGAATGATGAAAACACTTAGTGTTTGTATTGTCACGAAAGATTAAAGTTAATTAAGCAAAAACAAATGATGAAATCGGCAGAAAACCAAAGGTACCACCAGTTGAATGTAAAGTGTAAGTATCAACCCTTTTTTGTTGACAAGTTAATTAACTGATTATAATTAAAACCATCCCACCAACGGACAAATATGTTTGTTAAACCATCTTCATATTGTTGCGGATTCGGTAAATAGCAAGACAAGTTAACATTTTAATTAAAATCCCTGAAGATTTGTTTTAATTTAACTCGATCAGTTTTTTGTTTCTTCTTCAAATTCAACTTGATCATTCGTGAATTTTAGTACACATAGTGAAATAAGGGAATGATAATCCACTTGATTCGAATTTGGCTCAAGTACCGTCGAGTCACCAAGTACAAGCGACTCTATGAAAGGGCCAAAAGACGCAATGCCTTTGGTGGTGGCAAGAATTCGCGATTTTATAGATATGGTCGTTTTCTATCTAAACTGTTCGATATTCCCCTTTTCCGTTGCGAATGTATTAGAAGATTATGCAAATTTGCAAAACCGTGGTCACTCATCGGGAATCAGTTCGATTGTTATTTTTCATCATTGGTTTACTTTTCTCTTGGTTTTTGTTTATCATCTCTTACAATTTTGATTCAAGCTCGAAAATTGTTCTCATCCTGAAGAGTATTAGTCTCGTCGGTATTACCAGTTTAAGTATGGCCTTTTCTCTTTACTTGCGAACTATAGTTTGTTTATTGTTACCCATCGTGTTGACATCGAAAGGTCGTTATGTCATCTTTTTCCTCATAATAAACATCTTAATAAACGGTCCCGTGTTGAATACGAGGGAAAATTTATCCAAAAATTGGAAAGCCATTAAATGTATTGCCAAAAGTTTAGCTCGTCAAGCGGTCAGGTTGATTAAAGAGAATCCGGTTATTAAATTTTTGATAAGCGTTGCTAAGCGAATGAATCAACTATTCAGAGAGGTTGAAAAATCGATAAAAAGAACTATCAAATGGATTAAGGATCTCATTGATTCGATAAATGAGATTTTTTACATTATGGCTACAGTAATGAGGATAATTGGTGAAACTCTGATGTTTTTATTTAAATGGATGGACTGGAAATGTCATGACGCGGTTGATGGAATTGTCGCAACTTGCGTTTTTTATCTCAGTTGGTTCGGCCATCTTTGTCATGTAAGTCCTTTGTAAACAATTAATCCATTTAATCGTCAATTGATCAACTGAATATCAACAGGTATTAAGACCGGTTTGCTGGCTACATACTTTTGTCGTAGTAGTGCTGGAACCGACGCGGCAATTTTTCGGCCAGATTTACCATGAAATTTTTGAATATGCGATAAAGAAACTCAGTCAATATTTGACAAACGCTTGGGAAATTTTGCAAGAGAAACTTGAAAGCATGTTTTCCCCCGGAATTAAGCTAAAGGATGATTTACATGATACTAGCGAAGAATCTGGTAATGTGACTGCTGGTTTTCGTGACATCGCTTCCACACTGGATGATAGATTATCAATCTTCATGAAATTTCTTATCGTATTTACTCCGTTGAATTATTTACTTGTATTTTTGTGTATACTTCGAGCTTGGTCGTATTTGAAACGTTTCCAGCTTTGGGATTCGTTTGATAATGTTTATATCACTTCGGATATTCAGAAAATTGATTGGCAACGAGCGATATCTGGTAAACAAACTATCCTTCCATTGAGCTTCAAAATGGGTAAACATTATATTTCGCCTTGGTCTCTCACCATGACATCGGATGAATTGAGAAAATTACAGAATAGTTTGATCATTTACACAGTCTTTTGTGGAATTATCGTTTTCTTTTTGTTGTTAGAATATCTTATCTTTATACCAATAGATCAAATGAGAAAATTTTCCATTCATTCTGGAACTGACTTCGCCATACCAGGTATTAAGATTTATCCTAAGCCAGGTGAGGAAATTAATTTATTTTCGTAGTAGATCAAAATTGTTTAATCACCTTTACGCATTTTTATCTTAGAATCAACGCCAGTCGCTTCCATGGTGAAGTCCATTCCCATAGTGGATGACGAACCGTTTGAAAATTTCACATTAGCTGCTTGTACTCCGGATCCAATTGTTCCTGATTCTACTGCCTATGAGAAGATTTCATATCTCTTGTTTTTAGCATTTTTAGCTATAACTTGTGAAGCTTATGCTTTACGATTTCGCTTTATGATCGCTGGTTTCATGTATCCAGCAAGAAAATTTGCTCGAGCTGCTTGGCTGTACAACAGAATATTGTCATCTATGCCCGCTGCCAAAGTTGAAAATCGCAGTAAGATACGATCCAAGGTAAGAGGCAATTCAGAGATTGGCAAAACGTCCAGAATCAAGCGTTGGATGTACGCGAATCCATGTACAGCTAAAATTTACGATAAATTGGTGGGTAAAGGTAAAATTTGTATCAGCTGCGGTGTTTCAGGTGAAGCGGACGATACTGAACACTTTACCAGGTGTATTAATCGACATTGTGTAGCTTTTTACTGTTTAAAATGTTTTGATGAAGTGGATAGAGTCTGTCCAGTTTGTGAAACAGTAGCACCAAGTCCAGAAGAATATGCAATTGATACTGAGATTGGATCAGACGATGATGATTTAGATATTGATGATTTTAGATACTATTATGTTGACGATTGGAATCCAGAATCGAATGAGGATACATCAAGAGAACCAAAAATTGATTATAAAAACCTTGAAAGCTTAAAGAAAGGTCGTCCAAAAGATTATTCAAAATATCTGAGAAAAAGGCAAGTGGAAGATGGTCCAGTTGATTCTGATGCTTCAACGAAATCTGAAAAAGAGAAAAAGACTAAAAATAGTAAACAAACTAACCAAAAGCCCAAATAAACCACAAAATAAACCAAATGCTTTACGAATACTATTGAACTAATTAAAGAGAAAAAATAAAGAAATTGACAAATTAATCAGTCAAAATGTTGCGAAAATAAAAAGTAAACAAAAAATGTTCCCAACTGACAGCAGAAAACGCGGTAAACTTTTCGGTAGAATTTTTCTCATTCAAATGAGCCGCAGGTCGAATTTGATTGGCCGATTAAATTTGTTCTTTTCCACCCATTGGCTGGTTCAATGTTCTCTCAGTGGCGACATCTGCTGAAGACTTTCGACTGGTGTGTGACAAAAGCTCTTCAACTGAGTAACTATCAATCAATTTCTCCACCAAAATATTATCATTTCTTTGTCTTTAATCACAATTAAATTGTTTTCTAATTTTAATTAGTTGTGACTTTTCCTAATTGTTCTTCTGTTGATCACTTTTACTAATTAAAATGGAGCTTGATAAGGAAGAGGTTTTAAACGAATTGATGAGTAAGTAGATTTCTTTTTGTTACTGTCTTGCTTTTTTACTCTCCTCTTTCTTGTTCTCTTTCTTTTTCCTCCCTTTTCTCTCTATTGAAAGAAAGAAACCTTGCCTTTTTACTTAATTAGATTTTCTGGTTAATTTTGTTTAATTGTTTTATTATTATCTTGGTGTTTCCATTTATTTTCTTCACTTTTTTTCTCTTTCATCCTTAATATCCAATAAGGTTACCTTGTTTAGATGAGGGTTTCGGCTGTTCATGTTTGTCTTTATCTCATATTGTTTCTGTTAAGTGTTGCACTGTTGTCAAAATTTGATCGGTTACATGATCAGTGATCCTGTTTTTTACATTTCCCTCTGTTTATTTGTATTTTGTTTAATTAAATTTCATTTTTGTTTCCTCTCATTTAGATTTTGAAAAAAACTATGGACGTGACTGCGAAAGTGGTTTACCTGATTGTCTGGAAAGATTCCTGATCAATATTGCTAAATCCGGTGACACAATGTAAGCATGAGTTTAAGTGGATTAATCTAGATCTTGTCGTATTTACTTTAATCTTTTCTTCTTCTTCCCTCTTTTTTTCTCTCATTATCTTATTTTGATTCTGTTTATAGTTATCCTTGGAATAAGATTAAACCTGTGATTTTGAAGAAAATTGAGCTCGTGGTCAATGAGTTTAATACCAAATATCCTTATGAAAACAACCCGGTTCTACCTAATGTTAAATCATTCAATTTTCAAGAGATGAAAGATGAAATAATTGAGAAATTTGATTACTTTTATGGAGCACCATTTACCATTCAAAGGATTTGTGAGCTTCTTACCGATCCATCTAAATATTATAAAAGATCCGACAAATTTATGAGAGGTCTAGAGAAAAATGTTCGTGTTATATCAACAGTTGAAGCAAGAAGAGCAGATATTGAAAATGAGCCCAAATGCTTTCAAAGAGATTTTTATCGCAGTTCTTCACCTTTACCTTCTTCATCTTCCTCCAATATTCTCTCATCTTCACCTTCATCGTCATCTTCATCAACCTCATCTTCGCCATTGTCTTCTGCTTTCATGAATGGATTAAACGACAAAAACGAACCTACATCACCCGGGTTGTCTATTTCCAGTCGATTATCACAATCCTGTTCTCCTCTTCAAGATCAAGGACCATTGCCCAATTCTCCCGCTCCCTTACAACAGCTCGATAGTTTTACCACTGTTTTCGCTTCACCTCCATCCACCCCACTTGCTGTTGTATCCGATATTCATCCTTATGATGGAGGTTCACCATCATCGTCTAGTTCATCTTCATCTGAATCCTCACCTCAACCTTCATCATCATCTTCACCTCCCCCAAGTTTAGCTCATGATGAAAATGAGCTCAATCAATCAGTCGATACCGATTTTGAAGATAACAAAGATAAAGACGATGACTCTAACGGAAGCAAATCCGAAGATTCGAACGAGCCTACAAAACTTGCCGAAGATAAAACCAATGTAGTGGAACAAGGTGAACCAATGGATCAAACTGATGGAGCTCAGGAGAAATCAGAAAAAGATTCAATCAAATTAGATACCCCGAGCTACAAGTTTACACCATTTAAACCATTTAGCAGTATGGATTCCCCTAATGATGTTACACCTAAATCACCCAGATTTCAACCATTTAGCAGTATGGATTCCCCTATTGATGCTACCACTAACGAAGGGAAGGAGAAATCAGAAAAAGATTCAATCAAATTAGATACCCGCGCTACATTTTTACACCATTTAAACCATTTAGCAGTATGGATTCCCCTAATGATGTTACCACTAACGAAGGGAAGGAGGCAATCGTCGAGCAATGTTCCGTGAAGGAATCTAACAGCAAAGAAGAAAATACTTCAGAAATTACTGAATCTACTTCAAGCCTTAGTGAAAGTTCATCGGAAAAGAATCAAGAAGATATTAAAGAATCGCCTTCAATCATAGATGATCAAACCTTAGATGAATCAATTGAATCTAAAGCATCTCAACAGATTGTCGAACCTGTTGAGACCTGCCAAAGTTCTGTTGTTGCATCAACAGACTCATCTCAATCATCTGGTCAAAAAGAGGAAACTGATGGAGGAGATGATATCAAATGTGGTGGAGACTCTTTAAAAGAAAACAATGATTCAATTAAGATAGAATCAATTAATAGCTTAAATACTTCAGTTGAAGAAAATTTGACTCAAGATAAAGAAGACCAAGAATCTAATCAAGAACAACCAACAAGTTCAGGATCATCAACAGTTTCTGAAGAGGAAACAGCCGACAACAGTGTAACCACAAGCAATCAACAATCCAACATTGACGAAAAGCCTGAATCTCATTAATTAGCCCATTTATTAATCCATTTGAAAGAAACAAAATCTATATATACATTGACAAGAAAAACAATACACAATTTAGAAACAGATATACATTCACTCTTATTAGATTGATTTTCCATCGCAAAAACTAAATAAACATC
The DNA here is from genome assembly GCF_014898815.1 of Panonychus citri. NCBI lineage: Eukaryota > Metazoa > Arthropoda > Arachnida > Trombidiformes > Tetranychidae > Panonychus > Panonychus citri. The sequence continues at coordinate 620,114 of NW_026515540.1, forward strand.
GTGATAACTTGTGGAACCAAAAAAGTACAGTTTATTTACGCGATCAAAACCGAAACAGCATAAAAGTGCTACTATAACTGGGAAAATTTTGTATTTTATTTAACAAGCATAATTTTTAATTTCTATTCTAATTATCTAGTTAGATAAACCAAGAAATCGATGACAATCAGCAATTGAGACACAATCTCCAGCACAGCAAATGTAACCATCCCCACAGGGAGTTCCCTCAGGAAGGGCCAGTGTTGTCCATTGGAACCACTTTAGTCTACAAACTATTGATCGACAAGATTCGTGCGCCACAAACTGAGCATTAATACTTTTCCCTATTCTACAAATATCTTGGTTCGTGAAAACTTGACCTGGTAATTCAGTGGGCATATCGAATTGTGTTAATTGTTCACCTTTTCTATTAGTTCGAGTGACACAATCTCGTGTGTTACTATTTTCACCGAAACGAAAAGAAAACAATTTTTTCAATTATCCGATTCGATCAGAGTGTTAGTCTATCATTTAATACTTTACCTGCTCGTGAGTCTTTCGCGAAACATTGTCAATGTACATGGTGACCAGTAGGTTTTTTCATTACTCACTACAGAGGACATTATTGATTGAGCATCGTCACAATCTTAAATTTAGAGCAATTAAGTAAAAATTGATAACAATCAAAGAAATAAAGTCAAATCATTTGGAGTAAATCTTAATTGGAAAGAATCACAAAATGATCTGAATAAAAACTAAACTCACCATTACTAATAGCGTCATGCAAGGCTCCAAAACTTTGATGATTTAGAAATAATCAAAAAAGAATAGATTAAATTAATTGTTCTCAACTAAATGATTGACACTTTACCTGTGGCCCACTTCATGAATCAAAACCCACCAATCATCAAAACTGGTCATTTCTATGAGCGCAGCTCCAGTACACACAATATTCACAATGGCAACACCTAAAATCATAATTAATTAATCAGAATCAAATTAGATTATTGTTCATATCTCATTTTCATCTAATTTACCTAAAACATCAGTTCGACGGCGATCAGTATCTGACTTTGATTTTGTGGCGAAATTGAGTCTTTACAAAAAAAATTAAGAATTAACTTAAATTAACGACGAGCAATCAACTAATTACCCAGTTAAAAATAATGAATAACTCCAATCGTAGATTGATAAATTTCGGGATCTGGTTGAATAACTCCTAACCCTTGCGAGGGCCATATTTGCGTTTAATTGTCCACCAAGTGATTCCCAAAAACTTAGCATTACTTCATAATAAACTACCCGGAAATTAAGTTTTGCAAACAAATCAGATTTAATTGCTGGCTCGTTGAATCGTAGGTCAATCGTTCTAAGGGCATATCGTAAAAATTTGATCTCGTCAATTCCCGTTGAATTTAATCGGTCAATAAAAGTTTGGTCAACAAAAACAGCTAAATCTAAAGTCGCTTCACTTAATTGTGATAAAGGAGAATCGCTTGTTGATTCGATTTGGGCACAATTAGTGATTGATGACAAGATAAAAATTAGTATCAATTTCATTTGATGAAAGAAACGGTTAACATGACAATTAGATAATGATGAAAATTTTTTTTAGGATAATTTAAAAATGACAGTCAAGTGGTTGTTTTGGTTTTATGATTAATGTTTAAATTGTTGTACAGTAAAGTATTAATTGTTTACTTAATTACGATTGAAAAGAGAGAGAGAGAGATTGGTCAATGATTTAGGATATTTACAAAAGAATCAAAGATTTTTTGATTGGAAATTGCCACTAATTGTAATCAAAGTAATCCTTGTCTCTTTAAATCTTCGTAAGTCTTTTTGGTGACAACTCTTCCTTCAGAGTCTTCATATTCCTCCTCTGTTGATGTTTGAAATTTTTCCTTTTGTTTTTCATCTTTCAATTTGTGCCACAATTTAAGCGCATCTTCAATTTGAGTTACGTTGGCAAAATGCGCCGTGTTGGGTATTCCAAGACATCTCATCCCGTGGGCATGTCGCCATTCAGCGAAATGTAATTGAAATGCTTTTGGTCCTTTGTAAGTCGCATTACCACAAATCTCACAGGTAAATGTTATATTTAGTCCATGTAACTTGTAGAGCCAATAAGGTATTGGTTTACCATCCCAACCAAGAGGAACATTTTTTGGATTATAAATAACCTCGGAATCTGGTTCGTCTTCTGATTCGGTATCGGAATCATCTTCATCGGAGGCCTCACGCTCACCTACAGTTCGAGCTTGTTTACGTTGGACATTCTCTTTGGTTGCATGACGTTGTTCTGATAAAATCTCTGAGAAATTGTAGATCTGTGCTTCCAGAAATGCGATCCCCTTTCGCTTTTCCATTTCCACATTTTTACGAACTTTTCCAGGTTTTCCTTTAGCAAATAGATTTGGATCCAATTCGTCCATCGTTTTACCTTTTGTTGACCATAGACGATTGGCACGTTCTTCTAATGTTCTAGAGATACAAAGAAACATACATTAGATTAGACATTAATTATGTTGATGTCTAACTAGACGAGAAAGTATATTTACCCTCCACATTTGAGGTTTAAGGCCATCAAAGCGGTTTTAAGACGGTCGAGTCCAAGTGATGCAAGTTCTGCTGCCGATGAGAAAGCTGAAAGATCTAATTGTGCTCCTGATCGAGTTAAAGCACTGCTTGTTTCTTTCTAGAGAGAGAGGGAAATTTAACAACATTGGTGATTAGTAACTTAAGATTAGTTGACATTTGATATCTGGTGATTTGATTCAATTAGTAATTAGCAAAAACAACTCACAGGCCAACCAGGAAAATTACCGGATTCCCATTGTTTCTCAAATTCCACTGATATTTGTTTAACTTGATCTTCGAGGTCTAATAAAGGTTTAACTCTTGAACAATAATCCATGAGATAATCTAGAAGAGATTCTAGATACTGTTTGTACTCGGTAGTCATCTTTCGGTCTTTAGGTATATCAAAAAGATTATCAAATTGACTAAGATACTTGAGATAATTAATTTTCTCAATCCCTTTAAGGTTACGATATTTAAGAAAACAATCATTTAGATCAAGAAACTTCCCATATCCTTCCTCAGCCGTAAAATCAACCAGATCACCACCAGTCTCTCGCTCTTTCAGAAAATCATCAAATTCAAGAGACATTGGACGAATAGATTCATTTGGACTCTTTTTATAAAACTCTTTGATTGTCCTTAAACGCCCATAAAACTCAGAAAACTCATTAGAACCCGTCATTGAGGCCATTTCCTCCTTCCTTAGACCATCTTTATCCTCATACGAATCGATTAAACTTTGGGACACCTCAATGTATCTATCCAACAGGGTTTTCAGTCTATGTTCACTATTGATTTGATCTTTGTTCTATAAAGAATATAAAGAAAAAGAAATAAAACAAATTATCATCAAAACAATTAATAATCTAAATACTAAATAAACAATTCAAGTGAAAATGGAAATGGAAAAATAAACTTACACTGGTTTTCTTAGCCATCATTTCCTTAACCATAGTATCTTCAACTCTCTCACGTTCTTCATGCCAATTCCTCTGCTGTTCAATAATTGATTCCATTATGACTATATAAAAATCTAAAACTGATTAAGGACAAAAAACTCAATCAATTAATTGTCCAAAACTCAAATTGATTATTGAAAAATTAACCAAAACAAAAAATGAAATTCAAACAGCGGTAAGAAAGAAGGGACCGTTGACTAATTGCAAGTCGTTCCAAATTCTTTTTTGAAAAAAAATGAAATTTAATTTAATTATTTTCGAGTTTAAATGTCAAAGAATCGAAATTAAATTAAAACTTTTACTCTCGAACAAAAATCAAAACAATTAATCTGCTGATTATCTGTACAATTAACGATCGTAAGATGAAATTGGCTTATAATTGACATTGGAAATTATATAAGTAAACAGGATAATTAGTCTCATGGTTGCAATTTAATTTAATTGTGATTAGATTTTTACAACAGAAATCAAGGAACTAGCAATAAAATAGTGTGAAAACAAAGCAGCAATCTAATTAATTAATCTAAATTATTGGTAACAATAATATCTTAAAAGGTTAATCTACAGTTTAACCTTTAATAATAATCACTAATCAGTAAATTGTTTGTTGAAAAAATTATTAATCTAATTGTTAACCATTTAAATTGTAGATGCATCTTAATTGGGCGAAATCTATTGCTTTCAGTGAACAATTAACTTGATCATTTTTCATTGCAAGTAATTGCAAGGTGACAATTAAGTTCTGAGTGAGTTATGGTTAATTTTAATTGTAATACTTCATTTTTTTTTTTAATATAATCAAGGAGACATTTTCACTTTGGTACATAATTAACTTAATTAACATGAAAATTGTCTAGATACACAAATAAAAGATAATCAACTTGTTAATTGTTGAACATTAATTTGATTGGAAAGTCTAATTTCTTTGACTTATCACAATTAAATTATTTTTAATTTCTGATTAATCATTAATTTCCGCTTCCATTGCCAATGATACAATCAGAAATTAACTTGCCCTTCAATTATTTACAAAACAGTGATGATTAAGTTAATCATTTCATGATCAGATTTATATTTTACATTTAATCAACCATGTTAATCATAATCAAAGTAAAATGTAACCAATTTTCAGGTTTAATTGTACAACAATTAACACTAATTGTACTTTGATCATGCTGATAATTAAACATATACATGATTGTAACTGTTTATCTGATATTTAGTTGAACAATTAAATATCATTTCCACCACAACAATTAAACAGCCTCAACTTTATCTCCTAGCATTTTAATTGTTACAATTATCATATGAATCACAAATTGATGGTGATAATGATTGACACAATTAGTTAATCACAACTTCTCTCCATAGGTTATTACTTTTAATTATTTTGCTTTTTAAACTTTTCTTTCATATTAACTTTAATTCATTAATCTAATTAATGATTAATTGTGCTGGAGGTATGATGTTAATTGTTAATCATCTAATTGTGATAAGAAAAACAAATCAAATCAAGAGAAAGAGACAAATACTTGATTATGATTAACTCGAGGCATTAACCAGATTACATGCTGATTAATTAGATGATTAACTAAATAGTAGTTAATTAATTGATTGTAGACTGTGACAATGATATCCGACTGTCTAATGACAATTAACTCTTAGAGTAAGTAAATTGATTGAATTAAGTATTATTATGAATGAGTAATCAAAGTTGATTATCAAATTATTAACTATGGTTCAATCAATCAATCTGTTAATTGTTACAATTAACTCTCGATAGTTTTAAAACTTTACTTTTATAGTGAACAAAAAAATCAACAGGTCAACAGGAAATTGATGGAAAGTTAATTGTTACAATTAACATATTCTATTTAATTAATTACCAATTCACACCCACATGATCAATACCCAGCAAAGAGCTGCCGTTGATTTAATTGTTTCAACAATCAGGCGAATAATTAAATTGTTAGAATTGATTTTCACCACTCAACCAATTCTTTGATCTGGTTAAATTTAATCATTTCGTTAATCAACTAGATTGTTAAATTAAGATGATAATTAACCTACAACATAGACATTAAATTGTGATTTTTGTACTAATATTAATTATTGATTCACTAATTGTTGACAGTTTGATTATTTAGCACAAAGAATGAGAGTTAATTAAAAAAAACTTAAATTAATGGTTGATTGAAATCTATCACCTCGACAAATCAATTAACCACAATTTAATCAAGGCTCCTTATAAATTAACCACCAGTCTCTAATTGTCCTCAATTGTCCGATTAAATTGTTACAATTTTACAACAATCAATAACCCTCGATGAGAAAAAAAAATTGAAATCATTTTTCCCTATTCCAAATTAATTAATTAACTCATATCAGCTAATTGTCAACAATAAATTGATTATGTTTCAATGCTTAATCTTAATCATCAAAAGTCATTATCATGAAAATTGATTAACAATTGATTTGATTAACTTTAATCGGGTTGATAACATGATTACAATAATCAACCTTGATCAACAATAGTTAATTGCTGATAATAAGAGAGATAGAATGAAAAAAAAAGTTAATTTTCAATGATTAATTAATTTGATTAGGGTAAAAATAACATTTTTGTTCAATAATAACAATTAAAAACTGGGGTAAGCGCCTTAATTGTGATCAAGTTAAATTGTTATCATTAGAACTGTTTATTTAATGGTAAACAATTAAAGGTAAACAATTAATTTGGTATTGACAATAATGAGGAAAAAAACATTTATACTTATGGAAGATGATTAAAAGAGGAAACAATCAACAATTAAAAAAGTTTTACAATCTAATTAATTAAATTGTATTGGGAAATTTAAACAATCAAGAGCAAAAAAAAAGTCGATCAATGATAATTTACAATTAATATCGTTACATGTAATATACCAAAAAAAAATTAGCAAAAAATTAAGTAACAATTAACATAGACACAGAAAATTAACAAAATAATGATAACTTAATTGTGATTTAATTTACCTAATGGTTAAAAGTAAAGCTATGAATTAAATTAGGTGTCACCATGATAATAAATACTAATTGTAACAAGAAACTGATAACAATTTAGGTCAAAATTTAAGATTAATTAAAATTAATTAGTGTAAGTATTAAATGATAACAGTTGATCATATTAACACAGTAGCAATTAAAATGTTAACCAATTACACAATCAAAACAAGAAGATGATGAAAGATGAAAAAAAGAGGAGGATGATAATGATATTATCATCATCATCATCATCATCATTGATGAAAAAAGAAACGGGTAAATGGGGATGGAGAAGACAAAAAAATAGACAGAGGAAAAGAAAGGGAAATCAAACTCATACATGATGATGATGAAGATGCAGGGGATCATAAGATAACAATAGCTCCCTCATCATCATCATCATCATTTCTCCCCCACTTACTCCTACTTTTACCTTTTCATCTCTCTCTCTCTCTTTCTCTCTCATTATCATCTTCTCACTGATTACTTACTTTTTTTTCATTCACCGGTTTAATGTCATAACAATATTACAGATAATTGTCATCATCGTCCTCATCATCAACAGTATTACAATTATAATTAATATATTATCATCATCATTAGTATTAATTGAGGTGGGATCACCTTTGGGATGCTTAATGAATCAAGATATCGGCACAAAGTCATTTTTTGTTACCTGACAAACATTTTCAACTTCATCTTCATCATTTGTTACGATAACTTTTGTTTCTTGTTCCAATCATTTTGTAACTTTGTTCATACCTGATTTTTTGTTTAATTTACTCACAATTAACAAACTCACCAATCAATTGATTAGCTGTGTTTTCAATTGTTTCCAAGTTTTTTTTTTGTTTTAATTAACTTCTTGTGTCCATTATGATTTAAGTTTTCATATTTACTATTTTTTGTATCTCATTTACCAAACAATTAAGTTGATCATCTTGAAAAAAAAGCGGCAACATTTAGATATTGTTTTTTTTAATTCTCTAATTGTTTGAACAATTAATTTCAGACCATCGACAATCAAATCATCCTGTTGCCTCCATTGAATATGTGTGTAAGTAATTAAAAAATTATCACTTTAATTTTTTTTTGTTTTATTATATTAACAATCAAGTTGATCAAGTAAATTGTAAGGAAAAAGAAATAGTTTATTTATTGTTTACTTGGTGTTAATTGTCAGATAAATCAATTAATTATATTATTATTTTATTGAAACTTTTCGTTATCATATTGGGTTGATTAAATTGTTTGTTAATTAGTTTTCCAATGTGTACAATTAATCAAACTGTGATTATCAATATGTGTTGGATTTAATTGTTGATCAACTCTCTCTCTCTCTAATTAATTTAGGTTTTTGATCCTTCATCATTAACACTATGTAGTCCATTGGTACCGATAACTGTAGCCTACTCACCGATTGCTACATCAACTGCCCTTTGTCCAGCCTTACCCACCCTTCCAACACATCATCATCATCATCATCTTTCACCATTACCCACACACCATCATCACCATCACCACTTAACCCCAACCTTAACCACCACCCCTCAACCTGCCCAATCACAACCTCCACCACCACCACAACAACAACAACCATCACTTGTCACCGCATCGGTGACCACAACCCAAGTGGTAACAACAACATCGCCCTCACCACAACAGCCCCAACAGCAGCAGCAACAACAACAACAACAACAGTCACAACAAACAACGATAACTACACTGCCCCTACCACCTCCACCACCCACACTCTCTCTCATACCTCCACCCACAAGTACAACTGGTTATTATATTCAAGCACCACCACCACCACCACAAATCACAACAACAACAACCTCACCAATCAATGGATGTCCACCATTAATTAAACCTTCACCATGGAATCAATCATAGTAAGTAATCAACTAATTGTCACAATTGATTATTTTACTCTTTTTGTCTCATCATCAGCAGTTACGATTATATATTAATATCTTTAATTGTTTGGGTGCAACAATTTATCTTCAATAACTTGATCAATTATTGCAACAATTAATCAATCCATCTACTCCTAATCTAAGCAATTTAAATTATTTCATAACAACCTCTGGAATCATGATTGTAATTAATAATATTAATCACTTTTTTTTTGAGTATATCATCAAATTATCAGACTGATCACTTAATTGTGATGTAAATCAAATCAATGAATAATTCATCAAATTAGAAAAGGAATAGAAAAAAAAGTAAATTGATTAGTTAATCATGTTCATCAAGAAGAAGAGGAAAATTATTTCTCTGAATTTAATTGTAGCCCTGATGATGATTTATTGAGATTTAATTAATAAGTACAAATGAAAAACAATCACCATTCACTCATTACAATTAACCATGATTTACTCTTGATTGTTATCATTCAAATTGTGACAATTAATTTCCATAATCTAGAAAAAGTGAAATAAAAAAGTTTCTCGTCATTACTTTGAATCGTTTTCATCACAACAAAATTATCATTATCATCATTGTTGTAATATATTCATTGTTGTTAGTTAATTGTTTACCAACAATCATCGTTGGCTAAATCATTGTCAGTCCATTTTTCAATGATTTAGTTATAATCATGACAAAATTAACGACATTGTAAAGATAAAATTAGTTTAATCATGATTTAGATGAGATTCTAAATATCAACATAATCGAGTTGCTATTTGAATATTTTTGTTTCATCAAATTTAAGATGATTAAGTTGATTTGGTTAGATGATTTAGCTAAATGATGCTAATTTATTAGATTAATCAACAATTGAGTTACTTAAAGAAACCTAAATACAAAAGTTAATCATCTTTTGAGTGTCACATCATTACGTTGATTGATGTAATTTATTAGTTAATTGCCTCTGGCAAAATCACAATCATTGATTGTTGCATGTTATTAATAAGTGAGAAAATCAAAGATTAAGTTAATTGTTTCAATTGTTACGAGAAAATTGTTCAACCAGATCCAAATTTTTCTGCAAGATTGGAAAACTTTTCTTTACCTTATAACAATTAAGAAGGTTAATTGTTGATAACAATTAGCATGCGAATTTAATTCATTGATTAACCACACAAAAAGGTTAACCAACTAATCAAAAAAATTGTCTTAATTGTCGCAATTTTTATGATTCGTTGTTGCTGATTAACTTTCCTTTTCCTGGTTCCTAGACTCTAGTAATTAACATTGAGATGAATGATTAGATTTACTAAATAGTTGATTGTAATTAAGGAATAAAAGAAAAATTAACTAAGTAATAATCAACAATTAAATCTTCTGGTGTTCATTGATTAACCTAATCAACTTTATATAAATAATAATATAATTTTTTTCACCACTTTAACCAGATACAATTAAACATCATTAACAGTTAACTACTTACTTGTTGGTTGTTTATTATTATTGTGATTAAGTTAATCATTAATCAGATAATCTAATCCTACTAATAGAAAGGGGGGAAAGTGAAGACTTAATTAACTTCTAGTTAATTGTGTTGATTAAATGAGATTTGAATCGTGAAGTAAATTGAAGGAAAGAAAGTCAAAGATTATAATTAAAAAGTGATTAGTTTAATTGTTACGATCTGATTGTTTTGATTTTACTTTCAGATATTTAGATTATAATCCTTAATTGTAACTGTTAATTAGTTAATACAATTAACTTTTTCTTGTAACTTTTTCAATGAGAAATTTTTGTTTTCTCAAGATTAACTCAATTAATCAATTTGCTCTTTGGCAATAATTACTTTAACAACAATCAGCTAACTGTTCATATCTTAAATTGCAATAATTATGAATATCAGTAGGCATTAATAACAATAATGATAATCATGGGTAATTATAATAATCAGTGATTAAAATCAACTAATTATTGAAGCTAATCAGTGAGGAAAAGTAATTATAAGAAAAAAAAACGGAAGGAATTAATCACAATTAATAATGATGAAAGTAAAATTAACAGAGAGACACAATTAAAGGTTAAAACTTGATCTGATTAAATTGTGAAGCTTTGATCACAAATTAGTTTAATTATTTCCTCATGATTAACTTGGATTGATGATTGACAAATTTGATTGATTAACGTTGATTGTTGATTGAACTTTTTCTCTGTCTCTCTTTTTCACAATTAAGATTAATTGTAATTTGTGTTCAATGTTTCAAAATGGAAAACCTTTGTTAATCAATTGATTCAATTCTTATGGAAAACAAAATTAACTGTATTTCCCGTAATCAGTTAACAATCACAATTAAAGGATTCGATTGATGGTTAATTAGATTTTTCAACAATTGATCATTATTCTGATTATTTACTTTTCCATGTTTGTATTTCATTTTCATTTTTAATTTCACCTTGATTAAGGAAAAGAGATGAAACTAAATTAGTGATCAACGTTTTTTTTTTAATTGTTACCAATTCATGTTAACGATAACTTGATTACCTTTTCTGTGTTGATTTAGATTCGCTTTTCAAGGTTTTAATTGAAGTGAATTAGTTGATTGATTAATTATGTTTTAGCTTCTTAATTGACATCGGAAGTTGATTGTTCCGTAGTGTTAATTTGAATCTTTCATTATTGTATCTAATTTTTGCTTTATCAAGTTAATCAATCAATGCTATTGATCAGTAACTGATTGATTAGATTAATTATTGATTGTTGCGTAAGGTTAATTGTGAATCACTTTTCGTTAATTGCATAACTGATTGGCTTTTACTTTTTGTTACATTTTCACAACATTTGACAGTTTCTATTGAAGGTTAAATGATTATGACAATCAGAGACAATTGAAAGTCAACAATTAAATTCTATTGGTTCAATGTGCGTTAATTAAATTGCTAAATTGTCATTTATTGTTTATCCAATCAAATTTGATTCGTTGATTGTTTGTTGTTTTGAGAGTCACAATTAACTCAAAAAAACTTTTTAATTCACTAATTTGGACTTTGATTACTCCATTGGCAATCTAATAGCAATGAAGATTAATATTCAAACAATAGAAAACTAATCTTCATCAAAGTATTTGAACAATTTAATTTAATTGCTGTTTAATCGTACATATGAAAGACCAAAGATCAAAACTCAATACCACCAGTGAGTTAATTGCGGCACAAATGAAAATGAATCAATTGAATCGTTAAGTTAATTATCGTTACAATAAACGATTTCGTTACAACGAAATTAACTTTTACCCGTATGATTGATAAATGATGATGATAATTAAATAAGGTTAATTAGCGACTATGGTAAGAGAGGCCGCGATTCTGCTTGTTTTGGATGTGTATTGATTTTTTATCCGAATAATTAGCCAACAATTAATAAATTAATTAATTAACTTCCATCATCAACTTATATACTTTGAATGTTTCATTCATATGCATAAATGTGAGTAAGCATAAAAATTGTTCACTCACCAGCCTCATGACTAGACGAAGCTGATTGTTTACTAATCAGTTCCGGAAGGATATTAATTGTTGTTTGTATAATTGTTTATCAATATAATAATTAACTTTTACTATTTTATTTTCTTGAATAGTAAATGATTAGTTGATTGCTACCACTGTTTTCTTAAGCAAATTAAGTATTACAACTACAATCTGATCAATGATTATATTAAGAAATAAGCATTTAATAAGATATTGATTTGGTAATAAATGTAAATAAATCAACTAATTGTTGCAACAAGTTTTCGGATAAAACCTTGAAATATTGTTAATTGTTGTTATTTTATTATTAATAGAAAGCATTACAATCCGGTCAGTTAATTGTTAAATTGTAAATAACTAGATTAATAAATTGAAAAATTAATTTTGTAGTAAAAAAAAAAGTTTTGCAATTCATCATAATTACAATTGTAACAATTAACTAAGCAAAAATTGATGCTAATAGTTTCAATGGATTTAAATTGCTCGATTAAATTTTGTTCACAATTAGTAGTAAATATAAAAAAAAACAATTTCTACCACCCGATTAAATGTTAATTGAGTTGATTGTTTAATTTTACAATCAACATGAATTTTTTTTTCAATATTCAGTTGATTCTCAACGATCGGCTAAACAATTACAAGGTTATATATCTGCAACAATCATAATGATGATGACGATGATGATGATGATGATGATGATTAACTGTTAATTTGGTAAGAAACTGTGTACACAGTTGACTGACAATAGTAAACATCAATAATCAAAAAGGTAAATTTAATAACAATGAGTAAAAAATTGCAAAGACAAAGAGAAATGAAAAATTATGAACAAAGCATAAAAAATTATAAAGGTAATAATTTATTATGATAAATTATGGCGATGATGATGATGATGATGATGATGATCGTTATCATGATGATGACGTTGATTCTGGAGGGGGTAAGTGATTAAGGAAAGTGATTATCTTATATGTGAGGATTGGGATGTCAATGTCAATCCTATTATTTTTTTGTCTTCATTCATTTACTGCTAATTGTGACATTGATCAACTCAACTTCAACAATCAGCATCATCTTATTTACAATTTAAATTGATTCACCTTAATGATTTCAACGAAAGTGTTAGCGTGTTAATATTGTTGTATGTTAATTGTTGCCATTGTTTTGGATCGGGTTTCCTGTTGTTGTTGTTGTTGTTGTTAATGGGAAACAATTGAAATATTATTATTATTAATTGTGATCAAAACAATTGTGATAATAACTTTTTGTTTCTCTTGATTAACTATTAAATTGTTGGTTAATCAACAATCAAAAAAAAAAGAATTAACTTTTTTAAACTTTATGAGGTTTGAGAAAAGTTTTTCTTTATCAATATTTATCAGTTGTTGTTGTTGTATTGATTATTGATTGTATTTTTTAATTGTTGTTTCTCTCGGTTCCCAATCAATTTAATTTGATTCTCCATCTTGACTTGGCGATTTAATTGCAAATCAATGGGTCATTGATTTAGATGAATTAATTTGTTCGGGTTTAGGTTTGGTATCTTTGATATTCAGATTTTGATTGTTCATGTTTAACTTTTGTTGGTTAATTGTTTCAGTTTTTTTCTGTAACAATCAATTCAAACCATTAAGACTTTGATTTCTAATTTCATTGGAATTAATTATTGATCTAAATCAAATTATTAATAACATTAAATATGACAACTTATCTTTACCAATTGATAGTTGTTATTAATTGTTGTAAACTTGATTAATACCAATTTTCAAGTGCTGATCAACCAGACTGATCAAATGTTATAAATTGTCGTGATTTAATTTCAGTGTAAACTTAATTAAGGGGGAAAACTCAATCAATTAACAATTAAAAGGAAGTCATGAATCTGATTACCCCATAGACTTTTGTCAATCAATTAGGACGCAATTTAAACTCAACTTTATTCATGACTAATTAACCAGAATTACAATTAACTTGATGCAACAATTGAATCAAATGATACGTAGGCGTTTAATTAGCTTAATTCATTTAAAAGAAACGAAAATGATGCAATTATCAAATGAACAAATCACTATTGAAGAAAATTAATTTCCTCATCTAAAACAAAGGACTGATTATTAATTGATTTACAAACAGAAAATACCAACAATTAACTAATTATAATGATTTACTTTTCAATTTACTTTAACCAGTGGTATGGAGCACGTTTGGATGGCTCATTTTACATCGTTATTTAAATCGTACCCACACCAATGGTGTTTGATGCCGGTCGAATCGCGACCCTTGGGTGGTAACTTTTCCACCTTTGTGGACTCGGCGAAGGTGCGATTCTGTTGCGAGGATTGTGGCCATGGATGGACATCAATGAAGGGCCGAGTAGCCTTTTGGTTTGACCTAACCAATTATGCAGGATACCCTCAGGGGTTAGTTGCATTCAAATTATTTGGTCAACAATGTCAAAAGTGTAAAGCTGAAATCTATGAGCCACCAATGTGGTATCCAGAGGAAGTATTCAAGGTATAATTGATTGATTAATGATCATCTTTAAATTGAATTTCAATCAGACTAATAACTAATTAAATTATCCATTTGCAAACTGATCAACAGGTACTGGTTAATCTTTTCAATAGAGTGGGTCAAAACTATTATGGTTTCTATTATCCACCATTGGAGAAAACCCGTCGACCTGGTAAGCCTCGAACTCCGCATAATAGTACTTTATGTCAAGCATGTAAAGATGGAGTTTGTACTAATCGAAAATGATAATTAAACTGTAAATCGAAAATGGTTAACGAAAAATGATTCCGTCCAACGATTTCACCACGAAACACAATTATCGTCACCATCGCCGTTATATTTACATCTAATGAATTAATTTAGTAAAAGTTCAATTTAGTTTGTTAAATTTTCACAACAATTTACTGCAAGATCTTCATACTCTCACCTTTACATTGGACTGATTGGGTTGATTTAACAATTTAATGATAAACAATCAACCAATCGAATAAGAATCATCAACTACTTTGCAATTCATCATCAATTTAACTAAAAAAAACTTGATCCATTTGATTTTAAAACCATGATCATTGTGGATTAATCTCATAATTATTATTATCACAACAACATTTAATATTTAATCAATTGTTCAATTCTTAATTATCACTGTCAATGTTTCTCTCTCTCAACCATAAAAATTAATTGTTGGATTTAGTTATCACAATTTACATTATTTATCAAATTTTGTTTCAATTTTACATAAATATTATCACAATTTACAAATTATTTGACATTAATTGCTTCATTTCAAGGTCGATTAATGGTCAGGATCAAAGGTTTTCAACTCGGCATTTGGTTACTGGCAGTTAAAAATAATGAATAAACCCAATGAACTTTAGGATTTGGCTGAATATCACCTAACCCTTTCGCCATAAATGAATTTAACTGTCCATCAAGCGATTCCCATAAATCTAAAATGACTTGATCATAAACTGCTCGGAAATTATTTATAATAAGTTTCCCAATCCAACTAGATTTGTGGTCAATCGAATCAAAAGTCAATCGATTTCAGTGCATATCGTAAAAAGATAATCGGTCAAAAAAACAGTTAAAGCCAAAATCGCTTCAGCCACTTGCGATTTCGGAGAGTCACCTGTTGACTTAGGAAGTACAGAGAAATACAGAAACCTATGGCCAAAAAAGATGAGACTCTTCAAAAAAATCGTCATAAATTAGTCGAGTTGAATTTCCCATTGATACCCATACTAATTTCATAATGGAGAGAAAGGTTTCCAAAAAAAACGAAAAAACCTCAAATTTGATGTTCCATTATCTTCACTGTCACTTAATATACGAACTTGAAACGACCAGTTCTAGATCACGAACTTTTCATTAAAGCTAGTTTCATTTACATTGGACTCGTTTTTGAAAAGATTCAGAATTTTTAAGAAAAAAAGAAATACAACTCGAGTAAAACTTTCGAGTACTTTCGACCTCAATAAAACCGAAGTCGAAAAGGTTGAGAATCTGAATTTTTCTAATTGCCATGAGTATATGTATAAACTATTAGAATCATGAATTTTTTTTCTAAAACTTCATGATTGTTCAATAGTTATGACGATTTTTTCGAAGAGTCTCCTCTTTTTTGGCCATAGTAATACACTGGTCATATGTACAAGTATGTTAAGCGCTTTCTACCGGGTGTTCTAATTGTTTATTGATAATATTATTGATTCGGGCCACCAAATGGCCTTGAAAGTTATTAGAATGACCGAAATGACTTTCATATTAAAACGTGATAATCGATTATCACCCAAACTCGAATCTCATAAAAAAAAGTCCTTTAATTATTCTGTCTTAATCAAAATTTCGAACACTTGTAATTACAGTTGTTTCTTAATTAGTGTAATAAACAACAAACATGAAACAATTACAAACAGTTAATTTTTTAAATGGAGAGCAATAAACGGCTTAACTATTAATAGTTAACCAAGGAAAACCTTAATTACCAGATAAATAGTCCTGGAGGTAAGTAAAAGCTTTAATTGTTTGACGAATAATAAATTGTTCATTTTTGATTTCCATTGAAAAATAAAACTTTTTTCAACAATTTATTATTATTATTAACATTTCAGTTAATCATGATTAAAATCTTAGGTCTAATTTAGTTAATATGAAGAAATTATCTTCAACTATTGATATGAAAGTTAATTATAATCATAATCATCACCAACGCCTTTTATAGTCAGTAACTTGTTGACAGTTAATTGCAGTTGAGTGAAGGCTCTTGACAATTTAATACCATTAAATGTTTTAGTTAATTTTGTTTCAATTTGAGTAAATCTTTTCAAGAGTGACCATCAGCCTAATCATGTCCATTATAGTTGACTATCTCGATGAATATTGTGGTCAACCATTTTGGGTAAGTGGTCAATCAAACGCAATCATGATGATATTTAGTTAATTGTTTGTTGTTGTTTTTTTTTTCATTTTTGTTCACCAGGATGAAAACCTGACTTGGAATACAACCAAACCGATCTTGACCCCTTGTTTCTTGTCCACTGCTCTCACTTGGCCACCATGTATATTCATTTGGATCTGTGGTTTAATCTCATTCTGTTTCTATTCCCGTTTATCAACGGTCAAGACTCCATGGACCTGGTTAATTGTTACAAAAATGGTTGAGTCATTTAATTTTTTCTCCTTTTGTCTCCTAACTGATTTATCATGATAATCTTTTAATCTTAATCTCTAGAGGCTGTAAGATTAATCTATTCCCCTTTCAACATGAGTGTCTTTTACTCAGTCAAATAAGAAAGAAATCAAAAATTAACTATCGATCACTGGAATTGATTACTAAGCTCACTAATCCAACCAACAACCGAAATGGATAATCCATGAATGATTGATGATCAATGAGAATACCTGTTGAAAAAGTGTTAATCAGGATTTATTTTATCCTTTATCCCTAATTAAGGTAAGACTTAATGAATTGATCAGCTGATTGTTCAAATAATATCATGTTAAGAGACACTTAAACAGAGACTCAGCAATCAATAGACAATATTAATTGTAGTCTTGAACAGATTTGCTTATTAAAAAATTAATATTATTTGATATTGAATCAATTTAGATCAATTCATTAAGCCTCATCATTAATTACCTTTAAACATGATTAAAAATCACCTGATTATGATTAATTAATTTATCTATGGGTTGACCATGGACATTGAACTTTCTAATATCTTAAAGTTTTCTTTTTAAATTGCAGCAATTAGAATCCAAGATTTTAATCGTTTAGTACAATTTATCGGTAAAACACCTTAATCAGCCTATTAAGAACTTAATTGTTGGTTTCATTTAATTACTACCTAATTACTGTTACCCGATTTAGCTACTATCAGATTTACATAGGGTTATTTTTAATTACGTTAATATTAAAGCCAAATAAAAGTCCAAAAGTAATAAAAACAATGATTAAAATTAATTTACTTTAATTCGCAAAAATATTTAGTTAATTAGGTACTGCAATTAATATCCAATAGTAATCAGCAGTTGATTCATTTTTATTTCCCCGTAAATATCAATAATCTAATATCAACACTTAGATCTTGAAATGAGTAATTTTTATCCAGAATTTCAAAGGAAATTGAATAATTATCATGAGATTTTTTTTACTTTCTTAATTACAGCTTCTAATTTGCATTCTAATTGCCACTAATCTTGCGGAGATGATCCATCAATTGAATTCAATGGAAAATGGACTTGATTTATATTATCAAACACCGTTGATCAAAGCGATAACTTTTGTGAGTTCAACTGATTAGTTGATTAACTTATTGATGGATTTTAATTTATTTCTATTGAATCTGATTTTCTGTCTAGTTTTTTGCTCTCATTCTGCAAACCACTTACTTCCGTAAGGGTGTTCGTACCTCGGGGATACTTTTCGTCTTCTGGTCATTGATGACATTTCAAGTAGTTCTAAGTTGCTGGACTACGATTGTCACTCTACAGAATCCTGTAAGTTCAATGATGAATACTTGTCATCAAATTCAGGGAGAAATAATTGAACTTTGATTTGTTTCCAGGAGGATAAATATTGGACAATCAGTAAAATGACTTTAATTTGCCAATCGATTGAAACTCTGACAATTATTTCCTATTTGATTGCTATTTGTTTCGCTGACAAACAGAGGGGAAAATACAATGAAGATCCAAAGGTTGGTTTTTGATTAATTAATCTAATCGATAACTTAATTTTTTTTCTCGATATATTCTTTGATTAACCTTTCAGAAAATTTGCCCGTTCACTGAGTCGTCGTTTTTTTCGCAAATGTTTTTCTCTTGGTACGATTCTATGGCCTATCTTGGTTATAAAAAGTCATTAACACTGGACGATATGTGGAATCTACCAAAGGTTAACAGATCAAGAGAAATTTTCGCAAAATTCCGACACAATCTAAATTCATCTAAGAATTGCATTCAGACATCAGAATCACCTCAGAAAAACAATACAAATGATTCTTTGGCACTTCAACCATTGAAGAAAGTTCAATCAGCACCTAAGTCAGATTATTCTGTCTTATATAATCCAAAATTTGACATTCTAACGACATTGATAGGAGGATTCTGGTTCCATTTAGTTGCCTGTTCGGTGCTAAAGTTAATCTCCTCATTCCTAACCTTTGCTAATCCATCACTTCTCGATCAACTATTGACCTTTGTTAAAAGTTCTGACCCTGCATGGCAAGGTTATCTTATTGCTGTGGCGATGTTTGCTTTCTCACTTTTACAGTCACTGATTGATGGTCAGTATGAATTTTGGATTAGTAATTTAGGCTTGAGAATGAAATCAGCGATGGTCAGCACAATCTATCAAAAGGTAAAACGATTTCGGAACTTTAGTTTCTCAACTTGGGTTCTAAATGAATTAATTGGTTTTCTCTGATTTCGTACAATAGAGTTTAAAGTTGTCAAGTCAAGGTCGAAAAGCATTTACAACTGGGGAGATTGTCAACTTGATGGGTGTCGACACCAACAGAGTTTTCATGTTCATCAATCAATACAATTTTATGCTCTCATTTCCCGTTCAATTGGGAATGTCACTGAAACTCTTGTGGAATCAGTTGGGAGTTTCATCGGTTGGTGGATTGATATTTATGCTTCTGTTGATTCCTTTCAATGCCTGGTCAGCGATGAAGATGAAAAACATTCAGCAGAATGTGATGAAACAGAAAGATAGACGAACTAAAACTATGAACGAAATTCTGAGCGGAATGAAAGTTCTGAAACTCTACGCATGGGAATTGGCATTTGGTGACTTCATCAAGGAGGCTCGAGCAGCCGAGATCAAGGCTCTCAAAACTCAGGCCATTTTCGGAGCTTGTACAAGTTTCCTTTTCTTTTCTGCGCCTTTTTTTGTAAGTTTCACGATTTAATATTCTGTTGGAAGCAAAAAAAAAATTACAACTTTTCTTCATCATTTTTATTCACTCAGGTTGCACTGATCAGTTTCGCGACTTTTGTACTAACTGATCCATCCCACGTTCTAGATGCTAACAAGGCTTTCGTTTCGTTGACATTGTTCAATATACTCAGTCAATCATTGACCATGTTACCTCGAGTTATAACAACTGGTGCTAATGTAAGTTTATTATGGTCAAAGATGTCGAAGGTCACTAATTGAACTTTTTTCGTTCGTAAATTTCAGTGTTGGGTCTCAATTAAACGTATCAATAAGTATCTTCAAGGAGAAGAGATTGATTTATCTCAAGTAAATCATGACGGTGATACCAATTTTCCTGTTTCACTTAGCTCTGCATCTTTTACCTGGTCAGCTACTGATAGTCCAGTTTTACGAGATATCGATTGTTCAATACCAAAAGGATCTTTAGTCGCCATTGTTGGTCCAATCGGAAGTGGAAAATCATCTTTACTTTCTGCTCTTCTTGGAGATTTATTCAAAATATCCGGAGAAGTTAATCTAACGGGTTCTTTGGCTTATGTACCTCAAACAGCGTGGATTCAAAATGAGACACTCAAAAGAAACATTATCTTCGGTCAGCCATTGAATCAAAGTAAATACGATAAAGTAATTGAAGCTTGTGCATTGACACCAGATCTTAAGATTTTGCCTGGAGGTGATAGTACCGAGATCGGTGAAAGAGGAATCAATTTATCTGGTGGACAAAAGCAAAGAGTTAGTTTGGCTCGTAGTGTTTACGCTGATTCTGACATCTATTTGATGGACGATCCTTTAAGTGCTGTCGATGCTCATGTAGCCAAACATTTGTTCACTCATGTCATCGGCCCAAAGGGAATCTTAAAGGATAAAACTAGAATATTGGTAACACATCGATTGACATTCTTACCTCAAGTTGATGAGATCATTGTTCTTAAAGATGGAGGTATTCAAGAGAAAGGAACATATTCAGAGCTTATTTCGAAAAAAGGAGAATTCGCCGATTTCGTTGTTCAATATCTGACAGAAAGTGAGCTTGATGGTGAAGAAGAGGTTGATGATGAAGATCAACAAGTATTGGAGAAGATTAAAGAATCAGTCAAACCAGAACTTGAGAAGCGTTTATCTCAAGCGATATCCGAATCTAGTGAAGGTGATGGATCTAAACCAGGACGAAGACGAACATTAACTTCCAGTCTAAGCAAACGATCAATTATATCTAATGGTTTCGATAAATCAGACGAAAATAAGGATAAAAAGAGTAAAAAAGATCTTGTTGTTCAGGGCAAAGAAATTCCTCCAGGCGGTGGAATTGATCGATCGAAGCTGATTGTAAGAGAAAAAGCGGCCGTTGGGTCGGTAAAAGGAAGCGTTTACATAGATTATCTCAGAGCTGTTGGTTTCGGCATGTGCGGCATAATAGTCGCGTGTTTCGGCCTCTCCCAACTATTAACTGTTAGTCGTAATCTTTGGTTAACTGCTTGGGCCGACGATTCTCTCGATTCCGCTAATCTCAATGATACTCATCTTCGTAATTTACGTTTAGGCATTTACGCGGGAATCGGGGGTTTGGAGACAATATTCACAATGGCCAACAGTTTACTCTTAAATGTTGCCGTTCTAACGGGATCCAAATTGATTCACGATCGTATGCTTGATAGGATCATTCGAGCTCCAATGTCCTTTTATGATACAACACCTTTAGGCCGAATCTTGAATCGTTTCTCTGGTGATATTGATACTTGTGATTCAACGATTGGTTTCAATTTACGAATGTTAATTTCTCTCGCTTTTCGAGGAACCGTTTCAATTGTGGTCATTTGTCTTGAAACACCTTATTTTCTTGTGGTCATTATTGTCATGACGGGAATCTACTCACTTATTCAAATGTTTTATATCGCCAGTTCTCGGCAACTTCGTCGAATCGAATCTTCATCTCGATCACCTGTTTTCTCTCATTTCTCTGAAACAATTACTGGATCATCGACAATTCGTGCTTATAATGCCGAGCAAAGATTTTTTGATGATTGTTTCAATCGTGTCGATAAAAATCAATCTTGTTCATTTGCAAATATGGCCGCTGGTCGTTGGTTGTCCATTCGACTTCAATTCTTAGGTAATTTGATCGTTTTTACATCGGCTGTTTTTGCCGTCTCTTCGAGATCTCGACTTAGTCCAGGGCTCACTGGTCTTTTTGTGAGCTATGCATCACAAATTACTGGTATTCTCAACATGTTGGTTCGATCAGTGACCGATGTAGAAATTAATATCGTCGCAGTTGAACGTTGTCTTGAATATACGAAAACGGAACAAGAAGTAAGTTCGACCTCAAAACAAATCCAAGAGATGCAAACAATTATCTTAAAATTTATTTACTTTCTTTCTTTACAATCTCAGGCTCCTGACATAATTGAGTCTAATCGACCTCAACCGAATTGGCCTGACAAAGGAGAGGTCATTTTCAGAGACTATAATACAAGATATCGAGACGATCTTGATCCTGTATTGGTAAATATTTCTCTGACCATAAATCCAAACGAAAAGATTGGTATCGTTGGACGAACCGGTGCTGGAAAATCATCTCTGACTTTAGCAGTTTTCAGACTAATCGAATCGATTTCAGGTCAAATTATAATCGATAATATGGACATTTCCAAACTTGGACTACATGATCTGCGCTCCCGAATAACTGTTATCCCTCAGGATCCAGTTCTTTTCTCTGGTAACTTTAGAAGAAACTTCGACCCATTGGAGCAACACACTGATGTGGAGATTTGGAACGCACTTGAACAAGCTCATTTGAAGAAATTCGTTTCGAGCTTGGAGACTGGTTTAGACTATGAAATTGTCGAAGGAGGTGAAAATCTAAGTGTTGGCCAAAGACAATTGGTCTGTTTAACTCGAGCGCTACTTCGTAAGACAAAGATTTTGGTTCTCGATGAAGCGACCGCCGCTGTAGATGTAGAAACTGATGAACTTATTCAGAAAACAATCAGAACTGAATTTGCTGATTGTACAATTATCACAATCGCTCATCGACTAAACACCATCATGGATTATGATAGAATTCTAGTTCTTGATCAAGGAAAGATAAAGGAATTCGATTCTCCAAGTAATCTACTTGCTAATGATAAATCAGTTTTCTATTCGATGGTCAAAGAATCAAATTTACTTAATCAACAAACAACCGGTTGAAATTAAAACACTAAATTTATGTAGAAATCAATAAAAAAAACTATCCATAAACCAATTGACAAAATACTGAAGCAAATTTCAGAAAATTAAACCAACGAAATATTCACTGTAAAGATGAACGGGAGAATTACGAAAGCGAGATATATTTGTATTTAACTAATTAAATAAGATGCAAAATGCACGTAACAATTAAACGAGACCAATACATGAATAATTAATGGAAGAGGAAAGTGAAATCGTGAATATTGTGAGATCACAGGCTCTTCTTAGATTATGTTGATAATCACTTAGGGATTATCACTGATTGTGGTTCATTGATATTTCAACAAGTATTTTTTACCTTTTATCATTAATAATAGAATAGTTTTATCTGTGTTTACATTTTATTGACCTCATAAAATTTTCGCAATCGGAAAATCGAGAAGTTTGTCCCAGTGATAACTTTTATGTGAAAATAATGTCAATGGGTTATGAAGATTCTTGTGATTGGTCATGTCTACCTACTTGTAAGTTTCGATTGATTTTATTTCTGACTTAATGTTTTTCTATAGTAAGTTTATTGATTTTTGTATCTTAAAGGTGCTTATATTGTGCTGGAAAGAATCGGCGGTGGCGAATTTTATATGATGAAATTTGAAACTATTGACGAGAGGTTGGAGGATATTTATGAATATTTCGATAAGAAAAAGCCAATCAAACACAAGATCAAAGATCAAGATAAATGTGTCTCATTGATAAAATACTATGGAAGCCAAAAGAATTGTGCAAATGCTTTGAAGATATTTCAACTACATCGAAAGGAGAATTCCGATTCGATTGGCTTGATTGAAAAGAAACTGCCGGAACCTGACAACCTAAAAGAGGAAGTAACATTGGTGGACTTGACAGAAGTCGAAAGTCAGAGGCTTGAAAGACATTTTTCAGAATCGTTTGAGGCACTGAATAGTAAACTCGAAGAAGTTAGTCAAACTGTCAGAGATATTGTCACGGAGATACACAGGATCCTGTCAAGAATTGAGAAAATAGAGTGTAACCAGTCGTCAAAAAATACGTTCAGTGACACTTCGGGCAATCAAATATCAGCCCAGTCGATTTTCAATTCTATCGAGCAGTATTTATCTGACTTAATACAATCGAAAATGAATTGCCGTGGATTTAATTTTGCTGAAAAGCGTAAGAGAAAGATAGAGGATGAAGAAGTTTCGTCCAAAAAACAAATGATAACTGCCAATGGAAATACTCAACAGACCAGATCACCTCATCAATTGACAAGTGAACAAGTAGAAGGCACTCAAATTCACCATGACAACGACAATGAAACAAGTCCAACTCAACCAGAATGTACAAATGACGAGGATCCACACCAATCACCTTCTCGTTCGTCTTCTGGTTCGCGTTCTCGTTCGGCTTCTGGTTCGCGTTCTGGTTCGTCCTCTGGTTCGTCTTCTGGTTCGCGTTCTCGTTCGGCTTCTAGTTCATCATCTGATAACTGATCTAAAGACTTTACAACGAATCTAATTAATAAAATTTCTTTCCAATGTGTGAATTGTAAGCCGAACGCAGTCTTACCATCTTGACTCAAATTATCCCAAGTGATATTAATAAGCTTGTGTTGGACTCAAAGCAAATAATTAAATCAAGAATAATAATTGAAAAATGAGAGAAACTATTAATAGATCAATATATTGAAATTTCGCGCATCTAACACCCGATTATTAAAAGAATCGAGGCTTATTAGTCACTAAAAACTCGAAGGGTCGCCTCAGGTCTTATTTTTTCGTGGCACTTTTCACCTATTTGAGATCCTCATATCAGTTGCTGACCAATAAGGCCAATTTTATCATTCTTTTTTCATCCATCTTTGAATTTCGACCTTTATTTCATTTTTACTCCGCATCGAAAGCGATAAAGACCATTGGTTTTTTTTCAATCGATTTTTGGACTCATTTGAAAAGCAATTTGATTATTTTTATTAAAAAACTAAACAACTTTTCAACTCCAATATAAAGATTTTACCATATTCTAAGTATGGTATCATATTAATAATTGATAATTACAGTATAGTAGAGATAAAAAGAGCGATTTATAAACATAGTGACCTTCGAAATTACGATAAAAAACAAACATCGAAAATAAATATCGAGCATGTCGATAGATTTGTATTTCGCGCTTTTTCTTAGATCTTTTTAAATGAAAGTTTATTATTGTTGTGAATGAAATCGGGTTCAAATTGTTTGTTTGTTAAACAAATTTTGTTTCTCTTTTTTAATTAGGTTTTTTTAAACCGAAATGCCATCTCAAGGGAATCCAAGCATCAATGGACAAGGAAAACAAATCAATTGTGATTGGTCATTACCATTATCATGTAAGTAGTTACATTATTGAATTTCAATTGATTAACTTTAAGTTTTACCTTTTCCATTGATCAGCTGCGTTTTTAGTTATGCAAGAAATTTGTGATGGTCCTTTTTATATCGAGAAGGCTGACCAGGTATCGGACAATGGCCCAAGTTTGTTTTTTACGTTTCGAGAGAAGAATTTAATTAGCTACAAGAAGGAGAGGAAAGAATTGGCTTCATTCATAAAACACTATGGTAGTGAAAATGATTGTAAAAAAGTGTTGAATGGACTCAATCAATCTCGTCTTGTGAAACCAGAACCTAAACCTCAGTTGACAATCACCCCTAAGGAAACTTCCGACGGTCACTTACCTGGTCCTGTGACAAGTATCGGTCAAAGTGTCGCAAATGTACAACAAACTTGTAAATTATTTGAACCAAGTGCAACAAAACCCCAAATAACAACAAACAATCAAAGCAATTCCAAGCTGAAGAACAAGAAACAAACCAATGTAAATTGCGAATCCCTTAGATTCAAATTTGATCGTCACATTAGAAACGCTCGTCAACGGGTTAGTGTATTTGTTTAGATTTCGAAAAATATTATTCATTCTAATCATTTCAATCTTTTATTTCAGTGGATTAATTATCCTGAATCGCTGCTGATAGAAGAAGAAAAATCTGAGAAGATAAAAGAAATATTAACGTCCAAAACGACCAATATTACAACAATAGTCAATCGATTGGCTGATATTCTGATTGGTGAAGATCAACTCGCAGATAATTTTCTGAAGATGGACAAAAGTTTGGATAAACCTCGACAAGAGATCTTGGATTTGGAAGATCAGAAGAGATTAAAGAAAATTCTGAAGTTAATTCATCCGAGTATTTTTGTGGAACAACAGTATTTCCGAATGATAAAGAACAAAATCAATTCGCATGGACGTCATCTCGCTGGAAAACTTAAAAAAAGTAAAGATGAAAATCTTTTGTCCACAGAACAAAAACTCGAAGCTTGAAAAAGTTTCACCTATTAAATTAATATTCTAAGACAAACTCAGATTCATTCTGATTGTAACTGTCAATTAATCAGCTAATCAAATAAAGTAATATTTGTGATCATGACTTTTATTCCTTTTGCTCAGTCTTAGTTTTATCTTCTAATTTAACCCACTGAATCAAAGTCTTTACTAGTACTTAGAACGTTAGGAATTTGTAATTTGTAATTTGGTTTGAACAATTTTCCCAGTGATGAATCGACATGAACTATTATCTCTATTTATCGATGGTTCACATTGTAATTGGCTTTGAATATTCCACATGATGTTCACCCAAGAGCTTTTGTCGGACAAAACTCTCTTGGTTTATAATAAAAATAAAATCAAAGTTCTATGTCTGTTATCAAAAAGCGCTAAAAGAATAGAAAAAGTAAAATTTTTTGTCAATGATCAAACAGTTTCTCATTAGTTACATTGTATCGAAGTTAAATTTTGGCGCTAATTTGATTAAAATCCTTGATAAATTTCAGCGATTAATGTTCAGAAGGATCAATTTTTCCCCTTGAGCAATTGACTCAAACTTGTTTGTTCATAATTGAATAAATAAGAGGTTTGATAACAATTAAACTCCACCCATGAAGATCGTTCTTTTTGTACTCTTTAGATTAATTTTACTCTACTGTTATTCAGTATTGGTTTTGTCTCTTTAAACGAAGTGTTTTCATCTCATATTTTTACTAAATCAAAGTCTTTTAAATCAACATTTGGAAAATCAAGTAACTTCATTAAATTTTATCGAAACCGATTTCTCTGGCCATGGAACGAGAAGAACTGGCTCTATTTCCTGATGGAGTTCCTGCTGAATGGTGCTGTCCTATTAATCGTAATAATCAATTGATTAATCTCTTTCTTTTATTGTTTTCTAGTGAAAATAAATTTCTCATTTCTCTTAGGTGCTTACGTTGTGTTGAAAAAAATAACTGGTGGCGAATTTTACTGGAAAAAGGCTGATTCACTTCGCTTGAAGACCTCGGATGATATTTTTCGCTGTTTCAAGAGAAAGGAACCTGTTGATGACAGCGATGCGTTTGTCTCAATGATTTTATCTTATGGAGACTTTGACATGTGCAATAATATTCTGGAAAAACTAAAACGATTTCGTGAGGAAATTTCCGGGTCAACTAATGAGAGTCCATCAGAAGGTTACATCGAGGAAGAGCCTGGTATGGACTTGATAATGTCTAAGAGTGAAGAATTTGTAGGACATCTTCAGGCCTCAATCAACGCATTGGAAAAGAATTTTGAAAAGATACAACGTGAAATTGATGAAATGAAAAAAATAATGGCAGAAAATACCAAGGAAATTCTCAATTTTCAAGCTAGAAAAGATGAATCAGAGTATGACCAACCAATGGATCAAGATTCTGATGGTCAAGTATATCCTCAACAGGCATTCGATTCACACTCTGTTACAAATGTACAAGGTGATAATAGCTCTGTGAACGAGAATAACAACTCATCAACGGCAAACGACCAAAATGTTTCTGATCTAATACAAGCTGAAAAATCTAATTCAACAAAAAATAGCCCAGGTAATCCCAGGCCAAAGAGGAAGAAGATTTATGGAGATAAACAGCTACTGAATTTCCTTACAACCGCCCTTGACAAAGCGCAAACAAAGGTTGGTGTCAGTGTTTTATCTCGAAAAATTTATTCTAATCAATTCAATCTTTTTATTCAGTGGGAAGAGCATCCTGAACAATTGAAACTTACGGGTACCAAATCAGAGGAGATTAAGACATTATTAACTTCGCCACAACGAGATATATGTGAATTTATGAATCAAATCGCAGAAATTATTTACTCGGAAGACTCATTTCTCAATATCAATGAACCTGGAAAAGTGATATTAAATTCAGAGGGTAAAGCTAAAGTAAAAAGAATTTTTTCGTTAATCAACAACAGAACAATTAAGGATAATTTCGAAAAAATGGTGGAAATAATAAGTTCTCACGGAGGCCAGTTTTACAAAAAGAAACTAATAAAAGCAACTGTGTCCTTTGGGCCAAATCATAACGACACGGAACAAGCCAGGATAAATGGGAACTCTTATTTTGACCAAGAAATTTCTGAGCAAAAGGGACAGAAAAAAGTCAATTTCAAGCGTGAAAAAGTCGAAATCGCAACATCCACGACCAATGACAGTAATGATCATCCTGGAGCGAGTCTTGACCCACCACACGAAGAAAACATTCAAGGAACTGACTCGGACAATGAAATATCGATAATAGAACCTACGTTACTCTGAGTACATAAAGACGAAAATATGAATCCAACTTCGCTAAGATTGTCACCAGATTCATTTCCTGACTACGATTATTTACAATTACAATATTAATTTTTTACGCTTTTTGCAATACAGAGATTTAATTTCATCAGAAAAAAATTATAACGATATTAATCATTTTCTAGCTTCAAATACTCTAAAATTTTAATTTCCAACCAAACTTATTAACAATGTAAAACTTTTTTTAACATTTATTTTGAAAACTTTTTAGACAATTTATATAATCAAATATTCTTTATCAATAAAATTAAAGAGCTCAAATATCATTGTAATTTTAGTTTATACAGAAAAAGACTGAGTTTGCAATCGTAACAATTTATTGCGATCTTTTATTTACAAATATATTGAAATGACCATAATCAAATGTTTGTCTAATAATTTATTGATATTCGTTTGATGAGGTATAATTAGAAGATCGTAAAGGAGAAGAACGAGACCATAAGTTGACACAAGAAAATATATGATCATGTTTTTTTATAAGAATAAAATTCTGCCCGAAAATTGATTAGATAAAATGAGAAAAATCAATTGAAAAGATTGATCAGTTCATTAATTTTCATTTCTTGAAGAAATTTGAATTTCGCGCTCGAAACGACTAACTAACTTTAACTTTTATCCTTGAGAGATAATTTTTCGTTGCTATGGTTTCTCATTATTTCATTCAACTTATTATTTAGAAATTCAATTTCAATTAGTGATATTGATTAACTTATAAATCTGTGTGTGTTTTTCCCTATTCATCCCTCTTAGCATCGTCATGACATCTCAAGAGACGCCGATTAATGGTCATTACCAACAAATTGATTGTGATTGGTCTTTGCCCTATTCATGTGAGTTTATTAATCATAAGAGTTGAATTTTTTTCCACCGATTTACTTGATTAATTTTAGTTGTTAATTGTTTTATTTTATTGATTAGCGGCGTATCTTGTTATGCAAGAGATTGGCGATGGTCCTTTTTACATTGAGAAAGCTGATAAAGTGCAACTGAAAACATCAACTTTGTATTTTTCGTTCCATGACAACAAAGAAATCATGTATGTGAAGGAGGGAGAAAAAGTTGTATCGTTTATAAAACTATACGCTAACGAGATTGATTGTAAGAAAGGGTTGATTGATTTGAAACAATCTCGAAGTGAAAGGTTGGAGCTTGATCAACCGTTGGACAATACACCTAAGGAAACTTCCGATGGTCAAGTACCTTGTCCTCAGCAAGTCAACCCACCAAGTGCTACAAATATACAAAGTGAAAGTAACTCACCAAAACCGACTTGTAGTGAAACAAAAAAGAGAAAAAGTCAAACTGATTCCGAGCAGAAAAGCAAGAAAAAAACCAATACAAATACCAATGAGCGAGTTGTAATCAACTCACAAAGTGTCACAAATACCCAAGAAGATGGTAACTCGTCTAATTCTAATGACAGTCCGACAATACCAGAAAACGCTGAAAGAAAGACCAAGACAAAGAAGAAGAAAAAATTGAGTGTTGAATCTAAAGTTTTGGAAGAATTATTTAAATTTCACCTAACTAAAGCTCGTCAAAAGGTTAGTGTATATATTTGACTAATTAATTATTCTAATTCTATTTCAATCTTCTTTTTCAGTGGTCAAGAAGCCCTGAGTCACTGGTGATCAATGATGAAAATTCAAATGCAATTAAAGAGCTACTATCGGACTGTTCAATTACAAAAGTCACCAAAATAGTCAATAGATTGGCGGTTCTCATGTTTAGTGAAGAAAAACTTACCAAGAAATGGTTAAGTGGAAACAAGAATACGAAAAATGTGGTTATAAATTTGGACGATCAAAAAAGACTCAAGGAAATTCTGATGCTCATTCATTCAGTTTATACAGATGAATTCTTTTTCACATTGATCAAGAACAAAATTATTACGCATGGACGTCATCTCGCAGACAAGTACAAAAAAAGAAACGAAACTGGAACAACTGTGCCCAAAGAACTAGCATCGACATCGACATCAACATCGACGGCGACAACAACAACACCAACACAAATACCAATACCAATACCAATACCAATACCAATACCAATACCAACACCAACACAACCACAACCACCACCACCGCCAACAGCTACAGCAACAACATCAACAGCTCATGACAACAATGACCAGCGGGGAGTAAATTCTGACTTAGTAAATATAAAAATGGAAAACAACAATCAAGAAATTGATAGCGATAGTGATTCGGATAACGAAGTATCAATAATACACGAAGAACCCATTCCAAGTACACTAGGACGGAATTTTTCGTTTAAACAGTCACCGAAAGCATCTCACGACGATGATCACTTAACAGCCTAGACATTTTAAGAATATTTCTCGTTACAAAAAATATTCATAAAATGACCGAAAAGGAAAATCGTAATCCAAAACTAAGTTAATCTACTAAATTTAATTCATTTTCTACCTTCAGATGATTCTAAGTTTCATTTGAAGTAAAACTTATTTTTCCAATTATAAAATTTATTATTATTAATAGATAATCAATTATTTTTTTTCTCGTTATAATAGTCGAAAACAAGTATTAAATTGTAATCATTTGTAAATTGTAATAGTTTACACACCCAAAGACTTGAATTTGTACCAATTTGTAAATCGCTTGCGAAAGTGATAGTTATCAATTCAAAATGAGTGTTGAAATGTATTTTCATCCACAATATTTATCATCGTCTTTGGATTAACTTTATCTATTGATAAAAGCATCCAAGTTAATGACTAACAAACTGATACAAACTCAAAGTTTTACTGTAAATATTATTAATATTTGCCTTACTTGCTAATCAATTTTGTAAAAGATCATAAATGCTTTGTTATTTTTTTGTAATTTTGTGTCAAATTAAACAGTAAACAATAAGTGTATTTGCCTTTTGTTGCTAAATTTGATTTTAATTTAAAGATTTTTTTTGCCATCGATGGTAAAAGATTTGCTATCGCTTCAGAGAAATCCGCTATTCTCAGTTATCAGTCATAACCACTTAACTGTCAATAACAAGTAAGTGCTTGTAAGTCCATGCTAATGGCAAGCACGAGCCATTTATTAATCACATTGTTTGCCTCAAAGTTTTATTCTAGATAATCTCTAACTAAGTTTGTATCGTTCAAGAGCATCACTTCGAAACTTTTCCAGGTCAGTAGCAACCCAATCGAAAAAAGTTTCTATTTAATATTCTCAAATATCGATTCACCAAACGAAATGAAGTTAAAACCTCGCTTATCAGCTGATGAAGAACCGATAGTCGATATCAGAATATCGACTTGTCCAAATGTACCGGTCAGAGAGGGTGCGATCAGTAATATTGGTGGCTATCCATGCTGTATATATGTATTGACCGTGCATTAGATTTGATATCACTTGTTTGCAAAGCTACAAATCTATCAATCTTATTGTTAGTCACGAGTGAATCTCCTTTGAACTGTTCAGAGAAAGTATTAATACTTTTGGCATTGAGTCTAATGATCTCATCAAGTAATAATCATCTTTAGTTTGATTAAAGATCGTTATGAGTTTATCGTTACCATGAACTTTGTTACAACATTTAAGAAATTTCTGTAGATTGGTAAATCAACAACGTCTCTAGCTGATCTTTTCTAGTACATCATGATTGAAATTTCCTCTAAAATTCAGTTCTGATCCGAAAACTTTTTATCAAATTTTCTGAAGAATATTGATTCAAATAAATTATCATTTTTGTTTTTCTGTTTTTGATTTAAGATTTTCGACAATCAATTGATATTACATGTATAATGAGTATCGATGAAGTTCTGTTGATTACTGGAATAATTTATCAATTGAATAGCGTTTTTTATCAATCGATCAAAGCTTTACATAGATTACATATTAAATTTGTAATCTTTTGCAATGAAATTAGAAATGATTTAATAAAAACAATTAGTTATCTAGTTGATTATTGTGAATCCAATCAAGAGTATTGATATTTTACTGATATCAAGATATTGTTCAAAGGTTGAAATCAGTTATACATATTAGTTGATGTAAAGTTAATTCAGTTGTTTGGATAAAATCAATCATGGAAAAGTTAATTGTTTTGTTTTTAGTGTTAACAGTATTCAACCAATTGGAAGCAAAAAGTAAAAACAATTGTAATGATCAATGTCAAACTAAATCATTAAGTTTATCCAAAGATGGGTCAATTGGATGTTCGGGTGCTAATTGTCTGATGGAAGCCTCGTTCAGATCAAGTCTAATCAATGGTCAGATAGTTTTCAACATTAATCTTATCGGTTATGATTATGCTTCGTTGAAAGTCCCGAGTTACACTATTGTCTTATCCGGATCAACCTATTTGACTAGATATTCATGTTTACTTGGCACTTATGGTGCTGATTCAAGCTCAGCGACAGTTACCAATGGAGGTCGGAGTTATACAAATGGTTCATCACAAGTTCGAGGTGGTAATTTATACTGTTCTTGGTATATGACTTTTACTGATGACATTTGGCCTCGTGCCGATGGAGTTAGGACTCAATTGTTCAGTGATTCTGATTCAAAGATTTCTTTTACTGTTGATGGAAAAACATTCGCTTTGGCTTCAGACATTTCCACTCTCCCCATTTACCATTTACAGTCACTCAAATGCTGCCACAAAGTTCATGGTAATGATAAATATTCGTTGGTTGTCAATCAAAACGACGTGAAAACAGAGTTTTTCATTCAAGGATTCGATTTAGATACTAATATAATCTCAGTTGAACTCGATGATTCTAACGGTAAAAAATTGGTCTTCGATTGTTACTTTGGGGATTATGATTTGAAAGGATATTTGAAAACTGACACTAATCTTGATGATATTTCGAGTCAAATATCATCGGATGTTAATGGAAAAATAGCCAAATGCTTTTGGTCAATCCCAATCCTGATTCGAGAATCGTTTTCAACTTATGATACTAAAAATGGTGTTTATGATTTAAAAATATCATCTGATGGTGAAATCGCTTATACAGAATCCAATTTATCTTTAAAAAACTTTGGTTTAACAAAAATTCCCAATTTATTGATGATTTTTATTCCGATTACAATTCATCTAATGATAAACTAATTTTTACACTCAAATAAAATTTTAATATTAAACTTAATCAACTGATTGATTTTTCCAATTTCGGGCTAATCTATGAATAATATTTTCGGATTTTGATTAGGAAAATTAATTTTTTGAATAGATTGACGTTATATTGATGGTTATCAAATCCACCCGTTTATTAATACAGAGATAATCATAATCAAAATACTGGTTGATGATAACAATTTAGGCGATGAATTTTTCAATGTTATACCTTTTTCTGTGTAAACAATAACGTTGTCCGCTGTTACCTGAAGATCATAAACACCATTGGTTGTATCGTATCGACCAAATGAACTTTCCAAGGCCAAAGTATGAGACCACGAACACTTGTTTTCGGATAAGTACGTTGAATAGAGCTGATCAGATATGGACCGAGATGAGGCTCCCTTCATAATTGTACCTTGAATGTAATCATTTGCCAAATCACAAGTGAACAGTAATTGTATCTGATTCGAACCAGTTAATAAAATCGATATTTTCGACATTTTCGAACCGATTTTTTGTACAGAATATTGGTCATCTTTTGGTGATTGATTGAAAATGACCATGAATTCATCGTTACCATGAACCTTATTACAGCATTTAAGATACTGTAGATGATAGATTGGTAATTCTTTTATGTCATTGGCTACCATAGTACCGACCTTATCATCACCGTATTGAAGTAAAATTTGATAATTGGGATTAGCTGTAAGATCGGCGATAACCAACCAAAAAGGATATTCTGCATCTCGTTTGGTAAATGTCCAAGTACAGGATAGAACATTATTTGAGTAATAAGATGATCCACTTGAAAATTCGTTGAAAGATGAAGATGAACCAGTTTTTACATGTCCTGATGTAGAACCAAGAGCTGATTTGTAACAAGAATAAGTAGTAAGATATTGTGTTGATGTTGAATAAGGTGTTTGAAAGGTGAGCGATATTGTTTTATCTTCAGTCGATTTGATTCCTTGGCCAGTTAAAGTAAATCCAATTATTTCGTCACCGCGATTCTGTTGTCTCACAAACCATTTAGCAGTAACTAAATTATTCTTGGAGCAATTACTTGACCCATCGGATGAAAGACAATAAGTTTTGGTTAAACATTGGTCGTTACAATTATTATGACCTTTGGCACTTATCAAGTTGATTGGGAGAATTACCAAAAGAATAGTTAATAAGTTCATGATTTACGATGAAAAAGATGTGAAAATTAGAGTGTTAAACGTATGAATAAACAAAATGAATCAAATGTATCTCTCTTTACATTTTTAATCTCATATTTGACTTGCAACTTTCTGTGAAACAATGATGAGCAAAATAAATTATGATACATGTAGTTGTGGTGATTAATCTCACCAATTGTAATTGATAAGGTTGAAAATAATAATCTACCAGATAGATTCATTAGTAATTTTTTCAGTGGAAAAAGATAATCGAGATTTACTTGATTAAACCCAAAGTGAGCTCAATTGGTGTTGATGGATTTTGAGATGAGATTTTCAATCATTTCGACTGCTTTTTCTCTGCTTTTAGTTGATCTCATAGAAAGAGCGATTTCTTTAATCTTTCTGGTCATCTCTTGATCATTTAGCGTTTCTTCAACTGCATTTGAAACAATTTTTTCATCTAAATTCCAAGTGTCTAATCGCCTTCCAATACCACAATCAACCACTCGTTGAGCATTATCGAACTGATCGTAAAAATAAGGCATCACAATTAAAGGTTTACCGAAGTAAATTGTTTCGAGGAAAGTGTTATTTCCACCATGGGTTATGACCATATCGACGACTTTTATAACCGCGATTTGATTGACGTAGTTTTGGCCCCACATGTTTGGTGGTAACTCGATCTCATCACCTTTCGGTCCTTTGGATACGATGAATCGATGTGGTAGTTTAGAGAGTACATCAATGATTTGTCTCATTAACTCGACATCAGCTGATCCTAATGATCCAAGAGAAAAGTAAATTAACTTTCCAGGTAAAGAAGCGATTGATTTTGGTATGACGAATTCACTTTCTTCGTCGGGCTTACGAATTGAAGCATCAATTCGAAACCATTTACCCGCAGGCTCTTTAGGTCCACATTCATTGTAATCAAGACCTTCAGGGTAATGATAGAAACCAAAATATTTCGGATATCGATTAACAAGCCAACATTCTTCTGGTAAGACGGGAACGTTAAAAGATTCCCACCATGAATACAGTTTCTCTTTGAAACGAATACAAGCTGAATCATAGATCTCTTTGAACTTTCGAGCTTTTTCTTTATCAACATTCACAGGGTATCCAGAGAAAGGAGGTGGACCTTGAGGGTAAAAACACACTGGGTTAAGTGCTACCAGGGGTATGAATGGTATTGGCGACCTAATCAAAGCTGGAAATTGGGTTTCAAAATCACCAACTATTACATCAAATGAATTTTTGTTTTCATCGAGAATCTTTTCTATTGCTCTATTAGTTACAAAATAATCATCAGCAATAGATGCGAATATCTCTTTATCTTCATCAGTCCAACCTTTGTATCGTTCAAGAGCATCACCTCGAAACTTTTCTAAATTATTAGCAACCCAATCGACAAAAGGTCCTGGTTGAAAGTTCTCAAATATCGACTCATCGAACGGAATAAAATAAAATCCTCGTTTATCAGCAAGTTTCTTGTGATGAACACGTTGAGTGAAGGTCACTTCATGTCCAGCCTCAGATAAAATCTCACCAAATCCAAGGGTGAAATTAATGGTTCCAAAACTGAGAGTAAAAAGTAGAATGAGAACAATAAAAAACAACACAAAACAATTCGTTCTTATTAATATTCAAAGGAAATGATACTCACGCATCAATAGATGATATTAATATACGATATTTAGGTTTTGTTTTAGTTTGTGACATTGAAACAGTTTTAATTAATTAATTGTTAGAAAACGAGTGGATTATAAACCAATGAATCGCTCGAGCGGCAGTAGATGAATGAATATATTCACAAATCAGAAAGTGAGTCTAATATTGTTTCAAAAGTGCAACATTGATTAATAAAAGATTCGGTTCACACCTTTAATTAATCAATTTATATCTTAATTGTTGATGATATAAATAATCTTAATCTATTGAGCATAGAAACAGAATATTTGATCCATAATAACTAAGCGATTTAATTCTGATCAAAGGTTCATATTTTATATCTCTCATTAAAACTAATTTTATAACAAGAGATAATTAAGATTAATTTAATTAAAGAGTCAAAGCAACAAAATGCTTGTAACTATTGATACAGACCATGGATGTCTTAATCAATTGATAATCTCGGTAATTATATCGTAATCACATCGAAAACTCTAAAACAATTAAGACAATCAAAGCACAATTTTCAAATATTATTTTTATTTTGTTTGAATTCAGCGGTTAACTCAATTTCTTAACAATTGTTTTCACTCATCTAAGATCTTAACCCTTGGATTTGGTGAGATTTTAGCTGAGGCTGGACATGAAGTGACCTTCACCCTTCATCTTGAGAAACTTGCTGATAAACGAGGATTTAATTTTATTCCGTTCGATGAATCGATTTTTGAGAATATTTTAACAGTACCTTTTGTCGATTGGGTTGCAATTTGCAAATAGTTTGGACAAACTTTCACTGGACAAATGCTTGGTGGACTTCACATGAAATGCCTTTACAGCCAATTGAAAGACACTTTCTCGTCAATCTTGATTAATTTGGTTTCTATAACTACCTGGAAGGTCTCGATTACAAAAGAAGTGGACCTAAAGAGCCTGCGGGTAAATGATTTCGAGTTGATGCTTCGATCCGGAAGCCTGACGAAGAAAGTTAATTAATCATAATTTTGATGCCTTATTTTTACGATAATGGTCAATGGGTGGTTGAGTTGTGGTATCGGAAGACGATTAGATACTTGGAATTTAGATAAAAAAATTGTTTCGAATGCAATTTTAGAAACGCTAAATGACCTTCCTGGCCATTGCCAGGAAGATCAAAGAAATCGCCCTTTCACGAGATCAACTAAAAGTCGAGAAATTTCAAGTCTGAAGAATAACAAATAAATTGTAATCAATGCTAAAATGTTTTGGCAAACTGTTCGAGCGAAAAGTAACCTGGAATTGCGTAAATCGCCTTAATGATTTACCAATACAGTTCTAATCTCTGTTCAATTGTCCAATCATTTAAATATTAGATAAATTCATTAGCTGATAGATTTGTTTCTAGTAAATCAAAAGTTTTCGTTAGTTCAGAAGGATAAGTAAGAAAAACTTGATCATATGCTCTTTATCGCAAATTATAAGTGTTTTGTTGTTGCACTATTCTCATATTTATCAATTATCTCGTTAATTATTAATTATTAGCGTAACCAGTCCAAATTTAGACCAACTATCACCTCTTCCGTTGTATTTTGCTAATACTATTCGTTAGTTTCAAGGAAGATGAAGATGATGGAGCAGCTTCTCTACAATGATACCAAGATAATCTATGAAATCGACTACTTATGCTCGTACGAAAGCTCTACCTAAAAAGATATAAGTTTAATCGCAATTATGATCTTCTCTCCATTAGTACTAATGGCTAATGATTATAAATATTAACCTTTGATCAGAACTAAATCGCTTTATTAGAGTTTAAGATTATTTATATCATCAACAATTAAGAATGATTAGTTAGAGTGCACTGAACAATCTAAAAATAACTTTCTGGTTTGTGATATATTCAATCACCTGCCATTCAAGCGATTCATTGGTTTATAAATCACTTGTTTTCCAACAACTAATTAATTAAAACTGTTTCAATGTCGCAAACTAAAACAAAACCTAAATATCGTATATTAGTATCATCTATTGATGCGTGAGTATCATTTCCTTTGAATATTAATATGAATAAAATCCTTTGTGTTTTTATTATTCTCATTCTATTTCATTCTATTGTTTTACTCTCAGCTTTGGACACATTAATTTCACCCTTGGATTTGGTGAGATTTTAGCTGAGGCTGGACATGAAGTGACCTTCACTCAACGTGTTCATCACAAGAAACTTGCTGATAAACGAGGATTTAATTTTATTCCGTTCGATGAGTCGATATTTGAGAACTTTCAACCAGGACCTTTTGTCGATTGGGTTGCTAATAATTTAGAAAAGTTTCGAGGTGATGCTCTTGAACGATACAAAGGTTGGACTGATGAAGATAAAGAGATATTCGGATCTATTGCTGATGATTATTTTGTAACTAATACAGCCATAGAAAAAGTTCTCGCTGAAAAACAAAGTTCATTCGATATTATAATTGGCGACTTTGGAACACAATTTCCAGCTTTATTCCGCTCTCCAATACCATACATACCCCTGGCAGCACTTAACCCAGTGTGTTTTTACCCTCAAGGTCCACCTCCTTTCTCTGGATACCCTGTAAATGTTGATAAAGAAAAGGCTCGAAAGTTCAAAGAGATCTATGATTCAGCTTGTATTCGTTTCAAAGAGAAACTGTACTCATGGTGGGAATCTTTTAACGTTCCCATCTTACCAGAAGACTGTTGGCTTGTTAATCGATATCCGAAATATTTTGGTTTCTATCATTACCCTGAAGGTCTTGATTACAAGGAATGTGGACCTAAAGAGCCTGCGGGTAAATGGTTTCGAATTGATGCTTCAATCCGGAAGCCTGACGAAGAAAGTGAATTTGTCATACCAGAATCAATCGCTTCTTTACCTGGAAAGTTAATCTACTTTTCTCTTGGATCATTAGGATCAGCTGATGTCGAGTTAATGAGACAAATCATTGATGTACTCTCTAAATTACCACATCGATTCATCGTGTCCAAAGGACCGAAAGGTGATGAGATCGAGTTACCACCAAACATGTGGGGAGAAAATTATGTCAATCAAATCGCGGTTATAAAAGTCGTCGATATGGTCATAACCCATGGTGGAAATAACACTTTCCTCGAAACAATTTACTTCGGTAAACCTTTAATTGTGATGCCTTATTTTTACGATCAGTTCGATAATGCTCAACGAGTGGTTGATTGTGGTATCGGAAGACGATTAGACACATGGAATTTGGACGAAAAAGTTGTTTCAAATGCAGTTGAAGAAACGCTAAATGATCAAGAAATGACCAGAAAGATTAAAGAAATCGCTCTTTCTATGAGATCAACTAAAAGTCGTGAAAAAGCAGTTGAAATGATCGAAAATCTAATTTCAAAATCCATCAACACCAATTGAGCTTATTTCTAAATTTACGTTCGCTGTCAAATCAATTTGAATATTAACTAAGTATGAATATCGTTGTTTTAATCGTGTCAGGGTTAATCGAACCTGTAAAATTCATGAGTTATTTTATCCATATAATAAAAATACAGTTAATTTATTTATAAAACCTCTAAATTATGAATCTTTTATTCGTGTTCCAATCTAGAGAGAGAGAGAGAGCTCATACAGTTAGTTTATTGTTATTCACAAAAAGTTGATTAGAATGGGAAAAAGAATCGCAATCAAATGATAAACTGTTGAGGCTCTAGATGAAGTCGAATTCATAAGTCTAACGTTGGACTCAGAATAAACGGAAACTTTATCTGAGCTGATTTGGAGATTGTAAGGAACTTTTTTAGTATCTAAATTATGGAATTCATTTGAGTCGATTAAGCCAGGTAAAGACCAAGAACAACGACGATTCGCAATCTCAGCCTTTGGTAGTTGAATTCTTGTCGATACAGTCCCATTACTAACAAAAGATGATATTTGATTATGTTTATAGTCACAATTAGTGTTTATGGTAACGTTTTTAGGATCTGTTAGTGCCACACTGACGACACTTGGTGATTCTCCAAGAATTTGTAATAGAAAATCAGTTGAATTAATTTGTTGATCAGCAATTAATGAGTAATTTGAGTTACCACGAACAATGTACCCACAACATTTGATGAATTGCATCGGATGAATCGGTAATTCCAGTAGATCATTGCTCACCTTGAAAGTTAATACTCCAGATAGAAGCCAAATTTGATAGGCTGGATCATTGGAAAGATCAACTTTACTCCTGAACTTTTGGGCCAAATAGCGTCACTTTTGGAAATAGCCCACGAACAGTATAAATTTCCATTGGTATAAATGGACGATCCTTTGGTCAAAGTGATCGAACCTTGATTGACATAAGCACTAGTTAATCCCGACTTTTCCTTAGAACACATATACGCGGTACTATCAGTTCCTTTTCTCAACATTAGTCCAATAGTTTTGACCTCCGAGACGCCCAAGTTATAGCCGATCAAAGTGAAATTAAGATATTCATCCAGATACTCTTGTTCAATTACACTGAACTCAACTTTGACCTGACAATTACCATTACAAGAGGCAGAACTGTTTCCAGGTAAACTATAACTTTTGGTTAAACATGATTTCTCACAAGCAGAATCAACGAGTTGGTAAGAGATAAAAGTAAGTACTAGAGACAACAGTTTAATCATGATAACAACAACTGAATTAGGATTGGAATTGCCTTGCTAATTGTTGTCAAGTAAATGAATAACTAATTAATGTGCACGATTGTCTTTAAAATGGAAACAGTTGTCGCTTCGTTAGGTGAGTAGGTGTCGGATTCATTAATCGAAATCCGTTCACATTAATATAATTGATTTACTAATTGCATGATGTAACTAGGGTACAACTCAATTGTCTAATTCACATCCTCTAAATTGTTTTGTAACTTTATCAATTAAAACTCGTTGGTATTGTTGTTAATCGGTTAACAATAGTTGATTACACGTTTTGCTAATTGTTTTGATTTGACAAATTGAAATTAATTGGACACAATCTTACGATTCCATTTGTATTTCCTTTTGGGTGAAAAAATCGTCAAGCTAATAAACGATTAAATTCATTTTTATGCAGAAAAACTAAATTATTATTATTAATTAAAACTTAATTGATTGTCAAATGAACAACAATAGAGATGATAAACTTTATGTGTCTCTTTTTCCGACACATTAAGACTTGGAAATGGTCTTGAAATTTGGCACTTTCACTATTTCACATGAACCATTGGTTATGTTTACTGAGAATTGGTGTTACGATTTATACAGAAGTTATTGAAGAAATGAATACCGACGAATGAAATTGGAAAATTAGATCAACAGAAATTTAATTGTAATAAGAGTTAAAACAACTATTGAATTCGATCTTCTCATGGTACCAAATCCTTGCGGTACATTAATAAAACGTTGTATTGGTACTTTGGGCTCCGAGGGAATGACGATAGCTCGTTTGGTGTTGAAATTGTTTTTCCATTTTTCCAAATTCTTGTATTTTACTATTTTGTAGCCGTTTGAAGTTTCAGTTGAAAAACGTCCACAAATCATCGAGGACTTTGGCCTACATTGAGATGGTTCGATGTATGCAGTTACGTGTTTTGAGCTTGTTACTCCGTTTATCGTTGAAAGCATAAGTTTCAAATATCCTCTGAAAAATTTGCTCGATACTATACAATCAAAGAGATATTGAACACCATCAGTGCCAACGAATTCAGATGACAGCACCATAGGCTTTGAACGGGAACCTTCAATATAAATGGAGGTTTTCCTTGAGCTGTAAGTGAATATCACTTGATCACCATCTTGGTCTTTAGGACAACATTCAGGCGATCGGAATATATTTCCAGAAAATCCATTGAATTTCGAATCGATAAAATATCTTTGATCGTCAACAAT
Organism: Panonychus citri; assembly: GCF_014898815.1. Lineage (NCBI taxonomy): Eukaryota > Metazoa > Arthropoda > Arachnida > Trombidiformes > Tetranychidae > Panonychus > Panonychus citri. The sequence goes on from NW_026515540.1 coordinate 662,721, forward strand.
GAAAGAAATATTTGAATAACTTTCGTTCCATGGTTCATCGATATCTCTATATTGTCTATTATCCAATTCACTCAAGTACCATGAACAAAATAAAGGAATATTATCATCTTTCTCGAATACTGACCCATTCGAACGGTTGTTGTTTCTATTTTCAACTTGAGCATCATAAGTACGAGCACAAGTATATTTACTTTCGGATGTAATGGTAGACAAGATGACAGAATAAGTAGAATTTTTAAATGGGCTATTACCATGACCATAAGCGAATATATTGACGTTAAGAATGACCTCACCATCAATACGATTAGACCCGAATGAAGCTTCCATTAAACAGTCATCACGAGAACATCCGATTGTCCCATCTTTTGATAAACCATATGATTTAGTTTCACAAGAATCGATACAATTGTTTTCAATTTCATTTGAAATCTCCAATTGAGAAAATACTGTTGTCAAAACACAAAATAAAAGTAAAACAATTGATCTACTCATTTTCGTAATTTAACTCGAACAACCAAATCAAGAAGACTAATCATAATTTAGATATTAATATTTATCGTTCAGCCACATAATTAACTTACAATTTTTCCCTCATAAAATCACATCGACACCATTAGGAATATCAGTTGATAAAGTTAAACTTTCTCAACAAAGTTTATTTAGCTCACTTTTTTTTCATTCAAAAGGATTGTCCTAATTAACATGTCACATCTAATCGCAATGGTAATGGAAATTACAATTGTTTATTTAATCAACTTGGATTTACCCAAAGAAAATCAGTTCATCTGAAACTTTATCAATGAATAATAATCACTGGGGTATAAATACTCATTTAAAGCTTTGTCATGTTGAGGACTTTGAGAGACTTTTCTTGATTCATTCTGCTTTTTTCACCGACTTTCAGCTGGAATTACATGAGTTTATGAGTTTAATTGGCTATAAAATGTAATACAAAAGTAGAAAGAATCAAAATTAGACTTGAAATAGTCTTGGAAGCAAACCCTTTCAAAGGTATATTGTTTTCTGTGAAAACGATTTCAGAATCAGCTGATATCTCCAAATCGTAAACACCATTTGTAGTATCATAAGTGGAAAATGATCCTTTGATGATTAAAGGTAACGACCAAGAGCATTGAGTTTCTTCAATGAAAGAAGTTGACATTAGTTGACTACTAATGTCATCAACCAAAGCTTCAGTTTTGAGATAACCTTTGATAGATTTTGTTTGTTGATAACAATCAAAGATTAACTGTTTCCCATTATAATCAGCGAGTGAAGCTGATAAAATGTAAGGACTCGAGTCAAATGTTTGCATGAAAAAGTTAGTCTGTTTATCATTTTGATCAACAACCAGTTGATAAACATCACTACCATAAACCTTGTAGCAGCATTGAAAAAATTGCATATGATAAATTGGAAGGTCAACCGGACTTGGAGCAATAGCAAACACCTTACTGTCCACTTCGAACATTATCTTCATGTTTCGATCACTTTGAAAAGTCGTCTTGACTCCGTCAAATTTAGGCCAAATATCACTTGCATAGACCATATACCAGGAACAGTAGAGGTTTTTCTGGTTAATTTGGGTCGATCCGTTTACATAAGAAACACCATCATTCGTGACTTGAGCGTCACTTGCACCAAATGCTGTGGTGAAACACGAATATTTACTTTGAGAATCTCCGTTGGTCAGAATAACGGAAAAGGTTCCCTCTTTAAGGGAAGCGAAATCATAACCAATGAGATTGATGTTCAAAACTGTTTCACCGTTAATTAGATGAGCTTTAAATGAACCTTCCATTAAACAATTAGCACCCGAACATCCGATCAGCCCATCTCTGGTTATACTGTACGATTTGGTTTGGCAGGACTCGTTACACTTTTCACCACTTTTGGCCTGTGTCCATCCAAATGATGGTAACAAAATCACCGTTAGTGAAACAATTAGGCTCACCATTTCGGATAACTATAAAATTGATGTTGGTACAATTGTTATGATTAATGACTATCACTTTTAATTGTTACATGATCATAATTTTTTGTGTGTCATGCACAAACTCAGTTAGATAAATTAATTAAAACAATTAGTTTTCGATAGAGCCGATTAAGGACCATTTTTGTTTATCGACTTTGCTTGTTTCATCTTTAATTGTTCTGATCGTAACCAAATCGAACCTCAAGAAAAAGAAACCAATTTATTTAGATCTTTAATTTCATTAGATTTAATTTGTAAATCATTAATTTCTTTCAGTTAAATAATAAGATTACAACACACAAAAAATAGGAGTTTTTTCATCAAACAAAATGACGAAATACTTGATAGTCATAACTGATCATATGAAACAATTGACTAATCCACAAGAGATTAGTGAAGAGATTAAGTTTTATCTTGATTATCTAATTTGCGTATTTTCAAGTAATCAACCAGATTATTAACCAGAATTCCATGGTGATTATCAATTGTATAATCTAAAATAAGTAAATCACCTTGATTTCTAAGCTTGTTATTGCGAAAACAAATTCTATCTAATCTTGTTTTTCTTTAAATCAAGATAATCAATCAATCAAAATAAACTACAATGTAAAAATTACACAACCTCACAATAATTAATCGTTTATAATCAATTGTAAAAGTTTATTTGAACAATTTACCCACAATTAGATAAATTGTTTCAGCTGTAAACTGTGATTTGTATCGATGTGTTTTCTTTGCTAACTTAATCTCGATCTTGCAATTAATTGTTACTCTGATTATTTTTACCCATTGACCTTTAATTTCATCGTCTCAATGACAATGAGATGAATGAGTTGTTATTGAGCGAGATGATTTTGTGACGGTCAAAAACTATTACCTGCATGATAATTAATTGAGTTGACGTTGATTAACAAAAAGATGAGTTGATTATAAAGTCTCAGAATGATGTTCAGTTTAATCCAGTAATCAATATTTATTCCTCTTGTTCTGTTTTCTAAATTGTAATCTAATAAGTTAATCAACATGAAAGTTATCATTGCTTTTTGTCTCATCGGTTTTGTCGCAGCCCAAAGCGGTGGCTGGTCACCAGTTTCCGTTAACAATCCTGAGGTCGTCAAGGCTGCTTCAACAGCTATTAATTACCACAATCAAAATTCCGATAATCCAAATTACAAGAAACTTGTAAGTATCAAAAGTGCTGAATCTCAAGTCGTCTCTGGAACAAACTATGCTCTCAAATTGAATATTCTTGAAACCGAATGTCCAAAGGACGATGTTAACTCAATTAAATGCTCTCCTTCATCTAAAGTAAGTGTATTTACAATTTAATCGTATTTATTTATCGTGATTTGAACAATCTCTTATTCGATTTGAATCTTTTTTCACAGAGCATACCAGAAGAATGTGACTACGTTGTTTATGTCCCACTCAATTCTAATAAAGGTGAAGTGACCAGTAATTCATGTAGTTCCAATCACTCCTACGAATCCAGTCAAAGTCAGTGATTTTAATCAACTCTAATAATCAATAAACTTTTCTGTCCATTCATTTCTGTATTATATTGCAATTTACTATATGAAACTTGAATAAGTTGAAACGGCGATTTGTAAATCAATTTCAAGTTGAACGGAATCAAATAAATTGAATTGATTTGATCAAAATGTTGATTTTGAACCGTTTTTGTTTGAGTTAATGAGAGTTGAAACTGACAAAATCTCATTGGAACAATTAAGTTGATTTTTCTTTCGATCAAATTAAATCAATTCAGTCGGCAAACTATAACATTGTGAACAAAAAAAACTATTGTTTCCCACTAGAAATCATCATAACGTGCCAATTTAATGATACTTGTTTTCAGTGAAAATATTGAAATTTGAGCGAGAAAAATATCAGAAATTGATATCAATGAATCATGAAGGGATTAATTGATAATCATTCATATTAATAGTTGTGCGAATCAGCTGATGGGTGTTTCACATCCGTAATAGTTTCTGGTGCATTTTTCACTGGAATTTAGTTGATATAATATACAATTTTTTATTCGAAATGATTATTTCGTGAGCCGATTCCATCGCTCATCTGACCAATTGAGGCTCGACTTAATCAGTCCACTTTTATCACATTATCGCTTCAAATCGGACCATGGACAGTCATAACTATAAACTGTTGATTACTTAAAAATATGAAAAGTAAAATTTCATAATATGCATAGGAAAAGGCCAAGTAGTCATCTATCGAATCCGTTTAAGCCAAAATAAAGTTTTTGTCCAAACATTAAAACGATAAAAGTAATGTAAAAGTTTTTGATGCTCAATGAGGAGCATGAATTTTTCAAAGTGACCTCATTTTCCTCATAAACAACGACATTGCCAAAAATGATCTGCAAATTGTAGACATCAGTTGGTAATTTCAATATAACTGAACTACTGTAGAGGTGCAATAACGTGGACCAAGAGCAGCTCGAATCAGCAATGTATTGAGAAACAATTTGATCATTAATTTTGGTCTCATTTTTTTCATCGATCAATTTAGCATTGAGAGTAACCGTTGCAAAAAGACACGAGAAGAGTAATTGATTTCCGTAACGATTTTTAAGAGATATCGTTGTGGCCAATGGATTAGAGTCAAATATATGGACCAAGAAATTGATGCCGTTTTCTGCTTCGGCGAAAGTAAATAAATATTTATCTTTTCCGTGAACTTTGTTGCAACAATAAAGAAATTGCAATTGATAGATTGGTAAATCACTTGAATCCTGAGCGACAATCGAAGCCACTTTATCATATCCAAGAGATATTTGGTACAGTTTATCGTCGATAAGTTTAGCAGGTTCACCTTTCAACATGGGCCAAGTTGAATCGTACATGGAAAAGATCCAAATGCAGGATAAAGTTCCGTCTGAATAGTAAGATGATCCACAGATAGTTGTTGAATTGGAATCTTTTTGAAAGACATCGGACTTGGTTGCACCAAGAGACGATTTGTAACAAGAATAAGTAGTTTGGCCTATCGTTGGTGCTTTTAGCGCTTTCAAAGTTAAAGAAATGCTCAGTTCACTGGTAGAATCAATTCCATATCCTAACAGGAGTAAACGAAGTCGATCATATGATCCTGGTTGTTGAATTACGCTAAATTTTGCTCGAACTTTAACTTTTCCCGAACAGTCATTTTTACCATCAACTGAAAGACAATAAGTTTTACTCAAACAATCATCAGTACACGTGGACATTTCCCTTGGTTGAACTACACTCACTATAAGAGTCGTTATTACAAATACAATTAACATCTTCAAATAGAATCACAATTATTAATACATATTAGATTTCGTGCTAATTGAATTAATAAACAATCAATTACGACGAAACTTGAAGTGCTTCATAATTAGATTGAACTAAATTCAGCAAGTGCTCAATTAAAACGATTATATCTGCTAATGAATTTACTAATTGAACAACAATTTATCAAATTTTATTGAGTTAATCATTACAACGATAAATCATTTTCAGGGTTACTTTTTGTTCCAATAATCAATTAACTAGAAATCAGATTTTCGAAAACGCCTTTGAGATTTCAGTTGAAAAGTGAATGGAAACTGGTGGTTTATTTGTTATTCTTTAGACTTGATATTAGATTTTCAATAAATAATTAATCTCATGGAGAGAGCGGTTTCGGTCATCTCTCTGGTTATTTAGTGTTTCTTCAATTATATTTAGAAAGATTTTCTCAGATGAATTTTAAAGTCCTAATTGTTTTCAAATCAACAACATGCTGATGATTTTATTTGAATTTAAACTAAGAGTTGTTTTTAATGGGTGATTAAATTGTTGTTCTTTAGATCTGATATTAGGTTTTCGATCATTTCAACTGCTTTTTCACGACTTTTAGTTGATCTCATGGAGAGAGCGATTTCTTTAATCTTCCTGGTCATCTCTTGATCATTCAGTGTTTCTTCAATTGCATTTGAAACAATTTTCTCGTCTAAATTCCAAGTATCTAATCGTCTTCCGATACCACAATCAACCACTCGTTGAGCATTATCGAACTGGTCAAAAAAGTAGGGAATTACAATCAAGGGTTTACCGGAGTAAATTGTCTCGAGGAAAGTGTTATTTCCACCATGGGTTATGACCATATCGACGACTTTTATGATCGCAATTTGATTGACGTAGTTTTGTCCCCACATGTTTGGTGGTAAATCAATCTCATCACCTTTAGGTCCTTTGGACACGATGAATCGATGTGGTAGTTTAGAGAGTAAAGAAATTATTTGTCTCATTAACTCGACATCAGCTGATCCTAATGATCCAAGAGAAAAGTAGATTAACTTTCCAGGTAAAGAAGCGATTGATTCTGGTATGACAAATTCACTTTCTTCATCAGGCTTCCGGATTGAAGCATCAATTCGAAACCATTTATCCGCAGGCTCTTTAGGTCCACATTCCTTGTAATCAAGACCTTCTGGGTAATGATAGAAACCAAAATATTTCGGATTATCTATGAAAAAATTTTTGATTGAAAGTAAAGGTACTTCATGTGAAGTCCACCAAGCATATAACTTTTCAATGAATTTGGAACAAGCAGATTCATAAGTCTGTTCAAACTCTTCAGCTTTTTCTCTATCGACTTTCTCAGGGTAACCGGAAAACTGAGGTGGACCTTGAGGATAAAGACACACTGGACTGATTGATAATAATGGAATATATGGAATCGGCGATCGGAACAATGCTGGATATTGGGTTACAAAGTCACCGATGAAAGCGTCAAACGAATCCTTGTGTTCGTCGAGAACCTTTTCCAATGCTTGATTAACTATCTCATAGTCACCAGCAATAGATGCGAATATCTCTTTATCTTCATCAGTCCAACCTTTGTATCGTTCAAGAGCATCACCACGAAACTTTTCCAGGTTATTAGCAACCCAATCGACAAAAGGTCCTGGTTTTATATTCTCAAATATCGACTCATCGAACGGAATAAAATTGAAACCTCTTTTATCGGCAAGTTTCTTATGATGAATACGCTGAACGAAGGTCACTTCATGTCCAGCCTCGGCTAGAATCTCACCAAATCCAAGAGTACAGTTTATGTGTCCAAGTCTAGCATTTGTAAGACGCAACAAAATTACCAAAAACAATTCAAAAATTAACTTGATTAAATGAAAATGATTAATACTCACGCGTCGATAGCCGAGATTAGAAAACGATATTTGGGTTTCATTGTTGTTCTTGCAACAATTAAACAACCTAATTAAATGTTCACTTGATAGAAATAACTTCTTCAATGATTAGAGTTTCTTTTCTCAATTTTTATTAAGGCTCTTTTTATTCATAAATAATCTCACAGTTAATTGTTACTAAACTTCAACAATCAATCAATTCTTCAAAGACTAAATCATATCATTGACAATTTCCGATAAAAGTATAATCATCTCTCGAGTGACAACAATGATAGAAAAGCTTTAATTAGAAGAACACTTAACAAACTAATTAAGCCATCAGATTGAATTAAATTGATTGAGTAAAATGAAGGTCATTTTAACTCGAGTACATATTTTTTCATGGCTTAGTGATTCATAAACTCGTATCTCTACTAATTGACATTATTCAGTAGTAATTAAGCGCGAGGAATCAGTAGCACCAATGATAGTTTAATCGGTAAAAGTTACAAAAATTAGCAGCTTAAGATAAACTTGAAAATTTGAAGATTGTGGTAAAATTAAATTGACAAGTTTAAGAAAATGGAGATAATCATAATCAGAATACTGGTAATTGATAACAATTTGGATGCTGAGTTTTTCAACTTGATGCCTTTCTCAGTGTAAACAACTGAACCATCGGATATTATTTTCATATCGTAAACATCAGTCGTCGTATCGACTTTTCCAAATGTACCGGTCAGTGTGAGAGGATGTGACCAGTGACATTGACGATTAGTGTAGCTCATGTATTGATCATATAGCAGATTCGATATGTTAGTTTTTTTGGTTTGATTAGCAACAAATCCTTCAATCTTACTGTAGGTAAAGTTACAACTGAATATCAATTGCATCCCCTTTGAACTGTTCAGTGAAAGCGTTAATACTTTTGGTGTCGTGTCTAATGTTCTCATCAAGTAATAATCATCTTTAGTTTGATTAAAGATCGTTATGAATTTATCGTTACCATGAACCTTATTACAGCATTTAAGATATTGTAATCTGTAGATTGGTAAATCAGCAATGTTTTGAGCTACTAAAGCACTTTTGTTTCCTGATTTAAGCTCAAGAGTACCTCTTTTATCCTTTACCAACTCAGCAGGACGATCGTTGCTTAAAGGCCAAATTTGATCGGACTTTGAGAATGACCAAAAGCAGGTTAATACACCACTAGAGTAGCTTGAAGTGCCTTGTTTAATTACACTGGTTTTCTGAGTGACAAACGCTGTCACTCCGAAGGGTGTTTTTGAACAAGTATAATTGGTTAGAGATGACGACGAGCTGGAAAACTTATATGCCATTGATATCGACCTTGTTTCAGATTGTCCAACATTTTCCGCTCTAAGTGCCAATCCAACAAAATCATCATCATAACCTGGTCTTCCAAGCACTGACCATGTAGCCGATACCAGATTATTTCTGGAGCAATAAGCGAAGGTACCCGAAGATGAGAGACAATAGGTTTTGGTTAAACAATCGTTGTTACATTTATTTTTGGCACTAATTGGGTTGTTGATAAAGATGAGAATAGTAATCGACACTAGAAACAGATTCATGTTGAATTAATGGTTAACAATGATCAAAGCGATGACTGATTATCACATAAAATGTTGAATCTTTTTCTGGTGCTTTTATAAATCTCAATATGATTTAATTGTTTACACAGTGAATAAATGGATCTACAAGATTATCTGAGGATAAAGTCTATCCTGATTTTAATTAGCAGCTAATAATGTATTTCCTTTTTGATTGTAACCAATCATAGTCAAAACTCACTCCTATTAGATGACATTTTGCAGTCCCGATTATTATAATTACATTGAAAGGGTTTCAACTAGATTATTTATTTCACTGATTATTGAAACTAATGATTTCAGTGGAAATTTAAAGTCAAAGGTTGCGATGAATTAAATTTCCAATGAAAAATGATAATCAGTTTTCAATGAAGATCTTGGAACAATTTTATTAATAATTTTATTAATAATATCGAAATGATTTCATCCTTTATTTGTAAAGTCAAGTAATTGAATCATTGTTTTTGGGGAATTTCATTGATAATTCTGCCTACCTCTACACTCAATTCTTAGTAATAAGATGAAGGATTAGTTTTCTCTACCTTTTCCATATAATATGTAGAAAAAAGTATAAAATTACTAGAAAACAAATGAAATTAAAAATTGTCACAATCAAACTTTTCAAAAGTCCATAAATTGTTTGATTATCGGTTTGTGTCTTATTGTCCATCCGTACGGAAGGTAATTGCGTAGCTGTTTGTGTGGGCCGCTGTTCATTAGGTTCTGAATGAGAACTATCAGAATCACTTTCGGGAATGTAGCTCTCTAAGGTGTAAAGCTCGATTTGTTTCAAATACTCCAGTCGAAGCTTTTGTATGGTCACTGATCTTTTTCGAATCTCATCGAATTTGTATGGGTAAGGTGTATCATTTTCTGTAGTCGGTTTGACATATTCATCTGGTTTGAACTTTTGTAAATTTGATTTGTTGCGACGCGAAAATTCATCATCGAAAGGTCCATATTTGAAACACTTAGGCCAATCTCCAATATGAGCCATGGTATCATTCAATAGTCTTGACATGAGGACATTTTTCGGGTACTCGAATCCATAGTACCATTGGTCCATCGACTTCATTTTAAGCTGAGGCCTTAGTTTTTCGATGCGCTCAATGTCAACAAGGTATAATAATAAAGCTAATGCTGCGTCTAAAAGGGGCGAATGACTTGAATCGGGCATAATAAAGTTGAACATTAAAAAGGCACAGAATTTAAGTCCAAGTCCATCATTGGACATGCGACAATTGTAGTATGATGAAACGCAGACGATTTTGGGTAAGAGTTTCAGATGATCATCTACCGATAAAAATAAGGCTGCGAAATCAATGATCTGTCCAGAGACAATGATTCGATCATATTGTAGTAATAACTTGAAGACTTCTTTTCGAACTTGATTTAAACATTTTCCTCTTCTTGTATCTCTCGGAATTAACCCGTGTAGCTCAGTACCGAAATCCTGGTCAATTATGGCTGAATTCGGATGTCGAACAAATTCATGATAAATGATTCGCTTGGGTCGAGTCATAATAACGATCCAAACAGGAACCGTAACACGTGAACCGTCGAGCATTCGTATACGGGCCATTTCCATGTCCATCGAACATACATTCAAGCCGTGTTCTCGAAGTCGCGAGAACAGTCCATCGTTATAAATCGAAGGGCACACTGACCTTAGAAATTTTATATGTTCGATTGTTAACATTTTTTGATATTCTTCATTTCGCTTTGCTGCTCTTCTTTTCTTACAAGCAGCTGATCGTTTTTTTGGCTTTTGTTTATTAGCTGGATCCACATCCGATTTGGTGCTGGACGGCGGCTGAGTGTAAGGTTTGTATTTTCTAGATTCAATGTTCATCATAAATAAGGAGGATTATGATTAGGAACCAAATAGATTTCAATAGAAACTCCGTGAATATGGTGGCTGAACAAAGACCATAAGCCCAAGAAATAGGATCTACACTGTTGTCGGCGGAATAAACACAATTCGAAAGTTAACCATTGATAAGACTGATTACATATTCAAACAATTTGAATGATTACTAATTTGAGAAGAATTCGATGATGAATTGAGGAGTTTTTCCAGTCAACTAGAAACTCGAGAAAGTTTTAAGTTTTATAAAAAATCAAAATTTTTGTAACTATAAACAAGCATTTAGCTATCTAACTTATTAATTGATTCATTATTTACAGTTGTTGAGCAACAAGTTGTTGCTCTTTGAAATGACAGTTATTTCAAGTGCGCGAAAATATGAATTTTTTCTATTATCAGAATAATCAAATTGGTGACTTTACGAAAACGAAAAGTTTAATTCCAAATCCAATGAAAACGTCTAATGAATCCTTTATCCATTAAAAAATATTCACTATTATTGACTAATACAGTTTAATTAAAGGGGTTTTCACTTAATTCCAGACAAAAAGGGAAGTTACAATTAGAGTTTCTTACCTCGGATTAAAGGGCTTTTCCATTGACTAATTTTAAACCAAAGTGATTAATCTGACAAGTTGCAACCTTTCATCAGGGTAATAATTATAACAGCGAAAAATTTACCTAATAGGAGGGAATAGTGACTTTAATTGGACACAACTAATATTAGGAAAAATTAACCAATAGCAAATTTCAGCTTAATGATTCGCCCATGACATTCGGTTCCATGATATCTTTGAAAAACTTTACTTTAACAAAAATCCCGAATTTAATGAGGATTTTCATTCCGATTACAGTTCATCTTATGATGAATTGAACTTTTTATTATGTTCATATAATAAATTTGTTTAAAATCTTAAATAATCTCGTAAAAATTGTTTTGCTAATTTATCACTAATATTGTTGGGTTGTGATACAATCAATGAATTCATTGAATAGATTGATGTTATTAATATATTGGTAATATTCAAATTCACCAGTTTAGCAATATTGAAATAATCATAATCAAAATACTAGTTGATGATAACAATTTAGGCGATGAATTTTTCAATGTTACACCTTTTTCCGTGTAAACAATAACGTTGTCCGCTGTTACCTGAAGATCATAAACACCATTGGTTGTATCGTACCAACCAAATGAACTTTCCAAAGACAAAGCATGAGACCACGAACATTTATCATCGGATGTGTACATCGAATAGAGCTGGTCATAGATGGAGCGAGATGATGTTACATTTATTATTGAGCCTTGAATGTATTCACTTACAAAATCGCAAAAGAACAGTAATTGTATCTGATTTGAATCAGTTAATAGAATCGATATTTTCGACATTTTTGAACCAAGATTTTGTACGAGGTATTGGTTATCTTTTGAAGATTGGTTGAAAATGATCATGAATTCATCGTTTCCATGAACCTTATTACAACATTTAAGATACTGTTCGTGATAGATTGGTAGTTCGGTTATATCTTTAGCCACCATTGTACCGACCTTATCATCACCGTACTGAAGTAACAGTTGATAGTTAGGATTAGTTGTCAGATCGGTGATACCAAAGAACAAAAAAGGATATTCTGCATTTTTTCTGGTAAATGTCCAAGAACAGGATAGAACATTATTTGAGTAATAAGATGATCCACTAGTAAATTGGCTGTAAGACGAACCTGAACCAGTTTTCACACGTCCTAATGTAGAACCATTAGCTGATTTGTAACATGAATAAGTATTAAGATATTGTGTTGATGATTGTGAATAAGGTGATCGAAAGGTAAGAGAAATCGTTTTATCATCAGATGGTTTGATTCGTTGACCAGTTAAAGTAAGTCCGATTATTTCGTCACCACGATTCTGTTGTCTCACAAACCACTTAGCAGTAACTAAATTATTCTTGGAGCAATTAATAGACCCATCGAATGAAAGACAATAAGTTTTGGTTAAACATTGGTCATTACAATTATTATGACTCTTGGCATTTATAAGGCTGATTGGGAAAATTATCAAAAGAATAGTTAATAAGTTCATCATTTGTAATGGAAATGAAAATTAGACAATAAGAGACTTGCACTGGAAAACAAAATGGATCAAATGTATTTTTCATGATATATATTTCTCTCATCATTGACTTGGAAATTTCTGTCAAATGATGAGGAGAAAATCAATTGAGATAATTGTGGTAATGATTGATTCCAACGGTTTCTAACAATAAAAACTTCAATCTATCAGAAAGTTCATTAGTAATTTTTCATTGGAAAAGATAAACGAGATTTACTTGATAAAAACCCAAAATGAACCCAATTGATTTCAATGGATTTTAAGATTAGATTTTCAATCATTTCAACTGCTTTTCCTCGGTTCTGAGTTGATTACATAGAGAGACAATAATTGAAAGGAGGAAGGCCAATTCTGCCTAAAAATTTAATTTCGCTCAAAAATTTGTGCATGGAGAATCTATTCCTATAAAAATCTAAGTATCAAGGGCATCACAATTAAAGGTTTACCGGAGTAAATTGTCTCGAGAAAAGTGTTATTTCCACTATGAGTTATGACCATATCGACGACTTTTATGATCGCAATTTGATTGACGTAGTTTTGTCCCCACATGTTTGGTGGTAACTCGATCTCATCACCTTTCGGTCCTTTGGATACGATGAATCGATGAGGGGACTTTGAAAGGATCGAAATCATTTTTCTCATTAACTCGACGTCAACTGATCCTAATGATCCAAGAGAAAAATAGATTAACTTTCCAGGTAAAGAAGCGATTGATTCTAGCTCAATGAATTCACTCTCATCATAACTATTGTCCATTCTTCTTCATATTGTCTCAAGCAACATATTAGTTTTCTATGTACTTTTGTAGATAATATAAGTTAAAAATTTTAATCGTTTTTCACATTAATTGTGCACTTAGAAGTTAATATAAGTAATTATTACTTAATTAATTATATGTAATACAATTAATGACAAATCAACGATAGTTCCTGATATTAAGTAACAACCTGATTGATTTTTGTTTGAAAAAGGAGAAAACTTTAATATAAACAAAAGTGTCTTTTGTCATTTCAATAAAATATCGTTAATCATCTACCATGTACATTGATCCCAACCGACATCGTAAGTTGGTTCGACCGGTGGAGGTGGAGGTTGACGAAGATTCTGCGAAGTTAATGTTTTTTTCCTCAACTCGTCGAATATGTAAGGACGAGGGACAGAGTTTTTCGCACTGGCGGTAACATAATCTTCTGCCTTGAACTTTTGAGAATTCATTTTATAATAACGAGAAGCTTCGCTATCATATGCATTGTATTTAAACGATTGCGGCCAATCATTGATCAGATCCATTGTCTCTCTCAATAGACTTGACATATGCTCGTTCTTCGGGTAAACGTATCCATGGTATTTTTTCCCGAGTCTTTTAGTTTTAGTAAATTTTGATATGGTTCTCTGATTCTCAAAGTCAATCAGGTATAAATACAAAGTATAAGCGGCATCTACCAACGGCGAATGAGTTTCATCTTGTAAGATCACATTCAACATCAAAAAGGCACAGAATTTGATTCCAAGTCCATCACTGGATTTACGACAATTGTAGTATGATGAAACACAGACAATTTTAGGTAAGAGTTTCAAATGATCTTCTATTGATATAAATAAGGATGCGAAATCATTGATCTGTCCAGAGACAATGATTCGATCATATTGCTTGAATAGCTTTTCAACTTCCTCTTTCGCACAGTGAAAATCTTTCGCATGTTCGACGTCCTTAGGTTTGAGCCCATGACATTCGGTTCCATAATCATATTCTATGATGGAAGAATCTGGATGTCGTATGAACTCGTGGTAAACTAATTTGCACGAGCCATCGACAATCGAAATCCAAACAGGTACCGACACCGGTGATCCATCTTTCATTCGTATTCTAGCAAGTTCCATATCCATTGCACAAACATTCAATCCGCTTTTTTTAACTTCCGCCATGGCTTTTAAAATCTCATCATGATAGTCTTTTGGTGGAGCCATTGCTTGGGCAGATTGTGACACTTTCTCATCTAATAGTTTCTTATTTAGATTAGGATCTCGTTCTGGTTCCTGTTGTTGTTCAGCTGAAGAAACCAAATTAAGTCCTGGCCAAGAATTCATTTGCTCCTGGGAATAGGGAATATATTGTCTTGGTATTTTACTCATTGTGATGGGCACGGAAAAAGATCAACAGGTCAACATGAAAAAAATTAAACTCGAACTAATTTCGATTGTCAATTTGAAACAAATGAAACAGTGAAACAGAATAATAATCAATCCACTCGGAAACCACTCGAATCTCGCTTGATTAATCCTCGGCTTTAACTCTAATTAAGAAATAAAAAAAAACGTAAACATTTGATTAGATACAAAAAATTGATACACTTAATTGATAACACAAATATAATCCCCAAAAAAATTTACCATTTGTTTGTCTGATTAACTTTGGATTAAGGAAAGATACACAATAAGAATTCAAACAATTCAACTTAATGCCTACACAAATGAAACTTGTCGAAAACTTAATTGTAAACAATCAAATTAAATGTTCAAAAGAAACGAAGTGAAAATTTTCATCATGAGAAAAGTTGAACAATTTAAAAAGTGAATTTTTATTCCGGTCAACCAAAAAAGTAGACAAAGTCAAAGAGAGAGGGCAGAGTGATCGGTGTGGAGAATTGCGGGAAATTCAAATTAGATTTTTTAGAAAATTTTCAATTTAATTTAATCAATTTGATTGGATTTAATTTCTAATAAGTGAAATTTACACCATTTGTCTCATTTACTAGTATTAATCTCAAGGTTAATTTAGTGAAGCAAAATAAGTAAAATAGAACCAATGTCAGCCAATACTGATATTAAACACGCCATTTTCGCGTATGAACTGACTATTCACCCTTTTATTCAATCAGCTACATTGATGGAAAATGTTCAAGTTAAAAATCGCGATTTGATTGACATAATTCTTCCCTCATGTTGTGAACTGGTAACTCGATCTTAACAGATTTGATCTTTTGGTTTCGATTAAATGACAAGGAAACTTTGAAAGTATCGAAATCTTTTTTCTCACTCTAACGCGCCGTCCTAATGACTTGGGACTGAGACTTTAGAAGAAAGGAAATAATTTTCGACTTTGACAGCGATCGATTCTACTACAACGAATTAACTTTTTTCGTCTGTCATACGAATCGAAGCATAAATCATGGCGATTGATCATCTTTTTACTTATTCTGCGTCAAGCCACCTATGAATTTTGTATAAACTGTAATAGATAATATAATGAGTATAAAATTAGAATTATTTTTCACGGTTACACCGTACTTAGAAGTTAATATTTTTATTGTAATATAGTTAATTATTAGTAATCAATGATAATAGTTACAATGAAATTCTAATTAGAAGTAATAATAATCTGATCTAATTTTAATGAAAAGGAGTAACTTCAATATAAAAAAGTGTCATTTCAATATAATATCGTTAATCACAGTCATCTTTCATCTACCATGTACATTGATCCCAACCGACATCGTAAGTTGGTTCGACCGGTGGAGGTGGAGGTTGACGAAGATTCTGTGAAGTTAATGTTTTTTTCCTTAACTCGTTGAATAGATAAGGACGAGGGACAGAGTTTTTCGGACTGGCGGGAACATAATCTTCTGCTTTAAACTTTTGAGCATTCATTTTATAATAACGAGAAGCTTCGCTATCATATGCATTATATTTAAACGATTGCGGCCAATCATTGATCAGATCCATTGTCTCTCTCAATAGACTTGACATATGCTCGTTCTTCGGGTAAACGTATCCATGGTATTTTTTCCCGAGTCTTTTAGTTTTAGTAAATTTTGATATGGTTCTCTCGATTCTCTCAAAGTCAATCAGGTATAAATACAAAGTATAAGCGGCATCTACCAACGGCGAATGAGTTTCATCTTGTAAGATCACATTGAACATCAAAAAGGCACAGAATTTGATTCCAAGTCCATCACTGGATTTACGACAATTGTAGTATGATGAAACACAGACAATTTTAGGTAAGAGTTTCAAATGATCTTCTATTGATATAAATAAGGATGCGAAATCATTGATCTGTCCAGAGACAATAATTCGATCATATTGCTTGAATAGCTTTATAACTTCCTCTTTCGCACAGTGAAAATCTTTCGCATGTTCGACGTCCTTAGGTTTGAGCCCATGACATTCGGTTCCATAATCATATTCTATGATGGAAGAATCTGGATGTCGTATGAACTCGTGGTAAACTAATTTGCACGAGCCATCGACAATCGAAATCCAAACAGGTACCGACACCGGTGATCCATCTTTCATTCGTATTCTAGCAAGTTCCATATCCATTGCACAAACATTCAATCCGCTTTTTCTAACTTCCGTCATGGCTTTTAAAATCTCATCATGATAGTCTTTTGGTGGAGCCATTGCTTGGGCAGATTGTGACACTTTCTCATCTAATAGTTTCTTATTTAGATTAGGATCTCGTTCTGGTTCCTGTTGTTGTTCAGCTGAAGAAACCAAATTAAGTCCCCAAGAATTCATTTGCTCCTGGGAATAGAATATATTGGTATTTTACTCATTGTGTGGGCACGAAAAAGATCAACAGGTCAACATGAAAAAAATTAAACTCGAACTAATTTCGATTGTCAATTTGAAACAAATGAAACAATGAAACAGAATAATAATCAATCCACTCGGAAACCACTCGAATCTCGCTTGATTAATCTTCAGCTTTAACTCTAATTAAGAAATAAAAAAAAAACGTAAACATTTGATTAGATACAAAAAATTGATACACTTAATTGATAACACAAATATAATCCCCAAAAAAATTTACCATTTGTTTGTCTGATTGAATTAAGGAAAGATAAACAATAAGAATTCAAACAATTCAACTTAATGCCTACACAAATGAAACTTGTCGAAAACTTAATTGTAAACAATCAAATTAAATGTTCAAAAGAAAACGAAGTGAAAATTTTCATCATGAGAAAAGTTGAACAATTTAAAAAGTGAATTTTTATTCCGGTTAACCAAAAAAGTAGACAAAGTCAAAGAGAGAGGGCAGAGTGATCGGTGTGGAGAATTGCGGGAAATTCGAATTCGATTTTTTAGAAAATTTTCAATTTTCAAATTTAATTAATCAATTTGATTGAATTTAATTTCTAATAAGTGAAATTTACACCATTTGTCTCATTTATTAATCTCAAGGTTAATTTAGTGAAGCAAAATAAGTAACAATTTGTTCCATCACTTGAATCATTACCAAGTCTTGTCGTTAATTTTAATTCAATTAGATCTATGATCAAGTAATTTAATCATTTGGAAAATTTGCGAAAAATTTGATTGGGTTTAATTGTGAGTAAATCAGTCAGATCCAATTGCATTCGAATTGATATTAGTTAACTGTCACCATCGATTCAAAGGTCAAATGTTAAAAGCATAATCATTTTCTTTTCCTCTTTTTCATGGATAATATTTCTTTGAAAACTGACCACAAGTATGAATTGAAATTCTTGTGTCCAGTTTCACTAATTATCGAGAATCTTCATTAAATTCATTTGTAATTGATGAAAGTGTTTGCATTTTTGTCTTTACCAATGTGATCACAATCAAATGGAAACAAAATCCTTTCAATTTCCCAAAAGCATCAATTTAATTTTCTCTAATTGGCCAATCAATGGTCAAAGACAACGAAGGTTATAATTTATCCATTAGGCTTGAAAAAAAAACGACAAACTATTTAAATTATGAAAATCAAGTGACTTAAATCAAAAGATCAAAGCTCAAATTGGATTTACAATCTAAATTCTCATACAATTAAACCCAATCGGCTTAAGAGACAAACAATTAGGGTGTTTTTATTTACTAAAATTAAGAGGCTTTTATGATTAAGTGATTTAAAAGTTAAAGGTTAGATTAGATTAGATTAAGTACAGTGAGAATAGAATTAACTTAATCACTATGGAAAATCAATCATTAAAATAAGACATTAAGTAAATTTAAATTGGAAAACACATTATAACATCTCATTGGAAAAAAACATTTTAATTGCATTTAAAGTTTCAAACAGATTCTGATGATGAAAATATTAATATCTCAAATATTATTAGATTTTAAGTAAAATGATTAAAGCAATTGGCCGAATTGGTAAAGATTCATATTTGAATTAAGTTATCTAAAAATTGAATCTTTGAGAATACAAACTTGGTAAAGTAGCTTCGGCCTTTGAAATGGGCTCGATGCTCAGTTTAAATGCTACGGAATTTTGCTGAATCAATTTCGTTCAAACGATTATTGGTCATTCTGTATGGGTGAGGCAGTTCATCGTCTGGAACTCCGTTGATATAATCATTGGAATTATAGACTCGAGAACACATTTTTCGATAGCGTTTTCTTTCATTATCGTAAGGACTGTACTTGAATGAATTAGGCCAATCGCCGACCTGATTCAATGTATTTCTCAGGAGACTCGCCATGAGTTGATTCTTAGGGTATTGATAACCATTGTAATCGTTTCCCAAATGAATCACATAATCGAGTGAAGGAACGATTCTTTCAATTCGATGAAAATCAATCAGGTACAAGTAAAGGGTGTACATTGCATCGGTCAATGCTGAATGATGTCCAGATTGTAAGATGACATTGAACATAACGAAGGCACAACGTTTAAGTCCAAGTCTTTCGTGGACTTTATGGCAATCGTAATAAGAGGAAATGTCTACGATTTTAGGCAAATAGTTTTGAAAATGATCTTCGGGTGAAATTTCCAATGTTTCGAAATCTTGATATTGTCCAGAGACAATGATTCGATCAAATTGATCGAGTAGATTAACAATAGTTGCACGGGCACAAGAGAAGACAACACCTCTTTCAATGTCTTTCGGGACCAGGCCATGGATTGGAGTTCGAAATCTGGAATCGTAAATTTTACAACCAGGATGTCGGATGAACTCGTTGTAAACAACATCACCGTCCCCATCGATAATAACGACCCAAATTGGTACAACTTGCCAGGATCCGTTTTCGTTTACCACTTCGGCCGTTTCCACGTCCATTGAACAGACTTTCAAATTTCGTCTTGATGCTTCGGCCATCGCTCTCACTATGGTCCGTGAATAACCGTAAGGTCGAATCATCGAATCAGCGGCTTCTTCCAATTTTTCGTCCATTTTTTGTTTTCGTAACATCTCATATCTATTGAGCGGGACATTATTGTACTTTGAGCGTAAATAAACACGTTCACAGTCCTTAGAACAGAAGCGTCCAGAGCCTTGACAATGCATTTTATTGGTGAGAAAAGAAATTAACAGTTAACTGAATCACAATAAAAAGAAAACTAAAGATGAAAATTGATGAAGGTTAGATTAACTTCCACTAACTAACACTAACTAGTCTCAATTAAGAGCTTGGTGTGAGCAGAACGAGTTTACCAACAGTTTAAATGAAAGGCGAGAACGCAAGTCCTTTAAATACTAAATTTGGTCAATTGAAATGAAAAAAAATCTCACTGAAGATGCGTCGAGATTAACATAAAAAGATTAACAAAATGTACAAATGCTGCCATCTAATTATTGATAAATTGACAAGATAAACAATTGACTGAAACTCGGCTTAACCAGGAGGAGCTCAAGTTCCGGCGGTAAACCAACTTTACGGCTCATCTTCAAAAAGCCATCGAGTTCGGCTTCAACTTGTCAATCGAGGCTTAACTAACTTACATTGGATTTCCGAACTAATTTTTCAGATCTTTGCACAGAAAATATTAGTCGAATATGATTTAGTTAATTTGGCGAATGAGAGAGAATTTTTTGAATTTGAATAAAGAATTGATTTTAATTGGCGATTGAATTGTTATTCTTTAGATTTGAGATTAGGTTTTCAATCATTTCAACTGCTCTTTCACGACTTTTAGTTGACCTCATTGAGAGAGCAATTTCTTTGATCTTCCTGGTCATTTCTTGGTCATTTAGTGTCTCTTCAATAGTATTTAGAACAATTTTTTCATCTAAATTCCAAGTATCTAATCGTCTTCCAATACGACAATCAACCACCCGTTGGGCATTATCGAACTGATCGTAAAAATAAGGCATCACAATTAAAGGTTTACCGAAGTAAATTGTTTCGAGGAAAGTGTTATTTCCACCATGGGTTATGACCATATCGACGACTTTTATAACCGCGATTTGATTGACATAGTTTTGGCCCCACATGTTTGATGGTAACTCGATCTCATCACCTTTCGGTCCTTTGGATACGATGAATCGATGAGGGGACTTTGAAAGGATCGAAATCATTTTTCTCATTAAATCGACGTCAACTGATCCTAATGATCCGAGAGAAAAGTAAATTAACTTTCCAGGTAAAGAAGCGATTGATTCTGGTATGACGAATTCACTTTCTTCGTCAGGCTTCCGGATCGAAGCATCAACTCGAAACCATTTATCGGCTGGATCCTTGGGTTCACACTCTTTGTAATCGAGACCTTCAGGATAATGATAGAATCCAAAATACTTTGGTGTATCGAGAATCCAATTAACTTCAGTTAAACAAGACACATTAGATGACTTCCACCAAGCATGAAGCTTATCAAACAATTTCGAAGCTGAATCTCGGTATATTCGTCTGAACTCGAGGGCTTTTTCCTTGTCCACATTAACTGAGTAACCAGAAAACGGTGGAGGACCTCGAGGATAAATTAACAGTGGATTCATCGATGCTATTGGTATGTATGGAATAGTTGATCGAGATATGGACGGATATTTGGTCACAAAGTCACCGATTAAAATGTCAAATGAATCTTGATGTTCGTCAAGAAATTTCCCCATCGCTTGATCTCCAATTTTAATTTCATTGACCATCGAAGCGCAAACTTCTTTATCTTCATCAGTCCAATTCGCGTATCGTTGAAGAGCATCAGATCGAAATTTGTCCAAATTTCTTTCGACCCAATCGACATAAGGTCCTGGTGGGAGATTTTCAAATATCGACTCGTCATAGGGAAGAAACTTGAAACCTCGTTTATCAGCGAGTTTCTTGTAATGGGCTCGGTGGACAAAGGTCACTTCATGTCCCGCCTCAGCAAGAATCTCACCGAAACCAAGGGTACAATTAATGTGACCGAATCTGTGAGTTGAAGTAAAATTATGAATGAAAATCCTTTTCGATTGACTAATATGATTGATCAATACTTACGCATCTAAAGCTGAAATTAATATACGATATTTTGGTTTCATGTTAATTGCGAACAATTAAAAATACAGAAAATGCTGATCAATGTTGACACGATTAAATAAACTTCTTAAATGATCAATCTGGAAGTAATAATAGTTAAGAGAACTGATTTCGAAATTAATTTCAATCGTTTTCATTGAAAATACTTCCAACACATTCAAATCATGGTGCTACCAAGTGATTAATCCTAGTGATTAATTAGTACTTGAATACTTGAGTTATCAAATCATCGGCAATCAAATGTACCGAAATCAATTGTCATTGAGACGATAAAGATTCAAGATTAGTTGAGATTCAAATCACTGCTAAAATCATTGAGATAATTGAAGTAAATGATAAATGAAGTGATTTAATCGAGAGATGATCAACCAGTTTGATATTCAATCTATTGGATAGTTAACCGATAAAAAAGTAAAGATATGAATTATCAATAGTTAGCAAACTTTTCAGATCTTCTTGAAAAACCAATTGATTAACAAAAGAGAAAGTTGATTGTTACAATTATGTGAATCGGTGAATCTGCAAATAGCTTAATTGACAATCAACTAACTGTTCAATAGTAAATATAAAGATACTAAAATCAAGGTTATCAATATTTCTGATCATAAGTAAACCGTAAGTATCTCACAAAACAATCAATTCAATAAGATCAACAATTAAGACTTAAATTAACCTCAATCAATCAATTCATTGGTTAAATTTAACTTTCGTGACTAAGTTTTGATCAAGAATAGAAACTCAGATCAGAGTAATACAGAAAAAGTACAAACAATTAAACTCTTAAATTGTTCAATCAGCTAATTTCTTTGATTTGTTTCCAGTCACAATTAATAAAATCTAAACATAATAAGCAATAATTATGAGCCAAAGCGGACAAATTATGATGAAAATAATTAAGTTGATTCACCACAATTAGTATCAGTCACCAAGAAGAAACTTGAAGGTCATTGAAAGTAAATGACCAATTCAAAGTGACCACAACTTAATAATGTTTCTGTAGATAGTTGTTATCTGGACCGGTCAGTTAGTTTAACTTTTCTAAATCAAGTTCTCATTGTAAATTGTTTGCTGAGGTTTTTCATCTTAATTGACAGTTCAAGTTGCTCACTGATGATAAGATTTTATCTTCATCGTTTCTCTCTCATCTTCCTTGTACCAACTTCAAACTTGATTTAGACTCATTTGATAAGAAATCATTTTCTCTACACCATTAGTGGTCATCATTTTCCTCAACGAAATGTTACCTTTACTTTCAATAATCTTTGTTTTGACGTTTGCTTTTCTTTATAAATATCTTGTCTTTATACCTTTGATCTTTGGATTATTCAGATTAATTGGATCGACGATTGTTTTTATATCATTTT
This sequence comes from Panonychus citri, assembly GCF_014898815.1. Lineage (NCBI taxonomy): Eukaryota > Metazoa > Arthropoda > Arachnida > Trombidiformes > Tetranychidae > Panonychus > Panonychus citri. The sequence continues at coordinate 686,018 of NW_026515540.1, forward strand.
CTTGGTTAATTGCGAAATTGATTCATAATTATATCTCATCTCGTCTTCTTGGTCCAATTCCAGCCTCTGGCAAAGCCATTTTCATCACAGGTAAACTATTGACTACATTTTAATTTCTTTTCCTTGTATCATGTTAATTGATTGAAAATTACTCTCTACATTTAATAGATTAATTTAATAATATGTTAACTAATTGACTTGTTTAATTTGTGTTTAGGATGTGATTCAGGTTTTGGTTATGGATCAGCATTAGAGTTGAATAAAAAAGGCTTCCGTGTATTTGCTGGGTGTTTGTTTCCCGAAGGTAAAGGTGCCAAAGGTTTACGATCATCAGTCAATTACAAGGACAAACTTCATATAATTAAAATCGATGTGACCAAAGATGAGGACATTGAAAAGGCATTCGAAACAATTAGTGAACAGTTAACTAAATCAGGCGATTGTCTTTGGGGTATTGTTAATAACGCTGGAATACCAAGAGTTGGCAAATGTGAATGGGGCTCGTTTGATGATCATTATGGTCAATGTTTCGATGTTAATGTTTATGGGGTGGTCAAAGTAACACGAACCATGTTACCTTTACTAAGAATGACAAAAGGATCTCGAGTAGTCACAATTTCATCAATTAATTCACGAATGACATTTCCAGATACAAGCGCTTATTCAATGACCAAAGCGGCTTTAACACCTTTTCAGGATGCACTTCGTTCAGAGGTTGATTCATTTGGAATTAAAGTGATCTCCGTTGAGCCAAGTTTCGCTGCAACTCCGATTCTTGAACAATCGCGAATCAATTCACTTTACAATAAGATTTATGATGATTCGACCTTGGAGGTTAAAAAAGCTTATCCCAATTCTGATAAGTTAACAAACGGATTACAATTACTTCAAGCAATTCCAAATAAATATCTGTCAATGGATAAGACATATGAGATTGTAATTAACAATATTGTTAAATCACTGACTGATTACGAGCCACCATATAGATTAACATGTTGTCCATTGGTCATTTCAATACTTTATTCAATTTATCCAATCTTACCATCGGAATGGACTCACTTGATTCTCGGCAAGTGGTTAGTTAAATTGTCACAAATTTTCGGTGATTGATTAGCCGAATAATTTGAATCTTCGAAATAAAATTATTTGATCAATATTCAATATTTACAACTGATTTATGTTCAATGGCTTGTAAAACTCGAGCCACTCTCGTTGAAACGATCTTTTGAATAAATTGTTTGACATTGATTGTTGATTATTATAAGTTAATTGATCCAAAGTAAATTGGTTCTTTACATTCTGTAAAATAGAGATTGAAAAAAAAAACAAAAGCGGTAAGATTGAGGTAAATTTGATTGTTTACAAAAATATAAAGTATTCATGAGTAGACAATGAAATAAATTATGATCTGATTGTTGAGTCCACTTAGTTGACAACGGAATGATAGAAGGTAAGATTTTCTTATGTCGACGATTGTTGAGAAAAATGGAAACAACAGTAACTTAACAGAGTATTTTGTCTTCATGGGTTAATAATCAATCGGTAAATATGATGATTTGTCTTGGAAGATTTAGATTAAGAAAACAATCGCCATAGAAAATATTATTAATATATAATTTTTCAGGTACTTGATTGCGATTTTATCACTGATCCGGCTATGTAGAGGAGCCAAAGAGCGACGAATAAAATTAATGTTGGAATCGAGTATTTAAGAGGTCCTCCAAGTTCGCCGGGTCCAAATATGGGTAAAACTCGACGAAGAAGGAGAACAGCGATACAGATGAAGGAAAGAGCCGTGTAAAGAGCGACTGAATAGCCTAGATCACCAGCGGGTACTGGAAATGGTTTTCCTTTGGATGACCAATAAAGAGCAGCCATTAACCAAGGTAATCCAAGTCCAAGGAAAACATTGACTGAATTGCTACCAGTTATATTACCGATGGCATTGTCGGCATACTTTTCCATACGCGCTGCCGTTTTTGATGCAAATGTATCAGGAAGAGATGTTCCCATAGCTACAAGAGTGATCGCCGTTATTGAAGGTTTCATACCGACGAGACAACCAAAAGCTTCGGCAGTGTCACCAACAATTGTCGTAATGAGACCAATAAGAATCAGCGAGACAATAAAGGTTAACCATCCGCCAAAAAGTGTCGGTGGAGGTACGAATGCAAATACAATCTTCCAGCCAAACGATATAACATGAAGACAATGGTCAACAAAGTTCGGTCCAGATCCATTTTCACCCTCAACTTCTGAGCCGTAATCAATAGACATCGCTGATTTAAATTGTTCAATCCATTTGTCTTTGTGAATTTTGAAGCCTTTGCGTTGAGCACTAATTTTAGTCATTAATTTTGCCATGACAGCATTATAATCCGAATCGTTAGTTACAGTTACCATGATTGAATTGTTTTTACCAATTTTCGCTCCATTTGTTGCATTCAGCAAATGTACCTCGAAATATTCATCTTTGATCTCCTCGAAATCGTTTTCAACAGCGATCTCGATTTCTTGCCTGATTACACCATGAGCAAAGATCAGAGTTCCCTCTCCTCCGGAATAGTCTTTACCATTCTTGGCTGTTCCGTCAACTGTTTTCCATTTAACTTCTACTTGACCATCGGAACCTTGTTCACGAAGAACCGGGATAACAACTTTACCAGAATCTTCTTCAACAGTAATTAATCGTTGACCGAATGCAATTATACCGGGAAAATCATCATCAATAATTGTTACTGTCATCATGCAAATACGACCTTTAGCAACTGCAGGCGATTCGGTCTCATTGTTAATCAGAGTTAATTTAACCAAGAAAATGTTATCAGGATTCCAATTGTCATCATCAATTATCTCAATACTGACAGTTTTTTCTTTCTCGTATGGATCAAGTGTAACGATTTCTTTGAAAGCTTTGTAATCGTGACCTGCTTTTGCAGTACGATCAAGTGTTTCCACCAAACATTGAACTGCATTATCCATACGACCATAACGGACGACGGTCACCTCAACAGATCCAGCATTTTCAAGAACAGCAGCCATTGGAGCAGCGAATTGAACAACCGCAATGTCTTTTTCATGGGCGATCTCAGCGGCCACAGTTGCTAATGCAATCGATCCATCGGGAACCGTTTTAACCGTTGATCCACCGCTCATATGATCTTTCATTAGATCATACACCTGCTGTAGCTCTTTGGTTAAATGTGGAAACGGAGGTCGAGAGCCAGATAACCAGCGACAAGCAGATACTCGATAAAACAGTCTAGTATGACGTTCGTGTTCAAAAAGATAAGTGGCCGCTAAACAGGCAGCATCTTCCGTCGATATATTCGGATCAACCTTACGAAGTTCCTTAAGGAATTTAGCCAAACTTTTCTTGGTTATCTTTCCTTTCGGGAAAAAATCTTCAACAAAAATAGGAATATTAAATGGAGATTAAAAAGTGTGTCCAGTCACGAAAAGAAATTTCATTTTTCTCTGTTCAAATGTGATGAGGATTAACTGAAGATACTCATTAAATTGATTGACATATTTACTTGAGAATCGTCATGATGCTTGTCAACCTTTTGTAAGAAATTAATGTTAATTGTGTTACAAGTAATTATTTCACTGATGATGGAAATTATCATGGAAATAAATGTTACCTTAAACGCTCTTATGGTTCGAGTTTCATTGTTAGGAATACCAACCACACAAACTGCTGAAATTATGAATAAATTGTAAGCCGCTGATCCAACGATGGTACCAGGACCGAGAGCTCCAGAGACAAACCTAAGTGAGAGAGAAATGAAAGAATTGAGTGAATCCAAAACAATTAAAAGTACTTGAGTAATCATCTGATTCTCTAATCTTACCCTGAAGAAACAATCTCAATGATCGCTAGTAAAATTTCTGGAGCAGAAGAACCAAGAGCCATAAGGGTAAGATTGGCAACAGTTTCGTTCCAAATTAAAACTTCCATATATTCTGGTGGTGTATTAGCATCTCCTGGATTAACGATAATCTTTCTCGTTTGTGAGGTAATTCGTTCAATAGCACACATGAAAATATCCGCAATTATGGCGATACCAAGGAATAGATAAAGTAAAAATAAGAGATAAACAATTATCCTAACCCAGAGAAACATTGAACCATAACCAAGGTAAGGTAAAAGTAATCCTTTGATAATACATTGGTCGCCATTGTGTTCACCTAATGAATAATTTGATCCGCTGCTAAACATTTTAATAGGTGAAGTGGTTGACATTTTTAGCTATTAAACCGACACAATTTCGAAAAGAGAATAATCAAAATTCAAATCATTCTGATCTTGTGATAAAACAGCAAAACTAAACTGTTGATTAACCAACAATCCAAATACAATCAACAAATAAAAAAGTAAAGAAAAGAAAAGTAAAAAAAAGTTGGTTTTCTGTTTTTCGTTTTTCTTTAAAACAGTGACACCTGTCGATCGAAATTGTAACCAAATTCGCTTCTTAACATTTAACAGTTTTATGGATAATTAAACACCTTAAGTGAAGTGGTTTTACCTGAAATTGAATCAATGGAACAATTTTAGTTTCATAAATCTTATCAATTAAGATCAAAGGAAAGACAAAAGTTAATATTAGCTCAATAGCAGCAAATTTTATCTACAAAGTTAAACCAACCTGAAAATTAGTTGGAAACAATTCGACTCGAAATTAGAGACCAATGTCAATTAGAAAATCAGATTTTTCTTTCCTTTGTTTGTCCTTTCTCACTTTCGATTGTGGGAGTTTGGTAATAATTGATGATTTAGTATAAAAAGAGTGAGAAAAATTAGAATCGATACAATTTGAGTTTCAGCTTCATATCAACAAACAACAATCAACAATCTATTACAAAGTTTTTTTTTCCAAACTTGTTAATAACAAATCAAAAGTTTTTCTTTTTCATAAAATTTTTCCAGTGATCAAATTGAATTCACCAAAAATGAACAAACAATTGGTAAATATTTTCGTTCAATTTGATTTGTATTTTGAAGTTTCTATTGGATTACTTTCTAATTAAAATTGTTTTTTCTTTCTCTTTTTGATTTTTAGTTATTCGTTATTTTTGCTTCATCTCTTGTTCTCTGTCTTTCAATGGTTCGAGCTGAAGAAGAAGATTTTTCAGCTGATTTAGAAGGAGCCGAATCTGCAGCTGGTGGTGCTGGAGGTGCAGGTCTCGCAGCTTTTAAGAAAGGTGCTGCTGGCGGTGGAGCTGCTGGATATCAAGCTGGTGGAGCTGGAAAAGCTGGTTATGCTGCTGGAGCTAAAGGTGCTAAAGGTGGTGCTGCTTATGGTGCCGCTGGAGCTGCTGGTGGTTCCAAGGGAGCTGCTGCCAAGGGTGGATTCGCTTCTGGTGCTTTTGGCAAAAAGTATGGAAAGAAAGGAGGATTCGCTAAAGCCGGAGGAGCAGGTTACAACAAGAAAGTCGGTCTTGTCAAGAAATTCGGAATGAGCCAAGGTTTCAAATTCGGTAAAGCCGCTGGTTATGGTGCTGCTGGAGGTGCTGTCGGAGGTAAAGCCGCCAAGGGAGGTTATGCTGGAGCTGCAGGAGCTGCTGGATACAAGGGAGGAAAAGTTGGTGGTAAGAAAGGTTTCGCCGCTGGAACTTCTGGTGCCGCTGGAGGAAAAGCTGGAGCAGGAGGAGCCGCTGGATTCAAGAAAGCCGCTGGTGCTGCAGGAGCTGCTGGAGTTACCGCTGCAGGTGGCAAAGGTGGTTATGGATTCGGTCGATAATCTAAATCCAATTTCGATTATCCAATTTGTTACATTTCTTTTCACAATCAGCCAAAATCATCTCGAGTCAAAACCATGGAGACAAAAACTTTGAATACCTTGATAACCCAAAGATAATTATCTCTAAATTGTTTCATTCGGATGACTTCAAAATCCCAGGAAAAGTTTCCATTAGATCCATTGAATAATAACCCAACTCAAATTCACTGTCACCTTCCATAATTTGGACAGTGCATATGAATAATTTCAGGATATGTATATTTAAAATGTAAATGAGTTTAATTATCAATTTCCTGTTGCAACTGTAAATCCTTAATCACCAACACCAAATCTTTGCCAATCCCGAACAATTACAATTCCATTTCCATTCTTTAACCTTCCCTTGTAACTGTAATCTCAACATTTATATTGAATATAAATGTAACTAGATAACAAATACATTTCCAATAAACATTTTTGTAAATCTGTAATCAGTTAATTTGTTCATCTTAATAACGTGTAGACAAACCAATTCTCCTGATCAATAGACTTTATCAGCGATTTGTTCCAGTGGAAATCACCAAACATGATTAACTGTGAAAGAGAAATGTAAAATTAATAAAATTTCAACACAAGAAAAACTTTGACAAGTTGAAAGTGAAGCAAATTTAACATTAATCTTGGACTAATTCAAATCACTTTCGGTATCATTGAAAATATGAAAATGAGGAACGTTAATTGTCCAACCAAACATCAAAATCATCATATAACCTCCAATACTCACTTCAGTCTTAACAATTGTCACCAAATTCATCCAAGAAAAACACTCAATCTCTCCAATGAAATCTACAAAATCATAAGTCACTTTTTGATTGTTACATTTTTTTTCAGTTCCAACAAAAGTTGACAACCACTTCGAGTCAACACTTTCCTCAGGAGACAAACCATATTATCCACCCTGGAATCCCAAAGTAACCAATGAATTGACCAAAGACACAATTAGATTCGCTGTCAAATAAATTGGTTGGAACAAAGAAACTAAATTGTTGACAATTAAACAAAGAAAAATAAATTTTCAATATGAAGTTTTTCTCGAAAACAGCGACACCTGTTGATCGAAATTCGGAAATTTTCTGATCGTAATTTTTATATTTTCCCTTCCGATTCTCTCCATGCTTGTTGTCTCTTTGTGTTTTAAACATTAACTCCTCTTACTTAATCGTCTTTTTTTATTTGTTGATTGTTTAATTACTTGGAAATTTAATTTAATTAACTATGGCTCCTCAAACTCAAGTTGCTAAAGGTGGTAATCAAAAAATGGGCCAATTCAAGGACAAAAGTAAACCTGATGACATTCGTGAATCAAATATTCAGGCAGCCAAATCTGTTGCCGATGCCATTAGGACAAGTCTTGGTCCAAGAGGAATGGATAAAATGATTCAACAAGATGATGGTAATGTTATTATCTCTAATGATGGTGCTACCATTTTGAAACAGATTCAAGTAATTCATCCGGCTGCTAAGATGTTGGTTGAATTAAGTAAAGCTCAAGATGTTGAGGCTGGAGATGGTACCACTAGTGTTGTTATCATTGCAGGTATGTTTTGGGTGTGACTTTGTTACCCTTGTTTGGTAATTTATCTTTGTTCTCAACTCTCTTTTTATCCATCTAATGTATTTATTTTTATCTACACAAATTCACCAATTTCTCTTATTTTTATGTATTTCCTTTTTTTTGTTAGGTGCTCTTCTTGATGCTGCTGCTAAACTATTGGCAAAAGGTATTCACCCAACAACAATTAGTGACGCTTTTCTCGAAGCGGCAAACAAGTGTGTTGAAATACTTGAGGGTAAAATGAGTATTCCCGTTGATCTTAGTGATACTGATTCACTTTTAAGAGTTGCATCTACTGCGCTTAATAGTAAGGTGGTTTCACAATATTCGAGTTTATTGGCTCCCATGGCTGTGAAATCTGTACTTAGAGTTAAAGATAATTGCAAGACGAACGATGTTGATCTTAAAGATATTAAGATAATCAAGCGACTTGGTGCTACTCTTGAAGATACTGAGCTTATTGAAGGGCTTTGTCTTGATCATAGGTTTTCCAATGATTTTGGATCAAAGAAAATTGAAAAGGCTAAAATTGGTTTAGTCCAATTTTGCATCTCACCACCAAAGACCGATATGGATAATCAGGTTGTCGTCTCTGATTATACTCAAATGGATAGAATTTTGAAAGAGGAGAGAAATTATATTCTTAACATTGTTAAACAAATTAAGAAATCTGGATGCAATGTACTTCTTATCCAAAAATCAATCCTTCGTGATGCTCTCAATGAAATGGCCATTCATTTCTTTTCGAAGGCTAAAATTGCTATCATTCGAGATATTGAACGTGAAGAGATTGAATTTGTCAGTAAAGCTCTTGGCTGTCGTCCAATCGCCAGTCTGGACCATTTTGTGGCTTCTGCTTTGGCTACAGCTGATTTGGTTGAAGAAATTCCAATGACCAAAGTAATTCGAATCAGTGGAATCAAAAGCACTTCTGCTGGTAAAACTGTAAACATTTTACTTCGAGCATCAAACCGAATGATGTTGGAAGAAGCTGAAAGATCTATTCATGATGCCTTATGTGTCATTCGATGTCTAGTTAAAAAACCCGCTCTACTTCCCGGTGGTGGAGCCCCAGAGATTGAATTAGCTCTTCAATTGAGTCAATTAAGCTCATCACTTTCTGGATTACGAGCTCACTGTTTCCAAGCTTTCGCTGAAGCATGGAAGTCATACCTTACACTTTAGCCGAAAACGCTGGTCTCAATCCTCTCCAAACGGTTACTGATCTTCGTCAACGTCATTTCAAAGGAGAAATAACTTTCGGTATCAATGTCCGAAAAGCAATGGTCACTAATATTCTAGATGAAAATGTATTACAACCACTTCTTGTAACCTCTTCAGCTATTAAATTAGCTGCTGAAACTGTCAGATCAATTCTTAAGATCGATGATATTGTTCACTCTGTGAGATAAACTACTTGTTGATTCAACATCATGATAAAATCGATAACCAGCCCAAGAAATATATTTAACTTAATCTGGATAATGTTTGCTTTTTCATCTTTTGCTCCAATCTAACAATTATTCTGGCCTGGTAATTGATTATTTTATCAATTGAATTTAATTAAAAAAAAATGCTTTCAAATCTCAAGTGGTTTGTGTAACTTTAAATCCATTAAATCAAAGGATTAAAATACTTTTCAATTGTGATTGTTTGGTTACATAAGATTACAACTAATCATTCAGATGAAAGAAAACAATATTAATCTTAATGATTGTTGGATAATCAATCGTATGATCGATTAGATTTTAGAAATGATTGATCCAATTATGAGATTAACCGATTTCATCAGCTTCGGATGTGATTCGCGATTTTGGCCATTTTTCTGTCGACAATCTATTCGAACTGCTAAAGGTTTTACCCCTCGATTAACAAGGAAACAATTAAATGGTGAGGGAAAATTCAGATAAAGTTAATTGTAAATCAATCAAGTAAATCACTCAAAATTGAAAGATTAACAATCGGATTATCACTAATCAAATTCAATTAGCGTTGATTGCAAACACAATCTTATCAATCAACATGAATAAATGTTAGACTTTTTCTGTTTCTCTTCCAGTTTAATCCAAATCTTTCCTTTGTTAAGTTTAAATAATTTATTGGGTGAAAATGTCAACTCATTCAATTGAAACTCGAGCGATTCATGAAGGACAAGAGCCCGAACAATGGACTCATCGTGAAGTTATTCCCCCGATCAGTTTAGCGACCACTTATAAACAACCTGGACCTGGTCAAGCATTGGTAAGGCGAAAGAATTGAAATGATCAGCTGATTTAATTTTAATCCTAAAAAATAACTGTAAATGTTGATCTTTCTTATTGACAGTCTTATGAGTACGGACGAAGTGGTAATCCCACCCGATGTTGTCTCGAAAAATGTTTAGCCTCCCTTGAGAACGCTGAATATGGTAAGTTAATCAACAATTTGATGTTATTATTGAACAATTAACCATTAATTTGCTTTTCTTTGTCAAAGGTTTTTGCTTCAGCAGTGGATTAGGAGCGATTACAACATTAACTTATCTCCTTAAATCGGGCGATCACATTATCTCAGGTGAAGATGTCTATGGTGGGACTAACAGGTTGTTCACTAAATGTGCTGCTCGAATGGGATTGACCACAAGCTTTGTCGATGCTCGAGATATAAACAACATTGCGAAAGCAGTTAAACCCAATACAAGGTTAATCTGGATGGAAACTCCCACTAATCCAACCATGCAAGTGGCTGATATCAAAGCAACAGCGGATTATGTCAAGACTTTGGATAACGTGATCCTCGCCGTCGATAACACTTTCATGTCACCTTATTTCCAAAAGCCGCTTGATTTAGGTGCTGACATTGTCCTTCACTCTATGAGTAAATATATCAACGGACATTCTGATGTTATCATGGGAGCTATCATGACAAATCGATCAGATCTTGCTGAGCAATTAAGATTCTTCCAAAATGGTAATCAATTCAAATCTTGAGACTCCAATTTAATTTCTGAAGGTTGTTACCAAGACTAAGGGTCACAAATCCTTAACCAGTAACACATCTGACGATTAATTGTTTGCTTGATGATTAGATTGTCAGTTGATTATCTGATTAAATTGAATCTCTTTTATTATCTGATTTCCGTTCCCTCCTCTCTCTCTCTCTCTCTCTCTCTCTCTCTCTCTCTCTCTCTCTCTCTCTCTCTCTCTCTCTCTCTCTCTCTCTCTCTCTCTCTAGCTTTGGGTGCTGTTCCCTCACCATTTGATTGTTTCCTTGTTAATCGAGGAGTAAAAACTTTAGCAGTTCGAATGGAATGTCACCAGAAAAATGGCCTGGAAATCGCTAAATATCTTGAATCGCACCCGAAAGTGGTTAAAGTTTACCACCCTGGACTTGTCAGTCATCCACAGCACGAACTTCACAAGAAACAATGTTCAGGATCAAGTGGAATGATTTCATTCGAGATCAAAGGTGGAAAAAAAGAGGCCTCAGAATTTGTCGCTAACCTTAAAATTTTCACCTTAGCTGAAAGTTTAGGTGGCATCGAATCGCTCATTGAGATTCCCTCTCTTATGACTCACACTTCAGTTCCTGAGGAGCAAAGGAAACACCTTGGAATCAGCGATTCATTGGTTCGAGTTTCCGTTGGAATTGAATCAGTTAAAGACTTAATCGCAGACTTGGATCAATCATTTTCTAAAATCTAATCTATCATACGATTGATTATCCAACAATCATTAAGATTAATATCGTTATATTGTTTTTTTTTCATCTAAATGATTAGTTGCAATCTAATATACCCAATCAATCACAATTGAAAAGTATAATAATCCTTTGATTTAATGGTAACAGTTTCAAATAAATGAAATTTATGGTCAATAAAAGAAACCATAACAGTTTATTGGTTTAGCTTTAAATTTATGGTCATTGGTGTTAATTAGTTTAATTTTTTTCTTCATCAGAGTGAAAAAATCATTAATCATTCCGAGATGAGTTCAGTTTTGACCTTGAGGGGAAAAATACCATTGGAACGCAATTGACTCCGGTGATGAATGTTTGCCAAAGAGTACAAAAAATATCGACCTCGAAAATATATTTACACAGAATATCAACTAATAACAATCTGGGTAAGATGAGCGTTAATGGTTGGAGGTGGAGCCAGTGGTTATTCAACACACTTATCGATGGTGTCCATTAGTTCAAAGTGTTGAAATTAAGCTGAATTTTGGGTTAATTGTGCGCCCGTTTGATTGTCCCAGGCCCTCCGGGCCTTCCTCTGTCGATTTTGACCCTTTTAATGAAGACCTAACCTAACCTAATTTAAACAAACACAGGGATAAGTGTGTTGGATAGCTATTAGCTCCACCTCCAACCATTAACGCTCATCTTACCACAATCTGATTTTCGATAAGAGATACAATTAAATCATCAAAAGAATCGATTTTCTTCTCAATGATTCCAATTCCAGCGTAAATTTCATCAGATTATCTCCAAGGTTTCGTTTATCCTAATATCTTTTCCATTTACGATCCATTGTGTCGAGCAACAGAATTAAGATTAATATTTTCGTATTGAGTTTGATTACTTTGTCTTCGAGTTGCACTTTCCATGGCCGATCCTTTAAGACGACGTTTCTTCCCGCAACATCTTAATCCGCACAAATTTTGAAAAGTCGTTTGAAACTCTTTGCGAAATTTAGCTAAATCGATATAAGAGAGAAAGAGAGAAGGATAAGAAAAAGGTTAAGATGATTATTATTACATAGAGAAGATAAATATTAAATTGTGAGCCAATTTTCTTGGAGGAAAAAAAGACAATTAGATTAATCCTGTGAATCGATTAGGATCTAAATTGACTTACCGCTCATGAAGTTATAGATAATTGGATTAATCGCACTGTTGGCGTAACAAAGCCAATGGGAAGACAACGAAAGGATGCTGATAACATCGTTTTGAGGAATTGAGATGAAACATCTAATCAATTGGGAAGAAAAAGGAAAAGAAAACATATAATTTACCTTTGGTAAAGATCAGGAACAAATTCAATTTTCTATTCAAATGTTTCTCTTATTCCATAGAAAATGTTGAGAGAAGAAAAAAAAAGAGGAAAGAAAAGTTTCAATTGGAACAATTTAAGAAGATTTATCATGAAAATGATAGTAAATAAATAAATTCTCTCATCATCATGAATTTTTGGTGATACACGATTCAGGAAATGATTTAATATCATTTATTTACTCATCCATGATTATCTCTTGAAGAATCTCTTCAGAATTTTTATCATCAATGAAGAATAAGTTTTACTAATTGTTTCTTTTCAAGTTCTAATTTTCTTCTTGTCTTTATTTTCTCTCTCTTCTCCTTCAATTCACCTCAATAAATTCAGAACATGAACCGGAAGATAACATAATCCAAACATGATTACAACAGCAATTAACATCTTGGCAACTCGTTGACGTGAAGTAACTTGGGAATCATAAGGATATTTGGATGTATTTTTAGATGTGACTGTCCGTTTATGTCCATTATTGGTTGAAGTTGCAAATTGTGAATCTAATTGGAGATGGAAAATGAATAATTCAATTCATCATTAAAGTAACAATTAGCGGTAATTATTACCTTCGACACAGCGTTTATGATTAGATTTACCTTTGCCGCTCTTCCCTCCATAATCTGACCTTTTTGTTGTGACAATTGTTTCTTTGGCAATTTCATCATTATTATTGTTAAAATTAGTTGAATTCATTTCAATGGATGAAGATGATTCCGGATAGGATTTAAGATGATGGTTATTTTGATGACTATTTGAATGAGCTTGTGATTGACTAGAATTGTTAACATGATGATGAGATGAGTTATTCTGATTAGGAGGATTATGGTGATGATAATGTTGACCAGTTTCTCCTGAACCAGGAATATTTTTATTCCAAAGGACGATGGCGATTTGATGATAAGCGACGGACATTAAAATGATAGGAAGTAAAAAGTAAGTGATCACAATCCATAGTTGGTAAATTCGTTCAGTTTCCCCTGACCAATCGTGGGCACAATCAGTGTAGTAAATTGTTTCGTTTGTGTAAAATGGACTATTGGTTTTCAGGTGAATCAAATCGGGTGAATTAATTGCCAAAGACGCGATCCAAATAAAGATGATCGCTAATCGTGTCTTGGTGATTGTGCTTTTAAATTTAAGAGGACGACAAATTGCATACCAACGATCAACAGATATAAAGGTTAATGTCAACACGGAAACAGAAACTGAGACAAACTGTAAAGAGACCAAGAGAAAAATATTAGTTTAGTGATTAAGATCAATAATCAAAGTGTTCAAAAGGTTAATTGATCATTTCCAATGATATTTATTAATGAATATCATGCAGGATAAACGCCCAACTGATTCTTGATTGTTGTTGATGGAAGAGGATAAAACAACATTGCATTCAATTCATTTTAATTGATATCAATTTTTTTCTTTGCGTTTGGTTAATGGTTAAGTCTCACAATCAAATTATCATCGACTATCATTTGTGGTTAATGATAATAATAATGATGATTATGATTGTGATTGTTGCCATTAAATAATAATAATAATAGAAATTCAAAGTAAACAATCGTTATATCAGTGAGGTTATGTCTGTGATTATCTCGATTGATTAACTTAATCAGTTTCGGAGTCAAGTCAATGATTGATTATTGGTGATTTCAGGATAATAAGACGGAATATTATCATCGATATATGTTGATTGGGTCAACGGTGCTAAGGTGGTTTGAAGGTATTCATTTCGTCAAGAACAATTTGATTAACTTTGTGTAAGTCAATTAAATTGATTGTTACATGGTGAAGGTAAATCTCACTTTCTTGTTTCAGACACCCCGTAGTTGACCTTTATGGACCCATATGAAATGAATTGAGATCTGCTGGAACTGTTCATGTTCATCATGTTCATTCAGAAAACATTAATAGGCAAGAACACATATTAATAGACCAAAATCATGTTAATTAAAATTACTGACCATTAATATGATTTATGTACGACATTAATTGATCAATAGCTTTAATAGTCAATTTTTGTCTTCTTTTTGACCAGAATATCATGAAACACAAGACTTGGGATGGAAAATTATTCCGATTGAAAGATAACACTAAGTAATAGTTATTATCAAGAATCATATTTGTATAAGATGAAAGTAATGATGATGATGATCATCACCAACAAACCACCAAAATGATGATGTCGAAGTAACTAATTATTAGGTGATCAGGCGGTTTTTGACCTGAGTATGAAATGGATGATTATATCGAATTCCATGTTCATTTTTCCACTTATTAGATTACTCTGATTAATAATCGATTCAAAAAATTTTAATTTTTCATGAAGCACGTGTTTAGCACATAAGAATAGAAAAAGTGCTCGAATTTCGTGCATGGTCGCTAAATTGGCCTGAGACTTATTCAGAATCCATGAACGCGATGATTTTGTAGTGATTTATTGTTCATGTGGACCCAGTTTATCGAATAGCAATTTCAATATTACCAATTTTATTTTAACTTTTAATTTTTTCATAATTTTCGGAAATCTGAACCCCTTGAGTACCAATGAACTTTCAGCATAACATGAAGGACATTCGAAGATTCGATTTTTACTGAACTTGTCGGTCTATAGATCAACATTTCTACCTATGTATCAAAACCTTAGAATGTGTAGTTAGTTTTAAGGTTACTAATTTTAGATTAGGTCATGTGGATAATATAAAGGCCACGCCCAATTCCAGCCTAGGGATTTTCCGTCAATTCGAAGTTTCGAGCAAAGTGGCCTTTAATCCAGAGTCGTCAATATTACTTTCTGCCCATTTATTTATACAATCAATACTGCTCTTTCGATCTAAATATACTTCATGACGATAATCGGCCTTATTAATAATTGAGAACGCAAACATCTTAACCCTTCCCAGGCACTGAGTTCGAAAAATTCACGGAAAATCCCCGTGAAACGGGCTACACTGAAAAAAGTTCACGAAACTCGTCTCACATAGAAAACACATGCTGAGAAACATTTAAACCAACTCTCATTCATCAGAACCCACTTCTTGTGGGTCAGGTCAAAAACCGCCTGATCACCCTAATAGATCTCATGAAGTGAATCTTATCTCAAGTTGATCACTGAGATATTAGAAGCAACAAGAACATGGGAACCATATCATGAAAAAGAACCATGAAAATAAGGATGAAAGTGATTACCATGAAAAAAGAAGAAGAAAAAAAATCAAATAAACTAGAGATTCCAACTGAGTGCTACAATAACATGAAGCGAGAAATTGATGATGATTAAGATGACGATCAAAATGAAAAGAACGAAAAGAGAAAAAAAGAATAGAACTTTTTTCTTCTTTTTCTTTTCTCTTTAGAATAAACAAAAAAAAAATGGAATTTCGTTCAACTTTTCCAACGATAGTTCGAAAAACATGATAAACGTTAATTATGATTTATTACATGGATGCAAAGTGCTTAACCTTAGTGATCAATTTTTCGTCACGAGAAAGTCAACAATCAATAACATGATGATGATGATAATCCACCAGCAACAGTCACTTGTTAACCAAATACATTTCATCTTCATGGTTGAACCATTTTCCTTGTTTACTTTTCGCCTCCTTTATGAATATCACCCTGAATATCGTTGGTCATTAATCCGGAAAAATAATACAACTCATAAGATGATTAACAGGTAAAAGAAAGTGAAACATTTAATATACACAAGAGAGAGAATATCTTTTTCTTTTCTTCTTAAATGATAATCTATCTTGTTGATAACGGTAAATAGGATAAGACGTTTCTCTTTCTATCGTACATGTTAATCCTATTATATCTCAAAGGATTTTCCTTTTTTATATCTCTCATTGTTAAGTTTTCGCCTTGTTCTTTAACCTTTATCATCTTGTTTTTCTTTTGTCATCCAAATCATCATCATCGAAGTGACAACAATCAATAAAATATTGATAATTAGCTTTACTATCTACATGTTTTCTTAATTAACCAGTAAAAGAATCTCCATCTTTACCTTTAATCTTTTTGTTCTTTCAAATCTTCCAATTGATCAATTCAATCAATTAGTAAAGAATGACCATATTATGTATTACATGAATCATTCCCTTTCTCTAACATTTGATGATTGACCATTCGAAAGGGTTTTAAATCCAGTGCCCGTACTCACTTTATAAAATGGTCTTATGGCCAAAAGTGGAGCTTGGATGGACCTGATGGTTAACGGTACTTTTGGTTGGATCTAAGCAAGGAAAAGGCCATTTACTCAAAACTTCATTCGAATGCTGGAGGAATAATTAGTCAATTATAATTCATCAACGCTAATTATATGAAAAATAATTCCACTGAACATTAGAATTTCCGATTGAAATTTTGAAAAATTCAAACTTTTTTCAACCAGGACTCGAGTTACAATCAGTTGATTGTTGTCCTTTGACTTTTGACAAGAACTTTATTCATTAGACTTTCCTTGAGAATCCATGATAAGTTCCAATATGAGGGAACTTATTACTTTTCTATGAATAACAATGAACATTTTAACATTAATTGCAATATTCCTGTGGAAAGGATTGAAATTATTTCTAATTGTGTGTTGTATGGTTAATTTATACTCTAATTTAAATTGTTGTTTCTGTTACTCGTTTCATGTGTTTATATGAATTCGCTTTTCATTAGTCAAGTTTACTATTATTAACTAATCTGGTTTTTGTTTGTTTGTTTCTCTCAATTGTTTATCCTCATCGTTATAAAAATAACAATGAAAATAAACAATTAAATAACCAATTTGGTCCAACAATATGTACACATAACTGATGATTATGATTACCAATGAAATTCATTGATTTTCCCATTTCTCTTTTCTTTTAATTTCCATTGTGATGAACACAAACATTATCATGATCAGTGATTAATGGATATATGATTCAACCGAGTATATGTTTAGACAGTGATGATTGATTAATTGTTTACCATCCGATTGCAGCCATGATTGTTGAGGAAGAAACTGCAAGTCAAGATTGTAACTCTTTCTTTTTCTCCATCAATTATTACAATTAAGATTCTGAATACACTGAATTCTCAGCATTCTCTTGACAATTGAACACATTAATTATCATTTAATTGGAATAAATTTGTTTTTAAATACAAAGATTAAGAGTGGAAAACATAATCACAAGGTTTACACTATTATTATTTGGCTTAATGGACAATGGAAACAATCAAAAACGATGACCAACAAATAAATTGCTCATTGGAATCCAAGTTAATCCAGTTGAAGATTTACAGACAATTAAATAATCTCTTCCATCATTATTCCAGTTGACTATCAACAATCAGTCTTGCATTTTAACCCAAATCATTACAATCAACACATATTCAAACAATTAATCTGACAACTTGATTGTCCAAACAAATGTCAACCATTCCCATAATTAACAACATTGTTAATGAGTTAATTTCCCTAACAATTTAACCTACAAATGTATTATAATTGTATTTCCTTTGGCAAATCAAATCAATTCAATGTTAATTGTTAAAACCTAATTGGTACATAGACAATTAACATTTGTATTACAACATGACGATTATGTTTACATTGATAACAAATGATTGATTTAATTACTTTCTTTGATTGTAACCATTTGATTAGCCATCGCAAAGTTAGAAAGTGAAAGATGAATAGATGATTAATGAATTAATAACTCAATGAAAATATGGAACGGGAATTAATTAAACTCCTCGTGCTCATATAATAATAAAAGGTAATCATTAAACCAGGACGAAAAAAAAATCTTTTCTCCTGATTCCTTGGCGAAAATAAATTCTGATGGTGACAATGATTAATCAATTGTTCCCTTTGTAAGTTTTAATGATCTTTTTATTAAGATAGAATTTTTTTATTCCTAATTCTCACATTTTCATGTCGTTGTTTCCATGATAATGAATAAATTACTTGCAACATGATGATAATCACCAGGATCCATTTTTCACAATTATCATCATAATAAATTACTTTTAATAAAGTAGTTGTAATAGTAATTGTTGAACACACAAGTCAAAGAAGACCCATTAATTAGTGCTCTCCATAGGAAGACAATTAGAGAAACAATTAGATTGTAACAATCAAATTTTAACAAATGAATTAACTTTTTTTCATCATTTTTCCACTTCCACTTTGACCCACCCTTTTTCTCATCACGATTTAAAATTGATTAACTTCACATTACATTTGATTATAATTAAAAAAAATATCGACCAGTTGATTTGATTAGTGTTTTTAACTGTTTAAACCTTGATTTTAGATAATTAACTCAATTGTCTTTTCTTTCATCGAATTGATTTACAAATTTCAATCGTGTTATTTTTGATGCTCACACAATTTAATGAGTAAAATTATTGATTACAATTGAAAACGAATTTAAATTTAGGTCACAAATGAATTATTAACGATAATGATTACATTTTCACCACAGATCAACACATAAACACATAAATAATTTCCAATAATCAGTTGATTGTAATCATTATATGCCAATGAACGAAGCTAAATTACAAGTCAATAGCATGATCATGCTTGCATTTTCCATGAGAAACTTGATTAATATGAAATTAGAACAGAATAAATTAGATTATTCTTCACATTTTATTCGTTATTTACTCACATAGGGACAAACATCTTTTCGAATGATGAAAAAATCACCAACAGCAACACCATTAGAGCGATGATCTATTCGATTCATTATCTCCATCATCTAAAGATAAAAATGAGCTCTGACAATTAATAAGCACGCTGAAAGAAATTTTAATCACAACCTTAAGTTTCTCATCAATTCTTATTCGAGATCGAGCCAAAAGACTGGCCAAATCAACGTACAACTTGATACCCATTGTGTGCAAATCTGCCGCAAGGTAAATGCCGAGAGTCAACACAATGAGCAACAAAATACCACCGAAAGCGAGCACAAAGGAAAACGCTTCCGATATGATATTGATAATTAGTCCCAGAAAGATCAATAAATCGGCACCAAATGAACACAAGACAAAAAAAACTAACGTAATATATTTAATTTCAATCCCTAATAGATCAATTTCATTTTGCCATTTCCATATCATCTGATTGAAATTTTTCATGCTATATGAGCTTTTATTCAGTGCGAGGTAAGAATCGATTGTTTCAATCAAACTGTCCATTTGGAAACTGCAAATAAACGCTGAGAGGATCAAATGAATTCCCCTGACCCAAAGCCCGCAAATGAAAACGCTAAAAACGGTCCATTCAACTATTGACCATAAGCAAGAAGATACAATCAAAGGAATCGTTGTGAACAGTTGATAATATCGCACCTTAATTATAACCACAAGCGTTGGCATCAAGATAGCAATGAATACATTAACTCTTAAGCAATTGTAGATAAGAATATGGAAATAAATTTTGAACCGTTCAAACTTTTTCAGGGTCATTTTGAAATAATCAGGGGAATAACTATCAGCATCAATGAGCAGATATCTGTAAATTGAATTGTAATTTCCTTTAATTTCACAATTTAAAATGTATTCACGAGCCAACATCATGGTAATTAATAGGACCGTTTGAGTGAATAAGATACTATCATGATCAGCGATATCGATGATTGGGTCAGATAGAATTACCTGATTATCGGCTGCACCAAATAAGAGAATTGAAACAATTCGAACAGTAAATATTACAAAGATAAGTCGAAATAAATTGTTAATTATCTTCGATTGAATTGGTTTCCGACTATCGAACCATAAAAGTCGAACCAACCAATCTAATTGTTTGAGAAGTTCAATTGTAACATTTTCTTCAGCAGGTAAACCGATAATACGATAAAGCGAATAACTAATTCTATTGGTCAACTTTTTAGTATTTGATTCACAATTAAAGGTTTTAGTTTCCATTGGTCATTGATTGTTTATCTATCTTTTTTATTATTCAAGAAATTTACCAACGAAGAGAACTGATTAATTCTTGAAAAGTTCATTCATGGTGTTACAAGTGATAACTTTTGTGGAAAGGAAAATTAAATTGATTTTTTTGTTTATATTGATCAAATTATTAACTCATTGAGAAGCTCACAATCAAATTGATTCAGTTTGATCGTTTAATTTTGATCGATAAAATTTTTATTTTTAATCATCGATTTAAATTATTAATATAATTTGTTGATTTCACTAATGAAATAAGATCAAATTATCATTTGTGCACTTGATCAGGCCAATAGTCCCGCTCCCATTTAATCAATTGAATTTTATTGATCAAAATCAATAGTTAATCATGATTATTAAAAAATACTCTTAACAGTTTCACCTTGAAAAGTTAATTGTTAGAATCTGAATTCAATA
Source organism: Panonychus citri (assembly GCF_014898815.1). Taxonomy (NCBI): domain Eukaryota; kingdom Metazoa; phylum Arthropoda; class Arachnida; order Trombidiformes; family Tetranychidae; genus Panonychus; species Panonychus citri. Next base: position 706,736 of record NW_026515540.1, read on the forward strand.
ATAGATCCTAATTTAATCAACCGATTGTTGAGATAACTTTTGCTCGATTAACTGTATTATGAATATAATTTAACGTTGATTGTTGTAGTATCAACAATAGTCTTCATGATTAAGTATTAAATTGAATTAATCAACAATATATTGGTTATACAGTCAATCTCTTTTGCTTGAGACTCTAAAAGCAAATTTCGAGACGGACGGGCAAATGAATGAGACAATTTTTTTACCCGCTAAGAAAAGCCATAAAATGTTTTATTACTTTCTCAAAATTTGAGACAAACAAAAGAAATGAATGAGACATTTTAGCAAATGTATTAGTTTTCAATTTCTTCTTCTTCTAAACGTTTAGAAATACAGCCATCGACTTTGAGTTTGCAACCACTTTCATTACATTCACGCAGGTAATGATTATCAATCAGAGATAAACAACCCAAAGATATGATAAGGATCACATTGGTTTTTGTTATTTTTTTGTGTTGTTTTGTTGATTGTTTTGTTAATTATTTAATTAAATTGTGAATAATGCCTCGAGCAATTAGTATTGATAAAAGATTGGAAATAATTAGTCAATTCAACCAAAACTATAGTCAACGTGAAATCACGCGTGAACTTAATTTAAATAGATCAACGGTCATAAGGTGGATTCAAAGGTACCAGAGTGAAGGGTCAATTGAAACTAATTATTCAAATTGTAAAGGTGTAAATGTTTTGGATGATCATGAAAAGGAATCGATAATATTGAAGTCCATTGAATCTCCATTCAAATCGTCTATTCGAATCGGTAAAAAATTACAAATTGGATGTAATTCAAAAACAATTGATCGATATTTGAAAAGCGAAGGGATTAAAACTCATCATGCCGCTTCTAAACCAAAAACAAATCAGAATAATAGAGAAGCTAGAGTTGCTTTCGCGACTATTTACCGGGACATCGATTGGACTAAATGTATATTTACTGACGAATGTTGTTTTTCGTCAGAAAAACAAGGAATTAAATTAGTTAAACAATCAAAAGGACATCGTTATAATCCCGAATTTTGTAATTACCCTGACCATTGTCATAGAAAAACAGTTTCTATTTGGGGAGCTATCACTTACAATGGACTCGGACAATTAGTAAATTTAGATAGACGATTAGATGGATCAACGTTCGTGAAGCTAATGTCGACTTATGGTGTTGATTTAATTAAACGCACGTTTGGATCTAATCATTGCTATTGGGTTGATGATAATTGCCCAGCACATACTTGTAATTTAGCTCGAAAATGGTTCGAATCAGTTGGACCTTTGTATCGTAATGAAATTAACGTTACTTTACTTCGTCTTCCTCCCTATTCTCCTGATTTAAATGTAATCGAAAATGTTTGGGGTCGTCTAAAACATGAAATGCTGTACGATGTTGTTGTACCTTCGACCGTTGATGAAATGAAAAATAATGTATTTCAATGTTGGGACAAAATTAAGCTCAAAAATCAATACACAAAAAAGTTGATTGATTCAATGTCCACTCGCTTACAAAATGTAATCTCTTCAGATGGTTATCCGATAAGATACTAAAGCTTATCTTTGGCTGATAATCATTACCTGCGTGAATGTAATTAAAGTGGTTGCAAACTCAAAGTCGATGGCTGTATACTTTTGCATATTTTTGTAATAGTTTTTGCAATCGTTTTCATCGATTACATCGGAAGCTAATTTCAGGCCATCGAACACTTCGTCGCCATTTTTAGGGTTAAGTTTCTTCACATAATATTTCAATTGATTGAAAAGAACTTCGATTGGGTTGAGAAAGGGTGAATAAGCTGGCAAATAAACAAGATGATGACCAGCATCTTCAACCAACTTTTCAACATCACCTGCATGATGAGAGCGGACATTTTGCATCACTATATTAGGCTATTCTTTACTATACCCCCTTTCGTCTCAAAATTTTTATGTGTATAGCTCCAATAATTGTCTACACATTTGTGAAAAAATTTTTACGGAAACTTCGGTGGGCGGAGTTATAGCCATTTAAAAACTCAAAATCCTTAAGAAGTCTACTTCGCGAAAATTAGGATTAAATGAAAGTGGGAGAAGCTTAGATGATGAAATTTTTTTCACATATACAGTTGACTATGAACATCTTATATATCAACTTTTAATCAAATTCGATACTAGCAACAATACGTATGCTAGGTCAATAATAGTCAAAACTGTTATTTGTATATATACAAATAACAGTCTGCTCAGATCAACATGCATTTTGACCAGAATATGTTTTGCGGTCAAAATAATTGTCAAGGTCATTTGGTCAAGATCTTGTTTATTTGCCGACGATTTGAAAGGGGGTGTAGCTAAGAATAACCAATCAAAAACTTTCAATCGATTATAATCGAATTTTCTTGCAGTCCAAAGATCGAACTTTGTAATCGATACATGAACAAGGTCTTTAATTAAGAATATAATTAGCGGTATGAGCCACTTCGGCCCATATCTTCATCAACATCATCATATGAATAAACATAGTTAATCAGTTCATCTTATGTTAGTTTTATCTTAAAATCACCAGAACTTTTCAAGGCTTTGAAAATAAGTTCCATTTTGAACTCCCAATTTGACCAATTCTTTGATGTTAATTTTTCAATACAATTGCCTTTTCAATCAATTTCCATTTTCACCAAATTAACTACTAGTATTTAAATTAACAATTTAAATATTAATAATAATTGATTCAAATATTTACTCTTAAAGTGAAACTGAAATAAACACCAACAATTAAATTAATAGTCCAAACGCCCTGGACCCATAACCTGTTGTAATAATCTTTGATGTTTACTGAACTGAGATTCAACTCTAATTAATTTTATCATTTAATTGTAATGGTTTAAGTATAAGTTGTAACAATTAGATGATTAATTATTATTCTGACAATTTAGTAGATGCGTAGTCACAGTTTAAACTGGATTAATTAATTGTAATTAAGCAACCAAATTTATAAATAAGATATTACAACGAAAACAAATGATTAATATTCTAATAAATTTAGTAAATGATTAAGTTAAATGATTAACAATTAACATAATCCTCAACAAACTTCACATTACATTTGATCACATAATTAAAAAATATCGACCAGTTGATTTGATTAGTGTTTTTAACTGTTTAAACCTTGATTTTAGATAATTAACTCAATTGACTTTTCTTTCATCGAATTGATTTATAAATTTTAATCGTGTTGCTTTTTTAATGCTCACACAATTTAATGAATGAAATTATTGATTACAATTGAAAACGAATTTAAATTTAGGTCACAAATGAATTATTAAAGATCAACACAGATCAAAACATAAACACATAAAAAATTTCCAATAATCAGTTGATTGTAATCATTATATCCCAATGAACGAAGCTAAATTACAAGTCAATAGCATGATCATGCTTGCATTTTCCATGAGAAACTTGATTAATATGAAATTAGAACAGAATAAATTAGATTATTCTTCACATTTAAATCGTTATTTACTCACATAGGGACAAGTTTCCTTTCGAATGATGAAAAAATCACCAACAGCAACACCATTAGAAGGATGATCTATTCGATTCATCATTTCCATCATCTAAAGATAAAAATGAGCTCTGACAATTAATAAGCACGCTGAAAGAAATTTTAATCACAACCTTAAGTTTCTCATCAATTCTTATTCGAGATCGAGCCAAAAGACTGGCCAAATCAACGTACAACTTGATACCCATTGTGTGCAAATCTGCCGCAAGGTAAAGGCCGAGGGTCAACATAATAAGCAACAAAATACCAGCCAAAGCGAGCACAAATGCTACAGCTTCCGATATGATATTGATAATTAGTCCCAGAAAGATCAACAAATCGGCACTAAATGAACAGTAGACGAAAAAAACTAACGATATATATTTAGTTTCAATCCCTAATAGATCAATTTCATTTTGCCATTTCCATGTCATCTGATTGACCTTTTTCATACTATATGAGTTTTTATTCAGTGCGAGGTAAGAACCAATTGTTTCGATCAAACTGTCCATTTGGAAACGTAAAATAAATCTTGAGAGGATCAAATGAATTCCCCTAACACAAAGTCCGCAAAAGGAAATGCTATAAACGCCCCATTCAGCTATTGACCATAAGCAAGAAGATACAATCAATGGAATCGTTGTGAATAATTGGTAATATCGCACCTTAATTATAACCACAAGCGTTGGCAGCAAGATAGCAATGAATACATTAGCTCTTAAACAATTGTAAATAAGAATATGGAAATAAATTTTGAACCGTCCAAACTTTTTTATGCTCATTTTGAAATAACCAGGGGAATAACTATCAGCATCAATGACCAGGTATTTGTAAACTGCTTTGTAATTTCCTTTAATTTCACAATTTAAAATGTATTCACGAGCCAAAATCATGGTAATTAGCAGGATTAATTGAGTGAACAAGATACTATCATGATCAGCGATATCAATGATTGGGTCAGACAGAATTACCTGATTATCAGCTGCACCAAATAAGAGAACTGAAGCAAGTCGGACAATAAGTAATACAGAGACCAGTCGGAATAAATTGTTAATTATCATCGATTGGGTTGGTTTCCGACTATCGAACCATAAAAGTCGAACCAACCAATCTAATTGTTTGAGAAGTTCAATTGTAACATTTTCTTCAGCAGGTAAACCGATAATACGATAAAGAGAATAACGTATTCTATTGGTCAACTTTTTAGTATTTGATTCACAATTAAAGGTTTTAGTGTCCATTGGCCATTGATTGTTTATCTTTCTTTTTTATCATTCGAGCAATTGAAGATTTGATTAATTCTTGAAAAGTTCATTCATGGTGTTACAAGTGATAACTTTTGTGGAAAGGAAAATTAAATTGATTTTTTTGTTTATATTGATCAAATTATTAACTCATTGAGAAGCTCACAATCAAATTGATTCAGTTTGATCGTTTAATTTTGATCGATAAAATTTTTATTTTTAATCATCGATTTAAATTATTAATATAATTTGTTGATTTCACTAATGAAATAAGATCAAATTATCATTTGTGCACTTGATCAGGCCAATAGTCCCGCTCCCATTTAATCAATTGAATTTTATTGATCAAAATCAATAGTTAATCATGATTATTAAAAAATACTCTTAACAGTTTCACCTTGAAAAGTTAATTGTTAGAAGCTGAATTCAATAATAGATCCTAATTTAATCAACCGATTGTTGAGATAACTTTTGCTCGATTAACTGTATTATGAATATAATTTAACGTTGATTGTTGTAGTATCAACAATAGTCTTCATGATTAAGTATTAAATTGAATTAACCAACAATATAAGATAACTACAGTTTGGTAATTTGAATGACTCTCTTCATTATCCAACAATTTAGCTCACAATTTGACGTCTAATTGTGAATTAAATATCTGAAATTAATAGAAGATCTAATTTTTTTTTCTGTAAACAATGAACATCAAACAGCAGATTATTAATGTAGCAATTTATACTCTACGACTTTCATTCAAATTGAATTATTTCTGTAACAATTAACATCAAATGTAAGTGTATGTTTGTATCAAATTGAAAGTAAATGGAAAACAATGAAGACGATGATTAAGTTAATTAGATTCATTTTGATATTTATTGATTGTTCAGTCTGATATTCATACTAAAAAAATCAGTCTTAACCAATAAGAATCAACTATTAACAATCAATTTTCTAATGGTAACAATTTAAGTGATAAAAATGAAAGATGAAATTAAATCAACTACATTGGCAATAATTTTGAGTTATCACTGATCAAATATTAAGACGATATCATTATATTTATTATATATAAGTTTGTCATTGATTCTGATCATTGATCAAGGTTATTTGTATCCCTTTACCCATCATCATCCTCATCTTTCATCATCATCATCATCATCATCATTATCATTATCTTCCTCATCATTGTCATCTCTCAGGAAAAATCTTTCAAGTCTTTTATACCAAACAACAAAAGCGTCAATCAACATTAACCTTTTTGCTTTGATCGTTGTCGTTTGTTATTATTTGCTTTTTATCAGATGATTTTTTTTATCATCCTCATCATTATTTTCATCTTCCCAATCAATAAAATTGTTGATACTCTTCACAGGTTTACAATTGATACCTGACACATATCAACTTCCCTATGGGCACAAGGAAGAGGAATAACTGTACAATTCAATATATAAACAAATGTAAATCACATGACAGAAAATCAAAAGATGAAGATAATTATAAAGATGATGATGCAACAGCTTAATACAAGTATCAACTCATAGATGATGGTCAATAAGTTGATGGACGATGACCACTGATGATGATACGGATATTGAATGACCACCAAACTTATTCAATGTTATAAAGGTCATTGAGTGTCCTCGTTTTTGAAATGAATGAAAATTTTGCAGTTTCCATTTCATGATCATGATGATGATCATTTTATCAAGATGAAATTCAAACATGAATTTGAATTTTGGTGGAAACATTTTTTTTTGCATTTTTTTTGTCGCTTTTTTTTGGTTCCTCCAATTCTGATGCTGAAAATTATGTCAACTTGAAGTGATGAACATGATGATGGTGGTGAAACATTTCCATGTATGATTTCATCAAGAAAATGTCATTATCACCATGAGAAAATCATTAATTCTTATTCTCAATACTCATCTCTATCTAAATCATCTCCCTGAAAAGCACATTACGATTGGTGAGAGTGGGAGAAAAAGTTCTTGATGATGTTTACATGTTCCTTGGAGCTAACATATATTTTTCAGACCATTAGATTACTTATCATCATCTTCATCCGGAAAATTCGATGATCTTTATCAGGGTTGAAATATTTATATTCAAATGGATGAGATCTTGAACTTTTCTTTCTAATAAAAAAGTTCTCAAACTGCAAAGGTAAATATTTATCTCTGAATTGGAAATTGTTTTGCAATGTCAACCTCTTTCAATTGTATCTATTTATACATGTATCATGATGATGAACAAAAAGAAATCTGAATGAATCATTTTTTATATAATTTTCGTATCAGAATGAGAAATACAGCCAAGTAATAATAAAAGAATATGAAAAAGGAGAAGGGAAAAAAGAGTTCGAAAAGATAAATGTTAGAACATTTTAAGAGCTATTTAGTTAAGGAAATGTGATCATCGATGTCGATTGACATTCAGTTCATTTATCACACTCAGAATGCTGAATAATATCATTTGAACAATTCTGACAATCAATGAGATGGTTACATGCAACTTGGAAGGAAATTTCAATGGATATAAATTTGACTTTAACTTTTTCTAATCTCAGAGAATTGAGATCAACATTCATTGATACCTTTATCTAATAGATAGATTATCATGAGCTCGTTGTAAATTATATGATTAAGAAGAGAATCTTTAACTTTATCTGTAATTAGATCAAAGATATTCTGTTTCCATGATCTTCGGTGAGAAAAGTGGGCTTAGAATGAGAGGAAAATGTTACATGGTAGGAATACAAAGGTATCTATTTCTGACACTGAGCCAAAGTTATCATGATAATAGGGAGAAATCTTGAATTCTTATTATCATGTATTATTATCATCAACAGGGTTAACATTGAATTGGAATATGAACTGAATTAAGTTATATAAAGAGAGAGAGAGGGAGAGAGATAAAGAGATTCAATCTGATTATATTTGTAAGAAAATTCTCTGAATTCTTTGAGATAGAAATAATTCTGTATATGATTCTGTTAACACTCAGAAAAACAGTTACATTCTTGATTCTGTAGATCAAGATAACATTGGGAGTGGCGAAAGTTATCACTTTGTTATCTTCAATTATCGTTGAATTTTTATCATTCTCCATGATGATAATATTTCATGAGGTTATCTTTTTTATCAGCTGTTCTCTTTCCACTGTCAACAAACACACTTTTTTGACAGTTGATGGAAATGAATCTATCATGTAAAGTTATCGTTCTCATGATGAATATGAGGTTAAGACATGGAAATGAAGTTAAAAAGTTATCAAACATTAGATTCTCATCTTCTCATGATAACTATTAATTGATTCTATTATTATGTATATTAAGTAATATTTCTATGTTGTAATTTGCATGCTTATTGCATGTTGACTTTTGTATTGGTTGATGATTAAAAGGATAACCCTTGATGATGAAATTATGGTTAACCTATTTTATTTAATATCCACTGAGTAAAATGATACAGACTAATAATATTAGCATGATAATGATGATACTCAGAGTAGAGTCAGAATCTCCTTAGAATGTTATTTTTTGGATGAAATTTTATCATGATATTCAGTTACAGGCTATTTGAAGTGATAACGTGATGTTCACAGGTCACGAGTTTTTTTATTTCATATTCTGAAAGTTCATGATAATAGTGATGATGAAGATATTTTAAGATTCATGGTGATGGAGGAAATAATATTATTAATGATGTTATTTTTTCTTGGACTCAGGGAAGATGTGAATATAATGAACATTGAGATATTAATAGATGATAATAATGATGAGAATATGAATTTTTTTTAAAAAAAAAAGTTCTAGAAGTTAAAAGATATTCAGTTATTCACATTGAAATGTATCAAGTGACATTTCTAATGATTCAAATGTAAAAAGTGACCAACTTAATAGTGTCCATCATCATCTTCTCAATGATGGTTGATTCAGAACTTTTCTCATTCCAGTTACATGATCTAAATCAACGAAAAATAGAAAAGTAAATTGCGAATACATTTAAGATTAAGGTGAGAAAAAGCTCTTAAATGGAAGGAGAAATGAAGATGATAATGATGATACGGAAGAAAAGAATAGAGGTGGGAGTGAGATTCGAATGATAGAAAAAAAGAATCTTAATACAATGGCTTCCAATCTCTTCTCTCGGTGATTTTTTTCCTCGATAGATGAACTCTTCATGTAAAAGTTTTCTATTCTTTCTCATCTCTCAAGAACGATATAAAGAATAAGTGTACAAAAAGATGAAGAGCTCGAGGAAAAAATCTCTAAACGGAAGTGGCCAGGGTGGATTTAACATGCTTCCGGAATTTGAACAGAACTTTATCATCATGTCAAAGTAAAAAGAATGTGGAAAAATAGTAAGATGATAATAGTGGAAGAAGAAGAGGAGATTGAAGGATGATTGTCACTGAAGAATTGAAAAAAAAATGAAATGACAAGAAGACAGAAAAAAAGGTCACAGGAGAAAGTTTCATGTTCATAGAAACTCAATGTAACCAGAACTTTTTTTTCAGAAACGTTAGACCGATAGATGGTCAATAGATGTGATCCCATCATCAACGAAATCCCTAGAGGAAGAGCAACAATGATAAACGATAGAGTCAATTCTTGTTTAATACCAATTATCCTACGATTTTCATCCTCCGATTATCTAGTCTACATAATTATCATCAGACTATCAAACTTAATGGTCACCAGGCAATAACTCTTGTCCATTAACATTTCTCATCTTGTTCAACTCTCCATTTACCTTCACATTACAACCTTGTAATACCTTCATCCTCATCTTCCTTGTAATTTTTATCCTTTCAACTTCCGCTTCCGATGAAAACAAAAAACTTTTCCCTCTTTCTTTTTGTCATCTAAATTTGTTCAATCAACATTCATTACCAACTTTCTCCGCCATGATAACCACTTCCCACCACCTTCTAGTTAATTATCCCACCTCTTTCAGCCGAGTTTCTTATTTTTACCCCTCAGCAATTAGCTTTCACTCTCACTTAATTTGCCTCCCGTATTTAAATTAATTAATCATGAGCGAAACTAAAATCAATCAAAACTAATTAATTTGATAACTAATAATAATAACATTATAACAAAGTAAACAACGTTACAAACCTAATATGCATTTACTTTGTTCATTGGAAAAGCTAATTTAACAACAACAAAAAAATCCTTAATCATAATTAACTAATTACCCTCACTAATATAAAAGCAATATTTGCAGAAAAAAACTACAATTAATCACCAATTAACTTTACTGATCAATTTTGTTGATTGATTTACAACTATTAGATTGAATATTTCTTTGCATCAAAAGATGATTTTGATAAATTAAATTTAGTTTTACACTTAATTAGTGATTAGTTTAGATTTTGATTTAAACATTTCAAGTAACAATTAGATTTCTCATTAACCAAGCAAATTAAATTTCCTCCCAGCAATCAGAGTAACTTGTAAATCCAATTATCAATTGGAATCATCATCATATTGAGACCAGATTGTTTCTATTATTAAATTGTTACCAATCTAATTTTTCAGTTTAAATTAGAGGATAAATTGTTTGAGTTAGCAAATCATATAAATATAAGTATTCAATTTCCTTAATTGCTAATTAATTCAATGTAATAATAGCACAATGATGATGATTAGGCAAAGTTTCAATTCCATTGGTGTATGATTTGTGAAATCTAATCAAATATGATGATCAAGATGATGCACTTAAACATAACAATTGATGAAAACTAATTATCATGATTATTGGTATAAGATGAGAAAAAAATTACCCTGAAATTTGATGATAAAAGTTTACAATCTAAAGATAAATATAATATAATATGTAAATTATGATCTCAAGAACCTCGATTGTTATCAATTCATGTTAACAAGAAATGAGTTTTTTTTCTGGTTATTTTATTTTACCCTGAATCTGAAATTGAATTGAAATTTGAATGATAAATTCCAAATTCAAATTGCTTCAAGGGGTAACTTGTCATCTTAAATAATAACAGTAATAATATCACAACAATGAGCCCACACAATGTTAATAGTAATCAAAATTGGTTTCTGGTGCTATCATGTTTCATGGGAGATGAGATAATGATTACTGAATCAATTCATAACCAGCAATTGTTTTTCCCTCTCTCTCTCTATCTCTTTATTATGATTACATTTCAATTGATTTTCATGCGTTTTAATTTAATCATAACTGTTTACTGGTGATTCCATTGATTTGATTAGTGACCTACTTTTGGTGTTTAACTTGTTTTTTTTCTCGGTGGCAAATATGGATAAGGATGAAATAGGAAACGAATATGAGACTTCATGTTAGATTCAATTTCATCAGGGGAAAGAATAAGAAGAAAAAAATATTGATAGAAAAAAACTCTGAGATTTCATATTTCTGATAACGGTGATATTATCTTCTCATGTAATAGCCTGAGGCATTGTTTATCCATTATTATGAGTTGAGAAAGAGTAATAACTTATTATATTCACCTCTGAGTTCTGAATGCTACAAAATCGACTGAGAATTAGAATTGTCTTCATCTAGAGAAGAGAATGAAAAAATTTCCATAGAAACTATTTTTCTGCTCTCAATTTACTTAATCCAGTTACTCAATTGATTGCTTAATTACTATGAAAATTAAATCATTCTTAAGATGTTCAATTGACATTTGATGTTTGATCAACGATCGATATTAAAGTTATGGTTGAAGGTTCTAAATGTTCAAATTGAAACTCGATACATCGTAAAAACTTTTTCCAAAGTTGAGTAAAAAGTATCAATGAAATTTACGTTGGTTTGTATTTTCCAAAGTTCAGTTGATTAGTTGATTATCATCATTAAGGCTTTTGTTGAATATTTAAAATGATATTCAAAAGGTAATCTGATAATTTGAACAAAAAAAAACTCCATCATCATTTAAACTATTAAAATGTTTTCCATCATCATGATAATTCATTGTAACAGTTAAACTGTGAGAGAAAAAGTTTTTCATTGTCTATCATGTTTCGTATCTCTCATTATCCACCCTACTCACCTTTTCCCACTATTCTCACTCATCTAAATTATACGTTTCAACAAACATTATCATCATCATATCAGAATCATTATTGTAGATTCGGTGATTCCTTCAGCTTTCATTTCGTTTTTTTTTCTTTGTATTTTCTTCAGAATGCTCAGTTTGAAAAAAGAATACATTCAAAAAGTGTCTCATTTTTTTGCTTTTTCTTTCTTCTTCTTCCATCTTTTAGTATCTTCTCCATCTTCCAGAGTAATAATGCTTATCAGAAATACGAGCGAGAAAGAAAATGCTGATATTCTGTAATAGGAAGGAGAATACATGGTAAATAGGCAATGTCATGAGTATAATCCGAATAGAGATTCAACCTGAGAGTTCTGTCTCAATATTTGACAAAACATCAATCTTTTTATTTCGAATTTCGAATTCACTTTTTTATTCTCCTTTCAATAAGTAAATTGTGTATCATTTCAATCTGTTCAGAATTTAGAATATTTCTTTTTCGTTCTGTATTAATTCATTGGAAATAAAATGGCTTCTATTGGAGACCATTCGTCAACATGATGAGAGGGTAAAGGTAAGATTGGTAATTCAAGTTCTGAACAAAGTGATTCAAGATGTTCGAGAAAATCTTATTAAATAGAACTTGTTTTCCTAATCTAAGATTCAATTGAATTTCCCTGATCATACTGATCAGAATAGTAATTTAAAAGTTAATCTACTCTTCAACCATTAGCACTTATCATGTATTAATTGAATTCATCATTGAGAAAGTGACACAATTTTCAAAAGGATTCAATTCGGTGACAATTAGAAATCGGATCCAGAATCATGATGTAATTGTTGATGATCTTAAATTAATTACATGATATGACATGAAAATGATTATCATGTAATAAGACAATCAACTGTATCATCTTGAAAACAATTAGTGTTCAAGACGAGAATTCAATTTATCACTTCCTATTTCTGCTAATAAGAATTACTTTTTCAATCAAATGAATTAGAATCAAAAGTTCAGAGTGATCATTCAAACAGATGAAATTTTCACCATGTTATCCATCATTTTGATAAACAAATTTTAACAACATAAAAACATGGGTAAGGTTTTATTTTCATAACAATAACATGAGTGAAAAATTGTTCAGTTGAAAGGAGATAAGTTCAAGCATGGAAACAGTAACGAAATGTAAAACCCACTGTCAAGTTAAATTAACCATTTGAATTAACTTTTCCTACTGAAAAGATCAAGATAATATTTGTCATCATGAAGATGAAGATAAACATCATCATGTCCACAAAATCTGATGAAATTATCTAAAAGTTTTGATATATTAATATAAATGTACTTAACTTTAGGCAAACCATTGAATTGAATTTTCAAGCGACACTAAAATTATCATAATCTTAAAATATTATTATTCTGATAATCAGAGTCTATCAAGTTCTAAGCCTTAGCTATGGACTTTGGCTTAATCTTATCTTCGAGCTCAGGATGAAGCAATATTTCAAGGAAAATGTGAAAAATATGAATATGAACTTGTCTTTTCTGTGACAAATCAATGGATCAAGAGTTGACCCAACGAATGCCGAGAACGATGGCCACAAGAATGACCAATGAAACGATAAATGTTATAATGAATTTCATTTAATCAGATAATCAAAGCTCACAAATCAATACATTAGTTTTACCTCAATGATATTAATTCAATGTTATCAACAAAAGGGAACTGGATTAGATTAATGTGTCAAATGAAAATAAATCTGATAAATTGTAAGGATAAAAGGATTGACAGATTTGATTCATTTCATTCAAAATAAATCGGCATCATCATCATCAGCAGAATCAGTATAATCAATAACTAACGATTAACATTTAATCAGTCTCATCAAATTCACTGGCAACAGTAACAATTAATAAACCGAAACAATTGAAAGTCAGCTAATCATGATGATAGTGAATAAAATAATTAGCAAAACCTGGAGCATCATAATCAACTTCATATACATAAAGTGTAAACAACGATTTAATTAACTCTAATTATGATGATCATTAATTGTCTACTTTTTGTTTATCCCCAACTAATCAAGTTGATTAGCAAGAAGTAAAAACGGCAAACACAAGACATTAATCACTTTAATTTAATCTACTAACCGATAATTAATTCCTCAGGCTGGAAACTGAATCAGTTGATTTAAACAAGATTATCAAATAAACTCAGAATCAATTTTTTCTCCATGTGAATTATTGATAATTTGATTTTGTGTTTATCTTTGGAACTCATGAAGACGATAAAATGAATATTTTAATGAAGATTTAAAAAGATAAACTAAACTTTAACACTAATCAATTGTTCAATGGTCGTGATTACTGTTGATCTAATTGAAACATTCAAGGTATCATAACCTCAAAAAACTAACGGTAAAAAAACAATCAAAAATTCAAAGGTCAGATTATTGAAGAGGAAATCAGATTATATTCAGATCATCATGTCACATATAAGAAATTGTGATACAGATGATATTGTGGACCATGAAGGATAACAAATGAAAGTGGAAAAGTAAATGTAAATATACATTATATAACATAGAATTGTGTGAAAGAGCAAATCAAATCACACCTCAGATTTTATTTTGAAGTGTCTGTGATGAACGGATTAGAAGATAGGAATGTTTCAATCTGAAAACACTTCAAGAGCCAAGTTTATAAGAAAAGTCTGTATCTCAGCTGCCTTTTGACGGAATATCATCAAACCTAACTTAAGTGTAACTTTTTGTGCTCTTTCACAGACGACCTTAAAATGACCTTTGAACGCTACTTCGTTAAATGACCTTGAAAAACGTAGGGTCGAGCGCTGCAATTCTGTTCAGTCTCTGGTCAAGTCAGACATTCATATGATTTTTAGTTCTGGAGATATTCAGTGTAATAGCCGCAGTGGATAAAAAAACGCCCTGTAGTTGTCTCTCTCTCATCATCATCTTTTGGATTATGCATTATCTTCATAAGAAATGAGATTAGAAGAGAAAAAAATCCCTTCCCCCAAGGAAAATCTTTAATTTGCCATTGCTAATTCTCGAGAGAATATTAGTTTTGTCCGGTGGCTAATTGTAATTGGACAAAGGGTTAACCAATCATAGATGTTGGTGAAAGCACGTGTTAGATTAATCACAATTAAATTTGAATAAATAAAATACCAATCAATCAATCGATTCATTAATTTGTTTCCTTTTGACAATGTCTAGTCCTTTTCAATCTGGAAGATCCATTTTCAATAGAGATCAACGTAAAATTATTGTCGAAGAAGTTGAAAAACATAAAAAAATTTCTACTGTTCAAATTGATTATTTAGTGGTAAAAGTTAATAATGTGAAGGTCAAGCTGATTTTACACATATACAAAGTTTATAAGTTCGCTTACGCTCGTTTGAATCGAGATAATATTGAAAATTAACCGTTATATTTTTCTTTCTTTCTTTTTTATTTTATTCTTTTTCTTTTTTTCATCATGTTAATCGGTATTTTTTTTCCTGTATCTTTTATCTGAAGGGTGTAGGGTCATATAAGAAATTGTGATACAGATAAAATTGTGGACCATGATGGATAACAAATGAAAGTTGAAAAGTAAATGTAAATATAATCGTCTCTCTCTCAATGTTAATAAGATCATTCATCATGAGTAGAGACACAATGATGATGATGATTATAAATCTTCAACTCAGTTTTCATATCTGTCATCATTTTCATCATTATCGTCATCATGATTATTACCATGACAAGTTATCTCAACATTGATAACATTTTATCATTTCACAGAAAAAAAGTAATATAATATTAACAGAATAATAATATGAGAATCATTTGTTTCTAGTGGAAAAATAAAGTTATCATAATAATAATAAGATAATGTTGTGGGTTTGTTATGAGACAATTTAATTTCATCATCAGTTTTCATATCAAACAATTGTATATATAATTGATTAATTGTTCATCGTAATCATCAAGAATGAGAATGTCAGAAAAGTCTAAAAGTTATTATTGAACTTTCTGATAAACAAAAGGCCTTTGCTTTTCGGGCAATCAATTGATCAAAATGTTCATCATCAATTGTTAATCATCCTCATCATCATATCCTTTTAAGAATAATAAATATTAATGAAATTACAATTTCAACATGAGATTGTGAGTCTAATTGTAAACAAATATCTTCATCTGCTTCAGATTCTCAACTGAATCAATTGATATTCAGATCTTTTTATTAGTTAGAATCCTTTTTTTCATCAAATGCTTTCATTAAATCACCATGAAGAAAACAATACAATCTCATTTATTCACATTTCCATCTCAATATGTATATTATTTTTTACTTATTTCATTGTGATAACTTACACTCTCATAATCAATGTTCAATGAACAATGTGAATAATTATCTCCTTGTATCCAAAGTATTATCAATACTTTTAATCATCTACAATCAAATTAGTGACCATTGGCTAATTCAATATTCAAATGATTGTCTATTAAGTTACTTTATTTGTAACAGCAAACAAGGGATGGACTGAATCTGCTCATGGTAATTCATTGTATCCATAATCATGAACTGATTTCTGATACAGACTTTCAGGTGAAACTGAATCAAATCCCATGATTAAAATGTAAATAAATTATACAAATGTTTCTAATCTGATTATCTAATATAAAATATAATTTGGGTCAATTGTTTAGTTCATTGATTTGTAATCAGTTTTGATAGACAATTAAACTTGGTCAATTTATTTTTTTTGATACAATCATTGAATATCTAATTATAGCCTTAATTGTTGATTAATGTTGACCAATTATCAAGCAATCAAGTTAAGTTGAAAGTCACAACAATCAGTTGGTTTTACAAGTTACTCTGTTGATTACAATTCTGATAATGTTATTATCAATTTATCATATTAGTAACAATTAAGTTCACTGATCTAGATAATTTTTTTGCTCCACTCATATCTAATTTCACATGTTAATCAATTGGTTAAATATCATCAACACGTTGATTAACTACAATTAACGAATCGATAATTTTATCAACATCACAATCAAGGCGAGTTAAATATACGATTGTATTGTTTTCATGGGGAAAAAAGTTCAATGAAAACATTTCTCAGAATCTGAATCCTCTTCTTCGAGCTTTGAAATTTTTTTTCATGATAATTTACTAGATCAGTAGATGATAATTGTTTCCTTTTTCTCTGTCATTTAGTCACCAGAATTTTCATCATGTGAATATGAATCTCACTCAGAATTTATTCCTTCAAGTAACAGCGTTTACACTTGGATGCTTTTCCATGTTAACGATTTCGTTGTTATCATTGAACTTTTCCCAGACTCAGTCAGAATTCAGACCAATTATATTCAATAATAACTCTATTATTGAATATGACGATGGTCAGAATAGATTTTAATTGAAAAATTTGTTAACTTCCGGGTCTCTTATTGTTTACAGTTAAAGTCAAATTAAATTAATTTTATATTCAAATTAGTTGATGTGATAAATAAATTACCAAGTTGATAATGATGATTACAGTTATAAATATAATTTTTTGTTTGTTGTTCGGGCTAAATTGTTCAGTTGCTGATCATCAATCATCAACGATGCCCCTCGGTACCTATCAGCATCATCTCTCTTTCTGTTTCTCTTTCTTTTTCGTCTTTAAATGGTCTCTCATCCTTATCCTCATCATCAGTATGTTTATCATCTCAATGGGATTCATCTCCAATACGGTTCAATGGAATCTGCAAAGGTTTCCAAATATCTTTTCATCCTTTTTTCTTTTACATCAGTTTTTCTTTTCCTGCTCATCTTCAAACTTTTTTCTTCCAAAGGAAATCTTCATGCATCAGTTAACAGACACTTTGCCTTTCTCTCTCCCCACTTGTCATCTCTCTCTCTCTCTCTCATCATCATCTCCCATATTTTCCTTTCGTTGGTCAACCTTTACCTCCCTCTCTCAAGTTTATCTGTTTTTCATCTTTCATTTCATCTTATCTTCATCATCAGCATCTCTACTCTGCCTTTTTCCATTTTCAATACATTTCTCATCTTTCTCTCTCTCTCTCACTTTTCCTCCAACTCCCAACTTACATCATCCCAATTTGTAGCTATCACCACATGAATTAAATCTCTATTTTTATCATCTTCTTCATCTGTTTCCTTATCCTCTTTTGTTTTGGATCACATCTCTCTCTCTCTCTCTCTCTCTCTCTCTCTCTCTCTTGTATTAGCATCCTCATCCTTAATTTCATTGCATGTTATTTGTTTTGCTGTTGAAATTTCTTTTTATTCAACCAACTTCAATTGTTTATCTTGAATTATTATTATCATCATTGTATTAGTTTTTCATCAACCCTTATTGGTGATATTAAATATACTGAAAAAAAGTCTCACACTCCATTTGTAGTTGTGGATAATATTTATTAGATAAGCACTTTTGTCATTCATCAGCTTGATCACCATCTTATTGGTCATTCTGATCAAATTGACCATTACATGATTGTCATTCTCAAATGATACTAAACTTTCATAACATTGAACTAAAAACATTATCATTGCCTGAAGACAATCAAACAACACCAACAGCAAACTAATAACTTTGGATATAATATAATGAATAAATTAATGAACTAACAATTTAATGATAACAATCCTAATTTCCTGATTGCCTTGATCATCACCATCAAATAATATCTGATCATAATAAATGATAATAACTTATAACAATATGAAAGTGATGTGGAAGTTTTTTTCTTCTGCTCTTTTTTCCCCTCATCATTTCCGTTTCCGATTCGATTCTTGACATTTTTTTATATATATGAAAAGCAACAGTGACAAAATAAAATATAACCAACATAGACAATGAACATTTCTCATTCCATGGTTGACATTTCTATGAAAGTTTCCATGTAAAATATGAAAATTGTCCAACTGAATTAACTGATTATTTATATCATATTTTCACAATTCAATTCAATTGTCAAACTAAATCACTTATACCAATCAAATCAATAGAGAATTGATAATCATTGATTAAAGATAAAATAAATTGTCGTCTAAATTTCATGATAATATTTCCGATAACAAATGAATTAGATGGGAATTGAAATTCTTGAAAGAAGTTGAAAAGAAAACGATAAAATTGGAATTTTTTTCATAACCTTTTGACCTTCACCATTTGATCATCTCAAGAACTGGACATTGTCATGATAACAATGATTCCTGAGTGTGAATCTACTGAGAAATTAAATTAAAAAGTCAATGATTGACAATCTAAGTTGATTGATTAAAACGCTCATGATAAATCAACTGGATCACATTCTGAGGGCTATTGATTGATAAAGTAACAATCAGTTAATTAGTTACAATTCAAGGATGATGATTGAAATAACTTAATCAAAAACATTTGATTCAATTGTTAATGAATAATGTTAACAGTTAATCAATTTGACCAAGCTTTTTGATTAGTTTAACAATTAACTTTTGTCAACCTTGAGTTAATGATTTTTACATATCTTCTTAATCAAAGAGACCAACCAATTAAATTGATTTAGTTTTTACAAGTTAATTATCATTTGATTATAACATCACCAGTAGTAGTTTGTTAAGTTTTCAATCAGTTAATTAACAAACTACTGGTCAGAAATAATAATTTTCCGCTGGACAAGCGTCGTAATTAGTTTAATTAACTAACATTGAATAAAATAATGAAGGGATAATAAAGATAATTGTAATTAAAAATGGCTTCAAATCAAGAGTTAATTGTGAGATTAAAAAAACATAATTGTAACGTAATTTCAGAATCTGTTAGCTACCATCATGATCAGTTGATTATCTTGATTACTAAATGTATTCCCTATGGTGATTATATGATAATTAAAGTGTTGATTCAGATATAATTATCTTGGCAATCATTCAACTAAGAAATTAAAGACAAACAATTTAAATTGTTGAACAATTTAGATTTAAAAATTGCTGAGTATTCAAATTTATCTGCAATCAACTGATTGATGCAAGCAAATTTAAATCCATCAAATTGAAACTAAATTTATCTTGACAGTTAATTGAATGTCAAAGGATGATGAAGATGGACATTGATACTGACCATTACTTTTTTTATTCAACATCAGCAACAATCATTTAGTTTATCATTTGGTCATTGAAAATTATGATGACCAAATGAAAAATTTTGAATCGTTTTCTTTTTCTTGTCAAACTGAACAATTAACTTTACTCACTGATTGTTGTTGATTTGTTGAACAGTTTCATTTCTTTTGGTATTTCAATTTTGATCAATTTAATACAATCTCATGAATTGATACAACTATTAATTTACAAACTATGAGATAGTTGATGAAATTTTTTTCTTTTCATGAGGATTCATCATGAAGGGATAATATGATGAACTAAGGAATGAAACTTGAGTAATAAGCAGAATGATTGAAGATGATGAGCTTGATGATCAAAGGAAAAAGGGGAAAAAATTGGAAAAAATTTAAGTGATGAGAACAGTTTCTTCTCATGTTCTTTTTCAGAGTTGGATTATTAAGATTGGAATCAATTTAAGAGATTGAAGATGATAAAGTTGATGGACAGATAAGGATGAAGAAAAGATTTATTAGTTAGAGAGAGAGAGAGAGAGAGAGAGAGAGGCCAAAGATAATGGGAGGATGAGGATGAAGACGAAATGATATATTTATAATGTTAATGATGATAAAAAAAGGATGAAGATGAAATGTAATATGGACAAAGAAATGTTGTTCTGGAGGGATGAGGATGGAGAGATAAATCAGATTAGCCTAGTTTTTCCGGTTCCAAAGAGACTTGGAGCAAATTGTTCAATCGTTTAATGATGCTCATGATGAGGATGATATTATTATCATTATAATGATGATTATCATGAAAAGATATCAAGTGTTCAATTGTTTATCATTATGATTGCAAATGGTGATTATGTTAAACTTGTCAAATGATTTGCTTCCTTTTTTTCAATTGTTTTTTAGGTGTTTCTATCAACTAATCATCTCAATTAGTGATTATCATGATTTCTCAATTTCATAATTGCCATGAATTGATATCATTTCATGGGGAATTAAACTTTTTTTTTCTCTCCATCGAACTACTAAATTTATTTCATGATTAATACTCACTGATTATCGTGGATTATTTTTCTTGACAAATTAAACTCTCTCCATGCATTAGAATAGTAATAACGGTAATTTCATTTTTCCACTTTGGGATCATGATAATCACCAACTCATAGGAATTGATTGACACAACCAGTAAATCTGAAATCAATGTTAAAATATTATGATTGTCATTCACATGATTCACATTTATCTTGAAATATGAATACGAAAGTTTGAGATTCTGATTTCATTTTCTATTTCTTTCATCATTCAGGGTGAAATGTAATAAAGGTTCCGAGTAAAATGAGATTTTGTTTACAATTATCATGAAAATGTGAACAATTTAAAGCAACATTCTCAAAATAATGGTTGTGATGAAAAAAAGTCCATGAAATATGAGTAACCATCATGAAGCAACAGGAATTACTCTTTGCAAAGCCAAACATTGTCACGATTCATCTTTCGGTTTATAATCATAATAATCATGATCATTTTCAACTATCTGAATACTCAATATAATATTTTCAGAATTTTGAAAGCTAAAGATGCGGAAAAATGAAAAAATTTCCCCTTCTCGATGAAATAAAAAACAGAATAAAAAAGTTCTTGATTCTTCTTGATTCTGTTATCATTTTCTTGTGGTTTTCATCTCGCTCTCTTCCATGTCAATCTTATCTCTTCACCTATTGCTGAGATTTCAAAAGTTTTGCTCTTCTACCATGGAAGATAATCAATTATCTGATCATGGTGATAGTTCATCATGACCTATTAAACGGGATGAAGATGAATCGCCAATCTTTGAGATAACCTTTGATTAAGGAAAACATGAAATTACTTGGTAATCCAATCATCTCTTGACCTTTTTTACCACCTTCATCAACAGAATCATCAACATGACCACCTAATTTCACATCACCCTGTTGATATTAATGGAGATATTTATTTCTCCTCATCAGTCTGATTTCTGTTGAATAAATCATCAGTTAATCATGTTACCCAATACTTAGTAAAAAGGTTAATTTACAAACGATAACGATGACCAACAAATCTAATGGTCAATCTATTAATCTATTTGCTTATTCAGATTCTGTCTCCGGTTCAGTATCTTCATGAAAAGATACACAGTTAATTTGCAAAGAGATGATGATGGTGATGACGATCATCATCATCATCATCATGACCAGAATGTTAATGGGGGTGAAGTTAAAGCTGAGTGAAGAAAAACAGATCGTTTATTTGATCATTAATATTATCATGACTTCCGAGATGAAGGCAATCATCATGGAAAGACAATCATGATGATTACTTTGTTTTTTCATCTAATACTTGGAATGATTTAAAAAAGTCTCGAAAAGTTTCAAATGAGAATTAAAGGAGAACAAGTTTATTTTCCCTTCTTCTCAAAATTCAAAGTGAAATAAAAAGAAATATTGATTTGTAATAACATCTAAACATCGATAATCTTGAAGAAGAAGAAAAAATAAAGAAATAAGAGGAAAAAAATTCGATGAAAAGACAAAAAGTTCTAACTGATTTTCTTTTACTGAATAAACTCGATAATTTATCCTTGAGGAAGAAAGAAAAAGTTTTTCTTACAAAATTCTAAGATAATAAAAGATACATAATATTACTGAACAGTGGAGATATTTTCTTGAACTTGAGGCCAGTTTGTAAGCGAAAAGAGAAAAGATAAAATAACTGAATGGTAACCGAGGAGATTCAATGAATAAAATTAAGTACCAAGAGAATCAGTTAATCAATTTAGTTGATAAACGAAAAATCAGCAAATCAATGAATTAATTTGATTAAATGTGTTTATATTTCTTACCTGAAAATAGACGACAAGTTTACACATTAGATCACCAAGGAACCAGGTATTGGTTATATCCCAAAGGACAGTCGGTGGGAGGCAGATCAAGATGACCAGGAAATCGGCAACGGCCAAATTGACGATGAAATAGTTGGTCACATTTCGTAAATGTCGATTACGGTAAACGAATAGACAAATTAACGCATTACCTGTTAATCCAATGATGAAAACTAAGGTATGTAAAGTGATGAAGACCCATTCATATGGACGAGGATAAATAGCAGAGTTAATCTCATCTTCCAGATAACATTTGGTGTAATCTAATCAAGTAGAAAAGAATCAAGATTTTAGACAATTAAGTTAATTGTTGGTTAAACTTTATCATTGGTGATTTACTTTCATGAGCCATGGCACATAAGATGGACAATGTTGCATTGTCCAGTGTGTAAGGGTCAATCACATTGGTCATGTTGTTAGGGGATGAATCTTGTTCCGTCATCACTTTAATTAATCTAGAGGTTAATCTGGTTTCCCTTTTAAATTGTTCACAATTAAGGTGATACACTGATGATAGATTATCTTGTTGATTAATACTTTCACTTTAACTTTGCCTATTGTCGTTAATTGTTGGTTAATTTAATTTAATATCCATGGTTAGTGTTGATTTGATTAAAACAGAAACTCACAAAGTTTAACAAAACTCAATAGTAATCAGTTGATTGTTGTTAATTGTTGATCATGGAATGTGTATTTTGTCACATAATTAACTTTTTTTTTTGCTCCTCAATCTTAATTGCTATGAGATAAAAAAAAATTAATCAATCAGTGTAATTAATCAATTGATCACAAGGAGAGACATGATTAGTGATACACTTAATTACAATTGACAGTAAAGTTGTATAACTGAATTAACCAATAAAATTAAATTATTTTTAGTCAATCACATGGAAATACATATAATCAATTAAATATATATATAAAAACCTGATAATGAAATTTAATTAATTGTTAATTAATAAAATTATCTCACAATCAGTTGACAATTAAGAAACAAATAATTTCAAAATCAAATTAACATGGAGAAACCAATTAAATGTAATATTGTAAATGGTCACAATTATTCAAGTTCAAATTGTAGGTAATACAACTGATTGAATTTGGGTTAATCGTAACAATTTAAATACAATTAAAGAGACAATGATTAAGGTTGGATGATTAAATGAGGAAAAGTAAATTAAATGTCTGCAAGGATATTAAGAAAATCAAGTCAACAATTTATGCTAATCACAAACTGATTACCAAAGGAAAACCAAATGAAAATAATAGTTAGTTAATTAAACGTGAAGCTTAAATTGTTTAGCAAATGATTAACAATCAACTAAATTAATCATCGATCTGATTAAATTGTTGCTAATTTGTTTCTTTCTTCAACTCATCTAAGTCTCAACCAATTTAATTATCCAATCAATAGTATAATTATCATCACAATCATTAAGATTTTGTATTGTTCAACATTTAAATCAATAGTTAGACTTGCAAACACAATTGATTATTGATTTAATTTAAACTGAGTGTTGATCATAACTTAATCATGAAAACGATTCTTACAATTATTCATGATCAAGTGTAATTGATGTTAATTGTTTATTAATGGTGATAAATGGTGAGATCAAGAGTGGGTTCATTTACCACCTTCCACTGGGTGGGAAAGTTAATTCATTTTCAATTCTTAAATTGTGATGATTCAATATTGATGATCCGAAGGTTTTACCGTTATAATTGTTAAGGTGTCATGGGAAGAGGGTGAAAGAGGAACCGGAAGATGATTTATCATGTTGTTCTCTATTCATTTTCCTTTGCAATTGTTGTAACATTTTCTATTCTGAATTTTGTTCTTTGGGAGAAAAGTTTTTTGTTGATAATTTCTTTCCATTCTTTATTTTATTCTCACTGGTGTATCCAAGATCAAGTTCTCAATCATGTTGTATCTCACCTGAGAATTTGTGTAAAAAGTTGAGAAGAAAATGAACTTTTTCTATCGTCTGAAGAATTTTTATTTTCCACTCATGTTAATGAATATCTATCGTAGATAATATCAAATTTTTTCGCTATTCTTTCAGATTAACAAATTATTATTCACCATGGAAAAAGAAATGAAGAAAAGAGATAAAAATTCGAACATAGTTTAACCGAAAAGATTTAGAAAAGTTCTGATAGAATTTCATATTTCACGAATCTCATATCGATTGTTATTGATATTAAATTTATCGCCTCTCAAATTAATAACTGTAATCGATAATAATATCAGTAATTACACATATTTTCTGTTGTGAAAAATTCTGAGCCTCATGAATCATGAATCAGAGAGAGAGAGAGAGATGAAGAAGAGAAAAGTTCAGTTCCAAAGGTGAAAAAAATTCATTGTAACGGTGAACCAGTGAATCCACAAGTAGATACACAGAACCAATTGATAATAAAAGTAAGATTATCAAGCTTAAATAAGATAAACACTTAACCTTGAGACCATTTTTACCTCATGAAAATGATATTATTGAAAATTCAGGGGGAATTTATTCATGAAAAACAGCATGCAAAACTTGGAACTTAGATCAGCATTCTGAGTTTCACCCTGATAATAATCAATTGATTTCTATTTTATTTATATTAAAATAGGTAAGATAATAAATTGGTTAAGATAAATTATATTGAGCTTTCAAGCCGGAATTCTCGGTGGGATTTTCATGAATCTCTTATTTTTTTTCACCTCTTTTGAATAATGATAATAATAATCATGAAGATGATGTTCAAATATCAGATTATCATGAACACACAGAGATTGAACATTTATCATCATCATCATTATTTTCCGTCTCAATCTAAATCATGGGAATACAAATTTTCCCAATTCACTTAACCAATAATACTTGTATTCATTTCAATCAATTCCCTCACTACTCTGAACAACATGAATTCAGGTAAGTATTACCTGTAAAAGTTAAGTGTCCCTGTGTATGTTTAATATAAATTGTGATAATCATTAAATTTGATTGTCCATTTTGTTTATAGTTATTTTGTAACTGGACCTTATCATTATTTCAATTGTTGTTAAATCATCATCATTAGTCACATAATATTTAATATCATTAACTGTTTTTAATCACTCATTGATTGATAATTAACACTTGAAACATTAACATCAATAATTAATAATACAGATCTTATTGTAAATTATTGTAATGATCAAGTAAATTAATCATTCATCAAACTTTATACATGAATTAAATTGTCAAGTTTATCGTTTTTCTGTTCATTCCTAACAATCAAAATCCTGTGATAGTAAAAGTGTATAATTAAGGATAAATTTTGATTGATTGTGATTAATAAAAAAACTATGAAAATCAACCTAACCCAAGATTAATTGTAGATCGTTGTGTTAATATTTACTCATTGACCGATAGCTTAATTGTTAACAATTTGTTAGATCATTGGATCAGTGATTGTCTCATTGTTATGAGAAATTGATTTATTTGAAAAAGTTAATTGTTGTCAATTTAAACAAAGAAGGTTAAATTGAACGTTAATTGTAACCTTTTGATAGCTAAAATAGTTGATAATTGGACAAGATCTTTATTATTGCATCAATTATGATTAAATGTTTGTAGTTAATCAACTTTCTAATTGTTGTGAATTTATTTTTTTTTCTTGTTTTATTTTTAATCTTTTGATATGTGATTGGCTGATTAACTGTTTGAACTTGCAAAGTTAATTATCATGTAAAAGATTAACTTAAATCCATGATAAGATTAACATGAAATTTGGAAAATTAATTCAAATTGTTTGCCTTTTAATTGGCTAGTTATCAAAGTTTTCTGGTTAATTGTTGACTAGAAATGGCAATTAACTGATTTTAGATGAATATCTACTAACGATAAGGAAGCAATTTACTACTTGTTAGACAGTTAAGATTAGAATTAAGGTGATTAATTAGTGATTTTTAATCTAGATTAAGATAATTGGTGATTTAAAATGAATTTTTACCATTCCAAGTAATAGATCATTAATTAAGTTGATAACCTTGAGAGCGTGAGGAAAATGATATGATGATTAAGATAATTATTCAAATAATAAACTGGACACAAGATCAATAAACGAAACAATTGATTCATTGGTTTGCATGAGAAAACGTTTAGTATGAAAATCTTGAGATAATGTTAGATGTATTTCAGGTTATCAACCTGAAATTCATCATGAGAATCATGATAATATTTTCATCATTATCTTTGGGCCAATGAATAGGTAGAATCTGAGATAGTTATCTCAGATTCAGAATCATTGGAAGGTACTAATTATCTCAATATTAACTATTCTTTATTGGATTGGCTATTTTTACTCGAACAAAAAAGTTCTCATCTTTCCATGGAATTCATCTTATCTGTTATATATATTGTGATCCATTCTTAGAATTATATTATCATCTCATCGAATCTTTTCATATAAATATCATCTCTTCGAAATGATGATAAAAAAATGGTAACAATCGAAAACATAAGAAAATTTTCTCCTTCTCTCTAACATGTTATCATATTATCATCTTTTATCATGATAATATGATGATGATTGCATCTTTATCTTTATCCATCCGAATTGTTTTTCTCATTATATATGAATGAGAAGACTATCGAAACGAATCGAAACTATCGAACAAGAATGTTCAAATGCTCGAATTTTTCTTTTCTTTCGGTTTCCTTTTTCTTCTCTCTTTGACTTGATTGCATCTCTCTCTCTCTCTCTCTCTCTCTCTCTCTCTGCTCATCTTTCATCATCTTTATCTTATTCGTCTTAATCTTGACTTTATCATCCTTTTGTAAGTGAATGAAAGACAACTAATACCTTGGAAAATGATGAGGCCAATAAAAGGATGAGAAAAAATTACATCAATTGATTTTATCATTTCACTTTATCATTGGAAACTTTTTTCGCTGCTCTGATTGCTCTCATCAGATTTTGTGATGAAGATTCATAATGAAGATACAAATGACGAAACTACTGAAAAAATAATGAAAGATAATGAGTTCGAAGCCAAGAAACTCTGAAACTCTCAAAGTCTCAAGTTTGCGTTTTCGATTGAAATTGAAATGGTCAATACGGAATATTTTCCATTTGATTGAATAATTAAGATGCCCTTTAATGCTGATAATGATGAAATTGCAATAGAAATGTCAACTAATTGAATAAGTGATAACTTATCATTAATCTCAACTTTGTGATGATCAAACTTACTTGTAAATGATGTTTAATAAATATCCTTTGGTCACAATAACGTGATGAAAATATTAATGACGATGGTGATAACTATTCATTTCACTTATTTTCAACTAGAAAAGTAGTTGAAACTACTCACAAGATTAATCACAATTATCGAAGATAATTTAACATGATTATTGAACTTGTTTAATTTTCTTCACAATGAATTTTAAGTTTATCTTTTTACTACTCAACTAAGAAAAACTTTCAGGGTAATGATACAAGAGAAAGAGATGAAGGTGATGAGATTGATGCTAGAACTTTGTTCGTACTGTAACTCAGCATGTTCAGAACTCTCACTGAATATAATACAACTACTATAAACATTTTTCCATTGAGCTCACTCCAAGGAACATGATGATGATCATGCAGACGAAAAATCCAATGTACAGGGTTAGCCTGATAAATTTACTATTACTAAATCTTTAAAGTCTCTCCCTGTATCATCATTATTATTAATTCTTTTTCTTTTTCTACATTTTCTTGAAAAATGAAGACAATTCTTTTTCTATTTCGATACATTTTCTTGTTCCAAACATGAGATAAGTTCACGTTCGATTAGAAAATTAACTTTATTTTTACACTTTCTCATTCATCTTCTTTTTTTTTACTCTCTCGTCGTTATCGAATGTTTCAAATACAGAATCATCTTCCTTTCGATTTCATTTCTAACACAAATATTTCATGAGAAACATGAAACTTTCTCTCTCTCTCGATCATCAATAGTTCTGGAAAAATGATTCTCTACAACTAATTGTAATATGATTTACTTTTAAAATCTTTGTTTGAGTAGCAAGAAGGAGAGAGTGAGTTTCAAGAATCCTTTATAAACATCTTAAAATTTATCTTCTCTCATTCTTATTATATCATCATCATCTTCACTTTCGTGATTTCGATTCCCCCCAAGGACTCATTCTGACATTGAACATATAACCAATCATGTCTAATAACGAGTGGTAACCATTACCTCCCTCTCTCCATCCTCATCTCTCTCTCTCTCTCTCTCTCTCTCTCTCTCTCTCTCTCTCTCTCGCTAGTAAACTAAACACACCATTAGTTTTCATTTTCATTCCATCATAACATTAACATAACTTGTTCATCATCTTTATCATCCTCATCTTCACCTCGATCATGATCATGTTATCGTACATTAATTTTTTCCAAACTTTTTACTTTCATTTTGCTTGATGATGATGCAAATTTAACAGTAAATAGATACATAGACCATTGAAACACTCATTTTGATCCTCTCAATGGTTAATCACTCAGTCGATTTCATCTTGAGCGAAAAAAACTCCTCAGTAACTTTCGCCGAGTTCTCAGTCTAAGAATCGAGTTCCCATTTGGTTTCATCAATCCGATGGACCGCAAAGTTTTTTTCCAATCGTTTCTCAATGAGTTTCGTAAATTCTAAGTTTAATTAGTCGATAAAAAACAAATTCTATTAAACATTTTCTACTCAACTTTGGAGTGAATTGAAAAAAACTCATCGAGAACTTGACTAAATGAATTGAGAATTAATAGGAGAAACTCTGCCATCTATCGGATGGAAGAAACCAAATAGGAACTCGATTCTTAAACTGAAAACTCGGCGAAAGTTACTGAGAAATATTCTGTAAGATACTTTCGACT
This sequence comes from Panonychus citri, assembly GCF_014898815.1. Classification (NCBI taxonomy): domain Eukaryota; kingdom Metazoa; phylum Arthropoda; class Arachnida; order Trombidiformes; family Tetranychidae; genus Panonychus; species Panonychus citri. The sequence continues at coordinate 736,446 of NW_026515540.1, forward strand.
ACATCGTCACATCAACTATCCACTTCCGTATCTTCATCCTTTCTACTTCCGGTGAATTTAATGATGCAACTTTTGTTTTCAACTAAACTAAACTGATTGCATAGTCTACAATTAACAGTTATTATTATTGTTACTCTTTATCAACTAATCAAAAGTTTTTTCTTGTACCAATTAGTTTGTAAATTAATGAATCATTTACACTTATGATGATTTTACGAGACTCATTATATTTATTTTGTCAACTAAATCAATTCCCTAATCAATTTAATTAAAGACAACCATTAGTGTTGATATTATAAGAATTGAACATTTTCATTTCAATCTAAACAAGATTGATAGTGAATTTAATTGTTATTAATTGTATTCATTATCATTGTGATTAAGTTTTGTTGTTTTTTTCTAGTCTATTTAAAATAAAAGCAGAAATTGAAATCAAGGAAAGATGAATAGTTAATTGTGATGATTAACGACTAATTGTAATTGCAAATTTAGAGTAAACAATGAAAATTAGAAGCTAAATCATGAACTGAATTAAGATTCAAAGTTTACATTTAAATTCCTTGGATACAATTTAACTTAATTGCAATTTAGAAAGTTGATTGAATGATCAAGGAATTGATCACAACGATTAACTGTTAATCTTATTGTTAATCGTTGTAATTACCAAACAATTAAAATTGAAACTTTGAAATCAAGGTAACCGGAAGAAAAATTATCGATTGAATTTTTCCATGAATACGATTAATGAATACGATGAATATCAAATGAATGGACATTAAGAAGATTATGAATTTGATTGACCAATGGTCGTAAACACACCCAATAGTTAATGAGTTTGTTGGCATTGAGGGAAAAATATTGAATCGGAAACGGAAATGATGAAGGACACGAATTGTTATGATGAGAAAGAGACACCAAGGGAAATTGATGATAACCATGAGAATTTGGAATAAGTATTAAAGATTATGAGCCAACAACTTGTCATGTTCCATGGTGGTTGATATGGTGAACAAGGAGAAGAAAAGAAAGAGAGAAAAGGGAGGAAAGAAGAAAGAAGAGAAGAAAAAGAGAAAAAGAAAAATTCGACAGAGAAGAAAAATCGAAAGAGAAAACGAAAGAGATTCTGTTATTTTCTCGCCTTCTTTTCTTTGGTTAATGTTTGTTACGCACAACATTTTCCTCTTTATTTTTAATTCTTAATTTTGTTTATTTATTTTCTTATTTAAGTTAATTAACCTTTTTCACCATCTTCTCCTTTTAATTGTAGTCATTTCAATTAATTGTCGGTTATTCATTTAACTGATTGTCTCTTTTTTAGAAATTTACATTTTTGCTTTTTCTTTTTCTATTCATCTCATAACATTGGATTTACCATTTGACTACAATACTCTTCATCTCTTGTGTTAATCTCTTCATCTATTTACCTGATTAATTGGTTCTCTAAGATGATAATCTTACTGATCGTTTTGGGTTGATGTCAATTCAAATTGGGCGAAAATTAATTCTCTCCATTAAAGGTAAGAAATTTGGAATAAAACAAAATTCTCTTTAGAACAAATAATCTTATTCTTTTTTCTTCTCTTCTATAAAATGTCATCTACTTTTCACCTCTTTCATTTTCTATGGTGGTGATTGTCTCTCTTTCTCCAACTTGTCTCTGTGATTCATCTTTGCTTCGTGACTCCTTCTTGTGACCTTCTCGGTGTCTTTGGCCTTTCACCTTTCGCGATGTCCTTTATGTTTGGTGTTCCTTTTGTATCTAAAGTCTCTTAATCCATTGAGCGTTTCTAACATTGACTTTGATTGGAAAACAAAAACAATTTTCTGGAAAATTCTAAATTCTATATATCCAATTATGGTTCATTCTTTCGAGGAAATGGAAGAATATGATGTTTATCCAAAAGAATCTTCTGACAATCATCTTCCTGTTATTAATTATGGTTCATCTTCAATGAAAAAGAATCGTCTGGTTCGTCAGGATGCTTTCGATTGTGTTGAGCCCCCAGGCTCTCAAATGGCTCAAAAAGGTTTACCAGATAAACCAAAGGAACAATAAAAAAATGGAGGCCAAAGTGGAAATTGAAATTCACCAATAACAATACATTATTTTCAGTCGTTTTTATTATATCCTTCATCCTCATCATCATCATTATAATTCATCGATGGTCATTGGTAAAAATGAAACCATAACCCTTTCACCTATGGAAACATGAACATGATTGAAATGAGTAATCCAAATTGTTTTAGATAATTTCAATTCTTGACCATCTTACTGCCTACACAATTTACTCATTCTCATGATACAATAATTTTGTTTGGTCTGCATTTCAATCAATGTTTACATGTTCACGTTCAAATGTCAATGGTGTTTCATCCTCATCATCATCTTTATTCTGGTCATTTTCACATAATCAACTGCTCATCTCTATAATCTGTTGATTCTCAGTAATTCTTGGGATAAAGAAAAACATTCCTCATCAATTATTTATCCATGAATCTTCCAAAAAATTAACTAATTACTGTTAGTTCGTCATTTTATATATTTAATCACCTCAACACCTTATAAAATTCATCGCCAGTAATTTAAGAGCTTCTTTGGTAGCAATAGATATTATTCTTGATTAGTTATCATGAAACAATGATCAACGGAATCGTTTTAATCAATTTATCTTCCGCTTTAATCACAAATTCAGCTAATTCACTCATCAATTCACGTTCTAAATCATATTAGTTACAGTTTCATGGTTAATCCTTAATCATTGCTGCATAGTGACAATGATTAACATTAACAATTTCAATCTGAATCTCGATCAATTAGTTAATTATCCACATAGAATTGATCAGTTGTTAATTTGTCTCCTTGTTTAAACTCAATTTACTCTCTTAAACTAACAATAATTGTCTCTCATTAGATTTAGCTCAAACAATATCAATACAATTAACCGAAATTCTAACTAAATTAACAAAGCAATAGAAAAGACAAAACAGTTTGATCAGCATGTTGATTAATCAATTGAATTTAATTACTGTTACTCTTAAAAAACTAATTATTACCATGTTATCCTCATATAATCTTATTCCAAATGCATTTTTAGTGATTAACTAATTGTTATTTTGACAATTTGTTAAACAATTAATAGAATTGAAAATCTAAATTCAACAAAACAAATGAAACCTGTACCTTATACTAAGGATTTAACAATTAACTTATTAATTAGATGATAAAGAAAAAGACTCAAGAGTGAAAACAAATCTTTTTGTTGTTTTTAATTAATTTTTAATTGTACAATTAGATTAGAGATTATCTAACACTATCCCAATGTTAATCCTAAATGATTTAATTGTTGAAACAAAAAGAAAACCTTAAAAAAACTTATATTGTAATAAAAATATTGATACAATGATTTAATTATCAACGAATAATAATCAAATCAATTAACTCTTTCCAACAATTAACCATCAATGTCTTTTTTTATCCTCGAACGGAAACTTTTAGAACCAGGAAATGTCCAAACTCGAGGATTGGTCAAGGTATCAGCTGATATTTTCCATTATCGTTTCTTATTCTGTTCCGATCGATTGACCGATAATCTGAGATAATCTATCTGATTAATTATCGAACATTGGAAAAAATATTAATCGAACAATTTATTTTAATTGTTACCAATATTATACTTTAGATGTGCTTATGTTAATCATGTTAATCTATTAGTTGGATGATTAAGTTTTTCGGTTAATTGTTGTTTAATCATTGGAGTAATATTTCAATTAGAGATCGTGATTAAAATTTTAATCATAATCATGTTAACAGTTAATTCAGTTGATGATAAATAATAACATGGATCAATTAATTTCCAATGTTAGACTCAATTAACTTAATTATGATTCTAATCATGAGGTTTATCATCTCAGTCATTTTCTTCCTCATCTTCATGTTAACAATTAACTTTAATGTCCTAATCATCATTTAATCAATTAGAATGATATAAATTATCACAATTAGTGAATTTATTATTAGGATTTACAATCATTTGATTGATTTAGTTTGATTATCCTTTTTGATGAAAGTAATGACATCTATAGACTGATGAACAAGTTAAATCACAATTAGATTGAACAAGATTAACAATCAATTGTGATTTGAGTTGATTAATGAGATTAAATTGTCTGGTACTAAAAAAGTGTAATGATTAATTATTGTTGATTAACTATCGTGTATATTAAATTGGGTTACATTAATATTACCTGAATCGTCAAGTAATTAAACAATAAGACATCAGGCGATCAACAATTAAAAGGTTGGCAATTAAATCAATAAATGTAACAAAATAATAATACAATTAATTGGACAGAATTAGTTAATTACTCTGTTTAACTAAAATAATAGTTGATTAGTAATTTATATTTTCTCATCTTGATCATCTATCATTTAAAACAATCTGATGATGATGAGTAAGAACCGATAACGATGGAGACAATTAATCGGATCACACAATTAGATTAAAGATAATTGAGATTACAATTAGGGCGAAACTGGCCAATAGTGGGTACGAAGCACCATGTAGACCTATGGTCGACTCCCGATAAGCTGGCCTACCGTCTGATGAGATTTCCAGGTTATATCGGCCGTTTCGTGTGTCAACTGACCCACTCGACTCAACAAGGACCAAAGGTTGAGACCAAAGGCAACGGAAATCGGGAAAGGAGCTTCTCTTTTGACAATATCATAGAAACGCAGGTCTTTCATTGGTGACCACCTTGACCCCACCCTAACTGAGGCATTGAAAGCATTAGATGAGTTACAAGTGACCGCGAATTCCCCTCCCTTCGGGTTGGTCAGTGTAACGGTTATCGCCTTGGGAATTGGGGGAAAAGCTTGAAGGTAAAAGTTTGTATCATGAGCGGTCTGATTGGTGATGAACAGATATCCCGTTCCACCGTGGGGTTTGTAACAACAACGGAGAAAGTTCATTCGATAAAGAGGTAATTTGGACAAATCGGAGGCCACAATTTTACTGATCATATCGGATTTCAATGAAATCTGATAATTAAGGGTATCCAAAAGGTTAATCTTTGAATAATTGGCATGAGTTGGCCAAAGATAATCGTCTTTACCAAATGTCCAAGAACAACTGATCGACCCACTGGTATTAAATGCACTTCCCGTTTGAAAGGTTGAATTTGACCCTTGAATGACCCAAGCATTGACCGGTTTACCTTTGTCCACTTTACACAAGTATTCAATTCGTTCACGAGTATTGTGAAGGACAAATGAAATTGACCGGTCAACACCATGTTGAACACCATAACCTGTGATGGTTAAATTCACAGCCTCATCGAATGAGCCACGTTGAGAGACACGGAAAGTGGCCTGAACCAAACAGTTAGCCCGAGATGAGCATTCACCATATCTTGAATCATTGGCGATACTAAACACTGAGGTAAAACATGAACTTGGACAAGATTTACTGTAAAGTGTATCACCATAAACCGATGACCACAACCCAAACAAAGTCCAGATAAATGTCCAAAGGGACAAATATTAATCCAATATCGAACCATAATCAAACAATTTAAACACAGAAAAAAATAACAATCAACAATCAAGAAGTTTTAAAAGTGATCTTTAATTTTACCAATGGTTGATGACGATGTTGTTGATGATGATGAAAGATGATAGTCTTTGATTAGTTGTTCACTAATTGTTGATGATGATGATTTGACGACTTTACTGTTTAAATGCTTAATTAGATTCTCAATTGAGTTGAAATTAAACTGAATATCAGATTCCCATGGAAATGGAAAAGGTTTAAACAATATGATGATGATGATGATGATGATCAATATCCTTGAAAAAGTCGCAACTTTTTTCTTCGACCTTAATTGTTGATTGTTTGATCAACTTTTTTAGCAAATTAACTTTACCTGTGAGATGAATCTACAAATTGTTGTAAGACTTAATTGTTGGAAAAATGAAATTTTTCTTTTCTTTTCTTCCAATGATTGAAACGATTTAATTTCTCCCATTTATAATTAGTTTAATTATTGAATCAACACGAAAATTTGATCACAATCAACACGGTAAATTTTGACGTTAATTGTTGTCTTCTAATTGATTGGATTAATTTTAATTTCTAAATAGTCTAATTATAGCAGTTAACTGTCAATTAACTGTCTTGTTGATTGAAATAATCATTTAAATAACTATTATGAGATTTAGAGTTATTATAATTAATTCAGTTGATTGTGTTCATCTAAATTGTTACAATTAAGTTAATTGTCATAGGGACTATCTTTTTAGCATCTAAATGATTAACTTTATTTTATTATCTTAGAGATGATTTTGATTATCAACAATTTAGTTTGTTATTGTCATGAGTTATAAAGCAATTAGTTAATCATTATCAACCAATCAAGGGTATTGTGAGTAGTTATGTTAATTGTTGTTTAATTGTGACAATGTTTAATTGTTGTTAAGCTGTAAACTTAAATAATAACTTTAATTCAAATTAATTCATTTTCAATGAGATCACAATTTGTTTTTCATTTTATTAAACATTTGATTTTCATGTCAAATCAATCAACTTGATTAGTTGACTTTTGTTCAACAATTAAATGCCTAATCATGATTAGCAAGAGTAATCAACAATTAGCTCAATAATAATTTAACTCTGAATGTAATTGTCAATGTACAAAAAAAAAAGTGTGACAATCAAATTAAATATCCAACTTTGATTGGTTAATGAACTACAATCAAATGAATTTCAAGTCCAACTAATCCGATTTTGATTAACACTAAATTATAATCAATTTTAATTGTTTAAAATCTGATAAATTATAATGCTCACCATGATAATTACAAATTTAGATAATCTAATCAACTAATTGCTGTACAATAAAAAACTTTGTCACCAATTTGAATTGTCCTTGGATAACCTTAGAAAGTTTTTCCCAATTTAATTAAACCAAACTAAATCAACTAATTATCGTAATATTTTTAAATTGACATTTGTTTATATTCATTTCCAGCAACAGTCAAGGTTACACTAAATAATCAGTTGTAACCCAAACTTTTCAAGGTTAATTGTTGATAAATTTTTCGTAATAATTTAATTTACAATTTATCATTGATCAACTTTCACTTAACTTATACAGAGCAATTCAGATACTTTTTGCCAATTTTTTGGCGATTTTTCATCAAAAACACTTGGACGATTTGGTCCAGGCTCGAAATGACCTTCGAGGCCATAGCTCGCTGAATGGCCTAGTTCGAATATCGATCAAATTTCCATAGACCGAATGGTCCAAATCAGATTTTTGAGAGATCGCGAAAAGAAAACGGAAAATAACTGAATCGCCCTGTATAACAATTCAGTTGACACAATTAAGAGCGATAAAGATTTCCGGTTGAACCAGTTAGTTAGAGTTAATTGTTTACCTTTTTTTTTGTTTGTTAGTAAAATCAATTATTGAGATTTGATTCTAATTGTAACAATTAAGAGGAAGAGAACAAGAAAAAGAGAGAGATCGATTTCTTTTCATTAGAAAATAACTGTAAATGTTTCAATTGGAAATTGATGTTGACACGAAGAGATGATGTTTCTAAATTGTTTTTCTCTCTCCTTTTTTCTCCAACCAATTCACATTAATTGTCATCTTAATTGTTGATTGTTAACCTTATCATCAATCGTCTCTCAATGTGTTTAATTAGTGCCATTAGATTGTTAACTTAATCTAACAAGAGTGATTTTCTTGCTGTTACATGAAAATAGTGTTTACAGTTTGTTACCTGAGAATTGGGGATAAACCGTTTTCCAAACTCAATCATCTTCCAAATCATTTCAAGTTGTTTGTTTCATGTGTTTCTCTTTCTTTCCTCTCTTTCTGCTAGATTTTTACCTAGGTAACAACATCAACAACAGGTAACATCATCAACAATAAAATCCACAGTAAATGTAACACAAATACAAAAGTGAAAACCAGTGAGTGTTGTTGATAATATAGAGAGAGAGAGAAAAACAAAAGAGAAAAAAAAAATTCTTTTTTTCTGGTTTTTCTCTTTTTTTCTCTCTGAGTTTACTATTTGGTTAACCACCTGTCTTATGTGAATTAACAACCAAATTAATCATCATCATCATCTTCTTATTATGGAATCAACAAAATGCTTAATTCATCATCACCATAATTCAATTGGTATAAACATTTCCAATCAACAGATCATCATGGTTACAATTTTAGAGGAGCAACATTAGTGTTTTGGTTTACCTTTTGATCGTTTTTTTTGTTCTATTTACAGAATTTCTCTCTCTCTCTCACTCTCTTTACCTGATTTACTTTAATTTGAATTGTCTTCAAGTGAAACCTCATCTGCCATCTCATCTAATCATCATCATCATGCTGCCAGAATAACATTCCAACGGTTTAGATACTAATATTAACTTTATATTTTCCAAGAAGAAAAATATTCCAACCTTAGAATAAACAAAAAACCAATAACCAATAGATTGACCATTGATACCATGATCATTGATAGAGTTGTTTGTCTTAAGGGTATTAGGACACTGTCACTGATTATCCTTTACTATTGTTTCTCAATTGGAATCACATTTTACCAAAAATGGTTCCTAAAGGTATGTCAATACAGTTTTTAGCTCGAAATCCAATGTCCATTAATCTTTGTTTACATTTTGTTTTCTCTCTCTCTCTCTCTCTCTTTCTTACTTTTTCTTTCTAGGGCTTTCATTTTCCATTCTTAGTGGTCACTTGCCATATGATTATGAAATTCTTATTATCCGCCATTTGCCGTATTATCATGATTCTGGCCACCGGTAATTTCCGAGCAACACTTAACTGCTCTGCCAATATTAAGAAATTAGCCACAATTGGATTCGCCAGTGCTTTGGACATTGGATTTTCCAATTGGTCTTTTGAATACATTACCATTTCTCTTTATACCATGACAAAAAGTACCTGTATTATATTCATCCTTGGATTCGCAATCATTTTTGGTCTTGAGAAAAAGGTATTGACCACACTGACCATTTCCAATGTTCACCCAGTGAACACAAAGATCTCCAATCATCTTTTGTGATACTCTTCTTGTTACCATTCTCATGAGAAAGTGTTTGGTGTCAACATACCGATAGTACATGAAAGTACAATTTAATAGAAATCAATTAACTTTGATTGTTTTCAGTTGATTTACTAGATTTCCAATCAGTTTTAATCATATATCAATTTCACATTTTATTTTTATTATTACTCACAATCGAGTTACAAACCTTATTATTGTAAACAATAGTGTTATTTATTTATTGTCTTTATTATACTTTTATAGCCTTGAGATTTTGATTAGCAATCATTTAAATTGTTGCTGATTTACTTTCAATATCATGATAATCAATAGCTAATTCATTATATTACGATTTAAGTTGCATAATTTCCTGTTCCAATATGCTCACAAGTGTTACAATTATTGACACCAAAAAGCAAAACAAACAAACTTGTTAGACTAATTTTATGATTTTCGTTTCTTAATTACTCTTAATAGCGCATTTCCTTGGTGGTGGTTGTTATATTAATTTCCAGTGGACTTTTAATGTTTACTTATCATTCAACACAATTTAGTTCCAAAGGTTTCATCCTGGTTTTAATTGCTTCTTTTCTTGGTGGATTAAGATGGACATTGGCTCAACTTTTGATGCAACGTAAAGATATGGGTAAAAATTGTCATTACATTTTCTCACCTTGATGATGACCATTAATATGATTTTTTTTTGTTTCTCTTTTTTTATATTATCATTTACAGGTCTGAGTAATCCCGTAGACATGATGTACCATGTTCAACCTTGGATGATACTTTCCCTGTTACCATTTACCTTTACCTTTGAAGCCTTACCATTAATGACCAGTAGCGATGGATTTGCCGTCTTTTTTAACACCTATTCCTTCATTTACATATTGATTGGTTCATTTTTAGCATTTCTCATGGAATTGAGTGAATACCTGTTGATAACATACACCTCAAGTTTAACCCTTTCGATTGCTGGTATATTCAAGGAAGTATTCACCTTATACATTGCAATTGAATATTCTCGTGATGAAATCAGCAGATTCAATGCAATCGGATTAGCTGTTTGCTTAACCGGAATTTCACTTCATGTTTATATACGTGCACGTGAAATGGTCAAAGGTGAGAAATATCATCATCGATACATTCATCCTCGTCATCAGAAATACGTTCTTGAGAAAAAACCAATTGAAAGGAATATCGATTTACAAACAACTTGTAAAATTTACTCCAAATGATACAATATTTGTACCTCTTTTTTTATATACACATAGATATTTATTGTTAACTGATTCCCGTTGTGCCACTTTAATTGTTAGAAAAAAAAACACAAATTAAATCAAATTAACTAATTTTTTATATTAACTAATTTCTCTCTTTCTCTTTCTTATTTTCTCTCTCTCTCTCTATCAGTTACTGATAAACGAGCATCTCAATCAACATCAACTGAACACCTTATGGAAACAGAGCAATTGCTAATCAATGGAACTGAGGACATCTAATTTAATTATAAAGAGCAAAGAAGAAAATTGTAAACTTAATTATATTTTTAATTTCAATTGAATCGACGAAGTGGCCAACAAGTATCTAGTCTTCAGGAACTACAAACTGTAATTGTTTCCACAACGACAACCAGAAAACAAAAGGTTATCAACATTGAGATTAAATGACTTTCTTACTATTGTGATGATCAACAATTAATCAATCAACTAACTCGAAAATCAACAAAATTGTTCTGTAAAATGATCTCTCCAATATACAGTGTATTAAAAGAAATTAACTATTTTAACCATTGAATTTGTCGATTTTTAAAGAAATTTAAATATTGTGAAAAACGAATCATGATCAATGAAGCAAATGAATCCGAACACCTGTTGATTCAAAGGTTCAATTTGGAATCACCACCAAGTCCATTTAGCGACTTTGAGTAAAAGTTTTCTTTTTACGAATTTTTTTTATGAAAATCGCGCTCATTTGGTCGTTTCCATGGTAACCCACGTGTCGCACATTTGATGGAAAAATTTTTCGATTCATTTTTGTTTTTTGTCTCTTTAAATTTTTTCCTTCTTCAACATGGAAGTGTGTCTTAATTTGTATTAATTGTTATTCAAAATTATTATAATTATAATTAATTCTTTATTTGACTGATAAATCATCAACAGGTGATGGGTAAAAATGCCCTCAAAAAAGGTGAACGTCCTGATAAGACGTTTACGGTAAGTATTTTGTTGTTTTTTTTATCTTTTATTTTCTTGTTGTTGTTGTTTACAATTTATTGTTTCTTTTGTTTATCTAGTTTAAATCTTTCAATGATCACATTGCTGGAATTAAAATCAATCTGATCCGCAAGGTTGACACTGCTGCAGGTCCTGATGATGAATTTGAATCCAAATTTCATGCCACCTTACAAAAGTTGGACGATTTAAATTGTACTGCAGATTTTGCGTCTCTCAAGAAGCGTCTTGGTGGAACTTATTCATTTTTCAACATCATCCAAGTTCATGATCGTCGAGATGAATTGGCAAGTGTCCTTATTGATTCATTATCAGATGAAGACAGTTTGGCAAACGACGCTACTCTTGAGCTTATTGTTGCTCTGGCCACTGATATTGGTGAACTTTATTATCCACATTTTGAGGCTACACTCAACGGGCTTCTTAATATTCTGGCTACTCAGGATCCCAAAGTGATTGAAAGTATCTTCATGACACTTGCTAGTCTCTTCAAGATATTGTCCAAACGTATGACCCCTGACACCGACAAGATCTTCACCATGTTCAACCAGTTATTTTCCAACAAGTGGCCTGATTTTATTCGCTCTTTCGCTGCTCAAAGTTTAACATATTTGATTCGCAAAGTGTCTCGTAAAGATGAAGTGATCAAATCGATTCTTGATCATGTTGACAAAGATTCATCCATAATCACTGGCGTTTCTTATTTACTTTTTGAGATTGTCAAAGGAGTGGCAGGTCATCTTCATAGTTGCTCTGATCAATTTATCAAGTCACTACTTGTCACATATTCATCTAATTATGCAACATCTAAAAATGTCAAACAATGTGTTGATCTATCGTTCAAAATGATTGCCGATTATGTTGACAAGGAGCGATGTGAAGTCATTTGGAGCAACCTGTTGACTGTGTGCGAAGATTCAATCCAATCACCTCAAGCTTTCAAGCCAGTTTCATCCATCCTGCTATTTTTTGTATCTCATAAAAGAGGAGAGCTTATCATTGATTGTGAAGTGATTGTCAATTTCACGATTGCCTCCCTTCAAGCGATGTTCGATGTTGAAGATTGTTTAGATGTTCTTCTTCGATTAACAGCAACCATTTTAAATACGCTTTACTCTTCAATCAAACCTGAATCTCGTCGTAGTTTGATAAAAACTACATTCGATTCCAACATAACTGCTGCTCAATTTGACACTTTTGCCGAAAGTCTCTTTCTCAATCGATTTTTCGAAGCTGATATTCTCCCTCTCTATTGGAAAAATCCTATCATCCATTGATTCAAAGTCCTTCAATTGGAAGTGATCAATCAACCAGAATGAAAGATTTCAACAACACCATTGATCTTCTATTCAAATTGATTTCCACCAAGAAACCACTGCCAATTTTGGAAACTTTACCAACCTTCGAGCTTATCCTCTGGATCTATCCAAAGTAACCACCGAGGAAGGTTGTAAGAATCTTGTTTCCAAACTGTTGCGAGTTCTAATTAATCCGGAAGATTGGCTGCTTGTTCGCAAAGTGGTCAACATATTACCTCATTTGATACCATTAGATCGTAACCTAGTCATCTCTGGTTTGATTAGCTTAATTTACAAACTTATGGCTAAGTTGAGTGAAGATCATAAAGCTAATAAGAGTTTAAAAGAATCAGATGATGAACTCTTCCAAACGATCTTGAGTGAATCGATTTACGCATTGAGTTTACTTCGTGCATCTGAATTGTTTACCGAATTTAAAAATGATTTCTTTACTCTCCTTTTCGAGTAAGTTTTTTTTTATCTCTTTTTTTTGCAATTACAATTTCACTTCTAATCTTGATTTCCATTTTATTTCAGGAGATTTCCAGGAAATCCGATTATTTTGCAAGGATTTGTATTCTTCTATCAATATGCTCACTCTATCGATTCTAAAGATGTTTTTAATCGAGAGTTTTTCGAGAATTTATTTTTCAATCATCTTCAAGACAATTTACGACATCCACAAAGTCAAGTTCGCTTCTTGACTTTGATCGCCATCAACCTGTTTGATCCACCAATGAATCCAAGTGAATCTGGTCTACCTAATCAATCGATCTTTTCTATCTGTTTGGAAGCTGAAATGATTACTCTGAATATTCAAGAATATCGAGAAAAACTTCGTTTAATCAACATTCTTCAACATGGTCTTGTTGATAAATCGCTTCCATGTGAAGCTCTTTCTGGACAAAAATACAAATTTGTTCCAATTCATTATTTACTTGGAACACTTTATTACAACTTTCAACCACTTTGGCAACCAGTTCAAAAGATCATTCAAGATTATGGTCGTTTGTTTCAATCACAAGATCGAACAACATTTTGGTCAATCATCTCTAAACATTATTCTGATGTTCAAAGCTATATTATAGCCGATAAAAGTATCGAAGCATATAGATTTTGGCCTCGATTGAATCAATCAAATGAAGCTAATCCAAGACCAGATTTCTCTAATCATCGGATTTTGATTCTTCAAATGCTCAAAGAAATCGCTAGTGACAAACCAAGTGTCATTGAAAGTCAAGGTGAATCAATCGTTAGGTGGTTTTTCAACTTTTTGACGATAGAAGCAGATTCAAAAGGAGTTGGTGATTTTAAAAGAGAAGAAGATATTTCTCTTGCTGAAGAATCAACTGAAAAACAATCAGACACCAAGGAAGCTGATGGTAACGAAGACGAAATCGATCAAGACGATGTCGAAATGACGGACGAAAAGCTTGATGATAATGACGACAAACCAGATGAAAAAATGAAACAAAAATTGTTAAATCTGATCTTAAAGTTACCATGCAAACAATGACTGCTTTTCTCGAGCTACTTGCCAAGTTTAAAAATCCCAAAAAGATTGACTCTAGTGGTAAATTAATGGACCTTTATGAATCCCTTTTGAAACAACCCAATCCAGTCGTTCAAAAAGCTGCATTCAATTGTCTATTGACTTTCAACGATCAAAACATTTTAATTTATCGTGAAAGTTTATTCCGTTTACTTGATGATGACACTTTTAAAACAGAAATCTTGTTATTTGGATCACAAGAAGTTGATCCAGATCAACAGCATGTTAAAGCTGCACATCGACCGATTGTGATTCCCTTTGTGATGAGAATCTTATATGGTAAAATGTTATCGAAAACAGGGTCAAAAACTGCGGGAAAGGCCAATATTGACACTCGACGATCGATTGTTTTCCGTTTCCTTGCCTCGTGCAATAAAGATGAAGTCATGTTGTTCCTAAAATTAGCTTTCGCTGATTTCGTTCCATTTTTCGATATGGAATTGCCCGTAATCACTGATACTCTAAAAAACATCGACATTCACAAGTGCATTCCTCTTAGATACGTTCAAAGTGCCCTGAAAACATTAGAAATGATGTTACTCCATTTTGGAAACACTGTTGATGATATACTTCCAATTCTTTTCAAAATTTTAATTGTAATTGCTGCATTTACACGAATTCTTCTTGACCAACGATTACTTCTCAATACCGGTGCTGTTAATCGTTTGAAATCGATAAGAATTGATTGTTTCAAGTTGATGGAAAAATTTTTCAAATCTTTCGAGTCTTACTCATTCTCACCCATAGAGATTGATGGTCTTTTCGAACTTTTATTGATCCAATGATCTTGAATTTGTCCAATGAAAGTTTATTTTCACCGTCACCACTTTTACGATTGCTACGATGTTGGACTTGTGTCCCAAGATATTTTATCCTTTTGTGAAAACACATAGTGACCAACCGGAATCCACTCCCTTGTCTTGTTTAATTGACCTTTACAGTGCACGAAAAGTCACAAGTAGCATCATTACTTACATTTCAGCGATGCTTGCAAATCTCGCATCATATGCTAATCACCTACCATCGAACTCTGCAAACACGGACGAAGCTCCAATTCCATTTTTAGAAGTAAACGGAATTGCAGATGAATCTTACCTCGAAGTTTATCAGACAAAGAGTGATGACATTAATTTGGGAACAGTTATGCTGGTTCCATACATTAGACAAATTCTATCGAGAATTAAGAATAATCTTCTTCATCGACTGAAAGCTAAAAAAAGAAGCCGAGAGAGCATCATACAAGAAAACGAAGCGACAATTTTGTCTCATCTCAGTGAACAAGTGAAGGATGAAAACGATTGTCTAACTATGGCCAACCTGTTGATTGACACCATAATTCATAGTCGCAATGAGGCCGAAGATACTACAATCAAAACATTTGAATCAATCAATAATTTAGTGGAAAAAGTTGATACAAATATCAAAACATTCATCAAAAAGCTGTGCCCTCTTTTCGAGACTGTAAAAGAGCGTAACTCTCGTTTGGGACTTTGTAAAATACTCAAAACAATCGCACAGAAAGTATCAAGTTTCCAGGAGTTTGTTGATATAATCGTGATGATCAATGCTTATAATCCTCGAATCCCCGATGAGCCTGATTACACTGTTCGTGAAGAAGGATTTTCAAAGGCTCGTAAATTGTTCCAAGAGATGAACTCAACAACAGTTCCTGTTAATCTGTTGAAGGTTTTCATTCACAACTGTGTTTTCTTCATCTCATCATCCGAGGAATTGGGTCTTCGTGAAGCTTCATCAAGTTGTTTAACTTTAATCATCAAAAAGATCAGCGAAAGTAATAATCTCGATCTATACAATAAAATCGTTCGATCTTTAATTTTCAGAGTTCATGTTAGGAATGGAATGAGAGAATCCGATGAAAGATCTCGTCACGAGTGGATCACCATTTTATCTGATCTTATAAAGTTTGGGAAAGAAAAGGATCAATCATTGAATCAACTATCTCTACTTAGCCATGATGATATCGATCAAGATTTTTGGACCAACATCGTCCACATACAAATGCACCGTAGAGTTCGAGCTCTGGCAAAACTTTGTAATAATCATGAGCTTTTGTCTCAACTCTCACCGCAAATCCTTCATGATTATCTTTTGCCGATCGCCACCGTTTTCATATCAGACATGAAAGCAACTAAATATGGTGCAGCCTCAGCTTATGCTGTTGATCTGATTGGTTCGATTTGTCGATATTTACCTTGGTCATTGTACCAACAGTTACTGCGTGTTTACCTTCAACGAATCATCACCGACTCTGAGAATCATAAATCAAATGTCCGAATTTTATGTTCCATCTTGACCAATTTCAATTACGATCTCAGTGAATCAACTACGTTCATCAAAAGCAGGGAAGAAAACACGTGCCAGAAGCAGTTGCTCTTCGAGATTCAGAAAATATTGAGATTCCTAAGCAGAAATTACCACCTGAAGTTGCCACTCGAGTTCAAGACACGATTGTCGGTGATATTGTGCAAAAGCTACAAGAAGTACTCTACAAGTTATCCTACACCGATTATGAGTACGATAATATACGATCTGAATTCAATCATGACGACGAAATACAAAGAATGCCAATAGCTTTAGCAATCGTCAAGCTACTTGATGCTGTTCCAATCGCCGAATCAACATTTGAGAATCAAGTTAAAAATGTTTTCATTCGAATGTCCAACTTTTTAAAATCACGAATGGAAAGTATTCGTGAATCATCAAGGAAAATTTTATGTAAAATAATGGGAATTCTTGGTGCTCGTTACCTGCCACTTTTGCTCAGCGAAATGAAAACCATTCTCAATAAAGGTTTTCGTTTCCACGTGTTAACCTTTACAATTTACATCATCTTGGAATCAATTTCGACCACCTTGCGCCCTGGTGATCTTGATGCTTCCGCTCCATTGTTGATCGAAATTTTCCACAAAGAACTATTCACCGATGTTGCCGAGGAAAAGTCAGTTGGTAAAATAACTGCAAAGTGCAAAGAGGCCAAAAAGATCAAAAGTTATGCGGCTTATCGGATTCTTGGTAAATTTGTCTCATCGAAACATTTGGTTAAGAACATGTTGCCCATGAAAAAAATTCTGGACGAAGCTTTGTCTGTGAAAGTTATCAACAAAGTTACTATTTGCATGGAGAAATTTTTCCTTGGATTAACAGAAAACACTGGAATACCTGAGGAATCATTGATTAAATTTATATTGGATGTTCTGGAAGACAAGATTCCACAATTAAAGATTCGACCGGCTAAGTTGACCAAAAAAGACGAAATCAGCAAAACGGATTCCCTCTTATTGGTGCCCGAATACAAACAGAAAAAATCAACTAAAATTAATCCACTTTCAAATGTTCACGTTTTATTTGAATATTGTTTACGATTGTTATTGTCGTTGTTTAAAAGAAATCGCCTAAGGCCCGAAACCAAAGCAGCCGAACAACTTGGTAAATTTGTTCCCATTCTTATCGATTCACTTTTCTCGAAACACGTTAAACTCACCTCAACATCGCTTCGGTGCCTGATGCAATATGTTCGTGCTTTTCCTGATCTTCCCGCATTTGCTGCGTCAATCGAACGGATAAAAACTAACGTTCTAACACTTTTAGACGAATTTGTAGCTCAAGGAACCAATTCAAAGGAAAACGTTGAATTAGTAACAATGTGCTTCAAGACAATTTCATCATTTGTAAGATCAATTGATTCTGTTAAATTGAAACCTGATCAGCTGAAAGTTTTACTGTTCTATGTGGAAAAAGATATGGTTGATCGGACAAGACAATCAACAGCCTTCTCTTTACTTAAATCAATCCTTTCCAAGAAAATGGAATCACCAGAAATCAAGAGTATTCTTCAAAAGTTAACTTTCATCATGTTGGAATCTGACGATGATCATGTTCGAGATGAGTGTCGACTTGTTTGGTTAAAGTATTTGCTCAACTATTCGCTTGGTGGTGAAAATTTCACCAATTATGTTACTTTCTTCACTCGTCAACTTGAATATCCTCGAGAAATCGGAAGATCCTCCATCCTTAAGTTACTTTTCTCACTCATCAAATACCAAGACAACTCTCAGGTTTCGGACAATGCGGCCTCATTTTATATTCCAATATCAGTGCGATTGATCAACGATGATTCCTACAAGTGTCGAGAATTGGCTGCCTCAGTGCTCGAAAAATTACTAAACAAAATATCCAGAAGAGCTCGAGATATTTTATTGAAAAATATCACTTTACCTTGGTTCCAAGCAAACAATCAATTACATCGACGTCTTGCCGCTCAATTGTTTGGAATATTTGTTTCATGCGAAAAATCCGATTTCCGTTCTCGTTTACCTGAGATTTTACCACTTCTTGTACAACAACTTGATCCAACTCGATTCCCTGTTGATGTAGAAGACGAAGATTCTAAACGTAACAATGATCACCAATTGTTTCAACTGTTGTCTTTCTATCAGAAAATTTTGTTACACGATCCTGAGATTATGTCTGATCCCAAATTCATCGGCCATTTAAATTCAATAGCTCTTTGTATTGAAAACAATTATTTAACTTATCCTCATATTTGGGTCAGAATTTTATCTGTGAAAATTATCGCCTGTATTTTCAGTAATTTCTCAGTCACTCAAGTTGCCGATCATTTAATCAACGGGAAAACAAATTCTTTCTACCTCTTCAATAATTTACCTCTTCGTCTCTGGAATCTATGTAGGAAACATTGCTTCTTGTTCAGCATAATCTACGAATCGAGTGAAATTGGGGACCTGTTGATTAAAAATTTACACTACATTTCTAGAGTATTATTGAAATTACCAAAAGATTTCAAGATAACTCCAGTTGAGGAACTTCAAAATGGAAATTCAATTGTCATCGATGAAAATGAACCAAAGAAGAAAAAGTCAAAAAAGTCAATCGTCAAATCACCAGTCAAGGTTGAAACTAAAGTTGTTGATGAAAATTATCTCAGTAAATTGAACATCAACTGGTTAACAAATCGTTTAATCAGGGAAATCAAACGAGAGGTTAAAAAATCACCTCATGAACTTCAAGCTCGAATTTCAATCTTCAAGTGGATCGCTGCCATAGTGGTTGAAGCCGATACTCCGATCATCCAGAGTAATTGTCGTAATTTATTGATTCCTTTAGCTCGAGAAATCACCAATCGTAATTTAAAAGAGGCTGGACGGTATGAGGAAGATCATCCGAAACAAATTCTGGTCAATTCATGTTTAGCTCTTTACGAAGTGATCAGAAACAAAGTCGGAAGTGAAGTTTTCAGTAAAACTTATGCCGAAGTTGTTACTTTGCACAATCGTAAAAAGACTGAACGTAAAGCGACACAAGCAGTTCAATTCTTGATTAATCCTGTGTTGGCGATGAAGAAAAAAGCAAAGAAACACTTATCATGGAAAGAGAACAGGAAAAGGAAACGAGATTTCAGAAGAGGAAAAATCAATCGTGTAATCAAAAGACCCAAGTTAAATTAATTTAATTTCATTGAAAAAAAAATCCAATTGATAAAATGAAAAAATTGTTCACATTAAAGTTCAATATTGTATTGTAAACATCAATTACTCTTCAATTAATTATCTCATTTTGAATGTCCAGTTAGTCCATTTTTCGTGATTTCAACTAAAAGTGTTGTAATAATAATCATCATCACAAGAGAGAATGAATTTGCACATTCTAATAGATCAGAATAGTCGGGGCTCCTCTTGAACTATCGATCGGCTGCCAAAAGACTAATGTCGGTGATCGATAAACTACTTCCCTCTTCGACTTTTATGTGTCACTGATGTTTCTCTTTCCAAAGTATCTCGAAGTCTTAAACGTTGTAAAGTGTTTCGCTTTTGAATACTCACCTCGTTCCATGAAATGAGAACCAAATGATTTTCTGAAATAAATGCTCTAGATTTTGTCTCAAACCAAACTAGAGTTAAATCGCGATTCACATAATCAATAGTTTGAAGTTCTCCATGAAATTCTAATGCAATTTGTTGTGTTGATATTTTCGAATGTTCATATGATTCAATGTAATCGAAATAACGAGTCCCGGTAAGACCCGAAACTTGATCATCAACTCCAGAGTGAAGACGATAATTATTAGACAAGTGATTTGATTTTTCGGATTCATCAGGTAGTCCAATTTTGGATAAATGCTCAGGATAAAGTGAAGCCAATACAATATCATGAAGTCTACCGATCCTATTTGCTACTGATCCAGTTAAGATCAACCATGATGATATTTGATTGGAAACATCATCCATAAGCGACAAATCACAATGCTCTGTATCCCAATAGTATTTAGTTCCGGATCGACTGTAATTATGTTTGACAATTTTATTTATTGGCCTTTTATGAGTTTTCATATTTACACGAAAAAATTGCCAATCATAACTTTCTTCCGACTCAGAATTAAGCTCGAAATGATCTGAAATCGAATATGAAAGAAGAATCATTAAACAAAGAGTAGCGTTGATGAGAAGAGCACAAACTAAATTCTTATTCATTTTCATTCACAATTTATTAAAATTCAAAAAGATGGAAACTGTCACAATAAAAGAACAACTTGTTTGAATGGTCACAAAGAACTGACCAATTCTAATTCCCTAGCATTTACCTGTTTTTCCTTTTCCGTTTTCGAAGCAATTATGCTCTCTTCCCTCTTCCATCTTCCCTCTTCTTTCTTGTTCTTTTCTCTTCTGCTTTTCGATAATTATAAATACTTCAAACAATGGCCACAATATGATTCTAAGTGTATTCGATGTATTTGATTACATCTCTCTCTTTACCTGATTTATTTTAATTTGAATTGTCTTCAAGTGAAACCTCATCTGATATTCATCTAATCACCATGCTGCCAGAATAACATTGTTTCTCTTTTTTATATAATCATTTACAGGTCTGAGTAATCTCGTAGACATGATGTACCATGTTCAACCTTGATGATACTTTCCCTGTTACCATTTACCTTTACCTTTGAAGCCTTACCATTAATGACCAGTAGCGATGGATTTGCCGTCTTTTTTAACACCTATTCCTTCATTTACATATTGATTGGTTCATTTTTAGCATTTCTCATGGAATTGAGTGAATACCTGTTGATAACATACACCTCAAGTTTAACCCTTTCGATTGCTGGTATATTCAAGGAAGTATTCACCTTATACATTGCAATTGAATATTCTCGTGATGAAATCAGCAGATTCAATGCAATCGGATTAGCTGTTTGTTTAACCGGAATTTCACTTCATGTTTATATACGTGCACGTGAAATGGTCAAAGGTGAGAAATATCATCATCGATACATTCATCCTCGTCATCAGAAATACGTTCTTGAGAAAAAACCAATTGAAAGGAATATCGATTTACAAACAACTTGTAAAATTTACTCCAAATGATACAATATTTGTACTTCTTTTTTTATATACACATAGATATTTATTGTTAACTGATTCCCGTTGTGCCACCTTAATTGTTAGAAAAAAAAACACAAATTAAATCAAATTAACTAATTTTTTATATTAACTAATTTCTCTCTTTCTCTTTCTTATTTTTCTCTCTCTCTATCAGTTACCGATAAACGAGCATCTCAATCAACTGAACACCTTATGGAAACAGAGCAATTGCTAATCAATGGAACTGAGGACATTTAATTTAATTATAATGATTATAAAATTAACTCCAAATGATACAATATTTGTACCTCTTTTTTATATACACATAGATATTTATTTTAACTGATTCCCGTTGTGCCACTTTAATTGTTAGAAAAAAACACAAATTAAATCAGAGAGTAGAGAGAAAGAGACAGCACATAACAGAAAAACTATGAAGCAACATTTTTTTTGGTGTCGCGAGGTAAAGCCACTAGTAGATCTGTAAAGAGAAAGAAAAGAAAGAGAAAAACCTCACAAACACACTAACAAACAATAAATTAACATTAATTAATTTTTCTTTTCTTTTCTCCTAATTATCCAGGTTTTAAAGATTTAAAGATTATTTATTATTAAATTAGAAAGTAAGGACCTTTTTTATACAATTTTTTGTATTAACCTTTTACATTTTTTTCAGCTTTTCTTTAAAATTTTTCAATTAACAATAATCAATTATAATGGTTTGATTTTTCAATTGAAATCCTCGCGACACCAAAAAAAAATGTTGCTTCATAGTTTTTGCACTCCTTTGCTCTCTTGGTTTTTACTCTCTGAATTAAATCAAATTAACTAATTTCCTGTTCACGATCAATATATCGGCCCACTTGATTAATTGTCACAAACCATCGGTCAGCGGATCTCCTTTCGTTGATCTGTGTAGCCAAATTCGGTACATCTATGTTGTCCATTGGGGTCAAGGCAATGATATATGGCTCCAGAATCTTTCGTTCCTCAGCATCTAAAAGTTTATCGTTTATAAAGTTTCAAGGTCATAAAGGTCGTTTCACGATGCACCTACCTAGAGGTCATCGTGAAGGTTTTTTGAAAAGAAGAACAAAAAATTATCACACGATCCCAGTTTGAATCAATAAGCCAAAATTAAATCAAATTAACTGATTTCCTGTTCACGATCAATATATCGGCCCACTTGATTAATACCTAACCTAACCTAACCACAAACCATCGTTCTCCGGATTAAATCTCTTAATCAAATTCCATTGGATGTTACTACTAACTAATATCTACCAAAACACTAAACAGTGTATGTATTTTTTCTTTCAAATGTCTTCAACTTGTGCTTCTTTGAACCCACACCAAAGACAGGTTCTATCTACAATATTTCACCGATCGGAGAATATTCTTTTTGATTGGAATAATGACCTTGAACAGTTCAAATGTCACACACCAAGCACATTTCAGCATCAATGGACCATGGAAGAAGTCCTTGGGGTCAAGTTAATAATGTATGAGTCCAAATCTTACGTTCGTCTGCTAATTAGTCATCCTATTTTAGAAGGCATTTTCACTCGTAGGATTAACACTGATGATTGTCTCTTTTCTCTAATTCTTTTATATCATTTTTTTTTCTTCCCCACAGTCTCTCTCTAAATTTAATCAATAAATCAAATTCAATCAAATCAATTGATCATGTTATTATCATATTGATTAATATATTGAATATTTAATATTAATACTTCAAACAATGGCCACAATATGATTCTAAATGTATTCGATGTATTTGTTTACATTTCTTTTACTCTTTCTTTCTTTCATTCTCTTTCTTTTTCTATGGCTCTCATTTTCCAGGTTAAATTAATTTGGAAAAAAAGTAAAATGAAATAATTGTTCACATTTAAGTTCAATATTGTGTTCTAGCGTCAATGATTCTTTCAGCAATGATTCAATAGATGGCTCTGTGGATCGATAACTTAACTCAATCGGGAAAAAAGTTTACTTTCTATGAGCATGATTATCATTTGAATTGCTGGTTTCATCACTTAAACATCTCGAGACAATTTACCACAATAGTCAAAAGATGAGAGAAAAATGTTCATCGTTAATTGTAACAATCAACGATCTGAGATATTATTTGTTTGATTATCTTTTCTGTGTCTTCTCAAGTTGTGTGTTTTTTTAATTGTTAAGAAACAATTTCTAGACTATTGGTTATCAATTGAATCTATTGACTATCAAAAATCTAATTGTGATTATAAGTGTCATGGAAAAACTAATCAATGAAAAGGATTATCTAACAAATGAAGTTAATCGCCTCGAGGATAAAGTGAACCAGTTAATTAAATCTAATCAAGAATCGGAACAATTTTATCACAATTTAATTGTTGATAAAGAAAATGAGTTGACAAGGTTACGAAATTTTCTATCACAGTTAACTGATTGTCATCAAAAGGTAAATACAATTTGATTGTTTCTCTCTAATCATCATCATCATCATTATAACTGTATCACAATTAGTAAATTGTGATCTGGTTTCAATCAATTATATTTTTTTCATTGCTTTTTGTCACAAAAAATTCACTTTTACAATCAATCTTTGTCTCGATTTTGACAGAAAGAAAAAAAAACTTTCTCTTGTTTCCAAATTATCCACTGACCATTGGTCAGTTGCGGTTCTAAATCATCTGTCAAATTTTTCCATCTCATGAAGAGGCAAAAAAAGGCTCAACTTTATTGAATCAGAACTTTTTTTCCACCATAAACTTTGTCACATTTTGTTAGAAAAACTTTTCTTTTCTGTTTATCAAGTTGGTTAATCTTTTCGCTGAGTTGACAAAATTGAAACCTTAATCCTAATCTTGAACCAGGATCAAAGTTTTTTGTTTCTTTGCATAATTAACCAAAAAATTAGCCAAAAAATTATCATCCCAACCAAACAATGCATAACTATCTTGGTAATGATGAGGATGATATTCATCTTCATGTGTGTTATCAATGGGAAGATAATGTATCTTGTCATTGGGACTTTGCATAAGCCCATATGGTTACACGATACATTGTCCTGTGTGTTTACTTGATGTTTGTAAGATGATGATGATCGTGATGATGATGATGATGGACACACCTTTAAATGGTCTTGAATGTCATACTGTACTTTGGCCTCGTAAGGAGCATCAACTTACGGGGTGTAATATAAACTTACCACTTCTTTGCTTCTGTCAGTTGATTGCATTTTTGTCGCATCTTCATCATCTTTATCCTCCATCCTCCTCCTTACATATTTCATCTTGAGATTTTTACTCTACTCTGGACAGAAAGTGACCTTTGCTTGACCGTTGCTTTTGATTTGAGTTTTTCAATTTGTTGATTATATTTGTCATCTAAATGTAATCATAACAAGTCTCATTATCTCATCACTTTCAGCTGATAAAAAACAATATAAACAAATGATTATAATGATCAGTTGATTGTGATTCCATTTCTATCTCACATTTCATCTTCCCATCAATTTGTTCTGGTCAGTTTTCCCGTTAGACAGTAATTAATCTTGTCCATTTTTCCATCGTTGATTAATTAGTTGATTAATTAATTTTTACTCCAATTCAATAGAAAGAATTAACAGAAAAATTATCTAAACAGTAATCAAAAAGTTTCCAACAATTTATGTTTCACTTTTTTTTCTTCTGGTTCCAAACAATTAACAACACACAGTTACTCTCATTATAATACTTGATGTTCCATCTAATCAAATTAATCTAAACAATTCCAAATAATTAACTCAACTTTTGTCCAATTCAAATTCACACACAAACAATTTACAAATGAAATGGAAAAACATTGTTAAGGAGGAAAAACAATTTCTTCAGCTTTTTGATTAACTTCAATTATGATTTTCGCCTCACAAGTCAGTCAATAATAAAAATAACAATTAACTGATTGTGGTTAAGTTAAATTATCTCAACCTCTCTCCGTGTGTGTGTGAGTATGTTTGTTGATTGTTAACCAACATGTTTTGAGTAATAAATTTTGACTTAAGTATAAATAAAATGCCAAGAATTGAGAATCTAAATAAACAAGGAGAAAACAGATTCGAGAAAAAAGTTTAGGTCAAAATAGAAGTTTTCAAAGAAAAGTGAAACAAGAAGATGATGATGCTTTTATCAATGAACCAGAAGAAGATGATGAAGATGAGGATGCTAAATGTGTCTTGCTGAGTTGACTTAAATCATCGAGTTATTAGTTAATAGGGAACTGTAAATATCTCGTGTTCTTGGTACTCGCGTGTTCACCATGAAAACGATGATTAACTGAAGGGAAAAAGAATAGAACTTTTCATTTCGAATATTCTAAAATCACCAAAACACTCCCATGGCAATTAGTTAATTTTCTTAAATTTTCAACTGATCATTGGTTCAATGGTTTCTCTTTGAAAACTTTGCAATAATTTGAAGATGATTAGTTTAATTACTTCGATCCGGTCAAATTGTAATCAACTAGTACAATTTAAATTCATCATCTTTGTTGACAATTAAATATGATGAGGTCTTGATACGGACCAATGGTATTAAATTGTGAACACTAATTGTTGTGCTTCCTGTAATTATCATAAGTTTAACCTTAAATGTTTCTAAATTGCTGTCAACGTGTAAAAGGATTACAATAATTTAAAATTCAAATTTTTAATCAACAATTGAAATTAAAACTAATTTTTTTTCTCGAGATTCTAATTGTTTACAAAATTACAATTGTCTTCACACAATTAAGATTAACAACCAACCGAATCAAGGTGAGAGCACAATTAAATTTTTTTTTCTTCATATTCTTAGAAATCAACAATCATAATTATATCAATTTGTTCAAGTTGATCACCAAGATAATCAATGATGATTATGATTAATTCATTTCTATTTGTTTCATATTATAATATAATCTTAAAATTAAACAAACAATTAAGGAAAAGGGTTACAATCAACAATAACAGCAACAAACATACATGATAGATGAGATAATTTAAATTTTCATGGTTGGTTAATTGACACAATTGGTTAATCTAGTTAAATATGATTATCATTTACATAATTATCAAAATAACCATTAGTAGGCCTATGATGATATTAGTTGAATTTGTAACCAAATCAATGGGCTGATTGTCATTCACCTTAATCGTATACCAATAATAATGATGCCTAATTGTTGTCGTTACTCATATTAATTACCTGGACCCTCCTCATCTCCATCCTCCTCCTATTGTTATTTTGAAATTCAGGTAAATACATAAATGATACAATAATTAAACCGTTGAATACATGAATATGTAAAGTGGGTTTCTACCTCTGCTACGGTTAACCACACATTCAGATAACATTACCCACCCCACCCTGAAGGTAACTCTCTCTCTCTCTCTCTCTCTCATCCTCCCGCGGGAACTATTAATATTAATTCAATATTAAAAGTAAACAAATGGAAACTTTTGTAATATATCAACAATTATCAAGAAAAAGATGATGAGAAAATGATATAATCAATAAACTGTATTAACATTAGAGAGCAGATTCAATATGATACGATGGTGATATTAAAAATTATTATGCAAAAATAAATTAAATTGTTATGCAAATTAAACTTGCAGCTTGATTCAACTTGATTCAGTTTAAAGTATTATTATCATTAAAGTGATTGTCAACTTTGATCATCCAATTGGATTACCATTAATTTGACAATTTCAATCAGTCTTGGTTGTCATTTGAAAGTGTTGAATCCAATTGATTATTTTTATTGGATTAAAATTGTTACTCCGTTAATTTAATTTCTCTTTGTGTTGATTCATTTTGTTTATTTGTTTGTTAATTACTATCAAATACGAAATGATTGTTATTCTTATATTGTTATAAAGAGAAGGATAAAAAAGAAACAGTATTTATCCCTGAAGAAATGAAAGAAAATGAATCAACTGTTACAATGGAATCAGAATTTTCAGTAACCTCTACTACCGAATAACAATCTGTAAGGATTTCCTTTGTTCCCCTGAAAATATCTTACATAACATGAATTTTTCCTTCTCTTTCATTACTCTCACTCTCTCTCTCTTCCTCTTCTCCCCTATGTCTTTATCCTCATCATCATTATCATCCTTATCATCATCTTTTACTACATATAACAATCAGTTGACTTAAACTCAGAATCAGATTTCATCATGAACCCAGAATAAGATGGATCCTCTTTTTCACCATGGTAACATGAGATTCATTTTATACTCAGACCAACACATTGTTATACATTGACTGAATATTAATTTATACGTTTCAATGTGAATTCATTGTGTGGGTTAATAACTTTAAATTAACAATGTCAAACATCATTACCATTAATTATTAAAAAGAATAAGAAATTAAGTGAGATTCAGGGTTAATGTGTATTCAGTGAATACAGAATTCATGTAGCATCATCCATTTTGTATCAGTTGATTTTTTCTTGGAAGAAATAAAAATTGAAACTCACAACTATGAACTTTATTCAGGCTGTGTAATACAAAGGATATAAGCTCAAGATCATTATTATATATTCATTATCATGGGAATATCTGAATCAATCTCATGGTCATGATTAAAAATAGTTTGACCATTTGATTAGGAAACATGGTCACTTAAACCAATTCCCATTGAGGATATTGACATTAATCTTAACATGTTGTAATCAATTGATTTTTACAAAACTTTGAGTATTAATAGTTGATGAACTTACTATTTTTTTTTCATGATTCAGTTACTTAGATGCTGAAAATTTCATTGATTCATTTGGAAACTTTTATATACTAATTGTAACTCTGTCCAATTCATGTTTATTTGATGATAAATGAATTGGACTTTCATTGGCTATTCTTGGACATTATCTGGTCTCTGTTGTTTCAGAGTTTCAAGAGACCAAATAATTATCCCCACTGTCAATCAAATGGCTACTCAATGGTCACTATTTTTCATCCTCTTCTTTGATTCATTGTTCATTCACAATCATCTGCTTCTTGCCCTGCAAAATATACATATTAAAATAATATGATGATAATATCATCATATGTGTGTATAAGTGTCTGTGTTTTGATGTGATAATTGACTGTCAATCAAACTATTGCCTCTCTCTCTCTCCCTCTCTCACATGTGATTATATTATGATAACAATTCCTGCATTATTATCACCAATCAGATGAGCAGCAACAGAATAAGGTTAACAAGATGTAAGTTAAATTGCAATGAGATTAACTTATTACACAATATGATATTGTACTAATAACAATCCCAGAGAGGATGCTAGTTTATCATCATGATACTGCATTCATCATCATCATCATCATCCTTCATCTTCATTTCAAATCCATCAAATTGGAAACAAATTTTTTTTACAGAGAAAAATATTTTCAATTGAAATGCTTGTTTCTGTGTGGGTCCATTTTGTTTGCAACATTTTTGGTTATTTTGGGTTGGATGATAATGATGATGATACAACTCACTCACACTAATCATCAGAGTGGTAAAAAGGGAAGCAAAGGGAGATAAAGAGAGAGAGAGAGAGATGATAATGATGATGAGTGAGTCTAACGAAGAGGATAAAAGATGAAGGTTAAAAAGGTTATCATTGTATCTTAGCTAAATGGTGCATCTTTTGAAACGTATACTCTGTAGCAAACCATTGGGTCTAATAGATAGACAAGGATATAAGGAGAAAGCGGAAGTTTAGTTTTGTGTGTGTGTTCAATTTCCGTTTAGAGGGATTTGAGTAAATTGATGAGATGCTAAGATGATGAGGATGAAAATGCTTGATACTTAAACTGAAAGACTTACACTTGTAAAAGTAAATGCTACTCAAACAAATGAAATCCATTCCAATATAATCCTAGTATTTATTTTTTCACTTCTCTATCATCATTATCTTCATCATTCCTGATGATTATTTCATGGAAATTATCAGAAAGAGAGAGAAAAATTCATTCACTCTCTTCCTGATTCATCCTCAAAGCCCTCAATGGATTCTGCTGTAAGTGATAAGGAGATGGATATAATTGATAACCCGAATCACTAATGATTATGCTGATAATTATTCATTCTGATTACTAATCAGTGATAATATTTCATGAGATTATAACTTGGAATCATTTTCAATCCCTGATTTTGACATGACAACAATGAGAAAACTTTAACAATTAATATCGGTCAATACATTGGACCTTAAAAATTTGATCCTCTTTTTTTTACTTGACCAAAAGTTAAACAGTTAATTTCAATTAGAATAATAATTAATCACTAATCATTTACATTTCTCATGTCACTTCATGATTGAAGATTAATCCATTAATTATCAAGAGTTTTTTCCCCAACTTGATTCATGAGTTTGTATGATCTTTGAAAATGCATATTCAATTCATTAGATAACTTGATGATGATCTACACTTGAGAATCAATTAATTACCAGCATCATCCTTTGCACTTAACTTTAATCAATTTTAATCTCATGGTGTAGATTCATTTTCAGCATCTTCATCGTCAACCTCATCATCTTTGTCTCTCTTTCAGTGTCTCTCAATGAGAAACCGTTATCATCCATTTCACCCTGAATTACACTCCAATGGATAAGAATTTTTTTCTCAAATTAAACTATGATTTATGGTTCCTACGGGAGAGACCTTGTCCTGGCTTCCTTTTTAACCAGTTTACTTCCGTCAATCTCATCTTTTCCTCCCTCATCCTCATCCTCATCATCTCCTCTTTATCTTTGTCTTTCTCTCTCTCTCTCTCCCATTGTGACCATTGGTCTTTCAATGGAAATAGTTTTTCTCTCTTCACTTTCTTTTCATCTTCTTCTTCAACCTATTCTGGTCTCTGGTGATTATTATTATCCCTTTTACTATTTACTGAATAACCTTAACAAAAACCTTTCTATCTTTACATTTATCATCATCATCATCTTACCAGTTTCAATGTTATCTTATCACATGATCAATCAGTGACCATGAATCTGAACTTTTTTTTCATTCACAAACCTTTTGATTCAAGCTAATGACATGGTAACATAAGAATCAGAATCATTGAACGATTTTCAATAATAATAATATTAGTAACCTCATTGTAAGGATATGATTATTATCATCATCATCATCATTATGATAACAGTGAGAGAGAAATGATGATGAGAAAGAAAAGATAAAGTTAATGATGAACTCATAACTTGTTATATTTTTTTCTTCTTCTCTCTTTCCTTGGAATAAAAGTTCTGTTAATGTCAGAATTTTATCCTCTAATGGTTCACCAGTAAGTAATAACTTCTCATTTCGATGAAAAGATTTTTCTTCATCATCATTAGCTCATCTTCCATTTTATTATTGATTTGAGAAGCTTTTCCATTGATATATTCATAGAACATTTTTATCATCAACTTCGATCTGTCCCCTGGAAAAGTTTCAAATCTTCAATCTTTCCAATCCTTTTTCATGTAACTTTTTTCCTTTTGTATTCGGAGAGCATAATAATTCCCATTGCCAAGAGAAACTTTCACTTTCTCTCCTCGGTGTTTTGTTTACTTTTTCCACTCTCTATTCTCTGTTCTCTCTCAATTCATTGATTCTCATTCTGATTTATTCCATATTCCCATGAATTGAATCTCAGCTTCGCTTAAATTAAAGTAGAATCAAATTTCCTCAATGATTTGACTTTTAGGCTCAAGTTATCATTTGGAAATCTATTGGTTGTTATTCAATATTTACCTTGAGTCGAATTTCTAATTTCCTTTCATCCATCCCACCCAATGAACTTTCTGAAAGACCAAGCATCATATTAGTTACAATATTTTCATCATTTTCCATCAGATTTTCTATCACCCTAACATTATATTCACATGATAATAAATATCAGAACAAATAATAAAATAATAAGTTTCACATAGTGAAAATATCAGGCTCACATTCTGAATATCAAATCAGATTTTACTTGCTGATATCCATTAATCTGATACCTTTAGGTTTTCATGATGAAAATAATTGTACGAAAAAATAACATGTTAATCAAATCCCCTGAAAGATTATCCTTGTTATGGTTGGACAATCATGATTATCAACAATCTGATTACTTTTATTGGAAAACATTATCCATCAGTCTCTTCACTCCTTCTCTTCCTCATCTTCCTCATCTTCCTCTTAATCCTTTCACTCCCGTTGGATTAAACTGCTTATTATGTATTCTTAGGATTAGTGAACAACTTTCTCTTTTAGTCCCGTTGGTTATAATTATTAAGCTGAAAAATCAACTAATTGTAACAGATAAGTTTCCATATCTCAGTTGAACTTCACTATTCACTTGATTCTATCAACATGTTTTCTGAATATCATGAGCTGAATTTTTCATATTCAGTGATAAAAATATGCATGATCATGTGTCAGATGATCACGATCATTATTTATTATTATGTTTTCATGATATTTCAATTCAGATCGTTCATGAAAAAGATGATGTAATAACAATACATTAGGTACATTAGATGTTTACTTTTTTTTTCTCATCATTCTGTTCAAATTGAATCGCTGATTGTTTTTCAGACTGAATATATGATTTACCCATGAACAGATGATGCTGATGGTGATATTTTATCATCCAATATATGAGATTCATCTCTTTCTCATACAATATAATCATCCTGGTTGGAAAAAGGTGGGTATTCATGAGATAATCAATTGGGAATCACATCTTCCAGTTCACAATCAATCAGGTTAACTGTCAAATCCATAAGCATACACATAAAACATAGTATCATGTGTATATGAATGTGTCTCCATGGCCCTGAATCAATGAATTGGAATTTTTTTTCATGATAAAATGAGGTTTAGCAGGATGATGAAAATGTTGAGATGAATTTTCACTCTCATGTAGATTGAAATATTGACATGAGCATCTTCACTTCCGTATCCTTTTACATTTTTTTCAATTTTCTTCCAATGAAAATGTAAATGAAAATGATATTGGACAGATATAACAATGGTTATTTACCTGTTGATTAGATTTCATAACAATTAAGATAATTTGTTTAGTCGAGTTTGAGTTTCCTGTTTGAATTTGTTAGGAATTGATTGTTACCTGAACATTGAATTGATTTGATCTTCATTGATTTAATTGTTTTGCTTCCGTTGTTAAATTGTTGATCTACTTGAATCTCAATTGAACTTTTTTTTTCTCATTTTAATCAATTACTTTTAACTGTTGCTGATTATTTAAACTAATCAATAAACTAATAGAAAAGTTTGTTAATAGAAGCAATTTAAGTTAATCAATTTAAACTATTCCCATGTGGATTAGTATTCCTTTAATTTAGATCATTAATTGTTTAATCATTAAAATGATAAAATAAGAAAATCAATTAACTCTAATCAGTTGATTGTTCATGGTAGTTTAATTGAGCTTTACAATTGTTGCTATTACCATTAACTATTAACTTCAGTACATAAATTATCCACCTGAAAATTGATTATTATTGATTGTTGATCATAATGATAATCGTTAAATGTTCAGTCATTTAATGATGATAATATTGATTGTTAAACAGTTTTAATGGGACAATTAAACAAATTGTTATGACAAAAGCTCTTACTTATAATGTCAACAATAAAAAAAGTAATTACCGTCAAGTGAATTGTTATCATTTCCGGTTCCTGAGAATCTTCAATCACCTTGGCACATATTTGATTAAATTTCAATTTTCGAAAGTGAAAAAATGTCCATTGGAAAATCAATTGGATCCATTTGCAATGAAGGCGCGTGCATATGTCTCTCTCTCTCTCTCTCTCTCTCTCTCTCGTCATCATCCTTAACCTAATCATCTTCATCATCACCATTGTTAATTTTACTTTAATGAATGAAAGGAAATGTATGAATCACAGGAGAAAGATGAAGAATGAGAATGATGGAGTGGGAGAAAGAGAGAGAGAGCAAATAGAGAATGCAATTACATTCTAATGTGTTGCTGATTCCATCCCTGGCGAATACTCTCTCTCTCTCTCTCTCTCTCTCTCTCTGATGCCTTTGATCGTCATCTTTATCCTCTTCCCCATAATAATAATCTTCCGTCACTAGATTTTCATCCTTCCAAGTGGTTAGCCTCAAGTAAGCCCTTAGGTCTTCCCTGTCTCGCCAATCTCCAAACTCTGTTTATCCTCCTCCTTCTACCCTTCGCCCTCCTCCACGTCCTCTATCACAACTCTATAGCCTCCTAATCATCTTCATTTTATGACGCATCTTTCATTGAATCCTCAAAGAAGAAGAAGCAGGAAAAAATCATCATCCCGTTTCCATGGAAACGCATCTTTATCCTCATCTTTGTTGAAAATAAGATTGAAAAAAAAATATATCGGCATCTCAAAAAGATATGATGATAATAATGATGTATATATAAATCGATTAGGGTAAAAAGAGAGACAGTGAGAGAAAAGAGAGAGAGAGAGTGAAGATAAAATAAGATGATGAGGATGAAAAAACCGTAATCCCAAAAGTTTACATATAACTAAAGGGAATCTTTTTTTTTAATATTGATTAAAAAAAACATGGAAAAGTTTTTTTTTCTTGATAATAATAGAGTTTTGTAAATGATGAAACTTGTTTTACTTAATGAAACAAATCATCCGCATCCTTATCATCATCATTATCACCATCACCATCCGTTTCATAATCAACACATTACATTGTATTCAAATGATTGAATGAAATTATCTGATGGATGAGAAGATAAAAGAGAGAGAGAAATGAAAAAAGTAATAACCTTTATAATGATAACATTGTAGATGATGAAGATGATATCAAGGATGATGAGATCTTCCTACCATGTTAATTGATAATTCAGAATTTGAAATTCAGAGGGGAAAAATTTATCTTCACTTTTAATCATTTTTAATGATAATCTAAATGATTACTGGAGGAAATATCTGTTGGCAATGAATCATTTTTATGATAATAAACACTAATTACTGAGCATGAGGTTGAAATTGAATTTACCTATTGAACTTTAATTGAACAATCATGTTCCATGTTTCCACCTTCATATTACTCATAGTCATGAATTATCCCTCGTATGATAAATTGGCATGTAAAGTCAATTTATATTTCCATTGAATAAACAAAAAGTTCTGACCAATTTTCAATTCAATTCGAAGACAATGAACTTTTCATTTTCTGCTGACAGAGTTTATCGGATGTTTTGTTTTCTAAACTAGAAAAAAAAACTATTAATAGTAAATAGATATTTCATTTTTATCAGGAGAAAAATTCATTTTCCTGCTCATTTTCCCGGGTTTGTCCCCAATGAACTTTCATCGAATTGAATATAAATTCATTATCATGAAGAAAGAGAAATATTTATTTAGGAAATTTGAATGTTCAACAGAAAAGTTGAATTTCTTTGCTGTTTATTGTTTCTTTGCATGATAACACCTAAAATACTGAACATTAAACAAAGTGAAACAAAGATGGCGGATACTTCCATCATCATTTTCATGATATTCATGGGAATTCATTATTCCAGCCACCAACTCCCATGATAATTCTGAGTCTTACTTTGTTCGTGTGTTCAGATGATGGAAATTTTTTTTCTCATTCAAAGATATATTCATATTCCAGTTCCCAAATGAAAAAAAACAGTAGGAACTTTTTTCCTCATTTCATGATGATCAATTTATCGTATCTCACATGGTTCAAGTTAAATGCTGATTCATCATCAAGTTTCAATTTCAAATGAAAACATTCAGTTATCATGTAACAAGATTCCTTTGAATAAACAATCAGTCATTCAATCACCAAGACAATTAACAAACTTTTAACAATTATAACTGACATTGAACTCGAATTTCAATCAATTACAATCTATTATCAATGAGAATATTATTTGCCCGATTTTCATGATGATTAAGATGATCAATCATCTTGTCGGATAATATAAATATTATATCATTGAGTCTAATTAGGATACGGTGTCTTACTTGTTAATATTGATTAATATCAAGTACTAAATTCATAACAATTAGAATTGATTGTGTCAATCTTTACAATAACATCATGAGTTTCCATCATGAGGGAACTTTTTTTCTTACATTTCAATTCTTATTCTCATCTTAATCACCATCACCACCCACACTTTATATCCAGGAATTGATTGGAGTCTGTTAATCCTTATTGTCTATTTATGATCATCATTTATTTTGAAGGATTGGATAAGGGATAAGATAAAGAAGATAAAAGATTAGTAAGATGATAAGGATGACGGGTGATGTTTTCTTCTGTAAGAAGATTTCTCTCTCTCTCTCTCTCTCTCTCTCATCCACCCACCTCATCCATAAACTTATCATCATTATCTCATTCATGTTATTCAAACTTCACAGGGTATTCATCATTATCATCATCTTCTTAATCATGAAACTTGAATCTAATATTTGTATTAGTTTATTGGTGAACAATTTAAATTGTTTCCTTTGCCACGTGCTACCAGACACGTTGTTATTGTCCATCATTAATAATATTGTTAATCAGCTGATTGTTAGTTGATTAATTCAAAGTTGTAAATGAACTGGAAGGTAATCCAAACAATGTTTATAAATATAAGAAATGATGGTGGTGGGATTTTCTTCTTGTTTTTCCCACTCTCACCTTGTCCACTTTCACACCTGATAACAGAATTAATTTCCCACCAAACAATCATGATTGTAACTTTAATCGCATATTGATGGTTAATTTAATTTGCTTCTCGTGGTTTAATTTGATCACTTTGAATATTTACTTAGTTAATCATATGGGATAATCAAGATATTATTCAATCAACTTATCTAATCATTGGCTGAGGGTGTGCAAAGTTGTTAATTGATTTAACTTGATTGTTGATCATAAGTTTATTGATTGTTAGATACTTTTATTATACTCTGAGTCCAATTGGAACACAGGAAAAGGTCAGTTGAATGAATGGTCAGTGTAACAAGAAAAAGTATCAAGACTGTTTCATGGTAGATGAAGATGATGATAGTGGTGGGTGAAAGTTTGACTCGAATTTCTGATTGATGAAACAACCAAAGTTTCATCATGTTGTTATTATATTGAACATGAACAATAACATAACAATATCATGGAAAAAATCAGAAACATTTGAAACTGAACAAGTTCAATATCCATGATATTTGGTGTTTCCATTTGTCTTCTCGTTCATGGAGAAAGATATTGCTGATACTTGAGAGAGAAGGAAAAATCCTTTCAGAACTTTTTTCTCCCACTAAATCAGTTATCCCTAATCATCTTCATCTTATCTTCAATTTCATCAACTGTTTTCTTTCCCATGGTTAAGGATAAACTCTATCCATAGATGCTAAAGTTTAATCATCATCATCATCTGATTATCAGTCTAATCTCATTGAATCATTTTTCTAACGGTTTAATTGATGATTGATTAAAATCATGAGATTATCAATAATTAAACGAGATTATTTAAAGAAAATCTTTAGTTTCTTGTTTGATATAATTCATATTGTTACTGAATTATTATAATCAAATTAAATTGTTGATTATCTGAGACACATAAACATGATAAATTTGATTAAAAATTTGGTTTGGTTAATTGTTGGCACAAAATGTAAGCCAAGACTCTGAAATAATGATCAAGTTAATTCAATTGGTAGATAATTTCAATTTCAATCAATTAACATGTCACGATTGATTATGATTTATGTTTCAACCTAATCTACATCATCATTATCATTAATTGATTAGTTAGTAAAAAAAATCGGCTCAATATGATGAACCTTAAAAGTTACTCATTGAAGGAACCGGAAAAGATGAACAAAATTTGACAAGGTTGGTGAAAAGTTACTTCCGTTTCTGGTTTGAAGCCAAGAATCAGATGACAATGATGATGCTGAGAAATGCAAATATTTGTCATCACTTTTATATCGAGAAAAATAATAACCAACATGATTAAGTTTTAATTCATTGATGATAAATTGATAATGATGAATAATAATCTTGATTAATGATTGTCGCCTCTTTGTTAATTATCAATCTTTAAATATCTTTGAGCGAAAGTTTTAATCAATGGTAATTAATGAATTAACCTTTTGTCTTGTTTTCATCATTATCCTGATGATGATAATGATTAAAGGAGATCCTGCAATTAAAGCTGCTTTTGCCTATTGAAACAAATAAACTTTAAAGACTTTTTGAGAAAGAGAATAAAAATGAATTCAATGGTTTGTGTTAGAACTGAATATTGATAACAGTTTTCGAGAGAATCTCGAAAAACTGACAAAAAGCTCAAAGCCATTTTACAGCGTCAAGCAAAGGTCATAGAATAAAAATTAAGTACAGGGCGTATTTTTTATCAACTTCGGCTATTACACTGAATATCTCCAGAACTAAAAAATATGAATGCCAGACTTGACCAGAGGACTGAACAGAATTGAAGCGCTCGATCCTACGATTTTCAAGGTCGTTGAGGTCATTTCCCGAAGGTAGCGTTCAAAGGTCATTTTAAGGTCTTCGTGTGAATGAGCGAATCAAATCAGCACAAAAATTTTATTTTGAAGTCCCTGTAATGAAATCATCTGATTCAGATGCTTATAAACCTTCAAATCCGTTCTCCTTTTCATTCATTCTTAATTGCAACTTTGAATCTATTGCCATCGTTTGCCATATAGTTATTCACCTTTATCTAGTGAACATGAGTGCACTCAACTTATCTCCAGTTAAAATTCAGCTCCCAGATAGCTTTCCCCCTCAATCTATTCTTTTTATGTTGAATTATTTCACATGACTACGTGTTAATTGGTCTTTCTTATTAAATGTAATTCGTGAGTTGGAAGGAGACCGTGGTCAAGGGTGGACTTACGTGAAGTAAACTGTAACTACATAATTTTTATTCTATGACCTCTGCTTGACGCTGTAGAATGGCTTTGAACTTTTTGTCAGTTTTTCGAGATTTTCTCGAAACTATTATCAATATTCAGTTCTAACACGAACCATTGAATTCAGTTCAATTAGCAATCTTAAAAAATGTTGTAAAAAAATCTTCATTTTCAAGCAGAATTGCAGGTTCTCCTTTCACCATCAATTGTTTTACATATCATTTGCATCATAATGTTGACAATTAAATCTAATTATTATTATCATTTTCCTCTATTCAAGTTGATTGTGTGAGTGATAAGTTTTTTTTACTTCATGAAAAACAATAATCACTCAGGGAGTTGAGTGAAAGTGTTGATTGTTTCCCTTGATCAAGTTAATCAACTATACTAATAGTTAATTATAATTGCAAATGATGATGTAAATTAACAGTTATCATCATAAACTTTTACAATTAGTTATCAAAGTTTTTACATTCAAATTGCTACAGAAAAAAAGGAGCAACAAAAACTAAATTAAAGCTTAATCATCAATAGTAAATTAAATAAATGGCTCATCATTAAGTATTACATGTTTTATATTATCCAATTGTTATCGACTAGTACAATCAATTGATTGTTAATCAACATGAATAAATATAATTTAGATGATAGGTTATCATAATTGACCATAAGAGTCCATCGGAAATGACCATCGTACTTGAGTCAATAAATACAATGAGTAACTTTTAATATCCAATCCATTATAACGGAAACGGAAGAAGAGGTTAAATCAAGGAGTCTTTCAATAGTTAACTTTTATCATCATAAACCAGGATAATGATAATGATGATGATGATGATTAGGAAGATAAGATGAAAGATGATGAAATTATCTTGCAATTGATATTAATTTATCATTTGCATTGACCAATTCAAGTAAATCAACATGACCATTTTGATTTCAATCTGACTGATCACTTATTCATGACGATAATGATAATTTTCATCTTAAATCATAAATAATGAAACCTTAATTGTCTCATAAATAACCACAATCAACAAGATAAATAAAGTTGATTATCCAAGTTTATCATGATTAGTGTTTTATTTATTTGATTAAAGTGATTGCCCGTTTTCATATTATAATCAAAGTTCACAATCAGTGATAACTTTTATGTCACAATTAAAAAGTTATCAATATGATAGATATTAGTTTACCTTTTTATTATTATTACCTTAATTGTGAGTGTATTTAATTAGTTTCAAGTTGATTATGATGAAACCACAAATCATCAGTGTGTCTCTTTAATTGAGTTAATGGGTTTTCATGATGAAGGTGAGGATGAAAATACTCATCAACATGAGAGACTATAAAAAAAGATGAAGATGAAAAGATAACGGTAATTTATTAAATATACACTTTGGTCTCATGTTAATTAATTAAGTTTCACAATCACGTTTACTTGATCATGATACAATTACCTTTTTTTCTGGTAATCATCATGAATTAAATAATTACCAGAGGAAATTTTCATCTTCCTGATGTGAGAAAAAAAAAATCTTTCTTCCGATTTTCAGTTCTTTCAGAACTTTTTTTTCCTCAGTGTTCTGATTATGGTGCAAAAATATTTTCCATTTTTTCATGATATAAACACGAGCTTATCAGTTATCAATTTTCATGATTGTTTACTGAATCTAATTGGATAACAATTTATTAAACTTAATTGCTGAGCTTGAACAGATTAGGTGATTGTTGATTTTCACAGTTTAATAACTGTTACTTGTAATTAACTATTCAAAATTATGATAATAATCAAGATTAATTAGCCAACAATTAGTAATGTGTTTATGAGTAAAAAAGATGGGTTAAATTGTTTGCAATTAGCTTTCAAGTTATATTTAAACACTTAAGCCTTTGGGCTAATTAACTAATTAGTTTGGTCTTTGATTTACAATTGAAAAATTAATCAAACTTTTCTTGAGAAACTAATTTATGG
The DNA here is from genome assembly GCF_014898815.1 of Panonychus citri. Taxonomy (NCBI): domain Eukaryota; kingdom Metazoa; phylum Arthropoda; class Arachnida; order Trombidiformes; family Tetranychidae; genus Panonychus; species Panonychus citri. The sequence goes on from NW_026515540.1 coordinate 776,866, forward strand.
TCACAATTGATTTTAAAAGAGTAAAACTTTTTTAATTTACGACAATTAGTGTCAACAATTAGATGACAATTTATTGAATTACATTAATCAGCTGACAAAAGTTTTCTCTCAAAGTTTTCTCAATAGTTTCCAATTTTTGAGGCTGAGATTTTTTCCCTCCTTCTTTTCAGATCTCATGTAAATCAGATTCAAGTCTCAGGAAAAGTTTCATGTGATTTGAATTTAAAATTTTCACATATCATGATAACAATCTGATTCTTTTTATCGTATTATAAAACTGAACAATGTTTCATGATGTAAACCATGATAAGTAGTTACAACTGATACTCAGCATGATAATCAACAGAATCAAATGAACCAAAGGAAAGAAAAAAATTTACATGAGAAATCAGGGTTCTCCTTGAATCGTTTTGACATGGAAAACTGGAAATTAAATCAGAATTGAAATGATGTTATTATATTGAAAACCATTTGAATACGTGGTGTAGTCTGAATATCTCAATGAACTTTTCCTCCATCAATGAAATCCATTAACTCACTTACTGAACAATATGTTATCACTTTATATTTATCTCTCCCTTTTGAATTCTGTCTATAACTCATGATGATGAATTCAGAACTTTATTTTTGTTCAGTGAAAAAAGTTGATTCAGATTCAGATGAATTTCATGGTTGTGACATTAATGATCACTCATTGAATGTAATCATGTTACTCAGCCATCAGAATTCAATATTTTCCTTGACATATTTAGGAAATGTTCAATTCTAGTAATATAATCAAATCATCATGATGACAATCAAAATCTTTGCCTAAGGCTATGGATGAACTTTCATGATAAGTATCAATGTTTCATTATGAATCATCCATTAGTAGGAACTTTCATCTTTCTCATTCTATCTTCCCTTTATCATCTTTATCTTGACTCAGAATTAATTTCAATTATTTCTGAGTATTTTTATCATCAAGTTCAGATTTCAAGATCTATCATCTATCATTAACATGGTAACTGAACAGAAACTCTGAAAGCTTAAGGTTATTAGTTTTATCCCTCTGAGTGTCTTTCTGTGCCCGGAAAGATGTATGAGTTGACCATTGGTCAGATTACTTTTATCGAACAGAATTTTTTTCTCCTCTTATCAATTCTCATCATTATCACTCTCATGAAACTCATGTTTATCATGAACTTTTTCCGCCTTCTTGTTAACAGAATTGTCTTATAGTCTTTAACAATGGTTATAATATTTACGATAAAAACCTAATTCAAAGTTTAATCTTAATCGTTGACAATGGTCATCTCACTGGTCATCTATTGGTGATAATGATGATTAACTTGATCACCATGAACATGAAAAAAAAAGATTCAAGATAATCTCATTGAGATGGATAATTCTGATCAGATTTTTTGTTTCTATTGACAATTGAATACTGATCATTAATTGTTCATTCATTAATCAAATCGATTTGCTTTTAGTTATCAAAGATGTTTAATCAGATTGAATTGTTCACAATCAATAACTGTTTAATTCTTGATATTCAAAGTTGATTGGCACAAATTTAATTCACTGTTTGATCGTTTGATTTAATCTGATGAATTTTACATGGCTCAGATGATTTCATGTTCATGATAACTCAGTTCCGTAGATTTAATTACTCGGAAAATCAAAACTTTCACTTTCCTCAACAATTTAATTAATCTTTACACATCATAAGCTGATAAATATTAATTAAGTTGCTACATAAATCAAGTCAATCAGATTCGCTGATTAAATTTATCAGGTAACTTATTTTTTTTTCTTGATTAAATGACTGAATTAAATGTCAATGAAGTTTGATTATTATCATTGATTGTTACTTGGAGCTCACAATAGTTAAGTTAACCATTTATTATGAGTTTAAATAAATTGTAACAATCAAATTTTATCTCATGATTAGAATCATTTATTGTTGAATGAGTTTTTCAATAACAAAGTTGAAACCTTTCAATGGGAATACATTATGATAATAGTAATGATAATCATGATAATCCAATAGGAATTGAATGAAAGTGTTTCCAATTCAATTCAATCCGGTGAATATGAAATTATCATGGTAACTGTAATATCTGTGATAATAATTGGTGATTTAGTTTCAAGTATTATTGAAGATGCTGATGATCATCATCATTGAATGCTGATGATATTTGCAATCAGATTGTTAAACATTGAATAAGATTCATTGGTGCATGATGATGATGGCGATGATTATAATATACTTTTCAAAGAAAATTGAGAAATTTTTCTCTCAATTTCTATTTCCATGTGATATCCTGAATTGATATTCACTTTTATTTCTCCTTCTAATACTTTCAGATGAAGTCATGTAACAATAATGGAACTTGTGACCAGCATCATCCTGACCTCATGGAAATGCTCCGTTCCAATTCAGATCCATCTCTATCCTGTAACCAGAAAAGTAAAGGTGATAAACTTTGTTTTCGAGTTGACGTTTCAACCCAAACCATTGACAGTGATTACGGATTAACAGGATTAGACAATCAGCTGTTCATCCCAACTAAACTTGGATTCGCCTGTTTAAATTATGATCAACTACCACCACCACCTCCAGAATCCTTGCTATTACCACCCCAATCGTCCCAATTGATCAAGAATGAGCAACAATCAGAATCAACTATTTCAAGGGAAACACTGGAAGGAATTAATCAAATTTTATTGGCTCATGCACTGGGACAATTAACCGTAGCTGATGCTGATGATGAAGAAGAGATGATGAGGATGAAGATGATGATGATGACGATGAAGATGATGATTTACTTCAAGAATGTGATGCAATCGAGTACGAGGTAAGTTCAATCAAGTGAAATTCATTCATTAACTTAATCAATTCATCATCTTTATGCCAGAGTAAAATTTAAATGAATCATATTAAGGATAAATTGTTACAATTTAATAATGTTCAGAAATGTACATGTCTCTGTATAGTTAATACATCTTATCCTGTAAATGAACTGAATTAATATCATTATGATTAAGATAAATTGGTTAGGTAAATTCAATGAGATTAATAAATCATCTGAATAAATTATCACGAAACTGAGCAATGATATAATGAAAACAAAAAGAAGCTCAATTAAGATGATGATCATTATGATGATGATGATAATAGTTGAGATGATGAAAAAATAATCATCTTAGGATGCAGATTATCATTTATCTTGGATGTTATCAGGAAATCACCAGAATTAACTGAATCATCTGATAAAAAAAGTTCATCACCTTTGTTTCATTTGTTATCATCTGAATTTCCTTTCAATTCAGTAATTGAGTTTATCATGGATGTTAACGATTATCATCAATTGAACTTTTCAAGTTTCATCTTGAACATCAAAGTTGATTACAGAAAACAAAACGATTACAATTTATGATTACAAATTAATCCTTAATATTGTTGTAAATCTAGTTTCCTCCCTCCAAGTTCAGGGGAGAAATGAAATGTTCAGGTTACTAATGATGGAAACTGTAAAATGTTCAAGGAAGATAAAGAAAGAAAAAAATAAAGAGGAATACAATTCATCAGCTATTCTCTCTCTCTCTCCATCTCATTCCTCATCTTTATCTTCGCTATTCTCATGTAGCATCCTTAGTCTCATCTTCTAATCGATTTTATGGATCAGTGACCTTTTTTTAGCGAAATAAGAGAATGAGAGAGAAAAAATCATCAGAAAATTGAAGCATCAGAAAAAAAGATAAACCTGGTTTCTTTTTTTTCTTTGTTTTTATCTTCCTTTTCTCCCTCTCCTCATCTTCAACTGGTCTCACTACATTAGAGTGAGCTTACTATCCATCTAACCCACCATGGTCTTCATACTTTCCACCCGCATCATCAAGGTGTATGATGAGTTGATACACTCTAAGGGAGAGTATAAAAATGATATGAGAAAAATCAGAAAAAAATCAACAGAAACATGAAAACTGTTGTTTCATTTGATATAAAGTAATAAATTGTTACCTTTACAGGAGAGGGAAACAAACAGGGTGAGAAATCAAGATCACCCTCCATGGGGAATTCTGATTCTGACACTGAAGTTGTTGCCAATTACAGTAGTTACATTAGCTGATTAACTTTACCTTTCCATTGGTGATAATCAACCAAATTGGACAATTTTTGTTTTCCAAGTTCATTTGTAAGAATAGTATTAAGAATCTTAACTTGATTGTTTCCAAACTGATTCTGAATTATAACAATAAATATTGAAAAACACATAATCTCATGGTAGATGAGGAAACAGAGCAGGAGAAAATCAAGAAGAAAAGTAAAAAAGGAGAGGAAGTGAAAGAATGATAAAAAAAGCATAAGTTCTGTTTACCATGAAGAAAAATATGAATCCATCATGAAGAGTTTGAATTTTTTCCACATTAGTTTCAATCTTTTTATATTTTTTCATTTTCCTCCCTCATGTTCAGTTCCTTAACTTTGAGATAACTTATCATCTTTATCCTTTTTCTGCTTATTTTAAACTCCAACACTTTGTTATCATTATGATTGTTGTTGTTGTTGTGGGAGGAAGATGATGATGATCGTGGTGGAGGATGATGTTTTCGAGTGGATGAGTTGCCATTTTAAATCGTTTTCTATTATTTTCATCTTTTCCTCTTTATGAAGATAAGATGTAAATCTAAGATTCACTTTGAATGGAATATTTTTCATATCATCTTTTCAACTTTTCCATCTCAATCTTCATCTTTTTACTTTCACGCTCGCTGCCTTTAAGCATCTTCATCTTCCCTCATCTTCATCTCTCTGTAGTATAGATACCTATGTATTTTTCATAAGAAATAGAGGGAAGATGATGATTAGTTTAAATATCTCATATGTGTAATAATAATAATAGAATGAGAAAAAAGTGAGACGTAAATTGAAAAGATGAGGAATGAATTTTTCATTTTCTCTTGCAAATACTTTATCATCATTTTCTGATATTCAATCTCCATGTAAACTTGAATTTCGAAAATTTTTCTCGAAAAGTTTCCTTTTTTTCCTCATCTTCTTTTCTTCATCTTCATCATCCTCATCCTCTTATTCTAGCATAAATATAAGAGCTTTTCCTTCATCTTTTTCTTCAGCGATATTGATGTAATGATGATTTTCTCTCTCTCTCTCTGATCATTATAATCTTTTCCTCTTCAATTCAATGTAACACATTTGATTTCAATAATGAGAAAAGATGATTATCCGACTATTATATTAGAATGATGATGATTAAGTCATATTTCTAATGGAGCCAGTGGGTTTTTCTCATATTCACCAGGAGTATCATGTAATATGTTACCTCGGTGGCAGTTGATTGCTGATCCATTAAGATGAAAGTTGGAGTGTAAATCATATATCATTAATGATATCAGTGTGTTCAACTTTTATGAGTTATTATTACAATCTTAATGATTCTGTTGACGTTTATTAAGTTTGCCTCAGTTTCCACCATGTACCTTGATCCGCTCTCATCTTAGACCTTCATCCATGGAGATTCAGAAATGAACTTTACTTTCCCTTTTTCCTTTACTTACATAATCGGTCTCTCTCTCTCTCTCTCTCTCTCTCTCTCTCTCTCTCTCTATGTCTCCACCTTATGAAAAAAAGTTCATCACTTTTGATCTGAAAGCGACATGTTCAAGTGAGTTGTTACTTTTGTTGTTCACTGATTATCATGTTCAAAATCATGATTAAAATGTAGATGAACAGGAATCTCATTGAATTGAATTTAAAATCTTTTTTTCCTGTTGAATAATAAAATGATCATTTTAATCTGATTTGATTTCGAAACCATTTAAATTCTGACAGAATTCATTCCTGAAATTGGTTCTTCTTTCAATGTTCATTGGTAAACATTCAACTCGAACAAAAACAAAAATCCCCTGAATTTAAGTTCGAGTTGCAATTTAATTTCTTCCTTATCATCTCTTTTGTGATTTATCTTCCTATCTCTTTCTCTTCGATCTCTCATTTTCATTTTCATTCTCATTCTCATCAACTCATCAACTCATCGAATTGGTAACATAACAAAAGAAAAAAGAACTTGCAATTTATCCTTAGGACAATTCTTGTTTCTGTTAGAACTTTTCTTTTCTTCTTTTATTCCTCATTTATCTTGTTCGTACTTTTTCTCTTCTCGTCTTCATTGTTCGAGTTCTATTCTTACTGAATAAGGCTTTAAGCTATTATTGTGATTCTAATTTAGTTCGTTGAGTCTTCCCTGAATTCCAACGTATTTGCATTTACTTCTGGCTGATGAGTTGTTACCACCCTCATGAATGATTGTTATTCATTGAGATTAATTCCGCTTTCTAATCAATATCTTTTCATTGTTTTTCTCTTAAGGATGTTTTATTAACTCGCCAATCACCAAATCAGAGTCTTGGCCTTTGCCTTTCATCAGAACAACCAAATAATCAGGGAGATAATCAACAACCACCAAGGAATCATGAAAATGAAAATGGTGCTTACACTCGTAGTGAGGTTTATATCAGCTTCCTGGAGACTGGTGGGTTAGCTGAACGATCCGGAGCAATTAAGATTGGTGATCAAATATTGAAATCAATGGATATACATTTGATTTCAATAATGAGAAAAGATGATTATCCGACTATTATATTAGAATGATGATGATTAAGTCATATTTCTAATGGAGCCAGTGGGTTTTTCTCATATTCACCAGGAGTATCATGTAATATGTTACCTCGGTGGCAGTTGATTGCTGATCCATTAAGATGAAAGTTGGAGTGTAAATCATATATCATTATTAATGATAATCAGTGTGTTCAACTTTTTATGAGTTATTATTACAATCTTAATGATTCTGTTGACGTTTATTAAGTTTGCCTCAGTTTCCACCATGTACCTTGATCCGCTCTCATCTTAGACCTTCATCCATGGAGATTCAGAAATGAACTTTACTTTCCCTTTTTCCTTTACTTACATAATCTCTCTCTCTCTCTCTCTCTCTCTCTCTCTCTCTCTCTCTCTCTCTCTCTCTCTTTCATGTCTCCACCTTATGAAAAAAAGTTCATCACTTTTGATCTGAAAGCGACATGTTCAAGTGAGTTGTTACTTTTGTTGTTCACTGATTATCATGTTCAAAATCATGATTAAAATGTAGATGAACAGGAATCTCATTGAATTGAATTTAAAATCTTTTTTTCCTGTTGAATAATAAAATGATCATTTTAATCTGATTTGATTTCGAAACCATTTAAATTCTGACAGAATTCATTCCTGAAATTGGTTCTTCTTTCAATGTTCATTGGTAAACATTCAACTCGAACAAAAACAAAAATCCCCTGAATTTAAGTTCGAGTTGCAATTTAATTTCTCTTCCTTATCATCTCTTTTGTGATTTATCTTCCTCCTATCTCTCTTTCTCTTCCATGATCTCTTCATTTTCATTTTCATTCTCATTCTCATCAACTCATCAACTCATCGAATTGGTAACATAACAAAAAAGAAAAAAAGAACTTGCAATTTATCCTTAGGACAATTCTTGTTTCTGTTAGAACTTTTTTTCTTCTTCTTCTTTTATTCCTCATTTATCTTGTTCGTACTTTTTTTCTCTTCTCGTCTTCACATTGTTCGAGTTCTATTCTTACTGAATAAGGCTTTAAGCTATTATTGTGATTCTAATTTAGTTCGTTGAGTCTTTACCCTGAATTCCAACGTATTTGCATTTACTTCTGGCTGATGAGTTGTTACCACCCTCATGAATGATTGTTATTCATTGAGATTAATTCCGCTTTCTAATCAATATCTTTTCATTGTTTTTCTCTTAAGGATGTTTTATTAACTCGCCAATCACCAAATCAGAGTCTTGGCCTTTGCCTTTCATCAGAACAACCAAATAATCAGGGAGATAATCAACAACCACCAAGGAATCATGAAAATGAAAATGGTGCTTACACTCGTAGTGAGGTTTATATCAGCTTCCTGGAGACTGGTGGGTTAGCTGAACGATCCGGAGCAATTAAGATTGGTGATCAAATATTGGAAATCAATGGATATGAGATCAGCTCAATAGACGAAGCCAAGACAATCCTTTGCAGTCCTGAAACTATTTCATTTGAATTACTTATCGGTCGACCAAATGTCCATCATGATCATTCCAAGTGCAGGGAAAGGTCAGTTTCCAAACGATTGGCACTTTTTGAATCAAGTGAACATGGAGATGCCAATCATGTGGCTATCGTTGATTGTAGTCAAGAGTTTTATATCCTCTCAATGGATCCATCGGCTGATAAAAATAATAATAAATTTCCATCTTCAAAAGGAACTCATTTAATGACCAATGGTCAACAGCATCAATCAGCTGGTGGCCCAGTTAACTCTTGTATATCAAGTGGAGTTTATGAAAGTTATGGTAAACTTCAAGGTCCATCTGATGAAAAGGACAGTGGACTTGGTAAAACTGATGGTGAGTCAAGTTGTTCACAAACCAATGAAACTTGTTCAACTGACCACGAATTGACCGGTTCATTGGATAAAATTCGTGCTAGTGAACCATCTCCACCCTTAATTCAAGGTACAGTTAATCCATCTTCTTCTGGACATGGGTCAGTCTCTTATTCATCTGGTAATTCATCTGCAGAGGGAAAGAGGCAAATTTTACATGGTCAAATGGTCAACAGTTCAAATCAATTTAATCAACATCAAAAAGGTCAACCTGACACAAATAACATGATGATAATCACCTCACCTTATAATGAAATAGATCCAACTAGTGGTCAACTGGGAGGGTTTATCAATCATTATGAGGAATGTCATTATGCTTCAACTGAAATAGTACCCACACCTCAGCCTAGTCAACATCCACCAATGTCCAGTCTGGTGAAACAAAGTTCACCTCCGGAGGCTCGAAGTAAACCTTTGAAAAAAGTTTCCACCGTCAATGGTCACTCAATGAGCCAAGAAAACAAATCAAACGGCGATTTGTTGCCCACTGAAATGCAGCCCGCTGAGAAAAAGGAATCAATCAAAAGGTGGATCAAAAGTGGCCTTCCAAACACTTTACCAACTCCATTGTTAACAGCAACATCGAACTTGACTCCAAGTACCAATTCTAATATCATGTCCAATCGTCCATCTTCATTTAAACCGAATCTTGTCCAATCGCCTTTGGAGGGCAATAAAATGTTGACCAAAAATGACCATGAAAATAGAAAAGAGGACAAAGGGGTTTCGACAGAGGAAAAGGCCACTCAAATCGAATCTGATGCCGCAAGTTTAATGAGTTGTGAGTCTTGTCGAATGTGTATCATTAAATCACAAGGTGGAAACTTGGCTGATAAAGATCGAGGTGGACAACGGGCAGAAACTTTCCACCATCATCAGACTGTTTTACCCACTGTGCCCAAAAGAACGGGAAATTTGCCCATTCCAGTTAAAGTTCCCGTTGTACCCGATTTAACGATGTTCAATAGTAATTCTAATATGATAAAATCGACCAGTAAAGGTCACCTTCGAGAGGAGAAAGAAAATGTTTACTCGGCTGTTGGTCCAACCACGACAATGTACACAACAAAGGCCAATCTTGAACATACGATAATGTTACAACAGGAAATGTTCCGTCAAGCGTTAATTCAACAGCAGAAAATAAAACCCTGGCAGAAACGAAGTCGATCAAATGAATCAACTGGTCAACCAGCGGTCAATCATCGTCCTTCTAGTCAAATAGTTTATCCACCGAACTCGAACAATCATCCAAATGGTACACCAACAAGTCCGTCCAAACATTTTCGAAATCAGATCGGTTTGGTCCATTCAACGTCTCTGTCCAAATTCAAGGAAACCAAGAACGACAAACAAGCAAGTGGATCTGGTAAACAAACAAATGACCAGAGCGGTAACAATGTAAATATGGAATGGAAAATAAAAAAGCGACCTGATGGTACTCGATACATTACTCGAAAACCAATCAGATCGAAAATATTGAAAGAAAGAGCGGAAATAATTAACCAGGAAAGGTCAGGATTAACCACCGATGATGATACAATGTCCGAGTTGAAGGTTGGCCGATATTGGACCAAAGATGAACGGAAAAAACACTCGGAGCGGGCAAAGGATAGGAAACGGAGGGAAATGCTGTTGAGGGCGATTAAGATGAGCTCGGTTAGGGAAAATTCAGAAGAATGGGAATTAACTAATGGTAAAGATCAACAATTAACTGGTGGTCAGTCATCAAGTGGTTCAAGTGGATCAAATATTAAACCTCGATTGACCATTGGATCGGTCAAGGGAAATAATAATATTCAAAAGTATCATGGTAACAATTTGATTACACTTCCAGTTGATAAAAATATTCAAGGATTAATCAAACAATCAAACTCATTATTATCTTCATCATCACCTTCACCGGTAATTGTTAAATTAAATGGACCAATTAACAGAGCCACAAGTAAAAATCAAATTAATGAACTACTCACAGTAACGACAGTTTAATTAACTGTACATTTTAACAATTTTTTTAATCTTATTAAATAAATAAATTGTCATAAATCAAACCCGTAATCTTATTGATTGTCACAATTTTTTTTCAGTTAAAATTTAATTGGTCAAAAATGTTAAGTATTAAATCCGATAAGAGATGGCACTAGTCTCTTGAGAAAGTTGATCAACTAAGATAATTGTTTAGTTGGTAATCAACTAAACAATTAACTATTTAGATTTATTTCTAATCATTGGTACGATAGTTGATTCATCTTGAAGCTCAGTTAAATTGGTGAAGAGATGAAATTTCATGATTTCGATATTGGTAATGATCGTTTCGAGAAGATTATTATCCAAACAATTAACTTGAAAAATTTATCAACAGTATTTTAATCAATCTGATAATTGTCAACGGAAAACATCAACATTTCAAATCCAATCAAATAAGCAAACAATCATAAACGAAAAACTGATTAAAGGCCATTGGAAAACATTAATATTTACTAATAGCAAAGTTTTCGATTGCAAATGATAATTCAATCAGTTTCTCAACCGATTTTGAAATCAGTTCGATTTATCAAGAAAATTATATCAATAGTTACGATTAATTATCTAATCGATGGCTCAGAATTTGTGAAGCTTATCGATTAAAAGACTCGAACTCATCACACTTACAAAGAAACAACCAATGGTCAATATTTATCGATATGGACAAAGAACTCAAACTGTCCAGTAAAGGATAATGGATTCTATTAATTGACCAATTCTGTATAAATTGAATTCGATTTCAATGGAAAAGATTATTTCATTTGCATTGAACAAGAATAACTGACAATCAAATTGTTAATTGCACTCAAAGTTAATCAATTTAAACCTACGAAATTTCACTGAATTGGAATTAGTATCAGCCCCTAATTTATTAACAATGAAGTTCACTGAAAACAATTGTATTAGTTTCAATGTCAACAAATTGATCTAATTGTTGGAAACAATTTAGAAAACTGGTATTTATGTTCAATCAAAATGCTAACTGAGCTTGGAAATTCAATGGTGAATATTTATCCTGTTAATTTTTCACCAGACAGAATAAATTAACTTGAGACAATCAATGAACTTAATTCAATTGTAATCAATTTATTTTACTGATGAAAAGTGTTTACATGTTAAGAGTTATATCCAATAAGAGATGGCGCTAAATGCTTGAGGTCAAAGTTAATCAACCTTAAGATAATTTTAGTTAATTATCAATTAACTATGTTGATTAAACTTATTTTTCCTCCGGAAGTTTGTAAGCAAAATTTGGTTACATTGTTGTAAAACTTGATTATCTATGAATTGATATAAAGTTAATTGTTCATTGATTGTGTTTCCGTTTGGCAGTTAAATTGTTGTACTATTAGTTGATTGTAATGTCCAGCTGTTGATTTAATTGTCTACTCTATCCTAATTATGATTTGATTGTAAGGTGTTTTATGTTTGATTGTGTGTTAAGGTTAATTACTGGTTAGATGAGCAAATGTATTATTAAATAATAATAACAATTAAGAAGAGGAAATTGATTTTTTTACCAATCAAAATCAATGAAAGAAATTAAATTGTCATAACTTTTAAAGTAATTAACTAATCAACAGATGCTAAATATTGAAAAAAATTGGTTAATTATCCTGTAGAGAGAAATGTATGGAAAAACTTAATTGTTACAATTAGATTTGCTTTATAATGGTAAAAGCGATTTACCTGAAAGTAAATTAATCTGGTTTTAAATTAATGTTGTAAAACCAGTTACAATCAGATCTTAATCATCATCATCATCATGTTTAACTGTCCTTCAATTATCAACCTAATTAAACCAGAAGCCCAGGTAAGTGGTCAGTCAACCCTAATCAACGTAATCATATTGAATTGATTACAAACAATTAAGGTTGAATTGAGATTGTTTTTTTGACCAATCAACATAATCCAAAGCGTGTAAGTAATTAAAAGAAAAGGGTGTTGGAAATTGTAACAATTAACAATCAAATAATGAATATGAAAAAAAAAGATCAACAATTAAACTAAATTGATATTGAACAACAAAACAACAATTACATGTCAAAGTTAAATTGTGACAATTAAGGACTGGGCAGGTTAAGTAAATGATCGTGATACATATTGTGTAATTAAGGTGAACCTTTTTTTTCATCTCGTTGATTAACAATTTAAATTGTAATTGATGAAAGTTCAATAGTAAATTAATCGTGTTCAATTGTTGTAATTTCTTTCAAAAAATATAATCATTTAGTTATTGTTGCCCTTCAATTGTCAATTTAAGTTATTAATACAATCAAGTTAATGATGAATTTTTTTTTCCATCAATTTTAGTTAATGTATTTACCATGTATATCATATGCAATTTGATTGTGATGATTACAATTCTCATCTCAATGATTCAGGTTCTGAGGTTCTTCCTGTAATTATCATGATTACCTTTTATATCACTTAGTTGCTTTTTCTGTTGTATTATCATCATAATCATCATCATCTCCCTCCTCCTATTTTTACCTGTGGTGTGTAATTGTTAACTAACTTTACCTGTAAAAAAAAAGTCAGAGATATAAATAATTACAGGGTTCAGTCAACAATTACCTAATTTCTGTGACAATCAGCATCAACAATTTACTCTCATATGGTGTCTCCATATAATAATACTATTAGATGAGAGAGTAACCATTGGACCTCAAGTTGATTCTGTGGACAATTTAATTTCATCATTATCCTTTTCCTAGTGTTACTATTTCATTTATCATCATCATCATCTTCCTAATCTTGCTTATCTTTATCTTACCTCTGCAACCTGACGACAACAACCATTGGACACTACAGGTCAGTTTCCCGTTGCTGTTTCTTTCTCGGTTTGGGAAATAGTTTTTTTTGACAACTTTTGATTTTTTTTTTCTTTGCTTTTCTTTACCAAAGAAAAGGTAAAATGACCTCCACCCCTACAGGTAGTTACCTGGGCTATCATCATCCTCATCATCCTCATCATCATTATCGTCATCTTTAATTTACCTTTTTCCTCTTCTGCAGACACAGTTGACTTACAACGTTGTGTCTAAGCTTAACAGGTAAAAGTGGCCTTGCCTCGGGCTAAATTGATTTAAAACGCATGAGAAACCAAAAAAAAACTTCAAGGGACTTTTAGGAAAAGATGAACATTAAATAATCAAGTCGAAATGGTGAAAACAAATGAGCAACAATTTGGAAAAACAAAAAGTATAAATGATCAACAATTAACAATCAATCAATTGTAACATTGTTGTTATTTATAATACAGTTGATGTAATTGTTCATTGATCCATTGAGATTAATTCTTGCATACAGATTGAAATTAAAACCCACCGGTGGGTAAACGGGTGAAAGTTGAAAGTGTGAGAAAATATATTTACAAAAAGAGAGTATAAAAGTTAATTAATTGATCACAATCAAAGTATTAATATAATTAACGTGATTTCCAACTGTTGTTGTTTGACTAATTGGATTTACATTAAAGAAAACAAAATAATTAATTACAATTAAGACAATTTCATAGAGTAACAAGTTACTGACCAGGAATAATTATCGTGATTTACTGGACAATCATCATTATCATCATCTCTCAACTGGAAAAGTTAATTCTTACAATCAGTTAATTGTAAACGATTAGAATCTTATTATAATCCTGTTTAATTCAAGATGATTAAGTTACCATGAAATTTTTTATTCTTATTGTTTTTCTTATGTAACAATCAACTTGCAATAGATAAAATCAGTCAATCAATATCAATCTAAACTCTCAAGGATCTTAATTACTTTTAATTGTTTTGAATTAAAAGTTAATCAACAAAGAGAGAGAAAAATGTTTGCGATCTTTGGGTCAACAATTAAGTTTCGTCATCGAATCGATCGATTTGTTTAGATGAATTCTAATTTTCGATCGACAGGTGAAAAGAGAAAAAAAAATGTCTTAATGTAGACAGAAAATTGCGACAGATTAAAAGAGAAAGAGAAAGAAGATGATAGACAGTAAATGCGACAGAGAGTTAATGTGTTACTTTTGCGAAAGAGAAGAAGAAAAAAGAAAGGGAGTCAAAAGGGAAACTCTCTTTTCTCTCTCTCTCTTTTTCTTCTTGTTGGCGGTTGTTGATTTTTCTTTCACTCTTTGGGTTGATTTCTATTCTCTATGTGTAATTTTAATTTCTTTTTATTTTAATTAATTTGTTGTGATTATGTTGGATTAAGATTTATCCAGGATGAATCGACTTGTTGATTACTTCATCATTCTTGGATTTGATGATCAAAAACAAGGTAAGAGAAAAAAGAAAGAGACATTTTTGGGTTTTCTGTTTTGTTTTGCTTTTCTATCTTGTGTTTATTATTAGGCCTTCATCTAACTTTTGGCCTTTTCTCTTGTTTATTGTTTCTTCTTGATTATAATCACTAATTATCTGTTGTTGTTAATAGCTGGTACTCTTGGATCAGGCAAAGTGTTACAACGATTTCCAGAAAATGATTGGCCTGATGTGCCTCTAATTGATGGCTTGGAATTGGTTAGTCTTATTTTATATTGTCCAAAATTTGGTTACATTTCTTGAGACCAATCAATTGATTGATGGAATTTTTTTTTACTTATCTATCTGTTTTTTCTCTCTCTCTCTCTCTCAGTTTTGTCAACCTTTAGGATGGAGATTGTCATCAAGTCTACAAGAACCATCTTTCTTTGTCTCCGTGATGACTTATATGGATGCAAATAAACACTATTGTGCCTTCTTATCCTTTTATGAGCCCATCTCTCTCAACTCAATTAAACAACCCGATGAAGAGGATAGTGAGATTGACGTTATTTTAGATCAAAATACCAGTGGTTCAATTAATGATTGTTCATCAACCAACTCATCATCTATGTTTGCACCAAAATGTATTGTTTTACAATCGAGACATAATTTTGTTGAAGTGTTTAAGGTAATCTAACTGGAGAGAGAAAAAAAAAATCTTCCACCCTCATCGTATTTTCCTATCAACCATTGGCTCAATTTGAATGAACATTTAGCTCATTCTTTTTTCTTTAACCTGAATTTATCCTCCATCCCGTTTATTATACTAATTTTCCAGTGTCTTTCTTGTCTTTTTCCTTTACTATCTATTTCACTTATCTTGACGTTTTCTCTCTTTCTCTTTTACTTACTTACTTAGTAGATAATTCATGGCCTTGGCTAATATTTAATTTCTTTTCTTTTTCTTGTAATATCATAGAACTGCCTGGAAACAATTTATACTGTTCACTTGGAATGTATGGATATTTCACTGGAAAAATTAGTCGGAAATTTATTATGTATCGAGGTTCCCTCAGCAGGTACGAAGAGTCAACAAACAACCACTGACACTAAAATGATTGTTGACATGTATCAATGTTTATTCTGATTTTGGGTTTTTCTTTTTCTTATTTTCTATCTTCAATATTCTAGGATCTCAATTGAAATTCTCAATCGGTGCCAATGATAAACAATTACTCACTATGCCACTGAGTACAACTGTTCCCGTTACTGGGACAACGGTTGTCCAACTTTTCGAGAGGCTTAATGTTCACAATGTTATCAGTCTTTTCACCGCAGTTATGACTGATAATAAGATTCTCTTTCAATCGGACAGTTACTCTCTCCTTTACGAATCTTGCCATGCATTAACCTCACTCATGTACCCATTTGTTTACAGTCATGTGTACATTCCGCTTTTACCCTCATCTTTATTGGAAATGTTAAGTTCACCAACACCCTTTATAATGGGTGTACATTCGAGCCTTCAAGACGAAGTTGAAGATCTTCTTGACGTGATAGTGGTTGATCTTGATGTTGGTTGTATCTCGATTCCCGATTGTATACATTTACCTAAACTTGATGGTCCGGCCTACAATGAAATGGTCTATCAACTTCGATCCGTCATAACACCACAATTAATGAGGAAAGATGTTGCTTTACGATCTAGTCATTTAAAGTCATCGCCACCTCATCTTCTGGTAAGTTCTTTCTATCTCTCTCTCTCTGTTTATCATCTCAATCAACTGCAAGCTAATTAACTTTTTTCTCCCTTCCTGTTTATCTTCTAGGATAAAGAAATCAGAGCCATTTTTGTTCGCCTTTTCAGTCAAATGTTACAAGGCTATCGAACATGTTTACAAATTGTTCGAATCAACCCAAAGCCCTTTATCACTTTCCACAAGGTACATGATCGAATCATCAAAATATCCTCTGTTTAACCAGGAAATAAAATATTTAATTTTTCTCTCTCTCTCTCTCTTGCTCTCTGTCTGTTTATCTCTCTTTCTATCTTTAGGCCTCATTCCTTGGTAAAAGAAACCTTGTTGAAAATGAATTTGTCGTTCGTTTACTGGAGAGTATGTTTTTCAATTCATTTGTCCAGGAACGTGGAACACCTTATAGAACAAGTGATCTTTTCGATGAGGTACAATTGTCTAAATTGATTCTATTTTGAAAAAAGGAGAAAAATTCATCTAATTTTCTGTCTATTTCATAGCTTTATGCAACCATGCACGATACCCTGAAAAGAGAGATGACTAACTCTGAACTGGTTATCAAAGATATTAAAGAATTGGCTCATCAACTATATCTAAATGTAAGTTTTGACTGGACAGTGGTCAACACGCAAGTGGCAGGAAAACATTATTCATGATTAGATTCATGATTTTACCAACACGAAAGAAAAACAAAATTGCATCATTTATTTTTATTTCATTCTAATTCTAATTGAAACTTTTTCTTTGTCCATTAATACCAAAAGGAGCATCCACATCCAAAGGATCCAAATCAAATCAAAATACCATTACCACCTGAGGGAGTTTTTACCCGAGTCCATCAACCCAAATTTCCCATCTTTAAATCTGAAATAATTCAAGAAATTTTAGATGATGATAGAATTAGAAGAGAAATGTTAACCGTAGATAAACCTAAACCTAAAGCAGAATCACGAATTATCGCCTTTGGACCAGCGTTTTGTGTTCCATTCAATTCGGATTCAGTTTTGTTTACCAATTCTGCTCGTCGTTTGGAGGTGATGCGTAATTGTATTAATTGTATCTTCGAGGAAAAGATACAAGATGCACGTAAATCATTTCCAGCAGTTTTACGTGCGTTGAAAAATAAATCTGAAAGACTTGCCTTGGCTAAAGAATTAGCAGCTCACGTCACTGGTAACAAGTGTGTCTTAACTCATGAGCAATTTGATTTAATTGTAAGATTAATGAATTGTGCTCTACAACAAGATTGTGATTATTTGGACGGCAGTGCCTCTGGTCTACGTTTAAGGGGATTGGGTGATGTTAACGGTCTTGCTGCTGCCATTTTACCTTTGAGCATGAAATTTTGCCGTCGCCTTGGAATCGGTGGTAATGCTGGTGTCTTACAATTTACTTACACTTGTTTACAGGATCACCTGATTTGGGAAAATATGGGCTTTTGGGAATCAACTTTCTATCAGAATGTTGAACAAGAAGTTACATCTTTATATGGATCAACCAAAGATACCCACCTAACACCACTTGATATCGCCGCTGAGCAAATACGTTTAAAGCCAAAATTGAGTGAACAGCAAATTCAACAATATGCATCTAGTGAAGAATCAACTGTTTACAGTCAAGCAGTTGATTATACTCATCAAATTGTTTCCCTTAAAATACCTCTTGATATTGGTTTTCATGAGAAGAATACTCGAAGTGCAAAATTAAATAATTCATCGGTTGAAGGAGGTCATCATAGTGATACCAATTCAAATTTTACCGGTGGTGGTGCTCGTCGGGAAAGTTATCGAGATGATAAAGATCATGAAAAGGAGACTCGAGATTTTGACAATGAAAGTGGTTTTGAGGAAGGATCTAATGGTAAAGGTCACGCTGCCGTTTCTGAGATTAGTGTTAATGTTATTAAATTTTTGGGAAGATTTATTGATAAAGTTTGCACTGATGGTGGTGTTTCTGAAGATCATATCAAATCACTTCATTCAATGATACCTGATATAGTTGCCATTCATTGTAACACCCTTGATGCAATTTACAAAGAGAGTAAAAATATACCTCCCGTCACAAAGCCTAAGATAATTACACCAAGTTTACTACCGGGTGAGGATTTGGTCATGAAAAGTTTAAGAGCCTACCTGATACCTGATGGTCGAGATGAAGTTCTTGGATCAGCGGTCAGTGGTTCAAGTGTCACACAAATTCCCCAGTCAATAGGTGGACCTGTTCTTCTGCCCGCTGAAGGAGCCATTTTCCTAACCAATTATCGAGTAATTTTCAGAGGTCGTCCATGTGACCAATATGCGGCGGAAAATGTAATCGTTCGAAGTTTTCCAATTTCCACTCTGGTCAAGGAAAAGAAAGTGAACATTTCCTCCAAGTATCTGATAGAAACCATTGACCAGTGTATTCAAGAGGGTTTACAGTTGAGGTCAAACATTTTCGAGTTGATGAAG
Organism: Panonychus citri; assembly: GCF_014898815.1. Lineage (NCBI taxonomy): Eukaryota > Metazoa > Arthropoda > Arachnida > Trombidiformes > Tetranychidae > Panonychus > Panonychus citri. The sequence goes on from NW_026515540.1 coordinate 795,830, forward strand.
ATCGCTTTTGATGAAGAGGTTTCCTCGGAAGACATTGAAACTTTAAGAAAAATGATCAACAAGGCTCGAACTCCACCCAATGTATTCCATATGTTTGCCTTTACCTCTCAAATTGCAATGTCACACCAGTTGAGTTTGTTGAATTTACAAAAACAGAAGGAAAAAAGTAGCACCTTTAAAGGGATGGCTAAGAAAACGCTCATGCGAACCGCTCAAATGGCCGGAATCAAAAATCTTAAATCAAAATATCGTAAAAGTAAATATCTTATGCCAGCTTCCGGGATTTATGGTTCAAAAACATTAACTCCAGGTTATAATCGTCAATCAATGATTGATTCAGGGGACGAGAAATCAGTCTCTGATGATATATCAATCAACAGTGATTCATCTCATGTTCACTCAACATCAACTTTACCACCTTTATCCAGTTCCTCGGTTGTTGGTAGTAACGTTGATGTACATCTCTCACCTGTTAACCCGAAAGACTCACGAATACTCAAGAAATTGACTGAATTAAGCTACGTCAAGGATTACCAAAGATTAGGATTAGGATCTGTGAAAGATATTCTCTCACCAAATGGTGTAAACAGTTATTCTGGTTTAACCTCGCCCACTTCCTCTAAAAGTTTCAAAGCCTCAAATTTAAACAATAGTACCTCTTCCTCCTCATCCTGTGAAGGTTTCAGAATAAGTTCAGTCAATTCATCATACTCGGTGGCTGGTACATATCCTGCATTCCTTGCGGTACCCGCCTCAGTTTCTGATGACAGTTTACAAAGATTAAGTCGATGTTACAAATTTTGTCGTTTTCCAGTCATCGTTTGGAAACATCCAACATCCAAAGGTTTATTACTCAGAGCCTCGTCTTTCCATGGTAAAGGAGGAATCAACAATACAACCACCTTGTCTAGTGATCTTTCAACTTTCAGCACTCGAAAATGTATTTACATTTTCGGTGAAAATGGTTTAATTAAATCAGCCCAATCTGATAATCAGTCAAATATGATTGAATTTGTTCCCATCGAGTATCATGAGGTACGACAAGTTAAGCAAAGCTTTAAGAAATTGATGAAAGCCTGTTGTCCATCAAGTTGTTTAACTGACCCAGAGCAAAGTTTCATCCGTCAAGTGGAAAACAGTGAATGGTTAAATCAATTACAAACAATTATGAGAATTTCTAGTACAATTATTGATTTGATTGATTTACAAGGATCAACTGTAACATTTTGTCTGGAAGATGATTTAGATTTGGTTCCACAAATTGTTTCAATTGCTGAGCTTTGCTTGGATCCATATTATCGGACTTTTGAAGGTTTTAGGGTTCTCATAGAGAAAGAGTGGCTCGCTTTTGGTCATCGTTTCAGTCATCGATCAAATCATACTGCCCAAACGATTACTTCCGGTTTCGCTCCAATATTTCTACAATTTTTGGACATTGTCCATCAGATTATGAGACAATTTCCTCTCTCTTTCCAATTCAATGAATATTATCTTCGCTTTGTTGCCTATCATTATGTTTCCGGTCGATTTAGAACTTTCCTTTTAGATAGTGAGGCTGAAAGAGCGAAATATGGTTGGCCTTTGGAAGATGCAACCAGAAAATATTCTGATTTTACCGATGATGATTACGAATATGGCCTGGATGATGACGTTTTATCTGGATCTACGAACGGAACTCTAACATCTCACACCGTTAATGGATTAGATATAAAGAGTACATCTTTCTGGGACTATGCTGAAAGAATCTGGAACAAAAGTCCAATATTTTTCAATTTTTACTACATTCCAACAAGTTATCTTTGCCCCGAATCCAGTTTGTGTGTCCTTCGACCTTATTGTAGTATAAGTAACCTCAAAGTTTGGGACTACTACCTGACGGAGCAATTAAACCATGGACCTAGTTATGATTTTGAAGTAGTTCAATATGAGAAACAGCGAAGAGAGGAGATTGAGGCCACCGAGCAGAATAAAGACAAATCAAAGAGAACCATAATCAACGCTTCGTATGACTGTACAACCCATTTCCAGGCCAATTGTTTCGAGGAAATGTTGGAAAAGGTTAAAAACATGGAAATGGAATTGGGTAAACTAAACGGACACCAACAAAAATGGCAGAGTATCTGGGATCGGATGGAGATACCTGTTATTAATTCATCAAACAAGATGATTAACTCAAATGAATTGATCAATCGACAGGGATCCATAAAAAGTCAAATATTAGGTCGTTATGCACGAACAGTACATCATAAGAAAAATACACTCGACCTGAAGAAACTATTCTCAAAGCGTCTAAAACAAAAGTCTAATCATCCTAAATTAAATGACATTTACCTTCAGTGAAAACAATGATGATTATCATCATTAAATCACATAAGCATCACATCAAAACCCCGAACATCATAATCACCGCAATCGTTTTCCCGTTTCCCGTTCCTCGTTCATTGTTTTTGTTTTGATTGTTTTTTTTTGTTTGCTCACAGTTCAAATGGACCTTATCATCCTCTCTCTCATCATCATCATCTTTCTCTCATTCTCTTATCTTCCTGGCTCTATCATTCTTGACAATCTCATCAATATTATTATCTTAATTCCCAATTCCTCTTCCATCATCAATTTTCACTCAATTGCCATCACTCGAATCACTTTCTCTTCCTCTCTCTCTCTCTCTCTTTCTCCCTTATTCCTTCAACTCTATAAATATGTATGTGTACAAAAATTATTACTATTATTATTATTGATCGAAGAAAAATGATATTAAAAAGAAACAATTAACTTAATTGTTGCCACTAATTATTATAAAAAAAAGAGACTGAATTGAAACTGAACCTGGTAAGAGGAGAGTAACTTTCGACTGTCACCAAATGAGCTAATTTCTTGCTCTCTCACTGATTATTACTAAATGACAGTGATTTATATTGTAGTTTTGTTGAATAAGATTGTTGGAATACCAATGTAATAACAACAATCAACAATAATCAACAACAATCAAAAGGTAAGGCTTCATTTATTAAGGTCACTTTATAAGGTATCTCAATGGAATCTGCAGTTTCTATTATCATCAATTGATTGCAAAGGTTTCTTCATCTTCTTAATCATGATGATGATTATTATCATCTTTGATTTACCTTGTAATTAAACTAGGCCATAATCATTCAAACTTGATTTCAATTGTTTTGACACTAAATAAGATTAAGGCTTTGAATTAAGTGATTAAGGGTGAGGAGATGGACACAATCAAATTGTTTAACTAAATTAACTGTTCATCTCTTTCATATTGATCAGATTATTAATAGTTTTTTTTGTTGTTTAATGTTGATGAATTAACGTTTCCTGTTTAAAATGGTTGAATTTAATTGTTGACAATTAACTTATTACGATGTCAATCAAGTTTAAAGTTGTGGTTAAAAAATAAACTCATTCTGTTGACAGATGATGAGGATGATAAACCAAAAGAGACTTGATTTGACACTTAATCCATTCACTTGATCCTCTTTCATCCTCATCTTCATCTTCATCTGCATGTCAAGTCTCGTGCTTAAGAAACAGATTTAACTGTTAATCCATTTAATCACTTTTCTTGGCTTAACTGTTGTTTTTGTCTCCATCACAATGAACAAATTGCCTCTTCTCTTAATCAATCATTGATTCATGAATAACAATTACAATTGTCTCTTAATTATCCAACTAAAACCTAAGTTGTTTTCACTAAGAACTAAATCTTAACCATATTGATATTAATTTTACTATTGTGATTAACTGATTCTTCTTGGTTTTAATCTTTCACTTCATTGAAAAAAATTTACTTCATTGGCAACAATAAGGATAAGATGTATTCTAACAATGGTTGTAAAAAGTTTACCCTCTTTTTCATTCATTAATTTAATCCACTGATTTATCAATGAAACCACAGAAATTCAAACCACTTTGTTCATGATCAGAATTACTCAGTATCGAATGAACTAATTCATGATGTCACATGATTCGAACCATATGAACATTTGATAACAATTCCATTTCCATATTAGGATTAAGATCATTTATTCGTGGAAATACATATAATAACTTCGGTTATTATTCAGAGAAAACAGAAAACAGAATAACAGAATAACAGAAAACAGAAAAACTGATAAACAAGAATTTTTAATGTTGACACTTGGTTAATCAAAATCCAATTAATTTAATCAAATTGATTACGTGTAGTTATAAGAATCTTAATTATTGTTTAACAACAATTAGAATTTAAATCAACAGTTAAACATATCCAATGTAAATTTATCATAGAGAAAGAAAGAGAAAAAGAAAGAGGAGAGAAAGGGAAAGATTGTGTTGATTGTTTCTCTTTCCTCATAAAATGATAATATCTCTTCATCATTACATCCCCACCCTTAAGATTGAACCGGACAGGGAATCTGACCAAATGATTCTGATGAGAAAACAATAACCAATAATAATATTTACCAATAAGAATAACCAATGATTTAAAATAATAATAATAATAAATAATTGTAAAAGTTTAGGTAAAAATAAGCCCTTCGAGTTGAATTAAGAATCTGAATATTGAGCAGGAAGTAAATGTCGTGAATGAACTTGTTGAACAAATTCAGGCGATTCTGATGTTACAACTTCGTAAATATTAGTTCCAGTTTTACTCAGAATACGAAACGGACCAAAATAGTTCTGATCTAATTTTCGTTTGTTAATACCAGCCAAGTTTTTCAGATACACCTTTTCACCTGGAGAAAATTCATAATTATTATGCTTTTCATTATAAATTTCAGCATTTTTGTTATGATTAGCAATAGAATTTTGAAAAGCTATTGATCGAGCTTCAGTTAATTCAGTAAATTCAATATCTAAACAATTTTCAGGTTTAGTTCCGTTTAACAAATAATAAGGTGTAAATCCAGTAACAGAATGAGGTGAGTGATTATATTCATCAACTGATCGTTGTAAATATTTGATCCAACCATAGTGATAATTATTCGAAATCATTTTGATTCGAATTTTGTCAACAATAGTATTACCCACACGTTCACATAGACCATTACATTGAGGTGAAGCTTTCGGAATAAAAATAATATTAATATTTAAATGATTAAGATAATCAGCAAATTCATTTGAAGTCAGAGCAGTATATTTATCAGCCAATACAGTTTCAGGTTTTCCAAAGATAATAATTTTGTTCATCAATGAGATGAATTCAGATGCAGTTTGATGTTGAGAAGCAATAGCCCAGACGAAACGAGTAAAATGGTCAACAGCAATATGAATATATCGTTTCTTAGATTTGTAATTATTAAGTCCACAAATTGTATCAACAGCGACAATTTGAAATGGTACATCAGCTGGTCCAAATTGACCTAATTCAGCGATCAGCTTAACTCGCCTTGTTTTCCCAAGTTGACAAGGTTTACAATTATTCACAAATTGGATCACATCCTCTGTTAATTTTGACCAGGTAAATCTCCAGCTGATAATAGTTATCATTTTCCTGATTCCAATGTGACCAAATTGATTATGTACAGTTTCCAACAGTTTCAGCTTCAGCGATTCAGGTAATATTAATTTTCCTTTTCGATTTTTATCCATCTTATAATAAAGTCCATCAGAGTTAATCAGCAGTTTATCAGCATCAGCAAGTGTCAATTGTTCAGCTTTCAATTCAGCAACAGCGATAAAGTTAACCAGCTTAATTGGATAATCAGTTTCAACAGCAAGTACAGGATCACGTGACAGATAATCAGCTTCAGCGTTTTCTTTTCCTGGTCGATATTTGATATCAAAATCATATTGTCCCAAGAAAAATGCCCAAGAAAATAATCGAGAGTTCGGTTTATCAATTTTACGAATCGATTTCAGCGCAATATGATCAGTGATAACAGTAAATTTTCTATTATAAAGATAATGATGCCAGAATTTGATTGATTCGACCACGGCCAGACATTCAAGGTGAGTTACAGGGTAATTGATTTGGTAATTTGTTAACTTTTTTGAAAAGTAACCAATCGGGTGTAACTTGTTATTGTCATCAGGCTGCTTAAGAACAGCTCCTAGCCCAATTTTGCTTGCATCAGTTTCTAATATCAGATCAGCGTTTGGATTATAAATTTGAAGAATAGGGTCAGAGGTTAATAATAATTTGATTTGATCGAAAGCTTGTTGACAATCACATGTCCAATCAAATTTTGAATCTTTTCTCAGTAAATTATGAATCGGTTCTAATATTTGAGTAATATTATTAATGAACTTTCGATTGTAATTAACTTTACCAAGAAAACGTCGAACATCTTTTAAACATTTAGGTGGTTTAAGTTCGAGAATCGAATTGATATTATTGTTCAGAGGATAAATATGGTTAGGAGATAAACGATAACCCAGGTAATTTACAGTTGTTTGAAATAGTTGCGATTTATCAAAATTCAATTTGATATTTTCCTTTTTTACAGCAGATAATAATTGTGATAAATGATTAATATGAATATTAGAATCGGGTGAAAAGACGATAATATCATCCATATAATTGTGACAGAAATTAGTTAATGAATATTTTTCAAGTACGTTTCGAATTGTTCGTTGAAATATCGCAGGAGCATTTTTCAGGCCGAAAGGCATAACTAGCCATTCGAAATGACCATTCTGAGTTACAAAAGCGGTCTTGGGAATGTCACTTTCTCTAACTTTGATATGCCAAAAACCTGACCTGATATCAAAAATACTAAAGCATTTACTATTATGTAAACGATCAATAATATCTTCTATCCTTGGCATCGGATATTTATCAGGTAAAATTTTATCATTCAATTTACGATAATCTATACAAAATCTTGTTTTCGCATTGTCTTCTTTTTTGAAAGCTAAGGTAACAGGAGAAGCGTAAGGTGAGTATGATGGGCGGATGAGATTATTGAGTAAAAGAGATTGAACTTCAGAGTTAATTGTTTCATGATTAGTTGATCGATAAGGTTTTGAATTAATGGGAATATTAGTTATTAGTTCGATGATACACTCAGCATTGGGAATACAACCAATATCAAATTTTGATTCAGCGAAACAAGTTTGGTAACTTGTTAAAAGTTTAACAATTTCAGCATTCGTATCATTCAATTTACTAATAATATTAATATGTAAATTATCAGGAAGATCATTCGGTGGGGGAATTAAGCTAATTGTTGTTGGTAGCTCAGGATTGGTTGATTGTTGGGTAATATGATAACCAGAGTCACATTGTAGATTAAACATCCAAATAGAATCTAATCCAAGAAGAATATCAATAGGAAGAGAATCAGAAATATAAACATAAATAGAATTTGTAATTAACCCAATTGTTAATTTGATTTTGCTCAGACTTGAAATTTGACCAACTCCTATTATCGTAGAAAAGTTTAATGATTTTAAATTAATTGATTCAGTTCCTAATTTTTTTATTATTGATTCACTTATAAGAGAAATATTCGAACCAGGATCATATAAGATCGAAACTTCATTCGAGTTGATAATTCCCTTAATAATAATATGAGATGGTTTAGTTTCAAGTCGACCATTCAGTTTAAATGAATGGATTGAGAATCATTTGGATGATTATCATCTACAGAATTAGATGATTGTTGAACATAATTAACTTTTCGTTGAGGTTGATGATGATTGTGATGATGATTATTATTATGATTGTTGTTATGATGATGAGGTTGATGTTGATTTTGTCTCTCTTGTCTGATTGGACAATCTTCTTTCCAATGCATTTGATTTGGCTTACCTGCATTTTCACATATCCAACAAGCTGATTTTGGTGGTCGCTTGACAAATTGTCTATTTTCATTATTATTATTATTTCTATTATTAATAATAGATGGAAATCGATTACCTTGATTTCTGTTAAATTTACCTTGATTATGATGATAACTTGGTAGCTGATTTTCAGCTGATTTTGCAATCGCAAAGAATTGATCATAAGTATTAATTCGATGACCTAGAAAACAATTTCGAAGTTGATCATTCAGACCTTCGATAAGAAGAACAACAGCTTGAGATTCAGACAATAAAGCTAAATTAGCTAATCTTCGTTTCTCTTCAAAATATTCAGTAACATTTTTCTTGTGATGAAACTTCAATCTTACGCATTCCTCAAGTGGTTCAATAGCTTTTATCCCAAACCTATTAATAAGTTTCGACTTAATTGTGAACCAATCACAATTATCTCTTTCATAGAGATAAAAGTTCAGAGCGTCACCATCTAAATACTCATTTAGTAAGTCAGTTCGGTGAGAGTGAAATTGATGGTGAAGATTCAGCTGAATAATAGTTAGATGTTGATGGTTGTTCGTCTCCACTTTCCATGCTGATTATTGAAATTGAGAAAATTTAATTTTATTGATAATTTTAATAATAATAATAATAATCAGAAAAGGAGAAAGAAAAAGAAAAAGAAAAAGATATAAAAGAAGCAAACAGAATCTAATTATCGCAATGAGCGAATTCAGCAACAGCACAAATAGAGAAAAAATAATCAACAGAATTGATCAGAACCAACAAGATAATTAACAAAACACAGAATTGGACTTTATCCTGTCGACTTATAATAACTTCGGTTATTATTCAGAGAAAACAGAAAACAGAATAACAGAATAACAGAAAACAGAAAAACTGATAAACAAGAATTTTAATGTTGACACTTGGTTAATCAAAATCCAATTAATTTAATCAAATTGATTACGTGTAGTTATAAGAATCTTAATTATTGTTTAACAACAATTAGAATTTAAATCAACAGTTAAACATATCCAATGTAAATTTATCATAGAGAAAGAAAGAGAAAAAGAAAGAGGAGAGAAAGGGAAAGATTGTGTTGATTGTTTCTCTTTCCTCATAAAATGATAATATCTCTTCATCATTACATACAATTAGAGCTAAATTGCCACAAATTGAACCACAATTAACAAGAGTGAAAATTGTAAACAGAAAAAAAGTGAAAGTCAATTAATTAACCTAATGATAAATGATAATAATGAGCCAGATGAAAAGTTAAATCAGTAATCAAAACTAATTAGACAAGTAAACATACTCACAATTAATCACAATCAGGCAACAATTTATATAGAATATATAAGTTATCGGGAAATGGAAGAGAAAAAAAAACTAAATGGAAAATTTTGAGAGAAAAACAAAATTCTTACTCCATCCTCATCCTCATCCTCATCTTCGTCCTCATCTTCCCATTATTATTATTGAGATGAAGTTTAATCTTCCTGAGGAAAACAAAATTTACTCTCTTGTAACAGAAAATTTTGTTAATCTTATTTTTAGGAATCTCGGAAATGATTCTCTTCATGATGATGATCATTATCATGAAGATGAGGATGATCATGTTGATAGAGAAATTCAGTTAAGGTAAGGTAAAGTTACGCTTGTTGATCAACGACAAAAGGTTTGTTTGTTTCCATTCAATGGAAACCATTTTGGTTTAATGTTTGTGCTGTTTCAATGGATTTTAATTTAAATTTCGTTCCCTTGTTTGTATATATTATGTAATTAGTTAAATTGATTTAGTTTACATTGAATTCATGATTCAGAATCAGAAGAATCTCTTTGCATCAGTTGATCAACAATCTTGGGAACTTTTTCTTGATAGTTTCGAAATCAACTTGAAACGACCTTCACAAATGACCTCTCAGATGTTGACCTTTCGAAAGGTAAAGGTGAAGTTAACAATTAAAAGTGAAAATCATTTGATATTAACGATTGAGTTGATGATTATTAGATTTTGATGATGAGGAAAAAGTTATACTGGTGACAATTTCCATTAGCATTCAATGTTATAATCATCACTTTATTGATCTTTAATCTAATTGTTGATCACAATCAGTTGTGTCATGTTGATTACAAAGTTAATCAAACTGTTCAATCACAAATCCCTAAATTATAAAAATCTAACAATCAATTTTATTGCCTATTTTATCATAATGGTGATCATTGTTACACTTTAATCATGATCAACTTAACAACCACATCAATTGTAATCTTAATTATCATTACAAAGTTTAATTACTTTTTGCTTCCATTTTTTTTTGTCCTAATCATTATTGAGATTTTGAGAATCTGATAAAATTCAATTGAAAATATTATCTCAATGGGTAATTTAATAGTGATAATTATCTAGGTTTTTAAGTTTAAATTGATAAATTAAAACAAGTAAATCTCATTCATAAGAAATTTGGATTAACTAATTAACTAATATTGAGAAACAACCAATGGTTAAACTAATCAAAAGTTGAGATTGAATTCAGGTGATTTAGTTAATTGTTATAACGGTAATTTCTCAACAATTTGAATCATAATAGTAATTGATGTTGATCATCAATAATTTATTTACATTGATAAAAAATGATTTTGATGGGAGAGAGAGAGAGAAGATGAAGAAAAGAAAGAGAAGATAAGATTAACTTATAGGAAATGGATGAGGATGAAGACGAAGATGATGAGGATGAGGATGAGGATGGAAGTGAGATGCGTGAGCAATGAAGATGAAGATGAGGATGAGGAGAAGATCTGGAGTAGAATGTTGGAAAAAGGAAGAATTTTGGAAAAGAGAGAGAAATGATACGGATGAGAAGTAGGATGATAATGATGATGAGGATGAAGACGAAGATGAAATAAGCTCAAATTCAGATGATAATGTTTTCTACCTCAAAAGATTTACATCAATTATGATGATGATCATCATCTATTAATCAACTAATCATTTTCCTCTCTCACAATTAGTTAACAACAATAATATGATAACAATGTTACTTTTTTTCATTAGAAAAAGAAAACTTTTATCTTGTTCATCATTCATTATCCATTTCCGCCCTCAGGCAATATCTACATACTTGATTAGTGTGACATTTACACAATTAACTAAACTAATTTAATTTTGTCTAATTAGTGTTGTTGTCAAAAGTTGGTGTTGAAAAACAAAATGTTTTCACAATATTTATCATCTCTGTGTCTTCCTCCAGTGTCTTTAATCATCAATCAATTTGTCATCATAACTGTAAACCTAAATTAAGATTAATTGTGTGTAATTGTTTAACAAAATTGTCAACAAAAACAAAAGTTGATTGATAAAATAAACTCACCTTAAAGTGTATTCGTTTTACATTATTATCAATCAAATTGAATCATAATAATAATTCAATCTGATTGTTCATCTTGTTGATCATCATTTTATCATTTTAACCTTTTACCTGCAATAATTTGATCCCTTGGAATCTTGTTATCGTCATGAATCAGCTCGTTTATGAGTCCTGAAAATCCAGGAACAAGACAAAAGATGAAAATATTAATCGGAAGATAATGAAAGTTAATTGAATTGTAATCAATCCAAAGTAATTTACCTTTTCTCACCTGTAAAGGATAATCCCATCAAGGATTAGGAACACTTTCCCAACATCATCATCATCATCTCTATATTATTACTCCCAACTACTTATCATCATCTTCCCTGATCATCATCATCATCATACTATTGAACAAGATAGAAGATGAAATGATGAGGAAGATTTTTTTCTCCAGGTAAATTAATACTCTCTCTCTCTCTCTCTCTGTTTATAATACTTATCATCATCTTCATCATCTCTTTGTAACTTTTACTACTGTTAAACAATCAAAACAACAATTTAAACTTTGTTTCAATTGATTTGAAAGGTATTACAATATAATCTTGATATTGTTTTCATAAAGCAATTCGATATCATCTATTTTTGGTTTGATTCAGATGATGTGAAATAATAATGATAAACATCAAGATGATGATTAAAGATGATAAAATTTTCGATGAGAAAGATGATCAAGATGAAGATGAGGATGAAATGATGAGACGAGTGAGAAAAAATTTCACAATATTATTGACATTCGATTTTACTTCTTTTTCCTTGTTCTGATTATCGTAAACTCAATTTCGTTTTCATCATCATCATCTTTTATCATCATTGCAAGGACATTATCTAATCTTTGATGATATTTCCTATGGCTTCATCTTCATCTTCATCTTCATCATCATCAACCTGCTCCTTTACTTCAACCCTTACAATTTAGATCATCATTTTTACTGTTACTTTGAATCTTTTGTAAATCTTTATCTTCCTCAATTATCATCATACTTATCATCCAAAGTTTCATTGTTTCTCTGTCTATTTCTCTTTCTTTTCTTCCCCTAATCATGATGATCTAAGTTAACTTGCAATTTAATTTAATTCAATCAACAATCAACATCCGAATATCAACAGTCAGTGGATCTTAATCATTTCGTTGATCAGATTGATTTTCTGATTGGTTTTCACAGTTGATTATGTTCATCTTAACCACAATTAGTAAATTAAAGGCCCATTAAACTTACCGACTAGTCTATTATTAGTTAATTTTAATTGCTCCTTAACTTACAACAATCTTAATCTTAATCTTAATCATCATCATCAATCAATCAACATCATCTTATTGTGAATAAATTATAACGTTAATTGAGTGTTTAATTCAAATGTGGATAATTTTTGTTTAGATTAATTGATCAATGATTAAACTGGAAAACATTTGATTGTGATTAATTGTGATTGTAAATTGTTAATATTGTAACTGATGAACTACCCAATCAACTCAACCATGAAGCAATTAATTGTGATTCTAGTGATTTTATTAGCTTCTTATGTTCATCTATTTCAAATTTACTGTATCTCAATGGTTTCCAATTCGGATCCACCCTGTTTCTTTAATGAACTTTGCTCCTGTTCAAAGCCAATCAATGACCTGGGTCATGTTCAATGTGTCAATGTGCCACTTTCCGTTATACCGGAAGCCATTAATCAATCATATGTTTACACTTTATCCTTCCGTTCAAATGGATTACGTTTTATTGAGCCAAGATCTTTTTATGGAACTGGATTAAAGGGAATTGAAATCTCTCATAATCTGATAACGCGACTTGATGTGGACACTTTTGTCGGCCTTGAGACTTCAATCCGTGAACTTAACCTAAGGTCAAATAGGTTAACCTCCGTTCCTGGTTCAGCTTTAACTCGATTGGTACGTTTACAGATTTTAAATCTCTCAGGTAATCAAATCCATGAGATTAACTTGGACTCAGATTTTCCGGTTAATCTTAACGGCTCTTTGAAAGTCCTTCTTTTAGCTTCCAATGGTCTCACCTCAATAGGTCAATATGCATTCCGACATGTTCGTTCCCTTGAAACTTTAGACCTTTCTGGGAATAATATTCACTTTATTAATCAGGCCGCTTTCGCGATTCAACCAGCCTCTTATCCTCATCCATCCAATTTGGCCATAAGTCAATCTTCCCGTTCCAGGTCAAGATCACAGCAGCAACGAGAACCACTGGTAGCGTTAAAGTATCTCAATTTAGCCCATAATCGATTGAATAAGATTCCATTTGACCTTTTAACCAATCTAACCTTTCTGACCACATTGAATCTCGCATCTAATTTGATTACGATGACATTTGATATGGCTACACCTAGAAGGATAATATCACTTGACCTTCTTGACCTTTCCGATAATCACATTGAATCACTACCCGAATCAGCTTTTCGTAATTTTGATAAGATCAACATCACTCGATTATCTCGTAATCCCCTTCATCGTATTGAAAAAAGTGCATTCACCCAATCAACTTTGATCCACCTTTACCTTGACCATTGTGAACTGGTCAACATTTCCCGTGAAGCCTGGTCAGGGTTAGAAACTGACCTGAAGACTCTCGATCTAACAGGTAATTCACTTCGAGGTGATTCTCGAACAGGTTCATTGTTTGTCAACGATTCGTTTAATCGACTCGAAGCATTGAAAATATTCAACCTCAACGATAACGCTGAATCATATCGATTGTCACCTCTGAGCTTAATCCAGTCCCAAGAATCGTTGCAAACATTTGGCCTTGGAGGTTTTCCTTCCCTTCAGCGCTTACCTTTCAGTCCGATTAAATATCAGATGCAATTTTTGAACATTCGATCACTGACCCTTGGAAGAACCCATATTGACCGACGTTTAATTGGTCAAGATTTACTTGGTTATGGTGGATACAATCTCGAAGAATTGGACTTTTCCTCTTCCGGAATCGAGGACATCTCTTGGGACGCGTTTATCACTTCGCCTTCATTGAAGCTTTTGAACCTTTCCTCCAACTACATCCGACGATTGGACAGTCAAACCTTTCGACCACTTGGTCGAACCTTGCAAATTCTTGACCTAACCTCAGGTCTTTCAACTTCAACTCTTTCTTGTGATATTTTCATCCACACTCTCGAGTCACTGCGATCTCTTTACCTTGGTGACAATGGCCTCTCTTCTCTCTCATCCCCACACTGTTTCTCTGGACTTCGGTCACTCAATTTACTCTCCCTTGAGTACAACAACCTTGGGCGACTTTCATCTTCCCTTTTCCACCCTTTAACCTCTCTGGTTCACCTTCTACTCTCCTACAATCGTATCACCACAATCGAACCTGAAACATTTAAAATGATGGACAAACTTGTCTACCTTGACCTTTCCTACAATTCAATCACCACCATAAGATCAGCATCTTTCACTGAATTAACCTTAATCACCGAAATCAATCTCGAAGGAAATAATATTGAAAACATCGAAAAAGATTCATTTGTTATCCTTCCTCGACTCTCTCGTCTTAATCTCTCTTTTAATCGTCTCAAGAGATTATCATTTGATTGTTTCGATCAAATTGGCGCAATGACCACCTTAACCCTCGACCTACAGGGTAACTCAATTGACTTGTCCTCTCTAATTTCATCACACTCACCTTCACCTTCACCAAAATCATCAACAGTTTCAGGTGAATCGAAAATGTTACCAAATGATTTTCACCATTCACCTTACGATTATCAACCTCAACTTAATCCAAATCAGGTTTACAATCAACACCGAGTTACCGCTAATTCAGTTGAGATTGTTAATCTAATCCGTAATAATATAACTTCCCTTAACTCATCAACCTTTGACTCTATTCGTAACACTTTAACTCACCTTTTACTTGACGGAAATGGATTAACTCGATTAGGTTGGGAAACTGTTTCCGGTTATCGAAGATTACAAAAACTCTCCATCCGATCAAATCTTTTATCAACAATTGCTTCTGATGCTTTTAAAGGTGAAACCAATTTACAAATTGTCGATCTCTCCTGGAATAGATTAATTGAACTTCCATCTGAACTTTTCCATGACAATGTAAACCTTAGGATCTTACGATTAGCCGGTAATGAATTAACCCTTTTACCTGAGACTTTACTTAATCCAACAGGTCATCTTGAAGATTTAGACCTTTCCTACAATAGGTTAACCCTTTTTCCAGCTAAATCATTGAAATCGGTTTCATCTTCACTTCGAAATTTAATCTTGACCGGTAATCAACTTTGGTCACTTCGAAGGGAAGATTTTGAAGGTATTCTACCTCGACTATTGACTCTTGACCTGTCCCATAATCACATCAAACAGATTCAATCGTCATGTTTGACCCCATTGTCTTCATTAATCTCACTGAATCTTGCCGATAATCCATTGAAAGTAATTCGAGATAATCTATTGAAAGGCCTTTCATCAACCCTGGAAGAAGTTAATCTGGCCTCAACTCGACTCACCGAACTACCTGATTTAAGTTACATGGATTCACTCATTTATCTTAATCTTTCTCATAATAAACTGACCGGTCTCACCTTTACTAATTACTCTTCGTTAATTAAGCTTGACCTTTCCTCTAATCAGTTCTCATCAATTCCAAATAATGTTTGGCATTTTCTTCCTTCTCTTCAATCTCTTTCTCTCTCATCTAATCCAATCTCATTCCTACACAATGATTCATTCATTGGATTAAAATCATTAGAGACACTGGACATTGCTAATCTTTCACTTAACTACATTCAATATGGCGTTTTAAGGCCACTTCCGTCTCTCTCATCGATCAGATTATCCAACTATCCGTCCATTAAATCATTTACATTGGGACGTTTAATTGGACCAATTGATTCACTTCAACAATTAACTATTCTAACCGTTAATTCATCACATTTATCATCTAGTCTTATACATTTACCTGGATCATCATCAAATGTCCATAATTTACCTGTTGATTTATCATCATTAACTTCATCAATATCTTCATCTTCATCATCAGCCTCATCTTTAGCCTCATTAGCATCCTCATCTCAATCATTACTATCATCTTACCATTTCGGAACCGGAACCAGGTTACCCAAAAAATTGACCAAAGTATCAATTGAAGGGTCATCATTAATTGCTCTCGATGATTCACTTTTATCAACTCTCTCATCAACACAATTAACTTTAACCATCTCGAATACAAATCTATCTACTATACCATTGACCATGTTCAACTCGCTCGGACGGACTCGAACAATTAACCTTGATGTACGTAAAAATGGCCTCCAACGGATTGGTGACCTACTCTTTGCACCAACAGCTTTTTCAAAGGTAAGTTACAATTAACTTAATTAGTAAATTAATTCAACCAAATAATAAGTCTCATTACAAAGTTGAAATTGTCAATCAATGAATTGGTAGTGTAATTGATCAACTAACAATGAAACAAGAATCGTAATCAATTAACAACAAACAGAATGAAAAAGTAACTGTAAAAATGATTGAAGATGATCATCCTTTCATCATCATCATCATAATAACAAGAGGATGATGATGGGAGGATGAAGATGATCAACTAACAGTTACATTGATTGTCAATCCAAGTAATAAAGGTAAACCTATTGTGGTTTTCAAGTTACCTTTTTTTTCAGAGGAAATATAAGTTTCATTGTTGATCATTTTTCAAGCAAATAACAACAACAACTTGTTAACATTTACAATCAACACTGAACTTACTCATTGAAATAAAATATAATGATAAAGATGAAACTGAGTCAACAAAAAAAAAATCCTCAATTGTTATAGGATGAACAGAGGAGTGGGATGAGGTAGATAGTGATAATAATGATGAAGATGAAGAAACTAACAATGAACTTTGGTGTATTATGATGATGATGATGATGATGATAAGCAAGAAGAAGATGCTACTTTAGCTTCATCTTTTTTTACCTTCGATGCTGAAGGAATAAGTTGAAAAAAAGATTCTTTGAAAATCCTTTTTCCTCCTCCACACCATCTCTTTCCCACTCTACCCTCTTTCCACCACCCACCAGACTTTTCCTCATCTTCTTCATCTTCCTCCTCCTTTTGTATTCTAATAGTAAATTCAGTCCATGGATTACCGAAGAGGATAAAGACTTAATAAAAAAGGATTTCAAGTTATTCGTTATTTTTTTCACCAACTGTATTTTATTTGAGCTTTTCAATTTATCATTTACAATCAATTCTCAGTTATTATTATTATTATATTGGAATTGATTTGGTTGCAAATTGTTTAGGCTTCAGTATACAGCCATCGACTTTGAGTTTGCAACCACTTTTAATTTACTCGCGCAATTAATGATAATCAGTCAAAGATAAATCTAATCAGATGACCATTTGAAAAGATAACACCAATTAAATGAGAAGACATTGATTATTATCATATCTTTGGGTTAACTTAATCTCTCATTGATTATCATTATCGTCGCGAGTAAATTAAAAGTGGTTGCAAACTCAAAGTCGATGGCTGTATATTCAATATTTTGACCTGAATGACCTTGATATAAAAATCGCTCAGCTTAGTAAAAAGTTCCAACAGTTAAATTACCAAGAAAATGGCAACAAACTCGCTTCAAGAATTACTATTACAATCGTGATTACAATTAAATTATTCAATATTCTGACCAGCTTTCTTTTTGTATATTATCAAACAATCAAATCTAATTGCGATTAAACAATTACCCTGAAGATTGTAAATGATATTATTAATAGTTGAATGATTAAAATCAAGATATCACATTTGATTGATGATATTTTCAAGATATGATCATTAATAAATCATCGGCAATTATAACAGTTACTTTAACTATTAGGATAAAATGATTAAATGTTGACATTAATAAATTTATATTTCTCCAATGATAATCAAATCACAATCAAACTATTAACGGTAACCCAATCAAATCAAAGTAACAGTTTATTTGATTTCTGATCACAATCAATTTGGGAAATTGAATTATTACCTCTCGATTGGATATTAAAATTTAACCTGAGATCAAATCGATTGGTATAATACAAGAACAACAATTTACAGAACTGAATGAACAATAAATTAAGACACAACAATCAAGAACTTTTTCACAATCAATTGTGATTAGTTAATGTGGTTGTAAATTACCATCAACTAAATTTACAAGTAAATAGACTAACAAACAAACAAGAATTTTATTTTTTTCCCTATTCCATTCATTTGTTATCCCTATACAAAGATTTTCATCATGAACATGAACTTTTATCGTGAGAGAGAGAGAGAGACTCAGAATTTCATCTCATCCCTGATTCAAATCTCTCAATGAATACAAATAACCTGAGCTTTTAACATGTATAAATATATATGAGGAAATGGAGATATTTCCGATGAATTTTTCGTTTCGAAAAAGAAAAAATTCTATTCATCTTTTCCTGCATCATTTTCCTCTCCCCCTTCGTGAATGTCAGCATCCTCATCTTCATGTTGTTGATCAAATGTAAGCTAATTCAAGTGTCAATATGAACAACAATTTCCTGATTGTCAATTCAATCCAACGATTGACTGAATTGTAATACAAACAAATTATAATCATTGGCTTGTTAATCAGTTATTACCAGAATATAAAATAATCAACTAATTGTATCCCAATTGTATTCATTTTTTTTTCAATTTTCCGGATACAAGATTGTTGAACTTAACTGTTCATTGAAATATTAATATTAATAGAAACACAAAAATTTGAAAAAGCAAATTAAGTTGGATATTCATTTGTTTACAACTTACATCATTTCCGTTTCCTTTTCTTGTAAAAGGCTATTCAGTTATTTTTACAGATTTTTTTTTCGATGCTCTCAGTAACTATGTGTGTTAGTGAATTGAACAATACAAGTTTAGGTGATACTCAATTGCTATATGGAAAGGTCAAGGTCATTTGAAGGTAGTTTCATCAAAAAATGCAAATTTTTTGAATCAAAGTGAAGATAACAATTTAAATGGAAACAATCAATCATCAAATCGCCAAGTAATTGTTAACCATCTAATCAACAGTTAACTAATCTAGAATAACAGTTTCATCTTCATCTAATACTCAATTCTTGCCACTTCATCAATTTATCATCTTCATCATCTCAACATTATCCTCCTACTTTCACTCACTTCATCCTGACAAAAGCATCTTCATCTTCATTTGGTAACATCAATTGTTAACCAAACATATCAAACGATTGAAATAAAAGCTGATTTAGTTACAATTTAACCTGATTGATTTGGACAATTGAACAATCATCTTCATTTAACCTTTTACTTTTCCGTTGATTTTTTCACTTGGATGATTTATCCCATTCCCATCCCTGAATCCCTTACATCATCATCATCATCATCATCATCATCATCATCTTCATCTTCATCTCCATCTCCTCCTCCTTTCATTGACTTTTAACTTTGATTGCTGATTAAACAATAAATCATCAATTGTAATGAATTTCATTCATCACGGTTACACTATCACATCTAATTATCTCAAACGATTTACTAATTTAAATCCTTTCCAAAGACAATTAACTGTTTCGATTTTATTTAAATTATGATTTTGATCAAACTCAATCAATCCAATCCAAATATTGACCTGATTTCCTCGATAAATTGAATATATTGAACATAAGAGCAAGTTGATAGGTAGAGAAAAAAAATCGAAAATTTCTCGAACTTTTTCTCATCTTCCACCAAATCGACTGAATAAATCAACTCGAAACTTTTTACCAAACTGATCACAATACAAATACACTCAAAATCTATTATTATGTATACGATTCAACATTTTCCCAATTCCAACTGAAAGTATAAGTGATTTTTCAAGTTTATCCTCAACCCAAACACTTACATTCACCATGAATTTACAATACCCTTCAAGTAAAATTAATTGTGTCTTGATGGATAGAAACCAATTAATATAAATTTAGCAGTTACAATCAATTGATTAGGAAACATTTTCAGAAGATTAAGTAAAGTTATTGAGCAATTGATTGAAACATCATGGAAACATTGACAATCAGTTAATCAATCAAAACTTATTGAGACTCACAAATCATTAGGTTGACACTGAATTCAATATTCAATCAAATTGTAACCCAATCAACACTCGTTAAGATTTAAACTCAATCATTTTATAACAACAATCAATGATAACAATTAAACATGAAAATCAAAGTTGATCAAATGAAGAAAAACAAATTGGTCAAGGAAACTGTTACTCTCAGATGACCTGTCAATAACAATTGCCCACCATTTGAATGGGAACTTATCAAGTGAGGGTTAATAATAATATTGGGAGAGAGAGAGAAAGAGATAATGATGATGATGATGATGATAATGAAGAAGAGTGAAGATTAAGGAAAGATCAGGAGATCGATTACATTGGAAGAGAAAGGAAGGAATTAAGAAAATCTCTCATTCTCTCATTTGATAATATTCCTATGAGAGAGTGGAATGAAATCCAATAAGGAAGATGGAAAGAAATAGATGACAAGGTAAAGATAATCATCTTCATCTTCATCATCATCATGATATGATTAGTTTAAATTGTTATCGAAACTGATGAAACAGCTCGAACATGAAACTCGACTTGATAGAGATTCTCAAGAGGCCTTTTTATTCAAATGACCAGATTTTGTTAACAGTGTTTAACAATAGACTTGATATATTATATACACACTGAACATCATCTTCATCACCATCATCATCATGATTATCATCAAATGATCACAATCAGAATGCTCAGAATGCTTCAGAAATTGTAGTGATAATATTTTCTGTTGATGGTTAAATGGTTTTCAATTTGAATAATATATAACGGTAAATATGCCAAGAATGTGTATTCACAGATACAAAGAGAAAGGAAAAGAAAGAGACATTATCTCTTTCTCTCTTCTCCTTTCTCTTTATCATCATCCTTTCCTTCATCATCATCATCATCATCGTCATCTATGCTTGTAATAATCAAACACCATTTAAACATCCATCATGGTGAAAATCTCATGTTGAAGATGAGTTTTTTCCTTCTCTTCAATTTTATCATATGTATTTTTATATATCATCATCTTTTTTGTCCCAATGATTATCAGCTCTATTTTGGTCTTCCCTCATCCTCATCATTTACATCAATCTCAAATATCATGAGTATGACCCACCCTGAGACTCACTCACCAAGAGTGTGTGTGTGTATCTTATTTAAATTGCATGTAAATTGATTTTCCACCCTTGTAACATAATATCACCCTGACATCAACTCCTCACACTGAAACAACAGCAAACGATAATAAGTTGTTTTTGTCAACTTTGCAAAAAGAAAACCACAAATTTGAAACAATTTAATCAATTATCACCATAATTACCAAACTCTAGACACTAATTAATATTCAACAATAAAATTAATTGTTTCAAGACAATAAAAACTATCCGGCCAATTTGAGGCAATGTTACATTTCAAATGGATAAACAAGTGAACATATTAATATAATAAAATAATTACTGTTATCAAAATGAATATCAGATAACATGAATTCAACATTACATTTAATTTAATTACCGTCAAGTTGATTTAATATTATACAAATGTACTAATCATGTTTTAAATCAACAACAACAACAACAACAAAAAACATCAACAATTTGCTTGTAGATCAATCAGCAAATACAGCCATCGACTTTGAGTTTGCAACCACTTTTAATTTACTCGCGACGATAATGATAATCAATGAGAGATTAAGTTAACCCAAAGATATGATAATAATCAATGTCTTCTCATTTAATTGGTGTTATCTTTTCAAATGGTCATCTGATTAGATTTATCTTTGACTGATTATCATTAATTGCGCGAGTAAATTAAAAGTGGTTGCAAACTCAAAGTCGATGGCTGTATATTATCAATTAGAGTACAGTAAGTTAAGAATCAATAGTTCATTGATTATCATGAAAATGATTCAATTTATGATGAGAGTTTACAGATGGTTTCAATTTCTTGAATGAATTTTTGTCTCAGTTAATTGCAATGTTGATATGATTTAAATTGTTTAATCAATATTTTTGTAAGTCTATTAACTTAAACACCTTCAAACTGAATCAAATGTATTCACTTATTGTTGATAGCAATTAATATACGAAAACTTTTCCTTTTGTTATTATGCACTCATAATTATTTCTCATTGATTGTTGTTACATTTGATTGTTTGTCATTTGTTGGTTGATTGTTAGTTTACTTTTGTTTGATTCTCATTGTTTGTATATTATGTTACTATGAATGAATTTCAATTGTTCATGAATAAAAGCAAAAGAGAAAAAAGCTAATCACAATCAAATAGATTGTTGGACAACATCCAACAATCAGTGAATCAATTGTTATCTATGAATATTAATCTAAAGTGAACAAAAATTGGGATAAGACAATCATGTTAACTGAATCGACTCCCATTTGAAATTTACATCGTATCGTTAGTTTAATATTTGATTGAAACTCAAATTGATTATTTTTTTCGTTTAATTGTTAACAGATGAGATCATTGGATTTGAAGGGTTTCTATGGGTCAGCTAATCCATGGATCTGCGATTGTAAACTGGCCTGGTTAAGGGATTGGTCTAAATCACTGATGAGAGAATCGTTTGAATTAATGGTCGAATCACATTCCCTGATACCTGATCATAATCATAATGATTCATTAGTGGCTATTGAAGATCGTTACCATCAAGTAATGTCCATGTTGGCTGACCTTAGGTCAACCCAATGCTCCAATTTGGGTAAATCAATGTTGAAAGCTTTCACTGAGGAGCTACGAGGCTGCCGACGAGGACGAAGCTCATCAATCAGCCTAAGATCATCTTCTGCTCAAATTTATCTAATCATTGTAATTTGTCTTCTATCCTCTATATTGTCACTTCCATCAAAATGGAAAACTTAACTATCATAATTAGGTGATATAATTAAGAAAAATAATTAAGAAAACGAAGGAAGAAAAAATTTAATCAACTAGAGCAAAGGAAACGGGAAACAAATCTCAATACGATTAATTAACACTCGAATCTCAAGTCGGAAGAAAACTCAATCACAAGAGAAATAGAGGTTAATTGTTAAACATGGAAAAACAATCTAACAATTAACTAACACACTCACATTCACATTAAAGTTTTAATATAAATCATCATTAATGAATTGCTTAATTGCTCCAATAGAAATCACTTTAATCAAAATTAACAATGACACCTTTCAACAGCAATGGCTTTTTCTTTATGTCCAAATCAAGGTAAATTATTATTATGGTTATTTAATTGTCAATGATTTAATCCAACATCAAAGGCCATTGTATCATTGTCATTAAATTGTCACACTGCCTCTCAATATATAAATTATATGTTATATCATTGGTAACAATTAACTTACCTGAAAACGTTGATAACTCTGGTTTCCTTTTAACATAATCCAACCTTAATTGTTTCATAGTCTTAAATCAACTTGGATTGATTTAGATCCACTTTAATTGTGATTCCTAGTTTTTTCATTTTCTTTCTTTTTACCACCCTGATTAACTTCTTGATCTCCGTCCATAAAAAGTTTAATCACAATCGATTAATCTGGAAGCTGAATAAACCCAATTGGAATCTAAATTGTAAAAAAAATCGAAATCGAAACAATAAAATACAAATAAATTGTTGACCAACGTGTATCTTTATTTCAGTTATGACATTTAATCTCAACTTTGAGGGATAATCTCATCCAGGGATGCGGAACATTTCTCAATGAAGATCATAGATTAGTAAAGCTCAAAAAGGAAGATGCTTATTCCCATTTGTGGTCAGTTTTAATGGCTTAAGACTTTAATCTTATGGTCAATATGCTTATATCCAAAACTAGGAATTGGTTAATAAAAGAGAGGAAAAGGAAACGTTCAGATCTTGCTTTTAATTGTTTCAGAAAAAAGTAAAGTTGGTCAGTACTTGAGAATAAGAATTGGTCAGTTCATTATGACCATTCAATCAAGTCGCTGTTTTACTGTGACAATTTTCAGCCTTATGATTTCATCGATTCCCATAAAAAATGGACTAATGAATAAAACATTCTCATGAACAGTTAATTGAAAGTAAAATATTGAAATCGTTTGAGGCCATTTTTATGGTTGATTAACTTTCCTTAACTAGATCCATTGATTCTCAATCACAATTAAGTCAGTTGGTAAAACTGTAAGGTAAAAATAACCATGAACTTAATCGTGATGACTTTAAATTGTTGACAATTTGCCAAGAAAATGTTTTCGACTCATCAACCATTTTCAACCAAAGACAAATATAAACCATTTGAACTAAATTGTTGTTGTTGCTCAGGGTGATATTCAAGTATTTCTATTAACTGACTGATAAATTAAAGAATTGTGATAATCTGTTAACTGACCAAATAATAGTAGAGCAACTTAATCAACAGTTGATCAACTAACTTCAGTTAAATTTTTTGTTCCATTTAAATTCAAAGTTATGGCTTACAAAGCATTTCCAACAGGACCAGGATTAAATTCGGGTAAAGTTAATGTTTACAATGACATTCTAGTCGAGGTCAAGGATTATGTCTCTGGAAAATTGACCACTGAGATCGATGGACCATCTAGAGTGACAATTTCATACATAGATAATCATGATGGAACTCTGAAAATCTCATATAAACCAACGATCCCTGGTGATTATACAATTGTCCTCAAATTGGATACGTTTCATTTACCTGGAAGTCCATTCAGAGTAAAGGTAAAAGGTTTGGGTCCAATTGGGTTACTATCATCAACCGGTGGTTCTGGTAAATCGGGTTACATTAGGTCATCCAGCTCACTGAGACCGGCTACATTTAATACATCAGCTGATTACATGTGGATTAACAAACCAACCACTGGAGTTAAATTAACCATTAACGGAGCCAATCCCAATTTACCTGATTATCTTGGTAAGACTCCCATTGAAACTGCTCGTTTTACAATCTAATGATATTAACAATCAATCAATCATCATCCATATTATCAACTAATACCATTGTGATTATCTGGAGCATTTAGTTAAGTATTCATCATCTTTGACCTTTTCTTTTCTTCCTGATTAATTCATGAAACTTTATCAGGCTTCAGGTAATCATCTTCATCTCCATCAACATCAACATTATCATGAAACATCATAAATATCATCATATTGGTATTAAAATGATTGAAAATATTTACCAACATTGATTATCTTGTTGATCTTCTTGATTTAATTTCTTGTTTTGTTTTCTCATTTAAATTAATACCAATAAAAAGAAATGTTGAAAAGGATTTACAATTTAAACCGGATTAAGATTAAGACAAAGGTTAAATCTTGAGTTTCCAATTTCAATATTATTATTATCAAAGGTTTCGTGGTTATTATTAAGATTAATAAGTTTCTAGATTGATTTTTACCGAGATACAACAATCAAGTGACTTTTTAAAAATCCTTTTCCAATTTCATTAATTGATTGATTGTAATTTACAATTTACCATAAGTTAATCAACTAATTATTACAATCAATTGTCAATGATTAATTTAAGTGTTTTAAAATCAAGGCTGTTAAATGTACCGTATGGTTTGTAAACAAATATTATTAGAAACAAAGTTTACAATAACAATTAATTTACTATCAAGATCACAATGATTTAGCATGAGGATGATTATTTATCATCTAATTATTGATTCTCACACTAATCAATCAATCAATCAACAATTGAATATAATTGTCTTTACTTTTTCAATCAATTTTGTCCAAATGAAAATTGTTTTTGTTTTTCAAATTGTATTGATAATAATTTCATTTACTCTCATTGAGTATTTAATGTTAATTTATTGTTAATTGTATTATTAATGATGATAATGATGATTCAGCTCCATGTTCATTAAATCAGTGTAATCAAAATGATTGAATTAATTGTTTCAATACTCGATGAGCCACCATGAGAGTGACAACTCACCTGAAAACTTGTTTCTCTCTGTTAATTGTTGTCATTTGTGTTGCCGATCAATCAAATGGCCTTTACCCGACTTATAATCTTGATCTTGAACCCAACGGGTCAATCGAAGTGTCTTCAAGTGAATTAACTCAATTACCAAGTAATAATGTTGGTTATAAGTCAATGTACATTGAGGTAAGAATTACAAAGTTAATTGTTGATTCGTAATTGATTAATTGTCGATTCAATTTAATCTCTTTCAGTCCGAGAAATCAAATGCTAATGGTTACATTGATTTACTTATGGAAAACATTCAATCAAACTTGACCACTTGCCCCTTCGGGATTTTCATCATTGATCAAAACGATACAATTGTCGAGTAAGTTAATCATCATCACAATTTGAAGATCAATTGCTAATTTATATGATTTAAATATTAATTTTCTAAATTGTTAGATATGACGAGCAACAAGAACGAGTTTGGATTTTTGTTGATTCTTTTGATTTTAACTTGACTATTTGTTCAAACGCAATTAAGAACAATTCAAATTTGATTGTTAAACGATTTGAGACCAGTTGTTATAAGCGATTCACTAGACAGGATTTTGATTCGTTTTCCGTTTGGATTCCGGCCTGGAATGGAACTGAACCATTTCGATGTGTTTGGTTTATTGAGAATCCAGACAAGGCCACTGTAGATGTGACCTTTTCTTTTCGATATCGGAAAAAAGATCAACCGATCGGCCATCAGTTGGATTTTCTTGTTTCCATTGAAACAAATGATGGTGAAATTATTCCAACCATAGTTAATCAAACTTCAATGAGACAAATTACTTCTGATAGTCAGTTAATTGCGATGGAGTATATTGCCTTACAACCTGTTGGTAAACAACTTAAATTACAATATAAAATGTTACCAAAAGATTCATCAACAGCCTTAACAATTAACAATCAACCATTAAGTTATCCAGTCAACACTCAATGTTGTAAGTAATTTGATTTGATTTGAGCTGATTAAAAGTGTCTAATTGTTTCAATTCTTAACGTTTATTTTATCAAACAGTTTGTGGTAGTGAAAATATGGAACAACGGATTGTCGGTGGTCAAGAGGTCAATCCAAAGCATCGCTATCCATGGATGGTGGCCTTTCTCAAGTCCAACGGTGAACCATTTTGTGGAGGGACAATAATCAATAATCAATATGTTTTAACGGCAGCTCATTGTTTTGATAATACATCAAATACGGCCTACAATAGTCCAAGAGCCGTCAAAATGGCCATAGGAGCTCACGATCTATCAGTGGATCGAACCTATTATCGAATTCGTTCCGTTCGAATCCATGAAAGTTACAAGCGAACCGGATCAGCTCTTTATAATGACATTGCTTTGGTTCGTATCGAAGGTAATTTAACCTTTGATCAGTTCACTGTGAGTCCGATTTGTTTACCATCACCGGAAATGGTGCTTTTTAATAATCTAACTGTCGCCGGGTGGGGATTCACCAACGAAGATGGTGTTGCAAGTAAAGTGCTTCGAGATGTAACCTTGCCTTATGTAACTAATCGCGAGTGTCAAGAGTTTCATGGTGAAGTGATCACTTCGAGTATGATGTGTGCCGGAGGCAATCAAGATGAAGATTCGTGTCAAGGTGACTCAGGATCCCCGCTGATGGCACGAAAAGATGGTTCTATCTATGCTGTCGGCTTGGTATCTTTTGGCCTTGGATGTGGTCGACCCTATTACTATGGTGTTTACACTCGCATCTCAAAATATCTCAAATGGATCTCGGATAACACGGTGGGCGCTAAATCGTGTCCAGACAAACCGATTGTACCAGTGACAACTTTATCACCAATCGGTCAGCAATCAACGGGACTACCTGTTCATTCAACAAGTCCTGGTACAACAATTAAAAATGGAATAAATTCTAAACCAATTTATCCAAATTTAGATGATTGTGGTATAATGAATATCGCTTCATCGAGAGTGATTGGTGGTAAAGAAACAAATTCCAATGAATATCCATGGATGGTAAGTAATTGATTAGAATCAGTTAATCATTCAAGTTCACTGTCTCACAATTTCACTCTTTCTCTTTCCCTAACAATTAAATCAATCACCTTCACAATCAAGGCTGCTTTAGGCTACAGGAAGGATTTTATCGGTGGTGGAGTTGTAATTGCTCCGTATTACATTTTGACCTCTGCAAATAAGATCAAGAAATTGTAAGTTCAATCAACTAGTTGTTGTAATTGTTAACAATTGGTTAACTTTTCTTTGAAAATCGCCTCATTACCTCTAACACCATAAAGGTTGAAATATGCAAGACTTGATTGAGCGCATCCTTCAAATCATGATCCGGTTCACGACGGAAAACGTTTTTAAATACGACAGTCCGTTCTCTACCGACTTTTTTACCGATTTTATTCTGAGAAAAAAAAGACGAGAAAAAATAATAAGATTGAGAAAAGTTCAAGACAAAAAAAACCAAGAGAAAATACAACCTTGTACAAAGGATTGAACTTCTTGCGTTTGATTGTTTTCATTGAGATTTTTCTTAGAGATATGGAAGAGATTGACATTTTGTCGATTTTTTTGGTTAAAAGGCTGATATTTTGAGGAGACGCATCGGTTAGGTTGGATTCAGATTTAATCTTAATGGGCAGAGAAAAAGATTGTTACTACTTAGCTCTAGAAGATTTAACTATGAGTTGCCGAGACTCGAAACTTGACTGGTATGAGTTTGAGCGATACTAAATTGAACATGAATGACCTCTAAATGACCTTCGGGGACCTTGAGGGTTAATAAAAGCCTTAATAATCCTTGATAAGTATTTATCATTGAATAACCTTGACCTTGCAATATGACAATCAAGCATCGCCTAAAGTTTTATGCATATTGTAACTCGAGTCTGGAGTCTAAATACCCAAAGCGAAAAAATTATTCAAGAAAAACTTATTGGAAACTTAGTTAGGTAAAATTCAGTTTATTGGGCAAAGAAAATTGGTTGGTCTATAATTTAGTTACAGTTTTTTCTCCCATATTTTGATCTTTTTGACTGCTGCCATCTAAAGATTAAAAAATTAGAATTTAAGATTAAGTGTGAAATCTAAGGTTAAACTTCACACTAATTAATCAATTGACCAATGAATGGTTTGTTTAATTTATTTTAAAGACTGTTGCCGACAAAAAATTACAGTCAGATGAACAAAATTTTGTTCGATGACTTAAGATTGTCTTTCTTTTCTTAAATTCTAATTTTTTAATCTTTAGATGGCAGCAGTCAAAAAGATCAAAATATGGGAGAAAAAACTGTAATTGCTCTTAGTTGAATCGATTGATATCTTGAGATGAAAACAAATGAAAACTTAAATTAAACAAAACCTATTAATAAGAACAACTTTTTGATTGTTGTTAATCAGAGGGAAACAATTGTTCGGCATGTAAACAACAATTAAACGATAAATTATATCGAAATAAATTGTAAATCATCAACATTTCAAAAACTAAAACGAACCGTTAGCTATTTTAGAAAACTGGACTGGTCAAGATTCTGTGAAAAATAATTAAGAAAACGAAGGAAGAAAAAATTTAATCAACTAGAGCAAAGGAAACGGGAAACAAATCTCAATACGATTAATTAACACTCGAATCTCAAGTCGGAAGAAAACTCAATCACAAGAGAAATAGAGGTTAATTGTTAAACATGGAAAAACAATCTAACAATTAACTAACACACTCACATTCACATTAAAGTTTTAATATAAATCATCATTAATGAATTGCTTAATTGCTCCAATAGAAATCACTTTAATCACAATTAACAATGACACCTTTCAACAGAAATGGCTTTTTCTTTGTGCCGATGTCCGTCAAGCTTTGCCCTGGATCACTTTTGTAACGGGAGCTGAAACACTTTGATCTATTATTTATAATATCAAATAAAAGACTAAAAAAATTAGATCAATTCATTTATTTTTTCAAGCTCGAAACTCTTTAATTGTATCAAGTTTAATTCATATGAAATAGTCGTTTAAAAAAAACATCAATCCGAAGGCATAAAACATTGAATGTGAATGAAAAGATCACAATCTGAATTGCAATGAATCAAAATCTTAACTTAGAAAAGTGGTCATTAAATCGT
Organism: Panonychus citri; assembly: GCF_014898815.1. Lineage (NCBI taxonomy): Eukaryota > Metazoa > Arthropoda > Arachnida > Trombidiformes > Tetranychidae > Panonychus > Panonychus citri. The sequence goes on from NW_026515540.1 coordinate 826,123, forward strand.
GATTTTGATCTAAAATGTTCTTAGGGATTTTTAAAGGGTTTAGACATTCACGAATTTTTCTAATTCGAGGTAAATCTTCATAGCATTCCGGTCGATTTTGGTTTAAATTTTGGCTTATTTGAGGTTCGTTGATTGTTCCTTCAACCTGAGGATTGGATGTCAATCCGTTGGCTTGTCCGGGCAACCACCAGGCTTCAGAGGTTAAAAAATCTTTCTCATCTTTATCATCAACTGACTCAACCATTTCAATCAAATTTTCGATTATGGCCAAAACAATTGATGCTTCACGGTCATCAAGTTTAACTGGAAATCTTCCGTCGAGTATTGATTGAAAATAAGAGTGAACAGCTTGATAATTAACCTTCTCTTCGTCATGAATACAGCTCGTACTTTCACCACCATTTTCGTCGATATTTATATTCTCCATGGATCCTGATCTGGTGGAGAAAAGTTTTCCCATTTCTACAAAAACATCTTTCAATGTTTGCGAGAAATCGTCACACTTGGCATCAAATGGAACACAATAGGAAATAATCGATGACCACTGAGCGATATTTTTCATCTCTGGATACGAATCAATAAAATTCTCTCTCTGGCTTAATTCCCTTCCTTTTTTCTCGTACGATTCAATCAAAAATCTGTAAAAATGAAACAACAAAACAAAACAAAACAAAACATGATTAGTATCGTTTTCAAGGATAATCAACAACCTGAAGACTCGTATTTATATAGGTAATTAGGATTAAACAAAGAATTAGTAGATTTTAAACTTACTTAATCTCAGGCAGAGTATTTGATGGTAAATATGTTTTCAGTAAATCCAAATCGGAGATAACACTTGGTCCATTCTCTTTCAAGGCTTTAAGTAGTTGCTCTTTTTCATTATATTTATATTCACATTCATCTTCAACAATTTTACACTTTCCTTTGCCCCTACGAGCCATGATTAATTTCGTTCTGATGATAAACAAGATGAAAACTCAGTGGTTCATGAAGATTCAGTTTATCAAAACAAGAATCTGAAAGTTGTTTTGAAAAGCACTTGTTGTCACTTCGTTCAGATGGCGACACATTCGTCGAATTTCAAGCAGCGCCATCTAAGGGAAGAAAATGATTATCCGGTTTTAGGAAAATCTTGTTGATGATTAAACACGTGTTATAATTGTTAATTGTTTTCTATTTAATCTAATTAATTAATTTACGATTTAATTTATCATTATGGCTGAATGGGAACTTACGAATAAATTAGGAACCTACTTAGATCGACATTTGGTCTTTCCTTTGTTAGAGTTCTTGTCTACTCATGAGGTAAGTTTGGTGGTTTTTTTCATTTTTTTCTATATTAATGTTGATTGATATTTATTGTCATCTTTTTTTTGCCTTCATCATCAATTTATTAATTTATTATTTGGTGTTTTTTTTTCTTCCTGACCGGTTGTTTTGTTTAATTTGTTTGGTTTGTTTAGATTTACGAGGAAAATGAATTACTTCAAGTCAAATTGGATCTTCTTAATAATACCAATATGGTTGACTTTTCAGTTGATGTTTGGAAACAGCTCAATCCTGATCTTGCTGATTCACCGCCTGATCACTTTTTTGAGAAAAGAAATGGAGTTGTATCACAATTGAAAGAACTTGAAAATGTTACCAGGCCAATTTTAGCTTTACTAACCGACGAAACTATTAGCCAAGAGATAGCTAAAGCTCGAGATGTCCGCCAATTGTTGGATTACTTACAAAAAAATCACGGAGTAAGAGAATTGAAAATTTTACCAATCAAGTGGTTGACACTTAATTTTACTAAACTTTCTTTCTTTTTTGCTTTTTTCTTGACAGTTTAATCCTGATATGGTTGACAGTTTATTGGAATTTGCTAAATTTCAATATGAATGTGGTAATTACTCTGGTGCCGCTCAGTATTTATCTTCTCATCGAATGTTGATTTCACCAAATGATAAAAATTACCTTAGCAATTTATGGGGTAAATTAGCCTGTGAAATACTAATGCAAAGATGGGAAGTTGCTTTGGAAGATTTCAATCGTCTCAAGGAATTTATCGATAGCTATCCGTTCTTTGCTAATCAATTACACTTGTTACAGCAAAGAACTTGGTTAATCCATTGGAGTTTATTTATATTTTTCAATCACTCACAAGGACGAGATATGTTGATCGATATGTTTTTGGAGAAGAAAGCAAATTATCCTAAACAACAAACCAACAATCCTTATTTGAATGCTGTCCAAACGATGTGCCCTCACATTTTGAGATATCTAACAACTTCCGTTATTACTCATCGTAAGCGACGTGAACACATGAAAGAATTGGTTAAAGTTATCCAACAAGAATCATACACTTACCGTGACCCAATCACCCAATTTGTCGAGTGTCTCTGTGTAAACTTTGATTTCGATGGAGCTCAAAAGAAGCTTCGTGAATGTGTCGAAGTTTTCGAACACGATTTCTTCTTAGTGGCTTTAAAAGACGATTTCATTGAAAATGCTCGTCTTTTTGTCTTCGAGATTTTCTGTCAAATCCATGAATGTATATCCATCGGAATGTTGGCCGAAAAACTGAACATGACTCCAGAAGATGCGGAGAAATGGATCGCCAACCTTATTCGACAAGCAAGACTTGATGCCAAGATCGATTCTAAATTAGGTCATGTGGTCATGGGAACTCAAGCGGTTTCACCATATCAACAATTGATTGAGAAAACCAAAGCCATGGGAATCCGATGTCAAGTTCTTACCATGAATCTGGAAAAGAAATTACATTCTGTACAAGAAAGAGGTTGGGATCTTTCTTAAATATAACAATTTAATCATTTGATATTTGATTAAATATCTCCAATCAAATAAATGTAATTTGAAAGCTTAATTGTCAATCTTTTTTTTTGCAATTAAAAACTGGTAAATAATTTTACTTTAATTATTATGATTGTCATCAAATATCCACTAATGATGAAGAGCGCATTTCATTTAAATCAATCATTTTTCACATTTGATCCTAATTTTATACCAACACAATTGCTATTCAATTAATTTAAATGTCGATTAACTAAAGAAAAGCGAAAAGTAAAAGTGACCAACAATTAAAATTTTAATTCTCTTTTTTTTTCCAATTTATTTTTGGTCACAATTCAGTTTTCTCAAAGACAACCTACTGTGGCCTCTTACTAAACAATCAACTGATTGTTGTATTCAAATTGAATTCACTTGATTGTATTTATAGTTATTTTTGTTGATCTGATGTTTATCTAATTGTGGTTGTCGATGAAGATTAACAATCATAAATCAGTTGGGATTCGGTAGCAATTTAATATTAGATTGTATATTGTTACCTTTCATCGAGTGTTGAACAATTTGTTTATTTATATGTGTGTTGATTGGTCTATAATTTAGTTAATTGTTCAATTAACCTTGAACATTTTCCCTCAATTAGGTAACTAAGGAAAAAGATAATCAACTTTTTGATCGTAAGTTTGATTGTTAACTAATCTAAATCATCTTCAGACAATTAATAGTAAGCAAAAAAAAGATGTAATTTAATAAGAAATTAAAGTTAATTGCTCTTATTTGAATCGATTGATATCTTGACATGAAAACAAATGAAAACTTAAATTAAACAAAACCTATTAATAAGAACAACTTTTTGATTGTTGTTAATCAGAGGGAAACAATTGGTCGGCATGTAAACAACAATTAAACGATAAATTATATCGAAATAAATTGTAAATCATCAACATTTAAAATATCGAATTACGATAATAAAGATAATACAATCAAAGGGAGAAAATTGCGAAAAAGAAAAACAAATTTCGGTTAATAGTTGATTTTGTTTCGAAATTAAAAACAAGCTTAAATCGTTGATTACATGTTGATGTTGATCATGATGAAGATGAAGCTACTTCCTAACTCAAGTTTAGATGATGATGGAAATGATGATGATGATGATGAACATTTTTCCGGGCCAATTGAGAGTGAAAGTCAAAGTAAAACCAAGAAGGAGGAAGAAAATTTGATGAGGATGAAGAAAGAGTAAAAAGAAAGAGAAAAAGGAAGATAATATTTTACCGGGTCAATCATCATCTTCTTTCATCATCATCATCAAGCCGAATGAGATATTTTTAATTGTCGATAAACTAAAACGAACCGTTAGTTACTTTAGAAAACTGGACTGGTCAAGATTCTGTGTTGATTTTAATATCGGAAAGAGAGGAAACGAAATTTACTAATCAACATGTGATTTTGTTTTTTAAATCAACAATCGAAAATCATTCAAAAGTGTCAACAGTTAAATTGCCAAAGAGTTAAATTCGACAACAATTAAGTTTCTTTTGATTAGTTTTTGTTCATTCGATTTCTCCTCGATCATAAACTGACCACAATATGAGGATTAGTGTTTTCCTGTGTCCAGTTTTATTAATCATCTGTGTCCATCTCAATGGTGCAACTTTATTCAGTTTATTGGGCAAAAAAAATTACATCTTAGCCAAACCAAGGATCATAATTAAGCCCAAAATTTACATTGGTACCCACCCGCTCTTGTTGGGCAAGAAAAAGGCCCTTGCCGCTAAAGCCGTCGCTGGACTGGGGGTGGTCGGTATCCTAAAGAAGCTTAAACCTAAGATTTCACTGCCCAAGATTGAACTTCCTCGATTTGGTTTACCTAAGATCCCGTTATCTTTTTCCGTTTCCTTGGACAAACCAAATGAATCAACTAACGAGGATGAAGTTGAAGATGCTGCTGAAGCTGCAGCTGATGCGGTCAGAAATGCAGCTCACGATGATGTTGACCACATTGACCATCATTCCTTGACCTCAAAGAAACTTTCCTCTTCCAAATATTCAGATTTATCCTGGATAAGTGACCCACCTGTTGGATTTTCACCTTACGATGATGAATTTTCAGTCGGTGAATCGAAAGCACATCGAAGTGACAAATTAAAACAGCAACAAAAACAATCAACTAAATCAAATCAACAATCATCGCCGTCAACCTCATCATCATCGTCACAATCAAGTGGCTCATCTAATTCATATCGTTCACGAGATGGTAAATATTATCCAGGTTCAAGTTACAATTCAAAATCAAATAATTATCCAATTAACCCTTTATCCTCATCTAATTATCAAGCTAATGATGATGAGGAAGATTTCAAGGCGAAATTCAAGCCAAAAGAAATTAGTAAATCATCAACTCGAATCTCGAATAACAATAATAATAAACAATTAAGACGACGACCTGTTAAAAGTGATGATGATGACGAAGATGATGCCGATGATGAAAGATAGTTAAGTTTAATTGTCAACCATTAATTCAGTTAATCAAATCATTTCCGTCTGAATGATAATCCTCCCAATATCATTTGTAGTTATAATATAAATTGTAAAATAATTTTCCCAACCAATTGAATGAATTGTTCACTTTTTAATTTTATTTTTTATTACCAATCTAGTTAACAATTAACTAAATAAATACATTATTTGATTATCAATTAATTTGTTTTAATTGTATTGATTTGTTTTTCAGATCCATAGACTTTAAAATAATAATTGCCAGAGGTAATTAAATTTAATCATTTACATGTTATTAAAATTTTTGGCAATTTATCAATTCCAGGAAGTTAATCAGTCAAACTACACTAATCAAGTTAATTGCCCTGAAGGCAAAGCTACTTCTTAACTTTAGACTAAGTTTAGTTAAATTGATGATTAAGAAAAATTTTCTTCATTTTTTTTTATATAATGGTAACAAACATGTTTGCATGATGATTAAAACAACAGCAATTAACTAACTATTACGAATGTAAATGTCCGTTTTCACGGAATCACTGATTGTCACAATTCATGGGAATACAAGGTAAACAATTAAATCAACGATTTAATCACTTCCACATCAATCGGATTACAAATGATAATAAAAAAAAACACGAAAAGGTAAACATAAAACTTTGGAGAACAAGTTTTCCTTCAATTAACTGTATGTAAAATTAATCGATTAAGATTATGGTGCCAATTGAGATCGAAAATTGTTCTAATAATTAGAACATTACGATTTGCAAATTCGAAAATGGAATCAACCTTTCGGTCGATTCCAAATGGGGATTTTTTTATTCGGCATCTGAGACGGAGAATTTTATTTCACTTTTTTCTGTTTTATTTATAGCTCAGTACAAATACCCACCCGCTCAAGGTTCGAACCAGAAACCCAGAGATCCCCGAACTCTGGACTATAAGATTCTCGCCAAGATTGGATGGGCGAAAGAATCAGAACAAAAGAAATACTAATGACCAATGTCCAGCTCACGATTTTCATTTCAACATAAATTTGGAGAACAAGTTTTCCTTCAACATGAAAGTAAAATAAATAAGTCGATTAAGATCATATGATCAATGATATCGAAAATCAATTGTACTAATGATCAGAACATTTCAATTTGTGAGTTCGAAAAAAAATCAACCTTGCGGCCAATTCCAAATGGGGATTTTTTCATGTGATCTGTTTTGTTGTTGTTTTCGAAAGTTTTTAAGGCTCTCTGAAATTGATCGAAATCAATTGGATCGAAACCAATTTGATCGAAATCAATTACCCACCCGCTCAAGGCTCGAACCAGTCGTCTCGAGGATCCCCGAACTCTCAACTTTCCGATTCTCACCAAGATTGGATGGGCAAAAGTGTTGGCACAAAAAAGGTTCAAATGACCAATGTCCGGCTCATCAAGTTCATCCAAATATGAGCATTGAGTTTGTTACAAGATCAATGGTTAATTTAAATGAAGCATTTTTTATAAGTGTTATTGGGAAGCAATTAAAATGGTACAAGGTTTTTAATTTATTGATTTGGTTCGATAAAAAAATGATTATCATTGATTATTATAATCATGGCTATGGCAATGTTAGTTTAATTGTTTGGAAATGGCGTTTTTTTTGTTGTTATGAAGTCTTTAAATATATTAATTGTAGGTGATAGTGATGATTGAGACAATGGTTTGTTGATAATTGTGATGATGATGAAATTTGATTCAACACGTATGATGTTATTATATTAATTAGCTTTTTTTAATCATTGAGGTGGTGATTTCCAAGATGCATAGTTGAAAGTGATGGTAAATTGTTTCAGTTGTTGTTGTTGTTGTTGAAGGTTGTGATTGCGATTTACTTGTTTTACTGGTTGATTTAGTTTAGATTTTTTAAAAAAATCGAAGGCAAGTTAAATTAGTGTAATCCTTTTTCACAATTAGTTCAATCAGATTAACCATTTTCTCATTTATTTTGATTCCTTTCTCTCTTAATTGGACAAATTTACGGTCAAAGGCATCAACAGGTTTTCCTGAGCGTTCAATTAATTGTCGGGTTAGTCGTAAAAATGGCACAGTTAATTCATGACGATCATAGTAATCGTTTTCCAAGACCATTGGAATCGCCTTTTGGGCATAATTTAAGGCCTCCTGTGGGCTACCGGAGGCGATCATCGAGGTAACCAGTAGAATTAGAATCTGATAGACTTGAGCGTTTGACTGATCGTTTTCTCCTTGGAGTGTGATCTTTTCTTGGATAAAGAAACAATTCTCCAAAATGTTTGCCGCGTCTTCAAAATTACGCGATTTCAAATATCGACGAGTTTCAATCATCTCTTTAGAATGAAGGAAATCGACAAAAGGTCGACTGGTTCGTAGTTCATCCACCGACAGACAATAAGTTAGAAGACTTTGAAAGGCGATCGATCGCTCTCTGATCACTTGACTGGTAAAATTGCCGACCAGCGTTTTCTTTGGGAAATTAAAATCTTTCAGCAGAAGCGGAAATCGTTTCATTAGGCCCATGTAAAGGGACGAGAATTCGGTGTATCTTCGTTCAATTACTCCAGGCTGACTTTCCAATCCAGGGCATCTCTTGATTATAATTGTGTACGAAACATGTTTACTCTTTACACCACTCGAAGCTCCTGTGGTTACCGTTCGAGCGGAAATAATCTCAAAAGTAACACGATAACCTGCTTTCCTTGGAGTGGAACAGTTAATGGTGTCATCTCTCCATTTCGCTAATTGCTGGTTAGCCGAAGTAACAACTTGAGACTCTCGATCCAAATCTTTAAGGTTACCATAGCTTTTGGACCTTCGCTCATCTCCAGTGTAGGAATATAAAGAAGTAGATGAAGAGGAAACAGATGATCCACAATTAGCACTATTGTTATTCTGAGTTAACCTTGAAACACCATTGAACGATCTTGCAACATGAAAATCAAAATCAAGACAAACATCAGGACCTAATTCTTGTTCACCATTATTGGTCCCAATTGATCCGAAAACATTTGAATTTATCACAGGTTCACCAGTGAGATCCGTTGTTACACTTTGGCTACAATCACTGTAATTAAGATCACTATTGTGATCATCTTGAGGACCATTAATTGAGGAGATATCAGAGAAACATATAGATAAACTCTTGTCCAAACTGGAGTTGGATGTTGTTGTTGCTGTTGTGGTTGTGGAGGTGGTGGTGATGGTCGATATTCTTGAAATAGAATCAACAAGTGGTCGTTTGTGGTGGTCAGTTAATCCGATTGGACGAGTGTCACTTTCATCCCAAATTAGTTCATTTTCTTCGTAACTATCCAACATCTCGTTTCATTGTTTGAGAAAGAAAAATTCGAAATCAAAATGAACGATGTAGTAAATCAAACAAACTGACGAAATTCAGGTCAACGGGAGGGTAGAGAAAGAGAGAATCTGAAAGAAATGATATTGCACCGAAAATAATGTTGGTCAATAAGAAAAAACACCAAAACAAAAACGAGAAGAAAATAAAACAACAATTGTAACCAGAATAAAAGAGCAATTGAAATGCGCACTCACTTGTTGCCAATGGAAACAGAGAAAAAGAAACAAAATTTGTAATAATTTTAATCTTCTTTTTGTAATCACAATTTGTTTTTTTCCATTTTGATTCATCTCTTTAATTAGTCATCGATAGTTAATCTTTTTTTGTTCTCGTTTATTTATTCATTTCAGTGACTCACCAATCGCCAAATTTATCTCCATTTGATTGTCTCTTCGTTTGTGTCACCAAATCCAAACAAAGAAAACATGTTCAGGCTCATCCACGTCATTCTCTGTACTCTCTTCCTATGGGCCACCCTGTTGTTTACCTTTTCTGGTGTTGCCGATTCGACCCGATTCCACATCTACCTGATGCCCGTTTACATGGTCATCCTGTTCGGATTCGCTTCGCTCTTCATTGTCCTTAATCGTGTTGTCAACTTTAACAACTGTGAAAAGGCTTGTCAAGAATTGAGAGAAGAGATAAAAACAGCAAAAGCTGAACTGACCACAAAAGGTTTCACTTGGTGATAATAAATTGTTTTTTTCTCAGTACATTATATTTGATTTGAAATAATTTAATTGTCTCAAAATGTATTCAGGTTTTTTTTTGATGATTTATTTGAATTTTTTCATGATTTGATATTACATTTTTTTTTGTTTTACGGATTTTTATTAACGTGGAAGTCTTCTTTTCGCTTTTTTGAAATTCCTTGGAACAATAACGGCACCAGTTGAATTTGAAGCTTCAGCACTAAAAATGAAAAAGAAACAAAAATGTTATTTAATTATTGGAGTTATTATTGATTAGCAAATTTGTTTATGTTATTTGAGATGAATACTTACGCGAATCTAAAAGGCTGTCCTTGAGTGGGAGCCGAATTAAGGAAATTGAAATTAGGCTGAGTCTCAAAATTGATAGCATTTGCCGCTGGACTCGCTCCCAAAGATTGAGTATGATTGGTAGAAGCTGAACTACCGAAAGTGAAAACATTACTAGAGCCAGAAGCGGGAGCTGGTGCTGGTGCTTGAGATTGTGATTGTGTTGCAGCAGGTGAGGCGCCGAATGTAAATGTTGAACCGAAAGCATTTGATTGTATACTCGGTGTGACCAGAGGTGTGGGCGCAGTGTTAGGTGCAGAGCCGAAAACAAAACCTGATGATGTTTTAGCAGAAGTGGTAGAAGGTGTTTGACCAAAAGTAAATCCGCCAGTAGAGGTAGAACCTGAAGATGCTGTGCTACCAAACGCGAAAGTTGATGGTGTTGAGGCGGTTGAAACACTAGTTACAGAAGGAGCTGTACTCATGCTAGGTTTAGGTGCTTCAAACGAGAACCCTGATGACATTGTAGTGGTTGTTGTTGATGGTTTCGATGCGAAACTGAATGTGTTAGGAGTGGACGTTGAACCAAATGAGAATCCACCAGTGGTTGGTGATGTAAGGGTGTTGGATGTCGAGCTTGAAGTTGTCGTAACAGAAGGAAAACTAGACGATCCTGATGAGCCAAACGTGAAAGCCGAAGGTGCCACTGTTTTGGATGTACCTGAGCTGGACGAAGCATCTACAATAGCATTACTCTGTCCAAATTTATCGGTATTGTTGGTAGATGCTGAGCTACCAAAGGAAAAAACATTACTAGAGCTTGCAGCGGGTGCTGGTGCTGGTGCTTGAGATTGTGATTGTGTTGCAGCAGGTGAGGCGCCGAATGTAAATGTTGAACCGAAAGCATTTGATTGTATACTCGGTGTGACCAGAGGTGAGGGCGCAGTGTTGGATGCAGAGCCGAAAACAAAACCTGATGATGTTTTAGCAGGGGTGGTAGAAGGTGTTTGACCAAAAGTAAATCCACCAGTAGAGGAAGTACCTGATGATGATGTGCTACCAAAAGCAAAAGTCGATGATGTAGAGGCGGTCGAAACATTGGTTACCGATGGAGCAGTACTTGGTTTGGGTTTAGCTAAATCAAATGAGAATCCTGATGACATCGTAGAAGAAGTTGTTGATGGTGTTGAGGAAATTGTAACATTAGAAACAGACGGAGCTGTACTTGTATTTGGTTTAGCTAAATCAAACGAGAATCCTGATGATATTGTGGTAGTGGTAGTCGTTGTTGACGCTGTAGATACTGTTGAAGCGTTTGATACAGCTGGAGCTTTGCTTATGGGTTTAACTGAGTCAAATGAGAACCCTGTTGACATCGCTGTGGTTGTTTGCGGAAGTGATGAGGTCGAAACACTAGTTACAGATGGAGCTGTACTGGTGTTAGGTTTAGGTGCTTCGAATGAGAATCCCGACGACATTGTGGTGGTGGCTGTTGACGGTTTCGATGCGAAACTGAATGAATTGGGTGTTGATGATGAACCAAATGAGAATCCACCAGAGGTTGGTGATTTGGCTAAACCCAGAAGATCCTGATCCTGATGAGCCGAAAGAGAAAGTAGTTGTTGCCGGTGTTTTAGATGTACCTGAACTTGATGGGACATCAACAATGGCATTACTCTGACCAAATTTATCATTATTATTGTTCGAGGCTGAAGTACCGAAGTTGAAAACATTACTTGAGCCTGAAGCTGTTGATGCTAATGGTAGGGGTGTTGAAGAAGCAGGCGGAACCATAGCACCTTTTTTAACCGTTTCACATGCAATACACTTAAGATCAGCGGGCTTGTTCTGTACAAAGCATTCATCGCACATCCACGATCCTGGTGGAGGCTTGAATTTACTAAATAATGATTCGCTGATTTTATTACCCAAATTTGTTTTATCTACAGTTTTATCTGAAATCGTCTGAGAACTGGAACCATCTTTAACTGGTGATTTGCTTGATTGGTCAGAGGTTTTTGATAAACTCTCGGTAGACTTAACAATCTTGATCTCTTTATCATCGCTTACTTTATCTTCAACTGCTGCCAATGCAGCATCAGCTGAAATTCTACTTCGGGTTGATCACCTGGGAGACATTGGTACTTTACTCACGTCAGGCTTTGGCAACCATTTCATCTTGAACTACCTTGGTTGGTGATTCGTTAACAACTTCGATTACTGTAGTGTTAGCTGTTTTAGTTGTTGATTCTATTGTGATAGGTTGCTCCTTTTGAGGCACAGGAATAGAGAAATCAGATGATTTAAGAAGCTTGTTTTCTTTCTCACTTTCATTTTCAAGAACTTCAATAGTTGTGGTTAATTCGGTAGCTTCACCAACATTTTTATCCTTGTTAAGACTCGACGAATCATCAGGTTGTGAAACATTACTAGATGAGGCGACAGGTGCTGACACAGCAGAAGCTTCAGCAAAGCTGAATGAAGGTAGATTTGTAATATTAAATGGGACATTATTTTTGAGTTCAAGTGGAACAACGTTCTCGTATAGTTGTGAAGAAGAACTGGATCCCTTTGGTCTAACGTTAAATCGTTTACTTGGTCTGATTTTACCACCACCACTTCCTCCAATGTTCTTATCTCCGGCAGAGAAGTCACCATAAGATGGGGATAAACCTAAATCTCGTTGAGGTGATACACTAGAATCAACTCTGTCAACAGAATCTGTATCAGATGGTGATACTGCCCATTTAAGTTGAGGTTTATCAATTGGAACAAGTGATGGTTTAAGTGATGGATAAGGAACAGATTTAACAGGTCTCGCGTAAGGTGTTCTAATAGTTGGTGCTCTCCTGGGCTCACTGAGGTATCTACTTGTATCAATAGACCCAAAGACAGGAATTTTCTTAGCATCTTCTAAAGGAGAAGATATCTTTTCAATATTAGCTAATATTCTCTTCGCAGCATCACTGAGAAGATCTTCTGAGTTCAACTTTTTACCGCTATCACTGTTACGGTTATTGTTGAGTTGAATTTTAACATTAGAGGTGTTATTAATTGGACTGATTAATTTGTTGAAAGGAGCTGCAAGACGAGCTCTTTTGGCTGATGTCCCGCCGAAGGTAGTTTTCCCTTCATAATAAGGCGAATTAGCTCCACGAGGTGAAACACTTGTTGGTGAGGTAAATTTGGAAACATTAAATCTGGAACTAGGTGAATGAGACCATAAAAGGGATCGTCGGCTATCATCTCGACTACTTAATGATGGTTTGTTGTCGGTTTCAACGGCGACGTCCCTATTTTTCAATAGCTCTTTTCAAGCGTTCAGTTTTATCTTTATCAAAAACATTACTTGAGCCTGAAGCTGTTGATGCTAATGGTAGGGTGTTGAAGAAGCAGGCGGAACCATAGCACCTTTTTAACGTTTCACATGCAATACACTTAAGATCAGCGGGCTTGTTCTGTAACATTCATCGCACATCCACGATCCTGGTGGAGGCTTGAATTTACTAAATAATGATTCGCTGATTTTATTACCCAAATTTGTTTTATCTACAGTTTTATCTGAAATCGTCTGAGAACTGGAACCATCTTTAACTGGTGATTTGCTTGATTGGTCAGAGGTTTTTGATAAACTCTCGGTAGACTTAACAATCTTGATCTCTTTATCATCGCTTACTTTATCTTCAACTGCTGCCAATGCAGCATCAGCTGAAATTCTACTTTTCGGGTTGATCACCTGGGAGACATTGGTACTTTCTTTACTCACGTCAGGCTTTGGCACAACCATTTCATCTTGAACTACCTTGGTTGGTGATTCGTTAACAACTTCGATTACTGTAGTGTTAGCTGTTTTAGTTGTTGATTCTATTGTGATAGGTTGCTCCTTTTGAGGCACAGGAATAGAGAAATCAGATGATTTAAGAAGCTTGTTTTCTTTCTCACTTTCATTTTCAAGAACTTCAATAGTTGTGGTTAATTCGGTAGCTTCACCAACATTTTTATCCTTGTTAAGACTCGACGAATCATCAGGTTGTGAAACATTACTAGATGAGGCGACAGGTGCTGACACAGCAGAAGCTTCAGCAAAGCTGAATGAAGGTAGATTTGTAATATTAAATGGGACATTATTTTTGAGTTCAAGTGGAACAACGTTCTCGTATAGTTGTGAAGAAGAACTGGATCCCTTTGGTCTAACGTTAAATCGTTTACTTGGTCTGATTTTACCACCACCACTTCCTCCAATGTTCTTATCTCCGGCAGAGAAGTCACCATAAGATGGGGATAAACCTAAATCTCGTTGAGGTGATACACTAGAATCAACTCTGTCAACAGAATCTGTATCAGATGGTGATACTGCCCATTTAAGTTGAGGGTATCTACTTGTATCAATAGACCCAAAGACAGGAATTTTCTTAGCATCTTCTAAAGGAAGATATCTTTTCAATATTAGCTAATATTCTCTTCGCAGCATCACTGAGAAGATCTTCTGAGTTCAACTTTTTACCGCTATCACTGTTACGGTTATTGTTGAGTTGAATTTTAACATTAGAGGTGTTATTAATTGGACTGATTAATTTGTTGAAAGGAGCTGCAAGACGAGCTCTTTTGGCTGATGTCCCGCCGAAGGTAGTTTTCCCTTCATAATAAGGCGAATTAGCTCCACGAGGTGAAACACTTGTTGGTGAGGTAAATTTGGAAACATTAAATCTGGAACTAGGTGAATGAGACCATAAAAGGGATCGTCGGCTATCATCTCGACTACTTAATGATGGTTTGTTGTCGGTTTCAACGGCGACGTCCCTGGTATTTTTCAATAGCTCTTTTCTTAAGCGTTCAGTTTTATCTTTATCAATAGGAAGGGATAACTTTTGAATATAATTACTTGATGCAACTAAAGATGAACAGCCACTTGTTGATGAAGCTGTATTCTCACTGGATGAAGAACCTTCTTCATCCCTGACCTCGTTAACAATACCACGTGACGTTGAAGGTGTTGGAGTGGCACTAGGGCCAAGTTCATGTTTTCTTTTTACAGAAAATCTTTGAGCGGTAGTTGCTGAGATCTTATTACTACCAGGTAATTCGGATATGCCTAAGCTATTAGATTTATCCATTTTATCGAGAGAAACTTTGAAGTCATATTTACTTGTTTCTTTAACTGGAGGCTTTATTGGTTCTTCAACGACGATCTCTTCTTCTTCCTCGGTATCTGGCACGTCTAATTTATCTTCTAATTCTTCCTCTTCTTCGACGTCCTCTGCGTCCTCTTCTTCTTCCTCTTCTTCTTCTTCCTCTTCTTCTTCATCTTCTTCGGCATCGTCGTCTTCATCGTCTTCTACCTCTTGATTTCCATCATTTTCACCCTCATCATTATCATCAAGGATTACCCTTGCCGGTCTTGGGCCTAAAAGTGATCCATCAAAACCACCATTCTCCTCGTTGATATTATTCTCGTCAGTTTCACTTGCAACATTAGTTAGAAAATAATTTTTTACATTAACAACCCAATTAGGCAGGTAGCTCTCCAACTTGTATTTCAAATACCATGGTTGCTATTAATAAAAAGGAAAGAAAGAGGAATATTGAAAGAAGAAAGAGATCAGAGAAAGAGAGAAAGAGAGAAAAAAGACAAGAATTAACAAATATCAACAATATGGATGCAAATATTAGGATAAGATGCAGGCCTAACCATCAACATTAATAAAATAGATTAAAATGGTTAATCTAAATTAAAAGAAATATTGATTTAAGAATAAACATAAAACAAACACGCACTATGAGAGGTTAAAAGCATTGGGAACAAGAAACCACACCAACAACTGGTTGATTGAATATCTTACCTGATTGTAAGGCCTATCATAAGGTTTGCGGCTACGTTTCCGGTCTTTCTTTTTCCATTTATAACTCACTGACGATGACATGATTAAAAATTTGTCCTCTAAATTTGACCTAAACAATTTATTAAAAGTAATCACAAAATTTAATTAAATATTATAACACTAATTTTACCCGAGTTTTGAAACCCAAATTAAAATGGCGGAAATCGTTTAGTCTGCGCAATGCGCATCAGGCGATTCAAGGGATTGTTACCTTATAACGAATTGTGGTTAACCTTTTTTTCTTAAACAAAAATAGAATTTCATTGATTAGCAATTTAATTTAAGTGAACAATTAACAACAACAATTGATTAGGTGAAAACTTGATGAGAAAATTACAATTAAATTGAAAGAAAAAATTGATTGAAGATAAATTGGTCTTCTTTTAAAATGTCAACATGAGAAAAATATTCTCACTTTGAAGGTTAGAATTTTTTTTCAAATTCTGCGCTTTCATGTGGCTCCATCTCTTGTTTGGGTTTAGAATTTTCGACTCTTCTCTTTGGTTGAATTTGGAAATTTTTTCTTTTTTTTTATTGATAAATTAAGTTGAAGAATTTTATTTGCTTGTTGAGTTGACAATTCCCATTTTTTTTTACTCTTTTTTGAGATTTTTTTTCTTGTGACTTATTAGTGTTTAAATGTCGCAAATACCACAGGAAACACCATGGCCTTGTTTCTATGTTTGGCAACAAATTCCAGCTGATGGAGGTAATATTGTCGCAACTCAAGCAACCGCAGCTTCAGCGGCAGCAGCAGCAGCAGGAGGAGGAATAGTACAAACAGCGGTGCCCACAGCGGTTAATCCTAATGTGATCATGGCTGCTGATGCTGGTGGGGCCATGCAACAAACTGAAAGAATTCCCATTCAAGCAACACCTGAGATGTGTGATGAAGAACCATTATACGTAAATGCCAAACAATATCATAGAATATTAATTAGACGTCAAGCTCGCGCCAAACTGGAAGCTGAAGGTAAAATACCTGCGACCCGAAGAAAATATCTTCATGAATCAAGACACAAACATGCCATGAATCGAGTTAGAGGCGAAGGTGGAAGATTTAAACAAGGTGGTAACAACAAAGTTTAACTAATTATTTATAAATAGTATATAAATTCACATATTATATTTTTGCTTCTCTCTCTCTCTCTACCTCTATCTCTATGTCTTTTTCCACATCTAAGATCTGTGTTTAACCTAATCTTTTTTCGCCTCTTCTCTCTCTCTATCTCTTACTCATACCTTATTTTTTACTCCATTTGGAAATCTACAATTAGAGAAGAAAACAACTTCTCTACCTTTGTTTCCCTTTTTTCTCAATAAAAACATCACTAATTTAATGAATGAATTTGATTCGATGGTTTGAAATGATTCCATTTATGTTTCCAATTCTGATTGGTTAGTTTTCCATTACATTGCCTCATTCATACGAACACGTTTAGTTTGATTCTCCTCCTCACCAGCTGATTATTTAAATTGTTTCTTTTCTTCGATTGTCTTAAATTAATTGTTTTCTATTCTCTTCCATCAAAATTGTTCCTCTTACAATCAAAGTAAATTCACTCTAAAGGTAAGACTTTTCTCTCCCTGGTTAACATTTGTTGTTTTCTCTCTCAATGTTTCCAATTGCTGCAAATGCGAAACCTTATTAGTTGATCAGCTTAAAAAAGCTAATTTATTAATAGCCCAATTAGAAGCAATTATCTTTTTCTCATTGATTGGATTGTTGTAGTAGATTAACCAACTAAAGGTCTATGTTGGGTTTTCTTTTGTTTTGATTCGTAATCTTGTCCTATCATCTTTGTTTTGATTTCTCTTTAGATTGGTTGTTCTTAATTCGGATTTAAATGTTTCCCCAAAGGCCTAAGTCTTTGAAAGAAGAGGATGAAGATGATCTTATTCGAGCTCAGCAAGAGTTCATGGCTCTTAAAGAAGCGGGTAAAATTCAGCCGAGTGTCTCTCAGGTTGTGAAAAACTATTCAAATGAGAAGGTGAAAAGTGAAAGTGATTCAGAGAAACCGATTGACGGATCTCTAACCTTTGATGTTAATTGTTTGTCAACTATTGGTGAATTACCTATCATTGAGAGAGAAACAAGTGATTTCAGTGGATTCTCATTTCCCAAGAAGGTGAAAATATCATTTCCAAAGCCGACAAGAAGAGTTGAAGGGTCGACTAGTAGATCGATTCCTATTCCATCAAACAAAGATCAAAGTGGAAGTGAAAATTATCGTAAACAAAATGAACAATTGATCGCCAACATGAATGAAGAACAGATAATTGCCATGAGAGAAGAAATTTTGTCTAAATTGAAACCTGAACAAATTGAATTTCTGAGAAATCGACACAAAAATCAGAACCAAACAAACTGTAAACAAAATAACACCAAAGATGATATTGGAAACGATCAGATTGAAACAGAGGAAAATGAACCGATAACGATGAAAGTTGCCGACGCTGAACTACCGATCCCGATGACGGTGATTAAAGAGCACAATTGGTTAAACATGAACGTAGTTGAAGAGGATAAACTTGAATGGTGTCGACCTGTGAAAGAGGGTGAGATTAAATCAACCACCGAAAGTGCGAGATTTGATTTCTTTGGTAATATAATCATGGATCATGAAAGTAAATCAACCAAGGAAGGACTTCACCATCACGGCGATGAACCAGAAAAAGCGGGCTACTCTTTACCTGAAATTTTCACCTTCATCCAAAGTACTTTTGATTCTCAAAGTATTATCGGCCTTAAGATATTAGCCCGAATCATGGATAAAGCTCATAAAGGATTTTACGATCAATTCTTCAATTCAATATTAGCTCAAGAAATACTTGATAATTCAGAGATCATCTTATCAATTCGTAAATGTTTGGACGAAAGTTCTGAAAGTATAATCAGAGAGGCGATTCTTTGTCTTCACGCCTTAATTTGTAACAATCTTGTCGACGAATCTTGTTTGGACAGATTCTTCCCGGTCACTCTTCACCACAGCGCCTATATTTTCTTGACTCCGAAATTTCCCGATAAAAACATTAATTTTGATGAAATGAAAGACGATCAATTGGTTAAATTAGATGTTATCAAAGGTTTGATTCGATTTGATCTACTTTCCCGACTTCGATTTCTTTTGGATAACAATATCAAACACAAACAAGATGCCACCATAGTTACCAAAATAATGGAAATATTAATACGAATATCGAGACATTCACCCGAAGCCTGTAAATCGATCGTTAATTGTCCTTATCTGATCGAAACAATTGTGACCAATTTTGTACCGAACAAAATTGATTTCGCCAATCAGTCCATCTATGGTAATCCATTTGCAAAAGCATTGAAGTTAATTCGTCTTCTCATCTCGGACACATCGAATTGTATCAAAATAATGAATTCGCATATTGACCTTTGGGAAGCACTTCAGCTTTACTTAACATTGGATCCCGATTGTTTCCGTGAAGAGGTCACTAGTTTAAAACGAATCAACATCTTACAAATCACAATCGAGACTCTTAGGATTTGGTGTATTTTACTTTGCAATCGCGAAATCAAACCAGCCAAAGATTGTTTCAATCAAATTTATCCAGTAATCTACAAACAATTACAATATTGTTGCACATTAACATCAACTAATCATAAATTTGATTTCCAATATGCAGCTACACTAATTAAATGTTTAACTTGGGCCACTTTGGATGGTGAAAATTTCCAACGAGGTTATGGTTCCCTAGTTGAATCAATATTATTTCAATCAGTTCGTGATATAATTGACATTAATATGGTTCCACCTTTTGACTGTCTCATGATGATGACAACTTGTACTGAATTTTTGATTAAGATTAATTGTAATCCAACAACCCTGATAATCAACCTTTTGACACCTTTACTTGAAAGTGATAAAATTATGAAAATAATTGGATCAAGATTGAAAAAGTGTTCCTTCATAATCCGACCTAAATCACTTGAAAATGGAGTCAATAGAGATGCTCAATGTTTACCATCATTTGGAACAATTTATTTTGGTGGAACTGAAATACGATTTGTTGATTTAGCTCAAGATGATTCTGTTGTTTTCTTCATTGAATCTCTATTAGGAGCAGCTGAATACACCAAAAACAATCAAATCATTTCAAAAGTTATTCTTAATCAACATATTGGTGATTATATTGATTCAATTATCTCCAATGGTTTATCACAAGAGGAAAGCATTTTCACCCAAATTGAATTTACGTTAATTTATCAGATTTGCGTCTCTTCATTGAAGATTATGATCAATGAACAGCAATTGTTTTACAATTTATCCTTGATTAGTCTCTACAATTTAAAGGACAATCAAATGAAAGAAAATCTTCTCAACTTGATCATCTTCAATCCAACAATATTAGTAAAGTTAACTAAATCTACTGATGATGTTTCGATAAATTCAATTGATCAAATCAAGTCAATTTACTTTAATTACTCAAACTTTGAGTCAAATTTATGGATTTTGATCCAATTGTCAACAATTTTGGAAACAAAGAGATTCAAAGTGATGATCAAGTTAATCATATCAATGGAACATTACAATTTATTAATTTCATCATGAAGACCAATTACCAACTATTAATATCAATGATTCCTGAACAAACATTATTCTGCTTGATTGCAACAATTTATCTGATTGATGGTCGGAGATTTGCTGAAGATTCAATTTCAAATTATCTTCGTGATTGTCTAATTGTTTTAGACGCTGACAATTTAATCATCACTAATCCACAGCAAGAATTACCTCATGTATCAACAATCTCTCACTTTTATGATTTATTCATGAAACAATTTGAATCAGAATCATTTGGAGATTCAATTTTCATTAATTATCTACTGGTATTCCTTAAATCTGATTCTCATCATGATTTCAAGAAGAAATTATTTTCTGATTACTCGATTTCTCACGATTCCTAACAATTAACTCACCAAATGATCTGATCATCAAACTGGACAATTTACTTTACCCTTACCTGAATGATTTAACAATCGCTGAATTATATTTATCAGCTCTACTTTGTAATCAGATTCCAATGGCTCAAAAAAGCTTGATTTACTTAATTGCTGTTCATCATGTTCATCATATCCTATTCAATCAACAAGTTAATTCATCGTTACAATTAACCTCAAGTGAAGACAAGAAAAGACTCCAACGTTTACAATTATCGATAGCAAAATGTAACAATCAAATTTTATCAAATCATTTAACCAATTTTATGAGAAGTGATTTAATTAACCTTTGTGATTGGGCCAAGTATTGGATTGACTCCTCAACAATTAGTCTTCATCAACAACAACAATTAAAATGAGACATTTATTTTATGTTTTCTTAATTGTTTTCAAAACAAGGTTGTAAAAAATAATTTAATTTAAATTAAGATATCAGAAACAAAGAGATTAAGAAATAAGATTATTACATTGTAAAAGTTAATCACAATTAACAATCTCGGTTTGGATGAATAGGAAAAAAAATCAAATTAACTCAAAATTGGTGAAAATTGAAATTAATTGAATTGATTGAGAGAAAGAAATTAATGAAAGAGGTAAAGAATGAAGGAAGAAAATAAACAATTTAACTGTAACAATTAAAGTTAAATTGCTTCGGTGGGACCCTAAGAAATTAATCTCAATGGGTATTCAAAGATATTAAATTCAATCGCAATTAAAATTGATTGAAAGTCGATGAGGTTTTTTTTTGTTTTCAAATGATGAAGTAGATGGACAATCCAATTGATGTTAATTGTTACTCCATAAAAAAGATGATTAAATGAACGATGTCCATGTGATGTTATTATTGAAAGCTCGCAATCGGTTTAAAGGTGATTATGGTGATTAAATTTAATTGTATTTATTATCAACATTATCCAAGGCTTTCATTACTCTTTCGAGTACATCAGAAGCACCATCAATAATGGCAGCGGTGTTGATCTTAAATGAAGGGAATGATCTGTATTGATAATAAGGTTCACTGATTGTCGAAGAGAAAAAGAAAAAAAAAATTCGAATTACAATTTGAATATTTTTCGACAGAGAAAAAAGTTCTATCAGGTAACTTACCTTCGTCTTCCCTCCCTGAGTAAAAGGCCTAAACCAAGAGCGGGAACCATAAGTGCACCCAAACCGAAAAGTAAAACCATCGGTAAAACATTTCCAATCGCTCCAGGAATCATCGATGAGATTAAACTAACGATTCCGGTCGCTGATCCGGCCTGTCGGTTGGATCCATTTGGATTGGTGGCTGGTGAATTAGCCGATAGAGCGATTGTCATAATTGATGAAACAATTAAAAACATATATTCCTTACGGGCCCACATTTTGTTGACTGTTTGGAAGAAAAAAGTTTTGATTTAATTTCTTTGGAACTTTTTTTTTTTTTTTTGTCAATTTAATCCGATTTTATGAATTAGATTAATAAAAGCACAATGATGAGTATGAAAGAGAGAGAGAAATTTGTAAATCACTTTGATCACAGAGAATTAATAAGATTTAATTTACTCTACCTTGTTGTTTGATTGTTGCTGTTGGAAGAAATGAAATTTAATTGTTGTTGATGTTTTACACTGATTAAGAATGAAACTTATAAAGAGACTTGATCAACTTGGATTCTAAGTTTATATACTGCGACGGGGAGGGAGAAGATAATGAGTACGATGAGGACGGAGAAGATGAAAAAGGGGCTGATGAAGTTTATCAAGTTCCAGGTACAGTTAATAGTTTTGAGAATTTTCTTCTTCTTCTTCTTGTTCTTCTAATATTATATTATAATTCTTATTCTTAATCAACAACAACTCGTCACCAGTGTTTAAGTCAAGTAGATGGGGTCAGTAAAGTCCGATCTCGTTTAGAGAGTGGGGATGAAAGAGAAGATGATGAAGAAGGAGGAGGAGAGAAGATAAAAGGGTCGAGATTTGGGTTGGAATTGGAATCGGAGTTGGAGCTTGGGTTAGGATTGGGAGAGAGAGAGAGAGAGAGAGAGAGAGAAAAGTAACAAGGGTGAAGAGAGAAATGGGAAAAGAGAGAGGGAAACAAAATGATGAAGATGAAGATGAAGATAAGAATGATAATCAATATCAAGAATAACAAAAAATTAGTCTTTCTGCTTGCGGTCCTCAATTTTATCCAAAATTTTTGTATATTTAAAACTGTGACCTAGGATTTAGCATCATTATCTTCATCATCTTCATTTCGGGTCCCCACCCGCACGTTATAACGGTACTAACTGACTAACTAACTAACTAACTAACTTTGCTTGACGTATTTAGTTGATGATGATGATGATAAACCTGAATTGCTTGTTTCATCTTCTTCATCTTCTTCTTCTTATATTAACCTTAACCTTAAGTAATCAACAAGAAGATGATGAAGTTACCTTTTTTTATCGTTGAGACTTTTGGTTGTTGATGTTGATGATGATGGTGAAGAAGAAGAAGAAGAGGAAGAAAAAGAAACACCGTAAACCATTAACCTTCAATTATTATGATTAAAAGTCATCGGCATTTAACTTGCCACTGATCAACCTGATTCTTAATTGTGATTAAAATACGAGTCAAATCTCCCTCAGGCATATCCGTACCCAACATCATACTTGATCAATTTTCCCAAGCCAATCAAACCAAATGTTTCTAAATTGCCAATGATAACTTTTTTGTATAGATAATTATCTTTACTAATTGTTATTCATTAGATAATAGCAACCAGTCTGATTCTAAATCATCCCGATAGTTAAGGTTCAAGTTCAGATAACATGAGAGACAAATGAAGAAAAAAATTAACCAAACAATTAACGAAACAAACGCTCTATTGTTAATAATTGATTAACCAGATCACAATTTAGTGTATTGATTTGGTGTAACTTCAAAAAAAAATCAGCTAACTATTAAAAGAATCAAGATCCGTAACAATAAATTGAACAATTGAGTATCAAAAGGATTGATTTAGTTGATTGAATTTCAGATTTTTTGTTATTGGAAACAAATTGTTACCTTTTCTAATGAAACGTGATTTGTTTTGACAGGTAAACAAAACAATTTAAACCAATTAGATCAAAAATACTGACAATTTATTTATTTTTTATAAGTTAACATAATCTAAATTAGATTGTTCAGATTGCCGATTACAAGTGAAAATCTTGTTTAGATCATTATGAAGATGATAACGGTTCCTGTAATAAAAGCACAAGAAACTAAAGGTACATGTTAATGAGTACGGATATGCCTGAGGGAGATTTGACTCGTATTTTAATCACAATTAAGAATCAGGTTGATCAGTGGCAAGTTAAATGCCGATGACTTTTAATCATAATAATTGAAGGTTAATGGTTTACGGTGTTTCTTTTTCTTCCTCTTCTTCTTCTTCTTCACCATCATCATCAACATCAACAACCAAAAGTCTCAACGATAAAAAAAGGTAACTTCATCATCTTCTTGTTGATTACTTAAGGTTAAGGTTAATATAAGAAGAAGAAGATGAAGAAGATGAAACAAGCAATTCAGGTTTATCATCATCATCATCAACTAAATACGTCAAGCAAAGTTAGTTAGTTAGTTAGTTAGTCAGTTAGTACCGTTATAACGTGCGGGTGGGGACCCGAAATGAAGATGATGAAGATAATGATGCTAAATCCTAGGTCACAGTTTTAAATATACAAAAATTTTGGATAAAATTGAGGACCGCAAGCAGAAAGACTAATTTTTTGTTATTCTTGATATTGATTATCATTCTTATCTTCATCTTCATCTTCATCATTTTGTTTCCCTCTCTCTTTTCCCATTTCTCTCTTCACCCTTGTTACTCTCTCTCTCTCTCTCTCTCTCTCTCTCTCTCTGCCCCAATCCTAACCCAAGCTCCAACTCCGATTCCAATTCCAACCCAAATCTCGACCCTTTTATCTTCTCTCCTCCTCCTTCTTCATCATCTTCTCTTTCATCCCCACTCTCTAAACGAGATCGGACTTTACTGACCCCATCTACTTGACTTAAACACTGGTGACGAGTTGTTGTTGATTAAGAATAAGAATTATAATATAATATTAGAAGAACAAGAAGAAGAAGAAAATTCTCAAAACTATTAACTGTACCTGGAACTTGATAAACTTCATCAGCCCCTTTTTCATCCTCATCTTTTAGCATCTTCATCATCTACAAGCGTTAATTTGATTTCACTAAAATGTGCCAACTTTTTGTTCCTTTTTCCTTCTCATTTCTCTACTTTTCTCAACCTAATTCCTAGTTTTTCAACTGTTATCATCATCTTATTCATTTCGCTTGTTCACCGATAATAAGATAACTTTCAATCAGTCTGTCTGAATCAACTAAACGAAGAGAAAAATTGAATATTCAATTAGAGATGCATGAAAACTGTTAATTCCTGTTTAGCTCTTTGCCTTTCATCATCTTCCTTTCAGACTTCCAATTGATTCCAATTATAAAGATAACACCATTCATCCATCATGGTAATGGTAATGATAGATTAGGTCAGTAAATAAAATTGAATAATTGTGGTTTATTTTGGAAGATAATCCATCCATCTTATTTTTTTTCCTTCTTCTCATTGTCCTTTGTTTCACTTTGAGAATAAATTTATATTTAGATCCATTTTGACCAAATCCATTCGATCACTTTTTCCAACTGACCTTTAGAAATGTAATGTAGTTTCATGAATGTGAGAGAATAAGAAAAACAAACCAAAACTGTTACATTGAAAATTTAGAATAATAGAATTAGAATGGAACTTGTTTGGAAATTAGGTTTACCCATTTGAGACCTTTTGATGAGAAAGTAATCAAACAATAAAGAAAAAGTAATAACTGTTATTCCAATTTAAGAATTAAATTCAAATTCAAAGTGAAAGAGAAATTAAAAGAAGAAAAAATTTTCTTTTCTCTAAAAAGAAAACAAATGAATCATATGTTCGTTCCCATGGTTACCATAGATTTTGAGTTAACATGGAAAAGGTTTTTGTCACTGTTGGAACCACAAAATTTGACCAGTTGATCAATAAACTGTTGGAAAACGAGACAATTAAGGTAAGTGAAGATTAACTGATTAATCAAGATTGTCAATTAATCTCTTTTCTTTTTAATGGTTCGTTTAGCTATTGGAACTTCTTGGTTGCCGGAAATTGGTTATTCAAAAAGGTTTTTCTCCAGGGGAAATATTTTCTTCTTCCATTAAATCAACCGGTATTGTTGTTGAGATCTTTGATTACGCTCCGAGCATAATTAATCACATTAAAGAAGCTGATTTTGTTATCGGCCATTCAGGTGAGGTTAACTAATTTTTTCTCATCAACTCTAATGATGATGATGATGATGATAATTCTTAGGGTTGAAAAAGAGAATTGCTTTTATAATGGTTTGGTCTTTATTTTGGAATTTTTTTTTGTTCTATTCTCTTTTCCTTTTTTTTTCTTTTCTCTTTTAGGAGCTGGTACAGTTCTTGATGTTCTTAGGTGTGGTAAACCTCTTCTTGTTGTGATTAATGATTCGTTGATGGACAATCATCAAACTGAATTAGCTGATAAATTGTCGTCTCAAAATTACCTTAAAAGTTGCACAGTTTCTGATCTATTAACTGCTTTGCAATCATTCAACGTTAACAGTATCAACAAATTTCCTTCTCCTGATTTTGATAAATTTCCTACATTTTTGGATTCCCTTTTTTAGGATTACAGTCAGTTACATTCTTATTAATGGAAATTATTGAAGGTAATTGTTTTAAAGATAATTTTCCTCTTTGGATTAAACTTGTAAATAAGAAAATAACAGTTACAACTGATAATGGTAACGATTATCAAGGTATTGTCAAGACGATTGATCCGCTAACTGGAAGTATAGTTTTGTTACAATTTAATGATGAAGAGCTTTCAAAACCAAGTGATCTTATGATAATCACTGGACATGCTGTTAAAAGATTAACCCTTCAAACTGACCAACAACCACAATCGTCAACAATCAATTTGGATATAATCAAAGAGAATGAAATTGACCAGGATGAACTTAAAGGCCGAAAGATTAAGTTAATTGAATGGTTTGAGAAGAATCGTATTCCAGTTGAAGAGAATGACAATCAAGAATTGGTCGTTGCTAAATCGATAACAATTAAATCACCTTACACTAAAGATGATTGTAATTCCAGTAATGTTATGGTTGTCCGCCGAATTCAAGATCTAATGAGTAGAATGCCAACAACAACTACATGAAACAATTACCACATAATAATGATAATAATAATGATGTAAAAATATGTTTTCCAGTTTAAACACATTTAATACAATAATAAAATAAGAAAATGACACTTGACTAATTTAGAGATTTGGATCACATTATAAATAATATTTAAGGCATTTGGGTGGTTTTGTTGATGATGTTTCTTTTCTGGTTCTTTGTTTCTGGTTAACCTGTTGATTGTAATTAAACGGACGAATGCTTGAAATTATAATAACATTGATGAACAGAGATCAACAAGGTAACAACATAACAACCAGCAGCGATCCAACAATTAACAGCCTAATTAGACAGAAAAAAAGAAAGAGAGACGATCAAGATATTAGTAAGTATGATTACAATTGTGATCAAGATTTCAGATTAGAATCTTTTTGAAGGTGAATAAATATACTTACAGCTGTCTCATATTTCGTTGTGACGGCTGCCCATAGTTCATCGGCGGTCTTTAGGTGAGCTTTTTCCTCCGCTTCAATTTCAAAATCCTCAGCAAAGGCGGTGGAGTGAACGTTCAGAAGCAAACCAAGGATGGGTAACATAATCACACCCCAAACGCTGATCAGCGTACAAAAGAGGGACAACTTTGGACCACAACAAGGCATTCCAACGGTTTAATTGAAAAGCTAAAAAAATAAATGAATAAAAATTAAACTAAACAAAGTAAATAATTAAGGAAAAAAAATAAATTCAATTTAAATGACCAAAGAAATAAACAAAGGTTAAAATATAAATTTCTCAAGGCGAAGATGAAGAGCCACCTGTTGGTGTGGAAAAGAATTTGACTCCATAGTAGAAGTTAAATTCGCCAGATGGCGCTAGTTTTTGGGAGAAAAATTAATCAAATCAAATTAAATTGTTCTTTGGTCAATTAGTTTGCCAACATCTTAATTGGTGTAATTATCGACAATTAAAAGTAAGTTAACAGTTTGATTGAATAATTATACTCTTGTTGAGTTGAGATTCGGTTTGTTTTCGATCAACTGTTTAATGGAAATTTTTTCTTCGATCTCAACGTTTTAATTTAGTTTAAATCAACATTTGTGTCGAATTAATCAAATTAATTGTAACTCTACTAATCACAATTTATGGAATTTGAATTACCCCAGATATTCAATTCTATCATAGGAAGGGTGGTGAAAGTGGTTTACTTTAAATTACTTTTGAAAAAAGAGAAGAGAAAAAGTTTTCTTTTCAAAAGTCAATTCATCTTTAATCGTGGATTGTTTAATCATTGCGATTTATGATTATCTAATCAACATGAATAAATTGTTGTCTCTCTCATTATCAGGTATTAGTCGAGAAAATCTAAATTATCCAAACATCGTTCTAATCAATCGTCAAATTGGCTCAAAATCTTTGCATAGGTAATTCAAATTATAAGGTTTTCGTCGAGAAATTTGTAAACTGATAAATTGTTTGATAGAAAAAGTTAATTATATTCCAAAAACATTAATCACTTGAAAGTGAACCAATTTTCCAAAGTTAAGAATTAACTTATTCATTCAAATTAGTTGAATTCTATCCAATTACAGTTTAATTTTGTTTTCGTTTACTTTTTGACAAATTTTTCCTTCAATTGAAATCAACTGATTTAAAATTAAATTTAGAAACAGAATATTATTCACAATTAACAAATCAACAATTTCCAATCAATAGATTATTACAAATCGTAATAAACATGATACATATTAGTAAAGGTCATCTATTGGTCACTCATGATCATATTAATTTCCAAAAAGGTCATCAGGTGTCAGTCTATTGATCAATTTGAATGAATCACAATTAAGTTTTTTCAACAATTAAACGGTAAATCTAATCAACAAATAGATTTGATTAACACTTGATTATTTCAATTATAATCGTATCGTCTTCTCAAAAGTCAATGATCAGTGATTAAGACAATGTAGATACAAGTTAATCAACAGATCATTCATAACCTTGATTAGTTAATTTAGTTACTATGCAATTGAACTAAATTAACTTGTCTAAAGACAATTTCAAGGTTAAAATGTAGTTTAACTCTCAATACGCAATTAGTTAATTCTTGTTGAATGTTGAGAAGAAAAAAATCTAACACTCAAGACTCGATAATCGATTACAATTAACACCGAACACAATTAAATCTTCAACACCACGAAATGAAATGTCGACACTTTGATTGAAAGTTAATCAAATAACAACTTTAATTAGTGAATTAAATCATGTTACCTGGAGAACAATCAACAACAACAATTTTGTCTTGTTCATCATTCGTTAATCATTTTTACAGAATTCATTATTTCCTGTGGTTCTCGTCACTTTCCGGAGTTTTACCTTATTATGTTGTCTTTGTCCGAACTTACACTTCCGCTTCCGCTTCATGGATTGGAACTTTGTTCAGTCTCTTACCATTTGTCGCCTTTTTCACTAATCCCTTTTTCTGTTCCCTGGCAGATAAATCATCTAATCACCTGAAATACTTGCTAATCTTTATTGGATTAACGTGTACCGGTTATGGTTTATTATTAATCATACCAACAGTTGACAGTCCGCTTGTTTCATGGTCACTTTCAATGGTATTACTGTTGATCGCTTATCCCTCAATGGCAACGGTCACTTCCCTGACCGATTCAATTGTCATGATGATGGTTACATCATCTTCAGGGGATGTTAATCTTGATAGTAAATCGTCAAGATTGACCTTTGGTCAAGTTCGCGTATGGGGAACCATTGGTTACGGATTTTTCGGATTCATCTCTGGACCAATTAACTCAATTAACTTTGATCAATCTTATCTTCAATTGGGTTTTACATGTTCATAATTATTTGTTCCGTTGACTTTTTAATTGTTGCAATTGTTTTAATCATAATTTATAAACGGAAACAAAACTTATCATCAAATTTAAATTGTCCAGACAAGAGTGAAGGTCAACACGATGACCGGATGTTGACAATAACCAATGATAAATTCAAATCACGGAAAAATTATCAACAAGAGATTGTAACACTAGTTAATCATGATAATCAAGTGAATAATTATTGTCATGTTAATCAACTGGTACGTAATCAAATCAACAACGACAACAATTTAACCTCTCAAAAAGGAAACTCAATTTAAGACTATTTTTTATTTACTTTGACAATGATTAGTTGGTCAGTTGATAAAACTAATGACAGACCAACAGGTAAATATAATTAAGATGAACAAGAAGTGATTAAATTAATTGTGACCTTTACTTTTAATTCTGATGAATTAGTTGAGATACACGAAGCTCATTAAATTAACATTAATTAATTAAACTAACACCAAGTCAAAGGTAATTTGATTTAATTGTCAAACACAAAAGTAACCAACAATTTACAAAGTGATTACAAGTTGAGGTTTACAATTACAATTACAATTAAGTGAATGAAAAATTTATCTGTTTAGACAATTAAACATTAACCACACTAATCAATCAAAAATAAGTAAAATTTAAAAACAATTACAATTGTTAATCAAATGAATATCTAATTATTTCAACAGGTAAATGGACAATCAACTAATCATTGGAAAAGTTTTGCAAGTTTATTCATTAATCATCCAACAATCATTCAACATACAATCATATTGATTGGTCAAGGGATCCTCATGTCCTGCCACTGGTCATTTTTTTACTGGTACCTGGAAACAATTAGTGGACCGGACACAATTTTGATGGGGTTAACCTTGTTAATTGGCTGTTTCTGTGGGGAATTAACTTTCTTTTACTTTGGCAATTTAATTGTTGACCAAATTGGACCAAGCAACTCATTTAACATCAGTTTAATTGCTTTTGCAATTCAATATTTCAGTTATGCTTTTCTAATTGTTCCCGGTAATCAATATCTAGTTTGTTTCACTGAAATCCTTCAGGGTCCGACATTTGGACTATTTTATACCGCGATGACCCATATTGGTCAAGAATATGCAGATAAACAGTTGACCAGTGAAACCGATAGATTGAAATCTAATTGTCCGAAAGTGTCCCAATTATCCACCGATGATGAAAATAATAGTATTAAATTTAATGGAGGTCATCAAGATGACCAAGGTAAGATTAAAATTCATTCAACTTTACAAGGTTTTCTATCTGGATGCTTAGAGGGATTAGGATTAGGATTAGGTTCACTTGGGGCTGGACTAATTATTGACCATTATGATGTAAAAACCATGTGGATTTCTGCTGGTTCATTGTCAATCATTTTGTTAACTTTTAATTTATCATTACAATTAATTGATAAACTGTTTACTAAAAGATAAACACAGTTATCATTGATGGTCAGTTAATCTTGATGACCATTGATCATCTCATTCTGATGTTTTCATATAAAATAAAATGGACACTTGATTGTTTTGTTTACTTTTCTCATCTTGATTTTGAAATAATTTCTTCGCAAATGATTTAATCGTAAATTGGATTAATTGACTAGAGATTTGACTCAGGAGAGAGAGAGAGAGAGAGAGAGGAAGATTAAATTAAAGAAAGAGGAAGAGGAAGAGGAAGATTTTTTTTACATAGAGTTTACATTATATCATCGAATGGGGAAAAGAGGAAATTGCAAAGTGTTAATGTTAAAGTACAAAAGAAAAAAACGAAATTCAATTGATGATATTTTGATGATAGTTATTGGTGATTAGGTTGATTGTGTCTCTTAATTGTCACCAACAATTAAGATCAACTTGTTATCGCATCAAGCATAAGCCGCTCTTCCTCCGATAGGTCAAAAACGTTTCTTGTCCTTCGAACTGTATATGAACGGAGAGAGAGAGAGAGAGAGAAAAAAGATTAACAATTAACGAACATGATTAAGAGATTGAGTTATTAATAATAATTAGAATTTATGTTTTCGAGTTAATTTAATTGTAGATGAACCGGATTAAAGTTTTGTATCACAACTGTGAGCACTTATCATGTCACTTTCTTGTGATATTAGCGCCGTTGTTTGTTATTATTTGACCGAAATAACATTTTCTTCAATCTGGATTACAAGTATTTAGATTATCATAATCATGAATCATGATGAATCCTCCTTATCATGTGTAATCATGTTGATATATAACATTTGATAATTAAGGTGAAGAAAAATCAAAAATTGCTCAAGTACAACTCATCAAATTGATTTGATTATCAAAGGGGATTATATTTTGTCAGGAAATCAAATTAATCTGATCAAATATTATCTGATTGTAACGGTATATGATTAGTGGTAATTTAAATCACTGGGACACATTGTCAACATGCACTTAATTCAAGATATAGACCAAAGAAGTATTTAAATTTAAACTAATCAATGTCCTGATTATGTTTTTTTTTGCTTCTTCTCATCCAAAGTGATTGAAAAATCAACAAGTTGTCACAAATTGAGATTGTTGCAAATGATTAAAGTTAATTGCTGTTAATTTGCTTACATGATTTTCTTTCAGCAAAGCGACTTTTCCTCTTTGCCCTTTGGTCAGCTCGAAGAGGTTGAGCCGTCACATTTTTGACCAAACTTTCGAGTATCTCATCATCGGCATCGGCCATTGTACCATTTGATTTACCATTTAAAGTGTTACAATGGTTCTCATAGGTACTGTTTGACCTTTGACGGGTTCGAGCACCAGGAAGTGTACCCCATTTGGATGCTACCTTTGGGTCATTTTCCAGGTCACCATAACCATTGTCCAAAACTTTACGAAGTTTCTGATCAGCTGTTTGCTCTTTTGATTTAAAGTTATCAGTCTAAAGAATTGGGTAAAGGATAGAGAAAGAAAAAAAAAGAAAGAGAAATTATCATTAATTAATTGATTGAGACGATTAAATGATTGATTCAACAGGGAATCCATTGAATCATTTATCTTGATAATGATACAAATCCGAGTGAATGATGTAATACATGAGATTG
This sequence comes from Panonychus citri, assembly GCF_014898815.1. Classification (NCBI taxonomy): domain Eukaryota; kingdom Metazoa; phylum Arthropoda; class Arachnida; order Trombidiformes; family Tetranychidae; genus Panonychus; species Panonychus citri. Next base: position 858,775 of record NW_026515540.1, read on the forward strand.
AGAATTAAGTTAAATCAGTTGATTGTGTAAGTTAAGTAATAACATGTTGAAGATAGAGATCAATTGGTTGATGATGATGATAAGTATTGACCAATCAAACTACTCACACTCATTTACAGCTCAGCATTCATGTTATATCCCCATGATACTTGACATTCATTCATATTCAAGTTTCATGTTATTTTCTTGTTGTTTTCTTTTGCATCTCAAAAAGATGAAGAGAAAAAAAATCAACAGATATCGTGACTATGAAAGTTACGGAAAAACTGAGAGAGAAAAAGAAGATTTAAAAGAAAAAGATGATAATGAAGATGAAGATGATGAGGATGATGATGATGATGTTAAGATGTAAGAGGAGGAAAACGCATCTAATGGATATTCAAGGTTTCAGTTTACTAGATCAAAAGTAAACTAATACTAATCAGGTAAAAGAGATGGTGATGATGATAATGAGGATGATGCAAGATGATGAGGATGATAATCATTAGAAAGAGAGAGAGAAAGACGAAAGTGGAAAATATATTCGTCTGGAATTACCGGTTAACCAGAATTTTGTGATTTTTTCTTCTTCTTTTTTCAACTGACTGTTCTCTTCTTGATAATAAATGACTTTGAAACACGGGAAATTCAATGTATATGCAATAGGAATACTCATTATCCTGATCATTGAATTAAATGAGAAATTCATTTCTGCTTAATTACTTTTTTTTCACTTTAACTATTGATAAATTAAGTTAATTTGTTCAATACGAAAAGTTGAATGAATGAAAAATGTACTTTATTATTTTACGGTTGATAATTTATCCTTTCATCACAATTAACTTTTGATTCGCAATACTATTTATCCTTTATCGCGTTAGCCTTTAATTTAACATTGGTTAATCGTCTCTATTATTATCCAACAATCAGACAGTAATAAAGGTATTGTGTTGAAATCCATGAGAAAAGATTATCATGATAATGGTGTTTACGTGTGTTGTGTATCTATGGATCTCATTGAAACAACTTCAAGTCAATTTTTCAACATGATTCAACTTGATTCTAATTTTTTCTCTTCTTTTCTTTCGGTTTTTTCTTTCTAATATCTTTTTCCATCATCATCTTTATCATCTCTTCCTTATAATCATCATTATCATCATTTCTTTTAAATGAAGAAGCAAAAACTCAGGAGAAATGATTACTGGACATTTCCTCAGGCACACAAACGGTAACAAAAGCTATCAAATCAACGGGAGATTCAAGTGAAAATCCTCTTCTCCTTTTTCTAAAGTATTTCTTTTCATTCATTTTCTATATCATCATCATCATCTTCTTCTTCTTCTTCCATGGCTCATCATCTTCATCGTCTTCTTTTTCCTCTTAAATATCAAATAAATTTGCTATTTGAAAGAGCGAGAGAGTAAAAACCATGAGAAAGAAAGGAAATCAAGGCGGAGAAAATCATATTAACCAAGTTGTTCTAATCAATTCTGAAAGAGATTGAGAGAGAAATGATGATGATGATGATAATTCTTGCTTTAGGCTTTTACATGGTCAATTGGTGATAGAAATAAATTTCAAAGGAAAACTTTGGTTCAATTGGTCACTTTTTTCTTACAGCGGGAATAAGAATGTCAAATGAGCTTTTGACATGAACTTTCAATAGATAATAGATTCATAGTCATGGTAAATTTTCAATATTTACTCTGCTCATCGGTCATCATTAACATGTTATTACTCAAGAAATAAAATTTAAATATTCTCATGTTGACCATTGGTCAGTTTTTCTTTCTGATGAGAAAAAGTTGATTGTATTCTTACCTCTGTAATCATTTTACCGCGGGTTTTGTTTCGCTCCCGGTGGGAAGCTTTTTTCTCAATTTGTTCTTTCACTCTTTCTCGGGTTGTCCGATATTCCAGGGCAAATTCAGAGATAATCTTTAATACTTGGTGTGGTTTAGTGGCTTTGGCGGTTGAAGATGAGAAGCCAAGAAAAATGAGCAATTTCTTAAAACGATTACAAACCCGTCGATGGACAATCTTCAATACCGTTATTCTTTCAGCACAGTCGAGTAAAAATTCGGACATTTTCGTTCTCATCGGTGTTTTATCCTCATGCTTAGCGATCACCTTAAGATAATCCCAAGATATTTTACAATCTGATTCCAATTTCTGTATTGTTTGGGAAGTTTCATCAAAGTCAATCTTATGAGCTCTGGTCACTGCACCAAATTCACTATAAAGGTCAGTCGAGGTGGGAAATTTTTCCATGACAATGTGGCACAAATGATGTAACAGTGAATGCTTATGGACAGTGTCCTTCACCTCGGGCACTTTACAGAGATATTCAATCTGAAAGCCTTTCACTTCAGCTCCATTAAGAAAATTACCAACGGATAAAAGTGTGGCCAAGATAATTCTGATTATTGGTAAAAAGTAACAACCAAAGAAAATGATAAATTAATGATAATCAAACTGATTAACACAAAATTAGGTTAATTGTTTAGAGAAAACAAATTGATTACTGTAGCCCTTTTGTAAACGATTAACAATCAAGAATCTAGATCTATCTAATTAGAAAGTTATTAATGTGTATTTTATTTTATGTAATACAATGTTACTCTTAATTGTTATTAAGCTTTTGGTTTTGTTCATTAAATTGGCTCAATAAATCACAATGATAATGACTGTTAACAGTAGGGCAACAGCAACAATCAATTGATCAATACTAATAATCAACAAGAATAATAAACAAGAAAATAACCTTAGGGGTTAAATTGGGGTAGAGGTCGAATAATAATTATCATGATTAAATTGTTGTTTCTCTTTTTTTACTGGATATAACAATTTAGTGGAACAGAAAAGTTGATTAGGGCAACAATTAAGCTGTAAGAGGTTTTTCTATTGATTTTTCCAATAGTAATCTAAACCTGTCCTGAGAGTTTTAATTCAGTTGCACAAAGAATTAAGTTAATTGTAACTTGTTTTCTATCGCAACTTCTGTTGATAATCAATTTGTTTGTTGTGTGTTGTGTGTATTTGGTAAAGATTTTGATTGTTTAATAATAATAATAATTTTCTATGCAAAAAGATTAAGAGATTAAGATTTAAGAAGGTGTACTAACCTAAAAGTATCACTTTTCTCAATCTCTTCAATGGCTTTCTTTAAATCCATCAACTGCTCAGCAATCTCTTGCTCCATAGCATCATAATCCAGCTTAAATGCCCACAATTTAAGTCGGGCCTCAAGATCACTGATTGAGGCCAAAGTTAACAGAAAATTTTCAGCACTGCCCAAGGGGATATCAGGATTAGCCATTTGAGCTTCCGTGATTTTGGTTTTCTCATCTTCACTTGGCATCATGGTTGTTAATATTTTCTCAATTCCATCTCGGTTCATTATCGTTGAATCCATTTTCATGATTGCTGTTTTAATTGTTCTCGGTGGTGGTAATTTAGTCATTCCAATGTTAATTGCATTTGATCTTTTAGCATCTAGAACAATTAGCTCGTTCTTTTTACCTTCAGTTGTTTTCTCCTTCGAGGCCAATTCTTTTGAACGATTCTCGAAAAGATGTTCTAATGCTTGAGTATCGATTGCGACTAATTTAATATCGTCCCAAATGGTTTTCTTTTTCTTTAATCGACTCAATAACGATTTGTCTTCTTTCACTTCTTTCCAGAATAATTTCACTGTTTTCTTATTCTTATTTAAAGTTCCATTCTTTGAGTTTCCATCGGGTGTGGGTGAGGGAGTATTTTGTTGACGACCATTGACCAGTACAGAATTTAGACCTTTTTGGAAAAGTAAACAAATCGATACGAAATTTGATCAATTCGATAATCAATTGATTGTTTAGAGAATAAATAGAAGAAGAAAAAAAATCAAGGTAAACTAAACGAATCCCGGAAATTGGTTAGTTTATTTACCCTTGACTTGTGGTGATTATTTGAACAATTCAATTAGCTGACTTACCATTTTGACGTAGAAATGATGGATTGGTTAGAGGTGGAGATGGAGGTGATGGACCAGATTGATCGAAAGGTCTTGGTGAAATACCTTTAATTTGATTGTTAATCAACATCATTGAAGGTGGAGGTGGAGGAGGTGGTACACCGCCACATCCTGGATCAACGGGAGGTGGAGGAGGAGGTGGTATCGGTGATGAGCCTTCGTTATTCTGGTTAATCAATAAGAGGAAGGAAAAAAGTTTCGTTAAAAAAAGGATTCATATGAAGAAAGGGAAGAAAATAATAAAATAATTCTATCATTTAATGTCAACAATTAAGAGTTAATTGTAAGGTGAATACTTCAATCAACATCAACAGGTAAATAATGGTCATTAAGATGAAGATGATGAAGATGAGGAGGAAGAGGAAAATTAAAATGAAAAAAGTTCCATCACATTGGATGAGATGAACAATTGATTAAATTTTGTTTCTATTTAATTTTACAATTAAACTAGCCCATTGTAACCAAGGTGGGAATGTTAATTGTTAATTACCTTGTTAACTCATCTTGATTGATATGATCATTTAAATTGTTTATTTAATTTTCCCTTTTGCTCCTATTGCTTTTTCACTCTCGCAATTGAACAAAATTTGTTAATAATGATGATCATTTAAATTGATTGTGGCAAATAATTTAATAACAACAACAATGAGAACACAACAAACTTTTCAAATCAAAGTAACAATTTACAATCAATTGTATTAACCTGATCATCATCCTCATCATTATAATCAATTTTGTTTAACAATAATCGCAACTTTAAATCATCACAATTAATTTTCAATTCACTAACTATTAGATTTCTGACTTTTTTTTCCTGTTTTTTTTGCTAAATTGTTAATGATCAAATTACAGATTAAGTTAAACAATTATCTTTGAAAAACAATATCTATTAATCAAGAAACACAAAAACAAAGCCCAAAGCAATTTACAAGGTAAATTGTAATTTAACAGGTAAACTGATCTGTTTGATTGGAAGGAGATTAAATTGTTCATCTTATTATTATTAAATCCCTCATCTTAATCACAATAATAATAATAATAAATATTAAATAACCAATTGAATGAACAGCAAGAGAGTCACAATCAATAAGGGTAATCAGCTGATCAAGAGTATAATTGATTGAGAGAGAGAGAGAGAGAAATTAAAAGTTAATTGTTTCAATATTTACCTGAAAAAAGTCCATTGTATCAAAATGGGCTTGAAATATATCTTGATCATCGTCCGATTTGAGATCGGTAAAGTCAAGATCATTAATAAATAATGGACGAGATAAAAGTGCATTGGTCAAGTTATCCCAATGAAGATGATCTTGAACTGGTTTAATCCCTTGACCAGTTGAATCTTTGTTTATTCCTGATCCTTTAAGGTTAATTGTATTATTATTATTATTTAAATTATTACTATTAACATTATTATTAACATTATTATTATTGGTTGACCGTTGTCCACCCGCTGGGCTGGGTGATTTTAATATCCTTTCTTGTATATTTTTAACCCCAATTGATGAGCCGAGTATTTTTTCAACGGTAATTGGTAATCCACTTGAATTTGAAATCGGTGACCACAATTTAGGTGATGTTGGTGATTTAACTAAATCATTATTATTATTGTTGTTGATATTATTGTTATTGTTATTGTTGTTGTTGTTGTTAATTGTGTTATTATTGTTGACCAATCCATTAATTGTGTTACCATTTGATGAGGTTACGTTTAGATGATGATCTTTATTATTATCATCAATCTCTGAATTTTTACCATACATCATTGAGAGCATCCATGATTTTTTCTCGTTACTCTAATAAATTTTATCAATTAAACATGAAACAAATAAAGAAATTAGTTAATTACCATATAAATTAGTTTGCTAATTTACTCAAAATGATTAAGAAAATGTACTAATAATAATAATAATTTATTTTCTGTTGATTATCATTTACCAAATGATTTTTGTTTCATTAACAAACCAAAAACCAGATTGACTTGATAATCGTTTCATTTTGGTACTTTTTTTTATTTCTGGTTAACTAATTGCTCAAAACCGGGAAGAGGTTGATTAACATAGTGATTAACATTATTATCTAATCACAACCATTTAATTATCCAGGTAATCAAGGGAAAAAAGTATCAATTTTAAGGATGTTAATTTGGTCAATCAACTTGCACATCCAATTAAATGATAACTTTTTGATTGTCTTTTTTGTTTCAATTGAAAATTGACTAATAAAAGATTAATCCAGAAGATTAACAATCAAACCATATGATTAACAGTTACTAGTTAATTGTTGTTGTTGACTTACCGTTGTATTTAAACCAGAAACTCTGAGATTGGATCCACCATTAGTATAGTTTGGGTCAGTTCCGTTTTCCCAGGAAGTGAATTCTTTGTTTCTTTTGTTAAGTTCATCTTCAATGGTCACTCCACCACCGACTTGACCACCACCGCCAATGGAATTGGGTCTTACTTTGGTTTCAACAATTAATGGTGGAACCAACTTAATTGTCTCAATTAGAGGTGATTTCTCTTCATTACTTCCCAATGAATAGGCGGATGAAGCTCCAGAAGATGAGGTTGACCCATAGGAATCAGCTGATGAACAGGAACATATTGAGGCTCGTTGACCACGTAAATTATAATCTGATTGTGTTTTAATCATACTTGAATTACGAGCATCCCGTTCCCGTCGTCTACGTAGTCCGGGTGTAATATCGTCCGAGGTTAAACTGGTTGTGGTCACTGTTGAACCATTAGGCTGTTTTTCAATGGTTGTGGTTCCGGTTGTCGTTGAATTCATTGAACCATTGGTATTACCTGTTGATTGTTGACCGATTGTTGTAGTTGTTGATCCTCCATTGATCGTTGATAGTCCATTAACCATATGACCAGAGGAGTTTTCCTTTAATCGAGATGCTTTAAATTGTTCCGTTGTTTCAATCACTTTTCGCTGCCATGAAGGTACAACTTCCGATGTAATTTTACACGAAGTTTTCGGCGGTAAATTACCAGTTGAATGTCGTCGACTTTTCCTTCTTTCCTCTTCACTTGTACCCAAATAACCTCTCGATCTACTTCGAGGTATCAAACGACGAGCATCCAAAGGTAACACTTCACCTTCATCTTCACCATCCTCATGACGAAGTACAGCTTCGTATATTTGAAATTGTCTTAAAAGGTCATTATCGATTCCCTGCTTCGAAATATAATATTGAATGGTTCGCTCCATTCCCTGTTCCTCAAGTGAATCCACAATATCATAATAAGTATCTTGATCTGAAATACCCGCGAGTGTCTGATTGACCAGGGTCATTGCGAAAATGAGTAATTCCATGTCCGCACAATTTTTCTCAATCAAAAGATTAATTATATTGTGCCAAGGTTTAGCTCCTAATTAATCAATTAACAAACAAACATTGATAATAACGAGAGAAAACAATTAGTAAATTAGTACAATCTGCACATTTACAATTCGGACAATTGAAATGGTCAACAAAATGTATACACACACACACACACACACAGGTGAATATAAGAGGATCTAAAAAGATAATCATAAAGTCATGATAATCAAATTGAATCTAAATTAATATTATTCTAATCACAGAAAGTAATTAAATGTAAACCCAAGAATCAATCACTCCCATTAAACTTTACATATACAAAAGGTAGTCAATCTAATTACAAGTTAGATTAGTTTAAAATTGATTAATCAGATTTAATCATTAATCAGAAAATTCAACTTACCTCTTTCCGAATCAACAATATTTACAGCTTCCAAAAGGAGGCGACAATTTGAATCTTGATATTCAACAAACACCAAGAGCAATTTGAGCGCAGTTTTCACAACAAGTCGATACTAAATGGAAGAGAAATAAACAACAATTAAGGTGAGTAAATAATGAAAGAGAGAAAAAAAAAGTTCGAATCAACAAAAGAAATAGAAAAATAAACATCTTCCTGTGGAGATTATCTCATAATTTAATCCCGAACAATAATCGTTTACATGGATATACAATCATCGTAATTACGGTTACACAGACAATTTAATATTCGCTTGTTTTTTTTTCACTCATTTGTTTTTCTCTCTGCTTTTCAACCAACAATTAGTTAATTATGGGTTATATGTACACTCGATAAATGTACTACATAGAGATATATATTATATATAAACATCTTATCAACAATTAACGGTTGAATTAACACCGATGGACTGAATCAACCACCAAATAACAACAACATCACCAAAGAGATCGTGTTTATATCATATAAAACCATAGGGAATGGAACCCAAAAGGGAAACCATATTGTTGTTGTAGTATATTAGTTATCATTGAACCATGGAAAAGCTTAATTTTGATTGTAATAATTGTCTAAGGCCTTTGATCATCTTCATCTAATCAAAACGATATTTATTATCGTTGCAATTACAAGGGCAACAATTAGACTTACGATAATAAAACTGGCCTTGAATCAAAGAGCCGTGTTAACGTTCAAAGGCCTTAACTTGTTACCTGTGTTAATTTTATAACATTCAAGTGTAATATCAACACACACATTGATTGTTATCACCATCGATTAGTTAACTAACTATTATGGTTAACAATCAAAGCTCAAGGTATTTAACTTGTTTCTTTACCTAAATTAACAGTGATCATCATGATTGTTTGTATGGTTTTTTGTTGTATTGTAAACAACTGATATTTCATCAACTGATTGTGAATTGCAATTAACCTCATCACTCGCCTTGATTGTTAATTTCCTCAACTATTAATACAACGATATAAGTTCGAGACCATTTAATTACTATGATCACATTTAATTGTGACTTGATTGTTTCTTATCTATCATCTTTTTGCTTTAATCTCTTTGGGAAATCTAATAATCTCTTAGTTAATTGTTTATTATTATCTAACAGGAAAGGTCATCGGATGACCATTAGTGATTAGATATTGAGATTGTTAAGGATTAGATATTGATCTTAAATCACAAATTGTTGTGAAAAAAAACAAGATATTGATTTAGTTTCTATTGCTTAATGATCAACTAATAGTTGATGATAATGATTATATAACGAGTTAAATTGCTGGAAAATTGACAATTAATATGGTTGTTAAAGTTACAGTTAACGATTAATGATTAACAGTAAACAGCAACAACAATAATCTGAAAACAATTTAACAGCAATTAAATTATATCAACAATCAAATTTCATTGTTTTTCTGTTGGTCATTTGAAATGATTAATTTTTCTGATTGAAAACTGATTTAATAATAAAACCTTGACATATTATCCATCCCTTAATCATCATTGTTAAATTTGATTATAGTTAATAACGTTTAATCATGATTGATTTAAATCATATGGTTTCATCAGGTAAACTTCACAGTATGAATCAAGTTAAATCAATTGACACTTAAATTGTTACGCTAATAACAGGGTTCCAGTTACAGTATAATAATAATGATTAGCAACAAATCATCAACTGGATTAACTTTTTTTTTATATTTTATTATTATTGATCATCAAGGGATAAATATTAAATCACTGGGAATGATAAATATATAAAACAATCAAAATTGATCAAATTTGTATTGTACTTTGTATGGGGTTTGAAATGATTAATTTAAATTGTAAAACCTTTTTTAACTCACTGATCACATATTTGATTGTTTGAATTTGTATTATATCATTTGCTCAATCAATTCTTTGGCCAATGATTAGTTACAACAATTAAGATTATCAATAACACATCTTAATGGATTAAATTGTCAAGTCTTGATTGCTATTAACTGGATTTAGGATTAAAGGTGGGGAAAGGGAAACAATTGATTGTGTTGATTGTTTATCAACAATTTAAAGTTTATCGTTAACAATAGTTTAGTTAAAGTAACATCATCATCATCATCATCATATGGACACAACAATTAACTAATTGTTATTGTGGATTAGATTTGATTGTATGATCAATTTTTATTATTATTTAACTTTCTTGATTCCCTGTTGATTTTAATCACTCGTTCACTTGCTCTATGGGAAGTCAAACTAATCAGTTAATCAACTGATCAACTTAATTGTGACCTAAAATTGTGACTTATTTGTTTAACCTTATCATTAGTATCAACAATTAAGATGACCTGGTCAATTAGTGCAAACAATTTAAGTCTCATCATCTATCATTAACTAAACAATCAACAATTGACTTAATCATTTTATATCAATGATAATCTAGTTAATTGTGAATTAACTCAAAAAATATTCATTCCATTAATTGAGTTTTATTATAATGATCGAGATTCGTTGATTTAATCACACAATTAACGATTAATTTTTGGTGGAAAATGTTTTTCTTCAAACAATTAAGGTAAATACCCATGGATACACAATTAACTTTACCACTAATTAAACAACAAATTAATCATCTTCAGAATAATCAATCAAATTAACACTAAATGTAAACTATTAAATCAACAATTTAGTAATTACATTTTTTTGTTGGAAAAAAAAGTTTACCATTTACAATTTAAATCACAATCAGAGTCTTATTATTGATTTAATTTTCACGGTTAATGGTTGATTGTTAAAGGTCAACATTGAATACTAATGGACAATGGTCAACAATTTAGATTGATCATGATCAGTACAATAGTTAACTGGATTAAATTTGATTCTTCCTTGTTTAGTTTAATTCTGCAACTATTACATTAATAGCAATTTAGTTGATTGTCAACAAGAAAAGATAAGAAAAAAAAAGTTCAAGACTGTTAATATAATTAGATTAACAGATTATTAGTTAATCAATCAAATTAATATCAACTAATCAATAATTATTTCCCAATGGATGTGATTAATTAGTTTACTGATTAATCAACAATTTAATGGGAATCAGATTTTAAGATATTCTAGTTTTTTGTTCAACAATTTAATTTAAATTACTATTATCATCTGATTAACTGATTTAACTTATCAGTAATTTAGTAAATTGCTATTTAAGTAAAAAAAAACTAAATTGTTTGATTGATTATCTGACCATTGAATTGAATCATGATTAAGTTAAACACATCGATTAGTATTGATTACTATTTAAATTGTTGAAAATTTCAATCGCTGAATTTTTTTTGTAATTCATAATTATATTTGATTGTGTATTTAACTGTGATTATAAGTGTCAATCAGTTAATCATGATCAAGATTGAGATGATCAATTGTGTGATAATCAGTTAAATTGTTACCCTCAACGTGACATTGATCATGATGTAAACAAAATTAGTTAACTATTACAATTGAAGATTCAGGAATTACAATAACTATTTACAAAATGATTAAGATGATTAACTAAATCACACTGATTGTAATTTAAATGATGGCAAGGATGAACTTTAACAATTTAATATAATCAACAATCAATGGTTTTATCCAATTGTAACTATCAGGGTAATAGTAAGTTATTTATGGTTAAATTTAATTCACTTCTGGAAAGTTAATTGTAAAGGATTTTGACCTTAACCTGTTACCATTGCTGTTAATTAACAAGGTTTATGATTGATGAGTTGATGATGATGATTAACAAATAGAAGACAATTTATAATTAAATAGTAATAATAGTAAAATAGTAATTAGAGAGAAAGTGATTTTAACAATTAACTAATTGTTGTAACAAGAGAAGTGGTGAAAAAAAAAATCAAATCAATCAAAAGCTTTTACTTTTAGTTTATTTTTCTGGTTCTTCGAGACTATCAAAGTAAATTGTTGTGAAAATCAATTGTTAATTGTTAGAAAGCTGAAACCAACGGTAAATTTAATCATCATCACCTTTAATCAGTTGTTGATGATGATCAAGGTGATGAAGATGAAATAATAATAATAAGTTAATCGATTGAATTGTTGATTAGGATGATGATTAGTTTGAAGAAAAAAAGTTGTTTCAAGTTCATTGAATAAATTGTTTCGATTCTTGATTTCAATTAACTCCATCAAAACCATTTCCTTTATTATTATTATCATCATCATCATCCTTCATCATCAAATTTTCTGATTGTTGTTTGTTTGATTGTTAATTGAAAAGTCAATTTAAACATGTCAACAATATAATCAGTTAATCATTTGGCCGCTCAAATTGAATCAACAATTGAGAAGGAAAAAAGTTCACTCATTGCCTTTCAAACTCAATTGCATAGATAATTTTTGATGATCAGTTAATCAGCAACAGGAAGATAAAACCATCATCATCATCATCATCATCATGATAATCACCATTGTAACACAGAATTTCAATCAATCAAATCAAGTTCAAAAAGTAAATTAAATTGTTGACCAGGTATAACAATCGTCAATCAACTAATGATAATAATACAAAAGAGGAAAAGAAAATCCTAAAAAAAGTTAACCCTTAATCCGATGCAAAGTTAATCCTTTTTTAAGGTTCACTGATGATCACCACAAGTTGATTAACTTTATTAACAATACAATTTATCATAATCAAAAGTAAACAATTCTAATAAATCAACAATCAACTGATTGTAAACATTAATATTAAATTGGAAAAAGTTTAGATTCCTCTAATTGTGAGGAGAAAAATTAACTTGATAACCAATAATGATAACTAAAGTTCACAGGTAAAAGGTGAGAAATAAAATTGTATAAAGGTAAATAATAATAACAATTTAGACTCATGAGAAAGTTAAATTAACTAATCAATGGTTAAATGTAAATTAAGTAACAATTTAAGTAAAATGAAATGTATTAGTTTCCATAGGAAAGTTAAAGTGAATCCATTGAAATGAATGGAGTTAAATTAACATTTCTAATCATATTCAAAGTTACAATGAATTACCATCATTTCCAGGTATCATTTAAAAGCTTTAAATCACAATTTAATGATGATGATTCTCACCATCATCATCTTATCTTCCTGCGATCATCTTTTATCCCAAAAGCCCAATGATTATTATGGTTATTGTAAGTGACCATGTTATTGTTATTTAATAGCGCCCTTAAATTGTAATAAGATTAGTAATATCAAACAGGTAACACCCAAGATGATGATGGTCATCATCATCATCATCAACATACCTTCAGAATCATCATGATTATAATAATGTTGATGATATTATAACATAACTAGGATTAGTTTTTTCTCTCTCTCAATATTTTAAAGAGTTTGTTAGAGAAAAACGATAAAAAAAAGATGAAGATGAGGATGGAAATGATGAAAATAACTCAGGTAGACAATGAGATGATGATAAAAGAGGTGGAGATGATGAGGATCCCATAGTGAAAGATAGAGATGATAATCATGATGATGATGAGAAAGAATTATATTATCATAGGTAAAAAAAGTTTTCTTTTCTTATTTCAAATGGTCATTCTTTCAAATAATCAAGGATGTAACCTCCATTTTGATTGTGATTGATATTCAATTTTGTTCTGAAACTTGAAAATAAATCATTAAATTGTCACTTAAATTAATCAATTGTATCAATGATTAACTTGACATTGTCCAAATGTGAGGTCACATTGGGAATTTATCTTCATCATTTTTTCCCCTTCTATTCAATATAAAATTCTATCTTCATCTTCATCCTCATCATCTCTCTCTCTCTTCTCTCTTTCTTTCTTCATTTACCTCACCTCTTGGCTCACCTTTTAACCTGAAAGATGAAGATGAAGAAGCATCTTCAAGTCGCCAAGGGAAACGCCTTTTTCACACCTTACTCCTTGAGCTTTGAAAGGCCCCTTAAGGCATAAACCTTAACTTACCTACACATATACACTACTTAAGATGATCTTAATCATCATCATCATCATGCTTATCTCCAGAGTCTTTTACAATGTAATACAAAACAACAACAAAAAAATGATACACCTCATTTCCCTTTCCTCTAACACAAGGATTCTTGTAGATAATAATAATTACTAACCAGAGATAAAACCTTGTTAAACTTTACCCTCAAGGTTAATGAAGAAAAAAACAGCAATAACAATTTACTAATTGTTATCTAATACCAAACACAGGAAAAGGTAAAATTTATTTTCTAATTCGCATTGAAGAAAATTAAAAATGAAACTTACCTGAGATGAGATTAATGAGTAAAGCCATTGGATTGTCTCATTGTGTTCAATTACACCATTCATACCATCAACATATAACATTACTTGACCTAAAGCTGTTAATTGTAAATATAGACAAAAGAATCAATCAAATTAGTTAATCAATTGAAATTGAGCAACAAAAAAAGTTTGCTAATCAATAATTTACCTCTAAGAATATAATTCTGATAATTTTGATCATTTTCTGAACCAACTTTAATTAGACAAGCTAATCCATCATTTTGTACAAAAGCATGAACCAGATCTTTGTCATCCTGTAGAAAAACAAAACAACAATTAGTAAATTGCAACAATTAAAGTGAGAGAGAAATTAATTTGAGAGGAAATTGAATTTTTGTATAATCAATATCTGAGAAAAGGTTTAATTGCAATTAAACAACAATAACAATAAACTTAAGTAAGACTCTGGGTCACTAAGGGTAAAGATGAGCAACTAAAACTCTTGACCATTAAAGTTATTTGATTGTTTTGCATAATAAACACACTGTATGTTTGGCCTGCATTGATTTATATTTCAAGGTTACTGTTAACTGACCATTAATAAACAGACAAAACCTAAAAATTATTCACATCATCATTATCATCATCATGTTAATCATCATTTTTTTGTTTTCTTATACTGGTAAACAGCTAAGATGCTTTTTTTTCTGGGTTTCTGTTAATCACAGTTAATCGGGCCCTCGATTCATGCCCTAAGGGTTTAATCGTGTAACAACCATTAAATAATAATAATCAAAGTTAAATGTTGATCAAGTTGATCATCCAGCTACATTTATAATCTTCATTTTTGCTTCTTTTTTCCCATTGTTATCATCATGGTAATAATTGGATGCAAAGTTTACTGATGATTCTGAGGTTTTAGATACTATTTTTAGGGGAGAGGGGGAGGTAATGGTCAAGATGAAGATGAGAAAAAAGAATAAAAGTTTGATAGAAAAAAAGAAAACATAGAAAAGTGGATTAAGGTGAAGATGAAGGTGGAGGTGGAAGAGGAAGAGAGAGAGAGAGAGAGAGAGATCATGAGTCAAGGGAGATGGTGAAGGTGATGAGGATGAGGATGGAGATGGAGATGAGAGAGAAAAAGTGATGAGGAAGAGAAAAGTTTTGTTTTTTTCTATTTTAATTTAATTCTTAAATTAACCTGTTTTTCTAGGTTAGGCTTTTGTTAATTTCTTTGTTTAAATCATTTATTGTTAGTTGATTGTGATTAACTGTTTTTTTAACAGTCTCTCTCTCTCTCTCTCTCTCTCTCTCTGTTGAGTGTATATCATTTTAAAACTTGTAAATCAAATTAAATTGGTTAAGGGGTAATTAGTTGATTCTCTTGTAGTTGTGTTTGTTGTTATTTCAGGTTAACACTAATTCTGAGAATAAAAAATTTAGCTAATTAAGGGATTTTGCAATTAACATCATCATCTAATTGACCAACATTGTATTGCGTTTAATCAAGAAATCAAGCAAACGGCAATTGTTGATTGTTGCAAATTCACAAATTCAACGGATTAAATTGTTTACTCTTATTATTATGGTTTTAATTGTTACACTTACCTGGAAAATTTGTTTCAATGTAAATAAAGCTCGTCTTAAATTACTTCCCGATGAATTGAGCAACGTTTCTACAATTAGTTGATTGTTAAGGGTGACCCATTGGTAGGGTAAATTGGAAAGGGAGAAAATTAAGAAAAAAAAAGTAAATTAGATTAAATCATATAATTGAAACAATTTGCATAATACAATCAAATCTTAATCATCTTGCAGGAGAAGATGCAAAAAAAAATTAGATCAACTAAATCAAACTTGTAACTATCACCAATCAACACAATTAAATTACAATTGTCCAGCATGTTTATAATCAAATTGATTGCCTAAAGGAGCAAATTTTAAACAAATTAAATCTAATCATCATAGGTGATCAATACACAATTAGATGAGCAAGAAAAAGCAATTTAATCAAGATGATCAACTGATCATCTAAATAATCATAATCATTATTATTATCTAATTTTAATATCAACGATCATGATGGTGATTAAAAAAGTTGATCACTCAACCTTTAACCTTTATCACAATATCAATATTTAGAGAGTCAATTGCAATTAGCTTACGGGCAATTAGTTAATTAGAAAAAAAAAGTTGCAACTTGAGGTCAAGAAATATAAACACAGAATCCAATTGGACAACGAAACAAAAGTTTATTAGGTAAACCGATTTAGAAATTGGATTTATATTCAAATGGATTACAATTTATATATTTTTCATGGTTACAGGTAATATCTTGTTTACCTGTTGCACCTCTAATAT
Source organism: Panonychus citri (assembly GCF_014898815.1). Classification (NCBI taxonomy): domain Eukaryota; kingdom Metazoa; phylum Arthropoda; class Arachnida; order Trombidiformes; family Tetranychidae; genus Panonychus; species Panonychus citri. Next base: position 875,173 of record NW_026515540.1, read on the forward strand.
TATGATTAAAAGGTAATATAATAAAAGGTATTATAATTATTACATGTTAACGCTTTGAATTGTTGTAAATAGCCTGAGGGACATTCCGATTGTTGAAAAGTTGATGTTACCTTTCAACACAAAACAACAACAACACATATCATCAGATGAATGAGTTTTTGCCTGATGATGGAAAACAAATGAAATCATCATTTAAAATGATGAGAAATAGAAAAAAAAATAAAAAGATTAACACGGAATCACTTTAGTTGGTCAATTGTTCCTCTCTCTCTGTGTCTTGACCACTAATCAAATCCATGATTAACTATCGATTGTTTTAATTTCCTTTTGTATCATCATTTAGTTTTCTCTCTCTCTCTCTCTCTCTCTCTCTCTCTCTCTCTCTCTCTATTATCATCATCTCATTGGTTTAAGATGAGGATAAAATGAACAACGATTACAAGTGAATTAACATCGTGATTAAAGTCTTAATCGTGATTTATTCCCATTTATTATTATCATTATTTTCATTATTACTTTATTATCATCAAGTTAATTGATCCCAAAATTATTATGATTGTTACTGGTGGTGGCTTGTATTAGGTGCCTGACGATGATGATGATTTCCTCCTTCTCTCAGCATCATCATCATCATCATCATCACCCTCTTAGACTCTCACACAATTTAAACTACACATGGATGAGTTGGAAATGATTTTTGTCTGAATCAACAATTTTAAACACAATCATAATTATTACCAACATCATAATGATGATAAATATTTCCGTATATTATCACAATTGACCATCACAATTAACTAACTAACTAACACCGGATGATGATGATGATGTTAAAGATAATGATGGAGAGTGATTAGTACACACAAAGAGATTAATATCATTTGGATAAAATCTCAAAATAGTAAAGAAAAAAAAAATGAGGAAGAAAAATATGAACGAAAATTTTGATAACATTATCAATTTCAATATTCTCAATGATGATTATCATTATCACAGTCAGTTGATCATCATAATCACCATAATCAACATTACAATCAAAATGCAAATGAATTGATGATGATGATGATTAATATTCAGATAAAAAAAGGGAAAAGAAACTTTTTCCTCTGGTCAAGACGTTTATTATTCAAATCATCATCATCATCAACTGACCGGCGGCCTAATGATGATGATTATCATTGAAAATATGATAACTGTTGATAGAATTACAATTTCAGCCTGAAATTGGCACCAGTTCATTGGCTACTATTAAATGATTTAACCCCATCTAATGATGGACAGTTGATGATCTGTTGATTCAGTTGATTAAGTTACGTGTGAATTGTTAAGTTAAACGCACGAACCCAATCAACGTTGTTTTATTTTTCTAATATCATCATCGTTGATTGTTGTGGCTATTTGATCGTGTGTCTGATTGTATTTACAATCAAAGTACTAAAAAAATGAATTGTTTTCATCATCATCACACTTAAATTATCATCTTAATCATTATTTGTTATTTTCATTTCTTTCCTGTTTCAAAACTTTCAATTGACCTCACACATCAACACAATCAGCATCCTCATCACTTTATTTAAACCATCATCACATCATCAATGAAGATGATGGTTAGTTAATTGTTGCCAAGGAAAAAAAAATAGTTTTAATCATCCAGCGAAAACACAATCAACCAATTTCTAATTGTTGACAATCAGACAAAAAAAAATTACCAATTAAACAGTAAATTTGTCACCAAACAATCAACTGTCTCAATGATTGTAAACAGCTGATTGATGAATGATATTTTTTTTGTTTAATCTACATAATGATTAATGAGGGATATTAATTGTTGTGAGGGCAAAGGTTAGGATCATCTCTAGGATATTGGATTATCCTTGAAATGATCAACTGCAAAAATTGATGATCCATCATCAGTATCATGTTATTAATTGTTCAATAATCAGAATCATTGTTTTCTTATATCATTGTCAAGATTAATCTTCACAGTTATCATCCATTTTCAAGGGATCGCCCTTACGGAAAAAAAGTTCAGCTCATCATCATGTGAATATACAAAGACAGCATGAGACTCATGAAGGTCAACTGATGATGATGGTCAAGATGAAGATGACTTCTTGTGAGGTTCAGTGTTGTTTTCTAGCCTCATATTCAACAATTGTAATCATCTTAATCTTAATCATCGTTTTTGCAAATCCCAAGTCTCTTGATGATTAAGGTTTTTTTTTTCTTGTTCCAAGTAATCAGAAAACAACAAGAAACAAAAAGTTTGAAATTAAGTCACGATTAGTTTTGATTGTTAAACGTTGTAAATCACAATTAACGGCAACAATTAACAATAAAAAAAACGACCAATGGTCAAAGAAAAGAAAAGCAAAAAGTAAGATAACATTTCCGGAAATAGTTTTACAACAATTAGTTGATTACATTTGATTAACTTTACCTGGAATCAATTGTAATCAGTTGAAATTTTAACTGTAACATGTCAACGTTTAATCATATTGTTACACAATCAACTTGATGATCAACATTTTTGTTAATTGTTACAATTTCCATCTATTGTTTTATCAACAAATAAACTGACAATCAATCAGATTAAAAGTTTATTTGTTGTTGTCTCTCAATTTTCAAGTTAATTGTTGAGCTCCTGATGATTAATATGATAATATTGTGATCAGATTATTGATTTGATCACAAGAACAACAATTAAGTTTCGTTAATGGTTAACAGTTTATCTTATAAATAAATCGAAACGATAATCGTTGTAACGAAAAATGAAAAGTTCTAAAGTTCTAACCGCGTGTTCGTTACCGTTTTTCCTTTCAATAGATTTGATATTTTGATTGTTCATCTGGTCCACTCACGATTAACCTGATCAACTTTTGATTATCACAATTAAATCCACCCTCAAATCACAAACAACAAGAGTTTTCAACTTAACTATGATCGCATCTTAATACTTGACACAATTCCCAACAATTTAACAGTAAATTACTTTGTCCAATTGTTGAAAAAATTAATAATCATCTTTGAGACTTTAATGATTAAAATTTTACAATCAAAACTAATCAATGTTAATCTAAAATGATTTAATGAAATAAGCAAAAAAAAACAACCTCAGACACATAAAGAAAATCAAATGAAAATTGATTGAGAATTGATTGTTTCAATTTAGACAATTAAAAGAGAAATAGGAAAAATGAACCAATACCAGGATTTGTGAGTGAATTAAATTAACAACAATCAAATTAAATTGTTGTCATTTGCAAATATACAAAATGGTTAAAAGTTTTTGTTTCAAATACAATTATTATTATGTATTCAGTTAAAGGTTTTAACCTAAATTAAGAGACGATTAACTTTGCAAAAAAAAGGTGAATCTCATTGATTAACTAACTAGGAAGTTAACTTAGTGACCGATTAAACTAAACTGAATGTTAATATATGAATGAAAAAATAGTAATGATATTAGTTTTTTTTTCTGATTCCAAATTCAGGGAATCCGGGATTTCAAGGGAAATCATATTCAAGGAGAACTCAATTTATGCATGATAAATTGTTGAGGCTTGGCTCTCAATCTTTGCAACTGTTTTTCATATCATCATCATCTTACCTGTTCATCTTTACTCATATTTCATCAACCACCCCCTTGGAAACCAGAATCTTTGTTTACCTTTTTTGTTCCAATAAAATGCCTGAGGCAATTTTCTTCAAGACCAACGCCCAAGAAAAAATTGTTCAATAATCAATAGATTGTTCAACGATTTGATCATTTAATAAATCACTTGATGGTTTATTAGATTGATTAACTAATTTGCTCATGAGATTGGTTATCATTTGATTAATTTCCAATATCATCATTTGTTTATCCATTTTTTTTTATTTTTCATGTTTTAATTATTGTTAATTATTATCAAATATCTAAATTGTCATTCAGTGTGTAGTTTTTTGATTGTAAACTAAATCAATTTGAAATGATTGTGCTACGATTTTATTATGTTTACTATTGAGTGAAATTGATACAAATCAAATTTATTGATCAATTAAACTTCAATTGCATCATCGTTATTGTGATTTAGCATTTGAGTTATGCAATAATCAACAATTGATTTAGTAATTGTTGCCATCAGATTGTGCATTTAATCAATGATTAAATCAATATTTGATTTGCAACATTTTTTCAGGGTTAATCTTGATTCTGATTATCAACAATTTAAAGTTAGTTAGGTCAACATATTTAATCAATATCATGTTTCATGTTTAAATCATTTGGGTTTCAAATAACAAACTTTTGATCATACAAGTAGATAATGATTAGTTAATTGTTAAGTAAATTGTGTTCATCAACGACACAACCATTGATTAGATTAGTTAACCAAAGTTTAGGTTAATTGACAATTAACAGAAGAAGTAAAAAAATTAATAATAACTTTTGGCTCAACAACAACAACGGTAACAATTAAATTCAATTGCTGTTGGCCTAAAATACTAGTTTAACTAAATCAAATTATGATTTTGATGGTTAAATAATTAAATTGTTGATCAAAATTTTGTTAATCAAATTGCGTGTTAATCATATCACACAACGGTTTAAGATGAGTTAATTTAGTTAGTGATTTAAATTGTTGGAAAACAATGGAATCTAATTTTAAACAGTTACACTTATCATCAGTTAACACAATTAAAAGTAAAGGTTAATTGTTGATTAAGAAAAATAGATTTCCCTCTGAATTTTTGTTTCTCTTGATTTGATTAACCTAAATTTAGAAAATCTTACCGATTAATCAGTTAATTTAGTTGTTGTTCAATCTTTTAATTGTTGTTCAGTAAACAAAAAAGGTTTGATTTTTTTGTTCACTGCTCTTGATTTAGTTATATTGTTTTTCCTGATTATTGATTCATTTGCAACCTGAGGCAATCATTTCATTTTTGATTGAAACAATCAATAATTAATTACCATCATATCTGATTAACGATGATTTAAATCAATACTTGATTAATCAAAATTTAATTTTTTTCGTTGTTCATCTCTATCGTCAAAGTAATCAAGAGAGGACACAAACAATAATCAAGTTAATTATCATCATTTAAAAGCCTTAAGGTAACAAAAATTGATGATTCTGACTCTCATTATAAATACTTGTAACAATTTAAATTTGTAACAATTAACTAGGTTAACATTGATTGACAATCAAGGGGAAAATCACAAAATTGATCAACAATATTAAACATTTAAGTTGACAAAGATAATTAGATACAATATAATAATCAAGAGAGTTAATTGTTAATTGAGTTAATCAACTTTTTCATTTAGAATAAAAAAATTCTGGTTTTCCAACCCAACCCAATATATTATAAGCAAAGACTCACAACCAGAAAACTAGAATTGAAATGAAACCAGAAACAAAAGTATGGAAACAAATTAAACCAGAAAATTAATTACAAATCAATGATCATAAATACTAAACTAATTAACTGATTACAATTCTAATCACTTTCACTTTAATCAATTCAGCAAAAGTAATAATATATAAGTTAACATTGGAAAGAAAACAAATTGAGAAAAAGTTTTTTTCTCGAAAAACTTTTCTTTCAACTTTCTAATACTACACAAGGAATAATAAAATAAACTATTAACTAATCATTATGATTAACTAATAGTGATCATAATGATTAGTATAACAATTTAAATTTAAAAAGCATTAAAAGTTCATGATTTGAATTAACTATTAATAAATAACCATAAAAATATCAATAAAGTATCAAAGGTTAATAATAGTCAAGAGTAAACAGTGAAATCTATTGATCGTCAACAATTAACGTTGATTATTATGATTATCACCATCATCGTTAAACAATTTTTTTGTTATTAATGAAAGTGATTTAAATAATAATCATCTTGATAATGATACTGATTTTGTTTGCGAGATGAAAAAAATTGGTTGATTGTTAATGATTATAATATATATATATGAAAATAATCAACTGATTATAAACCTTAATCATTTGAAAATCAAGCTCTCTAAAAGATATCATTGATTATGAAGGTTACCAATTGGTTTAATATTAAATTGTATTGGCCTACTAATTGTTTGATAAATACTAATATTATGTTCAGTATATTTAAAACTGAATTAGGTTAATGGTGATTAAGACTAATTTTGGACAATTGTAATTTTCAGAGGTTAATTTAAATTGTTAATTGTCAATAGCACTTACCGATAATTGAGTGGACTCGAACCGATAATCGGATCCTAAGGATAATTGCATTCTTGCGACTGGTTTAATTGTTGTTAAAGAAAAGAGGAGAAATGTTAATATAATTAAGGTAACTATGTTAATTGTTAACAATTTAAGTTACTTACTTGTCTTTGAAACCTTCAAAGTCCTCTGATTGTTCACTAATTGTTAATTCTGGATCAAGGTAAGGTCCATAACAATCAGCTTCGTTGACGGTATCACTGTTTCCTTGGTGTTTGTACAATTGTAATGAACAATCATCGAGCTAAATTGTTTACAATTAAGGGTGAAAAATAAGTAACAATTAGTGATAATCAATAAGTGTATTGTGTCATCATTTTCAATTGTTGATTGTAAATATCTTTGTCAATTTGATTGTCATTGAATAACTAATTTGATTATGGGACAATTTTGTTTAATTGTCATCCGGAAGTTTGGTCAAGGTCAATCTAATTCAAAACCAATCAAACACAATTAGTTAATTGTGATCCATTGATGGTGATGGTGATTAGTATAATGATCATCACCATCACCATCATCATCATCATCATCATCATTGTAATTAAAATTTACAATCTAAACTTTTCAACTTGTTTAAATTGATTTGATTGACTTGATTTGATTTGCTTCTGGGAAAGTTAATCCAGTTCCGGTTAAAATTAAATTGTATATCCTTGATTGTCGAGACTTGATTGTTGAATTAGTAAGAGCAGTTAAAAAAAAGTGATTGTAATTTAATCATCTTAAATACTGATATTATTATGATTAACTAATAATAATAAATACAAATAAGTCATCAGGTAATTTAATCAATTGGAAAATAAAAATTACATTTACAATCAGATGAAGATGAAATTAAAAACTCAATCAGCCATCACAATTAACTTAGATTTAAATATAAATCAATGAGGTGAAAATTTCTACAATCAGTTGAAAATTAATCAACAACAATTAACATTGAACAATATGAATTAAATAGTAAAATAAAGTTCAACTCACACACACCCAACAGAAATTAAATGAATTAATGAATTAACTTTCAATCGATCAGTAAATTGTTATCATTGTAGCAATTATAATAATGATAATATTTAATCATTTGTCCTTCAACTAACAGTTTAACTATGATTAGTTTTGATTGGTGATAATCAAGAAAAAAACTTTTCATCTTAATCAAACTTGAAAATCTTATTTTCGTATATACAAAAAATTGAACAAGTGATAAATTAACCAACAATCAATTTTAATAGTAACAATTAACAAGAAAAGAGAGAGAGACTTAGACACACCTTTACGGTAAAAGGATAAATAATATTAATACAATTGAGAAGAGAAATTAACTAATAACAACAATTAAAGATTCGAGAACAGGTGAGTTGGAGTAATATGGTAAAGTCCTAAACTCGAGAAGCTACAAATGTGAATTGTATGTCAGAAATAATCAGTTAATCATCAAAATTAATCATTCACCTTGAAATGTTGAGATAAATTATCGTTTAATTGTTTATCGTTAATGTACAGAAAAAAACTTCGAAGCTCAAAAGTTACGATAAACAAATCGACGATTCTTTAAGGTTAGATCACTTTTCTGATCTCAACAATTTAAACTTTTTTGTTCCTTTTTGCTAATCCATCTGTTTAATCATCGTACAATCATTTAATCAATGATGATAATTAACTAATTGTAATCATTTTCAATTTTCCTTCTTATTAATAATCAATCAATTATAAAAATCTATTGTAATGTTGCTTTGAAATCAAATTTAGTTTGTCTTTTTGTCATCTTGATTGTTGGTCAGTTAATTGTTGTTGCTATTTGGTGAAAAAAAAACCAAATTAATCAACTAAATTAACTTGAGGCTATTCATAGTTTGTTGATTCATCAAATTGTCTTGTGGGTTAGATTGTCATGTTGATTGTTAAATTTAATTGTCATCTTTTTTTGATGATGATGATGCTCTTGATTGTTAACTTTTTTTTTGAATTATAATTTGTCAACCATTTCAATTTACTATTCATTGTTAACTGTTGGACACTTTGATGGTGTCATGTTAATTGTGATTATTTTAATTAACTTGATGATGATTTAGTGACCATCAGACCTTTAATTTTAATTGTAATTGTTGTGATTAAAGTTGATGATTAAGAAAATTTTTTTGGAGGAAAAAAGTTTTCATATAAAAACTAAACTAATTCAAGTTTGTTAACATTTTTTTTTTCTTGGTATCATTTAAATTGTTGGACTAAAATTATGATTAAGGAAGATGATTTAAATTGTTTACTTAATTCAGATAGACATCACGGTTGTTTGTTGCTGTTAATAATTTGTTAATTGTTTAATTTGGTCAGTGTCTTAAAACTGACCACTCCAAACACTCCGGGTTTTGCTGTACCGTTGTTTTCATTGTTAACTGGAGCAATTGTTTAAATTAATTGTGACAATTTAATGCCACATCTTAACCATGCATTCATTGAAAATCATTTAATCATAATCATCAAAAGTTAATCACAATTAACAATAAATAATAAAGAAAAAAGTTTTTTTTTAAAACAACAACAACAACAAAAAAACCAACACAATAAACTTTGTATTTTCATCATGGTAACAATTTAATATATTGAACAGTTTAATTGTTTCAATCGTGACTTATCAACAATCAACAATTAAGGATTTGTGGTACAGAAAACAACAAATCAAAGTAATCATAAAAACTAATGAGTTAACAATTAAATTATCATTATTATAATTATCATATTATTAATATACAGAAATCACAATTATCAAAATGACATAATCAATATTGATTATCTCATTGATTGTTACAATTAACCATGTTAATCGTATACACTAACAATTAATCAATATTAGGATTAACTAGCAATAATTTAGGCCATTATAATTGTTTTTAATTTTCACACCTTAGTTAGTTAATTGTTGGTAATCAAGATGAATCAAGTTTTTCAATGTTACGTCAGTAATCAACTAATCATAACAATTTAAAACTTTTCAATCAAATCAACATCACATCACAAACCACAAGAAATTAACAATTTGCTTTTTGTTTATATCTCTCATCTATTATTAAATTGTAAATAATAAACACAATCAAATCTAATCACAATTAACCAAAAAAAGTGATATAAGCTCATAAACCTTCAATTGAATCAAATTTAACAGTAAAGTTGATTAAGTTAATTGTTCAAGCCCAGAAAGAAATTGTTTACTTTTTTTTTGAAAATAATAAATTCCAATTGTAACTCTATGAAAAACCTTAATTGTTACAATCAACGGAATATATTAATATATAAGTTTTAATGGTTAAGCTAATCAAAAAATGGTCTCGCCCGAAAATTAAGAAAAACTTTAATAGTTAATCAACAATTAAAAGAGTTGGAAAAGTTGATCAATACAATTGAGCAAATAATCAAAAAGATGTGACAATTAAATTTAATAATAAAATTAGTCTAATGTTAATCCACCTTAATCAAATTGCAATCATCATCAATAATCAAGATCAATGTAAACAATTAATGGTAAGCAAAAAGTTAATTGTTATATTTTAAGAAAGTGAAAACAATTAAGGAAACAATTGACCCTAATAATATATCAACAGCAACAAAAAACTGACCTGGAAACCAAAAAATTAGTGATCAACTTTTAAATTGTTGTTGTTGTGGTCAAGCAATTTAATTGACATAATCATGATTTTCAATCAACGACAGAAAAAAGTAAAAAAAAATTCATTGATAATAAATTATTATCAGCATGATAACTAAAAGGTAAATAAAGATTCAACAATTTGGAGGAAAAAAAAAATTTTCTAAGATTCATATCTTATCCTCATCATTTCCACTTCCGGTCAACACTAGAGGTCAAAGAATAACAAAAAAAAACTCAGAGGGAGGTGATGATGACTCATCTACATAAAGCATCCTCATCCTAAAACAAAATGCATCATCTATGATATTGAAAGTTTGATTTATCAGGAAAACAAAAATAACAAGATAAACAATCAAAACTAATTATGATTAACTAAATGGTTTCCTGTAGTTAATTGTAATCAACTAATGTTTTGGTTATTTTAATCAATTTTCATTGACCATTGGATATAAATATTATTGGCAACTGTTTGTGAAATTAAATATTACAATTTATTGCTTAATTGTTACGGTTAAATTGTTTGATTGGTTGGAAAAATACAATTAGTAAATTGCTTGTGTTGTATAACAACAATTAGTAATCAGTATTTTTTTTTTCATATAAAAGTCCTAAGTAATCAAAATTAAACGGAAATTGCCTCAAGAGGGGCTTTTAATTGCTCCGGTTGATTAGTGATTTAAATTGATGATTAAAGTTAAGGGTAATATGATTAGTTAAATGTTGCAATTAAGTAAGTTGATTAACTTAAAAGTATTAAAAAAAATTTTCGCAATTTTTTTTCTCAACAAATTCAACTCGCAACTGACCAATTAAAACAAGTGCATTGATGCTCAAGATGAAGATGAAGATGAAGATGATGAGTAAAGTAACGGTTTAAATTGATGATTAAATTGAATATGAAAAAACTGTTTCCTCAAGAGTGTGAATTGTTTCCTCATCATCATCATCTTAATCTTAATCATCTTCATCATCAAGCCCACCCGTGAGAGAGATTCAAAGTCTCACCATGTGATATATACAAAATTTCATCATGAATTAATAACTTGAATATATCACCACAAAATTAACCATATAAATTGATATTAGCATCATAAGGATGAAGATAAAGATGATAGCAAGTTCATAATCAGCTGAATATAACTGTCAGGGTGGTTTCAAAATCAAATCATAATAACAATCACCAACAGCAGGAGAAAGTACTTAGAGTATATTTAACCTTAGCAACGAATCTCAATCTGAATCAAACATTTCATCATGTTCCTCTTAATGAATAAGTCTATTGATTAATAGTCAAGATAATTGTATTAGAAAAGTGAGAGAGAGAGAGAGAGAGAGAGAGAGATGAGAAAAAATTGAATTATCATCATGCATCATGGAAATTGACTCAGAACTTTTTGTTTTTCATCTTACTCTTTATCAACCATGTAAAAAATGCACATGAAATTATATTTATAATAATTCAAATTCAAAGACTAATAAAATGATTCCCTGATGAGACAATATCATTATTGTTTTACTACCTTAATTTTCATCAATGTTATCATGACAATCAGAATCAGAATCAGATGATGATGGTGATAATATCATCATGACAAATATCATGGGGATTTTAAAGACAAACTTTGTCTTTTTTTTGAAATATTAACAAAAAAAGTTTTTCCAACCAAATATCCGGCATTATTTTATTATATATTCATTAACAATTTGATTATTATCATGTTTTCATTATCTTAAGAGAGAGAGAGGAAAATATCATGATAATAATTAACATCAATTGATGATAATGTCAAGAGATGTTAATTAGATTCATTGACAAGGAACAAACAAACAAAAAAATAACATGAAACAACGCCCGAAATGAAGATGAGAGAGAAAAGTTGTAATTCTAAATTGGAATCGTAATTATCGTATTAATTATATTCTTTACCTGTTATGTTAATCAATGACAATCAAGACAAAGAGTGTAAAAAATTAAGGTGAACACAACAAAATAAAGGATTCACAAGTTGAGGCTTAGACTAAGTTTAGATTGGATAAGTTAATTGCTGGTCTTTTAACTTGATTGTTGTGGTTAATTGTTGGACAATTATTGATAATAATATGTTACTTACTCTGTGAGGTGCTTGAAGTAATCGATGTACTCCCGCAATTTGATTAATTAACGGTATATTTACATTGAATGAATAGAGAGGAGGTCGAGGTGGTTCAGGGAAATTAGTTGATGCTCGGAATGGGTCAATATCGTTCAGGTACTGAACTCGACAGGTTAAGGTTTGAGTCATACGATCACTTTTATCGTTGAACATAATGATTGGCATGCATTCAGATTAACAACACGTACGATTTAATGATGATTATGATTAAAATTTAATCCAATTCACTTTTAAACTATTAATGATTAACTGATTGTTAAACATACACAGATAGTATTATTATTAATATCCAGCAACAATTGGGTTAACATTGTTTTTCAATTTGTATATATATAAAAAAAATTTGTTTCGTTAATTGTAATCCTTTAAATTAATTCGGGTTTTAATTATATTATTCACAATTCACTTTAAGTTGCTTTGATGATGATTAGGATGATTACAACCTATTGGTGATTAAGAAAAAGAAATGATAAAAACACTAGATGATTAACTAATTGTTGAGATTAGACTAATACAAAGTGGTTGTTAATAGGTAAAGGTAAGTACGTTGTTGTTAATTGTTTTGATTTATTGTCAGTGGGAAAAAATTACAAAGGAGAAGAGAGAAGAGAGAGAGAGAGAGAGAGAGAGAGAGTGGGAGAAGGGGAGGAGGAAGATGAGGGTGGGAAGATAAGGATGATTATTATCATGTTAATGACGATTGATAAAATTTACTAACTCATTGTCATTGGTGATTGCCGGTCAAGCTTGATGACTCGGCTCAACTCAATGTCCATAAGGACAGCACAAGATAATCACAACAATTAACTCTCATTGTGATTAGTTTATTGATGATGAAAAGATGAAGATAAATAGTATATCCCGTTCCGGTGAAAATTCCTTTGATTTTTTTTTTCTTCTCTTTTTTTATCTTCTTCTTAACTTCTAATGTTTTTCTTGTTATAAAACAACAAGAACAGGTTAAGGTTACAAGAGAGTAAGAAGTTGCTCTTAAGACACTTTACTCCAAAGATGATGAAGATGATGACGAAAAAAAAAGATGATTTTTCACAAAGAGAAAGAGAGAAGATGAATTTTCACAATTTTTCTTCTCTTCTTTTTAGTATTTCTAGTATTTGATCCGAAGAAAATTGAAAGAAACGTTCAAAGAGAGAGAAATGACCAATGTCCATTCAAAATTGATGAGAAATCACAAGAAAACTTTTTCAATGCGAACAACAAAAAATGATAAATATTAGAAAGAAAGAGAGAGAGAGATGATAACACTTTTGAGAGAAAAGAAAGAGAACAGAGAGAAGAAGAAAGTAAAGTAAGGTAAAAATGGTATTTGAGAAACACGAGTTTGATGTTAGTGTGTATTGGTTACCTTTTTGTTTGTGTACAGGTAACAAAGTAACAGCAACAGACTCAAAGTTGCTTTCTTACCTTTACTACAACACTGACAGGTTTGACCCTTCAAAACAAGTACCAAGAATTTTGGAAGATAAGAAAGGGAGGAGAGAGAGAGAGAGAGAGGTTGAAGGGGAGGAGGATAAAGGGAGTGAGAGAGAAAGAAAGAGAGAGAATATCTAACCGGACTGGTCAAAGAAAGAGAATGAGTGAGTAAGTGAGAGAGATAGAGAGAGAGAGAGATGATGATGAAAATGATGAACAAGAAACTCGTTTGAAGATACGGCCACTAGGTAACAGGTATGAGAATTTGAAATGATGAATATCAAAAGTAAGATAAAAAGAAAGGTAAAAAAGGGGAGGAAAAACTTTGGTATTAGTTAGATGGAGCTTATACTCACAGAGAGATGATGAGGGGTTAAAGGTGGAAGAGAGAGAGGGAGAGAGAGAGAGAGAGTATGATAAAGATGAAGATGAATGAGAGAGAGAGAGAGGAAGACGAAGATACTTGGATGATAAAGAGAGTGTGAGTGAGCCAGAGGAAAGACAGAGAGAAAGAGTCTTGATTGAAACCTTTTCAAGAGGATGGTGATGATAAGAGAGACAGAGACAGACAATGATGATAATGATGATGATGATGATGATGTTAACTTGATGATAAATCTAATAATTGGATGTATTCAATTGTAATTTGATTAAATTTTTTTTCTTCCAAATTGTATCAACGAAACCTTTTTAACCCTCATCATCATTATCATCATCTGGTCAATATCATTGAAGATGCTTAATTATTTGCTAATTGTTGATCAAATTTGAGGAAATTGATTGTTTCTTTCAAGTTTCCATTCTAATCGTTGATCAGAATTTTTTTCATCTTTTTTTTACTTTCTTTTCTCTCTCTTATTCATCTTTCTCATCATCATCATGATGATTACAAGGTAAATTGTTGATTAACTTCATTTCCGTTAATCTACCAATTCAAGTGCAACAATTTATCTTGATTACTTTAATTTTCCTCAAAATTCCCAACATTTTTTGCAATCAGAATGTTTAATAAGCACAATTAGTTTTGTAAATAAAGTAAATTGTAATTAACAAGATGATCTGAAAATTGATTGTGATCAATTAGCAAACACAATTTGTTTCAATTTAAAAGCGTTGATTTTGTTTATTTTTCAATAAAAATTTGAAACTTTTCTCATAATATTATTGACATGATTAACTGATTTGATTAACGTTGATTAGTTGGCAAATAATCATCCACCATCAAGATGATTATCATTTATAGTAAATTAATGTATTAAATTGTTTACATTGTCAATGTTCAAAAATAACAACAATTAACATCGTACAATTAAGTTAAATATTTGACAAACGAAAACAGAAATGGTTACAGTTAATTGTGATAATTGAAAATCAAATTATTGTGAAAACAAATAATTTAATCAATTTCCCATCTAATTGTTTACAATTAACAATAAGAATCTAATTGATTAATTGAGTGCAAGTGATTTAAATCTAATTAGATTATAAGAAGATTCAATTTCCATTGGTAATCATGTGAGTCGATTTTCTGGTTAATTAGAAAGTTAATTAAAACCATTGATTGTGATTAATTGTCAAGGAGTTAAGATGTAGGTTAATTGTTAAAGAGAGGATGATGAAGATGATGAGGATGATCGGTGGGTGGAGGAAGATGACGAAGAAAAAAATTCGAAAGAAACTTTATTCTTTTCTCCATAGGATAATAAGGCAGATGTCGAATTTTTTTCTTCTTATAAAGTAAGAGAAAAAGAAAGAGACAAAGATGATAAAGATGATAAAGATGATGATGATGATGATGATGCAGATGATGATGATAAAAGATGCAGATGATCAGGTAAACAAGATGATTTGTTTATGGGAATCAAAAGTAACCATATTTACCTGTTCTCGAGGGTCAGAGACATTTGATTATATTTTTACACTTTAATTTTAATTTGACAATTTATTTGATTGTAACTTTCAATCAATAATCAAATTTGATTGTGATTGAAATCACTTTCTCTTAACAATAATAATGTAATAATAATGAACAATTATCATTAAGTATTCATGGAATCAAATCTCATGCTAATAATAAACTGACAATCAATTTGTTTTGATAATTTTGTTGATATGAAAAAATAAAATAAAATAAAATCATTATTTCTGATAATCAACAATAACAATCAAGGTAATATTATTAACTATATGTATGCTATTTTTTGTATATAACTAATTTAATCATCAACAAATTTCAATTGAACAATTTGATTATTGTGTCCTGATGTTGATCATGATTAAACATTGTAACTAATTCAGTTCCAAGTTGGCTTAATCTCTCACAATTTGTTGCCAATTTTGTTGATCATTTGTTACTATTGATTTGATTGTGTTATTCACAATCAACCAAGCAAAATATAAATTCACTATTTGCTTCACCAATTAATTAAGAAGCTTCATCAGGTAAAATTGTTGATCATTCCTTAAATTCAGAGTAACTATCAGAAAAAAAGAAGAAAAAATCAAAGCTACGGTCTCTTTACTTTCTCTTTCTTTTCATCATCCTCATCATCTTCATCATCTTCATCATCACCATTGAATTTACCTTGATTCTAATCAACAGAATCATTGGAACGTAAAAAAAACTCAAAGACTTCAATCTAACATCAATACAATTCATCATAGATTTAAACTCCTTTTCATCATCACAACTATCATCCTACTCTTATCCCTTATCATCTTCATCATGATCATCTTTGAAAAAAAAACTCTCTCTTTCTATAATAAATGATCATCATCATCTCTCCATCTACCTGAGTCTAGTATCATCATCTTTTCACAGGTAACACACAACATCAAATCTAAATGATGTTAAAAAAAGGTTAGTCGGTAATAATAAGAGAGTATGAGATAATCATATCATCATTACAATCGTAATCAAATCAATTCATGAATACAATTAAGACACTAATTGTCATGGTGATGTTAATTATCATCATAATCAGTCACCCATAGACCCAAAAAAATTACACTTTAACCAGAACTGAATGAAAAAAATCAAAATCAAAACCAATGGAAGAACAAAATTGGATCTCTGTCAATGTGATAACAAGAATACAATTAAATTGATAACTTGCATGATGATCAACAAATAATTTACAATCAAAAGATAGCAATTAATTTGATCCAGAATAGAAACTATTTCATCATCATCTTAATAATTATCATCCTTTTCTCTTATATAATGATAACTTTCTCATCCTCATCCTCTTGACCCTCTCTCTCTCTCTCTCTTTTCCCTTTAGCTTTTTGTCCCAATTGTAAAGGTAAGAAATTAAATGTTCAAGGAAACTTAAAATCTCCCAATGATGATAATGACGATAATGATGATGAAGATAAAGATGATGTAAAAAGGGAGGATGATGATGAAAAGGTAACCCTGAAAACGAAATAACCTTTTCACAGTCTAAAGGTTTTACCTGAATGTTCACAAAAATAAGTTAATAGAAGAGAAGAAAAAAACTTTTTTTTTTCTTCTAAAGTTTTATCAACCGTTGAGCTTAAGCCAAAGGGATGAAGATGAAGATGCGGTGGAGAGTTTGTGGGTGGGGATGAGGATGAAGATGATGAAGAAGATGAAGCCAGACAAAACCATATAACCACATAACCGTGTAACCCACCAATCTTCATTTTCGAATTTACTTTTTTCTCTTCTCTTCTCTTTCTTTTTTTTGTCTTCTTCTCATTTTCTCTTCAACCAGAGTGAAAGTTTGACTGACCCAATATCGTATTGTTCATAATTCATATACCCTGAAATGCGTGAAGGCAAAATCAACTTGGTTTACTCTTAATTGTAATCAATTTGAGAGAAACATTTTGATTGTCAAAGAAAATTAAATTGTTACTGTTCACCTATGTAGTGAAAGTTTAATTGTTCATTTGATTGTTGATCGCAAATCCGGAAATTAATTCATTCTAATTTATTCATATTCAACAATTTACAATGTAAAGGTTTCAATTAAATCCTTTTATCAGTCAATTACAATTTGATTGTTGTTGATTACAATTATTGTAACATCAATTGTTACAATTGTTTTTTATTCACCCAATAATCATGATTTATATATTGAATGCTATTAATCAATTGTAACTTTTTGATTGCTTACAATCAACAAATCATTGTTAATTGTTGTTGTTGTTGTTATTGATTTGGAATCAAAGTTAAATGTTATCATGAAAAAAACCAGGAATCAGAATTAAGATTCATGGTAATCATGTAATTTGAATAATCTATTAATTTGGTGTTAATTGTGTTGTTAATTGTTTATTGGCTTTTGTTGTTAGTAGTCCAGTTGATTAGTTAATTGTTAATTAGCATAAATTTGTTGTTAAAAAGAGATGCCAACAATTAACCTAAATTTTATTACCAAAGTTTTATCATTGGTTTTCAACATTTTCTTATATTATAATAAATTGTTACAATAATTTAAATTAAAAGTTGATTAATTGAAGTGGTAACTAAATTAATTGTGATTCAGTTGAGGGTTAAATCAAATGTTGCCCTAAATTTTGTTGATCATTAAATTTGGTTACAACATTGGAATACAGAGTTATAACAATTAACCCTTTTTCGAGATGTTTGTTTCCAACAATTAAGACTCGTTGATTGTTATTAAATTATTAGTAACATTTATATGTAACTATGTGGCCTCACCTGTAGTTGAGTTGATTGTTTCACCAAAAAAAAGTGATTAAATTATCAAGTTAATTATAATTATCATCAAGATGATTAACATCACATTGATGAGAGATTTAATTTAATCAAGATCAGGTCAATATATTTGTGATTATTATGATTAAGGCCTTTTAACGTGAGTGGAAATTTTAATTTAATTAACATGCCGATCAGTTGATAAAATGTTGATTGTAGTTAGTTAATTGTTATCAAATATAGTCATTAACTATTAATAATTCAATCTAATTGTTTAATTTTGATAATCAACATGATCCTTTCAAAATATTGTTAATTCCATTGGTTAATCTTGTTGCTTTTACTTTATCACAATTAACGTTGTGAAACTAATCAATTGGCTCTTCCGGTAACAATTAACATTTTCAAGGTTAATCTAAATCATCACCATTTCCTTTTCCACCAAATTTTAATTGCAGTTAATTTTTAATTTAGTTTCAATTTCACTTTTTTTTTGCTGCAAAAAAATTAGTCAACCAGTAAATCTGATAAATTGTCACCAATTAAACGTTTGATTAGATTGATAATCAAGGTAAATTATCAATTTAGTTTAGTCACCTTGTCCAGTAATTTGTTAATGATGAACAATTAGTTTTTAATTGTCAGTGATTTGAAAAACAAAAATACAAATGAGGAAATTATTGTCACGATAACAATCAAGCAATTAAAGTTAATTGTCAACCATTTGATGTTCAATTTTTCAAGTTTATTAATCTAAACTAAATTAATAAAATAAAAACATTAACATTAATTGTTTTTCACTTTGATTGTTAATCATTTCAACTAATTGCATTCTTTAATATTAGCAGTTTAACATTATCATTCTTGTTTAATCAATGACAATTAAGTAATATTTAAGGTAACAAATAACAACAATTAAACATTGAAAGACAAGTTAAATTGCTGATGATGGTGAATGTAAACAAATGATAACCTTGAACAATTAACAGTAACAATTAACACCAAACAACAACAATAACATTGTCTGAGTCTAAATGTCAACTAATTGTATTTACCTGAACTGAGTAAACCAAGAAACAAAAAGTTGAAAGTAAATAATTAACTTAATTATTATCACAAATCATGATGATAATCAACAGTAAGCACATTAACTAATAACTGATGACATCAATAAACACCTTAATCAATGGTAATAATATAAAATTAATCACCTTTCAATCAAGTAAATCAATTGAATCCACTTAAAATTGTATAACTATAAACATACACAATGTGAACAACAATCAAGTTAAAAGTCAACTTCAAGGTAAATCAATTAGATTAGATTAGTTAATCAACAAATTACTCTTCATTAGGAAAAGCTCAATCAAACTGAATTAAGTTAATAACCAGTAATCAGTTAAATTAAGGCGAAAAAGAAGAAAAAAAAATGTTCAAAGTAAATATTTCATCAGAATTTAAAACCAATCCTGAAAATTTTTCTTCTCCATCACAACTTAATTTATCTTAATCATCTTCATCTTCATCATAAACAAATGAACAGGAAATCATCAATTCAAAGGTAAAGGTGTGGTCATTTAGTAATCATGGTTATCCTGACCAAGTCACCAGAATCCAGAATCCAGAATCCAGACAATCAAGGTAAAAATGATGATAATCATCAACATGAAATCGTAACTAAAAATTTAAGTTAATTGGTTAATAAGTAATCAATTGATCAATAAACTGTCAACAATTAGTTATGTGTGTATTCAAATTAGTCTGTCAATAAATAAAAATTGTGATACACATTAAAAACAGCAAATGTTGTTGATTTAGTTACGGTGATCATTTGTATTTAAGGCCTAAGGGGATAACTGAATCAATCTAAATAATTGTTGACCATCAACATGATAATCATCATCATCATCACCATCATGATGAAATTATTGAAAGTTGATTATTTAACATGCAAAACGAAAAAGTGAAATCATTAATTGCAATCCTTTCGAGTGTAATCATTTAATTGTCTATCCCAATGACGTTAATTGTTGACACGAAAACGAATCCAGATCCTTTTTCAACTAGATTAAGAATTAAATATATTGATATATATAAATAAATTGTTAGAATTAAATTAAATGATTAGAATGATGATATTACCTTGAACAATTAACTTCCTGGTAACAACAATTTATCCGTAATTTTCTTGCTTCTCCTTTGATTAAATTGTTGTTGTTTAAATCGTGATTACATTTGATTTTTTCAAACAGAATCAAATGTAATCATTAAGTATTAATATAATAATCACCAAAAAAAACGTATTAATGATTAACTTTAGTTAAATTATTGTATATCTAAGAGTAATTGATCAACTGGTTGTACTTTTTTTTTCGTGTTAAGTATAACATTAATCTGAACAGAATCTTTAAATTATCAAAGCTTAAATTAAGTTAATTACTATAGGTAGACATCATATCCACTAAGGTGTACACTAAAATATAATTATTGTGATAACGTGATTTATAATTGTTATTAAATATATTATATCAGATGATTGAAGTTTTCTCTATCAAATCAAAGCACTGAATTATTATCTAATTGTTGTTGAAAGTATGATGATATGTTAATCAATACGATTTTACTTGACAAAAGAAACTCTTTTGATTATCAAGGAAATATAGTAATTAACACTATCCTTTACATAACATTAATAGTGAGTTAATGTGTTAGTTTGGATTGATTGTTTTCTTTTGCCACAATTAACAGGTAACAACAACAACAACAACAATCATGAGAAAGTTGTTGATTTAAGGTGATGAACATTTCAAATTGGTTGATACATTATTGCAATTGTAATCACAATATTGTTTTTAAACCATCAACATGATGATGATCATCAGTTTTTCACGATCAACAGCAATTATATATAAGAAATGGAAGAGGGAAAATGAAGGAACCAAAAAGGATTTTTGTTGTTGTTTATACACCAGGAAATTAGATTTACACCAATTAAAACCAATTCTGCTTATTTTTCTTCAATAATCTGGTTAATCCAATAAAATGTATGTTCTCAAGAAAATAGATAAATAAACCAAATCTCTAAACCGTTTTTCTCATGGTAAACACAATAAGTGAACGTAATTACAATTCAATGTAATAATTACATTTACACCTTTTCAATGGGCGTTTTCACAGCTTCTGTCTAAATAACAATACAAGAAAAGAGAGAAGAATAAACATCAAACAAAAAAAAAGAACAACAATAATTAAAGAACATTAATTAATATGTAAATTGTAAACAATTAACATCTACATTCACTTAAGATTATGGTTAAGCCTTAATCCTTTTTTTCCTATAAACAAAAAAAACAAAAATGTCTCCTTTGTTTTCATTTATGTTACTTACATTTTCAATTCATTAAAACACAAAATAAACACTTGAAACTAATCAAGTGAAATAATTTATTAATCTAATGATTATTATATGTATTGGAATCACTGTAATAACATTAAAGAATAATAATTAAAAACAATTAACCAAACAAAAAGTAATTACGTAAAGAGAGAGAGAGAGAAAGTAATTAACACTTGATTCTTATGAAAGAGAAATAATTTTATGCTTTTTATGCTTTTTCTTTTAGCGGGAAACCTTAGAAAAGACAAAATCTGGTCAATCAGCTGAGGAGAAGAGAAAAAAAAATTATTGGGTTAACATTGATTTCCCTTTGAAATTAGAATTAAGGTTAATTGTTTTTCTTTTTTTTTCTTTTGATTCTTCACCCAACAATTTAATTGATCAATTATCGATCAACCTAATCAAATATTCATTCGTTAATTATTCGGTGATTCATTTTTGTTTTGTTTTCTTTTTCTTCTTTTGTTTGATTTCATCTTCTTCATATGTAACAATCATCAAAATTTTCGCTTCTCTATTAATTCAATTGCTTCTGATTATTTATTCCTTGGTGGTTAAAATCAATTAATTATTCTAAAGGTAAGTTGTACCTTCATGTTGTCCCTTGATTACTAGTAGTAATCAGTGGAAATCAATTCAATTGATTGTGATTAATTGTGATTGTTGTTAAGGCTTTTCTATAATCCTTTTTGTTTATTGGTTTGTCACATTCATCATGTATGTAATTTGTTTTACTCTCATTAATACAATAGTAATTATCGTTAATCATTAATATAATATGAATATATTTATACTATGTATTAATAATTGTTTTCTTTTTCTTTATTAATAGTTAATGGATAACCAGTTTGATCGGTTAATTGACATGAATTTGTTTGTTTTTCATTTTCAAGGGCAACACATCAGTTAACTCTCTCCACCATTTTCGTATACATTGAGGATCATAACATCATCTCCATCTTGTTTACCATCACCAACCAGAATCAACAAGCATCATAACATTTAAAATTTAATGTCACCAAGAAGATGGAACAACTGAACAAATTAGCTAATTTAATGATGACTATTAACATCATTGAATTGATTAAGAAAATATGAAGAGAAAGTGATTTAAAGGTTGTTGACATTATATTACAATTACCTTTTGATTATTATCTTTACCATTATCATCATTGGAACTTGAATTTTTTTCTTCTTCTTTCTCAATAACTGATCATAATGATATATGTTCACAACTTGATTTAGGTGATACTTGATTATATTAATCATAATCATTATCATTCTCATTCTAATGACTTGTTGATTTGTTTACATTTCATTTTTCTTCCTTCTATATATGTACAGTTATCATTCAATTTGATTTTCTTTTTCTGCTTAAAGGTTCTGATTATTGTCATTGAACACTCATCATTATAATGATCATGTTAATTTTCATGTAATCAGTTTCTATCTTTTATTAACCCATCATGTAAATCAATTTTATAATCATCATCAGCATCAAGACACTATTAGTTTATTGTATATGAACAATATGCTGATAATGATGATGATGATTACTACTTATTAATATAATCATCTTTCATTGATGATTAGGTTGATATCATTTCGTGTCGTCGTTTTTTTATTTGTTGATATTATTCAATTGACTTTTTTTTTATTTCTCTTATATTATTTGAATAACAATTAACTTAATCATAGTCAACTAATATATTCATCTTCTATTAATATAATTTACATTTACAACAAGAAAATAATACAAGGAAGATTAAGAAATAGATGATGAAAAGAAATAGCATCCTGATGATGATGATGATCATCATCATCGTCAGGATTATCAGGAAGTTGTTAAGGATAAAGATGACAAAAGGATGATGACAATTTGTATTATGATATTTGAATATATCACAATTATCCTTGGCTAATTCCAGAATCAATTGAATCAAATTTGAACGAATCTAATCCCAAGGTGATTCAATCAAATTTGATTCTTTCCATCTTGAAATTGATCAATTAAATTGTAATTATTGTTGTTCAACTAATCCTTAGATTAATTAGATTAACACTAATCTGGGTCGAAGATGAAAAAAGAGAAAGTAACAAAGAAGATAAATTTTAATGATGAAAGATTAAACTGATAATAGATATAATTGAAAATAGATTTTAAATGTTAGATTGATTATCAGAATTATGAAAAGAAATTGAGATTAATCGTTAATCAACAATTTCCATCTTAATCCATATACACACTTTTACTTATCTGTAAACAATTAAATTCTTTGTGAGAATTAACAATCAACAATCTAATATAATATTTTCTCAATTAGATTTTGATCAAAGTTCCAAAAATATTTTCACAAAGACAATCAACCAAACCAATTTAATCAACAATTCTAATCATGATGTTAATCTTAATCTTCATAATCAGTGGAAATTATAACAACAACAATCAGTTGAACTTTGTTACAGTTTTTGTTAATTCTTTCAACGATTAATATGATTTCCTTATTATTTAAAAGTGATAACAATAATCAACTAATTGTAAGAGTGATGATGATGATTATCTGGATGATTAAAAGTTGGGAGGATGAGATTAATAATGTTACTGGATTAAGATTAGGTTCTTAATGGTAAATGATGATCAGTATTAGATTATGTTAGTTAAGGTGTTAAAATTTAACTATTAATCATGTTAATCAAGAGGAAGGGTTTTTAATCACAACAAATCAGCAAAAAATAATTACCATATAATCAATTTGCTAATCATAATTGTTGTTTCATTTTTGTTTATAGCATCACAATCCTAATCATTTTCATCATCTAACAATACAACAATTAAGGTGATGCTACTTTTAAATTGACTTACAATCAGTAACAATTAAGGAAAACACAAGATTGGAAAAGTTTCTTACACAATTGAGATCTAGATTTTGATTGTTATTCAAATCAAATTAATTTACCCTGAAGAGTGAAAAATTTACCTGAAATAATTGAGGTAAAATCAATTTCCAAATGAAATTGTTCAGTATTGATTATCTCAAGGTGATTAATCAAAACTAAATTGTCTCCAAACAATTAGTGATCATGATTACAACAATTGATTTCATCTTGTTTATCATTTTGTGTGTTATATAAACGTGAACAATTAAACACAATTTGTGATAAACACAATCAAATGAAGATGATGATTGTTAACAATTAGCCTAAATATCAAAGAAAATATCTCTCTTTCTCTCTCTCTCTCCCTTTGATGGTTAATTGTTTGGCATCACAATTAAAGTTAAATTTGTTATTATGTAGTATTTCATGTGTCAATAGTAACACAACAATCAGGTAAGAAAAACAAATTGTTCATGATTGTGTTTACATGATTAATTCAGTTCGAGAAATTATTGAAGGTGAAGTTTGTTAATAATGTTAAATTACTTAGAGGGTTTTTCATCATCATAATCATTATTACAAAGTGATGATGATAAGGATGAGGATGATAGGTGATGATGATAATTTAGCCCCAATTAATGTAACTGTTACCTGGGCCATGGGGTCAACATTGAGCTTCAATGATGATAATTTCAGGTTTTCATTTCATGATTTGATTATCATGATGATGATGAGCATCAGCATCATCATTGTATTTAAAAGGGTTGATGATGATCAGTGATCACCAATAATCAGTGACCTTGCCCTTAATCATCGTGTTGATTGTTGTTGTTTATTTAACTATCAATTATACAATCAACATTTGGAACACAATTTTTAACAACAATTTGTTGTTGATCGGGTTAACAATTTAATAATAATAATGGCAAACCCCAGTTGATTGTTACTTGATTGTTGCTGTTTGTTATATGATGGTGATGTTTCCCTGATTGTTTAAATCATAATTATCATTAATATGATTATGATTTGGTGAGAGAAAAATCAAATTAAAATGAAATCATGTTCATTTAACTCTTACTGTATTTTATTAGTTAATTAACTAATTATTGACACGAAATTATTTTGTCAGATCATCTTTATGATTCAGATAAAATTAAGTTGATTGTTTGAGAAACGGAGCAATCAACCAGGTAAAAGTTTACTTATGATAACAATTTGTTAATTGTTCTGATTATGATAATTTACAATCAATAACTTTTCTTATTACCCAATTTGCTTGTCAGTTTCCCTTGATTTAACTTTTTTTTTGCTACTCAAATTAATTGTGATTAACCTTTAACTCTAATTAATCAACATGATTTATCTGAATCTAAATTAATTGGTGACAATCAACTCAAGAATTGTATTGTAAATATTAATAAACATTCACACAAAATTAACAACATTTAATTGTAATAATACAATTGTGATTTAATGTTGACTGTGAATTGATTGTTGATTACAATTAACCTGCAATCAAATTGCCAAAATTTTTGATGTGAAAATATTACTGATTGTAATTACAATTAAAATTACCACTTGCGATCTTGATTGTTGACTTAATTTGATTGTCAGTAACAATTTTCTGATGGTTACATTATATTTTCAGGTAAAAAAAAAACTTTCCAATGTTCAGTCAACCCTTTAGGAAAAAAAATTTATATCAAACATTTCCCATTGTTACTTAACTCACTGACCAATGGTCATTACATCGTCATATCATCATCATCATCATCCTGGTCATCCCATCTTCATGGTCAGTTTTTTTTTCTTCCTAATATTTTTCATTTCACAGAATCAAATATATATCAAAGTAACATGAAATTATCATCAACTCTGAATGAATGAATTGAATTGTAGGCTTTGCATGAGACTCAGTTTTTGATGTCCATCATATTTCAACAACAGTCCACTCATAAATGTCATCATCCGGAAGATAATTATCATCATCTACCTTTCATCATAATCATAACCATACCTGCCAATTAGTATTATCAACTTTCCATGAAAAAATTTCCGGTTTCCTAGCAACCGATGCTTAAGATTGAGAAGAGAAAAAAAATTCTGCAAATGAAGAAAAAAAATTTTGATTCTTCATTTTTTCCTATTCTATTAAAATCTCATTGATTCTGATTCTGAGATTATCATGAACACCCAAAGGATTCATCTTGGGATTATCTCTTCCCATTGTTGATGACAGTCAATCTCTAATCACAATCAACTTTTCATTAACTATCAATGAACTTTGTAAACCTCGAAGGTCAAATGGTGAAAAAAACTGATTCTTTTGAATTGACCAACAACAATCAACGTTTGATGCTCATTGATTATATAACTTGATTGTTAAGTCAATAATCATACTAATTGTATCAAAGTCATTAAATTGCTACTGATGAAAAAAAATGTAAATAAAAAAAAGTCAAATAAAGTTAATTCACTTCTTAATTGTTATCATAACAATAACGGTATCCAAAGTCAATGGACTTGAATTGATGATAATTTAACTCGCTTTAATCATTATCTATCATGATTAAGGAAATTGAAAGTGGACTCAAAGGATTGATAATTGATTGTAATTCATAATGATACAGTAAATTAATTCAAGAAATCGTTAAGAAAGTATAACAATTAATGTGGAAACAATTAGTCAACAATTGACGACAATTAACAAAAAGCAACAATAATCATATAAGATTTTAAAAGTTTCAAATGATTTATTGAAATCACCAAACTTAATTGTTACCATTAAATTTTTTTCCTTCTGTCTTTTTAACTAAATGATTTATCCAACAATTATAATTATAAATAGTCCTGAAATTATTTGAATACAATTTAAACCACAAGCAATTAAGTAACGTAAAGATGATTAACTGAATGAAATGATGAAATTTTGATCTACTTTTCATTACAATAAAATGTGAAAGTAAATTAATCTAATTGATATTAAAGTTGATATATTTAGCCAACTAATCCGTTGTGATTAAGTTGATTGTGGCCTAACAGGATCAACCAAATAGCTCATATCATCATGATTATCATCATAATCATCGTCATAATTATTACAAAACGATGATGATGATAATCATCATCATCATCATCATCATCAGTCACTTTTACTTGATGAATGAAAGTCAAATGTTTTTTTGTGGCTAATTGTTTACAACTAAAAGTTTCATTTTAATCCAGTTAAATATGAAAATTAGGTTAAATTGTTATACCTGCTGATTGAATATAAATTAATGAACAACATATAAATTGTTATTATCATCAAATCAAAGTTAATATTGTTAAATTGTTGATTAGTTGAATAACATTTCTCTCAATAACAATGTTATTTACAATCAACAATTAACAAGGTGTTAAAAAGTGGCCAATTCAATGATGAACGTAATTTGATTTACTTTTAAATTGTTAGAATAACAATTAGCAATCATTTCATGATGGAAATTAATTTCTCTCATTATCCATTATGTAGAAATGATCTTAATATTAATCTTAAAAGATAAATTTATCATTATTCTTAAATTAAATATTATATCATTTTCCTTTGTTCCTAAAGGAAGTTAGATTCATTTACCTGATAGGTAACAAGCCCTGAGGCGTTTAAATTGTTACCTTTTCCATGATCGATACAAAATGATATAAGAATGATTCAAGACAGAGGTAAATGATGATGAGGATGAAAATAATGGTATATATCTGAAAAAAGATTCTTAATCGGATTTCTAATTGGATTACAATTGGTTTCCAATTGGTTAAATGGATGAAGAGAAGAAGAAGAAGAAAAAGAAAATAATTCTTTTTCCTTTTCTTTAAAACTTTCATCCTCATCTTTTATCATCATAATTCAAAGATGATGATGATGATAAAGATGATAATCTTCATGAGATTATAATGATGAATAAAAACACACACACTCACTAATATACAAATGATGATGTATTTATATTGACTTAACAATTTCGATTGTGGTGTTTAATTGAGTTCCAGTGTTTTTGTTGGTTAAGATGAGTAATTTGATATAACTACAATTAGTAAATCTTATTTGTATGATGGATTAGGGGACCGTTAGATGATGATGATGATGATGATGAAGACAAGCCCAAGGTAAGAAGAGAAAAAAAAAATCAGAATTAAATGTTGATCATATTTTAATCTTGTTGTTGTTTATCTTTTACTCCCACCTAAGGCTCTTGAGTCTCTCTCTCTCATCTTCATCTTCATCTTCATCTTCATCTTTAATCCTTAATCTTGATTATGATTATGATTATCATCTTTTCTTCCTGTTATTAACTATTAATTAGTTAAAACTTACGATTCTTATTGTTATTATTATCACTATTTACTTGTTGATTATTGTGTCTCTCTTATCACGATTGATTAAATTGCTATGATAAACTGCTCACAATTTAAAATTGTAACCTCTAATTAACCTGATGGGTTACAAGTGATTATAATAATATATATTACAATTATTGTTTTGTTGTTATTATAACAACAATTAGTATTATTAATATGATAATAACAACGATAGAAACATTTCATTAAAAATAATTAACTGATTGTTTCTGATTCTCTTTGATTATGTTGATTTACCTTTTATTTTTCGCTTTTTTTTTATTAGTTGTGAATTAAAATTGACTCATTAATCTTTATTTAGATTAATGTGTTTACAATTGATTGTAATCATTAGAAATGTTTCCTCCATTTTTCCGATTTGCTTTTCTTTTGATTAACTAATTGTTGTTTATTGTCTATAACTTTTAATTATATTAAAGTTTCGTCTTTCAATCAATAGAATCAACCATTGTTATAATAAAGACGAGAAACTATCGGAAATAAGTGATTAGAAAAACTAATGATAGTAAATATATAAAATATCAATTAAAGAATCAACTAAATTAATTAAATTACTCTGATTTCCATTCACAATTAACTTATGTTAGAATCGAGCTTGTTTTCTATTTTCTGTCTGAAAGTTTGATTGTTGTTAATCAGTTTCAAACTTTCCAATGGTTCTAATTTGATATTAGAATTGATTTAACACTTAACCAAACTTAATCATTTCTCTAAATTGAAACAATTAAATTTAATTGTCACTGAATTCGAGTACAAGTGTCGCCCTCTTTTGGAAAAGAAAATAAGTAAGTTAAGTAGCTCCATCTATCGGTTTGATGGGGAGAATTTGAATTCTCTCATTTGAGATTTGAGATTAATCATCAACGTCGTTAATTGGTGATTATTGTAATTTGTTTACGTTAATTTGGTTTTCTTTTCCAGTTATTCAAATATTTCATGGTTAACTAGAGTTCGTAATTGAAGAGGAAGATATTCTGGTGAGTTTTCCCCTTGAAGATCATGAGAAAGTAATTGTTACTTTTTTCCTATTCACTTTCGCTTCCATCACATATGAGATGAAATTAGTTACTTGTTGCCAAGAAATTAATTTCCTTATATTTTTTTTTGCTTCTAATTTACTCCTTTGAACAACAGATTATATCCCAATGACTGATTTGAGTTTGACTGATGATGATAAAGATAATGTGATGATCATTTGCTGGAGAAATTCATTGTTCCAATGACTTGTTGGATTATTGCTCAGATTCCAGAACAACAACCATTGGAAAATAGGAAAGGATTTGAAAAAGAAGATGATACAACATTAACCCCATAGTATTTGCTTCCCATTGACGTTTATCGTGATGTTAATTAAGTAATCGTTAATTCTGTTCTCGCCAAAATACTTTTTTGCCAAGTTACCATCATGTTGAAAAAATTTCATAACCGGAAATAATGATTATAAAACCCGATACTCTCAGATTATTGTGAATACATCGTAACAATCAAACATGGAGGAGAAATTTTATCAAGTCTCTTGTTATGGAAAAATTGAAAGAAATTTGGAGAAAAAATTTCTTGGCCCCTTCGAAAATGACTTAAATTTCTTGTTCACACTTTGGTAATTTAACAAGAATTTGGTGTCAAAGAGGGTGAATCAACATCCTGTTGACTCAAATATCATGAAACCTTCATCATCATCAGAATCGTGATCAGTATTAAGTAAACAAGTGATTCATTGAGAATGAGCATCCAAATTAATCAAGAGAAAAAGATACATTTACAATCAACAAATTACCAAGGTGATTCTTCCCATTGATTGATTAATAATCTAAATTTAATCTCTTACCTCTTTTATCGGTGACTTTTTAATAATTTGACCTTTTTGTCCTTTAGTTTCAACCATTCGAACACCATCTTGGTTTACCTCACGGACGATTTCCTGTAGTTGACCTTTCTGACCTTTATTTTCACGTATTCGCACTGCTGAATGATCAATCTCCTCTGTATAAGCTTCAACCTTTTTTTCAAATATCATAGAGACAAGAAGGAGATACAATTTATTAATATCTATCGATGAGCTAATCGTTTGGTGTTTAGTACCTTTGGTGTCATTGCGACAGATTCATGAACTTTAACCGATGCTGCATCAACAACTTGAAGGGAATCAGCATTTGCTTTTCCTTGAACCTTTTTAACGACTTGAGCAAGTTCACTTTGACCTGGACGGTGAGGAGCATTCGGTGATAATGGATCGGGATTACCAAGCATCTCATCAATATCTTTACAAACGCCAATGAATAAGCTTCGTCGACGCCTTTGAGATCTTCCATTGTTACTTGTACTATTGGTTGATTGTGATGATGGCAATGGTTTGGCTTCATCTTTACTTTCATCATCTTCTCCTCCACCTACACCATTTTGTTGTTTATTATCATCATCAACTTTAACATTATCGTAAGGTGATGCTGGTCGGCGACTTCGTGTCATCCTGACACTCATTTAGATTTCAATTCACAACCGAAGAAACAAATTGGTAAATCGTTAACAGAAAAATCAACAAACACTCAAAAAATCACAGTTGATTGGAAATCAATCAAATGAATAACAAACAGAAAGACGAAGAAACGATTCGGACGATTAAGTTAATCAAGAGTGAAACAAAATCAGTAGAACAATTCACATAACACAAAATCAACAGTTGATTAAATTGATTTGATTTCACTTTTTAATTTGAAAGAGAAAATGTTTCCAATTCTAAATAAGATGATATGAATCCGATAAGATTGAAAGAAATTATTTGTTGGAACATTTCAATTGAAACAATAACAATGGAAGAAAATTTTCTCTCGAGGATAAACAATAAGAGGTAAAATCAACAGAATTAACTAAAGATCAACAAGTGATTATCTAATTTTATTTATTTTCGTTCTAGATTATTTTGGATTTAACTTAAAAATTGACTCTTAACATTGAAAAACATAAACACAAGGAAACAAAACAAAAGCTGATTAGGATTTAGTGTTTTCTGGATGTTTTGGATTCGTATTCGTGGTGGTTCGAGTGTTTTTTTAGTGCGCCTGTTAATTCAGTCTCTCTCTCACTCTCACTCTCTCTATTGCCACATCTATTCAGATGCCATGGAGTCCGAAGGATGATGATGATGATTAGGATAGAGATGATGAAGAAGCAGTTGAAAGATGATTTTTTCTTCAGAAGAAAGAGAAATGGAAAGAGAAAGTGAAGACTCGACGGGATGAGAGCAAAAGGTTTTGGCAAAGTTTTCGAAGATGAAAACTGAAGATGAGGAGGCAGAGAGAAAGAGAAAGAGAGAGAGAGAGAGAGAGAGAGATGATCTTATTTTAGAGAGTGAGGAAGTTTTCAGCTTAGATTTTGTTCCTATGAGTTGATTCATTTCTTAATCATCCAAAGATAGACCAAAGAGGAAGTTAAATCATCTTTCTCTCTCTCTCTCTCTCTTCCAATATATTCTTTGCCTCTTTCTTTTGTAATATTTTTCATCTTCATCATCATCATCATCGCCACCGATTTTCCCTGTTGATGAACTTTTGTCAACAACAAAACCAACAAAAATCCAATGGTTTCAATCTCTCATCATGATTAACACCAACAGCAACAATAATCAATCTAATTTATTGACTTAAATGATAGCTACTCATCTAATTAATTAGCATATTGATTACACTGATCCAATTAAATCATCGATGTAGTTTTTTTTACAGTTCAAACCTCTCATAATAGATTAACCTAATTTTCATAAATTTGGATCATGTAATTTTCCAATCACTTGTTTGTGATCTGATTGTTTACAGATTGATTAATTGTAATCAACTTTCAATAACTACTATGCAATTATGAGGAGAGAAAACATAAATATGAAATGTTGTAAGTGAGCAATCAGTTAATTGTTGTTGCTGTCAACAGAAATCTAGAAGGAAAAAAATATATAAACAATATCAATGACAAACTTAATTTCAAATGGATTATTTCATCAGCTGAGGATAATTTTTTGCCCTTTTCCTTAATCCGGAAGCTGAGTAATTGATAAATTAGTTGACGATTAGGATTAAGATGATGATGGTGATGATGATGATAAGTGATGATGAGAGGTTGATGTACATTGACTGACGTTTTATTTACCTGAACATTAACAAAGTTGTTGCCAAGAAAAAAATATCATGTGAATTGAGATGATTCAGATTATGATTAAGCTGAATATTAACAATTTAAAATGTTAATCTTAACAATCAGTTGATTATCATGTTTGAAAAAAATTGTTGCAAATTTAAGCCAAAGATTAGTTGAAGAAAATTATATAAAAACATTTCCTATTATCAGTCATTGAACGATTACTGTTTATGAAACATTAAACTGAGAAAGTTCATTATCATGACAATTAAGTGCCACATGTAATTACAATTAACACTGATGATTTAGTTAAACAAACAGTGAATGAACTTGATAGTAAAAGTGAACAGTAGAAACTGAAAGTTGAACCGTTTAATTGTTTCCTTTCGTGAAAAACTGATTCGATTTGTGAAGAAGAAAAAAGTTTCAAAAGTTGAACTGAACTTTTTCGTGGAAATTGTTTCTCTCGCTCTGAACAATTGACTTAGAATTTAGTTCTAATTGTTTTACCCTCACTCGTTGTCCAATGGTTAATGGACGAGGCATCTCCACCATAAAGAGTTCGAAACCGGCTCGAGTTCAAAAAGGGTATATGTCCAATTGGACTTTCTTCCTCTCTAATGAGGATGTTTGAATAGATCTTTGGATGATCTTATTCAAGGTTCTGCAGAACCGGAGTTCAACTGACCGACGATCGGGTCACGTTGACTCCATTTTTTCTTCCTAATTCTCACGATTTTCGTAACAATTTCGAGATAAAATTATTTTATTCCACTTTTCTTCACTCTGATGATAAAATTATTAGTATTAATTGAACATATTCGATTGTCCGACTCCAAGTGAGTTTTTATTCTTGATCTCAAAGGTCAACTCGAACCTCACTTATGATTATCGATATTATCGTATGATAATAGTAAACCTAACATTTTTTTCTACGTTTTCACAATTTGCCTGAGACAATTTTTCCATTTTAAATACACTTTTGGATTTCAAATTCGTTTTTCAATAGAAATGATTACCTTACATAACATTGAATTAGAACAAGATGAAATTTTAAAAAGAATTGAAATGAATTGAAAGTTCTTAAAGCCAAAAGATGGCGCAAAATTCAATGAATGAAAGTTCACCAGCTGATTAACATACCTCAGAGTAGCAAGAAAAATTGTTCCTTAAAAAACAGCTACTAATCAAGTTCTTTGTCTTTATTAATTGTGCCCTATTTTCATCGAGATTCGTTATTAAAATGGTTTGAAAAGCATATTTACTCTATTAATTGTTCATTTCCGAAATGTTTTCTCGTTGTAATGGTACACATTGAAGTGAAATAAAAGAAATTTTACCTCCACTTGCTGACTCAGTGGTTAACTTCAGGACTTACCACCTGAGTTATCCGAGTTCGAACCTGGGTCGCGACGGCAGTGGAAGGTAACAATCAGCAACGTGAGTTGCGCCAAGTATCTACAAATGCAATTGTCATTAAGGTAGATCAAATCACTAAGTAACCAATTTTAAGTGGCAAGTTGTTAGAATTGGTTAAACTATCCCAATTCACATATATCCTAACGGAACAATTACATCCTAACGGAACAATGTGAAAGACTACTAATTTAGTAGTACTAAAGTCATTTGAGAGTGGCACTCAAGACAAATCGAAAAACTCGAGTAAAAGGCTCTGAGGTGGACTCCTCATCCTTTTGTTTTTTGATTAACCAATCAAATGAATTTATGGATAGACTAATCTTTTATTCACCAAGATGAAACTCGATCATTCAATCTAACGAATTGATTGATGGAAATATTTCTAATCCAATGAAACCGAATTCTCAAATTTGATTCTGTAAATTAAAGATATATTATCTTATTATTAACACATGAAGTTTTAAAATCGGTTGATATTAATTTAATTCTGTTATATTGTATCAGAGACCAGTTGAGACTCGATTTTTAATTAACCTGAAATTTGTTAATTACTTTTTCTAAGGGTTTTCAAGAAAATTAACCATTAATAATGAAATTGATTCGAGGACAATTCACTTTGAGGATCGATCATTGCAATCAATGAGAGATCGATCCTCAGATTGCAATGATTCTGGTAACAATTAACGATGACAATTTTTGGTAAAATTAAAATCTATTTTTAATATTCCCTTCAATCGGTTAATCGGTTGGATAAATTTAACTGAAACAATTGAATAATTAAGACCATGAAAAGTATTGGTAAGTATCATGATCAACAAACAAGGACATACAACAATTAACGTTAATTGTTTTGGTAAAATAGTGAGAAAATGAGTTTTTTAATTTAGAGTAAAAATTGAATCAACTTTTCATGTTTATTTTGTAGTTGTTATCATTGCAACAATTTCCTCTCAATTGTTTCAATTTTAATTGTGATCCCAACAAAAATAAATCAATAAGTTTATTATTGACAATTTGCTAGTCTCAATTGATAACCTAAAAATTGATATATTTAAATTGTTACCCAAACGTATTGGTGGCATTTAATTGAGATACAAATTTGACAAATCATCAACCAATTGAAAGTGTTAAGTGTTGTTAAACTTGATTGTTGACAATTTAATATCAATGGCCGGACAAGCATCTTGTTTGACCACTTTTAATGTTGCCAAATTAATACAACATTTACCAACAAACGTGGTATTGAAAAATTGATTCACTACAATTAGTTGATCTAAATTTAGTTGAAATCAATTTTTAATTGTTTCCCATCGTCAATAAATCAGTTAATTGCCTAGTTTTTAGAGTCCTTGACCCATTGGTGACCTACAACAATCATGATCACTGATGATGATTAACTTTTCCTGGTGCTTCATTATTCAAATAATTAACTATTTCCTACCTGTTTTTGATTTAATTGTGATTTAATTGTCGACTCTCCAATCAGGAAAAGAGACATTACCAAATGTCAATGAATTTAATTAAACGTTAATCTTTATGTACATTTATTATCTTTACAACATTGAAACAATTAAGTTAAACAATTTAAAATTAATCGGATTCTAGTGTAGTTATTATTTGATACTTTGATTGTTAAACTACAACAACAATTTAACAATCATGAGGTAACAATCAATTTAACTAAATGTGTTTTCTATTCAATGATCAGATCTTCATCATGATCAATTTTAATTGTAAATATTGTTTTCTTTTAATCATAATCTGTGCCTCGTTAATTAACTCAACTTACCAAGCTTGTGATCAATTGTTTGACGGGTTTGGTGTCCACTTGGGTCAATTAGGCAGTTTTAATCGGACGACTTTCGGTAATCAAAAGGCTGTTCTTGATCATCTCTATTATGATTTAGGTCTTCGACTTTATCGAACTGAATATTTGTCCAAATTCAGTCCCTCTGATGATGTTTATCGAATCCAATGTATCGACGCTCAAACCTGTACATGGATCACTATGCACTCGCTGATTTCGGCCTATCCGGACGTTTCGTTGTTCGCTTCGATCTGGTCACCGCCGAGTTATATGAAGGATCGATTTCATCAGTTACGGTCTTCATATGAATGGAAATATTATCATTACCTGAAGAATATCACTTCTCAGATAAAGTCCACTTTTGGTTTGGACATTGGACCAATTTCGTTGATCAATGAGCCTGAAAATGTTTTCGCTCCTTGGGAACACACGGTAATGGGACCTCGACAATTGTGCCGATTAATTGATATGTACAAAGATCCATTGGTTTCCGTTTGTCCGGAAAATTCATACTTTTGGATAACTAAATTGTATCTAAATTATCGTGACATTAGCACCAATTGTTACGATAGTTGTTCAATTGTGTCCACTCATGGCTATTATCTTAACGCTAACCTTTTGTCATCAAATCGAGGTCAAGTTTACTATGATACTGGTCAAAATAAACACTCTTACGAGAAACCCGTTTGGATGACCGAAATATGTTCAACTTTACCGAATACCAAGAATTCAATCCAAGAGGCCATTGATTTGGGTGTTTCCATGGTCAACTTTGTTGGCCACACTTGTGTCACCCGTTACTATTATTGGTTGGCCTTTACACTTTTCCCATCGGGTGAAAGTCTCATCTGGTTAACACCAAAGTCCAACATAACGGGAATCCCACAGACTCTATTTTTCCCGAAAAAGTATTTCGCCTTTAGACATTTTTCTCGTTCCGCTTTTCCCGGGGGACGAAAGGTTCGAGAATGTTCAACCGACGACTTGTACTGTTTAGCCTTTGATAATAATGTTGTTTTCATCAACAATCAACCCGAACAATCAGTCAATTTGAAACATCGAATTCCCTTATGTTGTACAACCTCTCAGGCCGATTGGGCTTGTGGTCAATTTATCGGTTTGATTCCACCAAAGTCCATTTGTAGTGTTGACAATTCTTATCGACGATTTAATAATGTTCATGTGCCACGTTAATCAATTGAACTGCTTTTAAATTAAGACAAATCGACTTTCTCATCAAGTACAATGTAATTTATTAATCAACAAAATCTCTTAACGGTTATAATTATTATTCCATTGAAAATTAAAGCTTCTTTTCTCTCCACAATTTGTATTATTCGAGTCGAATACAAAGAGTTAACATGATAAAATGATGAAAAGGTGACATTAACTGAGAATAAGATGAAATTTGAAAAGAATTGAAAGTTCTTAAAGCCAAGAGATGGCGCAAAGAGCTGAAAGTTCACCAGCTGATTAACTCAGAGTCTTAACTTAAGATTCTTAAGAAAACATTTAAAAATCTCACTATTCAAGTTCTTTCCCTTAAAATTTCTTCATGAAGATTGGTGTTTAGAAATTGCTTTCAAAAGAATAAGCAAATCATCATTTTATGATCTTCGAAATGTTCATTCGTTGTTTTGATTAACTTGCCAATGAAATTTGAAACTTTTACCTCCACTTGCTGGCCAGTCGGTTAGACGCAGGAAAGGAAACCTGTCGTGTCCGAGTTCGAACCTGGGTCCAGTCGGATAAGTGGAGGGTGTTGAATAGCCTCTGGTTAAGGATCCAAGCTATCGCTTCGTGGAAGCATTTAAAGTCCCTACATGAGGGTTAGGGCATTTGATCGTCCATGTGAGACATCTGAACCTTAGTTCGAAGGGGTGGGGATTGCTGACAGTTTGTCAACATCCTCATCCTTTTAAATTTTTTTTTGATTAGCTAATCAAATGAACATACGGATAGACTAATCTTTTATTCATCAAGATGAAACTCGATCATTCTATCTAACGGATTGATTGGTGAAAATACTTTTATTCATATGAAATCATTACGATTTCTGATCGATTCCCTTTTTGGTTTGGACATTGGTTCAATCTTGTTGATTAAAAAGTTTCGCTTATAGTATATATAGTATTTAGAATAAGAATTTAATAATGATTACATGGAAGAAAATTAGTTTAACAATTAAATCAATCGATATTTTTGCAAAAATTTAGCAATAGGCTTGTTAACCAATAGACCAATGTTATTATTGATAAAGTAGCTATAATGGGTAAATTTATCATCTCTAATTATGATCTGCTGAACGGAGGAACCTGAAAAATGTACAGAGAATTGAGCCAAGATTATGAACAATTAAATCAAATCAATAACTACCTTCAAGATGATCAATTAACTTTTTCACATCCTTTGGATTGGCCTTCTCATCACCAGTTGAATAGATGAGTAAAATATGTTTATTTTTTACGTTTTTCAAATTGTAAACTGGCGAGGATTTGGATCCATAGCGTTTCAGGTTGAACTCATCGCCCAGGTCGATGTGTGAGAAATTATCGTTTACCATTCGCTGAGCAAAATGAATAAAGTCCCAACATGATGAGCCCGATGGAATATGGGAAAGGTAGATTTCACGTCGAGAGCTGTTACCTGACGTTAAATCTGTGTACATCAAACTCATTCTTATAATGTCGCAAAAAGGTACAATCAATGGATCGAAGCACATTCCATATAAATGAGAAAGAGATCGATCGAAACAAGAACTTGGATTATCACGAACAAAATCATTGAAAAATTGGTTTTTCGCAAAGATTCTCGGTAGATTGTAATAGTTATTAAGATAAACTATCGGTGCAATTGCGATGAAGGGTTTAATTTTGTCACAATAATTCGGCTGATCGGATAATAAGCCAAACATGACCATAGACCCACGAGAATACCCAATGTAACCAAGGGAAGCTGTTAATAATAATTCCGTAGAAACGATGAATATATAAGTGAATATACATGAAACAGGTCGATAATCACTTGTGGTCAATCGTAATCACCTTACTTTGATTCGTTAAGCTTAACACATAGTCAATAATTGCAGGTAGATCGAGGTTCGCTATTTCGTCCAATGAAAATGACCAAAACTCTTTGGAATCTAATGAAATAAAATCAATTTTAAGTAATCTGCATGGAGATCACCATCATCTTACCTTTTTTAGGGTCAAGTTTCGTGTGATTAGTTGAATAGTAATTACCCCGAGGGTTAGTTAGCCAAACATCATAACCCAAATTGGCTAAGATGAAACCTAAATCACGTCCATCGAGGTCGAAGTCAATTGCGTCCAGGTCTTTATAACTTTCCAAAATTGACAAATTTGCGAATCCTCGAGGAGAGTTAATCAAGAAGTCAACACCCGATCCAAGGAAACCACTTTGGATTATAATTGGTT
The DNA here is from genome assembly GCF_014898815.1 of Panonychus citri. Classification (NCBI taxonomy): domain Eukaryota; kingdom Metazoa; phylum Arthropoda; class Arachnida; order Trombidiformes; family Tetranychidae; genus Panonychus; species Panonychus citri. The sequence continues at coordinate 914,811 of NW_026515540.1, forward strand.
CCAATTTCTGATCAGCAAATGATGATTTTGATATCAGTGGATGAACAATACGATAATTGCCCAGAATATAACCATCGCTCGTTGTGATATAATGAGTCTCACAAATGAATCCACGAGCTTCAATTATCTGTACAATATCAGATTTATCGATTTCATCTAAATCAAGACAATTAGTTAACTGGATTAAGATGAAAACAATTAAAACTACAAGGTGATCACCAAATCTCATTGTAAAATATAACTAACTATTATTTCAGATGCAACTTCACTTGTAATGATATTTACAATCAACTGCAGACTTTGAAAGGTTAATTGAGTTCCAACATGGAAATTAAATTACTCTGATTAAACAAAGTAATTTCAACTGATGAACTTGTTGTTCAAATAATTGTCAACTCTTTTACAATTCAACTTGGAATCAATCTTGATCTTGGCTGGTGAGTATGGTGGATAGATTGTTAGTGAGAAAATAATTTAATTTAAATTAGATTACAATAAATAATTAATAAGATAAAAAATTATTAATAGTAATGATTTGATCGATAAGTTTCCAATAATCTAGCGATCGGCTTGTTGACCAATCGTCCGACATTATTGTCCAAAAAGAAATCGAGATGTGTAAATTTTTCGTCATCAATTGTGATCCGTTCAACAGGTAAAACTAAATAAGGGATAAAATAAAGAGTTAAATTGTTGGGATTTGATTTCTTTTCAACAAACTGATTAACTAATTACCTTCAAGTTGATCAATTAACTTTTTCACATCCTTGGGATTGGCTTTTGTATCACCAGTTGAGTGGATGATTGCAATGTGTTGATTAATTATGTATTTTAAATTGTAAGGCGGAGGCGATTTGGATCCATAGCGTTTCAAGTTGAGCTCATCGCCCAGGTCAATGTGTGAGAAATTGTCGTTGACCATTCGTTGAGCGAAATGAATAAGGTCCCAACACGACGATCCCGCTGGAAGATGGGAAAGATAAATATCGATTCGTGTCTTATTACCACTGGCCGAATCTATTTTAAGAACCGACGATTTAATCATATCACAAAAAGGCTTAATCAACACGTTAGAGCAAATTCCGGTCACTTTAGTTGCAGCGCGATTGAAGAATCCACTTGGATGATCACGAATATAACTAACGACAAACTTATTCTTCGCTAATAATCTCAAGGGTGTTTGAAAATCGTTCAAAAATACCGGCGGGGCCATAGCGATGAAAGGTCTCACTTTGTGAGAGTAATTTGGCTGATCAGATAAAAGTCCAAACATGACCAAAGATCCTCGAGAGAATCCAATATATCCGAGTGTTTCTAATAGTGATTGGCAATTTAGATTAGCGATCAACTTTGGTCAGTTCGAACTGTATTCTTACCTCGTCCAGTAACTTGTAAAACGTAATCAATCATTGCCGGTAAGTCAATATTTGCCATTTCGTCCAATGAAAATGACCAAAACTCTTTGGAATCTAACAAAAATTAGGTAATTAATTAAATCAATTATTATCAATTCGATTTTAAATCATAATCATCTTACCTTCTTTAGGGTCAAGTTTCGTGTGATTAGTTGAATAGTAATTACCCCGAGGGTTAGTTAGCCAAACATCATAACCCAAATTGGCTAAGATGAAACCTAAATCACGTCCATCGAGGTCGAAGTCAATTGCGTCCAGATCCTTATAACTTTCCAAAATTGACAAGTTAGCAAATCCTCGAGGAGAGTTAATCAAGAAATCAACGCCCGATCCAAGGAAACCACTTTGGATTATAATTGGTTCCAATTTCTGATCAGCAAATGATGATTGTGATATGAGTGGATTAACAATTCGGAAATTACCCAAGATATAACCATCACTCGTTGTGATATAATGAGTCTCACATTTGAATCCACGAGCTTCAATTATTTGAGGAATATCTCCCTTGTCAACTTCATCTAAATCAAGACAATTAGTCAACTGGATTAAGATGAAAACAATCAACACGTTGGAAAATTTAATCAACTTCATTTTGATAATTTTTATTTGGAAACTCGTTGAAACTAATCAACACAAATTTACAATCATCATTTGGCCATTCGAATGGTTTTTGTTTAATTACTAATCAGATAAACTTTTCAATTATCTGATTTGGTTAATCATTAATTGACATTTAATTGTAATTGATTTAAATGGGATGATCTTCATGGGACCACGTTAATCAATCTGATGACGGAAAGTAAAATATTATCATCAACAATCTAATCATTTGGTTTCTGGTTCAATAACAATCAACCTCGTTTGGAATCATGTTGATCAAGATGAAAATAAATTGTCATTAAATGAATTGATATTGATTGTTATTCTAATCAATGTTAATTGTCTCAGGGTCAGAAAATGTTTCAATCACAATTAGGTTTCAATATTAATAACATTCAGTGTTATTAATAAATAGTTAATTTGACCCGAAAATGACCTGAAATGTTTCAATCCAATTGTCTACTAATGATTATGATTAATATAATTGATTTGTGGTCGATCAATTTAGGTGCAATTTAATCACAAATATTAACAATTAAATCACTAATCACAATTGAATTTAATCAATTCTTTTCTAATAACCTTTGATATCTTCAGGTATTAAGTAAATTATCAATACAATTTATTTTTCATGGGCGTCTATAGATAATCAATCAGTGATTAAACAATTAACTGTAACTAAATTAGTAGATCATTTTCTTAGATTATCTCCTTAGGTAATTAACTGATTAAGATCTTTATTTTTTTTATTTTTCAAAGTAAATCAAATGTAAATCTTGAGTTTGTTGATTTTTTTTCAGTTTCACTTGACTGAATCTCTGGCGTTAATCAAGATTTGATTGCAATTTTGTATTATTAAGATTTTAGATTTAATTAGTTGCAATTATAATGATTATCTTGAAAGTAATTAAACATTAGCAATATGTTTAAATCTTGGATTTAGATTATTGTGTTTGATTAACTGTGGAAACTGTTGCCGTTGAACAGATGGATTTCGGTGGTAACTCGATTGGCTTTTGGTAACATTTATGATCCGTTTCGGGTTCCGTGCAACAAATGGCCTCAGGAAGTGGACGTTTACTGTCCAATTTAACTGATCGTCGTCTCTTATTAATGTAAACCAATTGATTGTCAAATGCAAGGCAAGTGTAGCTCCTGGTTGAACAGGTTGACACTTTTCGGTTACCTGGAGCAGAGGATCGGGTGAAATGACGGAAAGCGAAATATTTTTTGGGCTTAACTAAACTAGTACCATTATTTGACCAGATTAGTGACTCTCCTGATGGAGTTTGGGTATATGCTAACCAATGGTAAACCCTTTCAACACAAGTTGACCCTACAAAGTTAACCAAAGAGGTCGCAAGGTCAAAAGCAAAGTCCATCTGATTGGGTATCTCTGTTTCGGTTAATGTTGAGGCCATTTCTGTTATCCAAACTGGTTGATCTAAATCATTATCGTTAATATCAACATCATAATGAACTCTAAGTTGAGGTCCACCCGAAATGGGTGACCCTCTAATCCAAGGCGATAACCATGAGTGGCCACAACTGAACAAGCACCATTACATTGACCTTCAACTAGATACGATTTAGCCATCCAAAAGTAGGCAGTTTCGGGACAAACTTGCATTCGTTTATCGGACATCGATCGAGCCAATCGGCAAACTTGATCTGGTAACATGAAACAATGAGCCCAAGGTGCATCAAAATATTCTGGTTCATTGACAAACGAAACTCGGCTGATGGTTAAATTGTAATCCGATTCCGCAATTGAGGTTATATTACCCAAATAGTTAATATATTCAGTTTCAAATTCACGTTTCAAGATTGATGCATTGGTCATCATGTAATTTGGTGGTGTCCAAACTGAAATGAACATCTCAAAGTCCGGATAGGAAGATAAAAGATTGGCCATTGTTATCCAAGTGCAAGTCGCTTGGTCAACACAAGAGATTTTATAATTTCCACTTGAAGGACTGAAGGTTGGAGGATATTCCGAACGGAGTAAACGAATTCCAAGATCATGGTACAAAGATTTTAGAACATCTTCTCGAACGGAGGGCGAAGAGATATTGAACGCTTTCGCTTGGCCCAAGAAAACACCGAAACCTTGGAAAGGTTTTGTACAATTCCCAGAAACGGATATTAAGATGAACGAAAGACAAACAATTAACTTGAACAAAGTTTCACTCGACATTGGAAACAATAAACAAAAGTAAACAAAGTTATGAATCGAAAATAATTTTTCTTCAATTGAATTGATTTTTTTATCCTTCGAACACAAATTAAGAAAAAGAAAAACTTTCTCTCTCTCTCTCTGATGATGATTAAACTGAAATTTCAACAATTCTATTGATTTGATTTTCTTTTTCAGGGAAAGTTCAATAAGAAAGTGAATTTTTTTCTTCTTCTCTTCAAACCGGTAACACTGAAGGACTCAGTCCAAGCGTACAATGGACATCATCCCTTGGCTCACTTTCTCCCCCCTTTTCTTTATTCAATTCATCATGATTTCCTATCATCTTCATGATGATGATTGAAGATCAGCATGATCATCATCAATTCCATTCAATATTAATTATCAATTCAATAGATAACAGCTAATGATTGACAAGGAATTGCTGGTTTCCATTTCTGATCAATTGTTGCTCAATGTTTTTCTCCAAGATTATTATTATTAATATTATTTTTCTCTGTACAGGTAACATGTTAATACCATGAAGGACATTTCGTTAACTTTAATTAATTTTCTCTCTCTCTCAGGTAATCATTATTATCGCTATATAGTGACCCAAAAATGTTCCCACAGGGAGCCGTTGATCTGCCGTTGATGATTTATCAAGATATCACATTCGATTGTTTATCACAATCAACTTTCATGATTATCTTTGATTGGAAAATGGATAAACTTAATCATATTATCAATCTCTTCATAAATCATGATATTTAAGATGAGGTTTATGAGACGATTATTATTCAATTATCATGCTGAGATAAATTGAAAACAAAAGGAATCAAATCTGAATGACTGATGATTTGGTGATAACAATTGATGGAAATCAATTAAGTCAGAAATTGCCAATGATCATACTAGATATGGCTCTCAGAATTGAAAGTTTATCGAACTGAATTAATCCAACAATCAAGTGGATGTAACCAATTGATTAGTGATACTTTTCTTAGTCACGATCAAAATAATTCGGATAAATTATTTTATTTCGTGATTACTATTGATCGAAATTCATATTCATAAGCTTCGAATCCAATCAGCTTGAACCAATTCTCTTTCAATCATATAACATACGAATTTAGAACTATTATATCTTAGGATATTGTCGCAATTCTCATAGGTTATTGGCCAGAAATTCAGCGATTGGCCTATTGACCAATAGTCCAGCGTTATTATTAAACAGGAAATCGAGGTGAGAAAAGTTTTCATCTTCAATTTTAACCCTTTCAATGGGAGGAACTGTCAAAAGGAAAGAGATTAAATCAATTTAATTGTTATAATCAGCAATTGAAATGAATTGTAATTTACTATGGTACCTGGTAGCTCGTCAATCAAATGTTGCACATCAGTTGGATTCGTTGTTTTATCGCCGGTTGATTGTATGATCATAATGTTTGTACTGTTGACGTTTAATAAATTGTAAATTGGAGGTTTTTCGGACCCGTAATGTTTTAAATTGTAATCGGAGCCGAAATCAAGGTGCATAAAGTGGTTATTGGTTATTCGCTGAGCGAAATGTACAAAATCCCAACACGAGGATCCAGCGGGAAGATGAGAAAAGTAGATCTCCAGTCGTGATGAATTCGCTGTATATACATCAAGGCTAAGAAGATTCAATCTAATCATGTCACAAAGAGGTTTGATCAATATGTATGAACAAATTCCTTCTAATCTTAGTATAGATCGAGGGAAACATGACCTCGGATGGTCCCGAATAAACTTGGCCACCAACTCACTGCAGGCCAAAATTCTGAACGGACTATCGAAGTTCTTTAGGAAAATCGGTGGTGCAATCGAAACGAATGGATTTATTTTCTTTGAGTAATTTGGTTGATCAGCTAATAACCCAAACATAACCAAAGATCCTCGAGAGAACCCAATATACCCGATTGTTTCTAATAGTAATTGACAATTTAGATTAGCCATCACCTTCGAACTGTATTCTTACCTCGTCCAGTAACTTGTAAAACGTAATCAACCATTGCCGGTAAATCAATATTTGCCATTTGATCTAATGAAAATGACCAGAACTCTCTGGACTCTAATTCATTAATCAGTTTTTAGTAATTTTTTCAATCTTTGAAATTTGCTCAATAGTCATGATAATTTACCTGGGTCTAGTGTTGTGTGATTAGTTGAGTAGAAATTGCCCCGAGGGTTAGTTAACCAAACATCATAACCCAAATTGGCTAAGATGAAACCTAAATTACGTCCATCAAGGTCGAAGTCAATTAAGTCCAACTCATTTGCATTGAGTGCAATTGATTGATTAACAAATCCTCGAGGTGAGGCAATTATAAAATCAACACCCGATCCAAGGAATCCACTTTGCAGTATAATTGGTTTTAATTGTGGATAAGCAAATGATTTAGGCATCAATGGATTAACAATACGATAATTGCCCAAGATATAACCATCACTCGTTGTGATATAATGAGTCTCACAAATGAATCCACGAGCTTCAATTATATCGGGAATATTTTTTTTATCAACTTCATCTAAATCAAGACAATTATTAATAGTTAACTGTACCACGATTAGAACAATCAACAGATTAGTAAAGTTAATCAATGACATTTTCAATTGATGAATATAGATTAGTTTAATTGTCTATCGTAATCAAGTTTGATGATTATGTTTAATATCGTTCAGATTAGCCAATTTTAGGAATTGATGATTAAATCAAATTACTAACAATCACTTTGTAAATCTTTTATTCACTTGATTTATTGTTAAATTGTTATCATATTGAATCATGTTGATCATTTTTCTCCAACTAATTTTCTCAATTAATTGTAACAAAATCTCAATCATAACCATCAGGATGTCTAATTAAACTTAATTAGAGTAAATTTTTGCAGTGAAAGTTGATATTTTTTTTGAAAACTTCGTCAATAATAATAATCCAATATTTTTTATTCATCGGTAACAAGGACTCAGATTTGGTAATTTATCAGGTCAAAATCGAAAATTGTTCATTATGATTCTTTAATCAGTACATGAATCTGTCGATTCTGAGTAACTATGATCATAAAGATGTCGAAAATTCTGAACCTAAAAGGCAAAAAAACGGAAAGAAAACTTGATCTTTCGAACGACGAAGTTTTAATAGTTTTTAATAAAATCTATTTCGACGTAAGTTTTAAAGTCTTAGAAGTGAAGAAATAAAATTAATCATTAGAAATTAACGTTACAATCAAATAATTTAAGGCTAAGAAAATTAAAAAATTCAATAATTTAGTTCTCAAAATGAGTTATAAGGAACATCAGTTGATCCCCGTTTACAATTAGCTGATTGTTGATTTTATCGATAATTAGCCAAAAACTTAGCGATCGGCTTACTGACCAATTTTCCAACTTCATTGTTAAACAAGAAATCAAGATGAGAAAATCGTCATCTTCAATTTTGATCCTCTCAACGGGAGTAACTGTTGAAGGAGAAGAGATAAAATCAGTTTAATTGTAATTAAATTGTCATTGATTAGTGACTTGATCATCTTGAAATTTTACTCTACCTGGTAGACGGTCAATCAAATGTTGGACATCAATTGGATTTGCTGTTGTGTCCCCGGTTGATTGTAAGATCATAATGTTTGTATTGTTAACGTTTGATAGATTGTACTTTGGTGGTGTTTCGGTTCCGTAATGTTTTAAATTGTAATCGGAACCGAAATCAAGGTGCATAAAGTCCTCATTGATCATTCGCTGAGCGAAATGTACAAAGTCCCAACACGAGGATCCAGCGGGAAGATGAGCAGAGTAAATATCAAGTCTTGATGCATTCGCTGTTTCTGGTCAATGGCGAGAACGTTTAATCTAATCATATCACAAAGAGGTCTGATTAATATATTTGAACAAATTCCTTCCACTTTGATCGCTGATCGAGATAAACAGGAACTCGGATGATCACGAACATAATTGGCAACGAATTTGGTGGCAGCTAAAAATTTCAACGGAGTATTGTAGTTGTTCAGGAAAATCGGTGGTGCGATCGAAACAAATGGATCAACTTTCTTCGAGTAATTTGGTTGATCGGATAAAAGACCAAACATAAGAAGCGATCCTCGAGAAAAGCCAATATAACCAATCGATTCTAATAACAATCAACAATTGAGATTAGCGATTACTTTTGGTCAGTTTAAATTGTATTCTTACCTTGTCCAGTAACTTCAAAACGTGGTCAATCATCGCAGGTAAATCAATATTTGCCATTTGGTCCAATGAAAATGACCAGAACTCTTTAGAATCTGAATAAATCAAACCAATCATTAGCTAATTATCTCATTAATCAACCATAATATTCTTACCAGTATCAATTTAATTTTGAGTGATTAGTTGAGTAGTAATTACCACGAGGATTAGTTAGCCAAACATCATAACCCAAATTGGCTAAGATGAAACCTAAATTACGTCCATCGAGGTCGAAGTCAACTAAATCCAACTGATTGTATTTGTCCAAAATTGATTGATCAACGAATCCTTTTGGCGAGTTAATTATGAAATCAGCAGCCGATCCGAGGAAACCACTTTGAATTATGATCGGTTTCAATGGTTTATTATAAAATGGCGATGATGATTTAGACACCAGTGGATTAACAATACGGAAATTGCCCAGAATATAACCATCGCTCGTTGTGATATAATGTGGCTCACAAATGAATCCACGAGCTTCAATTATTTGAGGAATATCTCCCTTGTCAACTTCATCTAAATCAAGACAATTAGTCAACTGGATTAAGATGAAAACAATCAACACGTTGGAAAATTTAATCAACTTCATTGTTATTGTAGTTTAGTAATCGATTTGTTACAAATAAATCAATATAATCCAATTTAAATGTCATGTTTACATGGTATTTATACTAATCTGTTATCGTTAGTTAATTTCTTTGATAGTAATTAACCGAATCAGATCAACATGATTTGATTTAACACCTATGAATGGACTTGATTACAATTTAATTATCACAATTACCTTGATCGAAACCCTTAATATACCAGTAATAAAAGTCTATTGTTTAACTAATCTTTAATAACTCTTGATAATTGTTTGTTTTGGTTTAGTTAATTGTAACAAAATCACAATCAAAAACCTTCGGATATTAATAATTAAGCTTCTGATTTCGCAAATTGTTACAATTAAATTGCAACAAATTTATTAAATTTTTCTCAACTTTCATCTGATTTTTAATAATTACAATCAAACCAGCGATATTTGTTTATTTAATAATAACAATTCACTAACAACTTTAATTATTAGTAATTACTAGCAATTTAAAATGTCATCAGATTGTATTTTATTTGATTTAACCTTTTGATTAGAACGACAATCAGTTAATTCAGTATTTTAATTGTTTCCAGATACATGAAAACCAATTGATCCTAAATCAAGATGCACCGATTATTAATTAAACTTAAACAAACTGAAATCAATTTGGTATTAAATTCAACAAATATCAATCAACTGATTAGTTGATTCGGGGAAATTAGTTAAACAATTAACTAAATTGCGTCAAATTGTATTGACTGAACATCATAAGAGGTAAACATTTAATCTGAAAGTTGTTTAATTGTTTACAATTTAATTTGTATGTTTATTTATTTGTCAATCAATCAATCAATTAATAATTAATGCAACTTTCACTTTTGATTATACAAAATTAAACTAATTGTTGTGGTACATTGAAACTTACTTAATTATTATGATGGTAGTGATTAAGTTGAAAAGAGTCTGATTAAATAATAATAATTTAAATCAAAGTAATAAATTAAATTGATTGAATTAACTTAATTGTAATGGTAAAACCTTGAAATGCTCAACTGTGATTAAATAAAGTACCAATTACCAATTAGTAAATTGTTGATCATGAGTTCAGCGTAAGTACATCACGATAATCATATACGATCAAATTAATTGTAATCAAAGAAAATTGGTCACAATCAATTGATTTTATTGGTCAAGGAATATAATTAATATCGGTCAATATTTTTCTTTTCATGTTAAACCAATTAAATGAGATCATTGATTGTGTTGATTGTTTGTTTGATGTTCTAGATGAAATTAGATTAATTTAATTGGAAATTGATTGAAATTGACTTTGCACAATGTTAATTGTATTAGTAAATTATCATTGTTATATCTTGACTATTGTTAATTGTTGTTAAAAACAACCATTTCTTTGTCAAAGGGAAACTCAAACAATTAAAATAAACTGAAATGTTATTTGTTTTTGTACATTTGTTTTTACAACAATTAAATTAATTCAACCATCACTATACAAAATTGTATTAATTGTGATTAGTTTACAAAAAGAAAAAAATTTGGCAACAATTGTTGATTTAATTTGATTTCTGCTTTTTACGATTGAGATGAGAATCAAATTTGTTAATCAATGTACATCATCAACATATGATCATTTGTAATTACAGAGTAAATAATTACAGTCAATCATGGTTAATAATATAATGATTATAATTCATGTTAAAACATAACAATTTAAAGGTTGATTGTCTGTTGATGATAAATCACAAGTCAAACCAACAACAACAATCAACAGAAACGATGTTTTTGTTTCTTAGTTAAATTGTCACCGTTGCATCAATAATAATGATGATGATAAATATTAAGTATAAGATTAAGCTAAATTGTAGGAGTTTAGAGGCAATGAAGATGAATGAGTGAGAGAGAAGATGATAATGAAGATGAGGATGAAAGGGAAGAGATTCCTTAATGTAGCATCACATATTCATTGATGGTTGGATGATTACTTCTGGTCCGTATCCGGATTCAAATGCACCATGAAAAAAACAGATAACAGGTTTGAATGAATCTTTTAACCAGTAAATTGTTGCTATTAACTTGGTTACTTTTTAGTTAATGACCGTTCAACTAAATTAAGGTGAGTTAATTTGTTTCTTCGTAATCATGGTAGTAACTAAGCTACCAAGTGTGATCATTATCATCATCATCTTGTTAATTGTTCTAAGTGGAAATAGTTGATTCTAAATTTACAATAAAACATTTTCCTTTGTTAATTGTTGTCCATTGATTTGCTTCCTTGGGCCTTTGATTGTTGTTTATTTCCCGATCCGTTGAGTATTTTGGCTTGGATTTAGTTTAAATTGTTGTCTTCTCTTTTGATTGATTGTTTTACATTTTCCTTGGTTTTTTTTTCTGTAATTGGTTGAATTTAGAAATTAGCAATTAGTAATTTGATATGTAAATTCAACTTTTTTATTTTCCTTTTCTTATTGTTATATTGTTTGGTTGAGCATCTTAATTGTAGATTAACACAATTAAGAATTAACTACATCTCTATATTACCTTATAGATGAATGTTCAATTGTGGTTTGTTTAATAGCCTTGGTCAGTTGATTATCTCTTGAGTAAATAAGCAATTTAGAAAGAAAAATAGTTCTAATTGCTTGAGTTGTAATTATTTAATTATCTCCATCATCAACGAGACAAGCCTTTGGTGAATTGTTAAGATTGTTTACAATTTAGGACAATTAACAAGAGAGAAACCAGTTTGTACCAATTAAGACCATACCTTAATTGTCCTTTGATTGATTGTAATTGTTTGTAAGACTAAATAGTTAAAGAAAACAAAATCAAGAGATGAACAAAAATAATTAAACGTTGATAAATTATACTTGCAGTAATTAAAGATCATATTTCATATAATTTACCTTTCAATGTTTCATTGTTAATTGCTCATCTTAAATACCTAGAATCAAATATGATTAGGATTATCCGATAATGATGGACACATAGCAATTTGTTGAAAGGGTTAATTGTTAATTTATAAATAGAATTGGAAAGTTGTTGATGTTTGTATCACAAAATTTGTCATTTTACAAAAAAAAATTTTACAAATTGTCAAAATTAAGATTGTAATACATCACAATTCAAAAAATTAACTGTAATTATCTTTCTTATTAACGTTCATGCAAAAACAATTAAAAGATGAAAGATATTAAATCAGCTGAATCATTAATGTTTTAAAAGATTCCTTGGGTTTCTTGTTTATGTTGTTTTCTTTGTTGTTGATGTTAATTGTCATCCAAATAAATAATGAGACTTATTTCAGGTAAAAGTTATCAACCATGATGAGTGGATGCTGGTTACTGATTAAATTTGAATTAATTACGATGATGATCAAGACTTTTAAACGCATCCATATTCATACCAGGTTGAATTGCTTCCATTGAGCTTACTATCTGTCTCATGATTTTGCCTTTGATTACGTTGAGAGTCATGATTAACTTCATCATTATTTGTATATGGTTGAAGGTGTAGGCGTGTATGAGGAAGAGCATGAGAATGAGGATGATGGTGGAGAAGGTGATGATGATGATGATGACTATAAATTTCTGAAGATCCAGGGACACCAAGACTCTGATGATCAGAGGGTTTTAAAGTTTGTTGTAGGTAAAGTTGCTGATTTAATTTAATATTACAGTTAACTAGTGTTTCATTGTGACGTTCAATTGTTGCTTGTGGTAGAAGTTGTTGTTGTTGTTGCTGTGGTGGTTGTTGCGGTGGTGGTGACACGACATGATCATTAGTAGTCCATTGACTTCTTATATTATGAAGTTCACCCTGTACCTGAGTTAGTTTCTCAATAGCAGCTTTCTTTTCAATCTGTAGATTGGTGATTTCCTCTATTAGAGAAACGATTCTATCTTTATCCATGTCCTGTTGGAATCGTAACTCTTCAGAATATGATTGTAATTGGATGAATTCATTTTCCAATTCGGACATTTGTTCAACTGTTTTCCGACTTAGGTCAAGCTTTTCCTCGAGTAATGACCTTGTCTCATCAAGTCGACGATTCTCGTCTCTTAATTCATCAACTCTCGATTTGTAGAAAGTTAATTCATTTATTTTATCTCGATAACTTTCAACTTCTCTCTCCAGGCTATCTATTTTTCGAACTCGCTCATTAAGACGTTCGATCTCTTCACGATAAACTTTTACTGCTTTGGCCTCTTGTTGTAACTTTAAATTCTCGGTTCGAAGTTTGTTACAAGTCTCATCGTTTTTCATATTCTCAATAAGCGAATGTAACTTTTGATTTTCCAGCTCAAGTTTTAATACTCTTTTAGATGCATCGTTGTTCAATTGTTCAAGTAAATTCGACTCGAGGCCATTTGGTGATCCATTGGATTGATTAGCGGCATATTGATTTCGAAGATTATTCAATTCTTTCTGTACTTGAGCAAGTTCATCGATCACAGCTTTCTTTTCAACCTGAAGTGAGGTCACTTCTTCCATGAGAGATTCAATCTTTTCTCTGTCCATTTCTTGTTGGAATTTTAATTCATTCGAACAAGCCTTTAATTGTAACAATTGAGTCTCCAATTCGGGTATTTGTTCTGACTTTTTTCGACTTACTTCCAATTGTTCTTCCAACATCGATTTGGTCTCATCGAGAATTCGATTATCTTCTCTCAGTTCTTCTACCCTTGACTTGTAGAAAGTTAATTCGTTTATTTTATCTCGATAACTTTGCACTTCCTTTTCAAGGCGATCAACTTTTCGAACGCGTTCATTTAGAACATCAATTTCGTCTCGATATGCTTTAACTGATCGTGTTTCTTGAATCAATTCCAAATTCTCTGAACGAAGTTTATTGCAAGTCTCTTTACTTTGTTCTAATGTTTCTTTCAATTCATTAATTAGTTCAGTTTTCTCTTCCAATTCAGCGATCGCTTTACGATATTTTGATTTGGCCTCATCTAATTCATAAAGATGAGACCGAGATTCTGTGTTATTCAGTGTAAGTAAACTGGACACTGAAGAGGAAGAGTATGATTTGTACAAGGGTGATGATGGATTTGGCGTTGTTGAAGGTCCAACTTGTCCGTTATGAGGAGAAGAGGCTAATAAGGTTCCATTACTGGAAGTTGAGGTTGGTATTGATGTGGGAGTTGAATGATGATGGTGATGGTGATGGTGGGAATGAGATGAAGAAGATACAACGGAACAAGATTCTTTGGATTTGAGATTTTCAATTTCAAGGGCCAGGTCAACTACTCGTTGGGCCAGGTCATCACGCTCTTTAACCAATTTATTAACATTACTGACAAGAGTTGAATACATTCGGACTTGATCAACTTCAGGGATTAGTGAAAGTTCACCCCAATCAGAGTTACTCCATACAGATGATGGATTATCGGTTATCTGTTGAATACATTCAACAATTGAATGTTGAACAGTTAAATCGAGTGCGGTTATGGCTTCAATGAAACGCTCTTTAGACTCACATTGAACCGCTGAGCCAAGTAAGAGAAGGAGAAAAGTTTCCAAATCTTCTTGGTTAACCTCATCTTCGGGATCTTTGCCAATGTTGACCACATCGGGCAATTTAAGAACCAAAAGTTGACCCAAAGATTCTGAATAAAATGTCCGAATCTTATCAAGAAGTAAATTTAAACTACGAATTCGGTAAACAATTGAATCATTTGTTTCCTCAATGGTATCTGAATGACTTAGAGATGAACCATTTGTTTCAATTCGCTGCCAAACCGAATTTAAAAAGACACCATCAAAAAGTTTATAACAATCAACTAAATCACAATTAACCAAACAAGTACCATTAGTACCATTGGTGGTCACAATATCACTACAATTTTCCTGTTGGAAAGTTTTAATCCAGGTAACCAATGGAGATTTAAGAAAGGAAATCACTTTGGTCGAACCCATTTGGCAGAGATTTTAGAAAGTCGATTAAGGTAAATATCCAACGACAGAAAACACCAACTCACCAAAACACCAACAACGATCAAACCAAACGCACAAACAACAACAAATAGGAAACACAAGAGAAAGAAGGAAAACAAAAACTATGATGATGATGATTTACAATTTTGATCTTCTCAAGTTGTTGGCGTGAATGTTTTTAAATGTTGTTGTTGATGAAGAGATGATGAAAACGATGATGATGATGATGATGATGAAAAAAAGAGGTCAAAAGGACCAAACAATAAAAAGAGTTGCGAGCAGAGATTCTGAGCATCTGGCTCACACTAACCAAGAACAACCAGTTTTCTGTATACTTAAGACGCGAGTCGAGGTAACCGGTTTTTTGAATTTGGTCCTGAGTCCGTTTGTTGTTGTGTTTCCTTCCTAATCACTTGTTTACTCCTCAACTGAGAACTGAAAGACAATGAGAGAGAGAGAGAGAGAATTAATTTAAATACGATAATAATTAGGATTAACTAATAATCTGGATGATATTTAATATGGGTTTGGTATCGATATGTTTACTTGGTCAGAGAAAATTAAAAGGAAAGTGGAGAGAAAAAAAGAAGCAAAAAAAAAAGTGAAAAGATTTTGTTAATTGTTGTTGTTGATTGTTAATCATGTTTAACCATGAAATTTTCTGTATACTGAGTTATGAATGAAACAATCAGGTAATGAGAATGAGTCAGTTAGATGAATGAATATTTAAAGAATGGTAATTATTAATTAAGTAGTTAGAGATAATTGTAATTATCTGTGATACTTGATGATTCCCATTAAGACAATAGGAGATTCTCATAGTTATTAACAGAAACAATTAACTAATCGAAAGTTGTTGTTGTTATTGTTATTGTTTTCCAGAATTTTGATTGTGATTAAAAGGGAAAATAAATTGCTGGGAGATTTTGTTAACTTTAATTAATTGAAAGTTTTTCTCAATTAATCATAACAGTATTAATTTAATACACTTTGGTGTTAGTTGATAATGATAGTTTATTAATCAGCTAACAATTAACTAATTCTTGTTTATGGTCAGATTAATTGGGCTTTCAGATGGTTAAATTGTTAATCCTGCTGACAATTTAAATTTCATAATTTATTGGTTAGTTGATTTAATAACATTTAACTTCAATGTATTCAACGGGATTAAATACAATTTACGTGACTCTTAGTAGGTTTTTTTTTTGAAATAAGTTAAATTGTCAACAATTAACATCATGATTATCTCAAGTAATTGTAAATTTAAATTACAATGAGAGGTTGAAATTTTGTATTTACTACAAAAGTCATACCTTTTATTATTATTATTGAATTACTGTATTGATGAATTAATCTTAATCACAATTAAATGAACGGTCAAACTGGTTAACCATTGAATTAAGAAATGATTACTTGATAATCGTGATGAAACATAATTCATTTGGGTGATTGTTGAGTAAATTGTTGTTACTAAATCATGAATAATCAGGATTATGTTTACCCAGAATGCAAGATAATAATATTATTTAGGAAAAAAAGAATCAAGAATTGTAACAATTAACAGGTCAATTAGGGCGTAATCAGCCTTAATCGCATTGGGTTACAAGGATTAAATCATAAATTAGATGTAATAATTTACCAATTGTTAAGATAATCAATTGGGAGATTGTTTAATGGTAAGAGAAGCAAATTATTTTTCTCATCTTATTCTAAACAATTAACTTCCAATAAATCATTGGGATTATTATCTTGGCAATGGTAATATACTAATCGGAAAACAGGGGAAAAGGTTAATCGTAATTCTGTACCAAGGGTTCATGTATGAAATTAATAGTAGGTTAAGAATGTGATTTAGTAATTGTAACAAAAAAATTACGAGTTTATTTTTAAGCTTCATCAGAATATCAATTATCTTAATTTGATAATCTGCCAGGTTCACAATTAAGATTGAATATGTAATAAGTGGCACCGAATTAGAAGAGTAACAAAAAAATTGTTACAGTTTTCTCAAAGGTTATAAGAAATGATGAGAAAATGAGAAGAAAACAAGAAATCAATCTGAAGAATCAATTGGAATGCAATTAAATTACTGATGGTGATTAAATTTAAATTGTTAGTTAATTTTTTTTTTTGTATCGGTGTATCAAGAATACACATAACTAATTGAATGATCATCATTCACAAATCGCTGAGCTATTAAGAAGATGATGACTTATGAATTTTAAATAAGAGGTTAATCAGTTAATTATTTAAGTTAATAGAAGATTAAATTGAGATGATTAAAGCATAATGAGGATAAAATTGCTTGGGAATTACTAGTTGTGGGTATTCATTGTCTTCATGATCAAGGTGGACACACCTTGGTAACTTTTTTAGTGGAAAACTAATCAATAATTAATCATTGCGTGAGCTTATCCATTGATGGGCTTTTGTTATCATGTCCACATAACATTAACCCAAACAATGAATCATCATCATCATCATCAACAAGGAAACCATCAAGGGCAAGTTATCATTAAAAAAGATTTTCAAATGATAGAAGGTAAAATCAATCTGTGAATTTGGATTAGCATCAAATTGGGTGATGAGAAAAAAAAATCACCATGAAAACTTTGGGTGAAGAAAAGTCAATTAATCAAATTGGTTTTGGGTTAATTGAATGTGTTTAATAAGTGAAGTTAGTTGACATTGTAGTCAATTAGCTTTGGGTGGATTAAGATGAGCTTTCTAAATTGACTTCTAAACATGGTGCTTGTTTGTAAGGTGGAAAAAGAGAACTGATTTAGAGAGAAAACTTTAAATTCTATTTAGAAAGAGAGATATGAGATTTGGAGAGAAAAAAAAATAAAGGAAAAGGTTAAACAGGCAAAGCGAAACAACTTAATTAGCAGACAAATTGAGATTGAAGTGAAAAGATTGATTGGATCTAATTAAATGATTTGTTAACTGGAGGATTTACCATAGAAAGAGAAAGCGACTAAATATCCATTTGAATGGTCAGTCTATTAGAAACGAATTTTTTTTCTTCTTCTTTTCTTTGTGAAAAAAAAGAGAAAAGAGTCACCTAGGTAAAGGAGAGAAAGGGACAAACATACACACCTATCGACACAGGAAAGGAGAGGAAGATAGAATATTGTGTATCTCTTCATCACCAAGTAGCAAAAGGAAATTGTAAGAGAATGGAAAAGAGTAGGAGGGGGAGGGCTTACCGTTAATTATGGTTCAAGTGGGAATCGGGCGGAGGTTTGACCACTTTCTGTCTCTCTCAATAGTTGACAAGTCTTAAGAAAAATTGGTAATAACTGTAATTTCGGGTCAATTTAGCTTGTTAACAACAATCAATTTCTTTGTTTTAACCAAAGTCTAAAGAGAAGTTTAAAACAACTGCAGAACACAAAAGAGAATTTTTGAATTTTAGAAAAGAAAAAAAAACTCTTTTTGTTGATTCTTCTGCTGGTGGATTAACATGATCACCATTCAATCAACACAATCAAACGTTTGAAAGGTAAAAAAAAAACTTTGAAAGAATATTAAACTATCAAAAAGAGAATATTCAATTGTTTGAGGTTTAAATTAATAAAGAGAAAACTAGAAAATGATTGTGATTATTTTAATTACAATTAACAAACAAACAAAGTGATTAACAATATGAAAAGAAAACAAGTTTTCCCAAGAAAGGAAACAGATGCAATGAGAAAAAATCTCTTTCTTTTTCTCTCTTTCAAAAACGAACTTTTATTCCACAACCGATAGATGTCGCCAGGGGAACGAAAACTTTTTCGATGACAATTAATTATGAGTTAGAATTTAAATTATTAATGAACTTTGATGAATATATAATGGAAAGGAAAGATTTTGAAGATCTTTGTAAATTAAGACAGAGAGTGAGAGAGAGAGGGAGAGAAAATTTTCCAGAGAATTGGTTGTCTGGCATTAGAGTAATTTGATCCGTTCCATTTTGTGACCTCATCTATTGATGACCTTAGTTGATCTCAAGTGTTGAGGTCAAATTGTGCTTGACCACAACTGGACGGTGTGAGAAAGTATTTAAATGGAAACCAAATTGACCAAACATTTAAATTATTCAATAGAATCTTAATTGTAAATCAAGGAAAATTGAGATTGAACATATTGAAATTGATTCTTCGGATAACTGATCTGTTGACCTGACAATCGTAAATGCTAATCAAAGGGATACAAATGATTGATTAATAGAAGTTACAACTTTTATTAGAAGAGATTAAAGAAATGTATTAATAACTAAGAAATTGAACAATATTAATTCAGTTGGTAATAACAATTATTATCTCGAGTATATTGTTAATTATAAAGCCTTTTGTGAAATTTAAATTGTTCCCACTGGATCGGTGGTCGATCCGATAAGTCATGTCGGGAGTTCGTGGCTCTATTCGGATCGATCCCGTGATGGTGCGGATTTACCTTTACCTTTACTTTTAACTCCCACTTGATGAGATTAACTTTAATCGGTTAATCTCATCATTTTTTGTTTCTAATCCGTTTGTTTAGCTTCCCAGTTAAAATCCCCTTCTATTTTGGATTTTCCTTTTATTCGAGCCAAAAGGTCACTTTTCGTGTTTTTTTTTCCATCTCATCTCAAGTTATAAATTTAATCGAATTCGAATGGATTAATGATAAAGATTAAAATCGCAAGTTTTGGATTAGAATTTGAATTTGGCGCATTTTTTTTTTCTTTCTAAAATTTCGGTAACCAAGAAAAAAAGCTTATTCATTTGGTTATTGTTTCGGTTTGTCATCTGACTTTTTGTTTCTTTTTTCTTCCTGGCAATTAGTTAATTGTTCTTAATTTTTTACTCTTTATTTTGAATAAAATGGCTTCTATTCAATTGGCATTAGACTGGGAAAAAGATGATTATGGTTTAGAGAAAAATTCATGTCCAAGTCACTTGGACAGTTTAATTCCCGATTGGATAAAAACACCTTTATCTACTGGTGTAAGTATAGCTTTTTCTTAATTGCTTTTCTAATTTATTTTTATATTTCTAATTACTAATTTGGTTTTTTTTGCTTCCTTTCTCCTGCTTATTTATAGACTACGTTATTGGCTGCAGAATATGACGGTGGGGTTTACATTGGTGCTGATACTAGAACTTCAACTGGGTATTTAGTTTGATTCTTTAACTACATATTTTTTTTTATTTATAAGCATGTTCAGTTAGGAATTAATTTTTTTGCTTACTGTATTTAAATCCTATTAGAGCTTATGTTGCTGCTCGGTATTCTGATAAGTTAACCTACATCACTGATCAAATTTACTGCTGTCGATCTGGTTCTGCTGCAGACACTCAAGCGATCGCTGAGATCGTCAAATATCATCTTTCATTCTATGAGTAAGTCTATCTTTGTACAACATGAAACCATTGAACGGAATTCTAACAAAATTTGTCTCTCTACAATTAGAATGGAGGTTGGAGAGCCTGCACCCGTCAAAGTTGCCGCTAACATTTTCAGAGATCTTTGCTATCAATATCGAGATCAATTAACGGCTGGTATCATCGTTGCTGGTTGGGATAAGAGAGAAAAGGGCCAGGTAAACGAAATTGGCAACAATCAATCATATTTAATGCTAACCTAATGGTATTCTCATTTTTCTCAATTTCTTTAAAAAGATTTACATGGTTCCTTTGGGTGGTATGTTATTGCGATTACCCGTAGCAATGGGTGGATCTGGTAGTTCTTACATTGTTGGACATGTTGATGGTACTTACAAACCCAAAATGTCCAAAGAAGAATGTCGCAAATTCATCATTGAAAGTAAGCCGAAAGTGAACCTAAAGTTTAATTGTTGATGATCTAATTTCTTCAATTTATCACTACAGGTATTACCCATGCGATCAACAGAGATGGTTCCAGTGGTGGATGTGTACGTTTGGCTAATATTTCTGAGAGTGGAGTTGAGCGTGAAGATATTGAATTCAATAATTTACCTCGTTTCCAAGATATTTAATATTTTCTAAGTGTTTAATCAAAATTTCAAGTAAATCCAACTACTTGGATGAATAAATGATAATTACTTATGAGCATTTATTAACAAAAAAAAAGTCACACGGGCTAATCGGGCTTTGCATTCAAACAGAATAATTTTAATTTTTGAATTAATATTAGTAGAATGAAGCAATTTCCTATCAAATCAACTTCCAGTTTTAAAATTGGATTAAAATCTAATCTCTTTTTCTCTTGTTTCGAGATGGAGATTTCTTTTCAGAGAGTTGATGTTTTCGGTTGTGAACGCGATTTGAATTCTTATTCTGATCTGTTTTCACGGGTTCCTGTCGATTTGCTGGCGATGATGATGACGATGGACGATTGTTGTCAGATTCTGAGGTTGTGACTTTCTTTTCATCAGAATTTACCTCAGGAGGTGTTGGTGATCCACTCGGTGAAGGAGAAGATGAGATGTTGGGATTTTGGGTTTCATTACTTTTCGAAATTAATCTTGGTCTTCTTTTTCGTCTTCTATCCTTTGATACTCTTCGCCATCGGTGTAAATTCTCATTTTCTGTTCTAACTGTTGTTTCACTTTCACGTCGATTGGGAATTTCACAAACTCTATTAGACGAATTTCTTGTATTATTTGTCGCTTCGGGGTTAACCCTTTCTCGATTTGGTGATGCTTCTGGAATTGATGATCTTCTATCATTTTCAGGATTAGAATTTGCCTCTGGTATACTTCGTGTAATCTCACTGATAATTAAATCAAGTAAATTCTCCAATGCTAATTGCTGTTGACCCATCGGTGGATTTGGTTGAATCGGAATAGTTTCATAATCAGAATCTGATTTAACGTTGATTATCAAATTTTCAAATGTTGTCCGACAAACTGGACACTGATCCGAAGATTTTGACCATTCCAGTAAACAATTAGTACAAAATTGATGAAGACAATTATCAGCGTAACAAGGATTAATTCTTGTAGTTAAACAAATATAACATTGAGACTCATCGTTTCCAATTTGTTGATTGTTTTCATTTGATTTCTCATCATCAAGCTTTGAATTGTTTTCTTTTTCACTATTATTAGAATGTTGATTAGTTGATTGTCTATCGGATTTCGATTTTTGTTCTTTATCATCATCATCATTAGAAGGCATTGGAACTTTTTTGTTAATTGCTTTGAAAATCCTTCGATTTGTTAATATAAAACACTAATCACTTTGAAAGAGCTTCAAATAACATCGATCGTCTTTAATATGATTACTGTGAGTAACCCAAAGATATTTAGAGTCACTGTTTTATTTGTGAATACTTGTGGAGAGGATTGATTATTTTAGTTATTTACTTAGATTGATTGATAATAACTTTCTAAATCAGTTGTTAATTAGATAGTAATCAAAAAATAGAGTTTTAAGGATAGTGATATTTATAGACATTGAAGAAAGAAAGAAGATGAAAAGTTAATTATGATTTATATCCTAAATTATTGATTAAAAGGATATAATTGTGGAAAGAGATTAAAGAGAAAGAAGAAGCGATAAAGTGAAGATAAAGAAGATAGAAAGAAAAAAAAGAAACAGGGAATTGTTTCTTCTTTTGTTTGGTTTTTGTTTTTGTTTTCTCTAAATTCATGTTTGACCACAGTAATTGGATCAATGAGGGATAAGAGGAACATAGATTAACAGTCCAAAAAGTTAGCAGCCATCAGAAGTTCCAAGGCAACTTCAGGGGCGATCGGAAATTCTGGAATCTCAGTTGCGCTGTTAGTGTAACGTACTTTGTAAATGAAGTATTGGCAAACCTTCTGAAGAACATGAGAAGGAATCTCCTTGAAATGCACCTCGTTAGTTTCGTTTTCCGCGAACTGACCTGAAAATATGGAGAAAAGAATAATATGTAAAAAGAAAAAGAAAAGTATATTAGTAAAGTGAAGATAAAATTGTGATGGCAAAGAAATAAAAATGCAGATCAAGATAGACAATGAACCCGACAAAATGAAAAGAAATCAAAGATCAGTAACTATTAAGAAACATTTCTAAAGGTTGAATAACCCCTTTTACTCATTGAAGTAACATGAGAAAGAGAATTGGAATAAGAGGTTTTATATTCAACTAGAAATTTGTTAAAATAGGCAATTAATTAAATTGAAGAAAATTGTCTCACCTGGACCACTTAACATGGCTTTAATTGTTCCAGAGGTTAAAGCATAATCTCTTTTAATTATAAATTCATGTCCATCGGATGAAAGTAATTTAACATACATCGCATTGGGACCTTCACATCCGCCATAGACACTTTCGGTTGTTCCTTCACCCATTTTAGATTATAATTTATGGTACAAGAGTGAGAGAGAGAAAGAACAAATTAACTAACAATGAAGAAACGAAGAAAATTAAATAAATAAATTAACTAACAATCAATACAATTAACAACAAAAAATTAAAAAACAAATAACAAAACCGATTGATGATTTCAGCTGAAGGTTGGGTTTATTTCTGTCCAAAGAGGTCGCCACTGAGCGAAGAGACTGTAACTCCATCTATCGGGGGAGTTAAACTAATATTCGGAAATTTTTTGTTTGATGAAAAGTTTTTTTTTTGTCAAAACAAATTGAAAGTTTCAGTTGTTTGTAGCTTCATCATTGTAATTTTTGTTTTTCATCGTTAAGATTTTAATTGTTTCCAATTGAGTTTTGGTTATAATTTTTTCCATTGAAGTTTATTTTAATTGAAAGTTTTTTCTTTCACCGGTAAATACATACGAACATGTTGCTTGAGGCCATAAGCGGAAAAGTTACCGAGTTCTAACCGGTTCTTAAGAAGTGATTTCAAGTTTCCGAACGTCGTTTGTGCTCATCATTTTATCACATTCTTTTCATGATTTAACTTGAGCGAAGATAAACTTTTCTCTTTCTCTTTCTCTTTCTCTCTTTTTGTAATTTAGCTTTTTTCCTCTAATTTTTTACTTAAATTTTTTACCGTTTTGTTAATTGTTCATCTCCATTGGATTATCGTCTCACCTACAATATCAACCATAGGAAAATGGCTTCCACCACCAATGGTCCTCTCTTTGATTTACAATATTTGGTAAGTGTGATTGTGAATACATGCTTTTAGTTACTACAACTCCTTTCTTAAGGTATTGAGAAGATGAGGATGCTGATGATGGTTAAATGATGAAGATGAAGATGAAGATGAAGATGAAACTGATTACTATGGTAAACAAATTTGTGCTCGGGTATCAGCTCGAAGCAATGTAACGCCTCATCTTATGCGATCCAATTAAATAGATTTCCTTTTTCTTTTTTCTTAACTAATGTTTTTCTTAAAGAGAAAAATGTTTCTATCAACAATCTGTCAAGGTGAGTCGATGGAAGGTAAAAAAATGAGGCTTGTTTTTTTTTCTTGTGCTCCCTCTTTTACGCTCCTACTGTTGTTCTGTAAGAAGTTAACTTGAAGAAGATGATGAAGATCAATTTATCTACTTCTTCTTTTTTCTTCTCCTCCCTATTTCATTTTGGTCAATGATTAGTTAGAGAAGAGAGAGAGAGAGAGAGAGAGAGAGAGAGAGAGAGAGAGAGAGAGAGAGAGAGAGATGTTAATGATGATGATGATAAACTTTTCAAGGTATGAAAAAAAGATGAGGAGGAAAAATATCTTACCTGGTATTTTGTGGCTTCTGTTGAATATTTCTGGTTATCATTGGAGAAATTTTCAATTATCTGTCATATTTGATTGTTGTTGAGAAATTTAAGTTTAATCAATAAACGGTATTAACGATGTTTATCCTCATCTTTATTAACTTGATTGTCTCCTGATTATTATTGGTGCCTCTTCATCTTCATCCTCATCTTTTCAAAGGGTTTCCTCAGGTTCTTCGTATTAGTTTGGTGATTTTTTTTTCTTATTCGGATTTGATGAAATTTTTCTTCCTTCTTATTGATTATTGTTTATATTAATAGTTAATATTTCGGCAACAAAACAGGTTAACTTAATTTCACTATCTTTCATCCATCTTTTGATTCATCTTTTTTTACAATTAACTTGTCGCACCTTAATTTGATTCCTCAATTTGATTCATGATTCTGATTGGAAACAGATTCCCAATTTCTAGAAGCAAATTTAACTTTGTTGTTGTTTCTCAAACTAAATTCAATTGCATATTTTTCTTGCTCACCAATCAAATTTAATTACACTTAATTACAGTTATTCCAGCCTATTAAAATCTTATTCAATTTAGCTAATCAAGTTAACCATCAACGAAATTGAATCGATTTTGTGATTAAAGGAAAACTTATTTAATTTCGATAATCTAACAATTTAAAAAAAACAAAGAAATAAAAAGTATCAAATTAGTTAATCAGTAACACTTTTCGTTAATTATTATCATCATTGTGGCTGCTTTTAATTGGCTGGTAGAATGTTTCTCTTGCAAATGATTAAGAAACTTACAATTTAATTGTTATCATAGTTAATTGACATTAGATTGTTACTATTGATAATTGAGAATTCAATTTGCTTCCAGCAATTTAAAAACTAGTAATCAAATGGTAACAATTTGTTGTTTGTAATAACTTAAAGACATTGGAAAGGGAATAATAATAAAAAAAGAGATGAGAGTAATTTAGTTGATTCGTTAATTGTTACTCTTAATTGTTTACCAACAGAGTTACATTGGTGATCTTAAGGCTAGAAACAAAATGTGCCTTCGTCCAATTGACATCGCCAAGATGCACGGATATAAGGACTGCGTTAATTACTTGGCGACACTTGAAGCTTGTCTTTCATTAGCCGAGCAAAATGTTGCCCTGGAAACTGAATTGTTACAGTGAGTAATTAATTGATAATATTTTGATATTCCAATATCAATTAATCACTTTATAAATATTTGTATTTGCTTCTGTTCATCTTAATCATTAGTTATGGAGCTGAATTATCAGAATTGGAAAAGTGTTTCAATGAGCTTTTACAGTTGACAAAATCTGAGCGACTTCAGGCTCAAAGTTCATATTTTAATTCAGTCGTTGAGGCCATTGAACGGAAATGGAAACGATGTAAATCTAAAAGCCTTGGTTCTCATGGATTACCCGATCAAAGTGCTTACAATTTATTTCAATCACATTTTTCACGAGTTCTCACCGACGATGTCCTTTCAGAACTTTCGTTTTCATCTTCACCCAGTAATCATCTTCATCATCAATCTTTTTTTCAACAACATTTACACAATCGTTTCTCAAATCATCGTCATCACAATCATCCAACGATTGATGCTCATCGATTGAAAAGTAATCCCGGTGCCGATAATTTGACCAGCCTTTTGACTGGCGATCGAACTACAGTTAAAAACAAATGCAATTCCAGTGGTTACACACCAACTTATTCTGATCCCTTTCTCGAACTGAGTAACGGTCACTATTCACTTTTCTCGTCCGATACTGATTACGCTGTTCCTTATAAATTAAAAACCGGTCCGAAAAACAAGGCGGGTGTGAAAAAAAGTGACAATCCTGTTATTTTAGGTCGAAGAGGATTAAAACAACAACGCGATCAACCCGAAGGGTCTTCGGTCCCATCTTACCCTAAATCATCATCAAGTTTATATGAATCTTATAAAGATCATCATAATCATCACCGTGAACCCTCATCATCGGCATCTTCACCACCCTCAGCTTCACGTCATGGAAAAGGTGATTTTGAAGATATCGATCTTGACCTTGATCTGGATGATGAAGATGATGATGAATTATCTGGATATTCTAGCCCATCGGTGGATTTGGTTGAATCGGAATAGTTTCATAATCAGAATCTGATTTAACGTTGATTATCAAATTTTCAAATGTTGTCCGACAAACTGGACACTGATCCGAAGATTTTGACCATTCCAGTAAACAATTAGTACAAAATTGATGAAGACAATTATCAGCGTAACAAGGATTAATTCTTGTAGTTAAACAAATATAACATTGAGACTCATCGTTTCCAATTTGTTGATTGTTTTCATTTGATTTCTCATCATCAAGCTTTGAATTGTTTTCTTTTTCACTATTATTAGAATGTTGATTAGTTGATTGTCTATCGGATTTCGATTTTCTTTATCATCATCATCATTAGAAGGCATTGGAACTTTTTGTTAATTGCTTTGAAAATCCTTCGATTTGTTAATATAAAACACTAATCACTTTGAAAGAGCTTCAAATAACATCGATCGTCTTTAATATGATTACTGTGAGTAACCCAAAGATATTTAGAGTCACTGTTTTGTGAATACTTGTGGAGGATTGATTATTTTAGTTATTTACTTAGATTGATTGATAATAACTTTCTAAATCAGTTGTTAATTAGATAGTAATCAAAAATAGAGTTTTAAGGATAGTGATATTTATAGACATTGAAGAAAGAAAGAAGATGAAAAGTTAATTATGATTTATATCCTAAATTATTGATTAAAAGGATATAATTGTGGAAAGAGATTAAAGAGAAGAAGAAGATAAAGTGAAGATAAAGAAGATAGAAAGAAAAAAGAAACAGGAATTGTTTCTTCTTTTGTTTAGTTTTGTTTTGTTTTCTAAATTCATGTTTGACCACAGTAATTGGATCAATGAGGATAAGAGGAACATAGATTAACAGTCCAAAAGTTAGCAATCAGAAGTTCCAAGGCAACTTCAGGGGCGATCGGAATTCTGGAATCTCAGTTGCGCTGTTAGTGTAACGTACTTTGTAAATGAAGTATTGGCAAACCTTCTGAAGAACATGAGAGGAATCTCCTTGAAATGCACCTCGTTAGTTTCGTTTTCCGCGAACTGACCTGAAAATATGGAGAAAAATAATATGTAAAGAAAAAGAAAAGTATATTAGTAAAGTGAAGATAAAATTGTGATGGCAAAGAAATAAAAATGCAGATCAAGATAGACAATGAACCCGACAAAATGAAAAGAAATCAAAGATCAGTAACTATTAAGAAACATTTCTAAAGGTTGAATAACCCCTTTTACTCATTGAAGTAACATGAGAAAGAGAATTGGAATAAGAGGTTTTATATTCAACTAGAAATTTGTTACAATAGGCAATTAATTAAATTGAAGAAAATTGTCTCACCTGGACCACTTAACATGGCTTTAATTGTTCCAGAGGTTAAAGCATAATCTCTTTTAATTATAAATTCATGTCCATCGGATGAAAGTAAT
Organism: Panonychus citri; assembly: GCF_014898815.1. Taxonomy (NCBI): domain Eukaryota; kingdom Metazoa; phylum Arthropoda; class Arachnida; order Trombidiformes; family Tetranychidae; genus Panonychus; species Panonychus citri. The sequence goes on from NW_026515540.1 coordinate 942,938, forward strand.
TTAACATACATCGCATTGGGACCTTCACATCCGCCATAGACACTTTCGGTTGTTCCTTCACCCATTTTAGATTATAATTTATGGTACAAGAGTGAGAGAGAGAAAGAACAAATTAACTAACAATGAAGAAACGAAGAAAATTAAATAAATAAATTAACTAACAATCAATACAATTAACAAAAAAATTAAAAACAAATAACAAAACCGATTGATGATTTCAGCTGAAGGTTGGGTTTATTTCTGTCCAAAGAGGTCGCCACTGAGCGAAGAGAAATTCTAATAGACTGTAACTCCATCTATCGGGGGAGTTTAACTAATATTCGGAAATTTTTTTTTTTTGATGAAAAGTTTTTTTTTTGTCAAAACAAATTGAAAGTTTCAGTTGTTTGTAGCTTCATCATTTTAATTTTTGTTTTTCATCATTAAGATTTTAATTGTTTCCAATTGAGTTTTGGTTATAATTTTTTCCATTGAAGTTTATTTTAATTGAAAGTTTTTTCTTTCACCGGTAAATACATACGAACATGTTGCTTGAGGCCATAAGCGGAAAAGTTACCGAGTTCTAACCGGTTCTTAAGAAGTGATTTCAAGTTTCCGAACGTCGTTTGTGCTCATCATTTTATCACATTCTTTTCATGATTTAACTTGAGCGAAGATAAACTTTTCTCTTTCTCTTTCTCTTTCTCTCTTTTTGTAATTTAGCTTTTTTCCTCTAATTTTTTACTTAAATTTTTTACCGTTTTGTTAATTGTTCATCTCCATTGGATTATCGTCTCACCTACAATATCAACCATAGGAAGGCTAACCACCAATGGTCCTCTCTTTGATTTACAATATTTGGTAAGTGTGATTGTGAATACATGCTTTTAGTTACTACAACTCCTTTCTTAAGGTATTGAGAAGATGAGGATGCTGATGATGGTTAAATGATGAAGATGAAGATGAAGATGAAGATGAAACTGATTACTATGGTAAACAAATTTGTGCTCGGGTATCAGCTCGAAGCAATGTAACGCCTCATCTTATGCGATCCAATTAAATAGATTTCCTTTTTCCTTTTTCTTAACTAATGTTTTTCTTAAAGAGAAAAATGTTTCTATCAACAATCTGTCAAGGTGAGTCGATGGAAGGTAAAAAAATGAGGCTTGTTTTTTTTTCTTGTGCTCCCTCTTTTACGCTCCTACTGTTGTTCTGTAAGAAGTTAACTTGAAGAAGATGATGAAGATCAATTTATCTACTTCTTCTTTTTTCTTCTCCTCCCTATTTCATTTTGGTCAATGATTAGTTAGAGAAGAGAGAGAGAGAGAGAGAGAGAGAGAGATGTTAATGATGATGATAAACTTTCAAGGTATGAAAAAAAGATGAGGAGGAAAAATATCTTACCTGGTATTTTGTGGCTTCTGTTGAATATTTCTGGTTATCATTGGAGAAATTTTCAATTATCTGTCATATTTGATTGTTGTTGAGAAATTTAAGTTTAATCAATAAACGGTATTAACGATGTTTATCCTCATCTTTATTAACTTGATTGTCTCCTGATTATTATTGGTGCCTCTTCATCTTCATCCTCATCTTTTCAAAGGGTTTCCTCAGGTTCTTCGTATTAGTTTGGTGATTTTTTTTTCTTATTCGGATTTGATGAAATTTTTCTTCCTTCTTATTGATTATTGTTTATATTAATAGTTAATATTTCGGCAACAAGGTTAACTTAATTTCACTATCTTTCATCCATCTTTTGATTCATCTTTTTTTACAATTAACTTGTCGCACCTTAATTTGATTCCTCAATTTGATTCATGATTCTGATTGGAAACAGATTCCCAATTTCTAGAAGCAAATTTAACTTTGTTGTTGTTTCTCAAACTAAATTCAATTGCATATTTTTCTTGCTCACCAATCAAATTTAATTACACTTAATTACAGTTATTCCAGCCTATTAAAATCTCATTCAATTTAGCTAATCAAGTTAACCATCAACGAAATTGAATCGATTGTGATTAAAGGAAAACTTATTTAATTTCGATAATCTAACAATTTAAAAAAAAACAAAGAAATAAAAAGTATCAAATTAGTTAATCAGTAACACTTTTTCGTTAATTATCATCATTGTATGCTTTTAATTGGCTGGTAGAATGTTTCTCTGCAAATGATTAAGAAACTTACAATTTAATTGTTATCATAGTTAATTGACATTAGATTGTTACTATTGATAATTGAGAATTCAATTTGCTTCAAGCAATTTAAACTAGTAATCAAATGGTAACAATTTGTTGTTTGTAATAACTTAAAGACATTGGAAAGAATAATAAAAAAGAGATGAGAGTAATTTAGTTGATTCGTTAATTGTTACTCTTAATTGTTTACCAACAGAGTTACATTGGTGATCTTAAGGCTAGAAACAAAATGCCTTCGTCCAATTGACATCGCCAAGATGCACGGATATGGTAACAAACCATTAACCCGAATTGAACCCGATTCTAGTCTACAGGAATGGTTTGCAACTCTTGCTAATCAAATTAAATCTCTTGATCCTGATCAGATAAAAAGTTCCAATCGTAAAACAATTCAGATGATTAAAGCTCTTGATGAGATTCAAGATTTTCACCAATTAGAGGGCAACATTCAAGTTAAACAACATCTAATTGATGCGAGGAAATTTCTTTGTTGTATGTTGAAAACTTCCGATGTTAAGGAACATATTTTAATTACTTTACAATTAATTGGTGATCTTTCGTATGCCTGGTTAATTATTGACTCTTTTACCAAATATATGCAACAAGGGATTCAAAAAGATCCAACATTGGTCATCAAATTACGAGCCACTTTCTTGAAACTCGCTTCCGCCTTAGATATGCCACTTTTACGTATTAATCAAGCAACTTCACCCGATTTAGTTCCAGTCTCCCAATATTATTCAAGTGAATTAGTTTCTTACGTAAGAAAAGTGTTACATATAATTCCAGATTCACTTTTCCGTCTCATGTCTCGAATAATTGAATTGCAAACAAATCAAATTCAAGAGCTTCCAACACATTTAGCAAAAGATCAACTAAGATCTTATGCTTTTCTCGAGGAAAGATACGAAGTGTCCAAGTTAACACATTCCATTTCAGTATTCACGGAGGGTATGCTCATGATGAAAACCACTCTGGTTGGAATAATTCAAATTGACCCGAAAAAACTACTCGAAGATGGTATTCGTAAAGAGCTTGTCATCCAAGTGGCCAAAGCCCTTCACCATGGATTAGTTTTCAATCCAAGAGTTAAACCCAGTGAATTAGTACCAAAGCTAAAGTCCATTTTTAACACAATGGATGGACTTAGACGATCATTCGAGTACATTCAAGACTATGTTTGTATATATGGACTGAAGATTTGGCAGGAAGAGGTTTCTCGAATTGTTAGTTACAATGTGGAACAAGAGTGTAACGCTTTCATGCGACACAAAGTCCTCGAATGGGAAAGTATCTATCAATCGAAGACAATACCTGTTCCCAAATTTCCACCGATCGACCAATTCTCTGTTAATTTTATCGGTCGATTGACTCGTGAAATTTTACGAATCACTGATCCAAGGTTAGCTCTATCGATCGTAATTATTTTTCTATTACATATTAATCATAATCAATCCTCATCAAAGAAGATTAATTTCTCAAAATAATCTCTCCTCTAAATAGACTCACAATCTATGTTAATTCATCGCGTACTTGGTATGATAATAAATCTCATGGTGAAATTATCGATCCCAAATTATTTAAACTTCTACTGGTAAGAATCTTTGGTGTTCCCATTGATTGAAAAGACTGAATTATTAGTTTGTTTCAACCGATTTATTAATTTGATTGAGCTAATAATTTTTTCTCTCTTTCTCTGTCCACAATCTAATCTAAATTGTTACAGAAAAGCACTGGAACCGCAGGAATCAATGGTCTTGATCGATTGCTTTCCTTCATGATTGTCAGTGAATTAGGAAAAATTGAATCACTGATTGAGAAACAATTACTAAATGAAAAATGGTGGCACGAGACTGTGATTAATGTTAATAATTTTCTATCAAAAAATGATTGTGATGTAACAACTAGTAAGTATTGATGATTAGTAATAATCTTTGACAGTTGTAACAATCAATTTCTGTATGTTTAATTGTCAGATCAAACTGTTAAATTACAATCACCAGTAGCTACAAGAGCACCAAGGACATTACCAATTATAACGGAATCATTGATGAAAATTGGACAAATGCAATTGATTAAATCAAATATCGCCTTTGAATTGCGAGATAGTTGTAATTACCAATCGAGGAGTTTAAGATCTGCTTATGAGACATTCAATGAGTACGAATTTATTTTATCAACAATCAACTGCTATTGATTAATAATATTAATTTCTTTCTCTCAGAGCTTTATTGACAGAACTCAAAAGAGATCCAGAAAAATATTTAGCTAAAGAGGAAAGTGCTCTTGTCTATGAATTAACTAATTACTTGGAATGGTCTGGAATTACTGATCCTTATTCAAAGGTAATTAATTTCGATTTGTGTTAATTATTTTATTTAAACTAATTGAATGAAATTATTTCTTCTTTTCGAATAGATTTATGTTGGATCTAATCTACCACCTTACATGGATTTGGTTTGTCTCGTAATTGTAATCACTTGCAACTCGAAATTTGCTTATCTTGATCCAATTCACGGATTAACGGCTAAAAGGCCAATCGATGGAGTCGATGGTTTACCTTTTGTCGCTGGACTATTGACCTTATTAAGACAATATCGCAGTGATATGGTCAAGCGATTTATATCTTTACTTTGTCGTTATATCAAATCAACGATTGATGCACAATACTCAAGGTATTAAGATCAAAATAACGATTGATTTTTTATTGATGATTAATTGATTGTTTATTCTTGTCATTAGTATTAACAGGTCCAATGATTTCCCGGTTGAGATGTTCAACGATTTAGCGATTCTTGAGCAGCTAATTGGACTTGGAGGTTTACCGAAAACTTTTATAACAGAATACATTCCTAATTATGTGATAGATCAATTCCATTCTTTTCATCGTTGATTAACAAATTTTTTTGTATCAATTAATTATAAAATTATCATCGAAATGATTATCAATCAATTTAAATCAACTAACGAAAAAAATGATTAATCATTTTCAGTGTTTTCCATCTCTATCTCTCGATTCCATTGCCTTTTATGTCTAAATATAAATTATTTATGAGTCAAGTTGATAAATAATCTTTTAATTTAGTTACAATTAGTAAGTTAATTTGGTGATTAGATTTTGATAATTAACGAAAAGGAAAAATTGAGATTTTTCGATGTATCGATTGGGATACGATCGATATATCGAAGATTCTCCTATCTAACAATTGAAGAAGAAAAAATTTTGTTGACAAATTTTGTTTCGTTTTCATTTTGATTGTCTCTTGATGAGAATCATGATCTAATTTAATTGCTCCAGTTGATTTATTTTTATCTTTTCTCTATTACATTTAATACTTTTAACTCTTTTAGTTTGTTTTTCTTTTCTCTCTTCATTCATTTCTAAGTTCTAACTTTTACTTAGGTGTGTGAATCTTATTCATTTTTCTCAATTTACAAAAAAAAACCTTCATCTTTTTGTTTATGTTTCTCGTTAAAGTGTAAATTAAATTCTGTATAAATTAACTTGTGTTAGTGTTACTCAAGTGACTTATTTTTAGCTATGGAAAAAGTGTCCTTACAGTCAAAGTCAAATACATCTCTTGATCCATCCAGTTACCCTAAAGACTTGGATCCTTTCGGTGAAGATGAAGAGGATCAATCAGGTCAAACGAAATTATCTTGTGAAGTAATTAAACCGTCTGCTCCTGATGAACCTTCTTATCCCGGTACCCTTGATCCTTTTGCCGAAGAAGATGAAGCAATTAAAGACGAAACCAATGGTGATATCAAATCTTTAAACCATTCAAATAGGTCTAGTAAAAGAGTCTCAACTAATTTTAACCAAGAAAAAGATTCTAATGTTTCTAATTCAAATGGTGGTGTTAGCTTGGAAACTTCAATTACATCACGTGCATCTGATTATGATGAATCGTTGGATCCATTTGGTGGTGACGATGATAATTCAATTACAAGTAAAACCAAAGCAGATGATAGGAAATCAATTGTTGATACTTCATTCAAAGAATTGCGGAAATCTGGTAATAATATTTTAGGTGAAACTTCAGGAGGTGGAAATAGAGTAACAACAACAACAACAACAAACGATAATTTGAGTATCAAAAGTGAAACTGAATCATCCTCATCTGGAGAATTAATTAAAAGAGGTGTTGAAGAGAGAAACAGTTATAGTAATCAAAATTCACCGGTTCCAGTTCCTCCTCGACGTAAACATCGTAATGTTTCACCGTCAACTAAAAGCTTAAATCGAGCATCATATTCAGCTTCGTCTCTTGAACGTGATGCTTCAAATGTAATTTCAAGTCCAAGTAGCCCGGATCCTAATCGATTGTCAACCGTTGAGGCAGATTCTTATTTAAGCCATTCCACAAGTAACTTATCTATTCGTTCAATTTCACCTAATACCAGTGTGCGATCTCCTATTCGTTCAAGAAAAAAACGCCGGGCACCCGATCCACCAGGTTTCCCTCCCACCGTTCCTTCAAACTTAACATCACCAGTCACTCCAGATACCAGTCTAACACTAGATCAAGACACTACCATTGAAACAACGATGGACTCTACCAATGAAACCATAAACGACTCTATCAATGAGCTGAAAAAGGAGATTACAACTGAGACACCTTGTGAAGTGACTCCTACACCCACCCCGGAGCCAGTGAGTGAGCCAAACACTATTACTGATGAAACAAATAGTGAACCCATCAAAGAATCAAACAAAGAAACTCCCATTGAATGCAACCCTGAACCTGAAATAAAAGTAGAAAAAGAGATAGAAAAAGAAACTGAGAACGAAAAAGATGAATCAAACGAACCTGAAATCGATCATGTCTCTGAATCAACCATTGACCAAAAACAAATACCCTCCGATGAGATCATTCCTAGTGAATCAACCAGTGAGAAAACAAACCAACCCGAAAGCCAAACCTCTACTACTATTACCGCAACAACGATACCAAGTGACTTAACTGCCGATCCAATTGAACAAGTCGATCAAAATCAATCGAAAACTCATCAAGACTCTTCCAGCAATTTGTGATTCTAAATCCAGGATTGTCTGGAAATATCTTTTCACTTTTTTCGCTTACTCTGACTATATTACCTATTCGAGATAAACAATTGACATGCTTTTATCAGGATTACTTAAAGTGTGCCAAAAATTAATCACCACTCGACTTTTAATGGTTTAAACTGCTCCAGATAAGAAATCAATCAATATATAAGATAAATTTAAACTAATGTTAATTTTCAGTTACTCTACTGGTTGAGTGGTTTAATTATTGGTACTCTTTTAATTACATTCATGCCTTTCCAAAAATAATTGTTTACTCATGGATTAATTTTGATTTAATTCATTTTCATTGAAAAATCACCTTATCAGCCTTGAATCTCCCACCTCCTCCTCTTCCTTCCTCCTTCTCTCCCACTCTCTCCCTTTTTTTCTTGCCAATCATCAAACATACACACAAATCAAGAACAATCAGGAAAAAAATATAAACACAATTAAGAGTGACAACATTCAATTTCAATCAAAATCAAGAACAATCTACTCAACAATTAACTACGAAGTGTTTACACTTATCTGCCATCTAGTGTTCCTTTATGAATGAGATCAATTTTCTCTGGTTAAATCGACAATTGGATGAGGATAATTGTTTCCTCTGGTGAAACAATTAACTTGAAGCTCGTTAAAAAGTCAAGTGTCAGTGATCAATTGTAGATGAGACATGATTTACTTGAACATGAATAAATTAACTTATTTAATTTACATCGTTTTTTTCCCAGAGAATCAATTTATTAATTTAGTGATTATCAACTATTAATAAATATTAAACTCATCTTACAGTAAAGTGATTTAGTAATTTGGTTTGCTTGATTATCTTTCGACGTCACTAATTAGCTTCATGATTTGCCTTTCATCATGTTAATTGTTGAGAGATTTTGTTTTCTCTTGATTGTTTTCCTTGTGTAGAAAATTGTTGCTACAAAGCTGAGATTTTACTCCAATTTTTTGATTGTTGTTAAATTCATCTCTCATTGATAATATCAATGATAACAAGCAATTAACACACAAGTCATAAAGACAAAGTTGACAATTTAACTACTAATTGTGATGAAAATAAAATATTTACTGTTGAGATGAATGAAAGTTAATCGATTGAACAATTTATTTGAAAACATGAAAAGATCTGAAAGTGTAACGATTAACTACTAATTTGTTTTCTTCTCATGTTCCTTAATTTGAAAAATCCTAAATCAAAAGAAGAGACAATTTCAGTGAGATTATTAAATAACAATTAAAAGAAAAATTAAAAACTCTCATCCTCATCTTCCCATCAACAATCAACATTAATCTTCATGATCAAAAACACCAAGGACATTATCTAATTGTACAATTAATCTTATTGTTTAAATTTTTTCAAGTCTGACGATTAAATCGATGAATTAATTAATCATCAACCAAATGAAGAAGAAAAAAAAATTCCTAAATTGCTTCTTAATTAGAGGATAAATCCAGTCGTAATTGAAATTATCACAATTTTAATCATCTCCCATCTGAGTGACTCTCGCTTGTAAACTGTTAATTTGCAAATGTGCTAATTAAACAAACTCTTGTGATAATTAAGCTGATTACTGTTCACCAATAAAACAAATTGTAATTCTAATTTTAATTGTAAAAAGAAATAAAAATTAACGAAAATGAAAAAAATCGAAAGAAATGAAAAATTATCTCAATTCAAGACTCGAGAAAAGACTTGAACCTAATGCCCTCTGGAGAGAATCTTTCAAGACTCTCAGTCAATGGAAGAGAAATGATTCAACGTGAATGAAACAATCTCTGAATGAGCTCCATGCATTTACTTAAATCCTCAAAGAGAATCAGTTTTAATCTTGTTCTATCGTAATTATATCTCACCAAATCTCACCAAATTGTTCCTCAAAAAGCAAATTAATCAACTAAATTTCTCTCTTACTGTATGTGTCCAACAATCTCTATTCTTAAAACGGTTTTGCTCTTCCAAGTGATTTACGATTGTTAATCAAACAATTTCCTTCTTGTTCCATTAATTTTTGCTCTTCTTTTTCTATTTATCCTGCTACTGGATTAGAATTTACTACACAAGGTGATTCAGGGTTAACTCCGTTATGAGATATGTATGCTTTACCCAAAGGTAATACTAAAGAGATATTAGCAAAGACACGACGAGGTAAGCATTGTTTTCCATTGACATTGATTCTCATCTTCATCTTACTTGTTTCCTTGATATTTTTCTCTTTCTCTCTCTTTCTTTTCCATCCTGAACTTCCTGTGTCTCTTAAATGTAAATTACTTGGTGTACTCTCTTTGCACTCAGGATGCATCTCATTGTCAGCAATTGAGCCAATTTGTAGTGTTTCCTTGCTAGTGTACATAGAGAGAGAGGGTCACCTTAATTTTCATTTTCTTTTTTCGCTCTCACTAATTGATTTTTATTTTTTTTATTCTATTCTCTTTTTCCCATTTACAGGAATCTCTCAGAAATATGAATCCTTTGGAAATCAGAAAGTATCTAAGAATAAACGTGATTCAGATCATCTTCCTGTTAATGAGATAAGGTTCGGTTCCAGCGTGTATCACAATTTCCATATTCCCGTTAGGAAAAAGAAACTACCTCATCATCATTCACAATCTTTTCACCTTTTCAATCAAAATTAACTGTTTTCTATCTATTCTATTATAACACCTAATCCATCTACTTTTTTTTCTATTCTCGTTCATCTCAGAACAAACCTTGAAATTCTAGTAATTAACTTGTTCTAACATTTTTTTTCTTCTTCCATCTCTCTTTTTTACTCTCTCTCTCTCTCCTTTTTGATTCCACCGGTTTTTCCTCATCATCAGTAGCACTTGTAAACCGATTTTCCATAATAATAGAACTAAGAAAATATGTATCTCCAAAGATGTCGAAGAAATTACTCCGCAGCATCTCGAGATGATTAAATACGTTCGTGAAGGTGAGAAAATGCTCTTTATCCCCTAATGTGTCTGTCTACCGTTGCCATCAAATTCCCCATGCTTTTGATTTAAATATCAAGAGATATTGAAGGTTGGCGGTTGAATTGTTTTTCCAATTTATCCTCATTATCTTCCGTTGATCATCAGATTAGCTAATCGATCTGATAAAATCATCAAGTATTACAAAGTACAATAATCTTTAATCTAAATGTTAATTTCTCTCCCTCTCTATCATCTTACTTCAGGTTGGCTTATTGTATTGAGAGACTTTGAAAATAGCAATAAAACTAATTGCAGCAATAACGATATGGCAACAAATGGAACCAATAATTACACTTCAAATCAGAATCAAAACCAATCGACACCGAAAGTTTCTTACTACAAAAATAGAAGTGCCTCTGTACCCAGTGAGTTCACTTTCGATAATAATCTTTGGGCCATTTTGGTTGTTTTCATTTTCTCTTTACTAATTTGATTGGTTTTCTTTTTTTTTGTCTCTTATAGAATTTGAACCTTTTGATCTTGAAACATTCTGGGGTCAAAGGTTGTACCAAAATCTGACCAGATCTACATGATGAAACAGAAATGTAGTGACTAGTATTTAATAGAAAGTGTTAAAACTTTCATCATCATGACCAGTTCTTTTTTCGTAGCAGAATTAAAAGTAAATTACAAATAGCGTCTTGATCGACGATCGGAGATTAACAAGAATTTTGTGTGTGGCACAATTTGACGGTTTCGAAATACGATAAAACAACAAGACTAATTTATCATCACAAAACAGTTTTATATTAATTAAACTGTGTCTCTAATCAACTTATAAAAAAAACAAACAAACAATTTACATGGAAAAGTAAACGCTCTCAGCGATTTTGAGAGATAAACATTATTATCACCACGATGCAATGATTGAAATCACGAAAACAAATGGAATTGAATCAACAATTTAGCCTTTTTAAATATTCTATTATATAACTCGACGAAAAGCCTTCACTTCGCATGGCCAAGCTCACTTATTTATGTACTTTTTTTTGGATCAAACAAAAGAAAACACCAACAATTAACCCACTTTATCATGAGTATATCGAAATTTGGACGGATGTTTGGTAAATATCGAAGCCAATGGAACAGTTTTCATTTTCATCTTTATCAAATTTATTAATCATTATCAATGTTCCCGAGATAATCAAACACAAACTCCGGCGATAATCATGATAAACAACATGAAAAATGGGAAAAAGCTCAAGGTACAATCTTTTGATTGGAAGAGGATAATCAAAGATTTTTTCTCACAAAAAAATCATCAAGCAAGAAAAGGATGGAATCATTTTATCAACATGGTTCGAAACTTCAGCACAAATCGAATGGTTCAATATTTGGACTGATTGCAATCAACTAATCACAAAGCACATAAATGCAAATTCTAGTACAGTAGTGTGTCTACAATTAACGAAATTATATTTTTCATAGTCGCCATCTAGTGTTCCTTCATTAATTAGATACAATTTTGTTTGGTTAATTTGACACTCGGAGAAACAATCGATCTAATTGTTGATAATTATTCCTCTGGTGAAACAATTAACTTGAAGCTCGTTAAAAAGTCAAGTGTCAGTGATCAATTGTAGATGAGACATGATTTACTTGAACATGAATAAATTAACTTATTTAATTTACATCATTTTTTCCCAGAGAATCAATTTATTAATTTAGTGATTATCAACTATTAATAATATTAAACTCATCTTACAGTAAAGTGATTTAGTAATTTGGTTTGCTTGATTATCTTTCGACGTCACTAATTAGCTTCATGATTTGCCTTTCATCATGTTAATTGTTGAGAGATTTTGTTTTCTCTTGATTGTTTTCCTTGTGTAGAAAATTGTTGCTACAAAGCTGAGATTTTACTCCAATTTTTTGATTGTTGTTAAATTCATCTCTCATTGATAATATCAATGATAACAAGCAATTAACACACAAGTCATAAAGACAAAGTTGACAATTTAACTACTAATTGTGATGAAAATAAAAAATTTACTGTTAAGATGAATGAAAGTTAATCGATTGAACAATTTATTTGAAAACATGAAAAGATCTGAAAGTGTAACGATTAACTACTAATTTGTTTTCTTCTCATGTTCCTTAATTTGAAAAATCCTAAATCAAAAGAAGAGACAATTTCAGTGAGATTATTAAATAACAATTAAAAGAAAAATTAAAAACTCTCATCCTCATCTTCCCATCAACAATCAACAATCAACAACCAACATTAATCTTCATGATCAAAAACACCAAGGACATTATCTAATTGTACAATTAATCTTATTGTTTAAATTTTTTCAAGTCTGACGATTAAATCGATGAATTAATTAATCATCAACCAAATGAAGAAGAAAAAAAATTCCTAAATTGCTTCTTAATTAGAGGATAAATCCAGTCGTAATTGAAATTATCACAACTTTAATTGTCCACAATTTGGTTGATTTTCGTACTATAGTAAATTAATATTTGCCAATTTTCTAATTACTTAATCAGATTAATTTCTTTCGTTTATTATTTTCTATTTTATTAAACTAATTCTAATTGTTAAGTAAACTAATCGAAAAAATATTCTACCCTTGATTATACAAAATCACAGTTATCAAAGTTTTCTCAACAATTAGTTTATTATAAATTTTAATTACAACCTTAGATTATAATAGAAACTAAATCCAGTTCGTTATCATAATTGTTGATTATCTAAATTGAGTTAATCTGGTTCAGTAAAAACAATTAAATGGATCCAATTAATTTTCTTGACACGTTCACCTTAATGTTTATGATGCTAATTTAATAATAATTATTTGATAATTATGTTGACAATATAATAATTAAGATTTACTATCTAATTATAATCATCGATGACTTTTAATGTTAATTGTTGCCATTATGCGATGATTTATTAATTGCTCCTGTTGAGAGTAGTAAAAGCCAAAGGTTTAATTGTTTACAATTAGTAAATTTTTGTTTCGTTGGAAAATTTATCAAGAAATCAAATCGTATACAATTAGGTACGAGTTCCTATTAATTGTAATTGATTAAAAGGAAATGATTAGGAGATGATGAAGATGAGGAAGAGAGAGAAGGAAATTTATGATGATGATGAGAGAGGAAGTTGTTGATGAAAAATGAAGATGATTAGTTTTAAATCGTAATCGTCGATTAATTAATTGTCTAGTAACTTTAATTCTTTTGATTTCTTTGTCACAATCAATCATTTTTCTTTAATTATTACAATCGATTGAGTGAAGATAAATTAAAAGGGGATTAGGAACATAGAGAAATTAATTACATGGGTTTGGGATCAAATCGAGTTAAATTATTTAATTGATTAACATTAATTAACAATGAGTATGTTTTAATTGTTAACAAATATCAATTGACTTTGTTAATACTAATTCAATAATCAAGATAATTTTAATTAACATGGAAATGGTTGAATCATCATCAAATCAGCAAGAGATGTTAATTGTTACAATGACTGATTGTTTACTCTTGAATTAGTCCGAGTTAATTGTTGTTTGGAAATGTTGTTACAATTTAAATCATGTTGTATTGCTAATAAAATCGCTAGTTAATCAATTAATATTTTTTGATTTGAAAATGATGTTTACAATTAAACTTGATCAAAAGTAATGATGACTTACAACAATAGTCAGAATTGGCTCTGATTTATAGTAATCAGTTACTTGGAGGTGACAATCAATTGTTACAATTTAGGAAAGTGTTACAAATGATTTATCATGAGCGAGAAAGTGTTTACAAGTAGAAAAAATAAATTACAATTAATTAATTAAATGGACCCACAATCAAGTAGACGAATGATAATTAGTCTTGATATTATCAAATACGAAAAAAAAAACAAAGTTGCAAAAAATTAAATCTCATCTAATTGTTGATGTTAACTGATGAAATTAAGTTTTTTGTTGTTGTAATTGTGATTAACCCTATCATCATAATTGAATTAACATTAATAATTAGAATTGAAAATTTGAGTCTCTAATTAATATATTTTTTATATTGAGCTATCACATTTAGCCTTTTCAACAATTAATTTTGCTTTTTAATTGTTTCAATCAAACAATCACAGACATTGATGGTTGAGTAACTAATTGAAAATCTAATTAAACTGTCTTTTGATTATATTATCAAATTGTGCAATCAGGTCAACAAAACCATAATCAGTTATCATTTGCTAATTGTGATTTCTCAATCCTTTTGATTTGTTGTCCATTGATGATCAGTTTTGCTTTTTTACTTGAATATTAATTCAGGTGCACAATTAATTTATAGAAGTTGAAGAAAAAAATAACAATTATCATGATTAAATTAACGATGATAATTTAACATCTCTCATTATCCAGTGAGTCCTTCTTTTGATCACCGTTTTCCCGATACTTGGTGAATGATAATTCTGATGTTACTTGGAAAGTTGATGCTGATGGTGATTTATTTGATGATTTATTCTGAATTAACGAGAGTCGCTGTTCGTTGAGTGGTGGACCAATTATACTCAATAATACTGGAAGGAAAATTAAACTATGTAGAGTACCGAAGACAATGATTCCAAGGTACATCCGGAAATAGAAGACTTGGAAAATTTTCGATTTAGCAAAGGCTAAAACTAAGATACCACAATCGGTTAATGTGATACCGGAAAGAATCTGTTGTGGTGAGAAAGAGAGAAGAATTAATTGTCTGATGAACTCGTCATTTAAATAGAAGAACAATTAAATTAGATACTTACAGAGCTTCCCATTATTGATAATGATTCGTGCGCTCGTTGTATTCTTGTTGATGCTGGAGAAATTGTAAGTTCTGACTAAATGAGAACAGAATTCAACTGATATTCCAACGCCCTGAAAAAGAATCAAAATTAAATTGAGTTAACGAAAATTACATAGAAAATAAATAATCACAATTCGTAAAGAGGATAAACAACTTACCACAACTAAATTAACAAGTGAAATTGCATTTAATGATATATCCCACCAATACATCATACCCATTAAGTTAATTATTATCATGAGAATTGTAAATGCTACGATAATTGCTGAATAAAAGTCAAGGCCAAAAAATAGATAAGTAACTATGAAAACTGCTCCGATCGAAAGGCTTAAACTTCGAGCGGTATCTCCCCACATAGTTAAATATTGTTCGTAAAAAACGTCAGTGAAACTGTAGGTTCGTACGCTCGCCTTTGTGAAGCCTCCTTTCTGCAATTTCTTGGTTAATTTGTCGGCAATTTGACGAGAAATTCGCAGAGATTCGTAAAAATCTTTTGACGTTTTAAGTGGTTTACGATAAATCATCATATGAGATGGACCAGCTTTAGAGTTTCCCTTTTGATCTGTAACTACTCTAACAGTGTTTGCGAATTGTGCTTTTCCACCAAGGAAACAATCGATTCCGGGATTATGGTTCAAAAAGAAAGGCAAATAAGAATCAAACTCTTTGCCCATCGGACGGACTCTTAAATCATCAAGACATGTTTCACATTCGATATCATTTCCTAGGCACTGAGAACCATTTTCATATTTTTTACAACAAGTATCGCCTCGTAGGTATTGAGTATAATCGGTTAACCAAAATGAAGGACGTGAAGCAAGAAAACTGGAAGGTTGAGTCGCAAAGTAATTAAGTATTTTTAGGACAGAATCTCGATCACAGGTTGAATCGCCGCATAAACGATTTTGAGCCACTGGATTCGAATAGTTGTAACCGTCGCTGATAATAAAATAGACTGGAGGGCCGACTTGTAAGTAGTCTTTGTAGAAAGCAAAATAGTCCATCATGTAAGAATCATCGGGCATTGAGACTTCTTGTTCTAGACCAATATGAATTTGATCGAGACAAATGATAGATGAACAAAACCAACCGCCGAAGATGAGTAGTACGATAAATCGAGTTGCGTCTTTGAGCAGGAATGGAGAGTAAATTTCTCGGAAAAAACTATGGATTACACCGTTGTTTAAATCTTTTGAGTTAGACTTTGTCGACTTGGGCGCTTTTATACAACAGAAAACATCTAAACGATTAGATGTTTGTCGACGAGTGTCAAGAACAAATATCGACAAGAAACAAGTCATTTGAAGGACGAAATTTATCACCAAAGCGACAGCAGCATAAAGAGCAAAGATACGAACTGCCGGCATTGGTGTTAATGCACCAATAAAGAAACAACTTGACATTGATAGAGATGATAGTAACATACTTGGTGCGATTTCACCAACAACACGTCCGATTTGTTCATTAATTGTTTCATCTTGTCTCCGTTCATCTCGTTGAAATGTTTGTACCAATATGAAAATATTGTCAACACCAACAGCCAATACCAAGAATGGAATGACCTCAACGATGATCAGTGTCGCTGAAACACCCAAGAAGAAAAAGAAACCAAGTGATGATAAGACCGAAAGTAACACAATCAACACTCCAACAAAACCCAAAGTGAATCGAGCGTCAACAAGTAAAGTGCTGATATTTGAATTTTCCCCGAGTGCAAGTAAAATATAAACAAACATAATTATATAAGAAATAGCGATTGTAACAATATCCGATTGACTTTGCCGATCGATTTCATCTTCGATTGACTTTTCAGCCTTAAATGCAATTTTCATTCCAGAATTTGAATAGTTTTTTACTAAATCGAGGAAACCTTGTTCCCAAGCAATAGCATCAGACGATCTCAATGAGTCGTTAAAGTTATTAACAGGGAAAGTGATCACTAATGCTTGAGCTTCCCTGTAAGTATTATCAGAAAATCCACCAAGAGCTGCTTCGGGATAAATCAACGGTATTGATCCATTTTTGACACATAAAAATTTGTCATCAGTCATTGCCGTTGGATTGCTCGGACAAGTAGCTACTTTGTAAAGATAATTTTCATCGTCAATTTCTTGAGGATCGTCAAAAAAGTAGGTGAAAATACTCTGAGTGGCACAACTTGTTCCTAAAGGTTTAACACAAATATCTTGTAAGGTCACATCATGATCTCCATTGGTCACTTTTAAATTTTCTATCTCCTTTTGCAAAACAAGAACATCTTTTAAAAATTGTCTCCTAAATGCTGGACCAAAAAGATCAGATTTTGTTTTCCCATTGTTGGAATAATTTCCTTGGAAAAATGTTTTATCCGTTGGAGAAACAATTATCATCTCGATTCGGAAAAACTTTCCAAAATTTGATTGAAATATTCCAGGTCAGATCGAGCTTGACTTCCAGAGGCGACCCATAGATCAACTGGATCGGTGGTCACTTTAATTGTTGACAAACCAGAGGCTAAAATTAGAGATGCGATCAAAGAGATGATCATAATTGGAATAGGTCGGTCGGCGACATATTTTCCCCAAATTGTGAACCATTTCTCGAAAAATAACTCGAAACGTAATCCAAGACTCAATTTTTCTCCTTGACTCGATTTACCATCAGAGCTCATCGATGCCAGATCGCGGGTCGGACTTGAACGTGGAGTGATCGCAGATATGGGACCCGTGAATTCAGCTACAAAATATACAAAAAAAAACATAGACATTAATAGTGGTAATTTAATAAATTATAAGAAACAGTTAAGCTCATGCAGGTAAAATGTAAGAGCACAGGCAAAGCATTTGGAACTACAATTAAATTAGAAAACAGAAATACAAATAAGACAAAAGTTTGCAACAAACATTAAGAATATTAATTAAATCTAATGACCAAGAATACCGTTAATCAAAATACAATTGACTGTATTAATTATGATTCTCAGATTGATTAAATAATCAAATGGTCCTTGAAAATATTACTAATTCTCATTTCTAATCAAAATGAGTTCTGAAAGCTTTCAATGGTTATTGTTTTTGACAACAATTAAAGTCAAATTGTACTTGCGTAACTTATAATACAATTGAATTAGATTGTGAAGTGAAATTCATTTTTTTATTGCTTAATCATAGACAATTATTAGGTCAACAATCAAAAAGTTTAAGGTAAATTTATTTAAATATCAAGTATTCAAATGGTGATTTTTAACTTTGATGATTTAAGAGACGATATAATCTCAACAATTAATTGCTAATATTTACAAGCAGATATAATTTAAGTTGATTGGTTCAATTAAAATTGATGGAACTGGAAATTGTCCAATTGATTTTCCAGATACAACAATCATAAATAAATAACATTGTAATCATTACATTAATTGTAACAATTTGAATCATCTTCCATTTAATGAAATAACAATTCAACAATAAAGGTTAATCAAGAAATAATTTTTATATCAATCAGGCCATGGACATTTATATAAATTAGTTTAAATGATAATTGAAGGACAATTAAAACAAGGTTTACATAAAACGGAAGTGTGATTGACGTAACAATCAATGGTTAATTAGCAATCAATCAGACAATTGAGGTAAAATAAGAAACGTTGATTGATAATTGCAGACTAATCAATAGAAATTAAATAAAAGTCTCTGCTAATTGTTGATTGACAAAGATTAAAAAACAATTTTTCCTTAAATGTAATAACAGATGATTAATTATTAATGATAAATACAATTAGGTTTCATGATGCATTTAAAATCAAGGGAATTTCAAGTTTCTCTGTAAATATTATCTAATTATAAACAAGTAATCAACAATTAAGAACGTTATTTTATCATATTAATGAGAAACCGGTTCAACAGGTAATTGTTGGGATTTTTTTGCTCTCAGGTAAAATATAAGGTTTGCTTTCACCTGAGATAATTTGAAAGTAATAAAAGTTTACAGGTAAAGTCAAAGGCCCACAAAAAGTTCAGTAATCAGTTGATTGTAAATGGGAAAAGAAAATTTAACTATCAAAAAATGATTGTAATGGTTAATTGTGATAACAATTGTCTCTCAGTATTATCGTTGATTGATGATAAATGATTGAGTATCTACGCAATTGTATTTCCTTAGCTACGTTAATGTAACTTTCTAATTGTGTTTATCTCATTGAAATATGTGAATATAAATAGACAATAAAATGTTGATTGTAAGAATATGAGAAATTACTGATTATATTGGTTGATCATGGTAACAATCAAAACTGATAAAATAAAGTATCTAATGTTTATAACTTTTAATTGCAATCAATGGTGGTTGTTGTTGTTGCTTTTTAAATATTAATACTATCATTTATTAAACATAATCAAGGTTATAATGTAAATGTTAATTAAACAGTAATGATAAACTATCATGATAATTATAAATTAAATTGGTAAGTTGATTTGTGATAATCAGCTTGAAATTTACAGAAATTGAGAAAAGTTTCAGATCTTTTCAAGCTGAACAATATTACCACCACCATCATCATCATCATCATCATCATCATCATCATTTTCATCATCGTTTTGATGAATGAATGAGACGAAAAAACAATCAGACTAATGAAATGATCATCATGAACTCAGGATACACATGGAACTTGTTTCAAATAACTTGATCTCGTTACTTTTACTGAAAAACAAGTTTATCGTCATCATTAGTAGCTTAAGGTCAGAATAATCCTTTCATTTAATGGTCAGTTTGATTGTTATTAAATTGATGGTGGATAATAATCTTCATGAAAGTAGTTGTTACCTAACATATTATCAACATTGGATTAAACCCATTGCATGTGATATTTTTTTTCTCTGCAATTAGTTTAATCAATAAGTAAAAGAAATAGATTAAAACTTATCATGAAACATTAACTTGTTTTCAATGTCAAGGTAATGATGAATAATAAACAAGAAGTTAGAAGAATTAACAATGGAAATTCAAGTAATTAATTATTCATTTTTTTCTTTCATCAAGATTAAAACTTTAATCTGCAACCATTGATATCAGTTCAATAAAGATAATCCTTATAATTTAAGAATCAAGTAATTAGTGAGTGTGATAAACGCGATAACCAATGAATTGGTAACAATTGGAAATATATAAAATCAATCAAACTAATTTCACTTTTAGATAGAAAATAAATCAAATTAGTTTTGGAGAAATTTCAAAAACTTGTTTGGAATACTTAGTTACTGAATTCATCATGAAAATGAAAGTTGAAAATGATGATTAAGATGATAAGATGATAAAAGAAAGAGTAAAATGATGATCAAGTTTAAGTGAATCTTCATCAAGGCCAAACATTTCATCAATATTGAAGATTCCTGGTTGTGTATCAGTGATGTTCATCATCATGAATATAACAATTTAAATTAGAGATTAGTAAGAATCTGTCAATCAAATTAATCCTTATTGAATAGTAAATAAGTTTCTATTTTGGATTAGATTTTGGAAACTTAAATTAAGGGGCTGACATCATAAGAGTACTTGAAATGATCAAGCATCATTTACATGAGATTTTCCTGGTTTATTAAACTTAATTGTTACCTGTTCGTTTTTTTTTTCATTAAGGTAAATAAAGTAACTGTTTAATAACACTGAATGTATTGGTGATGATAATGGTAAGAGGATGATTAGAGATGATAACAAGATCATCCGATCAATTAGAAAAGGTAAAAATGGTAAATGAATTAGTGTTTCATCAATTATTTCTCGGGTATTAGTTAATCGTAACTTGAGTACAAACAAACAACAATTAACGATTTAATCAGTGTAAATCAAACAAGTTGTATCTGATTTCATTTGTTTTCGTTCAAGTGACTAATTAATCATTGAAGGAATTAACTGTTATTGATGAAACTTATTGTTTTTTTTTCTTCTCCGATTAAAAAATCAATTGATTAGGAATCTTCTGCTGGTGGAAGTTAATTGTTACTCTTTTTATGGGAAAATAACAAATATTTATGGAAATCAGGATTATCGATAAATTTTAACAACTTCCAATTAAACATTATGAGTAAATTGACTCTTTTTCCCAGGTAATTCATAACAACACAGGAAGTTGTAATACATGTAATAACAATCAAAATGATCACAACAATTAAGGGTAATAAGCAAACTAGTATGCACAATAATAGCAAACAATTAGCTGGCTTTGGATTAATCACTTTCATGGGAACAGAGAACCTACTTTGAGTTAATCCACCTCTTTCAAGAGGTTCATTTTCATCTGAAGATCCATCGTTAAGAATTGATGACAATTGACGATTGTCATTAATTTCGAGTTTCAAAAAGTCTGTGCGATTTTTACCTATGTTTTTATCCATTCATGAAAATGGAACCGTTGAGAATTGAAAAGAGAAAGTAACAGGAAATTCGAGCATGAAATAGATTCAAGTTGTTCAATGGGAGAGATAAAATGATGAATAATAATTGTAAAGGGTAGAGAGTGAAAGAGAAATGAAAAAGGAGATTAATTTATTACTTACGACTAAATGATTTGTTTCTCTTGAAAAATAGATTAGTGAAATAGGCTGAGGTGATGATTAAAATGATAGCGTAAAGTAAATAACCAATAACAGCGGCTCCTCTTTGACCTAAGATGGTGAAAGGTTCGGGTGGTGGTGGTAATTTACGAGCACTTCGAGGTAGAATGTCAATAGCACAGGTTTGTTCACAATCGGCGCAACTACATGGATCAAATCCTAAGCCGATACTCTTGTGACAAGGTGTGGCTTGAGCTGACATTGGGTAAAAGGATTGACCATCAGGTGATTTAATCTCAGTGTCAGAGGTTAAAGTAAAATTTATCTGGACGGGTGAATGGCCACCATGGCGATGAGATAATCCCATGAAGCTTAACCACTTTCGATAGGTACAATCACCGTCATCAGTGATACCACACATAAGGGTTAAAGCGGGTAAATTTAGAGGCGTTTGGACGGATTTACATGACTGGTGAAGATCTTTGGCAAATGATTCGGATAAGAAATAAGTTGTATTGTGAACTTGAAGTTTTTCAGGTGATGATTCTAATGGAACCCATTTGGTTATGTTGATAAATTCACTTTGACGAGAAGAACATGTCATTTCACAGAAAATTCTTTTCCAATTAAAGAAACAAGATGGACATCGACCAAGAAATTGAGCTGGTGTTTCATATGATTTTTCTAGTGCGTCTATTTGTTCAGTTGAACAACACACTAAAGGATTATCGGTTTTCTCAAATAAACTTGGACACAAATCTTTCAATAAAATTCTGTAAGATTCATTTGCTAAAGGTGAAGGTGAATGAGGCTCATAACAAGGTATTGGCGATTGAAATGTTCCACCATGACCACAAATACCACCGAGAACACATTTACCCTGAGAAGATGATTCACCGGTTACAATCTAAAGGAACACATAAATCCCCCCATAGGTAATGAGATAAACAAGGAAAGAAACAAAAAGGAAATAGGATAATTAGAAAAGGTTAATTAGAAAGATAAACACACTAATCATAAAAAAAAATGCGAACATCAATTAACAATCAACAAAAGAGAAATGGAAATGGAAAAGCCATTTGAACTATATAATTATAAACCCACCTTGCAGATGAAAATTATCACCAATAATATAGTGAGAGTGGTAAATTTGGCATCCATATTGAGACACTTTCTTTAATTTACTTTGAAAATTAATCCGATTTTAATCTGTCCATTAACAACAATTGAGATAGAAAACAGTTTGATTAACAATCAATCCAACCAAAAGGTAAATCGCATGTAGAACAAAAAAAAAGAAGAAACTGAAAGGCTTTTATTCCTGGTTGATATTCTTGAGTTGACGAAATTGGGCAAGAAAAACTAATCAAATTGACTCCCAAGATTTAAAAGTAATCACCAAAATTAGAGGAAAAAAACTAATCAAAAAAAGAATAGAATTTAATTAGAAACAATTAACAGTCACAAGGAGTCACAACATGGAAAGAAAAGCAACTAAACTAACCGACAATCAGAATCCAAAACAGAAAATGGTAGTAACTCAATTCGCCGCTAGAACTCAAGTTACTTTTTCCTCTTTCGTTTTGTTGATTCTCTTTCTTTTCAAATTTTATCTTCTCTTTCTTTTATCTTCATCTTTTATCTTCTTCTTCCAAATCAAGTGCAATTCTACAAGCAACAATATCTACAATTAGTCCATCAATTAGCCCAGTGGTTTTCTATTCTCCAACCATAATTAGTCAACAGAAATTGGAATCGACCAAGCAAACATCATGTCCGCCATTTTTTTCCTTTGTTGATTTCATCCTTGATTAGTGATTTTAATTGTGATTAAATTAGTTACTCATGGTTATTATTGTAGTTTAACCCTTGGGGAAGCTTCAAATTATCGGCTAAACACCAATTCGTAAGTAAACAATTAGTTGATTCTTTTTTGTTTTCTATCTTCTATAATTCAATTTGATTCTTATTCTTTGTTATTTTTTTCTCTTTTTCTTTCTCTTCCATTTTATTTGTTTACCTTTAATTAGATTGATTTTTTTATGCAATATAAATGTACCCAAAGGAGGAAAATATTTATCTTTTTTACCACCATAATCATGTAAATGTTGAATGATTATTCAATTCTATTCTATGGAATTACCCATATTATCATGGTTACATTATTGGACAACAATCAATGGATCCACAGGGTTCAATCAAATTCATCACACATGTAACACATTATGAGAAAGGAGGAAAATCACCTGATAATTTCTTTGGGTATTTAATCATTTCTGTAAATCTTAATTTGATTGATTTTCTCACATTTGTGACAATTTTTCATTCTAACAATTTAGTTTCATTACATACAGTACAAACTATTACAATTAAGAAATAAGGTAATCTATTATTATAGTTTAATGATTTCACTATTATGATCAATTGATTTTCTGATTGTAATGTATAAAGTCAAGGACAATTTGTATTATTAGGATTAAGTTTACCTTTGTTAATCAATAGACTGTTGTTACTAAACACAAGCTAGAAAAAGACAATGAAAATTGGAGGGAAAATTGATAATCAAATTTTACTTTTCTTTTATTCATTAATAATTGTTTACTGTTAATTAATTGCCTTTTTATTATTACTATCAGGTAACCAGAATGATTGTAATTATGGCTCAACTCATATCGGACGATAGCCTTGAAACTTTTTCTAATACTTCAGCGGTTCAATTACCTGGAATTTATATTTGGATAAAATCTATGAGATAGAGAGAAAGAGAGAGTTAAGGAAACAAATTACTTTCCATTTTGTTTTGAATTTGATGAACCTGAAGATACTTAGTAACTGTAACAATTTACTGATTACTCTCTTCCTGATGAATCTAATGTTATGGTTAATGATGGTGATGACGAGCTGATGGTTGTCATTGATTGACAAATGAACGCATCTTTAATGTTTATTGAACTTGAATAACAATCATATCAAAGTGCTCAAAGAGAGAGAGAGAGATGATCAAAAATCAGAATCAAGAATTGATGACAGGAAGATTATGTCATTTAAAGTTAAGGTGGAAACAAGAAATGAGGGACTGATGAAGATACAGTCAGATTTGTACTAAGAACTTGAATTTTTACCTGATTTCTTGTGATCAAGATGTCGACAAGATTCAAGTATGGTGACCGCGCTCTCAATAACCATTATCATCCAACACCAACATCATCATCATCATCAACCAAAACATCGTTGACTCTTCATTACTAACTTGTAACTCTTACTTTCTCTTCAATTGGATTTGAATCAAAGTTTTTTTTTCTCTTTCAAGACTTCATTTTCTCCTTTCTTCCGGTTTCACTGGCCGATATAACTAAATTGTTGATTACTTTCAACTTATTAATTCAGTTATACAGTTTAACTGTTTACAAGTCTGATCTGTATAAACAATAGTATTTAAATGTTAATCCTGATACCTGAACATTGAGAATGACCAGAAACTTGATTACAGATTTACCTTTGATTGCTGCTACTTTAGTTCCCATCAAATTTGATTAACCTTTGATTACTTCATGTTACAATTTGATAAAATTTGTTAAATCGAAGGTTAATTTACTCATTTAATTAGCTGATTGTTACCTGTTCTTAAACCATGACCCTCAAAGTTTAACGGCATTGAAATCGATCAGCATTAATCTCTAATCAAATCAAAATGACCAAGAAACCTGATGATGATGATTTAAACTTAAATCAGCTTCTTGCTAACAATCAACGGGTGATAATTAAATTCAACATGAAAGGAGCAACAATTTAGCTGAACAATAATCCCGAAAAACAAAACTTAAAATTACAGTTATTAAAGTGACAATTTCCAATCAATTCACAAAAAAAGACTGAATTAAAAATCATTGGCCATGATTTAAAGTGATTGTTAAAAATTAAGTGTAACAATTAAGTCTAGACTCTCATGATATTCATTTAATTGTTATACCGATATTATTGATTATTCATCAATTAGATTCATTTTTTTAAACTCAATTGTTTTATCAGAAAAATAATCAATTACAAATGATATTGAAGGTTGTTAAATTTGATTAACTAAAAATTGCCCAATAAACAAATTGTTACAATACAATTGATCAAGGTAAACGTTTATAGCAATTAACTTAGCGATAAACTTTACACAATCAAATGGACAAAAAAAGAGATATTAAAATGTAACTAAAATGGTGATTAGTTTTCACTTAATCAAATATGATTGAGAAACAATTAACTAATCAGTATGAAGATAAATTTTCAAGGAAAAACGAAACCTTGAATTGTCAAATTGATACGGAATTAAATTTAATAAGATGCCTCTGATTAGAAGGTGAATCCCCAAGGTTTAACAATTAAAGGTTGTTAATCAGCTCTTATAATCAACACTAATCTAAATTAATATTAATTATCGACATTAATTAATCACAAATGACAAATTCAAATCCAAATGAAGCTTTTTAATAAAAAAAAACTCAAAAAGATAAACAAAAACAAATTAAGTTTCGTTAATTACTTCGGTACGGAGATTGACGGTCAATGGACGGAAAGTTAATTAACAGTTAATCGAGTTAATTGTTGAGTATTAGAGGTAAACCATATAATAATAAATTGTGTGTGTTCACATTGATTGTTGATTAAATTATAAAGGATTTAAATTGTTGCCTATGGCCTTCAAATGACACCGATAGATATTTACTAATTTATAACTAATTAACTAATCTTGAAGGCTAATTGTTTGTAAATCAATAAATCTCATCAAATGATAAACATACATATTAGTTTATCAACTGTTTATGATTATGATTGCGATTCACGATTTGTAATAATTTACAATCAAGAAAACATAAAAATAAGAACGAAGTTGATTAACTATTTAAACTATTCATTAAATTGCGACCTTCTTAATACTTTGGCTAATCAACAATTAATCGTCTTCATGATCAACTATTAAATTGTTGTTGATCATGATTAGTGTTTTTGTTTTGTGTGTTTTTCAAGAACACGCACTTATTACAATCAGTAAATTGTTTCTTCCGGATTTAATGATGATTAAGGAATCACCATGCAATTAGGTCAACTTTTCATTGGTTAAATTGTTGTTTCTTTTTGTATTAAATTAACTCTTAATTTCACCTTGATATGTTTTATATATTAAATTAAAAGGTTAACCAGGTAAAAGGTTACTTGATGATAATCAGGAAATGATTTAGTTAATTGTTTAGAAAGTAAAAAACTAAAAAGAGTCAAAAAGCTTAATCACTTGTTAAGATTAATTTAAATTGTACAATTAACCAAAAAAAAACAAAAATTAAAAAACTTTTCACTTTCCATCAAAATCTTGACAATTTTTTTTACATTCATTTGTTTTTGTTTGTATTTAATTGTTGTTAATCAAATATTATTTATTATTATTATTCATTTATCATTTAATAATCATGTTAAATAGGGTCAACTTTTTGATTCAGTGTCAAGACCACAGGTCAATTGATTTTAAACAATTAAAGGTCAAAATTGATACAAAATACTGAAAAATTTTATCCCAATTTTTGATTTCATGTTGGAAATATTTAATTGTTAATTATATTGTTAAATTGTTCAGTTATTAACTTACTTGATCAATCTGATAGACCATAAAGTTAACTATTATTTAATGAATACTTCAATTAAATTATTGTTGTTGATTAGACTCAAGGTTAAGGTTATTACAATCATATTTTATTATATTTGATTAAGATTATTTAATAGCTAAATTGATACTAATTCATATTAATAATTCATTATTCTGAATTACTATCATTTCAGATCAGAGATGAAGATCAAATGAATCAGTCAAATCTTGTTATACTGGACTGGAACTCATTGGAATACCCTGTATTAGTTGATTTGGTTCTAATGACCAAACGTTTTAATTGTAATTGAATATCAATTGTAAAAGTAATTGTAACGTTGGTTAACCAATCAAGATATAAATTCAGTTTTAATCATGAAGAAACCGCCACAAGAAAATGCAACATCCTTTTTATCAATTCGTTGGGTGAACAATTTAATTTAATCAAAAGACAATTGAAAGGTAATCACAATTAACTTTTTAGATACAAATATTATCCTTTTACTATCCAATGTTAATTGTGGTTCCATCGTTGATTGATTCATTCAATTTCAAGAGCTGCTATCATGTAATTTTCATATCATGACTAGAAATGAACTAATTATCAATTAGATCATTTTAAATTGAAACAAACGAATTGAATTTTGTCCCGATTGATGTGAATGTAACAATAAGTGGATTAGTTGATTGTTGAATGTCACTATAATTGTTATATCGGTGTTGTTAATATCTGTTCATTGTTGCAATTTGCCAATAACTTCAACTTTCAGATTAAACTTTTCTCGAAGTTGAACAAAAAGTTTTTACAATTTCTTATATTGTAAACACGATTGAAACGATCCAACGTTTAAATTGTTCAATATTTAGAAAAATTAATCTGAAAACTTTTACAACTGATTAACTTGTTGATTAAGAAATAGTCGGAAATGATTTAGTTAAATTTAAATATATAATTGTTAACAATTAATTGCGTTTAAAAATAAATAAAAGCTATGGGGTTGGTTACATTATAAAAAGATTTAGATTTAACTTGTGAATTAATTGTTGATTGCAATTACAAGAGACAAGTAGCTGGAAATTTTGATGATAAAAGTTAGTTAATTGTTATCATCAAAATTGAGATTCTCAAGAATTTTCTTTGCTTATTTACAATAAATGCATGATGACGATGATGATGATGATCTACATACACAATTAATTTAAATTGCTCGTAAGTCTTTGTGTCTATTGCAAAATGGAAAAACAAAATTAACAAAAAAAAACTAAACATTTAAAAGTCTACAAATTAAATTGCTGATAAACAATTAGGTTGATTGTGCATTCTGGTTATCAGATGAATCTGTCTGTTGGTATTTGATTGCTTTGAGTTGGTAAGATGATGAAGATGATTTAATGTCAACCAATGAAAGTCGCTGTTCGTCAAATGGTGGACCAATTATGCTCAATAATACCGGAAGGAAAATTAGACTATGTAATGTACCCAAGACGATAATTCCAAGGTACATTCGGAAATAGAATATTTGGAAAATTTTCGATTTAGCAAAGGCTAAAACCAAGATACCACAATCGGTTAATGTGATACCGGAAAGAATCTGTTACATGGGATAGAAAAGAAGAAGGAAAAAAGTGTCTCGTTAGTAATTAAAATTAATTGTATCATAATCATTGATAAAATGAACAAGTATTCAGTTAACTTCGTGTACTATCAATATTAATGAAAGGGTGTGACACCTTAGGAGTTTACACAGGAAGAGGAGGAGCAGATGAAGAGTGGGGAAAATGGATTCATTAATGTTAACAATTTGATCGATAAATTTTTTCATCTTATTTGATAACTGAATGTCTATGATACAATTGTAGTAAATTGTTGTACATTGACGTGTAGTAATAGCGAGTTACACCCTTAATTGGATTAAGGGTGTACTCTTAATTTGGTTTATTTGATTGTCTGATTAATAGATGAGACTAATTACTCTTAAATTGACCAACTGGTTAAAAGAAGAGACAAAAAAAACAAAAAAGTTGTGGTTCTAATTAAATTAGTTAATTAAGATGTGATCAGGGTATTGAAGAAAATCAATTTAACAAATAACCTTTTCATTGTTTACTATTATTAATAATATGATTGTGACAAGAACGAAGATAAGTTGATCAATTATCAATTAAATTTGATATCTCAGGTGAATTAGATTGTTAGTAACCTTGACATGTTTGATGATTAGTAAATCAATTTATCGATCAAATGGAATAAACAATTTTAATAATTATTGTCTATCAAGTGAAGATGTTATTTATTAATACTTACAGAACTGCCCATTGTTGATAAGGCTTCATGAGCTCTTTGCATTCGAGTTGCTGCCGGAGAGATGATATAAGATCTTACAAGATGAGAACAAAATTCAACCGATATTCCAACGCCCTAGATGATTAAAGATAATTAAAGTTGATTGTTTAAAATATTATTACTCCTTCTTCTTTATAATGGTAAAATTAAGGCTGATTAACTATCTGAAAACTTACCACAACTAAATTAACAAGTGAGATTGCATTTAATGATATATCCCACCAATACATCATACCCATTAAGTTAATTATTATCATGAGAATTGTAAATGCTACGATAATTGCTGAATAAAAGTCAAGGCCAAAAAATAGATAAGTAACTATGAAAACTGCTCCGATCGAAAGGCTTAAACTTCGAGCGGTATCTCCCCACATAGTTAAATATTGTTCGTAAAAAACATCGGCAAAACTATAAGTTCGTACTGACGAAGTTGTCATACCATCCGTTTGTAGCTTTTCGGTCAATTTAGCGGCAATTTGACGGGAAACCCGAAGAGATTCATAGAAATCTTTCGATGTTTTCAAAGGTTTAAGATATAACATTAAATAAGATGGACCAGGTTTAATATAACCTCTGTGATCGGTGGTTAATTTGACTGAATTTGAGAATTGAGCTTTACCAGCGAGTAAACAATCCTCATTTGGAATGTGGTTCAAAAAGAAAGGTAAATATTTATCGAACTCTTCACCCATGGGACGAATTCTAGTATTACTGAGACATGATTCACATTCGATATTATTACCCAGGCACTGAGAACCATTTTCGTATTTTTTACAACAAGTATCACCTCGCAGATATTGATTATAATCTGTTAACCAAAATGAGGGACGTGAAGCAAGATAACTCGTTTGGGTTTCGCTTGCAAAGTGGCTCAATATTTTGAGAATAGAATCACGATCACATGTTGAATCACCACACAGACGATTTTGAGCCACTGGGTTTGAATAGTTGTAACCATCGGTAATCATGAAGTAGACTGGAGGGCCAACGTGTAAGTAGTCTTTGTAGAAGGCGAAAAAGTCATTCATATAAGAATCGTCAGGTAATAGTACCTCTTGCTCTAGGCCAATGTGAATACGATCAAGGCAGATGATTGATGAGCAAAACCAGCCACCGAAGATGAGCAACACAATGTAACGTGAAGTGTCTTTCAGGAGTAATGGTGAGTATATCTCATGAAAGAAACTATGGATTACACCACCATTTATAACTTGAGATGTTGATTTCGTCGATTTGGGCGCTTTTATACAACAGAAAACATCTAGACGATTAGATGTTTGTCGACGAGTGTCAAGAACAAATATCGACAAGAAACAAGTCATTTGAAGGACGAAATTTATCACCAAAGCGACAGCAGCATAAAGAGCGAAGATACGAACTGCTGGCATTGGTGTTAATGCACCAATAAAGAAACAACTTGACATTGATAGAGATGATAGTAACATACTTGGTGCGATTTCACCAACAACACGTCCGATTTGTTCATTAATTGTTTCATCTTGTCGCCGTTCATCTCGTTGAAATGTTTGTACCAATATGAAAATATTGTCAACACCAACAGCCAATACCAAGAATGGAATGACCTCAACGATAATCAGTGTCGCTGAAACACCCAAGAAGAAAAAGAAACCAAGTGATGATAAAACCGAAAGTAACACAATCAACACTCCAACAAAACCCAAAGTGAATCGAGCGTCAACAAGTAAAGTGCTGATATTTGAATTTTCCCCGAGAGCAAGAAGAATATAAATAAACATAATTATATAAGAAACTGCGATTGTAACAATATCCGATTGACTTTGCCGGTCGATTTCATCTTCGATTGACTTTTCAGCCTTAAAGGCGATTTTCATACTAGAATTTGAATAATTTCTAACCAAATTGATGAAACCTTCTTCCCAAGCAATCGTGTCAGAGGTAAGTTGTGAATCGTTAAAGTTATTTACAGGGAAAGTGATTACTAATGCTTGAGCTTTTCTGAAGTCTTCATCAGAAAAACCACCGAGAGTTGCTTCAGGATATAGCAAAGGTATTGAGCCTTTTTTCATACACAAAAATTTTCCATTATTCTCAGCCGTTGGATTGCTCGGACAAGTAGCTACTTTGTAAAGATAATTTTCATCGTCAATTTCTTGAGGATCGTCAAAAAAGTAGGTGAAAATACTCTGAGTGGCACAACTTGTTCCTAACGGTTTAACACAAATATCTTGTAAGGTCACATCATGATCTCCATTGGTCACTTTTAAATTTTCTATCTCCTTTTGCAAAACAAGAACATCTTTTAAAAATTGTCTCCTAAATGCTGGACCAAAAAGATCAGATTTTGTTTTCCCATTGTTGAAATAATTTCCTTGGAAAAATGTTTTATCCGTTGGAGAAACAATTATCATCTCGATTC
Source organism: Panonychus citri (assembly GCF_014898815.1). Taxonomy (NCBI): domain Eukaryota; kingdom Metazoa; phylum Arthropoda; class Arachnida; order Trombidiformes; family Tetranychidae; genus Panonychus; species Panonychus citri. The sequence continues at coordinate 974,827 of NW_026515540.1, forward strand.
GGAAAAACTTTCCGAAATTTGATTGGAAATATTCCAGATCAGATCGAGCTTGACTTCCAGAGGCGACCCATAGATCAACTGGATCGGTGGTCACTTTAATTGTTGACAAACCAGAGGCTAAAATTAGAGATGCGATCAAAGAGATGATCATGATTGGAATAGGTCGGTCGGCGACATATTTTCCCCAAATTGTGAACCATTTCTCGAAAAATAACTCGAAACGTAATCCAAGACTCAATTTTTCACTTTGTGTTGATTTAGCACTAAGAAGTAACTCAGGCAATTGAGACGATGAGTTGACGGAGGGTAAAGGGCCAGTGTAATTATCTTATTAAGAAAAAAGAGAAATTAGTAAGAGGAAAGGAAGAGTTAAAAAAGAGATTGATTTGAATTAATTATTACTTACGATCAAATGATTTGTTTTTCTTGAAAAATAGATTAGTGAAATAGGCTGAGGTGATGATTAAAATGATAGCGTAAAGTAAATAACCAATAACAGCGGCTCCTCTTTGACCTAAGATGGTGAAAGGTTCGGGTGGTGGTGGTAATTTACGAGCACTTCGAGGTAGAATGTCAATAGCACAGGTTTGTTCACAATCGGCGCAACTACATGGATCAAATCCTAAGCCGATACTCTTGTGACAAGGTGTGGCTTGAGCTGACATTGGGTAAAAGGATTGACCATCAGGTGATTTAATCTCAGTGTCAGAGGTTAAAGTAAAATTTATCTGGACGGGTGAATGGCCTCCCGAAAGAAATGAAGTTCCCATGAAATCTAACCACTTTCTGTAGGTACACTCATCCCCATCATCCACAACTCCACACATGAGTGAAAGTGCTGTCAACCCAAGAGGTGTTTGGACGGATTTACATGACTTTTGAAGGCCTTCAGCAAATGATTGAGACATAAAATAGGTGGCATTTTGTACCTGAAGCTTTGCCGGTTTTGAAGAAACCTTGAGAGTTTTAGTCACATTTAAAAATTCACTCTGACGAGGTGAACATGTCATTTGACAGAAAATTTGCTTCCAATTTTCAAAACACGATGGACATCGGGAGAGTAACTGTGTAGGCGTTTCGTAAGATTTTTCTAGTGCATCAATTTGCTCTGGTGTACAACAAACTGATGGATTTTCATTTTCAATGAAAAATGAAGGACACAAATCTTTCAAAAGACTTCTATAGTTTAAGTCTACCAGAGGTTCTGGTACATGAGGTTTATAACAAGGAATCGGTGATTGAAATGTTCCACCATGACCACAAATACCACCGAGAACACATTTGCCCTGAGAAGATGTTGGCGGTAACTTAGTGACAGGAACAACTTGACTAAACTCACCGGTAACAAGCTAAGAACCACCAATCATTAAAAGAACAGAGAAAGAATAAAAATCATGAGTAATTAAGAAAGATGAAGAATAAAAATAGAATAGAATGTAAAATGTAAATAAAATGTCTTACCTTGAAAATTACAAGAATATATGTAATAATAGAAACGATAGATTTTGAGTCCATATTGAACAACCAACATGAAGCAATAGTTCTTTATTAAATGGTTATGAAAACAGTTCCATTAACAGCTCTCAAATCGAAGGCAATAAAACAATTAAACCAAATGAGTGAAGAACAGAAAAAGAAACAACTAAATCATCAAATAAAAAGAGAGTAACAATTAACCATCAAGACTCATCTTCCCACAGACAATGACTAATCTTCAGCTGCTCTCAATGCAACTTCGTTTTAGTTGGCGAATTTGCCACCAGGGGAAATTCTTTACTTTGATTGACCCTCTTTCTTTTTTCTCTTTCGCAGTTTCAACCTGAATTAACTGAACTTCTTTCAGGATGATGAATATAAACACCAAGTACCAGTAAGAAGAAGGAAAATGAAAATTTATAAGCAAATTGAATTGAAGAATAGAAAATTTTACACAAAGAAAATATCGATTTTGTTTTAGAATTTGAAGAAAAATATTGATCGAACTTCTATCCAACATATTAAATAACGTTTGGAACGCATTTTTTATATCGAGGCCTGATGGTCTAGGGGTATGATTCTCGCTTTGGGTGCGAGAGGTCCCGGGTTCAAATCCCGGTCAGGCCCGGACTCTTTTTGTTGATCATCGATTTGATGGAATTGAAAATTTTATCAAATGAGAATTTTATTTTGTAGTTATTTTTGTTTATACTTTTTAAAAAGGCTTACAAGGAGAGAGAAATATTTTTTTGAAAGAAAAGAAGATAAAGTTGTGTGTGAGAGAGAAATTGGATAGATATTGAGAGAGAGAGAGAGATTTGAAATAAAGAACAAGGAGTGAAGTGGAAAAAAAGAGAATGCGAAAAAAGGAGAGAAAAAAGAGATGAAGAGAGAGAGAGAGATAGATAGAGAAAAGTAGATTTGACATTATGGACAATAAATACTAACCAAGATACAATCTATGGAAATCATTTGCACCGAAAAGCGCATTACATTTAGGACATTTCCTTTGTCTAGTTTCGTACCTGGTTTTTAGACATTCGTAACAAAATACATGGAAACACTTTGTTAACACGGCATCTTTACGATTGGTCTTACAAGATGGACAGGTCAACTGTGATTTATATTCTTTTATTTCCTCTTGAAGAACTTCATCTGCGGTTGTTGCTAATTCGAACTTTTTCGCTCTTTCGTATAATCTTCGCCAGGTCATTACTTCTTCTTGAAGTCGTTGGTTTTTAAATGCTTCTTGTTGTAGGGTAGATGTTTTATCGGCAACCGTTGCTTGTGCTTCTTTTAATTGACTTAAATATTTGTCCAAATGTAATTTAAGATCTGCCGCTGATTGTGCCGATTCGATGGCTTTCCGGCGATTTTGTTCCATCGCCTGTTGGGTTAAACTTAACTCCTTTTCCACGGTCGATAAATTATTTTGTAATAGTCTTTCTTTTTCTTCCAATTTTCTAACCACTTGATTTTGTGCTTCAACTTGAGCTTTCAAATTAATCACTTGAAGATTAAGATTTTCTTTCTCCTCTTTTAGCAGGTTTAAAATACCTTGAGATTTAATCCGTTCGGACATTAATTTGAAATTGGCTTCATCTCTTTCTCTTAATTGTTGCATTAAACGTAAATTTTGCTCTTGCATATCTTCAAACGCATTACCGGTCACTTCCATTTCATTTAGGAGAGCTTCATCTTCTTGCTTTTGAGAAGCTAAAAGTTTCTGTAATTGTTGAATGTTTTCCTTGTACTTGGCGATTTCTCTTTGAGTTTCTTCATCAGCGTATTTACGTCTATCACGCCGATCAGATTCTTGATGTTTAGCTAATTGTTTCTTTAAATCTTCTACCTCCATTCGACTTTTCTTTTCCGCTGTCATCAGGGCAACTTTATCCCTCTGATCTCGTTGGCTTGTTTTGTACGAATCAATAACCATTCTCATTTCCTTGTTCTGTTGACTCATTGCTCTCAATTGTTTCTGTAAGTCTTTGATTACTAATTCAGGTTCGAGTTTCCTACTGCCACTAGAAAGACTATTACTACTAATACTAATAGTTCCACTGGTTCCACCACCGCTAGTACCTTTATTTTCATCGTGACTAACACCAGAGAAACGAACAGCATTTGGTCTTTCACTTGTTTCTCCAGAATCTTCTTCCTTTTTAAGATGATGATTAGACCGGTGAGTATGGCTTGATGGATGAGAATGACTTGGATAGGGAATGTTACCAGATGATGTAGTTGTCGCTGTCGTTGTGGTTACTGTGGTTGTTGTTGTGGTGGTGGTTGTGTTTGTTGATGATGATGATGATGAAGGAGGTGGTATGAATGTTAGTCTGACTTGAATCTTCACGTTCTTTTTTGATAATTACCCGCGAATTATCATTGATTACACTTAAATCACCAGGTTTCTTTTCATCAATTTCTTTGTTGCCGCCATCTTTAATAAGATTAACATCAGTTCCAGAGTCAGTTCTTTGTCTTTTTGTAGGTGGATCATCAATATTTTCAACTCCTGGTTCAATCTTTATGTTTGATTTGATATTTGCATGTACAACAGGCTGACTATTAATGGAGCTGTTGTTGGGAACATTATTATTTGTGTTACTATTGTTATTAACAGAATTACTGTTGGCGTTGGATGTTATCAAATTTTGATGTTGAGTCTCACAAATATGTTTTATCTTATTGTAATCATGTTGTAAATCTTTAAGACGACGCTTATATCTGGCTGCTTCACCTTTTAATTGGACATTATGATTTTGAAGGCTTGTAATCAAATGTCTCATCTCTTTGTTAATAGGACCTGTTTGTTCATTGGCAGCGATTGCTTGTTCAAATTCAATCCGTAACATTTCATACTCTTTTTTAACCTGCTCCAATTGATCTTCTAATTGAATTACCTCGGTCCTGAGTCTTTTCTGCATTTCCAATTCCTCCGATTCCATGTGTTCAATTTGCCTAAGATGAGCAGTCTTTGAATTAACCATCATACTTCTCGCCTCTTCTAATTGTGTTTTTAGATGCATTGATTCATTATAAAGAACAGAGAAATGTGATTGAAGACATTTGTATTCGACAGTCTCAACAACAACGGCTTCAGGTAATGTTTGAAGATCCATTTTTAATTTCTCGATGAGGGTTAGAGCTTCTTTGTGAGCTGAATTTAGCGTTTCAAGTTCGTTTAATCGTTTATTGGACAGTTCTTTGTATTCTTCAAGTTCCTTTTGAAGATCTTCAAACTTGGCATGATTAACATTATCACTACGGTTTTTGGCACTTTTACCATTGGTACCAAAATCATAATCACCACCCGACATTTGAATTGTTTGTAATTTTTCACGGGCATCTTGAAGATTGTCTTGTAACCTAATCTCTTTAGATCGTGTCCGATTAAGATCAAATTCAAGATCATCAATACGAGCTTTAAGCTCATCATTTCTTGTCTCCATTGATTCCAAGCTATCCTTCATCTCACTGAACTTGAGGCTCATCTTATGATGTTTCTCATGTAAAGAAGTAACCAAAGAATTGAGATTTTTATTCTCATTTTGTAATTCTTGGTTAGCCTTTTTAACAGCCTCATCAAGACTAGGATTACTCTCACCATTATCAGTATCACCTAAAGAGAAAAGGAAGAAAATAAATAATAATAGATTAAAATACTAAATATAAATATAGAAGAAAGAAAAAGAAAAAGAAAAATATATTGAGAGAATAAGTTAAATAACAACAAGAATGACAGCCTTCAGCACTTTGCCGGTAATATAGTTGATTAAAACAATCAAGCAAAAGTTGTCAGTCAAATTTTACCTCAACATTAGGTTGATCATCATATGTTATCACATATTATATAAAAATAAGAGAAGATGATCAACTGGCTAATGGTCAAGAGTCTAAGTAAAATAAAGACCAATACAAAGAGAAACAAAAATGGTTAAAAGCAACATCATCATCTCCACTGTTCATAAAGATGGGGAAAAATAACATACAAGAGAATAGAATGTAAATGATTGTAATTAAATTCTCTTCTACAGAGATTAACCTACCGTCACCAAGCGTTGTACCTTTTAGGGCAAAGGTTATTTTCTCATTTCTTTGTACAATCCTATCGAATGTGGCAATTACCTTGCTCACTGCTCTCTTTGACACTTCAACCCGTTGTCGCAGATTCTCCTCCAATTCATCCTTATCCCAAGTGGATAATTGTGAAATAAATGAGGTGGTTGCCTCATTTTCATTATCATTCTCTTGTTGATCAGAAGTTTCCGCATCAAACCTTTGTAATAAGATCCTTAAATCTTCATTTAATTGATTCCAATATCGGTTAATAACGTAAACAATGGCTTCTGCTGATGTTTGTTTCTTTTCCAATTGTTCAATCCTTTGTCTTAAATCAGATTCAACCTTTGCTTTAACCTCCAATCGTTCACCGAGCTTCTTATTCTGAAATTTAAGAATATTAATGTCAAACTGTTCCATAATAATAAGCCAACACTAGTTAAATCAATTAACTTAAACATTTGATGAGATCAAACAAAAAAAAAATAAATTAAAATTATTGAACAGACAAGATGAAGACAAAAAACCAAAGCAAAACCAAAAGAAAGAGAAAAGAAAGAGACAAAATGTAGATTAGTAGACTAGCCCCGAATTCGAGGGACCAGCAACACATTTACAACTTTCATTTTCTAATCTTTTAAACAATAAGATAAAAAAAGCGAAAAAAATAATTAGTAATCAATGATGATTATCTAAATTGTGGAAAACAATTAATTAATAATTTGATCCAATCATTTGCTAGAATCAAATCAAGATGGAAAAACAAAAGCTAAAGTAACGAAACGAAACTTTCTCAATAAAATTTCCCTTTGACTTTTAAAAGCTTTAAAAATTTACTAATCATAATCAACGAATCAACGAATCAACGATTAAACAACTTCAATCTACTTAATCACTTAATCAATACACAATCAATTCTCACACTAATTAAACAAAAAAAAAACTTTCTCTTCAAAAGTAATTATAAGAAAAACATTAATAGAATTTTAATTATTCACAATCAACCCTTTTTCTTTGAATTTTCTCATCCAAATCAATCTTAATTCTAATGTAAATCTTTCAAGTTTTTCATCTAATTTTTTGCAGAATTAATTGTCTCATTCTAATTTAAATTGTTCTTTCATTAATTGATGAAAATGGAGAAAAGTTGTCAAGTCGAATTTCGAAAACGAGATGGAGCCACTTATAGAAACCACTCCCAGAGAGAGATTTGGATTGAGAAAAATTCATTTGGTTAAAGAACAAGCGAAGCTCAAGTCATGATAACTTTTTCTATTCTTTATTAGTTAGTTAATTGTGATTAATAAATTTCGTGTTTCTTTTTTAATTTAGTGTTTAATTAATTGTTTTTCTTCTCAACTTCTTTTCTAATTAATCACTTGTTGACATTTCTTATTTGTCTTTTCACCGATCATGAATTCCAATTGATGTAATTTCTTCTCTTTTTTTTGGAGAATATTTTTTCTTTTTTTTATTCTCTTCTATTATCTCTCCATTTCTCTTAACCAGTAAAATCTTTTCTCTTTGTGTATACAAGTCTTTTTACCTTTCATTTTTTCTCTTCACGCTGTGACCAAATATTTTGTTCTCTTGTGTCAAATGTCTTGGTAAGTTTAGTTCTCTGTTTCTAATTTTCAAATTCTATTCTATTTCTTTCTCTTACTCTTCTTCTCTCTCTTACCCTCCTACTCCTCCTCCTCTTCCTTTTCCATTTCTCTTGTTTTTTTTTCTTCTTCTTTCATCATCTTATTCATTACTTGATGTTTTTTTATTAACATTGTTTTCTATCAATTGATCGAGAGAAAATTTACTCTGTTACATTTTTCTCTTCTTATTTTCTATTCTCTATATTTAATAAGTAATTTTCTTCTGCTCTAAACCTTCACTCGTCACTTGTTAAACTTGATGATTTGGTTAATTGATCATCATCTTCATTAATTGTACATCAATTGTAATTTTATCTCATTAGCAATCATCATCTTGACTATCTAAATGGTTTTTACTAATTTATGCTTGTCTTTGAATTTCTCTCTCTCTCTATCTTTCCTTTTGCTTTTCTAGTTCTCTTTATTCTGTTTTAAATGATTAACTGCGTTGTTTTGTTCGCATTTTCAATAATCCCATCAAAGCTCATTCTAATCTGGTTTAGACTTTAAACTATCGCATCTCATCTATTGACCATCTTTTTCTGTTTATCTTGATTCTTTATCATCTCTTATTTTACTATTGCTTTTTACTCTCCTATTTCTGTATCTCTCATTTTCTTCTCTACTCTCTTTTGTATCATTTCTTTCATTTTGTTTCTCTTCTTCTCTCTCTCTTACCCATTTCTCCTTTACTGGTCTCTCGAAAGCTTTCCTCTCTCTCTCTCTCGCATCTCTATCATTTCCAATCTTCTTTTGTTTTACTATTCTTATCCTGATTTGAGCAAATCATTGTGTTTGTCTCCTAAAAATTTATTATTTTGTATTGGTTTCCTCGTTTTCTTATCTTTTTTTCTGTTCTTTTGTTCTTCCTTCATTCCAGGCACTTTTAAAAGCTCATTCATTCGTATAAAAATCACATTATTTCATCATCATCATTCACCATCATGGATCTTATGGATCAATTTATAAACTCATCAATAGCCAGCCCTGGTGGAGATTATAAAATATCATTGGCTGCCAAATATTTTCACCAAGTTCCCCACAAAGATATTCACTTTAATTGGGTTAATGCAACATTTGATTTAAATGATAACCAATATCAAGAAGCCCTCGGCATTATTGTGGCCATTCCTGGTTTTTGGTTAATCTTAACCCTTCTTTTCTTTCTCATCTTCTTCCTTTGTCGATGCTGTGATGTCAATTCAAAGAAGAAGAAAAAGTTGACCTGCTGTAAATGCTTCCTTTTCCTTTTTACTATTCTTTCAATTGCAGTAATCACTGTGGGCCTCTATGGTAATTATGTGACCCATGAAGGAATGGTGAAAGTACAAAATTCAACATCAAAAATTGCTCAAGATATAAATGATTTAAATTCATTAACTGCAATAGTTGATACCAGCCTGGAAAAGGATATCCATGACAATTTAAATCTTTCACTAAATCGGGTTACTGGACCCATAATGAAAAATTATACTCTTGTCAATTTTATTCATAGTAAAATTGAGGAAATGAAGCGTAATACCAACTCGGCAAGCTCAATTATCACCGAGATGCGAGGTAAAGTTTTCAATGAAGCAAATTTTGACCAAATTGAAAATCTCAATGTTCCCGAGAAAGAGATGATTCGTACCATGGCTACTTGGGCAACCCTCATATCACTTCTTTTCATTGGTTTGATTCTCATGTGTGGTGTTTGTCGACATTCACGATGCATGTTAATCTTATTTTCCGTCCTTGGTTTACTTTCACTTGTAATCTGTTGGGTTTTAACATCAATCTACATTGGTTTTTGTGTTGCTGTTTCTGATTTCTGTATGGACCCAAAACCTTTCATTTACAAATATCTTCCAAGGGAAACACTTTTACTCAATTATTACATAAAATGTGATCCAAGAACAACTGAAAATATTTACTTCAAACAATCAAATGAGATTTTAATGCATTTGGACAAAGTTGCCAGCAACTATGAAGAAATAATGTCTCAATGTAAATCAAATTGTACTGATTCAATGTTCAAACAATATATGGGTAATATTCAAAAAGGTATGAGCAATATACGGAATAAAACGGATATCTTTAATAAACACTCACACTGCCAAGGAATCCATGAAAGTTATAAACACACCATGAACCATTCATGTAAAGATGTGCTGGAAGGTGTTTCCCTTATGTTGGCCTCTTCTTCAGTGACTGGCCTAATATTTACCCTCCTTGTCCTCTGTGCTTCCCATACTTGGATTAACATTCGTATCAAAAGAAACAAGACAATGACCGGAGATGCTTCCGAGGAAACAGCGCCATTCTTAGCTCCAGCCTCAGCATCGTCCACCGTATCCTCATCAACTGGAAATATCAAACGCACCAGAGATAATTATGCTGCTGCTAGTGGCCCATCATCAAGACCAAGGTGATTATCATTAATTAAAGGACATTGCCCTTTACCTGTTTTGTCCTACTATTCAATGAATCATAATTCAATTTAATATTTTCAAATCACAATGAGAATATAATTTCTGATGAGTGTGTGTGTGTGTGCGATGTTGTCAAATTAATACTTCCTTATCTCTCCCTCTATTTGTTCCCTTTTACTATTACCAACCTTAACCTTAACCTACCAACAACTAGTTTGACTGTTTCTTCCTGGATTTCAAGCATTAGTTTCATCTCACTATTATCTTGTTCACTTACCTTACCTATTCAGTTTTCTTTCTATTTCTCCATGTCAGTCATTACTTTGAGCTGAAAAAAAAAGAAAAGCGATAAAATGTAATGAAGAGAAAGAGAAAATGTTGATGCTTGAAACAAGTTTGTTAAGAAACAACTTTAGTGAAGGGAATCAATCAATTGATCATTGGTCAACCTAATTCACTGGGTTTTCATGTGATATCAAAAGAAAGCATGTATCAGGAAGCAAAGTGACTACTCATTTCATTTCTTTCCCTCTTTTTTTTTCTATTCTCTTTTTTTACTTTATTCTTTTCTCTCCGTAAACTCTTTTTTCTTGCCAATTATTGCAACTAACATGATACAATAGATTTTCAATATCTCTTTTAGCCATTTTACTTCAAGTTGAAGGGATTTACAAGCCAAATATTAGACAACAAATCTCTCCTTAAGGTTTGATGCGAAAATTGTTGATGGACGTGATTAAATCTGACTTGGAAAGGGTATTAACAGAAATACATTAGCAGCTAAAATCCAATAGCTCATAAGTGTTTCACACCATTACTGTTATTCACTTGACCGAAACATTTTTCTTCTTTTCAATCTTAAAATCTATTTCCCTATTTCATTTATATCCTTTAATTTTCTACTAAGGCGTTTATTCTTATATTAACTGACCACCTTCAGATCTTCTTACCAGCCTCCTCTTAGATCAATTCAATTTTATTTCTAAGAATAAGAGTAATACATTACAACCCTTTAGTGAATATCTGTTATCTTTTCTTTAATTTTCATCCATATTATTAATATCATCATCTTATTCATCTCTTTATATCCTTTTCTATCCTGTATTCTAATAGAACCCTGGTTTTTCATTATCATCATCATAAGAGCGAATGTTTTTGTTTAGTTAAATAAGAAATAGAGGGTTAAATGAGAATTAGTATCCATTTCATTAATCATTCATCTTGAAGCTAAATTAACTTTACCCACTTTGTATATAACTTTTTCTAGATTTTTGCTTGTTTCAAATGTGTTTCTTAATTCACTTAATTCACTCCAATCGACAACAATTTAATATGCTCAGACATCAAATACACATATAGCGTGTTGAGTAATCAACCATCGTTTCTGTATAACTATCAAAACAGGTCTGCCCCACTTATCCTTTCCAAGTATAAACGTCCCCTGTATTTTATTTACTATTTACATTCCTCTCTTTCATTCATTCTCTCTCTTTCTCACTAACAACAACAACAAGGCCTCTTTGATGTAACATCTAAAACCAGTCATGATGAGGTTTTGCAATTTTCAAAACTAATTGTTGCTAATCAAGTCAACTCCTTAACTGTTACAAAAACAAAAACAGGACTTGCAATCATAGCTTATGTTTACTTCACTTTCAAACCTTTTTCTTTTGTTCTGTTGATTTTTTATTTATGCATTTGAATCTCATTCATCCACTTGGCGATTCTTATTTATTGTTATCGTTATTATCTCTTCGTTTGGCCTCTCTCTTCTCTCTCTCTATCTTCAAGCTTTTGTTTTAACCACTACCCTTTCTTCACACTCCATGACTCAACCTCCAAACACACACATACATGTACATGTATATTCACACTTTAAACTATATCATGACACGGCAATGAACACATATAAACATGATTTTCAACACTCGCCGATAATAATAATGATAACCTAGTGAGGGTAAATTATGTGTAAATTGACAATTGGGGTTTAATAGTTTATTGATGAAATTAGTGGGAAAAAAATTAATTGATTGATTCATTTTGTGGTTATAAACTGACCTGATTTATTGTTTTTTTTTATTTCTCATTAATCAATTTGTTTTTCCGTTCATCTTTTTCAGATACAGTCACACTCCACCTCAGACTCCTCATTTTGTACCTGGCCCCAATTATATGGCTAATGCACCACCACTTGGACCCCAGTCAACAAATGGTAGGTCTGTTAACCGGGACGAACAGTTATCCTTTTTAACACCTCCTCCTTCATATGAACAAGTTGGACAGCAAGGTCTTCAAGGACACCAAATGCAACATCACCATGGTCATCAACCTCTTGGGCAGCCACACTATGTTGTGAGTTATCGAAAGTGATAATATACTTTATATATTTATATTTATAATAATATTATTATACGTATATCACAAACATGAAAAACAACACAAGAAATTATGAAATTACGACATGAAATTATGAAGAAAAAAAAATTACTCGGTTATGATTAATTGTTAATCAAATGACAACTACAAAGGTTAACCTTTTAGCAACCCCACCGATCACCAATTCTGAATCCAATAAGAATCTCGAAACGATCTAAAAAGATTCAACATGAATGGTGACAATTTTTTTTTAAATCTCTACTCACATGTAGGAGTTTTATTTTTATTCTTTTTTTTTCCTTAATTAAAATCAATTTTTGTTTAATTTATTTCTTTTCAACCCACAATTTTCATTTGATTTCATTTTCTTTTAATTATTATCACAATTACTGCATCTACACCCATTTTTTATTTATACGAATTTCAACCAAACAAAAAAAATGATCTGATTTGGATTTTATGATGACCTCAAGTTAAACGGTTCACCTGAATGCAATTGACCATTGAAAGGGGAATGTGATTTTCATCATCATCATGTTGTTGTTGTTGATTGTGATGATGTTGATAATGATTAAGTGATGAAGCTGAAATGGAAACATTGACAATGGATCAATGAATAAAACTGTGATTCCAATGAAATGATGAGATGATACTAGTAATAGTAATGACGATTAGATTAGATGACCCAACACACTGTCCACAACCTTAGTGACCAAATGGAAAATAAGAAAACAAAAAGTGATTGTTTCTTGCTGAATAAAGAAATCACCCTGAATGATTTATCTTTTTTGTTCTATGGAATATCTTTACCATATCATCCTCATCATCACCAGCATCGTTATTTAACAAGAATAATATCAACATCATCATCATCATCATCTTACTCTCACTGTTCCCTTTTATTTGTTCATTTTTTCATCTTTTTTTATTTTGTTTTTGTTTTTTTCTTTTATCTGTATTAGAGGAACACATCATTTCCAACTTTCCATGCTTGATCCAGAAAAACACCAGAAAACTCTCAGTGATTTGAATTAGATGGATTTATATTGATTATCCTTTTGGTTTAATATTAAATGTGAGCTGTAAATATGTTAAATAATTTAACGAATGTGAACAAACTGTACAACAGATTAGTGTATTTATGTGTCAACAGAAAACTGTCAACATGAGATTTACTTGAATGTAAATTATATTCTCAATGTGTTAACATGATTCTCAAGTTTTATGATGAAATTTTGTGAGTCGAGTGAGAGATTTACAAAGGAGAAAGATAGAGAATTGAGAAAATGACAATTATTATTAAGGATTATCAAAAATCAAGGTAAATATTATTCTTCAATCACAACAATATCTTTTTTTTCTTTTCTCTTTTTCTTCACTTCATCTTCTCTCCATCATTCAGGCGGACAATGATTTGGTGATGAGAGCAACTCAGGCGACCAAATTTTAATCCTGTCGAAGAGCATCCCCATCATCTTGATCCTCATCCTTTTCTTTCCTTCTCTTTCTCTTTTTTCTCTCTTTCCTCCTCCTCATCATCTTCTCTTCAATTCATCCTGAGCATCATCATTATCATCATGGCGAAGTCAGAGCAGAAAAGAAGCAATAGAAAAGGAAGAAGAAAACAAATTCATTCTTCAAATGGAGTAACGAAAAAAGAAGAAGAAAAAAAGGTAAACAATCAATTCTATTTCTGTGTTAATCTTGTTTTCTATTCTCTCTCCATCCTCTTATTATTTTCATTTTATTTCTATTTTATTTAAATTAACTTAATTTTCTATTATTCTCTTTTCGCCATTTTTTTTTCTTTTCTATTTAGTTTAACATTTAATTCACTGTATAATCATTTTACATGTTAACCCACCAAACGATTTGAGAGAGAGAAAGACTTTGGATGCTTTGATAATGGTCGATGATGATGATAACTTTTCTATTCTCATTATGTTTACTATTATTATCATTTCCATCATCATCTTTATCATCATTATCAACATTTGAAACTATGTTTACATGTTTGTCCACGATTTTTGTTAAAAAAGAACCAGAATCCATAACAACTTTTCCTTTTCCTTTTTTCCACTTCCCATAATCTCCACTCCCAAAATCTTCCTCTTACAACATATCCCATAGTGAACATTTTCTCTTCCTCATCTTTCCTCCTTCTTTTCCTCCCAATTATTGATCTCTTCGTGTGCGCATCACTCTCATCAATCCATTCGCCAGCATCCTCATCACCCACTTCGCCCTCATCCTCATCTCTCTCTCTCTCTCTCTCTTTCCCTTTTTGTGCTTCTTTTTTCTTCTTTTCCTGATAACCTTTTTCCCTTATCACTAGAGGCACCTTTCATCATCATTATCATCTTAATCATTATCACATTCCACAAAAACTGTAAATTAGCATCATCATCACTTCATCACTATTTGGATACAATTGGAATCTCAGTAAATGCAAAAAAAAAGATAAATTAACTCAATGAACAAAATAGACTAGAAAATGATAGAAACATAAAGACAAAAATTAATCAGAAAAAAATATTATCATGATAATTTTTTTACCTTTTCAAAGCAAATAATTAATTGTATTTGTGTTAATTAACAATTTAATTGACAACACTGTTGAAACACAAATATCCAAACTGATGTCTATTGAAGAGGAGAGTTAATTGTCCACTAGATCAGTGATTAATTTTAACGTTCACAATCATCACAATTGATTTTCCACTAATTTAATAGGTAAGAATATTTGATTATCAAAGAGATTTGTAATTGCCATTCAAATTAACCAATTTAATCAATTGCTTAATCCAATTGTTTATCAATCTCAACTTTTTCCCTCACTTTTTTTGTTACGAACTCAAATCACAATCGATAAATGAAATTAATTATCCGACAATTAATTACTAATTAAATGATAACTAGTCTTTCTACTTGATTTCTTACAGTAAATTAACCATTAGAATATAGAATCTGTGTTAATTGTGAATCTCTTTAATCTAATCAAGATCATTATTTCTCACAGATTATTGTATCTTCTTCCTTAATCCAACTTAATCCAAGTTCATTTTTTTTTCATCTTCATTTTCTCATTCTCTTCCTAATAGTCATCCTTATCTCTTTCTCTATCATCATCATCATCACCTCAAATCCACCCACAAGTTAATGTCCATCTTGATCTAATCCCTGATGATCAATATCCAAAGGTAAGTATCAACATCTCAACTCATAATGATATTGATTAAATAATGAAAGAAATGATGAAAATACTATGTAATTAATTTGCTTTTTTATCTTCATCTCTTTCCACAGAGTAAACAATTAAATTCAATGATATTTATAGAAGATCCAAATTAAGTTGATTGTTTACATTTAAACTACTAGGAAAAGAGGAGATTCCCAACAAACAGGAAGGAAGACTAATCCACTACGTTGATTGTTTGTCATTGTAACCGTACAACTAATAGTTTACATGATCAACTGTAAATTTATTTGATTAACGTCATCCTCGTCTCTCTCTCTCTCTCTCATCACCATGATCACAATTGATGAACTTCCTGAATAAAATACACCTCAGATGGATACCTTTAGACACATTGACAGTACTTTGTTTACTTTGTGATGATTAGTTGTCAACATGAAAATATTTTCTTTCTCTTTTCTTCCTTCATCATCATTTACAATCAAGTAACCTGATGCTTTCATAGTTATCACCATCATCATCCTCATCATTTTCATCATCAATATCAATAATTGTAATAACGATAAACAATCATATTCACTACTGAATTTATGGATTACACATTGACACACATTTGGCTCAGTTACCGTCTTTCCTTTTCTTGTCTTCTGGTCAAGGAATCAAATTAAGTTATCGCCATCATCATCATCATCCTCATCATTAACTCAATTAATAACAATAATACACCATAATTGCCAATCTCACCCAACATCTTACCATCAACATGATCAAACTAATTTGATCAACAACACAAATACACTCACAGTAAAAGCAAATCACTTTCAGCTCATATTCATTGTTTGCCAAATCTTTTAATTTTAACAACAACAAACCATCATCATCATCATCATCATCATCTTCAAATCATTAAACTGGATTAATTAATTAATTATCAATGAAGAAGAAATTTTTTTTCGAATTCAAATTGTAGATTGAAAACTTTTCCCTTTTTGTTTATCACTAATTAACCAGAAAGAGAACCAGAAAAACCCAAATTCACCAGAAAATTAAACCAGATAAAGTTTTGATTGTTTATATAAAAGTTAAATTGTCTTGATAATTATCATCATCATCCATCGGCTGCTAATTAATGATCCAACAATTAAAATCCTAAATGAAATGTTTACATAATCTAAAACTAGAAAGTTAATGGTTACTATTAATTACGAACACGATTATTGCAATTAAGTAATTTGTTAATAGTAAAATTCATTTCTATCAATTATCAGCTTGGTAAATCAATCAATAGCTTGTAGTGTTTATCTAATCAATGATACTTTCAACAATCATTTGTTTATTAATCATCAATCAATAACCATCAATTCTTGTTATTAATAGTTAACATATTGAATTAAGGAAATATTTCCATGACAATTAACTTAATTATCATCTTGTTGATACCGTTAACAATTTCTAGTTAAAATTAATCATTAATAGATAATCAAATATTATGATGGTTAATTATTTTTTCTTAATTGTATTAAGTTGTTTAAGTTTATCACAAATTACAATTCATTTGATTAATTGTTAGCTGATTTAGTTGATTTTCTTGTTAACTATGATTCAAATAAATTCATTGTTATTGAGTAACGGGCAATATTTAGTGTTGTGAGTTAATTGTGATCATAATCAATCCAATGAACAGTAAATTAATGTGGTGATTAATATTGATTAGTGTGATATTTGGCTTCTTTTAGTTAATATTTGGCTTCCCTTGCAACCCAATTGATAACTCTTGCATTTGCTTGACAATCAGTTAATCAGTCAACAAGATTAGTTTGTTTAACTTATGAAAACCTCAATAATTTTTTATCAACACAGTGGTAGTCTTTAATTGTGATTAAATCTTCGTGTCCAATTAACTCAAATCATAAACGGATTAGATGAAAATCTATCCTAATCCATTTTACAGTCTAAATAACAATCAAAGTATTGTTAATTTAGGAGCAATTATCCAACCAAAGACTTTGAGTTTGCAACCACTTTCTTAATCATCGTGCAGTTAATGATAATCAAGTAAAGATAACTTTTGATATCTAATCAGTTGACCATTTCAAGACTCAAATGAGTGGACAATACTTATTATCATACCTCTGGGTTAACTGTATCTCTCATTGATTGTATTCAATGTATTCGTTAGAAATCAACTAATTGTCCTAATATCAATAGCAATTGAATAGCATTTCAGTAATCAAATTTTGATGAAGAAATCAAGAAATTCATTTCAAAGAATAATTTAAAAAGGTTGTTAACTCCTAATAATTACGTTCTTAACAATTAATAATCAAATGACGAAAATGATCAAGAAACAAAATCGACAATTTAATCCAATACGAATACGATTCTATTAATATCCAGTCTGAGTAACACTTCAAACATGACAACAACTTTGCCTTTGTGCCCTCAAGGCTCTCAACTGACCACTCAGATTTTTTTTCCCTTAATAGTGACAATCACTTTGAGTTTACATATTGGTTAATCATCCGTAGTGATTAAAGTTAATTGAGAGTAATCATGTTGGTGGAAGAAGAGAGTGATAAAAATGATAAGTTATCAATTGAGTGTCAAAACGCAAAAGATTAATAAACGACGAGATTAAAGAAAATGTTCAACGAGTCTAATTTTTACTCGAATCTTGATCAATATTAATATCAAATAGTTGCAGAACTTTAATTGCAATAGTAACAATCAATTAATCTCACAGCTTTCAGGTTGTTGCTGTTCTCTCCTCGATTCTTTCAATCCATTGTTTGATTTTGGTCAAATTGATATTCACAAGTAAGCTATCCTTAATTTCACTTCAATATTTATACAATTTACAAAGCGATCGGGTCTAATTACCTTTAATTAATTTCGAAACTTCAAATCGCAAAAATCGCGATTTTAATTCAGAAAGAAGTAAAAGTTTGTATTCTATTCCAAGAGATGGCGACACATGTAACATTTTCTTCAACCCGATTGGCGCTTTTTCTTTATGTTTTGCTTTAATTGTGATCTAATTACTTGGTTTAATTTAACTTCTAATTAATAATTAGCGAGGAAAGGCAGTTATTTAATTTTCCTCAAGGTTAACCAGTAGAGTTAATTTGGTAAGATGACTTGTTTTAATATCTTTTGACGGTCAATTTGAAAATCTGGTTGGTCTTATAAACAATAATCTAAATCTACTGTTGCTTTTGTTATGTAAGTATTGTATTAATTTAATTGTGTTAATCATAATTTAAATTGTTCTCAACCTAAAGGTGACATTGTTTTAGAAACAGGACAATACTGCCCATTGTTGAGGTAAATTGAAAAGAACGGTAAATATGACCAGTTAATTGTAATTACGTTTTTATCTGTTTGAATATAGAAAAACAATATTAAAAATTTTTCTTCTTCTCTCCCTTAAAGGTAACACTTTATCTACATGGTATGTGGCACATACACTCACACACACCCAAACATGAATTAGATTTTGATTTAGATTGTTTTGAATTAATATAAATTTTTCTCTTTCTCTTACAGTTGCTTCTGCTGCTATTGTTAATACTATTATCAAGAAATTTCTCACGATGCTGATCGCGATGATTAAGTTATATTATTTTAAAGAGTAGAGAGAAAGAGAGAGAGAGCGAGATGAAAAAACGATCAACTGGATTGTTGTGATTTGATTGAAAGGTAGGTCATTCATCAACTCAATATCTACTCTAAACATCATTTGCATCTCTTTCCATCATCCATCTTGTTTTTTTTGCTTTTTTTTCTTTTATTATCATTTATATATTTATATGAACTCTTTTGTTTATAATCCTTTCCTTTATTTTCTCACTTTGTGTCAGGTTGGTCAACAGTTTGGGAATGGAAAAGGTCATAAGGCAGTAACACATTCTTTGATGATCACTGGTCACACTATCGTCAAAAACAACAAATCAACAAGTTAATAAATTGACAAATGCTAGTCAATCCATTTACTTCAACTGTTTGGAACCATTTTACGATTTTCATTTTACATTTAAATTTACTCGTCAATGTTTTTAAGCGTGTTACAAGGCCTTCTGGTTATTGTATCACCATCATCACCACCACCACCAACAACAACAACAACAACATCAACATCATCATGACTATCATCATTATCTTCTTATTCACCATCAACACGATCTCTCTTCCTTCAATTTCTACTCCTCGTCAACTCGTTTGGTTGGATTAGGCAGCAAAAGCAACAACAGAAAACAAGCAAAAAAAAACAGGCTTGTTTTCAATCTCATCTTCAATCAATATTCAATATGAACGAGATTATAAATAATACTTTTTCATGAGGTTTATTTAGATTGTTAACTTGTATAATATGCATCGTGAACATCGTGAAACATCAACAAGCCCGTTTTTTTTTGCTTTTTCTTGTTTAACCCTTAAAATAATGTTACCAAACTGACTAAGTACATTTTCAGGTATTAACTCTTTCTAATTCTCTTTCTTTCTCAGTCGTTCTTTCTTTAGATTGGATTCTCTTCCTGCGAAGATGATCTCATCGATGTTACCTGTTGATAACCTGGAATGAGCCAAAAAAGCGAGTGAAAAGAGAGAGAGGATCTGAAGGAAAAATGTTTCGCATCAGATACAAACAATATCAAAATGAGAATCACCAAAAGTAAAGAGTTGGAGTAAACATATTTGGCTATGTTTCTATTAATGATGATTACTTTTTGATGATCATCATGTAATCATAACCATGATAATCATTAATATTATCATTAAAAAAAATGAGTTAAATCAAGACAGGAAGGGAATTATTATAATATACCCATGGAAATGGTGTAAAAATGATTTGGAAAGCTGAAATATTATTATCGTTCTTGATGATATTTTCCATGAGCTGATTTTTACTTGGGATTTGATCAACAAAGATGACGATTCAGACAGTGAAACTGAAAATTTATTAAATCAAAATTTTTGTCACCAATTTTCATGGAAAATATTTTGGCCAAAAATCACACACAAAAAGCAGAGTTATACTCTAGTGTCACGCGACTTTATATTGGACTGACGAGATGAATACATTGAGAGAAGAGACAGAAAATCAGAAAAAAAGTTGAATGAACAGATTAGTTGAAGATGAAAATTCATCATAATCTCATATCATCAACATCCACCATCACCTTCATCAAAAAAAAAGAAACATCAAAGATCAACATGGTTACATTTATCTGGTTGGAAAAAGTAAAACATTTTTTCATCATCAACATAAACATGAACATCACCTAATCATCTAAATGGAAGCCAAAAGATGCCAAGTAAAAAAATGAATAGAAATTAATTCCTGAAGAGATGAGAGAAGAGGAAAATTCTCATGTGAAAAAAGGCCTGTCAACAGGGTTACTTTTTTTCTCTTAAACTTTTTCTCTTCCCTATCATTTTATATACATTTTTAAGCTTCTTATTCATGAATTTGATTCTGTTTCACAATCATCATGTTTCTGTCCTCTCTGCGTCTTTCACCCTTCATGTTGCTCCATGATAATCAGCAGAAATAAATAACAAAAGCACCAAGAAGAAGGAAAAAAATTAAAGACATATAACGGCTTGAGTTTTAATGTTCTTTTCTTTCATCATCATAACTCTCTCTCTCTCTCTCTCTCTCTCTCTCTCTCTCTCTCGTATTAATCTTTTTCTTCAGGTAAAATTCATGGCAAATGAAACAAAACACAATCGAGATAAACAATCAACGAGCAAAACTGGCTGCCTAATAACCTGATGGTCCTCAAATTTAATTAAAGCAACATCCGGTTGTCAGGTTTCCGGTCAGTCATGCAATTAAAGTGTTCGTGTTTCCTTTGCTGGGAGCTATTTCAGTTATTATCTTCTCTCTTTCTCTATCATCCCACCCTCTTTCCTTGTATCTCCCGCACTTCTTACTTCATCAATGGTTTTTCGTTGCAATGAGCAAGCAGATAAATAACATCATGAGCCAGATTGGAGTTAATGCAAACGAGATAATGGACACCAAGGAGATGATGATGCCTGATGAAGAAGCAAAAATAAATTAAAAATGAAAATTATACTGAACCACCTCAAAGAATCAACAGGAAAATGAGAGAAACCTTGAACCAATCGATTTTAAATTGAACGGAGGCTCTTTCCATCCATTGGGACATTCCCTTTGCTATATTTAAGTAGCGTAGTTAATATTGACCAACTTGTTGATCTGACGGCGTTACGTGTATAATATATTTATGTTCATCTTTTCCTACCTTTTTTTCACTGAAAAAGCTGAAAACCACTTCTCTTTTATCAGTAAACCCCCGGAGGCATTTCACACACACACATATACATTTAACAGTAACGAAACTAAATGAGAGAGAAAAACAGAAGGACTATGAAAATTCAATGAGAGAGAAAGAGAGAGAACCTCAGATACTCTCTCTCTCTCTTAAATATAAGTTCTTTTTTCCGTAAATTTCCCGGCAAAACTTTTTCTCTTAAAATTTACTTCGTTGTTGCTGTTTAATTACTTGGTCGCCATGTTGTTGTTTATTTTCAAAAGAATCGAAATAGTTTCCAGATCCATTGGAATAGATTCCATGAAATTTCATCTCCATGAATTACCCCCTGACTCTACTGTTGATGCTAATACGATAATAATGGTTCACTTATCCTGAATTGTTGAAGACTAATAAATAAATTAATTTATATTCTTGGAAGGTCATTGGTGACAAAAGGAGCGACAGATGATGATGATTATTGCTGCTGTTATTGTTATACAGAATTAGATTGATGAATGGAACAAGAATTTCCTTTGAAATGGAATCATCAACATCACCATGATGATGAATTTTTTTTAAACTTTTTTTTCTGTAAAAGTAAAAATAATCAACTATAAAATCAAGTCTACCAAAAGATATCCTGTTAATTACAGTCAATTGAAGTCTCTCAGATAAACATTACATGATTGTAAAAAGCACCAAGAAGGAGGAGGACGTTTTTTATGTGGTTGGCTGTTTGTAAGGGAAAGTGTTTTCCAGTTTTGTGTATAATAATTTGTTGATGATGATGATAATCAACATGATCAACATCATGCTGATGATGATGGAGACAGTCAAGAAAAATAGTCAAAGGAAAAGTGATTTGAAAACTTTTAAGCGGAGGAGTGACAAGTTTTTACCAGGAAAAAACATATCCAACTAACCAAGTTAATAAGCTGAAATTGCGAAAGTAACATCAACATGATGATGATGATCAACATGATCAGAATCAGAATCAGAATCATCAAGAAAGGAGCAGATGATGAAAATAAAACAACAACATAAGGGAAAGGACATGATGATTATGAAGATTCAATATAATATAATATTAACTTTTGATTATCCAACAACAACAACAACAACAACAGATCGCCCACTGAATATTATTTCATCCCTTGGCTCATATTCACACAACCACACACATACAACACACGCACTACACTTACATGATACATAATTGTAATCAAGTAAAGGATGGAAAAGTAATCAACAATTAACAAACAAAACGAAAATGAAATTATATAAATGATGAAAAGTCATGATGAGAAAGCAACAGGAATGGTGACTTTTTCAACGTCATCCCCTGTGTGTCCTCCTGAGCTAATATCCTAAATATATTTAGTGAATTTTATATTTGGAATCTGATTAAATATCAACTATCATAACAATCAAATGGACAATTAGGTATTTAGTATCATTCATTATTATTCAATATTTGATTGTCAATCTAAAACTGTAATCTTACAAACACACACACACACTCACATACACACAAACAATTTAACAACAATCAACAAACAGAAATCATTTTGTTGTTTTGTCTGATGTTTCATTTTCATTCTTGATTATGATTGATGGTTTTGATAGATTCATCATGATGATAATCAATTCCATAATGAAAAACACTCTCTATCCACATCAATACATGATAATAAATATAACAATCAAATGAAAATTTAACACCACTCCAAGCTATTAACTGATTATTATCAATTAACTAATGGTTACACTATTACCTGGCTAATATACAAAATTAAAATATTAACACTAAAAATGAGTAAAAATTTTTTCTCCGGCGATTTAATTTATATCAATCATAACAATTAACTCTTACATTGATTAACCGCTATCGTTTTTTTTTCAATCTACGTGAGTGAAAACTTTAATAATAACTTATCATAAATCAGTAAATTAACTAATAGTAACAATTTAAATTATTCAGAACAAGGTCTAATTAACTCTTTCATTTACTTTCACAATCAAATTTGATTGTTTTACTTTTTTTTTACTCGATTCTTTGATTGTTTTCAATTGATTACTAATCATAATCATTGATAATAACAATCATTGTTTATTTTTATTTGTATTTTCTTCACTGTTAATTTGATTTAATTTCTTACCCTCAACCAACTGAACAATTAATTTTAATTGTTACTGTATTTCCAATTGAGTTTTCTAATCAACTGGTGGTTAATTGTTTCAAATTGGTCACTATTATTATTATTATTGTAAATTAACCAATTAAATTGTTGCTTATTTATTGTTTATTATCATAACTGTGGATAATTAACCATTGCCAACACTAATTATTTAACTGAATGTTAATTAACTAATTCAGTGTATAATGTGATTAATGATATTCTGCCTTAATTATTAACAATGAATTAATTGTTCACTGATGAACCAATTATAATTTTCACATTAATGAGATTCATTGATTTGAAATAATTTTTTTTTTCTGACTTTTCTTGATCATGATTAGTACAATTTTAATTAATTAATTGTTGAATAAATTTCATCTGCAGACATTGATTAATTAATTGCTGTCTAGTTTACACAATTAACAATGAAATCTTTTCATTTCAACCGAATTAACTAATTAATTAATGAAGCAGAAATTAATTTCTTCATCAACTTTGTGATTAGAAAAGCTTTCATTTGAATGTAACAATTTTGATTGATTGTTGATTATCATTTTTGATTGTGATCGTTGTTTGGTTACAATTAATTAATGTAAACAGAGCAGAGTTAATTATATTGTTTATAATTTCAAGTTTTGATTGTTATCATCAAGGATCCGTTGATTTTATTGCTTTAATTGAATAACAACAATCAAGTTAATCACTTGAAATAATTTTTGTCAACAGATTGGTTTTGTTTGTTGCATTAACCTTAACCGATTTGATGATCAATTGAAACAATTGATTAGTTTGAAAAGTTGATTAACTTTTCAAGTTAATTAACTTGAATTTCCGTTCTCATCTTAATCACAATTATAAATCTTGAGCCATCAATTGATGATTGAAATCAGTTAATTAACTAACATGATACCCTAACCAATGGTAACCATTAAGATTGATAAACTTTTCCAATGACAATTATTTAATTGCTTCAATGATGATTTGTTTCTTATCCAATTATTTAACTGATTAGTTAACCAATCAAGAGACTGTTTTTGTTGATTGTATCAATAATACTGGTTAACAATTAGTTGCTTATTAACATTTAATCATTTACATCCGTTTCTCATTAATCTGATAAAATATAATTATAATTGTGCTCAGCAATTTAATCAACAATTTAAACAAAGCCAAGGTTAAATTGTTATTATATTATTATTTTAACGTTTAATAATCATTACGATAATCAGAATGATTAAAAAAGTTAATCCATCAAAGGTTGATAAGATATTACAATGAATATATTATATATTTGTATCATTAAAGTAAACCAAATTAACCAACAATTAACAATCAACAATCAGAACAGAAAATAAAACAGACCAGTCCAACAATCAACAACAAAAAATTAACCAACTAATCACAATTAGCACACACACACACACACACATACAAAATGCTAATCCAATTAAAGTGAACAATTTAATCAAAACCTAATAAAATGTCCAAGTAAATTTTTAATACAATTTGAAAGCCATTAAATTACAAACAATTAAATGCTAATCCAGAAAATTGATTCATTAATTTTCATGAACGAAAAAAAAAATCTCAACAATCAAACAATTAACATACTCACAAACAATATTAAAGCTCAACGGCAATAATCACAATCATAATAAAGGTAAATTTCAATGATGATAATGATGATAATTATGATGATTACAATTAAAATGAGAATATGATAAATTAATTGTTAATTTACTCTCTTTTTTTTTCTTGATTCATCTCTCGGTCTTTTTGTTTTATTTAGGAAATGAATTAACCAGCCAAAGGATTAAACTTGAATTAAAATGGCAAATGAAATGACCTTCAACAAGTTGATGATGATTTAATCAACAACAATCAACAATGATAACAATTTATTGTTATATATTTAAACATAATGTGAATATATTTTTACAATTGAAGGTTCTTTCAGGTCAATTGTGAGTTCGTTCAACCATTTGGATCATCGCCTTTGCCATCAACAGTTTGTTCAGTCAGTCGCTTTCATTTGACCTGAAAAACTCGTTTACTGTACATTTAATTGTAGTTAGTTAGTTAATTTACGTGAATTAGATTGTTTGTAAAAATTAACTAACAATCAACTCACACACACAACCAAACATACAACAAGTAACAATCATCTAAATTCAAACAATTAACTTACACGGACAAAGTTTTTGCTCTTAATCCTCTCCAACATTAATCATCTCCATGGATCATGATACTAATTAATAATCTAGAGATGATGATGATTAATTCATCGTATATTATATTTAATTGTTATGATTAGTAACTAATTTTGTACTTTAATGTTTAAACAATTGTCACTAAAATAAATAAATGATTAACTTTTTTACCATCATTAATATTAAATTGGTTAATTAGTTTGCTTATTATTGATTGTTTATTATTTCTTGGTAAATATTAACCTGTTAATTTAAATTGTTGCACCTAGTTAATTAAATTAGAAGACGAGAGCTTGATTGTTCAGTTGATTGTTTTGTATTTTTTTCAACCAATTTACTAACAATAATAATAACAATCTGTTCAAACAATTAACAACTTCAAATAATAATAACAACAATCAGATGATGATTATTATCACTTTACAATTGAATTGAATTGAATTGAATTGAATTTAAATTGATTGAAAACATTGTTAACCTTCAAAAAGTTGAATCTATGAAAAATTTTGATCATTTACTTAATTGTATCTTAACAATAAACTTGATTTAATAATTGTAAACAACTGATGGTTAATTAATTGCGAAACAATTGTTTCATTGAGTTTTTTTCAATCCGTTAATTGTTTTGAAAGGTTAAAATAAATACGAAATATTAACCAATTGATTTTACAATAAGACTAATTTACTTTAATTAAGATGGAAAACAAAGTTAATTGATTACACAGTTTAATAATAATTGTCAGTTATCATCGTTATCAACAATTTAGGTTGCTAATTAAATTGACAAGTTGATTGTTGTTGTTGTTGTTGTTTCTGGTTAACTGATAATCAAAATTGATCAACTGTTTGTTGTTGTTTTGTTTCAAAATTTGATTTGACATTGACCTAAAATTGAATGATTAAAATAGTAACAAAAATAGACTACAACTCATCCTTATCTTCATCCTCATCCCAATCATCATAATCATCATAATCATCATCATCATCCTTGAATTGATTTAGTTAATGAATGAAATAAGGATTAACCTTGCACACATGTAAAAGTAAACTAGAAACCACCAGAAAGGTTAATCCATTAAGACGATGGATAAACATGTGGCGAATTAGATTTAGCTAATCAATGGGAAACAATTAGTTTATTGTTACAACAATTCTCGCCGATAATTCCGACTCCGGTGCTGATTAAGAAGGAGAAGAAAAAACCATCCTCTCTCTCACACAATTTCTGTCTCTCCTTAGGCTTTTAAATCCATAAGCTTAACGGATTAACCCAAATTCTGGTTCCAAATTAGGTATTTCTTTTATGATTATATGGACCATTATATTGGTAAATTGTATTGTAACAATTTAAATTTTTCTTTTTTTTCTGGTGAGAATGAAATTGTTGTTATATTTACCAAACTGATTTAACACTTAACCAACAATGTTTGATTGTTGATTAAGTCCAAATAGTTAAGTGAAAGAAGTAAAAAAAATGTAAACATTGAAGTGAAAAAAAAAGTTTTCTCCTTGTAAATTACCATGAGAAAAATGAGAATCAGTTAATCAACAATATCTAAATTGTTTTACTAATCACTGTCGGAAATTATTATTAGATTAATTTCCTAGAAAATTATATTCTAATTATAGTAAAACTATAATTTCATTGATTAGTTTAATAATAATCAGCGGAAAAGTAATCATACCATGAAAATGAAATGAAGAAAAAAAAAGTTTGATTAGTAAGGGATAATCAATTGATTCTTATGTTGATTAACATCCCAAATGTTATATATTAAGGTTATTATGATTATTTGATCATGTGGAACGATATTTATTATCAGTTTCTCTTTCTTTCTCTCTTTCTTATCATCTCTGTCTTTATCATCATCATCTTCTTGTGCCTTAGATTGAATCACTGGGCGAAAACACAACGTGATTAAGTTTATCTCTCTCTCTCTCTCTCTTTCTCTCTCTTTCGGGAATTTTCACCCTCAGGGTAAAGTTTAGGGACTAGGACTCTGAAAATAAGATGATGATGAGAAAGAAGATGAGGATGATAAAAGATGATGATGATGATGAAGAGGAAGATAACAAGGGCTAAGTTAAGAGACACACTTCGCTCTAGGAGTAACCAGTTTTTTTTACCTTGATAAGGTTAAGATGATGATGATGATCATCATCATCATCTTTATCATCATTAAAGAAAGAGGATAAAAAGAAAGTAAAATGCTTTATTTGGATGACCTTTTCATCTTCCTCATCCTCATCATCTCTTTGTTGTGTAAGGTTAAGATTTTCGGTTAACAATTGAAAAGAAAACTGTATTTCTATGGTTAACCAGAATTTTTTCAATTCTAATTGTTTAACTTTTCCAATTTTATTTTATTTTGATAATTTTTCTCCTCATTTTCTAATGTGATTAAATTGTGACTTGTACGTTTACAGTTATCATTATGATGAGTATTAAGATTAGTTAATTGTGATGCTTTGATTGTAACAATCGACTGAACAATTTGATTCCGTCTTAATCAATATCTTATCATGAAGTAGTTGAAAAGACTGACATAAGAAAGACTAACAATTTATTTCTTAATCATGATAATTTTAAAACCATCAGTTGATTTAACAACTGATCATTATTATTAAGGGATTTTAATCATGATAGAAAAAAAAATTGAGAAACTTTGATCATCTTCATGATGAATTTAACAATAAATTATTATAATCATTGAACCGGCAGTTATCACGATGATGATGATGATTAAAATACCAATAATCAGTAACGAGTTAAACCAATCCCTTAATTGTGATCGAAATCTAAATTATGACAATGAGCTGAGATATTGAACAAGTCGAGTTCTAACCTACATTCGAGAAGAAAAAAAATTCGTCGATGAACTTTTTCTTCCTCGTTCACCTTTTCGTCTAAACAGAAACAACAAACTCCAAGTTGAACTTTTCTTTCTTTCTCTTTCTTTTTCATAAATCGATAAAATTACATGGGCATGAACTCTCTCAGTCTCTCTCTCTCTCTCTCTCTCCTGTGGAGTTCATACTTGGAAATAGAATACTAGGTCAAATTGTTACAATCGATAAATTGTAATTAGAATGATAATCAGTTAAATTGTTGACGATTGTTGTTGGTTGAAAAAAGATTCAATTTAACCTTAAGAGTTGATGTTAAAGATTAAGATTATAATGATAATAATAACAAAGCAAAGGTCAACGGTAGATGATGATGATGATAAAATGAAGGGTCAACCAACTTCCGGATGAAAATAATCATCTTAAGCATATCCTTTATAACATTAGCATCTTCATCATCAAATGACAACAATCAGTGAACCAAAATATAAGATGGAAAAGACAATTTAATCAAGAAAGAATCAAAGAAATTGTTGACACCGTTTTTTTCTCATCATCAATAAGGTATTCTCAAGATGATGAGGATGATGTTTGATAGAGAGAGAGAGAGAGAGAGAGAGAGAGAGAGAGAGAGAGAGAGAGAGAGAGAGAGAGAGAGAGAGAGAGAGATTATATTTATCATCTTCATCGTTTTGATATAAATAATTTTCCATTGTAAACATTAAACCATTTCAACTGATTGAATTGCGAAACGATAATTAATTTGATAAGTTAATTAATCGGCGGAGAAAAAAAATTGAACATTTAAAGCGAAGATAAAATTGGAAGCGACATCTTTGTAATGGTAGAGAAAGAAAGAGAGATGATCGAGTGGAGAGAGAGAGAGAGAGAGAGAGAGAAATAAGCTCACTCTTTGGACACGATGATAAAGAGAGAAAGAAAGAAAGGAAAAGAGAGAAGAAAAGAAAAGAGAAATAAAGAAGAAAGAGACTAGAGAAAGAAAGATAAAGAAGAAAAAATTGAGGGAGAATTTGAGTGAAGAAAGAGAAAGAAGAAGAAAAAAAGAAGCAGAAACAGAAGAAGAAAAAGAGAAAGAGAAGAAGAGAAAATAGAAAGAGAAAGAAAGAGAATCGAATGAGTGAGATGATGGGAGAGTCTTGGGTAAGCTCTTTCTTTCTCTTCATTTCTCTTCAAGCTGTTACTCAAACCTGGTTGGTTTTTTTTTCTTTTCTCATCATCATCATATTTTCTTCTCTTCTTTGTTTTAATCTTCTTCTTCTGTGTGTGTAAATGATACACACAGTGAGACCCACCGTCTTATCTCCAATGCCCTCGACTTCACCCGCCGGTGGAGGAGGTGCCAATGGATTATCCACCATTAATCCACACAAGGAATTGTTTGATGCTTGTCGGATTGGTAACATTATGAAAGTGAAAAAATTGATCAACAAATCGAAATTGGAAAATATTAATTGTCGTGATTCTCAAGGGCGCAATTCAACACCCCTTCATCTGGCAGCGGGTTATAACAACATCGAAGTGGCCGAGTACCTTTTAAACAAAGGTGCTGATGTCAATGCACCCGACAAAGGTGGACTCATACCTCTTCACAATGCAGCTTCTTATGGGTAAGTCTTTTTCCTCTCATTTTCTTTTCTGTTTTTGTTTTTTCTTTTTTTTCTTTATTCAGGTTGAAATATATTAGTGACCAGTAACATCTTTTATCTTCATCTTTTTTTACATCTTTTCCCTCCCTTTGGTTTTCTACTTAACTATTACCCTCTCCCTCACATTTCCTTCCTTGCTTAGTTTCTCTCTCTCTCTCTCTCTCTCTCTCTCTCTCTCATCTATCATCCTATTTCTTTTCCTTTCTTTCTTTCTCTCTTCATCTTTGAGCAGATGAAAATGAACTTAGATTAAGCTAAGATAGTAAAGATATTATCAGTTTGGTGAATGAAAATGATGGATAGAAAATTAGAAAAACAATAAATTACGTTTTATATTGTTACTCCATTTTGATTAAATCAATCTAATTAAACTCTCTTTCTCTTTGGTAATTGTTTCAATCAGATTTGTTTACAAAGCCACTCCAGTCTCTCTCTCTCTCTCTCTCTCTCTCATTTCTTTTAATCATCTTACTTTCATTGCGTAAAAATAACTAATATTGTTTTTTTATTACTTTTCTTTTTTTTCTCTTCATCTTCTATGATCTAATTTACTTCAATTATCAGTCATTTAGATATTGCAGCTTTACTATTGAAACACAATTCTCAAGTTAATGCAACCGATGCATGGGGATTCACACCGTTACATGAGGCTGCACAAAAAGGACGAACTCAATTGTGTGCCTTATTACTAAATCACGGTGCTAATCCACATTTAAAAAATAACGATGACCAAACAGCCCTTGACCTCGCAACAGCGGAGGATGTCCGTTGTCTCCTTATGGATGCAATGGCAACCAATGTATCAGTCACTTCAACTAAAACCTCTCCCATTTCAAAAGTAATCACTACCACTTGTACCTCCACCTCAACCACCACAGGCTCAGGCTTACACTCGTCAACACCCTCATCATTACCATCTTCATCTTTATCCACCACACCCACACCAAACGGATTAAACATCACAGAGGAAATCGGTGAAATTGTTATCAAAAATATAACCAATGATATTATCGACACCATTGTCAACAACAACGTTATTAACAATCTTGATAATGATTCCAAGACTAAGATTATCAATAATGTCGTTAATAACAACAACATCAATAACATCAACAACAACAACAACAATAATAATAACAACAACAACAACAATATCAATAATAATAATATCATCACCAGTCAAAATGATAAAGTGAATAATAATAATAATAATATCATCACTCTGAATGGTAAAAGTGCCAACGGTGTTATTAAAAACAAGACAATTGACGGAATCATCGCTGAAGTCAATGGTACTTGTATTAAAACCGTTGAACCGGTAAAAGGATCAGCTTCACCAACATCATCTTCGTCTTCATCTTTCTCATCATCGTCTACATCATCATCTCCAGTTTCCATGACTAAATTAGATTACAATGTGCCTTCCGCCCTTAACCTACTTATTTCTCAACGAAACTCTGCCAATGTCAATGGTGATGTTTCCTCATCCTCCAGTGGGTTAGGACACTCCTCCAAGGCTGATGGTGGAAATGGTAACAATGGTAACAATTTAAAGAAAACATTTCCCTCTCTGACTAACTACATGTTACCTGGCTCGACGCCACAAATTGCTATTAGCTCATTCTTGACTAACCTTGGACTTGAGTGTTTGATTGAACTTTTTGAAAGAGAACACATAACCAGTGATATTTTAGCAGAAATGGGTCACGAAGAGTTAAAACAGATCGGTGTTACCGCTTATGGCCATCGTCATCGTCTATTGAAAGGAATTGAAAAGTATCTTCTATCAAATCATTTATCCTCATCACCTCATAATCCTGAATGGTTTTTCATGTTACTCATTCCAGCCACTTCAGGAACCATTTTGATTGACCTATCATCCAATGATGCTGAATACAAGTTGGTTGAAGATGAGATGCAAAGTACCATTCGAGAACATAAAGATGGAGGTGCGGCTGGTGGTGTTTTCACCCGATATCACGTAATCAAAATTGAACGAATCAGTAATCGTAAACTTTGGGAAAGATATTTACATCGTCGCCAAGAGATTTGTGAAGAGAATCATTTATACGCCAATGAGAGGATGCTTTTCCATGGGTCACCTTTTATCAATGCCATTATTCAAAAAGGTTTCGATGAAAGGTATGCTTATATTGGCGGTATGTTCGGAGCGGGAATCTATTTCGCCGAGAATTCATCTAAAAGTAATCAATACGTTAATGGTATTATGGGTGGAAACGGATGTACTGCCCATAAGGATCGATCTTGTTACTCCTGTAAACGTCAATTACTCCTTTGCCGTGTTGCCCTTGGTAAATCATTTTACCATTTTAGTGCTCTTAAAATGGCCCACGCCCCACCAGGCCATCATTCCGTTGTGGGAAGGCCAAGCGGCGGTGGATTATCATACCCAGAATATGTTGTCTATAGAGGTGAACAAGCGTATCCTGAATACCTAATAACATACCAAATTGTCAAACCTTAATCAATCATTTTTCCATCTTTTAATCATCAATTCTTAAACACCAACAACAAAATTACATCCTAAAAACATCATTCTCATCATAATCATCAATTTTAATTCTCAAATGAATTAAAACAAGTTAAGCAAAATCTAATTAACAATTAATATATATTTATAAATAATTATTATAGTACTTTTATTGTAAATAGATTATATCAAATTTAAAGATTTATATAAATATGAATATATTATATATAAGTTATATACATATCACACATTCACATGAAGATTTATATATATATATTAATTGATTGTAATTAAAATCACCGAATGATTTTAATATTGATGACAATTGACAACTATTGATAATTAACCGCAAAAACCGCTTCAAGTATCTCACCTTGCGAGTTGATTTGTAGAGGTAAATAATATAATCCCCATTTGATTGTAATTGTTTTGTGCGATTTGATTGTTATAATTAATTGTATTTTCTTTTCTCTTCTTTTAATTAATAGGTAAAGCCAAGGACCTTTTGATTAAATTAATGATTAGACAACAAAAAATAATAACATTGCCATTGGAAATGACAAAAAAAGGGATTGGATTGAGATTAAAAATGATCCTGTTTACTATAAATAATGATTGATTGGTGATTACAGTTTGTCCTGATTACAATTTCATCAACATCATCCTGAAGGAGGAGGAGGAGGAGAAGGATGATGATAATAAGAAAGATGAGAAGGAAGAGGAAATATCAAGCTATCTGCCAATTCTGGATTCCAACGAAGTCATTGAAATGTTCATCTGTCAAATATCAATATCGTTGTTATCATAGTTTATATTCACTGTTTTCTTCTCTCCCTTGCCCTCTCTCTTTGCTCTTACCCACTGGATGCCAAAAGATGATATTGAAAGAGTGGCTAAACTGACAACTCTCTCTCTCTCTCTCTCTCTCTCTCTCTCTCTTTCTCTTTTATCGCTATTCCTAAATTTTCCTTCACTTTCCCTGGTGTATGAAAAAATATTTATCTTCAACTCTCGATTGATGCTGGTCAGCTCGTTGGCTTCATTTCTATTCTCTCTCTCTTTCTTTTACCCTGATATATTTTTTATCATCTCTTATTTCTTTTTCTTCTTAGTCTTCATCTTCTCTTTCTTTCTATCCTCCTCTTTTCTTCTCTTTCTTTTTCCTCTCTGGTCAATCCTAATACCTGCTTCTTTTGATTATAGCTGCTTCTCCTGCTGCTCACGGCTTGGTAGACAAGAATGCATTTTAGTAACAAAGTCAACAAGCACCTCTCTCTTTCTCTCTCTCTCTCTCCCTTTATCTTCCCTCGCTGTGTTCTCTCTTTCTCTTTCTCTCTCTCTTCTCATCTTCTAGTTTCTCCTCCCATCAATCATTGAAAAAAAATAACCTGTTCCTATGATGATGAGGAACACAAGCAGCAAAGCAACAGAAAAGTAAAAAACTAAGCAAAATAAACGCAAAGTAATGTGATGATGATGACGATGAAAGAGGAGACACTAGAAATGGTCCATTTTGTAAGAGTCCAAGAGAGAAAGAGAAACAAGTTAAAGAGTTTGTATTACCTGGACACACAAATTCCGCTTCCTTGCCTAATGATAATGAAACATTTCCTCTCTCGTTCATCATCATCATCATCATCTCTTTTTAGGTAAATTATCATTATCATAATTATCCAGGTTATAATAACCTAGACTCTAAATCATTATCATCTTAACCCTTTCACTTACTCAACTCACAATTTAAAAACTCTTCAATCACACAACTCACTCATGATGATGATCATCATCCCATTTGTTTCTAAAAAAAATTCTGATGATGACCAACATTCAATTCTTTCCCTTTTTCATTCGCTGAGCGAAGCAAAAGAAAGCAAAAAATAATTCTACCTGTAAATTTACCTCCATCTCCATCTCCATCATCATCTTTCCATTGTTTCCCCTTTCATCATCATCATCATCATCTTTTCTCTTCCTTCCTTCCTCCCTCTTCCACTCCAATATATAATATATATTATTATTATTATTATGATTAACTAAATTGTAAGCTTGTTGAACAAATTTATGATTTAACTAAATTGATCATAGACTTACACCATAGACACACCACAATATTCAACAACCACACACAAGAAAAAACCACAACCTACACAATTAATAAATTGGAAAAATTAAATTGTATTTTTTTGACAAAAGAGTAAAAAAGAAACTGTTTCTTTGTGAAATCTTAATTGTTACCACGATTTATTTAAAATGATTAACTTTCCATCGGAAAATCATCTGTGAAATTATTTCATTAACAATTAAACTGATTGAAAACGAGGAAACTAAAACAATTAAATTTGATTTCCAAGGTTAATCAACAATAGTTAATAAAAAAAAACTATTTAAAGGAAATCAGGGAATCGTTTACAAATGCGATTACGTAAAAAATTAATAATCAGATTGATTTACAATTAAAAATCAATGGTAATTGTTACTTGTTAGTCACGATCAATATTTTACCATCGCAATCAATTAAAAATTGCAAAGCAAAAGCAGCAAACAATTAACTAGATAAACAAGAAATTACAATTAATAGTAACACCTTAAAAGGAAATCACAATTATTGTCAATAAACATCAACAATTAATGGAACTAATTTCAATGACAAAGCAACAATTTAATTTTAATTGTTGTTCGGGCACAAAGTATCCAATGTGATTGTTTTTAATTGCCCGGGTAATTTTTAATTGTTGGAATTGGAAACTAAATATTTGAAGAGAAGAAGTTTTTTTTTGTTAATTGTTGATGTTACTCATTAATAGAGGAAAATGAGAAGTTGAATTTAATCAATAATGATTAATGATTTTGATTAAGATTAACCTTGTATTAACCTTGTAGGTGAATTAGTTACACTAATCACGATTGTAAATAATAAATTGTTATCAATGGTAATTACAATTAATATCAATTTTGTCATTAATTCATTTTTCCTCTTTTAATTGTTGTTATCTTTTTCATTTCTTTCAGTAATTAATTATGTTTCTTGATTAATCGGATTATAAACATTTCTATTTAATAGATTGCATGTTAATTGCTATTGATTTTTTTCAATTAACTTGGATAATTGTTATGATTTGATTGCTGTGCATATGATGCTCCAAGTTTTATATTTCCATTTCAATTATCAATTATTGATAATTAATCAATAAGACTTGTGACTCTTTGATGGGTTAATTGTTGGAAAGGATAATCAGTTGTTTGAATAATTGTCACTGAAAGCCTGTAATTAACAAAAGTTTCATATGATACATACAAATACTAATAACATGTTCATTGATTAATCATGATGAGTAAAAAAATTGCTTGATAATAGCAAATTATCAATTAATTGGTTAGTTAGCAATCATGATAATATGAAATAATGTCATTAATGTATGAAAGTGACAAAGTAACATAAGATTGTTACTTTGTTAATTAGTTTGACAAGTTAATTGGAAAAGGTTGAAGAGTTCAAATGGAAATGTTTAAATGGTAAATTAAACAACAGGTATATCTCACAGGTAGAGAAACATATTAAACGCCAGGAAATGTAAATCAAATCATAATTTGGACGCTAATTACAGTTACAACGCTCTAATTATGATGAATCCATTTCGATATTAATTAAAATCACTTCTCTTCCTCTTTCTTTCCTTCCAGCGGAAAATTGATAAAACAACAAAATTAAAGTCTTATAAATCACATAGAGGAAGAAGACGAAAAAATTAATATATTAATATAAGAATCTCAAGAGATGATAATCATCGTCATGAATCGAAAAGCAAATGGAAGATGAACAAAAGTCATGACTATTATTCTGGGTGAGTCCAAATTCACTGCAAAGGTAAAGAAGAAGAAGAAGAAGAAGAAAACAAAATATGAATAAAAGATCCATAAAAAAAAGAGATTGGATGTATAATTAAAAATCGTTTTCCTATGAAAGATGGAGAAAGAAAATAAGAGAGAAGAAGTAGTAAAAAGAGAGAAGAAACCAAAAAGATGAAGAAAAGGTCGATTGTAAAACTGTATGATGTTTTCTCCGAATGAATGAAGTTGAATGAATGAAAAAGCTTCACAAGTTACTAAACTTCACCTCAATTCTGTGAATACTTGTTGGCGCCACACTTATTGCTTTTTCTTTCTTCTAAGACTCTTTCTTTTCTTACCTTTCTTCATCTTCATCTTCTCCTTTTTTATCATCTTCTCTTGGTCGTTCTCTCCCATTTACCATTGCCTTTTATCATCCTCCTTGTTGTTGTTGTTGTTGTTGAATGGGTGGTTGAGAGAGAGAACCATTTTATCGGATGAAAACTCCCATTAAAATGAATGCAGCCCATTGATGGAACAATCTCAATGTAGATTTCTTTCTACTTTTCCCTGGTTCCTTTTGAGTCCTTTTTTCTTAAGAAAAATTGGATAGAAGAAAAAAAAGAAAATGATGATGATGATGATGAAGACGATGAAAAGAAAGTGAGATAGAAAAGGAAGAAAGGAAAGAAATGGATGATGAAGACAAATAACATCAATAGTAACCAGAGGCTAAAAGGAAAGTAACATCATAAGAAAAAAGAAAAAATCATAATAATAAAATAATAACAAACCTTGAATGATTCAAATGAAGTTGATTATGATGATTACTATGAATTGATGTCCTTTTTACGTTAATCGTCATCAAAATGTAAATTATAACTTGATTGTAATTTAATGTTTACAATTAACTATTATGTTGAATATCACAGAGACTTGAATCGTATTAAGATTTTGTTATTTCGACTTGAATTTTTTTCCCCTTTGATTCTAATCATTTTCTCCGTGATTGTAACAATTATCTGTAATTAAGACAACATTCATTAGTTAATTTGATTTAAATTAATACCTAGTACATGTTATTTAATTATAATTCAAGTAGATTTGATGTACTATCAAAATATCAACAAGAAAAAACAATCAACTTGATATTAAGTTTTCTTGTTTGTCTCTTGAAACTCAATCGATTTGTCTTTAATGGATTGATATTTGTTATTTTGATTAACCTTTCAACAATTAAAGTTAATCTCTTCAATCATTCATCATTTAAGATCTTCCATTTCATTTACTAGAAGTAAAAACGATTTAAAATCTCAATTTCTCTTCTTCTCATAAGTAATTTGATGACAATTGACAAATGATACGAAACATTGCAAGAGTAAAATGAACACTTTGATTGATCAAATTTCTCACAACTCAACTTACCTCAAACGATTTGATTGCCCGTAATTATTACTAATTATAAACATAATCATCAGCATTTTGTCATCTTTTTATCTTCGTCTGATATCTTGAGCCATCATTTGAATTATGATTGAGTAGATGAAGGTTAGAATCAAAGCTAAGGATAGAAAATGAAAAAAAAAGAGTAACAAGAATGAAATTGATCCTTTTACGTGGAGAAAAATTTTATCTTCATCTTATTATTATTAAATTAGTTGATATCTAATTACCATTCATCAGCATTTTCGTTTTTCTCATCAAAATTTAACCAAAACATAATTTAAACGTAATTCAATCATCATCCTAATCAACAGAACAATTTGTTTTCCTTTCAGCTCCTTGATCATTTTTCTGTGTATTTTGTTTGGTTATCCTTCATCTCTATGTGGTTATGTATTTTACTGTAATTGATGTTGATGATTTACTGATGGTGATTAAGTTGATTCAACAGATAAAGATTGATTGTTAATCATAGAGTGAAAATAACTATAGAGATCAAGGGTTAATCACAAAATCCATCAATGAAATTAATCTATTGAGAAACAAAGTGTCTTAGGCCTTGGATATTTTGTTTATCTCTCTCGCTCTTTTCCGATTTGTTTGACCACCATTTTAAAGATGAGGATGAAAAATAAGAAGAAGATGTTGTTGGTGATGAAGATGATGATGTGAAGAGTGATGAGGATGGAAAAGGAAAGAAGAAAAAAAGATTTAAATGAAAGATGAACCTGGAAGATAAAGAAAAATAAGAAGATAAAGTTAGAATGAGAGAAACAACAAAAGATAAGCTTTAAGTGTATGAACAAGTAGAAAAGGTTATCATATGATAAATCTCAGAGAAAGATGAATACATAAGACTTACCTTTAATCTTTCATCTTAATCATAATTATCTTTTACCGGTCATTAATTTTGTCTCAAATATCTAATGTTTGTGTTAAAACGAAACAATTAACATTCAAAACAAAAATCAAACTTGCAACTTTAATCAATCACTTGGTCCACTTTGATACAAGCAGCTCCATCCAATGGAGACCAGATTAATTAATGCTAAAAAAATCAACAGATTTAAACTTCAACAATTAGGAAAATTAGAAAACAATTAAATGATATTGAATTGTAACAATAGCAAAGAGATGAACAAAATTGATTAACTTACATTTGACATCATCAAATTTAACCAGTTGACATTGATAACTATTGAATTTTCCAATTGATGATTTAGAATGAAAGATAATCAGGTAGTTTGTTTCTTTCTAATTGTTATAAATTGCAAAACAAATTAAATCAGGTCGAGGTAAATACAATTGTAGAAGAAGATGAAAAGATTAAACTAACCATAGAAAAAAAGAACAAAAAAAAAAGGTTTATTGACACAACTCATTCTATTGAATCTCTTATTGTTAATCATGAAATGGTAAAAGTAGTAATCAAAACTTACCATTAATAGTAAACAATTTGAATTTTGAATGAACCTTGGCCTTGTTTCCGGAACAATTAACTAGATTATCAGGTAAGAATTAAAAAAAAAACAACAAGAGTTAATAGTTTCCAATGACAAAACGACACAGAATAAAAAATGAACCAAACAAGTTAATTGATGAGAACAAGAAAACAAATAAAAAACAATCAGAATGCTGATTGATTGTTGATGATTAATTAGAATTGAACAAGTGAAAGATGTTAATTTATCTGAGAATCAACCACAAGAATCAAGATGAAGAAAATGCTTGAGGTTAAAGAAGAAGAGAACTAATTGTTTTTAGAATTGGAAGGAAAAAGTAACTCATGTAAGTGATAAAAAGAGAAAAAAGAAAACCAAAAATTCGAATTCTCTTTTAGTTGGTTTGTTGACGTTTCTCTTTCTCTTGTTTCTATTAGTTGATTATCTGATTGTCGTTAATCGTCTCGTCGTCTAGTCTCCAGTCACCTTAATCCCTTTTTCTCCACTGACCGGGCCAACCTTAATTCTCAAAGCTTTTAAATTACTTGGACTTGTCTGTGTTTCTATCTGTTTACCTTATCGATTCTCTGTCTACCTCTTTCTTTTTTCTTCTTTTCTCTTTTAATTTTTTTTTTCTCACCAAAAAGTGTTTTCTTTTTACTCACTCGGCTTCATTTCTATTTTTCTCTTCCTTTCGTCATCAACAATTTTCTTTTTCTTCTTCTCTTTCTCTATCATCATTCTACCTAAAACTCCCTCTTTATCTCATCTTCATCTTCTTTCTGTTTTTCGTCATCTTCATCTTCTCCCAAACTCTGGGCTACTTGTTGTCTTTCCACTTGGAGTTGATTTGTTTTCCTCATCATCTCATCATCTCAACATCATCTCATCTTTTCCCTTGAAATTTTATCCCATATGTGTTATTGGTGCTCTTTTTTTTTGGTAATATCTTCGCATGGATGATAATCAACAATTGATGTTAAAAAGAGTAATAATATAATATCATATTATTAATAGAAGAAACTGTATAATTTAAAGTGTAAAAAATGGCCTCAATCTAATTCTGTCTTTTTTTTTACTTCTAATAATCAACATCATCTTTAAACTATTCTTTTTCTTTTTTCTTCTTCTCACCGTCATCATTTCTCATCTTCCTCAAAATATCATCAAAATTTTGCTTCTTCTTCTTCTTTTTAATCCTGTCTTCTTTTCTTCTCAGTGTGTATACTGGTTTACCTGGTCTCTTGTACTTTATTGATGACAAATCTTCTCTTTCTTTTGAGGTGGTGATTGAGAATAAATTCTTTTCTCTTCTTTTATTATCTCTTTTTTTGTTCTTTACATCAAACACCAGTAACAAGGTTAAAACGGTTAATTTGGTTAACTGTTTTTCTTTTCTTCTATTCTATTTTCTATTCCATTTGAATTGCAAACAAAAAGTAATCAAAGTGTATCCATCAATTTGTTGTGCTTCTTCTGGGTTTTATCCCATCACCATGTTACTTTTTTTATTCATCGTGTTATTATTGACCGAAGGAAGTTACCAGAAATGTTATGATGATGATTTCGTTTCCAATGGACATCATCTTTCAGATAGTCCATCTAATTATTCACGTTCCCTCATCTCTGGGTTACAAAAATTTTCTTTTGACATTTTACGTTCTCTTCATAACTTTGAATCTAAAGACTCATCGCCTGGATTAATATTAAGTCCATTCTCAATCTGGTCTGCTCTCCTTGTTTCCTACATGGGTGCTCGCCATGAGACTGACCGTGAGTTAAGGTCAGTATTGGGGTTGAACAATGTTCCCAAACATGCTGTTGGTATGGCCTATCAAGGGTTACGTTTTTGGTATCAATTGAAGAAAAATGTTTCCCTCGTATCAAAGGAACCATCTAAAAAGATGGCCTACTCGATTGCTAATAAGATTTTCATCAATGATGCACTTACACTTAATGATTGTGTCAAACAACATTTCGCAACGGAAGCCGCTTCGATGGATTTCACCTCAGATCCTGGATCAGCTCGTCAGGCTATCAATTCATGGATAGAAGAGGAAACTCATGGTAAAATTAAAGATCTTATTCCAGTTGGTGGTGTTACTCAGTGGACGACAATCATTATCGCCAATGCGCTCTATTTTCACGCTAAATGGTACAATCAGTTTGATTCAGCGAAAACTGAAGTTGGAACTTTCCATGTTACCCCTGCTGAGTCAATTAAAATTCCCTTCATGAAATTAACCGCCAATCTTATGTATGGTGTTAGTGAAACTCTTAGATGTACAGTATTGGAACTTCCATATGCTAATCAAGATTTCTCCATGTTAATCCTTCTTCCTGATCCATCGAAAGGTGTTGATTCGTTGATTCGTCAGTTGAAGCCCAGTCATTTGGATGATATTGTGTCCAACATGTTTGACGATGAAATTTCCGTCGTTTTACCAAAATTCAAAGCTGAACAAGAACTGGAACTTGCTGGTCCCTTGTACTCAATGGGAATTAAGAAATTGTTTGACCCACGATTTGCCGATTTATCCGGTTTCTTTCAACCAAATCCTCCAGCGTCTTCTTCACCTCCAACAGTTTCTAAAAATGTTAAAAGTAAAAATTCAACATATGATTTCAAATTGTCGACAAAAGGAGTCACAGTTAATTCAGTTGTACACAAAGTATTTATTTCAGTTAATGAAGAGGGAACTGAAGCTGCCGCGTCAACAGCTATTCTCATCGCCCGATCAGGTCGACCTGCTTTTCCAACGCGATTTGTTGTCAATCGACCTTTTCTCTTTCTAATTAGAGACACAGC
The DNA here is from genome assembly GCF_014898815.1 of Panonychus citri. Classification (NCBI taxonomy): domain Eukaryota; kingdom Metazoa; phylum Arthropoda; class Arachnida; order Trombidiformes; family Tetranychidae; genus Panonychus; species Panonychus citri. The sequence goes on from NW_026515540.1 coordinate 1,017,201, forward strand.
AACAAATGTCATTCTTTTCATTGGAATCGTTCGAAGGCCTGGTGAATAATTAATCAGCTAATTGTTAATTAAAATGCTGCAATCACTTTTCACTCATCTTCGCCTTCATCATCATCTTGAAACCCATCAAACAATTACGACAAAAGATGACACCAACATCATTCATCAATAATCAACATGTACTTATCTTCATCAATCTTCATCATCATAACAATTACTTAATGATTGACTAATTTCTTGGTCAATCTACTGTAAATCTTAATTGTGATCCTACATATAAATACGTTAAAATTAAACCTTTACAAACGAAACTGCATGATTGTTATGGACAATTAAACTCATTGCAATTGAAATTTTCCATTTGTCCTTATGTAACTAAATTGTTTAATTAAGCTACTTTTGTAATTGACAATTAGTGACCACCCAACAATTTAGAGATTATGTAAAAAAAATTACCTTAATTATGTTTAATCTTATTGTTTTTGTAAAAGGTTAATCAGAAATCTCATTCCCACTATTTGTGTATTTCCAAGTAATTATTAATTATTAATCTCTCAAAAATTGTAATTGATTTAGAACAATTTGTTAATAACTGACGATTAATTAATTTGCAAATGTGAAATACTATTTATCAATTTTTGAAAACTTCCAAGTGATTACCTTAATTAAAAACAATCAACAAACATCAATATCGTTTCCCATTAATTTCAATGTTAAACATTTACCTTGATTTTAATCAGCTGTTAATAAGAAATCAGATCAACAATTAACCGCGCAGATGAAAAAACGAATCAACAATCAGCCCTGATACTTGGTAATCAAATGAATTAACTGATTACCCTTGAGTGAGTATGATGGTTAAATCAGAATTAGAATAGAGGAAAAAAAATGATCCCTTAATTAGCTACAAACAATTAAATCATTTTCTTTACAGATACAATTTGATTCTGTTGATTTGATCAACCAAATCGTTGATTAAGGTTGAATGGTCTGTAAAATTGAACAAAATCCAATCAAAGTGCTTTTTTCTTGATTGTAATACAATTACATCTTATTGTAGCAATCAAATTTACCTCAAGCTAATTAATGTTGGTAAATTGTTACCAATTAATCAAAATGACGAGAAACAGGTAACCGAAATTTGTTTTAATTGTTTGACAACAAACACTTGAATACATTTCCAATTGATACCAACACCTATCAAAGAATCATAATAATCCTGGTTTGTCCAGAAATCTTAATTGTTGACGTTAATTGTTGATGTTAATTGTTGATTTAATGACAAATTGTTCGGGAAAAAAGATTCTGGTTTTCTGGTTTCAGTGATTAAATGAAAGCCCAATGGAGTGTGGGGGTTTCATTTAGGAAACAATTCTGAGCTCAAGTTTAAGGGGAATTAAAAGGAAACAATTAACAAACAATCAAATAAAAGTAAATTAATCATTAATTAAGTTTCGTTTTAATTTTATTGACAACAATCAATAACTTCCAATGGATAAGTTTACATGTTTGTTTGAAGCTTCATGTTTGTACAATCAGTTTGTAAGAAAAATACATCAATTGGTGATTTTAATTTAGTTAATTGTTGATTGTTTGGACTCTTTGAGGGTTAATTGTTGTTTCCAAAGGCCCTTAGCGTCCCCACATCGGGGGTGAGGGATGACGGAAGCCAATTCCGCCGCCATAACCGTAATAAGGAAAGTAAAGCGAGTAGCCGATGCTGAAGGCGTTTGATGTTCCCATGGAGAGAATCACAATTAAGGAAACAATTGTTAACAATTTAACGACCTGTTTATGATGAGGATTTTAAGGGAAATCAATTTTAAGTTAATTGTTTAGAAAAATAGAGTTTTGTTTCGAGGGTAAATTACTTTTCCATTAGTCTTTCGGATAAAACTGATCATAAAAGATCAACAATCGTTGTGATTGACAATTCAATCAATTATATGGTCACAATTAACTTGGATTGTTTTACAATTAAGGGGAAACAAGGATCTATGGAGGACAATTAAATCTTTTACTTACCAAATTTTGAGAAATCATGATTAACTTGATCACTTTTAAGTTTCAATGGAATAAGTTTCAACTAATTTTCATTAACTGGACAATCAACAATTTACTGACCATTTATATACTTTTATTAGGATTTGCTTGACAAGTGGACTTGAACTGACCTCACCCAGGGAAACTAATTACAACAATTAATTAATATTTACATTAGTTTAATAGTCAACTAAATTACAGAAATTGTTTAATCAAAAGTGATGGTCAATTGTGTAACATCAAATTAATTGTACTGGTCATTTAAAGCATCATCCCCATAGGATATTGAAAAAATCCTAAGATTGTTCAAAATTAAAGCTAATTAACTAGTCAATTAAAAAATAATAATTTAATCAACTAAATTTCACCTGAAAAGTTAATTGTAACAATATGTTTATTATATTTGGGTGAACAATTCAACTCTAATTAAAATTGTTGACCTGTATCATTGATTATCATAAGGCTTTTAATTTAAATATTAAGAATAACATATTTATCAGTCTAATTAATTTACAATTTAACTAATCATCTAAACTGTTAATTTGTTTCTTATGATTAAAAAACAACAACAACAACAACAAAAGAGACAAAAATTAAGATTAACAATTAACTTTGGATTATTTATTCCTGGTTAACTGAATTCACAATTAACTGTTTAACTTGTCAAGCTTATCAATTGTTTCAATACAACAATTAATTGTTCTGTTAACCTTGTTAACAATTAAGCAACGAATTGAATATCTGACATGATGATTTCGTTTTTTTGATTTGGTTTCAAAAAAAAAAGATCAACAATTAACAAAACGGTTGATCGTTGCTAGAAAACCAATTGGACTATTTAAAGATGAATCGAATTGGTTAATTGTGATTGGAACCATTTCAAGTTCACTTTGGTTGATTGATGATACACAATAAATGTAAATAGAATCATTTGTTAATCATGATTAACTTTTTTTTGTTTTTATTTCATCTTGATTACACTCATGTGATAAATATTACGTTTTCAAACCGGGACTATTGTTGTGACTATGGCAAATTGACTTGAATACATTGAGATGTGATTTCCAAAAGGCCTAACTGATGAGGTCCCCCAAAGAATATTAATATTCACACATATTAGTTTTTTTTTCTTTCTTAAATCATTGAAATAACAAAACAAAACCAGGATAAAGAAAAAAAAACACATCATCTTGGAGAAAGCAGGAAAAATAGTAGAATATGATTAAGATTTTAAGTTACGATGTAATGAAGGTTCAACGTTACAAATAACCATATCTAGTAAATCTTGTATGACCTTATCTTTGGTACCGGCCACTTTTTTATGCATAGCATCCAATCTGGTTCGGGTTTCTTGTTCAATCTTTACTTGCTCGTCGTCCTTTGATCCCATGTGTTTCTTTTCATAGGCCGAGAAAGCATCTAACCTTTCTTTACGGAATTTCTCAATCTCAATGATCGCCTCTTCTTTTGCTTGTTTCAGTCTTCTTGCCTTTTTCCTTCTAGCCTCAGAGACCTGAATAAGAAAATGAACAAAAGAAACAAAAGAGAAATATGTACGTTTATAAGTATAATTATGTATATAGAATGAAGGTTAAATGGAAAAAGAATAAATTGAAAGATAAACAATCACTACTATTGGAGAAAATTAAATGTCAGAGAAAAAACATTTTCTTACCTTTTCAGCAGCTTTTTTCTCGGCATCAAGAAGCTTTCTGATTCCTTCTGATTGACTCGCCATTTTTGTAACTCTTTATACTTGGACAAGAGATCTAAGTAAATTTGGGACTAGAGATCAACTTGGGAATGTTAAGAAGGAGGAAGAGAAAATTAAAAACGCTAATTAGGTGTAAGAAATTTATTAACTTCTCAATGTCATTCACTGTCATCAAAACAACACCCAAATATTAACCAGAAAATTATAGAGTCGAATCGCATTACAGTGGCGACATCTCGTGAATTTTTCTTTCTTTTCTTCATGAGGGTTTGTTTACATTTTTGTTTTCTCGTTTCACTTTTTTTTTCTCAGTGATAATTAATTAATTTCTCAATTAACTAATCACAATATTTAACATTCTTTGTAATTGTAAGTAAAATTAATATTTTCGCATGTAACTCAAGGCTTTGTTTGCCTTAAAGGTTGGTGATTGATTCTAAATCGTTGGTTTTTTTTTGTTATTGTTTTGTTTTCTCTTTTAGGTTTGGTCTCGTTTCTGTTGTTGCTTTTTAATTGTTGTCATGGCGGGTTGGAAGACCGAAAGTCTCCGTGTTTTTGTGTACATTTTTTTCCCCATCGCCATGTTTAGCATCTACAATGAGCCTAAAATTTATGAGGCTACTTTGATGCCGTTTCGCAAGTTGCAAGTTGACACAGATAAACTTGAAAGAGAGGAACGAGATGCAATAATTAAAACATTGAATCGTCGGGCTTTAGATGAAGCTTTAAAGAAACGAGAAGATTAGTAAATTTAATGGTTTAATCGTCGCTGGTTTATGTACTTTTTTTTATATTAAGGTGCTACAAAAATTGATCCTACCGAGAGTAATTATAATTATAATTTTGACAATTTATTGTTAAGAAAATGTTTTAACCGTTAAAAAGGCCATTGAACCAACGGATGGATATTAATGATACTTCCTGTTTACTGTGGTACAATCAAAGAAGGAAATTAGACCTAAATTTTGGATTAATCAGTGGTCCCTGTTGTTCTAATATAAATTATCGTCATGATTATCTTATGAGTAAATTAACACCAATCTGTTAATTGGCCTCGTTTCACCTAAAGATTGAGGAATCACATGTTTATCAAAACAATACAAACCCTTACAATCATAAGCAACACTAAAAATAAAGTGATAAGCTAAATTATGTAAATTCAATTTAATTGTAAAGGGATTGTTGTGATAATTTTGCCCTTTTTTTACACACAATAGTGTTAAAAGCACACAAGTGATGTAAATATTAGCCTTAAATTAATAATTATAACTTGTTATCAACAAACAAACAAATTGATAATAGAAATTAATTTCATTTCTCTCTTCAGTAACCAAGGTAAGCTAGAGAATCAACTTGATTAGATCAAAATTTTCTAAACTAAATCAATTTAATCTTCAATCAGTCATTGATTCTAAAATTGGACAAATCAAAATGTTCAAACTTTCAACAATTTACTCTTTTACTTTGATTGTTTCCATAATTAGTTTACTAACTGTTCCAAGTTTTTGTCAACTTTTCACAAGAAGTCAAAATGGTGAGTTTAATTTTCTCGCTAATTAATGCAACAATTAACTTTGTCTTTTTCTTCAGTGTTCAACAATCTTTTATCACCGATGATCCCTCGATCAGAGTGTTACACTTCAGCTGACAATCGAGTGGGGTTATGTATGCCCAAAGCCGCGTGTTCGTCCACCGGTGGTATTGTCGCTGGAAATTGTGGCCTTTTAATGGCCTGTTGTATCTGTGAGTAAATCATTTATCCATCTAAGTCATTTCGATCTGTTTGTATTTTAATTTCTTTCGAATTCTTGTCTCAACTAGATCAAGGAACATGTCGTTCAGTGATTAGTGCCAATGAGAGTTATTTTGTATCGCCACAATATCCGACCCTTCAAACGGAACGTCTCAACCCACCGATGTGCATTTTCACCTTACACCGAAACAATTTGATCCAAAAGTATCCAATTTGTCAGATACGATTAGATTTTGATGAATTTTCATTGGCACCGCCAAGAAATGGTTCGTGTGGTTATCTAACTGATTCATTTGTTATTTCGGGAGCTTCTAATTTCAATTCAACTGGACTGCCCGCTAATGGCCTTTGTGGGGATCTGACCGGTCAACATGTTTACATTGACGTTGATCCCGCCGAGATTAATGAACCTTTGTTACTTGTTGTCAATACCGCTAATGAGGAAATGTATAACCGTAAATGGAGCATCAGAATTCAACAGATTCCTTGTCAATCGCCATTTCGAGCGCCCTCCGGGTGTCTTCAGTATTACACCTCAACTTCGGGGACAGTTGAGTCACTAAATTACCGAGGGATGCCTCGATCTCGACCTTACAATCAACAACAAGGTTCAGTTAGCTCTTCGATCACTTCGCTACTTTTACCGACTCAAAGTCCAAACTATTTCCACAATATGAACTATGGTATTTGTATCGCTCAAGCTCCTCGAAGTTGTGGTATCCGTTGGACTTCAGCCGATTTTGATTTTGGTGGTTTTCGTAAATCACAATCGGGTGTTGGTTACCAAAATCCAAACATTGTCAGCTCTGGATGTACAGTTAATCGAGGTCAATCGGACGGCGGCGATTATGTCGTCATACCTTCGGGATCAGCTGATGGATTAACAATGACTCAAGATCGATTCTGTGGTCAAAGATTAGCTTCGGTTGATGGTTCATCTCTTTCGACCCCAATCACCAGTAAGTAACCAAATTAAATTTTCTAATCAACACTAAATTCAATCAACAAACTGATCATAATTAAAACTAATCTCTCTTGACTTTTTCTTCCCTAAGGTTACAGTAAACCTTTCGTACTATACGTTCACAGCGATGACACTGATGACCTTGTCTTCACTGGACCAACGAATCAAAAAGGTTTCGCCTTAAAATATGAACAAATCACTTGCTCGTAATTAAGAAAAAAACAATTAATAATCACAATCGAAATGATTAACAAATTTGTACAACATTTATGTTTCTTTATTTTAAGAAAACAATAAAGAGCTGAAAAGTGATCTTACCTTTCCACTAAATTGTTACGATTTATCTAAATGATTACCAAATCAATAGAAAGGTAAACAATTAACTAATTGACAATTAGAATTGTTGATAGATAAATGAATCTTCAATTAACCGCCACTGGCAAACGAATGATGAAATCACATGTTTACTTTTTCTCTCTCAAAATAAAAACAATTTTGTCAAAATTTTCTCAATTGAGACAATTTTACTCCCAATGTTTTGACTTTTACACTAATCAAGTGATTGATTTTACAATAATCAGTTAATCATGTCATCAACGGTTCTGCCAGTGGTTCGTAATTTGTTAAAGAGGAGAGTTGAGAATGGCAACTTTGATAAGATATTAGAAAAGGTAATTGTCTCTTTAATTGTTGGAGTGTTTTCAATTTCTCATCTTAATTGTTTCGATTGTCTGATTCTCGATTAGGTTACTATTGTCAAGGCGGGTGGAGGAAATTTAACCGCCGAGGTTGTTATCGACAAGGAACACTCGAACCGAAGTGGTGGACTTCATGGTGCATTTATCGCTACTCTAGTCGATGTTATGTCGACTTTGGCTTTGGCCTCATCGGAGGTCGAACTGATTTCTGGGGATGTAGCTGATTTCTCAGAATCAGCCTCAGCTTCCGTCGCTTTAAATGTCACCTACATTCGTCCGATGACCATTGGTCAAACCTTACTAATCGAGTGTAGTACATTGAATCGAGGACGAACCATGGCCTATTTGAATGTCGATCTGCTTAATAAGGACGAGGGCAAATTAATTGCTCGAGGAACTCATTCAAAAATGTTATTTAATAAGTCAAAATGATCAAAGTATTAGTGTAATTATGATCAACTTGTTCAGGCTGAGTTAATTGTCCACTGATTAGATGATGATCAAGGAAGTTATTTCATTCAATTTGAATGTGAATCAATTAATTGCTAGTGAAGTTTTCACAAGAGCAATTCAAATTGTCTTGAAAATATTATATTAATAAGTGTTTTAATTACCTTGATATCGTAATTGTAGTTTTAAAATGCGTTTATATTACAATTTATATTCTGTAATCAAATGAAAATAATTTAATAAACAGATTAAAGTCTCGACAATTGAGGAAAATGTAAAGTTAATTGTGCAAATTAATTATCGCTCGTTGTTTTAATTCAATTGACATGTTTGTTATCACTTAGTTGATTTAATCACTACGACAATCAAATGAGATTTTTCTTTAATCATCTTAACTTAAATGTTAATTACGATCACATTTCTTGTTACCGATTATCAATGATAACTTTTAATTGTGAAAAAAAAGTTCACTAATTACTTATCGACCAACAATCAGTTCAGATGAACGAGTCAATTTACTTCCGCTATTTAATTTTATTAATAGTTTATTATCATTACTTTGCCTTTAAATAGCCTAATCACAATCTAAACTTGATTGTAGTCTTATCTTAATCATCACCTTTATTCAGGTTAACCAATCTGATTGACCGGTTCAATATTTCATCTTTCACTTTCATTTCTCTTTCATCTTCATCTTCATCTTTATCCTCATCCTCATCATCATCATCATCATCATCTTCCTCCTCCTCATCACCATTAACAGCATCTTCATCATAACCCAATCAATTTGATTCCATTTTTGACCCATTTGAGTTGATCGCAATCACTTTAATACGAAAGGCTAATTGTGTTTCTTTCGAGAGTCAATTTGATTTTCTCATCATATTCGTTCATTTAATCAACCCAATCAGTTAGTTGATCAAAAATTAACTGGTCAGTTTTTAGTGTTTCATTTACTGTGTCGTTACTGTGACGATTAAATTGTGCTGTCAAATCATGAATTACCAACGAATCCTTTTCCTAATGATCATTGTATCAGTTTTAATTATGATTTTCTTTGTAGATGACAGTTCAACAGCGATTACCAGGAAGATGCGTCGACGAAAAAAGTTAATTGCTGCAACCAAAGCGTTAATTTTACCTTATTTAAAGGCAAATATTGCCAAAGGAGGTAAAGTCATTTACAGCGCACCAACAATTAAGTTTGAAGATTCAATTTACATTGGTTAACCATCTTCAACACAATCACCATAACCAATAAATCAAAAATGGGAATTAGTGATTAAAACCCAAAAAATCAACAATCAGATTCGAAATCAGCCTTATATTGATTTTAATTGTAAATTTCTCCAAACTAATCATCTCGTTCATCTCATTAGATAATTGTTTCTACAACTCTTATTATCAATTAATTGTTTTCTTTCCTGAAACTCACCAATTTAAAATAAATTCTCATCAAAAATTTGTAAAAATTTTTTCTTCTATTTGATTGTAAACTAAAAACAATAAAACGAAACCATTTTGACCACAATTGATTTTCATTCTAATTAAATATTAGATCAAATCACATTTTCTATGAAAATGATTGACACAAATTCACTTTAATAGTAAATCAAAGTTTCTTCAATTAAGCGCCAAAAATGAGTCGATGTGAGAAAATCACATGTTCATATCATATGATTTTCTGTGAATTTTGTTTATTTACATTTTCTTTTCTTTTTTGTTTTGTTTTGTTTATTTAATTGTTTTCTATTTAATTTTGATTTAAATTTTTAATTATCCTAGAAAAATGTCTTCTCTTAATTTGTTTCGTTTTCTATTGAGAAGTGACTCTGTTCACAATTTAGATCGGGTTCTGGTTAAAGTGAATGTCGGTTATTTTGTTAATTCATATAAAAGGTTTTCCAGTGAATCAAAACATCGTAAACGTTTTTACAAAGATGTCTCAGTAATTAATTCTGATGATTTATATGAGATTTGTTTAGATGGTAAAAGGATAAAGACACCATTTAATAAACTGGTTCAAGTGAAATCTCAACAATTAGCTTTGATGGTTGCCAATGAATGGAAATGTCAACTGGATACGATTAAAAGTTACGAGATGCATTTAACCAATTTAACCAATTGTGCCATAGATAATCCTGAGAATCACACCAAAGAGACTTTAGCTAATTCAATATTGGAATTTTTAGCCACCGATACGATTTGTTTCCGTCTTCGAGAACCCGTTGATTTGTACAAATTACAAATCACTCGCTGGGATCCAATGATTGATTGGCTTTCAACTCGATACAATTGTCAGGTTCCATTGACGGAGGACGTTTTCCTCCCTCCAATCCCACCGGTAACCCAATCGACTCTCCATCGACACCTTCTTTCATATAACCAATGGTCTCTTCATGGTATCTATTCAATCACCGAATCACTTAAATCAGTTATCCTGACATTGGCGTTAATTGATAAAAAGATCTCAGTTAATGAAGCAGTTAGTCTATCAAGGCTCGAACTTGAATATCAAACATCAATCTGGGGAAACGTTGAATGGGCCCATACAATTGAATTAATGATGACTCGAGCTCGAGTCTCAGCTGCTTTGTTATTTGTATTCACTAATTCAGAATCATTTAAATCAATCACCAAATCGAAAACATCATCTTACTAAATTGTTCTAAGTCCAAATTAATGTTAGTTATCAAATCGATTCAGACTAATCAAAAACAAATTGACAATCGACTAGTTATAAATCAACTTGAATTGGAAACTAATAATCATACATATTTCCACTGTTCACTCAACAGTCTAATGTAAGTAACAATTAAATTAAAATCTCTCATTAATAACCTTCCCTTTTAATTGTTATTGTTTTTTCCTATTGTTTTCTTGTTCCCTGTTTACAATTATAGATTGGATTCTTAATCACAACACCTTTAATCATGATGATGATGATCATCTTTCGATTGGATTAATGAATTACCTTCATCTTCTTGGATGGTTAATGATTAGTGTTAATTTGAATGATGTTTATTAACTCAAGGCTATTAAATTAAATTGGAAATCAAATGAGAGAGTCAACAATTAACCATATTCACCATATGATTTACACAAAAGGCCTTTTATTGTCTTGGTAATTAAATCGCAAGGACAATTTAAATATCCCAATGGAGATTAACCAACATCATCTTAGAGTTGATTGAAAATGAGAAACATTATTTAACCATTACAATTAATGTTTTACTCAATTAAGATGATTACTACAAACAATTAACCATGACGGATAGTGTATCGATGAAAACAAAACCATATACACTTATTACAATTAACAATTAAGGGAACTACAAAATCATGAGTGTAAATTATTTTCGGTTAATCAGTTAATTGTTTCTATTTCTCTCTCACACAATTAACTTTAATTCCAGGTAATGATTAACTTCCATTGTAATTGTTTTATTTTCTTTTTCTTTTTTTATTTAATTTGATTTGATTTTCGATTGTTTAACTTTCTCATCAATGATTATGGTTCCTCCACAATTACAATCATAATAATAAACAATTAACTTTAAACAATTAACGATTAATGCCTAGAGGTGAAACAATTTCTTACTTTCTCTCTATTCATCCAAACAATTAAATCGTACAATTATTATTATCTAATTAATTTAATTAACTAACTAATTGTATAGATGAAAAATTTTAATTTCTCATCACCTTTCCGGTTAATCAATGATCAATTAAAAGCAATCAATGATTCATCATTTATTATTGATTGTTAGCTTATCATTATCGACCTTAAACAATTTACTCCAAGTTTAATCGTATTTGAGTTAATTGTTATTGATCAATTAACAACAAACTAAATTATTTACATATTAAAACACGGAAATGAAACTTAAATTATTGCAAACAATTCAAGGTAAGTGTGATTATTGGTTAAATTGTCACAATCAATTCAGTTGTAAGGGTAAGCAAATTGACATAATCCAGGTTAATGTACAAAATGATTAACTAATAGCTATCAATAATTAAGTAAATCAAGTAAAAGGCTAATCAATACAATAGTTCAGGTAATTTAGTTAAACAATCAATAAATAATTACAATAATTATGATGATAATTAAATATTGATGAGTTTATCCTTTTGGTTAGTTTATTAGAAACAAAAGAAAAGAGAACAAAAAAATTAACGAAAATTAACTAATTGTTGTCAACCTTAATCACTAAATGATCACCTTTAATCACTTAATTACAATCCAAACAAATTGTCCCCTTTTGGTTTGGTATAATCAACCAAACTTGACTTAATTAACCAACCAGAACAATTTGTTTAAATATGAATGGTTTCCAATGAAAATAAATCAGTTACAATTTGGTTACTCAACAATCAACAACAACAACAATTTAAATTATTATTTAAACACCAACACCAACAATCAACGAAAATGGTTTCAAAAAGTTTCATTATTTGTGCTCTTTTAATCACAATTGCATTGATCATGGAGGTTCAAGCTGGAGGTAAGTGATTAACTAATTGTCATTTTCTTAATTGTTTAACTAACTTTCAATTCTGATCATTGATAGACAAAGGATCCAACATTATCCTCGGCGGTGGTCCTGGTGGTGGGCGACTTGTTTTATCAACGGTAATTAACTGACCATTTATTAGATTGTGATGAGTGTTTATCATTTGGACTATTAGTTGATTTAATTGTAATTTTCTTGTTAATTGTTTACAGGGTAAGAAAGGAAAAGGATCAAACATAATTAGCCAAGGAGGATTCGGAGGTGGTGATGTTATTTTGTCCACCGGGAAAAAGGGCAAAGGGTCAAACATTATCCTGACCCGAAGAGCAACTGTTATTTCTGGTCGTCGATAATCAATTTTAAATAGTCACTAATTTATTGATTGTTCATCTTCATCATCATTGTATTTAAAGTTAATTGTTAAGCGAGTCTTACAATTCATTCATCACAAATGTCCAAGGTTTTAACTTCATGTTATCGTTTATTTATTTGTTCAATTAAATAATTGTTTTCTAATTCTAACAATCAATTTTGTCCATTTTATTATTATTGAAACAATTAATTTCTATTATTATTATCATTTGATTGTTAAGCTTTTTTATTACTTCTGTCAAATTAGTATTTCAATGATTTGGAGGCAAATTTTGTTTTTCTCATGTGTTATTATTAATATGATGGTTGATTGTTAATTGTTGTTGTTGATTAGATCAAACAATTTGGTCAATTTCAAGGATGAAAATTAAACGTTCAAACAATTTGTCAACAATTAACTAAATATTTCCTTATTTATGTTTGGATGATTACTATTATAAAAAACAATCAGAAAAAATCAATTGATTTTAATGATTTGAGGAATTAAGGTAAATCTTGTTAATTGTTTACACTCTCTGTCAACTCCACCTTGATTAACAAATAACAACAACAATCAAATTACACTTGGAGTATATTAAATTGTGTTTAATCAAAGGGATAAAAAAAGAGTATGAAATATACATTTAATTGTTGTTAATGATGGATAATGTTGATTACTATTAAATAGATTACATTATTTGTTACCTTCCTGTTTTTTGTTCAGCAATTGATGTTATCTGTTGTTGTTGTTGTGATTTTGATTGTTGATTGTTGCAGTTATTTCATTATTATTAACTGATTGTTGTACTCAAATTATTTCAGAACCCAATTTAAGTTTGATAACAATGGGCTGGTCCATGATAATTTATCAAAATCAACTGATCATGATTCATGGAAACAGAATCACAATCACAATGGTTGGTAAAAATTCATGTTCAGGTGAATTAAATACTTTGGTCAGCAAATGATTAAGAGGGAAAAAAGTTAATCAAAATATTCAATATTCAAAAGAATCAAAATCAATTGATAGATAATCGAGTTAATTGTTGTTATTAATTATCGAGAATATTAGAAAAGATATATTTTTATAGACATAAATTTCAGAACAATTAATTATTATCGGTTTGATTGTTTTGATCTAAAAGAAACTCTAATCAGTTTAATTTGTGTTACTGATCATTTTCACCTAAATTTGATTAATTATTAAGGCCTAATTTTAGGGCAATAATGATTTAGATTAGTTAGTCGTTAATTGTATCAAAATATTGTAAACAAATTAACTAACCATTTAATTTGTTTGATTGACCTTGTGTAGTTAATGAGCCATTTAGACAGAGATTGGGTTGAATTAATAATCATCCATTAAAAAGTTAATTGTAATAATATAAGTCCAAAATTAACCTAAGCACAATTAATACTCGTTAAGTATAACTAATAATTTTCCAATGATTTACTTAATTTACTACAATTAATGATGTAAAATTTGATTGTTTCAATTTAAAGAATCATTAGAAATTAGATTGTTTTTACTTTCTTTTAAACAATTAACCATTCAGTTTATTAATCAACACTTGATTGTTTTGCTTATATTAATAGATTAATCAGTACAAATTAATGACTAATCTAATTAATTGATTGTTATGTTTATTTCTAATTCTTATGATTTAATTATAACCCACAAATCATGGGCTTAAATAAGTGAGAAACTATAAATTGTCACAATCGACCAAACAATCAGCTCATTTCAAGTTCAACAATCGAATCAATTTTTCGAGTTAATTTATTGATTTTATTTATTTATTTATCATAAATTCACAATCGGTTTTGATTAGTGGAAATGAGATTCAATGTAAGTACAATTAGAATTTTTTTCGGATTCAAATCATCAAAAGTTTTACAATCAATTTAAATTAATGAAGAAAAATCCATTGGAAAAGTCTGATTAGTTGTGAATTGTTTCAATTAGTTTTCCAATGGATATTAATTGTGTTCCTTTGTTTAACAATTAACATTTAATTTCAGTGTTACCAGCAACTTAATCTTCTCTATTCTTTAATTGTGATGATTAATTAATTGTTTTCGATTTTTCTTTTCAGTTGATTATCTTAATTCATGCTTTTCTTTTCTCTGTGATTATAATCCTAAGTCAAAGTATTCCCGTTCCAGTGCCATTGCCCTTACCTGTCCCTCTGCCGTTACCTTTACCTTTACCTGTGCCACTGCCTCTGCCTCTTCCTGTGCCTGTGCCCGATCCAGCGGGTGGTTTAAGGGCTGTTGGGGCAGTGGCTGGACTTGTGGGTGGTGTGGCTAGTGGATTAGCCGGTGGACTTGCCGGAGGATTAGCTGGTGGATTAACAGGAGCGCTTATTGCGAAAAAGAAAAAGAAAGATGATAAACATAAAGAAAAGGAGAAAGAGAAAGAGAAAGAAAAGATGAAAGAGGGTAAGAAGATGAAGAAGATGATGAAAAAGGCTAAAAAAATGTCGAAAAAAGAGAAGAAAGAAAAAGGTCATGGAAGTGATTACATGCATGGTGGTTATTCTGATGATGATGATGGTGGTTTTAGTCTTGATGGTGAACAAAATTTTGCTAATCAAAATTCTGATCAAAGTGTTAACTCTGATAACGCCAGTGGGTCACAATTAGACCAAAGTACTAATCATAATGACGTCACATCAGCATTCGATGGACCTTCAAGTGATCACAATGGTCTTGATTCTGATGATCATGGTAATTCAGATCAGTTGTCTTCTCATGGTCAGCCAATTACTTCAGATCAGAACCACCATAGTTTTTCAGGAGATCAAAGTTCATCTCAAGCTGAAGGCTCGACAACAAGTGAAAATCCTCAAAATACTCAAAGTTCAGCATTGAACTCACAAAATATCCCCGCTGATCATGAGGCTCCTAACGACCAGAACTTACTGCCGTTTACCGAATCAACTAATCCAAATGACCAAGGGACATCCACAGAAATTACTTCACATGATAATCAAGGAAATAGTAACAATCAACTAGATTTCCCTTCCCAGAATAATGATTATCAACATCCCAGTGAACCCCAGGGTCAAGGGTCATCGCAATATTAAATATGATTTATAAGAAACCAATTGAAATGTCACTTATATGTTTCTAATCTTGAAAATAGTTTTTTTTATTATTGATTATTACAATTAAATGATGATAATAGAGAAATTGATTTGATGAAAAATTGTAAATTAAATTTGATTGTAATGTTATTATTTATAATACTTTTGTTTTGTCATTTTTTTCTTGCCTTACAAAATGATTTCATCGTTGTGGTCACTTTTATGCAACGACGATCGGGCCTGGTCAGCGCTGAAAACAAAATAAACGCTCACGAAGTGAGAGAGAGAGAGAGACGCACACATATAAGTACATGGTAATTAGAAAAAAAAAACAAAAGTTAATTAGAATTAATTATAAATCAAGGTTGTGGTTGCTGTTGAATGGGTTCGTAGATCTCTTTGTTGGGCACCCGTTGGGTTCGTAGGGATGAGGCCAAAAAGTAAGCACCAATCACAAGGTAGACCAAAGAAATCGCCGTTAATACGAGGAAAAAGACCCAATTAAACCAAACTTTGGGAACTGATTGTAAGGGTATTGAGGTTGTTGCATTGATCATAAATCCAGTTGACCAGTTGATTGTTGAATCGCCACGAAGATTTGGATCGAACACAATTCGAGACCAGTTATCTCCTTTCAAGCCGAAAACACTTTCAATTGTATGATAATTATACAACAATTGGAAACACAATGAGGTTGGTGCTAATTTACCTCCCGAAGTAATTAGTAAATCATCTCGAGACATTGAACAAAGATTAAGTGATTGGTTATAATAATTCTCGTAATCGATTGTGTGATTGGCATTGGTCATTTTAAGCACAGTCACTGGGTAAAGAAGATCAGCAACCGCCGTGTAAACGGTATTTTCTGGTGCAAGAGCGGGAGGTGAGTAACATGTGGATGGATTATCTGAACATTTCGACTTGTCCGTGAGTAAATCTGAGATCAATTTGGAGCAAGTCGATCCATCACCTTTACCCATAAGAGTGAACTCTTTGTTTGATTCAGTCAAAGATTTGGTTAAATGTTGAATTAGACAAGGATCATGGGGAGAGATTAAGTCAAGCGTGTTGATTGTTTGATTAACACCAATGGGTAAACACGGATCACCCACCGTAGTCTCACTAGAACCAGAGATCAACTCAACAAGGTACCGAAGTCGACCCTTATCCGACCCAAGGCAGGAATATTTTTCCCATAGAGTGTGATTATTACCAAACAATGTAACGTTGACAAGTGATGATTTGATTTGATCAGAAGTGATTAAGGATGAATTGGTTACCTCGAATGAGATTGACGATCCAGTGAAAGATAATTCAATGACTCCCGTGTGTTTAATTGTTGTCACTCCAGTTGATTCAGGGAAATAGTTTCGAGCCTCAAGTGAATTAACTGCAATCCATGGGAATACCGAACCAGCCTGATCGTTAATCACTTGAACTGGTTGAACATTTAACTTTGTTGCATTAGTTAAATACTCAATCGATGATTGGATTAGTGAGGCAACTTCACGGCCATTTGATGAATTGAGTAACATTAATGGTCCGGAAACAGTGAAAAACAATTGACTAGTTGACGATGATTGTTGATCATCATCAAGTGATCCAATTACCCGAGACAAACAAGGTTGATATACCGTAGATAGATCAGTTGAATTGGACAGGTAATCAGTTAAATCACTTGAGATACAAGTTTCCGCTAATTCAGCAAGTCCAGTGCTGTTCAAACGACCGACTGGCCAACGGTAAAGACTTATGGTCACATTTGGATTACCAGAATCCACTAATACACCATACTGATTAAAAGGAACAATTTAACTTAGGTTAATATCAAATTGTGAATGTAATCAAATTAGCCCAAGAAAATTAGCTGATTATCACTTACCTGATAATGAGTTTTGTGATTAAAAATGGCATAAGTTATTGCTGAGATGGTGAATATGATTAATCCAGTTGTGATGAAGATTATTGATTTAACTCTTGGATTAAGGGCCATTTTGATTATGACCCAAGGTTGATTATCAGGCACACTACAGATAATAAATACACAATTAAAGTTTATCTCCAACAATTAACGTTAATAAACAAATAATCTGTTGGTGGTGTGATGGAGCACAGGAGGGATAATTAATCCAATCACAATAACGATAAAACGTTAATCGCTCAAATTAAGATTAAACTGTTAAGTTATGAAGAAGAAGAAGAAAAAGATTCCCTGTTGTAAATGATTAAGTTCCAATGATAGAATAGTCAGTTAATTTAGAAACAACGACGATCAAATTACGAAGTTAACAATTGTAATAATTTAAAGAGAAAACGGTTAATTGTTTGGCTGATTGTGGACCTGAAAACGATGTTTAATATGAGAAATCAATGGAAATCAAAGGAAGGAGAGAAAAAAACTCTTCACTTCTCCGATATTAAGAAGAGAAAAAAACAAGTGAGATGAAGAGAGAGAAGATGAAGTTTAGAATAGAAAGACAAAAAGGTAAAGAGAGAGAGAGAGAGAAAGATGATGAAGATGAGAAGATGATAGAAAAAAGAAAGAGAAAAGAAAGAGATGGAAAGAGAGAGGAAGATCCACCAGAACCAGATCCCGAATGCTACTTGAAAATTCATCCACGCCCTCAGATCGACCCACCTCTTCCCTTTATCATCATCATCTTCTCATCTTCTCTTTCTTTTCAAGCCTTTCCCCATATTCCATGGGTTAATGATGATGATGAATGTCTCTCTCTCTCTCTCTCTCTTTGCCTGACTGATTGTTCTCATTCACTGATTTCTATTGCGTGAAGAAAATTCCCTTTCATCTGAACTTATGAAGAGAAAAAAATTAGAGAAAACCAAGAGACAGAGAAAAAAAGAGAACTTTTTTATTCTCTTTAAAATTCTACCTTTAAAAACTCACTTTTAATCGCAATCAACATCAACAATTAACTTTTCCACCTGAAATCTAATCATCTTTATCTATGTTCTTAATAACAGTTACCTTAATGTGAGGTTTAAGTTTCATTGGGCTGATTTTATCTCGAAGATTAAAAATATAATTTAATCTCATTGAACAGATTAACTTGTGGTCAATGTTGATGACCCATTGAAATTACCTGTTGGTCAAGGGAGAGCAGGAGCAAATACTGAGCAATTTGGTCTTTGAAAAGTTTAAATTGTTAATTGTTGTTGGAAAGAAACTTAAAACCTCACCCTGATTTCTATGGGTGATTCAATTATATTGATCAAAAGTTAATTGTTGATGTTACTTGTTTACTATTTTTACAATTGTCAATCAATTTAATTGACAGTTAGTTCCGATCACTTGTCTTTACATTGATATTAATACAATTTAGCAAATTCACCATCATCTTATTATAATAATTAACACAAACAATTTACACTTTTCATTTATATTGATAAACAATCAAACCAATGACAATTAAAATGATTCAATTGATTTAATATTTTAAATCATTATTACAACAATTAATTTTCATATCGTAAGGTTTGTATTCACCTTAAAGGTAAATGATGTTGATTGTAAATCTTTGATTGTTTTTCAATCAACTAATTGGATTGATGTTTAATTCAGTTGCCACAATTTAACCTTACCTGGTTGTTACCTTGATTTAATCACCAATGAACAATTTAAAATTTGCTCAAACACTCAAATTGTTGTATTAATACAATAACAATTGAATTAAATGTGATCAAAATAAATTAACTTCAATTATGGTAATGACATATTTTGATTGTTGTTTTTGTTGTCAGACCTTTTTAATTGTAACAATCAAAAAGTTTAACCAGCAAAATATATTGATAAATTTTTTCACCAAATGTGAACTTTAATTGTTTACAATTCACAATAAATTGTAATTAAAACAATTTAATCAAAGTTTTTTAAACTTTCTCGTGATTTGTGTGTATGTTGATTAACTTTAATTGTTAAGATGATGATCTAAAATGATTTAAATTACCTCACCATTAATCAGGGAAATAAAAATTATATCATTTATGATTAATTACAATCAATTTAATCAACAATAATAGTTAACTAATTAATGGGTTGGTTTGAAGAAATGAAAATCAGATCAACATGAAAATTTAATTGTAATCCAAATGTTTCCAACAATTAACATTAAAATTGAAAGAAATTTAATTACAATTAAAACAAAGAATAAATTAATTTAATTGTACAATTAACTTGATCAACGATTTCAAACTATTCAAATGAAATTAACAGTTACATTAACAATTCAATTTGATGGATTAAACTTTTCTTTCAATTAGTTGATTATTTTTGATTCAGTTAAGAATCGAATCAATCTTGTCAATTATTGAAAGTTAATTAACTTTTTCTAATTTTAATTTGGACAATTGATTTTTAAACCAACGAAAGAAGAGAAAATTAATCCAAATTATCAAACAATCACAATTAGATCATAAGAATTAAAGTTAATCATAAATGAGAAATTAAAGTTGATCAGAAAAAAAATCTTCGCTTGATTTACCTTTGATTCCTTGATTAAAGTTAACTATTTGAGCTTAAATTGTGATAATCAAAATCTTAATCATCATTATCCTCCCACTCTTGGTAATACTTATAATCATGTCCATTGTTAAATGTATTAGTTAACCATAATCAATTGGTTTAACAAGATTGTTATTGTTACGAACAACAATCAGCTAATCCAGTTTTGTTTAAGTAATAAAATGATTCTGATCTAAATTGTGTTTGATGAGCTATTAATAGTTAGTTAATTGTGAAAAATTAAAAGTGTTTCCTATTGTATCATAATCAAAGATTAGCTTTATATTAATATCATCATTTTGGAAAACATAATCTGTAACAATTTATTATCATGATTAACTGATTGTTGTCAGTGAAAAAAATTAAAAAGAGAAATGAAAATGTAACAATTTAACTGATTGTTGGTTAACAATAGTCAACAGGTAGATTTTCATGTTGTTTATAATCATCATCATGTACAATGTTAATGTTGAGTGTTAATTGTAAGTGATTTAAATGGTTCTGTTGATAATCAAGGATATAATAAGTGTAACAATCAAAGTCTGAAAAACATGATTTCAATTTACAATCTCAGGTAAATTAGATTAACTTTTCTGATGGATTTGAGTTAATCCGTTGGCCTCGTGACATTTAACAAGATGAATAGTTAACACGTTAAAGCAATTAATTCAACACTTTGTCGGTCATCATACTAATCATCATCATCATCATTAACTAATTGAATTGGGAACACTAATCATTAATTCACTTCTATTACCATCATCATCATATATTCCTGATTGTTGATTGTTATCAAAATTCAAATTTCTGATTGTAATTTTTTTCTGATGCTGATGCTGCTGCTCTCAAATGACAATACAATTTGATTGTGAATAGAAAGAAATCTAGTTAATCATAACAATTAAGTCTGAAAATAATAAATATACAAATATAATAGTTGAACTAAAAGTTTACATACAAAAAGATGATCAACTGAATAAATATTGTTGAGAAGAAGCTAATTGTTGATTCTAAATTTAGTTTGGATTGTTTTCAATCGGGTGTTAATATCCATTGGCTCATATTCATCCATCATGGAATCACCATGTATCTGAATCTTTTTTTCTTCTTCATATTAAAAGGAATCATTAGATTCATCGTTATTTGAATGAGTTTTTCTCATGAGAAAAATATTCTCCCATTAAAAAAACTCTATTCTAATAGTAACTCTATGACACTTCCTTTTTTACCTGATGTCTTCTTATGTCAACAATGACAAGGGAGAGACAAATACGAGAGAGAGAGAGAGAGAGAGAGAGAGAGAGAGATGATGATGATGATGATGATGATGATGATGATGCTGGATGAAGATGAACTTACCTTGATGAGGTCAAGCTCTTGTGGATAAAAATGTAAAGGTAACTTTTTTTTCATCTTCTTTCAACAGGTTAATCTGTTTGGGCTTAACAATGATTACACAACTATAAGGATTACCTGATGATTTAATGATGTAAATCATAAGAAACAATGGAGAACAGGTTTAATTAAAAATGGATTAATTTATTTTTACGATTGTTAAAACTGTTCCCTTTTTAAATTACTTCTTATCACCATTATGGTTTAATGGTTTAATCTCATTCACCACACACAACATACACACACACACATGATACAAGATGATTAAGTTGATGATTTAAAGACAGACACCGTTATGTTCACGATAAGTTAATTTTACTCTTGATCATTTAACGTTGGTTGATTCGTTGACAATGGCCTTTAATTGACCTTCACGTACCTTTGACTTTTGATTTGTTTGTTTGGTATAAATGGATAATCTAATCCAACGAGAGAGAGAGAGAGAGTTAATCTCCTTTTTTTCTGCAATTTTCAATTAATTTTAATTCTTGTGTTTTCTTAGTGAACCGGAATTAATTGTCTTGCTATCAAATATCATTGGTAATGGTGAGAAATATCATTTAACTGGATGATCACTTGAATTCATTAATGATCATTGAGTGAATTAACTTTATCCATGTTGCTAATGATTAAATATGATGTTAAATTAAGTGACTATTTGATATTTTACTTCCTCATTTACAATGTAAAAATTGATTATCATCATTAACTTAATGATGATGTCAACTGGAAATCATCATCTTCTATTAGCTAATGATTTGCCCTCCCAATGGGTCAGTTTCCATGAGTTTTTTGATCCTCGAACTGACCGAGGAGGATATTCACCTTGTTTGATTAACTGAACCTCTGGTATTACAATTAGAGGTTTAATTAGTTTTTACTTTAATTAATGGAAAACAAGCTGATCCATACTGATAGTTAATGATTGAGGGTGATATTAAATGCTGTGTTGTGTGTATGGTGGGTGGTTCAGTTGATTGTTGTGAATACATTATGTTTGGAGGAGGCAAGAATATGAAATAACAGAGTAATCATGATATTAATTGAGTTTATTTCATGATTCTTGATTTAGTATCCGTTGAGTTTCCTGGTTATGGATGTAAAATGTTATATTGTGGACGACAAGTTATTCTCACGACGTTGACAAGTTATACAACTGAATTAATGTTAATCATAACTGATAATGACG
Organism: Panonychus citri; assembly: GCF_014898815.1. Classification (NCBI taxonomy): domain Eukaryota; kingdom Metazoa; phylum Arthropoda; class Arachnida; order Trombidiformes; family Tetranychidae; genus Panonychus; species Panonychus citri. Next base: position 1,039,883 of record NW_026515540.1, read on the forward strand.
ATAATCATCATGATTATCATCTTTCCAAAATTTTCTCTATTAAAGTAAGAAAAAAAGTTTTTTCTTCCGAACGAAAATTTTACCTGGTGAGATGTACCGTTTTCTGGTCTTGTAGTTTCATCTTAATCATCATCATCCCTCATCTTCATCTTAATCACAATTGTTGTTCTCATGATGAGATTAATCAACAAGCTCTCACAGCATCTCTCTCTTTAAATCCAAGGCTATTTGAAGGTCATTTCCTGGGCATTTCTCTCTCTCTCTCTCTCTCTCTCTCTCTCTCTCTCTCTCTCTCTCTACTCTATTTCTTGACCATTAACACGAATCTTCATCTTCATCATCATCTTTTTTTCATTATTATCTTAATCATCTTGATCATATTGTTCAACTTTTCAAAAAAAAAACTTCCACCAGTTGATTGTTATTGTTAACTTTTGATTGTTAATCATTGCCATAAATCACGTTGTTGTATTTGAATAAAGGTATTGGCCTCTTGATTTAAATTCACTTGATCTGAATTTTATTTTAATTTAGTTCTTGATTGTTACCATTTTGTTTTTTAGTTCATGTTAATAATATTAATACAATAATAAAACATGTTGATTATGAATTTACACCAAATTTGATCAAATAGTAATCAATTTAAGATACAGTTTTAATTGTATTTTGGTTTCTGTTTCATTTTGTTGAATTGTTAACAATTTAAATGTAAAGATATGATGAAGAATCAAAAATCATCATGATTAACAATAATGATACTTTGTAATTGTCAATTATCATCGTATTATTATTCATTGTTATTAATTACTAGTGTGAATAGTTAGTAAATTGTGTGTATCATTGTAATTAACATAAATGATTATCATTGGTTTTAATGAACCTTGGGAACCTTAAATTAATCGTATAATGAGTAAATTGCATGGAATTAAATTAATTAGAAAAGAGAAATTAAATTAATGACAATTTATCTTCATCTTCAAGTTGACAATTAACTGTTACAAGTTAACAGTTGAAATCAAATCGACTGAAATTGTTGAGGATCATCACACTTACAATTAATTAATAACAAAGTTTTGATTGTTTTTTTTTAATCATAATCAGAATAATACTGTTGATATGATTTAAGGAATTAAAGTTGATTATGTTGTTACGTGAAATGATTAATTAATCAGTTGAATTGAAATCGTAATGAATGAGAAAATAATTGTTAAGACAAAGTGTAAATGTGAGATTATGATTAGCTATGGATTAATAGTAAATTACAATTTAAAATGTAACAATTAACTTTTCCATTAATTTATTCAGCTTGGTTTCTGTATTAGTTTTGAAATATTTGAATCAACATTTAAATTGTAAGAATTAAAAGATGATTGGATTTAATTGACTAATTAAAGTTTATATTCCATTCATTTGAATAGTGGATTATGAATTAAGTTCCGGCTTAAATTGTGATTAACTAATTCCCCATCAATCCATTCTGGTTAATCAACAGAATTGAGAATAATATAAAGTAACAATTAATTTAAATCAATATTATACCAAATCAGGAATTGCTTTATGATTAAGGAACAGTAAATTGTTTGATTATCAAATTGTAATTACAATTTGCTGAATATTTGTTAATTGTAAATGAATGGATTTGATTATCATGATATTGTAATCATCATATTATTGGTGAATTATTTTTAAATTGTGAATAACAATCAATATATTTAATATAATTTCCTGTTTTTTTTTTCATTTTAAATTGATTATATTGATTAGCTAATCAATATCTTGATGATTTCAAACTGAGTTAATTTATTTAAATTTCAAGGTTAGTTAAAATTTGATAGTTGATTCAGATTATGATTAACAATTCACAGCAATTTAAGTTAATCAACATTTTCAAGTAAAACGATAGACCGAATGATCAGAAAAACTTAATTTCCTCCAAACAATTTGTTCAAAGTTCCAAATGATACAAATTTTCATGATAATTAAAAGAAGCAATTAACTTTCAATACATTGAAATGTTGCTACTAATCAACTTTTTTTCTGCTTTAATTGATTTAATTGTGACGATCATGATATTACAATATAACGCATCTTGATTTATGATAATCTTAATGTAAGTAAACATGATTGTTGATTGTTGGTCAACACAGCAAACTAAATTAGCTAATAATCAACTGAAATGATTAACTTGACAAGAAACTAGGAGAAGTTTAAGTTTAAGGATCACCCTTCCGGTCTGTTGGGCTAAGGTCATTTTCTTACCTTTTCCGGTTAAATAATAATCATAATAACTAACGAAGGGCGTTGATCTTTATCATCTTCTTATGATAGATGATAATTGTTACTGGATAGTTTTTTTTCACGGACAAAGGGTCATAACATTGGGTAAGGTTAAAGCGATAATAGGTAACCAGAAAACAAAATGACCTCTAATTAAGAAACGGAAAAGGTTGACAATCAAGTGAGGGTTTTATTTAATATCACATAACATTTATCATTAACCTCTTTTGTTTATTGTAATTATTTTAATTTTCTTCCTCCTTCAACAATTTAAAGCGACATTTCCTTAAGAGTTTCATACCTTCACCATGTATCTTATTACGACATCATCATGATCATTATCAGAATCATTTGGTTTCTATTATAATTGTCCAGTTCGTTGCTATTTAATTGTCTGGGGATCTTTTTCATTCTATATTTAAATTAATCTAACAATTTAAACTACTATTTTCAGCCTTTTCGCTTGACCATCAACACTTACGGAAGAGAGAGAGAGAGATAAACTTTTGTCCAGATATAAGAATGATTCTAACTTTAAATTGATTGTTGCTTATTATCAAATTGACCAATTTGATTGATTAGTTGAATTGATTTATTTGTATTGATTGAAAAATGACCATCAATCCATTGGATTGGTGTCATCAAGTTGTTTTCAGTGTAAGTAAAGTCCATCTAATCAATATTTACTAAAGTACTAAAATTCTGACCAGTTAATTGCTGTTGAGTTATAAAAAAAGGTTGATTTCACAATTAACTTAACAATTTGATTGATTAATTGCTGATTCTTAGCCAGAGGGATGAATCCACAAAACCATCAAATCCACACCAAAGGTTATCCTTTAACAATGGGCGATCTTTACAAAAAAAGAGTAACAATAAATTGTAACAATGTGATGATAGGGTTAATTGTTACCTTATCTTACAAGTTAATGATGATTAGTTGATTGCCAATTGATTGATTGCTCCCACGGTTGATAAATCATAATCAAAGGTTAAATCAAGAAACAAATAATCAAACAAAGACTCAAATCAAATGAACAGTAAGGAACAAACCAAATTCAAGTTACTAAATAACCAGAAAAATTCTGATAAAAAGCAATAGAAAATGTGATTTCTTTTGCTTTTCTCTAGCAATTTAATCTCATCTCTTAATCTTGTTAATCTTTTTCCCCGAAAATCATAATTGTTACAATTTAGTTTCTTCTTGTTTTTCTGATTGTTTAAATTTTCACATTTCTATTTGTTGATTTATCTCTGATCTCTCTCTCTCTCTCTCTCTCTCTCTCTCTCTCTCTCTCTCTAGATAATTTTGTTAATAATGAAAAGGAAGCAAAAAGGATGAGGATGATAAATACCCGAAAAAAACCTGAAGGTGAGTAGATATATGAAATAATAGTAACAACAACAAACTGTTTCAATTGAGTGAAGATAAACATTAACTGCTTCGGTAATCAAGCAATCAAAAATCATACATGATTCATATTATTATGATAATAATATGATGACAAAGATATAAATCATAATCATAATAATGATATTTTTCCTGTGAGTTGAGTGTATTCCTGAACCATGAATATTCAGAGTCTCGGTGCGTTTTTTTCATTCATCTCAATATTCATCATCACCTTAGGAGAGCTGAAAATGATTAGTGTTGATAATGAAAAGCGTAAGGAATCAGGTAATATAATCACAATTGTCCTTGAATTGATTAAAGGACAATCACTTTCAATTGTTATAAATCAACAACAATTAACGTTGAAATATTATAATATTGATCATCAAGAATCAGAATCTTTGGTAAATACTAATGAATGTTTTTCAATTTTTCATTTCAATTGTTGTGAAATAATTACAGGTAAATATGAGTAATCATGGTGATGATGATGGTGAATTTTGGATGAATGATTTTCTCGTAATTTCAATTGTGATGTAAATCAGAAAAAAACATAAATTGAATGTAAATCAAGAATTGATGTAACAATTTAGTTAACCGAAATAAATTGTTATCTTCAAATTGGATTAACTTTGGATTATTTTTTTTTCCAACCAAAATTGTGACTTGAATTTTTCGTGACTGGTCAACTGAAAGTTAATTTGTCTACTTGGGGTTTGTTGATTAAGATTTACTGTTGTCACTATTTAGTTGATTTAGATTAGAATTAAGGTCATAATTCACTGAATCACGAATTTGCTGGTCATCTCAAGAGTAGACAATTAGATTTAATTTGATTTAATTTCTCTTCTAATCTTAGTCGGTACCATTAAGATTGTTGATTCATTTTCAACTTTCTTGTCAATAGAAAGTTAATTCAACTGATGATGGAGCTTTTTTTGTTGCTAATGATGACCAGTGATGATTGAAATCAATGACCACAAATAATTGTAATGATAAAAATGATTGACAGATTATGTTCAGTCAACTGAAGATAATAATAAAAGAAGAGCAATAAAAAAAGTTAGAGAGAGAGAGAGAGAGAGATGACCATTAACGATATGTTGTTAATGGTCACTTCAAGATCGGACTTTAAATTGTTTACTTTGATTAAATTGTGTCTCCATCGATTTCAAACTTCAATTGTAAACAATTAGAATGCGAAAAAAAAAATCTTGTGTTGTCGTTGATTGTTGACCATTGAAATGTTGACAATTGTTGATTTGATGAGAAATAGATTAATTGATTCGAGAATTAAAAACAATCAGCTTATCATCACAGTTTGACGTTAATCATGATGATTAAGATTTATAAGAGAGATAAACATTTGAAGATAAATATTAATTAGAATCAAATCATTTTGACGATTCATCATTTTCAATGTTCATTTAAATTTAGCTCATCATTCATCATAATTTATGTTCAAATTATAACAATTAAATCTATTAGTGGAGAGAGGACAATCAATTTCTTTTAGCAATCATGTCAAATGATTAACTGTTTCATTTAAGATTTTCTTTTGACCAATGAAGTTATCATTTGATTACAATGTTATAGTAAATTGTATTAAGTTTCTTAATTGTTACTATTTATTGACATGAGGTCAATTATATATCATTTTGATTGGTAACAACCTGATTTGGTGATTTAAATGACCATGAAATTAACTCAACATTGGATCGAGAAGTTGAGATTAAGGTGAGAAAATTTTGAAAGACATAAAATTGAAAACCAAATGAACAGAATCAATTTTTTCTTGATTTATTCATCACCTTAAACATTTAAGTTGTAAATCAGCGTGATGATTATGACAGTGATGATTTTGTTGATTACCATGATGATAATGAAGATTAAGAGATGAGAAAGTCTCAATCAATTTACTTTGAGGCATGGTAACTGTTTTTCATATTTAAATCAACGATAAGGTGAACTTTTTTTCATCTCTTCTTACATTCTGGTTAACGTTGATGATAATAATAGTGACGATCAAGATGATGGATGAAAAATGATTATCATGATAATGTTGATTAAATTTGATATTCAATTGAATACCATTTGTTTGCGTGTCTTCCAGAAATGATAACATTTTCGCATCCAATTCAGTTACACCAGGTAACCTTAATTTGTTTCATCAATTGATGTGAACCATTTTAACAATCAAATCCAAGTAGTAATACAATATATCTATTAATAGGAATCCGATTTAATCAATGGCCACACAATCAAAACCAAATTGTGAGTACAATGTAACTAAAGGTGCTACTCAATCAGTGACAATCTGTGAAAAAAATAGTAATAATAAGATGAGAATTACAATTAAGATTTGTTGTTGTTGATTGAGAAAATTAAGTTGTACCATAAATAATACAAAGTGAACTGTTTCATTGACAATTAGATTATTTTCCCATTGATCACGAAAATGTTACTATCCGATTTTATGTTGATTAAATGAGTAGATATAAGATGCTATTGGTTAATTCATTGATAATAAATTAATTTGATTCTGTTGAAAGTTGCTGGATAACAGGTCATCCATCATTATCTTAATTATCATGTTCCCAAGTTGTTATTTCAATTACTCGAAAAAAAAATCTACAGTTAAAGAGAAAATAAAATTAGTCAATTGTTGGAAAGTATATAATTAAAATTACTGAATGAGAAAAAGATTATGATTGTAATGTGTTTACATGTTGATCTTTTTCTTATATTCTTGAGTAACCAAAGAGTTGATACTTACAGTAATTACGATAATTAAAACAATCAAGCAGATTGGAAAGTTTAACAAATAAACTAAAGTATGAGAGACAAATTGTCAGGTTAATTAGTAACTTAAATAACCAGAAATAACGAGATTCACAGAAAAAAAGTAAATGGTAATAACCAAGAGAGAGAGAGAGAGAGAGAGAGAAAATAATAGACGGATAGAAGATTAGATTGGGAATAATGTTATCTATTAGTTATAATCATGATGATATCATGATTATCATGATTATTAGTTAGTATTATTTACTCTGTTCTCAGGTTAACAATCAGTCAGTTTTCAGGCGTAAATTAAAGTTAATTTACTTTGTGCACTACAAGAATCAGAATCTTTCAACGTTCACATTACAGACAGACAAATGTGTTTCCATCTCTTTTCATCCTTTACCATTAACCTTTTTTTTCTGGTTATTCCAAAGTTAATGGATTCAAGTTATACCTCTCAATAGATGATAATGTTGTTGACATTGATGTTGTAGGTGGAGGTGGTTCTTGTTGGGGATCAGGTTGATCCATTGAGCCCTTTTCCTTAAGCCATTTAGACTTGATTACACTTTGGATACAATTCACATGATAAACTCAATGCTTTTTTCCAACACTGTCGGTCTATTAACGATCCGCCTTTTCCATTTGGCTCTTTTTTTTTAATACTTTCTCTTCTTTGGTTTTCTAAATGTTTAGGGGAGAGAGAAGGAGAAGAAGAAAGAAATTAAATAGATGGAAGATAGAAAATTAATAGAACATAAAGAGAAAAATGAATAGAAATTGAACTTACCCTTTCATATGAAGAACAAGGTTTTACCATTGTTATTGGAAGGAAAAAGAAGAGAACAATTTTTGTCTTTCTCTCTCTTATTCTTCATTTTATTCTTGCAATAATTTTCTTTCATGGATTTTCCTTGACTTAGATTATCATATCAATTGCGATTAGAATTTAAAACTCAATTACAATTAACTTTAATCATGATGATCCAAAGTCACTGACCTTTCAAAAAGTAAACATTGTTTACTTTTTGATGGCGAACTAAAATTCTAATCGTGCTGCCATCTAGTGTTTACAATTAGCAACTTTTCGTATTTGTTTTTAATTTTATCGAAAATTATTTTTTTATGTTCACAGTTATTAGTTAATCATTTACAATTAATTTTTACACGAGGATCTCTTTCTTGTTACAATATACCAATTCCCAATTACTCTAGTGATTATATTGTTTGGTAATTTTATCTCTCCCTCATTTCATATGAACGTGTTAATGTTTTTCGACTGATTGTATTTCTACCTTAACAATACAATTAACATTTAATTTGAAGTAAATTTATGAGTTTCCGGTATAATTAGAGTGATTTATTATCTCTACTACCGAATTTGATAATAATTATGTTAATTGTAATGTTGATTATTATTATGTTTCATGCGTTTTCTAGGAGCCTTTGGTTATCATCGAATGGTTAATTTTCTGGTTTGGACATTAAATCAAAGGTTGAGAAATTAAAAAACAAACACACTACCAGGAAAAAGATTAAATTATAATTAACTGTTGATTGAGTTTTATTAATCATTATGAAATAGAAACAGGTAAACAAAACTTTTAATTAAATTGAACGTTGATTTTCATTTAAGATCCAATATAGTTATCTTAATTGTTTTTGTAAAATACACACTAAACACTAATTAAGTTAACATGGCTGAAGTTTATTCTGGTCTAATCACAATAATAATATCACTAATTATGGAAATACTCAATTTCGGTAAGTAAAGTTATTTAGACAAAATTCTATTCATTTTTAACTCGAAATCATTTTTCTCATCAATTTTTTTCCGTAGGTTCACCGACTTTAATCAACGAACAGAACCTTTCGAACAGTCGATTTAAAAGGTCAACTATCGATTCATATTCGTCCTCTTGTCCATCCAATTATTACTGTATTCCTCGTTCACACTGTACACAATCAGGTCACTTTAATCCTGTTGAACGATCGATAATCAGTTTGGCTTCATGTCAATCAGCTGATTATTCTTCAAGTGATTATGTTTGTTGTCCATCGAAACCGGAAACCAAAGCTTCGTCTTCCGCTTTAAAAGTAGCCAAATTGATGGGGGATAAGATGATTAGGATTATGTTGGATAAACAAAGTGCTAATCAGCAAAGTAAAACGTCAAGTCAATCATCAAGTGACATACTCGATGACACTTGGATGGATGAAGTTATGTCTTCCCTTGAAAATATTAAGAACTAATCATTTAATTAATGTTAAGACAATCTAATTTACTAAATCTTTGTAATTCCCAATTAACTGTTACAACTCATGTAATCTGGTTAAAATTGATTAAATATTAAACAACAACAATTGCAATTGAGTCTAAATTTTGACCAAATCAATATTTTTATCATATCAATATAATCATTAGGTTTAATTTTTAATTCAATTACTGTTTTCTTTTAATTATATCAATAATTAGTTTGAATGTTAAATGAATGAATTTTCTAATATTGTCAAATCAATTAAACTAAACTACTAGTAGATTAATTGCTTGTTTGAATTGTAATTGTTGAGTAACGGTAGCAATCACTTTAATCATCAATGATAACAAAAAACTATTGATCTGAAATAAATTGTTTTCCTCAATCAACTGACAATTAACATTGATTTTTTATTTTTGTCTTCTAAATTACCGTTCAATTAATCAAAATGTAACTCTAAACCATATGATTAACTTTTTGATTATCAAAGTTGAATGTTGATTAACTTTTTCGAGAAAATCGAAAGTGAAAATGTAAATCAAATGTTGGTGGTAAAATATTGATTGTGATCAACTTTGTACTTTTATTTCCTTGTAAATCAAACCTAATCAACTAAAAGCATAGCCTAACCAAACACCTTATAATTAAATCATTAGTTAACAACAATCAAGCCCATTCAAGAGTAAAAGATGAAAACTTTTCAACTAATTGTTACTTTTTTGTGTTTCTATGGAGCCCAATGTACAACAATTCGTGTTGGCCACAAACAAGGTAAGGAAATTGTTTCGATTCGATTTTAATTATGATATTTAGCTTGAAATTAATTCTTTGCTTTCGTTAATATGATCTAAACTTTCCCTCTGCATTGTGATCAAATTAATTTGGATCCTCAGATAGCTTTGAGAATTCTCTCTCATCGTTGAATTTTGGATCAGTAGACTCGTTGATGAACCCACTTAAATCGTCCCTCCAAAAAGCAACTGCGGCCATTTGTCGTAAGTTTTCATAAAAAATATTCCATTTGATTTCGGGTATTCAATAGGATTGTAGAATTGACGTTATTTTTTCTTTCGAACTTCTTTTCTTTCTTGGAACGTTAGATGCAACTAAATTATGCCATCATGAAATGTTGAATAAAGAGCCGTTCAGATCATTATTAGGAGAATATATTCACGATGAGAGCCATCGATCACCATTATCATTCATGAGTGGACTTTTTCCAACTGATACAGTTTCAACAGCGATGAAAGATGTTCTTGGAGGTATCAAAAACGCTGAACTTGATGTACTATTATCACCCATCAAAAAAATGATGTCTAATATCGTCGGTTGATGTAAATCAGTTTGAGTGATTTACACTGATCAAATATAAAATCAACATTTCTTTTAATTCGATTTGCACCTTATTTCAATTGTAAAGACTATACATATTACGAGAAATTGTTTCATATTCATGCATTTGGTATGATGAGAAATACAAATTGTGCTAAATAAATAAGAAAGAGTATCAACGAACAGGATTTACCTTATTATTTTCCTAAACCTTTACCTTATTTAATAAATATTACTTATTTAATTATTCATTTAACCATGGAATATTTCTATCATCTTTATAACTCTTAAAAATCAAAAGTTATTGTTAGTTCTGTTGTTTGTTGTTAAAGAGAGAGATCATTTTGAACAGTGTGACGAGTTGTTTGGCTCTTCTCGACCTTTCCATCAAATTCATGTTGACCGACTTGACCAGTATTTGTTTGCAATTTCTGTGTAAAAACTCAACTGAATTTAATGTTCTCATCATATTGGATTCATTGAGAAAGATTGATTTTAAACCTTTCCAATCAACACATAAGAAACGAAGCAACCGTTCAAAGGTCGCCTCGAACTCATTGGTAACAATCAACAAGGATTATAATAACAATTTAATCGATTGTGAGAATGGTGAAGATAGCGAAGATAATGTTGGTGACGGTGATGATTCTCGTGGACCAAGAGCTAATACGTAGTTAGTCTAAGAACGCATATTCCAAAATCATTATCATTTTTAATTATCTTCATTATATCTATTAATAATTATTAGCTAAAATAATTACTGCTTGTTTTGATAAAGAATTTCAATTACTCAATTATTATAATGCAAACCTTTACTATTAGAATATTCCGATTTCTTGATTATTAGTTAATTAATCGGTGGTAAATAGCATAATTTTTAATTACTAGCTAATTTTAATTTTAATTATTGAATAATACTTAGTTATCAAAAATACAGCTTAGATTGATGAAAATGTATATTTTGTCAAAGTTTAGACTTGAATTAAGACTTACTAGATAGTATTCCATTTCCATATTCCAGTTATTTTATACATTTTTACCAATAATTGTAGAAATATATTAGACAGATTGCTAAATATTTTATTTCTGACCAATTTGGCTTGTGCAACGCAGCCTAATCAGTGTCAAATAAATGTATTGAAATACTGAGGTGCTTCTAGAATCCATAAATAGAAAGAGATTAAAAGATAAAATAAATAAAAGTTAAATTGAAATAATACTAATACGTAGTTAGTCTAAAATTGCATTCTCGAAAACCATTTTCATTTCTCTTTATCTTCATTGTAACTATTTATAATTATTATCTAAAATAATTAATGTTTGCATTGATGAAGAATTTTAAATACCTAATTGTTATATTGATAATCTAACTATTGCTGTCATTCGATTTCCGATTATTTTATCATTGGTTTATTAATCGGTGAATAAGTAATTAATTATTAATTACTAGCAGATAAATTTATCAGTGAAATAGCGATAAATGATTAGATAAGCATGATAACTAAAAATTAAATCTTAGATTGATGTGAAATACAAATTTAATGTTCTCGATGATAGAGAAAAAAACAATTAAATGGTAATTACTAAATGCACACATACCGGAAAAATGAATGGGGATGTAATAGGTAATTGATTTACCCCAAGAATAGGAGGTGTATCCTGGGTCACTTTTCTCATTGGTGGTGCAGAAATGGTTGTTACACCGGGTGGGGCAGAAGCGGTCATCTACAAAAAAAATAACAAAATAACAAAAATAAATTAAAAAATTAAAAATTAATAAAAAACCAGCACCAATCAGAGGCAATGATCAAATCATAAATTTAACTTACATGAGGAATTTGTAAACCAGGGACCATAGGCATTTGCATGATACCACCTGAAATTGAAAGAAAGGAAATAAAAACCATTAAAAAAATTTAATTGATTATTAATTTTGAAGAAAATTATAAAAAAAAACTATACCTCATTGGCGTCATTTGATATTGATTAGGAGTTAAATTCATTAAGATGCCATTGCTGAAAGATTTGACAAAAAGTGATTGGAGAGGTGGAAAAGACATTTTTACCAATAATGTGGGTCAAATATTCTAAATATAAGAAATATAAGATGCGAATAATAATGGTACTTCTTTATACAAACAAAACAAACAAACACCAAGGACCTAATAGACACAAGATCAATTGTTAACCAAAACCTCAACAACCAGAGAAACACTCAGCCATTTTGATTTGTTTCTAGGCAACAACTCGTTCACTTTAATGAGACCATTTTTGTCCAAAATTTTACATAAATGAACTCTGAAAAAATTATTTCTTATTAATTAATTTTATTTTATTTGTTAATGTTATCCAATCAGATAATTGATATCTAAATTACTATTGAAAGAACATTAATTTTGCAAAATGAAAAAGGAAATTGTAATTTGGTTTTTATTATTAATGGAAAATCGTACATGCCTTGATGTTAATTAATCATCAATTGGACTTTGGCTATTGATGGAATTCAATTTGATTTAATTGTTGTTGGATGTCTCTAAATACTATCAAAGATCATTATTTATTATTAAAGAAATTAAAATAGTGAAAATTTGCATTAATGGATATTTTTCTTCTTAGTGTTAATAATGAATAAAATATAAAAACTAATTATAAAATTATAATTGTTGATTATTTGCATTAAATTTTGCGAAAAATTAATCCATATGAAAAGAAAAATTAACACTAAATATTGGAAATTAGAAAAATTTGGCAATTGGAAAATTAATAAAAGGTTAACTAGATGAATTTAGTTTCTTTTTGAAATTGGACAATTTATTAAATTAGATATCTGACTAAATTAATTTGATTTACTAATAGCGAAAATGTAAACAAATATTTGATTAAAACAGGTCCTTCAACTAATTAGATTTTCGAAGTAAAATACCTTTTCTATTGTAACAATCACCCTTAATAATAATTATAATTCACCTGATGTCTGATCTTTAAAGGTAGAATAAGGTAATATCTTCTCATAGTTGAGTAAGCAACATGGGAAGCCCAGTAAATGTCGATCTCATCTGAAACCTTATCAATGAAATAATAGAGATGAGGAAGAGAAAAAGGAAGAAAAAAGTTAAATCTCTTTTTCATTATAATAATAAAATAATTAGAACAGAAAAAATTATTCCAATACTAATATTATGTAACTTATTTGTCTCAACTATTTGGATTTGATTCAAATAGAAAAAAAGCTAATCACTAATCCTAATAGTTCAAAAATTCACAAGTTCACAAATGTAAGGAATTGATGATGTATTTAAAAGATTGCTAAATAATTTATTTGATATATTATTAATCTGAACTATTGATGTCTTCCGATTTCCGAACATTTGACCATTAGTTCGAAGCAAACGTTCAAAGGTCGCCTCGAACTAATTGGTAACAATCAACAAGGATTATAATAACAATTTAATCGATAGTGATAATGGTGAAGATAATGTTGGTGACGGTGATGATTCTCGTGAACCAAGAGTTACCAGATCATCGTCAATAACCAGTGTCATTTAAAATATCCAATGCAGACCTGAAACAGTACATAATTTGATGAGGTGAGTTTAATTGTTTCCATGATCTCCTGTTACTTTTAGACTTTTTTCAAATATCAAATGTAAAACCAAGATCAGTTTCTCACCTTTTTCTTTATTATTATTGTTGGTGTCAATTCGTATTCATCATCTCTTGTCTTCCAATATCATCAATTCTAATGATTATCTTTTCCTCTTCTTATTTAATCTCCATTAGCTACATTTACAAGAAAGAGATCATTTTGAACAGTGTGACGAGTTGTTTGGCTCTTCTCGACCTTTCCATCAAATTCATGTTGACCGACTTGACCAGCATTTGTTTGCAATTTCTGTGTAAAAACTCAACTGAATTTAATGTTCTCATCATATTGGATTCATTGAGAAAGATTGATTTTAAACCTTTCCAATCAACACATAAGAAACGAAGCAACCGTTCAAAGGTCGCCTCGAACTCATTGGTAACAATCAACAGGATTATAATAACAATTTAATCGATTGTGAGAATGGTGAAGATAGCGAATAATGTTGGTGACGGTGATGATTCTCGTGGATCGAAATATGGTCGGTCTGTGAGTGTCAGCGACAATTGATTGAGATCAATGGGACCAATAAGATGCTTCTTCTTGGTGATGCAATTTATTCAGTTCGCTACTTGACATTGCCTTTGATGGTCTTCATGCGAGGTCCATTTGCCTCGGACATTTTGACAGAGACTGATAAAAATTATCTCCAGTCGAAGCTTCTTGATCCAGAGACTAAACTTCCTCCTCATCTGTCGGAACTTGAACTGGACATGAAACGAAAATGGACTAAACCAAACACTAAATCTACTTACAGTACCACATCTAAATCAACTCGATCTTCACTCAAACCTATGCCAAATTCATCAAAAAAGTCATCATCATCTTCATCATCACCTTCATCTTCGCCATCCAATGATCAAGTATACGACCGAACAAAAAACCAGCGATAAAGAAATTTCTCAATGGACTTGGAGATGTAATGGTATTCGCCATCAGAATGTTTGATTAAATCGAATCAAGCGCTTTCTTGTCATTTGTCAGAACTTTAAAAAAAAATCTTGGATTCAGAATGAAAATCAAAGTCCAATTTAACTAATTGGATTAAAAGTTTTGTTTACCTGTTGCTATCTTATAATGATTAATAAAACTCAATCAACAGTCAATTATAATTTAATCTTTTTCTTAAGTCACTTTACTTACCAATATTGAGTATTTCCATAATCATCCATATTATTATTGTGAGCAGACCGAAATGAACTTCAGCCATGGTAACTTCATTAGTGTTTATTTTGCAAAAATGATTAAGATAACTATATTGGATCTTAAATGAAAGTCCAAGTTAAAAAGTTCACATTTGAACAATTATTTCATAACGAATGGGTAAATTTGTCACGAATCAATGTGACAAAAATTAGGAATCTAAAGCAGTTACATTATACTGTTCGTTGATAATTGATTCTTACCTCTACCCATCATGTCAATATGCCTACTTTATTTGCACGCTGAATAGGTATACATGATGGTTTGAACCTAACTTGTATGGATTCGATAGAAAATGGTAAACGGTTAGGCTCTGCGTTTCTCATCAGAATTGAATTACATCCAAATAACGATACAAATTTAATCACAATCAATATTAAACCACAAACATTTTCACTTTTCGATTTTCTCAGAAGGTATAAGCAACAATCAACTTTGATAGTGAAAAATGTTAATCATGTTGTTAAGTTCTAATACTAAAACATTAAATGCACGACAAATAAACAAAGCACGAAGATCCTAAAAACAATTTAATCATGATGATTATGCTGGTTATTCCCTTGAGCTAATAGTTATCAGATCAACAAAAATTTTCTTCATAATTGTTATCCTGCCAAATCAAAATGAATCAATCAGATTGACAGTTCTGGTTTCAATTATCAATTAATTATTAATGCTTCTTAAGTTAATTTTCTGCCAATAATACTTAAGGTAAATCAAGAGTGAGTTTATATAACCGACCAATAATCAATTTAAATAGCAAATTAGTGGTTAGTTATCGATTTTTTCACAACCTTGTATTGTTATCAAATAATTTATGAATATAAAAACTCTTAATCTTTTACTTGTATAATTATAAACTCTCTTATTGCCCTTCAAGTCTAATGCTCATTGATTTCTACAGTTAATCATAAAATTGGGTTGGCTAAACTGTTCACAATTAAACATATAATTTTATCAAAATTGAGTATTTACTAGTGCTTTTTTTGAGCTGAAATTATCGATATAATTTCATGGTTTGGCTTTAAATGCATGCATCTTTATATCAACACCGACTTCTGATACTCCATGATCGTGATAAATTCCTTGATCCAGTTCTGCTGATGAATTGAGAGTCGATAATTTAATTTACGTTTTAACCTAACTGTTTTCCTGCATTTCATGATTCATTTTTGACTTTAACTAAACCTTAAATCTGCTTTTAATAGATATCTCAATAACAATTTGCAAATATTATGCATTTAGTGATTGACTTATTTCATAATCTTGAATGATTTTCTCAATGTTATTGTGCTTATAATTTACTAAATAATGATTTAGGTAGAAAGACCAAATTCGCATGAATAATAAAGATATGATTAGGATCGTTCGAATAATAAATTCACTCTATGATTTTTCTGACCTGTTACTCTTTGATGTCAAAATAATTAAAAGAGGAAATCAGGGAGGGCAATAGAGCAAGAAATGATTTTCAGATATAAAATAACGGCTTTCATTGTTAATTTTAATCAATCAATAAAAGTGGAAAAATTATCAACAGACTAATGAATTTATATTTCACTGATAATCTTTCTATCTCAAATTAGGTCTAGGTATTTTAATTAGTTTCTTCAGCATAAAAATAAACTTTCAATTAATTTTACTACTCAATATCCGGATAACGTTGTTAAGATAAAAATTAATGATTATAAACTAATGATTTGAGGTAAATTCAGCAAATCTATTTCAGCAAAACCTTTTTGAGCAAACTCTTTTTGGGTTAAAACAGTGGAAATTTTCACCTTTAGTTTAAAATAGTTTAATCAACAATAGTTTGGCTTAAATTTTGGGTCCGAAATTGCGGTTAATCAAACAAGCATAGAATTTTGATTATTAGAATCAAGTTAAATCCATTGGATTCCTTAATTAAATCTAATTAGAACAATTTTTCACAAAATCTTAAATTTAATAACTATTATTTATTATTATTATTATTATTAAATTTAATAGCTCGCTGATAGGCTATCGGGGTCGTAAAACTTAAGATATGGAAATAGACATTACATAGCTTTAGGCGTTCTAACAATTTGAAATTCCAAGTTTCAATTCATGTAGTTATTGTAATGCTTATCAAGTTTAAGTGGCTTTGGTGTTATAAATCAGGCGGTGGTTAAGACAGGGAAGGAAAGCAGTTTAATTGTTACTCTTGGCATCTAGTCAAATAATCGCATTATTATAGTTGCTAATGACTCAAACTAGTAGAATTAGTTAGATTCAAAAAGATCGAGTTTTCAATGAGTGAGAGCGAGAAGAGAAAATTGAGTCACAGGGTGTGTTTCAAATAAAGGAACCAGAGAGTTGATTATGTGTAGTGGCTGTAAGATTATCGATCGAAATGTTCAAAGGATCGTGCGCAATTAGATTAATAAGATGAAAATGAAAATGATGAGTTGGTTGTTACAATTTCACCAGGAAATGTCTTTAATATATTTTAAGATTCGTCCTCGATTTACTCATTTTCCTCTCTGTGTTCAACTAATCCTTACTTTTAATTAACCTTTAGATTTGTGATTGTTTGGTTATTGATGAGCAACTAACCTTTGTGATTGCAATTAAATTTAATTAATGTGAAATTTCATCAATCAAATTACCATAAGAATCAAAATCATCCACAGAAAATACGATAAACCCAATATTTATCATGTTAACCTGTTAATTGTTTTTGTTCACTTTTTGGTCAATTTTTGAATTTGTTGTGAATCTCGAGAATCTAAAGGCTTAACCAGAAAAACAATTACAGTTCATCAAATCAATAATATAAATTGTTGTGTTATTTGCCGATCAAATTGATTAATTTTCTGTTTCTCACAAAGATCGTCTATTGACCTGTGGCCACAAAGTGATTTAAAGTGAACTTTAACCCTGTTTACTAACGAAGGGTTCGTGTTCACTATTTGTACTTTAATTTATTTCAATTAATTGTTATCATGTTTCGCATTTAGACAACAATTTATTTCTCAACAGTTTTATTCCAATCGTGTTTTGTTTTATTGTGATCATCTTCATCTTCATCATTAATCTTGGATAAACGATCAAGGTTCGTATTTGTTTGATTCTCTTCTAATTTTGTTAATTTGATAACAATCAGTGCTAATTTGATGTTTACATGAGATTATATCAATTGAATTATCAAATTATTGATAATCTACCAAGAATTAGGATTCATTGAGGTTAAAATTGATTGATAACATTGTCGGTGTAACTTGATGACATTAATTTAATAGAATCTAAAGTTTCTGTAGTTTGATCAATTAACAAGCAAGAAATTGATCACAATCAATAATTCACATAATTTATGAGAAAATGATTAAATGATTAAATGTTCAATGTGATTTACAGATCAAAAATCTTCAATCTAATCAATTTGTTTCAATAATAATAACTATCAAAATGGTTACAATTAATATCAATTCACACAATTACAAGACTCTTTTTGCTTTTCTTGATTTGATTGTTAATCATTTTTCTAGTAATTTTTTTCCTAATTAATTAATAGTAAATAAATGATCAGTCAGATTTTTCCAACTTTTCTAACTCTATTACAACAGGTTAATCAAAGTTAAGTGTTACAGTTAATTAAACCAGTAAATCATTTAATGGTTTGGGTTAAGAATTTTATCCACAATTTATTAGTTGATTTACTAATTATTCTAAATAACAATTAGGTTTTTTAGGTGAAAATGAAAAAGCTAAAAATACTAATTAATTTGTAACCTTGATTTTCCTAAATGATTGATTTTATTTGCATCATAATATTTTCCAATACAAAACTTTCACTAATTGTGATAATCTTAACAATTTAAAAATTGACAATTAACCAAATTAGATCCATAAATAACTTAATGATCACAATTAACCTCGAGATTAATCACAAGAAAAACAAAAAATAATCTTAATCTTGAAAACCCAAAATATCATCACCTTGAGATTGTTGCTCAGAATCAGAATGAACTTATTTCAATTAGTTGATCTGCAAAGATGTGATCACTTTATTAATTGTTAGTCAATTTCTATTGTTAATTAACTGAGGTATGACCGCTAATGTTCATCTTTTACTTGATTAACAATTGATTAAGAAAAAGAAAATATTATAAATGTAATCTGAGTGTTGATTGATCGCTCGCTAATTGGCCTGAAAAGTTTTTCTATTCCCTATCAATTTGAATCTTTATTAGTTTCTAGTTGAAAATGAGTTAGCAATTAACTTTGATTATTTCTCACAAAATCTAATTGTTTACTCACTTTCATTTTCTCTCTCCTTCTCTTTCTCTTCCTCTCCTTCTCTCTTTCCTTTTAGTTATTGATTTCGGGAGTCAAGTCTCTCTCTCTTATCATCATTATCATCAACATCTATCCAAAGGAAGAGAGAAATTATTCTTTCAACTCTTTTACCTCCAACATCTTCCAGTTTGTTTTTGAAAAAATTCTCTGGAAATCATCATCATCATCATCATCTTCTTAATTATCAACTTAATTGTAAACAACAATTCCAATTAGTTGTAGTGAAAAATTTATCAGTAACTTGTTATTAGTGTTTAAATGAACTCATAATGGAGGATAATATGATTAATCTCAGTAATGATTTAGATTCACCTTTTTCTGCCTCATCGTCGACCGATAAAATTATCAACAATTTAAATTGTAATGTTGATCTGAACGAGAATCATGTTAACAATTGGTCCTCCGAAGCTGGTGCTCCGTCCGCTCCAAGTCCTGGTTTGGTTTTATTCAACAGTGAAGATCAAAGTGATCTTATCTTCATCGTAACAATGGACTCGGCTGAAGATGAGGATAACCTTAAGTTTCCTGGTCACTCGTTCATAATCAAAGATTCAAGTCCGATCTTTAAAGATATTGTTTACCAAATTGACCAACTTCAAAGGTCATCAAGTGATAGAAAACCAATCATCAATATCCAATGCAGACCTGAAACACTACATAATTTGATGAGGTGAGTTTAATTGTTTCCATGATCTCCTGTTACTTTTAGACTTTTTTCAAATATCAAATGTAAAACCAAGATCAGTTTCTTACCTTTTTCTTTATTATTATTGTTGGTGTCAATTCGTATTCATCATCTCTTGTCTTCCAATATCATCAATTCTAATGATTATCTTTTCCTCTTCTTCTTTTCTTTAATCTCCATTAGCTACATTTATAAGAAAGAGATCATTTTGAACAGTGTGACGAGTTGTTGACCGACTTGACCAGCATTTGTTTGCAATTTCTGTGTAAAAACTCAACTGAATTTAATGTTCTCGTCATATTGGATTCATTGAGAAAGATTGATTTTAAACCTTTCCAATCAACACATAAGAAACGAAGCAACCGTTCAAAGGTCGCCTCGAACTCATTGGTAACAATCAACAAGGATTATAATAACAATTTAATCGATTGTGAGAATGGTGAAGATAATGTTGGTGACGGTGATGATTCTCATGGACCAAGAGTGACCAGATCATCGTCAATAACCAGTGTCATTTGCCTCAGTACTGAAGGTCAACAACCATTCCCTTCATTTGGTGATGTTAATCACAATTATCACAATTATCACCAAATCAAACACAATCATGTAACCGGATCAGATGAGATGATACAAAATTTGGTTAATGAGTTGATCTCTAAATGTTATTGTATTTTGGATGAATTTGCTGAGACAATTTTCTCTTCAGAAGCTATTTGTAGTATTGATCGTGATCTTTTAATAAAGATATTAAAGCGAGATTCGTTGAAATTGTCAAGTGAATTAATCGCTTTCCAAGCAATCGAAAGATGGTCGGTCTGTGAGTGTCAGCGACAATTGATTGAGATCAATGGGACCAATAAGATGCTTCTTCTTGGTGATGCAATTTATTCAGTTCGCTACTTGACATTGCCTTTAATGGTCTTCATGCGAGGTCCATTTGCCTCGGACATTTTGACAGAAACTGATAAAAATTATCTCCAGTCGAAGCTTCTTGATCCAGAGACTAAACTTCCTCCTCATCTGTCGGAACTTGGACTGGACATGAAACGAAAATGGACTAAACCAAACACTAAATCTACTTACAGTACCACATCTAAATCAATTGATCTTCACCCAAACCTACGCCAAATTCATCAAAAAAGTCATCATCATCTTCATCATCACCTTCATCTTCACCATCCAATGACCAAGTATACGACCGAAAGAAAAAACCAGCGATAAAGAAATTTCTTAATGGACTTGGAGATGTAATGATCTTCGCAATCAGGATTTTCGATTAAATCGAATTATAAAAACAAAAATAATTTTATCCCAAATATCACCAAAAATTAGCTATTAACAACTCTTAAGTTTAATTTCTAAATATTACATGATTCTACACATATTATTCTGATTAAGTCTTATTTTGATCTTTTAATATCTAAGATTATTAGAATTTAAGATTATTCTTAAATTTACACTAATTAATCAATTGACCAATGAATGGTTTGTTTAATTTATTTTAAGACTGTTTAATTTATGAACAAAATCGATGACTTAAATTTCTTAAATTAATTTTTAATCTTTAGATGGCAGTTCAGATCATATCTTAAATTAATTAATGAATAAATTTTGTTAAATTTCACAAGTTATTTTTGATTGGCCTCATAATTTGCTTGTCTTTAAGATTCACAACCCAACCAGGTTCTAGTCCATAGAAAATTTGTTGAGGATCTTTCCGAAGAGAAAGCATTTTAAACTGTAGATAATTAGAAATGATCATTGATGTTAGATTGATTTTTTCATTGACAAATTAAAGAATAACTTACTTTCGGATCTTTCGATAAATCAGGTAAAGTATATCCGTATTTCTGGGCTAATTTTAATCTCTCTTCGGCAATCGCATCGGGATCTGCAAGGTAACCGCGATTCACAGGGTTTGTATAGTAATCAATACAATCAGGAGGTGGAAGTAATCGCTTTGGAATAGGTTCACCTTAATGAAGAGAAAAATTCTTGTTTATTTATGAACCATTATTGATTAATGTGTTAATTAATTACCTCTGCTGAAAAATTTCGTTGGATTGGTCAGAGCCATGACACTTTTAATGTCGTAAAAAGCGGTGGTTATTACTCCTCCGTTCCTCTCGATGGCAGCAATCACTTCTTCGCTTGCATATTGAACCTCGATGTTTATCTGAGCACTGAAAATATCCTGACCAAGGTTAGTTAATTGAGTACCATAATCATTAATGTCCGTGTTCACATTGAGAAATACATCTCGACAAAGTGTTGTTAAATCAATCGGCTCATTTGGATTAAGATAATCCAAATCAATGGACAATTGGATTGAATATAAAGAACATGGTGGATATGATCTTCGATGTCTAAATGAAAGTGAAATAAAAATTAAATGGTGAGATTGTGTTGATTAACTAGAGAAAATCAACTTACAATACATCTTTATAATAATCTTTGACTGGAACTTTCTCAAACCAGAGTGATGATGATTTGGGATCATCAACAAATCCTGCTGGCTCGAATCTCTGCCTTTGGTGAAAAGATTTGTTGAGAAATTTCATTCGTCCACCTCTGGCATATTGTCCTTGAAGCTTCCTCGCCTTTTAATCATAAATAAAAAATTTAAAACAAGAAATAATTAAACTGTTAATAAAAGGTAACAAAAACCAAAACAAAATGAAAACATAACAATTATCTTACTCTTTTTGGTGTTAAAGGTGAAACCGTAGAGTTAATTGTCGTCACTCTGGGCATAAACTTCAGCAAACGTAAGGCTTTTTCAGCTGTCGAACTACTCATGATGAAAATTCTGTTTAAACTAATTAACTAATTTGGAATAATAATCAACTTGATTCTCATAGAAATTGAATTGTCGAAAAATAAAATTTTCCAAAAAGCAGCTCATGAGAATCACTAAGCAACCATGAAGAAAAGATTCTCTTTTCACTCTGGCGCTTCTTTTGATTTTCGTTCGTAAAAATTGGTTGATTTTTGCGCGAAATAATTGATGAAACGATCGATGGTAAATTCAAGAATGGTATTTATTAAATTCTTATTTAATGGGAAAAGGAAGAAATTTTTTAATACTGGCTACACCAAATTGTATTCTTTTAAGTTTAGCTGCAATATAGTGTCTTTTACTGCAGCAAACACGAAACGAATGTTCTCCGTGTCCGTGGCACATGTGAAATGAGAGTAAATAATTTTTTCGCTGTCGGGGTTCAGATCGACGAACATCTTCAGAATGAACTCCCGAGCATGAATTGCATCTTTCTTTGGGCCATCATATTCTGGAAAATAGTCGACAAGATGAGAATGCATTATTTTTTCATCTAGCAAATCCTTTTTGTTAAGAAATAGAATCACTGAGGAATTCTGGAACCATGGATACGTTATTATCGTTTTAAATAACGCTTTGCTTTCCTCCATACGATTCACCTCGTTATCTGACTCGAATAAAATCTGGTCGTACTCGGATAAGGCAACCAGAAAAATAATTGAGGTGACGTTCTCAAAGCAGTGGATCCATTTTCGTCTCTCGGACCTTTGGCCACCTACGTCTACCATCCTGTTTTAGAAGATTGGTCATGAAATTAATGAAAACAAAAAGAGAAAAGAGAAAATAATTAGTCATTATGTTTTTTTTATGAATTGTAGTGAAACAAAAATTGACAACTGATTATTCACTTTTCCTCCTTTTCAAGTCAAAGAGAGTGAAGATTGCATTTCATTGAATCGTGATGGTTTAATAGTCAACAATTAATCAGTGGATTAATTGAAGACTGGTTGAAAAGGAGAGATTAAGTGAATCAATAGTCAATACTAAACATTTACCTGAAAATGATAGAGTCTAAGTCGAATGGGTATTCAATGATACCCGTAGTTGGTACCCGAACTCGGAGTATATCCTGTTGGGTGGGTAAATAATCTGGAGCAGCGATCCTATCAATATCGCTTAGATAGCTGGAGAGAAAAGTAGAGAGGCGGGGGAGAGACAAAGGTGATGAAAAGTGAAAGAGGAAAACATAGAGAGAGAGGGAGAGGGAGAGAGAGAGAGATAGAGAAAAAAGAGAACAGATGATTAGATTGATTGTCCAAAGGAAAATGAATCCTTATGAACTCACTATTTGGCAGAGTCGGTTAATTGGTATTCCCTTCTTCTATCATAACATTCCTGGATACCAGGATCAACCCATAAACTTTTAATAGCTTCGACATAAGGGGGTTCAAATGATGTAACAGTTTCATAATCAACTGATCGGACCAATTCGGCATTTTCCTGAAAAATGGAAGAGAAAAAAAAAGAATTAGTATAAATTCAATATGTAAGAGATAATCCGAAGCTAACACTGTTATCTGTGGAAATAAAAGATTCTCTGTAAAGGTCCATAGTGCAACTTTTCTTCTCTCCTTTCTTATTTCTTCATCTTCAGCTCCTCTCATCAACCTTTTTATCTTTATTATTTCACTATAATCAACAATAATTTTTTATTTTCTTTTTCTTCTTGAATCACTTTTTCTGATTTTTCTCAGTTTTCTAGGTTAATCAATTCCTTTTCATCTTTTCCTTGACCATTGAATGAGAGAGAGAGAGAGAGAGAGAGATAGATGATTAAGGGAGGGTTACGGGTGGTGTGATGGTGCAGTGATGATTATCATGTTGATGATAGATTAGTTTTTAATTAGTTCACTTTGATGATCAACAGAAAGAGAGAAGGAGAGCAAAGGGAAATATTAAGAGAGAAAGGGAGGGAGAGAAAGATAGAAAGAGGGAGGGAGACTGAGTGAGGAAAAAAACACAGCAGTAGAAATAGATGAAGATGAAGACGATGGTTGTAATGAAGATGGTGATGATGGGAATTGAGTTGCACATAAAACACATAACAGAAACAAGAAATTTTCTTAATAGTTAATGTTTTAACACTTACTTTATTTCTTGGATCCTTGTATTGGATACACAGCATATCCATGGCTTTAATCATGCTTTGGATAGCCATGAAAATATTCTGGAAGACAAGTTTAATAAATCCTCTCTTGTCTTCATCGGAGTATCCGCTTCCATGGATAATCCTCATTTGCTTGATGAAGGTACTTTTACCAGACTCTCCGGTACCTAAAAGCAGTAGTTTCAACTCACGTCTGGAGTCCCTCTTGTCTTTTCTCAACTGTCGTTCAATTTCGTTATTGATTCTTCGCTGTTCCTTGGCCTCCTCTGACAGACAGCAGGCCATTCTGGAAAAGATGGATCCAATTTTGGCTTGTGAAGATTGGAAATGATAGAGATGAGAAAGAAAGAGAGAGTAAGAGAGAGTGAAAGAGTGAGAGGAAAGCTTTTGAGAGACCAGTAACAGAGAAATGGGTAAGAGAGGAGAGAAGAAGAAGAGAAACAAAATGAAAGAAATGATACAATAGAGAAGAGAAAAAAATGAGAGATAGAGAAATAGGAAAGTAAAAAGTAAGAGATGATAGCGAATCAAGATAAACACTAAAAGATGGTCAATGAATGAGATGCAATAGTTTAAAGTCTAAATAAGACTAGAATGAGCTTTGATGGGATTATTGAAAATAAAACAACACAGTTAATCATTTAAAACAGAATAAAGAAAAACTAGAAAAGGCAAAAGAAAGATAGAGAGAGAGAGAGAGAGATGATTGACAAACAGGAGAGACAGAGAGAGGTAGAGAGAGACTGAGAGAGAGAGAGAGAGAGAGGAGTAGACAGAGAGAAGCGAGAGAGATGATTGACAAAACACTAAAGGAATAAAACTTAGACGAGTTGAGATAATGAATTAAAATTGTCCACAGGAAAGAAAGAGGATCCAGTGAAGTTAAACAAATTAATTAATTAAAAAACAATTGATTATTAAGATTAATAAAAAACAAACATTTAATTTTCTCTCTCTTTCAACTAGAGATGGGCGAGTAGTTCGATTACCGATTAATTAATCGATTAGTCAATGGAAACTCTTCGTCGATTATTCGCTCAAAAAATCGATTATCTAAATACCTCTTTCTTTTTTCTTTCTTTAATCTTTCTCTCTCTTTTACCCTTCCCATTTTCCCTTTCATTTGGTCTTTCAATTTCCCTCTTTATCTTTTCTCTTTCGCACTTTGCCAATCGATTGATCGGTTGACTCTTAATTCATTGATAATTTTCGATTACTTGCAATCTCACTAATCGCCCATCTCTCTACTTTCAACCTTAAGCAAAAAGAGAGACTTGGGCTTGGGGTTACCTGGAGACCTGAAGTGCTCAGTTAGTCGAGAAAAGGAACCGCAATTTTTGATTTTTTTTTCTCCAAAAATAAAACACAATAGGAGAACATTTTTTTTCATTTCTTCTCCTATTTAATTTTCACTTTGAACTATTAGGATTAGTGATTAGCTTTTTTTCTATTTGAATCAAATCCAAATAGTTGAGACAAATAAGTTACATAATATTAGTATTGGAATAATTTTTTCTGTTCTAATTATTTTATTATTATAATGAAAAAGAGATTTAACTTTTTTCTTCCTTTTTCTCTTCCTCATCTCTATTATTTCATTGATAAGGTTTCAGATGAGATCGACATTTACTGGGCTTCCCATGTTGCTTACTCAACTATGAGAAGATATTACCTTATTCTACCTTTAAAGATCAGACATCAGGTGAATTATAATTATTATTAAGGGTGATTGTTACAATAGAAAAGGTATTTTACTTCGAAAATCTAATTAGTTGAAGGACCTGCTCTTTAATCAAATATTTGTTTACATTTTCTACATATTAGTAAATCAAATTTAATTTAGTCAGATTATCTCAATTTAATAAATTGTCCAATTTCAAAAAAGAAATCACAAATTCTATCTAGTTAACCTTTTATTAATTTTCCAATTGCCAAATTTTTCTAATTTCCAATATTTAGTGTTAATTTTTCTTTTCATATGGATTAATTTTTCGCAAAATTTAATGCAAATAATCAACAATTATAATTTTATAATTAGTTTTTATATTTTATTCATTATTAACACTAAGAAGAAAAATATCCATTAATGCAAATTTTCACTATTTTTTAACTTTAATAATAAACAATGATCTTTGGATAGTATTTTAGAGACATCCAACAACAATTAAATCAAATTGAATTCCATCAATAGCCAAAGTCCAATTGGATGATTAATTAACATCAAGGCATGTACGATTTTCCATTAATAATAAAAAACCAAATTACAATTTCCTTTTTTCATTTTGCAAAATTAATGTTCTTTCAATAGTAATTTAGATATCAATTATCTGATTGGATAACATTAACAAATAAAATAAAATTAATTAATAAGAAATAATTTTTTTTCAGAGTTCAAATTTGGCGGTAAAAATTTTGGACAAAAATGATCTCATTAAAGTGAACGAGTCGTTGCCTAGCAACCAATCAAAATGGCTGAGTGTTTCTCTTGGTTGTTGAGGTTTTTGGTTAACAATTGATCTTGTGTCTAATTAGGTCCTTGGTGTTTGTTTGTTTTGTTTTTGTATAAAGAAGTACCATTATTATCTGCATCTTATATTTCTTATATTTGTGAATATTTGGACCCACAATTATTGGTAAAAAATGTCTTTTCCACCTCCCAATCACTTTTTGTCAAATCTTTCAGCAATGGCATCTCTAATGAATTTAACTCCTAATCAATATCAAATGACGCCAATGAGTAAGTATAGTTTTTTTTTATAATTTTCTTCAAAATTAATAATCAATTAAATTTTTTTAATGGTTTTTATTTCCTTTCTTTCAATTTCAGGTGGTATCATGCAAATGCCTATGGTCCCTGGTTTACAAATTCCTCATGTAAGTTAAATTTATGATTTGATCATTGCCTCTGATTGGTGCTGGTTTTTTATTAATTTTTAATTTTTTAATTTATTTTTGTTATTTTGTTATTTTTTGTAGATGACCGCTTCTGCCCCACCCGGTGTAACAACCATTTCTGCACCACCAATGAGAAAAGTGACCCAGGATACACCTCCTATTCTTGGGGTAAATCAATTACCTATTACATCCCCATTCATTTTTCCGGTATGTGTGCATTTAGTAATTATTAATTAATATTTTTCATCACCATTTAATTGTTTTTTTTCTATCATTATCTCCACGCTTTCATTCCTTTTAAAGCCTTTGGCTCCAACCTCTGCAGGTGTAGGTGCTGTTACTGGTGTTGTATCTACAGGGTCTATGAATTCATCTAAATCTTTAAGTGGCTCTTCAATGTCTCATCATCATCATCACCATCATCATAATAATTCATCTAATTCTATGAACAAACATAGGCCAGTGTCAAATGGGCCGAGTATAACTGTTTTTGTTGGTAATATAACTGAAAGAGCGTCAGATATGTTGATACGTCAATTATTATCCAAATGTGGAGCTGTAATCAATTGGAAACGAGTGCAAGGAGCTAATGGTAAACTTCAAGCGTTTGGATTTTGTGAATATGCAGATCCAGAATCAGCAATGAAAGCCATTAGACTACTTCATGATTTTGAAGTCGCTGACAAAAAATTAGTGGTCAAAGCTGATGCAAAGACACAAGAAAAATTAGACAATTATTTGAAAGAAAAGAGTCCAAAAGGGAGTAATTCCAATGGAGAAGGTGACCCTGAAACTATTGCCGAAGATAAAGAATTATTGTATCATTTGCATGGAATCCTTAAAGAGCATGAAATTGAATTATCTCGTGATCCTGATCCAAATAAAGCACAGTCTCGACGCTACGATAAACGAACTGGAGAACCTGCAAAGCCTGAAAATTTAGCCGATATGGACATGGAAGAAGAAAAAAGATCACTAATTCATAGAGAAATTGATAAGTTCAGAGATACCTACAAGATCGCTGAGAAGGAAAAGAAAACATCTGAACGAGAAACGAAAGAGTCCAAATCTGGTTCTGACTCTAGACGACTTGATGATCAAAACGATTCACGTTCAGATGATCGATATTCTCGTGAAAGATCAGTTGAAGTGGATTCAGCAAATTCCCGTAGAGAGAAACAAAAAGAAAGAACCCCGATGTCTAAAGAATCCAGATCTCGTAACCGTGATCGGTATGATAGAGAAAGAAATGAACGTGGTGATCGCATGTCCAGAAATGATCGAGACCGGGACAGAGAGCGTGAACGTGATAGAGATCGAGAACAGGAACGAGAACGAGATCGTGAACAACGTGATCGGGATCGTGAACGAGAACGTGAGCGTGAACGGGACATGGAGCGTCGCAGAGAAGAAGAGAATGCACATAATGAAAGGATAATTGAAGATGACGAAGAACTTCAAGAAAGACGTCGCCTTGACAGAAAATTAAGAGATAAAGAGGCTTCTTACCAAAAGCGATTAAGGAACTGGGAAGCGAGAGAAATGCGAAAACTCAAAGATTATAAAAAATACGAAATGAAACAAGAAATGAGAAAAGAAGAAGAAGTCAAAGAAGTTCGTAAATTGAAACAATTCCTTGAAGATTATGATGACGATCGTGACGATGCAAAATATTACAAGTAAGTAAATTAGACTTTAATTTTTTCTTTGAACTTCAAGTTAATCCCATTATTTTTCTATGTACAGAGGCAGTGCTCTATCTCGTAGATTACGAGAACGAGAAAAGGAAAAGGAAGACGACGTTCGAGATCGCCGACAAGAGAAACGTGAACTGGAAGAGCTTCGTCGTAAATTAATCGAAGAAGGTCACCCTGACCCTGAGAGTGAAGCTCAAAAACGTCTCAATTCTTGTGATAATAATAGAGATCGAGATAAAATAGTCAACAACAAAGTAGGTGAGCTCTCAGACGGTGATATTAAAGTAAAAGGAAAGAAGGCTGATGATGAAAATAGTCTCTCTGGTCTCTCTGAAAACACCAGTCGAAGTGAAATGCATGTTAAATCGTTCACATTCACCGGTATTAATAAGATGGGCCATGGACCCAAACAACCTGCAAATCCGATTCTCATTAGTCCTTCTGGTGAAAACTCTAATCCAGGATCAAATGGTGAAAAGAGAAAGAAATTCTCCGTGCAAGATGTTTTCAATTCAAACGATGACGATGATAATTCAAGTAGGATCAAAAAGCGTAAGCTGCCCCAATTAACCGATGATAACACCGATAGTAACCAAAGTTTATTAAGTGGTACCAATAAGTCAGCAGCTTCTTTAAACGTTGGTGAAAATGGTGCTAAAATCAATTTATCAACAGAGGAGAAAAAGAAGCAAGTTAAATCGTTAATTGAAAAAATTCCAACTACAAAAGATGATCTATTTCAATATACAATTGACTGGACACTGGTTGATCAAAATTTAATGGAAAAACGTATTCGCCCTTGGGTTAACAAAAAGATAACTGAATATATTGGTGAAGAGGAACAAGCACTTTTGGATTTTATTTGTACTAAACTTCAAACCAAAACTTCAGCTCAAGGTATATTGGATGAAGTTGCCATGGTTCTTGACGATGAAGCTGAAGTGTTTGTGGTCAAAATGTGGAGACTATTAATTTATGAAATCGAAGCCAAGAAAATAGGACTAGGAAAATGAAAAAATCATCTAATCATAATTTAAGTTGAGAAAATTGACGTTTTTTGAATCCATGCAACTCATCCCAAGATTTATCCCAAAAAAAATAAAAAAATGATCATATGATATAAATGATACGATGATGACCCAACGATTTCGGTAAAAGCTGATGAAAATCCCATCAAAGGAAATAGCAGATTAAGTAAGCGTCTAAACTATTATCTCATTCTTAACAGGTAAACCAAAAAAAATCTACAAACAAACATATCTCACATTTTAATTTGATTGAGATTTTGAGTATAGATCAATTTGATTATATTTTTCTATTCTACATTCATTCAAGACAGAAAATGAAAAAAAACCCAAAACTTTACAATCAACCTTTTTAAAGTCAAATGATAAAATCCACAGTTCGCTTGCAATCACACCTCCTTAATTGTAA
This sequence comes from Panonychus citri, assembly GCF_014898815.1. NCBI lineage: Eukaryota > Metazoa > Arthropoda > Arachnida > Trombidiformes > Tetranychidae > Panonychus > Panonychus citri. The sequence goes on from NW_026515540.1 coordinate 1,070,750, forward strand.
ATCATCATCTTAATTCCAGTTATTATATTTCAAACGAAAAAGAGTCAAATCAATATCTCACGTTTGATTAACTTAATCTGTGGGAATTTAAAATTACAATAATATCGTACCAATTCAATGTCATGAAAAGACAATATGATCGTTTAAATTATCAACAATCAAATGAAAAAATCTAATCCAAATTGTAAACGTTTAGAAATTTTGTCTTTGATTGATTGAGATTTAATTACGTTCCTGATTAACTTTTACCAATTTCCATTCACCTTCATCATACTTCCCTAATTCCCCAAACATAATCGCTATTCAATTACATCAAATCAATCAATTCTTTGAGGCTGATCGATTGAGCTATTGAAGAAAATAGAAATTTAATTTTAATGCAGAGAAAATTTAATTAGCAACAATTAACCTTTTACATTTTGTATGTGTGTAGTAGAGATTACAAATAATTTAAATTCGTAAAAAAAACAATCATAATTTAACGATTAATCTGATGGTGATTTTGGTGATGAAACAAAATTCCCAGTTGATCAAATTAATTAGCAGGTTTAATCAATGAAATTATCTTTGATTCTTTAATCGTTTCTTTCGTTGATAGATTTTCAATCCGATCCGATTTATTGATGTTACTTTGATTGTGATTAATTGTTGGTCTCACTGTGAATCCAGTATTGAATTCAATCCATTCCTGAGTGTTTGTTAGATTATCAAATTTGTTGATTGTTGGCTCAATCTGTTGATTAAATTTTTGATGGACAGTAAAAGATGTTAACTTAGGCTTAGGATTATTAATTGTTGTCTTGAAACAATATAAATTAAACAGCACTGATGAGATTAGACAGAAATCAATAGTTGACACAATTGAGAAAAACATGATTTAATTATAATCCACTGGAGAAGGCAAATTTTCATGAATTTTGAAATTAATTTACTTAGTCTGAACAGAATCTCCGATTAATCTGATTAGAATCAATAGTAAACTAGATAATTTATAATACAATTTACTAATCATCTTCACAATCCCAACTCTTTGTTGAATCTAATTGTGATCTTGATTTTGACAGATTAATTATTAGGTTGAGTGAATTAAAGTTGCTCATTCATTAAATCTCTCAAAATAGAAGCATGTTGTTCAAATATTGAGGTATTTTCCTAATTGCTAATTTGCTAATTCCTTTCATTGTCACAGTAATTTACTAATCATTTAATTATTAAGTTACAACTATTGATTATCAGATTTTCATTCACTTTTTCAAGTTACTCTTGCTTTTTGCTCTCTGTCGACCTTGCCTATTTTCCTATTCTGCAGAACTTTTCATTCAAAAATTGATTATCTATTATACATCGAAAGCCATTAATTAAGTTCTGTAATCGTAATTGTAGTTGATTTAAATTGAGTTCTTTCCACAGGTTAATTGAATTTGGAAATACTTTTCTCAGTTTCTTTTTCTACAACAAGATGGCGCTTCCATTTTTCTCTTTTTCTTTTTCCGGATTTGGTTTTGTTTTCATCCATTTCCGAACATGAGGTCAACTTGATTCCATGTTGTTTTCTAATTGTTATAATTAACTAGTTAATTGTCTTGATTGTTCCTTTTTTAATAATTGAAAGTTCAATTTAGATGATAACGTTGATTCATTGGAAATTGATCGATTTCTAAATTTTTTGGTTTACTCTGAGTGATTCACACAAATTGAGTCTCTTTTGTGTTTCCTGTACTGGTACTTTTGTACTGCATCATGATTAATTTATTTTTCCATCTTAATCATCTCACAGAATTTTTATCAAGCTATGGTTGATTAAATGTCCAATTCAATTTTTATTGAAAAGGTGAGTTCTTATTGTTCATGTTATTTTTTGCTTCAGTTTTTCTTTGATGACATTATATCTCGTTAAGATGATTTCTGTGATTACTTTAACAAGTTGAACTGAGTTTAGTTTAATTACTTTAAGCATTTAGATTTTATCTTCTTTTTTTCTAATTGTCTCCACCATTTTAATCTTCTCTTGAAAGGTTTAACATGCTTGATCTGTAACCACGTGGTTCGCGTTTAAGACTATGATTCAATGGGTAAGTGTTTTCGGTTTTAGATCTTTTCATTGTCTTAGTGCTACTCTATTACTCATTAATATACGATGAGGCATCATTCGTCACACTGACCTTTTACCCAAGTGGTCAAGACACTTATCTCCTTCATCGTAAATGAAGTTAACAGTAAACAAAATCGAAACAAAAGAAAAAACGAAAAATATTACTATAGAGTAAAAGAGTAGAGAGAGAGAGAAAGAAAGGTAGTAAGAGAGTAACTTCAATTTTAGCCTAAGAAAATTAAACAAATTGTCGAATCATTAACTGATTTACTTGATTCTTGATTGATGTCTTCATTTTACAAGTTTAAATTATTTCGAATGTTTTTTTTTCGGATTTTAATTCGGTGCTAATAGGTGAAAGTGAACGCCGAAAGTCACTTCCAAAGATCGCGGAAAGTGAAGATGAAGATATATTTCGCAGAAATCGATAGCGTATTGGATAAGCATCGAGATTCGATTAAACTTTCCGATGGAAATGTTGGAAATATTCGACAAGATCTAGTGAACAGTTTAAAGAGTCAAACGATGCAAGGCGACCACGAGGTACACCGCAGATATATGAGGTCGTGGATTCGTGGATACTGACCACGATATCCAAGAAGATACGATGCCCAAGATTATGACTTCGATTCACCACCAAATTCTCCATCTCGATCATCAAATCGATCACCAGATTACAATTCATCGAGACGATCATCAAAATCAGAAGAAGATTCTCCAAGGTCACTTCATCGATCTCGATCACTTACCGGATCTCAATCGTCCTCAGTAACTTCATTATCTTCATTAAGATCGATACAACAAACACCTGTAATTTCGACTCTGGTTAATTCTGATGTGATGATACTGATTTAATTCATCCACAAAACAAAAGCTTCAAAACATGGTCCAGTTTACTATTTTTCAGTCAAAGTTTTAGAATCTTTCGCTCAAGCAATTAAATCATTACCCTAAGTACAAAAGAAGCTTAAACCACGTGGCTCTTTATGATGCAATTGGTAAGTCTTAATCCTTTAATTATCTCAAGGTTAATTACTCTAATATGATGAGATATCATGCACCACACTGATTCAATAGTGATGGATAACCTTCGTTTCACCCACGTTTTCTGACCAGAGTAATTGATTAGAAATTGTAAATTCTATTTCTCATCTAATTTGTATTCCTCTCTTTTTATTAATTTACAGAATTAATTCAATGGTAAGTCTACATTATTTGGTTGGAAATATTTTCTTTCTATTTGGATACAATGATGATTGAATTAGTCTATCTTATCCTAATGACGACTACCTAGCCCTATCTGACTTCCTTAACGTGGAATCTGATTATCCAAATCAATTATACACGAATGTATTTTCTCAAATCAATTTCGGTCTTTTGAAATTATCTAGAAATCATCGTTTTGGCGATTGGAACGGGAGAAATTAAGAAAATGGGAAAAGGTAAGAGCTCGTATTTGATGGTGAAATTATTGTGATCACAATGATGATTGAATTTAGTTCAGCTGATAAAGCATGATTGACCATTTCGCCCCTATCTGAAAGCAATTATGCTCTTCGTAACCAATGTAAAATTTGAAATTCTAATTTAACACTTATGTTTATTTCAGAATTTATCGTCGTCATTGACCAAGATGAGAGATCAATGATATTGATTCTCCTTTTACTGGGAATTTTTCATTGTTTTGGTGCTTAAAAATAAAACGAAAAGGTAATATTATTGAGATGATTTTATTTGATTTTGCAGTTTGATGATGAAACATAAAATTTTCCATGAACTTGATGATTTTTTTAACTCTAGAATTTTCTGACCAATAGTTTCATTTCTACTCTTTTGGTTATTATTTCCCATTTTTAATTGTGTTTCTCATTTCTCAACAGTGCAGTTCAATTGTGGATCCATAGATTTTTTTTCTGGTGGTAAGTTATTTTCGTTTCAGTTTCTCACTGAGGTTTGTTTACCGCATGGTTAAACTCGTTAAAGAATTTAATTTTGTTGATTTAATTCTTTTCCTTTACTGTGCTAGAGTAATCAGTTTTTTCCACGCTGATTGTTTCTTATATTTGAAAGATTGGCACTAAGAGATTCTTACACTTTATCCATTTTAGATCTCATCTCATGTAGACTTTGGTTCATGGTTGATTTCAGTTTGATGGATTTTTTCAGGTAATTTGATTGTTTCGTCTATTGGTTACTTTCTAGAGGCAGATTTTGCTACTTGGTTTGTTATATTCTGACATCCATGTCGTTCCCTATTCTGCAAGATTAACCAGTTAGACATCTATGTTTGAACTTTAATTTTCGTACAAGTTTGAGCACGCATCTTTCTAACAACTCATTTCTTTTTACTTCAGAGTTTCCTCATTGCTGTTTCTATTATTTACTCTGGATGGTTTGGTTTTTACAATTCCAAATGGTACGTTCTAATTTGATGTGACTTGCTCTCTTTGGCACCTACACTCTCCTTGATTTGTTAATTTTATTACTTATCGAGGCAATAAGGATGCAATATGAAAGAGTCTTGACTACACATGTCGTCGATGACCATTTTATTCATCTATGATGCCAGGGTTATGATACATTCTTTTTTCTATTCACATTTTTTTATACAATTCGAAGGTGCTGAATATTCATCCACATTCTTTTACTTATGCAGCTCCATTATTAATTTCGTGTCTTGAGCAAACGAGAATGACTTAGAAACTTACCAAGATCATTCCATTCACATCATTGTTACTCAACGAAAACCCTTCTGATTCTGAGTTCCTGGTTTATCTTAGTAGAAAATTATGATTTCGATCGTTTCAATTGCTTAGCTCACTTTATCGGTAAGTTACCAATTCAATTACTGATTCTTTAGATACACTGATGAATCTAGATAGTAGCTGATTTATTTTTTTCTCATAAATCATGAAAATGATCTCATTCTTTGGATATAACTGATGAGTTGAATCATCTTCTTGTTTCACATCATTCACACTGTCATCTAATTGATAATGATTTCCAAATTACAGATTCTATTGATAATCAATATTCCTATGCAAATGGACATTTTCATGTAAGTTTACTACTCTATCTAATGAAATTAACTTGACACTTGATGAAAAACCGTTAGGGACATATGAGTTTTTTTTAATAAAAAAAACCGCCGTTTACCAATATGATTTTAACCAATTTCTTCAACTGATCATTTAACCGTATTAACTCATATTCATTGAATTTACATGATCTAATTTCTCATTTTGAACCATTCAACAGGAATCAACTTCTGGCCGTGAACTTATCCGTCTATCATGATGATCTAGGTGAGCATTTGCATTGATACTCTTGACGAGTTAGTAAAATGATGAAATACAATTTATGAATTAGTTTTATTAAAAAAACACCGCCGTTTACCAACATGATATAAACAATTTCTTCAACTGATTAATTATCAGTTCAAACAATTGATCAATAATATAATCAGATGTTAATCTCCCATTTTGTTTTCTCTATTTCATCCGATTTCAGGTTCCAATGCAATGAAGAAACGGAAACAATTATATCCGTAGAGTTTTTTTCCCATCTATTTGTCAATCAACTTCAGATATATTATCTGGCTTTTTTTGTTATCCATTAATCAACAATCATAATCAAGCATCTGATATTTATTTCCAACTGATACTCAACAAAAAGCTCACAATTAATGTTAATACAAATCACATTCTAGTCCAATAACTTTTTGTACCCAATCAAAAGCAATCTCTGTGATAATCTACATAAACACCAATTGAAAATTATTTACAATATTTATTTTTACAATTAAGCTTTAAATACATTTGTAACTTAAATTATATCTTAATATTTAACTCTCACTGCCAAATTGTTAATTTTATTGAAGACAAAATGAGAATGTAAATTAAAATTGACTTTGCAATCGTTATATCGATGTAATCATTTATTTCTAAATGACAATCAAATTGTCATCTAACCGAAAGCGACCTGAAAATGTTGATCTAAACCTCGATTGCGCATCGCAATCAAATTGGCGGTTAAATTTCCAGGCCAATGGTCACAAAGCGATTCGGCAAACAAAAGGTAACCTGGAAAAAGAAGCGGGTAAAAAATCACCTGAATTCCAATTGATTGATCTTCTCTTTCACGTTTAATTAAAATCAATTGTTCTTTACAATTAATAGAAAAAAAATTAAACCAAGTCTTTGATTTTCATAAGAAGAATAACAATTTATTTTTTTAATTCTTAGGAATCACCGAGCTTTTTTTTGATATTTGATATTTGTTTCTTTATCTAATACATTAACTTTGGTAGTTAATTTGATTGTTAAGTGAATTTCTAATTGTTAGGATTTTTTTGTTGTTTTGTTTTACATTTAAATCACTTGTGATCTTTTTTTTCCAGTAGTTGGTTTGGATGTGTGTTTACAATTAAGGAGAAATTAAATTATATAATAAAATTGATTAAGGTGGTAATTGATTAATTAAAGTTGTGTCTCTTAAGTCTTTGTGTTGGTATAGATTTAGGTACAGAGGAGGAGAGACAATTAATTGTAGTAATTTACATGCAATTAAAGGGATTAACGGATCCAATAAATTAATTGTGAGCGCAACCAGAAGCTCTCATCATATGTATAAATATGATTTTGTTTTCGAGTGTCCAATAAAAAGAAGATGCAAATTTAATCAAATCCATTGATCACTTTAAATGTGTGTTTTTGTCTTAATTTGTTTTTAATTATAAACAAATGGCCCACTATTGTTTTCTCACTTTTGGTTAATCTTTCGTCTTTTGTTACGATGGTTTTGTCTTTGTAATATATATTTATAGTTGTGTGTTTGTATATATATTTTTTTCATCTGGTTTTGTTTCAATTTATAACTTTCTTGGTGATTAGTTGATTATATTTAGTGATTTATTAGGTAGTTGGTGTTTATTGGTTGTTGGTGTTGTTGATAGAGTTGATTTTTTTACTGATGACTGTTGGGTGATTACCAGGAGAGACTCGGATCGGTGGTAAAGGTACACCTGAAGGTTCCGTGGCCACGGCGATACTTTTCTTGGTTCTTTCACGGAAAAATCCTTGATAAGTTTTACATTCACGGACAGTTATGGTCATATCGTTGGCGGTAACATCGGTAATCAGAATCTGGTCAACAAGTTTATTCTGTTTCTTCCAAAAATCGGGTGGAGGTGAACAATTTCGAACAGTTTTTTCACTTGTGACATGATTAACAACACCACTACTATTACTACTATTATGATTACTAACGGAAGATAATTTTCTCTTATGTCTTTCTCTATCTTCACTTTTCTTTTCTTGTCCTTTCTCGAGTTTATTAACATTATTACTATTATTGACATCACCAGATCCAATATTATTATTAGTACCAACGTTACTAATTACCGGGGTTGATAATTTTTTGCTGCTTGTTGTGTTCACAGAAATCGTTGTTGTTGTGGCTGATGTTGAGGTTGTGGGAGGGAGGGCACTTGCAGAATTACCAGAATTGGTGACTGATGATGGCGTTGACAAAGTAGAAGTCGCCATGCTGTTACTAGTAACTCTGTTGTTACTAATTGATTGTTTATTCGATTCCTTTTCTTTAGGTTCTTCTATTATTGAGGTTGCTGTTGTTGTTGTCGCTGTCTTTTTATCCTTTTCTTTATCCTCTTTCTTATCTTTATGTGTATGGTTGTGATGATGATTATGGTGTAAATGCGATGAATTTGATGTTGTTTGTTGCTGATGATGATGATGGCCCGAGGAAGAATTGTAACCTTCATTTTGAGCTTGCTCAAAGGCTAATATTAACCTTTCATCCAATATGTTTTCCTCAGGTTCCCAGGTATTGTGTCTAGGTGAATATCCTTTCCATTTAACAAGATATTGAACTTTTTTATGTCTACATCGTCTTTTTAGAATACATTCTGCTGCATATACACGATCACCAACCGAAGATAATTCCATGTCTTTTTCTCGTCTTATAATATCAGCTTCACTTTTATTTGAGTTCATTGTAACCGATGATTTATTCAACTGTTTGCTTTTCATGATTACCTAACTTCTGCAAGGCTTAGAAGTAGTAATGAGATGGTTATAGTGATTCAACTACTCAATCAACAGAGATTTTCGTTAACAGACGTAACACCAGGACGAAATCACCATAAAGGATTACAGATTAGATTTGCAGGAATAAAGTATCAAATATTTCAACACTGCTGAATCAACAGCAATAAAGAAAAAGAAAAGAGAGAGATAGAGATAGAGAGAGAGAGAGAGATTTTCCTTGAGAAAAAAAGAGTAGAAAGAGAGGTACAGTCAAAAAAAGAAAGAGGAGAAAGTAAATTGAATAGAACAAAGTAAAAAAGAGAAAAAATCTATCCAAGTTTCTCTCTGTCTATTTTTCTGATGTTTTGTTGTTTTTGTTGTCAATTCTCCAAAAAGAACAGTAAAAAGACGGCGAAGAAAAAAACCAAAGGTACTAAATAAACTCGTAGGAAGAGAAAAAAAAGAGTAGAATAAATTTTACGCGAAAGAAGGCAAAAAGATAGGAGAGTAAAAGATGAAAGATGATGATGATGATGATGATGAAGAATAGGAAAAGAAAAACAAGTTATGTTGTTATGATATGAAATTGATGAAGAGAAGGCGAAGATTTGTTGTTGTTACCACCAAGAAGATAAAAATAATTAACTGTAAAATTAAACATTTAGTTTTCTCAATTGAGAGAAGAAACTTTAAGAGAGATAAAGTAATTAGTTAACAGAATCAGTAATTAATGTAAAACAGATGATTTAATCATCTTTACCGTTGATGGAAACAATTAATAAGAAAAGAAGAAAAAATTTACTCAACTTGGAAAGAGACAAACAGACAGACAAAAAGAAAGAAAAGAAACTAAGGCCTACAGCGCCTCTTTCTTTTTCTCTTCGGTTTTGGTGGGAAAATTAAGCGAACAATTTTATTCTTTTTCTTCGCAATTAGCTTAATTGTTGCTCTTCTTCTTAATTAGTAAGTTGATCTTTGACAAATCATAGACGATTTGAACAAACCATTGAATTATTATTATTGTTATTATTGATATTTGATTAGTTTCCTTTCAATTGTTTATTTCATTATTTTCAGAATCTTAATTATCATTTTTTTTTGCTTCTTTTTTTTAATTAATTTTACAATCAAGTTGATCTTAAATAAACAATTGGAAAATTTTGCTTACAAAGAGTATCTAATTTTCTAATGAATTTTCAGTAATCACTTGTTTGAACAGCTAATTGTTATTTTCTTGATATAATCAAATCATTACGATTCTGATTCTGATTCTGATCAATTACAATCACCATTAGACTTTTATAATCAAATAACAATCAGTTAAAGTAATTAATTTGGTGATTACCATTTCAAAATGAAATATTCAACTGGTTAATTAACTGGTTAGTTGACAGCTTTTAATATTTTATTTGATTGTCATTCTCACTAAATGCTTATGATTAATTTAATCATTCGGCGAATTGTTGACCTTCGTTTAGTACCATTGCCCGAATCGTAGACACACTCGTAGGTGTAAATATAATTTTCATCATCACAATCAACTAAATTATTAGGTTGAGTAAATTCAATAAAAACTATTCCTCCAAAATCTTTGAGCATCTCATTAAATGATTGGTGAGTAACGGATACACAGTTAATCATCAGAAGCTGATGATTATAAACTTCTTAACTGATTTAAAATTTTCGCATCCAAAACAACCACAGTTAATTTATGTTCGTGATTCACTTGACACTCAACCAATTTAAGCTCAAAATGACAGAAACTGATTCAAGATATTGACCAGAAAAAAATGTTATCGTCCGCTGAGATGATTCAATGGCCTCGACAAACATAAACGATCACTGGAAGGTCACGATAACGAAAAAGTAAACGGCCTAGTGAATGGTCACCCTATAGTTTGAGGTTATTGGTAGCTAATTGGTTAATTAATTGACTAATTTTAATATTTTTCAACAAAATCCATCATTTTATTATTATTCCTACTCAAGAAATTTAATAGTTTGATGAAGCAAAATTAATTTCTCTCAGTCAGTAAATTGTAAATTCAAAAGATTTCGAGTTGACAGATACCAAGATTTAAACTGATGGTTTATAGAATTTCGATCAATTTATTTGAAATAGAAGTTTCAACTTCCAATTCAAATTCAATTCCAAGTAAATTGCAATTCATCTGATTAAAAATAATTTTTTTCCGAATTAAAGTTTGATTTGAATTTGCCGGTTTTCTTTTAGTTTCTTCGTCAGATGATTTTGCTTTTTGTTGTCAAGTGTTTTCTTGTTGTTTTGTTATCTGTTTAATTAATTTAATTATGATTGTGTTGATCATTTTATCATCAACATGTTGATTTTAATTGTAGGGTTAATCAATTCTCTATGGTGAACTTTTGGGTTTAATTAATTTCCTTCATTAGATTGTTAATTCTTATTGTTTCTACCTCGTAACCTTGTAAATCTTTTGTTTCATCATTAATTGTATTTACAAGGCAAGGTAGTGTTTCTGTTTTGTCAATTCGTGTTTCAAATCAACATTGACCTCAAATTTTGATCATTTTTGTTGTTAATTTTTATCCTAAATTTAATTTAATTGTTACCCATTTATTCATTTAACTTTGTTTTCTTGTATTCTATTGGAAGTGTTCACTTTTACTTGTCATATTCAGTCAAAGTATCAGCATCTCATTCAGCTCTCATTAATTTGTTTGTGTTTAAATTTATTCGACCTAATCTGGTCAATTATTAGTTGAAAGATCTGATAATTTTTTCTAAATTACTTTATTCAAATGGATTTGTAACTATATTTACAAAGTAATCTCAATATGCCTAATCTAAGAGAGTATGTGGACCGAGCTAGAGACCAAGCCTCATCTAGAATCCAAATCATCGGAGTTTATATCACTACTTTCCTTGATTCATTTAAAACTGGTTCAAGTAGTAGTCACAATCGACCAAGAAGACGAAGTTCAAGGCCTAGAAGGCAACACAATCCAATCTTAGGCCCTCCACACCTTCAAAGGACTCACAATAGTCGCAATTACTACAATCATAGTTCAACTAGACATCATCTCGCCTCAAGTTTCTTTGGTATATTATCTGTTTCATTAATGTTGAGCCTTAGAGCTTTCAATTTTTTTTTCTTTTTATTGTCTTATGTAAATTATTTGTAACATTTATCCTTATTTTCTATTCTCAGATTCAAACCGATGTGGTGAGAGGAACTTGTGGGCTGCATTAATGAGTTTATTGGTCATTGCAACACTTTCAGCAGCTATTGCTCAACCTAAATGGTTTCGTATAAGAGGTGGACGTTGTGATCGCGTTTATATAGGATTACAGGAACTTTATATCGAACCATTTACCTTCATTCCACACAATTATGGTTTAGCAAGTAATAGTGTTAATAAGGAGGAAATACGAGGAAATACAAATAATATCATTGAAAGACAAAAGATAAAGGCTTCCCTTCAGCCTAAAGGTGAAGCCAAGATTTTATCTGGTAACCCGAATAACAATGGCTCGTTGCTCCAACGTCAAGGGTCAATTAATCGTGATTTGACAGAAAGTATCTATCCAAGTATCTCGGTGAAAAGTGGTCGAGCTCATATCAGCTGTATAACCCCTGAAATTGGTCATTTACGAAGGACGATAATTATTTTATGCTTTTCAAGTCTATTACTCAACTTATTTCAATTTTTTCTTGACACCTTGGGTACAAAACGAAAAATTCTTGAACATATGAGGCGTCATGCATTAGCCAATTTAATTGGTGTTGTTTCTTGTATATTTACACTTGGCTTTGCTTATTTGGTTGCTGATTTGTTAGAGAAAGAACAAAGAAGACGAGTAAACAAAGCTCATTTTTTAAATTGGAATAATGAACATCCACCCAATGTGGAAATTCACTTCGAAATCAGCTATTATCTAATTAGTCTCGCTGGGCTTCTTGGTTTAATCGCTGCTGCTTGTAACCTTCTCGCTAAACCCAAACCTTACTTTTTCTCATCTTCTCTCTACTTTTCGCCTCCCTATGATTCTGAAGCAAACAATTTACTTGAGGAAACAATCTCACCTCGCTGGCAATCTCCCCCTCCACCACCGCCGACTTTATCAGCTATGGTTCCTCCAAACTCGATGACTTTACCTCCACCTCCACCATACTCACCCTAAAGAGAGGAGACGAATATCAATTATTTAAAACAATTAATCAACGTGACATTTGATTCACTTTAATGAAAATGGAGTCACAATTCATCAGCTTGTATTATGCTTGTTATTTTTCTTGATAATAATAATGATATTTATTTAAATGATAATTGACGGATTGTTAAGTAACAGAAAAGAAAAGAAAATTGATTCAATTAATTGCTCTTTTCTTCTAAATGATTTGGACAACATTAAGATTTTGGTTCCTTGATTAAGGTGATTAAAATTATTTCCAAATGATGTAAACTGATTGTTGAATATTTTTGTTCTTTGTTTTCTAATTTAAATGAATAACTTCAATTGACTAGAGATGATTAATGAAGGAAAGAGTTTTTTATATCCATGATGATTGTCCATCATTTTGTAAATGCGATTATAATCATTGTATCATTCTAATTGTTGATCTAATCACGAACGTTACTATAAGTTCCAGGAGGAGGTCGATATAATTTAGGTAAAGTCATCGCTTTCAGTGAATTAAATGCGTACTTGGCGATACCAATATTCTTACGAGTATTTTCCCGTCGAGTTCCCTCACTGTAAATGATTAGAGAAAATGATTAGTTACAATTAATAGTTTCAATTGTTGCGAGTCTAGTACCTTCTTAAAGTATCGAGCATTTGCTGGAAAAGTTGAGAATCATCGATCTCATTGAAATGATATTTTCTCGAACAGAATCGAACCTCTTCCAAAGTGATCGCCATTGAGGTTCGATCTTTGGCACTTTTACAACTTGTAAAACGAATACCGTTCAAACGGTAAGTGATCTGTTCCATTAAATGTAGAATACGAACATTTTTCGCTCGACGAGACCAAAGTTCAATCTTTAAGGCTGTAATTAAATCAACCAAATGAGAATCATCTTTGTAACCAACAATTGAAATAAATTGTTCTAATTTATGGAAAGCATTTTGATTAATTGTTTCTTGTAATTTAACCAAACCAAGTCTAAGAAAGATGGAAAATAAAAACATACAATTGATTAGTTGTTGATTAGCATAAACGACGATGAAAAAAATACAATCAATTTATTGATTGCCCATAATTAGGATAATAATACTTACGTTTCTGCAAGAGTTGCTTGTTCATTGATTCCAATATTAAAAAGTAATGCTTTTGGTTGAGCTTCAAGGTAATCAGGTAAAATTTGTGATGAAATTGATATAATTACCCTAACATTGTGACTGAGAAGAGAATCAAATTGATAATAATTAATTAATTGATTTGCCAGGGACGAAACAAATTAATTAGGTTATGGAATTGATTCACTTTCATTATCAGTCAAATCTTATTCTAAAAATATACTTGTGTATTGCTTGATCAATGAAGCTTTTTCATGTTTGATTGTTGATTTAATTAGTCAATAAACCAAACAAATCGTTAATACTGATCGTTAGAAATGAATAATTAGTTAATCATATTCTAGTTGCTTTAGTAGCAGATAAAAGTTTGTTTCAATAGCTTATGACTATTTTTAAATAAGTAATTACAAGGGAAAGATTTAATTGCTAGAGGACTAATTAACTTACCCGTTGCCCTCGATTCGAGGTAAATCTAATGTTGATCGAGCTGAATCTTTGAAATTAATGAAAACAAATGTAACACATGAATTAAGCTCGGATACAGCGGCGGCCATGTCGTTGAGCATTCCGATTTCTTGAGCATAACAACTGAGTAATGATTGAAAGTAAACAAATATCGATTTGGTTTTAATTAGATTACGTTGGAAGGAGATTGACTTGATTTCATTAACCACTGAACTAATTATTGTGGTTAATATTTGACTGAAAATCATTCCTCGTTTAAGTCGAAGGTTGTAGAAAAGTTCGAGATTTTCTCGTTCCAATTTAATTGCTTCGATTGCATAACAGATTGAACTGATTCTTAAAAGAGCAGCATTGGCAGAGATCAATTTCCGTTTGAGGGTTCGATATCTGACCGGGAACATTTACTTCCACCACCAGTTGAATTAACCATTGGAACATTGCAATTGTTAATCTTTCCAGAGATACTAATTAAACTCGCCTTAATATTGAGATAAATAAGATCCACTGGTTCCAATTCTTGTTGCTCTTCGGTGGCAAGAGCAGCGGCAGCAACGGTGGCTGATTGACTATTCTTCCTGTTGTTAATTGTTGGCTCATTGGTTGTCCTAATTTCACTGGTTGAACAATCAGCGGTTGTTATTTTACCTCCTGAAGTGTAATTAATTGATCCAGAGTTGAAAGTATGATGATTACTAGTGTTGGTTGTTCCAGTGTTGGGTAAATGATTTTTCAACACCTCAAGTGACATGAGCGTTTCTTCAACATCCCTTGGATCAAGAACGTTGATTAACTTATGAGCATTTGAATCAATCATTTCATAAAGTGTCTTCAATTTATCTTGAGCCAATGAACCATCTTCAATATAAAACATTAACTTTCTCATGGAAACATCAATTAGCTGAACTGTTGATGAAATTAGCAGGAAATTTTTCATCGCTTTCCAAACTTTCAAAATGGATGAATTAACATCTTTTGAGGATAAAATGTTCAGATTACTTGATGATGATAATGATGATGATGTTAAAGATGAAGTTGATGTTGACACTGAGGTACTTTTAGAGGCTAAGTGGGCATCCAAATTGTTTAGATTTAAATTATCTTGATCAAAGCCTAAATAATGAGCAGCAAAAGCTCCTACAGAGTAAACATCCAATGAATTAGTTGAATTGCTATTCTCGAGAATATCAGATGATTTGATTGCTGATTGTTGAGTATTATTGTAGCAAATTGTTGACCTTCGTTTGGTACCACTGTCCGAATCGTTGACTAGACACCTTTGTAGGTGAAGGTTAAGTGGCACGTATTGGAAGTGAAGCTCTTTCTTAGCGATTGAAGGTCGAAAAAATTTCTTATCCAATTGGACTTGATACAGTTCGTTTATCGATTCGGTTACCACATTAACAAGACGTAAATGTGATTCCAATACTCTCATTTGGGTTCGTTGGTAATCGGGTTTAACTTCACCCAATGAATAAGTTACACAGTTCATTAGTTTTTTCTCATCGTCCATGAAAATATTCCTGAGAGCGAACAAGATATCAAATTAGAGTAATGGAAAAATAAAATTATCATCAACCTAATTAAGATTATGATTGTTTACTAATTTACGAGGAAATTAAGGAAATTAAGAGTAAAAATCTAATCTGGTAGACATAAAAGATGAGATTTCGTGGTGAGTACCATGTACATAGGATAAGATCATCACGAATTTGGAAAATTATTTTTCGTCTTATTTTGTTGATGATTTACTCTCACGTATCTGAATTAAAACCTTTCAATGGAACATCAAATTGAAAAGATCGATGGATAATATTCACAAAAAGATCATCATCTAGATTCCAGTAACCATAAACAGATATTGTTGGTGATTGGAATCAAAATTACTTGGATGATAACGTATTTGATTGTTTACAATTATTACTATTTGATTCCAATGGTGAACCGATTGTTTCATCTTCTTCCCTTTTCTCTATTTCATCCATTTCTCTTCCTTCTCCTGATCCACCTTCAGATGGGTGTTCTGATTTACTCATGGTGGTGACTTGGGATGATGATGACGATGATGATTTAGCTGCTTTATTGTTTGATTTGGTTGATGATGATAATACAGTTGATTGTGTTGAATGGATTGATGTAAGTGGTAAGCTTTTTGGTCGACGAGATGTAGCAAGAGATTCAGTTTGGTGACATTTATTATCTTCCGGATAAACGGGTCCCTTAATTGTTACCTTTAGTTTACCAATAACATGGGAATCACGAAGAGTTGATAAAATATCAAGATCAAAAATTTGTGAATTGTCAATGTTTGTTTCGGGTAAGGTCATAATCATGGAAGGTGAAGCATAAACAGATTCACCGAGTAGAACTCGAGTTTCAGTTAAACGTTCAACGACATCGTAAACCTTAAATCGTAATTGATATTGTGACCAATCCTCTGAAGGTAAATTAAATTGCTTAGCAAATTTGGCACTTTGTGAGGAAACAATTTCCGTTTTGTCTAAAAAAGTCCAAGAGGTAAATTTCTCCTTCCGGTAAAAGACGGCGATGAAAATATTTGGTTCTAAAGGTGAACCATCAGATAATATAACAGTACATGAGAGATTAATTTTCATATAAGAATTGGAACAAAGGAAGCCCTTGTGAACTAATTGTTGTTGTTGTTGTTGAGAGGAAGAGGAAGTAGAAGATGAGTTTATTGCTGATGAAGATGAACTTGTGGTTCCAATGGGATCGAGGATTGGATCTTGAGAGTTCGATGCCAGGTCAGAGAAAATCTTAAGGTTGGTGAACGTTTTTCGAAGTGATTTAAGATAATTTAAACTCGACAAGTGGATACATTCAACCCAAGAATCTCTCTCCTGTTGAGAGATTGTAGTGAAATGAAAAGGTTTTGTTGGATCATTTTTACCAAATTCAATGATAAAGGAAAAGTGTTTATTGTTACTCTCCTCCGATAATTTGATAACACACTCTTCCAATAATAAGATAAAAACGATCCGATTTTCACCAATTAACGTTGAATCTTTACCAATAATCTCACTTGTCGATGTGGTTGTTGTTGTTGATGACGATGATGATGATTGATTAATCCGTTGGTGTGTTGTCGTTTCATCAATCCAACCATCACTATTATGATTATTAACTATCGATGGTGTTGTTGGAGTAATAGTGTTGTGAATATTGTTGTTTACGTAATTGTTATCACTTCTACTATTGTTATTAGCCTTGTTACCATTGGGATGATATTGCTGATTAGCTGATAGCTTTGTATCCGGATTACTTGTTGACAGGATAAATAAAAGGTTACCTCGAAGCCGGCAAAGTCGTTCAATGAATGTTTCACTTTTCCAATGATTAAATAAACCCTCACGTCTCTCACGGACAAACAGGAAGCCCTCTTTGTCAAAATTGGCAGAATCCAACCAAGCCAACCTTGAAACTGCCGGGTAATTAATAATCATTGCGATGGTTTATATAAATATAACAATAACAAGAGGAGAAGATGATGAAGATGATGATGATGATGATGGAGAAGACAAAAAATCTGATGTTAATGTGTAGTAAAGATGAAGACTTATATTACCAATGCGCGATTCTTTGTATGTGTTGATTGTTACTCTCGAAAACATGATAATTCAATGGGTTCACTTTTGTCTTTTCTTCATCTGAATGTTTCCCACCATTAGGAATACTCAGTAAATGTGGAAAATGAATGGAAAATGAATTTATCATGGTAATAGATTGAGAAACAGATCATTAGATTAACAGATTCATTTCAATTTCTTTTGGGATGTTGATCAAGTAAACAGCTGATTTAACACTGAGAGCTTTTTGTTAGATTGACAACCAAGGTGAAGAAAAGAGGATCAATTAGATATTCCAAATAATCTAATCATCAGAATGGGAATTTAATTAATGTCATTAGATGATTAGTGTTAATCACAGAAGAAAAGAAAGACTAAATTAACAAACATGTTTACAATTTAAATTGAGCAAACATTTATCTTCATACGAGAAAGTAAATGAATAGAAAACGAGTTGAGCAACTCTAACCTTTTTTTTCCTTCTCTTTCTTTACTTTCTTTTTTTTCATCCTCTTTCAATTTTTCTCTTTCTTTTTTCGGTTCGATTTATCATCTTCATCATCTTCCATGTAAGTGGTTTCCATTGATGAAACTCACCTTTGCTTTTCCTACACGTTTACTTGCTAAATTGTTTCCGGTCATTTCCATTGATGGTTGGTCAATAAAAAAAGGACATTAAAAGTTAATCATGTTCAATCATCAGACAACTAGATGACCACTTAATTGTTGTGTTTAACTTTAACCACAAGAAGATAATAACAATTAGATTGTTAGAGTTTCGTTTATCATGATCAATAGAAAATTTTCATCTCCAATTTGATCTAATGTTTGATTTTCTATCGATTTTCTTTGTCGTTTTTTCCATTAAAAAACATAATCAAACAATCAACAAATCACCTGAAATTTAATCGACAACAATTAAGATCAGTTGTGATGATTAAAAAAAACAGCGAAATCGAAAGTTTTTCAAAAGTTTCGACCCGAAGGCTTTTTACCAAAGAAATTGATTCTGAATCGATAATCGATGATGATAGAAAAGTAAACAGGACAATTAACAAAATAATCACTCGAAAAAGAAAACAATTAACTCATAGATTTGGTTAATATTGAAATGATTGATTGGATTTAATGATTTCTATTCATTGAATGGTAGTGATTTAAGTTTATTTTGATTATTAGAATCGCCAAAATCATTTGAAAAGGTTAACCTTATGTTGTTTCCTTATGAGGAAATGCAAGACATGGATCAAGGTTAAGAAGATGAGGTTAAGAGGTTAAGAGGTTACGGTAAAAGGTTAAACAGTTACCACAAACAGTATTTAACATTGAGATTAATTTAAATCCATGGGAATAGATTTAATTACCTTGGATTTAACAATCAACTAACAACATCCTTTGATACCCAACGAGGCTCTGATTGTTACAATCTATTGAATATCATAATCTAAATGCTTCCCAGGTTAAAGGTAACATAAGGTCAGTTTTTCTGATACTTTTACTTTTAAGTTTCCAACCTCTTAACAATTTAACTAACCAATCAAAGTTTACTATTTACTTTCTCAGGTATTAATACAATCAGTTTCTATCATTTCCTTAATTGTTGTTGTATTAGAGTAAAAGGGTTTTCTTAAAAGAGGAAACAGTTTACAGTTACTTGTTAACCCTTTCGACAATTTCAACCTTCAACCTTAAATTTTGATTCAAAATAACCTTGTAACTAGATTTTAAAAATAACTTAATTCAACTAATTTAATTCAACCAAAGAGACCAGTTAACTAGAGTTAACAAAAAAAGCTAAAGGGTTAATCGGAAACTCAATCAACGGAACTAAAGAGTTAAGGTTAATCATTTCTCATTAAAAATCTCGCAAGTTTAATTATCCAGTTAATTAGTTTCCATTGTTTTAATTTCAATCAGAAAATCGAGATTAATTAATTTGATTTAGATGAGAGCCTAAGCCTTAACTCTTTAGTTCCGTTGATTGAGTTTCCGATTAACCCTTTAGCTTTTTTGGTTGATTTGCTAGTTAACTGTTAACTCTTTGGTCTCTAAATTGTTGAATTAAGGTTAAATTTCTAGTTACAAGGTTATTTTGAATCTTATTAGGTCAAAATTTAAGGTTGAAGGTTGAAATTGTCGAAAGGGTTAACAAGTAACTGTAAACTGTTTCCTCTTTTAAGAAAACCCTTTTACTCTAATACAACAACAATTAAGGAAATGATAGAAACTGATTGTATTAATACCTGAGAAAGTAAATAGTAAACTTTGATTGGTTAGTTAAATTGTTAAGAGGTTGGAAACTTAAAAGTAAAAGTATCAGAAAAACTGACCTTATGTTACCTTTCAACTCCTTGTGAACCTTAAAACCTTTGAAAGAGAAAATCAATTGAAATCATATTGAATTAAAACGATTCCAAGGTTGATTAAGAAAACGCAATTTCTTAATCAATGCTTGCACAGAACTAAATTCCCACTGGTTACATATGTCATCTTAAATTGTCCAACCTTTAACCTCTTACCCTTAACCTTGGATAGAAAATGAGAAAACTGATTGTTACCTTTCGATGGGAACAAAGTTTATTATCAAGGTCGATGTTACGAAGACTATTTCCTTTTCCTTTTAAAATCTGCTTCCATTTCAAATTCTAATTCTAATTGATGAAATTAATTCAATTCCACAATCAGATACCTGTTCCTCTAAATTATTATAATTAAATAAATTGTTCATCTAAATCCAATCGACCATTAATTCAAGTCAACAAGAAAACGAATGCAAACAACTTTTGCTCTTTACATTTGATTCCATTTGATTTCCAGTTTTTTCCTTAATCATTTGATGACCTTTAATATTGATTTTGTTGGTCAACAATTAACTATTATGATTAGTGATTAGATAACTGAGAAAACCTCAAGTTAACTATTGGTGGCAGGTCGAGCTCTTCATTTACCTTCAGTGCGACAACATTTGATTTCTTGTTCATCTCTTTTCATCTGATTAATTATCTAATTATCTTTGGTTTTATTCCAGTTTTTACTCTCTGTTAATTGTTTGCTCATCAGGATCTTTGATCACTGATCAACAGGGTAATTATTTAATCAGATTTTCTTCATTTATCATCATTTCAATGAGACTTTGTTTTCATTTCTATCGATATTGTTTATTGACATTTTCATGTTATTTTCTTACATTTTGTTTCAATCATTTCCTCTTATCTTTTTCTAGATTTTACTAAATCAACTTTCTTTTAATCAAATTTTTTCATTGTGACAATTTAATTCAATCATCAATCTAATCTTTTTCTATTTCTGGTTTGTTTACATTCAAATGTAAGTTAACCTAAATTTTGTCTTCTATTTGCCTTTATAGTGTTTACTCATTTTTCTGGTTTTTTTTTATTTTCTTTGTTTACGTTTTTTGGTCCAGTTTTTTTCCCATTATGACCTCGTTAATATTGGCTAAGTTGGTTCGAAACTGTGGTATTTTCAATGGAGCCCGATGTTCACCTCTCACTTTGCATCCACGATCCTCATTACAACGACTTATGGCCACTCAGGCTCAAACGGTGGAGGAGAGACGAGAAGAGTTGAAAAAGGAAAGGCCTCCCGAAACCAATTCCTTCGTGATGAGTATGTTTTCTGGTCAGGCCAAAGTGAATCAAGTGTTTCCTTATCCTGATGTTTTAACGGAAGATCAATTGGAAACCCTTGCGATGATTCGTGAACCCAGTGAGAAGCTTTTCTCTGAACATGATGCCTTAGCCGCTGAACTGAAAGGAGCAGCGGATGAGAAGGTGATGAAAACCCTCGCCGAAACGGGCTCATTTGGGATTATGGTTCCTCCTCAATATGAAGGTGCTGGAATGAATAACACTCAATACGCTGTTCTCGCGGAGATCATGGGTGCAAGTGATTTAGGTCTTGCGATTACCTTGGGGGCTCATCAGTCAATTGGATACAAAGGCGTTTTATTGTATGGAAATGAAGCTCAAAAGAGTAAATATCTTCCCGATTTAGCGACTGGACGTAAAGTGGCCGCTTTTGCTTTAACTGAACCAAGTTCGGGATCGGATGCTGGTTCTATCAAATCTCGAGCAGTTTTATCGCCCGATGGATCACATTATATTCTTAATGGAACTAAAATTTGGATATCCAATGGCGGTTTCGCTGATGTTTTCACCGTTTTCGCTAAAACTCCGGTAGTTACATCAAGTGGAGAGGAAAAGGAAAAAGTGACCGCTTTCATTGTTGAACGAGCTTTCGGTGGTATTTCATCAGGTCCTCCTGAGCAAAAAATGGGAATCAAAGCCTCAAACACCGCTGAAGTTTACTTTGAGAATGTTAAAATTCCCGTGGAAAATGTTCTTGGTGAAGTTGGCGGAGGTTTCAAGGTAGCAATGAATATCTTGAATAGTGGAAGATTTGGAATGGGAGCTTTACTCAGTGGAACGATGAAATTCTGTATCTCTAAAGCAACAGATTTCGCCAACAATCGTGTTCAATTTGGTGATAAAATTTCCACCTTCGGAACCATCCAGGAAAAAATTGCTCGAATGGCCATCGCTCAATACATAACCGAATCTATGACTTATATGGTAGCCGGTAATATGGACAAAGGATCAACTGAGTTCCACTTGGAAGCGGCAATTTCTAAAGTTTTCGCCTCGGAAGCGGCCTGGTTTGTTTGCGATGAGACAATTCAAATTCTCGGTGGAATGGGTTATATGAGAGATACTGGAGTCGAAAAGATAATGAGAGATCTTAGAATTTTCAGAATCTTCGAAGGTACAAATGATATTCTCCGTTTGTTTGTCGCCTTAACCGGAATCCAAAATGCTGGTTTCCATTTGAAAGAATTACAAAAAGCAATGAGAAATCCAGTTGCCAATTTGGGAATGATTTTCGATGAATCAACCAAACGAGTTTTCAGAGCCGTTGGTCTTGCTTCAGGTCCATCACTTGCCGAATTTGTCTCTCCCGAATTAGCACCTTCAGCGTCTCAAGTCTCCAAAGCCGTGACCAATTTTGGTGCCACCGTTGAACATTTATTAATCAAATATAATAAGAAAATTATCCATGAACAATTTATCCTCAAACGATTGGCCGATTCAGCGATTGACATTTACTCCATGATTGTAACACTTTCACGAGCCACTCGATCGATTCAGAAAAATTTCCCTTCAGCCCAACACGAGGTCAACATGGTCAAAGTGATTTGTAACGAAGGATCAACTCGAGTCCAAGCCAATCTTGCCGCTTGTCGAACCAGTGAAAAATTAGCTGATTTTAACAGTTTGAGAAAAATCTCTGATTCTCTATTCGTTAACAATGGTGTTTCTCATCGACATCCAATCGAACGAGATTAACCAATTAATCTTGAAACCTTCGAACGTATTTCCATATCAATCAGCTTTAATTGTCCCTTTTTCAATATTAATTACTAACACTAATTATTTCGAACCGAGTCAAACTCTTACCCAAAAGTCGAAAACTATAACTGTTGATTTCGATCAAAAAAAACATTCTCATTTTTATATTATCAAAGAGCAAAATATATTGTAAATTTTTGACGACAAATTTAATTCATTTATTGTAATAAATTGAAAAAAAATGTGATTAATTTGTGAAACAAAATGAAATGTGAATTACATATAGACATTAATTGATTCTTCGCCATTTGTAATCCTTACGAATTCGAGTCTTCTAATTGTCGCTCTAATTGCTTCTCTCCTCATTTCGGGTGTGATGGTCGAAGCGGCATTAACAATGGCTTCTCTTAATTGTACCAATGAAGTGATTTTTGTTCTATATACGTGATTCCTGATGTGACCCCACAAAAAGAAATCACAAGGTGAAATGAAAGGCGAATTAGGTGGGAAAACGATTCCACCGCCAAAGAATTGAGAATTTTCGAATCCGATAACTCGTTCATCGAAACATTCGCGTAGAGTTTGATGAAGATCTGTTGAGTTGAGGTCATTTCCATCCTGAACATACCACAATTTATCCTCTCGATTATTGAAATTGATCTTAATCGTATCGATGAGACAAGAACCATCATCATCACAACTGGTTGAACCATCAACAAAATTGATAATTAAAAAGTTCAAAGACATCGCTGCATAAATTTTGACAGCTATTGGATGCCAACGAAGCCGAACATAATATGGAGGATAATGTCCAAAAAATTTGTACGTTTGTCGTTGAACTGATCGATGTGAATTGAAAGTACAATAATCAGCAAAGACGAGGTTCTCAAGGGAAATTTGTCCACTTCCAAGTGAATCGAGCAATCGGTCAGCAAAAGTTTTTCTCAAAGTATAATGTTCACTTTCGGGGTGATGAAAGATACGAATGTACATTGGATTCTGATTAATGAAATATTTCTTTAACAATTTAACCCAATCATCTTGTTCACCGATTGCAGTCTGAGCTTCGGCTATGGTCCCTTCTGGATTATCTTTGAAAAACGATTTCAAGGCCTCAAATGCTGAAGGGTCAACATGTAGTTGCTCAAATTGAGCACTTTGTTCAATAATATCATTGTCACTTTCACCTTCATTGTCACTGCCATGGTCACTTCCATGTTGGACTGGCCATGAAACCCCGTGATCTTCATTTTCTTCATCATTAGATTCATTCTCTTCCATATCTGAATTATGACCTGAACTTGAATCACTTGTGTCATCATCTAAAAGTAAAGCATTGATGAACCTATTGGAAGAAAACAAAAATTGATCAATTTATAGAAACATAGAAAAAGATAAACAAAGAAAGTAAATTGATCTTTTAAACTTACATTATACAGATTTGATCGGATGGACAATTGTCTCTTCCATAAACACGGTGAATATGGTCAATAGCCGCTTCAAAAGATCGGTCATTGTCGACAAAAGCCTCAAGAAGAGCTAATTTCATTTGTTGTGTAAAAGACATGATGAAAAACAATGAGAAAGAAAAAGTTGTGAAAACTTAACCAAAGCAAACGAGCAATCAAACTGATTGAGATGAAAAAAAAATGAAAATACGAATATAGAAAAACTCGTTCAAAAGTCCATTAGGCCAAGACGAATATCAACTGACCAATGAAATTCAAATATCCTTTTTATCTTAAACTTTAACCCAAAATTTCAAGTATCAAATGTTGATTCGGTTGCAAGTGGACACAAACAATTTAACCATCGACACTTGTTTACATAGTTGATCTTTGTAAATATTCAATTAACTTCATCAGACTCGGTCAACTTTTCAATCTCACCGATCGGCTAACACTTCACCATTGACTTCGAGACTTCGCTGAAATCACTTATCCAAACGATCGGAAATTCACTGTAATCAATTAAAACGAACACTTGATAACAGGTAATCAAAGGTAAATTGCAATTCTTATTTTAAAGAAGTTGAGAAAAAGAGTGACTTTTAATAAGTTTGTTTTCTATTCACCAGATGTCACTTTCTTTCTTTGTAAAGTTTCTTTTCTTTGCTTTTTCCGGTTTACAAATTTATTTTTATTTCTGTTTCCGTAAAAACGATTTAAAAGAGAAATTTTTTTAATTTTAATTGTTAGTTCTATTCTTAAATTACGATGTCAACTGTCTTTACTTTTTGTTCCTCATCACCAATTCATGTAATGGATAAGTAGTTGACAATTTTGACCGATTCAATCGGTGGTGATATTATTTCGTATATATTATGGTAAGTCTCTTGTTTTCTATGAAATTTTTTGGTCAAATTGTTTTGATGACAACATACCTTATTTAATGATTTCTATGATTGTTTAACAAGTTGAACTGAGCCTTAATTTAACTTTTGTGTGAAATTCGCTGAAATTTGTTCTATATTTATAATGGTTTCTCTCTTTCGAAAGGTTCAACATGCTTGATTTGTAACCACGTGGTTCACATACATCACAATGGAGCAATTGGTAAGTCTTAATCCTTTAATTATCTCAAGGTTAATTACTCTAATATGATGAGATATCATGCACCACACTGATACAATAGTGATGGATAACCTTCGTTTCACCCACGTTTTCTGACCAGAGTAATTGATTAGAAATTGTAAATTCTATTTCTCATCTAATTTGTGTTCCTCTCTTTTTATTGATTTACAGAATTAATTGAATGGTAAGTCTACATTATTTGGTTGGAAATATTTTCTTTCTATTTGGATACAATGATGATTGAATTAGTCTATCTTATTCTAATGACGACTACCTAGCCCTATCTGACTTCCTTAACGTGGAATCTGATTATCAAATCAATTATACACGAATGTATTTTCTCAAATCAATTTCGGTCTTTTGAAATTATCTAGAAATCATCGTTTTGGTGATTGGAACGGGAAAATGAAGAAAATGGGAAAAGGTAAGAGCTCGTATTTGATGGTGAAATTATTGTGATCACAATGATGATTGAATTTAGTTCAGCTGATAAAGCATGATTGACCATTTCGCCCCTATCTGAAAGCAATTGTGCTCTTCGTAACAAATGTAAAATTTGATATTCTAATACAATCTTGTTCTTTATTTCAGATTTATTTCTTAATGCCATGTATTGACTCAATGGTTTCATGAAACCAGGCAAAGGTGAGAAACCAACTAGTTCATTAATTATCCTCTTTCTGATGACAACATACCCAACAACATGTTAAAATGATCTCTATGATTGTTCGCTCTAGAATTTCTGACTAATCACTTTATATTCACTATGTTCATGACTATTTCCCGATTATAATTTTATGTGTTTTTTCATTTCTCAACAGGTTTGGAGTTTGGTTGACTTTTGGTCTACTTGTAAGTTGCTCTGGCCTGGCTCTTGTCTTCTGCATAGTAACACTCGTTAAAGAATTTAATTTTGTTGATTTAATTCTTTTCCTTTACTGTGCTAGAGTAATCAGTCTTTTCCACGCTGATTGTTTCTTACATTTGAAAGATTGGCACTAAGAGATTCTTACACTTTATCCATTTTAGATCCCATCTCATGTAGACTTTGGTTCATGGTTGATTTCAGTTTGATGGATTTTTTCAGGTAATTTGATTGTTTCGTCTATTGGTTACTTTCTGAAAGCAGATTTTGCTACTTGGTTTGTTATATTCTGACATCCATGTCGTTCCCTATTCTGCAAGATTAACCAGTTAGACATCTATGTTTGAACTTTAATTTTCGTACAAGTTTGAGCACGCATCTTTCTAACACCTCATTTCTTTTTACTTCAGAGTTTCCTCATTGCTGTTTCTATTACTTACTCTGGATGGTTTGGTCTTTTACAATTCCAAATGGTACGTTCTAATTTGATGTGACTTGCTCTCTTTGGCACCTACACTCTCCTTGATTTGTTAATTTTATTACTTATCGAGGCAATAAGGATGCAATATGAAAGAGTCTTGACTACACATGTCGTCGATGACCATTTTATTCATCTATGATGCCAGGGTTATGATACATTCTTTTTTCTATTTTTTATTAGATTATGTGACCTAACGAATGATTTCAGAGAGTGTCCGTTGTAATTGTGTTTTCCAAACAAAATTGAAGGTAAAAATGAAAGCAAATTTATAACTTTTTTTCTCTGTGATGAGTCTATTTATCACCAAGATCTCTGAACTAGTGATTATAAAATTCTTACTGAATAATTTGATCTCTAACAAAAACTACTATACAATGACAATATTTCTAATTAATTTTTTAATTTCTCCATAGACAATCTCCATTATAATTATGATCCCGTTTAAATTGATAATTGGTAAGTTTCCATTAGCCTTAAATTGAGCAATATTTCATAACATGATGAATATTGTTAGTAACTGAGATGTTTAATTAAAAAAACACCGCCGTTTACCAACGTGATTTAAACAACTTCACACCTGATTGTGATATGGAGCATTTCCTTTTCCCTTACTAAATCATCTTGCTAATTCATTCACTTTTTCTTTTCACCTACAGTACTCAATTGTTGCCGCATTAATCGATTCATCAATATTTATCAGGTATAAATCAAGCCTTTTGTCTGTAATTAATCTCAATGATGATAAACTTGTTAGGGACATATGAGTTTTTTTGATAAAAAACCGATATGATTTGAAAAAAACTTTACAATCTGATATTGTAAAAATTGACTGTTTTTATCCATAAGTTTGTTAAATCTAATTTTTTTCTTTATCTCTTGACAGAATTATCGAGTTCAGGATTGTTTTACAATTTAAGTTTGTCCAGGTAAACATAATATTTATTTGAAATTGAATGGAACCCATTGATGATAAAACGTGACCATATGAATGTGCACAAACACTTATTGATTCCAACTCATAGGCAATAAAAATCTGAATTAAGAACAATTAAAGCCTGATTGTCGACGTGATAAATGTTTGCTAATTACCTTTTTATCTTTAATCCAGCTTTCAATTTTATGGTTCTCCATTTTTACCGGTAACTTTTAGGTGAGTTTTCAATTTGTTTGAATGTTGATGAGTTTATTTAATGATGAAAAACAATTTATGATATAGTTTTTAAAAAAACACCGCCGTTTACCTTCCATGATATAAACAAATTTCTTCAACTGATCAATTGTAACAATTACAATGATTTCCACTGAGTTGTAATAAGATTTTAACCTAGTTTTTTTCTTCTCTTTCACCATAGAATCAAGATGTTCACTATTGGAGTTTCATGTCTTCGTCATCAAATTGTCTCACTTTTATTATCCATTTTTATGAGCATAGAACTGTAATTTATTAAACACCTGATTTTTGTTGATCAATTAAATTTTCATCGATATAATTTGATTGAAATCGATCAAAAATTTATCAACCGGATTTCCACCAAAACTTGTTTACATCTCGAATTTTTCTAAAAACGTCAAAATCATTTCCTAGTAATTAAATTCTGTAATTATGAATAAAATTTTGTCGTCAATAAACATTACAATCAAAACTAAATCATTTCAAGTTATACGATTGTTTATCAGTCAATGATTGATTAATCTACAACATCTAACAGGATGTGGGTTCTTTGTCGGATTAGTAATTCACTTTTCGGTTCATTTAAATGACAGAGAAAAACTTGTAAAGGTAAAAAATCGATCAAGATTTTGAATCGATTAAATTTCGAAAACGAAAATTAAGGAAATCAACTGGCTTAATTACAAAGAGAACAATTTAAAGTTGATAAGATCTTTGAATTGATTAATTGTTGGTTAATTTAATCTAATTTTAGGTTTAAATGTCGAGTAAATGGATGAATTTTCAATAGAACATGAAAATCGAATTTTTCGATTTTTCGATTTGTCGATCAATCGTTGGCGAATCTTACAAAAGCTTCGCTTAATTTCAGAAACCTCTTCATCAGGAGATCATCTGCTCATTTACCTTAATTGTTTCTCTGGCTGTTAAATTGTTCTTTAGATATTTATCTCCATTTTAACCATTGATCTTGTTTTAATTAACTAATGTTACGGTAAAAGTGGACACACGGAAGAGACAACAATTTGTGAGGAAATAAAAGTAAGTCCAATTTGTTTCTTCTCTGTTCTGTTTCATCTTCCATAGTGATTACATGGTCTTTTCTCAAGCATATTCCCTGTGTCACATCCTTTTCCTTATTGTTGTTTCACTTCGCAGATGTTGATTGTACAATTTATATTTAAAACAATCACAACAATTTACTTTCTATTGAGAATTTGTGTTTTATTGTTTTTCTTTTCCCTTGTTCCATTTCCAATCTCACAGAGTGATGGCTGGAGGTTCAGATCCCAAATGGCAAAAAGATGCTGCTGATCAAAATTTTGATTACATGTTCAAAATTCTGATAATAGGTAATAGCTCTGTTGGTAAAACTTCATTCCTATTTCGCTATGCTGATGATCAATTTACTTCGGCATTTGTGTCCACCGTTGGCATAGATTTTAAAGTGAAAACCGTTTTCAGACAAGACAAACGTGTTAAACTACAAATTTGGGTAAGTGATTAATTGTTTCATCTGCACATTGATAGGCTTAAATTTAATTTCTCTGTTTACCTTTACCAGGACACTGCTGGTCAAGAGCGTTACCGTACAATCACAACAGCTTATTACAGAGGTGCGATGGGTTTCATTTTGATGTATGACGTTACAAATGAGGAATCATTTAACAGTGTCCATGATTGGTAAGAATTAGACGATCCTTATTGTTTCCTTAATTGTTTATCCTAAATAATTTTGGTTTCTCTGTAATTTGTTTTTCATTTACTTGCATCACTCTTGTTAGGGTAACACAAATCCAACAATATTCTTGGGATAATGCACAAGTTATTCTTGTGGGCAACAAGTGTGACATGGAGGATGAACGAGTTGTTTCAACGGAACGAGGAAAACAATTGGCCGATCAATTAAGGTTGGAGTTTTTTGAATCCTCTGCCAAAGAAAATATTAATGTGAAAGCCGTTTTTGAACGCCTTGTGGATATTATTTGTGACAAAATGTCCGAAAGCCTGGACTCTGACCCGACAATGGTTAATGCCTCCAAAGGAACTCGGCTCACCAATAATCCAATGCAAAGCAACCCGAGCTGTGCTTGTTGAGCTCAACCTACTATTTAGATTAACATTCTCTCTCTCCTTCTTCTTCTTCGTCTCTCTCTCTCTCTCTCTCTCTCTCTTCTCTATCTTTCTTTCTTTCTCTTGTCATCTTGCCACACTTCTAGCTCTTAAATTCGGTCTCTCAATCAACTGTTCTAGTTTCTAAATGTCTAAAACCCGATCCCTCGTAGGATCTTTCTAATCAATCGTCAGAATTTAATCCAACTGAGAAAGTCTTCTACCATTTCAAAGGAAATTTTTCATTTGATTCATTTTAAGAGCTTGTCCTAAATTCATCAACAGTTACTTCTTTTCTTCCTGAACTTCTCCTTTCTCTTTTCCTCCATGTTATCATCATCACCAACCTCCTCATCATCATCACCTCCATCACCTATCCAATACCTTTACTCTGTCTTGATTAGTTGCTCTTGTCGTTATCGTTTTATTTTCTCAATCAACTCTCTTAGTGCTCTAAAATTGACAAATTTATTTGCTTTCTCTTGATCAAGATCCTGATTTTTTGATTAAGATTTTATTTGATTTTTTTTTCGTTGTCCATTTAAAACTCAGCATTTTGTTTTCATTCATCTATTTCATATCATCGTTAACAATGATAACAATGAGAGCTACTTTAATTACCATCACTAACTACAATTAGAATTTATGATTTCTCATCCTAATCTCCAATTGACCAATTGTTAACAAAGATAAACACAGAAACAAATCAAGTACATTCCAACTAATTAACAGTAACAATTAGAATCTTTTTGCTTAAATTGTTAATCAAAAGCAAATCACTTTAACTTGTGTTTAATCAAAAATGAAACAAAAAGACAAAAATTTGATTGATTTAATTACCATTAAGATAATCAAACTTTTGTATTGGTTTTCTCGTGTTTATCATTTGTTACTCTCATCCGAAAACAATTCAATCAGTTAATCACTCTGACACTTTTATTATAATCTATTTTTTTCTTGTTGGTTAATTACTGTTTATTATTTTTTTTGTTATAATTACATTTAATTGTTTACTTTTTATTATTTTTGCTGCCAAATGATTTAAGTTTAAACAGCAACTTCCAGCAACACGATATCAACAACAAGTGATTAATCAACAATTATCACCATCATCATAATCATCGTTGGTCATTCAAACAATTTAAAAGATGATGATTACAATGATGATTTGAAGACCATTAATTTTATGTCAAATATAATTAATATATTGCAATTTGTTAGAAAAGAGAGAGAAAGAAATGAAATTGTGTGTAATTGATTTAATTTAATCTTTTTTTGCCCTCACAATTAACTCTGTTCAAATTAACTTAACTGTGCGTTTCTCTGTCTCTTTAACAGTTTAATTAACTAATCATGTAATACTAATCAACCAAATCAATTGTCAACCCACAAGTTCACATATTGGCCTTTGTTTTTTTTTCTTCTTGTTAATCAATCATATGTTTAATCCTTGTCGCTTTTAATTTTCTCATTGATTCCATCCCAAGCAATTAATCAGAAAATTAATTCTACTCCTTGAGAATCACCAAGAGAAAATCAAAAAGAAAAGTTAAATTAAACAATTTAGTTAATCGTCAGTTGTGAGGTTAGAAAACTATTGAAAAAAAAAGACAAATGAATTACAAATGATCGGGAGAACGAAGTTAATTAATTATTTAAACTAATTAATAATAAATGTATTTAGTGAAAGTTAATTGTGATCTAATGCCAATTATAAATATATCAGGTTTTTCTTTGGTTTCAATTTGAAACTCAAAGAGAAACAATTAACAAATTAACATGGAAATTGAATCTTTCATTAGATTTAACAATGTCTTTCTTAATCAACCTAATTAACTAAATTTCTTTTTTTCAATTGATTATTTAAACAATTAACTGATAGGAAACTTTTCTTTCAATTATCATTTGTAATTAACTTTAACTGGTAAATGATAATGATGGTAATTCATTGATAATACTCATTGTTATTATTGTCCAATTGTGATTGTTTGATTTTCTGATTTCCCATTAATTGTAAAACATTGTTTTTAATTGTAACACAAAAGTTAATCAAATTTGAAATTGTCAGCACACAATTAAAATAACACTAATAACAACAAATGATTATATTGATCAATTGTTCAATAATTAATTAACCAACGATCTAAATTCTAATTGGGAGAGAAATTTGTTTATTTCTATTCAAAGGTCTATTAATTAATTACATTATCGAAAGTTAATTAATGATGAAAAAGAAACTAATTAATTTTGTTTTCGTTTTATTTTTAGATTTTAAGTTGATCGATTTCTCTTTTTTTTTGCAAATCATTAATTCACTTCAATCTTCTTATTATTCATTTGCTAATTCGATGAAGAGAATTGTTCAATCGATAACATTAGAACTAATTAGTACACAGATTATAATCAAATCGCAATTAAAATTATCACAATTGTAAATAAATCGAGAGGATTAATCTTAATCTAATCTTTAATCTCTGTCTTGATAACAAGTCTTATTTAATTAACTTGATCTTCTAATGAATAGTCTATCAAAATCCATAACGATCTTTGATGTTATTGATTAGTAAAATTTATCTAAAATCGTTTATAATTAAAGTCCAATCATGATTAATGATACAATTCAATCAACTTTTCCAGAGAATTGTTGGTATTTTAATAAACAATACCACCAAATTATCTTTAATTGTTTCGGTTATAATTATAATCGACTGTACAAACGAATTCACTTCAGATTAACTATTATTTAGTCACAATTAAATTTAATTGTCGAAACTCAGATATCGATAGAATCGAATAATTTTCTATTTTTATTTCGTTGATAAAATTGCATAAAAACATTTTTAGTAGTCAAAAAAAAATATATTACAATTGAAAAATTTTAGAATCGAAAAGACTTTTACAAATTTAAGAGACTCTGTGATTAATAACAAGTAGAATTGTCATTATCAATTCCAGAAATCGCTCTTCTCGAGATAAACTAGACGGACGATTCTTAATATCGAATTAGTTTGATTAATTGACCAGATGATCTAGCGAAAGAGATAAAAACTCTCCATAGAAAGGACAAGTTTCTTTATTTCCTAGATATTCATGAACCGAGTTAATAAAATCGATAACTTTCCATTCATCCATGTTATCAAGTCGCATCTCGTTTATGAATGCTTGTAGAATACAAGTCCAGGCCTTTGCATTATAATCCTCGGTTCCTCTTCTTAACAATTTGATGGCCAATTCCCGACCAATAGATGTTCCATCACCATTCTTTAGATAATATAGTAATAGGTTCAGCAATCGATCAGTTAATTGTTTACATTGAGCAATAATTTCGATACCTCGTTTCCGATATTGTGATGACTGGATCACTTGACAAAGGTAGTTGTCTTCTTGTTCAGAGAGTTCAGATTTAGATGCCAATAGTTCAACAATTTCATCGTATCGATGTTGATCTAATAATGTGTCCAAATTATTTTCGTTCATCTTGTTTATCATCGATCTAAGGAAAAATGAGGTGTAAACAGTTTGATTTGCTGCTTGAACTGATTTCAGTTTAGATTTGGTAAACATTTCATTTGCCATTAGAAGATAATCAACTTTGGATTCTTTGATTCCTCGTAGAGTCAAAAGACGAATGAAAAATTTATCATAATCGTTGGTATCGAATAAATCTTGTAGATATGGAATCGATTCAGTTAGAAATATTGCTTCGGATTTATCGAACTGAACTTCATTAGCAATCAAGATCAATTTTGTTTTGTTAACACTTATATCTTCAACAGAGCACGTTAAAGGTGTTGGTAACGGATACCATTTTCGATAAATTCTGTAAAGCTCCATGAAATTAGAAGGTAATTTGATTGCAGTAGACTCGTTTGCTATTTCATAGAGAAGATCAGTAATGAGCTGATAGATTTGTTTTCCTTTTGAGACGAATGGTATTTGTTTCGAGCGGAAACGGGTTAAAATTAAATGTTCCACTTGAGCTTCGTTTTGTGTTTGTACCTGTAACTCCTCTTCTTGGACTATTTGAGGGTTAAAATACTTTCAGGGAAAATTGAGAATACCTTTTTGTACATATTGTCGACTTTTGGATCTTTTGGCTGTGAATCTTCAACTGGTTTTCGCTTTGCTGATGGATTATGACTTGATTCTTGGCTCTTTCGTTTATGATTTTGGTTTTCTTTGGAAGAGATCGACCCGTTACTCGTAGAGGCATTGGAACGGAAATTGACTGTGATTTTCAATGTTATTAAAGCACTTAAATTGAGTTTTTGTTTAACCATTTCACTATTGACGTCTATTAAAGCTGAAATTAGGGCTTTTAATGATGAAAGTGTTTCTGAATTAAGGTCTAATTGCAAAGATTTTCGAACACTTTCTTTTTGTGTTTCAGTCTTTTTGTCCATCACGAAGTTGTTTCATCTTTTGAGTTCGTCTAAAATTTTTGTTTTTCTTGTCAAATCATCTTCGGAACTACAATCGAGTAGATAATCAAGACCAACAGGTATTTCTGATTTTAAAGTTGGTGTTGATTTCAAAATCTCTGATATTAAAACACGAGCTTTGAAGTAATTACAATCTGCAGTCAAACCTTTGATTGCGAGCTTAAGACAATTACTGTTATCATTGAAAATGAAGTAAAGACCCATTAAAGTGTCAAGAACAATCCAATTGGTCGGACTGATTCGATGAGCTTCTTCAAAACAAACTCGAGCGACGCGAAAATCAGACTGATTAAGAGCTCGTTTACCAGTTTCAACCAATAGAGTTACATCACCACCAGCGATTGATGAGCAATCGAGAAAATAATCCAGATTATTTTGCGAGAGTTTACATTCAGTCTTAAGGTCGTGAACTTTTTTCATGAGATTGTTTTGTTCACAGTAACAAGATGGAGCTCTACAGATATTCTGGTGCAAAAGTTGTTCTTTGATTAAGTCGTAAGTTAATTTGAGTAAATTATCAGGAAAAAAAGGACCATGATTAAGCTTCCAGTTCCGTGGACCAGGAACCAACTCGCGAAAAGCTCTTTCAGATTCTTTAGCCCAATCTACATCCGATTTGGTTAATTCAGGAATAACATACGATTTCACTATCTCTTCGACCCATAACTTTAATTTCGAGTCTGCAAGCTTATTGTTAAGCTTATTCGACTTGATGAGATCGATTATTCCAAATTTATCACTGCGATTCAATTGATTCGAAAATTGTTTTAATTTGTCCACTTCCGCTCGCAAAGAATCAATTTTGACCTTGTTAGCACTCAAGTAACTTTCTAATTTACTTCTCATGTGACCGATTCCTTTATTGAATTCGGCCTTTTCGTTTTCTATCTCGATCGTATAATCTTTCAATTTTCTGTTCAACAGATCCAATCGCTTTTGTAAATTATCAAGATGAATTTTTAAATTGTTGGCTATGTTGTCGGTATTATTGTTGTCATCGTTTAGCTCAATTTTCACTAAAGTAGATGAATTATTATCCTTTTTGCATGAAGCACAGAAAAACTCATTAGTTTTGAAGTCCACATATCGACCGATGAAATTTTTACACTTGGAACATGGTTGATAATCTGAGTCCGAATCGAGTATCACAACACAACATCTTTTTGATGGTAAAACTGTTCTGTGAAATTTAAGTAAATGAGCCTCACAAAAATCTTTGTTTCCACACGAACAACGGTAAATGGCTTGACGGTTGCAAATGGAAGTATCTTCACATCTTTTCCTTTCAATGGCTTTGAGATAATCAGTTTCGACTAGTTCAGATTTACACAGGACACACGAAAGATTTTCTTGCTCACACTTATAACAAAAAGTCTTCAAACATTTATGAATATAAAAAACTTCACTTTGGTCGTGGCCACAGTCCAACTTGGCGATCGATTGATTACTTGCTACCTGGAGGGGATAAAGAGATTCAAATGTTTGAATTGAGCGAAAGGTCAGTTAAACGATAATAAGAGAAAGGCTAACAACTAAGACTTAATACTCACTTTTGCCATGAAGATCAAAGGTAAAGATGATCCAAAAATCAACTGTATTTAGAGAAAGTGACACAATAAATGGTTAGAATTCACATTCAAAGACCAGATGATTACAATTAAAAATAAAAAACTCGATACAATTTCCTTTCTAACCGAAGGTTCATTTATTTTATCTGTTCACTTAATTGTTATAATCAAGTTTTTCGAACCACTGGTTTAAGTGCATAAATTATCTATTGGAAATGTTA
Organism: Panonychus citri; assembly: GCF_014898815.1. NCBI lineage: Eukaryota > Metazoa > Arthropoda > Arachnida > Trombidiformes > Tetranychidae > Panonychus > Panonychus citri. The sequence goes on from NW_026515540.1 coordinate 1,107,021, forward strand.
GTTTGATAAAATTAAACATTTCTATCAGTTCTCTCACGATAAAAAAACTCGAAAATTTTAGCTTATAAACAAGTTAATATAATGTTAATTTATTAACTATTGATAACTAGAAATTAATGAGACAAACTTTGTGATCAATTATAAACATTTCAACTTTTTTAATTCTTTCACGTTGAATGTTTGTTGATACTTGAGGAACATTATTATTGATTTAACGAAAATAAATGATTAAAATTTTTAGAAAATGATCAAAACAAAACAAATTGAGTAAAATTATTTCGTTAATGTAATTTTATGACAATCTTTTAGCCACAAACAGAGTATTTATATTGAAAAAAATTCAGTTCAGTGGATAATCATGAGAATAGAAAAAGATATGGGAATTTTGTTTTGATAAATTATCGAAATGAAAAATAGTGATTAATAAATTTTTAAAAGTTCGCATATTAATAATTGCCATGTACAGGGATGGAAAGATGAGATTTGAGCCAAATTAGATCATTGATTTCTTCAATACTAATCATGCCGAAACAATTATTTTTTAGATGGAAAATTTAAATCTGAGCAGAAAGTCTATCAACTCGTATAGTTAACGTTCTAAGCAGGCTAAAATTATCACTCCAGGTCTGTAGATCGAGAAATTTTTTAGCATATTGTTCATAGATCGGATGTCCCATTAATTTGTGCCGTATTTCCCTTAAATCGTATCCAATCGATTTTAAATTGTTATGGTTTCCTTTCGCCTCTACAATTCGACTCTCGTAAATACTGAGACAATGTTCCAATGCTTTTTTCCCAAGATTTTCCCGGTCGGTATCACGAAAATATCCTTCGCAACTCAATTCTGAGCTCAAAAGTATTGCGATTCGCAATAATTGTTCAGCATCACCCAAATTGTTGTTGACGTTAATCAATAACTGAGTTGATCGAACCATGTGCGTATAGAAACTTCCTGACCTCTCAATAATATTGTTTGATATCTTCACGATTCCATGGAATGTAGAATAATATTTATTAAAGGGAAAAGTCCTGAAATTGTAAAAAAATTTACTGTATCAGTTGAACTTTCTTCATCTAGTATGGAGCTTGGGAAACGAGCTGGCAGTTCAAATGACTCGGTGAGTATCTTTCGAGCGAATCGAGGATCGTTAGATAGAAAATAATGATAAGCCATTCGATAGAGTGACTTGTAATGACTGCAACTTTGAGTACATTGTAAGTTTCTATGCATCGCCTCCAGACACATTTGTACAATTTCCATAAATAATTGTCTACTTTTAATTTCCATCGAAACCAAATCGGGTTTAACCTCTTCGGCGCCTTCAATGACCTCATTTTCGATCTCTAGTTCGTCGCTGGGCACAAACCCACCAAAGGTTTTGCCCTTTTTCGCACGAGATAAAAACACCAGCATTTGTGATAATACTCTTGCTGGCAGAGTTTTATGTCTATAAATATACTTGAGGACACAAGCGTGAATCCGATAGTGAATTTCAATTCCAAAACGACTGCGAGAATGTTCAATTGAGGTCATATGAAACTTAAATAATTCATAATATCGAAGTGCTTGTAAGATGTTACTTCTTTCAGCGATTTTTCCTAAGAAATAATAATTCATCCAAATTGTATCACAATCGCCAGAATTAATGGCCGATTCAAAGCAATCTCGAGCTCGATCCAAGAATCGCTTTCGTTGTTTTTTCATTTCTTCTTTTTGTGAATTCTCCAAAGCAGGTCCAAATTTCATGACTCGAGAAATATAACTCGAAATATAATAAGCGAACTTTCCATATTCGAACCATACCTTGGATTCGCTCTTTTTCAGCCGAACCGCTTCATTGAAACATCGTAACACTTTTTCTCCCAAGAGCAAAACTTCATCAGTAGATGAGTAGAAAACTCGACCATTCTGTTTGAAAGAAATTCGAGATTGATTATAATGAATAGAAAATCGGACATTTTTAATGGATGAAAAATTTGACATGTAAAATATTTACGAAACTAAACTTTAATTTGATTACTTACAGAGCAAAAATATTCATCACTGAACTTTATTAGTACGAGAGCACAGCCAACCCATGAATTAAATCGATCGCGATTTAAGGTTAAATCACGAATGTAAAATTCTATGGCTTTACTATTGATTAGATAGATAACATTAGAGATCATATTAAACTTGCAAATGGTTAATTGATTTACAGATAAATAAATTTAAATGAATTTACTTACTTGAGATCATTGTTTTTGAAGTAATAATCAGCTAAGTAATAGTAAATATCTTGAGTAATATGATGTTTGGGAATATTTGTTGAAGGCTCAATTTGTTTTCCATGATCAATGAATTCATTCAACAAATGAACATAATTTTCGGGGTTCAAATTATCGGGAATCATTGTTAGAACAGATCGAAAAAACTTCTCAGTATTTGAATCGATCGAATCACCTCTTTCACTGTCAAAATTGGGTATTTTTCTTGGAGTATAATGACTGTAAATCAGGCCAATGTTTTCCCAACGTAGACTAACCCCCGCTCCTTGATGAGCTGACAGGAAGCTACATTCTAATTGTTTGTAAAAACAACCAAGACAGTTTTGGATTAATTTCTCTCTCTTGTAATTTGATTGATGGATCAAGTAGTCGAGTGATAGAGATAAAAACTCTCCATTGGAATCACAACAAGCTTCTTTATTCCCAAGATATTCATGGACCGAGTTGATCAAATCAACAACTTTTCTTCACCCGTATTACCAAGTCGCATCTCGTTTATGAATGTTTGTAGAATACAAGTCCAGGCCATTGCATTGTAATCTTCGGTCCCTAATTTTAGCAATTTGATTGCTAATTCTCGATCAATAGATGATCCATCACCATTCTTTAGATAATATAGTAATCGGTTTAGCAATCGATCAGTTAATTGTTTACTTTTAGCAATAATTTCGATCCCTCGTTTCCATTGTTGTGATGATTGGATGGCTTGATAGAGATACTCTTCTTCTTGTTCAGAGAGTTCAGATTTAGATGCCAATAGTTCAACAATTTCCTCGTGTCGATGTTGATCTAATAATGTGTCCAAATTATTTTCGTTCATCTTGTTTATCATTGATCTAACAGAAAATGAGGTGTAAACAGTTTGATTTGCTGCTTGAACTGATTTCAGTTTAGATTTGGTAAACATTTCATTTGCCATTAGAAGATAATCAACTTTGGATTCTTTGATTCCTCGTAGAGTCAAAAGACGAATGAAAAATTTATCATAATCGTTGGTATCGAATAAATCTCGGAAATATGGAATCGATTCAGTTAGAAATATTGCTTCGGATTTATCGAACTGAACTTCATTAGCAATCAAGATCAATTCAACATCAATATCTTCAACAGAGCACGTTAAAGGTGTCGGTAACGGATACCATGTTCGATAAATTCTGTAAAGCTCCATGAAATTAGAAGGTAATTTGATTGCAGTAGAGCCGTTTGCTATTTCACAGAAAAGATCAGTGATGAGATGATAGATTTTTGTTCCTTCTGACACTTCTGGTATTTGTTTCGAGTGGAAACGGGTTAAAATTAAATGTTCCACTTGAGCTTCGTTTTGTGTTTGTACCTGTAACTCGTTTTCTTGAACTTCTCTAGGAGTTAAAATACTTTCAGGGAACATTGAGAATATCTTTTCGTACAGATTGTCTATTGTTGCGTCTGTTGGCGGTGCATTTCGTGTCGACCTTCTTTTTGTTTGATTAGGACTCAATCCTTGGCTCTTTCGTTTATTGTTATGCTTTTCTTTAGAAGAGAATGGCAAGTTACTCATAGGCGCATTGGAACGAGGATTGCCAGTGATTTTCAACGTTATTAACGAATTTAAATTGAGTGTTTGTTTCACCATTTCACTATGGACGTTCATTAAAGCTGAAATAAGGGATTTTAACGACGAAAGTGTTTCTGAATTGAGGTTTAACTCCAAAGATTTTGAAACATTTGCTTGTTTTTCGTCACTTTCCTTTCTTCGTCCAGAGAGTTGTTTTAAACTCTCGAGTTTGTCCAAAATTTTCCTCTTTCTTTCCAAATCTTTCTCAGGAGTCCAACTCTCTAGATATTTCAGATTGGCAGGTAATTCGGATTCTATAGATGGTGAACGATCTAAGATCTCTGATATTAAAACACGAGCTTTAAAGTAATCGGAGTCTTTTGTTAAGCCTTTTATTGCGAGCTTGAGGCAATTACTATAATCATCTAGCACGAAATAAATGCCCATTAAGGTGTCCAGAACAATCCAATTGGTTGGACTAATTCTATGAGCTTCTTCAAAACATGTTCGGGCAATTGATAAAGAAGAAAACTGATCAAGAGCTCGTTTACCAGTTTCAAGCCATAAAGTAACATCACTACCAAGGGAAGAGGCGTCGAGAAAATAATTCAGATATTTTTTGGAAAGTTTTTGCTCGTTTTGAAGATTGACCAATTTCTTTTTAATATTGTTGATGAGACTGTGCGCTTTACAGTAACAAGACTCAAGTTTACAGATATTTCTATGCAAAAGCTGTTCTTTGATTAAGCCGTAGGTTAATTCAATTAAATTATCAGGAAAGAATGGACCATGATTAAGCTCCCAGTTCCTTGGACCAGATACCAATTCACGAAAAGCCTCTTCAGATTCTTTAGCCCAATTTACACCCGATTTGGTTAATTCAGGAATAACATACGATTGAACGATTTCCTTAACCCACAACTTCAATTTCGAGTCCGCGAGTTTATAGTTGAGCTTATCCGACTTGATGAGATTCATTATTCCAAATTTATCACTGCGACTCAATAAATTAAAAAATTGTTGAACTTTGTCCACTTCCGCTCGTAAAGAATCAATTTTGACAGTGTTAGCACTTAAGTAACTTTCTAATTTACTTCTCATGTGACCGAGCCCTTTATTAAATTCGGCCTTTTCGTTTTCTATCTCGATCGTATACTCTTTTAGTTTTCTGTTCAATAGATCCAATCGCTTTTGTACATCAGCACAATAAATTTGAAGATTGTGAGCAATATTTCTGTTGGCATTGGGATCGTCGTTGTTGTTTTTATCAATTGGCACGATATTTTTGGATTTTTTGTTCTTTTTGCACGCACCACAGAATAACTCATTAGTTGTCTTGTCTACAAATCGAGCGATACATTTCCTACATTTGGAACATGGTTGTTCATCAGTGTCCGAATTGAGAATCACAGCACAACATCTTTTTGATGGTAAAATTGTTCGATGAAAACTAAGTAAATGAATTTCACAAAAATCATTATCTCCGCACGAACAACGGTAAATGGCTTGACGGTTGCAAACGGGATCATCACATCTCTTCCTGTCAACGGCTTTGAGATAATCAGTTTCGACGAGTTCAGATTTACACAAGACACACGAGCGATTTTCTTGTTTACAATGATGGCAAAATGTCTTTAAACATTTGTGAACATAAAAAACGTCACTTTGATCGTGACCACAGTCCAACTTTGCGATTGATTGATTACTTGTAACCTGGTGTGGATAAAGATTATAATAAATTGATAAGTAAATAAAATATCTTCCGGTCAATCGTTTAATCACGACAACAGTTGACAAAGTTGAATTTTGAACATTAATTGAGTTAAGAATTCATCAATTGACCAAAGGATACTAAAAATGGCAACAAATGAAGAGTCAATACTTACGTCAGGCATAATTTAAGGTAAAGATGATCCAAGAAGTAGAATGGAAAACACTGAATAGATTGAAGAACAATTATCAGAGGCGATTTCTTTAACTCCCATTAGCTAAAGGGATTAGCTCACTTTTTATAAGAGATTATCCCTTTTTAGTTATGTATAAAATGCTTTAAATCACTGAAGATTAATTACCAAAATTGTAACCCCAAAAATCACTTCGAAACTTTAGCAATAATTGGACAACACTAAAACTGAATTAACTTGTAATTGCTGAGGCATTAATTGTTTATACACTTGTTAAAGTTGTAGAATTAAAAATTAAACATGCAATTGATACTCTAATTTATCCATATCCATAGATCTTGCTAATTAATCACATCCCTTTGAAATAAGTAAACAATGGGTGGAAACAATTAACTTGTTAAACACTTTGACCAATTTTAAGAATCCAAAAGGAAAATAATGGAAACACTTTGAGAATCTTTCGAATTGAAAGTCGATCCTTTACTTTTTCTTTGTTGACTTAATCTTTAAGAACAAAAATATTCCAGTTCGCAGACAAAATCAACAAGTATATCAAAATTGTTAGAGAATTTGTTACGAGATATTCTCACCATGAAATCAAATTTTGCTCCGACAATTAAACTCTCGTAAATTCTAAAAAATGTTCCAATGCTTTTTGCCCGATGTGTATCCCAATGATTATCCTTTCTACTTAATTTGATCAACTCAAAAGTAATGCAATTTGTGAACAATTATTCAGTTCAAAATTCTTGTTAATGTTAATTAAATTCATGTGATGATTCATTTCTCTAATTGTTTCGGTTAAAATTAAAATCGACTGTACAAAAAAATTAAGTTTAATTGTGACTTCAGTTCAAATTCAGATATCGATATAGAATCTTATTCGATACCAAGTTCGATAGTATTGGACAAGTTTTTTCGAAAGAAATTCAATCAAAATTTGATTATCAAATCGTTCTTGTAGACAACAGTTAATTGTTTAAATAATCAATTGAAAAAAAAGAAATTTAGTTAATTAGGTTGATTAAGAAAGACATTGTTAAATCTAATGAAAGATTCAATTTCCATGTTAATTTGTTAATTGTTTCTCTTTGAGTTTCAAATTGAAACCAAAGAAAAACCTGATATATTTATAATTGGCATTAGATCACAATTAACTTTCACTAAATACATTTATTATTAATTAGTTTAAATAATTAATTAACTTCGTTCTCCCGATCATTTGTAATTCATTTGTCTTTTTTTTCAATAGTTTTCTAGCCTCACAACTGACGATTAACTAAATTGTTTAATTTAACTTTTCTTTTTGATTTTCTCTTGGTGATTCTCAAGGAGTAGAATTAATTTTCTGATTAATTGCTTGGGATGGAATCAATGAGAAAATTAAAAGCGACAAGGATTAAACATATGATTGATTAACAAGAAGAAAAAAAAAACAAATCAAAATCCATAACAATCTTTGTTGATTAGTAAAATTTACTCGAAATCCTTTATAATTAAAGTTCAATCAAGATTAATTATGAAATTCCATCAATTACTCCAGATAATTGGGGGTATTTTAATTAACCAATATCTCGAAATGATCTTTAATTGTTTCGATTAAAATTGCAATGGAATAGAATTTAATTCAGATTGTTGACATCGAATTTTATTCGATACCAAGTTCGATAGTATCGAAGAATTTTTTTAAAAAGAAATTTAATCAAATCGTTCTTGTTGTTGTTCAGTTTACTTTCTTTCAGCGCTTTGATTGTGACAGTTAATTAATTCTTTTAATTGATGAAATTAATTAATTGTAATTTTTATCGATTATTAGGTAAGTAAAAAGTAGATTGTCTATTTGTTTGTTTTTTATTCCAAATGTTTAATATGTTTTCTGCTTTCTTTTTGAATTGTTGTTACTCTTTTTGTTTTTTTCTGTTAACCAAATGGTGGTGATGATGACACATGAAAGGCTTAATTGTGAACTAATTGACCAATTAAAATGAATGACGAAAGTTCAACCAAACGAGCTGATTATCTAGACTGGGATGAGTATTTTATGGCCACCGCTCATTTGGCCTCATTAAGGAGTAAAGATCCCGTCACTCAGGTTGGAACTTGTATTGTGAACACAGAAAAGAAAATAGTTGGAATCGGTTACAATGGAATGCCGACCGGATGTAATGACGATCTCATGCCTTGGACCAAAAATGGAGACACACCTTTAGACAATAAGCATCTTTACGTTTGTCACGCTGAGATGAATGCGATCGCCAATCGTAATTCAGCCGATGTCAAGAACTGTAGTCTCTACACTACTCTATTTCCATGCAACGAATGTGCCAAATTAATTATCCAATCAGGAATTCGTGAAGTGATTTATTGCAATATTAAAAGCCCTGAAAAAACTCAAAACAAAGCATCGAAAAGGATGTTAGATATGGTTAATATAATTCAACGTAAATTTAATCCAAAACGAAATGAAATCATCATCGATTTTACTGGAAAAAAGTGATCCCTTTCTTTTTCTGTGATAACCATTAATCAAATCAAATCGCCACAATCAATTATCAGAGCGTTTTCCATTTGAATTAATCCAAAAATTAAAAAAGAACCAGTAATCATTTTCATCGGAACAAATTCTTAATAAAATATCAGTCTACTTGAAGTTCAGACTAAATTCAATTTATAATTAACCTGCTAACGAATTGAGATATATTCTTATTGCTTTTGCTCTAAATTGTACTTCAAGTGTAACAGTTAATTCCAATCATGGCGATAACAGATGAACGTCAACATCAAATAATCTTAATTGTGAGGTTGATCGATCATTTTAGAGACAAACTTTATGATCAATTAAAATTTAAATTCTAATTTTTCTACTTCTTTTACGTTTAATGTTTGTTAATACTTGAAGAACATGTAATTGATTAAACAAGAATATTAAAATTTTTAGCAAACGAAAACAAATTGATTCAAATTATTTCTTTCAGTTACTTCCAATTCCGTGGACCAGAAACCAACTTACGAAAAGCTCTTTCAGATTCTTTAATCCAAATTATACCCGATTTGGTTAATTCAGGAATAACGAACGATTGAACGATTTCCTTAACCCACAACTTCAATTTCAAGTCTGTAAGTTTATTGTTCGTATTGTCGTTGTTGCTAATTAATATTTTAAATGTGGCAAAAAATTATGAAAGTGCCAAAGATCAATTACCGACATTGAAATGCAAAACAAACTTTTTTACACACGAGTGATTTTCTTGTTTACACTTTTCACAAAGTCCTCGAAAATTTGTGACCAAAGTCCAGCTTGTTGGTTGATTGATTACTTATTCCTCGTAGATAAAGAGGCTCAAATGCTTGAATTGAGTGTCAAGGATAACAATAGTAAGATCAAAAAGTAAAGTTTCCATGAAGATACAAGGAATCAACTGTATTTAGAGAAAGTGTCACAATAAATGCCCAAAATTAACATTCAAAAGATTAATTACAATTAAAAACCTATAAACTTGAAGCAGCCCTCTAATTGAAGGTTGATTTGTTCACTTAATTGTTATAAACGAGTATAAATGAAAAAAGGATTAGTAGTATCGTATAAATTGTAACATTTTATTTTCGTTCAGAATTGGAAAAGATTTTCGCGAATTTAAGAAACTTTGTTAGAAAGATATTCGTCATTAAAGTTAGTGATTAATAAATTGTTATACATTCAACAGATTGCCATGTTTTTCGAGGAATTGTTTAGCAGAATGTTTGTAGAAAGGATATTCCATCAATTTGTTACATATTCCCTTAATTCAGCTGCAATTCTCTAAATTGTTTCGATTCCTGTCGCCTCTACAATTTTACTCTCGTAAATACTAAAAAAATGTTCCAATGCTTTTTTCCCAAGACTTTCCCGGTCGGTTTCAGGAAGATATTCTTTGTTACTGCACACTGATGAGTCCAAAAATATTGCGATTCTCAATAATTGTTCAGCATCACCTAAAGTTATAAAATCACGTAACTTTATTGCTCGAATCACATCAATCAATAAATCTGTCGATCGACGGATGTGAGTACAGAAACTTCCTGGTCTTTCGATAAAATTGTTAGATGTCTTCTGGATTCCATGGAATAAATAATAATCACATTTAGTCGGGTCGAAAAATCTCTAATCGATGAAAAATTTGTTGATGCATTTCCCTCAGTTCCAGAAGCAGTGGAACTTTCTGGACGAGTTGTCGATTGAAATGATTTGGTGAGTATCTCTAGAGCGAATAGAGGATCTTTAAGAAAATGATGCGCAATTCGATAAAGGGATTTGCAATGGTCAGGATAACTTCGTAAGATTCTGAACATTTGACCCACACACATTTTTCGAATCCTTTCATACAGTTCTACTTCACTTTCCGGCACCACATTCTCGGCATCTTCAGCGGTTATTTCACTTTCTGGTAAAGAACCAAAGAAAGTGCTTTCTTCAGCACCAGTTAAAAACACCAGAATTTGTGATAATATTTGCGTTGATAGATTTTCATGTTTAAGGATATACTTAAGGACACAAGCGTGAATCCGATAGTTAATTTCGATCCCAAAACGATGAATTAAAATGATGGAATTGACATTATCAATTCCAGTAGTCGCTTCACTTGAAATAGGATGAGACATAGATGATTTGTAAAAGCGAAGTGCCTGTAAGATGTTACTTCTTTCAGCGATTTTTCCTAGAAAATAATAATTAAAATAGATTTCATCGGAAGCAGGTAAGTTTTTGTTAGTGCCACGTTCGAAGCAATCTCGAGCTATATCTAGAAATCGCTTCCGTTGTTTTTTCATTTCTTCTTTTTGTGAATTCTCCAAGACTGGTCCAAATTTAATGACTCGAGAAATATAACTCGAAATATAATAAGCGAACTTTCCATATTCGAACCATACCTTGGATTCGCTCTTTTTCAGCTTAACCGCTTCGTAGAAACAACGTAACACTTTTTCTCCCAAGAGCAAAACTTCATCAGTAGATGAGTAGAAAACTCGACCATACTGTTTGTGAATATAAATATGAGATTAGAGCTTTAACAAAATAAGTAGTTTTAAAACTTACAGTCGAAGAATATTGATCAATTTGACTTGTTATTGCAAGAGCACAACCAACCCAAGAATCAAATCGCTTTCGATTTAAAGTTAAATCAAGAATATAAAATTTGATGGCTTTCCTATGAATTAGATAAATAATGTAATTAGAAATCATTTAAATTTGCGAGCTATTAAAATGAATTAACTTACTGAAAGTCTTCGTGTTTTAAGTAATAATCAGCTAAATAATAGTAAAGATCTTGAGTAACATGATTTTTTGGAATACTTGTTATAGGCTCCATCGATTTTTCATGATCGATAAATTCTTTGACAGAATTAGAAAATCTTTCAGGTTTTAGATTGTCAGGGACCAAGGGAAGCAAATTGCGTAACAATTCCTCAACATTTGAACTAATTGATTTACTTGTTTCACTATAAAAAGTTGGTAAAGTTTTTGGAATGTAGTGATTGTAAATAGTACGAATGTCCTTCCAATGTAGACTAACCCCTGCTCCTTGATGAGCTGACAAGAAGCTACATTTTAATTGTTTGTAAAAACAACCAAGGCAGCTAAGAATTAGTTCCTCTTTGTTTCTGCTATATTGACAAATTAGATAATCAAGTGCCAGAGATAAAAACTCTCCATTGGAATCACAACAGGCTTCTTTATTCCCTAGATAATTATGAACCAAGTTAATAAAATCGGCAATTTTTTTTCCGTCCATGTTACCAAGTCGCATCTCGATTATAAATGTTTGTAGAATACAAATCCAGGCCATTACATTGTAGTCTCTTGTTCCCAACTTTAACAACTTGATCGCTAATTGACGATCAATAGATGTTCCATCACTATTCTTTAGACAGGATAGTAGTAGCTTTAGCAGTCGATCAGTTAATTGTTCAGTTCGAGCAATCATTTCGATCCCTCGTTTCCATCGCTTTGATGATTGAATAGCTTGACAAAGATACTCTTCTTCTTGTTCAGAGAGTTTAGATTTAGATGCTAATAGTTCAACAGTTTCCTCGAGTTTATGTTGGTACAGTAAAGTGTCCAAATTATTCTCATTCATTTTGTTAATCATTGATCTAAGTGAAAATGAGGTATAGACAGTTTGATTTGCCGCTTGCACTGATTTGAGGTTAGACTTTTCGAAAACTTGATTCGCCTTTAGAAGATAATCAACTTTGGATTCTTTGATTCCTCGAAGAGTCAAGAGACGAATGAAAAAATTATCATAATCGTTGGTGTTGAATAAAATTCGTAGATATGGAATTGATTCAGTTAGAAATATTGCTTCAGATTGATTGAATTGAACTTCATTAGCTTTTAAAATTAGTTTTGTCTTGTTAACACTTATATTCTCAATAGAGCACGTTAAAGGTGTCGGTAACTTATTCCATTTTCGATAAATTCTATACAGATCCATGAAATTAGAAGGTAATTTGATCGCAGTGGCTTCGTTTGCTATTTCATAAAGAAGATCAGTGATGAGCCGATATATTTGTTTTCCTTTAGAATCGAATGGCATTTGTTTCGAGCGGTAACGAGTTAAAATTAAATGTTCCACTTGAGCTTCGTTTTGCGTTTGTACCTCTAGCTCATCTTCTTGGGCTACGTCACGAGCTAAAATATTTTCAGGGAACATTAAGAATATCTTTTTGTACATATTTTCGGCTGTTGGATCTTGTGGCTGTGAATCTTGAACTGGTCTTCGTTTTGCTGATGGATCATCACCTTGGCTCTTTCTTTTATGATTTTGATTTTCTTTGGAAGAGTTCGACCCGTTACTTACAGAAGCATTGGAACGAGAATCGCCAGAGATTTTCAATGTTATTACTGTTCTATAATTGAGTCTTTGTTTTTCCATTTCACTATTAACAATTATTAGAGCTGAAATAAGGGATTGTAACGACGCAAGTGTTTCTGAATTGAGATCTAATTGCAGAGATTTTCGAACATTTTCTTGCTGCGATTCAGTCTTCTTTTGTCCATCACGAAGTTGTTTCGTCTTCTTGAGTTCGTTTAAAGTTTTTGTTTTTCTTGCCATAACACTTGCGGAACTACAATCGAGTAGATAATCCAGACCAACCGGTATTTCTGGTTTCAAGGTTGGTGTTGATTTCAAAATCTCTGATATTAAAACACGAGCTTTGAAGTAATGGCTGTCTTTCGTTAATCCTTTGATTGCGAGTTTAAGACAATTACGGTAATCATCGAGTACGAAATAAAGATCTATTAAGGTGTCAAGAGCAATCCAATTGGTCGGACTGATTCGATGAGCTTCTTCAAAACAAACACGTGCGATGAGAAAATCAGACTGATTAAGAGCTCGTTTACCAGTTTCAATCAATAGAGTTACATCACCGCCATCAGTGGCCCAGCAGTCAAGCAAATAATCTAGATTATTTTGCGAAAGTTTACCTTTAGTCTTGAGGCCGTGAAATTTTTTCATGAGGCTGTTTTGTTGACAGTAACAAGATGAATCTAAACAGCTATCTTTGTGCGAATTCATATCTTTGATTAAGTCGTAGGTTAATTCGAGTAAACTATCAGGAAAGAATGGACCATGATTGAGATTCCAGTTCCGTGGACCAGGAACCAGCTCACGAAAAGCTCTTTCAGATTCTTTAGCCCAATCTACACCCGATTTGGTCAATTCAGGAATAACATACGATTTCACTATTTCTTCGACCCATAACTTTAATTTCGAGTCTGCAAGTTTATGGTCGAGCTTATTCGACTTGGTGAGATTGATTATTCCAAATTTATCATTGCGATTCAAACGACTCAAAAATTGTTTAACTTTGTCCACTTCCGCTCGCAAAGAATCTATTTTGACCTTGTTAGCACTCAAGTAACACTTTAATTCACTTCTCATGTGACCGATTCCTTTATTGAATTCGGCCTTTTCGTTTTCTATTTCGATCGTGTACTCATTTAGTTTTGTGTTCAACAGATCCAATCGCTTTTGTACATCAGCACAATAAATTTTAAGATTTTCGGTAATATTTCTGTTGTTATCTAGGTCAATTTCCACGAAATTAGATGAATTATTATCATTTTTGCATGATTCACAGAAAAGCTCATTAGTTGTCTGGTCCATAAATTTAGCGATGAAATGCTCACACTTGGAACATGGTTCGGCATTTGTGTCCGAATCGAGCATCGTAGGCAAGCACCTTTTTTGTGGCAAAACTAAAACATGATATTCGTGTAAATGAATCCAACAAAAATCTTTATTTCCACACGAACAACGGTAAATGGCTTGATTGTTGCAAATAGAAGTACCTACACATCTTTTCCTGTCAATGGCTTTGAGATAATCAGTTTTGACGAGTTCAATGTTCCATAAGACACTTAAACGATTTTCTTGCCTGCACTCATCACAAAAAGTCTTCAAACATTTGTGAATATAAAAAACGTCACTTTGGTCGTGACCACAGTCCAACTTGGCGATCGATCGATTACTTGTTACCTGGTTCGGATAAAGAGATTTAATTGTTGAATTGAGTAAAAGGTTAGTTAAACGATAGTAATGGAAAGGCCAAAAAAAAATACTTACTTCTGCCATGAAGATTAATCTCCTAATCAATTGATCTTAAAACTAATATATTTCCGCTTTTAATCTCGGTTGGTGAATATGAGCCAGAAAGATGATCCAAGAAATCAACTGTATTTATGGAAAACGTATCAATAAATAATCAACATTCAAATTCAAATTCAAATTTAAAGACGAGATGATTACAATTAAAACGAAAAAACTCGAAGCAGCTACCAAAGGCGTTCTAATCGAAGGTCTATTTATTTTACGCGTTCGCTTAATTGTTACAAACAAGTATTTCGATCCACTCGTTTAAATGGTCAAAATGACTAATTATCTTTTGCAAATGTTAGCTTGACAAAATTAAACATTTTTATCAGTTCTTTTCACGATAAAAAAACACTCAAAACTTTGAGCTTACAAACAAGTTAATATAATGTTAATTTATTAACTATTGATAACTAGTAATTAATTACAATTAGCCAAACCTGTTCATTTTTCAAAAGAGCGGGAAATTCAAAAGAATACACAACAATCTTGCAATCATGATTTCTTTGTTTGTGCACAAACGAAGCATGGAAATTGAAACAATTTTAGTATCGTTGAAAATCATGAGAACTGAAAAAGAAACTTGATTACGAGAGATTCATATCGTGAAAATAGTGATTAATTAATTGTTACACATTCGACACAATTGCCATGTTTTTGGAGAAATTGTTAAGCGTATTTTTTCAGGATGTTCCATTTGTTACGAATTCGTCCATTTACATGTAATTGGCTTTAAGAATTGTTATCGCTACTGGAATAACTGCATTGATCAATAACTGAGTCGATCGATGCATGTGGGTAATAAAACTTCTGATTCGCAGACAAAATCAACAAGTTTATATCGAAATTGTAAGTAATTGAAGAAATCACACTGAAACAAAATCTTATAAATTTTATCTTTATTTATAGTTTACAATTATTCATTCAAATACATTGTATAATTGTTCCATTAATTATGTTATTTCTGAATTTGATTTATCTCGATTAAGTTGATCTTTGATGAAAAGAACAGTAATCAAAGCAATTAGAAGCATTACATACAAGGACATGTAATAGTTGATTCAACAAGAATGAATAATAAGATCCTTGAGTAACGTGATTTTTTGGAATACTTGGTTTAGTCTCAATTGACTTTTCATGATCGTTGTATTCTTTGCAGAAATCGATGACAGCTAAAAATTAATTTCTCTCTCTCGATATTTGCTTGATTGTTAAAGTAATTAAGTGAAAGAGATAAAAACTGTACATTGGAATAACAATAATCTTTTTTATTCTCTAGATAATCGTGAACTGAAGTAATCAAATCGACAATTTTTCTTTCGTCCATGTTACCAAGTTGCATCTCGTTTATGAATGCTTGTAGAATACAAGTCCAGGCCAGTGCATTGTGATCTTCGGTCCCCAATTTTAGCAGTTTGATCGCTAATTCTCGATCAATAGATGTTCTATCAATCTTCTTTAGATTATATAGTAATAGTTTTAACAATCGAACAGTTAAATATTCACTTTTAGCAATAATTTCGATTCCATGTTTCCATTGTTTTGATGACTGAATGGCTTGACAAAAGTACACTTCTTCTCGTGTAGAGTGCACAGATTTAGATGCTAGTAGTTCAAAAATTTCCTCATGTCGATGTTGGTCCAATAACGTGTCCAAATTATTTTCATTCATCTTGTTTATCATCGATCTAAGACTAGAAGAAGTGTAAACAGTTTGATTTGCTGCTTGAACTGATTTCAGTTTAGATTTAGTAAACATTTCATTTGCCATTAGAAGATAATCAACTTTGGATTCTTTGACTCCTCGAAGTATCATGAGACGAATGAAAAATTTATCATAATCGTTGGTATCGAATAAATCTCGGAGATATGGAATCGATTCAGTTAGAAATATTGCTTCGGATTTATCGAACTGAACTTCATTAGCAATTAAAATTAATTTTGTTTTTTTAACACTAATATTCTCAACAGAGCACGTTAAAGGTGTCGGTAACTTATTCCATTTTCGATAAATTCTATACAGCTTCATGAAATTAGAAGGTAATTTGATCGCAGTGGCTTCGTTTGCTATTTCATAAAGAAGATCAGTGATGAGCCGATATATTTGTTTTCCTTTTGAGGCGAATGACACTTGTTTCGAGCGGTAACGAGTTAAAATTAAATGTTCCACTTGAGCTTCGTTTTGTGTTTGTGCTTCTAACTCATCTTCTTGTACTATTATATTATCTACTAATATTTCAGGGGTTAAAATACTTTCAGGGAACATTGAGAATATCTTTTTGTACATATTTTCGTCTGTTGGATCTTTTGGCTGTGAATCTTGAACTGGTCTTCGTTTTGCTGATGGATCATCACCTTGGCTCTTTCGTTTATTGTTCTGCTTTTCTTTGGAAGAGTTCGACCCGTTACTTACAGAAGCATTGGAACGAGGAGTGCCAGAGATTTTCAATGTTATCACTGTTCTATAATTGAGTCTTTGTTTTTCCATTTCACTACTAACAGTTATTAGAGCTGAAATCAGGGATTTTAATGATGAAAGTGTTTCTGAATTGAGGTCTAATTGCAGAGATTTTCGAACCCTTTCTTGTTGAGTTTCAGTCTTCTTTTGCCCATCACGAAGTTGTTTCGTCTTGTTGAGTTCGTCTAAAATTTTTGTTTTTCTTGTCAAATCATCTGTGGATTTACTCCGAATCAGATAATCAAGATCAACAGGTATTTCTGATTTTGAAGTTGGTGATGATTTCAAAATCTCTGATATTAAAACACGAGCTTTGAAGTAATTACAATCTGCAGTCAAACCTTTGATCGCAAATTTTAGACAATTACTTTTATCATTTAAAATGAAGTAAAGACCCATTAAAGTGTCAAGAGCAATCCAGTTGGTCGGCCTGATTCGATGAGCTTCTTCAAAACAAACTCGTGCGATGAGAAAATCAGACTGATTAAGCGCTCGTTTACCAGTTTCAATCAATAGAGTTACATCACCGCCATCAGTGGCCCAGCAGTCGAGCAAATAATCTAGATTATTTTGTGAAAGTTTACCTTTAGTCTTGAGGCCGTGAAATTTTTTCATGAGGCTGTTTTGTTGACAGTAACAAGATGAATCTAAACAGCTATCTTTGTGCGAATTCATATCTTTGATTAAGTCGTAGGTTAATTCGAGTAAACTATCAGGAAAAATGGACCATGATTGAGATTCCAGTTCCGTGGACCAGGAACCAACTCATGAAAAGCTTTTTCAGATTCTTTAGCCCAATCTACACCCGATTTGGTCAATTCAGGAATAACATACGATTTCACTATTTCTTCGACCCATAACTTTAATTTCGAGTCTGCAAGTTTATGGTCGAGCTTATTCGACTCGGTGAGATTGATTATTCCAAATTTATCACTGCGATTCAAACGACTCAAAAATTGTTTAACTTTGTCCACTTCCGCTCGCAAAGAATTAATTTTGACCTTGTTAGCACTCAAGTAACACTTTAATTCACTTCGCATACGACCAATCCTTTTATTGAATTCGGCCTTTTCGTTTTCTATTTCTATCGTGTACTCCTTTAGTTTTGTGTTCAACAGATCCAATCGCTTTTGTACATCAGCACAATAAATTTTAAGATTTTCGGTAATATTTCTGTTGTTTGTATCGTTGTTGTCTGGTGCAATTTCCACGAAATTGGATGAGTTATCATCATTTTTGCAATATTCACAGAAAAACTCATTAGTTGTCTGGTCCATAAATTTAGCGATGAAATAGTCACACCTGGAACATGATTCGTCGTTTGAGTCCGAATCGATAATCGTGGGCAAACATCTTCTTGGTTGATAAACTATACTATGAAATCTGACGAAATGAATATCACAAAAATCTTTATTTCCACACGAACAATGGCAAATTGCTCGATTGTTGCAAATGGAACTACCTTCACATCTTTTCCTTTCAATGGCTTTGAGATAATCAGTTTTGACGAGTTCAATGTTCCATAAGACACTTAAACGATTTTCTTGCCTGCACTCATCACAAAAAGTCTTCAAACATTTATGAATATAAAAAACGTCACTTTGATCGTGACCACAGTCCAACTTGGCGATTGATTGGATTCTTGTTACCTGTTTCGGATAAAGAGCATTCAAGTGGTTGAATTGAGTAAAAGGTTAGTTAAACGATAGTAATGGAAAGGCCAAAAAAAATACTTACTTCTGCCATGAAGATTAATCTCCTAATCAATTTTTTTTACGGATTAATCGATTTCAGCTTTTATCTCGGTTGGTGAATATGAGCCAGAAAGATGATCCCAGAAATCAACTGTATTTATGGAAAACGTATCAATAAATAATCAACAGTCAAATTCAAATTCAAAGACGAGATGATTACAATTAAACGAAAAACTCGAAGCAGCTACCAAAGGCTTTCTAATCGAAGGTCTATTTATTTTACGCGTTCGCTTAATTGTTACAAACAAGTATTTCGATCCACTCGTTTAAATGGTCAAAATGATTAATTATCTTTTGCATATGTTAGCTTGACAAAATTAAACATTTTTATCAGTTCTTTTCTGGATAAAAAAAACACTCGAAACTTTTAGCTTATAAATAAGTTAATATGATGTTAATTCTTATAAGTAAACAATTGATGGAAACTACTAAAAATGGCAACAAATGAATAGTCAATACTTACGTCAGGCATAATTTAAGGTAAAGATGATCCAAGAAGTAGAATGGAAAACACTGAATAGATTGAAGAACAATTATCAGAGGCGATTTCTTTAACTCCCATTAGCTAAAGGGATTAGCTCACTGTTTATAAGAGATTATCCCTTTTTAGCTATGTATAAAATGCTTTAAATCACTGAAGATTAATTACCAAAATTGTAACCCCAAAAATCACTTCGAAACTTTAGCAATAATTGGACAACATTAAAACTAAATTAACTTGTAATTGCTGAGGCATTAATTGTTTATACACTTGTTAATCAGCTCGTTTGGTTGAACTTTCGTCATTCATTTTAATTGGTCAATTAGTTCACAATTAAGCCTTTCATGTGTCATCATCACCACCATTTGGTTAACAGGAAAAGAGTAACAACAATTCAAAAGAAAGGAGAAAACATATTAAACATTTGGAATAAAAAACAAACAAATAGACAATCTACTCTTTACTTACCTAATAATCGATAAAAATTACAATTAATTAATTTCATCAATTAAAAGAATTAATTAACTGTCACAATCAAAGCGCTGAAAGAAAGTAAACTGAACAACAACAAGAACGATTTGATTAAATTTCTTTTTAAAAAAATTCTTCGATACTATCGAACTTGGTATCGAATAAGATTCGATATAAACAATCTGAATTAAATTCTATTCCATTGCAATTTTAATCTAAACAATTAAAGACCATTTCGAGATATTGGTTAGTTAAAATACCCCCAATTATTTGGAGTAATTGATGGAATTTCATAATTAATCTTGATTGAACTTTAATTATAAACGATTTCGAGTAAATTTTACTAATCAACAAAGATTGTTATGGATTTTGATTTGTTTTTTCTTCTTGTTAATCAATCATATGTTTAATCCTTGTCGCTTTAATTTTCTCATTGATTCCATCCCAATTAATTAATCAGAAAATTAATTCTACTCCTGAGAATCACCAAGAGAAAATCAAAAGAAAAGTTAAATTAAACAATTTAGTTAATCGTCAGTTGTGAGGCTAGAAAACTATTGAAAAAAGACAAATGAATTACAAATGATCGAGAACGAAGTTAATTAATTATTTAAACATTTGGAATAAAAACAAACAAATAGACAATCTACTCTTTACTTACCTAAGTTGTAGAATTAAAAGTTAAACATGTAATTGATACTCTAATTTATCCATATCCATAGATCTTGCTAATTAATCACATCCCTTTGAAATAAGTAAACAATGGGTGGAAACAATTAACTTGTTAAACACTTTGACCAATTTTAAGAATCCAAAAGGAAAATAATGGAAACACTTTGAGAATCTTTCGAATTGAAAGTCGATCCTTTACTTTTCTTTGTTGACTTAATCTTTCAGAATGAAAATATGTCAGTTCTCAGATAAAATCAACAAGTTTATATCGAAATTGTTAGAGAATTTGTTACGAGATATTCTCACCATGAAATCAAATTTTGCTTCGACAATTAAATTCTCGTAAATTCTAAAACAATCCGATTTTCTTTCATTCATTCATTCATAAAGGCTTTCAGTTTTAGAAACCGAAAATTAATAGAAACGAAAAACATAATACAAATTGTAGTATTGTAAAAGATATTTCCCTATATTCCCATTTCTAGGGAATAAATTAATAACCCAAATAATGGAACCATAAGAATGGAGCTAATCAAAGTTACCAATTTATATTAATGTTTGATACTTGAAGGACATGTAATAATCGATTCAACAAGAATAAATAATAACAGTAATCAAATTTATATTAAAACTTTTAGAAATGAAAAACAAAATGATTCAAATTAGATGATCTTTTTGAATACATTTAATTGCATAAAATATTTTTCGTAGTTAAAAAACATAAATATTCCAATTAAAACAATTTTAGTTTCGTTCAGAATCGGAAAAGTTTTCGTGAATTTAAGAAACTTTGTTAGGAGAGATATTCTTCATTAAAGTTAGTGATTAATAAATGGTAATACATTCAGCAAATTTCTATGTTTTTCGAGGAATTGTTTAGTAGATTGTTCATAGATAGGATATTTCACCAATTCGTTACATATTCCCCTTAATTCAGCTGCAATTTTCTCTAAATTGTTTCGATCCCCTGTCGCCTCTACAATTTTACTCTCATAAATACTAAAACAATGTTCCAATGCTTTTTTCCCAAGATTTTCTCGGTCGGTTTCAGGAAGATATTCTTTGTTACTGCACACTGATGAGTCCAAAAATATTGCGATGTTCAATGAAGGTTCAGGATCATTTAAAACTATTGATCGTTTCACATCAATCAATAAATCCGTCAATCGACGGATGAGAGCACAAAAACTTCCTGGTCTTTCGATAAAATTATTCAATGTCTTCTGGATTCCATGGAATATATAATAATTACATTTAGTTGGGACGAAACAATCTCCAATCGACAAAAACTTTACGAGCATGGATGAACTTTCCCCAGTCCCGAAAGCAGTAGAACTTTCTGGACGAGTTGTCGATTGAAACGAATTGCTGAGTATCTCTCGAGCGAACTTAATATTATTATATTCTTTCGTGTGAAAATAATGATGCGCAAGTCGATAGAGGGATTTGCCACGGTTAGGATAACGGCCTATGTTTCTATACATTTGAGCCAGACACAATTCTTGAATTTTTTCATACCATAATTGTCCTTCACTTTCCAATGTAATCGAATCACGTATCACCTCTTCGACATCTTCTGGTAAAGAACCAAAGAAAGTATTTTTTGCAGCACGAGTTAAAAACCCTAACATTTGTGATAATATTTGCGCTGATAGATTTCTATGTTTAAAAATATGCTTAAGGACACAAGCGTAAATCCGATAGTGAATTTCGCTGCCAAAACAATGAATTTCAGTAGTAGAATTTACATTATCAATTTCAGCAATCGCTTCACTTGAAATAGGATGAGACAAAGATAATTCGTAATATTCAAGTGCTTGTAAGATGTTTTTTCTTTCAGCGATTTTTCCTAAAAAATAATAATAATAATTAATTTCATTGGAAGCAGGTAACTTGCTACCATGGTCGAAGCAAACTTTAGCTTGATCGAGAAAAGTTTGATGTTGCTCGGCCATTTCTTGTTTTTTTGAATTCTCCAAAACTGGTCCAAATTTCATGACTCGAGAAATATAACTCGCTATACTGTAAGAGAGCTTTCCATATTCGAGCCATAACTTGGATTCACTTTTTTTCAGCTTAACCGCTTTAATGAAACAACGAGATGCTTTTTTCCCCAGAAGTAACACTTGATGAGTAGATGAGTAGAAAACTCGACCATTCTGTTTGGGAATAGAAATTTGGGATTAGAACTTTAACAAAATAAGTAGTTTTAAAACTTACAGTCGAAGAATATTGATCAATCTGACTTGTTATTGCAAGAGCACAGCCAACCCATGAATCAAATCGACTCCGATTTAAAGTTAGATCAAGAATATAAAATTTGATGGCTTTCCTATGAATTAGATAAATAATATAATTAGAAATCATTTATATTTGCAAGCTATTAAAATGAATTAACTTACTGAAAGTCTTTGTTTTTAAAGTAATAATCAGCTAAATAATAGTAAAGATCTTGAGTAACATGATTTTTTGGAATACTTGTTGTAAGCTCAATTGATTTTCCATGATCGATATATTCTTTGACAGAATTAGAAAATCTTTCAGGATTTAAATTTTCAGGGACCAAGGGAAGCAAATTGCATAACAACTCTTCAGTATTTGAACTAATTGATTTACTTATTTCACTTGTAAAAGTTGGTAAAGTTTTTGGAATGAAGTAATTGTAAATATTATGCATGTCCTTCCAAAGTAGAGAAACTCCGGATTCATGCTTAGCTGATAAAAAGCTACATCCTAAGTGTTTGTAATAACAACCAAGGCAGCTAAAGATTAATTTCTCTCTCTCGATATTTGCTTGATCGGTCAAGTAATCAAGTGAAAGAGATAAAAACTCTCCATTGGAATGACAACAAGCTTTTTTATTCCCTAGATAATCGTGAACTGAACTAATCAAATTAGCAATTTTTTCTTCACCCGTATTACCAAGTCGCATCTCGTTTATGAATGTTTGTAGAATACAAGTCCAGGCCAGTGCATTGTAATCTTCGGTCCCTAATTTTAGCAATTTGATCGCTAATTCTCGATCAATAGATGATCCATCACCATTCTTTAGATAAAATAGTAATAGTTTTAACAATCGATCAGTTAATTGTTTACTTTTAGCAATTATTTCGATCCCTCGTTTCCATTGTTGTGATGATTGGATGGCTTGATAGAAATACTCTTCTTCTTGTTCAGAGAGTTCAGATTTAGATGCTAATAGTTCAACAATTTCCTGGTGTCGATGTTGATCTAATAATGTGTCCAAATTATTTCCATTCATCTTATTAATCATTGATCTAAGTGAAAATGAGGTATAGACAGTTTGATTTGCTGCTTGAACTGATTTCAGTTTAGATTTAGTAAACATTTCATTTGCCATTAGAAGATAATCAACTTCGGATTCTTTCACTCCTCGAAGTATCATGAGACGAATGAAAAATTTATCATAATCGTTGGTATCGAATAAATCTCGGAGATATGGAATCGATTCAGTTAGAAATATTGCTTCGGATTTATCGAACTGAACTTCATTAGCAATTAAAATTAATTTTGTTTTGTTAACACTTATATTCTCAATAGAGCACGTTAAAGGTGTCGGTAACTTATTCCATTTTCGATAAATTCTATACAGCTTCATGAAATTAGAAGGTAATTTGATCGCAGTGGCTTCGTTTGCTATTTCATAGAGAAGATCAGTGATGAGCCGATATATTTGTTTTCCTTTTGAGGCGAATGGTATTTGTTTCGAGCGGTAACGGGTTAAAATTAAATGTTCCACTTGAGCTTCGTTTTGTGTTTGTACCTCTAGCTCCTCTTCTTGGGCTATTTCACGAGCTAAAATATTTTCGGGGAACATTGAGAATATCTTTTTGTACATATTTTCGGCTGTTGGATCTTTTGGCTGTGAATCTTCAACTGATGTTCGTTTTGCTAATGAATCATGACCTTGGCTCTTTCGTTTATTGTTTTGATTTTCTTTGGAAGAGTTTGACCCGTTACTCACAGAAGCATTGGAACGATGAATGCCAGAGATTTTCAATGTTATCACTGTTCTATAATTGACATGCTGTTTTTCTATGTCACTACTAACAGTTATTAGAGCTGAAATCAGGGATTTTAATGATGAAAGTGTTTCTGAATTGAGGTCTAATTGCAGAGATTTTCGAACCCTTTCTTGTTGAGTTTCAGTCTTCTTTTGTCCATCACGAAGTTGTTTCGTCTTGTTGAGTTCGTCTAAAATTTTTGTTTTTCTTGTCAAATCATCTGTGGATTTACCCCGAATCAGATAATCAAGATCAACAGGTATTTCTGATTTTAAAGTTGGTGTTGATTTCAAAATCTCTGATATTAAAACACGAGCTTTGAAGTAATTACAATCTGCAGTCAAACCTTTGATCGCAAGTTTTAGACAATTACTGTTATCATTGAAAATGAAGTAAAGACCAATTAAAGTGTCAAGAGCAATCCAATTGGTCGGCCTGATTCGATGAACTTCTTCAAAACAAACACGTGCGATGAGAAAATCAGACTGATTAAGCGCTCGTTTACCAGTTTCAATCAATAGAGTTACATCACCGCCATCAGTGGCCCAGCAGTCGAGCAAATAATCTAGATTATTTTGTGAAAGTTTACCTTTAGTCTTGAGGCCGTGAAATTTTTTCATGAGGCTGTTTTGTTGACAGTAACAAGATGAATCTAAACAGCTATCTTTGTGCGAATTCATATCTTTAATTAAGTCGTAGGTTAATTCGAGTAAACTATCAGGAAAGAATGGACCATGATTGAGACGCCAGTTCCGTGGACCAGGAACCAGTTCACGAAAAGCTCTTTCAGATTCTTTAGTCCAATCTACACCCGATTTGGTCAATACAGGAATGACGAACGATTCAATGATTTCCGCAACCCACAACTTCAATTTCAAGTCAGCAAGTTTATAGTTGAGCTTATTCGACTTGATGAGATTGATTATTCCAAATTTATCACTGCGATTCAATTGTTTCGAAAATTGTTTAACTTTGTCCACTTCCGTTCGCAAAGAATCAATTTTGACTTTGTTAGCACTCAAGTAACACTTTAATTCACTTCTCATGTGACCGATTCCTTTATTGAATTCGGCCTTTTCGTTTTCTATTTCGATCGTGTACTCATTTAGTTTTGTGTTCAACTGATCCAATCGCTTTTGTACATCAGCACAATAAATTTTAAGATTTTCGGTAATATTTCTGTTGTTGGTATCGTTGTTGTCTGGTTCAATTTCCACGAAATCATTATCATCATTTTTGCATGATCCACAGAAAAACTCATTAGTTGTCTGGTCCATAAATTTAGCGATGAAATACTCACACCTGGAACATGGTTCGGCGTTTGAGTTCGAATCGATGATCGTAGGCGAGCATCTTTTTGGTTGATAAACTATACTATGAAATCTGACGAAATGAATATCACAAAAATCTTTATTTCCACACGAACAATGGCAAATTGCTTGATTGTTACAAACGGAATCATCTTCACATCTTTTCCTGTCAATGGCTTTGAGATAATCAGTTTCGACGAGTTCAATGTTCCACAAGACACTTAAACGATTTTCTTGCCTGCACTCATCACAAAACGTCTTCAAACATTTGTGAATATAAAAAACGTCACTTTGGTCGTGACCACAGTCCAACTTGGCGATTGATTGGCTACTTGTTACCTGTTTCGGATAAAGAGCATTCGAGTGGTTGAATTGAGTAAAAGGTTAGTTAAACGATAGTAATGGAAAGGCCAAAAAGAATACTTACTTCTGCCATGAAGATTAATCTCTTAATCAATTGATCTTTGAATTAATTGATTTCAGCTTTTTATCTCGGTTGGTGAATATGAGCCAGAAAGATGATCCAAGAAATCAACTGTATTTATGGAAACCGTATCAATAAATAATCAACATTCAAATTCCAAGTCCACTTAATTGTTACAAACAAGTATTTCGATCCACTCATTTAAATGGTCAAAATGATTAATTATCTTTTGCAAATGTTAGCTTGACAAAATTAAACATTTTTATCAGTTCTTTTCTGGATAAAAAAAACACTCGAAACTTTTAGCTTATAGATAAGTTAATATGATGTTAATTCTTATAAGTAAACAATTGATGGAAACAATTAACTTGTTAAACACTTTGACCAATTTTAAGAATCCAAAAGGAAAATAATGGAAACACTTTGAGAATCTTTCGAATTGAAAGTCGATCCTTTACTTTTTCTTTGTTGACTTAATCTTTAAGAATAAAAATATTCCAGTTCGCAGACAAAATCAACAAGTTTATATCGAAATTGTTAGTGAATTTGTTACGAGATATTCTCACCATGAAATCCAATTTTGCTCCGACAATTAAATTCTCGTAAATTCTAAAACAATCCGATTTTCTTTCATTTATTCATTCATAAATTCTTTCAGTTTTTAGAAACCGAAAATGAATAGAAACGGAGAAAAAGCATAATACAAATTGTAATATTGTAAAAGATACGAAACTAAAACTGTCGCTGGCTAATCAAAGTTACCAATTTATACTTTCTCGTTTTATCGGTTACCCAGGCCAATATTAGCGAACCGAATACACTTGAAAGAGAAGCAATCGCACCGATTATACCGATCAGGATGTTTTGATTTGGAAAATATTTACTAATCATTGGACTTAATAGTCCAAGGACAACATTGGCCAGTGTTTGAAGAAAAGTAAAAGTGATTAATATAAAATTAGAGACTTGATTGGTAAGAATCACTTTCCATGATTCAATGAATTCCGTACTCTCAGCTGCTGCTTTAGCAGAAGCAAAACTTGGACCGTGCTAAAAGACGAAAAGACGAAAAGAGGCAAAAAAAGGTAAAAAAGAGCAAAAAAGGGCCGAAATTCTCCACTGTCAAGTAGAATTGAAGTGAAAGAGCTTCAAGACATTTTATTATAAATACTTTTTTATTCAATTTCAACTAAAAATCTAATTTTTTATCGATAATTTAACCATATACTGACCTGAGTTCATCTGCAAATCGTAAAAATTAAATATAAGTAAAAAGAATTGAATTTAAAAAGTGTTTTTGTCATTTAGCTCTTTTTTGCTTGTTTTTGCATATTTTTTGCCTTTTACTACGGTCCGCAAAACTTTATTAATTTCATTGATGATATGATAGACAAATGATCAAAATTGAGTCAATTTCAATGTGAATTTAGTCTCAAGATAATTAGTGAAATTACCAATACAATAATAAACTTAAACGTAAATCTAAGGTCAGTTCTTAATTGGAATCATGTAATTGTATCGAGATTGTTATTTTGCTATTTTGGTCATTCATTTGCTCATTTGAGGTACAATCCAGATCACCGAAATCATTGATTAATACAGTTATTCAATAACACAATTAATCGATTGTTATAAGTTCGACATGTTTTTCGAGAAATTGTTGATCATGTTGGATCATCAGTCTACGAGTAGTAGGTTATCTGAAAGAATGGGCTATGGTTAGACTTTCAATTCAGTGGACCAGGAACCAACTCATGAAGAGCAGTCTCTCCACTTCAAACAACACCCAATTTTGTTAATTCAAGAATATTATACGATTGGACGATTTCCTTGACAAAAAGACACAATTTCCGCAAGTTTATAATTAAGTTTATCCGACTTGATGAGATTGATTATTCCAAGTTTATCATTTCGTTTCAATAGATTCGAAAATTGTTTAACTTTGTCCACTGAATTTCGCGAAGAGTATAACTGTTAATGTTCACATGAGATTTCAATCTTTTAAAGTAACGTTAAAGGCGTTAAGGTGTTGTTAAGCATCATATGAGTATTCAATAAAATTTTTTGAACATGAACATAAAAAATGTCACTTTGATCGTGACCACAGTCCAGCTTGTCGAATGATTGATTACTCATTCCCTATTGATAAAAGGGTTGATGATGACACTATTTTTGTGATGAAGGTTTATCAAAAATAGTCAAGAATTAATATTCCCTTCTTCCATGATCAATAGTAGAGATGATTAGATGAGTCCAAAGTGCAACTTTTTCTTTAGAAAAAACAACTTACCATATCAATTAATGTTACTTTTTAAACAATTCGCACCTTTTTTATCATCTCAAATAGTTTTTTATTATCTTTCCCCCACCTTTCTTCTGTAACTATTTTCTTTCTATTCTCCCTTTCTCCAAATTCCTACTGTCTCTAGTCTCTCTCTCTCTCTCTCTCTCTCTCTCTCTCTCTCTCTCTCTCTCTTCTTTCATATTTCAAAAATTTATATAAATCTTACGAAATGTAAAAAATGTTATAATTTCATTCGTTTTTTGGAACAGAGAAATGTTTTCGTAGTGATAAAAGTAATTAATCCTATTGTAATAATTTTATTTGCGTTAAATTTTGAAATAATTCTCGTAAATTTAAGAAATATTGTTAAAAAAAATCATTATGGAAATCGATTAATAAAATTAATCAATTGTTAAACATGCGTCATGTTTTTTGAGAAATTGTTGAGCAAAGAGTAATATAAGAAGAGACTGCGATCTTCTGAAAAGAGAGCTGTTTGGGGATAAATCTCACGAGAGTCGCCACTGTCGTTTTTCTCTTTCTTTTTCCCTTTCTTTTTCCTGTTTTGATTTCATTTCTTACTTTTCTCTTTCTTTTCGCAAAAAAATTAGTTAAAGCTTTCTAAATGTTTTTGAAGCCATTTTTCAACGAGATTTTGGTCTATTAAATGTTAAATTCAAGCTCAAATAAAATCTCGTTGAAAATGGCCTTAAAATCATTCGGAAAACTTTACACAATTTAGTTGACGAAAAGAAAGAGAAAAGAAAGAGGAAAACGACAGTGGCGACTCGCGTGAGATTTATCCCCAAACAGCTCTTTTTGCTGTTGATCGCTCTCTCTTCTTATATTACTCTTTGTTGTTGAGCCTGTTGTTTATAGATAGAATATTCCCTCAATTCGCTACAAGTGCTCTTTACATCAGCTATAATTTTATCTAAATTGTTACAATTTTCTTTTGCTTTTGTAATTCGACTTTCGTAAATGTTAAAACAATGTTCCATTGATCGTTTTCCAAGAGTGACCCGATCAGCATCATAAAGTAATCCTTGACTACCTAATTCTGATGAAGCCAGAAGTGCTGCAATTTTGGAAAGTTGTTCAGCATCACCCAAATTCTTGTTTACATTAATCAATAACTGAGTCGACCGATGGATATGAGCGATAAAATTTCCTGGTCTTTTTAATATGCCACTTGGTGTCGTTTGCATAGGGAATAGGCACCAAGATGTAGTCAAGTCAAAAAGACCACAAAACATGTGTTCTGAACCGGCTGAACTACCAACATCGGATGTAGAGCTTTGTAAAGTAGTTGGAAATTGAAATATTGTAAGGAAAATCGGGTTTTACATTGCAAACAGCAATAGTTTGACTTTACTGAGAATTTATCTCCAAGAACCACTGTAAGATTGAGTAACAAACTAAGTATCTGACCAGGACTCGAACTGGGGTCAGATACTTTAAAAGATATTTTGACTTACCCAATCCCTTGGTTGTATGGCTTAAGTGGACCAGTGAGTTGTCAATGAAGACGATAGAGATGATTAATAAACTTGGTGCACTAGTTTATTCATTAAACAATTAAATTGAAACACAATATACAAATACAATTAAATAAAACATAGTTCAATAGTAACATTAATGTTTAAGAGGATTATTATATTGATATTCATTTCATCATGATACTCTTAGGACTGACCCCTACCCCTTCCTCTACCTTCGTCTTTTATTTTAGTTATTGTTTTCCTTTTATACTCCTTTCTCCCTAAAGTTTGATATAGAATTATTTCAATCGGAAGTATTTTGATTAACACTTCCGAAACCTTAAATGAATTACTTAAACTTGTAGTAAATTGATTAGAAATTGACATTCATGAAATCTTATAAATTCTGACAATAATTAATTGTGAACTTTTAAGTTTCGATTAACTAATCGGCTGATGCTTCCCTGTTGCGCTACTTGATTGCCCTTACATATCTCCTCTCTTACAAAAACTGTTGCCCTCAACAGTTCGACTTATAATTATTATTTCATTATTTTCTAATCATCTGATTTTCTCAAGATTTCGATAATCCACTTATTTAGGATTGAAAAAGTTAATATAAGTAACAGATGAAATGATTACATGTTAAATAGATTGAATGAATTGAATAATAAAATGATTAAATAGACAATTAGATTGAGATTTAAGATTAAGATCAAGAGTAAGATTAACATTATGATTAAGATGAAGATAATTGATTAATAGTAAAAATTTTTTTAAAGAACATCAATTTTGATGATTTAAGAATGACCTCTGTTCAAGTCGAAATAGTTCAAATCCAAAGAGAGGTTATTTATCAGCTCTCGTCACGTTCAGTTAGTAGATATACTTTCGGATCCAAAAAGTATATAAACTAGACTAAATAGATGATCAGATACTCCTTAATTCTGATTATCATGAATTTGTTGTCTCGACATGATTGATAAAATTTGCGAATATTGTTCATTATTTTGATCGCCATTCCAACCATTGTATTCATAGTTGTTAGTTGGTGTGTTCCAATACCTTTTTATATATTCATTTTCACCTGGTGGTTGTTTATTTCCATATCTCTTACTCAGATTTCCAATAAAATTCGATCCTTGATAAGCTTCCTCGTCGTTTGATTCATTCCATGTTTCATAAGAATTCTGTTGCCAAAATGAATCATTCTGTTCATCAATATTTTCTGATAATCTGTTATTCATTTTCGTATTACAGCTACAATTATTTGCATTATGTCCATTTTCTCCACAAGTCCAACAAACAGTATCGTGTACATTATTTCTCGTATTGTTATAATTTTCTGATTTTTCGAACATTTGTAGTAATTTTGTTTCAGATTTGGTGATAACCTTGTTCATAACATCCTGTATCACTTTACACATAATTTCTTCCATTTCTTTGTTATCCATATTGTTTGATTTGTTATCAGGAATTTGACACGATTCTAGACCTCTTTCGATTAGTTTAGCTTTCATTGTTAGTTCATTTAAATCTTGTGGATTATAAACAAATAATTTCGACGCAATTTTTGGATTTATTCCAATCAACACATAATGTAATTTTTCCGATTCCTTCATTTCAGGATTAATTCGATTGCACAAAGCTTCTTTCGCCACAATATAATTAGCAACAGGCTCATTTATTTTCTGAATTCTTTTTGATAATTCTTGTCGTAACCATAATTCCTGGTCCACAGGTAAAAATTGTTGCTTAAATAGATTCAAAACTTCATCCCAACTTTTAATTTTATTTCCAATTTTCACAGAAAACCAATCTCTAGCCACTCCCGCTAGATAAACAGGTAATTTAATTATTTTTGATTCATCACTCCATTTATTCGACTTAGCGATATATTCAAATTCTTCCAACCATTTTATTAAATCTTGTTCAGGCGCCGCAGTATAAATTTCCATTTTCTTCGTGCCTGTAGTTCTAAACGTATTTTGAAGAGATTCCATTATCAGAGCCTTAACATCTTCAGCACTCAAAGCTGAATCACTTTTGTTTTCGACATAATTATTAAATTTTAGAACATAAATAGATCAACTGGATTAAGAACTGTTAGTCATTAGATTAGTGAATACAGATGAATTAATTAATAATAACTCAGATGGTGATAATTATGAGACTGGATAAATCGAAACACTTTGCAGCCGATGACATACACTTATGATGGAGACACTGAAACACTTGTAGATACACTTATTTTCTTTCACTTTTGATTTATAACGTTTTTTTATCTAATTATTTTGGAAATGTTTCTTCTCGAAACCCCACTTCTGACACCATTAAATATGTAAGGAAAATCGGGTTTTACATTGCAAACAGCAATAGTTTGACTTTACTGAGAATTTATCTCCAAGAACCACTGTAAGATTGAGTAACAAACTAAGTATCTGACCAGGACTCGAACTGGGGTCAGATACTTTAAAATATTTTGACTTACCCAATCCTTGGTTGTATGGCTTAAGTGGACCAGTGAGTTGTCAATGAAGACGATAGAGATGATTAATAAACTTGGTGCACTAGTTTATTCATTAAACAATTAAATTGAAACACAATATACAAATACAATTAAATAAAACATAGTTCAATAGTAACATTAATGTTTAAGAGGATTATTATATTGATATTCATTTCATCATGATACTCTTAGGACTGACCCCTACCCCTTCCTCTACCTTCGTCTTTTATTTTAGTTATTGTTTTCCTTTATACTCCTTTCTCCCTAAAGTTTGATATAGAATTATTTCAATCGGAAGTATTTTGATTAACACTTCCGAAACCTTAAATGAATTACTTAAACTTGTAGTAAATTGATTAGAAATTGACATTCATGAAATCTTATAAATTCTGACAATAATTAATTGTGAACTTTTAAGTTTCGATTAACTAATCGGCTGATGCTTCCCTGTTGCGCTACTTGATTGCCCTTACATATCTCCTCTCTTACAAAAACTGTTGCCCTCAACAGTTCGACTTATAATTATTATTTCATTATTTTCTAATCATCTGATTTTCTCAAGATTTCGATAATCCACTTATTTAGGATTGAAAAAGTTAATATAAGTAACAGATGAAATGATTACATGTTAAATAGATTGAATGAATTGAATAATAAAATGATTAAATAGACAATTAGATTGAGATTTAAGATTAAGATCAAGAGTAAGATTAACATTATGATTAAGATGAAGATAATTGATTAATAGTAAAATTTTTAAAGAACATCAATTTTGATGATTTAAGAATGACCTCTGTTCAAGTCGAAATAGTTCAAATCCAAAGAGAGGTTATTTATCAGCTCGTCACGTTCAGTTAGTAGATATACTTTCGGATCCAAAAAGTATATAAACTAGACTAAATAGATGATCAGATACTCCTTAATTCTGATTATCATGAATTTGTTGTCTCGACATGATTGATAAAATTTGCGAATATTGTTCATTATTTTGATCGCCATTCCAACCATTGTATTCATAGTTGTTAGTTGGTGTGTTCCAATACCTTTTTATATATTCATTTTCACCTGGTGGTTGTTTATTTCCATATCTCTTACTCAGATTTCCAATAAAATTCGATCCTTGATAAGCTTCCTCGTCGTTTGATTCATTCCATGTTTCATAAGAATTCTGTTGCCAAAATGAATCATTCTGTTCATCAATATTTTTCTGATAATCTCTGTTATTCATTTTCGTATTACAGCTACAATTATTTGCATTATGTCCATTTTCTCCACAAGTCCAACAAACAGTATCGTGTACATTATTTCTCGTATTGTTATAATTTTCTGATTTTTCGAACATTTGTAGTAATTTTGTTTCAGATTTGGTGATAACCTTGTTCATAACATCCTGTATCACTTTACACATAATTTCTTCCATTTCTTTGTTATCCATATTGTTTGATTTGTTATCAGGAATTTGACACGATTCTAGACCTCTTTCGATTAGTTTAGCTTTCATTGTTAGTTCATTTAAATCTTGTGGATTATAAACAAATAATTTCGACGCAATTTTTGGATTTATTCCAATCAACACATAATGTAATTTTTCCGATTCCTTCATTTCAGGATTAATTCGATTGCACAAAGCTTCTTTCACAATATAATTAGCAACAGGCTCATTTATTTTCTGAATTCTTTTTGATAATTCTTGTCGTAACCATAATTCCTGGTCCACAGGTAAAAATTGTTGCTTAAATAGATTCAAAACTTCATCCCAACTTTTAATTTTATTTCCAATTTTCACAGAAAACCAATCTCTAGCCACTCCCGCTAGATAAACAGGTAATTTAATTATTTTTGATTCATCACTCCATTTATTCGACTTAGCGATATATTCAAATTCTTCCAACCATTTTATTAAATCTTGTTCAGGCGCCGCAGTATAAATTTCCATTTTCTTCGTGCCTGTAGTTCTAAACGTATTTTGAAGAGATTCCATTATCAGAGCCTTAACATCTTCAGCACTCAAAGCTGAATCACTTTTGTTTTTCGACATAATTATTAAATTTTAGAACATAAATAGATCAACTGGATTAAGAACTGTTAGTCATTAGATTAGTGAATACAGATGAATTAATTAATAATAACTCAGATGGTGATAATTATGAGACTGGATAAATCGAAACACTTTGCAGCCGATGACATACACTTATGATGGAGACACTGAAACACTTGTAGATACACTTATTTTCTTTCACTTTTGATTTATAACGTTTTTTTTTATCTAATTATTTTGGGAAATGTTTCTTCTCGAAACCCCACTTCTGACACCATTAAATATGTAAGGAAAATCGGGTTTTACATTGCAAACAGCAATAGTTTGACTTTACTGAGAATTTATCTCCAAGAACCACTGTAAGATTGAGTAACAAACTAAGTATCTGACCAGGACTCGAACTGGGGTCAGATACTTTAAAAGATATTTTGACTTACCCAATCCCTTGGTTGTATGGCTTAAGTGGACCAGTGAGTTGTCAATGAAGACGATAGAGATGATTAATAAACTTGGTGCACTAGTTTATTCATTAAACAATTAAATTGAAACACAATATACAAATACAATTAAATAAAACATAGTTCAATAGTAACATTAATGTTTAAGAGGATTATTATATTGATATTCATTTCATCATGATACTCTTAGGACTGACCCCTACCCCTTCCTCTACCTTCGTCTTTTATTTTAGTTATTGTTTTCCTTTTATACTCCTTTCTCCCTAAAGTTTGATATAGAATTATTTCAATCGGAAGTATTTTGATTAACACTTCCGAAACCTTAAATGAATTACTTAAACTTGTAGTAAATTGATTAGAAATTGACATTCATGAAATCTTATAAATTCTGACAATAATTAATTGTGAACTTTTAAGTTTCGATTAACTAATCGGCTGATGCTTCCCTGTTGCGCTACTTGATTGCCCTTACAATATATCTGTAAGTACCTTTTGTGAAAATCGATAGTCTGTAGTCAGAAAATGATAATGCGCAATTCGATAAAGCGATTTGTAATGATGACGATAATCTTTTAAAATATAAAAAATCGCTTTAAGACACGTTTGTTCTATTCTGTTGACTAATTGCTCACTATCGCTTTCGAAGATTCCATCATGGACCAGAGTAGCCAAATCAGTCACCGTTTCGTTGATATCTCGCATGATTTCATCATCTGTTTCATCTTTTAGATTAAACCAAGAACCGAAATAGCTTTTCTTAGCACGAGTTAGAAACAACATAATCTGTGATAATATTTTTGTTGGCGGAGTTTTGTGCCTATTAATATACTTGAGGACACAAGCATGAATACGATAATGAATTTCGTTGCCAAACCCATCACAAATTTCAAAGTCATAATCGATACCACGATTTGCTGCACTTGAGAACATACAGGGTGCGCCGTCGGGTAGTGTATTGGTGAAAAATTCTATAACTTTTGAATGGAGAGGAATTTTTTGACACAAGATATGTCTAAATAAGCGTTATATGGTCCAGTTTATTCAGATAAATTTTCAAATGATTCAATCAATTGATAAAAAATTTCTGACGAAAACTTCACTATTGAGGATTGCATCGGTGATATCCTTTCATTGAACATAAATCTCTATCTAGACTTTAACTGTTAATGAAGGGCAGTCTTTCATCATTTTAAGTAATGCCTCTTTGCTGTACGTTGAGAAAAAACTCTTTAAGAAAGTCTATGAAAGGTTGAAAACTCTGAGAGAAATTGAAAATTTTGGAAATTTATTTTAAAAAATTACGAAATTCCATCGATTATTAAGACTCAATTAATATGACTTTACTAAAAAGTGTTTAATTATAAATTGGAATATGTAAGCTATGTGTGTAGCAAAAATCAACGAAAAAAAAACACTCTAGTAGAAGTTATAATAATTTTCACCAATACACTACCCGCTGGCGCGCCCTGTATGAAGCTTAGATAATTCATAATATCGAAGTGTTTGTAAGATGTTACTTCTTTCAGCGATTTTTCCTAAGAAATAGTAATTTAACCAAATTTCGTCATCATTAGCAAATTTGTTAGCTGATTCGAAGCAAACTCGAGCTTGATCTAAGAATTGCTTTCGCCGTTGATTCATTGTTTCTTTTCTCGAATTTTCCAAAACTGGTCCAAATTTCATGACTCGCGAAATATAACTCGCGATGTTATAAGCACACTTTCCATATTTAATCATCAATTTAGATTCACCTTCTTTAAGTCGAAGTGCTTCATTGTAACATCGACCAGCTTTCTCTCCCAAAAGCAACACTTCATCAATAGCTGAGTAGAAAACTTGACAACTCTGTTTCAAAAGAAAGTAGAGATAATTAAAGATTAGAATTGCAACAAAATAAACAAAAGATCAAATACTCACTGGTAAAGAATATTGGTAGATTAGATCTGTCATTGAGAGAGCACAACCAACCCATGAATCAAATCGACTTCGATTTAAAGTTAAATCAAGAATATAGAATTTGATGGCTTTTCTATGAATTAGATGAATATTATTATTATTAGAAATCATTTTAAATTTGCGAGCTATTAAAATGAATTAACTTACTGAAAGTGGCCGTGTTTTAAGTAATAATCAGCTAAATAATAGTAAAGATCTTGAGTAACATGATTTTTTGGAATAATTGTAGGCTCAATTGATTTTCCATGATCGATAAATTCTTTGACAGAATTGGAAAATCTTTCAGGATTTAAATTGTCAGGGACCAAGAGAAGTAAACTGCGTAACAACTCCTCAATATTTGAGCCAATCGATTTACCTGTTTCACTATCAAAAGTTGGTAAAGTTTTAGGAATGAAGTAATTGTAAATAGTAAAAATGTCCTTCCAACGTAGAGTAACTCTCGCTTCATGATGAGAGATAAGGAAGCTACATTTTAATTGATTGTAGAAACAACCAAGACAGCTGTTGATTAGTCTCTCTTTCTTTTTGTTACATTGATTAATCAGATAATCTAATGAAAGAGATAAAAACTCTCCATTGTAATCACCACAAGCACCTCCATGACCTAAATAATCGTGAACTGAACCAATCAAACCGGTGATTTTTCCTTCGTCTAATTTACCAACTCGCATTTCATTTATAAATGTTTGTAGAATACAAGTCCAGGCCATTGCATTGTAGTCTTTAGTCCCTAATTTTAGCAATTTAATAGCCAATTCACCGTTAATTGATAATTTATCACCATTCTTTAAACAATCTCGTAACAGTTTTAACAATCGAACAGTTAATTGTTTACTTTTAGCAATAATATCGACTCCTCGTTTCCATTGTTTCGATGACTGAATAGCTTGACAAAGGTACACTTCTTCTTGTCTAGAGAGCTCAGATTTAGATGCTAACAGTTCAACAATTTCCTCGTGTCGATGTTGGTCCAATAACGTATCCAAATTATTTTCGTTCATCTTGTTGATCATTGATTTAAGAATAGACGAACAATAAACTGTTTGATTTGTGGTTTGAACCAATTTAAGGTTAGATTTTTCGAAAACTTCATTTGCCATTAGAAGATAATCAACTTTAGATTCTTTGATTCCTCGAAGAATCATGAGACGAATGAAAAATTTATCATAATCGTTAGAATTCAATAAATCTCGTAGATATGGAATTGATTCAGTCAAAAATATTGCTTCAGATTGATTAAACTTCACTTCATTGGCAGTTAAGATCAATTTTGTCGCTAATATTCCAATAGCACTGGTACAAAGCATTGAAGGTTTGGACAATGGATAACTTTGTCGATGAGTTCCATACAGATCGATGAAATTAGAAGGTAATTTGATTGCAGCTGCTTGGTCTGCTATTTCGTAAAGAAGATCGTTAATAAGCAGATTGATTTGTTTTCCTTTTGAGACGAATGGTATTTGTTTCGCACGATAACGGGTTAAAATTAAATGTTCAACTTGAGCTTCGTTCTGTGTTTGTAACTGTAACTCTTCTTCTTGGACTATTACACGAGTTAAAACACTTCCAGGAAACATGAAGAAAATCTTTTTGTACATATTGTCGACTGTTGCATCGGTTGTCTTTTTATCTCGAGCTGATCTTCGTTTGACAGATAACTCAGGACTTGTCCCACGTGTCTTTCGCTTATTATTTTGATTTAGGTGAGAACTACGGATAGATCGAGAAGCATTGCAATTTTGCACCGGATTGGAAGAGACTTTGATTGATATTAACGAGTTTGGATTGACTCTATTTTCGGTCATTTTGTTTTTAACGTCTATCAAGGCTGAAATGACAGATTTTAAAGAGTTATATCTGGTGTCATTGAGATCGAAACTTAAAGATTTTCGAACATTTTCTCGTTTTTCTTCACTTTCCTTTCGTCGCTCATGGAGTTGTTTTAAATTCTCCAGAACTTCTAAAAGTTTTCTCTTTCTTTCTAAGCCGTCGTCTTTCTGGACTATTTCACGACTTAAAACACTTTCGGGGAACATGAAGAAAATCTTTTTGTACATATTGTCGACCGTTGCATCGGTTGTCTTCTTATTTCGAATTGGTCTCCGTTTGACAGATAACTCAGGACTTGATCCTCTTGATCCTATGGTCTTTCGCTTATTATTTTGATTTAGGGCTTTCTTGTGAGAACTACGGATAGACCGAGGAGCATTGCCATTTGGAACAGGATTGGTAGAGATAGTGATCGATATTAACGAATTAGGATCGACTTTATGTTCTGTCATTTTGTTTTTAACGTCTATCAAGGCTGAAATTACAGATTTTAAAGAGTTATATCTGGTGTCATTGAGATCGAAACTTAAAGATTTTCGAAAATTTTCTCGTTTTTCTTCACTTTCCTTTCGTCGCTCATGGAGTCGTTTTAAATTCTCCAGAACTTCTAAAAGTTTTCTCTTTCTTTCTAAGCCTTGCTGCGGATTCCAATTTTTTAGATAATTAAGACGGACAGGCAATTCTGATTCTAAAGATGGTGAAAGTTTCAACATCTCTGAGACTAATACACGACCTTTAAAGTAATTACCATCCTTCATTAATCCTTTGATTGCGAGTTGTAGACAATTATTGTGATCATTGAGTACGGAATAAAGACCCATTAATGTGTCGAGAACAACCAATTGGTTGGATCGATTCGATGAGCTTCTTCAAAACATATCCGAGCAAACTGCAAATCTACTGACTGATTAAGTGCTCGTTTACCAGTTTCAATCAATAGAGTAACATCACCACCAGCAATGGAAGAACAGTCGAGAAAATAATCCAGATCATTTCTTGTAAGTTGTTTTTGATTCGTGAGGTTGACAAACTTTTGTTGGATACAGTTGATAAGATTGATCGACTTACAGGGGCAGGATGGAGAGTTACAGTCATTTTTATGGCGAAGATGATCTTTGATAAAGTCGTGAGCCAATTTAAGTATATTATCTGGAAAGAATGGGCTATGATTAGACTTCCAATTCCGTGGACTAGGAACCAACTCATGAAAATCAGTCTCTTCACTCCAAACAACGCCCGATTTTGTTAATTCAGGAATATTATACGATTGGACGATCTCTTCAACCCACAGCCGTAATTTCGAGTCCGCAAGTTTATAGTTGAGTTTATCCGACTTGATTAAATTGGTTATTCCAAGTTTATCATTTCGATTCAATAAATTCAAAAATTGTTTAACTTTGTCCACTGAAGCTCGCAGAGAGTCTAATTGATTTTTGTTAATGTTCACATAAGACTCCAATTCTTTTTGCAAGTGGTTGATTTGCTTATCGAACTTGTCCTTTTCTTTTTCAATCTCATTTGTATACTCTTTTAGTTTTATGTTCAATAGATCCAATTGCTTTTGTACATCAGCAAGATAAATTTTAATATTTTCTGTTACTCTGAGGTTGTTGGTATCGGTGTTGTTGTTGTTGTCTAATTCAATTGGTACGATATTAGAAGAATTGTTATTCTTTGCACATTTCGCACAAAACAATTCACTGGTTTCATTGTCGAAAAATTGAGCGATACATTTGCTACATTTGGAACATGGTTGATCATCAGTCTCCGAACTGAGAATCACAGCACAACATCGTTTTGATGGTAAAATTGTTCTATGAAAACTAAGTAAATGAGGCTCACAAAAATCTTTTTCATCACAAAAACAATGGAAAATGGCTTGATTGTTACAAACGGAATCATCTCTACATCTTTTCCTTTCAATGGCTTTGAGGTAATCAGTTTCGACGAGTTTAGATTTACACAAGACACACAAATCATTTTCTTGTTTACACTTTTCACAAAATGTTTTTAAACATTTGTGAACATAAAAAACATCACTTTGATCGTGATCACAGTCCAGCTTGTCGATTGATTGACTACTCATTTCTTGGTGATAAAAAGATTCAAATTTTGAGTGAAAGATTAGTCAAAAATTTATACTCACTTCTTCCATGATCGATTGTAGAGTTGATTAAATGAGTCCAAAGCAAAATAGGTAAGGACAATTAACAACATTAGCTTCTGAAATCACTATTGAAAATGGTTGATCGGAATTTTAATCTTTTAAAGTAACTTAAGAGACATTAAGATTGTTACTATCAATTATCATTTGACTATATGATGAAATTTTGTTTCTATCGAAAAATTAATCGACCATCACGACAGATGTTCTTTATTGGTCAATCTTTTCCTTTTTTCTTAACTTAATTAGTTTTTTTCATTATCTTTCTCCCATGTAATTTTTTCTCTAATCTATAGAATTTCAATAGAGAAGTAAAGAAAGAAGGAATTTGTAGAAAGGAAGAAAGATAATAAAAAAACTTATTAAGATGAAGAAAAAAGGTAAAGAGTAATTAGAAAAAAACATGCATCATGATGGTCAATTTGTTTTTCAACAGAAACAATGTATCATCACATTTTTCAAATGCCTCCCTTCACTGTTTCTCTGTTTAATTTCTTCAGTTCTGGAAAATTTGCTAGTTTATTCGAAGCATGCATGTGCGTGGTCTGAGAATCAAGCATGAGAAGCAAAATGTTTGTAACAATCATAGTCAAAATGCCTAATGTTTCCACCATTTGTGGTTTTGAAGTGGCTTCCTCATAGGGTAAGTTGGTGGAAACGATTAACTTGTTAAACATTTTGACAAATTGCAAGAATCCAAAAGGAAAATAATGGAAACACTTTCAATGGCTTCAGAATCGAAAGTCGATCCTACACTTTTTCTTTGTTGACTTAATCTTTCAGAATGAAAATATTCCAGTTCGCAGACAAAATCAACAAGTTTATATCAAAATTGTTAGAGAATTTGTTACGAGATATTCTCACCATGAAATCAAATTTTGCTCCGACAATTAAATTCTCGTAAATTCTAAAACAATCCGATTTTCTTTCATTCATTCATTCATTCATTCGTAAATTCATTTTATATTTTAAAAATCGTGATCCTGATTGAACAATTAGTTTATTTTAATAAATTAATTGAGGAAATCACACTGAAACAAAATCTAATAAAATTTTATGTTTATTTATAGTTTACAATTGTTTATTCAAATACATTGTACAATTTTTCATTATGTTATTTCTAAATTTGCTTTATCTCGATTAAGTTGATCTTTGGTGAAAAGAACAGTAATCAAAGCAATTACAAGCATTAATAGAAACGGAGAAAAAGCATAATACAAATTGTAGTATTGTAAAAGATGCGAAACTAAAACTGTCGCTGGCCAACTGATCAATTGGTTAGAAAACATCATTAGAGTGACACAAACTGATTCGGACATTGGATAATTGGCCTGGACAATGAAGTCCATTCCTATTGGGTAAGTTCCTGCTAACAAGAAGCCTAATAAAGTGACCACGATTGTTACAAACAATTTGCTTCCCATTTCTAGGGAATAAATTAATAACCCAAATAATGGAACCATAAGAATGGAGCTAATCAAAGTTACCAATTTATACTTTCTCGTTTTATCGGTTACCCAGGCCAATATTAGCGAACCGAATACACTTGAAAGAGAAGCAATCGCACCGATTATACCGATCAGGATGTTTTGATTTGGAAAATATTTACTAATCATTGGACTTAATAGTCCAAGGACAACATTGGCCAGTGTTTGAAGAAAAGTAAAAGTGATTAATATAAAATTAGAGACTCGATTGGTAAGAATCACTTTCCATGATTCAATGAATTCCGTACTCTCAGCTGCTGCTTTAGCCGAGGCAAAACTTGGCGGATATTCGGGCTGATTTTTTACCAGAAATAAATTCAGAAAGTATAATAAAAACCCACTCAAAGCGTAGTAGAAAAAGAAACGTTCAAGGTCTATTTTTTGGACACTTGGTGAAGATCCATCGGGAACAGCGAGAGATGGAAGATAATAACCTAATCCATTACCAAAGAACATCGGGAAAATAGCGATCGCCGTTATGGTCGAGGCCACTTCTGCAGGGAACCAAGTCAATGCAATACTTGACGGGAGAAAAGCAAGAAAAGTTTGACCAGCAGCGACAATTGATTGGCCTAAACAAGTGATCAGAAAATTAGGATAGACGATTGAATAATATTTGATTGCGGTTCCAATGAAATTAAATCCCGATGCCGAAATCATACAAAAACGGAGGCCAAATACATCCAAACAATAAGCTGAGATGAAACATGTTAATAAATAAACTGGACACCAAAGAGTCACTGTCCAGTCGATATCCGTGTTAGAAGCGCCAAAGTAAGGCCTTAAAATGTCCGCAATCACTTGGTACTGCGTCCATTGGGAGTTTGTATGTAAACAGGTCAAACAGTAGATCGTTAAGACCAAAAACCGATGTTTAGATAATTTGATTTTAACTTCATCTTTAATCATACTATTAATACTCAAATAGTTTCATACGTTAACCTTAAAAATTGTGATTTGATTGTAACAATGACAAACTGTTTTGTTGGAA
Source organism: Panonychus citri (assembly GCF_014898815.1). Lineage (NCBI taxonomy): Eukaryota > Metazoa > Arthropoda > Arachnida > Trombidiformes > Tetranychidae > Panonychus > Panonychus citri. Next base: position 1,150,156 of record NW_026515540.1, read on the forward strand.
AGGTGTAAACATGAAATGAGACCTTCAATGTTAAATTAATAGTCATGAAAGCGTAACAAACAACAAAATCATTTACTCAACTGTATTTACTTTTAATCAAATTAATGACATTCAATCACCTTCCTAAAGATTTATTTCATTTATAATATAATAGACGAAAGGACAAAAATTAAGTCAATTTCGAGATGTAAATTTAGTCTCAAGATAATTAATGAAATTACCAATAAACTTAAACGCAAATCTGAGTTCAGTTCTTAATTGAAACAAATCATGTAGTCGTAAAGAAATTATTATTTTGCTATTTTGTTTATTTGCTCTTTTGAGGTACGATCCAGATCATCGAAATCTTTGATCAATACAATTAATTAATTGTTATACATTGGACATGTTTTTCGAGAAATTGTTGAGCCTGTTGTTTATAGATAGAAGATTCCATCAATTTTTTACAGATTCTCCTTACTTCAACTTTTATTTGATCTAAATTGTTTCGATTTCCTTTTGCTTTTGCAATTCGACTTTCGTAAACGTTGAAACAATGTTCCATTGCTTGTTTTCCAAGATTTTCCCGATCGGTTTCACAAAGATATTTTTCAAATGCTGATGAGCTCAGATGCATTGTGATTATGAACAATTGTTCAGCATCTCCCAAATTCTTGTTTATATTAATCAATAACAGAGTCGATCGAAGCATATGAGTAATAAAACTTCCTGGTCTGTCAAATATCGCATCTAGTCTCATTAGGTCAGGGAGTGCTAGCCAATGTGAAGTCAAGACAAAAAGACCATCAAACTTATACCTGTATTCTGAAACAGTTGAAATTTCCCCATTTGATGTAGAGCCTTGTGAGTTGGGTGGAAATAGAAAACTACCTGAGAGTACCTTTTGTGAGAATCGATAGTCTTTAGTCAGAAAATAATGATGCGCAATTCGATAGAGTGATTTGTAATGCTGAGAACGTTGTTTTAAAATATCTAAAATCGCTTCAAGACACATTTGTACTATTCTGGTGAACAATTGCTCGCTATCACTTTCGAGGATTCCATCATGGACCAGAGTAGCCAAATCAGTCACCGTTCTGTTGACATCTTGCATGATTTCATCATCTGCTTCATCTCTTAGATTAAACCAAGAACCGAAATAGCTTTTTTTAGCACGAGTTAGAAACAACATAATCTGTGATAATATTTTTGTTGGCGGAGTTTTGTGCTTATTAATATACTTGAGGACACAAGCGTGAATACGATAGTGAATTTCGTTGCCAAAACCATAACAAATTTCAAAGTCATAACCGATTCCACAATTTGCTGCACTTGAGAGCATATGAATCTTAGATAATTCATAATATCGAAGTGTTTGTAAGATGTTACTTCTTTCAGCAATTTTTCCTAAGAAATAATAATTCATCCAAATTTCATCAGCATTAGCAAATTTGTTAGCTGATTCGAAGCAAACTCGAGCTTGATCTAAGAATTTCTTTCGCCGTTGTTGCATTGCTTCTTTCCCCGAATTTTCCAACACTGGCCTGATTTTCATGATTCGAGAAATATAGCTCGCGATGTTATAAGTACACTTTCCATTTTCGAACCATACCCTTGAATTATTACTTTTAATCCGAATCGCTTCATTGAAACATCGAAATACTTTTTCTTCCAAAAGCAACATTTCTTCAGTAGATGAGCAGAAATCTCGACAACTCTGTTTTAAAAGAAATTAGAGATTAATTAAAGATTAACAAAATAAACACAAGACAAGCGGGAACAAAGTTTCTTACGAAAGTTTGTTAAGGTTGTTTGCCAGGCCCGTGGTTGGGGATATTGAAATGTGAAGCGTTTTTGAATCGAAAAATTAAAAACTAAATTTCTTTTTCTTTCTCACTACTCTCTTTTTCTCTTTCTTTTTCTTTTTCTCTTTCGTCTTTCTTTTTAGAATGCCCGCTGTAAAAAAGCGCAACTGCGTACTTAAAATAATTTGAGTCTCAATTTCTCATGAACGGCTACTCAGATTTTTTTCTGTAGTATTTTCTACTCTATTTTTTGGTACCTCAACTTCTCATAGAATCCTTTTTTCTTTACCCAAAATTTGAGCTTATCTTATTCAAGTTTGTAGATTAAATACTTACAGTCGAAGAATATTGATCGATTTGCCACGTAATTGCGAGAGCACAGCTAACCCATGAATCAAATCGACTCCGATTTAAAGTTAAATCAAGAATATAAAATTTGATGGCTTTTCTATGAATTAGATAAATAATATTAGAAATCATTTAAATTTGCGAGCTATTAAAATGAATTAACTTACTGAAACTCTTCGTTTTTGAAGTAATAATCAGCTAGATAATAGTAAAGATCTCGAGTAACATGATTTTTTGGAATACTTGTAGGTTCAATTGGTTTCCCATGATCGACATATTCTTTGACAGAATTGGAAAATCTTTCAGGATTTAAATTGTCAGGGACCAAGGGAAGTAAATTGCGTAGAAGCTCTTCAGTATTTAAATCGATTGAATTATCTGTTTCACTATCAAACTTTGGTAAAGTTTCAGGGATGAAGTAATTGTAAATAGGATGAATGTCCTTCCAACGTAGAGAAACTCCCGACTCATGATTAGCTGATAGAAAGCTACATTCTAATTGTTTGTAAAAACAACCAAGGCAGCTAAGAATTAATCTTTCTTTGATTCTGCTACATTGAAAAATCAAATAATCAAGTGCGAGGGATAAAAACTCGCCATTTGAGTGACAACATGCTCCTTTATTCCCTAGATAATCGTGAACTGAATCAATCAAACCTGTGATTTTCCCTTCGTCTAATTTACCAACTCGCATTTCATTTATGAATGTTTGTAGAATACAAGTCCAGGCCATTGCATTGTAGTCTTTAGTCCCTAATTTTAGCAATTTGATGGCCAATTCTCGATCAATTGATAGTTTATCTCCATTCTTTAAACAAGCTCGTAACAATTTTAACAATCGATCATTTAATTGCTTACTTTTAGCAATAATTTCGATTCCACGTTTCCATTGTTTTGATGACTGAATGGCGCGACAAAGGTACACTTCTTCTTGTCTAGAGAGCTCAGATTTAGATGTTAATAGTTCAACAATTTCCTCGTGTCGGTGGTGATCCAATAACGTGTCCAAATTATTTTCGTTCATCTTGTTGGTCATTGATTTAAGAATAGACGAACTAAAAAATGTTTGATTTGCTGTTTGAACCAATTTAAGGTTAGATTTTTCGAAAACTTCATTTGCCATTAGAAGATAATCAACTTTAGATTCTTTGATTCCTCGAAGAACCATGAGACGAATGAAAAATTTATCATAATCGTTGGGATTGAATAAATCTCGCAGAAATGGAATTGATTCAGTCAAAAATAATACTTCAGATTGATTAAAGTTCACCTCATTGGCAGTTAAGATCAATTTTGTCGCTAATACTCCAATACCACTTGTACAAAGCGTTGAAGGTTTGGACAATGGATAACTTTTTCGATGAATTCCATACAGAGCCATGAAATTAGAAGGTAATTTGATTAAAGGTGCTTGATCTGCTATTTCGTATAAAAGATCGCTAATAAGTAGACCGATCTGTTTTCCTTTTGAGACGAATGGTATTTGTTTCGCGCGATAACGGGTTAAAATTAAATGTTCAACTTGAGCTTCGTGCTGAGTATGTATCATTAACTCGTCGTCTTTCTGGACTATTTCACGAGTTAAAACACTTTCGGGGAACATGAAGAAAATCTTTTTGTACATATTGTCGACCGTTGCATCGGTTGTCTTCTTATTTCGAATTGGTCTCCGTTTGACAGATAACTCAGGACTTGATCCTCTTGATCCTATGTTCTTTCGCTTATTATTTTGATTTGAGGCTTTCTTGTGAGAACTACGGATAGACCGAGGAGCATTGCCATTTGGAACAGGATTGGAAGAGATAGTAATTGATATTAACTCATTTGAATCGACGCTATGTTCTGTCATTCTGTTTTTAACGTCTATCAAGGCTGAAATGACAGATTTCAAAGAATTATAGCTGGTGCCATTGAGATCAAAACTTAAAGATTTTCGAACATTTTCTCGTTTTTCTTCACTTTCCTTTCGTCGCTCATGGAGTTGTTTCAAATTCTCCAGAACTTCTAAAAGTTTCTTCATTCTTTCGTAGTCTTGCTCAGGATTCCAATTTTTTAGATATTTGAGACGGACAGGCAATTCTGATTCTAAAGATGGCAAACGTTTCAACATCTCTGATATTAATACACGAGCTTTAAAGTAATTGCCATCCTTCATTAATCCTTTGATTCCGAGTTGTAGACAATTATTGTGATCATTGAGTACGAAATAAAGACCCATTAAAGTGTCGAGAACAAACCACTTTGTTGGATCGATTCGATGAGCTTCTTCGAAACATATTCGAGCAAACGTCAAATCTACTGCTTGATTAAGAGCTCGTTTACCAGTTTCAATTAATAGAGTAACATCACCACCAGCAATGGAAGAACAGTCGAGAAAATAATCCAAATCGTTTCTTGTAAGTTGTTTCTCGTTTGTCAGGTTGACAAACTTTTGTTGGATACAGTTGATAAGATTGCCTGACTTACAGGGGCAGGATGGAGAGTTACAGTCATTTTTATGGAGAAGATGATCTTTGATAAAGTCGTGAGCCAATTTAAGTATATTATCTGGAAAGAATGGACTATGATTAGACTTCCAATTCCGTGGACCAGGAACCAACTCATGAAAATCAGTCTCTTCGATCCAGCTAAAACCCGATTTTGTTAATTCAGGAATATTATACGATTGAATGATCTCTTCAACCCACAGTCTTAATTTCGAGTCCGCAAGTTTATAGTTGAGCTTATCCGATTTGATTAGATTGATTATTCCAAGTTTATCATTGCGCTTCAATAGATCTAAAAATTGTTTTACTTTGGCAGCTTCATTTCGCAAAGAGTCTAATTGATCTTTGTTAATGTTCACATAAGATTCCAATTCCTTTTGCAAGTGGTTGATTTGCTTATCGAACTTGTCCTTTTCTTTTTCAATCTCATTCGTATACTCTTTTAGTTTTATGTTCAATAGATCCAATTGCTTTTGTACATCAGCAAGATAAATTTTAATATTTTCGGTTACTCTGATGTTGTTGGTATCGGTATTGTTGTTGTTGTCTAATTCAATTGGTATGATATTAGAAGAATTGTTATTCTTTGCACATTTTGCACAAAACAATTCACTGGTTTCATTGTCGAAAAATTGAGCGATACATTTGCTACATTTGGAACATGGTTGATCATCAGTCTCCGAACTGAGAATAACAGCACAACATCGTTTTGATGGTAAAATTGTTCTATGAAAACTAAGTAAATGAGGCTCACAAAAATCTTTTTCATCACAAAAACAATGGAAAATGGCTTGATTGTTACAAACGGAATCATCTCTACATCTTTTCCTTTCAATGGCTTTGAGATAATCAGTTTCGACGAGTTCAGATCTACACAAGACACACATACGATTTTCTTGTTTACACTTTTCACAAAATGTTTTTAAACATTTGTGAACATAAAAAACATCACTTTGATCGTGACCACAGTCCAGCTTGTCGATTGATTGACTACTCATTTCTTGTTGATAAAAAGATTCAAATTTTGAGTGAAAGGTTAGTCAATAATAGTCAAGAGATGATCAAAGGAGTTAAAATCAAAATATTGAAGGCCAATTTCCAACATGACATGAGCTTTAAAAATTGTTGTTTGGAAATTTTAATCCTGCAATGTAACTGTAGAAACGATAAGATTGGCACCATTAATTAATTACCATTTGGCTAGATAATTAGATTTAATTAATTTAACATTTTCTTGCTTGTCAGTGTTGATAATCACATCCATTTGTATAAGTAAACATTGTTATTAAACAATTAACCTCGTTAACAATTCTTATGACCACATTTCCACATCCTAAAACATCGGAAACACTGGAAACAAATTTAAAGGCTTATTGATAATTGCAAGTTGATTCAGTTTCTTGGTTAACATAATTGTTACAAATTAAAGACTCGAAGGGCAAACCAAAGTAAAGCTTAAGATTCATTAAATTAAAACTTTTCATTTAAAAGAACAAATTACATAATTTGAGGCCGAAACGAAGCTCAAAGTTTAAGGCAACGAGACTCGTTGAACGAGAGTTAAAGTAACAGTTTTTTTAATCTTCATTTTAAAAAATAGAAAAAAGAGAAAACCAAAAGGCGCGAGATTCGAATCAAATTATTTAATTAGCTACATATGAAAAAGGACTTAATTGTTCAGTTGCTTGTGTTTGTTTAAATTAGGTTAAAGGAGAAAGTTGATCAATTATTGATTCGATGAAGTGGAATTATGGAAATTTCAAAAGTTCGGTGAGTTTCTTTCGAGAAAACCAAAGATCTCAAGTCATAAAATAATAACAGAAAATGTTTTTCATAAAAATAAAATTATCATTCAAATTGAACAAATTGAGTTTCGTTAAGAATTAGAAATGGTTCTTGCAATTTAAAAAATATTGTTTAAAAAATCTCTCACCATGGAAATCAATTAATAAAATTAATCAATTGTTACAAATTCGACGTTTTTCGAGAAATTGTTGAGCCTGTTTCTTATATTAATCGATCAATACAGTTAATCAATTGTTATACATTCGTCGTGTTTTTCGAGAAATTGTTGAGCCTTTTGTTTATAGATAGGATATTCCATCAATTTGTTACAAATTCTCCTTATATCAACTTTTATTTGATCTAAACTGTTTCGATTTCCTTTAGCTTTTGCAATTCGACTTTCGTAAACGTTGAAACAATGTTCCATTGCTTGTTTTCCAAGATTTTCCCGATCGGTTTCAAAAAGATATTCTTCAAATGCTTCTGAGCTCAGAAGCGTTGTGATTTTGAACAATTGTTCAGCATCTCCCAAATTCTTGTTTACATTAATCAATAACAGAGTCGATCGAAGCATATGAGTAATAAAACTTCCTGGTCTTTCAAATATCGCATCTAGGTCCATTAGATCAGGGAGTACGTCCCAATCATCAGTCAAGTCAAAAAGACCATCAAACCTATGCCTGTATTCTGAAACAGTTGAAATTTCCCCATTTGATGTAGAGCCTTGTGAATTAGGTGGAAATAGAAATTTATTTGTAAGTACCTTTTGTGAGAATCGATAGTCTTTAGTCAGAAAATAATGATGAGCAATTCGATAGAGTGATTTGTAATGCTGAGAACGTTGTTTTAAAATATCTAAAATCGCTTCAAGACACATTTGTACTATTCTGGTTAATAGTTGCTCACTATCACTTTCGAGGATTCCATCATGGACCAGAGTAGCCAAATCAGTCACCGTTTCGTTGACATCTCGCATAATTCTATCATCTGTTTCATCTCTTAGATTAAACCAAGAACCGAAATAGCTTTTTTTAGCACGAGTTAGAAACAACATAATCTGTGATAATATTTTTGTTGGCGGAGTTTTGTGCTTATTAATATACTTGAGGACACAAGCGTGAATACGATAGTGAATTTCGTTGCCAAAATTATCACAAATTTCATAGTCATGACCGATTCCACGATTTGCTGCACTTGAGAACATATGAATCTTAGATAATTCATAATATCGAAGTGTTTGTAAGATGTTACTTCTTTCAGCAATTTTTCCTAAGAAATAATAATTCATCCAAATTTCATCAGCATTAGCAAATTTGTTAGCTGATTCGAAGCAAACTCGAGCTTGATCTAAGAATTTCTTTCGCCGTTGATTCATTGCTTCTTTTCTCGAATTTTCCAACACTGGTCCAAATTTTATGACTCGAGAAATATAACTCGCGATTTATAAGCACACTTTCCATTTTCGAACCATACCCTTGAATTATTATCTTTGAGCCGAATCGCTTCATTGAAACAACGAAATACTTTTTCTTCTAAAAGCAACTTTTCTTCAGTAAATGAGCAGAAATCTCGACAACTCTGTTTTGAAAGAAATTAGAGATTAATTAAAGATTAGAAATTTAACAAAATAAACACAAGATTAAATACTTACAGTCGAAGAATATTTTGTTATTGTGAGAGCACAGCCAGCCCATGAATCAAATCGACTTCGATTTAAAGTTAAATCAAGAATATAAAATTTGCTGGCTTTTCTATGAATTAGATGAATAATATTATTAGAAATCATTTTAAATTTGCGAGCTATTAAAATGAATTAACTTACTGAAAGTGGCCGTGTTTTAAGTAATAATCAGCTAAATAATAGTAAAGATCTCGAGTAACATGATTTTTCGGAATAATTGCTGTAAGCTCAATTGATTTTCCATGATCGATAAATTCTTTGACAGAACTGGAAAATCTTTCAGGATTTAAATTTTCAGGGACCAAGGGAAGTAAATTGCGTAGAAGCTCTACAGTATTTAAATCGATTGATTTATCTGTTTCACTATCAAACTTTGGTAAAGTTTCAGGGATGAAGTAATTGTAAATAGGACGAATGTCCTTCCAACGTAGAGAAACTCCTGATTCATGATTAGCTGATAGAAAGCTACATTCTAATTGTTTGTAATAGCAGCCAAGGCAGCTGAGAATTAGCCCCTCTTTGATTCTGCTACATTGAAAAATCAGATAATCAAGTGCGAGAGATAAAAACTCTCCATTGTAATCACAACAAGCATCTCTATGACCTAAATAATCGTGAACTGAACCAATCAAACCAGTGATTTTTCCATCGTCTAATTTACCATCTCGCATTTCATTTATGAATGTTTGTAGAATACAAGTCCAGGCCATTGCATTGTAGTCTTTAGTCCCTAATTTGAGCAAATTAATGGCCAACTCACGATCAATTGATAGTTTATCACCATTCTTTAAACAAGCTCGTAACAGTTTTAACAATCGATCAGTTAATTGTTTACTTTTAGCAATAATTTCGATTCCACGTTTCCATTGTTTTGATGACTGAATAGAGCGACAAAGGTACACTTCTTCTTGTTTAGAGAGCTCAGATTTGGATGCTAATAGTTCAACAATTTCCTCGTGTCGATGTTGGTCCAATAACGTATCCAAATTATTTTCGTTCATCTCGTTGATCATTGATTTAAGAATAGACGAACTAAAAAATGTTTGATTTGCTGTTTGAACCCATTTAAGGTCAGATTTTTCGAAAACTTCATTTGCCATTAGAAGATAATCAACTTTAGATTCTTTGATTCCTCGAAGAATCATGAGACGAATGAAAAATTTATCATAATCGCTTGGATTCAATAAATCTCGTATATATGGAATTGATTCAGTCAAAAATATTGCTTCAGATTGATTAAAGTTCACCTCATTGGCAGTTAAGATCAATTTTGTCGCTAATACTCCAATACCACTGGTACAAAGCGTTGAAGGTTTGGACAATGGATAACTTTTTCGATGAATTCCATACAGATCCATGAAATTAGAAGGTAATTTGATTAAAGCTGCTTGGTCTGCTATTTCGTAGAGAAGATCGCTAATAAGCAGATCGATTTGTTTTCCTTTTGAGACGAATGGTATTTGTTTCGAGCGATAACGGGTTAAAATTAAATGTTCCACTTGAGTTTCGTGCTGAGTATGTATCATTAACTCGTCGTCTTTCTGGACTATTTCACGAGTTAAAACACTTTCGGGGAACATGAAGAAAATCTTTTTGTACATATTGTCGACCGTTGCATCGGTTGTCTTCTTATTTCGAATTGGTCTCCGTTTGACAGATAACTCAGGACTTGATCCTCTTGATCCTATGGTCTTTCGCTTATTATTTTGATTTAGGGCTTTCTTGTGAGAACTACGGATAGACCGAGGAGCATTGCCATTTGGAACAGGATTGGTAGAGATAGTGATCGATATTAACGAATTAGGATCGACTTTATGTTCTGTCATTTTGTTTTTAACGTCTATCAAGGCTGAAATGACAGATTTTAAAGAGTTATATCTGGTGTCATTGAGATCAAAACTTAAAGATTTTCGAAAATTTTCTCGTTTTTCTTCACTTTCCTTTCGTCGCTCATGGAGTCGTTTTAAATTCTCCAGAACTTCTAAAAGTTTTCTCTTTCTTTCTAAGCCTTGCTGCGGATTCCAATTTTTTAGATAATTAAGACGGACAGGCAATTCTGATTCTAAAGATGGCGAAAGTTTCAACATCTCTGAGACTAATACACGAGCTTTAAAGTAATTGCCATCCTTCATTAATCCTTTGATTGCGAATTGTAGACAATTATTGTGATCATTGAGTACGAAATAAAGACCCATTAAAGTGTCGAGAACAAACCAATTTGTTGGATCGATTCGATGAGCTTCTTCGAAACATATTCGAGCAAACGTCAGATCTACTGACTGATTAAGAGCTCGTTTACCAGTTTCAATTAATAGAGTAACATCACCACCAGCAATGGAAGAACAGTCGAGAAAATAATCCAAATCGTTTCTTGTAAGTTGTTTCTGGTTTGTGAGGTTGACAAACTTTTGTTGGATACAGTTGATAAGATTGCCTGACTTACAGGGGCAGGATGGAGAGTTACAGTCATTTTTATGGCGAAGATGATCTTTGATAAAGTCGTGAGCCAATTTAAGTATATTATCTGGAAAGAATGGACTATGATTAGACTTCCAATTCCGTGGACCAGGAACCAACTCATGAAAATCAGTCTCTTCGATCCAGCTAAAACCCGATTTTGTTAATTCAGGAATATTATACGATTGAATGATCTCTCCAACCCACAGCCGTAATTTCGAGTCCGCAAGTTTATAGTTGAGCTTATCCGACTTGATTAAATTGGTTATTCCAAGTTTATCACTGCGATTCAATAAATTCAAAAATTGTTTAACTTTGTCAACTGAATTTCGCAAAGAGTCTAATTGATCTTTGTTAATGTTCACATAAGATTCCAATTCCTTTTGCAAGTGGTTGATTTGCTTATCGAACTTGTCCTTTTCTTTTTCAATCTCATTCGTATACTCTTTTAGTTTTATGTTCAATAGATCCAATTGCTTTTGTACATCAGCAAGATAAATTTTAATATTTTCGGTTACTCTGATGTTGTTGGTATCGGTGTTGTTGTTGTTGTCTAATTCAATTGGTACGATGTTAGAAGAATTGTTATTCTTTGCACATTTTGCACAAAACAATTCACTGGTTTCATTGTCGAAAAATTGAGCGATACATTTGCTACATTTGGAACATGGTTGATCATCAGTCTCCGAACTGAGAATCACAGCACAACATCGTTTTGATGGTAAAATTGTTCTATGAAAACTAAGTAAATGAGGCTCACAAAAATCTTTTTCATCACAAAAACAATGGAAAATGGCTTGATTGTTACAAACGGAATCATCTCTACATCTTTTCCTTTCAATGGCTTTGAGATAATCAGTTTCGACAAGTTTAGATTTACACATGACACACAAATCATTTTCTTGTTTACACTTTCCACAAAATGTTTTTAAACATCTGTGAACATAAAAAACATCACTTTGATCATGACCACAGTCCAACTTGTTGATCAATTGATCAATGTTGATAATCACATCCATTTTTAATAAGTAAACATTGTCATTAAACAATTCACCTCGTTAACAATTCTTATGACCAAATTTCCACAACCTAAAAGGAAAACACTGGAAACAAATTTAAAGGCTTATTGATAATTGCAATTTGATTCAGTTTTTTGATTCACAATAATGTTACAAAATAATTAAAGACTCAAAGGGGAAACTAAAGCGTAACTTAAGATTCATTAAATTATAAGAACACATTATCTTATTTAATGCCGAAACGAAGTTAAAGTTAAGAAAACGCGGCTGTTAAACGAGTTGAAGTAATAACAGATTTTTATTCTTAATTTTAAAAAATAGAAAAAAGAGAAAAACAAAAAAGGCGCAAGATTCGAATAAAATTGCCAGAAATTTTATTCTTAATTTTAATTTAATTGGGATTTGTTATCTGGTTCTTAGAGCTTTTCATTTACCAAAAAATTCAAATTTTTGCTGATCCATGTAAAGGTGAACTTTTATCAATAAATGATTGTATCGAGTGGAATAATGGAAATTTCAAAAGTTCGTTGAGTTTCTTTCGAGAAAACCAAAGATCTTTAGTCACAAAAAATAGCAGAAAAATATTTTCGTTGTAATAAGAATAGTTATTCAAATTGAACAAATTTAGTTTTGTTAAGAATTAGAAAAGATTCTTGCAAATTCGAGAAATATTGTTGAAAGAACCTCTCATCATGGAAATCGATTGCTAAAATTCATCAATTGCTACACATTGAACAAGTTTTTCGAGAAATTGTTCAGCTTGTTGTTTATAAATAGGATATTCCATCAATTTGTTACAAATTCTCTTTATATCCTCTTTAATTTGATCTAAATTGTTTCGATTTCCTTTTGCTTTTTCAATTCGACTTTCGTAAACGTTAAAACAATGTTCCACTGCTTGTTTTCCAAGATTAATCCGATCAGCATCAAGAAGAAATGTTTTGCTACCCAATTCGGATGAAGCATAAAACGTTGCAATTTTGAACAATTTTTCAGCATCACCCAAATTATAATTCGTCCGAATTTCGTCAGCCCTGGAAAATTTGCTAGTTGATTCGAAGCAAACTTGTGCTTTGTCTAAGAACCGCTTGTGCTGTTGGTTCATTGCTTCTTTTTGTGAATTCTCCAAGACTGGTCCAGATTTCATGATTCGAGAAATATAGCTCGAGATGTTATGAGCGCACTTTCCATACTTATACCATACCCTGGATTTATTATCTTTAATCCGAATCGCTTCATTGAAACATCGAAATACTTTTTCTCCCAAAAGCAACATTTCTTCAGTAGATGAGTAGAAAACTTGACAATTCTGTTAGAGAATAGAGATTAGAGATTAGAACTTTAACAAAATAAACTCGAGTTTTATACTTGCAGGTGAAGAATATTGTTCAATCTCATCTGCTAGTGAAAGAGCACAACCAACCCATGAATCGAATCGATCAAGATTTAGAGTTAAATCAAGAATATAGAATTTTATCGCCTTCCTATAATTTAGCAAAAAAGAATAAGAAATGTTATTAAATCAATTTAATAAATGAAGCAGAATTAGAGTAATGGATTATCATTATACTTACTTAAAGTCTTTGTGTTTTAGGTAATAATCAGCTAAATAATAATAAATATTTTGAGTAACTCGATGTTTTGGAATATTTGATGAAGCTTCAATTGGTTTTCCATTATCAATATATTCAGAAATAAATTGAGAATATCTTTCAGGATTTAAATTGTCAGGAATCATCGAAAGTAAAGATCGAAACAGCTCCTCTGTCTTTGAATCAATTGGATCAGAACTTTCGTCAAAACTTGGCAACTTTTTAGGAGTAAAGTGATCATAAATAAAATGAATGTTGTCCCAATGTAGATTAACCCCCGTTCCTTTATGAGCAGTCAGAAAGTTACATCGTAATTGTTTGTAAAAACAACCAAGACAGTTGAGAATTAACTTTTCTCTTTTGATATTTACTTGATAGATCAAGAAATCAAGTGATAGAGATAAAAACTCTCCATTGAAATCCCAACACCATCCTTTATTCCCTAGATAATTATGAACTGAAATAATCAAATCGACAACTTTTTCTTCGTCCATGTTATCAAGTCGCATCTCGTTTATGAATGTTTGTAGAATACAAGTCCAGGCCATTGCATTGTAATCTTCTGTTCCCAACTTCAACAATTTGATAGCCAATTCTTGATCAATAGATGTTCCATCACCATTCTTCAGACAAGATTTTAAAAGATTTAGCAATGTGTCGGGTAGTTTTTTACTTTGGGCAATTATTTCGATCCCTCGTTTCCATTGTTGTGACGATTGAATAGCTTGACAGAGACACTCTTCTTCTTGTCTAGAGAGCTCAGATTTAGATGCTAATAGTTCAACAATTTCTTCGTGTCGATGTTGGTCCAATAACATGTCCAAATTATTTTCGTTCATCTCGTTGATCATCGATCTAAGACTAGAAAAGCTATAGACAGTCTGATTTGCCCCTTGCACTAATTTAAGGTTAGACTTTTTGAAAACTTCATTTGCCATTAGAAGATAATCAACTTTAGATTCTTTGATTCCTCGAAGAATCATGAGACGAATGAAAAATTTATCATAATCTGTGGGATTCAATAAATCTCGTAGATATGGAATTGATTCAGTCAAAAATATTGCTTCAGGTTGATTAAATTTCATCTCATTGGCAGTTAAGATTAAGTTTGTCTCATCTGGTGTTATGTTATTGGTTGAAAGTAGCGGATACCATTTCCGATGAATTTCATAAAGCTCCATGAATTTGGGAGGCAATTTGATTAAAGCTGCTTGGTCCGCTATTTCGTAGAGCAGATCACTTATTAGTTGGTTAAACTCTCTGCCTTTTGAGACGAATGGCTTTTGTCGGAACATGTAACGTGTCAAAATCAGATTCTCTACCTGAGCTTTGTTCTGTGTTTGAATCTCTGAGTCACTTTCTTGGTGTATCTTACGAGTTAAAACACTCTCAGGGAACATCGAGAATACTTTTTTATACATATTAATACATGAATGGTTGACTTTTTTACGCTTAGCCGAAGATAATCTTAGTTTATTAGATAAACCATAGCTTCGTCCTTTCTTTTTACGCTTAGTATTATGATTCGACATTTCTATGTGCGTACAATCAATACTCGGAGGAGTAATTGGTTGAGCGATAGAACTGTTATGGATTTCTAACCTTATTACTTCATTTAAATCAACTCTGTGTTTTGTCATTTCATTATGAACAGTTATTAAAACTGAAATTAGGGATTTTAACGACGAGAGTGTTTCTGCATTGAGAGATAAATTCAAAAATTTCCGAGCATCATCTTGATTTGCTCCACATACGCTTCGTAAATTATAGAGTTCTCTTAAACTCACGAGCTCGTCCAAAATTTCTACCTTTCTATGACCTTCACAAGGATTCCAAATGTCTATGAACTGTAGGTCAGAAGGTAATTTTGATCGTAAAGGCGGCAAACGTTTCAACACCTCTGAGACTAATACACGACCTTTAAAGTAATTGCCATCCATCATTAATCCTTTGATTGCGAGTTGTAGACAATTATCGTGATCATTAAGCACGAAATGAAGACCCATTAATGTGTCGAGAACAAACCAATTGTTTGGATCGATTCGATGTGCCTCTTCAAAACATATTCGAGCAAACGTCAAATCTACTGCTTGATTAAGTGCTCGTTTACCAGTTTCAGTTAATAGAGTAACATCACCACCAGCAATGGAAGAACAGTCGAGAAAATAATCCAAATCGTTTTTGTAAGTTGTTTCTGTTTGTGAGGTTGACAAACTTTGTTGGATACAGTTGATAAGATTGCTCGACTTACAGGGCAGGATGGAGTTACAGTATTTTATGGCGAAGATGATCTTTGATAAAGTCGTGAGTCAATTTAAGTATATTATCTGGAAAGAATGGACTATGATTAGACTTCCAATTCCGTGGACCAGGAACCAACTCATGAAGAACAGTCTCTTCGATCCAGTTAAAACCCGATTTTGTTAATTCAGGAATATTATACGATTGGACGATCTCTTCAACCCACAGCCGTAATTTCGAGTCCGCAAGTTTATAGTTGAGTTTATCCGATTTGATTAGATTAATTATTCCAAGTTTATCATTGCGATTCAATAGATCTAAAAATTGTTTAACTTTGTCCACTGAAGCTCGCAAAGAGTCTATTTGATCTTTGTTAATGTTCACATAAGATTCCAATTCTTTTTGCAAGTGGTTGATTTCGTTATTGAACTTTGTCTTTTCTTTTTCAATCTCATTGGTATACTCTTCAAGTTTTGTGCTCAATAAATTCAATTGATTACCAATAATATCCCGATGAATATGAAAATTTTTGTCAATATCGATGTTAACGGTGGTATGATTGTTGTTGTCACGGTCAATGGGAACAATATTTGCTGACTTATTCTTACTACATGTCTCACAGAATAGTTCATTAGTTGTCTTGTCCACAAATTGAGCGATAAAATTGTCACATTTGGAACATGAAGGTTCATCCGTGCTCGAGTTGAGAATAACAGCACAACATCTTTTAGATGCTAAAATTTTTCGATGAAATTTGAGTAAATGAGCCTCACAAAAATCTTTTTTACTACACAAACAATGGAAAATGGCTTGATTGTTACAAACGGAATCATCTCCACATCTTTTCTTGTCAATGGCTTTGAGGTAATCAGCTTCGATGAGATCGGTTTTACATAAGACACATGGTCGGTTTTCTTGTTTACAATGATGACAAAATGTCTTTAAACATTTGTGAACATAAAAAACGTCGCTTTGATAGTGACCACAGTCCAACTTGTTGATCAATTGATTGCTTATTCCCTGTAAATAAAGAGATGCAAATGGTGATAAGTATATGATGATGTAAAATATCTTCTAATAGATAGAGTGAATTATTTAATAAAACAAAGGATAATAAAAATAGATAACAAAATCAATACTTACTTTTATCATAATTCAATGGGAATATGATCATTTTAACCATGTAAAAGTCACTGTCACCACTAAATTATTATCAATCAATTAGATAATATGAGCTAAACATGAGACTGTCCCAACGATTTTGCATAAATGTTGACAATCAATTTTTAATGAAACAAACATTTATAGTTAACAATCAACCTCGTTAACTATTCAAACGAGAAAAGTTTCAATTTCCAAAAGGAAAATAATGGAAACACTTTTACTAATTGATTCACTTTCTTAGTGGAATAAGATTCTTTTTAATTGTTTCAAATGAATATTCCAATCCACTAACAAAAGGCCTAAATGGTTAACAATTGCTATAATTAAGATAAATTTAGTTAAATTAATATTTAAAAGTTTGTAGGTTAAGGCAACAGGTTAAAGTTGACTAAATTATTTTCTAAAATTTGTAAACATTCAAAAGAAAACAAAAACAAAAAAGGCGCGATTCGAATGTTAATTAATCTAATTAAAGAATTTTCGTTCTTAATCTCAATTCAATTGGATGATATGTTTATCTAATTCCAACAACTTATAATGAACCAGCTGATTTGAATTTTTGTTCTCTTCTAATGAAATAAATTAATTGTCGTTTATTATCAATTACATTTGTATTAATCAAGAAATTAAAAATTCTAATTTACATTAAACTTTTGTGAGAATGGAAATAATAAATTGAATAAGATTATTATATTTCTTTATTATTTAGGATATTATATATTATTTTGTTTCGAAAATTTTTTTTGTTCTCATAAAAAAAAGTAAATTGGAAAATCTTTGATCGTTAAAATCAATCAATTAAAAAAGATTCACTCAAATGATGATAATTAATCAATTGTTATACACTCGACAAAGCCGCCTTATTATTTGTGAAATTTAGTTTCGTTAAAGATTCTGGCAAATTTGAGAAATATTGTTAAAAAAAATCTTTCATCATGGAAATCGATCACTTCAACTAATCAATTGTTACACATTCGACATGTTTTTCGAGAAATTGTTCAGCCTGTTTTTTATAGATAGGATATTCCATCAATTTGTTACAAATTCTTCTTACATCAACTTTTATTTGATCTAAACTGTTTCGATTTCCTTTTGCTTTTGCAATTCGACTTTCGTAAATGTTAAAACAATGTTGCATTGATTGTTTTCCAAGATTTTCCCGATCGGTTTCACGAAGAAATCCTTTGCTACCCAATTCTGATGAAGCCAAAATCGTTGCCATTTTGAACAATTGTTCAGCATCTCTCAAATTATAAGCCATCCGAATTTCATCAGCCTTAGAAAATTTGCTAGTTGATTCGAAGCAAACTTGTGCTTGGTCTAAGAATCGCTTATGCTGTTGGTTCATTTCTACTTTTTGTGAATTCTCCAAAACTGTTCCAAGTTTCATGATTCGAGAAATATAACTCGCGATGTTATAAGCACACTTTCCATATTTATACCATACCTTGGATCTATTATCTTTGAGCCGAATCGCTTCATTGAAACACCGAAATACTTTTTCTCCTAAGAGCAGCATTTCTTCAGTAGATGAGTAGAAAACTTGACAATTCTGTAGTTGTAATTAAATAGAAATTTGAGATTAGAACTTGATAGAAAAAAATAAACTCTAATATTAAAGTTTAATACTTACAGGCGAAGAATATTGTTCAATCTCATCTGCTAGTGAAAGAGCACAACCAACCCATGAATCGAATCGATTGCGATTCAAAGTTAAATCAAGAATATAAAATTTCATCGCTTTCCTACGATTTAGAAAGAAAGAATTAGAAATCATATTAAATAAATAAATTTAAAAAAAAATTAATGGAAAACATTCTACTTACTCGAAGTCTTGGTGTTTTAGGTAATAATCAGCTAAATAATAATAAATATTTTGAGTAACTCGATGTTTCGGAATATTTGATGAAGCTTCAATTGGTTTTCCATTATCAATATATTCAGAAATAAATTGAGAATATCTTTCAGGATTTAAATTGTCAGGAATCAGCGAAAGTAAAGATCGAAACAGCTCCTCAGTCTTTGAATCAATCGGATCAGATCTTTCGTCAAAACTTGGTAACGTTTTAGGAGTAAAGTGATCATAAATAAAATGAATATTGTCCCAATGTAGATTAACCCCCGTTCCTTTATGAGCAGTCAGGAAGCTACATTTTAGCTTTTGTAAAACAGCCAAGACAACTAAGGGTTAATTTCTCTCTTTGATATTTGCTTGATTGGTCAAGAAATCAAGTGATAGAGATAGAAACTCTCCATTGGAATTACAACAAACTCCTTTATTCCCCAGATAAACGTGAACTGAATCAATCAAATTGACAACTTTTCTTCGTCCGTGTTAACAAGTCGCATCTCGTTTATGCGAGAATAAGTGATTTGCCCTTTGGCAATGTGTTTCGCATCTCGTTTATGAATGTTTGTAGTAAACAAGTCCAGGCCATTGCATTGTAATCTTCGGTGCCTAATTCTAAAAGCTTAATAGCAAACTCTCGATCAATTGATAGATTATCCCCATTCTTCAAACACATTCGTAATAGATTTAGCATTTGATGAGTGTATTGATTGCGTCGAGAAAGTATTTCGACACCTCGTTTCCAGTGTTGTGATGATTCAATAGCTTGACAAAAATACTTTTCTTCTTGTTTAGAAAGTTCCGGTTCAGATGCTAAAAGTTCAAAGATTTCTTCATTTCGATGTTGATCCAATAATGTGTCCAATTTATTTTCATTCATTTTGTTTATCATTGATTTAAGAATAGATGAACTGTAAACTGTTTGATTTGTTGTTTGAACCAATTTAAGGTTAGATTTTTCGAAAACTTCATTTGCCATCAGAAGATAATCAACTTTAGATTCTTTGATTCCTCGAAGAATCATGAGACGAATGAAAAATTTATCATAATCTATGGGATTCAATAAATCTCGCAGAAATGGAATTGATTCAGTCAAAAATATTGCTTCAGGTTGATTAAATTTCATCTCATTGGCAGTCAAGATTAAGTTTATCTCTTCTGGTGTTATGTTCTTGGTTGAAATAGTTGAAAGTAGCGGATACCATTTTCGATGGATTCCATACAGATCCATGAAATTGGAAGGTAATTTGATTAAAGCTGCTTGATCTGCTATTTCGTAGAGAAGATCACTTATTAGTTGGTTAAACTCTCTGCCTTTTGAGACGAATGGCTTTTGTCGGAACATGTAACGTGTCAAAATCAGATTCTCCAGTTGAGCTTTGTTTCGTGTTTTTATCTCTAAATGGCCTTCTTGCAGTATTTCACGAGTTAAAACACTTTCAGGGAACATCGAGAATACTTTTTCATACATATTGTCGACTATTATACTTCTAACGCAAGTTGGTCTTCGTTTTAGAAATAAACCAGAGCCTGGTCCTCGTTTTTTACGCTTATTACTATCATTTGACATTTCGACGCCAGAAAGACTCATACTCAGTGGAGGAATTGGTTGAGCGATAGAATTGTTAAGGATTTCTAACCTTATTACTTCATTTAAATCAACTCTGTGTTTTGTCATTTCATTATGAACAGTTATTAAAACTGAAATTAGGGATTTTAACGACGAAAGTGTTTCCGGATTGAGAGATAAATTCAAAAATTTCGAAGCATCATCTTGATTTGCTCCACATACGCTTCGTAAATTATAGAGTTCTCTTAAACTCACGAGCTCGTCCAAAACTTTTGTCTTTCTATCATGACCATTACAAGGATTCCAGTTGTGTAAATATTCTAACTCAACAGGCAATTTTGATCGTAAGGACGGTGAAAGTCTCAATATCTCTGAGACTAATACACGAGCTTTGAAGTTATCCCCGTCTTTAATTAAACCTTTGATTGCGAGTTGTAGACAATTATCGTGATCATTAAGCACGAAATAAAGACCCATTAAAGTGTCGAGAACAAACCAATTGTTTGGATCGATTCGATGTGCCTCTTCAAAACATATTCGAGCAAACGTCAAATCTACTGACTGATTAAAAGCTCGTTTACCAGTTTCAACTAATAGAGTAACATCACCACCAGCAATGGAAGAACAGTCGAGAAAATAATCCAAATCGTTTTTTGTAAGTTGTTTTTGATTCGTGAGGTTGACAAACTTTTGTTGGATACAGTTGATAAGATTGCTCGACTTACAGGGGCAGGATGGAGAGTTACATTCATTTTTATGACGAAGATGATCTTTTATAAAGTCGTGAGTCAATTTAAGTAAATTATCTGGAAAGAATGGACTATGATTAGACCTCCAATTCCGTGGACCAGGAACCAACTCATAAAAATCAGTCTCTTCGATCCAGTTAAAACCCGATTTTGTTAATTCAGGAATATTATACGATTGAACGATCTCTTCAACCCACAGCCGTAATTTCGAGTCCACAAGTTTATAGTTGAGTTTATCCGATTTGATTAGATTAATTATTCCAAGTTTATCACTGCGATTCAATAGATCTAAAAATTGTTTAACTTTGTCAACTGAAGCTCGCAAAGAGTCTAATTGATCTTTGTTAATGTTCACATAAGATTCCAATTCTTTTTGCAAGTGGTTGATTTGCTTATCGAACTGGTCCTTTTCTTTTTCAATCTCATTGGTATACTCTTCAAGCTTTGTGCTCAATAAATTCAATTGATTACCAATAATATCCCGATGAATATGAAAATTTTTGTCAATATCGATGTTAACGGTGTTATTATTGTTGTTATTGTCACGTTCAATGGGCACAATACTAGCTGACTTGTTCTTACTACATGTCTCACAGAATAGTTCATTAGTTGTCTTGTCCACAAATTCAGCGATAAAATTGTCACATTTGGAACATGAAGGTTCATCCGTGCTCGAATTGAGAATAACAGCACAACATCTTTTAGATGCTAAAATTTTTCGATGAAATTTGAGTAAATGAGCCTCACAAAAATCTTTTTTACTACACAAACAATGGAAAATGGCTTGATTGTTACAAACGGAATCATCTCCACATCTTTTCTTGTCAATGGCTTTGAGGTAATCAGCTTCGATGAGATCGGTTTTACATAAGACACATGGTCGGTTTTCTTGTTTACAATGATGACAAAATGTCTTTAAACATTTGTGAACATAAAAAACTTCACTTTGATCGTGACCACAATCCAACTTGTTGATCAATTGATTGCTTAATCCCTGTAAATGAAGAGATAATACAGATGTTAAAGGTGATAAGTATTAATAAATGGCGATGTAAAATATCTTCTTGACTAATTCATAGAAAAACAGATCAAATTCAAGCTGAATTCAGGTTAGTTTGGTGATAGTATGATGAATAGACTTAAGAAATATTTAAAGGATAATAAAAATAGATGAAGAATACTTACTTTTATCATAATTTAATGTGAAGATCAACATATTAAACAAGTTAAAATCATTGTCACCACTTAACTTCGATCAATTAACTAGAAAATATCAACTCAACATGAGACTATACCAACGATTTTGCATAAATGGCTACAATCACATTTATCTTTAATGAAAACAAACATTTAAAGTTAACAATTAACCTCGTTAACTATTCAAACGAGAAAACTTTCAGTTTCCAAGAGGAAAATAATGGAAACACTTTTAATAATTGATTCACTTTCTTAGTGAACTAGGATTCTTCCTAATTGTTTCAAATAAATATTCCAATCCCCTGACAAAAGGTTTAAATGGTTAACAATTGTAATAGTTAAGATAAATAAAATTAAATTAAGATCTAAAAGGAAGTTTGGAGATTAAGGCAACAGGTTAAAGTTGACTAAACTATTTTCTAAAATTTGTAAACATTCAAAAAGAAAAGGAACAAAAACCAAAAGGCGCGCGATTCGAATTTTAACCAGAATTTCTTCTTGATGCCAATTTATTTGGATGATATGCTTATCTAATTCTTAGAACTTGTCGTGTACCAGCTGATTTGAATTTTTGTTCTCTTCTAATGAAATAAATTAATTGTCGTTTATTATCAATTACATTTGTATTTATCAAGAAATTAAAAATTCTAATTTACATTAAACTTTTGTGAGAATGGAAATAATAAATTGAATTAGAATATGATATTTCTTTACTATTTAGGATATTATATACTATTTTGTTTCAACAATTTTTTTGTTCTCATAAAAAAATTAAGTTAGAAAAGTTTTGATCTTTGAAATCAATCTATTGAAAAAGATTTACTCAAATTATGACAATTGATTAATTGTTATACACTCGAACGTTAATCAATAATTGATCGCGTGGAATCACGAAAATTTCAAAAGTTCGGTGAGTTTCTTACGAGAAAACCTAAGATATTAAGTCATAAAATAATAGCATTAAAATGTTTTTCGTTGTAATAAGAATAATTATTCAAATTGAACAAATTTAGTTTCGTTAAGAAAAGATTCTGAAAAATTTGAGAAATATTGTTGAAAGAACCTTTCATGGAAATCGATCACTACAACTAATCAATTGTTACACATTCAACATGTTTTTCGAAAAATTTTTCAGCCTGTTTTTTATAGATAGGATATTCCATCAATTTGTTACAAATTCTCTTTACATCCTCTTTAATTTTATCTAAACTGTTTCGATTTCCTTTTGCTTTTGAAATTCGACTTTCGTAAATGTTAAAACAATGTTCCATTGATTGTTTTCCAAGATTTTCCCGATCGGTTTCACGAAGAAATTCTTTGCTACTCAATTCTGATGAGGAAGCTACATTTCAATTGATTGTAGAAACAACCAAGACAGCTGTTGATTAGTCTCTCTTTCTTTCTGTTACATTGATTAATCAGATAATCTAATGATAGAGATAAAAACTCGCCATTTGGTCGACAACATGCTCCTTTATTCCCTAGATAATCGTGAACTGAACCAATCAAACCGGTGATTTTTCCTTCGTCAGTTTTACCAACAGGCATTTCGTTTATGAATGTTTGTAGAATACAAGTCCAGGCTATTGCATTGTAATCTTCGGTTCCTAACTTTAATAATTTGATGGCCAATTCTCGATCAATTGATAGTTTTTCTCCATTCTTCAAACACATTGGTAATAGATTTAGCAATGTGTCGGTCATTTCATTTATAAATGTTTGTAGAATACAAGTCCAGGCCATTACATTGTAATCTTCAGTCCCTAATTTGAGCAAATAAATGGCCAATTCTCGATCAATTGATAGTTTATCTCCATTCTTTAAACAAGCTCGTAACAGTTTAGAAATCGATTAGTTAATTGTTTACTTTTAGCAATAATTTCGATTCCACTTTTCCATTGTTTTGATGACTGAATGGCTGTACAAAGGTACACTTCTTATTTTTAGAGAGCTCAGATTTATATGCTAAAAGTTCAACAATTTCTTCGTGTCGATGTTGATCCAATAACGTGTCCAAATTATTTTCATTCATCTTGTTTATCATTGATTTAAGAATGGATGAACTGTTTGATTTTTTGTTTGAACCAATTCAAGGTTTGACTTTTCGAAAACTTCATTCGCCATTAGAAGATAATCAACTTTAGATTCTGCGATTCCTCGAAGAGTAAAAAGACGAATGAAAAATATATCATAATCGTTGGGATTCAATAAATCTCGTAGATATGGAACTGATTCAGTCAAAAATAATACTTCAAAGTGATTGAAGTTCACTTCATTGGCAGTCAAGATCAATTTAGTCGCTAATATTCCAATACGACTGGTACAAAGCGCTGAAGGTTTGGAAAATAGATACCTTTAACGTCTATCAAGTCTGAAATGACAGATTTTAAAGAAGCATAGCTGGTGTCATTGAGATCGAAACTTAAAGATTTGCGAACATTTTCTTGTTTCTCTTCACTTTCGTTTCGTCGCTCATTGAGTTGTTCTAAACTCTCCAGTACTTCTAAAAGTTTCCTGTTTCTTTCTAAGCCTTGCTCAGGATTCCAATTTTTTAGATATTTAAGACGGACAGGCAATTTGGATTCTAAAGATGGCAAACGTTGCAACACCTCAGATATAAGTACACGAGCTTTAAAGCAATTTCTATCCTTCATTAATCCTTTGATAGCGAGTAATAGACATTTATTGTGATCATTGAGTACGAAATAAGGACCCATTAAAGTGTCGAGAACAAACCAATTGGTTGGATCGATTCGATGAGCTTCTTCAAAACATATTCGAGCAAACGTCAAATCGACTGACTGATTAAGAGCTCGTTTACCAGTTTCAATTAATAAAGTAATATCACCACCAAATCATTTCTTGTAAGTTGCCAAACTTTTGTTGGATACAGTTGATAAGATTGTTTGACTTACAGGGGCAGAATTGTGAGTTACAGTCATTTTTATGGCGAAGATGATCTTTGATAAAGTCGTGAGTCAATTTAAGTAAATTATCTGGAAAGAATGGACTATGATTAGACTTCCAATTCCGTGGACCAGGAACCAACTCATGAAGAACAGTCTCTTCGATCCAGTTAAAACCCGATTTCGCTAATTCAGGAATATTATACGATTCAATAGATCTAAAAATTGTTTAACTTTGTCAACTGAATTTCGCAAAGTCTAATGGATCTTCGTTGATGTTCACATAAGATCCCAATCCGTCTGCAAGTAACCAATCTCTTCATTGAACTTTGTCTTTTCTTTTTCAATCTCATTCGTATACTCTTCTAGGTTTGTGTTCAATAGATTCAATTGCTTTTGTACATCAATAAGATAAATTTTAATATTTTCGGTGACACTGATGTTGTTTGTATCGCTGTTGTTGTTGTCTAGTTCAATTGGTACGATATTAGAAGAGTTGTTATTATTCGCGCATTTTGCACAAAATAATTCATTAGTGTCATTATCGAAAAATTGAGCGATACACTTGCTACATTTGGAGCATGGTTGATCATCAGTCTCCGAACTGAGAATCACAACGCAACATCTTTTCGATGGTAAAAGCGTTCGATAAAAACTAAGTAAATGAGCCTCACAAAAATCTTTTTCATCACAAAAACAATGAAAAATGGTTTGCTTGTCATAAACGGAATCATCTTCACATCTTTTCTTGTCGATAGTTTTGAGATAATCAGTTTTTACGAGTTCATATTTACACAATATGAACAGGAATGATATATTGAGCGCTCTAAATGGGCTGTATGGTGTGACTTTGATCGTGACCACAATCCAATTGATTATCATATCCAGTTGATTACTCATTCCCTGTAGATCAAACAAAAACTCGAACATTCAAGTAAAAGGTTAGTAAATAATAGTCAAGAATGCTATACTCTCTTCTTCCGTAATCAAGAGAGAAATGATCAAAAGAGTCATAAGCATAAATATTGAAAGCTAATTATCACGATTACATGAGCTTTGAAAATTACTATCGAAATATTGTTTGGAAATTATTTAAAGTAACTGTTGAGAGGTTTAAATTGGCACCACTACTTATCAATTGATCATTTGATGTAAATTTTTCTGTTGAAAAATCAATTGACCTTCACGATGAATGTTTTTCTTTAGTTACTTTTTATCTTTTTTCTTACCTTAATTTGTTTTTATGTTTTATGTTATCTGTTTTTTTCCCAATAAAAAAACACTTGAAAAATTTAGCTTAAGTTTATATAAAATTAATTCATTAATTAACTAATGATAACTAATAAGTAATAGCAATCAACTGAACCTGTTCGTTTTTCAAAAGACCAGTAAATTCTGTAATTTATTTCGTTGAAAAATCAATAGACTATCACGATGAATGTTTTTGAATTACTTTTCATCTTTTTTTCTAATTTTGATTAGTTTTTTAATTACATTTCTCCTTTACCCTTTTCCCATGTAATTTTATTTCTTTCTTTCTATTCTCTCTTTTTGCAATTCAATTTTCCTCTGTGTATGTTAAGTGATAATCGGCGAAGTAATAGTAAATCTCTTGAGTAACATGATGTCTGGTAATATTTGACTAAGCCTCAATTAGTTTTACATTATCTAAATATTTATTGAGCAGATTAAAAAATCTTTCAGGATTATAAATTCAGGATTTGTCGAAATCTGGTAAATTTTTAGGAGTAAAGTGATAATATATCAAATAAATAGTCTCCAAATGTAGATTAACCACTATTCCTTTATGAGTGGTCATTAAGCTACATTTAAACTTGTTATGGAAACATCCAAGCCTACTAAGGATTAATTTCACTATGGTGTTATAAACTTGATTGGTCGAGAAATCGAGTGATAAAGCTGAAAACTTCACCAATCTTTGTTATTCTCTAGATAAACGTGAATCAATCAAGCTCGCAGCCTTATTTTCGTCAGTGTTACCAAGTCTCAGGTCGTTCATAAATGTTTTTAGAATACAAGGCCAGGCCATTGCATTGTAATCTTCATTTTGTATGCTAAAAGCTTAGAAAATTTTCTATCAATTGATAGTTTATCTTCATTCTTCAAACACATTAGTATTAGATTTAGCATCTGATGAGTTTATTGATTGCGTTGTGAAAGTATTTCGATCCCTCGTTTCTATTGTTTTGATGATTGAATAGCTTGAGAAAAATACTTTTCATCTTGTTTAGAAAGTTGAGATTCCGATGCTAAAAGTTCAAAGGTTTCTTCATTTCGATGTTGATCCAATAATGTGTCCAATTTATTTTCATTCATTTTGTTTATCATTGATTTAAGGAAAATGAGGTGTAAACATGAAATTGGAAGCAGGTGGATTTTTTCCTTTTGAGACTAATGGTATTTGTTTCGAGCAATAACTGGTTAGAATAA
Source organism: Panonychus citri (assembly GCF_014898815.1). Taxonomy (NCBI): domain Eukaryota; kingdom Metazoa; phylum Arthropoda; class Arachnida; order Trombidiformes; family Tetranychidae; genus Panonychus; species Panonychus citri. Next base: position 1,177,435 of record NW_026515540.1, read on the forward strand.
AATGTTCCACTTGAGCTTCGTTTTGTGTTTGTTCCTGTAACTCCTCTTTTTGAACTAATTCACGAGTTAAAATACTTTCAGGGAAGAAAGTATTGTGAATATCTTTTTGTACATTTTGTCGACTGTTTCATCGGTTGTCTTTTTATCACGAACTGATCTTCGTTTCATAGATAACTCAGGACTTGACCCGCGTGTCTTTCGCTTATTATTTTGATTTAGGGCTTCCTGGTGAGAACTGCGGATAGATCGAGAAGCATTGCCATTTGGGACAGGATTGAAAGAGATAGTGATTGATATTAACAAGTTTCGATCGACTTTATGTTCTGTCATTTTGTTTTTAACGTCTAGCAAGGCTGAAATGACAGATTTTAAAGAATTATAGCTGGTGTCATTGAGATCGAAACTTAAAGATCTCTGAACAACTTCTTGTTTTGCTTCACTTTCCTTTTGTCGCTCATGGAGTTGTTTTAAATTCTCCAGAACTTCTAAAAGTTTACTTTTTCTTTCTAAGCCTTGCTGCGGATTCCAATTTTTTAGATAATTAAGACGGACAGGCAATTTGGATTCTAAAGATGGCGAAAGTTTCAACATCTCTGAGACTAATACACGAGCTTTAAAGTAATTGCCATCCTTCATTAATCCTTTGATTGCGAGTTGTAGACAATTATTGTGATCATTGAATAAGAAATAAAGACCCATTAAAGTGTCGAGAACAAACCAATTGTTTGGATCGATTCGATGAGCTGCTTCGAAACATATTCGAGCAAACTGCAAATCTACTGACTGATTAAGTACTCGTTTACCAGTTTCAATTTATAGAGTAACATCACCACCAGCAATGGAAGAACAGTCGAGAAAATAATCCAAATCATTTCTTGTAAGTTGTTTTTGATTCGTGAGGTTGACAAACTTTTGTTGGATACAGTTGATAAGATTGCTTGACTTACAGGGGCAGGATGGAGAGTTACATTCATTTTTATGGCGAAGATGATATTTGATAAAGTCGTGAGTCAATTTAAGTATATTATCTGGAAAGAATGGACTATGATTAGACTTCCAATTCCGTGGGCCAGGAACCAACTCATGAAAATCAGTCTCTTCGATCCAGCTAAAACCGATTTTGTTAATTCAGGAATATTAGACGATTGGACGATCTCTTCAACCCACAGCCGTAATTTCGAGTCCGCAAGTTTATAGTTGAGTTTATCCGATTTGATTAGATTAATTATTCCAAGTTTATCACTGCGATTCAATAGATCCAAAAATTGTTTAACTTTGTCAGCTGCTTTATTTATTCGCTTATTCGCTGTAAATAAAGAGATAATACAAATGTTAAAGGTGGTAAGTAAATGCTGATGTACAATATCTCTTTGACTAATCCATAGAAAATCAAATTAAATTCAAGCTGAGTTCAGTTCAGTACGGTCATAGTATGATGAATAGACTCAAGAAATATTTAATGGATAATAAAAATAGATGAAGAATCAATATTTACTTTTATCATAATTTAATGGGAAGATGAGCATATTAACCACGTTAAAGTCATTGAAGCCGCTAAATTATTATCACGTAATCAATTAACTTGGCGATTTGTTGATTACGCATTCCTTGTAGATAAAAATCAAATATTCAAGTTAAAGGTTTTCGATAATATTCAAAAAGCAGTATTCTCTTCTTTCATGATCAAGAAAGAAATGATCAGTGGTTCTAAAATTAACTTTATGAACATTTATGAACATAAAAAACGTCTCTTTGATCATGACCTTAGTCTAACTTGTTGATCAATTGATTACTCATTCTCGTTACATAAAAAATGTAAAAATCTCTGGCTATAAAAAATGCAATTGGAATCATCTCCACATATTTTCCTGTCTATGACTTTGAGGTAATCAGCTTCGATGAGATCAGATTTACATAAGGCACATGGTCGGTTTTCTTGTTTACAACGATGACAAAATGTCTTTAAACATTTGTGAACATAAAAAACTTCACTTTGATCGTGATCACAGTCCAACTTGGTGATTGGTTGATTACTCATTCCTACTTATTACTTTCATCAAAAATATTCCCTGACTATAAAAAATCAAATATTCAAGATAAATGTTAGTCAATAAGAATTAAGAATCAAAACTCACTTCTTTTATGAGCAATAGGAAAATGATCAGAGGTTCTAAAGGTAACTTCAAGAACGTTCAGCATCATTAATTAGCATTTTCTATGTGATGAAACTTCAAATCTCTCCCCCCAAATCGTTTCCTTTGTCTCTTTCTTTTTCTCTAAAACAACAAAAACATCGATTTTTTTCAAAATTATTACGTCAGCATCGATCATCGTATATCTAAATAATCGCTCATCTCTAGGGTGAGTTCACAAGAAATTTTCTTTGCTATTACAGTTTAATTGTGGATTAAATTGTCCAACTGATTTGAGTAAACGATCTCTTTCTGCTAGCAAGCTAATTGCTAATGAATTTGATGACTGCACATTCAAATATCAATTAACTTTATATTGTATTTTAATATTTTAGGCAACAGGTTAAATTTGACTAAATTATTTTCGTGAATTTGTAAACATTCAAAAAGAAAAGGAACAAAAACCAAAAGGCGCGCGACTCGAATGTTAATTAACCAGAATTTTCCTTCTTAATCCCAATTCATTTGGATGATATGTTTATCTATTCTTACTTTTTATTTGTACACATTCTCTGTATATCGGCTTTAATTGGCACCAAAGTGTCATGGTTTCTTTTCGCTGTTTAAATGTTAAATCAACTTCTCAAAAACATTTTCCAAGATTGGCCTGATCTATGTCACGAAGATATACACTTTTGATTAACAAGAAATTTTCTCTCAATAACAGTTTAATTGTCCAACTGATTTGAGTAAACGTTTTTCTTTCTCTTACAAGCTAATTTCTGATAAGTTTAATGACTCACACATTCGATAATATCAATTACAGTTAATTGTATTTTAATACAAAAAATAAACATAAAAAGAAATTTCATTGTCCACTTCCGATCGCAAAGAATCTATTTTGACCAATAAAAATATTAAAGTAACATTTTAATTCATTTCTCATACGACCAATCTCTTTATTGAATTAGGCCATATTTCGTTTTCTATCTCAATCGTATACTCATTTAGTTTTGTGTTCAATAGATTCAATCGCTTTTGTACATCAGCACGATAAATTTCAAGATTTTCGATAATATTTTCGACGAGTTCAATGTTCCACAAGAAACTTAAACGATTTTCTTGCCTGCACTCATCACAAAAAGTCTTCAAACATTTGTGAAAGAATAAGAGAAGGGGATAAAGAGATTCAAAGGTTGAATTGAGTGAAAGGTCGGCCAATGGATAAAAATGGAATGACCAAGGAAATATTCAAGAATTCGTTAAAGATTCTGGCTAATTTGAGAAATATTGTTAAAAAAAATCTTTCATCATGGAAATGGATTAATAAAATTAATCAATTGTTACACATTCGACATGTTCTTCGAGAAATTGTTGAGCCTGTTGTTTATAAATAGGATATTCCATCAATTTGTTACAAATTCTCCTTACATCCTCTTTAATTTGATCTAAATTGTTACGATTTCCTTTTGCTTTTGCAATTCGACTTTCGTAAACGTTGAAACAATTTTCCATTGCTTGTTTTCCAAGATAGATACGATCGGTTTCACGAAGAAATCCTTTGCTACTCAATTCTGATGAAACCAAAAGCGTTGTGATTTCAAACAATTGTTCAGCATCTCCCAAATTCTTGTTTACATTAATCAATAACTGACTTGATCGAAGCATATGAGTGACGTAACTTCCTGGTCTCTCTAATATGTCATCTGGTGTCGTTTGAATAGGGAATAGACGCGAAGATACAGTCAAGTCAAAAAGACCTTCAAACGTACATTCTGAAGCAGTTGAACTTTCCTCATCTGATGAAAAGCCTTGTGAAGAAGTTGGAAATTGAAATGATTTTGTAAGTACCTTTTGTGAGAATCGATAGTCTTTAGTCAGAAAATAATGATGAGCAATTCGATAGAGTGATTTGTAATGCCGATGATAATCTTCTAAAATGTAAAGAATCTCTTCAAGACACATTTGTACTATTCTGGTGAATAGTTTCTCACTGTCACTTTCGAGGATTCCATCATGGACCAGAGTAACCAAATCAGTCACCGTTTCGTTGGCATCTTCCATAATTTCATCATCTGTTTCATCTCTTGGATTAAACTTAGCAACGTAATAGCTTTTTTCAGCACGAATTAGAAACAACATGATCTGTGATAATATTTTTGCTGGCGGAGTTTTGTGCCTATAAATATACTTGAGGACACAAGCGTGAATACGATAGTGAAATTCGGCGCAAAACACATATCATTGACATTACTACTGTTACTTAGTATTGCTGGACTTGAGAGCATATGAAGCTTAGATAATTCATAATATCGAAGTGTTTGTAAGATGTTACTTCTTTCAGCGATTTTTCCTAAGAAATAATAATTCATCCAAATTTCATCAGCATCACCAAATTTGTTAGCTGATTCAAGCAAACTCGAGCTTGATCTAAAATTGCTTTCGCCGTTGATTCATTGCTTTTCTCGAATTTTCCAAAACTGGTCCAAATTTTATGACTCGAGAAATATAACTCGCGATGTTATAAGCACACTTTCCATATTTAATCATTAATTTAGATTCACCTTCTTTAAGTCGAAGTGCTTCATTGTAACATCGACTTGCTTTCTCTCCCAAAAGCAACACTTCATCAATAGCTGAGTAGAAAACTTGACAACTCTGTTTCAAAAGAAATTAGAGATTGGTTAAAGATCAGAATTTTAGCAAAATAAACATAAGATTAAATACTCACTGGCAAAGAATAGCAATGGTAGATTAGATTTTTCATTGCGAGAGTACAACCAGCCCATGAATCAAATCGATTGCAATTTAAAGTTAGATCAAGAATATAAAATTTGATGGCTTCTCTGCGAATTAGATGAATAATATTAAGAAACGTTTAAATTTGCTAGCTATTAAATGAATTAACTTACCGAACCTCTTTGTTTTTCAAGTAATAATCAGCTAAATAATAGTAAAGATCTTGAGTAACATGATTTTTTGGAATAATTGTAGGCTCAATTGATTTTCCATGATCGATATATTCTTTGATAGAATTGGAAAATCTTTCAGGATTTAAATTGTCAGGGACCAAGGAAGCAAATTGCGTAACATTTCCTCAATATTTGAGCCAATCGATTTACTTGTTTCACTATCAAAAGTTGGTAAAGTTTTAGGAATGAAGTGATTGTAAATAGTACGAATGTCCTTCCAACGTAGAGTAACTCTCGCTTCATGATGAGATATAAGCTACATTTCAATTGATTGTAGAAACAACCAAGACAGCTGTTGATTAGTCTCTTTCTTTTGTTACATTGATTCAATCGAAGCGATCACGATTCAAGTTGGTAAAATTAGCTTCTGCAAATCAAATCGAAGAAAATTGATATATATCATATTGGACTTAATGATAATCGATAAACTTACTTGAACTTTTGAAATAATAATCAGCTAATAGTAAATATCTTGAGTAACATGATGTCTAATATGATGAAGTCAATTGGACATTATCAAATATTCATTGAACAAATAAAATTTTCAGGATTTAAATTGTCAGAATAATTGTAGTAAACGTTTGAACAACTCTACAGCTTGAGAACTTGTTGATTCAAACTCTGCTTTTGAATGTAGTAATTGTAAATTATCACAACATCGTTTAAACTTAAACTAACGCTCCATGATGAGATCAGAAATTTCTAATTGTTTGTAGAAACAACCAAAACACTGGATTAGTCTCTATTGATTAATCAGATAATCAATGCGAGATAAAACTCTCCATTGTTATCACCACAAGCACCTCCATGACCTAAATAATCGTGAACTGAACCAATCAAACCGGTGATTTTCCTTCGTCAGTTTTACCAACTCGCATTTCATTTATAAATGTTTGTAGAATACAAGTCCAGGCCATTGCATTGTAGTCTTTAGTCCCTAATTTGAGCAAATTAATGGCCAACTCTCGATCAATTGATAGTTTATTTCCATTCTTTAAACAAGCTCGTAACAGTTTTAACAATCGATCAGTTAATTGTTTACTTTTAGCAATTATCTCGATCCCTCGTTTCCATTGTTTTGCAGACTGAATAGCCTGACAAAGGTACACTTCTTCTTGTCTAGAGAGCTCAGATTTAGATGCTAATAGTTCAACAATTTCTTCGTGTCGATGTTGATCCAATAATGTGTCCAATTTATTTTCATTCATCTTGTTTATCATTGATTTAAGAATAGATGAACTGTAAACTGTTTGATTTGTTGTTTGAACCAATTTAAGGTTAGATTTTTCGAAAACTTCATTTGCCATTAGAAGATAATCAACTTTAGATTCTTTGATTCCTCGAAGAATCAAAAGACGAATGAAAAATTTATCATAATCGTTGGGATTCAATAAATCTCGTAGATATGGAACTGATTCAGTCAAAAATATTGCTTCAGGTTGATTAAACTTCACTTCATTGGCAGTTAAGATTAAGTTTGTCTCTTCTGGTGTTATGTTCTTGATTGAAATAGTTGAAAGCAGCGGATAACATTTTCGATGGATTCCATACAGATCCATGAAATTGGAAGGTAATTTGATTAAATCTGCTTGGTCTGCTATTTCGTAGAGAAGATCAGAGATAAGCAGGTGGATTTGTTTTCCTTTTGAGACGAATGGTATTTGTTTCGAGCGATAACGGGTTAGAATAAAATGTTCCACTTGAGCTTCGTTCTGTGTTTGTTCCTGAAACTCTTCTTCTTGGACTATTTCACGAGTTAAAATACTTTTGGGAAACATGAAGAAAATCTTTTTGTACATGTTGTCGACTGTTGCATCGGTTGTCTTTTTATCACGAACTGATCTCCTTTTGACAGATAACTCAGGACTTGACCCGCGTGTCTTTCGCTTATTATTTTGATTTAGGGCTTCCTGGTGAGAACAATCAATAGATCGAGACGCATTGCCATTTAGGACAGGATTGGAAGAGATAGTGATTGATATTAACTCATTTGAATCGACTTTATGTTCTGTCATTTTGTTTTTAACGTCTATCAAGGCTGAAATGACAGATTTTAAAGAGTTATAGCTTATGTCATTGAGATCGAAACTTAAAGATCTCTGAACAACTTCTTGTTTTGCTTCACTTTCCTTTTGTCGCTCATGGAGTTGTTTTAAATTCTCCAGAACTTCTAAAAGTTTACTTTTTCTTTCTAAGCCTTGCTGCGGATTCCAATTTTTTAGATAATTAAGACGGACAGGCAATTTGGATTCTAAAGATGGCGAAAGTTTCAACATCTCTGAGACTAATACACGAGCTTTAAAGTAATTGCCATCCTTCATTAATCCTTTGATTGCGAGTTGTAGACAATTATTGTGATCATTGAATAAGAAATAAAGACCCATTAAAGTGTCGAGAACAAACCAATTGTTTGCATCGATTCGATGAGCTTCTTCAAAACATATTCGGGCAAACGTCAAATCTACTGCTTGATTAAGAGCTCGTTTACCAGTTTCAGTTAATAGAGTAACATCACCACCAGCAATTGAAGAACAGTCGAGAAAATAATCCAAATCGTTTTTTGTAAGTTGTCTCTGGTTTGTGAGGTGAACAAACTTTTGTTGGATACAGTTGATAAGATTGCTTGACTTACATGGGCAGGATGGAGAGTTACATTCATTTTTATGACGAAGATGATCTTTTATAAAGTCGTGAGTCAATTTAAGTATATTATCTGGAAAGAATGGACTATGATTAGACTTCCAATTCCGTGGGCCAGGAACCAACTCATGAAAATCAGTCTCTTCGATCAAGACAAAACCCGATTTTGTTAATTCAGGAATATTATACGATTGAACGATTTCTTCAACCCACAACTTCAATTTCGAGTCCGCAAGTTTATAGTTGAGTTTATCCGACTTGATTAAATTGGTTATTCCAAGTTTATCATTTCGATTCAATAGATCCAAAAATTTTTTAACTTTGTCAGCTGCGTTTCGCAAAGAGTCTAATTGATCTTTGTTAATGTTCACATAAGATTCCAATTCTTTTTGCAAGTGGTTGATTTCGTTATTGAACTTTGCCTTTTCTTTTTCAATCTCATTCGTGTACTCTTTTAGTTTCACGTTCAATAGATCATATTGCTTTTCAATAATATCCCGATGAATATGAAAGTTTTTGTCAATATCGATGTTAACGGTGGTATAATTGTTGTTATTGTCACGTTCAATGGGCACAATACTAGCTGACTTGTTCTTACTACATGTCTCACAGAATAGTTCATTAGTTGTCTTGTCCACAAATTCAGCGATAAAATTGTCACATTTGGAGCATGAAGGCTCATCAGTGGCTGAATTGATGATAACAGCACAACATCTTTTAGATGCTAAAATTTTTCGATGAAATTTGAGTAAATGAGCCTCACAAAAATCTTTTTTACTACACAAACAATGGAAAATGGCTTGATTGTTACAAACGGAATCATCTCCACATCTTTTCTTGTCAATGGCTTTGAGGTAATCAGCTTCGATGAGATCGGTTTTACATAAGACACATGGTCGGTTTTCTTGTTTACATTGATGACAAAATGTCTTTAAACATTTGTGAACATAAAAAACGTCACTTTGATCGTGATCACAGCCTAATTTGGCGATTGGTTGATTAATCATTCCTTGTAGTTAAAAAACAAATATTCAAGTTAAAGGTTAGGCAATAACAGTTGCGAATCCGTAATCTCTTCTTTTATGATCAAGCAAGAAATGATCAGAGGTTCTAAAAGTATTAGTTTAGTAATAGTTAATAGTTAATAGTTACTAATAGTATTAGTTAGTAAGTTTTATAAACTAAAATTTGGTATTAATTATAATTTTGCAATGTGATGAAACTTTTTCTGTTGTAAAATTAATTGACCATCACGGTGACTGTTTTTTGAATTACTTTTTATCTTTTATGTTTTCTTAATTAGTTTCTTATCTGTTTTTCTCACGATAAAAAGTTTATATAAAATAAATTTATTAACTATTGATAGCTATTAACTGCATACAGTCGACTAAACCTTTGCAGCTTTCAGAAGATTAGGAAATTCTTCAACAGTTCATGTGATTCTAATATCTGCAATTCCGCAACTTTTGTTTGGTTCGTTCAACACTGTTAATTTTTTTCCGATCTTTAGTCTTAGTTTTTTTATTGGTTTACCCTTTTCGTATGTAATTTTTTTTTCAAACTGCCCATTCTCTTTTTCTGTGAATTCATTCTTACTCTGTCAATACTTTTTTATCTTCCTCTCTTCGTTTTCAATCAACCGCAACGAAAAAATGTATTTAAATATAAAAAATAGAAGAAAAAGTTTTTTTGTAAAAATAAAAGATAAAATATTCCGATTGCAACAATTTTACTATAGTTATATGTAATTATTTTGCCTACTGGAAGTCTTTTTGTTTTCGAAATAATAGTCAGCTTAGAAATAGTACATATCTTGATTAACATTATTTCAGTGAATATTTGGTGAAGCCACAATTAGTTTAACATTATGCAAATATTCATAGAACAAATTGGGAAATTTTTCAAGATTGAAAATTCTGGATACGTCGAATCTGGCAATGTTTTAGGAGCAATTGTTCATAAATAAAATATGTATTTCAGCAATGTAGATCAACTGCAGTTCTTTTATCTCGAACTGATCTTCGTTTCGCAGATGAATCAGGACTTGATCTCGTGTCTTTCGCTCATTACAATTGTTTGATTTTTCTTTGGAGAATTTATATCCAATGGCAGGGACGACGTAAGGTGCTGGATTGGCAGAGACTTTCAATGTTATTAATTTACTTAAATTAACTTTATGTTTTGCCATCTCATTGTTAACATGTATTATGGCAGAAATCAAAGATTGTAACGATGAAAGTGTGACAGCATCGAGATCTAAACATAGAGATTTTATATTGTTGAGCTTCTTCAAATTCTCGAGGTCCCCCATAAGTTTTTTCTTCCTTTTAATATCAACTGAAGAATTCCAATAGTGCAGATACTCTAACTCGACAGGTAATTCTATTCCTATGGATGGAAAACGTTCCAACATCTCTGATATTAATACACGAGCTTTAAAGTAATTGCCATCCTTCATTAATCCTTTGATTGCGAGTTGTAGGCATTTATTGTGATCATTAAGCACGAAACAAATACCCATTAAAGTGTCGAGAACAAACCAATTGGTTGGATCGATTCGATGAGCTTCTTCAAAACAAATTTGAGCACTTGGTAGATCCGTAGACTTACTCAGAGCTCGTTTACCAGTTTCTATCAATAAAGTAACATAACCACCATCAATGGACGAACAGTCGAGAAAATAATCCAGATTAGTTTTAGAAACTTGCTTTTGATTCATAAATTTAACAAATTTTGTTTGAATATTGTAGATGAGATTGTTTGATTTACAGTAGCAGGATAAAGATTTACATTCATTTTTATGGCGAAGATGATCTTTAATAAAGTCGTGAGTCAATTTAAGTAGATTATCTGGAAAGAATGGACTATGATTAGACTTCCAATTCCGTGGACCAGGAACCAACTCATGAAAATCAGTCTCTTCGATCCAGTTAAAACCCGATTTTGTTAATTCAGGAATATTATACGATTGAACGATCTCTTCAACCCACAGCCGTAATTTCGAGTCCACAAGTTTATAGTTGAGTTTATCAGACTTGATTAAATTGACCATTCCAAGTTAGGTTAAATTATAGAGTTCGCTTATTTCTAGGGTGAATTCACAAGAAATTTTCCTTGCTACTACAGTTGATTGTAGATTAAATTATCCAAATAATTTGAGTAAACGATCTTTCTTGCTGCTAACAAGCTAATGAATTTGATGACTCGCATATTCAAATATCAATTAACTTTATATTGTATTTTAATATTTTCCTTTCGACTAAATCGTTTTTCGAGAAAATAATGCATTAACAATTATTGCGATATTTTCTATTTACATTAAAATCTTAGAATCAAATTTAAAATCAGAGGTAAAAAATATGATTATTGATTAGCATTAAACTCGCTTGGATGATATTGAATATTAATATATTATATATATTATAATATATTATTAATATATTGAATAATTTTATCGATGTAAGAGTTTTCTTTTTTAAATGTTTTTTTTCGTAATCGTAAGAAAATAACAAATTGAAACCATTTTCAATCGTAATAAACTTTGTCATGTTGTTGCTATAAAAATTTTATGGAATTCTCATCATAGCGATGTGATTAATCAATTGTAATACAGAGAGGACCACTTCCATGTTCTCCAAGAAATTTTTCGGCAGATCGTTTATAAATAGGAATTTCTATCAGCTGATTACACATTTTCTTCAAATCAGCTTCAATTGGCTCCAAATTTTCATGATTTCTTATAGCGTCTGCGATACGATTCTCATAAATACTGAAACAATATTTCATCGCTCGTTTCCCAAGATTTTCCTGATCTATATCACGGAGATAACCTTTGGCAGGTTGTTCACATGAGCCCAAATGTATTGCGATTCGCATTAATTGTTCAGCATCACCCAAATTCTGGTGGACATTAATCAATAAATGAGTCGATCGCAGCATATGAGAAATAAAACTTCCTGGTCTTTCAATATAATTGTTCGGTATCTTCCAGATTCCATTGAAGAAATTGCTTGCGTTGCTACGATAGAAAAGACCAAGAATCAAATCAGATTCACGGTTTTCTTCAGGTCGAAAATAAGTTTGAAAATCAGTTGGAAAGTGGAACATATTAGTTAATATCTTTCTGGAAAGCAGATAATCTTTAGTAAAAAAAAAATGATGGGCCATTCGATAGAGTGATTTGTAATGATTAGGAAAACGTTTCAAGCACCTATTCATTGCTTCTTGGCACATTTGTACTATTCTTTGGCATAATCGTGGTCCATCACTCTCCAGAATTCCATCACTGACCAAACCGACCAAATCAGTCACCACTTCATTGACATCTTCCATGATTTCTTCGTCCGTGAATTCATCACTTGGCAGTTCCATTTGCTCAACGAAAAAGCTCCTTTCAGCACGAGTTAAAAACGCCATAATTTGTGATAATGTTTTCGGGGACAATTTATCGCTATTGCGTCGGATGTATTTAAGAACACTGGAATGAATTCGATAATGGACTTCTAGAGCTTCGATTTCATAGCGGGTATAATATGAACTATAATAACCGAGTCTACAAGGATAAGTTGCTCCAGTTAAGGCCAAATGCAGGTCAGATAATTCATAATATCGAAGTGCTTGTAAGATGTTGCTTCTTTCAGCGATTTTTCCCAAGTAATAATAGTTAAGCCAAATTTTATCGGCATCAACAATATTGTTTGCCGATTCAAAGCAAACTCGAGCCTGCTCGTAAAATCGTTTACGATGTTGTTTCATTTCTTCTCGATTTAAGTTCTCTGGTCCAAATCTCTTTACTCGAGAAATATAACTCGCAATGTCATAAGCACACTTTCCATATTCGGCCCATACCTTGGACTTGTTATTTTTCAATCGAATTGCTTCATTGAAACATCGACATGCAGTTGCTCCTAAAAACAGCACCTCATTAGTATATGAGTAGAAAACTCGACAATCCTATTTGAATAATAAATTTGTAATTAGAAATCGATGAATGTTAATAGCGAATATGTACTAATACTTACCTTGGAAAAATATGGAATCATTGAATCTGCCATGAGAAGAGCATAGGCTGCCCAAGAGTCGAAGCGATCACGATTCAAGGTTAAATCAAGTTGGTAAAATTTTTTAGCTTCTCTGCAAATCAAATCGAAAGAAAATTGATATATTAATAATACACATATTGGACTTAATGATAATCGATAAACTTACTTGAACTTTTTGTTTTTGAAATAATAATCAGCTAAGTAATAGTAAATATCTTGAGTAACATGATGTCTGGGAATATTTGATGAAGCCTCAATTGGTTTTACATTATCCAAATATTCATTGAACAAATTGGAAAATTTTTCAGGATTTAAATTGTCAGGAATAATTGCTAGTAAACGTTTGAACAACTCTACAGCTTGAGAACTTGTTGATTCGTTAGTTTCAAACTCTGGAAGCTTTTTGGGAATGTAGTAATTGTAAATTATCACAACATCGTTTAAACTTAAACTAACCCCCGCTCCATGATGAGCAGGGGTCAGAAAGCTACATTCTAATTGTTTGTAGAAGCAACCAAAACACTGTTGGATTAGTCTCTCTTTCTTTCTGCTACATTGATTAATCAGATAATCAAGTGCGAGAGATAAAAACTCGCCATTTGGGTGACAACATGCTCCTTTATTCCCTAGATATTCATGAGCTGAGTTGATCAAACCGGTGATTTTTCCTTCGTCTGATTTACCAACTCGCATCTCGTTTATGAATGTTTGTAGAATACAAGTCCAGGCTATTGCATTGTAATCTTCGGTTCCTAACTTTAATAATTTGATGGCCAATTCTCGATCAATTGATAGTTTATCTCCATTCTTCAAACACATTGGTAATAGATTTAGCAATGTGTCGGTCAATTGTTTACTTCGAGCAATTATTTCGATCCCTCGTTTCCATTGTTTTGACGATTGAATAGCTTGACAAAGATACTCTTCTTCTTGTTTAGAGAGCTCAGATTTAGATGCTAATAGTTCAACAATTTCTTCGTGTCGATGCTGATCCAATAATGTGTCCAAATTATTTTCATTCATCTTGTTTATCATTGATCTAAGACTAGAAGAGGTATAGACAGTTTGATTTGCCGCTCGCACTAATTTGAGGTTAGTTTTGGTAAACATTTCATTTGCCATTAGAAGATAATCAACTTTAGATTCTTTGATCCCTCGAAGAATCAAAAGACGAATGAAGAAGGCATTATATTCATTGGGATTGAATGAATCTCGTAAATATGGAATTGATTCAGTTAAAAATATTGCTTCGGATTCTTTAAAATCAACTTCATTTGCTGTCAAAATGAATTTCGCCTTTTCCACTGTCATAGTATGATGCTTAGAACACGTTAACGGCGATGGTAATGGATACCATTTTTGATGAATTCGGTACAGTTCCATAAAATTAGAAGGTAATTTGATTAAAGTTGCTTGATCACCAATTTCACATAAAAGATCTCCAACAATATTGTAAATTTGTTTTCCTTTTGAGACAAACGGCTTTTGTTTCGAGAGGAAACGAGTAAGAATTAGATCCTCCACTTGATCTTCGTTATGTGTTTTCATCTCTAACTCGTCGTCTTCTTGGACTATTTCACGAGTTAAAACACTTTCGGGGAACATGAAGAAAATCTTTTTGTACATATTGTCGACTGTTGCATCTACTGCCTTTTTATCTCGAACTGATCTTCGTTTCGCAGATGAATCAGGACTTGATCCTCGTGTCTTTCGCTTATTACAATTGTTTGATTTTTCTTTGGAGAATTTATATCCAATGGCAGGGACGACGTAAGGTGCTGGATTGGCAGAGACTTTCAATGTTATTAATTTACTTAAATTAACTTTATGTTTTGCCATCTCATTGTTAACATGTATTATGGCAGAAATCAAAGATTGTAACGATGAAAGTGTGACAGCATCGAGATCTAAACATAGAGATTTTAAAACATTTTCTTGTGCTTTTTCCGATTCCTTTTCTATATTGTTGAGCTTCTTCAAATTCTCGAGGTCACCCATAAGTTTTTTCTTCCTTTTAATATCAACTGAAGAATTCCAATAGTGCAGATACTCTAACTCGACAGGTAATTCTATTCCTATGGATGGAAAACGTTCCAACATCTCTGATATTAATACACGAGCTTTAAAGTAATTGCCATCCTTCATTAATCCTTTGATTGCGAGTTGTAGGCATTTATTGTGATCATTAAGCACGAAACAAATACCCATTAAAGTGTCGAGAACAAACCAATTGGTTGGATCGATTCGATGAGCTTCTTCAAAACAAATTTGAGCACTTGGTAGATCCGTAGACTTACTCAGAGCTCGTTTACCAGTTTCTATCAATAAAGTAACATAACCACCATCAATGGACGAACAGTCGAGAAAATAATCCAGATTAGTTTTAGAAACTTGCTTTTGATTCATAAATTTAACAAATTTTGTTTGAATATTGTAGATGAGATTGTTTGATTTACAGTAGCAGGATAAAGATTTACATTCATTTTTATGGCGAAGATGATCTTTAATAAAGTCGTGAGTCAATTTAAGTAGATTATCTGGAAAGAATGGACAATGATTGGACGATTCCGTGGGCATGGGACCAGTTCACAAGGATCACTTTCACTTTCCTCGCTCCAATCAGCACCCGATTTTGTTAATTCAGGAATATTGTACGACTGAAAGATCTCTTCAATCCACAACTTCAGTTTCGAGTCCGCAAGTTTATTATTGAGCAGATCAGATTTAATGAGATTGCTTATTCCATATTTATCATCGCGATTCAATAGATTCAAAAATTGTTTAACTTTGTCCACTGAATTTCGTAAATTGTCTATTTTGACCTTATTAGCATTCGAGTAAGACTCTAATGCTTTTTGCAATTCGTCGATGGTTTCATTGAACTTGCTCTTTTCTTTTTCCACCTCATTCGTATAGTCTTCAAGTTTAGTGTTCAATAACTCCAAATGATTTCTAATATCAACACGATGAGTGCAAATATTATTGTTCAATGTGGTGTTGATGTTGTAATTGTCGGTGTTGCTGTTGTCAAGTTCAATGGCCACAATATTAGATGAGTGATTATCCTGTTTACATGTAGCACAAAATAACTGATTGGTTGTCTGGTCCACAAATTTAGCAATGAACATTTCACACTTTGAACATGATTGAGCTTCAGTTTCGAGATCGATAGCTCGGCATCTCTTAGATGGTACAATTAAATTGTGAAATTTAATCAGATGCAGCTCACAAAAATCTTTATTACCGCAGAGACAATGAAAAATGGCCTGGCTATTGCAAACGGAAGTATCTTCGCATCTTTTCCTGTCAATGGCTTTGAGATAATCATCTTCAATCAGTTTAGTTTTACACAAGACACACGAGTGATTTTCTTGCTTGCACTTGTCACAAAATGTCTTCAAACATTTGTGTATATAGAAATG
Source organism: Panonychus citri (assembly GCF_014898815.1). Taxonomy (NCBI): domain Eukaryota; kingdom Metazoa; phylum Arthropoda; class Arachnida; order Trombidiformes; family Tetranychidae; genus Panonychus; species Panonychus citri. The sequence continues at coordinate 1,193,643 of NW_026515540.1, forward strand.
TTCACTTTGGTCGTGACCACAGTCCAACTTGTTGATTGTTTGATTACTTATTCCCTGTGAATGAAGACATTTAAATGTAAGAGGTGAGTGAATAGTTGATAATAGAAATAGGAAGCTGACGAGTCAATACTTACTTCTGTCATGGTGAATTAAAGGTAAAGCCGATGCGAGGAATCAAATGGACAACATTTAAGTGGCTGTATGTCAACCATATTTTAAGAAAATGTCACAATAAATGATAGAAGTACAGTAGATTGAGAACCAACATTGAACTGCAAAAATCACTTCAAAATTTTCACCGTTAAAAGTAACAATTGAGAAAATTTGATTGGCACCAGAAAGTGATAATCAGTTAACTAGATGATAAATAGAAGACAAAAAGATTGTCAAATGATTTCTTATCCAAAGATGCTGCTAATCGCATCCATTTGTAATGAGTCAACATTAATTGTAAACAGTTAACCTCGTTACACATTTAAAAGACTAAATTTTTGACAATTTTAAAACAAGTTAGGTCTTCTCATTGGAGGCTGGTTGAGTTTTGATGTTCACTTAAATGTTACAAATAAATAATCGGTAAGATGTTGGTTATGATCGCACTGGTTTGACTTAATTATCCCTCTGAATCTTAATCCAATTGGAATTGATCAACAGTCTTGGTAAGTAAACACGCAATTAACTTAACTTAGGCTCTTATTCACCAGCCGAGATCAAAGCTGAAATCAGGACCCCGGTAAAAGACAAAGGCCGAAAAGAAACAAAAAAGGCAAAAAACGGTCGAGATTCACAACCATCAAGCAGAATTGAAATGAAAGAGCCTCAAGACATTTAAATTTGAATTTTTGGCGAAATAATCATAAAAATAACACTTAAAGTTTAAGCACAAAATAGTAAAACAATAATCACCAAAATTTAAAATAATTTTTTTTTCTTATCTGATTTTTGACGCGCGAAGTTTGAATGTAATTTATCGATATTTTTTATTTTATTCCAACCGAGAACTTAATTTTCTATTAATCGATACCTTGACCAAACTGACCTGAGTTCATTTCAGAATCGTAAAAATTGAGTGAAAGTAAAAGTATTTTTCCCGTAGTGAAAATGAAAGCAACTAATCTCGAGATCATCTGATTTCAAGATTAACAAAAAAGTTATTTCAAGTCCGATTAGCTCATCTTGAGATGACGATTTCTTCAATCAAGTTGATTTCAAGTCAATTATATTAAAAAACTGTCCCTAAATTTTTAATTGTTTTGCTTACTGATCATCAAACAAAACAACGGTCACAACGATACAAACGTGTTGCTCTTTAGATGCGAACGGATAATTGGAAGGGAATAAAATTAATTAATTGTTTATGGGAAAGAAAGCTCACCAAAAACAACTGCAACAAGTTCCCATTTAATTATATTAATCTAACTATTTGTATCAACATCGGCAATTGATATTTTCCCTACAAGAAAAACTGGATTAAATAGTTGATATAATAAAGTAATATATTAATAATAAAGAAAATTGATCCAAATTTATTCAAATCATCCAATTTCTATGTAAAATTGCATTAGTTTCGTTCATAATCAGTAAAGATTTTGCGAATTTAAAAACTTTATAAGGAAAGATATTCGTCATTAAAGTTAGTGATTAATCAATTGTTATACATTCAACGCGATTGTCATGTTTTTCGAGGAATTTTTTAGCAGAATGTTCGTAGAAAGGATATTCCATCAATTTATTACATATTTCCCTTAAATTGGCTTCAATTGACTTTAAGTCCTGATGATTTCCTTCCGCCTCTGCAATTCGACTCTCGTAAATACTAAAACAAAGTTCCAATGCTTTTTTCCCAAGATTTTCACGATCGGTTTCACGAAGATATCCTTTGCTTCTCAATTCTAATGAATTCAAAAATATTGCGATTCTCAATAATTGTTCAGCATCACCTAAAGTTTTATTCACATCAATCAGTAAATCTGTCGATCGACGGATGTGAGTACAGAAACTTCCTGGTCTCTCGATAAAGATGTTCGATGTCTTCAGGATTCCGTGGAATATATAATAGTTACATTTAGTCGTGTCGAAAAGATCTTGAATGGGTGAAGATTTTACTGTTTCAGTTGAATTATCCCCAATTTCGGAAGTAGTAGAACTTTGAGGATGAGTTGGCGGTTCAAATGGCTCGGTTAGTATCTTTCGAGCGTTTGCAAAATCTTCAGAAAGATAATGAAGATGAGCCATTTGATAAAGAGCTTTGTAATGACCTGGAGAACATGTTAATATTCTAAGCATCGCTTCACGACACAGATTTATGATTTTTCGATTTAATCGTTGGTCTTCACTTTTCACAGTAGCCAAATCAGAAATTCCCTTTCCGGTATCATCAATGGTTTTATTATTTCTTGACGCAGAATCAAAGAGAGTAATACTTTTTTCTGCACGAGTTAGAACCTCCAGTTCTATTTCGATGATAGAATTTTATCTCTATGAATATACTTGAGAGCATAAGCATGAATGCGATAGTGAATTTCAATGCCAAAACGATGCTGAATAGAATTGGGAACATTAATTCCAGAAGTTGCTTCACTTGAGACAAAATGTGACAAAGATAATTCGTAATAACGAAGTGCCTCTGAGATGTTACTTCTCTCAGCGATTTTTCCTAAGAAATAATAATTCATCATAATTTCGTCAACGTTAGAAAATTTGTGAGCTGATTCAAAGCAAACTCGAGCTTGGTCCAAGAATTTCTTTCGTTGTTTTTTAATTTCTTCTTTTTGTGAATTCTCCAAAACTGGTCCAAATTTCATGACTCGAGAAATGTAACTCGCAATGTTATAAGCGCACTTTCCATATTCGAGCCATATCTTGGATTCATTATCTTTCAATGGAGTCGCTTTATTGAAACAACGAAATGCTTTATTCCAAAAATTCAACGGATTATAAGCAGATGAGGAAAAAACTCGACCATTCTATTCGTGAATGTAAATATGAGATTAGAGCTTTAACAAAATAGGTGGTTTTAACACTTACAGTTGAAGAAGATTGATCAATTTGACTTGTTATTGCTAGAGCACATCCAGCCCATGAATCAAATCGATTGAGATTTAAAGATAGATCGAGAAAGTAAAATTGGACGGCTTTTCTATGAATTAGATTAATAATAAATTTATGAGAAATCATAATATTTGAGTAGACGTTAAATTATAAACTTTTTCTTACTGAAACTCTTCCTTTTTAAAGTAATAATCAGCTAGATAATAGTAAAGATCTTGAGTAACATGATCTTTTGGAATACTTGATGACGGCTCAATGGATTTTCCATTATCGACATATTCTTTGACAGAATTGGAAAATCTTTCAGGATTTAAATTTTCAGGGACCTTGGAAAGCAATTTGAGTAACAGCTCTGCAGTATTTGCATTGATAGAATCACATTTTTCACTATTAAAAGTTGGCAAAGTTTTAGGAATAAAATGATTATAAATAGTATTCATGTCCTTCCAATGCAAAGAAACTCCCGATTCAGGATGAGCTGATAGAAAGTTACATTCTAATTGTTTGTAAAAACAACCAAGGCAGCTAAGAATCAATTTCTCTCTCATGATATTTGATTGATTGATTATATAATTGAGTGAAAGAGATAAAAACTCTCCATTGGAATGACAACAAACTCCTTCACTCCCTAGATATTCATGAATTGAGTTAATTAAATAAGTGATTTGCCCTTCGTCAATGTGTCCACATCGCATCTCGTTTATGAAAGTTTGTAGAATACAAGTCCAGGCCATTACGTTGTAATCTTCAGTTCCTAATTTCAACAATTTGATGGCCAATTCTCGATCAATAGATGTTCCATGACCATTCTTTAGACAAGATCGTAATAGATTTAGCAATGTGTCGGTTAATTGTTTACTTCGAGCAATTATTTCGATCCCTCGTTTCCAATATTGTGATGATTGGATAGCTTGACAAAGATACCCTTCTTCTTGTTTAGAGAACTCAGATTTAGATGCCAATAGTTCAACAACTTCCTCGTGTCGATGCTGATCCAATAATGTGTCCAAATTATTTTCATTCATCTTGTTAATCATTGATCTAAGACTAGAAGAGGTATAGACAGTTTGATTTACCGCTCGCACTAATTTGAGGTTAGTTTTGGTAAACATTTCATTTGCCATTAGAAGATAATCAACTTTAGATTCTTTGATCCCTCGAAGAATCAAAAGACGAATGAAAAATTTATCATAATCTGGAGTAATCATCAAATCTCGTAGATAGGGAATCGATTCAGTCAAAAATATTGCTTCGGATTGATTGAATTCAACTTCATTAGCAATTAAAATCAAGTTTGTTCTGCCAACATCTATATTCATGATTGAACACGTTAAGGGTGTCGGTAATGGATACCATTTTCGATTAATTCTATACAGATTCATGAAGTTAGAAGGTAATCTGACTGCGGTGGCTTCGCTTGCTATTTCATAGAGAAGATCAAGAATCAGCAGATGGATTTGTTTTCCTTTTGCGACGAATGGTATTTGTTTCGAGAGGTAACGGGTTAAAATTAAATGTTCCACTTGAGCTTCGTTCTTTGTTTGTACCTGTAACTCCTCTTCTTGGACTATTTCACGTGTTAAAATACTTTCTGGTAACATTGTGAATATCTTTTCGTACATGCTGATGGCTATTGGATCTTTCGGCTGTAAATCTTCGCCCGATTTTCGTTTCGCTGAAGGATCATGACCTTGGCTCTTTCGTTTATTATTTTGATTAAGGTTCTCTTTTGAAGAAATTGTATTAGCATTGGACAGAGGATTAGAAAATGGATTGCCAGTGATCTTCAATGGTATAAATGTACTAAGGTTGAGTTTTTGTTTTTCGATTTCACTATTAACAACTATTAAAGCTGAAATCAAGGATTGTAGCGAAATCGTTTCGATATTGAGGTCTAATAGCAGAGATTTTCGAACATTTTCTTGCTGAGTTTCAGTCTTCTTTTGTCCATCACGAAGTTGTTTCGTCTTGTTGAGTTTGTCTAAAATTTTTGTTTTTCTTGTCAAATCATCTTCGGAACTACAATCGAGTAGATAATCAAGACCAACAGGTATTTCTGATTTTAAAGTTGGTGTTGATTTCAAAATCTCTGATATTAAAACACGAGCTTTGAAGTAATTAGAATCTGCAGTCAAACCTTTGACCGCAAGTTTTAGACAGTTACTGAAGTCATTTAGAACGAAATAAAGACCCATTAAAGTGTCAAGAACAATCCAATTGTTCGGACTGAGTCTATGAGCTTCTTCAAAACAAACTTCAGCGACGACAAAATCAGACTGATTAAGAGCTCGTTTACCTGTTTCAATCAATAGAGTTATACAACCACCAGCGATTGATGAGCAATCGAGAAAATAATCCAGATTATTTTGTGAAAGTTTACATTCAGTCTTAAGGTCGTAAAATTTTTTCGTGAGACTGTTTTGTTCACAGTAACAAGATGAAGCTCTACAGATAGTTCGGTGGAAAATTTGTTCTTTGATTAAGTCGTAAGTTAATTTGAGAAAATTGTCAGGAAAAAAAGGACCATGATTAAGCTTCCAGTTCCGCGGACTAGGAACCAACTCATGAAAAGCTCTTTTAGATTCTTCAGTCCAATCTACACCCGATTTGGTTAATTCAGGAATAACATACGATTGCACTATCTCTTCGACCCATAACTTTAATTTCGAGTCCGCGAGTATATTGTTAAGCTTATTCGACTTGATGAGAGTGATTATTCCAAATTTATCACTGCGATTCAATTGATTCAAAAATTGTTTTACTTTGGTTACTTCCGCTCGCAAAGAGTCTATTTTGGCTTTGTTGGCACTCAAGTAACTTTCTAGTTTACTTCTCATGTGACCGATGCCTTTATTGAATTCTGCCTTTTCGTTTTCTATCTCAATCGTATAATCTTTTAGCTTGTTGTTCAATAGATCCAACCTTTTTTGTACATCAACTCGATAAATTTCAACACTTTTGGCTATGCTTGTGTTGTCGGTATCGTTGTTGTTATTGTCTAGTTCAATGGGCACAATATTAACTGAGTTATTATTCTGATTACATGAAGCACAGAAAAGCTCATTAGTTGTATTGTCCACAAATTCAGCGATACGGTTGTTACATATGGAACATGGTTGGTCATCTAAGTCCGAACTGAGAATCACAGCACAACATCTTTTTGATGGTAAAATCGGTCGATGAAATTTGAATAAATGATCCTCACAAAAATACTTTTTACCGCACAAACAATGGAAAATGGCTTGATTGTTGCAAACTGAATCATCTTCACATTTCTTCCTGTCAATTGCTTTGAGATAATCAGTTTCTAAGAGTTCAGATTTACACAAGACACATGAGCGATTTTCTAGTTTACACTTTCTACAAAATGTCTTCAAACACTTGTGAACATAAAAAACGTCACTTTTATCGTGACCACAGTCCAGCTTGACGATTGATTGGTTACTTGTTACCTGGAGGGGATAAAGAGATTTAAACTGTTGAATTGCACGAAAGGTCAGTTAAAGGATAATAATAGAAAGAACAACAACTAATACTTACTTCTGCCATGAGGATCAAAGGTAAAGATGAATAAAGAAATCAACTGTATTTATGGAAAACGTATCAATAAATAATCAACATTCACATTCAAAGACGAGATGATTACAGTTCAAACAACGAACAGCTACCAAAGGCCTTTTAATTAAAGGCCCAACTATTTTCCATTTTCACTTAATTGTTACAAACAAGTCTTTCGATTCACTGGTTTAAATGGTTAATATAAGTAAATATCTTTTGGAAATTTCAGTTTGACAAAAAATGAAACATTCTGTCAGTTCTTTTCACGATAAAAAAAACACTCGAAATTTATAAACAAGTTAATATAATGTTAATTTATTAACTATTGATAACTAGTAATTACAATCAACTAAACCTGTTCATTTTTCAAAAGAGCGGGAAATTCAAAAGAATAAACAACAATCTTTTTACAATCACAAACAAAGCATTTAAATTGAAACAATTTTAGTGTCGGTGAAAATCATGAGAACTGAAAAAGAAACTTGATTATGAGACTTTCATATCGTGAAAACAGTGGTTAGTTAATTGTTACACATCATGAAATCGTTCAGCGTATTCTTCAGACAGGATGTTCCATTAACTTGTTAAACATTCTTCGTACATCAGCTTTAATTGGCCGTTACGAATTGTTATCGATACTAAAATACGATTCTCATGTGTTACAATGTTTCATTTCTTGTTTGTTTTAGATTTTGTTGATATGCAACACGCAGAAATCCTTTGCTACTCAATTCTGACGAAGTCAAAAGCGTTGAGATTTTGAGCAATTGATCAGCATCATTAATAATTCTTTTTAACTTTGATCAATAACTGAGTGGATGGAAATGCATGTGGGTAATAAAACGTCCTGGTCACTTGATAATGTTGTCTGATAGTAATTACAATCAACTTGATAAAACTTCATTTTTCATATGAGCGGGAAATTCAAAAGGCTCGAAATTAATAATGATCTCGATTAAAAAAACTTTAAACTTATCGGAATCTTTGAAATAGAAAATGAATTAATTTTGAATGTTTTACATCAATTCGATTAAATTTAAATAAGAAAAAAATTAGTTGTTCGTATTGAAACAATGGAGATATTTTCATCGGTCAGTCTTTTCCTTGAAATTCAATGTACAATTAAATCATCTAACTTATGGAGATAATTTTTCTAAATTGTTATTACCTGTTAACAATCAACGTTCCGATCAACATGCTATCAGATGAACATCAATAGATGATAGTCTTTAATTGTTAATCTGACAGCATTATGATCTAAACTTAGAGATTTTGAAACATTTTCTTGTGATTTTCCAATATTTTTCCATTATTGTAATATATTATTGAGCTTCTTCAAATTCTCGAGGTCACCCATAAGTTTTTTCTTCCTTTTAATATCAACTGAAGAATTCCAATAGTGCAGATACTCGACAGGTAATTCTATTCGTATGGATGGAAAACGTTCCAACATCTCTGATATTAATACACAATCTTTGCAGTAATCGTTGTCTTTCATTAATCCTTTGAAATGATAAAAAAACTGATCCAGATTTATTCAAATTATTCGATTTCTCTGTAAAATTACATAAAATACTTTTTTGTATTCACAAAAGTAATTAGTCAAAAAATATTAGTTTCGTTCATAATCAGTAAAGATTTTTGCGAATTTAAAAAACTTTGTAAGGAAAGATATTCGTCATTAAAGTTAGTGATTAATCAATTGTTATACATTCAGCGCGATTGTCATGTTTTTCGAGAAATTGTTTAGCAGAATGTTCGTAAAAAGGATATTCCATCAATTTATTACATATTTCCCTTAAATTGGCTTCAATTGACTTTAAGTCCTGATGATTTCCTTTTGCCTCTACAATTCGACTCTCGTAAATACTAAAACAAAGTTCCAATGCTTTTTTCCCAAGATTTTCACGATCGGTTTCACGAAGATATCCTTTGCTTCTCAATTCTAATGAATTCAAAAATATTGCGATTCTCAATAATTGTTCAGCATCACCTAAAGTTTTATTCACATCAATCAGTAAATCTGTCGATCGACGGATGTGAGTACAGAAACTTCCTGGTCTCTCGATTGAGTAGTTCAATGTCTTCAGGATTCCATGGAATATATAATAGTTACATTTAGTCGTGTCGAAAAGATCTTGAATGGGTGAAGATTTTACTGTTTCAGTTGAATTATCCCCAATTTCGGAAGTAGTAGAACTTTGAGGATGAGTAGGCAGTTCAAATGGCTCGGTGAGTATCTTTCGAGCGTTTGCAAAATCTTCAGAAAGAGAATAAAGATAAGCCATTCGAGAAAGAGCTTTGTAATGACCTGGAGAACATCTTAATATTCTAAGCATCGCTTCACGACACAGATTTATGATTTTTCGATGTAATCGTTGGTCTTCACTTTTCACAGTAGCCAAATCAGAAATTTCCTTTCCGGTATCATCAATGGTTTTATTATTTCTTGACACAGAATCAAAGAGAGTAATACTTTTTTCTGCACGAGTTAAAACCTCCAGTATTTCCGGTGATAGAGTTTTATCTCTTTGATTATACTTGAGGGCATAAGCGTGAATACGATAATGAATTTCAATGCCAAAACGATAATGAATAGAATTGACATTATTAATTCCAGAAATATCTCCATTTGAGACAAAATGAGACAAAGATAATCCGTAACATCGAAGTGCCTCTGAGATGTCACTTCTCTCAGCGATTTTTCCTAAGAAATAATAATTCATCATAATTTCGACAGCATTGGCAAATTTGTTTGCTGATTCAAAGCAAACGCGAGCTTGTTCTAAGAATTTCTTTCGCTGTTTATTCATCTCTTCCTTTTGTGAATTCTCCAGTACTGGTCCAAATTTCATGACTCGAGAAATATAACTCGCAATGTTATAAGCGCACTTTCCATATTCGAACCATACCTTGGAATTATTATCTTTCAATGGAGTCGCTTTATTGTAACAACGAAATGCTTTTTGCCCAAAAAGCAACACCTCATGAGTAGATGAGTAGAAAACTCGACCATTCTGTTCGTGAATACAAATGAGATTAGAGCTTTAACAAAATAAGTTTTAATACTTACAGTTGAAGAAGATTGATCAATTTGACTTGTTATTGCGAGTGCACATCCAGCCCATGAATCAAATCGATTGAGATTTAAAGTTAGATCGAGAGTATAAAATTGGACGGCTTTTCTATGAATTAGATGAATATTATTAGAAATCATTTAAATTTGCTAGCTATTAAATGAATTGACTTACAGAACCTCTTTGTTTTTTAAGTAATAATCAGCTAAATAATAGTAAAGATCTTGAGTAACATGATCTTTTGGAATACTTGATGACGGCTCAATGGATTTTCCATTATCGACATATTCTTTGACAGAATTAGAAAATCTTTCAGGATTTAAATTTTCAGGGACCTTGGAAAGCAATTTGAGTAACAGCTCCGCAGTATTTGCATTGATAGAATCACATTTTTCACTATCAAAAGTTGGTAAAGTTTTAGGAATAAAATGATTGTAAATAGTATTCATGTCCTTCCAATGTAAAGAAACTCCCGATTCAGGATGAGCTGATAGAAAGTTACATTCTAATTGTTTGTAAAAACAACCAAGACAGCTAAGAATTAATTTCTCTCTCAGGATAGTTGATTGATTGATCGAATAATCGAGTGAAAGAGATAAAAACTCTCCATTGGAATGACAACAAACTCCTTTATTCCCAAGATATTCATGAATTGAGTTAATCAAGTAAGTGATTTGCCCTTCGTCAATGTGTCCACATCGCATCTCGTTTATGAAAGTTTGTAGAATACAAGTCCAGGCCATTACGTTGTAATCTTCAGTTCCTAATTTTAACAATTTGATGGCCAATTCTCGATCAATAGATGTTCCATGACCATTCTTTAGACAAGATCGTAATAGATTTAGCAATGTGTCGGTCAATTGTTTACTTCGAGCAATTATTTCGATCCCTCGTTCCCATTGTTGTGATGATTGAATAGCTTGACAAAGATACTCTTCTTCTTGTTTAGAGAGCTCAGATTTAGATGCGAATAGTTCAACAATTTCTTCGTTTCGATGCTGATCCAATAATGTGTCCAAATTATTTTCATTCATCTTATTTATCATTGATCTAAGACTAGAAGAGGTATACACAGTTTGATTTGCCGCTCGCACTAATTTGAGGTTAGTTTTGGTAAACAATTCATTTGCCATTAGAAGATAATCAACTTTAGATTCTTTGATACCTCGAAGAATCAAAAGACGAATGAAAAATTTATCATAATCTGGAGTAATCATCAAATTTCTTAGATATGGAATTGATTCAGCTAAAATTATCGCTTCGGATTTATCGAACTGAACTTCATTAGCAATTAAAATCAAATTTGTTTTGTCAACACTTATATTTTTGATTGAGCACATTAAAGTTGTCTGTAACGGATACCATTTGCGATAAATTCTGTACAGATCTCTGAAATTAGAAGGTAATTTGATTGCAGTGGCTTCGTTTGCTATTAACATAAAAAGATCAGCAATAAGCAGATGAACTTGTCTGCCTTTTGAGATGAATGGTATTTGTTTCAAGCGATAACGGGCCAAAATTAAACGTTCCACTTGAGCTTCGTTCTTTGTTTGTACCTGTAACTCCTCTTCTTGGACTATTTCACGTGTTAAAATACTTTCTGGTAACATTGTGAATATCTTTTCGTACATATTGTTGACTATTGGATCTTTCGGCTGTAAATCTTCAACTGATCTTCTTTTCGCTGATGGACCAGGACTCGATCCTTGGCTGTTTCGTTTATTATTTTGAATAAGATTTCCTTTGGAAGAAATCGTATTAGCATTGGAACGAGGCTTGCCAGTGATTTTCAATGTTATTGATTTACTACGATTGAGTTTTTGTTTCTCCATTTCACTACTTACAATGATTAAAGCTGAAATTAATGATTGTAGCGACGAAAGTGTTTCGGTATTGAGGTCTAATTGCAAAGACTTTCGAGCATTTTCTTGTTGCGTTCCAGTTTTCTTTTGTTCATCACGAAGTTTTTTCATCTTCTTGAGTTCGTCTAAAGTTTTTGTTTTTCTTGTCATAACACTCGCAGAACTACAATCGAGTAGATAATCCAGACCAACAGGTAATTCTGGTTTTAAGGTTGGTGAAGATTTCAAAATCTCTGATATTAAAACGCGAGCTTTAAAGTAGTTGCCATCTTTCATTAATCCTTTGATTGCGAGCTTAAGACAATTACGGTAATGATTAAGCACGAAATAGAGACCCATTAAAGTGTCGAGAACAATCCAATTGGTCGGACTGATTCGATGAGCTTCTTCAAAACAAACTCGTGCGATATGAAAATCAGACTGATTAAGAGCTCGTTTACCAGTTTCAATCATTAGAGTTACATCACCACCAGCGATTGATGAGCAATCGAGAAAATAATCCAGATTATTTTGTGAAAGCTTATATTCAGTCCTAAGGTCTTGAACTTTTTTCATTAGACTGTTTTGTTCACAGTAACAAGACGTAGCTCTACAGATATTCTGGTGCAAAAGTTGTTCTTTGATTAAGTCGTAAGTTAATTTGAGTAAATTGTCAGGAAAAAAAGGACCGTGATTAAGCTTCCAGTTCCGCGGACCAGGAATCAACTCATGAAAAGCTTTTTCAGATTCTTTTGTCCAATCTACACCCGATTTGGTTAATTCAGGAATAACATACGATTGCACTATCTCTTCGACCCATAACTTTAATTTCGAGTCCGCGAGTTTATTGTTAAGCTTATTTGACTTGATGAGATCGATTATTCCAAATTTATCATTACGATTCAATTGATTCGAAAATTGTTTAACCTTGTATACTTCCGATCGCAAAGAGTCTGTTTTGGACTTGTTGACACTCAAGTAACTTTCTAATTTACTTCTCATGTGGCCAATTCCTTTATTGAATTCGGATCTTTCGTTTTCTATCTCAATCGTATAATCTTTTAGCTTGTTGTTCAATAGATCCAACCTTTTTTGTACATCAACTCGATAAATTTCAACACTTTTGGCTATGCTTGTGTTGTCGGTATCGTTGTTGTTATTGTCTAGTTCAATGGGCACAATATTAACTGAGTTATTATTCTGATTACATGAAGCACAGAAAAGCTCATTAGTTGTATTGTCCACAAATTCAGCGATACGGTTGTTACATATGGAACATGGTTGGTCATCTAAGTCCGAACTGAGAATCACAGCACAACATCTTTTTGATGGTAAAATTGGTCGATGAAATTTGAATAAATGATCCTCACAAAAATACTTTTTACCGCACAAACACTGGAAAATGGCTTGATTGTTACAAACGGAATCATCTTCACATTTCTTCCTGTCAATTGCTTTGAGATAATCAGTTTCTAAGAGTTCAGATTTACACAAGACACATGAGCGATTTTCTCGTTTACACTTTCCACAAAATGTCCTCAAACATTTGTGAACATAAAAAACGCCACTTTGGTCGTGACCACAGTCCAACTTGACGATTGATTGGTTACTTGTTACCTGGAGGGGATAAAGAGATTCAAATTGTTGAATTAAACGAAAGGTCATTTAAAGGATAATAATAGAAAGAGCAACAACTAATACTTACTTTTGCCATGAAGATCAAAGGTTAAGATGATCCAAGGAATCAACTTTGCTTAGAGAAAGTGTCACAATAAATTGTCAAAATTCACATTCAAAGGAATAGATGATTACAATTAGAACGAAAATCTCGAAACAGCTACCAAAGGCTTTCCTAATGAAGGTCCATTTATTTTCCATGTAAACTTAATTGTTACAAACAAGTATTTCGATCCACTGGTTTAAATGGTTAATAAATTATCTTTGGAAATGATAGTTTGACAAAATCTAACATTTTTATCAGTTGTTTTCACGATAAAAACACTCGAAAATTTTAGCTTGTAAACAAGGTAGTATAACGTTGATTTATTAACTATTGATAACTAGTAATTGATTACAATCAACTTGATAAAACTTCATTTTTCATATGAGCGGGAAATTCAAAAGGTTCGAAATTAATAATGATCTCGATTAAAAAAACTTTAAACTTATCGGAATCTTTAAAATAGAAAATGAATTAATTTTGAATGTTTTACATTAATTCGATTAAATTTAAATAAGAAAAAAATTAGTTGTTCGTATTGAAACAATGGAGATATTTTCATCAGTTAGGCTTCATTTTTAAGGGTTTGTGTTAGTGCTGAATAACAAACAAAAGAAATGATCTTTTATCTCAGCCAAAGCAAAAATGGACTAAATATTTAATATAATAAAGTAACATAACCATTATCAATGGACGAACAGTCGAGAAAATAATTTAGTTTTGGTTAAGTTAGTTGGTATAATAAACAAAAATGATCCAAATTTATTCAAATTATCCGATTCATCATCAAAATTGCATAAAATATTTTTCATTATACAATGTAATGTAGTTATTCACAAAAGTAATTAGTCAAAAATATTAGTTTTGTTCATAATCAGCAAAGATTTTTGCGAATTTAAGAAACTCTGTTAGGAAAGATATTCATGATTGAAGTTAATGATTAATAAATTGTTGAACATTCTTGCCCAGTCTTTTGAGAAATTGTTTAGCAGAATGTTCGTAGAAAGGATATTCCATCAATTTGTTGCACATTTGCCTTAATTCAGCTTCAATCGACTTTAAATTGTTACGATTTCCTTTCGCTTCCATAACTCGACTCTCGTTAATACTAAAATAATGTTCCAATGCTTTTTTCCCAAGATTTTCCCGATCGGTTTCACAAAGATACCCTTTGCTATTAAACTCTGACGAGCTCAAAAGTATTGCGATTCTCAATAATTGTTTAGCATCACCTAAACTCTTATTCACATCAATCAATAAATCTGTCGATCGACGGATGTGAGAAAAGAAACTTCCTGGTCTTTCGATAAAGTTGTTTGATGTCTTCTGGATTCCGGGGAATATGTAATATTCGCATTTAGTTGGATCGAAAACATTTTGAATCGAGAGAAATTTTTCTGTTTCAGTTGAATTATTCCCAAATCCAAAATCATTAGAACTTGGTGGACAAGCTGGTGGTTCAAATGGTTCGGTGAGTATCTTTCGAGAGTTTAGAAAATCATTAGAAAGATAAAAAGATGAGCCATTCGATAAAGAGCTTTGTAATGACCTGGAGAACATGTTAATATTCTAAGCATTACTGTACGACACAGGTTTACGATTTTTCGATTTAATCGTTGGTCTTCACTTTCCAAAGTAACCAAATCAGAAATTCCGTTTCTGGTATCATCAATGAGTCTATCATTTCTTGATACAGAACCAAAGAAATTACTTTTGTCTACACGATTTAGAATCTCCAGTATTTCCGATGATAGAGTTTCATCTCTTTGAATATACTTGAGAGCACAAGCATGAATGCGATAATGAATTTCGATACCAAAACGATAACGAGTAGAATTGACATTATAAATTCCAGAAGTCACTTTACTTGAGACAGAATGATATATAGATGATTCGTAATATCGAAGTGACTTTAAGATGTCACTTCTTTCAGAGATTTTTCCTAAGAAATAATAATTTAGCCAAAGTTCGTCAGCATTGGCAAATTTGTATGCTGATTCGAAGCAAATTTGAGCTTGGTCTAAAATTGTTTTCGTTGCTGGTCCATTTCTACTTTTTGTGAATTCTCCAAAACTGGTCCAAATTTCATGACCCGAGAAAAATAGCTCGCGATGTTATAAGCGCACTTTCCATATTCGAACCATATCTTGGATTTGTTATCTTTCAATGGAATCGCTTTATTGAAACAACTAACCCTGTCTTTTAGCCGAATCGCTTCATTGTACAATTGACATGCTTTTTTCCCCAGAAGCAACACCTCACAAGTTGATGAGTAGAAAACTCGACAGTTCTGTTCATGAATAGAAATTTGAGATTAGAAGTGTAACAAAATATTAATTATAAGTAGTTTTAATATTAACTAATAATACGCACAGTCGAAGAATATTGATCAATTTGACTTGTTATTGCGAGTGCACATCCAGCCCATGAATCAATTCGATTGAGATTTAAAGTTAGATCGAGAAAGTAAAATTGGACGGCTTTTCTATGAATTAGATGAATAATATTAGAAATCATTTAAATTTGCTATTATATGAATTAACTTACTGAAACTCTTCGTTTTTCAAGTAATAATCAGCTAGATAATAGTAAAGATCTCGAGTAACATGATTTTTTGGAATACTTGTTGTAGGTTCAATTGGTTTCCCATGATCGATATATTCTTTGACAGAATTGAGAAATCTTTCGGGATTTAAATTTTCAGGGACCTTGGAAAGCAATTTGAGTAACAGCTCCGCAGTATTTGCATTTATAGAATCACATTTTTCACTATCAAAAGTTGGCAAAGTTTTAGGAATAAAATGATTATAAATAGTATTCATGTCCTTCCAATGCAAAGAAACTCCTGATTCAGGATGAGCAGTGGTCAGGAAGCTACATTCTAATTGTTTGTAGAAGCAACCAAAACATTGTTGGATTAGTCTCTTTTTCTTCCTGTTACATTGATTAACCAGATAATCAAGAGCGAGAGATAAAAACTCTCCATTGGAATGACAACAAACTCCTTTATTCCCAAGATATTCATGAATTGAGTTAATCAAATAAGTGATTTGCCCTTCGTCAATGTGTCCACATCGCATCTCGTTTATGAAAGTTTGTAGAATACAAGTCCAGGCCATTACGTTGTAATCTTCAGTTCCTAATCTTAACAATTTGATGGCCAATTCTCGATCAATAGATGTTTCATGACCATTCTTTAGACAAGATCGTAATAGATTTAGCAATGTGTCGGTCAATTGTTTACTTCGAGCAATTATTTCGATCCCTCGTTCCCATTGTTGTGATGATTGAATAGCTTGACAAAGATACTCTTCTTCTTGTTTAGAGAACTCAGATTTAGATGCCAATAGTTCAACAACTTCCTCGTGTCGATGCTGATCCAATAATGTGTCCAAATTATTTTCATTCATCTTGTTAATCATTGATCTAAGGGAAAATGAGGTGTAAATAGTTTGATTTGCTGTTTGAACTGATTTCAGGTTAATTTTGGTAAACATTTCATTTGCCATTAGAAGATAATCAACTTTAGATTCTTTGATTCCTCGAAGAATCAAAAGACGAATGAAAAATTTATCGTAATCTGGAGTAATCATCAAATCTCGTAGATATGGAATTGATTCAGTTAAAAATATTGCTTCGGATTGATTGAATTCAACTTCATTAGCAATTAAAATCAAATTTGTTTTGTCAACACTTATATTCTTGATTAAGCACATTAAAGTTGTCTGTAACGGATACCATTTTCGATAAATTTTATACAGATCCATGAAATTAGAAGGTAATCTGACTGCGGTGGCTCCGTTTGATATTTCATAGAGAAGATCAGTAATCAGCAGACATATTTGTTTTCCTTTTGCGTCGAATGGTATTTGTTTCGAGAGGTAACGGGTTAAAATTAAATGTTCCACTTGAGCTTCGTTCTTTTCATGTACCTGTAACTCCTCTTCTTGGACTATTTCACGAGCTAAAATACTTTCTGGTAACATTGAAAATATTTTTTCGTACATATTGTGGACTGTTGGATCTATTGTTTTTTTATCTCGCGCGGGTCTTCGTTTTGCTGATGGATCATGACCTTGGCTCTTTCGTTTATTATTTTGCTTTTCTTTGGAAGAAATCGACTCGTTACTCGCATAAGCAGCCGAAAGAGGGTTACCAGTGATTTTCAATTGTATTAATGTACTAAGATTGAGACTTTGTTTTTCCATCTCAATACTAATAATTATTAGAGCTGAAATCAAGGATTTTAACGACGAAAGTGTTTCGGTATTGAGGTCTAATTGCAAAGATTTTCGAGCATTTTCTTGTTGAGTTTCAATTTTTACTTGTTCATCACGAAGTTGTTTCATCTTTTTAGTTCATCCAAAAGTTTTATCTTTCTATCATGACCTTTACAAGGATTCCAATTGTGTAAATACTCAACAGGTAATTCCTTTCCTATGGATGGAAAACGTTCCAACATCTCTGATATTAATACAAGAGCTTTGAAGTAATTGGCGTCTTTCTTTAATCCTTTGATTGCAAGTTTTAGACAATTATTATTATCATCGAGTACGAAATAAAGACCCATTAAAGTGTCAAGAACAACCCAATTGGTCGGACTGATTCGATGAGCTTCTTCAAAACAAACTCGTGCGATATGAAAATCAGACTGATTAAGAGCTCGTTTACCAGTTTCAATCATTAGAGTTACATCACCACCAGCGATTGATGAGCAATCGAGAAAATAATCCAGATTATTTTGTGAAAGCTTATATTCAGTCCTAAGGTCTTGAACTTTTTTCATGAGACTGTTTTGTTCACAGTAACAAGACGTAGCTCTACAGATATTCTGGTGCAAAAGTTGTTCTTTGATTAAGTCGTAAGTTAATTTGAGTAAATTGTCAGGAAAAAAAGGACCGTGATTAAGCTTCCAGTTCCGCGGACCAGGAATCAACTCATGAAAAGCTTTTTCAGATTCTTTAGTCCAATCTACACCCGATTTGGTTAATTCAGGAATAACATACGATTGAACGATTTCATTAACCCACAACTTCAATTTCGAGTCCGCGAGTTTATTGTTAAGCTTATTTGACTTGATGAGATCGATTATTCCAAATTTATCATTACGATTCAATTGATTCGAAAATTGTTTAACCTTGTATACTTCCGATCGCAAAGAGTCTGTTTTGGACTTGTTGACACTCAAGTAACTTTCTAATTTACTTCTCATGTGGCCAATTCCTTTATTGAATTCGGATCTTTCGTTTTCTATCTCAATCGTATAATCTTTTAGCTTGTTGTTCAATAGATCCAACCTTTTTTGTACATCAACTCGATAAATTTCAACACTTTTGGCTATGCTTGTGTTGTCGGTATCGTTGTTGTTATTGTCTAGTTCAATGGGCACAATATTAACTGAGTTATTATTCTGATTACATGAAGCACAGAAAAGCTCATTAGTTGTATTGTCCACAAATTGAATGGTACATTTTTTACATTTGGAACATGGTTGTTTATCGGTGTCCGGGTTGTCAATGGCTTTGAGGTAATCAGTTTCGACGAGTGTAGATTTACACAAGACACACAAACGATTTTCTCGTTTACACTTTTCACAAAAAGTCCTCAAACATTTGTGAACATAAAACACTTCACTTTGATCGTGACCACAGTCCAACTTGACGATTGATTGATTACTTGTTACCTGGAGGGGATAAAGAGATTCAAATTGTTGAATTAAACGAAAGGTCATTTAAAGGATAATAATAGGAAGACCAAGAACTAATACTTACTTTTGCCATGAAGATCAAATGTAAAGATGATCCAAAGAATCAACTGTATTTAAAGAAAATGATTCAATAAATGATAAAAATTCATCGAAAGGAAGTTACAATCAACAGTCACAATGAAAATCAAGATAAAATGGTCACGAAATGATAAAATTACTTTAGGAATGTATCTTAATCTTCACTTAATCTCTGGTAAGATAGTCTAAAACTGTAACTTCCCTTTTTGTCTGAAATTAACCCTTTAAAAGATCAGATTGAAACGTAAAAATGGACTTTCACTTTCAAAGGATCTCTAATTGAAGTTCGATTCATTCTCCATGTTCACTTAATTGTTACTAACAGCGATCTCTTTCACTGGTTTAAATGGTTAATATAATTATCTTAACGTTAGTTCAACTAGTAACTCACGAGAGGATGTTAAGTTTAAAAAGTATAAATTATCTTACCTAAAAATGTGACAAGATGACAATTTATTAATAATTCAATTGTAGACATTTTTCATTTTCTTATCACAGTTTTAGGTAAGATAAAAAGTCTTTAAAATAGAGGATGAATTAATTTTTAATGTTTTACATCAATTCGATTCCAATTGTGTAAATACTCTAACTCAACTGGGAATTCTATTCCTATCGATGGAAAACGTTTCAAAATCTCAGAGATTAGTACACGAGCTTTGAAGTAATTGCCATCTATCTTTAATCCTTTGATTGCGAGTTGTAGACAATTATTGTGATCATTGAGCACGAAATAAAGACCCATTCAAGTGTCGAGAACAAACCAATTGGTTGGATCGATTCGATGAGCTTCTTCAAAACATATTCGAGCACTTGGCAGATCCGTAAACTGAATTAGAGCTTGTTTACCAGTTTCGTTCTATAAAGTAACATGACCACCATCAATGGACGAACAGTCGAGAAAATAATTTAGATTAGTTTTAGGTTAGTTGGTAAACAGAAATGATCCAAATTTATTCAAATTATCCCATTCATAATCAAAATACATAAAAATATTTTTCGCATTCACAAAAGTATTAATATTAATAGTTGTCAAATTACAAAAATATCAGTTTCGTTCAAATCGGAAAAGATTTTTGCAAGTTTAGGAACCTTTGTTACGAAAGATTTTAATCATTAAAGATTAATAAATAATTGATTAACAATAATAGATTTTGAGGAATTGTTTAGTAGAATGTTCGTAGAAAGGATATTCCATCAATTTGTTGCACATTTGCCTTAATTCAGCTTCAATCGACTTTAAATTGTTATGATTTCCTTTCGCTTCCCAAACTCGACTTTCGTAAATACTAAAATAATGTTCCAATGCTTTTTTCCCAAGATTTTCACGATCGGTTTCACAAAGATATCCTTCGCTATTAAACTCTGATGAGCTCAAAAGTATTGCGATTCTCAATAATTGTTTAGCATCACCTAAACTCTTATTCACATCAATCAATAAATCTGTCGATCGACGAATGTGAGAAAAGAAACTTCCTGGTCTTTCGATAAAGTTGTTTGATGTCTTCTGGATTCCAGGGAATATGTAATATTCACATTTAGTTGGATCGAAAACATTTTGAATCGAGAGAAATTTTCTGTTTCAGTTGAATTATCCCAATTTCGGAAGTAGTAGAACTTGGTGGATAAGTTGGTGGTTCAAATGGTTCGGTGAGTATCTTTCGAGAGTTTAGAAAATCATTAGAAAGATAATAAATATGAGCCATTCGATAAAGAGCTTTGTAATGGCTGGGAGAACATTTTAATATTCTGAGCATCGCTTCACGACACAGATTAACGATTTTTCGATTTAATCGTTGGTCTTCACTTTCCACAGTAGCCAAATCAGAAATTCCGTTTCGGTATCATCAATGGTTTTACCATTTCTTGACTCAGAAACGAAGAAAGTAATGCTTTTTTCTGCACGAGTTAGAACCTCCAGTATTTTCGATGATAGAGTTTTATCTCTTTGATTATACTTGAGGGCATAAGCATGAATACGATAGTGAATTTCGATGCCAAAACGATATTGAATAGAATTGGAACATTAATTCCAGAAGCTGCTTCACTTGAGACAAAATGTGACAAAGATAATTCGTAATAACGAAGTGCCTCTGAGATGTCACTTCTCTCAGCGATTTTTCCTAAGAAATAATAATTTAGCCAAATTTTGTCAACATTAGCAAATTTGTTAGCTGATTCAAAGCAAGCTCGAGCTTGGTCCAAGAACCGCTTTCGTTGTTTTTTAATTTCTTCTTTTTGTGAATTCTCCAAAACTGGTCCAAATTTCATGGCTTGTGAAATATAACTCGCGATGTTATAAGCGCACTTTCCATATTCGAACCATACCTTGGATTCGCTCTCTCAACCCGATCGCTTTATTAAACAATTTACATACTCTTCCCCCCATAAAAAACACCCTTTTCATAGATGAGTAGATAACGTGACAGTTCTGTTCGTGAATAGAAATATGAGATTAGAACTTTAACAAAATAAGTGTTTTTAATACTTACAGTCGAAAAATATTGATCAATTTGACTTGTTATTGCGAGAGCACAACCAGCCCATGAATCAATTCGATTGAGATTTAAAGTTAGATCGAGAAAGTAGAATTGTACGGCTTTTCTATGAATTAGATGAACATTATTAGAAACATTTAAATTTGCTATTAAATGAATTAACTTACTTAAACTCTTCGTTTTTCAAGTAATAATCAGCTAGATAATAGTAAAGATCTCGAGTAACATGATCTTTTGGAATACTTGATGACGGCTCAATTGGTTTCCCATGATCGACATATTCTTTGACAGAATTGGAAAATCTTTCAGGATTTAAATTGTCAGGAATCAAGGGAAGTAAGTTGCATAACAACTTGGCAGTATTCAAATCAATTGATTTACTTATTTCACTAGTAAAAGTTGGCAAAGTCTTAGGAATAAAAAAATTGTAAATAATATCAACGTCCTTCCAACGTAAATTAAGCCCCGCTCCTTGATGAGCCGACAGTAAGCTACATTTTAACCTCTTGTAAAAACAGCCAAGACAGTTGAGGATTAATTTCTCTCTCTTGATATTTGATTTATTGACCAAGAAATCAAGTGATAGGGATAAAAACTTTCCATTGGAATGATAACAAGCTCCATTATCCCCTAGATAAAAGTGAACTGAATCAATCAAATCAACAACTTTTTCTTCACCCGTATTACCAAGTCGCATCTCGTTTATGAATACTTGTAGAATACAAGTCCAGGCTATTGCATTGTAATCTTCGGTCCCTAATTTTAACAGCTTAATGGCCAATTCTCGATTAATTGATAGTTCTCCATTCTTTAAACAAGATCGTAATAGATTTAGCATTTGATGAGTGTATTGATTACTTTGAGAAAGTATTTCGATTCCACGTTTCCATTGTTGTGATGACCGAATCGCTTGACAAAAATACTTTTCTTCTTGTTTAGAGAGCTCAGATTTAGATGCTAATAGTTCAACAATTTCTTCGTGTCGATGTTGATCCAATAAAGTGTCAAAATTATTTTCATTCATATTGTTTATCATTGATCTAAGACTAGAAGAGGTATACACAGTTTGATTTGCTGCTTGAACTGATTTCAGGTTAGTTTTGGTGAGAATTTCATTTGCCATTAGAAGATAATCAACTTTGGATTCTTTGATTCCTCGAAGAATCAAAAGACGAATGAAAAATTTATCATAATCGTTTGGACTCATCAAATCTCGTAGATATGGAATTGATTCAGTCAAAAATATTGCTTCGGTTTCATCGAATTGAACTTCATTGGCAATTAAAATCAAGTTTGTTGTGTCAACACTTATATCTTCAACAGAGCACGTTAAAGGCGTCGGTAACTTTTTCCATTTTCGATGAATTCCATACAGATCCATGAAATTAGAAGGTAATCTGACTGTGGTGGCTTCGCTTGCTATCTCATAGAGAAGATCAGGAATGAGTAGATGGATTTGTTTTCCTTTTGAGACAGACGACTTTTGTTTCGAGAGGAATTGGGTGAGAATTAGATTTTCTACTTGAGCTTCGTTCTGTGTTTCCATCTGTAACTCATCTTCTTGGACTATTTCAGGAGTTGAAATACTTTCTGGGAGCATATAGAAAATCCTTTGGAACATAATTTCAACTGTTTCATCGATTTCATCGATTGTTTCATCGATCTTTTTATCTCGTTTTGCTGGTGGATCATGACCTTGGCACTTTCGTTTATTATTTTGCTTTTCTTTGGAAGAAGGGCGAAGATTAGAAAGAGGATTGCCAGTGATTTTCGATGTACTAAGATTGAGTCTTTGTTTTTCCATTCCCCTGTTAACAGTTATTAGAGCTGAAATTAAGGATTCTAACGACATCGTTTCGGTGTTGAGGTCTGATTGCAAAGATTTTCGAACATTTTCTTGTTGCGTTTCAGTCTTCTTTTGTTTATCACGAAGTTGTTTCATCTTCTTGAGTTCGTCTAAAATTTTCGTTCTTCTCGTTTTATCACTTGCGGCCCTACAATCGAGTAGATAATCAAGACCAACAGGTATTTCTGATTTTAAAGTTGGTAAAGATTTCAAAATCACTTCTATTAAAACACGAGCTTTGAAGTAATTACAATCTGCAGTCAAACCTTTGATCGCAAGTTTTAAACAATTACTGAAGTCATCTAGAACGAAATAAAGACCCATTAAAGTGTCAAGAACAATCCAATTGTTCGGACTGATTCGATGAGCTTCTTCACAACAAACTCGAGCGACGAGAAAATCAGACTGATTAAGAGCTCGTTTACCAGTTTCAATCATTAGAGTTACATCACCACCAGCGATTGATGAGCAATCGAGAAAATAATCCAGATTATTTTGTGAAAGTTCACATTCAGTTTTGAGAACGTAAAATTTTTTAAAGAGATTGTTGTGTCCACAGTAACAAGATGAAGCTCTACATACATTTCGGTGGAAAATTTGTTCTTTGATTACGTCGTAAGTTAATTTGATCAAATTATCAGGAAAAAAAGGACCATGATTAAGCTTCCAGTTCCGCGGACCAGGAATCAACTCATGAAAAGCTCTTTCAGATTCTTTAGTCCAATCTACACCCGATTTGATTAATTCAGGAATAACATACGATTGAACGATTTCCTTAACCCACAACTTCAATTTTGAATCCGCATGTTCATTGTTGAGCTTTGTCGATTCGATTATATCGATTATTCCAAATTTATCATTGCGATTCAATTGATTCGAAAATTGTTTTACTTTGTTTACTTCCGCTCGCAAAGAGTCTGTTTTGACCTTGTTGACACTCAAGTAACTTTTTAATTTACTTCTCATATGTCCGATTCCTTTATTGAATTCGGCCCTTTCGTTTTCTATCTCGATTCTATACTCTTTTAGTTTTGTGTTCAATAGATCCAATCGTTTTTGTACATAAACACGATAAATTTCAACATTTTCGGCTATATTTATGTTGTTGGTATCGTTGTTGTTATTGTCTAGTTCAATGGGCACAATATTAACTGAGTTATTATCCTGATTACATGAAGCACAGAAAAACTCGTTAGTTGTCTTGTCCACAAATTCAGCGATACAGTTGTTACATTTGGAACAGGTTTGGTCATCGGTGTCCGGGGTGTCAATCGCTTTGAGATAATCGGTTTCGACGAGTTCAGATTTACACAAGACACACGACCGATTTTCTCGTTTACACTTTTCACAAAATGTCCTCAAACACTTGTGAACATAAAAAACGCTACTTTGATCATGACCACAGTCCAACTTGACGATTGATTGATTACTTGTTACCTGGAGGGAATAAAGAGATTCAAATTGTTTAATTAAACAAAAGGTCAATTAAAGGATAATAATAGAAAGACCAACAACTAATACTCACTTTTGCCATGAAGATCAAAGGTAAAGATGATCCAAGGAATCAACTGTATTCAAAGAGAATGATTCAATAAATGATAAAAATTCATCTAAAGGAAGTTACAATCAACATTTACAATTAAAATTAAGATAAAATTTTATTATTGTTGATAAAATGGTCAAGAAAAGATAAAATTTTTGTGATTGTCTTTTTCTTTAGGATTGTATCTTAATTTTCACTTAATCTCTGGTGAGATACTCTAAGAATGTAACTTTCCTTTTTGTCTGACCCTTTAAAAGACCAGATTAAACGTAAAAATGGACTTTCACTTTCAAAGGATCTCTAATTGAAGCTCGATTCATTCTCCATGTGCACTTAATTGTTACTAACAGCGATCTCTTTCCACTGGTTTAAATGGTTAATACAGCCACGAAAAATGAGATGAGAACAAAATTTATATCAATTGCGCATAAAGAGATAATTTAATCAAAATTAAAAGTAAAATTGAATTGATTTAAATGGAGAGTAATAGAAAATGTAATCACAATTAGAAAAAAATTATCACTTTATGCGCAATTGATATAATAAATTTTCTTATAACGTTAGTTCAACTAGTAACTCACGAAAGGATGTTAAGTTTAAAAAGCATAACTTATCTTACCTAAAAATGTGATAAGAAGATGACAATTTAATTCAATTGTAGACATTTTTAATCTTTTCACAATTTTAGGTAAGATAGTAGTAATTAATTTACTTAATCTGAATTATGGAGTGTTTTAGATAAGAATATCTAACCCTCACGACGATTAAATGTTGTGAAAACGGCAAAAGTTTCGGGGACCGTGGTAAAAGAAAAAAAAAGACAAAAAAAAGCAAAGAAAGTTCTCAACCGTCAATTAGAATTGAAGTGAAAGAGTCTCAAGATATTTTATTCTGAAATTCGGTGAAATATTCACAATAATAACACTTATAATCATTATAAAATTGCATAAAATACTTTTCATATTCGCAAAATAATTAATCGAATCACAAAAATTTTAGATTCGTTCAGAATCGGAAAAGATTTTCGCAAGTTTAAGAAACTTTGTTAGGAAAGATTCGTCTTTAAAGTTAGTGATTAATAAATTGTTATACATTCTTTGAAATTGCCATGTTTTTCGAGGAATTGTTTAGTAGAATGTTCGTAGAAAGGATATTTCATCAATTTGTTACACATTTGCCTTAATTCAGCTTCAATCGACTTTAAATTGTTATGATTTCCTTTCGCTTCCATAATTCGACTCTCGTAAATACTAAAATAATGTTCCAATGCTTTTTTCCCAAGACTTTCTCGATCGGTTTCACAAAGATATCCTTCGCTATTCAACTCTGATGAGCTCAAAAATATTGCAATTCTCAATAATTGTTTAGCATCACCTAAATTCTTATTTACATCAATCAATAAATCTGTCGATCGACGGATGTGAGAAAAGAAACTTCCTGGTCTTTCGATAAAGTTGTCCGATGTCTTCTGAATGCCATGGAATAAGTAATATTCACATGCCGTTGAGTCAAAAACATTTTGAATTGAGAGAAATTTTTCAGTTTCAGTTGAATTATTCCCAAATCCAAAATCATTAGAACTTTGTGGATAAGTTGGTGGTTCAAATGGTTCGGTGAGTATCTTTCGAGAGTTTAGAAAATCATTAGAAAGATAATAAAGATGAGCCATTCGATAAAGAGCTTTGTAATGACCCGGAGAACATTTTAATATTCTAAGCATCGCTTCACGACACAGATTAACGATTTTTCGATGTAATCGTTGGTCTTCACTTTCCAAAGTAGCCAAATCAGAAATTCCGTTTTCGATATCATCAATAGTTTTATCATTTCTTGATACAGAACCAAAGAAATTACTTTTGTCTACACGATTTAGAATCTCCAGTATTTTCGATGATAGAATTTTATCTCTATTAATATACTTGAGAGCATAAGCATGAATGCGATAGTGAATTTCAATGCCAAAACGATATTGAATAGAATTGGGAACATTAATTCCAGTTGCTTCACTTGAGACAAAATGTGACAAAGATAATTCGTAATAACGAAGTGCCTCTGAGATGTTACTTTCTCAGCGATTTTTCCTAAGAAATAATAATTCATCATAATTTCGTCAACGTTAGAAAATTTGTGAGCTGATTCAAAGCAAACTCGAGCTTGGTCCAAGAATCGCTTTCGTTGTTTTTTAATTTCTTCTTTTTTTGAATTCTCCAGGACTGGTCCAAATTTCATGGCTTGTGAAATATAACTCGCGATGTTATAAGCGCACTTTCCATATTCGAACCATACCTTGGATTCGCTCTCTTTCAGCCCAATCGCTTTATTGAACAACTTACATACTCTGTCCCCCATGAAAAACAAATACTTACAAATAGCTGAGTAGAGAACGCGACGGTTCTGTTCGTGAATAGAAATATGAGATTAGAGCTTTAACTTTAGAAAATAGTGTTTTATACTTACAGTCGAAAAATATTGATCAATTTGACTTGTTATTGCGAGAGCACAACCAACCCATGAATCAAATCGATTGAGATTTAAAGTTAAATCAAGAAAGTAAAATTGTTCGGCTTTTCTATGAATTAGATGAATAATATTAGAAATCATTTAAATTTGCAGTCGATTAAAGTGAAGCAACTTACTGAAACTCTTCGTTTTTAAAGTAATGATCAGCTAGATAATAGTAAAGATCTTGAGTAACATGATGTTTTGGAATACTTGTTGTAGGCTCAATTGGTTTCCCATGATCGACATATTCTTTGACAGAATTGGAAAATCTTTCGGGATTTAAATTGTCAGGAACCAAGGGAAGTAAATTGCATAACAACTTGGCAGTATTTGCATCAATCGATTTACTTTTTTCACTTGTAAAAGTTGGCAAAGTCTTAGGAATAAAAAAATTGTAAATAATATCAACGTCCTTCAAACGTAAATTAAACCCCGCTCCTTGATGAGCCGACAGTAAGCTACATTTTAACCTCTTGTAAAAACAGCCAAGACAGTTGAGGATTAATTTCTCTCTCTTGATATTTGATTTATTGACCAAGAAATCAAGTGATAGAGATAAAAACTTTCCATTGGAATGACAACAAGCTTCGTTATCCCCTAGATAAAAGTGGACTGAATCAATCAACTCAATAACTTTTCCCTCGTTCGTGTTACCAAGTCTCATCTCGTTTATGAATGTTTGTAAAATACAAGTCCAGGCTATTGCATTGTAATCTTCGGTCCCCAATTTTAACAATTTGATAGCAAATTCTCGATCAATTGATAGTTTATCTCCATTCTTTAAACAAGATCGTAATAGATTCAGCAATGTGTCGGTTAACTGTTTACATCGAGAAAGTATTTCGATCCCTCGTTTCCATTGTTGTGATGACCGAATCGCTTGACAAAATACTTTTCTTCTTGCTTAGAGAGCTCAGATTTAGATGCTAATAGTTCAACGATTTCATCGTGTCGATGTTGATCCAATAATGTGTCCAAATTATTTTCATTCATCTTGTTAATCATTGATCTAAGGGAAAATGAGGTGTAAACAGTTTGATTTGCTGCTTGAACTGATTTCAGGTTAGTTTTGGTAAGAATTTCATTTGCCATTAGAAGATAATCAACTTTGGATTCTTTGATTCCTCTAAGAATCAAAAGACGAATGAAAAATTTATCATAATCGTTTGGATTCATCAAATCTCGCAGATATGGAATTGATTCAGTCAAAAATATTGCGTCGGATTGATTGAATTCAATTTCATTGGCAATTAAAATCAATTTTGATGCGTCAACACTTATATCTTCAACAGAGCACGTTAAAGCGTCGGTAACGAATACCGTTTTCGATAAATTTTATACAGATCCATGAAATTAGAAGGTAATTTGACTGCGGTGGCCTCGTTTGCTATCTCATAGAGAAGATCAGGAATGAGTAGATGGATTTGTTCGCCTTTTGAGACAGACGACTTTTGTTTCGAGAGGAATTGGGTAAGAATTAGATTTTCTACTTGAGCTTCGTTCTGTGTTTCCATCTGTAACTCATCTTCTTGGACTATTTCAGGAGTTAAAATGCTTTCTGGGAGCATATAGAAAATCCTGGAACATAATTTCAACTGTTTCATCTATTGTCTTTTTACCTCGTTTTGCTGGTGGATCCTGACCTTGGCTCTTTCGTTTATTATTTTGCTTTTCTGTGACAGAATAACGAGGATTAGAAAGAGGCTTGTAGAAGGGAATGATTTTCAATGGTATTGATGTACTAAGATTGGTTTGTTTTTCACTGTTAATAATTATTAGAGCTGAAATTGTGGATTGTAACGACGAAAGTGTTTTTGAATTGAGGTTCGATTGCAAAGATTTTCGAACATTTTCTTGTTGCGTTTCAGTTTTCTTTTGTTCATCACGAAGTTGTTTCATCTTCTTAAGTTCATCTAAAGTTTTTGTTCTTCTCGTCTTAGCAATTGCGGTCCTACAATTGAGCAGATAATCCAGATCAACAGGGATTTCTGATTCTAGAGTTGGTGAAGATTTAAAATCACTTCTATTAAAACACGAGCTTTGAAGTAATTACGATCTGCAGTCAAACCTTTGATTGCGAGCTTAAGACAATTATTGTTATCATCTAGCACGAAATAAAGACTCATTAAGGTGTCGAGAACAAACCAATTGGTCGGACTGAGTCGATGAGCTTCTTCAAAACAAACTCGTGCGATATGAAAATCAGACTGATTAAGAGCTCGTTTACCAGTTTCAATCATTAGAGTTACATCACCACCAGCGATTGATGAGCAATCGAGAAAATAATCCAGATTATTTTGTGAAAGTTTATATTCAGTCCTAAGGTCATGAACTCTTTTCATGAGATTGTTGTGTTCACAGTAACAAGACGAAGCTCTACAGATAGCTCGATGGAAAATTTGTTCTTTGATTAAGTCGGAAGTTAATTTGAGTAAATTATCAGGAAAAAAAGGACCATGATTAAGCTTCCAGTTCCGCGGACCAGGAACCAACTCATGAAAAGCTCTTTCAGATTCTTCAGTCCAATCTACACCCGATTTGGTTAATTCAGGAATAACATACGATTGAACTATCTCATCGACCCATAACTTTAATTTCGAGTCCGCAAGTTTATTGTTGAGCTTTTTCGACTTGATGAGAGGATTATCCCAAATTTATCATTACGATTCAATTGATTCGAAAATTGTTTTACTTTGTTTACTTCCGCTTGCAAAGAATCTGTTTTAACCTTGTTGGCAAGCCAGTAACTTTCTAATTTACTTCTCATGTGACCGATCCCTTTGTTGAATTCGGCCTTTTCGTTTTCTATCTCAATCGTATAATCTTGTAGCTTGTTGCTCAATAGATCCAATCTTTTTTGTACATCAACACGATAAATTTCAACGTTTTTGGCTATGCTTGTGTTGTCGGTATCGTTGTTGTTATTGTCTAGTTCAATGGGCACAATATTAACTGAGTTATTATCCTGATTACATGAAGCACAGAAAAGCTCATTAGTTGTCTTGTCCAAAAACTTAGCGATACGGATGATACATTTGGAACAGGGTTGGTCATCGGTGTCCGGGGTGTCAATCGCTTTGAGATAATCAGTCTGGACCAGTTCAGATTTACACAAGACACATGAGCGATTTTCTCCTTTACACTTTTCACAAAACGTGTTCAAACACTTGTGAACATAAAAACGTCACTTTGATCGTGACCACAGTCCAACTTGGCGATTGATTGGTTACTTGTTACCTGGTGTGGATGAAGAGATTCAAATTGTTTAATTAAACGAAAGGTCAGTTAAAGGATAATAATAGAAAGACCAACAACTAATATTTACTTTTTCCATGAAGATCAAATGTAAAGATGATCCAAGGAATCAACTGTATCCAAAGAAAATGATTCAATAAATGATAAAAATTCACCCAAAAGACCAGATTGACACGTAAAAAATGGACTTTCACTTTCAAAGCCTCTCTAATTTAAGTTTGATTTATTCTCCATGTTCACTTAATTGTTACAAACAAGTATTGCGATCCACTGATTTAAATGGTTAATATAATAAATCGTCTTTTATAAATGATGATTCGACAAAAAACTAAACATTTTATCAGTCCTTTTCACGATAAAAAACACTTGAAAATTTTACCTTGTAAACAAGTTAACATAACGTTAGTTTAACTAGTGATAATTAGTGATAACTAGCAGTAACTAGTAATTAATTTACTTTAATACATAATATATGTCATACAGTCAAGGGAAATGATATAAAATTACCCTCAAACTCAGCTGCTTTTCCATAAAATCAATATGGTTAATTGGAATTATGGTGAGTTTCAGATAAGATTATCTAATCATCACTGCGATTAGATTAATTATCGGTTATTTGAAAAGCACAGTGGAAGCTAATGGAAAAGGTAAAGCTCGTGAATTGTGGTAAAAGACGAAAAGAGGCAAAAAAGGGACGAAATTCTCAACCGTCAAGTAGAATTGAAGTGAAAGAGTCTCAGGACATTTTATTCTGAAATTTGGCAAAATATTCACAATAATAACACTTACAACATAATAAACAAAATTGCAAGGTAATTCAATTTTCTGATTTTTGATGCTCAAAGTTTGAACGTCAATTTAAATAATTCAATTTCAATTTGGAAATTTGATTTTTTTTGTCGATACTTTGGTCACATAAATTGATCTGAATTTATCTTAAAATCATAAAAATTCAATATTTAAGTAAAACAACTAAATTTGAAAAGTTTATTTGCCTCTCTTTTTGCTTCTTGCTTTTCTCTTTTTTCGCCTTATACCAGAGTTTAAGCTTGGTTATTTTTCGCAATCAACTGACAATTAACCAACCGGCTGATTTTTCAACCAACAATCACGAGTTTAATTCGGTGGAAGTTAATGATAGTTAATGTGCAGCTAATGGAAAAGACCTTTAAATTATTTTGAGTTTTTTACTCTCAAATTAAAGGGAAAAAAGAAGCTCCTCCCCTTTAACCAAAACTTCACTAAAAAGTAGCTCCATCTGTGGAATACGAAAAAACTCAAATTCCACAAAAGAAGCGCTTTTTTCAAAAACTTCGAATCAGCGATTTAATGAAAATACTAATTGAAAATAAATTAATTAGTTCAAACTTGGTTTTGGATTCAATTAAATGAACATCATATTAACTATCAACTCATTTTTCATATTATTCAGTTCGGTTGACTGAGTTTTGGTTTATTGAATTTAATTATTGATGACGATGGTTAACTATCAATTCAAATTTTGATTTAATTGGATTACAAATTACTTTTGATTGGTAAATTTCATCATTAACCAACTTTTAGATGTATTAAATTAAATTTGTTCCGATTGTTGCCTCAATTCAAAGCATATACATAATATTAATAATAATAATAATTAAGCAATTTGAGTTAGATAATATTTCATAATTTGATTGTTTCATTAATTTCCACTATAATCAATCAGGATTTAAAGGAAATTATTATTAACTCATTCGGATGATATTTCGTTGATATTAATCAAAATATAATAATTTCTTTCAATTGATTACCTTGTATCAACAATTTAATCCTAAATTGCTATTTCAATTAGTATCTCTACTTTGTCCAGCAAAAAACTTGACCTCAGGATATTAGCTAATTTATTTGATTATGTAAGTTAATTTCATCTAACAATAAATCAATCACTTTATTTACACAATAATCATAATTAAGTTACAGACCAATTATGTCTAATTTTAAACAGTTTTATCCAAACAACTTGATCATCAAAATAAGTAAATTGTCACTTAATTGTTGTCACCTGTTTCCATCAATTAAAAACAATAACAATACTAATCTACTGATTACTCTAATTATAATAATGTTAATCGCTTATTCCTACAGCTATTAACTTGATAAAAATTTAAACGTTGATCAATTGATTAGCCACAATCAGGATCAATATCAATTGTTAAAGAATCAATCAAAATGATTATTGTAAATCAAGTAAACTTATTTCAACTTTCTAAATTGATTTAATTTAACATTAACCAGACTAGACAATTTAATGTTATTTGATGGAAACACAAAGACAATTAGTAAATAAAATCGTAACCATTTTAATCAAATTCAAGCAACTATTAGTTAACACGATAACCTTAATAATAGTAAACATGAACATCCAGAAAATAACGGTAAATGATTAACGATTAATACTCACTAACAATCAATCAATACAATTTAGTTGTCAATGGTAACTTAATGGATAGAAAATTAATTTTCCATCTCATCCAAGTTAATTCATTTAATCATGAAGATGAGGATGATGAGGAGGAAAAAAACAATGACCTAAGCCTGATAATCATCATGATAATCAACAAAATGATTATCGTTGTGTGAATAATTAAACTGTTAACACAATTCAATTTCCACATGAATCTTCAATCATCTTTATGATAATTGAAGTACATATAAGATAATCAATTTGAAGATGATGATAAAAGATGATAAGAAAGAAAGAGAGAGAGAGATGATAACTTACATTAGCCATATTCATTGGGTGTGGTTATCATCATTTTCATGATAAACACCAAACAGGAGTAATCATAATTTCATTCCCAATGAACTTGACAATATCAATGATGTTTAACTAATTTCAATCATCTTCAAACTCCTAATGACTTGAACATGACTTTAATGATAATTTCATGGTGATTATCAACTAAATTAACATTTTATCATAATAATTATCATAATTTAAAAGTTGAATATGATTTTCAGTTTCCATGATAACAAACAAAGTTAATCATGTTAAAAAAAACAATA
This sequence comes from Panonychus citri, assembly GCF_014898815.1. Lineage (NCBI taxonomy): Eukaryota > Metazoa > Arthropoda > Arachnida > Trombidiformes > Tetranychidae > Panonychus > Panonychus citri. The sequence continues at coordinate 1,227,361 of NW_026515540.1, forward strand.
TTATCATCAGAATCTAATTTTTAAATTATCATGTCAAGTTATATGAAAAAACAAATGTTCAATCAATCAATATCAATAATAATCATGATCAAAATGGTAACAATCAATGAATCATTTCAGTTTACATGATATTAATTTCAAAAAATGATAATCAAGTTAATATATTAATTCAGAAACTTTTACTAATATTTAATTTTCACTTGGATGATTACTAAAGGTATTATTTTTTTCATCTCTCATCATGTTAATATATTTAGCATGATGATGATGATGATGATGACGATGATGTAAATCATTATAGCTTGAAACTCATGATGTTAAATTTGATTCCTGAACAACCATTATCATGATGATGATGAAAGGATGACAAGTAATAGACTCACAAAAATGGGATGAGGATGAAAATGATAAAAGTTTACCAACAATGAAAACAGTGATTTAGTCAGAAATGATCATGTAAATTGTTGTGAAAGCTGAAAGTTATTATGATAACTATTATTATGACCTGAACTTTTTTTTCAATTGTTATTATTACATGAAAATTGAACGATAACCATGAGACTTTTTCTCTGGCAACTTTTACCATCTTTTCATGATCATCAAGAAAATATTTTCACTGAATATCGAAAGTAATAGTTACTAATATGATAAAATAATTCCATCGGAATCAATGGATTAGCCTGAAGACTTTTATTTTATCTCAGTTGATTTTTGCGTTTTTGTTTACCTTTTATGCCTTTAAGATAAGAAATTAAATTATCATCATGAAATGATTTCCTTTCCTCATGAGGATCAACTGAATCAGAATTATATCATTAGATTTATACAAAAGAAAAACGTTGAAATGTAAAGAGGAAGATGATGATCAGGATGACAGAAAATTAAACGAGACTTTTTGTTTCACTTGACATGGAAAATATAATATTCTTGATTGAATTGATAGAAAACAATGATGAACATGATGAAAAGAATGATGATATTTGTTAGATAGAAAAGGAAATTGACGAATAAGAAGAAGAAGAAAATTCTTTTTAAAATCGTAATTCTTTTCTTTTCTATTCAATTTAATTTCTTCAATTCTGATGATTATCTCATCCGGTTCCTCCATCACCATCACATCCGAATGCTAGAAAGTTCTGATAATTATCATGATAATTTTTTAAGTATTTTCGATTCTCTCGGTAATTTTCAAAAATAACCAATCGATTTGACTACTAAAATATGATAACATTGATCAGATGAACATGAAATTACCTGATAGATATTAATAGTGCTTATTATCATGATAATAATGAATTGAATCAACACAAAGCCACTGGGAGTGAAAATGAATGAATGAAATGAGAAAGGAAGGAAAAAGTTTCTTTTTTTTCATTCCAATGAGAATCATTGTAATATTTTGTTTCCATGGATTGACCTTGACCTTATTTAACTTCAAACGTCCTTTGGTCTGATCATCAAGTATTTTTTATCTTCTTCTTCCTTCCCTCTCTCTCAAAAACCTTCATCTTCAATCTTATCTAATCATCATCACTTATACTAATAAGTTCAGTTGTTTTTTTTTCTTATTTCAGGGTAAAAAGTAAAAAGGTGTATGAAGAAGAGAGATGAAAGACAAGGATGATCACCGGATGATAATGATGATAATATGAGTTGGTTTTCAGTGTTCTCGGGTCGATAATGCTAAAAATAAATTTTCTCACAAACATTGTTGAATTACTGGTAAACCATAGACTCGAATTCAGCTTTTACCATATTAGTTCAGTTCGAAAATCATCAACATAGAAATAATCTGTTGGTCCATTTGGATGATGATAATGTTGATCTTCTTTCATTATCATCATCATTCTCTCTCTTATTCCTATGGTTATTTTGATAATATTAAATGTTCCAGAAAGTAGAAGATGTTAAACTTTTAATGTTTAAGGAGTTGAACAAGTAAAGGACGAAGAAAATGTTTCCATCCTCATCTTTTATCCCTCTGGTGACTTTCAACTCTTTCATTAAAGTAAAATTGTTTCATTTATTAGGCTTGGCTTGTTTTCTCAGTAAAATCTTTATCCTCATCATTTAATTTCCTTGTAAATTGTTATCTTCTTGTCTTAGAGTATTTTTCCCATTAGGAAAACTTTTCTCTGTTCGATCTTAGCTCAGAGTTTCCCGATTTCACCCTGAATCCTGGGGTTGACTCTTCGTGTTTGCATTTTGGTTTAATTGAATTATGTATAATTAGTGACAGTTTGTTACCTTAATGTTACCTTAAGCCTCTAACAAGAGAGGAATTAACGTAAATTTGAGGGAAAGTTGATCAAATGGAATAGACGTTAAGTCCTTGTCGTTCATGAAGGATATCTGACTGAATTTACATCGCGACTACTACGAGAACTTTTCATGAAGATCATCACCTTCGTCTAATTAATTAATTTTCTCAATCGATCCTCTAATTTGCCTTCACTTTCTCCTTCGGTTCCAGGCAAAACCCGGAGCATTAACAGGAAAATTTTTGAAAACGGCTTCTTTAACTTTCTTGGTTAAAGCTGAAACATTGACTCCCTCAACTCGAAAAACTCTTTGCCATCTACAGCGACATATGAAGCGAAAGTATTTACTCTGATTTGTGGTTAATCTACACCATGTAGAAATCATCTTCTCATGATGGTAATGATGATGATTTTTAATTGCAATCAAGAAACATTATCATTATCATAGTAGCTTTTACTTATTATCTTTTAAGTCAATAGTCTTAGGCGAGGATAAAATCAAGGGAAAAGAAATGAGTTGTTGATGGTGATTAGATTCGAGTGAAAGTGTTTCGAGAATGGAAGCCTCAAGAGAGAGAGAGAGAGAGAGAGAGAGAGAGAGAGAGAGAGAGAGAGAGAGAAAATTCTGTGCAAAAAATGGAGGAGAACAAATATATGGATGAAGAACTGAGGAAAAACTGTTAGCCGAGAGAAAAGAGAAAAAAAGATTGCTGATGATTCAATGGAATGAGATGGAAAAAACGGTTTTCATGAAGAGGCAGAACCAGAGAATAAGATGATGATGATGATGATAAGGCAGATGAATACAGGGAGGGAGTGCAAGGGAAGATGAGGAAGAAAAAGAGGCATAAAGATGAAGGAGAGAAAGAAACAGCATCAGAGTAAAAGAATCAGTAGTTTCATTGGAAACTCATAAAATCCAAGGAAACATTGGGAGAAGAGAAAAGAAAGAGAAAAGAAAGAGGAGAGAGAAAGAGAAAGAGAAAGAGATATGATGATAGAAAATAACGGTAAGATGAAGATAGAAAGTGAATGAGAGAAATTAGATAAACTCTCATGAGAATAAGATATTAGCAGAAAAGAGAAAGAAAGAAAGACAGAGAAGAAAAGAAAGAACATAAAATGAACAGAGAAAGTTGGACATTCGAAAAAGAAGAAGAAGAAATATAATATTCAATAGAATATTGTGAGTTCGAAAAGAGTCGAATCATCTGCGAGTTTCGTTCTTTGTCTACTACACGAAAGATCGAGACTTCGAAAGGGAAGACCATTGAGTCGGCCTGAAACCGAGAAGAAGAGAAACAAACCAAGAACTTGAATATTGTCTCGAATTGCGAGTTTCGTTCTTTGTCTACTACACGAAAGATCGAGACTTCGAAAGGGAAGACCATTGAGTCGGCCTGAAACCGAGAAGAAGAGAAACAAACCAAGAACTTATTTCTCTCTTTCTTTTTTCCCTCTTTTTTCAATTTCTCTCTTTCTCGCACCTCTGTCTCTCTCTCTCTTTCTCTCTCTCTCTCTCTCGTAAGAGATTTTAATGTGACTGTTTCTCTTTCTCTTCTCTCTCCATCCAACACTCTCACAGCCTCTGTAACCCAAAAACCTTAAACATATTACATTGGAAATTTGTTCACCTCCTCCTTTCATTTTGTTAGTTATTACCTAATTGTGTTCATCATCATTAATTGTAATCATCATTAGAAGCAACAATCATGGGTAGCGATAAGGTAAGTCACCGTTAATCCTAATCCTTTTTTAATTTTGTTTTTCTTATTCCAAATTATAAGTGAAAATTCAATTGGCTTGAGTCTCTTTTGTGTCTCTTGATCAATTTTTTTTCTCTTTCTTTTCTTTCTCCCCTTTCTTTTAACCAGAATTTTTTTCTCTTTCTCTTCTTTCTCAGTCACAATTTCTCTCTGTCTGTATATGTTTTATGTCGATGGTGAAAAACTGTACAACTTGTACAATTTGGAACAATCAATCCTCTCGACCTTTAGATCTCCTTGTCTTTTTCTTTCTTTTTTCTTTTTTTTTCTTTCATTTTTTTTCTCTACCAAACTGTTTTCTTTTCTCTTTTTCTTTTGTTACCTGTTAACATTTGATTCTTTTTACCTTTTCTATTCTCTCACCTTGAACCATTTCCATCTTTGCCCTTTACTCTTCCATTTCCATTGAACCAAAAAGGAATATGGACTTTCACTTATCATGCAATATGCATGAAAAGAATCCAATGAATTTTCCCTCCCTTCCATTCCTTGGGTGTGAAATTTTACTTCTTTAAAGCTTCTTACTCTCCTGTGCAAGTTTCCATTCCTCTTCCTTCATTATCTTCATCAGTTGTTACCATAACATGAACATGGCCTTGTGAGCCTTCACTTCACTTTCACCAGAAAACCTTGACTGTCTTTCTTTACTCTTAACCCTTTCTTTTTGTTTCTCTTTCTTTTCTCTCTTTCTCTCTCATCATATCACCATATTGGATTAAATTTGGCTGGTCAATCAATTTAATTCCTTGTTGATGTGATTAATTGTACCAACAGAAAGATGGCAAGAGAGCAAAAAGTCAGAAGAAAAAGGAATTGGATGACCTCAAACAAGAGGTGGACATGGTAAGTCCACCGCCTTCTTTACCTTTTTTTTTCAAGAGAAAATCTCACCTTCAATGGCTTCTTCTTCTTCTTTGCTAATACGTTTTTCTCTTCATTTTATTTTTATGTACCTTTTTGGATTTACCTTGGACTCTATTTGACTTTGGGTGAATTTACCGGTTAAACATTCACCTTGGTTGATTTTCTATTGTGTCCCATTGGCATTGAATATAATCTCCCTTTTTTCCTTGACTATTTTTTTCTTCTCTTTCTATACAATTTTTTCTTTCTTTTCTTTTTCTGGTTCGATTTTCATCCTTTTTTTTGCTCAATTGTCCTAATCATCTTCCACTTTCACCTCCCTTTGCCCTTGGAATTTGATTATTCTTGGTGATTTTGCTCTAACAGGATGAGCACAAAGTCCCTCTGGAAGAATTGTATGCTCGTTTAAAAACCAATAGTGAAACTGGATTAACCGTAGCTCAGGCGAAAACAGTACTCGCACGGGATGGGCCAAACGCCCTGACACCTCCACCAACAACACCAGAATGGGTTAAATTTTGTAAACAGCTTTTCGGTGGTTTCGCATTATTATTATGGATTGGTGCCGTTCTTTGTTTCTTGGCTTATTCAATTCAAGCTTCTAGTTTTGAAGATCCATCCCCAGATAATGTAAGTTTCAATTCTTTCAAAAAATATAACTTATTTCGCCCCTTGGAATCTTCTTCTCTACAAATTGGGTTGGTTTAGGTTTCATTCGATTACTCAGCTCTTCATATTATTGTTTGTGCTTCTATCCTTTAGCTTTACCTTGGTATTGTATTGGCTGTTGTCGTTATTGTTACCGGATGTTTCTCTTACTACCAAGAAGCCAAAAGTTCAGCTATCATGGAATCTTTCAAGAGTATGGTACCTCAATATGCTACTGTTATTCGAGAGGGAAAAAAGAACACATATCCAGCTGAAGAAGTTGTAGCCGGTGATTTGGTTGAGGTTAAAGGTGGAGATCGAGTTCCAGCTGATATGAGAATAATTAAAGCTCATGGATGTAAGGTTGACAATTCATCACTTACCGGAGAATCTGAACCACAAACTCGATCTCCAGAACTAACCAATGAAAATCCATTAGAAACTCGTAATCTCGCCTTCTTCTCAACCAACTGTGTTGAAGGTACTGCCCAAGGTATTGTTATAAATACCGGTGATCGCACTGTAATGGGCCGTATTGCTAATCTAGCCTCTGGTCTGGAAATGGGTCAAACTCCCATTGCCAAAGAAATTGAACATTTCATTCACATTATTACCGGAGTTGCTGTTTTCCTTGGAGTCTCTTTCTTCATAATTGCTATTATATTAGATTACAATTGGCTTGATGCAGTTATCTTCTTGATCGGTATTATTGTCGCTAATGTACCCGAAGGCTTACTCGCCACTGTGACAGTATGTCTGACCCTCACTGCCAAACGGATGGCTTCCAAAAACTGTTTAGTCAAAAATCTTGAAGCTGTTGAAACTCTTGGTTCAACTTCAACCATTTGTTCAGACAAAACTGGTACACTGACCCAAAATCGTATGACCGTTGCCCATATGTGGTTCGATAACCATATCATGGAGGCTGATACCACAGAGGATCAATCCGGTGTTCAATATGACAAGACTTCACATGGATGGAAAGCAATGACACGAGTCTGCATGTTATGTAGTCGAGCTGAATTCAAACCTAACATGGAAAATGTTCCCATTCTTAAACGAGAAACAACTGGTGATGCATCTGAATCGGCGATTCTTAAATGTATGGAACTTGCTCATGGAAATGTTCCTGGTTATCGTCAAAAGAATCCCAAAATCTGTGAGATTCCCTTCAACTCAACCAACAAATATCATGTTACCATTCATGAAACTGATGATCCAAATGATCCAAGTTACTTATTATGTATGAAAGGTGCTCCTGAGCGTATTCTTGACCGTTGTTCCTCCATCTACATTGGTGGACAAGATCGACCATTAGACGAGGAGATGAAAGAAGCATTTAATTGTGCTTATCTTGAATTAGGTGGTTTGGGTGAACGTGTAATCGGTTTTTGTGACCTTAAACTACCAGCTGATAAATATCCTCCTGGTTATCCATTTGATGCCGATGAAGGTAATTTCCCTCTAGATGGACTTCGTTTCTTAGGTTTGGTTTCCATGATTGATCCTCCACGAGCTGCCGTACCCGATGCCGTAGCCAAGTGTCGATCTGCCGGTATTAAGGTTATCATGGTTACAGGTGATCATCCAATCACTGCAAAAGCCATTGCCAAAGCAGTTGGTATCATTTCTGAAGGAAATGAAACTGTTGAAGATATTGCTCAGCGTTTGAATATTCCCGTTGAAGAGGTTAACCCAAGAGATGCCAAGGCCGCTGTTATTCACGGCGGAGAATTGAGAGACATGGATGTTGTAACTTTAGATGAAATTCTCAAGTATCATACTGAAATTGTTTTCGCTCGAACTTCACCTCAACAGAAATTGATCATCGTTGAAGGCTGTCAACGTCAAGGGGCCATTGTCGCCGTTACCGGTGATGGTGTTAATGATTCACCTGCGCTGAAAAAAGCTGATATCGGTGTCGCCATGGGTATCGCTGGATCTGATGTATCCAAACAAGCTGCTGATATGATCTTATTGGATGATAATTTTGCCTCCATTGTTACCGGTGTTGAAGAGGGTCGATTGATTTTCGATAATCTTAAAAAATCAATTGCCTACACTTTGACCTCCAACATTCCTGAAATCTCACCTTTCCTATTCTTCATCATTTTCAATGTTCCCTTACCTTTGGGCACTGTTACTATTCTTTGCATCGATCTTGGTACTGACATGGTTCCTGCCATCTCATTAGCTTATGAGCAAGCCGAAAGTGATATTATGAAACGACAGCCCAGAAATCCCAAGAAAGATAAATTAGTCAATGAACGTCTCATCTCCATGGCTTATGGTCAGATTGGTTTCATTCAAGCGGCTGCCGGTTTCTTTACCTATTTTGTTATTATGGCGGAAAATGGATTCTTGCCATCTTTTCTTTTTGGCCTTCGAAACGATTGGGACTCAAAGGCCATTAATGATTTACAAGATTCTTACGGACAAGAATGGACTTACAAAAATCGTAAAGTTTTAGAATTCACTTGTCATACTGCATTTTTCATCGCCATCGTTATTGTCCAATGGGCCGATCTGATTGTATGTAAAACCAGAAGAAATTCACTTGTTCACCAAGGAATGAGGTAAATCAAAATTATAATTAATCTATGAAAGTTGAACAATTTACTAATTTGCTATCATTTTTTTTCCCAACAGAAATCATGCTCTTAATTTTGGATTGCTTTTTGAAACTGCTTTGGCCGCTCTTCTCTCTTATACTCCAGGAATGTCAGTCGTTCTTAAATTGTATCCAATTAAGTAAGTTAATCATTTCAATCCAATGTTTGATCTGTTTGATTAATTTTTCTCTCTCATTTCTCTCTTTCAATAAGGTTATCATGGTGGTTCCCAGCGATGCCATTCTCCTTACTAATTTTCATCTACGATGAAGCTCGTCGTTTCATCATTAGACGCTGTCCAGGCGGTTGGGTTGAAATAGAGACTTATTACTAAAGTCAGAAAGAGATAATTTCTTTTTCATCTTCACCTCTCTCTCTCACACACATCCCTTACCCCACTCTTTTCTCCTCTTTCCGGTTCCACTTCCTTCTATATCCTTTCAGACTTTTTCCTCTCTCTGTTTCTGACTTAATTGTTTACGAACTCTCTCATACTCACAATCAACTCAACTCACTTCATTTACTCATTATCTCATTTGTTTGTTAATATTTTTATTTGTTATTTTTATTTTGATTTGTTTCATTCTCATTTTTGTTTTTATTGTTTTTTTATTTGTTATTTATTTGTTATTTTTTTTTGTTCTTGATTTTTTTAAAACAAAAATCTCCCTTTAATCAGATTGAGAAATTAATTAATTAATGTAAAACTAATAGGGGTTCCTAATAATTGCATAATATTATTTTAAACATGATTATTAATCGTCATCATCTTCATCATAAGTTGTTACAAATTCAATTTTAGCTAATTTACCAAACAAAATACATAACAAACCAACACCAAAAAAAACCAAATCAATGAATGGAAAATGAATTGCGATTTAATTAATCAATTAAAATCTTTTAGGACCTTCCAAGTTTCTTAAAAGTAATTTAATTTTATTCATTCAATAATCACAATTATCCCCTTCATCTTTGTTGACAATTAAATCAACTAAAAATCAAGACTTGGGATCAATCAAACTTTCAAAAATTCAGCGGTAAAGTTTTTTAACTCTCTAAAAATAATCAATCACCTCATCTAATCCTAATTTCTTAATTGTTTCTCTCTCTCTAAATAGATTTGGTTTCTCACAATGATCAACCAACAATTAACCGTAACAACTATTGACAAAGCTCACAATCCACCACCAGCAACCTGTTCCCACCCTGAAGCAAAAGTCCTGACGAAGGAGGGAAAACGATTGACCCAAAATCAATTGAACAATTAATCAATTAATCAAGAAAGGACAAAAATAGTCTGAGAGGGAAATCTATTCCCACCTCTGAAAACCCACCACTGGACAAGAAGGCAAAACCATAACACCAATAACATTTCCCACTCCAAGTTCAATCACCACCTCGACCTTAACCTCAACCTTAACCTTTTCACTTTCACTGCGACAAGAAAACAAAAAGACAAAAAAACTAGGATTTATAAATTTTTTCCCGCTCATAGATAATTTAGAGAAAGAAACAATTAAGAAGATGGTGATTAATTAACCAAATCTCAATCAATTGGACATTCTAAAAGAAAAGCTAATCATCTCAAACAATTGTAAACAATTAATCACAATTGGCTTTATGGATAAAACATCTTAATCAACATGATCATTTTACCGTTACAAACACCAAACAATTTAAAATGAGACTTTATTGTAAATCTAATTGTTTCTTTTGACAACAATTTATCAATTGAAAAGAAAAACAAAAAGCTGATACAACAAACGCAACCATTTATACATTTGCCTGATCAATGAATCAATGATTTGTAGAAATTTGTGTTTTTAGTTTATGATGATAACTAAATCAATTAATAGTTGGATTACCATGGATGGAGAGTTAATCCCTCTTTAATTAATCTTTATCCTGATTCTATATATATTATTATGTTATTGTCCATCTCGATAATTTAATCTGATAATTTGAGAAAACAAAACAAATCAACTTTAATTTACATTCCGAGGATTAATTAATGAAATTGCTAAGAAAAAACCAATTGAAACAATTGCTCACCAACAACACAAACAATTAACCAACAACAACAACAACAACAACAACAATTACATTGTTCACAATTAAGATTTAGTTAATTTTTATTAAATTGTTCAACAGACCAGCGGTATTAATTACTTAATGATAATAATGATAATACATATAAATAGACTGATTTTAATTTCATTTGATTCACTTGATTTATTAATAATCAAAGTTAACAATTAAATTTACTTTCAACTTTTTGTTCAGTTTCATTTTGTTTTACTTTTAATCATGATAACAATTAATTATAACAATCGTACTAATTGCATCAACATCAGCAATTGATAATTAACTTACAATTAAAAATGAACTAAATAGTTGGTATAATAAAAATTGATTACAAAACAAAAACAAATTATTTTAACGATTTAATTATTATTTACAATTAAGATCATAATGGTTATGATTATACAATATTGCAAATATTTATTTAATTGTCTCAATTAATAATTGCAATCAATAAATTGATAATCAACTCATCCAATTGGGATTTAAATTTGATGATTACAATTAAAGAGCTAAATTATTAAAACATTGAAATGTCAATTATAACAATTAAATGAACATTAATCACAAATTTAATCACAGGTTTAATCAAACATGTTTAGTTGATCAATTTATTGATTGTTTGATCAAATAATAATATTTAGATGAGTAAAATTGGTTCAACAATTAACTTGATTCAGAATTTGGTTCATTATTTAGTTATAATGATCAGATATCAATTGGATAAGATGTCAACCTCAACAATCAAATTAACTGATTCAGTTAATCACTATTACCATAATATAAACTTGAAGGTTAATTTACAATCAAAAATTAAATCCTTTCTATCTGATGATTCAATTAAATTAACCATGTTAAATTGTGAACGAATTGCATTCATATTCAATGGTACATTAATCGGTTATCAAGTTAATTGTTTACCCTCTAAATCACAATTAACCAAATTCAAGACAATCAAAGTGTTCATGTTAATTGTTCTGATACGATCAGTGTTAATCAGTTTGTTATCATCAAGTGAAAAACAGTTTCTCTCAATGACTACAATTAACTTAATCCTCGGTGATTCAACTAATTGTTTGTCTCAACATTTAATCATCAAACTAATCATATTATTAATAACAATTTGCTTCACAATGTTGTTCATATCTTGTCATCAACCATTTAATTATAAAAACAATTCAAATGATTTAAAATTATTTCACATTTGCAATCAAATCTATTCAACGGGTTCGTTAATTGCTGACCAAATTAACCTTCATCAACCTAAAAATTTACTACAATTAAGATTATCGCTTAAGCTTTTAGTATGTTATCAAGGAATCACTTTAACTCTGGCCACTGGGTATCTATTGTTTTATATTAATTGTTCATTTCGATGTCATCTAATTACCAACCAATTGTCACAATTAACATATCCAACGTTGATTAGTTCAACTTTCTGGATAACAATTAACTCAATTGTCGCAGCAACTGCTTTGTTTAGTTGTTTCTGGTTCTATTTTCACATTTTCATTTTCATTCTTTACATTAAATTAAGATTAAAAGAGTTAATTAACGTAATGAGAGCAATTAACTGTACCTCTAATCGTCAATCTGATCATTTTAATAACCTACAATTCCAGTGTTTAGTTAATTGTAATCGTATTCTTAATGATATTGAAAAGGCAAATTGTGAGATCAGATCATTGATTCTAACTACTTTCTCATCATTAGCTTTATTTACTGATTTTGTTTTATTTGCTTGTTTGATTATCGGAATCGATGATCCATTAATTAAATGGCCAATCTTAATTCCGGCAACAATTACGTTAATTGGTATTAATGGTTTCTCAAAGTTTCTCTTGATTCCAGTTAATAGTAAGGTTGATGAGTTAATTGTTTTACTTCATAATATGTCAGCAAACAATTGTTGCTCTGATCAAAATGAATTGTTAATCATTCAAATCAAGGTAAAAAAATTAGTTAATTTGGTCAATCAAATGGTTAATTGTTTCAATTGTTTTGCAATTAGCTTTTGGCAACCCTGGACCGGTTAAAGGTCAAGCCAATTGGTTTCTGGATTGGTCAAGTTTTAAGAATTGAATCTTATTGCTTATTAAAGGTAAAACAATTTAAATTAATCAATACTTTTTTTTTAATCTTGATCATTAATTGTTTTGTTAATTTACAGATAATTATTGAAAATTCAACAATCTTTTTACTAATGATTAACGCTTACAATCAAGTTGGGACAACTTAACTAATTGGACTCAATCAGTTTGATTAAAATGATGAATCTAGTGACAATTACTTAGACAATTTTGGACAATCAACTAATCATTAGAAATATTAGCTAAATATTACCATTATGAATTTCAGCATTTTGATGATACAATTCACAATTTGATTTGAATGATTATTATTAAGATATAGATGAAATTGTGATAAAAGGATGATAACAATTTAAGAGGATGATGAAGATGATTAAATTGTAAAATAAATGATTCAACTGTTTGACAATAAATTAACAGAGACAATTTAACATTGAATCCAATGAGATTTACTGAGCAAAAAGATTGACACTTCAAGAATTGTATTCCAATGTTAAAGTAAAACTTGTCAAGTGAAAGTGATGAGATTGACTCGAGAAGATATTATCATCCTTATCATCATTCCTTTATAAAGGCTTAAGCCTTTAACAATCCCAATAACCATCATTAACAATTTGATAAGTTTACTAAGTAATTAAACAGAAGGGGCAATAAAAACAACAGACTAATAATCAAGATTTTAATTGTAAAACAAAAACAGAAAACAAAAAGTTTCTTAAACCAATTTTCTGGTGATTAAGAAACTGATAAGTTATCAGATCAAATTGAGATCAGAAATTGAACAATAACTAATTAAACAAACTAACTAAATGATTTGACTAAATTATCTAATCAAATATCAAATGTCGAGTGAATGTTTTGATAATTTCTCATAATAGTAACTATTAGTGATTAATATTCATATGAACATTTTGATAAACAAATGAATTATCATCTTCATCCTGATCATCACTCCCAGTCTACCAAAGGATTCCCATCATCATCATTATTAAAGTAACTTAAGATTGATGATTGAAAAGGTTTCATCCTCATCCATTGATCAATATACAAAGTGATGAAGATGAAGATAAAGAGAGAGAGAGAGAGAGAGAGAGAGAGAGAGAGAAAGTATTTTGATGAAGAAGATGATTAAATTAGTTTGCTAAGAATGAAAATTAAATGTTGATTAAGATCAAAAATCTAACACAATCAATCTCAGTCTAACAATTTAATGAATAGAAAACACCAAAGTGAATCTTTACTTTCTCAATACATTAGTGGTTTGTTTTTTTCCTTATCAATTTAAAACACTAGTGATGATAATTTGATGATGATTAAATGATGATGAAACTTCAACTTGATGATAATGATTATAATACATGATGATGATCAGCATAACAATTGATAAATTGTAAATAATCAAGAGTATCCAAGAGATAAAATCTCAAATGAAATGAATGAAAACCCAGAAAAAAAACATCACCCAAACAAAATGCAATCTATAAATTGTGAAAATCAAATTAAATCTTTCATTCTGATTCCTCAATCTTTATCTCAATTTCATCCTCATGTTAGTGTTTTCCCTGAAATGATTCATGGTTACATTTTTTATTGTTGTTCTGTTCACAATTTATAAACATCAACATGATAAATTGCTGAAAACTGGACAATTCAATGTGTATAACATGAAGTTCAAAATATATTTCAAACGGATTAACCTTTTTGTAAATCATCAAGATGATAATCATCCTCATCTCGATGATAACATTTTCATCCGAAATCAATAATAATAAATGTTATCCAATAAGTTATCCAGTTAATTCTGAGTCTATTGTATATAAATTTTGATTAACTTTAATCATCATGTTAGGTGACGATAAACATGATAACTTTTGAATGAAGATGTAACTTTTTCTTGGTCAATTTTGTTTACTCAATCATCTCGATGATTTAGATTCACAATCATTTTTGATTTACTATTAATACAATTGTAATAGTTGAATTTTGAAATTTTTTCTTGTGACTCAATCAACGTGGTCTGAATTGTAATTAGATGACAATTAACTTAATTCAGTATTTTTTTTCCTATCCCATTTCAATTGATTGTATTAGCAAGTCTTAAGAGGTTGTTCATTTAATTAACTGATTAGTTGTTGATCAATTATCACTTGCCTTTTTCTTGCTAATTGTAACAATTTGTGTAACATTTATTGATTAGTCTGAGATAAAGTTAATTCAATTTGGCAATATATTAATTAGAGTAAATTAAATTAACAAATAATTAACCAAATTTACCTTTTTTTTCAACGCCAACCCAAAAGATTAGTAGTATTTTTTTGATTAACAACAGTAATCAAACATTGATTGTAGTCTAATTTAATTAGTTATATTGTATTCATTTGTACATGTAATTATTTGCAACATCAAATTATCAGAAAAAAACCATAACAATTAAAATTCAAATGTGATTTGATTGATGACAATTAGCGATGAAAATTAAACCACAAGAAAAGTAACATGAATGAAAAGTTAATCGAGTGATGATAATTTGATTATCAAAATGATTAACTTTGATTATCATGTAAATTAAACCAGTTTATTGATCATCAATCTAAATCATAATCATAAAACCATAATGGTAACAATTTAAATTCAGTTGTATAACAAAAAAGTAATGAAACTGATAACTAAAAATTGAAAAACTTAAAAAATTTCCCGCTTTTAGTATTCATTTCATTGTTATTTAATCTGATGATGAAATGTAATCAAGTGGGAGGGAAATGATGAAAGTTGATCTGATTATATTGATTGTTAATTATAATCGGATAATAATAAATACAATCAAAGTTTAGGTCATTTCTTTTGCCTCCAGGGAAGCTCAAAGTTATTTCAATATAACATTCATACCCACCATCACATCCCACCCTCACCTCACCTTCACCCTCATCATCTCATCTTCATCCTCATCTTCATCTTCATCCTCATCCTCATCCTCCTACTGATGATAAAGATGACAGATCAAGATTAGGATTAGAATGATGTTTAATCAATAGTTAATATGTGTATCAGGTTAACTTAAATAACTATTAAGATGAGCACGTGTTGGCGCGTGTTTTTGTTTAAACATACGTTTGGATTACATGTTATTAATTGTTAGCCAAACAATTGTGAAAATAGTTATTAAATTGTTGCTTTACTTATGATTAGTTTGGTGAATAAATTTAGTTTATTGACATCTTAATTGTTACAATTGTCTGATTTTGGATACAACTAATCAACAATATAACCATTTAACATATCATTAATCAATTAATCAAGAGAAACATAAAGTTAATTTTGATAAGAATAATAATTAACATTTACTAGTTGAGTTTGGCTGCAATTTAATTGTCAACAATTAATTCAGTTCAGACAAAGTGAATGTTAATCAGCTACAAGTTTATTTTATTCGTCTAATTACCTTTGAATGATTAGAACAAAAAAATTTTTTCCATTCGATTTGGAATATTTTTTCCTTCTCATTCAGTTACACAATCTTATGGTGGGAAAAATTATCGACGGTGGAACATGATAATTATGAAGATAAGGATGAGATGATGATGATGATGCTGATGATATTTGGATAAGGAGGAGGAAGAAGATAAATAAACCACCCTGAGAGGCGGAACCTTTACTTTTATTGGTTCGATGGGAGGGAAACTCAAGTTTCCCATTGGTTCATTGAGAAAGTCAAAGGAAAATGGTTAACACCCTATACCCAAGGAAAATACCTTATCATCATCATCTTCCTCATCTTCATCACTTTATCATCCTTTATCTTCATCTTCTCTTTCTAATCTATCTTTCTTTTTCACTTTACTAATGAAAAAAAAACTTTTCATCTTAAACCATCAGAAAATGAGAGATAAAAATTTTCACAATTATCTTAATAGTGTCATCTCGTAATAATATCATCCTATTCATCCTTATCCTCATCATCATCATCATCATCATGTTATATCCTGAACCTTGAATTGTATACCGATCATCAGATGATATTTGAATTTGAAGGGAAGAAAAAAACTTCCACTTGAAATTTTTTTTCCTTGACTCTTTTTTTCTGTGGTTCCATCATCATTTTTATCATCATTCTCAGTTTATCATCATCCTCATCATCATCCTCATCATCAGTAACTATATAAACTGAATCAGTTGATTGTAATCAGTTTTCTGTAATAGTTTCCAACTAATATCATTTGGTAAATAATAAAAAGTTAAAAAAGTTTTTCATCTTAAAAGTTTTAATCAGACAAAAGTAATCACAACAATTGATTGTTGTTAAGTGTGTATGTGTAATTAAATTAAATTGTTAACTGTTTTTAAATTAGCTTCAATTAAATCAATGTGTTCTGTGTGTAAATACATTATATATTATTTGGGTGTTAGTAGTTAATTTAAATTGTAATCATCTGATTACCAACATCAATAATTAAACCACCAAACCGATAATAATAATAATAAAACGGTAATGATGTTTTCAATTGATAACAATTGGTCAACAGTTAATGGACAATTAACTAACCATTTAAACCATTTAAACAATTCAAATGAATCAGTTAATCTTGATACAAATGAAGTAAATACAAGTAACAGTAATCTAGTGATTAGTAAATCATTAAGCTATTCACCTTCATCATCATCACCTTCACCTTCAATAGGTCAAGGAGGAGGAGGAGGTGGAGGTGGAGGTGGTAATCATGTCCATCATTCCCAACAACAACCTCCACCTCATCCACTTCATCATCAGAATTTATTTCAAACTCATCAATTTATCAATCATCACCATCACCATCATCCCCACACCACATCTACATCTCACCATCATCATCTTCCACCTACATCCTCCTCCTCACCACCACCACTTCAACCTCATCTTCATCCTCATCATCAGCATCAACAGAGTCAACACCATCCTTTACACCATCATCTTACTTCATCATCTTCATCTTCCTCCACAACAACAACTGCAACCACTTCGACCACCTCAACGACAACCACAGCAACAACAATCAATGGAAACTCAAATTCAATTCAAAATGGTTCCAATTCCCTTACCCCCAATTCATCATCTTCCTCATCTTCATCAACCACTTCCTCATCATCCACACCCAACAACAGTCTAACCACCAATGGTAATCAGAGTCACCACAACACCTCAAGTGATATAAGTAAACCATCAAAACAAAAGCGACATCGAACTCGTTTCACTCCAGCCCAATTACAGGAATTGGAACGTTCATTCAGTAAAACTCATTATCCGGATATTTTCATGAGGGAAGAACTTGCACTCAGAATCGGATTAACAGAATCAAGAGTTCAGGTAATTTCAATTTCCATTCAGAATAGAACAGAGTAAAAAAGATCAATATAATTTTCCTTTTCCTTTTGCTAAAGAAGCTTCAACATTAAGTCAGAATTTTGTAAATAGTATCAATATCTTTATCTCTAATGATGATAACATGGTGTTGATAATAAAATGCTGACATAATTAAAGTGTAACTGTTAACAAATAACACTCTGTGTGTATTTATGGATCATTATCAAGCTAATATCAAACTTTTTCATCTATTGGTTAACATTTAGCTTAGATTATTTTTTTCCTATTCCCATTAATTCTTGGTGACATTATTGTTCACTTTTGCTTTCATCACATCCACAGGGATTTAGTTTGGGAAGGATGAGAAAGAGTAAGGTGAAGATGAAGGAAGATGGTGGAGGAAAATGTGTACTCTCCCTATCGAAAAAGAAACGAGAGAGAGAGTAAAGAGAAAAAAACATTTACCGTTATCATATTTGTAGATAAACATTAAAAGACCATGAAGAAGAGAAAGAAGAAAAGAAAGAGGAAGATATATGATGATAAAAGAGTGAGAATATGAATTCTGATAAACATTATCATCTTCAGTTTCTAAAAATAACAATAACAGAAGGATACAATCATCATTGGGTATAGATAATATTAAGAGATGAAGATGATATAAAAATGATGAGAGAGAGAGAGAGAGAGAGAGAGAGATGATACACCTTCTATCGACCTGATTTTTTTTCTTCTTTTCATCCTTAGGGAGATATTTTTCCATAAATAATCTTCCCTCTATCTCTCTCATCAAGGATGAGATGATGGTAATCATTAGAGAGATGATGATGATAATGATGATAACATTGTCATCAATTGTAAATAACAATTATTATTCAATCTCATCTATCAAGTGTTAGTACAACTCTCAGGCAAATTAATGATTAACAATAACATAATCATCTGGATCATCATGATGATCATTTCATGATGGAAATAATATTTTTTTACCTTTTCAACTTACTCAAAGATAAACATGAAGAAATCATCTTAATCATCATACTAATGGCTTCATCTGTATCGTTAATTATTACATAATTATCATGTTAACTAAACCATGTTTAGTTAAGCAGTATATTGAACATGATGTTTTCCATGAATTCATTTCACAGTTTATCATGTAAATTACTGTTACTGTTAAATTACTTTTTATCAACATCATCATCACCAGCAGCACAAATAAGATGATCAACATTAGGATGATAATAAGATGATGTTTTTGTTTGTGATAATGATGACAGAGGAAGATGAAAGATGTAAAAATGTATTAAATCAGTTGAATGAATGATATTCATGTTACTTTTTAATGGGACAGGAAAACCACATTAATATGAAATGTACATTCCTTGTCCATCTCCCTAAGGTAACTTTTTTCTCTCTCATCCTCATCTCATCCTCATGATCCATCTATTTATCATCATTGAACATCCGAACATGAATCTTATCGTGTGTGTAATTCCCGCATCCAAAAACATTATGACACAGGTAAAAAATGAAGATGAGGAAGATAAAAAGATGAAAAGAAAACATTGAAATTGAATGAAACTTGAAAAACAAATGGAAACAATAATCATCCCAATTGTCCATTACAACTTGACCAAAACTTTTAACCTCAATTTTCATGAAATTTACTAAAAATTTTCACCATGAAAAATGATTGAATAACGATCATCACTTTTTCCCTCAACATTTTCATTCATCTATTCAAGTAAACAATAAAATTCACCTCCCAGTGTCTATTGATGTTCAATGATTACAATGATAATCTATTGATTATCATTTAAAGATTAGATGAGATTCAATTTTGAGAAAACATTTCAGATGATAATGATAACTTCCTCTTCCTCATGGTGAACCTAATTTACTTTAATTTCCGGTCACATGTACAGTCTAATAATATACATACAATCAACTGATATTTCCATCATGAAATCAACTAAATCCTCCTGATATGGTAATCATATACATATTTATATCCATTTATGTTTTGATAACAATTAGTTAATCAGCTGTTTAACTGATCCTTTGACAAATAATAGTAACAAAAATATGACACATACTAACACAGTGAATGCAATAAATTATTCACTGGTGACAATATTTAAATATAAATTATCATCAATAGTCTGTGACTTTGAAAGCATTTTCAAGTTTACTTTTTGCCTTTAAATTCCCACAGGATTATCATTGATATTACAGTTTCAATATCACCAGGGAGGGTTATTATTATTTCATCTAGCAATTCCTCCAGCGAGTTTCCCTCCACCATCAACATCTCCCACCTTCCAATATTATATATATTTAGAACAAGATAACTAGTTACTTATGTTTGATATTCCAATGCTACATATTTATACTTCTATTTGTAATCTAATCAGATGAATAATTAATTGATTGTTATTTTTCTCTTTGATTGTTTAGGTTTGGTTTCAAAATCGTCGAGCAAAATGGAAAAAGAGGAAAAAATCAGGAAATTTTCTTCGAAATCCCACCGGTGCTCTTCTTCCCTCCCACCCATTGCCCACCTTTGGTTCCGTTTCCTCTCCAGCCGACGGACTTTGTTCATTTACCGCTGGACATCACGATCCAAGGTGGACAATGACCACAACAGGTATTACAAGCACTACTAATAACAATAACAATACCAATGCTAATCAATTAAATCCTAACATCATTCAAACATCAAATTTTATTTATCCTAAATTATTCATCTAATTAACACTCAAAACCCAAACTAATTATTATTATATCTTCATCAATACAATAACAATAACAATAATAATAATAATAACTGCTAATCAAATAAATTGTTACCCAAATTTTGTTAATCAACTCACAATTAATATTATCAATGATGATACATAATCAATAAATCAAACAAACAACCAAAAAAAAAATCCCAAAAACAATTACTAACAATCAGTTTCGGATAATTGATTAATTAAACCAACGAGAAAAAAAACAACAAAAATCAATTAATTAATCACATATATGATTTTGGTTGGATTGAAATTTAATAATAATCATCATCATGATTATCAATCAATTGATTTGATCCAAGAGACTAATGATTAAGGTAACAAAATAAGTAAACAACGTTACCAAATGATTTATTAAATTGTTTCAACTTCCGTTTAATCATTTATATTGTTGAAAGTAAACAAATGAAAACGAAAAATAAAAGATTGAGACAAAGATAAAAAGGAAACGGAAATGGAGCATGTTGAAGGTAAAATTGTAAAAAAATGATTTCCAGGTAAATCGTGATTGTTTTTCAACATTAATAATGGGTTTACATATGTGATAGCTTAAAGTCACGCCAATGGTCATGATGAAATTGGCTAGTTTTTAATAATGGACTCGATCATCAGTTATCATCATTTACTTTTCATCTTCATCTTCATCTTTTACTTTCTTTTTTTCTTTCTCTTCCATTTTTAGGTTCTACTACTCTGAGTTCTTTAACTCATCATCATCATCATCATCATCTTCCTCATCTTCCATCACTTTCCCTTCAATCAACTGGACAATTTTCATCGACCGCCACCGGAATGGGAGGGCTTAATCATCATACTTCCGGTTTCGGTTCATCATGTTATCAACCATATCAGATGAATTTAAATGATGATGATCATGATGATAATCAAGTTAATGGTAATCAAAATCATCACCATCATCATGATAATTCAATAGGAAATGAAGTAACCCCAATAACAACAACAACAACAAGACCAACATCATCATCAACTCCAACATTATCTTCATTACCTATTGGATCTGCAACTCCAACGATAACGACCATTGAAACGACCTTTGGACATAATAATTTACCGTTATCTTGTTCATCACCTTGTTCATATTTATCTTTATCACCTTCATCATCCTCTTCTTCCTCATCATCTCACAATCAAAGTCATCCAACTAATCTTAATCTTCCACCTCCAACAAGTTCATCCCTTGCATCTTTAATCTTACCTCAACCCTTGACCCCTTCAAATGAAGATGACCAATCGCCCGATATTTGGAGAGGTACAAGTATCGCAGCGCTAAGACGTAAAGCCATTGAACATACAGCTTCGATGTCGGTGTTTGGAAGATAATTAATCATCATCATGATCAATAAAATCAAAGGTATTAACCAAAAAAAAATCAACTTTCTTAAACTTTTATTTCATAAAACTTTTCTCTCCCCATCAAACCAATTAATCAACTAATTAGCTGTAAGTCAAGTACAACAATCAAATAATCAAATAAATGAAAATAATGTTACTAATTAACATTAGCAAACAAGTAGGTCTCCCTTTCCACACAACAAAATCTTCAATGGTCATTTTGTTTGGTCATTTAACTTATATATATAAATCGTACTCATATCATCATCATCATCATCACCAAGAACAAAAATTCACCTTGATAGAGATTAAAAGAGGAAGACAATAAAAATGAAGGTGGAAAATTGATCTTACCCATAAAAAAAGATCAACAAGAAACATTTCTTTCCAATAAACGATATTTTCTCTTCTTAATCATCTTGAAAACTTCTTATCATCCGCGTCATCATCATCATCGGCAGTTGTTTATCCTTCCCTGGTCACCTATTACCACCCCAATCCCACCTTCTCCAGCAAAGGAATGACTTAAGATTCATCTTATGTTTTTGCTGTTCTCATCTTCATCACTTGAAGATATTATCTGAGATGAAGAAAAAGAAAAAAAAATCAATCCTATAAAAAGATACTGAAAGAAGATGATGATAAGGTGGGAAAGAAGATGAAAAAACCTTTTTAACTCTCATCATCATCTTCTTCTTCCTTTTACCTCCCATTCAGTTGCCTCCCACTTTCGCTCAGAAAGTATAACACAAAAAATATAGTTTAGTCTGAAAAAGTAACTGTTTATTTCTGATTTTCATTCTTGTCACTTTGAATCTCTTTGCGCACTTTGAATTATATCAAGTTTATCACTTTCTTCATTTCCATCATCAGCATCATCATGTTTCCCTCTCCATCTCCCCTTGTGAAATTGATCATTTTCAGTGTGAAAAAAAAAATACGACAGTCTACTGAGAATATGGATTTTCTGAAGTGTATCAAGAATAAGAATGAATGAAAAAGAAAATCTACAAAAATGATGATAACTGTAAGAGAGAAAGAGTTACATGGGGTGAGGTGGCAATTCTAATGAAAATCTCAAGGTGACAGACAAAAAAATTCTGATAAACATGTAACATTAACTCTGACAGACAGTTTGATATGAATTAAGTTTCCAGGGTAACTCTTGATGAGTAGATAATAATAATTAACGATCAGTAAACTTGATCATCAAAAGATGAAGACAATCTGATTGAACCATTCTCTCTCTCTCTCTCTCTCTTAATTTCTATTCTTTTATCAATTGAATTCTCTTAAATAATTTCAACCACCACCAAGACAATCACCTCTTCATGATGATGTTCATTCAATAAGAATAATCTAATGTTAATCATTGAAATGAAAATTGTTTTCAAATTATGGTTAACACAATTGGATTGTTACGTTTGATTACAAGTTGACTGTCTAACAACCAAACAAATATTTGCAACCTGATCAATTGTAACTATTTACTGATTAACATTCTCATTCTGATTCTCATTTTGCTCATCCTTTTCATTGAGATGAAGAGCAAAAAAAGGAGATGGAAAAAATTCTGATTCCATGGAGCTTCATCAGGAACTTTTATCGGTTTTCCTTCAATTATATAATAAAGACAAAAAGTGGATCAAGATGAAAGACCGAAAATCAGGTGAAAGTAGTAGAAAATAAGAGAAATAGAGAGAAGAAGAAGAAGAAGAAAGTTTTCCGAAGACTTTGAAGATGAACAAGAAGATGAGGATGGATAAAGATTCGGTGGAAAAGGATGAGGATGATAATGTTTGTCTTCTAATAAAAATGGACTTTGTTTTCCTTCAACAAGTAAGTTAATCCAAAGACCGAGATGGATCATCAAGGTTTGTATTATATGCAAAAGGATGAAGTCTAATGAAATCAAAGTGTAAGTCTTGTTTGTTACATCACCATGAATACTCACTGAGTACACACATGAATATATACATATTAGGTGTTGTTGTTGATTCTTAGATCAGTGGGAAGTAAGAGAGAGAGAGAGAGAGAAAGGGAGCAGAGATTAATCAGATGAGAAGATGAAAAAAGAAAGAAAATACAAAAAGATTGATATATTATCTTTCTCTTATAGGGAGAAAACTCTATAAAACAATTTCGAAGATGATAATGAAGAAAAGGGTGAAAAAATGACCTGAAAGTGATGAGGAAAAAAAGTTCTATTCTAATTCGAACAAGAAGAACAAGGAAAGAAGGAAAAAAAATAAGATGCATAAATTATTCCTTGTAAATATGAGCATCTTTCTCATCAGAGTAGAAAAGGAGTAAGAAAATTTCAATGATGAAAAATGATTCAAAAGGGAAGATAAAATGAAGAAGAAAAGTTTTCACCTCAAGAAAAAAGTTGAATGAAAATTCATAACTTTAAATGAAACTGAACATTATTACTTAGTTGATGGACGAGGAGGAGGAATGATGGTGAAGATGATGAAGATGAAGATGAGGGAGGTAAAAATGATTTTCAAGTCAACGGGGTTCTGACAATGATGTTGATGATAAAGAAGACGATATGATGATCAATATGATCGCATGCTCGGTATAGAGTCAAATGTTCATCTTATCAATAGAATCCAAGGTAAAGATGATAAAATAAAGAGAAAGAGAGCAAGAGGAAACTCGTGACAAGATTTAACTCCATCCACCATCCACCACCCACCACCCACTTTCCACTCTCCATCTCCATCTCTTTCTTTTTCTCTTTCTCCCTGTTAATAAAACTAACAGCAGGCAATTTTATATTATACAGAAAATGCGACTTCCCCTCCGTCTCCATTTAACTGTTGTTGCTTTTTTCCGTCTCTCATGTTAGTCTATGTAATATATTTACCTTTTTTTATTTGATTCACTTCCACTTTATCCTTAGCATTCCCTGAATCACTCACCACCACCAACACCACCATTCAGTTGATACACACTGGTAACACAGTGAGGGTATGCATCTCTCTCTCTCTCTCTCTCCATGAATGCATACCCTCTTTGTATCCAGGATACTCTTAGCATCTTATCAATTTCATTTTCATTTTCTAGAGGAAAAACTTTTTACTTTTGTATTTTTGTTTCTTCTCTTCCTAGTTTTTACTTTATCATCATGATTATCTTCATTGGAATTCCTATTATTATCTTTATGACGATGATGAAGATGATGAAGATGATAATAATATCCATCATCTATCAATCAACTTGAATCTCTTTATTAGTTGTTAAACAATTTTCATTTGCTTTTCATACATAGAAAACAATATTAACCGATTTGATTGTTCAGCTTAATCACTTGAAAGAATCGCTGATTATTTATTGATAATGATATCGGATTAATTGTAACAATTGATGTTTTCTTTTGGTGATTTAATCAACTTGATCAAATTGTGTTATTAACGATTTAACTTTTAACAATTTATTGCTTTTCTTAATCACTAATTTTAATCTACTCATTGTTGAGATTTAACTTGAGATTTCATTTAAATTGTAATCAATACTTAAGTGGTTAACACTTGAGCTAAATGAATGAGCAATTTAATTGTTAACAATCAGATTAATGTTTAATTTTGAGGATTAACTTGAATCTTATATTATAAATCTGTTATATAATAGTTTTAAATTTGGTTACGTTTGTTAATTAACATGAAATTATTATTTAAATGCATTGAGAAGCTTCAGTTAATTGTTAAACAATAAGAATTATTAATAATATTGATTAACCACAATTAAAGAGGTTAAAATTGAGAGAAACATTTAATCAACTTTTCCTGTTGACTAAATAATTTTGTATAATCTCAAAGGTAATCAATTACAACTCACAATCAATAATTGATCATTTGTATTATGTTGATTATCATCTGAATGCAATTGATTATAATATGATTTTAATGAAAACATTTTAATCATCGTCATGATAATAATCAAAGTAATCAAAGGCTTCCAATGTTAATCAAGACAAACAAAAAGGGTTAATAAAGAGGAAGCCTTAATTAAGATGAAGATGAAGATAAAAAAGAAACCTAATCCAATCCTTTCTTTCATCCTCATCCTCATCTTCATCATCATCATCATGTGAAAGATGATCAACAATCAACTAAATATCCAATAAACTTCAGATAATCTTGATTGAAAAAATTGAATTCTCGATATGAAGGAAACGTAATCAATTGGTAATTTATTTTTTGATTATCATCCAGATTCTTGAGCTGATTAATAACAATCAAATTTGTAGCAAAATTGGCAACATTGATTTGAAGAATTTAGGAAAATATTAAATTTGATTACAATTTATTTCTATTATCATTTTTAAATGATTAACCAACAACAGAATCAAAATTGAATCATTGGTATTGGTGAATGAAAAAAAAGTTGATTATTATATTTTGATATCTTGCTGAACATGATGAAAATGATTGAACAAAATTGAACTTTTATTCAATAATATCATAATCATCACCTTAATCAGCTAAATTGTTAGATAATCATGATCATGGTCAAGATGATAACGGTTGGTAATCAAAAATAGAAACATTTTGATCAAGATGAATTTGATCAGTTTGATTCCTTGGAGATTCAATACTTTCAACAATCTTAAATGGACTTTAACTTGTCTCTTGATTTAATCTTATGAAAAGACGAGCAGATTAAGATGATAATGATTAAGGTGATGATGATGATGATGATGATGATAGTGAGTGGGTGGATGGCTGGGAGTGGATGATAATCATCATCAAGACAATCGGACCATTTATAATGGTTTCTCTGGGAATTGATTTACTTACTCGTTACCTTTGTGGTTATTGGGAAAAAAAAGTTATCACAAACTAAATTGATTGATGATTAAGGATTAACTATGTTACAATCAATCAATAGACGAGTAAATTATACAGTTAACTAATCACCAAGTGATTATTGGTATTGGTAATTAATTGGATGAAGTCGCAAAATCAATTTGATTGTTGATTCTTTCATCATCTTTTATATAATTTGTTGAATGATTATTGAGATTCAGTTGTTTTCACTCAATTTAAACTTTTTCGTTTTAATTGTAGCTGCAATGTCTTGATTAAATTGTTTTTTTTTGCATATTTAGTTGATTCAATTAATTAATACAAAAGTTTTGTTTCTTCGTTGATTACAATTAATGAAAAAAGGATTTTTTTTTGTTCTAAATAAAATTGTGAATGTTGAATTTTGTTGATTAGGTTTGAATGTTTTAAATACAAAATAAGATTGTCTAATTTATAAATATGATGATTAGATGATGATGATGATGATGATGATGATGATTAAGATAATCAGGATAATATAAAAGTATTGATTTAGTAACAAAAAAGGGATAATTTGGTTTTCTTCATGTTAACACTTAGACTAATTTGGTAACAAATTAATTTTTTGGCTTAAATTGTGTCTCTCCTTTGATTATCAAGTTATGACTGGTGATGAAAGGGATTAATTTTACAGTTGATAATAATACATTAATCAGAGTTAATTGTTTCAAGATATCGTGAGAAAGTCGTTGAAAAACTGGGCCGAGATCTTGATGAGATTATATTGGCCAAGGCCTAAGAGAGACAAGGGGTTAAAAGCCTTGATGATGAGAGTTAATCTTTGGGATAATAAAAAAGTGATGAAAATTTGATTCAAGTCACTGATTGTTTGATTGGCTTTTTGATGGAAGATGATTACAAAAAAAAATTGACCATTTGATTCAATGGTCATTGACTGGTCAGCGATTTTCGCTCTTTCATTTCTAAATCGCCGTTTTCTGGTTTGTTTCCGTTATGGTTTAACATTGAGGCTGCTTTCCTTTTAGCGGTTCGATAGCGACACCAAATCATCAGGATAAGGACAAACACCATGTAAAGTGTTACCACTCCTCCGGTTATTAAAATGGTCTTGGTCATTTTATCATCTCCTTCGAGTTCGGTTGAAGTGGCTGAATAGCCGTTCGCTGATCTAACTGAAGATGACGAAGTTCCAATGGCCAAGTTAACCTCAGCTCTTTCCAAGCCCGCTGAGTTTCCAGCGATGCAGCCATATTTTCCTTCGTCTTTCTGTTGAAAATTACTAATCAACAATGACCCATTCGGATAAGTGGTTATCCGATGGTCAGCTTTGAAATCATTGAATTCTTTATTCTTCTCCCAATGAATGATCGGTGCTGGATCACCTTCAGCGGCACAATGAAGCTCAACAAATGAGCCAACTTCTGATTCCACATATTTAGCGGGTTTCTTAGTGAATTTCGGTGACTTGACCACTTCCACACTAACAGTTGAGTTAATTGTTGTCAATGAATCACTGGCAATACAAGTATATCTTCCTGCATCAGTTGACAAGACACCATTGAACATAAGGGTTCCCCTTTCTTGTTTAATGTGATCAGGTAAAAATTTGAATCCATTTTTAATCCAAGTAACAGTTTGAGGTAAATGACCACGGGTCTTACAATGTAACTTGGACACGGAATTTAATTCCAGTTTCTTGTCCTTCTGAGGATCAATAAATTTCAGCTTTTCTTTAACTCTAAGACGGATTATCCGACCACCGCCACCATTGGGATTAACAAATTCATTGAAACACTGATAATGACCATCATCTGAAGCTGTGACTTTCTTAATGACCAGACTGTGGTTCAATTGGATCACAATTCGAGGATTGTCCATTATATTCAAAGGTTTTCCATCCTTCTTCCA
The DNA here is from genome assembly GCF_014898815.1 of Panonychus citri. NCBI lineage: Eukaryota > Metazoa > Arthropoda > Arachnida > Trombidiformes > Tetranychidae > Panonychus > Panonychus citri. Next base: position 1,255,892 of record NW_026515540.1, read on the forward strand.
ATCGGTGCTAATAATTGACTCATTAGGATCTCCATATGAACCATCATTCCTTTCACCAGAACTATAAGAACCTCTAATTGGGATACAATCAACAACAGCATCTCCACCCTCATCAACACTGATTGTTTTCCGGTCATCTCGTGAATGGCGTGAATGCCCTCGACCATGAGCTGACCATGTCAAGTCAATAGTTAATAGAAAACCTAAAAAAAACAATTAAACGCAAAAAGAAGTAGCCAATTAATAAACCAAATAAAAAAACAACAACAAAAAGCCAAAAGCCAAAAGTAAAAGCCACTTGGCAAACAAAAGTCAAAAGCTTGACCACAAAGATTGACCATTACTTACCCAATGTAAAAGATAACTAGATAAGATGAGGTTCATGACTGTATTTCGAACCTAATTAACCAGGTAATTAAAAAAATAGAAACAAAATGATGAAAGGTAAGTTAATTACTCCACAGTTGTTGATGTTGTTGATGGGCAACAATAGTAAGAGAAGTGACAATTTGTTGAGATTTAGAACAAAAAAAAAGAGATTCAATTGGATTCAACGATTAATTAGTAAATCAACTGATTCTAATTATGACCATGTTGATTAACGGTGGAAGATGAACAACAATTAAGAAAATAAAGATCAACTATTGACACCAGAGAGAGAAAAAGGGAGAGAGAGATGAAGATGAAGAGACAAATGTGAACCCAAACAAAGAGACATTAAAAACATCCCAGGCTGTTTCTTTTTCTTCTCTTTCTTTTTCATCTTCTCTTCTCTTTCTTTTCATCATATTTCCAAATGGCGCTAAGTGATTGAGCGAACGCATTAAATACTTTTAACTTTTTCCATCTTCTTGGCTCATAAATTTGTCTTCCTCATCATCGCCATCATTGTTATCGAATATTGAAAAATTGTTCTAATTTCATTAATCCGAAAATGGAATCTCATTTGTTTGTTTCCATTTCGAGATTTCAATTTTCAATTTTCGGTTTTCGAGTTTAAATCAATTTACTAATTAACTCGAATTAGTGTTTTCATTTACAATCCATTAAATTGTTCTTCTCACTGATTAGTTGGCTAATTAAAGGAGAAAAACAATATTAATGAAAATCGAATCGCGAATTTCAATTAGTATCATTGAGAGATTGAAACAACTCCTTCGAAAAGCTTTGACTGATTAAATTGAGAATATTTTATTTTCATTCTTATTCAATATTGTTGGTAAATTATTAATTGTAATTAGTGTTTCGTTTTCTATGGGAAAATGTTATCTCACAGGAAATGAATTAACAATAATTGTTGTTAAACGAGACGATTCTTGGTAAACTAATCAAGTAATGAAGACAATTAATTTTGTGAGAATTAAACTCTCTGAGTGTTTGTTGCCCAAAATGAAATGGGATCTTGGCTGAGAAAATTAATTCTACAATTAATTAATTAACTCGAGAAGATCTTGGACAGTTCGTCGTCGAACTGTCACTGAGTAAGTAGATCCGAACGCGAGTACCAGTAATTTTTAATCGAAAATCTCTCCAATCAAACTTTTTCTCCAATAGTTTCTTAATAGTTTCGCATGCGACTAATTCACTTTAAACCTAATTAAACAATTAAAAACTGGATAGAATTTATTTTTGTTAATTCTGATTGTGATTGTGATTCTATTATTGGTCTAATTTGCCAGGGAAATGATTGAATGCCTGATGGATCCGCTGATAGATAATTTTGACGAAATTCATAAACGACTTGTAGTGACAATGGACAATTGGAAAACTATTATAATCAATAAAAGGAGAAATTAAATTTTAATTTCATTGATCGATTTAAATTGCGAGTAAAATACAAAAAATCAAAGAAATAATTTGAATTGTTTTAATATTTATAATTGATATTTCTTGAATTTGTCTTTTTGTTTATAAGGGAAAGGGATATGAGAAGATTGAGTTTGACTGAGAACAAAAAAGTATGAAAGCAAAAATTGTCTTTGCTCTCGAGTGGTCATTTCATGAATGTCCATTTAGGTTTTAAATCGTCGAAATGTAAGTAAGAAAAAGATAGAGGGACAATTCAAATTAGAAATGCCAAGAACAATGAGAGAGAGAGAGAGAGAGAGATAGTAAACTGGTCTACAAAAATCACCTTTTGTGGGGGTTTAACATGAACAAAAAACGGAAATAGAAAGAGAAAGAGATCAAAATAAGATGATGGTGTATAGTCTCAACTTAATGTCGATGAGTAAAAATTATCAAAGGAAGACAAAAGCTTGAAAAAATACCTAAACCACCACACGAAATAGAGAGCGAGAGAGAGGGAGAGAAAGAATAATTGATATTGGGATCGGGGGGTGTACACATTGATTGACATAATTTAAGTGTGAGTGAATTAGATATGCAAAAGTTTTTCTCATGTGTGAGGTGCACGCATAGATTATGATGCAAAAAAATGTTTCTTTTTGTGAATAGAAAAAAAACTTCAGCTTCTTCTTTCTGATGTTGGATTTGGTTTTTTCTGCCAATTAAAAATTTCCATAATCGATTAATCAGTCTTTTGGTTTTTCTTTTAAAAATTTCTAAGCAAAACTATCATCAAACGGTCATCGGGTTGGTTTGTAAATAATTGCTGACCAATTGCCATAACTCTTTTTTACAATTCTTTGATCGTCTTATTGTTTGTATAACATCAGAAAATTGAGTAGGTCCACCAGCGGTCAAATAAAATGCTTGACGAGCTTGACGAATGAGAATAAGAAACTCCTCTGATTCAGCATCGCTCTTGGCAGCTGAGATATTTAACTTGGCGTAGATTCCTTGAACAAACCTAATTAGAATAAAGGAAAATTTTTTTATCAGATTAGCAAAAGTTATTAAGATAAGAGTATAATCCTTGAAAACATACATTTGTTGACATTTTTGAATTAATGGGACTAAAATTGGTGATCTGTATGCATTGGATATATTCATTGAATTTGCTGATGATTGTGAAATATATTTGGCCATATCTTGTAAGATGTCGAGCAATACAAAGGGACTCGTGATACTGTTAACAGTACAAATACAAAAGTCTTGGAAATAAGATGTACCTGGATGAATAATTAGAAGATAAAATTAGTAAAGATTGTGATTAGTAATCATTGATGATTGTTTTTCTTTTTGCTAATTCTTACCCAATTTTTTAACTACTTCTAGTAACCATTTAACATCATCTTCATATGATGGGTTACGAGCAAATTTGGCCGTTGGTCTTTCGTCGTGATTTTTACGACCCAATGCCTCCATTGCAAGAATGGCGACTCTGTAAGCTGATAATAAATAAAGCAATTGCTTTTGTGTAAGCTGTTGGTGTGGTTGAAGTTGAGGTTGATGGGCTAAACTTAGAGCTTGTTGTTGAGAAATAAATGGATGACCAGCATGCTGAGGGGCAAATGGATAGACAATTGGTCCACTGGCGTTTCCTCCGGCTACAGATATCATTTGGGGTAACCTTTGTGATACTTGCGGTGCAATTATCATGTTGGATAAAATTGATTGACCAGTTACCGGATTGAGTAAAGTAGCAGCATGAGGATGATTCAAATGATTACGGAAATGAGCATTATTTGGATTGGCTGGTGGTGGTGTTGTTGTAAAGTAAGCGGCTGGAGGATATTGATGGTGGAAATTTGGATTTGAACCTGGAGGTGTTTGTAAAAAGGCTGGATGAAATGGTAGAGTTGGTGGACCCGGTGGAAAGGTTGCCAATCCATGAGGGAAAAATCCATATGAATATGGTGCGGTTGCTGGTGACAGTGCATAAGGTGGCGGTGGACATGGTAAGGATTGGATAACTTGAAGTGGTCCCTGAGGTAAGGAAACCATTTGACCATTTGAACCATTTGCTGATCTCATGTTAATAAAATTATCAATATTAGGATTACCAGTGTTGGATCCAAGTTTATTGTTATTGTTAATCATGTTTATATTGTTATTTGGATTACCGGTATTATTATTAACACCAACAGAATTGATTGAGTTACCTAATGAACAATTGTAACCAAGACGCTCTTGTGAAAGAGAGGTGACAACATTGATACCAGAAACATCACCAAATGAATGATGATGATGACTATGACCATGATGATGATGATGGTGATGATGGTGTAGTGGATTGGGTGAACTTGAACTTGGAACTTGAAATTCACCCACACTTGCTTGTACATAAGGAGGTCGATTACGATGATCACGTGAATTGGATCGACTCTCATTGTTTGTCTCACCAGAACAAGCAGCTTCATACAGTTCGTACCATTTACGAGAAACATGGAAAAGTACTTCAGGACAAACACCGCCGCCTTTAGCAGCCGTTTCAACAGCAAGACAGGCTTCCTGGAGCATAGAATCACTTGATTCTTTACATTGTAAAATTGCTCTATGAATTTCTGTTGGATTGAGAGCTTGTGCCTGAGGAAGACAAGAAAGAGCCAATTTGGATGCTGCTTTCTTGGTTATCGGATCATTACAACCTGACGCTCGATCAGCAAGAGTCGCTGCTTCGGCTGGAGTTAAATGACCTTCCCAGGTATCAATTAAAAAGTTAATCGCTTGTGCACCAATTTCAACCGTTTGATTGGTTATCCAAGAAACATGATGACAGTATGTTCGGGAAAGCCAATTAGGTGAGACTGCATTATGTAAACCTAAGGAGTAAAGGGCAATCTTTAGGGCACACATGTGAAGATTACGATGTGGTGTCTGATGATTCTGGTTAACAGTTGATTGAGAAAATAGAACAGCTGATGTTGAACTACCACCAGCCTTTTCCAATATGGTTTTAGCCAATTCATGCATAAAATATGATGAAGCTTCACTTGGTTGATTAGGTACAGTTGGGTACATTCTTACCCTTCCTTTGAATGAACGTGAATGTTTAGAGGTCCCAATGGTTGATGAAGGTGTACAATTGTTATTATTGAGCGTATTTGATGATGATGAGGGTGCAAGAGGAGCTGAAATAGAAACAGAAGGTCCAGCTGATGAATTATCTTGAACATTTCCAGAACCACAATTTCCTACTGATGATAATGTGACATTATTCACATTAACAGAGTTATTATTATTACTAATGTTAGCATTTTTGTTAGCATTGTTATTGTTATTATTATTATTATTATGATTATTACTTGATGCATTATTATTGGGATTATTGTTAATTGAATTAACATTATTATTATGATTGTTATTGTTTGAGATTTGATGTTGCATTAATAATCTACCTGCTGGTGCTGATGACGATGCTAATGATGGTGTTGCTGTTGTTGTTGGTGCCGATGTGTTGACCTTACTGTTGTTATTATCATTTATTGAACAAGCGTTCATACGAGTAGTTAAGGTGACTCGTGAATTTGAAGGTAATGATGAATTGTGCATATCTCGATTAGCGTTGGAAGATGTTGACGCAACGCCCGCTGCTGATGATAAATTGGATGCTGAAGTGGTTGACATTTTGTTTTTCAAATTTTTATCTCCAGATGAACTTGAGGCGAAAGAATCACTTGACTCTCCACTTGAACCCGAATCACTTCCTGAACGAACCCATAAAGATCGACGGACAACTGTTGGTGAATTGTCACTTGATGTTGTCTCGGGTGCCGATGAGTCAATACTCGCCATACCAATAGAATGTTGTTTCTTGTTAGTTTTAAAGTTAATGCATCTAAAACGAGCTTCCCAAGCTTTGAAACTCTCATCCCAACTTGGACTAGTAGCTCCTTCACTTCGTTCACCGTCTGAATTGCGACGATCTGAAGGGCCGATTTTACGAGGTTCGATTGTTGTTGTTGTGGTTGTAGTTGATGATGATGACGATGATGATGACGAGGGTTGTGGTGGTTGCTGTGAATTACCTTCAGAGGTTGGAAATGATGTTTTTGGTACTACCGCTGCTGCTGCTCCTTCTTCAATGGCTCCTTCTTCATCATTCATTTCTGTTGACGTCTTTTTGATTGATTGACAATCATTTGGTTCCTCTGAGTTTGTCACAGGACCCATGGTTTCAGTAGTTGTTGTAGTAACTTGGCCAGAGGTTGAAGCAATTTCAAGATTACTTGTCTTATTATTACAATCTACATTTGGTGATCCTGAGGGTGAGGTTACACCACTTGGACTTCCGGTGTTGATGTTATACTTATTATTATTACTATTATTATTAACAGAGTTGTTATTGTTACTATTATTAGCATTTTGATTATTTACAGATGAACCAGGAGGTGGATTTTTGTACAATTGATGTACTTCTTGATCAAGTACTTTGTCCATAATTTTGTTTAATTTATCAACTTCATCTCGATAATGAACTAGTAGCTCTACGATAAAATCTCCCCTTTGTTTGCGAGTTCCTTCACATAAAAGTGGATGTTCTGCCTCTGAGACATTCGCTTTCATCCCGAGAGCAGAAATAGATGCTTCTAGTCCAAGAAGTTCGTCACTTTGTTTCCTTTCGCATAAAATGACACAAGGTTGAGGGGTTGGAGAACTGAATGAATCATGAGACCAAGGGGAGGCACTATAAACCAAAGCATCGAAGATGTAGTTTGCCAGAGCGATAGGTAGAGCTGCATCACCACGAGCTCGGTAATTTCCTTGACTCAGAATTTCAGCTTTTACTCGAAGAATATCAAGTTCAGCGTCTTTCAAGGGTATCTTTTTAAGCAGATTAACTAATTCTTGTTCTTGATGAAATAATTTCACCTCCAAAGCCTTGGTTGAGGCCGGAGGTCGAGCCAACTCAAGTCCAAAGACACCGATTTTAAATGCTAAATGATGATAATTTACATTCTCGGAGAGCACTTGACAAAGGAAAGCGGCCTTTGTCATGGTTGCCGAAGCTAATAAACTGATTTGATGACAAGCTGGATTAAATCGACGTATCTTCTTATTACGAGAAGGAGGATTGGGTAAGTCTAATAATAAATTAGGAGGATTAATTAACATTTCTTCAGCCAGTAGAACCGCAAGGTGACAAGATTCTTGCATAAATCCATGAGCATGTAAAGCCTCTGTTCGAGCTAATAAAATCTCCAATGGATCAGTCATAGATTTAATTGTTACTCTAATTTGTTCCTCGCCTAATGTTATAATTGAAGTTGATTCTGAAATTGGTTTACTATTAGTTGAGGTTGATGATGTTTCTTTACCAGTGGTTGATGTCAATTGTGGTTGTGAATTGTTTACTGATGGTGTTGATGTTGATGAAATTGATTGTGAATCTGATGGTGTCGTTTGTTGTGATGGTAATGAAGGGGATGATTGTTCACATTTTGTCGGGGTTGAAGATGATGAGGGTGGAGGTGAAGTTGATGGTTGTGTAGCTGAGGTTGGCTGTGGTCGTCGATTCTCAGAATCATGACCATTTCTTTTTACAAGAGATTCTTTCTTAACATTACAACTATTATTAGAACAATTTTCTGGAAGCCTTGGTTTAGTTTTCTCTTCACTAACCAACTCTCTCCATTTATGAATGTGAGGACATGGACAATACCATGAGCGAACCGGATCTTCAGAGTAAGTAACACCAGGAATTTGATAATCTTCCCAATCAAGAAGACAAGCTTCCATGGCGGGTTTAAAGCCAGGGAAACTTTCAAAGTCTGATTTCTTGTGGAAATTGTTGTTCCCATTATTATTATTTGAATTGGATAGACGAGTTTTCCAAATTGTCTCTAAAGTTGTGATATGCCATTCTCGCAGTTGTTTGTGAAAAAGATCTCGATCATTTGGAGTTAATCCGGGATTAAGACAAGCTAATCTCCAAAGGGATACAATCTCATCGCAAATGCTTGTACACGCATGTTGAGATGCATGAGTATTACTTTGAATGTTGTTACGATTATTATGACCCGAGTATCCTGAATTTAGAGACATCTTGGTTTGAAACCACCAAGCGACTATCTGAGGACGGGTTAAAACCTCTTCGGTTAAAATTTTCAACAAAGGTACAGCATTTCTATCACCTCGCATGAAAAGTTCTAAAACGATTGCCAGTAAATTCCACATTCCTTCAGGTTCTCGAGCTCTTAAAGGTCTAAGCCAACTTGCCCATTCAACGGCTACCGAAGGTAAACTTAATTGAAGATAATTAGGATCACTAAAAACAATCGGCATTGGGGTAGACATTTTAACCAAAATTTTACGAATATTTTCATGTAATTGAGATTCATCTAACCACCAACTTGTTTGATCATTTATTGAAGCACCAGCGGTTGGATCGGGAGCCCCGCTGAACTTGTTAATGTCAGTACTTTGTTTGGAGAGTAAATCATCGAGAAGTCGTTGAGCTGTTGGTAAAATTTGCTGTGGTAATTCACTAATCAAATATTGTGCAAATTTTTGCAATTCATCGCGTTCAAGTCTAGAAAGTGATTCAGAAACAGGAGCTCGAAGGCGAACTTGATTTGGTTGATAAATACGAAATAGACAAACTGCAACTATGTGTGAACACCAAGACGCTGAACTGGAACAAGTACAATTACAAGTTGTAATTCTACGACGATCAAAAGTGACCGCAACATTATAAGATCCTTTGTGTGAACTTGGCATTTGACCTTGAATAATGGTAGCACTTAAATGGAAACCAATTTGTAGAAGTTCTCGAACACATCCTTGTTTAACCAAAGTTTCCCCTTTCATAAATTCAAGATCACTACTGTTTGCAAGACAAGAGTAAAGACGAATATCTTCCTCTGATTCGGGAAAAGACCAAAAAGCAATTCGTAATTGTAATTCAGCTGGTATGGGTGGATAAAAATGTTCCACAATCTCAAAGGGAATATGACATGCAACCTCTTTAGCAGCAATTTCAACCAAGGGTAACACCGATTGTTTAGCTAATTCACCCGAAGTTTTTGGATGTGGAGGCCAAACAGGTAAGCTGGTATCTCTCTTCCAGCCCCTCCAATGGTTTGTTGATGCTGGATCATGATCACTGGCTGAGCAGATGGATTCATCCTCAAACCTTTCAGAATCTTCAAAGGAATCATCTTCTTCTAGCATCTCCAACAAACCAGGAGTCAATGATAAAGAATAAATTATTAAATACTATTAGAAAATATCAACACTAATTAAACTAATCAACACAAAATAGACGAAAAAAACAATCACAATGAGGATGAAAAAATTGATGAAAAAGAAACAAAATTTTCCCAATGAGAGAATTTGTTTCAATAAAGAAGCGAAAGCGAAAACGAAAATTGATATTCGGTCAGCGGATCCGATTCGCTTTTCATTTTCTCTTTCTTTCATTCCCCTCTCTTCAATTTATTCTCTTTCTCTTTCTCTTTTTGTTTCTGTCTTTTCTCTTTCTTTTATCTTCATCTTCTTCTCTTTTTTCTCTCTCTTCATCTTTCTTCTTCTTCTCCCTCCCTTCTTAACTTTTCTTTCTCTCGCGTTTCCCATCCCTTCCCTTTTTTTGTTGTCACTCCACTTACAGAGTGAACCTAAAGTTGCCTCTTTAACTCAGGGAAAAAGGGAGAAGCTGCGCTGATAAAATATTCTATTCTAAAGGTAAGTTTATCATCATTTCTACGCATTGTGATTCCTTGTCTTCCCCATAAGAAAATATTCTTATCACCCTGTAGAGTTTGATGTTCATGAGCTGCAGAGTAATTTTAAATACCCAAGTTTCTACTACTACAGGTATTTTAACTTGTGTTTCTCTCTTTCATCTTCTTCTTTTCTCTCTCTCTCTCTCTCTTTCTCTCTTTTTCTCTCTTTCTTTGCTCACTATTTTATCTTTTTGTTTTCATTTAATGGTTTTCATTTCTTAAAGTTTTATATTTTTTTGTTTATTTCTGTCATTTGCCTTGGCCATTAGTTTTTTTGTGATCTTCTGGAAAGAGAAAGTTAATTCACTGGTTACCAATGCCCATGATGACCCGTAGAAACGGGAAACGGCGAAAATATGAGGTCAAACCTTCGCCTTCCTCACCTTTACCTCATGAATCACCTCAACAACTTCAATCACAACCATCAACTTCAGCCAATGAAACCTCAAATTCTTCACCAGGATCAACATCTACTACCATTTCACCGTCAACCACAACATTCCAATCATCAACAACCACTATACCTTCATCATCAATAGCCGATGTTAACAATTTATGTCCACCTTTGTCTTCAAATCAACCAAATCAACCTCAAAGCCAATGTTTGTCGTCCGTACCTCTAGTATCTTCAAATAATAATCAATTAACAAACAAAGATAACACCTCAAGTCAAGGACGAGTTGTAGGCATAGCTTGTAATACTGATGACGATGATGCTCATGAAGAAATAGTCAATCAACCACCACCACCATCATCATCAGCTTCATCTTCATCTACATCGACTTTAACTAACAAAAAAAATGATAGTTCCCCAAGAGTTTCCTTAGATAAGATTGCAAATGAAGTTTGGTTCACTATATTTTCTTACCTTTTGGAGCAAGATTTGTGCCGAGTATCTCAAGTTTGCCTAAGATTTCATACCATTGCCAATGATTGTGAGCTATGGAAAAATTTGTACAATAGTGTCTATGAATATGATTTACCTTTATTTCGTAAAGGACCAACCGAATTTGAATTTATATCTCCAGATGATTGTGATGTTGTAAATCCATGGAAGGAAAGTTTCCGTCAATTATATGGAGGTGCTCATGTTAGACCGGGTTATCAAGAATTAGTTGAAAGAAATCCATTTAGATACAAAGGACGAAATGTAGTCTATTTTGATACAATGGAAAAAGCTCTTAATTATTGTGAAGAGACTGAAGGTTTACATGAAGTAGATACATCACTTACTTCACCTTCTGGAACTTGTTCATCTTTACCTTCTAATCACAATCATAATAATTCTGGACAACATTCATCAGCTTCTCCAACAACCGTTAATTCAACCCTAAGGAAGGAAGATATTTCGATCAAAGAAAATTTTAATCCACCAATAATTTTCATCCATTCGGGTACATATAAACCTGAATGTCTTTTCATTGATTCGTCAGTTGCAATGATTGGAGCTGGTTAGTAACTATTGTTTACTTTAGTTTTATTAATTCATTAATTTCCCTAATCATTAATGTTAATATTGTTAATTACCTTCTCTCTCTTTTTTTCATATAAACAAAGCTCCAGGAAATGTTGCTGAAAATGTTATTCTAGAAAAACATTCTGATTCAACGATAACTTACATTGAAGGATCACGTCGAGCTTATCTTGGTTATGTTACTCTCAAGTTCTCACCCGACATAACCTCTTGTGTACCTCATCATAAACATTACTGCCTCGAGATCACCGAACGTTGTTCACCAATAATTGACCATTGTATCATAAGAAGTACCTCTGCCGTTGGAGCGGCAGTTTGTGTTTCTGGACCAGAAGCATCTCCTGTAATTAAACATTGTGACATCTCTGACTGTGAAAATGTTGGTCTTTACATTACTGACCATGCCAAGGGAATTTATGAAGACAATGAGATCAGTCGAAATGCTTTAGCCGGGGTTTGGGTTAAAAATCATGCCAGTCCAATTATGCGTCGAAATCACATCCATCATGGACGTGATGTCGGTGTTTTTACTTTCGATTATGGTCTAGGATATTTTGAAGCAAATGATATTCATAATAATAGAATAGCAGGTTTCGAGGTGAAGGCCGGTGCCAATCCAACTGTGGTCGGATGTGAGATTCATCATGGCCAAACAGGAGGAATATATGTCCATGAGAATGGAGGTGGACAATTTATTGAGAATCGAATTCATTCAAATAATTTTGCTGGTGTTTGGATAACTTCCCATTCTGATCCAACAATTCGCCGTAATGAGATTTATAATGGACATCAGGGTGGAGTTTACATTTTTGGTGAAGGCCGAGGTTTAATTGAGCAAAACAACATTTATGGTAACGCATTAGCCGGTATTCAAATTCGTACCGCAAGTGATCCAATTGTGCGTCACAATAAAATTCACCATGGACAACATGGTGGTATCTATGTTCACGAGAAAGGTCAAGGGTTAATAGAAGAGAATGAAGTTTATGCCAATACATTAGCTGGGGTGTGGATCACCACCGGATCCACGCCTGTATTACGAAAAAATCGTATCCACAGTGGTAAACAGGTGGGCGTTTATTTTTATGACAATGGTCATGGTCGGTTAGAAGAGAACGACATTTTCAATCACCTTTATTCAGGAGTACAAATAAGAACCGGAAGCAATCCAATGATTAAGAAGAATAAAATTTGGGGTGGACAAAATGGAGGTGTTCTAGTTTACAATGGAGGTCTTGGTACCTTAGAACAGAATGAAATTTTTGACAATGCAATGGCCGGAGTTTGGATTAAAACAGATTCTTGTCCAACCCTTCGGCGTAATAAAATATACGATGGTCGGGATGGTGGTGTTTGCATTTTTAATGGAGGAAAAGGTGTCCTCGAAGAGAACGATATTTTCCGTAATGCTCAAGCCGGTGTTCTAATCTCAACACAAAGTCATCCCGTTCTCCGGCGTAATCGTATCTTTGATGGCCTTGCTGCCGGAGTTGAGATAACCAATAATGCCTCAGCTACACTAGAAGAGAATGAAATTTTTAACAATCGTTTTGGTGGCCTTTGTTTGGCCAGCGGAGTAAATCCTCACCTTAAAGGGAACAAAATTTTTGACAACCACAATGCTGTTCAAAAGGCTGTCTCCAATGGTCAGTGTCTTTATAAAATATCAAGCTATACAAGTTTCCCAATGCACGATTTTTACAGGTAAGTGTAAACAATTTAATTATCTTAAATCATCACATTGAACATTTATCGGCCATTTGAAAAAATTTCAACCTTTTGATCATTGAATGATTAATCTTGACAATAAAATTCCAATACAACATCAGGTATCACCTTTCAATTCAATTTCATATCTCATCATATTCTCTCATTTCTTGATGATCAAATGAATGATAAGCATAACATAATCCAAGAATTTCCGTTATAATTGATGAGATGAAAGCTTAATCATCACGAGAAAAGATGAGAAGTAGAAAAAAGAAGATGGAAAGGTGATGTTTAATGGTAGTTGAATTTGGAAAAAGTCAAAGATTGAAATAGAAAAAAAAACCTGAATTGTACAGTTGAAAATCTTAATATAATAGAAAGAGAGGGAACCGAAAATTACTGAATCCGTTAACCCTGTGTTATTCAATGATTGATTCCACTATCATGATTTGCTTGATTCATTTCTTTGACCTCCAATCGCATATCCATTCTTAATCTTCTTCTTTATATATCATCATTTTCTTTGTCGATTCTTTTCTCAGTTTCCCTCTAGAAAACTTAGTTCCCTTTTTTTGTTGGTGTGTGAGTGTGAGGACTTATTGGCTTATGATTATTTTTCTTTTCTTTTTTTTGATAAGATTGAAAAGAATTGATGAGTGAGAGAATAAAGTAAGATGATGATGACGATAGTAATGATGACTTTTATCATTCGTATTGAATCGTATACATAAAAAGATTGAATGAAAATCTTGCTTGTAACGGATGATCGGTGTAGGTTTCACCATTCAGCCAGTTGAAAACGGACTCGCATGGGTAGACTCCCCTTCCAAGGAGAACGGGATAGACCTAGATATCCTTTCGATCTGAGTGAATGGGCTTGATTAACGTCAATACAATTAACAATTCAACCTTTTTGCCAATAGATCGAAGTTTAAATTTTTAATTCCATTCGTTGTTCAACTATAAACTAATACACTTTAAATCCATAAAGGTGTAAACAAGAAACTGAAAAAAATATAAGATAAAATCAAAGTTTCAATCTTCATAATTAACTTCATTTCAGAACATTTTCCCATTACTCATTCGTATCGCATGAACTTTCCTCTCTCTCTCTCTCACACACACAGAATTAATCCAATCTTCAGTGTTAAGTTTATTCTAAGATGATGAAAACAATTTTCGATATATAAATATATTTATAACGTTAGATTGTTAAACTTCATTAGATTTAAGAAATAATTAACTGATTGATTGCACAATTTTATCTCTAAAATTGATTAATAAATGAATATTAATTATAATGCTAAACAGTTACAAATCTCTCAACTATCAATAAGGTGAAGATAATTTATTTCGTTCTGCATTCGCTTAACATTCATTCCCAAACATTACAACAATCAACAGATCACTTTTTTTTCATCACTTAAATCCCGTTAGCTCGTTATGCTTTCATTGTGCTCCTCTTTTTTGTTGTCATTATTTACTTTTACAATTGGCATGAAAAGAAAACAATTCACAGTAACATGTTGATTGTTACCTTACAATTATAATTTCTGTAAATTGTTATTATTTACTTTTCTCAATCTTTACCATTAACCATAGAATTTAATTGCAATTAACTTTTTTTTTCTTCATTCTTTTTATATTTATTAATCACTTTCAAAGTGAGAAGTAAAATTTCATTCATATGTTAATCATCACGAATGTTATTGATCAATTCATCATTTACTTAGCTCATTAAACTTGTTGTTGTTTCTGCCCTACCTATTGTATATCATGACGATAATCCAGTAAAGTTACATGATCTTAAGCCGTTTCTTTTAAACTGTAAACCCTTCTAACCAAAATGATCTATCAAAAAGATAGCGCTTTTTTCATTCAATCCAATGACATGGAACCGAACCACAAATGACTGATCAGATGTTTCAAAGTTTTTTTCATCCATTCATTCATCTAACTTTTTTCTTTTTTTCTTTTCTTCCTTTCTTTTTTTCTGTTGTCATCGTTTTCACCACCTCCCACTCACTAAAGATGTCGGACTTGTAACACATCAGATCGGAACGCTATTTGTGTCAACTGTATAAATACTTGTCACGCGGGACACGATCACGAATACATCAGGCATGATCGGTAAGAGTACAGATGATAATGATGAACGATGTTCAGCCAGCTATACTGCTTCGTTCTCTAAAATTTAACTTCCTCGGTTTATCTCTCATTTCGTAATCCTAATAACTTATTTCGATGCGAAAAATAGATAATAGAAAGAAAAACTAACTGTTACCAACTTTCCCTGGCTCTTTCTTAATTGCGATTGTCACTAATTTTTATCTAACAATTTTTTGATTCTCTTCCAGGTTCTTTTGTGATTGTGGAGCTGGATCGTTGTCTAATCAATGTCATCTACAAGGAGAACCCACTCAAGACACTGATACTCTTTATGATTCTGCTGCTCCCATGGAATCTCATACATTGATGGTTAATTGACACCTCGTATTCTCATAAACTCTATAGTTGATTAATTTTTCTATCTATTTAATCATTCTCATCATTATTCACGTCGTCACCATCTCATCACAATCATCAAAATTATCACATTAACATCAATTACTGCGTTTTTTGAAATCGTCATTAACACACACACTCAGTCACTCACTCTCTCTCTCTCTCTCTCTCTCTCTCAATATAAACACACTTATGAACTTGTGTTCCATCTCATCTCCTCTTACTATCACTCACCCTGATGATGATGATCATCATCATCATCTGCATATTACAATTAATCATCTTTAAATTCACTCTCTCCTAATACATTGCAGCTCCTTTTCATTGAGTAATACTCCCTCTCTCTCTCTATTTTTCTGGTCACCCTTCATCTTTTAATTTAACAACTTTTACTATGTTATATTTACAACTTTGTGTCAAAGACTTTCCCAAGAAAAGTGAAGAAAAACTTTGATCTGCTCGCTTCTTATCATCAATCACTCATCACAATAGACTAATTGAGAAAAAAATCTGCTCACCTGTAATAATAATCATGATTAGTTTCCTTTAAGGATATTTAGCTATCACGCTTCTTGCTAGATTGGTTTTTTATTCTGTTTATTGCTCAAAAGCTAGAAAATAATTAGTTTACTAGATTCATTCAATTATAGTAGCAAAATATAATTGACAGCAAATCTTTGTCAAAATTAATATGATCATCGATTTGTTTAGATTTTTTATCTAATCCTCATAATCAAGTTTATCCACAAGAAAATTTTGTCCACTCTTTTTATTGCTCTCTCCCTCCCTCACTCCCTTAGCTCCTCTTTCTTAAGCTTTTCCTAAGCTCAATCATCCAAATTGTGTGTTGTGTGTTATAAGTAATACGAGATGGATGATGATCATGATGGAGTCTTTTTCAAACCAAATTCATCAGTAACATCAAGAGGAAAGCAAAAGCTAATCAGCTAATATGAACATACCCTGTAAGAATTGGATGATATCACTTTTTTTTTCTCTTGCTACAACTGAATTCAAAATGGAACCTGGATAATCAAGCAACCAAGCCAGTACTTAGTCCAATATATCTAAATGAAATTGAAACATTTTCATTCACCAATAATCACTGATTACCTTCAATTATAACGTTTTAAAGATTGAAAAAAAAGAGTTAACAACTACGGATGCTTGACTAATTTCGCATTAATTTTGATCCTGTTATATTTGATTCTTTCACAACCAACAATTTACTTATCACTTTCATCGTTAAAAACATGAAAACATCTAATATAGAGACAGAATGAACATTTTCTCTACATGGAATAATAATAACAGAATTATTATTCCAGGGCGATTCCTGCAATAACTATGAAGAATTTGTGATTTATCGATGATTTTAAATTATCATCAGAATTCAATTTTCTTCTGAAGAACTTGAAAAATATCTCTTCACTCTTCCTGAACTATTCAAATTATTCTGTCATATTATCTAAACTCTAATTCCAAACCTAAAGTGCGTTCTATCAATACTTTTAAATTAATTGCAAATTAATTCTCTTCCCATGAAAATCATACTCAGTATAATCTCCAATTCAAATGTTGAACTTTACATGATATTAATTGTAAACGTTTCATCAATTGAACTTTTTTTTTCTATGCTACAATCAATCAACCAATTGAATTTCATCGCTAAATAGTTTCAACTGATTAAATAGGTGGACAAATTAGTTTGAAAATCATTGATTGTTTGATTTAAAGCACTTAAATCAGAAAACCAGAACTTTCTGCTCTTTCAAATTGTAAATGTATTGATAATAGTAATCAAATAACCCTCATTGCTACCGATAATCATCTTAATCATAATCATCATTCTGCAGATGCTTTTCTGTTAATTAACTTAGTGATACATAATGAAAGAAACTAATCAACGTAAATGGATCAAGCTGAATCATCAAGAAGCAACTTCAATTCGATAACATCATTTGTCGATGTTTTTATTTCAATGGAAACAACAATTGGATTAAATTACAATCAATAGATTGATAACTAACTCTTTTCACATGATTTGGAATTGGAAGACTTGAATCATCACAATTTTCTAATGCAACTTAAAAGACATTCAAAAAACTTTTTTCTATCATCAGTTGAATAACATTTCGTATTGATGAAAATTTGAATCAATTTTCAATTCTCTATACTCACCTCACCACCTACGCCAACAACAATTTAATCAACATCTTCCTGAAATTGATACGGATTTTGGTGCAATTATTATTTTTGTGACTTCTTTGATTACTATTTTTTTTCCTCCTCATCTCAGTGCAAATTACGATAATTAATCTTTATCCTCATTAATGGAAGCAAACAAAATTCACAGGAAACAAAGGAAGAATCTTAAAGAAAAGGATTGAGCAGAATCAACATTTGAAAAATAACTTCCATGATTTCCTCATGATCTGAACTAATCTGAACAAAATAGTTCATAGATTCTGACTCTTGCAAAGCTTTACTGGAAAATACACCAATGGCAACTAGAACCCACTCGATTACTCCACACAAATAGATGCATATTAATACCATGAAGAGAGGAGATAGAAGACAAAAAAAAAGCTTTAACAATCAAACCCATAGGAATTGAATTCGAAATGAATTTTTTTTCAATCATTCTTTTTAGATCTTGGAATCTTAAAGAAAAATCGGTGAAGGATAACACTAAATACGTGCCAATATGTTGAAACACTTTAATCTCAATTTCCTCCGATCTCTTGTTCGCTCTCCTTTTCCTTTTCCTTTTCCTCTTCATAGTAATTCATCTTCATCTTGAATAATTAATTCTCTCTCCCTCTCTCTTTCTACATTTATCATCAGCAATTAACTTTTTTCGCTCTTTTGTCAATATTTTGTTTTCTCTCCTTCTCATCATCATCCCACTACTAAGAAAGTAACACCATTTTTAAATTAATCTTCCAAATCTCTTCCAATTAACCTCAATATCTTTACATATGCAGCCTCTGCCTCCATCATTCAATTAATTGAAATGTAATAATATGAAAATACACCAATCATTGTATCATGATTGTAATTGAACAATAACAATCATATCAAATCATGTAAGGTGATCCCAAGACAATATACAGAAACATTGAAAATAAAACCTTTTTTAATTCAAATTTGGTATCACTTCAAACAGTTTAATTGTAAATTAAACTATCATTCAGATTGCGATAAATTTAGCTACTTGAAACTTGTGGAAAATTGTTCAGATTTAATTGTTTCATTGTTGATTCTATGAAAATTTACATGGTTAATATCAATAGTCTACAACAATTAAGTTTAATAAATATTCAATTTTCAAGTAAAATCAATTTACTTGGATGATTGATAAAAGGCAATTAAGTTAATTGTAATGTGATTATAGTTGGTTATTATTTTTTTTTTACTTTGATTGTAATCACTTGTATATTTTACCTTGGATCATGTTTCAATCAATACATAACCAATTAGTTGAGTGATTAAGTAATTAAATACATATGATACATTAGTCTTTACAAACAATTTAGATTAGCAGTTTGAGTGAACTTAAATTAACTCTGATAAGTAGCTTGATTGTTACAATTATGTGAGAATGAGTAAATTGTTAGTATTTAAATGAATATACAAAAAAATAGGATTAAATTAAAAATGATGAGGATGATTAAAGTGATTTAATGATTAAGGAGTCAATGGTAGACCAGCGATGTAGGCTGAGAAAGCGTCGTTATTGTCAAGGCCACTGTAATGTCCAATATTTGAGCTGAAAACAACGGGTTCAAGTCCAGAATTGGAGCCGAAGTCATTGAGATCACCTGATCCAACATGGGAACCGATTCGACTGACAAATTCAAGGGAACCTTCGGGATGTGATCTCATCAGAAAGTCGGATCCATCTTTCTTGTGGAAGGGAAGTGGAAAAGTGTAACCTTCATCTCCGGAACCACCGTCATCAGAATTTGATCCAAGAAAAGATCCACCCTCGTAATCACCAGCACCGAATCCACTTGGTCCATCGGGCTTACGATTTTCACTTTCATCGTATCGGGGGTTATACATTCCACTTTGATATTCATCGGAAGATGATCCATCTGATGATCGACCTTCATCAGAATTTCCAGAATAGAATGAACTTTGAGGTGGACTATCCGAACCCGATTCATCTCGATACTCGGATGTTTTCTCATCACCTTTAGGTGCATACTTAGCAAATAGATCAGCAAATCGAGATGAAAGGGGAGATTGACCTTGTAAAGGTCGAATAGCAGGAGTATTGGACATTACGAAAGGAACTCGAGAAAAGTAATTATTTGTCTCGGCAGCGGCATAAGGAGAGAATCGTTGATCGTAATAAATTTTAACATTTCCATCCTAAATTTCAACAGAACAATAAACAAAAAACAAAAACAAACAATTAGAATCAAATAAAAGAAACCAAATTACCAAATCAAATTAAACGAATTACGATAAATCAAATCAAACGAAAAAAATTTAATTCGAAAATTAAATAAACAGTTAAAACTCTTCTCATTTAAAAGACAAATGTATTCACCATTTCATCACAAAACACACCGAAAACTAGACGTTCACTTGACAGAGTTTCTAACACTCGTCAACTCGAACCGTGTCCCCGTGAAGACCCAAAGTCCGAAAAAAAACTCTGCCCTCTCGGTTAGGGTCATCCCTTTTTTAGTTGGTTTTCTCTCCGACAGATGTCGCTCTTTCTGGAACAAAAAGTCGCCGTTTTTTTCTTGTTGTTAGAAACTAGTTGTTGCTTTTTAAACGTTGAATTTTTGTTCATCATTTATTATCCTTTGAAAATGTTGTAACTGTTAATTTGTTTGTATTCCTTTCAATCAGTTAAATTAATTGTTCTCTAACCCTTTTCTTCATTAATTGTCTTGTTTAATTATATTTAATGGGTTCCGTTGTTGGTAAAGGAGGTTCCCTATTGGATATACTTTCACCTTTCCACCAGATTCATATTGTTATGTTAGGCCTTGACTCAGCTGGTAAAACAACAGCACTTTATAGGCTTAAATTTGATCAATATTTAAACACTGTGCCCACCATTGGATTTAATTGTGAGAAAATAAAAGGTATGCAGTTTAAATTTAATTATTCTCAATGTTCTCCATCTTGTTCTTTGGTTATTTCATCTTTCTTTCGAAGATTTCTATTTATGTTATCCTATTTACTTCTCTCTCTCTCTCTCTCTCACCCACTCAATATCTTTTCAGAATTTGTTTCTTGTCTTTTTTATTTTCTATTCTCTTTGAGTATCTTTTGTTTTCGTATTTTACCTTACTAGTATTTTCTTTATTATTTTTTTTCTTTCCCTTAAGTGTGTATTTATGATTATCTTAGTTGATTTTATTCTCATCTGCTGAGTCGATTGATTTGATTATCACTTGTATATGAAAATGTAATCAATTCTAATCATTTTGTTTTTCTCTTCTTTCTGTTTGTATGTTTTTCCTTTTCTGTCTACAGGACAAACGGGTAAAGTAAAAGGGACTAGTTTTGTTTTTTGGGACATTGGAGGGCAAGATAAATTACGTCCACTTTGGAGGTCATATACAAGATGTACTGATGGTATTGTTTTTGTTGTTGATTCGGTTGACGATGAGCGTATGGAGGAGGCAAAAATGGAACTATTAAGAACCGCTAAAACTCCTGAGAATTCTAGTGTTCCTATTTTAATATTAGCCAATAAGCAAGATTTACCTGGTGCTAAGGATCCTAAAGAAATTGCCAGTTTATTGGGCCTTGATAGTCTTAACCCAGGTCAACTTTGGCATGTTCAACCTGCTTGTGCAGTAATAGGTGAAGGGCTAAGTGATGGACTTGAGACACTTTATGAGATGATCTTAAAGAGTCGCCGAATTGCCAAACAATCTAAAAGAAAAAGATGATCTTGTTCCCTCATAAATTACTCGAGACAAACACATCCAATGCATTTAAAAAAAAAAGTACCAAAGCAAACATTCCACCAATGGAAAACCAAAAGAAAACTATAACAACCCAACAACTAGAACAGCAAAACAATAAACCTTAAAGAACATCGTTAGCCCAATCAACATTTGTACTAAAACCAAAATCAAGCAAAAGGAAAGGAGTCAAATTTCACGATGAATTGGCAACTTTAAAAACCCACTGGGTGGAAATTTAAACAATATTGGATTAAATTATTTATGGGCAACTAATATAACCACACACATTGAGAACGAGGAAGTGGAAAAATCGATTTGAACCTCATCTTTTTTTTTTGCTGAAACAACAACCAATTGAAAAAGCACAAGAAAAGAAAAGCAATCATAAAGAAAAAGAAAATAAGTCTTCTTCTTTGTATACTAAACAGAGAGAAAATTATTTAAGATGTAATTAGATGCGTAAATTAATATTATCACTCTATATATATATATATTATGGATTGGATTTCAATTTCAATCGAAGTATAAAAAGAAATCATTTTTGATATAATTTGTATGATTGTCGAGAAAAAGAAACTGAGATAGAGATGAGTGAACAAACTATATAATTAATTTCTTGATTACTTGTAAACTGTTAACTCTCTTGGTTATATCTCTGTGATTAACAATAACAATCAGAATTTAAACTGATTGTTATTGTTAGTGTGTTAATTAAAATACTACTAATAATAAAACGAGTTAAATATTTATTTTGTAACCAAAAGTAAAAGAGAAAGAAAAAAAAACTTCGTCAATTGATTTAATTTTCAAATCGAAAACATGAAAACACTTTGACTAACCTTTGAATCGTGTGGGGAATCAGCGTAATTTGGTTGTTGATCTTGTTTGGGTTCTGGGTGGTGATTGTTTGTCAGAGAATAAGAGAATCCGTTTGACCGGTGGTCAAAGTCAAGTCGAGTTCGTCCATCGGCACCGAATTTCTGTGAATAAGAAGGAGCCAAAGTTCCTAAACCGATTGAGAATCTCGGTTCATCACTAGAATATTCTGAGTGAGAAGGTTTTCTCGGTGATGGAGGTGATGATGAGGGAGATGATGATTTACCACGAAATTCTGATCGAGGTGATGATTGACGTGAATGTTGATTGTGGTGGGAAGGTGAAGAAGAGGATCGTTGATGGTGAGAATGATGAGGTGAATGGTCACTCGCCATTGCGATTAATTCAATATTATCAGGAGCAGCATAGAAATTAGAAAATCTTTCCTTTTCTCCAGCGGTCAATTTACTCAAATTAATTAAGATCAATAGTCCAATTAGAGAGGAGAACACACTTATTCCATTGGAAAACATGTTTTATTACTTTTCGAATGGTCAACTTTTTTTCTTCTCTTCGAAAACCACCAATTAATCAATCACTGTCCAGTCTAAAGATGAAAAGTGGATATAAAATGAAATTATAAATAAACGATGATAATCAATTAACTTTTTAGCGATCAAAGTAAATTAAACAATCTAACTAATGGTGAGCGATTATATTTCGTTAATGAGAGACGATGATCAACTGTTGATTGGAATTGTAGACATTTGATTATTTATAAATGATCAGAAAATGATGAGGGAGATTGGGAGAAAGTGTTGGTGGACAATTTGTTGTCAATTAATTAGTGAAAAAATTAGTAGGAGGGATTGACCAAAACTAAAGGCGGGTAAATGATTGAGAGAGTGAGAGGGTTTCACTTGGAGATGAGTTTTTTTAAACATCAAAGAAATTAATTAACTATTGATGTTGTGGGGAGAAATTTAACTTTTTCATCAATTACCATTAATCTTATTAGGGATTAGGATGAATCAGTTAGGAGGGATTTAAAAGTCGAAATGTTTGATTTGATTAAACAAAAGAAGGAAAAACAAAAGGATAGAAAAAGATTGTCACTTTAAGTTAATTGTTACCTTTTCTTAAACCACTTCCTTCTTGTTATTCCAAATTACTGATGAAGGTTGAATGTTAATTAAAGAGAAAGAAAAAGTTGATTAGACCTTTGATTGCTGGTGATTGGATTAGATGATCCGAAATTAAGGTGAAAACTTGTCAACATTGATGCAAATGTTGTGGTGGAAAAAAAAACATTTTCCCTCTCTCACAATCTTCATCATGTTGATCTGTTACAATTTAACTGAAAATTTGTCCAGGTAAAAAGAAGATTGTTTTGTTTACTGTCAAATAAGGTAATTGACAACAAGCAGAAGAAGAAGAAAAAAAAAATTAAATCACCAATTGATTTAATTGAGAAAAGAAAAAATAATTTTCTCAATCACCATGTTGATGCCAAGACACACAACCAACATCGACTTGATTGCCAGGAAGTTGTTACTCTTTACTTTTTTTTCGCTTTCTTGTTAACATTTTTTTCTCCTCAATCAATTGACCAATTTTGTGACTAATTGTTAGAATTAAAAAATCAAATGACAAACAATTAAAATATTAAACAAAGAAACAAGAAACTCAATAAGTAACAATTCATTTTGTCAAGTTAATCAAAATAATCCAACAGGAGGGTAAACCCTTTTTTCCCCTGTGAGAAAAGCGGTAGATTTGAATTTTAATTAATTCCAATTCGATTATTTCAATTTAATTAATTAATTTCTTTTTCGTATCAGTTATTATTTTTTTTTTCTTCTTCATTAGTATAAATTGTAAAGTAATTGATATTCATTTGTGAATAATTGAAAGATTGTAGATTTTTAATGGTAAAAAACGCTGAGAAAATAATTTAAACTTCTCACTAAATAATTGATTGTTCTGATTGATGTTTCTAATCAATTTGATTGTTAATTCTTAATTTTGTTTCAATTTTTTTTTATCTCTATCTACTTCTGGTTAATTGTAAATTTATGTTAAGCATTAACGAATCACTAAATTGATCTAAATTGCTTCTGTTTGTGTGATTAAACTGATTGAAATTAGAGAGTAAAAAATTAGTTAATCCGAAAACAGAAAATGTAATCACTTTTTTACATCGTTTTCACTTGAAAATTTAGATGATTTGAGACAATTAACAATTAAATTAACTGATGATAATCTTCCTGATTTAGCTGTGAGTATTTTTTTCATTTGATTCGGAAAATTAAACTCGAAAATAAACAAATTGTCAACAATCAATTGATTATTTGGCTGGAAAAAGGGAAACAATTTTTTCACTTCCATTAATTTGAATTATGATTATTAATTGTTACTCGTCAAGTTAATTAATCTCCCCAATTATTTAAAATAAAAAATAGTATTTATTGTCCTAATCATTAATCACAATCAGAATTGCAAGACGAGTAAATTGTTGACAATTAAAGTTTCAGAAAAAAAAGTTAAACAATATAAATGATAAATTTTTTTCCATAACAATCCAGTTAATTTGATTATCGGTAAAATATAATTGAAAACAATTTGGACAATTTAAACGGGTTCATTTAATAGTAAATGTTTAATCACGTTAATTTTTTAATCCAATTAGTTAATTCAATTGACTAACAATCAATGACAATCATTTTGATTGTTGTTGTCACTTTGATTGTATTAATTGGAAAAAGTTTTTCCAAAATGACTTTTTTTTTGTATTCACAATCAGTAAAGTGAACTTGATTTAATTGTAATCAAATCGTAATTGTAAATCTAAATCTATGGATTATCAAGTTGATTAACTTGTTAATCTATTATATTGAAAACGATTAATCAATTAATTGCTAAATAATAATACGAAATAATAATATCAGTTAATTCAATTTGTAAATGTAAACAAATGTTACACTTAGATTGAGATAAATTGTGACAATTAAAAAGCACAAGGTTAATACAATTAAAAAGATAGTAAAGTGATAAAATATGATTACAATCAAATTACTACAAAGATGATAAGTAAATTGTCAACAATCAACAATGAAACAAGATGTAAGACAATTTCGTTGATCAATTAGTACAAAAATCTAACAAAGAGTAAGATGATGAGTTCGATAAAGATGAAGATGAAGATGATGATGATGCAGAATGAAAAAAATAGACAGAGAAGAAAAGAAAGAGAAAAGGAGAGAGAAGAAAAAATAGAAAGAGGATTCTGGTCATTTTCGTGAATGAACAAATGCTCAGTTCACTCGAAGCTTTGATATAACTGCTCAGATTCATTTCCACGAATAAACCTCCAAGTGATCTAATCAATTTTCTGGAATAATTTATTAATCATCCATTAAAAATAATCAGTGAAATCATATCAATAGAATCAATTATAGAAAAATACTAAATTGTGAAATCAACAATCAAAAATCAAATCAACAATCTAATCAACAATTAAATCAAAGACGAAGCTCAATTTGCCTTAACCTCATTTGTTTACCTTTCAGATAAAACAAAAAGTGTGTGATCCTTTTATTGGTTATTAAAAGAAACCATTTACATAATCAAATATTATTATTGTTGTTGGTTTAATCTAAATTGTTACAATTTACAAGCATCATATTAATCATTGAGATTGATAATTGGTAACAATTAAAAAGGTGATCACAATTACAAACAATGAAAAATGGGTGAAAGTAGGAACAATTTTAAGATTATGCTTTTCATACGAAGTGCCAATGATAATGATATTTTCTTTAAGGTAAGAGTTAATTGTGTTGTCGATTAATTGTTAATTTATCTTTTAATTGTTTATCTGTTTTCCATGTGATCACTTGATTACTCTTGATATCTTTATGTCTGGATTATGAAGATAATTAGTTGATTGTTTTGTTTTGTGTATTTCCTTGTTTACAGAGAGATGGAAGACGATTTGAGTCGGAAAATACAATTAAATTGTTGGTGGAAGCTAATTACAACTTTACGATAACAATTAAACCTTCATTACCTTTACAGTAAGTGATACAATCATCACAATTAACTTTATCATAATTAATTATCATTTTAATTGTAAATTTCAACTCCAAAAATAATCATTACTTCATTTGTAATTGTACCTTTTACTTTTTTTTTATTTTACTTTCATTATTAATTGTTCAACAATTTAAACTAATTTAGTTTCATTTGTTTAAACTTATATAGATTTAGTTGTTTATTAGAATTGGAAATTAGTAAGTTACAATTAGTTCATGGTGATAATTGTTATCCAATAATTAGTGGTTATTATTATTCACTCCCAGGGATTAGGAATCAATAACAATTGATTTTCATATTTAATGATTCAGATTAAATTGTCACAATTTGTACAATTGATTATTTTAAGATTGAATATTTGATTGATCAACATAAAAAAGTTGATTAACTATTTGATTCTTGATTAAATCGTTGGTGTGACAATTAAATTCAATTGAGAGTCTCAAGTAAACAAAACTGATTTTGTTATAACGCCTGATCATTAAATTGAGTTGTTCATTAGTTAATTGCTTATAATTAGCACAATTAGAAGGTTGATTAAGGGAATTTGCGTTGGAATTAAGTTTTAATTAAGGTTATCACGAATCGAAACGGTTTTCTCATTGAAAAGTCAATAGTTGTCACGATAATATTTTCATTCAATGATAATTAACTGAGCTGATTGTTGATTGTTAATTGTTTAATTTAATCAAATTGTTCAACAGGAGCGTCTCTGTTTCTGGTGTCGGTGTTTCCGTGACTGATTTATCTCAACAGGAAACTGAAGGTTCCAAATATACATTTTCTTGGGGTTCGATTAAGGTCAATCCGAACAAGAAAAAAGATCGAACTACCGTTCAATTGTTATTCCAATTCCAAGATGGCCTGACTTTGGTTCTACCGCTTCAGGTCAAATTTTACCGACCCGAAGAGACTGACCATCTAATCTGGGGAAGTCCATTAAATCACATTGAATATAATTGTATCGTTAAACCAGGACAGACTTATGTTGATATAGTTAAGGAAATTTTCAGATGATTAGTAAATCATTTGGCGATTTTTAATCAAAAACTTTATTGGATCAATGGTCAAATCCTCTGGTCAAGCAAAGTAAACGAGGCAAAAAAAAGTACGAAACAATCACAATTAACTAATCATAATCATTATCATAATCTTTGGAAACCATAATCATACGAAACTGTTAATTATTATTAAGCCAAATCATTACAATCTAATTATAATTGAACAACAATTCTAGTCACCAATTGAAATACATTCCTGGATAATTTTGATTGTGACATTTGATTAACTTTAATTGTTTGCATCAAATTATCAATCAAATGTTTTTATTTATTTGCTGTTTTTACTAATAATTAATTGACCAAATCAATCAATCAACTACCTCATAATGATGTTGATAATATTGGGTAACAATTAATCAATAATAATGATGATAATTAAGATATTAATATATATAAATATGAAAGGATTTAAGTGTGTTGATTAAAACTCGTTGTTAATTGTTAGAGTTGATTAGAGTTATAAAAACTATAATGGTTAATTGTTGGATAGAAAAACAAAAAGATATTGATTGTTATATGAATAAACTAAATTATATCTCATTATTAATTGTTATTAGTGTTACAATATCACAATTCTGTAATTATGTTCAAATTTGATTCTCATGAATCAAAAGATTCGGGTACATGGTAATGTTATTAAACCCTCTCAACGAATCACAATCAAAATTGATTCGATTCATATATTAATAATTAAATTGTTCTCTTTTCTTTTAAATTTAATTTCTTGTTAATTGATTAAAATAATAAAATTAGTTGACAATTACAATGTTTACTTACTTTGTGATTGTTTAAATTGTTAAAAAATGATAAATATATGTTAATATGTACAGAGTATGATTCACAATTAAAAATGGTTTACAATCAATTTGAACCAATTAAGATTATTGTTTAAAATTTGTTACAATCAACACAATTTAAAAGGTAGGTGTTTGTTTGCCATAAATGGATTAACCTTGACATTAATTTTCAAGTATTCGTGACAATTAGATAATTAGATGAAGTAATTTAACATTTAGAAAATGATTAACAATCAACTAATCATCATCTTAACGGATAATCGTCCCAACTGATAACTTTGGGTCTAATCTTGAGTGGAGTTTGTTTCATAGACTCGATGGTTCTAAATTTTCTTGATGATCCAGAGCTTGATCGTCGATTTTTCAACTTGGACTTGTTCTTGTGGCCTAAATTGTCTTTTTCTTTTTTTAGTATGTGCCCTTTGGCGGGTTTAGATGAGGTCAGAACTCGAAGAAAGTCAAAAAACCATTTGAATATCATAGGTGATGAGGTGAGAATACTAAATCCGAACCAAGTACCAAGAATGGAGCCAATGTAGATTATGTATTCGAATAGCGGCAATTTGGGCTGACAAGTATTGGATATGTCGGGCTCGGTGGGCATGGAGAGACAAAGGATAGAGTATGAGGAATCGATTCGAGCCACTTTCTGGATCCTCGGGACAAAATATTTCTGCTTACAATCGGGTGCCCAGTGAAGTTTACTACAATTATCGTAGATCTCATTGATAACCTTTCGTCGTCGGGGATCACCATAGTTAAGGTAATAATCGGAAATAGCAAGTCTCGCATTGGAATCAGCCGATACAACGTCAGAGTAAAAGCTGCACCCGAAGCGCTCAAGGGATGCGTTGTTGCGACAAGCCTCAAGTGCGTGAGCCTGAGACTTGAAACCTTCCACAGTGTAATCTTTGCATTGGGTCGTATATGGTGGGGGCAGTAGATTCGCTTCGAACCCTTTATATTCAATGTAAAATTTATGAGCATTTTCCTCGGTCACTATGGTCACTGAGGACATTTGGGTGCCATAAGGAAGTGTCCCTGCGGGGTGGAGATAAACATAATACTCTTCGGTTGCGATAAACAGTTCATGTTTGAAGTAGATCGCGATTACAGTTCCAAGATATTGGGTCAATTCAAGATCTTTTTGTTGTAAATGTCGAGCCTCTAGAACGGGGCAACTGACCGTCATGCAAACATAAGGCTCTTTAACTGAAGTTGTGACCACACAATCATTTACCTCGTCCAGTTTAACGTTCTCAACCAGGTCCATTTGTCGGATTGTCGGGATTATCTTGTCAATCAGAAGGTCAGTTTCATGCATGATCTCCATCATCTGAGAAATGGTCAAGTGGGAAAACTCAATGGTCATAAAGGTAATTGCATCAGCAGAAAATTTCCATTCATTGAAATTACTTTGATTCGTAACCGAGGGAAACTTTCCCTTTAAACGGGAAAATATTTTCGGTGCTCGAGTCTTCAAATTCTGGTAAGAGACAAAGTTGTAAAAGTAAAGACAAATGGACAGATCAGGAATTCGAACCACCTCCGAAAATTGGATTCTTATATCGGTGATCACTTGTTTCTCAAGGTAAACGGCGGTCACCAAAATGGTCTGATAAATACATCCAATGGTAGCGGTGATTAAGATGATTAAGTCCAAAATTTGGTACCAACGCTGAATTTTCTTGATTTGTTTCTGTTGTTCTTGCTAAAAGTAAATCGGAAGAAAATTAATCGGATAAGTTTCAATTAGACAATTAGATTTGATTGTTTTCTTACCAATTTTTGTGCAGTTTTCGGTGAAATTGATGATGAAATTGGCTCAATTGTCCTCACTGAATCTTGCCAATTTGATCTCATGATAACATAATTAGTAAATCACTGATCAAATTTGATTAACTTTTCTCTCACACCAGAAAATCAAACAGCTAAATCACTGAACATTGAAATGTTGTTACTTTTTCTTCCTGATTAACATAATCAATTTTACTAATGTGATTTATATGATTTGATTAACTACATTGTAACCATAGATAATAACTCAATCAATGATTTTTCTGTATTGGTGACATGAGAGTATCGACAAAAATCAAATCAATAAACAAGAATGAAACAATCAATCAAAATTCTATTCGTAAATCACCAGCAAAAACAATATTCGTTTTATCGTAATTCAGAGTAATAAGAATTTCATATTTTCCTAAGTTTAGAAGAGTAAAAGATTCGATCGAACTCCCGCCGATCGCTCATCAGAATTTTCCGAGGCCGGATTTTCCGAACATGATTCATTCTCACCATAAGTTGATGTAACTTCATTACTGAGCAGATCACCTTGATAACGAAAAAGAAAACAATTAATTCCAACTAAAATCAACTAATTGCAATAAACATAATCTTAAGTAGAAAATCAAAAATCAAAAAACAAAACTCAATCACTATTAATTTCAATGTACCTTTGATGAAATTAATCATTCAGGATGATTAAATCCCGTTTACTAATCATTAGGCAGTAATACTAATTAGTAATATAACTTGAACACCTTAATGACAGGATGAGATTCACAATTAGCTAATTTAAGCCTTGATTTTTTTACTTCGATCAAGATGAGGATTAAATGCCAATAGAATTGAATAAATAGATTGACAAGGACAATTAAGAGCTGGTTCCATTAATAGTGATGAAAAAAGAGTCAATAGTGTTAATTTGTTTGAGAAATTTAGATTGAATCAATTGTGTTATTTACTCAATTAATTGCTGTAAAATGAGTAGCGATCACAAATAGTCAGTTAACAATAATAACAATCTAATTGTGATGATTGTTTTTATTTGTATACAAAAACAAATTAAGGAAATGTGAGAGAAATTATAATTGTTCAAATACATATTATAACAAAAACAATTAACTCGAAGTTTAAATTGTTAATAAGGAAACACAAACGGTAATGTTACTAATGTTCAATATTGATAAACAATTAACGAAGCCACAAATTCACATAAACAATTGTATTCTCATAAAAATAAACTATCAACAATTTAGACAATTAACAATTAACGATTAACGATTTCCCCTCTTCTTTGAGACTTGACGATTATTGTTGATGATCATCCATTCACAGGTAATTAAAGGTAAGTATATAAAACGAAACCATTGTCGTCAATTTAAATCATTTGTCTTATTAATGAATTAAAGTAACAATCAAATGAATAGAGAAAAAATTTTGTTCCAAGAAAAAAAAAACTCGAAAAATTATCAATGGTGCTTCTTATTATACAATCAATCTGTTCATCGGATTAACTGATTAAATGAGATATTTTATCTTAATCACAATTAGATTGATTCAACTGTTCGTGGTTTCATGCGATTGTGGTAAGTCCATTTTCTTTACTAAATTTATTGATTTAAACGGGAAAATTTTCCATTCGAGTTGCTGGTGTTTCTTTTTTTTCTATGTGGTGATTGTTTCGAGAATCGATATTGAGATTCACGAATATTGAATATCTTTTCCTCTTTCAGAATGTGGCATAGAAGCCGGTGCTCAGAGTCGCATATTCATGGGGAAAGAGACGACACCCAATAAGTACCCGTGGATGGCTCATATAAGGTACATAATATGTTAGCATGAATACGAATTTTGGTCAATTAATTTTCTTTTCGTTCTTTATTCATAGAATCAGATTGAATCTACAAAGTGATATGTATGTTAGATGTGGTGGAAGTTTAATTGACAATCAACATGTGATGACAGCGGCTCATTGTATCTTCGATGAGTTCGGAATCCTAAGGACATATGAATCAACCGAAGTGTACCTTGGATCTCATGCTATATCCAAAGATTTGCAAAATAAATATAATGTTTCTAATTTTTTTTACGATAAACGTTTTGATATCACACAGCGAAAACTTAATTTCGACTTTGCTTTACTCAAATTAAGTGAACCTGTTAAATTTACCGGAGATATTTATCCAATTTGTATTCCTGATTCAAATATCAAAAAGTATAAGAGCTTAATTGTTGCTGGTTGGGGTAAATTGTCCGAGATTGAGGGTACGCCAGATAAACTTAATGAAGTTGAAGTGGATTATATTGATAGTAAGTATCTTAACTTGACACACACTTAATGCGATTCATCAATTGATTAAAATCATCTTTCCATCATTATCTTTAGGGGAAAAATGTAATAAAATGAATTACGATTTTGTCTTGAAAGTTCGAGGTATCGTCGAGTCTTATCCAGGCCAATATACCAGTTTGATTTCGCCGATTCATGAGAGCCATTTGTGCGCCATAAACACCAAAACTGGTGGCAGTTCTTGTATAGGTGACTCGGGTGGACCTTTGATGTACAAAAGCTCAAAAAATCATCGTTGGTACGCTGTGGGTCTCGTTTCGGGAGGTTACAGTGTTTGTGGTAACATAAATATACCAACACTTTACACCATCGTTGCCAAATACAAGAAATTCATTAAAAACTATGCAACCGGAAGTCAAATTTGCCGTTTATAAATCACCACAATTAAGAAAATCAATCATCAAATTGATTTTATTTCTAATCATCTTCATCACTTTATCCCCGTTTCTAAGTCAAAACATTCAACCTCATTCGGAAACTTATCGCTAATTGTTACTTTTTTTACTAATTATAAAAACGAAAACAATTGCTAATAATTTCATGTTAATTAACAAACGTAACCAAATTTTAAACTATTATATAACAGATTTATAATATAAGATTCAAGTTAATCCTCACAATTAAACATTAATCTGATTGTTAACAATTAAATTGCTCATTCATTTAGCTCAAGTGTTAACCACTTAAGTATTGATTACAATTTAAATGAAATCTCAAGTTAAATCTCAACAATGAGTAGATTAAAATTAGTGATTAAGAAAAGCAATAAATTGTTAAAAGTTAAATCGTTAATAACACAATTTGATCAAGTTGATTAAATCACCAAAAGAAAACATCAATTGTTACAATTAATCCGATATCATTATCAATAAATAATCAGCGATTCTTTCAAGTGATTAAGCTGAACAATCAAATCGGTTAATATTGTTTTCTATGTATGAAAAGCAAATGAAAATTGTTTAACAACTAATAAAGAGATTCAAGTTGATTGATAGATGATGGATATTATTATCATCTTCATCATCTTCATCATCGTCATAAAGATAATAATAGGAATTCCAATGAAGATAATCATGATGATAAAGTAAAAACTAGGAAGAGAAGAAACAAAAATACAAAAGTAAAAAGTTTTTCCTCTAGAAAATGAAAATGAAATTGATAAGATGCTAAGAGTATCCTGGATACAAAGAGGGTATGCATTCATGGAGAGAGAGAGAGAGAGAGAGATGCATACCCTCACTGTGTTACCAGTGTGTATCAACTGAATGGTGGTGTTGGTGGTGGTGAGTGATTCAGGGAATGCTAAGGATAAAGTGGAAGTGAATCAAATAAAAAAAGGTAAATATATTACATAGACTAACATGAGAGACGGAAAAAAGCAACAACAGTTAAATGGAGACGGAGGGGAAGTCGCATTTTCTGTATAATATAAAATTGCCTGCTGTTAGTTTTATTAACAGGGAGAAAGAGAAAAAGAAAGAGATGGAGATGGAGAGTGGAAAGTGGGTGGTGGGTGGTGGATGGTGGATGGAGTTAAATCTTGTTAACTTAATTGTGTAACCAAAGAACAAGCATTGAATATGCAATCATCGATATAATTAATAATTGGTCAATTTCTTAATTGTAATCACAATCAGCGTATAATTAAATGAACGTAAAACAAGTTGATTTGTAACAAGATTAAGATTAACATGAAATTGATTGGCTTTAATTGCACTTAAGTTAATATTGTTAATATAATTTGGCTTTTAATGTAAATGATTAGTAAATTAAATCCAAAATCATTTAATTGTTTAATCCTTTGAGGGCATACACTTGAGTCTTTCGAATGCAGCTTTTTCAAGACTTTCACGATGATCAGGATGAGCGATTGAAATTAATTGATGAGCCCGTTGACGATTAGATAGTCCAAATAAACTGGCGATTCCATATTCGGTGACAACATAATGAACATGAGCTCGAGTTGAGGTCACTCCAGCTCCGTGTTTAAGGTAAGGTACAATTTTAGATTCACCTTTATTGGTGGTTGATGGAAGAGCCAAAATTGG
Organism: Panonychus citri; assembly: GCF_014898815.1. Classification (NCBI taxonomy): domain Eukaryota; kingdom Metazoa; phylum Arthropoda; class Arachnida; order Trombidiformes; family Tetranychidae; genus Panonychus; species Panonychus citri. The sequence continues at coordinate 1,290,044 of NW_026515540.1, forward strand.
TTTACCTTTACCATCAAATGAAAGAGCAGCTCCTCTTAGGAAATCAACTTGACCACCAAAACCTTTAAATGGAAACAAAAAATAAACAGATAAATCAATAAATTGAATTGTGGCCAATTCCTTCACCAGAAATTAAAACTAACCAGAATAAATTTTAGTTCCAACGGTATCAGAAGCCGCTTGTCCAGTAATATCAATCTCTATACATGAATTGATCGCGGTCACTTTAGGATTAGATCCAATTACATGTTGATCGTTAGTGTAATCACACGTTTTCATGACTATTGATGAAATTGAGGATTCGATTATTTTTCCATTCGATTAACGATTAACAATCAATAACTTACTTAGATAAGGATTATTATGAAAATAATCATAGAATCGAGTTGAACCGATAATAAATGTAGCCGTTAGAAAACCTTTCTCGGTGTTTTTCAGTCGATTTGTAATGTTACCGTTTTCAATTAGGTCAATTACTCCATCGGAAAACATTTCCGTATGAATACCAAGATCTTTGTGATTTTTACATTGCGCTAAAACGGCATCGGGAATACCTCCAATACCCATTTGAAGAGTGGCCCCGTCTTCAATTAAATTGTCGGCGATGTGTTTACCAATTTGTTTTTCAACATCGCTCATTGGTTTAGGATTAAGAGCATCTAATTCAGTCTCATTCTCAACCAAATAATCAAATTGTGACTCATGAATTGTTGAATCTCCAACGGTCCTTGGTAATCTCGGATTCACTTCACCGATAACATATTCTGACACTTTAATTGAATCACGAATTGATGTGACCGAAGGTCCCATTGAATGGAAACCATGTTCATCAACTGGGGTCACTTGTAACATGGTCACTTTAGGTTTTAATATATTTCGTCTGAAAAGTAGTCCCGTTTCCGAAAGAAACATTGGAATATAATCAGCTCGACCTGAATTGATCGCTTCTCGATCCAGGCCAGAGGTGAATGAAGCTCTTACTCGGAAAATTTTAGAATATTCTGGTTTCATGTAATCGGGAATGGTAAGTGACATCAAATGGAAAACCTTAACATCGGTTAAATTGTTGGCAATTCCAACTTCCAGCATTCCCTTGGCTAAGGCTTTCGGTGCACCAGCAACCGCTTGCATGGAAACCAAATCACCTGTTGATGGAAAGGAAGAGGAAAAAAAACATAAAAATTAATAGACACAATTAAAGGTTAAAATTTAAACACAAAATTTCCCGTTAATAATAAATCAATGGCCAATAATAGTTGACCAAAAGACGAAACAGTTTCTATAAACAATGTAAACAAAAAGAAATCATAACAAAAACAACCCAAAAGGAACCAAAACTATTCCAAATTTTGTCCGTTTTTAGCTACAATTAGGTAAAACTAGTTAATTCATTAATCATCTTAATCGCCAGAGTTAAGATTGTGATAAATTTTACTGAAATAAAATCAAAATAATTACCTGATTGTAAGACGGAAAGAGCTTCTTTGGCACTAACATATTTAGGCTTTCGTCCGGGAAGCGGTTGACTTGGTTCACTCCTTAAGGAGCACAATTTGCGACAGTCAATCAACTGATTTAATCTTCGGCGGTGATAATTGACTAATCTGGTGGATCTAAACACAACCATAATTGATTGAGAATAAAAAAAACACAAGAAAACAAAAGAAGTAAACAAATGGCAGAGAAAAAAATTCAACAACTAAACCAGAATTCAAAGTAACCACATTAGCAACAAGTCTATGGGAGACAAATTCATTCATCTCTCTAACTTTATCTTTACTTTCTTTTTCTCTTTCTTTTTGAATGATGTATCTTCGCAATCATCATCTTCACAATAAATTAAATGTTTAATCTTGAGATAATTGTTTATCTTACTCACCTCAAGATATTGAGATTTCATTGATTAAATCAGAAATCAATTGTTGAACAGTTTACACAATAAGAATTAAATCTGATTCTAATTATCATCTATTAATAAAAGATAATTAATCTTTCCTACAAGTTTTTTTTGGATAATTTTTTTTCTATGAGAATAAAATCAAGAATCGAGTTATCAGAGTTTGGGTGCTACTCAATTATCATATTTATTAATAAGGTCATTCTATTAGGGTAGAGATTCAAGGTCATTTGATGGTCAAAAGATGACACTAAAGATATAAAACTTATATGCCTCGGAAGTTTTCAATATTTGGCCTAAAAGATAGTTGCTGAGGTTGATCTTGGGTTTAGTTTCTAAGACAAAAAAATTATCTAAGAAAAACTGATTGGAAATTTAGTGTGTGATTGAGAGAGTAATAATTAAAATTAGAAAGCAAATAATTGAAAAATACTTACCAACAAATACTATTCATCATGAAGAGAATCAGTGATTTATTGATTTGTTTTTATTAGTTAACGAGATTCTCCATTCAATTAATTTGATCTTTTTAAAGTGTTGTTAATAATCAATTGTATTGCTGATATTTATCATCAACAACAGGAATGTACATTAGTTAAAACAACAAGTTGTAAAGGAAAAACAGAAACAGTAAAACAATTAAGAGGTTGAAGGTGATAGGAAACAATTTTTTCTAGGAATTAGTTACATTAAATTGATACGAAACACATTTGACCGAAAAGTTAATTAACTTTACAAACAATTAACATTCACATTTGTTTCATGTCAATATCAACGATCAAATTAAATTTCAAATAAAATAACAATAATAATGATAATTGGAGAAGAAATGAACACTTTGATCAAAATCACTTTTTAGGAAAAATATGACAAAATTAGTTGATTGCCAACCACAGATACGCCTTTATACCAAATTACTGTTATGTATTAATTGATTGATGACCTAAGGGTAGACAAAAAAATGAGAAAAATCAAAACAATTAAAGTTATTAATGAATCAAAGGTTAATTTTTCTAATTCTATTAGCAATAATGTTAATTGGTTAGATAAACGGTAGTTAATATTTAATCACCAATCAAATTACACATCTTGATTACTTTACTCTCTCAGTCTCTCCCTCTCATCATCATTTTCTATAATCTCTCTGACCCAATCATTGTATTTAAACAATTAGCTTTTTTACTCATTTCTCATTGATCATCAATAGTCATCACGTCAACAGTTGATTCTCCAATAGTTCAATTTAGTTTAGTTAGTTTTCAGTTTTCTTCATCTTTAATAAAGTGTAAAGTTTTTCCAATAGTGAAGTGAAGTTACAATAGTGAAGTTTTAATTGTGATGTTTTCTTCTGTTTCTTCAACTAATAAAAGTGAATTTTCCAAAGGATATTAGTGATTAGTGACTTTCTTCAACGAACTTCGACAACTAAAAGTTAACAATTTCCAAGGAAAGATCGGGACGACTGACTTGTTATATTCAACTAGAGTCAGTCTTCCCTCTTTCTTTGAAAATTAACTTATCAACAATTAAATTGTGATTCATCTTTAAAAACTCTAATTACTATTTTTAATCATCAAGTGAATCAACAATTTGTCCAACAAACATCAAGAAAAAAGTTTTGACCTGTTTTTTTGTATCTTTTGTGTCCCTTTTTTATAACTATTATTGTGAATTTTATAATCGGTGATTGTTGGTGATTAGTTAATTGTCTTGGTCATGAACGCGTGGTTGTGATATAATATTTCCATCTAAATTCTGTCAACCTTAAATCCTTTGGGAGGATTAAGAATAACTGATTAAAACTTTTAGCCCTTTGGTCAACGTTCCATGTAACTCTTTTTACTTTTGTCATCTCAACCACTACGCTGATTTTCAGGTAACAATTAACCAACTGATTCCAATTAATAACGGTTTTATTATTCAATTAAGACACTTTTTCATTCTTAATTGTTGTCAATTTGTAGTAACTCAAAGGAAAAGGGTCAGTAGAGATAAATTATAAATACGAGTTACGTATTTATCATGCTCTCTTTTTTTTCTTCATCTCTCTCTCTCTCAAGTAATTCATTATTAACTACAATGATTAAGAGAATGAGTAATAGTACTGAATGAGTTAATCAAAGTGGTTTTACAAATTGTTTAACTAATCAACATAATAGATTATCATTTTGTGCTCAAATGTTTGACTGAAATTTTTCTCGATTTTTACACTGTGATTAAAGGTTCAGTTTACAATTAAGAATCGGAACAACACATCATCGTTTAAATGACTTTTCTCTAGTTAATCAAAAGTAACAATCTACTAACCTGAGGAAAATAAAGTTTTTTCTTTTAATTTAAAAATTGTTAATCGGTTAATCGGTTAATCCAGTTTGCAATATGTATCTTCGATGTGTTTGTTTGTTACTTTCTATTATTTGGTTGCAAGGTCAGTTTGATGATTTAAACTTGTAATTGGCAAGTGGTTCGTTTTAATTGTAGTAGAATTAAATTTAATTCTCCTCGTGTAATGAGTGCATTTCTTTAGCCAACTGGATTTAAATTTTTTTTTTTTTCAACAGTAGCAACAAGTCGACCAGTTAATCAAACTAATCAACTAACAACAGTGTTTCCAGCCAAAGGTTAGTTCATTTTCACAATATATCACAAAAGCCTGAGCCTGAAAGTGAAGAGGAAAAGATTTAACAATTTTTTTAAACAATTAACGTGCTTGTAAATCAGCAAACAAGTGGCTTCATTTTGATTTACCTTTGACATAAACAATATAGTTACAGCTCTTGTTAATTGGCAACAATTAAAGTTTGCTTTTTAAAGCTTTGAAAGTAATGGTGAAGATTAATTTTCTTTTTTTTCCATATCATCAGAAAATTACTTGATTCGAACAACGGAAACACCGACTTATAATCAGATTCCTCCCCCGTGGTTATTTCCGGATTCTGATTCTTCATAAAGAGATCACTTTTCGAGGTCGAGTGTAACATCGCTCCATTATAGTGAAAACACCTTTAGTTTGATTGAATCGACGAATCGCCTCTCGAATATCACAAGGAGTAATACATCCACTGGTTGATTCGTTTGTCATTGTTTTCAATCTTTTCGCTGGTTGGTCAGAGTTAATATTTTCATCTGTACTTGGCTCTTCGGAATTGGTTGAATTAATCTTTTGATTGTTTACGATTGGAACAGCAAATATATCAGGATAATCTGGATTCCGCATCTTGAATGTTATTAACCCTGAAACTGGATCATTTTCTTGAACCTCTCGATCTTGTTTAACTAAAAGTGCGATATCAACAATCTTGGAAACAAATAAATTATTATTATTACAAGTAAATATTTGCTTTTAAAATGATTTTATCCACAAGTCTCACCTCAGCAACTGTCTCGTAGGCTAAATATTGAAAAATTTCCAAGGCATATGGATTCAGTTTAATATCTTGAGTGTCATTTTTTAGCAGCCATTCCTTGAATCTTTTAGGTTTTGCTTTATTGGCGAAAGTTGCTTGTCGAGCCTCACTGTATCGTAGATATTGAATTTTGGTCATGTTGAAGGTCATTCGATCCATTCTCTGTTAAAATAACAGTGATTAAAAGATGAGATCACTTGAAAAATGCTGTAATCTAATCAAGATTGGAAGGTTATTGTGATCGGTGATAGAGAAAAAAGCACAATAGAAATTTACCAGATTACGTTGGTGTCTAATCTCATCGAAAAAATCTTCATTGAAAGCAGCCACTAAATCACCTGTATGATCAATCGATGTAATAAACTCATAACAAAGTTTAATTCGTTTTGATGAAAGTTGATTATTCTGTGACGATTTATCTGATTGTGGAAAATTGGACGATTCTATCTCTGCAGAGTTTTCACCAGAATGATTGAATTTTGTCGCTTTAGATTTTATATCCTTAATAGAGAGGTAACGTAATAATCGAGCCAATTTTACTTTATCCTTTCTCATGAGAAAAATGATTTCCTCCAAACCGATCACTTTGGTTCCTCTGACGTAGGCAATTTTATTGGCTTCATTAAGCTGAACAAAACAAAAGAAAAAACCACATGATGAATACCAATAAATTAACAGGTTACAATCATACGTTGAATGAATACAAATCAAGTTAATCACAAAAAGAGTAACTCACCAAGTGGCTCATCTGTTGATGAACAATATCTTCAATTAAAAAAGACGATTCAATCATAGGTCGAGATGAGTCACCAAAACCATGCCTACGACCATCAAAGAGCCAGAATGACATCAAAAACGATCCCATTGAACACATTGAACGTTCCAAATTCCAGATTAGACATGGAATCAACCGAAACAATAAAAATAAAAGAAATAAAAAAAAATTGAATCAGTTTAAACCACAGGAATCAACAGAAAAATTGAAAAGTTCAATGGACAATTTTTGGCGGCATGGGTTGGAATCAGGTCGAGGTTACTCACATTATATTTTGGATCTCAGTTGTGTACCACCGAGTGATTGATGATTTCCCGGATTTGAACATAATAAACTATCGAAAAATAACAATTTATGTACAAAAATAACAATAGAATATAAAATAAACTCTAAATCAAAATGTTGATGATTCTCAATTTGCGATCATATGGTGGCCGAGGGAATGTCTATAAATCTACAAGTGTTTTTTTCTTTTCTATTTCAATTTTATCCCTTTTTGTTTTCTTTTTTCTTTCCCATCAAAATTAATTGTTTTTCTCTTTTCCTGTGATTAATTGTTAGTTTCATGTTACCATCATAATGTCTAACAGGTATCGGAACTCTCGAGCTAACAGGTGGGAGGAAATTACTCACCAAGAACAGTTGATTTTGGCAAAGAAACGAGAGATTGAAGAGCGATTAAAATCAACCGATGTTTCATCTTGTAATTCACCTTCTACGATAACATCGTCATCATCACTGCCACCGTCTTCGAATTCATCATCATCATCTTCGTCTCATTCTCAAATCGATCCAATAACCACCACAACAGTATCACCTTCAATCTCAATAGTTAATGATTCAAATAACTCTGATATCGATAACAGACCAGCATTCATTAATAGATTTTCAAATGATGGCAGTTTCATGGAAATGTTCAAAAAGATGCAAAATCCAAATTCATCTTCCAGGTATGATGACGAACTGATGGTTGCTTGATTTAATCTATTTCATGTTCTTCTCTCTCTCTCTCCTTGAATTTAGCTCTCCGGTCAAGTTTGTTAAAAGTGAAGAGGAAGGACAATTAACACCAGTAGACAATGAACAGAGTTTAAAGCCCAAATTGGAGGACATTGATGAGAGAGTTAAACTGCCTGTTAATCAGGACCATAATCTTCAAGAGGAACAACAATCAAAGAAAGGTATTGGTGCAACTTTTAATTTGAGTGATTCAATTGTTAGAACTGAAATACTAATCATGTGAGAATGAGTGAGATCACTGATTACATCTAATTATAGTGGACTTTTGAATGAAAGGGTCAGTTGCATCAATTTTTGAATTTGTTTATCATCATCCATCATATTCCCCACACTCTCACTCTCACTCTCTCTTTCTCTTTATCTTATTAATCCTTTATCATAAAACTATCAATCTATTTGTATAATATTTGATACTTATGGTTATTCCGTTCAAGTCTCTCCATCAGGAGATGATGAGATAAGAATGGCGATTGAAAAAAGTGCCATCTATGTCGCTATGAATGGTTCAGAAGCTGAAGCCAGATTAAAAAGTGATTGCATCAATGATTCAGACTACAGGTTTGTCTTAAACAAAAAAAAACTCTCATCCTATTGTAACAATCAAAACTAATATGATAAAAATGAAGATGGTTATACCAGGAAGATAATGTGAACCACCAGTATTACAAGCGACGAGTAGAGGAGTTGAAGGAGGCCAAAACGAGAGCAGCCGATTTTGAGTTATCTGCATCATCGCCGTCAACTTCAACAACAACAACAACAAACAATCCTGAAGATACTTTATCGTCACTTGCTGATTATCATGATTTAGATGAACGTAATCCGATTGATATGAAAGGTAGAAAGAGGAAAGAAAGTCGTTGGTCGGAATTTTCTTCAAATCAATCAGTGAACGAGGATGATGATCAAGAAGCATCAAGTTCATCAATTGTGCCTCCACAAGATCCTGAATTGATTAAATATGCGATCCAAGTGTTTGGAAGGTGTAATTTAACTGCTGAACAGTGGAAACAATTGGAAGATCAAAGGAAGATGAAAGTTCTGGTCGCCATGGTACAGAGAAAGAAAGCCAAGAGAGCTAAATTCGAGGCCAGTGGACGTCCGATGTACGAATATGATTCAGATGAGGAGGTTGACGGTGGAACTTGGGAACATAAGAAAAGAATGGAGGAAATGGAGAAAACAAGAGAATGGGCCGATAAAATAACAGAAATGAACAAAGGTAAACATCATATTGGTGATTTTCTACCACCTGATCAATTGGAACGGTTCATGAAAAAATGGGACTCGATTAAAGATGGATCAACTTCAATACTTTTCGATGAAGATTATCAAGATTTCAAGCTTCAATCTCAGAATAAAGGTTACAAAATGCTGGAGAAAATTGGTTGGAGCGAAGGTCAAGGGTTGGGGGTTGATAGTAAAGGAACTACAAAGCCAGTTGATGCGTAAATATTATTTCTAATTTAGATTGACAATTTAATTGAGTTTTTGTTTATTTTTTATCCTCAGCGATGGAGCTTGGGGTGAACGTGCTGGTCTAGGACAAAAACGACCTGATCAGCTTGAAGCTGATGATGATGAATACGAAGCCTACCGGAAACGGATGATGTTAGCCTACCGATTCAGACCAAATCCATTGGTGAATAATTATATTATTGTTATTACTTAACCGGATCAATATCAATAATGAATTTCCTTTTTTTCTTTACAGAATAACCCACGAAGACCTTATTACTAAAATTAATAATATAATCTATAAAATTGAACAATTTAATTGGATCGCAAATAAATTGTACGTTTAAAAAGTTCTTCTCTTAAATTAAATTTAATTGTTGAAGATTATCACTCAAGTTGGATTTACAATAACTAATTCCTGTTGAAATTTTTCCAAAAATGAAACACAAAACTAGAAGTTTTAAAAAAGTTTAATTCTACTAATCTTAGTTTTCTGTAAGAATAACTTATAGTCATTAAGGCAAATTACTTAATCCAACGATATATTAATCTCTGAGTTGGAATCAAATGGAATGGCAATTAAGAGAGAGAAAGACACACACACAGCCGAATGGCCTTTAGATAATCGAGAGATAAATAAATACTTAAATTCGTCACCAGTGAGCTTTGTACCTGAAGGCATTTGAAGATTCATACATGTATTAAATGTTAAATAAGTTCTGTACCAAAACTCTGGTGTTTAGAGAATCTTCATGACCTGATGCCTCAGAGGTCAAAAATTTTCTTATCAAGCGCATTGCAAGCCCACGATTAACTCGAAAACTTGAAAGTTCTAACATTAAAGTCCATTTCAGCGTATCGACCATGCTTACTATCAACTTGTATCTCCATCTTGTTCATTGATGTGAACCAATTTTCTCGTGAGAGCTAATCAACTGCTCTCTTGTTATTAGGACGAAGAATTGTTTTAATTTTTATAATTACTTTTCGTTTTCTCACAAATTACTTTGTTTTTCTTTTCTTTAATTACTCTTTTCTCTCTTGTAATTTCTTTTCTAATCAATTTGTTTAATCGCGCCAGGCGAAAGAAAAACGAAGCTTGTAATCTGATTACTACGATGAATGAATCTTTTTACTCTTCTGATTCTGACCAAATCTATTTCATGCCAACTAGACAATCAACCAGTCGACTTAGTCGATTATCAATCGACTAAGTCGAACTTGAGCTAAAACTCAGTCGATCAACTGTCGACTGACTGACTCACTCGACTCTGTTCGGTTTTCTAATTCCACCATTTTGAATTGTAAACTAGTGATGGGCGATATTTAGACTTTAATTATCGATAGAATCGATTTACTAGCGACAGAGAAAAAGACAGGAAAAGAAAGTGAAACATTTCAAGTTGTCCATTTCGATAGTGACCTGCATTCGATTGACAAAATCTTCTCTCTATCTTTGGATACACAAAATTTGTAAGTTTCTTTTTTATTTAACTTACTCTAGATAAGATTTGTTCTTAAAAATCAGTTGATGGATATTATTGTCAATAGATTTTCTATGTCTTAGTTACTGGAAATTTGGAGGAAAGAAATGAAATTTAATAGAAAAAATAACAGAGGGAATGTTATTAGTTTCTTTTCTATCAGCACCAAACTTCATTTCATTTTCTTCTTCTTCTGGATCATTTATGTTAGATATCAAAATTGAATTCGTTTTGAATCAAGAACTGTATTCACAACATTTCTCACCAACATGGTTACTCAATGAATATACAAGTTACAATGTCCATCATGATAATAATCAATTTAACACCAAGTTAAGTGTATAATCATGTCCATCCAAACACTTTTTGACCACAAGTCTTTAGTTTTATTCAGTTTATTTATTTAGTTCACGAATTAAGGTGATCACTTGATCAGGGGGTCAATGAATTGAATTTGATTCTCATTGAATTTATTTATTTTCAGAAAATGGCCATAACCAAATAGCGAACAAATTAGATCTATTTTTGGTTATTTTACTCGCGATTCAGATGAGGAGCTAAATCTTGTTCAAATCATGAATGCTGTTCGTGGAAACACTGAAATGTGAACAGATGACCAGGTTCACTCCATTTATCGGCTGGTGATAAAAATAACTCGCCGTTTTAATCTCATGGAACCTCGGCCTATCAGACTCTATCAAAAAGAGCTAATCTAGAAATGGATCTTTATTTCAATGAAAAACAAAGCGAAAATTCAAAATAATGTTAATAAACTAATGAATCCATGGTGATGAATATTGACCAATTTAATTTCAATGGTGAAACCAAAAACTCCTGAAACTTTATATTAGTGTTGTGATGGTTGATGATGATCAAATTTCATTCTTTTGTTAACATGAAAATATTACTTTTTGATATTAGGATATCACCAAACATGAGTAACAACATAATAAATCAATGAATAAAAGGAAATCATCGATAAAGATTACGAATCATTTGTCACCAAGATCATAGATTATTATTGTTTGTCTTTACTCGTCTTCTTTAAAAGGACTCATTAAACTGGACACACTTCGAATCGAATGAAATCCATGGCAGTTAAAAGAGAGATAAATATACCACTGAATTTCCTCTAGAGAGATCCTTCGGCTCACGAAGGTTCTCCCAGCGCAGATAAAAAGTTCACTCGAGACTCAAGCTACCTGACGAAAGAGACACTGAGTTTATACCGATCTTCTAAATTTCTGTTCTTCTATTCGGATAACATAATAATGAACATAAAGAAGCCGAATCAATACCAAAAGTCGAATTTCTTTTCGATATTTCAATCACTCTGATGATCCAGGATTAGACTGTCAAGTTAATCAATAAGACTACATATCAGGTCTATTCCACTTATCGTTTTATGGTCTAACCAACCGAATTGTTCATAAGTTACAACAGACTAAACCTTCATCGAGCTCAGCAAAAAATACAAAGAGTAGATAATTTAATCCACTATCAGTAAATTGTCAAGAGGAATCACGAAATACAGAAATTAAACCTCAGAACAATTGGAAAGTTCAACGGACAATTTTGGCAGCATGAGCTCGAATCAGGTCGAGTTTACTTACATTATATTCTGAATCTCAGGTTGTAAAGACCAATAAATGATAAATATTTACATTAATTGCTTTGAAAAATTTTTCTAAAAAAATTCGAAAGAGACAGAATTAGAAAGTTTGAAAAAAAATGATAAACTAATCACAATTGACAGTAAATCGTGATAATCACTATGAAAACAAAACAATTATCGTTAATTTTGTTCATCTCAGAGAATTATCACCATTCCAGTGTTTATACATATTTAATCCCATGTTAATCCAAAGAGATGTGATCATGTAATGAGGGAATCGTCATGAAAATGGAACAGAAAACTTATCCTTTGTAATCCAATCTAATTGGAAAACTAAATGATTCTCATTGGGGGAAAAAAAATGTGAATCATTTCAAGAAATTACAATAAAGTAAATTAATATTATGTACAATTGAATTGAATTTCCAAGAATATCAATAATTGACTGAGATAAATATTAAGAATCATGATTATCTAATATCAATAAGAATACATGAATTTATGAAAAGGTTGAAAAATAATTGGTATTAAATTTAGATTAATGAAAACGAAAAGTAATTAATATAAATTGAGTGCGAAAATTATAATCAATAGAAAAGGCAACCCGTCATGATTAGTTTTTGATACAAATAATTACCCATCTTAATATGAGATAAAATTAATATCAATAATAACGATGATGATAAATTATAATACATAAGGTAATCTAACGGTTCATGAGTATCATGATAATCTCTGGGTTGGAATCAAATGGAATCCATGGAGTTTGAGCAAATAGAAGTGGGGAAAGAGAGATGAAGATAAAATTCAACTGAATGGGAGCAAAAGGAGAAAGAGAGAGAAACAGAGAGAATCGGGAGGATGATGATGATGATGATAGAGAGCGAGTGAGAGAGATTGAAAATGTTGGAAGCAACAAATTATTTCATGTTAGCATCTGAAGGCAGTTGAAGATTACGATTCATATTAAATGTTATATGTTTGCATAGTCGTTTTATCATCCATTCAACACTCACCTTCATCTTCATCAGTCTCACTCTCTACCTTTCCACCTCCTCCTCCTCCTCTTTTCTCCTCCATCACTAATATTACATTGGCTCTCTCTCTCTCTCTCTCCCTCTCCCACCAAACTCACAATTACCATTATTATTGATCAATAATAATGATCATCACCATCAGTTTCATCATCACTTAGTTTAATTGAACTTGTGTGAGTTGATAGTTATATGTTTTTTTTGCCAACGTTGTGTTTTAACAACAATTAACCAAGTTAACCAAGAATCATATTAAATATATATTATTATTATTATTATTATATCTAAATTGTTGACTATTAAGGTTGAGAGTATTAATCAATATTATTTGATATGTTTGGGACTTTGGATTGCCATTGGTCATCATCTCTATCATTATGATTACAATTAAAGTTTTACTTAATTGTTTAACCAAATATGCAAACCATATAATCATAATATAATAAACACAACAACAATCAACCAGTTTAACCGAGCCAGTTAATCAATTTCGTAATTGTAACTGTTAATCAATTTTACTTCCTATTGTTTATTATCATCATCGTTTCTCATTCAACATTTTCTTGATTGTCTTTTTGTGATCATTATTGAAATTGTGTCTCCACATTGTGTTGTTATTATAAAAGTTAATTAATTTCTCTCTGTGCTCTAGTTTTCGGTTAATCAACAACAACAACAACAACAACAACTTCGTTAGTTTAATTGTCACTGATCAAAATTTAACGATCAAAATCAATGGGCAAGAAAAACAGTAAATTGAGCTCGGACGTTGTCTTCAAGCTGACCAAAGAAACTTATTGTAAGTTATCATGATTAAATTAAATAGTAATAACTATTGTCATTAGATAATATGATTCTAAATCAGAAAACGTGATTTGATTGTTAATCTTAAATCAAATATTAATAATGTTCTCATCAATAGTAAATAAAACTAGTTGTAAGTCTATTTTTCCTTCAACCTAATTTCGTTGCCAATATTGTGATTGCAAAATCTTATAATAATTTTATCAATCAATCGTAATTATGATTACTATTTAATGGAAGAAAAAAAAATCACAGAATTAAATTAAGTTGATGATGAGAGAAACTGAAAGTAATCAAGTATCTAAACTTACCTTTAACAACGTGACTCCAAAAATCCAATGATTATGTTGATTATAAATCCTTTATGTTTCTTCAATCTAATGAGTAACTTAATCACTATAACCAAATAGTGATAATTATTAGTACAATTAGACTTGATTTTAATGAGATTCATAGAGTTTTTTTTTGTTCTGTCAACTATTTGGTGATCAAAATGAATCCATGGTGATGAATATTGACCAATTTAATTTCAATGGTGGAACCAAAAACTCCTGAAACTTTATATTAGTGTTGTGATGGTTGATGATGATCAAATTTCATCCTTTTGTTAACATGAAAATATTACTTTTTGATATTAGGATATCACCAAACATGAGTAACAACATAATAAATCAATGAATAAAAGGAAATCATCGATAAAGATTACGAATCATTTGTCACCAAGATCATAGATTGTTACTGTTTGTCTTTACTCGTCTTCTTTAAAGGGACTCATTAAACTGGACACACACTTAATTGGGGTGGGGTGGGATGGATATACTTGCAGTGGAAAAGGCAAAGTGATTAATTTGGAGAGGTGGTGATGGTGAAAATTGATGTTCAGGCGGAAGATGAGGATTAGAGGAGAGAGAGAGAGAGAGAATTCAATCAAGTAAAAGGAGTAAACCAGTAAAACCAACATGTAACAGTTAATATATTACAGTTTTTATCTGGTGTTTATTATCATCACCTTTTAGTTATCTTCTTCATCTTCATCCTCATCCTCTCTCTCTCTCTCTCTTTACCTCCTGCTCTCATCTATTAACAATTTGCATGTTTTTCCCTGGAAACAATTTAAATTGTCTTCTATTCTTGTTAACATGGTTATGTATTATTATCCATCATCTTCATTACTCATTAGAATATAACATGAGAGAGATTGGGAAGTGGTTGATGAATTTCCACCATGGATTCAGTTTACTGGAGTTGGAAAAATTTTCACTAATTTCTTTTACATCTTTGAATTTTCACCAGAACAACACCAAGGCGAAATCCTCTTCCATTAGTTTTTGAATCCACTTTCTCCCTCCCTCTCCCTCTCTCACTCACTCTTGTACTTTATCTGAATACCAAATTGTTAATTCAAGCTTATTAATGATAAATAAGTTTACTCACACATTTTTGAAGTAACAAACTCAATTGTATTAGATAATAACAATAACAATGGCAATGATAATAATGGTTTGAGGAAGAAAATAATAATGATCATCATCATCATGATAATAGATGTTAACTGAACAACAAGCTGTTTGGTTGAATTATTCAGTTACATGGACTGAGAAAAAGGAAAAGAGGTAAGTGAGAGAGAGAGAGTGAGTAACACATCGTTCCACCAGGTTACTAGTTAATTCAGTCAGTTGAACATGAATGATGATGATGCCCAGAATATCAGCATCAGTATCAACGATCATCATCCATACTGATTTTGTAGATGAGAGGATGATGGAGATGATGATAACAATAAATACAATCATGTAATATAATAGCAACAGTAAGAGGATGGTAACAACATGTTGCATGTGTTGTTGGGGTTGTTGTTGATGATGATGATCATGTTGTCGTTGATGGTGGTAATGTAAAAATGGTAAACAGCAACAGCATAATAACAAAAGATAGTCAAAAATATCGATCAGAAAAGTTCATACCTGAGACTGAATAAAGAACGAAAAATATTTACATCAACAGTTGAAGAAAATAAAAAAATATTAGAATTCATGGTAATCCTGTTATTGTTTCTTTTCCATATCCAATACTTTTGATTCATTTCCATGTAGAATCTTAATTTTTTTTTCTCTTCCATCCAAACTTTTGCCTGTAGTTTTTTTTTATTGACGATTCTTCCTGGTTTACCTTAAGTGGAGAGAGAATAGAAAAAAAAAACTAATAAGAGATGTTAATGTTTCAGTTGATGAGAATTTCAGGGAAAAGTTGATGAACACGCAAAGGTGAAAATGTCTGAATACTCAGAGAATAGAAAATGTTTGAAATGAAAATTTAATAGAAAAAGAAAAAATAACAGAGAGAAAAGTTATTAGTTCCTTTTCTATTTCTATTTCATTTTCTTCTTCTTCTTCTTCTGTATCTTCATCTTTTCGTTGTTTACTTTATTCTTTTTGATACTTTTACCGTTACACATTCTATTTACTCATTGATTAACTAGATTAACATAATTTTCTTTCCAAAAAGATAATCTCTCCTTTGGATGATTATGATGATTGGATATAAATTGCTGAGAGTTTGATAGAGACAAACACCTAAATACTATTAAGGTGAAAGGTAATTTATGTTAGATATCAAAATTGAATTCGTTTTGAATCAAGAATTGTATTCACAACATTTCTCACCAACATGGTTACTCAATGAATATACAAGTTACAATGTCCATCATGATAATAATCAATTTAACACCAAGTTAAGTGTATAATCATGTCCATCCAAACACTTTTTTGACCACAAGTCTTTAGTTTTATTCAGTTTATTTATTTAGTTCATGAATTAAGGTGATCACTTGATCAGGGGGTCAATGAATTGAATCTGATTATAAAGGCAAGTTTAAGTTTCTGAAGGAAAATTAAAAAAAAAGAATAGAAAAAGTGAAAAAATTTTATTCTGTTTAATCTCTTCATTGTCATACATTTGATGACATTTGTTGGTTTAATTACTGTTTGTCATTAATGTTAAATTGTCTTTGAGAATCAGGTGGCTAAGTGTTTTTCTTATCCATTGTTACGTTTGTGACTCCATTTTTTTTCTGCACAATAATTGATCGAGCTCAATGTGACACTTAGATGAATCGAGAATTAATTTCATGATAGTGATCTACATTCAGTTTTTTCCTCTCTCTATCTCATCTTCTCACCTTTTCTGATGACCACCTCACTCTTTCTGCAGGGCAATTCGGCTATTACTCAAAATCCACTTGACCCATGGGCTTCAGATCGAGTCTATAAATGTATTGATCGATATTTATTTCATTCCAAACCCAAGGTCATGAAGAATAATCAACAATTCCGAAAGTAGGCTTGACCTTCAAGGTCATTATTTGCTGAATAATTCAATGGTCAAACAGTTTTAAGTAAAATCTAAAAGAAAACAACAATTGTAGCTAAATTGTCCTGTTTCTCATTTTGTATCATTTTGAAAACGAGTTAATTGTTAAGCCTTAAGCTATAAAACCAAAGACTACGAGTTTGCAACCACTTGTTAAATCATTCACACAATTAAATATAATCAATGAGAGATCAAATTAACCCAAAGATAAGACAATAATCAATATCCTCTCATTGAAACGCTGTCATCTCTTAAAATTGTCATCAGATTAGATATTGAAAGTTACCTTTACCTGATTGTCGTTAACTTAATGAAAACTCAAACTTCTTTGGCTGCATAGCCAATGAAGGAAAATATAATTCATTTGTCTAATAATTTATCTTTTTTTCTTATCCTAATCTTCATCTTGATTATCCTTCTCTCTCTCTCTCTAATCTCTCCCTTGGATATCTGGTTATGTGAATCTACACCTTCATCAATCCAGTTACGGAAAAGGAAATAAGAGAATGGTTTGTAATATTTCACTTTTTTTCTCCTTAATCTTAATCATTTCCCTCTCTATGTCTCTTTTATGTGATCCTTTAATTGTTCCAATCTAATAGAGAGAAATTATATAAAAGATTGTGTGATATTTGGACCCAAAAAAAGATGATTGTGATGAGAATTAACTTTTCGAGCTCTTCCTTTTCCTCTCCATCTTTGTTCCGACGTTTATTGTTTATCCTCTCATCGTCTTTTTATTCCTACTAACTCATCATTATTATAACCATCATCATCATCATCATCATCATCATCAAACAACTCTAGCATCCTCATCCTCTCAGTCTACCTTTTTTTTTATTTTCGTTATATCTGATCCTTTATTGCTTCCTCCTTAAGACTGTGTCAACAACATAATTTATTTGATTGGATTGCAAGACAATTGAAGCTTCTGTCACTGCAGCTTAATTAAATAGCTTCTTATATCAACTCTTACACATTTATATACAATTAATGATAATCAAATTATAACCCACGGTTCTAATAATACCACCAAAACCATTATCATCATATTTATCAATAGCAATTAAACATCAATCCAATCATTACAACTCATTTCCATTAGCATCCTCATCTCTCTCTCTCTCTCTTTCTCTCTCACCTTTATACTAACCTTAACTTTCCATATATATATTGATCTTTCATCCATGATCCCGCCAATATCATGATCAGAGTTATTCCACCTTCCAAGCTACAGGGTAATTCAATCTCGTTTATAACTTGTAAACCAATCGGCTCACAAAGCTGTCTCTCGATATATTCATAGACTTAATTTAAAAGTTACAAGGTATCGACAAAAAGTTTCGAGATTGATCAAGGTCATTTGATCGTGAACACGGTACGAGGTTATTTACTGTAATGATGAAACTTTTTCGACCTTTTTTTGAGTTTGACAACGTTGAACAAACGTTGAAATTAGTTTACGAATCATTATATTAATATAAACGTTCGTTAAATGAATAACCCTGTATGATATTAATAAGATGTAATCAATTTAACCATTATAATTAATTAAATACGGAAATGGTTCATTGTATCAACAACAAATGATACATATGATATCCATTAGTGGTAAGAATAAGGATAAAATGAAGAAAGTATAATTAGTAAATGATCAACCAGATAATCTAAGAAGTGATGATCTTTAATTGATAATAATAATATGAAAATCCTTATACAAGTAATAGATAAACTTGATTTCCATGTAATAATAAGCAACGAGTAACCATAAAAATCTAACTGTATTTATGAATTTAGTTGGCATGTTACATGATTTCTGGTTTCAGTATAAATGGTTAACCAAGAAACAGAAGAAAATTATATCATAATGATAATCATCCAGTGTCAGGAAAACAATACAATTTGTTAAATCGTAAGGTGAACATGATAATATACATGATAAGGTTAAGATAAAATCTAAGAAAATGAAAGCAAGAAGCAAATGAGTAACGTGATTTATAACCATTTAGGGAGTTGAGGTCACAAGGAAAAGGAAAAGGAAAAGATGAAGAGAAATAACTGAAAGAAAATGATAATCATCATCATCATCATCATCATCATCCCATAATCATTGATAATGATGATACTCATGATTAGATTCGTAGGGTTATAATGTACTTGGAGAACCAGAAATGAGAGAAAAATTCTGGTTAAATATGATAAGTTAAACATGCGAATTGACTTGATGACAGTTTCCTCTGATTCTTACTATGAATTATTTCATTTCCATGGTGAATATCATTCTCATTGAATTTAATTTAATATTTAGTTTACATTCACATTTCCAATGTTTATAATAATAAGCATAATACATAAATCAACAAATGTAGATATGTTTATCTATGTAACTGTTTATTATGTATTATCATTTATTGTAACAAAATAATATCTCGCTTTCACCCAGATATCATGAAGATGATCATTCATGATAAATTGATGATGCTGATTATTATTTAAATGGTTAAAGGAAATATAAATAAGTGTAGATCTGCAAGAATTTATCTTTTTATTCCTTATACCTGTCACCTTGTATCCAAGAATATATCGATTATATTCTGATGCAGTTGACAACACTCATTCTTTACCTTTCTTCATATATCCATCTATTTTTATCTTCCTTCTCATCATCATCATCATCATCTTTTTTTCTGCTACTTTTCTATGAGAAAAAAAAATCGTATCAATTTGATTTCTTACTCTAAGATGATTTATCTTCACCTACTTTTTGGTATATTAACATAATATAAGTGATATTATTAGTATAACTGTGAGCATTGATAATATATTATTAATAATAATATGATAACAATAACATTGTAACCACAAACAATTATCGTTGATGAAAATTATCATCGTTAACTTTAATTGTACTTTTTTTTACCAATTAGGTTTAATTGTGTTTGGTGATTTTATATTTTTGGCTCGTAAGTGTTTTCACATTTTCAGTAAAATGCATTAACATTGTAAGGGAAATTGTTCAATTTTCATGAGAGATTTTTATGATGATGAAAGAGTAAAGTGAAAAAGATGAAAATTTAAATAAAGTAAAATCAATGAACCATTGGAACAGGTTGCCTACTGACCTGGGAATGATGATGATGAGGATGAGGATGAGGATGATACGCATGGGTTGTAATTCCTCTTTCATCTTCATCATCTTCCTCTGTATCTTCATCTTCTTTCCAGTTACCTGAAGAAGGAGAAAAAAAAATTCTTTTTTTGCTCAATTCATCATTTTTACCTTATTTCCAACTTATCTCTTTTTCTAAAGAACGAAATATACCTTTTTCTTTTCTTTTCTTTTCTTTTCTCTTCATCATCATTTTCATTCTTCTTCTCATCTTTTACTTTCTCTTTCTTTCTCTCTCTCTCTCTCTTTGTTTGATGTTTTTGTTGCTTTTCTCAATGAAGAAAAGGCTTTAACATTGGCTTTAAATCAAAGGTACAGGAATCAGGGAGTTTCAAGGTAAATTGGGAGTGAAAGGTTTATTCTTATATACTGAATATATCTATAGATGTTTGTATTACCTGATGGAAGAGGTAAAGATGATAAGAAAACGATGATGATGAGAAAAGACTGAGAAATCATGGAAAGCTCAGTTACATGAAATGAATTGAATGCATTAGTTGTATTCAAAAATGTATCTCTCTCTCTCTCTCTCTCTCTTACTTTTTCTCACCTTGTATACAGAAATGTTGATAGAATGTCTCAAACTAAGAAAATACCCTCAGGGCATTTGTCAATTTCTTTGCTCATCTTTTCATCTTCATCATTTAACCACTATATTGACAGTTGCCTATCACATGTTAACCTACTTTTCCACCATGAAAATCATGTTTTTCTCGGTGAAATTTACCACTAGGATCATGAGAAAATTATTGTCACAATCAACTGATTCTAATATGTTGAACTGAGTTTTATTTAGTTTAAGAAACAGACAAACAAAAACAACTAAAGTTGATCATCAGTCAACATGAAAAAGTTTCAAATCAAAATGTTTATAAATATTTAACTTTGCAAATGTTGATTGTTATTATTATTATTTAAACAGCTGATTGAGTCCATGATGTTCATCTTAGATATTGACTTTGATTAACTTAAATGTCACCTTTGATACAACTTGTCACAAAGATAAAGATAATAACAATATCTTAATCATTACATTTTCAGTATCATGTCTAATCCAATAAATCCCATGATAATCAATACGATGATATTTATCCTTCCTAAATATGACATCTTAATGGATTTAAGATTAAGATGAAAAGAGGATCAAGAAAAAAAGATGAATCATTTTTTTCTGACGATAACTTAATTGTCTCTCTGTTATTAATCACTATCATCTGATTAAAGTTAATCAACCAAGGTAAAAATCTATCAAAAGTAAATCTTATATTAGTTGAATATCAATTTAAATTACCAACAATTTAAATTAATCTCTTTGTTTTGTTTTCCCCTTACAATTAATCATTATCATCTCATGTCAACTTTACCTTTTTAATTGCCATTTAAATTGATTGTTGATTATCATTAATATCACAATTGTGTCATTTAAAAATGTTGATTATCATTTCTAATAGTAGTAATCTATATGTGGAAATGTAATCATTAAATAACAATTAAAGATTGGTAACAATTAACCAGTGATGATGATTTTCCAATTACAATTACATTTGAAAGCCTCTTCCTTTCAATTGTCTGTTAATTAACTATTGTTAATCAACACCAGTGAAAGATGAATCAATTAATGTTAAAGTTGATTGTTACCAATAGCCAATAATCAATTGATTAGGTGATTAACAATTACTGTTAGTAAATGTACATATTAGATTAGTCAACACAAGAAGCGTGTATCTAATTATTAATTAAAAAACTGTCGTTTTGTTGACACTTAATCGTTACCATAGGATCAGATCTAATAATTAACATCATCATCAACATCATCATCATCATGATTATCAGGTTAAAATACATTAGATTAATTAATTGTTGCAACTACAATTAAAAACAGTTCGACATGAATTTGTTATCATGGTTTTCATTGAGTTTTTTTTCCCGTTGTTTTCTGGTTAACAAAATTGGTGAACCATTAATTGTCTGAATCTACCTTTAACCATAGATTGTAATTAAATAATTGAGTCAACTATTATTTTGATGATGCTGATAATCAGTTGATTATTATATTAACCAGACATCATTGATAATAATAATAACTATTAATATGAATGAGCTGAAAACCCAAAATCTATTATCTTTTTCCTGAATCAACCTTCAGGGTAAACAAAAGATTCACAGATCATGATTATGATAATAACGGTTATTTGTGAAAAGAAAATAATATCGATATTATTAATTATCATTATCAATGAATTAATTGATTTTCTTTTACTAATTAAAATGATCAAATTTAATCTAATCTTGTGAGAAGATGAAGTTTTTTTTTCTTCCGTTGAAAAGCAAAATGAAAGTTCAATTAATTAAGTTGATTTTCTCATCATGTTGATGTTTCTTTCAATTTTCATCTATTACAAGTCTTTGGAAACGATAATATAAATTTAAGGCTATTGAATGAACATGATGAAGGAGAAGATGATGAGGATGATGAGGATGATGATAAGGAAGATGAAGTTCTGAATCAGTTTCATGGTAAAATAAACTTAGTTAATCTTTTTTTTTTCTCATCTACTTTTTGTTACCCTAAGACTTTTCATCTTGATTATCAACATGATATACTATTAAATAATACTTCCTGTTATGTTAAACCTTAATCATCATGAAATTCATCATCTTAATCAGCTTTATTTTATAATCATAAATGAATAGAAATCAATGTTAAATATAAATCACAATTGGTGAAATTATTCAATTGACTCACATTTCTACAACTATTAATAATAGAATCACATTAATTTGATTAACTTTTTTGCTTTCTTACAAGGTAATTAACTTGTAAAGGATAAGACAATAACAATTAAGGAACAAAAAAGTTGAACCTTTTTAATTGTTATTAGTTAACTAGTTTTTCAACTTATCCTTTGGGTACTACAAACATAACCAGAGTAAAGATTTACTTTATCATTAAAGATATTGAAACATTCATCTTATATATGATGATGATGATGATGAAATAAAATTGAAAGTTGTTATTAGATGATGATGATGATGATGATGATCACCTTTTATCATCTTATATACATTGAAGATGCTTTTATCTTGATTCATATTTACTCAGAGCTCAAGTTATCATGGATTCATCTTCATCCTCATCTTCAATTCTTACTCATTTTTGTCCTTTTATATTCAACCTTTAACCAGGTTTTCCCTATTATCATATCCACACAAACATTACTTTCTAATGTACATTTACCGTTATTTCATATTTTAAGAAAAGGAAACTTTGAAAGATGATCAATAATAATAGCCAATTGTTTCAGTTAAATTATTCACAGTGAGAGATGCAAATTAGACAATCAATTATTAATACATTGATTTAGAAAATGATGTTATTTAATTTTCTCTAAATACATTTTTTTTTTCCTTTCTCTTCATTCATTATTTGCCTGATTGTTTTACCGTTAACCAAATTGTTTTACTTGATTCTTGGAATAGGTAAATGTTATATATTGTTAATATAATAAGTAATTCCCTTCAGGGTTCTTGAATACAACCAGAAATCAACTTAAAAGATTAGTAAGAATCTCAAAGTCCATAAGAGGCTCTGTAATAATAGGGAAGCCAAACGATTCTTGTTACCTTTGGATCTACATCTTTTCTCGTTGAGTATTTACTTGACTGGATAAATGTTACTTTCTATCATCTTATAATTTACTTTTATCATCATCTTCATCTTCATCTTCATCTTCATCTTCGTCTTCATCTTCATCATTCTATGGTTCTGTTGATTAATCAACCTTGAACGATCATCTTATTGTTAAAGTAAATCCGATTTGGGGCTGAAGTTATTAACAATCAACTTCTTGATAAGTTTTATATTCAATCTTGCGATTGAATAATGATTATCATTGAAAGAAAGTAATTGTAATCATAATGACAATTTAATCTTACAATCAAATAACGGGATTTTCAAATCCTTCAAATCTTTATCATATTAACTCATCTTTCCCTTAGGTAATTTATTGTTATTGGATTTTGGTTTTTTCTATTTCTTTCTTAATTGTTGTTCAATATATATAATATTATTAGATGAATTTACTATTAATATCATGATAGTTAATTGTAAATCTCTTCCTTTGAACTTTTTTTGTTTCTCTACGAATTGATTAACTAATTTGATTATTCTGATAAATTTTATTCTCATTTGTAATTAAGAAAAAAAAAAGTTAACCAAGTAAACATAATCTAAATTGTTACATTAACTGATTGTTACAAGTAGAAAGTTAAATTAACAATCATGAGCTGAGTTAATCCTTAATTAACCTTTTCATATCCTTTTGTCAATTGTTTTGATTATATTAATTGTGATTAGCATAAATACAATTAATCGTAATTATTAATCTGATAATCAACATATATACAATTCAGTTGGTTGTGATTTACTTAATAATAATTGTTCAACAGATTAAATTGTTAACCATTATGATTAAAACTATTACCATAATGTTAATTAATGATTTCATTGTAACTTTGGTGACATTGATTTAATAATATTATCAATAATAAATTATTAATCAGTTACTAAATCACTGGTGATGATTTATCGCCACAACTACAATTTAACTTGATTATTATCATTTTTTGACTGGAGATTACATTTGATTATCATTGAAATGATAGACTGAAAGTTAAATAATAATATTGGGATAAAACTCAATTTAGTGAATTAACTAATATACTAATCACGTTCAAATACCACGTAATTAACTTTGATTGCATGATTGAATCGTCTATTCATTTACTTTTTATTACCTTCATTAACGATTCTCATTATGACCACCCTGATCATCCTAATTATCATCATTAGAATCATTTTCTTTAAACAAACTAAGCTCACAATCAGTAATCAGTAATTTAAAGTATTAACGTTAATACAATTTAGAATACACAATTTTCACTGCTTATTATTAGCAAAATTATACTTAATTGTTATCATTAATTATAATTAAATCTTCCATTCTTTCACTGTAACATTTCCTAATCATCAATGGCCAATGTTACATATTTGAAATCGAGAATTGAACAAAAAAATTAACTCAGTATCTGATTTCCAATGTTTTCATATTGTAATTGATTTACTGATTTAATTAAAGTCTCTCTATTTGTGTATGTCTAATGATAGAGTAACAATTTACTCCTCCTCGGAAATCCGGTTCTGTTATCAATATTGATTGATTGTTGACTTATCATCAACAATTAATCACAGCAAGAAAGAGATACAAATAATCAAACTGGTTAATCCTCTGGAATGATTAAAATTACCTTAATCATCATCATCATCTCTCTCTCTCTCTCTCTCTCTCTCTCTCTCTCTCTCTCTCTCTCATTCATCACCACGATGATATTTAAATGCTGGGAGAATGTGAGAATGTGATAACTTAAAAACATCATGTGTTCCTATTAAATGAACCATGAAAATGATTCAAATTAGAAAACCAGATCACATAATAGAAGAGGAAAATCAGATTAAATCAACTAATCTTGTTCATTAATCCAAAACAAACCATTTTTGAAAACTTCTAACATCTAATCCTTGTGATCTTATTTCCCACAGGTATAAAGGATTCAAAAAGGATTGTCCAAATGGTCATTTAACAGAACAGGTAATTACTTATATATAAACTACAGAGATGATTAAAGGATAATAATTAACCTTTTCAACTTTTTTTCCACTCGAAAAGTTAATCACCAATCAAAATCAGTGTGAAGTTGAAAATTGGAAATAATAAATAAATGATAAACACACACACAAGAATAAATTATCCATAACTATTGATTATTCAGTTTGTTCATGTTGATTATCTTGAAATTGTATCGAGAATATAATTTCTGATTCAATAATGAAAAGATTCCGATGTTGACATGAATCTAATATTTATGGTGAAAATGAGTCAACAAGATTTTCATCATTATCATTGTTATTATCTTGAAATTAACATCTCAAGATGTTGATAATAAAAATATGATGAGTTTTATATATATGAAGAGAGGAGGAAAATGATGATGAGGATGATAATCTTCATCTGAATATAGAAATGCTAATATAACAATAATATATATCAACAAATGTTGCAAAGTTATATCATGAATACATGATAATAATAGTACTATTAGTTACACCCAAAGTAATAATTTCTTACGGAATTTTTTTCCTTCCCTTTATTTCATTCATAACTTTATATTTTTGAAAGTCATTTTTCATCACAATCTAATCTAACAATTGACAACTTAGTTAATCATGAAGATGATTAGAATATATAAATTGTATTCCATTATATTTGGATAGAGAAACGATTTGACATTTATATTTATATTAAACAGAATTGAAATTTAGATCTCAAGAATGATGAATTAATTGGATCAATTTGAAAACTTGTAATACCTTTGTAAATATTATATCCAGACAATCAATTGATTGTTTGAGTGTGTCTATTAATAAATTAGTTTCCATTGTAATAATATAATCATCAATACATTTTCCATTCTCAATAATATTAACTGTTGATAAGTTAATCGTCATTCTGATTAGCATATTGTTACAAGTAAATTGATTGATTATTAATCTGATTCTCATTTTATCTCATGCTTCATGTATTGATAATTTAATAACTAATCACTCGTAAATAATAATAACATACGAGATTTAAATCAAATTAAATATGAAAAATGAGTTGCAATCAAGTCAAATTAATCTGATTAATGAACATAAACTTAAATCAAATGATTAATAATTAATCCAATGAATGATTGTTCAGATAATCATGATGAAAGTAACAAACTTTTTTTCGAGGTTAAAGTTTACTTTTGGAGGTTCGACCTTTTTACTTTACTTTAAATCCTTTTATCAACTAATTGTAATCTCTCTAATTGTTATAATCTCATTTTCATGAGAACTAATTGCTTATTCTAATTGTTTCAATTGTTTCAATTCTCTTTTCTATTCTTAGGGATTTTTTCGCATTTACAAGCAATTCTTTCCTCATGGTGATCCTTCAAGATTTGCATCTCTTGTTTTCAGAGTTTTTGATGAAAATAAGGTGAGTCATTTCATTGATTGACTTTAATTGTTTAACAATTTCAACAAAATGATGAGAATCCATGGCGAGGATGATGAAGATGATCAATCCCATCATCACCTGATCATCATTAGCATCCAAGTTTTATGTAAAAGTTTACAGGTCAATTGAATTTCAATCTAAAGGGAATCAGAAATGATGACGATGAAGATAAATAGAAGACAAAAGTTCTATCATATCCATTAGTAAATAATCCAATTGAACTGAGTTCTGTGTAAAAGATGATGAAAAAAAAACAGGAAGAGAATGAGCCTAATAATCATCTTCATCTTCATCCTCATCTTCATCATGGTCTTGTTATTATGGTAAAATTGTTGAAAACTAATGGAGATCAAGTTTTTCTGTGTCATTTTTTTTCTACTTCGTTTTTGACAAAATTTTAACTTTATCTTCATCTTCATCTTCCATCTTCCATCTTCCATCTTCCTCATCATCTAAAAAACTTTCATCCAATAATTGGTTCTCTCTCCCATCGATTCCCAGGATGGTTCCATTGAATTTGAAGAGTTTATCAAAGCACTTTCTGTGACATCTCGTGGTAATCTTGAAGAGAAACTAGTCTGTAAGTAGTTACCTTAATTATATTAAAAAGAAAATATTCTAATAATAATAATAATGATAATCTAATGAAAACAATGATAGAATTCACCATTTTCATGATCATCATTATCTATTCATATTCATCATCATCACTATTGTTCATCAAGTCTCAATGAGTAACATGAGTCTTATGTTTTCACAAGTTGCAAACTTCTAGTAATAAGAGAGAGAGAGAGTGAGAAAAACTTGATCACTCTAATGATCTAATAATGAACCGATAAAATTACCAATTGTAATAATTTCCAATCAATCAACACTCTCATCATTTACAGGGGCATTTAAATTGTACGATGTTGACAACGATGGTTTCATAACTCGGGACGAAATGTATAATATAGTTGATGCTATTTATCAAATGCTTGGTACTCATGCAAAGCCTGGAGAGGAGGAAGAGGAAACACCAAAGGAAAGGGTTGATCGTATCTTTGAACAATTAGATAAGGTAAATATCTATCAAACAATTAATTGTCACCATTTAGACCTTTTTGTTAATACATAAAGTTAGTTTTCATTCGTCATCAAAAATCAATAATTTCCACAATAATCTAGTTTATATCTTATGAATTATCAATCATTAAATGATCAATTTTTTTCATTTTAATCATTTGAATAATTTAACAGGTAAGTTAATGATGATTACTTTGATAATCATCAACTTAGAGGTTACTTGATTACAATTAATGATTGTTTTATGAAAACATTTCATTTGCAAGTCAATTGTCAATAAGTTTGATTAGCTTTTCATCATATATACCATTTATTTAACTCATTTATTCAAATGATAATGATGATGTTATCATTACCATTATCATGATAATTTCAGTAAACATTGAATTATAATATTTATCTAATTTAATCAACTTGAATTTCATCCATTATTATTAATAAATAATCATTTCAATCATAATTGTAAGACTTGAACTTAAACCTTTAAAGTATTAGCGTAAAGAAATCAACTAATTATCATTAAATTTTCATAGTTGGTTAACTTGATTGGTAGATTTTTATGACAATTATCAATAACAATTGATTGTTAATGATGATGATAGTTTATGAAAACTGTAGTTATTGTGGTTTTGTATATTTCTCAATGAAAGAGAGAGAAAGAGAGAGAGAGAGATGAATGAATGAATGAATGAAATTCGCAATATAAACACATAGATGAATGATTCGTTTCCATGGAAACCGTTTTTCAGAATTCTAAAATTGAATGAGTTCTGAGAAAAGAATAAGAAACTTTCCAACTGTATCAGAATCTTCGGAAGAAGAATTGAAAAAGAAATCATCACATTGTTTTCTCTGTAAGTGTTTTCCCCAAGAGTAAGAAACAAAGAAGAAAAATGAGAATTTCTGATTTCTGGTTAACATGATGATGGATCAAAATAAATCAAAGTTAAGGATTTCTGCTTCATGGTGATATTATGATAACCATATTATCAATGACATAACTGATTCACTCAGAATATTTGAAACGGTAGACAAAATTTCACTTTTCTCGTTTTTCTGGTTAATATTGAATTCCTATGGTCAAACAAATAGAGAGAGAGAGACAGAGAGAAATAAAAATGGAATTGATTCTAATCATATAAAAGATTATATATATTAATAAATGATTAACTTAATTCCCAAACGAATGATTTAATATATTCATGGAATAATTTTCTTTCTTTCTCTCCTAACAATCCGTGAGTGTTTCCAATTGAAATTGACACATTACAATTTAAATTATCCATCACCTTGAACTCGCTCATGAAATTTACATTTCAAGAGTTTTTCTCAGTTATAGAATATAAATAAATTCAATTTCTGTTTCTCTAAATTGTTGTTTGTTGTTTTGACAATTGATTGAAATGATGATGATTGTGACAATTTCTCAGTGTATATAATACATTTTGTTTTCACTTAGGAAAAGTTGTTGTTTTCTGAATAATAATTTCAATCTAAATTTTACAAAATTGAACTTCCAAATTCATGGATTTGAATGTTTATCTCTCTCTTTCTCTGAGAGTTTATTTCAAATCATCATCATGATGAAATTTTCATCATGTCACTTTAATTTTATTCATTTCATTTATACATAATGTTGATTGTTACCAAAACATTGAGTAGGAAGTAAATACGAAACTATCACCCTGAAGATACCGATAACTTCAGATTAACCAAGAACTTTTTTTCCCCTCTTCTTCTTGGTGACTTTGATAGAGTACAATTGGAAACCATTTACTTTAATCATTCCCATGTTACCTTCATTCAACTGGATCATGATGATTTCATGATCATCATGAAGATAGAGTTGAAGTCCAAAGGATGATGGAAGATGATGAAAAAAAAAGAAACTACAAAAAAGGTTATCAGATGAATAAGATAAAGAGTAAAATCAATTACCTCGAAGTGAAAAAAAAAGACTTGACCTTTATTTTCATTGCTCTTCATCATCTTATCAGTTCTGTAACATGGCTCAGTCTTCAACTCTACTCAACTTGATCATCTTTTTGATTAAGATAATTACGATAAATTGTAATGAACAATTTCAATTGTAACGAGACATTTACATGGTAAACAAACTCATTACTTACACATAGTTACATTATTATCATTGTTATTTGTACATCTCTTCACTCCCAGTTAAGTTAAACTTGGATTTTGTTTTCGTTACTCTAATTGCAATTAGTTAGTTGATTAAGTTTAGTCTTTAGTTTATTTTGATAAAGGAAAAAACTTCAATTATGATCATTAACTTAATCACCATTCGTTGTGAATAATTTTCTTACCATTTTCAAACTTGTAATCACAATTAACTAATGACAACGATGTTTATTATTGTTGTTTACATTTTAATGTGTTGAATAAATAAACAATCAAAATGAAGACGAGGAAAATTGTTAATTATCATTCATCATATTGACATTTTCCAAAGTCATTCAACATATTATATACACACACAATAATTATCTGTTAATTAGGTTGATTAATAATAATCAACCATTTAAACCGTGATAATTTGCGTCTCTGATTAATTGTTATTGTAAATCATAAACTCATCTACACTATTAACTTGAAGTTTTATTGTAATTAATATGATTTATTAATATATCAACAGTTAATCTGTTATCAATTATTATGTTGGATTAACATCATTAAATATGAATGATATTTACAACAATATCATGATTAAGATAATCATTGTAATCAACATTATTATTAGTGAATTAAGGTCAATGGTTTAGATAATAAAAGTGAATTTAATATAATAGGTTGATAATTGTACTTAAGAGGATTGAAGCTCAATCGTTGTTATTGTTGTATTTTCGTTGGAAAATAATAATAATAAATAAAATAGAGAAAAAATTTTTTCGAAAACAAAGTTTCCAACATTATCGTAATAACTTACGGTTGAAATTCTGTTGCTATTCCAATGGTTTTCCATGAAATAATCATGAAAAAACATCTTTCGTTATCTTTTACTATCTAAATGTTACCTTGTAACCTTCTGGTCAGCTGATTGGTATTGACCTTTAGAAGGTTTTTTTCAGTTTATTAAAATCTTTGAAAATTAGGTCATATTGAAACTCAAACTCCCAAAAATAACTGGGAGTGAAAATAATTTACTATTATTAGTTTTTGATAGTAAAAAAGTGTCAATAGTTTTACAACTGACCTGTGATCATTCATTGAGTCCATATATTATATCAGTTATGTATTTATGAGTAGATTTGACATTGAAAGGTGAAATGTTGATTATTATCAATTGAATTTGATTAGAATCAAAATTAATGATGAAAATGTTATTTTCAAAGCTTGAGGGTAAAATAAATACTAAGAAATGAATGTTCATTAAAATAATATCAAGTTTATCATTATTAAATCAAATTATGGAAAAATTGTCTCACTCAATTATTAGCATGATAAGTATCATAATTAACTTGATTACCAAACAATCAACAGATTATTTTACCATTAACAATGATATTAAAATATCATAATGAAGGAGATGATTTCAATTGTTGTGAGAATTAAGTTTGCTCCAAATATTATAATAGTTTAATCAACTGTTGACAATTTCACCATTTTTATCAATACAATTAACGTTAAATTGTTTCTATTTTGTATTCCGACTATGTTGATTTCTGTTTTATCATCATCATCATCATCTTAATCATGATGATTGAAATGAAATTAAATGACAAGAACAGGAATTATCTTTATTATTAGTTTCCATTATTATCTTGATTGTTATTCATGGGTTTTTGTGTTTCTATTTGATTTTGTTATTACGATTTTCACATGAAAAACTAGGATTTTCAATCATCATCATCTTGAGTTTCATTTCATTTATATCACTTGATCATCATGATGATTCAAACTGAGTAAATATAAAGAGATGATGATGATGATGATGATGATGATGATGAGAGGAAATAAAAAACGAGAGCAAAAGAGACCAAGAAGATAACCTTATTATTATTGTTATCAGCATGTGAGTATTTTCACCATTCAGATAATGAGAACTTTTTTCCTTCCTTCAGAATTGAAACAAACAATAAACATTCAGAGAGAGAGAGAGAGAGAGAGAGAGAGAGAGAGAGAGAGAGAGAGAGAGAGAGCATTGAGTTTGATTCTTGGAAAATAATCATTATGATCATCCTCATGGTGATGGAGAAACAAAAACAAAAATAACATAAATGTTTCAAATCGATTGAACTTTTTGTTGTTCAGAATGGAAAACATTTATTCCTATTGACAAAAGATGATTTTCTCTGTCGCATTTTACTTTCTATCATTTTCTTTTCGTGAATATTATTACTTTACGAACTGTAACTGTAAAGGACAAGCGAGTAATCAGTCAAATTAATCAGGATGATTAGTAGCTGATATTATCATTTAAGTCAATCCAATTTAAATCTGTCGATGTACAATCATAATCATTTGAACAAACATTGAGTAATATTATGATTCAATTCAGTTGATGGTCACAAAAGTTTACTTTTTTTTCCAGAATTATTATTGTGTAACATGGTAAATATATATTCTACCGAATCCATATCAGAACTTTGGGTTTTACTTGTTACCTTCTTTTTTTTTTGAAATTTCAGGTGGAAAATTGAGATTATTTTAATGAATCGAGAATTTGAAATGAAATGAATTCACAAGTTGGTATAAAGTTACCATGGATGTTAAGATGATATTTCGATGATAATAAAGTAAAAGTAATAATATAAATGATGATAACATTTTCTCAATCTAATCTAATGATTTTCATGGTGATGATGATTAAATTCCGACAAAATCACCAATATTTTCATTCACCATGAAAACATTTATTCTGAATCCAAGATCTGTGATCTTTATAATCGGGTCATTAAGATCAGTCGATTGATATCAATTGTAATCTCAATACAATTGAGATTCAAGTTTGTTGATCATTTTTTGATATTTTCCATCAGAAATTCTGACCATTCTGATGAGAAATCATTAAACTAAAAGTATTTATCATTAAGGTAGGAAACGGAAACCCAATTTCATTTCCTATCGAATTTTTTTCTTCATCTTCTCTAGTGACAATATTAAACTTCTTCCACTAAAAGTTCGTCTTTATATACACAATCATTATTAATATTTCTCTTTATATTATCTTCATTTTCTCTTCATTTTTTTTTCTTCTTCTCATCATCATTATCATCTCTCATTTTCTTTTTTTTTCTTTCTCCTTCAGAACCATGACAACAAGCTCACCTTGGATGAATTCAAAGAGGGATCCAAACAAGACCCGAAGATTGTTCAAGCTCTTTCACTTTATGCACCTTGAGAAGGATGATTAAGGTGGAAGATGAAGATGATGATAAAGGGAGAAAAAAAGATAAAAACAAAAACAAGGATGAGAGAGATGAAGATGATGATGATACAGATGATAACATGGTGATGCCAGGGAACAAAAGATTGAAGGGAAACAACAACAATCAACCAAGAAGATGATGATGATGCTCATGATGAATGATAAACAACAACATTCAGAGGAAAGATAATGATTATATATTAACGATCAAGAGGAAGATGAGTTATCATCATTATCTTCATCATGTATTTACTCAACTTTTACCATTGGAACATGAAAACGGAACTTGTTGAGTTGATGGAAGCGAACAATTAGTTAATTGTTCTGCTGACAATTAACATCTTTTTAATGGATCGTTTAAAAGCAATGTAATAGTAATACAAATATACACACACACACATAAAGAAAAAGCTTTTAATCAAATTAATACTCTTACAATTAACATTTCACTTTTGACCGAAGGTTAATCATGTAATTCTGATGGTCATCGAATCTTTATCATCCTTATCATCTTCCTCTCATCATCATCTCTCATCTTCATTGCCGATATTTTTGTTTCCTAATTTTATCCTTTTCGTTAATTATTATCATTATTATTGTTGTTTTACAATTTTAATCATTGTTAACTTAACAAACTCACCTTAATTGCTTAACCTTCAACAATTATACACATTGACACAATTCAGATTTACACTAATTACATATGATTATCATGATTAATATATTATGGTTACTATATTATTGTTATTATCATTGTTATTATCAATATTATTATAAATATTATATATAACAATTAAGGAAATCACTGAAAAAGCCAAGACAAACTTTCACCTCTCTTGTGACAAGACAATTGAATCAACAATTAATAAAATAACTAAATCAAAAAGAATCCAATTCTCTCATTCTGTTATTAGATTTGATTGTTTGATATTAGAAACTTTTATTTTCGCAAATAATTTACCTTTCAATTAAGTTTTCACATTGAATTATCAACATTTAAATTTAATCACTAGATTTTTAATAAGAGTTAAAAAAATATATTTTTAATGATTTTTATATAATATAAATAAATAATTTAAATTAAACTTTTATAAAAACACGTTGGTCACTGTCATCCATGTATTGACCATAAAGTGGATTGCTAAAACTACGGCCATCAGTTGATTGTTTTTGTTTGCCATCGTCCAAACTCACTGGTAGCATTGGAGCGCTAGCATCATCATTAAGACCATCGCCGTATTCACTTTTTTTGAGATTCCCGTCGAAAGCTGGATTCTTAAAACTAACGGCGACCTTTTTATCACTATTGTAACGTTTAAAGATGGATGATCCGAATGGCTCTAAATGTGTCGATAAAGTTTTAAGACTTTGCAAGCTTGAAAAAGAGAGAAAGAGAGAAGATGACAAAAATATGGAATTAGATTAAATTAAATTAATATAATTATTATTATCATAATTATAATCATTATGTAAAATGTATACCTTTGAGTTCTGTAAATAATGATTAACATGAGTAAGACAACTATGAGTATAATTAATATTATTATCCAAAAGTGTGATGTTTGGTGTAAGCCAATAGAAAGTTTTTCCTGCTTCTTTTCACAGGACGAACCAATGTACTCATTTGGACAATCACATTTCCAACCGATAACATCGTTAATTGGTGTACAGGTTCCGTTATTTTGGCAAGGATTAGAGTCACAGGCTTTGTTAAATTTACTAATCTGAGGTATTGATCGTTCAGCAATACAGGTATGATTATCTTTGTTTAGTCGATAATTAAAAGGACAGGAGCAAGTGTAAGTGTTATTGACATTGTTTCGCAACAGGCAAATGTGTGAACAGTTTGAATTTTCACATGGATTTGGTTCTAGATTATCATGGAGAAGAAAATTAAGATTACAAATTTAATCTAATTTAATAGAGATTCGAAACTTACCTGCTCGTTGTAAGACTTCATGGAAAATTTTCATTGCATGAGCTTTAATGTTTCCTCTATGGACAATGACACGAGCTTTACCGGTGAATTTGTTGCATTTCATTAAGTTATCGGCTCCCGTGTTGGCCCAGTAAATATAATCTTCGAAAACCCCAATGGACAAAGGTTTAAGAAGACTGTAATCGAGAAGTCTATGGATATTTTTACCCTTGAAATTACAAGAGTACATTTCTTGCTGTTTGGTATCAACCCAATAAATCATTTTCATCACTGGATCAACGGTTAATCCACTTGGTGAATTTAAATTGAAAGCGATGATTTTTTGTCTATTACGACCATCCAAATCGGCTTTTTCAATGCGCCCGTCAGAAGTTGAATGAGAAGCTGACCAGGATGACCAGAACATTACTCGATTTTGAGGAGAAGCAACAAAACTGTCAATTTTACTTAATTCAGTTGCAACTACCAGGCCACAATGTTTATTTTCAGCATTACAAACAGCAATTCGAGAATCTGATTCGACGAAATAAAAATTACGACCAATATAATCCCAAGAAAGATGACTTGGTCTCTCAAGGCCAGAAATTATCTCAAAATCAGATTGTCCACCAGCATAATGAATTCCTTTAATTGTACCCGCTTCACTGTCGATCCAAAAAACAGTTCGATTTTGATAATCATAATCCATACCTTTCATGGTTAAAGTCCGTATACGAACAATCGAATGTTCCGTTTGGGTGTGAAGACTAATCGATTTAATTGCATTTGGAAGCATATAAAGTAAAGAGGCTTCGGTGCCATTAGCTTTACATTTATGACCCTCCGAAACTGGATAATAACCCTCGGCACAGGTACATTTAGCACCACCCGGATAATTGTCACAAAATTGGGAACAGAAACCATCTTGAGCACATTCATCGATATCTGTACATGTTTTACCATCAGCACCCAAGAAGAAACCAGGTCGACATGAACATATTGCTCCTTTTGGTGAGGGATGACAAATGTGCGAGCAATTACCATTGGAATAGGCACATGCAACATCACAGTGATCACCTTCATCAGACTGATCTAAACAATTAGGAATACGATCGCAGACATTTTTAAAATCGACACAATCACCTGATCCACAAGGGAAACTACCATCTCGACAAGGTTTACCGGTTGTTGTCTCTGGATTTGGTGCTGTACATTGGGGACTTGTTTCATCCCACCAATCGCCACAATCATTGGCATTATCACAAAGCCATTTACGTGGGATACAACTGACCGATACATTGGGTGATCCACAGCGAACTTGATCAGGTGGACAATCAATTCGTTCAGGACAATTTTCCTCGTCCTCCTGGTTAACACAATCATTGTAACCATCACACTTTTCATTTGGATAAATACAATGACCATCAGAGCAACGGAATAAATTAGGTGGACAGGTAATTGCGCTGTATTGACAATCAGCGTGTTCATCGGAATTATCTGAACAATCAAAAAGACGATCACACTCCATTCGAGCATCAACACATGTACCTGATGTACATTTGAATTGACCAGAGCTACATTGAACTTTAGGACAATCAATTTCATCTTGACCATCGTTACAATCAATTTCACCATCGCATCTCCAAGTAAGTGGGATACATTTTGCATCGGAACATTGGAATTCAGATGAGCTACAAACTTTTGATGAACAATTTTTTTCATCACTTCCATCAGAACAATCATATAAACCATCACAAACCCATTTCTTTTCAATACATTTACCCTCAGGACAACGGAAAAAGTTTTCTTTACATGTATCAGAAGTACAATTACCCTCATCTGAATGATCCTTACAATCACCGATTCCATCACAGAGCCAACCTCTAGGGATACAATGTCCATCATTACAACGGAAGTTGGAATCAGGACAAGCAGGGCCACAACCATCTTCATCGGTACCATCTTCACAATCAATACGATGGTCACAACGAAGTTCAGGAACTAAACAGGTTCGATCATTATCACAAGAAAACAATGAAGGAGCACAATGTTTTTCCAACTCACATCTAGTACCATCGATCAATTTATGTTTAGGTGGACAAAGGCACTTGACCCGACCTTCCAATGAGACACAAATGTGACTACAACCTCCATTGTCTCTTAAACATTCACTGGTCAGTTTTTCATCTCGAGCGTATAAAATGAACTTAATGATGGTTCTATTCTCGGCCACTCTTAAAGCGATTCGACTAAGTTGACTACTGCCCAATTTAGTGAACCACATTGAACTTGATTGCATTGATGTCCAATAAATGGTATCATTATGGACCACAAGAGACATCGCTTGACCACTTTTTGATAGAACAGTTGATCGAGCAGTGACATCTCCTGCCAGGTCAATCTTTTCAATGGTTCCTTGTTCCTTGGCATTTGACCAATAAAGACGCTTACGATGTTTACAAAGGAACAGAGATGTTGGTGAATATCCGGTAAGAGAAAGATATTTAATCTTATGTGAACCATCAAGAGCAGTTTGAATTATGTGAGGATCTGAACCAAGATTTGCAATGAATATTTTATTCACTTCCTGATAGAGAGCCATATCAGTTGGCCTTTCGAGGTTGGATAAAAGCGTTGTTCTTGCGGTTCCATTTGAATTTCCAATTTCTAAAAGTCCAAAGTTAGGATCAAGCCAGTAAAGGTTATTGGTAAAACTATCGAAAGTTAAACCAAGAACAGTTTGATTTGCTAAGGTGAATACTTTCCTTACTGATTTAGAATGATGAATATCAGTTAAATTAAGAGCAAGAATCGCGCTTTTACCATAATTGAAAACATAAATTGTCGCCGTATTCCAATCATAAGTTAGAGAACCAAGAATATCATCTGATGACCAAACAGGGACTAGAACATTTCTTCCAATAGATTCAAAGTAGATTCGATTGATTTGATTGGCAGCAGAGACGAGGAGGAATGGATCTTTCAACTTAGGAACACAATTGTAATCACTTGAATCTAATTCAAGGTGGTTTGGACAAGCACATGAAAATCCAGTACCTTGAAGAAGACAAATATGACTACAGGGATTGTCCCAACAAGGGTTATCTCGCTTCGGGGATAAAACTGGATGGAATAGGTGGAAAGCAGCGATATCAGTTGGATGAATTAAACGAGTCCGCTTTGTACCAGTGTTTTTGTCGATCATTTCAATTGAACGACCACGACGAGAAGTGAAATAAATTTTATCTTCAAAAATACCAATCCTTTCAGGAGCTAAATCGTGTTCATGGAAAAATTGAACACGTTTTCTTGTTGCAAAATCCCAATATTCAATTCGATTAACCTTGAGATCAGCCCAATATAAACGATCAAGAACTCGGTCGATTGTTAAACCCGAAGCATGAATTGTATCGTTTTTAATCAGCATTTCGATTGATGAACCATCCATATTGGCTTGATAAATGTTGGCACTTCTTCCCCAATCAGACCAGAACATAAGACCTTTCTCAGGGTATAAAACAATTGATTTAACTGATTCAATTCCATTACGAATTAAAACAGAACATGGATTCCCTTGTTTCTGACAAACAATAATCTGCTTTAATCCATCATCAGCAATATAAATGTTGTTTGCGACTGAATCAACGGCAACATCAATTGGATCTTTTAAACCATCCATTACAATGTCACGTTCATCTCCATTAAAACCAACTGATTTAGCGTGCACATGACCAGCGCCATCACAGGCTTCAACGAAATAAACACTTCGCTCAGAAGAATCCATATCAATACCCTTTACCTTACATTGACCAGATTCTGGTGATTTACCGATCTCAAAGTAACGGCGACTTGTTAAATAGTAACCACGGATTTGACTTCCCTCTGAGAAGACAATCAAAGCTTCATGATTTTCAGCGACACATGAACCCCCTGTGATAATCTGTAACCATCTCGACAACTACACCTGTAGCTACCTGGATGATTAGTACAAATATGGGAACATGGAGTTCGTGGTAATGAACATTCATCAATATCGACACACTTTTTACCAGTATTATCAAGTTCATATCCTTGCTGGCAAAGACAACGTGGACCTGAGGGCGTTTGTTGACAGTCACCTTGACACCCAAATGATTCACATTCTGGTGAAGCACATCGAGGTGATTCATCGTCACCGTGTGGACAATCAGTGTTATTATCACAAAGACATTTAATATCTAAACATTTAGATGAAAGGTGACATTGATAGTGATTAGCAAATTCGTGACAAGGACTGTGACCTTCTAGATCACAGTCCAATTCATCTGAGCCATCGAAACAATCCTTTTTACCATCACAGTGTTGAAGCTTTGAATTCAAACAGGTACCATCGTAACAGCGGAAAGAGTTGATACATTTAGGGATTGAACAGCCAAGTTCATCATCATGGTTCGGACAATCAAAGGAATGGTCACATTTTTCATCCTGTTCAATACAATAAGTTGTATTTTGACAATTGTAACGATGTTCACTTTTACAATCAGTTTCGGGATCATAGCCTAAAATTGGACAATTTGACAATAATTCGTCTTCACCTTCCTCACAATCTCGATGACGATCACAAACGCTAATTTTAGATATGCATCGACCATCATTACACGCAAAGTAAGAAGCTGGATCACAAGTGAATTTCCAAGAATCATCGGACGATGGAGATAAATGTTCCTTATGAAAAGCAGAATAAGCTGAAGGTTGTGAGGGTTGTGGATGATAATGAATACCTTCAGCGTTACGATCATCACGAGATAAAGATGAAGATGAACCTAATGACTTTTTAACATTTGCTAAATCACGTAAACGATCAGCGGGCGATTGTTTAGCCTCAGGATTTTGATTAAATGTACTAAACACAATGGGTTGACCATAAGGATCACCAGTATCCACTGAACGAGGTTTAAACCCTTCAACCCTAATAAAGGAAATAACAAAAAGCAAAGAAAAACTAATCGAGTATCCGACTAGTTTAGGCCACATTTTGAGTCCCTTTTATTAAACCAATTTGTCCAACAAACTCACAACAGGAACCACACAATCAAAATGGTGGAAAATGACTAAAAGAACAATCAAAGAAAAAAAAAGAAACAAACAAAATTAAAATTAAAAGAACAAAAAAAAAGCCAAATACAAAAGTGATGAGTTTATGAGATGATGAGGGAAGAGGTTAAACTGATTAATAAAGAGAAACAAAATAACCTAAAATTAACTGAGACATTTTCTTAAATATATTCAAATTAACTGACCATTTACGTTTCGACACTTTAACCAAGGTGAATTAAAGGTTAATCGTAATCTATTAACTAATCAAATGTAAGATTAAGTGTAGAGTTGAAAAGTGAACAAAATGAAAAAAAAAAAAATTTTCTTTTCTAAAAGAGGGAAAATAGTCGAATGAAGTGACGCCCCCAATGTCACTTGTTCTCTTCCAATGGTTAATCATTTCCATCGAAAGAAGAGAAACTCTCACATTTTAATTGTTCCTTTTAGCCAAACAATCTAATCAAATGATTTGCTAATTATCTTAATTGTTCAAAGATACGATCAACCCTTTCCTTTGGTGTTTCCTCTTCCTCCTCTCCAGGCTTTGCATGAGTACCAAGCATTTGATAAATAGCATCAACTATATTATACATTTCGTCCCGAGTTATGAAACCATCGTTGTCAACATCGTACAATTTAAATGCCCCTGTAAATGATGAGAGTGTTGATTGATTGGAAATTATTACAATTGGTAATTTTATCGGTTCATTATTAGATCATTAGAGTGATCAAGTTTTTCTCTCTCTCTTATTACTAGAAGTTTGGAACTTGTGAAAACATAAGACTCATGTTACTCATTGAGACTTGATGAATAATAGTGATGGTGATGAATATGAATAGATAATGATGATCGTGAAGATGATGAACTCTATCATTGTTTTCATCATTATTATTACTATTAGAATATTTTCTTTTTAATATACATGTAATTAAGGTAACTACTTACAGATTAGTTTCTCTTCAAGATTACCACGAGATGTCACAGAAAGTGCTTTGATAAACTCTTCAAATTCAATGGAACCATCCTGGGAATCGATGGGAGAGAGAACCAATTATTGGATGGAAGTTTTTTAGATGATGAGGAAGATGGAAGATGAAGATAAAGTTAAAATTTTGTCAAAAACGAAGTAGAAAAAAAATGACACAGAAAAACTTGATCTCCATTAGTTTTCAACAATTTTACCATAATAACAAGACCATGATGAAGATGAGGATGAAGATGAAGATGATTATTAGGCTCATTCTCTTCCTGTTTTTTTTTTCATCATCTTTTACACTGAACTCAGTTCAATTGGATTATTTACTAATGGATATGATGAAACTTTTGTCTTCTATTTATCTTCATCGTCATCATTTCTGATTCCCTTTAGATTGAAATTCAATTGACCTGTAAACTTTTACATAAAATTTGGATGCTAATGATGATCAGGTGATGATGGGATTGATCATCTTCATCA
Organism: Panonychus citri; assembly: GCF_014898815.1. Taxonomy (NCBI): domain Eukaryota; kingdom Metazoa; phylum Arthropoda; class Arachnida; order Trombidiformes; family Tetranychidae; genus Panonychus; species Panonychus citri. The sequence continues at coordinate 1,332,081 of NW_026515540.1, forward strand.
TCCTCGCCATGGATTCTCATCATTTTGTTGAAATTGTTAAACAATTAAAGTCAATCAATGAAATGACTCACCTTATTTTCATCAAAAACTCTGAAAACAAGAGATGCAAATCTTGAAGGATCACCATGAGGAAAGAATTGCTTGTAAATGCGAAAAAATCCCTAAGAATAGAAAAGAGAATTGAAACAATTGAAACAATTAGAATAAGCAATTAGTTCTCATGAAAATGAGATTATAACAATTAGAGAGATTACAATTAGTTGATAAAAGGATTTAAAGTAAAGCTAAAAAGGTCGAACCTCCAAAAGTAAACTTTAACCTCGAAAAAGTTTGTTACTTTCATCATGATTATCTGAACAATCATTCATTGGATTAATTATTAATCATTTGATTTAAGTTTATGTTCATTAATCAGATTAATTTGACTTGATTGCAACTCATTTTTCATATTTAATTTGATTTAAATCTCGTATGTTATTATTATTTACGAGTGATTAGTTATTAAATTATCAATACATGAAGCATGAGATAAAATGAGAATCAGATTAATAATCAATCAATTTACTTGTAACAATATGCTAATCAGAATGACGATTAACTTATCAACAGTTAATATTATTGAGAATGGAAAATGTATTGATGATTATATTATTACAATGGAAACTAATTTATTAATAGACACACTCAAACAATCAATTGATTGTCTGGATATAATATTTACAAAGGTATTACAAGTTTTCAAATTGATCCAATTAATTCATCATTCTTGAGATCTAAATTAAGATAATCAATTGATCTTCATTACCATTTTTTCATTATTTTATCAAAATCAATTTTATTTATTTAGTTTAATTGTTACAGAATCAGTTTTCTAATTGTTATGCTGATTGTTTTGGTGATTGTTTAGATGATAGAAGAGCCATCGTGACCATAACTGAGCTCTTGTAATGGTGATCTGGTTTATCATTTCCGATTCCGGTTTCATATAATTTTCTCCATGTGACTTCATCTAAATCTTGTCTACATTGTGATACATTTCTGAATCTAGTGCAAGCATAATTAATTGCTTGTGTTGTCTGTTGGCGTAAAAATAGTAAATTAATTAGACTTCAATGTAATTAACTGTGATTTCTTTTGATTTCTTACAGTTGAATGGACCATTTTGTTGAGATAATCCATAGTATCTTCCGATGGTGAACAAATTGTCGCCGTTTTCTGATTAAGACAATCCTGAGTTTGGGCGTAAGCACAACAACCTGCGATTATCTGATCCTCCGATCTAACATTATCCATAATCCACTCTAATTGTATAACATAATTATCTTTACATTGATGGATTGACTCAAGATCATCAGCTGATGCATTCCTAAGACAAGCTATATGATTGACGAAGGCTGAAAATTACAAGAAGAATCAAAAGGTTTCCGATTAATCGTTAGAATCAATAAAAGTTGATCTTCTCTCACCTTCTCTTCCGGTTTTTGAACATCGTTGCTTCAAATCGCGTTTAACGTCGTAAAGAAACGAAACGAACAAACTTTTGGCCACAGTTTTCATACAATTTCTCACGTAATTTCGTAAACAATGATAATTGTCGTACATTGTTCTGGGTAAAGGATTAGATTAACGATTAAAGGAGTGGAAAATTGGATTAGTTAGATAATCTTACCTGCAATGGATTTCCATTTGTGTATTATTTCCTGGAATCAGAACATCTCGATCACCGATGAATGCTAATTTAAGGCCACATCGATCTGATTCCTCGGCAATAGCATCACAATTAACTGATTCTGCCACCTTAATAATCCAACACTGAGCTGTTATTTAAGAGACACACCAACAGTTAGCAATTAATCAACAATCAAAGGGAATTTGATTTTCTTTCATGATTCTGATGATGATTGATCAACTTACCGATAATCAAGATTAAAACAAACGATGTAACAATTAAGCTCATCTTTTACTATTTGATCTTTGATTTAATCAGATAGAAAAATGGTCAACACGATAAAATTCACTTCGATTGTCTCCAACTAACATCACAATTAAATTTGATTCAATTGTTTAATTTTTCATTTCTATCTCACTCTCACTTTTTCTCTCTCCTTTCGTTTGTTAATTGTCGTCTCTCAATTTCTTGAATCAGAGACAATCAATGATGCAAATCATTGTTTACCAATAGTTAATTGTGTTCCTTATTAATCACGCAAATTGTTAATTAAAGAAATGGTTTCAAATTAAAACCCTTTTCTTATGTATTGTGATTAACGATAATAACCTTGCCTACGATTGGAAATTGAAATTTAGTTTAAAATTAAGTGAACCTTATACACTTGATTGGATTAGACAATTAACTAGAAACAATTAATCATCAATGAAGAATCATAATTATCCAATGCTAAGACAATTGCTACGGTCAAATATCCTAATCAATTATACTTCTGGTACAAAATTACATTGATTGATTCACTGATTATCGAAATTGTTCATCAGAACAATCAGAACTTGTTCATGAGAATCGAAAAGGGGGAGGAGAAACTCATGAATTTGAATCAATGTTTCAAAGAAAGAGAAGAATAAAAATCAAATGAAATTCGAAAAAAAATATCATGATAACTACAAACGAATTCAATGAAATGAGAGTAATTTTTTCTTCTTTACGATTACATATCATTCTAATCATCTGATAATCTTCCAGGTAAATTTCAAGGTTAATTGTGACAATTTAAACCAACAATTAAGACACAAGATGATCAGTTGGTAACCATGGAGATGGTGAAACTCTGATATCAAATGGAATCGAAAAAGTGAAAAAAAAATTCATATTAATTTATCTTTTTATTCATACAAACGATTCCAAGTCTCGATGCTCCATTTAAGGTTCAAGGTGCACAGAAGAATTACAATTAATCAATTGATTGGATTGTAATTAAAGATGAAGGATTATAAACGAATTTCAATCAACACAATCAACTCGAGATTTTTAATTTTCTTTCCTCTCACTGACCTTGCGTTGGAAAAAGGCTTCAACGTTTCTCTTTCTTGATTCTATTCCATGTTATTGTTTATCTATTTCTCTGTTAATCAAATTTAATTGTTAATTAATGTTTCTAATTCTATTCTAATTGTAATTGTTGTCAATTATATTCACCATTCTATTAGTGATTTAACTGTTTTTCTTGGTTCGTTTCTGCATTCGTTTGATTTTCTGCTGTTTGTGTTTACATTTCACTCTCCCTTTGTCTCTCGCTCTTTGGTTTATCATTACAATAACATCATATTTGTATCGTGACAATTTGGTTAATCACAATGGGTCAAGATTATACTGATGGTGGTGGTACCAGTTTAGATGATGTATCAGCTGATGATTTACCTAATGCTTTGATTGTTACCAGTTTGGATATTTGTGTCTTCAATTCACCTGAGGAAAAGGTTGGTTTCTGATTGAGTGTTGTTGACATTTGATGTCTCTACCTGTAAATGTATTGATAGTAACACTTTGACATTTTTGTTTTTGTTTTTCTTTAGGAACAATTTGAGGCCATTTTTAAAGAGATTGACAATTCAGTGACATTTCAATATTTTAAAAGCTTCAAGAGAGCAAGAGTAAATTTCTCTTCTCCATTAACAGCAGCCAAGGCTCGAATTGAATGTCACCAACGAAAATTTGGTAACTCTGTGATCAATTGTTACTTCGCTCAGGTTGTTGAGGTGGTTGGTACATCGAGTTACAATCGACTTTGTCCTCCAGCCCCAAGTCGTCAATTCTTAATCTCTCCTCCAGCCTCACCACCAGTTGGATGGGAACCACGAGAAGAAGCAGAGCCAATAATCAATTACGATTTAATTACTGCAATAACTCATCTGACTCCCGGAGAAACTCATGAGATCCATCCACCAAGTCAAGAATTACCAGCGATAGTTGTTCATGTTTGTGAAGATGTTTCTCTGCCCGAAGAGGAAGAAGTCAATCTATCTTCCGACGAAGGTGGAACACCAGGAAAACCTCGAATGAAAATTCAGCAAACACGTAGACCGCCTGTTCGATCGTCATCCGAAGGATCGGAAGATTCATGTGATTCACTTTCATTAACTCAGTGAGAGAAAATCAACTAACCTCAACTAATTTATCTTCCTACCTTCAAGCTAAGAACCTTGATCAATTTACGAGAAAGAAAGATTCGAATTCTGTATCTTTCTGTTTCTGTCTGTCTCTCTCTCTCTCTCCCTATTTCTCTCTGTGTATCTGAGAGAGTGTTGAAATCAATGAGAATCTGAAGAAATCGACTCACCTTCAGAATCACAATCACCACGAAACTTTAACAATTCTCATTCTCTAACACTCTCTCCCAATCTCTTTCTCTAACCTTCGTATATTCATCAATTGTGATCATTTGAACGACTCACAATTGATCCTATTATTAGTAAATCATATGCATATAATGTTATATGTATGTTATCATATTAATAGTAATTTTAAATGTATCGATTCAACATTCAGACTCTTTTTTTTTCTGAGAAAAATTTGATTGGTGAGAAATGAGAGGAAAACAAAAATAGATGTTTAATTATATTAATAACATGTAATCAACAGAATCTGATTTAACCTTTGATTCTAATACAATCAATTTGACAGTTAATTGTAACATTGTTTTTCATAAGAATCTCTCATTTTGTATTTTGAGACAGAAAGAGTTGAATATGAATTGAATTGTAGGCAATCAATTTAATTGTATGTACACAGAATTAGTTATATTTTTGTCATTCCGGTTCAGTTTGTTTTTTGTTTTCTTTCAAATTTTTTCTGTCCTGGTCATTTTCTTACTAATTGTTATTGTAATCAGTCCGACTAATCATAATTAACAAACTCTGTCAAGTGTAATTGTGCTAATTGTTATTCTATATCAGAAGAGATAATGTCAAAGTTAATTGTAAACCTTAAAAAAAATATTTACTTCATCTTGAATTTTTAATATTCAAGCAAAATGAAAATTGTTCAATTGATTAATCAAAATGATCCAAAATGTAACAAGAAATCAACAGGTGTCCAACACTTTTTAATTGTAAATAATAACAGCTCTGATTAATATCTTCATGATCAATTCATATTTGTTATCGTAAATGAAGAAATGTCAATCACCATGTAACTATCCCTTCAATTGAATCTCTGCAATAATAAATGATAGATGGAACAAAGTTTTGTCTTTAAATGGTCAGTTTATCATAAGTTGTTTTCCCCGTGTTGATAATGATGATGATGAAGGTGATTTAATTTACCATGGAAAATATTAATTGATAGGAAAATTTAAATAATTAGTCGATATAATCATCATGATCGTCTTTATATTCAGCAATTTTATCGGCAAATTTTTCAGTCCAGGAAATGAAATCTTCGTGAACTCTGGTAACCAAAAATGCTGGATCTTTTACCACATTGGGACCTACTCGAACATGTCCATGTTTAACGTATCGAACTAATCGTGGAAATTAAAAAAAAAATGAGAGAAAAGAAAATTTTAAGAATAATTTGAAATGAAAGGTTTTCTTTTCCTTGGAATAGATTGAACTTTCGGCCTTACCAGCAACGGCCAATGGAGCACTGAACATTCCACTTTTTACCATGAAAACGGGAAGACGACGACGACAAAAGGATTTGACCGTTAATGCAGCACATTTTTTCAATCTTTTAGTATGAATTATTCCAGCAACATAAAGTCTATCAGTTAATTCTGCTGAACATTGTACTCTGAATTCATCTTTGGGAAGAGCTGCTATTTTATCGGTCAATCTACGAATTTGTTGAACAAGTTTATTGTACCTAAAACAAACAAGAATATCAGGTAACAGATTAGAAAATAAAAAAACGAACAAAATAAGCTAAACAATCAATTTAGAATAAAAAATTAAACTAACCTTGTGTACTCTTCTCTGGTGATGTGATATTTTCTCATGACAGTAATTTCTTTGACATTGTTTCCTTCCCAGTTAATGAAATCAACCTTCTTGAGAAGTTTACGTTCATGATACTTTAATTTACGAACCATTTTGAAGAATTAAAAAAAACAACTCAAAATACTAAGAAAAAAAGAACAATTAAAACACAAGTAGATTAGAATTGGAGAAGAAACCAAATTAAAAAAAACTCTCACATGGTGAAAACCAAAACATTAACCAGATTTTGAGAGAAAAGCGCGAAATTTAAATTTGAGAAGAAAATGTAGTAACTTGAATGTGTTGCCACCTGTTGGTTGGTTTAGGAAAAAGTGTCGGTTTCAGTTTGTTGTTTGTTGTTAGTTGGTGTTGAGAGAGAGAGAGTCAGTTGATTGTTAATCTTAATCATGGTGGTTTAATTTTGATTATGATTCATTTATTTTTTGTTCAGTTAAACTACCTGTTGATAAGATGCATCGTTTGAAATCGGAAGAAGCCTCTGTTATCCCACATGAGGAAGTAGCTGCTCGTTTGTCAACCGATATAAAAACTGGTCTCACCTGGAGAGAGGCTGAAACCCGACAAAAGTTGTATGATTTTAATGAACTTACCGTTCAAAAGCAACAATCTCTATGGTCAAAATATGTTGAACAGGTAAATCAAATTCTAAGAAAAAAAATTTCTCATCCTTTTCTATCCCCAAAACACAATTTACATTAATAATAATCTCTTGCTTTTTCTTTTCTCCTCTGTGATCCATTTTCTTTTCTCTTTGGTAGTTTAAAAATCCATTGATTCTCTTGCTTTTAGCTTCAGCAGTCGTCAGTATTTGCATGGAACAATTTGATGATGCATTTAGTATAACTGCGGTAAGTTTTGTTCTTGACCATCAGTAATCAACGAAAACAAGATGAAAAATTTTCTACAAAGAGAACTTTTTTTTTATATTCTATTCGATTATCTGTCACCATTGAAGAATGTCAGATGTCAATGTTTTTCTTCAACATGATATTTAAAGCGTGTATTTTTTTTCCATCTCTTTCTCTCTCATATGATTAATTAGAGGTTATTAATCTTGAATATTTTTCTTGCCATCTATTTTGTTTCCATCCTTTCTAAATACTTCCTTTAGGCCATTTTGATTGTCGTTACTGTTGCCTTTATTCAAGAATATAAATCAGAGAAATCATTAGAAGAATTGAATAAACTGGTTCCACCAAAATGTACATGTTTAAGGGAAGGTAATAGTGAAACTTTTCTTGCCCGGAATTTGGTGGTTGGTGATATTGTTTTATTGAGCATTGGTGATAAAGTACCGGCTGATATACGGTTAATTGAAGCTGTTGAATTGGCTATTGATGAGAGTAGTTTCACCGGTGAAACTGAACCATGTTTAAAGACAACATCGCCCCTTGTGATTAAGGGAAATGGTGGTGTTGCTCAGATGAAGAATCTCGCCTTCATGGGAACTCTAGTTAGGTGTGGTTATGGTCGAGGAATTGTTATCAATACTGGAGTTTACTCTGAATTTGGTGAAGTTTTTAAAATGATGCAAGAAGAGGACTCGCCTAAAACACCCTTACAACGAAATATGGACACTTTAGGTAAACAATTGTCCTTCTACTCTTTTGGTATCATTGGTTTTATCATGTTCCTCGGTTGGTTACAAGGAAAACCTTTACTTAAAATGTTCAATATTGGTGTTAGTTTAGCTGTTGCTGCGATACCTGAAGGTTTACCCATTGTTGTAACTGTGACCCTTGCCTTAGGGGTAATGAGAATGGCCAAAAGGAAAGCAATTGTTAAAAAATTACCCACCGTTGAAACGCTTGGCTGTGTGAACATAATTTGCTCCGATAAAACTGGAACTTTAACCAAGAACGAGATGACAGTCACATCCATCGTAACTTCAGAGCTTTACTTTGCTGAACTAACCGGTGTCGGTTACAGTTCGAAAGGTCAATGTGTTCTAAATGATGAAGTGACCGATACAAGTGTTCAAATAAATTCAATTAAAAGTGTCTTAGAAATAGGTTGTATATGTAATAATGCCGATGTGATTGGTGGACACTTGAGAGGTCAACCCACCGAGGGATCTCTTATCGTGGCTGCTCAAAAATTGGACATGTATGGAGTTCGTGATAAATTTCACCGTGTTCAAGAGCTTCCTTTTAATTCAGATCAAAAGATGATGATAGTCAAATGTGTCGCCAAATTTAGTCCAACCAAAGACGAAAAATTTTTCGTCAAAGGTGCAATCGAACGGGTACTCAGTAGTTGTACTCGTTATTCGTCCAACGACAATCTTGTGCCTTTAACTTCAGAAAAGAAGTCACAGTTTCTGAGAGAAGCTCAAATTATGGGTCGAAAAGGATTACGAGGTAAAAGAATCAATCAATATTCATTTTCTTTACACAAGTTATCAAGAAATTCAGTTAAAATATATAAACACTTGAATCGAGAATCATCAATATGAATCAATCAAAATCATTAAAATTAATCGTTTTCATTGTAATTAATTTTGTTCCTTCTTTAGTGTTGGCTATGGCTTATGGAAACAAAATGGAGGATTTGGTTTTCGTTGGCATGGTTGGGATTCTTGATCCACCTCGACCTGGAGCCGCTGAGGCAATTAGAACCCTTTATGGGAGTGGAGTTCAGGTCAAAATGTTAACCGGCGATTCGGAAGAAACTGCTTGCGCTATTGGTAAATAATTTAACCTTAGAATTAGAAAAGGAAGAGAAAAATAATTTTTTCTTTCGATTCAAACTTATTTTCAATTTTTCTAATTGAGAGAATTTTGATTCCGTGAAGTGTGACTGATTTTATTGATTCTTCTTCATCATCTCTCTCATTTTTCAACCTTTTCTTTATAATCAGCATCCCGTTTGGGTCTATATGCTTTTGGAAGTACATCTCTTTCCGGTGAAGAGATTGATGCCATGAATGAACAAACTCTTCAAGTAAAGATACCAACTGTTACGGTATTTTATCGTGTCAGTCCAGGTCATAAATTGAAAATAGTGAAAGCGTTACAAAAAAATGGTTACATTGTGGGCATGACGGGCGATGGTGTCAACGATGGAGTTGCCCTGAAAAAAGCGGACATTGGAATAGCCATGGGTAAAAATGGAACTGATGTTTGTAAAGAAGCTTCGGATATGATTCTGGTCGATGATGATTTCTCGACAATCATGTAAATATTTTATTCTCTTCTTCTAATCAGCTACTGACAATTATCGTCATTATTTTATCTTCTTTCCGGTTCCTTTTTTTCTAATCATTTCTTCTCATAGGGCTGCAATTGAGGAAGGAAAAGGACTTTATCACAATATCCGAAATTTTGTTCGATTTCAGTTGAGCACGTAAGTTATTCTTTGTCTTAAAAATAGTAATTAATTTGATTGATTCTAATAACATTTCGGTGATAAGGAAAATGGATTTGCCTTGGTACGAATTAATCTTTTCTCTTCCTCTCTCTAATCTAATCATTCTAGATCCATTGCAGCCTTGACTCTAATCGCTTTATCAACATTAATGCGTATTCCTAATCCATTGAACGCTATGCAAATTTTATGGATCAACATAATCATGGACGGTCCTCCCGCTCAAAGTTTAGGAGTCGAGCCCGTTGATCACGATGTACTTAAACAACCTCCTCGAAATGTTAAACATCCAATGATCAACAAAGATCTGATTTTCAATGTACTACTTTCTGCTGGAATCATTATCTCGGGAACAATATTTGTCTTTATGAAAGAGGTACTTCTATTATCATTTGTTAATTGTTAACAATCAAGAACATCATCAATACCAATCTATTTGAACATTTGCTTCTTTTATTTGATTGTTATTAATGTTGCTAAGTATTTTTACCTCTTTATTATTATTATTATTATAACAATTTATTTCAGATGAGTGATAATCAAGTAACTCCTCGTGACACAACCATGACTTTTACCTGTTTCGTATTTTTTGACATGTTTAATGCCTTAAGTTGCCGATCTCAGGTAAGCTAATTGAAATTATTGTTTCAAATTTTCATCTAATTGTTGAATATTTTTCTTAATTTCTCAGATTAAATCCGTTTTCACAATTGGTCTCTTCTCGAATAAACCTTTCCTTCTTGCTGTTGGAGGTTCAATTGTCGGACAAATGCTTGTCATCTACGCTCCACCCTTACAGAAAATTTTTGTCACCGAACCATTGACACTAATTGATTTGGCAAGTTTATTCCTGTTGGCATCAAGCGTTTTCATCGTCACTGAATTGAAGAAAGCATTTGAAAGAGAATCATTAAAGCGAAAGAAAATGAAAGATGTTCAACAAAATCATATGGTTTAATTATCTAATTATTAATCCGAAATGATCATTCTAATGATAATCAACTTTAATACCTGATGGCAAGATTAATTTCTAATTCATCTTCTGTCATCATCTTTACCATTGACAGTTTATTATAATTTTCCAACGTTAATCATATTTATCAACGTGGATGGCAAATAATTTTCATTATTCAAACAGGACGATGGAAATAAATTGTTCCAGGATAACAATTTACTAAAGGAATCAATCTCTCTCTCTTTCTCACTCTAATTCTCGGCAAAAATATCCATAATGACCATGAAGATAACATTGATCATGACATCACCATCTCTCTCTCTCTCTTCATCTTATAACATCATGAGGTTGGACAATATTACCAAAACTCTGTCAACAATTGTCACTAATTGTGATTTACTTTTCCTTTCTCATATCATGCATACATATTACCATTATTATCTCAGCTAATCATGATGTTCATTATGAATCTGATTTCCGTCTAATCATCAATCTCTTTGCTTCCTCTTTTTTTACTCTAACAAAACAATCACAATTAGTCAATCTCCCTCAAAGCTAATTTACTTGACAGACAAAAAAAAAGTTACTCTATATTTTTACAATTAACTAATCATATTTAACCTGAGAGTATAATTTATAGCTAATTATTATCAGAGACTTAAATTATCATCAATCATTGTTGAAACAATATTAACGTACCCTCTTAATTGTGATCAGTGTTAAAGTTTAATATTGTTAGAATGTGCAATTGAAAAATCAACAACAATCAACAATTTTAAATTGCTTATGCTGATTTAATTAACTGCTACTGAACAAATGTATCCTCATCTCCCTTTTTTTTACAATCCGTTAATCACAATTAACCCTCTACTCTAATTTTCTCATTACATGTTTGCCTTTCTCTTTAATTTCATTTAAATTGTTATATGATCGCAATCAAGTTGATTGTTTGTGAAACTTTTCTCAAAACTCTGGTCCCTCTTTTTTGATTAATAATCATCAAAATCATGATCGTCAACCAATTGTGTTGATTATCTTAATTGTTAATCTCCGTTTGATGAACAAAAAAAAACTCCACAATTTAATCAACTCAGTATTCACTTGTAAACCAAAACAACTGAAAACGTTTTCTAATCAAGAGTAAAAACTAATTTCTCTCCATCAATTAATCAATTACTCAATATTTATGTTACAACAATTATTTAATCACCAAGATTACCTACAATTGAAAACCGTTAACACTCAATAAAATGATGACAATCAAAAGTTATCATTGATCAATTTAATCAGCAGAAAATCAATGAAAGAAAATAACTTATCTCTTTTACGATAATTGATTAAATCTACTAATTGTTACACAATTAACCTTCACTTATGATCACTAATAAGATAAATTGTCTACACTTTGGACAGAACAATTAAAATTAGAACTGTAACTTTGATGGAAAAGTAAAGCAAAAAATCAAACCAACCAGCAATTAAATTAGAAAAATTTTCCAATTGAATCAATAAGATGAAAGAAATTATCTAATTGTGATTTAATTGTTTAGACAAATTAAGAAAATTTCATGAAATGAATTTCATCTGAGCGCATTATCCAAATTTACTTGGCGATCGATAACCAAAGAGAAAATGAGAGAGATTTTTATTCTCTTTCTTCTCTGTCTATTTTTACATTTTCTTCAATTCTCTCTCTCTCTTTTTCTGTCTATTTTCTGCTCTTTCTTTACTCTCTCATCATCATGAAGAAAGAAAAAGGATTCAACTCAAAACAGAGGAAAAACCTATGAACCTTTCCCTGGACATTGATACACATTCTGTCACCATCAACATCCACCTTGATCATTTACCATCATCTCCATCAACCTAATCATTTGTTAACTGTTTCTGTGTGTTCACAATTAGTGAATCAATTGTGTCTCTTACAAAATGATTAACTCACCATTCAAATAAGTGATGATGGTCAACAATTAGAGAGAAATAATCACCACAGGAATATTTCTCTTTCCATTTTCTATTATCTCCATGAAGAATCTTCATCTTTACCTTTAGTGCTCTCTCATTTTCTACTCTCTCTCTCACCTAACCAAATATTATGTTATTCTACAATTTTCTCAGTCACAATTGTCATCATCATCTTCATCTTCATCTTCTTCCTCGATTGGAATAATTTTCATTTCTCTCTCACTGATGTGATGTTATTATTTTCTATTATTGGTGATTCGTAGCATCTTCTCATTACCAGCTAACGTTATTTTCTTCGTGTCGCCATTTTAACTCTTTCTTTTTTACTTCTTTTTTGGTAGAATTTAAAATCCATAATTTGAAATGGTTATCATGGTGATGAAGATGCTGACAGTTAATGATTTAACAGCATCAACAAGTTCACATTGTCACCATGAAATTGCTAAATTACCATTGGTATTTTCGTCACCAAATGATCACCAGAGTAACAATTTAAATGATGATGATGATCATTGGATTGATCTGTTGTTAATCAATCAACAAACGGATTGGATTGTCTCCATTTCAAAGTATTAATATTTTTACTAATCCAAATTAAGATTAATCATCTGGATTGTTATTATATTCACGCTCCCAGTGAAAGTGTTATATTTGTAATAATTAAATCAATTGAATATTTTTTGCATCCATTTGAGGTTTCAACTCATCACATTGGGAATACAATTTAAAGGCCCCAAATCAATTAAACCCTAAGGGTGTGAAAAATGATTACCAACATGATTACCAGTTGATTATTAATCCACCAAGACCAATAATCTGTTGAAAATTAGTTATTTTCTAAATCCAATATCCCTTAATACACTAATCATTCAACTTTAATTTTTTTCTCTTCTTGCTAATTATTCAGTGTCATTGGTTTTTATCCTTAATCAACAATAACTATGAGACCGTTTAAAAGTGTTTATTACCATTTAATTGTTACAATTATGAGATTATCATCATCATTATATAAAATAATATTGTAAATGTTATATTACGATTAAGGTGAATACCCCCCAAAGGAATCAAAGAAATACCCAGCAAATCAAACCCTTTCGAGGAAATAAGAAGCAATCAAATTTACGGCGGAATCCACAATTTGCTACAATTAAAAGGGAGGCAATCATAAATATATAATCTGCATCATTATTTACATCATAATTAAATCATCATCGAATCATCATCATCATCAACAAACCAAATTCTCTGTCAACTGAAGCTCATACTCACAGGAAGGAAAAAGAAAATCATTCAACAGTTTCAACATTTTCTTTCTCAATCTTCTCATATCATCGGTTTTACTATTAAGTTGATTACATTGTTACTAAATTACAATTATCTATACATATAATAGAATTGTGAACAATTAACTAAATTATGGCCCATCATTATCATCGAAGACAAATGAGACAAATCGCCGAGGCTCAGGCTAAAGCGGGAGAATCTGCATCTTCCTCTGGTGTCAATGCCTCCGGGGCAAATAGCGAAGATCAACCAGCCACAAATCATCCAACTCTCAATGATTCAGTTCCATGTGAAGATTGGAATCCAAATCAAATTGTTTATCGAAAGGTGATCATCATCATCTTAAATCAAATGAAATTAATTCTAATCTTGATAATGGATTTCAATTAATTCCAATGGATCCAAATGATTAACACGATTTACTTTAGTTTAATACTCACTTAGAATCTTTAATTGAATCTCTCTCTCTCTCTTATGGTAACAATTTAAATTCAACCTTTGATTATCCTGATTGTTAGTGTATCGACTATCCCAATTTACTATTTACAAAAAGGTGATCAACTAATCAATCACCATTAATATTACTAAAGATCTCAAACTAGTTAAGTAAATGATCTTGTTGACCGACGAGCGATAGATTTAATTGTTTACTAATTAAATAGTGAACGAATTGATTTTCTCATTGATAAAATTAGCATTGAAGTTCCAACCTGAACAATTAGTGATTTTTGAGCAAAGAAAATGATAAAATATAAAAGTAACTCTTGAATTAATCAATTGGGTCTATTGGTTTCTTTTTCGTTAATTATTTTCTTCTTACAATTAAATCGATTGTCTCTTAATTGCTGATTTTTACCTTTAATTGTTTCAGATGGAGATCGTGGTTGAGAAAATGCAAGATGAACAATTTGGAGTTCCTGTTAAAACAGTTAAAAGTTTCATCTCAAAAATTCCCAGTGTATTTACAGGTAAGAATCAATTATTTTCCATTAATCATAACTAATTAATTCACTTGAGAGAGATAATTTTCTAAACAATTAATCAATCATCAAATGCTCAATTAAATTGTCACTTTCAGTTGGAAATTTTGATTTCTATTGTTTATCATGATTTTCCAATGAAATAAATATAATCAATTGTTGACAATCATAACCATGATAACGATTATGATTAATTTCAAATGTTAATTAACTGAATTAATTGATAATATTAATAGTTACCAATAATTTCAACACTTGGAAATGATTAATCAAGATTAGACTTGTCAGTTTATTGACAAATCACAATTTAAGCCAAAAATAGTTTCCAATATTAATAATATCATAATGATAATAATTTCCACAATCAATTAATTGTTGACTATTGAAATTGATTAAAATGATAATCAAATTGATTAAAATGTAAAATTGAGATTGAAAATAATTCAATTCAATAGACTAACAATCAAGAGCCATAGAAATGATTAGATTAATTCAATTTCAAGAGATTTAATCAAACAGTTAAAGTTAAATATACAATACAATCAAGAAACTAATTTGATTAAAATCGTACAATTTAATTAAATAGCAAGAGAAACAAATGAAATTAATGAAATCACCAAAAAGGGTAAATCATTTTCTCAATTGTATTATTGGAAATACAATATAATCAAACTAATTGTAATCAAAGTGCTCTGATTGTATTGAAAACAAAAAAGATAAGGTAACTATTACAATTACAATTACAATAAACTGGATTAAATTGCATTCCAACAATTAAGGTTTGTAACTTGGAGCAAAAAAAAAAGTTAATCTGTTGAAAAATATTGATCGACTTTCTTTAACCATGTAAATATAATATCCTCATGATGATGATGATGATTATCCCTTGAATTTGATCAGATTGATTTGTTTTGTTATCATTGTTGTCAGGTTTATCTATTGATGTAATATTGTATATATTACAAGATGAATTATCATCTTCTTGCAACTAATCAGCTGATTCTAATTTATACCCTCAATATGAACAACAATTGAGAAACTAGGTCAATAGTCTCGTAGTATTAAATATTAGTTTGTGTAGATAAACAAACAGAGTGAAAGATATTACATAATATCAAGAGAAAAAAAAAGAATATTGTATTTTTTAATATATTATTATTATCGATTTTAAGAAAAGTAAATGTCAATCGTAATTTCGTAGTCCCACTTTTTATATTCTCCAAGTTAAATCAACAATTTCTCAAATTGATCGATAATATTAATCGTCGTTAAATTATTTTCTATTAGCTTTTCCTTTTTATCTTCCATCTATAATATCAGTTGATTGTTTTTCTTTACCTTAGAAATTGAATATAATTCATATTAGATCTTTTCCTCATGTATTAGTTATAACATTTAGTTTCTGGTTTGATAAAAAATTTTTTAAGGTTAGATTATTTTTCTCATAGTAATAGGTTGGTTCAGTTATTAAGACTGAGTGACTTTCTGAAATCTGATCTAAGAAGATGATGATGATGATAGTACTGGATGATGATAATGAGAGGATGATGATGAAGATCCAAAGGTCATAAGGAATCAATATTTGTAAATCAAAAAGATGTCTTAGGTCAGATGAGGATGGAGAGAGAGAGAGAGAGAGTGTGTGTGGGGGAGTTTGGGAGGTAAAGAAAAGAAATTGTTGATGATGAAGATGGAAGATGATGAGGATGAGGATGAGGATGGAGATGGTGATAGAAACAGGGAAGGAGTGATGAGAGGAAGGAGGAAGATTGTGAAATAGAGGATGAGAAGAGGAATGAAAATTTGTCTACAAGACTGTTTCTGTTTTTATCGATCCATTTGATGGAGTCAATGAAAAAATACTAAGGTTGCCTTTCTTACTCTTCCTTCATCATCTTCATCTTCATCATGCTCAACCTTCATCATCAGATGAAGATGATGATGTTGTTGTTATTGCTGATAACGGTATTAAACCAGTGTAGTTGAATGATGAAGAGGTAGAGGAAGATGAAGATGAGGATGTTAAGAGGATGGATATATAACAATAATTGTCTCTACTTCAAGTTAACCGCAAATTTATTGGACCATAATTGTTTTTAATTAGTCCTTAATTATGATTATATGTTTTTCCTTTCCTTTTACTAATTCAATGTTAATGTTTATCTATTTCTAATTGTTACCATTTAACCTTTCCAATCAATTTCTTTCCTCGATATTTATCTTTGCTCTTTCATTTCACTGATTTAAATGATTCCCATTAAAACTAATCATTGGTAACAATTAACATTTAATCGCTACAATGTTTATCTAATCAGATTATCTTAATCTTGTTCATGTCTCTAACCCTAATATCTGGTTACCTGTATTATTATTATCGTAATTGTTTTTAATCATGATCAAAGATTATCATTAATATTGAGTTTATCATTGATCAGTTGATTATATTGAGTTAGTTTTGGTTCATTTTTGTTGTTGATTAAATTGAACTAATTAGCAAATTATTGATTCTCATTATATTGTTGCGATTCATTTGATCTGTCATGATTTCTAATGATTATCGTTATTGATTTTTGATTGATTAGTTTATTACAATCATTGAATGTTTTAAATTATTGTTGAAACTGTTTATTGATTGGCTAATTGTATACTAATCATTATCTATATTTGAATGGATATTAATTGTTTGCTGATTGTTGATAATGTAAATATTTATCTTAATCATGTTCCTCAATTGTTGATCATCATCAGGTTGACAGTTTCGTAGTTAAAATTGTGACAATTTGTCAATCGATTTAATCAATTGAAATGTTAATTAAATGATTAAATCTTTAATTGTAATAACAGTAGTTTAATTTTATTCAATTTAGTTTAATTCAATTTGTTAATCAAATAATATGAATACTAATTGAGCAACTTGGTGATTAATTGTTTTACCTTGAATTGTAATCAATTTTAATTTGATTGCATAAATTAAACTTTGAATTGCAAACCTTTTAATTGAATCATTTGAATAACAATTTAGTTATGTCTCTGTTTTATAATTAATTGTATCTTGTAACTCACAACAATTTGTTGATTGGTATGATTAATATTCATTAATCACAAAATTAATTTACAAAGTTAGTCAATCCAATTGAGATAAACAATCAGCAAACAATTTACTATTGATGATAATAGTTGATCAAATTGAGATAATAATTAACCTGAAAACTTTTTATTGGATTTTTAATTGACTCTCATCTCTAATTATACAGGTAGTGATTTAGTGGCCTGGATGATGAAAAATTTAGATGTCGATGATCAGATTGAAACGCTACATTTGGCCAATCTAATGGCCGCTCATGGTTATTTGTTTCCTATTGATGATCACGTTTTAACGGTGAAAAATGATTCAACCTATTACCGATTTCAAACACCCTATTTTTGGCCATCTAATTGTTGGGAGCCCGAGAATACCGATTACGCTGTTTACCTTTGTAAAAGAACGATGCAGAACAAAACTCGCCTCGAACTAGCCGATTATGAGGCCGAAAATCTTGCCCGTTTACAGAAGATGTTTTCTCGAAAATGGGAATTTATCTTCATGCAGGCAGAAGCACAAGCAAAGTAATTCATCTTTCAACTGTTACCATATTAATGTCAATCGAATATTAATCATTTCTATTAACAATTACTCATAAATCGTAAATCCTTATGAATATAATCAGAATAATTTAAATGGAACAAAATTCCTACGATTTCATTGTATTATATTGGAAGGATTCGATTTCTTGATTCGCTAATTGTTTGCTTCTTTTGTAATATTCGATGGATAGTTAGTTAATTGTTGCATTTTCTTGTTGATTGATCTCGTTTTTTTGCTTCCTTTTGATCATCTGAACCTTTAGAGTTGACAAAAAGCGTGATAAGTTAGAGAGGAAAGTCTTAGATTCTCAAGAAAGAGCCTTCTGGGATGTCCATCGGCCAGTGGTAAGTTAATCAATCAACTAATTTCTGGAAAATTGCTGATTAATTAACTGTCAATTTCTCTATTATTCTAACAATTAAGCCTGGATGTGTAAATACAACTGAAATTGACATAAAGAAAGCATGTCGTATGAACAAACCCAAAAGTACCAAAGTAAGTTGAATATTATTGTTGATTGTGATAACAATTAGTTAATTATCTCGCTACTTTCTCTTCTTAATTGTTAGCATGCTACTTCATCTGTTGGTGGTCGATTAAGTCCAGTTAGTGAAAGTGCTAAATTTGAATTACTTCGTAAAGAAGTTGATTATCTTCGGATTCGATTAGAACATCGAATCGGTGGAGTTAAATTAAGTAAAGTTTCCGAAACTTATTGTACATATTTTGACCAGTGGGCAGAATATGATCCGTTCATTACTCCACCTGAGCCAACAAATCCCTGGATTAGTGATTCAAATGATTTCTGGGAACTCGAACGTCAAACGTGAGCAATTTAATCTTATCCTTAATTGTTTCGTCTTATTATTTATTCACCTTGTATACAATTATCATTATTATCACAATTTACTATCAACCTTCATGTTGGTTAATCGTTTCATGATCAATATCGTTGATTGTTGTTTCTATTTCTAGAAATTACAATTGATATTCAATTGATCTCGAAAATTTTTCTTCTAATAACAATTAATAATCAGTCGTTATAAAGTAAATAATAAAAAAAAAATTGATTCCATTGCCAAGAAAACTAATCACTCTAATCAGCCAGTTAATCACCTTTCACGTTATAATTAGTAAACTTTTAATTATCTGTTTTTCTAACGGATGTTTTGTATGTAGCAATTAAAGGTAATTTAGATGAAGCAATTTGTTTATTAGCTTAACAATCAAAACGATAATTGTTAGATTTTCCAATTATATATTAGTTATTGAAGTTTGAATGATTGCCAAGAAAGTTAATCACATTTAATCACATCGACAACGGGGATCAAATTACTGTAATAATTAATTTAATTTTAGAGGTGAAAACTATTGTATATTTTAACCTTGATTGACTTAATTTGATTCTAATTGTTACCAATCATTAATCACCACAGGAAGGATGTTCCTTGTCGCCGTGTCCGCCGTTGGGCTTTCTCATTAAAAGAGCTACTCAGAGACCCGGCGGGTCGAGAGCAGTTTATGAAGTTTTTGGAGAAGGAGTTTTCAGCCGAGAATCTAAAGTAAGCCGATTGAATTTAAATTGTTAACAATTAAGAAAATGATCAATTTCTACAGGTAGAAAGGTATCAAGACAAGAAGATGGGGAAATGTTGCTCGTTGATGGAGATGAAGATGAAGATGAAGTGTCTCAAGGGTTCAGTAAATTAGATGCTCTTGAGTGGGAAAGATGAAGATGAAGATGAGGATGAGAAGGTGATGAGACTGATTTTAATTGTAAAATTGTCTCTGATTGTTGATTATCAACTAACGATTTTCATGATAAATTTTGAGACAATTGAAGTTATTAGGTTATTCGTATCCGATGAGATTCTGATTTTAATTGTTACACTTGGTTAATTGGATTGATTATCAAGGGGAATTTTTTAATTCCTCTCTTACCTTTACTCTTGAATTGGCATTGGGTGATTAAAAATGATTCTGAAACTTTGATTAACTCAATCAACCTTTAATTAGATTTAATAGATCTCTAATTACAAGGATTTAATTGTCTTGATTATCTGCTAATCAAATGTTTGTTCACGTGTGTATTTAATGATGGATTTTTTTTGATTACTATTGTATTAATTGTAATGAGGAAGACAGCAATTAACAATGATCATCATTAGATAATCATAATATTATTAATTTTCCAGACAAACTAAATTAAGGTGATCAATTCTTAGCAGTTAAAAAAATGATCAGTTGATCAACATGTACCAATTCATAGTAACTGTTAATTGTTGTCAATTAGTCGGGTGATGATGATGATCATAATCAGCTGATTTATTAATAGTTTAATCCTCTTTGTTTACAATTTATTTTGATTAGGTCAAAACAATTGAGATTAACTGTAATAATAATAATAATATATCCCATTTACTAATTTACAATTGATTAACTTGATCAAGACAGTTTAATTATCCTTGATAAGCCATTTCTCTTACAGATAATCATTTAATTATCCCAATAGATTGTTAATTGTTATGCTAATTGTTAACAGATTCTGGGATGCGGTCCAAGAATTAAAATGTGTCCATTCAAAAGATGTCGCAGCAAAAGTTCAAGATATTTGGTCTGAATATCTTGGTACAGGTAAATTGTCACCATGATAATATTGTCGATGATCATGATCGCAATGATTAAGTTTAAATTGTCTTGTTTATATCAACAGAGGCTAATTGTCCGATCAACATTGATTCCAAATCATATGAAACAACCAAGAAAAACATGGAAACCAAACCAAAGAGTCGATATATTTTTGACGAAGCCGCTGGACATGTTTACCTGTTGATGAAGAACGATAGTTATCCTCGTTACCTGAGGTCGGAAATGTACAAAGAATACCTGAGCGGGACAAAGAAAAAGGTAACACTAACCAGGCGGAGTAGAAAAAATTAAAATCTAGTTGATTAATTAACAAATTATCAAAAGAAAACAATTAAACCAGAAAATTTGGTTAGCTTAACAATCAATCAAATTGACCAGCAAAACAAAAAGACACAACTGACAAAAACTTTAAGACTAAATTATTTACTAATTATAACTAATTTACTAATGATAAAACTAATTCTAATTAACAAACCAAAGTGTAGATTAACCTAAAAATGAAATAATATCAAAAACAATTAACTAATCATAAAATGAAAATCAATCAAACCTAAAACAAAAAACAAACCTTTAATGCTGATGATACAAAACAAAAACTTAACGATTTAGATTTGACTAAATTAAAAACAATCTAAAATGCTTAATTGTTATCATGATAAATTAATTGTTTCCATTTTTCTGTTGTTGCTGTTGTCTAAATTGCTGTTTATCGCTGCTTAATTTACTAATCAACGAGTCGTTGATTCAATTTGAAACAATCAGAAAATCAATTAATCAAACTTTCGGTTAGTTTTTCGTTCTGTTGGAAAAGTTTTCGCTATTAAGTTAATTTAATTTTTTTTTCTCTGCGTCTTTTTATCGTAACTTTTTGTTAATTGTGTTTCTTTATTTTTTTTTATATTAATTTTCTTTGATATTATATATACAAACTGTTGATTATAAAAACGATAATCGAAAGAATCGAAGAAATTAATTAACCACCTGATTGCTAATCATGGAATTGCTTGATTGCTTGTGTTTCTTTGTTAACTTCTTCTTCCATTCTCTATATATTTAGACTTCTGTAAAAGGGATTCGTGGTGTAATAGCGTTCGGAGCCAAAAAAGTCGGAGATCAGATCGCTTTAACCGCTGCCAATACCGCAACCTCCCTCAATTAAGTGAACAATCAAAAATAACGATTGTCCAAAAATTGTCCTTTCATAAAATTATAATCGCAATGAAATATTATTATTATTACTATTACCATTTACTATTGATTAACTTTCCAAACCTAAAAGCCTTCAAATCAACATTAAACACTCACACACATTCACTAGATACTTTGTGATTTACCTTTTTCTCTGTTTCTCTTTTCTGCTTGACCAATGGTCAACACAACATCTCTAATTGATTTTTCTCTCGATAGACAGAGATACCTGCCTATCGACTTTATCTTTTACCTTTTCTTTTCTCTCCTTATTTCTATGCCTCTGGCTGCGACTTCTATTCCTAGATGACCCTTTTAAAAAAACGCTTAAAATCATCATCATAATCATCTTCATCTTCATCTTCGTCATTCTTTTCTTTCCATATTTAGAAACTTTAATCTGATCATTTCAGTTTCAGCGATTAATTGATTCTGATTAGTGGAAATTAATATTCAATAACAATGGTAATAATAATAATATCTAAAAATGCTTTGCTCTGTTTCCGAAAAAAAAAGGTTCGATTACTTGGCTTTCCTCATGTCTTTCTAACCTTTGCCCTTCCTTGACCCTTATTCTTAATCCCTTTTCTCGTTCTGTCCCTTTGACCACAACCTGTTGATTTGCTTATAACTGTTTTCTTACTTGTTGTTATTTCGCCTTAACTTTTTTTCTTCCCTCTGTCTCTGTAGACTCACAAGCTTGACCAGCAACCAAAGTGAACTGACCACTCTAATCGTCTCTCTCTCTTCTCTTTCTCTCTCTTTTCTTTTTTTGTTAATCTTTATCCTTCTCATCAGTGTATCATCTTTATCTTCATCGTTATCATCGTTGCTTTTTACCTTTTACCCGCTGAGCTTTAAAGTCTTAGTTTGATTTATGCTCATGTTTTCAGCCGAAGAGTCCTAACTCTCTCTCTCTCTCTCTCTCTCTCTCTCATTCACTCGGTTGGATGTTAATCTTGATAACAAATGACAATCATCATCATTTATCTGAAGATAAAATGATGAATATGATTAGATGATGAAGATGATACTAATTGTAATGATTTGAAGACGATGATTCGGTTTTAACATAACCGAATTAGAGTCACAAACTAGAAATTGAATGTTAATCTGTTCACTTTGATTCTTGATTAAGCTTCTGATCTAATTTATCTTCTTAATTCACAATTTATATTAATTGCTTGGTTATTTATCCTTTTCCTCTACTATTATTTTACCCTAATAATCAGTTAATTGCTTGCTAATCATATCAAATCCCCTTCGGCTATTGTGAATGTTTCAAGTTAATTGAATCAATTGATTTATTTTCTTGATATTAATTGTGATCAGTTTTTTTTTATTTATTTCTAAATGTTTCCTGCTACCTTTAAATATCTAAGTATATGTGTTATCCTAATCACAATCAACTAATTGTTGTCACTTGTTTTTGTTTTCATTTTGACTTAATCCAGTTTAAACTTCTTCAATTGATCCTAATCAAATCAACTGATTGCTTGTGATTTGATTACTTTGATTGAGGATAATTTTTAATTTCTCTCTATTAATTTATCTATTAACTACACTTTCACTTTCTAATCAATCACAATGATCACACACATTCACACACTCAACAAATTATCACAATTAAACTAAAAGTCAGTCACTGATCAGATACAATCATTTTAATTGACAATCAATATCCAAGTCCAGCATTTTAATTAATCAAGACAAAACTTTAGGTATTCAATTGATCATACCAACAATTAGAATGGACAATTAAATGATTTATCTGATCTGAAGGCTTTTGCACATTCACACTTAATGATTTGTTTCTTGATTATCTTACTATTTACACTTAATTTAATTTCGTAATTAAATCACAATGATTAATGATTATAATTTTGTCTTTCTCTCTCTCTCTCTCTCTTATCATCTCTTACAGCATAGTAATCGTTTCATTCCTAAACTACCAAGTTTTAATGTTTAATTGTTGAGAAAATTTATCAACAATTAACAACAAATTAGAAAAGTTAATTAAACAGATAAACAAAATTTCAAAAGTGGACTGTGATCAACCAAAGAAACCGAACGATTTAAAAGACTCATAATTAACTAATTATATATTCATTAACTCGATTAATGGTTAATTATCATCATTATCATCACCATTGTACGAACAATTAACTTAATTGTTGAAAAACGAGAAGAAAACAAAATCTTCAACTTTGAATGTTAACCTTTTTTTTTGCAACGAAATTTGTTTCAATCTTTTTGATTGTTACTGATTTAATTTCGTCTCTTTTTTTGATTTAATTTGCTCTTGTTGACAAATTATCATTAGTATTACAATTTAATTGTTTCATCATCAATCATTTGTCATATTTAATGAAAAAAACAATGGGTATTAATGTTAATTAATTTCTTTAATTTTCAATGGAAAGTTTCAAATGAGGAAACAAAAGTTTTCATCTAAAAAGTTAATCCCAAATTGAAAGGATTAAACCAAACAATCAGTGAAATTGATTGTAAAACCTATTTAATTGTATTGTAAACTCAATTCATCCAATTGTTAATCATGTTTAAATTGATCACCACCAATTTGGGAAACAATCAAATTAAAAGCGATTCCAAATTGTTTGTAAAGTTTACAAATAAAGAAACAAGGAAAAGGATTAACTTGAAGATGACTCGATCCAAGAAAAGGAATTAGCTAATTGTTATCGTGGACCATTGGATTAATCATTAATCGTTTCCATAAAAAAAAAACTTAATCATCTTCCCATCATCTTCCTATGACAATAATCAAAGCATCTTCATCATCATCATCCGATGTAAAATCAAGCCAAGAGGAAGATGAGAAAGTTTCATCTTGCTCATCAGTTGCTGTCATCTTATCTGTATATTGAAAACAAAAAGACTCATCATCATCCGAAAAGGTTAATAACATTTTCATGGTGAAAATGAACAAACTCAGAACCAGAATATAAATATAAACCAAGGAAAAGAAAACCAGAAAACTGAGAAAATCGTGTTGGAAACGATAACCAGAAAAAAAGACCAACAAACTAAATCTCTTGATTAATATAAATACGAAAAAACCTCAATCCCGAACATTTAATCTTAGATTTAATCTTAATCCAACCAAACAAATTGTGAGACTCAACAACCAACAATTAAAATGTTTTCATAGTTAAATTGATTATTTAAAGTAATATAATATTAACCTAATCAAGACACAAACGATAATCTCAATGATTATTATTAAAAAAAAAAGACAATTAAAAACCAATGTATTGATTTTTGTCAATATAACAACAAGAAAATTCAATTTAATTCAATTTACTGATTGATTGATTTCATCTGATTGTTACAATCGCTTTTGATTATAATTGTGTTTACATCATTTTATTTATCTTATTATTGTTATGAGAATCATTTTTTATTTAGAAATTGATTGTAATCAATATTGATTACTAATTGAATTGATTGTGAAAATCTCGTGATTAAATCTTAATTATGATTAGTGAAGGAAAATTTATCATCATTCTATTATTATAACAATTTAACCTTCATTTGATTTCGTATTTAAATTGTAAACAATTAATTTAAATTGATTTTCATGGAGAAATTATTTAGATTAAATTGTTTACCAGTTTTCAAGATTATCACAATTTATTAATAGTTGTAAAATTATCATGATTGTTGATCATTTACACTTTAATTGATTGGGGAAGTTGATTGTTGATTTAATTTTCTCATTTCGCAATTAGACAAAAAATCAACTCATTCACTTACTAAGGTTATTGAGATAATTAATTACTAGATAATAGATGAGATGTTGTAATTAATTGTTGATTGAGTTAATTGATCTTCAAAAAAAAGCAAATTAATCATTAGGAAAGAGGAAAAAAATTAACTCACAATTTAAGGTTAATCATTATTAACATTGTTACAATTTGATTGTTAATTTTCTTGGTGTTTATCATTCAGTTCATCAGTTAATCAGTTGATTGTAAGTTAAACAAAACAAGTATAAGGTAACAATTAATTAGTAACAATGAGGAAGAACTGATTTGATTTAAATAGTGATGAAACAGTTGTTAACAATTAAAGTATTTTCCTGATTCACATATCCAGTTGATGGTTAATTTAGTTTGTTAATTCAATGATTTAATCTGAATTTTCATTGTATCGGTCGACTATTGATCAACAATCGAGTTAATTGTTTGTTAATCATCGAGGTCTATTGCTGAAAAGAGGAACCCAATGTTAATTGCTACTTTTAATTACTCTATGATGGATCTGCTATTCTAATCGTAATTCAATTTTACTGCTTAATTGTGATTCTCTTAGTGAATTGTAATATAAATAAACATAATCATGTTAATCATTTGAAATAACAGTTAATTGTTGAGATCAACTCTTGATTATTTTATTTCTGTTACAATTACTGGTGTTTAATGATTGATTAACAATCATCATCATCATTGTTGATCAGATTAAACAATGTAACGTGATAATTGTTGTGTTTAATTGGTGTCGTTGAACGAGAATCAAATCAACATTTGATTGTTAACTTTTTCTTCAACGTTAATTTCTGTATAAGTTTTCAACGATTCTAGGTTATTGAATCGATAACTATCTTTATTAATTATCTTTCATACAATAACAATTAAGAGTTTTGCCTTTGATGATATTCGTTACATTAATTACACTAATTAAGAGGCAGAGAGATTTAATCAATGAGATGATTAAACATGAGATTAAGCCTTTAACCAAACAGCTGAATGATTAACATATTCATCTAACAAATTAACTTTAATTTCATCTAAATTGGTTGATTAAGTTTCTCTATTATTTATTAGGTTTAAGTCTTTAGGTCAATTTGATTTACTGTTGTTCAATTGATTCTCAATTTGCCCTTAAGGGATTAGAAGAAGATTAAGAAAATTGAACCTGATGGATTAATCGTTTTAATCTTCTAATAATTGGTTTTCGTTTCTTCCGATTGCACAAGAAAATCAAAGGAAAAATCTTAATCAGTTGAACTAATTATTTTCTTTCACATGATAGGTAAGTACTTTCACCATTCTATCGGTAGATAATGATCATGATTCGTTAGGAATTTAGTTCTATTAAAAACATTCGATTGGAACTTCATTTGTCCTCAATTTCGCGGGAAAAAGTTAGTTGATCAGACGAATTAATTTATTAACCATTTTCGTTTACAATTAGAACTATTTAGTTATCCTTTCGAACTGTAATAACCTGGAATGGCTTCGTAGAAGAAATTACCTGCGATCGGTCCGGTCATTCCATTTGCTTCGGCAAAAGCAGTGATCTGAAAGTTTGATCGCTCGGCTAGTGTCTCATAGTTTGGCGAAGGAGGCACTGGCCTGGATTGGCGATAGATCAAGAAAGCGTATCTATGGGGTCCAAATAACGGCGATGGAAATGGAACTGCGTATGTGGACAAAGTGGTCCCACTATTCACATCGTCACCAATATTTACAACTAGCCAATGATTGACTGGCCTTTGGACTGGAAACTGTGGAGTCAGAGTATCAGGATCGAGCATTATAAAGGTGAACATTATATTATCATCACCGTTTCTCTCGCGGTGGAAATTGTATTTGATTTCTGGTTCCATCAATGTATCGAGATTGGAGAAATTAGTTCCACAATTAACTTGCCTACGGCCAATATAAGTCATCGGAATGAACTCTAATTGTTGAGTTGTCCCATTTATACCCAAATCTTGGATTAAATTGTTTTGTTGAAATGCATTTATAACGGAAACATGTCGATGTGGACACGAATAACTCTGTAAATGGACACTGAGTAAATTATTGAGAAACAAAATGGCTAAATGATGTATTGGACTAATCATCGTTTACGATTAAAAAGTAACAATGAATTAGGAAATTAAAGGGAAATCTTTATAATTGTTACATTGTGAATGATTAGCTGATTAATTATGCAAACATAAACATTTATTTCGTACAGATGAAGTTTTATTTCACAACAAATTGAACAATAATATTGAATCTTGGATACAAATTAATTACATCGATCAGCTTTAGGTAATTATTGAGTTTGATTGTTTACAATTAAGGACAATAACCTATTCTCGTGTGTTTCAAATACTTAAAGAGTGACTTGATCTCGAATTTATCGATAACTGGCCTGGATTAGCGATAAATCCATGTACTGAGATCGTCATTTGTTTAGAATCAACTTTGATTTAGTTATCCTTTCGAACTGTAATAACCTGGAATAGCTTCGTAGAAGAAGTTACCTGCGATCGGTCCTGTTAGTCCATTTGCTTCGGCATAAGGAGTGACCTGGAAATTTGCTCGTTCCATTTCTGTCACATAGAATTGCGTAGGAACCACTGGCCTTGATTGACGATAGATCAAGAAAGTATATCGATGTGGTCCTTGGAATGGTGTCGGAGATGGACTCAAGTATTGAGCCACGGTAGTTCCACTTTTTATATTGTCGCCATCAATGTTAACTACCAGCCAATGAAGGATTGACCTTTCGTTTGGATTCGCTGGGGTCAGAGCATCAGGATCGAGCATTATAAAGGTGAACATTAGGTTATCATTACCGTTTCTCTCGCGGTGAAATTGTACTTGACTCTTGGTTCCATCATTGTATCGAGACTCGAAAGATTAGTCCCACAATCAACTTTTCTAAAGCCGTTATAACGAATCGAAATGAATTTTAATTGTTGAGTATCTAAATCCAAATCTTGGATTAAATTATTTTCCTGGAATGAATTGATTACTGAAATCTGTCGACCTGGACACGAATAACCCTGTAAATGAACACTGATAATATTAAGAAGTAAAATAATCAACTGATATAATGGACTAATCATCGTAAACAGAGTAAATATCAGCGTAACAATTAGTCAATCAAAAAAAAAACTAAAGTGAAAATTACATTAATCGTTACAACAAATTAAATCAACTAATTAATTATATAAACATAAACATTTAAATTTTGCAGATGCAATTTTTTCGCAACAATTGGATCAAATTGAACAATACTATTGACATTTTGGTTTAAATTAAATTTCACTTGTTCAGCTCGAGGCAATTATAAAGTCTAATTGTTTACAATTAAGATCGACAATCTATCATCGTGCTATAATATAATAAACATGGTTCTCGAACCTTAGTATCAAAATGATCGCGAATTGGCCTCGATCGGAGGTGTAAACATTTTGGTCAGTATTTTGACCTGAATTTGTGATTGGAACTTTAATATTGATCAATAATCGGTAAATTAGCTACACAATTAACTCTTAATCTCAGGTGACGTATTTTGATTATGAAACTCAATTGATTTTCATAATTTTCTGTGATTTGTTTTGATGATAATCTTCAAGCATTGGGAATAAGACATTGATCTTAGTCAACGAGGGAAACCTCAGGATTATACTACAGATGATGATAGAGAAAAACAAGATCATCTTTTGTCCCCTTTTCATCATCTTCATCCTCATCTTCATCTTCATCTTCATCTTCATCTTCATCTTCATCTTCATCTCTATCAAATCTTAATCTCAGATTAATTTATATTTCACAGGGAAAAAACTTGTTGACATTGAGATGGTTTCACTTATTCACGTAGAAGAAAATATTTTGTTGATTGAGAAAAATAGATTTGATTAACTTAACTGATTATCGGTGAATTGATTAACTCTTAATTTGTTGCCTCTCCAAATTAACTAATCAACTTTAACCATGTTCTTGATGATGAACAATATTCTGCCCTTGACTTGATCCCTATTCCCAAGATAAACTGGATAAACAAACAATGTCATTGGCATTTGGGATTAATTGCTGATTAATTAATATAAATCAATCTTACTTTTTGATTAAAATCAAGATTAAAATTAATTCTCCAAATTAAATGTCGTCACAATTAAAACTTTTCATAATCATCAACCCAAATCAAAAAGGGTTTATTGCTTCATTCATATGACCAGTTAATTACATATGATTAAGATTATTATTAATTTTATTATAAATAACAAACTTAATTGAATAGAATTGAAAGTTTAATCAACTTTTTTTTTCATAATCAATTTATACGATTAGAAATTAAAACTGTTTAATTAACAATTAGCCCGATGGGTATTCGGTTTTTTTTCCAACACTTTTTGTTTATCACCACAAAAGATTAACAGTGTTAATCAAATTAGTAAATCACTTTTACTTCAATTAATAAATTGTTTAGATTTTGATTACTTGTAAATCTTAAACTACAGGGTTGATTGTTAAGATTAATTAATCAACATAATCATGGTAGTTAAATAGCACAATTAAAAGCACTTGACAATTCAATTAGCTTTTAATTACAATTCCTCTCCTTTTATATTTTTCATATTAAAAGTATTATTTATAACAATTAAATCAATTTCTAATCAATATCTGAATCTTTAATCATCACTATTTACTCATTTTTCAATCAAATTAATCATGCTAATGATTGTATTGGTAATCATACAATAATTACGATTCTCTCTCTTGATTGTATCTTCTTAATTGTGACCTTATAAACTTTAGTTTTTTGTTTAGTTTTCCGAACGATTAAAATTAAAAGTTAATCTCATTTTCATCGGAAATTTGATTGTCAACATTGTTAATCAACCTGGAAGACGATCATTTCATTTTCTTTAATAAATATTATATAATAATCGCGGTAATTAAGCTCTTTGAGTTTTGTAGGTTGTTTAAATCACTTTGTGATTAAGACGATTAATTGTGTATATATTAATTTCTTTATGGATATATACAAGTTCACGAAGTCCAGTGATGATTTGCATCTTAATTTTGGTTGTATTGGTTTTTTGAGTGATTATTTATTATCTTTAAAAAAAAGATTCTTTTCAGTCATTGATAATTTGAGATGTTGATAAGCGGACTTTGGAATTATTGGTAATTCATCTTGACTTATTAATCTAATATATTCAAAATTAAGACCAAGAGAATCAGCAAATCGGACAACTTTCTTCTTGGGCGTTTCCGGTGGTGTGATACCAGTTTTTAGCGATTTACTTCGTAACATTGGGGGTCGTCGGTGATTTTTACCATCTCTCGAGTTTACCATGAAAACATCGTCTTCTTCCTCTTCCGATGATGGATAACTTGATGATGAGGTTGAGGAATTAACGCTGTTTAAACTTCGCCGACCTTTGAGAGCTGAGGGATAAGCGGTATAACGAGTAAGGCCAAGAGCCGCCACTTTGGCTTCCAATAGAGTTAAATCAAGTGGTGGAATATAATTTCTTTCAAAATCATCATCTTCTGAGCTTGGTGATGATGATGATGAGGATGAGCAAAGTGTTGGTGAGGTTATACTTTTGTCACAATAATCCATATTTATATTTATATATAATTAAAAGAAAGTTAATCAGCCAAGATGAGAGGAACAATTTGGATGGAAAATAAGTAAATCGAAATTTAAAATGAATATTTGAAAATGTCTTTTGTAACGAAGGATAAAGATTTTTATGTTTCAAGGTAAATATTGACGATGATCAATTGACAATGGTGACAACAATTTAAAACGATCCAGTTAACAGGATAACCAAATCACAACACATAAGAAAAACACTTATATGTTTACAAAAGTGATGATAATGATGGACGATGAGCACATTCACATAAAAGAGACTTGATTTTTTCGTTTGTGTTTAAAAAAACGGAAGCATGAAAATGTAGAATAAGAAGTAAAAAAAATGATATTTGGGTTGAAAAAGAATTTGAAATGATGTTAACAAGCAATTAATATGATGAAGGTTGTGAAATCAGATTGATTTGCAAGTGAACAGTTCAAGTGAACCATTGAGAGATACAGTTGAAAAACATTAGCAACATAATTAAATACATTTGGTAAATTAAACGTTGTAACTAATCTGTAAGAGAGAGGAAGAGAGAATAGAATATTAATTAAAATAAGAAAACACAGAAAGAGAGAGAGAAATAAAAAGATAAATAAGATTAAAAAAGAAGAAAGAAAAATTCGATGTTAATTATTTACAATTAAAGAAAAGAAGAGAATAAAAATTGACAAATGAAAGAGAAAAGAAAATGAAATTGTCACTTTAGAGAGAAGTTGAAATGATGAAAGTGAACAGCGAAAAATGGAAAATAAATTTTGTTCTATTCGCTTTTCGCTCGCCAGGTGGACCCACCGTTAGGGTGGAATTTTGTTCCATTTGCAGGCGGAGATGTGGTGATGATCCCCGAGCCCCTGGTGGTGTTTCGGTTTCATGGTGAAGGTGAAGCGGAGCTCATGTTACCTATAAGATGTTGTTGTCATTTCTAACTTGATGTTAGAAGACTAAGTGATATCAACAGTTTCCACGCTGCTTTTCACTTTAAAGTTTACCTTTTTTTTGCCAGCGTAACAAAAGTGATTTCTTTTTCTGATTAACAACTAAATCAACAACGGAAGGCCATAAAGAAGAAGGGGGTGTTTCGTCTTCTCTCTGCAAAGGAGGAAAGGAAGAACCTCTCACATGTAGATGGGTACCTCCAAGCAGGATTTCAAGAGATCACAATACCCCTAACAGTAATACCTATGAAGATCGAAGCCAAATTATCTTCCGTAAAGTACGAGGGTAAGTTGTCCTTTTAAATTTTTCTCGACAACTTTTTTTTTCTTCTCTTCTTCGCGTCTCTTTTTTGCCTATGTTGGTTTGTGTGGTGTTTTAGTTGTTTTTGTCGTTTGTTTCATGTTTATGGTTTGGTTTTCTGTTTTTGTATCAAACAAACAAACATTTGCGTATTAATTTTAACATTTTTTTCTCTCTCTCTCTCTTACCTTGTAGAATACTCAACAAGATTACTCCGGAGAAATTTGATAAGTTGAGCGAGGAACTGATTAATCTGGGTCTTGATTCAACACCTATTTTAAAAGGAGTCATTTTGTTAATATTCGAAAAAGCTTTAGAGGAACCCAAGTATAGTTCTATGTACGCTCAGTTATGTAAAAAATTAAGTGAAGAAGTACCTAACTTTGAAAATAACAATTCAACAATACTTAATTCTCACAACCCCAGCGCCAATGTAAGTGTCATCAACCTTCAAATTCACTGTATATTAACACCCCTCTTTTCCTATCTCTCTCTTTCTCCTTTCTCTTTCTATTTCTCTCTCTTCTATCTTTTCCTCTCTATCTTCCTATTTTTGCCTTGATATTCCCATCAAAATTTGTCTCTCACTGCCTTTTCTTCATTACCTTCACCTCATTCCCTGTGATTTCAATCAATTTCTCCCATTTTCTTTTTTATTACATTTAATCTTAAGATGTTGCATTTAATCTGATACTTATTGATACAGCGGACATTTCACCGGCTCCTATTGATCAAGTGCAAAGACGAATTTGAGAAACGCTTTCGAGCGACCGAAGCTTTCGGAGATGGTCCTCTTACACCAGATGAAGAGGAACAACGAGCTTTGGCCAAGCATAAAATGCTTGGTAATATTAAGTTTATATGTGAACTTGGTAAACAAAAGCTTTTGCAAGAAAATATTTTACACCGTTGTATCCATCAATTATGTAAGAAAAAAGTGGATGAGCCTATACAGAGTAAGGCTGAAGACCTTGAATGTCTCTGTCAGATAATGAAGACAATCGGTTGTCTTCTGGATACACCTGAAGCCAAACCTTTGATGGATCAATATTTTGAAAGAATGGAGAAATTTTCCCAAAATCAGGAGTTACCCTCACGGATCCGATTTATGCTCCAAGATGTATTGGAGTTACGAGCAAATAAATGGGTTCCCAGACGGATCCAAAGGGAACAGAATCCTAAAACAATTATTCAAATTCGAGCTGAGGCAGCTAAAGATTTTGGTGTTTTTATGCCTCCAGCTGTACCCATGGGTAATCAGCATCAACTTTATCAACTTTATCCAAATATGACTTTGAGACAAGCTCAATTTCTATCAGGCTCTAATCAAATTCTTATGAGTCATACTGCTCCTGGACAGCGAGCACTTGATGATCTTTATTCGTCACCTTTACTTCCTTATGGAGTAGGTGCACCAAATACAATTGGTGGTCAAAATCGTGGTGGTTTTGTTAATCAAGAGAGAGAACGTGATCCTGCTGTAGCTGGTCGTCCAAAAATGAACAATGCTAATCCAATTTACCAGCAACACCAACAGCAGCATCAACAGTCTCATCCTCATCATCCACATCATCACCAACAGCAGCAGCAACACCACCACCAACATCACCAACACCAACACCAACACCACCAGCATCATCACCACCAACAACATCATCAACACCACCACCAATCGCATCACCAACAATCCCAACCACAACAACAACAAGGACAAACACAGCAACAACCGTCTGGCCAGAACTCTTCACCATTGAATGTTAGTGCTAATGCAAATAGTAGAGTAAATGAAAGTGTCAACAAAGATTTGCCACCTCGATTTCAAAGGATGGCTTTGCAACAGCAAACACCACACACGCCTATCAAACAACAACAACAGCAGCAGCAACAACAACAACAGCCTCAACAACCTATTCAAATTCAACAGCCACAAATTGCACCTTCCTTACAACGGCCTATGCAAGGGCCTATTGGAGGAATACAGCCAAATACTATTAATCAAAACCCTGTTGGAGATGGTAATGTTATAAGGCAACCACAATTAACCAATAAACCGATCGTACCAGTTACTACTAATCATTTTAATTCTCTTGATGGCAATGAAATCTCACTCCGACCAGCTCAGAACTCTATCATGCACAAACATAATGTTGTTTTGAACAAATCTAAAGCCAACATGTCCCCCCAATTGATCAATGTGAATCCTAGTTTGAACATAATGGATAACCAATTAGCTTCTTACCAGCTACCAATTGGTATAACTAACAAATCTCACAAAGGAAATAGTGAGCATCAAGCTAATTTAAAAAATAAATCAGCAAATCAAAACAATAAGGAGATGATCTTGAAAAAAGCTGAAGAAATATTGGTCAATTTTCTGTCAACATCCGAAATAGAATCAAGTGTCTCTGATATTCAAAATCTTAAAGTACCTAAAAAGTAAGTAGGCCAAAAGAAAAATTCATTTCCACAATCAAGTTAAACTCATTTTCTTTTCATCTTCAATCAACAAATTCAGTTATCAGAGTGATGTTCTTGTCAATATTATTTCTAAAACGTTGGATAAGACGGAAAGTGACCAAGAATTGGTCAGTAAATTGTTGCTACAGTTGAAAAAGGACAGTGTCTTAGATACAAATGTCTTCTTTTCTGTAAGTAATCCATTTGATTTTCATATTTCTTTTTTCATGTTTCTCGTTCCATCAACCTTTTTCTCCCAGCATGTAATCATTAAAAGCTATTAGAAAATGTTTATTTTTCCTTTTCCTTTTTTGGGCATAACTTAATTTTTCTTCTCTCTTCCGTTTTTCTCTTTCTCATCCATAGGCTTTTAAAGATTTGTTAAATCATATGGTTAATGTGGAGAATGACATTCCTTGGGTTAAATCTTATGTTGCCGGTTTCATGGCAAGAGCAATTGTCGATGGACTTATTACCTTAAAAGATGTGTACGGAGTAGTTGAAGGTGGACAATATTATCCTCTGTTATTACTTTGTCTTCAAACTCTCCATCAAACCCAAGGTCAAGAATGGTTAACTACAACCTTCAATGAGAATAAGATCAATTTATTAAACACTTTACCTGAGATAGATAGAGAGAAAGAGAGGTTAGCCGATATTCTCAGAGAAAGAAATCTCAGTTTTCTTTATCCATTATTGCGAATTGAGTTTGACATGATGAAACATTTAAATAGTGCTGATTGTTCACCCAATTCACTTTATCGTTGGATAAAGAGTAACGTTGATACCAGTTTAAGAAATACTCCTGGCTTCATTAATCTATTATTCACTTGTGTTGCCAAGTATATTCTTGAGAAAGCCAAACAAGCAGCTTCTGATGCTACTTTCAACGAAGGTGATGCAAACAATTCCGGTCGATCTACAAACGTCAATGATCATGAAAGGGAACTATTATCTAAATATCAAGCCGTTTTTCAGGCTTTTCTTCAAGAGAAACCAAATCTACAGTTAACTCTTCTGTACTCCTTACAAAGCTTTTGGTACGGCCAAGGATGTCCCAAAGGTCAATATCCTCTCTTATTTTTCATCTTCTCTCTCTCTCTCTTTCTCCCTCTTATAAATAATTTGTTTTTAATTTCTTACTTTCTATCATGTCAATTATGTGTTCCATCTAAATTAGTCAGGCCCTTCCGCTTTTCCTTTCTGCAAATAATATTACCAAAGTATTATAATATTATTGCAATTTATGATTTTTCTTTTTTTTCACTTGGAAAGAGATGAATTAGCCTTCGAGCGTTTTTGCTTCCTACCCCCTCTCTCTCTCTTTCGTCATGATTAAAATTGCATGTTGCAGCTCTTTCAAGTATTGACATTCTAAAGAACTTAGCCCCCCAATTCTATAAAACATGATGATTCTAATTTGGCAACCAATCGTTTTCCATTACCCAGCATGCGTGTTCCTTTTTACTCATCATTTTATCTCTTTTTTTTCTAGTTCTGGTCAACCTATAACCTCTCCCTAGTTACTTTTGAGTTTCATGTTATCAAAAACCCTTAGAGACAACATTCAAAGTCATACATTTTACATCATCAATTCTCTCTCATTTTCTTTCACTTCTCTTTTTAAATCTCCCTTGAATCTTGGCAATTTTTCGCTAATTTTAACCTTGAAATTTTGTTTCACTTCCTTTTCAATGTTGCGTAATTGATTTGATTGTATTCTTGCCTTTTTTTACAATCTTTTCTCTTTCTCAAATCTGATAAATTTTAATATTTACAATCATTTGTTTATAGTTTTGATAAAAAAACGATTCAGTGTTGGAAAAAGTTCACAATGACAAGCGATATTTTCTCATAACGTTCCAGAATCAGATGAAAACATGAGCATGAATAGTGAAAACAAGAGCCTTCCTGAACTTTCCTCAACATCCTTGAGAGATGCAAACTCTTTTAATCCTTTTCTTGATTAGATGATTAATGAATAATTACGTGTTTATTATTGCTTTCATGGTAGGAAGCAATTGAATCGATGATAATAATAATCTTTACAACAATTATCTCTCCTTTCGACAAAATGGATCATTATTGTTTTCAAACTTTTAATTTTTCTTTTGTTTTATTTTTCCCTCATCACAATAGGTATGCTGTTGAGATGGTTTACATTTCTATACGATTTAGAGATAGTTGAAGATGAAGTATTTTTCAGATGGAAAGAGGATATAAACGATGAATACCCTGGTAAAGGGCAGGCTCTATTTCAGGTGAGTTATCTTGTTTGATTGACTTGAATATTGTTTTGAGATTTGCAATAAGCAGTAATCTTAATCCATCATTTATTGTTGATGTTGTTTCTAATTTTGCTAACCTTTGTCTTAATTTTTTTTTTCTTTCTTCTCCAAAAAATAGGTTAATAAGTGGTTTGAGTGGCTTGAAAAAGCCGAAGAAGAGGAAGAAGATGATGATGAAGACGACGGGCTCTGATAGCGGTACTAAATGATGCTTGGTGTGTGTTCAGTGTGAGTGTGAAAAAGTTCATTCACCTGCTACTTTCTCAGCCACCCCAATCTCTCACACTTTTCCTTCACATAAACTTATATACACACAGCAGCAGAATCCACACTTAGCCACTAGCCACTTACACACACACACACACACACACACACACATCACCTTCTAGAAATTATAATGATGATACTTGTCTGGTTATTTCTTTCTCTCTCTCTATCACCTGATCGAGAAGAAAAGATGCAAGATGATAAAGGAAAATGAATATTAATCAACTAAACTCTAAATTGACTGTAAGAATCTGTTAACCAGTTAACCTTACAAAATACGGAAAAAAACAACAACAAAACTATGATGAAAACAAACATGTTCACAATTAGTCTCTTTACAACAATTAAACTTTCTTCATCTTTTTGAACAAAAAAATTCAAGCAACATGAAAATTGCCTTAAGAATTTGTTGTTTATTCTTTAAAGATAATTAATTCTAATTATCCGTGATTTCAATGGTAATTACGATTTCGGAGAGACAATGTGTTGTCGTGTCAATTATCATTAATCATGATTTCTATTAATTAATTACTTCTTCTTCTTAATAACAGTGATGATCAATTGTAAACCCAAAGGACACACAAAGGAAATAATGATTAATAAAATAAACTAAATTTAATTGATTGGATTTTAATCTATCATCATCTTCCAAATAGTACAACAGAGACAACAATCAATGGAGTGATTAAAAAATACGTTTTTGGATTCAAATTAATCAAGTTAATTCAGTGAACATTTCAGTTGAATTTTTAATAACAATGAAGCAGATACAACTAATATCTATTCATCAACAATCAATTAATTATTGGATTTATATTGGAAATGGAAATGGAAATATGAACAATCTTAAGCTTTATAATTAGATGGAAACGAAAGATCAATGATTTCACCTAAATTGGATCAAAATAATTCATCTTAATCTCCATCTTGTTGTTAATCATTTTGACAACGAAATAAAGACTCAAAGGATTAGCTGTTGGTCTCAAATACAAAGGAAAAGGAGAGGATAAAAACGTTGATGGAAATGAAACTTGATTGGACATTTTGTCTTCTGAACAACTGATTGAGAAAAAGGAACTTTTTTACCCACTGTGATTTCCAAGGAGGAGAACAAGAAGAGAGGAAGATAAAAGAACATATAAAAAGAAAGATAATGACAAGATTCCCTTGAATGATCCCCTGACAAGCTTTTGATCAGTGACAAGTGACAAACAGAAAACTCAATCTACCGGGATCATTGTCTCAAACTCAATATCTCTCTCTCTCTCTCTCCCTTCATAGTAATGATGATGATGAATGAATTACTATTATGATTATTATCATGTAGTCTTTGATACCATCAGATTTTTACAATTCAACGTTGAAATGGTGAAATTTTGTTACTTCAACAGCAACATTGGCATTGAGATTATATCTACAAGGCCATTGAAGGTCATTTACCTGATATCAATCCTCCCGATCTCTCGCCTTTACATCATCCATATATTGAAAAGATACCAAATATTCAATGTTAATTCAAGCCTGATCATTTTGAGATATTCAATTAGATTGCGAAATAGTCAAATGATTAATATTTTCATCACCTCTTTGTTTACCTATTGGCTTGTTTGTAACTAATAGTTTCCTTTACCTTAACCATCATAATGTTTCCTGTTTTTCATCATCATCATCATCATCTTCTTCATCCTGATTAATCCTTTCACTTGTCTTCCCTTTTTCATCATTGGAATATCTTTTTCTGCCATTGACCTTGCACTTTTTCAATTGATTGATAATTCAATCAATTGAAATTATATCGATGATTTAACAACTAACTTCAAATTGTTTGGAATCAAATTGAACACATAAAAATTGGACCATTTATTTTTCCTGTTGTTTTTATCACAATGTTTTGGAAACATTAAATTACTGTGTTACTATTAATTGTTAATCTGATTTATGTAAAAAAAAATGAATGGTCAGTGATTATCACCAATGATTATAAAATAATCCAATTTATGGTTCCATTTATGGATGACAGTTACAGGATTTGACAGGATTGCAATTAAAAGATAATTGATTCGAGTTATAAAATGTTAAATCTTTTGGACTTTCGATTAACGGAAATTTGGATAATCTCATTTACATGGATTTTGCTTATATCGAAGGTAAAATCCTCTCGCATTGCTGATGTGATTAGAAACAAATCTGACCATAAATGGACCTGATGTATTATCAGTTATTATTGTTGGATGATCGATTGTCGCATTAAGGACGACACTTGATGGCCTCCAAATATCGGTAATTGTTGTTTCGTTGGTGGCGATTGTTATTGACGGAGATCGAGTGATTAGTTTACCAGAGCAAAGACGAACACCACCAATGGACAAATAATCATCTGGACACTCGGCAACAATTGGTCTCCATAAGGAATAACCTGAATCGTAATTTGATCCAATGGCAAAAGGTGAAATCTTTTCACCATCGGTGAACAGTTCATACGAAATTGAACAGAATCCCGATTCTTTCTTTATACAGGCCACATAATCGATATCATTTGGATAACCTTCAAAGGCCATGTTTAAAGTTGACGAATCGTAATTGAAACTTTTTATCGATCCATGGGTTCCAGTGTAATATTGTAGACAATGAGATGGAGCTTTAATTGTTTATAAAACATTTAGTTAATTATTGATACGATATTTTCACTCAATGAATGTTATATCATTTTCTTACCGGAAATTTCTGAATGACAAGGAATCTGAGTAATGAGAATATCAAACTTTCTCCTTCTATTTCCAAGCATCAATGCATGTAAACTAACGGTATCTGATTCATCGACTCCCAAATAATCTGTAATCAAATCAATAATTTGATTAACCAATTGATCAATTATCATCATCATTGTCAAGGATTATAATGATTTCGTGTTTAACTTACAATGTTGACCAGAATTAAGTCCACATATTTTGGGGATAACTGAATTCTCGTTCTGTCCAGAGACAACGAATACATCTTGGGAACAATTTCCTCGATTCGGTGGTGCAAGGTCAAAGGTTAACATGTCAACACGATAGAAGCAAACATTTTTGTCCATTTTACCGATTCGAGCTCGACAAACTTTCGATGATTGATAAGATTGTGGATAACCAGGATTTCGGAAGTAAACATGTTTCTCTGAGGCCATTTGTCCACAAGATATTTCAACTAATGTCAACAACAATCATTGGAAAGAAAAACGAAACAATTAATAAGAAGATGATTAAGTCAACTAATTAGTTCTACTTACAGAGACAACAAACTGTCCCTTCTCTCTTTGCATTGGAACATTTTCCCATCGGAACTCCTCCCTTATTGACACACTCTTGGGCATCATAACAACTTCCCTTTCGCCCGTCGGCCGCTTGACAAACATCATCAGTGCCAATGTAACCATCTTCTGAATCGGTTGATGATGAAAGTGATGAGGAAGGGATTGATGAGGATGGAGATGCCAATGAAGATGACGAGGATGATGATGAAGAAGACGATGAATCTGAATACAAGGCTTCTCTATGGTGTCTTAAATCACCGAGTTCAGAGTTGAAATAATAAGTTGCCGCTACCAAAGGAGTTTTACCTTTACCACCATTGAACATACTATCTAAAGGATCTGTAATTAATTCAAGCAATGAGCAATTAAATTTAAACCAAGAAAATAACTAACTAATCAACTTAGGATTACGATTTAAATTGTCTACTATTGATTCACTTACGAAATGGTATTGGAGGTGGTGAATCTCTTGATTGAAAGTATCCATCAATTTCTTGTAGCACAAAAGTAAAATAAACTAGAGAAAATAAAAAGAACATGATTAACTAATTGTTACACAATTGCAATTAATTCACTGGTGGTAAAGTAAATTGTTGGTATATTTTTGTTTTACAAGTAGATGAATTTGTTGTTACTGCTTGAAACTTTGATTTGTAAATGATTTAAAATTAACGAGGTGTCAACGTTTAAATAGTAGGGGCTGAGATGATGTGACACCTTAACAATTAGTTAATCATTGTGACAATTAAAAAACATCTAATAATATCAATAATGATAACAAAATGATAACCTAAACCATGAAAACAAAACAATAACAGTTAAACAATTAATATCAATGGAAAAGGTTAAGATTTTTGTTTGTCCAGAGTAAAAATAAAATAGGTTA
This sequence comes from Panonychus citri, assembly GCF_014898815.1. Classification (NCBI taxonomy): domain Eukaryota; kingdom Metazoa; phylum Arthropoda; class Arachnida; order Trombidiformes; family Tetranychidae; genus Panonychus; species Panonychus citri. Next base: position 1,373,874 of record NW_026515540.1, read on the forward strand.
TACTTTTTATCAGGGAGTTAATTTAACAATTTACTAACAATTAATTGTTGTATATTAGCACTACAATCATTATCTAAATTGTTATTATTATTGTTGGGAAAAGATTAATGAGTTTCAATTGGGAAAACTTTTCACTCTCAAAGGGCGTTAAGTTTACATGTTTTCCGGTTGAAATACTATTGATATTTTTATATTCCACCAATGGTATTATTTTAATTGTCAATTTAATTGTTTAATCAGTTCCTTCACCATCAATGGGATGATAGATTAACCATCTAATCATCTGATCCGTGAATTTTAATCCACTCCCGAAATTAGTATTAACATTATCCCTTATGAACCAATGGTTTCCTCTTCATCTTTTTATAAACTTGTAATTTGATTTATTTAATTTTCTATTCTAATTGTTGACAAAAAAATATAGTAGAAATTGTTATTAAATTTAGTTACAGTTAATTATATAATAATTTGTGCTAATTTGAATAGTTTAATTAGCTTAATTGTTGGAAAATGAAAACTTTTTGATCCAATTTCAGACTAAAACTTTTCCTTTGAAATTGTTATTTTAATTTTCATTTAAATATAACTAAATTGTTACATTTTGATATATTGTGGTTAGTAGATTAGTTTGATTAAATTAAATTAGTTCATGATCATTATTATTAATCATCATCACCATCGTTTAATTAGCTTAATTTGGTATATTTGGTTATTTGTATTTGTAAGAAACTTAATTGTTGTTGATTGGAATTGATCTTGAGTTTTTATTTATTTATTTATTTATTAATTGTTAATTAAATTAATTATGACTATAACTGAGCAAATTTTTTGTAAAGATTTTTGTTTTTCAGGTCAGTTAAGGTCATCTGTAAATTGATTCCCTTGACCTCAACATGATAATAGCTTAAATATCAAGGTTATTTTTAATTGTGAATCAAATTAACTTGTTAGCTTATTAGATGAGATTGAGAATTGAAATTAATCAATAGAGAAAAGTTTAATTCTCTAATGATTGTTATTAATTAAAGATAAACGTTGATTACTAAAAGTATTATTCTCAGAAAGTATTATTATCCCATTATTAGTAAATTAATCAACGACAATCAGTTAAATTGTTAAATTTTTTTTCACTAATCATTTCGAACCTCCAACAGATTAAATATACACTTTGAGCAGTTGATTTTGTCAACTTAAGTGTAGTTATTATTGTGATTAGTGTAAGAGATAATAGTGATAATGATGACAATAAGAAGATGAGAAGAAGAGAGAGAGAGAGATAATGATGATGATGATGATATAGAAGATCAGGTGAGATGATAAGATGGAAATGTAAGAGAAGACGAAAGATGGAAAGCGAAAGGTATATAAGTACATAAGGCGAAATCGATGAAAGGTGCGACAAACTGTATTCCTTGACCAGGTCAAAGTTCATTCACAACAAATTAATGTCAATCTGATGGAGAAGATAATATTTACAGAGAGTGAGAGAGAGAGAGAGAGAGAAATGATAACAGTATTTAAGATAAAATTGTAAGGTGAGTCTATTGGAAAAACGAGAAGAGACTCTGAAAATCTCAATTCGATATTTGTTTTTGTTTCTCTCTTTTTCTTTTGCATCTTATTATTATCATAATAATAATAATAATTGATGATAATCATGTTTATCTGATAAGTTCATTGAAGTGAAAGATGAGAGATGAGGCTCATTGAAGCATAATCTTTGTCAGGATAATAACAATTAAACGTGTATTCCAATTTGTATGTTAACCCATAGGAAGAAGATGAAGAAAAAGGAGAATAGAAAAAAAAAATTTTCGAAAAACTTTTTGAATAGGAAAACAAAATGATATTATTAATAATGATAATATATCAATAACAAGAAATTGACCCAATGAAGAAGAAGGTAACTGGTCAAGTTCACCTTTTCCTTTAGAAAAGGTAAAAGGTAAATTGAAAATCTAACTATCAAATAGTAATAATTATACGAAAGGTTGAGGAGGGAGTGAGAAAGATGATCGGATGTGGAGGAGGATGAGGATGAGGATGGAGATGAAGATGAGGATGAGGATCAAGTAGAAGGTAAAAATGTCTATTGAACTGAGAACGTTTATCATCAATCGTCTGATAACAAGAAGAAGAGGACGAAGATGATAACAAAAGAAAGAAGAAGAGTAATGGAAGATAATAGAAAGTAAAATAGGAAAGAGAAGATGAGAAATTGAGAGAGAGAGAGAGAGAGAGAGAGAGAGAGAGAAAATAATCAACCAATGACATGGAGACCAATGGAGCCCTCAGGCCATCAGTTGGAGCTTTAACTTCATTGGTAACAAGTTAAATCAACTCACCTTTAGTTTGCTCGTGTTGATCGTTATTCCGATTCACCTTTACATTTTCCAATTCCATTGACCCTTGTCCAGAAATCTTCATGATCTTTTTGTTTAATGAGAACAATTAATTTCCCTTTTTCGAGAACAGGAAAATCTTTTTCAAATCATTTCAATTCTCACCTCACATATAAGAGACAAGAGAAGATTCAAAAAAAAAGGAGGGAAATTTAACTAATTCTCTCTGTCTATTTGTCTGTCTTTTTTTATCCTTTTTCACTTTTGTTCTTTTCTCAATTAATATGATCCAACATGGTGGACATGAGGCTAATTGTTTATTCAATTCCACTACCGGTTTAATAAACCCGAGAATGTCAATCAATCAATGTGATACAATTCTACCAACGACAAGTCAATCAACTCAATCAGTGTCATCATCATCTTCATCTTTAGCTAATCAATCAACCTTAACACCATCATCATCATCATCATCATATTCATTATCACCTTTGCCATGTTTATCTAATCCTGATCAACGGAAATTGACCAATTTCACAATTGAATCAATATTGAATAATATTGTTGTTAAAAAGTCAAATTCATCATCAAGCAAATTAGGATTACCAAGGAACCGGAAATGTATCAAATTTTGTCACCGTAAGTGTCTTAATTGTTGTTAATATGTGCTACCATTTTGGTTAATTGCAACAATTAAGTTTTATCCCTTCTCTTTATGATTACCTGGTTAAATTAATGATTAAACCAAACCCTTAATCATGATAATTGTTTACAAAGTTAAAGGTTAATTATCATCAAAAAATCAGTATCATTATTAATGTTGAAAATTGTTACAACATTTTTGAATAGGATTTTAATTCAATCAAAGATTGATTAACTTTCTCTCTCTCTCTCTCTCTAACTGTACATTAAATGATACGATTTATTGTTGATCAGATTAACCTTGTTAATGAGGGATAAAAGTATCAACAGGAATCAATGAAATGATGATTCTGATTGTATTAATTGTTATCATGTTAATATGATCGCTTTTGGGTGATTTTTTGTACCAAAAATTTGATTCTGATTAACATTTAATTTACTTAATAAGGGATAATCATTTAATAATAATCAACGTAAATATCAACAAGATCTTGATTAATCAACTCTCACTCTCTTCAAACATTTTGAGTACAACAAAACAAATCACATAAATATTAGTAAATTCAGTTAACTGTTTACAATTAATTTTCTGATGGTAAAGATTGATTGGACATGTAATTAGCTTTTCTCTCTAGCAAAGTTTACAATCATTAATCATTAATTGTGCTCCAAGCTGATTAATTCAGTTGATAGTTCATCGATTACATGAAAGAGAAATCAGTTCGATTAAATTTAAAATAATCAGATTATTTGAAAATAAAACAACACACAACACAAATTAGTAAATGATGATGATGATAATTAGTAAATCCAGTGATCAGTTGATTTGATTTTATGTTAATTGTAAATTGAATTTAAATTGTTTTCATCAATTTTGATTTGTTTTCTTACTCTTTTTGTTCAATCTACAAGGTCAGTCTGATGTCCTAATTGTTTGTTTCCATATTAATTGTTATAACCAGAAAAGTGACAATGATTAATAAATCAACATCTTATCTGATCATTACCACCTTAAAGTTAATTATGTAACAATTAAGAAACCGATTAACTTTGAACATATTGATTATGATTATCTTTTTTTGTTGATTTTTTCTCATAAAAAAAAATCAATCAAAAACGTTTTTATCATTAATCCAATTTATTGATTTTCAATTTCAATAACAATAATTTCCTTAATCAAGGTTCCCAAAGATTTACTATGATAACAATATTCAAACAATTAACTAATTACTATTCTCTCTAATCTTTCTCCTTCATAATCAGGTATACAATTAACCGATTCGTCGAGTGTCAATAATAACGGTAAATTGAACAATCCCAATAACAGAGGACCTCGAATACCATTCACATCATATCAAGTTCAATTATTGGAGAAAAAGTTTTCTCAAACAAATTACCTGAGCAGTTATGAAGTTTGGAGTTTATCTGAACAATTAAATATCTCAGAGAATCGAGTAAGTAACAATTAGTGTAACAAAAATTACCTTGAAATGAACAATTTAACCGTTAATCAGTTAATCCAATCTGGAAATGCAATGAAAACCTCAAATAGCTTCCGGGCAAATGATCATTCAATTGATAACTTTTAATGATGATCATCACGAAAGATACAAATCTATCAACTATTAATAGTTGATAGATTTGTATTAAGTGATGAAAAGATTTTGTTTAACATTAAAAGATTAAAGGAAAACAATATCATCAACATTATCCATTACAATTGTAATCGTGTAGGTTTAACAATGATTAACAAGTAATCTTAATCTTGACCATTAGACTAACCGATCACTAATCTACTCTTAATCCTCTTTATCGAGCCACTTTCACTGGTAAATGGCCATTTAACTAATCCTAATCTTGAGATTGATTATTTGCTTTTTCATTTTGCTTAATCAAATTGTTACAAAATGTTAACATTTATCAACCATATTCACAGTTAATTGTTATCATCTTTGGGTCAGTAAGATGAATACTCAGTTGGTCAGCTAATCTAACCTATTGAATTGAAGCTTATCTTCACTGACCTCAGGTCAACATAATATGTTTGACCTTTTTTTCCTGATCTACTCTCATCTCTTTATACAAAAATAATCATTATGATTACTATTTGTATCTATACAACAATCAGTAAATCTATTATCATTTACCTTTTACACAATGATAACCATTTGGATATGTAACTATAAGCTGATTAATCAACCAGATTAATACAATTTAACGATATTCATTATGATTACAATCTTGTGGTTCATTGGATTTTATTAATGAAAACTGTTTCGTATTAATCATATTCATATTTTACAATTTAATATTTTACCTGGTAAACAATTTGTTAATTCAATAGTTTACAATTTACATTTTGGTTACCTAGTTAAGATCAGTGAAGTTACAATTATTACAATAATTGTAATTTGCCAATCATTTGTATGAATCAATTTGAGTCTCTTTTTTTTATTTGATAACAATTAATTGTTATACTTTTTCAATGTAATTGTTGTTGTTATTATTAATACAATTTACTAATTTCATTTTTCCTCAGGTAAAAATTTGGTTCCAAAATAGGAGAGCCCGACGAAAGAGAGAGGAGAGATTACCTGATGAAATTAACTCACAATTAACTGATGATAATTTACTAATCACTAATTCCGATGCTAATTCAACGGCGATGTCTTTATCATCCTCATCCTCATCTTCATCTTCATCTTCATCATCATCTTCATAATCAATTACAAATTATCTGAGATAATAAGCCAAAGGATTCAATTGATTTTCCTCTAATTGTTGGTTAATCATTAATCAACCAATTAATTTAAATTTTTTCTCCATTAATTTTTTATTTAAAATCTTAATCCTGTTCTAAGAATTAATCTTTTTCCAATCAATACAAACATAATAATACATCAATGATAGCCAACAATTTATTAATTGTAATAATTATTTATCCCTTAATCATGCTGAGAAAGTTGTCAACAACAACAATCTACTACTAAAGGTAAAAAAAATTGCAACAATTAAGTTAATTATGATGATGATCATTAGGTGATTATTATTTAACCTGATCAAGGTAAATTGGAAAAGTGAATTGGAAACAAAATTAAAATAGCCTTGGAGCAACAACAATTAACTAAATTGTGAACTTGCAATTTGCATACGTTATCATTATCATTATTATTTCTAGAATAACAATTAACTAATCAGAATGATAATCAACACCTACACTCACAATCCAAACTGGATTAATGGTTATAAAAACTGATTGAAAGGCAAAAATTAAACAATTAGATTAATTATAATTCTAGTAACATAAACAATTAAAAAAGAAAAACTTTCCAAATGTTGAAATCTAAATGATGATTAAACTAATTTGATTACTTTTAATCAACAATCATCACCATGATTCGTGATCATCAAAAAGTATTACCAATTTGATAGATATGATCAATGAGAATCGATCATCATAATTATCATAATCAACAATCATGATCAAAATGTAATTATCAACAATATCAACTTTTCCAATTGAAAATTTAAATCGTAACAATTAAACTCGATCAAATCATCAGTTGATTTTTTTCATTCGCAAGTGAATTAAATCAAAGAAAAAGGTAAATTAGTCTTGTAATCAACAATAATCGATTGGATTAGTTTTGTTTTATTCTAATTGTAAATGATTGAGTAAATTGTTAATCATTCGTTTCACAATTTATGAATCGCCAATGAAATAACCTTACGGGTTAATTACAATTAAGATAATCAGAGTATCGATTACAAAGTGAAGAGAAAAAGTTTTTTTTTCCACTTTAAGGTCGCGCCATCTTCTTGCTATTGGAATAACAATTAAAGTTTAATTAGAGGAGAAGAAGATAATTAAATTGATAATTTGACCTCATCTTCGATCACTGATTGTGTTTAGTTGAATATCGATCATTTGATTTCTGGCCTCTTGATTAACATATTCATAATCGAATCGATATCATCTCATTGATTGTGAATTTTGGTTAATCAATTTAATGAATTGATGATTATCCTGCTGGTGTTGTTTTCCTTAACAAATTGTAATAACTATTATTTGGATGTAGATATTGGGTGTTTTCAAGAGCTCAACATGATTTAAATTGTTGCTCAAGTTGGAGAAAAGTTAATTGCTGTTACATTTGTTTTCATCATCATCTTGTTGATTAGCTTAGATCAATCAATTTGATACCATCTCTTGTTAATCACTTTCAGATTAACTTTCACTTGTTTTTGATTGTGAAAACTTTACTATTGGTACAAATTGTACAGTCTTTCAATTGTTGGACCACCAACTAGCGAGCTAATTGTGTTTAAACTAAATGATCAATCAGATTATCATGTTAATCATAATCAGATGATTATGATTTACCACTTTGTTGATTAAAATCTAATCTATTTTATCAACAACAATAACAATTAAATCATTTGTTCCTGTTAAACTTTTGCAAAAAGTTTTCATTTCAATCTCTCCTATTGGAAAGACATTGAGTTAATTGTTATTACTATGGATTTGAGATTTAAATTGTTAATCAACAGACAATAATCATTGACTTAATTAGTCCTTGATAATGATAAAAAGTGATCAACTTGATTAATATATTCGTTGATCAGTCATTTTGATTGTTAAAAAACAACAACAATTAAGAAAAGTTAATAAAGTTACAAAAATCACAACTTTTACCACTTAATGTGTTGCCATTTAGATGATTAATCAGCAATTAATCCGGTTAATTAAACACAATTAAACATAATTTTCATGCTTAATTAACTGATCTTGATCTTGATATTATATTCATGATCAACGTAAGCATATTAATACAAAATAGTTAAGGAATACAATCAACAATTAAATGATGACCTTATTGTAACTATTAATTAGATTTGATTTGATTGGTTCGATAAACCTTGATGATTAACAATTAAAAGTTGGATTGAAAAAAAAAATTACCAAAGAAAAATGAATCTCAACAATCAATCCAATGACATTTGATTAATTGAGTTAATTGTCGTAACAATTAATCACTTGAGGATCTCCTTCATTTTGTTTCATTGTCAACACGAAATTAATTGTGATTAAAAAACGTACCGATAATTAATTCACTTTGGTTTCAACCAAAACAATTAGATCTCAGTTTAAATTATTGGTTTTCAATAAAAAAAAGTTACAATTTATTAACAACAATTAATTGTAATCAATGCCAAAAGGGAATCATTAACAATTTAGTACAAGAACTAATCAACAATTAATATTAAACGTTAATTATAATGTTAGTTTATTAATCTTGAAAAATGAAGACAAAAAAAGACACAAATCAAATTGTTGTGAAAATTAATAAATTACTTGATTGAGATTTAATTTATTGATTGTGTTGAGCAAATTTTAACTGAATTAATTGTAACTTAATTAAATTCATTGAGGGTCATTGATAATATTAACTTGTTTCCGTTTTAACCAATTTTGATTAGTTAATTATATATACAAATTTGATTTAGTTTTTATCCTTTTAACTCTGGCTTGAGATTAATATTGATTTTCAATTAATTGTTTGTCATTGAAATGTAATTAAAACTTTAAATAATCAACTAATTGGGGAAAAATTGATTCAGTTAATTGTAGTAAAAACCTTTATCCAAACTTTTAATAGCTACGAGCAATTGTTTTATTAAATTGTGAGGCCAATTTAGTTGTTAACTAAATTGTTTACAATTAACAATAACTTTCCTTAAATCAATAATCAATAATCAACGATTAACTATTGTGAGATTTACCTTTTCCTAATTGTAATTAACTTTGAGTTTGATCTTGATTTTTAATTATGACAATTTTCATTTTAATTGTAACCACAATCAAACAATTTATCTTGTAACAATTAACTAAACTTTTTGGGTGTAATTTGATTTGAATTTTTTTTCTTTCTTTTTATTTATTGATTTGATTGCAATTCAGTTGATTAAATGATGACCTTAGTGAATTAAGGTGACTAATTAACTTTTACAAACCAAATATGATTAATAAACGACAATTAAGTTAAATTTTGATTAACTTGAAAGTGATTAATGATCAATTGAATCAAAGGATTGATTAGTTTTTTTTCTGATTAATTAACTAATTGTCTGGTTTTCTGGAACCATATGAATAAAATTAATCAATTTCTCTGATTGTTTATGATTAAATGGCTAAGAAAACATTGATTGGCAATTAGTTGATTTAGAGAGAAAAACTAATTCCAGAAATTGATGATTTATCTTGTTAAATCAATGATAAAAATTAAGTGTTACAATTAAAACAAACACAAGTGATAATCAATGATTAAAATATTGATCAGTTTGATTAATTGTTTACAATTCTTGTGAGTTGAATAAATGAAAAGATAAACTGAAATCACAATTAAGGAATCAAATTAATCACCAAATTAATTGTAGACGATATAATTATTACAGACCCAGAGGGAATAGGATTAATTGTGAGTTGAATTAATGACAATTAAAATTGATTCAGATGAAAAAGGACCAATAGAAACATTAAAAAAACTTTTCGGAAAAAAACATTTACCTAAACTTTTGTCTACTAATTTTGATGTTGATAATGAAGATGCAGATGATTAAGATGATTGAACAGGATGATGATGATAAAACTCCTCCTTAAGCAATGATGGTCAGTTCACTTTCGCTTTTCATGATTGACCCACATTCTCTGTCGACATTAACAGTTACTTTTCCTCTTCATCTGTCTTCATTTCATCATCTGAATACCTTAAAGGTATGACAAAAGGTCCTAGATGATGAAAGATGATGAAGAAGGAGGAGAAAATATTTCGATTAGAACGGGAAAAAAAGTTTTCGATTCCATATAAAAGCGATTCGAAAATAACGATTGATCACAACATCATCTCAAGTTCTCTTGATCATTTCAAAACAATTAAACAAACAAATCAACGAACAATCAACAAAATGTTTAAGGTAATTGTATATTTCCAATGTTTCATTTAACTTTGATTAGTTAAAAGTAAAGTTTGTGTTCATCTCAAGTTTGTGATCAGAAATCAACGGATACGTTTTTTTGAAAGAAAAACTTTTCGAAACTTTTTCTTTTCTCTGATAATCAACAATTAGCTTTCTAGAAATAAATTATTACAATGATCAATTGTTTTCTAATCTGTGATTCTTTTTACCCTGTTAGGCTCTCCTTCTCGTCTGCATGGTAGCTTACGCTACTTCCTCCCCAGCCTACTATGGATACTCTGGACCAGCTCCAAGACATCCCGCTAATGGTCCCAAATACTCACCACCACCAAAGGAGGATTACATCGCCCACAAACCCTCATACCAAGCCCCATCATACGCTCCACGACCAACCTATGCTCCAGCTTATGCTCCATCATACGCTCCATCATACGCTCCAGCCCCATACTCAGCTCCCAGACACTCATACGCTGAACCACAATACGTAAGTTGAACTGTCACAATAACTGTGTCAATTAGTTTCACTTCTCTCTTTTACTCTTTCTAAACAGACCAAACCCAATCCATACAACTTCGGTTACGAAATTGATGATGGATATGGAACCCAAACTCACCAACAAGAAGAAGGTGATGACTACGGAAACAAGAAAGGTTCATACGGTTACACCGATGCTTACGGTCTTTACCGAAAGGTAGACTATGTCGCTGACGATTATGGTTTCCGAGCTGCCATCAGCACCAACGAACCTGGAACCGCCAATGTTTCCCCAGCTTCAGTCAACCTTTACTCATCAGCTGCCCCAGCTCCAGCTCCATACAAGCCAGAGGCTTCATACAAACCTGATGTCTCATACGAGCCAAAATCTTACGCCCCAGCTCCATACAAAGCCCCAGTTTCATACAAAGCTCCAGTCTCATACAAGGCTCCAGCTAAATACCCAGAACCCTCATACGAGCCCTCATACCCAGTTCACCATGCTCCAGCTCACTACGAGCCAGCTCACCGACCAGCTTACGCTCCAAAATCCGGCTACGGAATCTACGGACCAAGCTACAACGGTGGATACTCAAAGCAATACTTCAACTTAGGTGCCGCCAAGAAGTACGAATCACCCCGATACTAAATCAAAATTTTTAATTAGTCTTTTGTTTCCCTAATCCCAATTCACTTTTTTACAATCTGATTTCAAATGGATTAACCTTTAATCTCTTCTCTCTCTCTCTTTTAATTTTATTTTTTCCAACCCTCAGCTAATTCATCATTTCCTTGCCCTTCATCATTCAAATAGATCACTAATTATACTTCATCACTAGATTAATATTATTATAATTAATAGCTAGGGAGTTTAATCCTCTTGCAATCAACATGATCATCTTTTGTTATGTTTGCAAAGTTTTAAGCCCACAGTTAATTGTTTCCCATTGTTAATATTGTTAATTTCAATGGTGACTACCAAAGAGTTACTACAAATTGCTTTTAATTGCTAATTGTTTCAAGCAAAAGCCAAAAACAAATCATTTAATTAACTTGTCCATACTCACGAAACTTCAATCACCTATTCAATTCATAACAATTCATCTTTGTAAAACATTAATTGTAAACATATCAGATTGAATTCAATTCAAATGAGAAAAGACAAATTAAAGATAATCTATTGAAATCAAATCTAATTGTTTACTAATTATTTTAACAATATGATCAGTTAATCAGATCTAAAATGACAATCATGAATTATTGATAAACAACATCAAATCGTATCTCAAACTTTCATCACCTTACTACCTACAAACGCCACTCACCATCCATCAATTGATCACCACATTATACAGAACGAGATTATCGCTCAGCTGACCAACTGAAATCAAACTATTCTCCTGGACAAGACTTAATCTCGAATTCTAACCAATCACTAAGACCAATCCCATATTTCTCCATACTTATCTTCATAAAAAGGGAGGAATTCACTGATAAGCCTTTTTGCCTTTCGATCATCGATCATGGTGCTTAAGAAAAATTTTCGCCCGACATCAAGACAAAATGACGAAAAATCTTATGCAATTAACCAATTTGAGTTATTGAAAGCTCAATGTATAATTTAAACTCGTGCCTTTTGAATATGAAATTTACAATTCTCTAGCTGTTACAGATTCTGAGAAATAACGATTTGAATTTTGTCTCTCTACTTCTGAAACACCCTTTACATTAGGGTTCTAATCGGTTTCACAATTAACTTTTACTCGAGAAAATTGATTAGATAATAATCGTTATCTCAAAATGTATAGTTTTATATTCAGTTATCAGTCGATGACGAGAAAAAGAGCTTCTTTGTTAATCGTAAACGTTTAGGTTGAAAACCATTTCTGAGCCGTGTCCATATCTAATATTGTCAACAGGAACTTGAAGCCGAGTTTTTCTCACTACTAAGCGCTGGTGACAAGTGCCTGGAAATACGATACTCAAGTAGCAAATCTCTGCTGATCAATGGAAGGAAAACTCACTCTCATACCCAAGTTCGACCCGTGCAAGTACAATCGAACCTCACCAAAGTAAAGAGATGTGTTCACTAGAATCTGACAGAAAGTTTGCACTATTTTTGCTCTTCTTTCTAATTGTTTATAATTAATTTACGATAGATGAAAGATAAGCTTTCAATCCATTAATAAACACATGAAAAATTGCAAGAAGTTCTGATTAAAGGTCATTGAAGAAAAGATTTGAAATTTCTGATTGTTTGCTATGTTGATCTCTATGAGAAATTAACATGTAAAGTAAGGATTTTCAACTTAGTATATTTTTGAGACAAGTTTTCATGGTAAATTTCACCATTTTCAGTTTTTGATGATGACCTCATAGCGGCTTTTGGTGTTTTCAAAATCAACATAACCTTTGACTTTCGTTAAGAAGTAATCAAGGAGAAAATGTGATGAAAATCCGATTTTTTCAAAATTTAATTGCTGAAAAACCTTTCATTAGCACTATTTTGACGGACAATATGATTAACTATTAATAACAAACAAAAAATTGAGCGATACGATCACACACCTTGAAAAACGTGAGACCGACCAAAGAGACATTAACAAGTGAATTCGACATTCAATTGGACTTCACCTTCCAGAGAGCATGAAGATGCAGATGATTAAGATGATTGAACAAGATGACGATGATAATGATGATAAAACTCCTCCTTGGCAATGGTCAGTTCACTTTCACTTTTCAAGATTGACCCACATTCTCTGTCGACATAAACAGTTACTTTCTCTCTTCATCTGTCTTCATTTTATCATCATCATCACCATCATCTGAATACCTTAAAGGTATGACAAAAGGTCCTAGATGATGAAAGATGATGAAGAAGGAGGAGAAAATATTTCGATTAGAACGGGAAAAAAAGTTTTCGATTCCATATAAAAGCGATTCGAAAATAACGATTGATCACAACATCATCTCAAGTTCTCTTGATCATTTCAAAACAATTAAACAAACAAATCAACGAACAATCAACAAAATGTTTAAGGTAATTGTATATTTCCAATGTTTCATTTAACTTTGATTAGTTAAAAGTAAAGTTTGTGTTCATCTCAAGTTTGTGATCAGAAATCAACGGATACGTTTTTTTGAAAGAAAAACTTTTCGAAACTTTTTCTTTTCTCTGATAATCAACAATTAGCTCTCTAGAAATAAATTATTACAATGATCAATTGTTTTCTAATCTGTGATTCTTTTTCACCCTGTTAGGCTCTCCTTCTCGTCTGCATGGTAGCTTACGCTACTTCCTCCCCAGCCTACTATGGATACTCTGGACCAGCTCCAAGACATCCCGCTAATGGCCCCAAATACTCACCACCACCAAAGGAGGATTACATCGCTCACAAACCCTCATACCATGCCCCATCATACGCTCCATCATACGCTCCAGCCCCATACTCAGCACCAAAACACTCATACGCTGAACCACAATACGTAAGTTGAACTGTTCAACGATTGATAACTTCTGCCACTCATCTTAATTGTCCCAATCTTTCCTAAACAGACCAAACCCAATCCATACAACTTCGGTTACGAAATCAATGATGGATATGGAAGCCAAACTCACCAACAAGAAGAAGGTGATGACTACGGAAACAAAAAAGGTTCATACGGTTACACCGACGCTTACGGTCTTTACCGAAAGGTAGACTATGTCGCTGACGATTATGGTTTCCGAGCTTCAATCAGCACCAACGAACCAGGAACCGCCAACGAATCACCTGCTTCAGTCAACCTTTACTCATCAGCTGCCCCAGCTCCAGCTCCATACAAGCCAGAGGCTTCATACAAACCTGATGTCTCATACGAGCCAAAATCTTACGCCCCAGCTCCATACAAAGCCCCAGTTTCATACAAAGCTCCAGTCTCATACAAGGCTCCAGCTAAATACCCAGAACCCTCATACGAGCCCTCATACCCAGTTCACCATGCTCCAGCTCACTACGAGCCAGCTCACCGACCAGCTTACGCTCCAAAATCCGGCTACGGAGTCTATGGACCAAGCTACAACGGTGGATACTCCAAGCAATACTTCAACATGGGCTCAAAATACGAATCACCCCGATACTAAATCAAAAGTTGAATCTAATTAATTCTGATTCACTCTACTTCCCCTATTCTAATTCACTTTTTTACAATCTGATTTCAAATGGATTAACCTTTAATCTCTTCTCTCTCTCCTTTTAATTTTATTTTTTCCAACCCTCAGCTAATTCATCATTTCCTTGCCCTTCATCATTCAAATAGATCACTAATTATACTTCATCACTAGATTAATATTATTATAATTAATAGCTAGGGAGTTTAATCCTCTTGCAATCAACACGATCATCTTTTGTTATGTTTGCAAAGTTTTAAGCCCACAGTTAATTGTTTCCCATTGTTAATATTGTTAATTTCAATGGTGACTACCAAAGAGTTACTACAAATTGCTTTTAATTGCTAATTGTTTCAAGCAAAAGCCAAAAACAAATCATTTAATTAACTTGTCCATACTCAACTTCAATCACCCATTCAATTCATAAACAATTCATCTTTGTAAAACATTAATTGTAAACATATCAGATTGAATTCAATTCAAATGAGAAAGACAAATTAAAGATAATCTTTTGAAATCAAATCTAATTGTTTACTAATTATTTTAACAATATGATCAGTTAATCAGATCTAAAATGACAATCATGAATTATTGATAAAAATCAATCAATACATTATCTGAAATATGATCATCAGTTATACGATAACAATTAAATTAGATTGTCAATGATTAATGAGCAGGATATTATTGTTGTATTTAAATTGATTGTTAGACTACTAATTGGTTCAAGTTTAGTTTGTAGTCTGATTTACAAAGACAATTAACTAAACAGGTAAAGTTAATTGAGAATGAGGAAGAAAGTTAATTTTGTTTCCTAAATGATTGAAAATTACGATTATTTTAATTTAATGATTAACAATTAACGAACCAATTAAGCAAATAGATTAAATTATCTCCATCGTTAAACTACAGATTTAAATGACGTTGACCGAGAAATTAATTAATTGGTCAAGATTAAATCAACGTCACCGTTAATATAAATCAAATTGATTTAATTGTGTGTGTGGATAAATTAAATTGTAATGATTAACTGATTGTCTCAGCACGTGATTGGTAATCATGATTAACAAATCATATAGATCACAAATTTTTAATTATTCAACTGATTTGATTTTTTTACATTTAATTTGAAACATGGAAACTTTAATTTAATCCTTAATCATCAATTGAAAGCATTGATAATTAACTGGATAATTGATTGACAATTAATGGTTAAACTAATTAGGAATTCCCTGCTGAATTAACTAATCAACTATTGACAGTTTTTTACTTCCTATTTGATTAATTAAAATTGATTTCGATTAATTTTTTTTCTCTCACTTTCAAGGAAAAGGTTAATCAGTTGAACGAAATTAATCAGAAATTAACTTGAATTGATTATTTAACTGAATTGGTTGATTGTTGATTAATAATTTTCCGTTGGTCAGTAATTAAAATTTCAATTGTTTAGATTAACTGATTAGATTTAATTGTTTGCACAGTTTTTTGACTTTCTTTTGTTTTCATATTGTACTAATTAATTAATTGTTGATATTGTTAATTTATCTCAATTTGAAAATCTTGATTAATTGTAAATTTACATAAATAATTAACAAACTTGATTAAAAGTCTTTAGGTTTCAATGGTCAAAACGTTGATTGTTTCAGATTTTACTGTCTATTAATTTGAAGATTGGTGGTTAATTGTTGCTAGAATTTGTTAATTGTGATTGTGATAATTATTAGAATCAACTTTTTTTTTAATGAAGGAAGTTAAATATCCTTCCACCGGAAGATTGATAAATCGTAAACATTGATTGTGATTAAATTATCAATTTTGATCACACTTTTCCGCTTTTAATTGTTTTCAATTCCCACATCAAGATTTGATTGAAGATTGAAATTATTAATTGTTGATGAGATAGAGAAAACTATTTAATCAATCAGTTAATTTTGATTGTATTACTTGTAATCAAAATGTTCCCAAATAAATTGTTCCAATTATTTTGTCTTAATACTTTGCTATTATTAGTGATTAATTGTAGCCTAATCAGTGGTGATCGTTACAATCCCAAAAACAACAACCGTCGGAATAATCAAAATGGCGACCAATCTAATAGACCTTCAGACAATCGTAATGTAAGTTAATTGTTACCCTTAATTTGCGATTCTAATCAACAATCAAATCTAAATTATCGAAGGTTAAACGTGGCCTGGATGAAGATATGAAGCATCCATTGGGTAAAGATGATTTCGATCGAGCGAAAAGTCTAGATGAACGTCTTTTCGCCGTTAACGATAAAGTCCTTTATTCTGGTAAATTGTTCGAAGGCGATATTGTTGATGACCTTTTATCCGGAATTTCGGTGAGAATGATTAGTGATTAAACCGATTGATTTAAACGTAAATGACGTAAAATTTCAATTTCTGTAACAATTTCGATTTGAATAGCCTGAGAAAAACGCGATCAACAATCCGAATTCCCATTGGCCCAACGGTAAAGTTCCTTATGTCATTTCCCGTGATTTTAATGGTGAAGAAAGATCGGTAATCGCTCGAGCAATCGATGATTATCATTCTAGAACTTGTATTCGATTTGAACCTTATACTGGATCAGAACCAAATTACATTCATCTTGTTCGTGGCTCTGGCTGTTCTTCCAGAGTTGGTATGACCGGTGGTATGCAACAGGTCACTTTGGGTCAAGGTTGTGTTACCGTTGGTATTGTTGAACATGAGCTAATGCACGCACTTGGTTTTGTCCATGAACAATCACGAACTGATAGAGATCGATACATTCGAGTTAATTATCAGAATATTAGAAGAGGTAAATTTTTCTTCTCTTCTTTTGATTTTGTTATTAATTTTTTTTTTCTCGAACTTAGGATTAGAACAAAATTTCAGAAAATATTCCGTCGAGGAGATAACCACTCTTAACGAACCATATGATTACGGAAGTGTCCTTCATTATGGTTCGACAGCTTTTACCAATGGAAATGGACCAACAATCGAGCCGCTCGAAGGAGGTACTGAGATTGGTCAACGGGTTGGTTTTAGTCAGATCGATTTGGCAAAGATCAATAAACTTTACAGGTTAGTCGGACAATCGGATTGATTTGACGATTGCTTCATCATCATTGGTGCTTTTGGTTGTCATAATTTTCTAGGTGTGGACGACAAGGTTTCCAAAATAATAATGAAAGGCCAAATTCATCTGATCGAAATAGACCTGAGTCTGGATCTTTTGGTGGTCATCGTCCTGATTCATCTCAGAGGCCCAATAGGGAGAGACCTGAACATGGATCACGACCTGATTATCGGCCTGATTCGAGTTCTTTACATAAACCAGATTCTAGACCAGGATTTGGAAGTTCGG
This sequence comes from Panonychus citri, assembly GCF_014898815.1. NCBI lineage: Eukaryota > Metazoa > Arthropoda > Arachnida > Trombidiformes > Tetranychidae > Panonychus > Panonychus citri. Next base: position 1,391,815 of record NW_026515540.1, read on the forward strand.
GTTATCCAAATGGTTTCATTTCTACATCAACATATCGACCTTCAATCGTAGACGGCATTTTCGGCGGATTCCAATCTACTCATCGACCAACATACAGACCAGATAATCATGGACATCAACCTGGTATCGGTGGTAGTGGTAATCATCGACCTGATTATGGCCACAATCAAGGTCATCAGAGACCCTCATCTCGACCTGATATCGGTGGATTTGGTGGAATCGGTCGACCATCAACAATTGATCCAGAATCAGAATATGAATTGGGCGGTGGGGGAAGTGGATCAAGATACACAACGACTCGTCGTCCATCAGGTATAGTTTCATTGAATAGTAGACTACGAAAAAATCAGATTAATCTAATATACTTATGATTTGACCTTAAGGTTTCGGAGGTTATTCAACAACTTATCGGCCGTATAGAGAGACGGAGACTGAGTACAGCCATGTAAGGCCAAGTTACACATCAACTTATAGACCTTACGGATCATCAAGGCCTGATTATGAAAACAATTTCGGTAACAATAATCACCGACCTGGTTCATCACCATATGATAGAGAGGTAACATCGACATTCAGGCCATTCGGTGGTACCAATATTGGAAATTTTGGACATGGAATATCATCAATTTTCAGTGGTCGACTTCCGGGTAGCTCAATAATTGACGCCATCAGACCAGGAGGAGGTAATGGTCCCCTTGGTGGACTAGGTGGTAATAGAGGTTCGTCAATCATATCCTCGTTTCTCCGACCAGATCGATTCATTGGTCTGATAGGTCAAGATGATCCGAATAACCAATCGACAACCAAATCACCAAAGAATTGAGAAATTAAATATTGTCAACCAAAAAGAAGAATATTAATAATAATTAAAGAAAAATAATCAACATTTACCAAGTATAATAAAAAATGTTTACAAATTTATCGAAAACATTGAAGATTCAATTAATAACAACAATAAGAGTGATGAAAATAATTAGATACAATCGACAATCAGTGCGAATAGAAAACGATCTACAAATATTCACACTCGATTATTGAATCGATGAAAGTGATGAAGATAAAATCAATTATCATTCAAGTCAACTGAGTTTCTGTTGACAGGATGATTTCGATCATTTTGGTGATACTGATGTTCAGGGAGAAATTGTTGCTCGAACTGTAATTGTTGTTACGTTTTGATTTCGGGCATTTGTACCAAGGGAACAGAGGTTGAAGGGGAAATTGTGAAAAGCTGATTATGGTCATTTCTAAGCATAAGTTGGTATCTGATCATCATCTGTTAATCAATTTTGATTAACCGAGGGAAAATTAAAAATCAATTTAAAAAAAAAACCAAATTGAATTTGAAATAATCAAGTGACGAGTTCGATGTGTTCGTTTCGTTGCCAATAGATGGCGCTAAAGTCAACGAAATTACGATTTAAAATTTTCTGCTGATATTTAATTAGATTGTAATCATTTGATTGATTGTCTATCTTATTCTTTGTGTAATTTATGATTAGAAAATAATAGAAGATTATAAGAAGACATAAAAAGTTATATTTCAATCATTGGAACAAGAGAGAAAGTGAGAGAGAGAGAGAGAAAATATTCAAAGGTTAATCAATAATCAATAAATCAAAGGAAAAATAATTAACTGCTGATCATCAACTGTTCACAATTGATAACCAAGGTTACGAGAAGAATTGATTTATTTTCCTAATGAAACAATCAGAAATTCATTTAAAAGCAAATTAGAAAAAACTAAACGACAGAAAAAAAAATGTTCATATTACCAATTGGATGATTTGTTTTCCTTAACAATTTACAATTAGTAATTATAATTGAATCAAAATCGATTCCGATTACAAGTCAAGAATGAGAAACAAACCTCTAACCAAAAATTAGACAATCAGTTAATTATAACTACAAAAGCAAATGGAAAACCATTTACCCAACTCCAACCCAAATTCTGACAAACAATTAAAAATCTAGAAAAACAAACAATCAAATCAATAGTTAATCATTTGTAAGGAAACTAATTTAACTAAAATAAGAACCAGGAAAACTAATTAAAAGGTAAAAAAAAGTTATAATCAACAATAACAAGTAACGTTGATCAATTAATTAGCTCATAATTATAACGATCCGATTGGAATAATTTAAAACAATTCCATAGATAAATGAGTTGATGATAATAAAAGTAAATTCTAACCAATTAAACTAATTAAATGATGTTAATTAGAAGCAAAAAGTGACTGATTAATCAGTTAAATTGTCGAGTAAAAGCAAAAAAAAAATGAAAAACTTGAAGAAAGTTAAATGAGTGATAAAAGTTAATCGGAATAAATTGTTTTTTCGCAAACATTATCAACGTCATCAATTAAAGAAGATGATTAACTTTCTCACTTTTATCTTTCGCCATCATCATCATCATGTTCGTCTCACAATTCCATCATCATGATCGAGACTTAATTATACTTAAAACTAATCATAATCATCTTGTTTGTCTTCTTCTTTAATCTTATTTTATTTTTCCATTTTCATCTCAACAACATTTTCTATCTTCTTCTTCCGGGAGGAGCTTATTGATTGTTAATAATAATAAATTTCATATATAAATCGAGTTGACAAAGCTCCATTTAAATCAGTTCATTAATTGACGATTAATTATTAATAGAAAACAACAAGAAGAAAAAGAAAAAGAGAAGAAAAAAAAAATTCCAACTTTTTCTCTTCCAATTTTCTCTTTACAGTTAATCCATTCGATTTTGGCGCTTCTTTTTTATTCTATTCTAAAGTTCCGCCTACTTTTTTATTCTAATTCTCACACTCGTAACCCAATTCATTCTGTGTCCTTCTTTCATCAGTATTTTTTTTTTCTTCTCTCTCTCTCTCTCTCTATCTTTTCATCTTCTCTTTCTCTCCATCTTTCTTTTTTTCTCTCTCTCTATCCTCTTTCTCCTTCGTCTTCATCATCATCTTAAACATCTTCACCGGACACGGTTACGTACATTTTTTTAACATTATTAACGTTTAAATCAGTTAAATTAAATCTGTCCGACAACAAACGTTCAACTCTCAATTGTCATTGTATTTTTTTGGTCTCATAGGAGAGAAGAGAAAGAGGATTGTGTTTATTTGTTTTTGTTTTTTTTCTTTCTCCCTTTCTCTCTCTTTCTCTCTCCTTTTTTTTCTCTCTTTTCTCTTCTTCTTCTTTAATGTGTATATGAACCTCTTGTGTTTCAACTTTAACCTCTCAGAGTTTTATTCTATTGTTATATTCTATTCTTTTATTGGTATAATCCTTTCTCTCCCCTTAGTATTAAACATTTTTTTTCTCTCTCCATAATGTCTGATGCTTTACTGTTCTATCTCTATGAGAAACTTTGTGCCAATCAACCCTGGGCAATTCTGATTATATGTCTCTGTTTTGTTATTGGTAAATATATTTTAAATTCTAAGGATAATGTTCATATTGCTTCTTCTTGTTCTTCTTCTAAAACTACTTCTGGTTCATCGAGTTTAAATTCAAAAGACAAATGCTCGGTGAAACAATCTTCTTCTTCTCCTTCTATTGTGCCATCTTTTCCCGACGACGATGATGATGATGATGATGAAGAGGTGGAGGAGGAGGAGGAGGAGGTGAAAGAAGATGAACAGGTTGAAGAACAACAACATCATAATGATCTTCAACAAGAATTACAATATGAACTTCAACAACAATGTCACCAACATCAACAAACACAACAGTGGCAGGATAATCATCTACTTCACAACAATCATCTTAATAATCATCTTAATAATCACCTTAATAACTCTCACACTGTAGAGCATCATAATATTTTAAATTCACAACAACCAACTACAACAACAACAACAACAACAACAACAACACCACTTACAACTACAAAATCACCTTCATCACAAAAGTTATCTAAAAAAAATGATCATTCACGTCATAAATGTAATAAAGCGCCTTTACAAGAGATAGAAGTGAAAATTACATCAGCTGAGACTCAAATAGATAGTGAGTCTCATACATTTTTAACTGAATCCTCGGAACCTTGTGAGTATGTTGAACGTCAGCGAGCACTCACTCCGAATAATATTGTTGTCCAACAGGATTCTGATACGGAAAGTGTGATAGTTGAAAATAAAAAGCGACGACCCAACAGATTAAGTGCCGATGAAAATAGCCCTTCATTTTTCCTTGGTGATGATTCTCTATCCGATTCATGTGATGATTTAATCTCATTATCAGATAGTGATCCAGGAGTAATCGATGGCGGTGGTGGTGGTGGTGGTGGTGGTAATCGCCGGCAAACAAGATCAACAACCCGAAATGAGGAGAAAATAAAACCTCGACCATTGAGTGAGTTACAGTCTCTCTTAAAGACAGAAGATGGTCTTAAAACGATGACTGATACTGAAATAATTTTGCTCGTTGATTCCAAGATTATACCACAATACAAATTAGAGGGTCTTCTCGATGATCCAGAACGTGGTGTTAAAATCCGTCGAAATATTGTTGCCAGAGATTCTAAGTGTACTTCCATTCTTGAAAATCTACCATTTACCAATTATGATTACAAGTATGTTTTAGGTGCTTGCTGTGAGAATGTAATTGGTTACATGCCAATACCTTTAGGTGTTGCCGGACCACTTTTATTGGATGCTAAAAAGTATCACATACCCATGGCCACCACCGAGGGTTGTCTCATTGCAAGTACAAATAGAGGTTGTCGAGCCTTAATGTTATCTGGAGGAGTGAGAAGTGCCATTGTAGGTGATGGAATGACTCGTGCTCCCTGTGTTAAATTTCCTAATGCCATGAGAGCAGCAGCAGCCATGCAATGGATGCAGAAACCAGAAAATTTTGCCAGAATAAAAGAATCCTTTGATTCAACCTCACGATTTGCTCGTCTTGATCGAGTTTTAACCCGTATCGCTGGACCCTATGTGTATTTCCGTTTCGCTGCCACTACTGGTGATGCCATGGGAATGAATATGATCTCCAAGGGTGCTGAGCTTGCTATCATGAAATTAAAGGAACACTTTCCTGATATGGAAATGAGTGTTCTCAGTGGTAACTTTTGTTCCGATAAAAAACCCTCTGCGGTTAACTGGATTGAGGGTAGAGGTAAATCAGTTGTATGTGAGGCCATAGTTCCAGGTAAAATTGTTCGTGATGTCCTCAAAACAAATATTACATCTCTTGTTAAAGTCAATATAAGTAAAAATTTGATTGGATCAGCTGTTTCGGGAACCATTGGTGGTTACAATGCTCATGCAGCAAACATTGTCGCCGCGATGTACATTGCAACGGGACAGGTAATTTCCTCATTTTTCAATCTCTAACATTCCTCACTTATCAGATGTATGATAATCCAATCAGACTTTAAGTACAAGTGAGGTTTAAAAAAGAAGAGGAAAAAAAATCAAGATTAATTATCTAATTTTCTCTCTCTCTCTTCTCTCTCTGCTCGTGTTTTGATCAATTGATTAGGATCCTGCCCAAAGTATTGGAAGCTCCAATTGTATCACTATAATTGAGTCAATTTCCAACAATAGAGGTGAAGAAAATCTTTACATCTCTTGTACAATGCCTTCATTGGAATTGGGTACCATTGGTGGAGGAACAATACTCCCACCTCAAGCATCGTGCCTTGACGTAAGTTCACATAACATTTACAATTCAAGTACAAAGTACAAGAAGAGAAAACTATTCATGAAAAGAAAAAATAAATAAATAAGATAATGAAATGTACTGAGAATGAATGAGTTGAGTTGATTTTCAATGTTAAATGTTAATCTTGATTATCATCTTTCTCTCTCCCTCCATCTCTTATTATAGCTTCTCGGTGTACGTGGATCATGTCTAGAAGAACCAGGTCGTAATGCTCAAGAGTTTGCTCGAATCGTTTGTGGCACTGTACTAGCAGCAGAGCTTTCGTTATTATCCGCATTGGCAGCGGGTCATCTAGTAAAATCCCACATGAAACACAATCGTTCAACTATTTCAATTGATGCCTCAACGTTATCTCCTTTCTCTTCCCATCCTGTGTTAAGATCAACTTCCCAATTTTTGACCCAATGCCAGCCCCAATAATAACTAACCTTAGTGACAACCTTTTCATTTTATTTTTTAATCTTCTCTCTCCCTCCCTTTGCTCTTTTTCTTCTTTTCTCTTCTTCTTCTTCTTCCTCCTTGATGTTCAATCAAATATGTTTGATTTGCTTTAAATTTACCAGTCAGATTTTGTTTTTTGATTGTTGTAGCTAAATTTCTATTGAAAATTCTATTGAAAAGAGGAAATCATCACAGGTAAATTAAACTTGTAACCGGATTTAGATCATGAACCATGATCATTGATTATATGTTAATAAGGTATCAACACGATTATGACCCATTGATTGTACTTTACAACAATCAACCTATCATCAAAGTTTATTAATCATAATCATCACCATCACCACCACTCAACAATTACAATAATCTCATCATCTTTATCCTGATTACAACCAAATATCATCATCACAATCAATTTGATTTTCAGAAAAAAAATTTTATTTCAAATCTATTTTTAGATTAATCAAAAACTTTGATAAAGTGTTGCAAAACTTATAACAATTTAAATACCAACAATCAAGAGAAAGTGATACTTAAATTAGATTGTTGATTTTGTTAAATATTAATTCGATTAAATTTAATAACTGTTCAATAAATTGTTTGTCTGATTAAGAAACTTAATCAAAGTGACAAAACCGGTAATCAAAAAAAATAATAAATAAATGTTCAAATACTAAATTAACTTATATTAACTTTTGACCAGGAAGAGCAATTAAGTTAACTATAAATAATTAACATTATTGATTATCATCTTTTTTAAATTAATCAATTAAATACAAAATTAATCAATAAACGGATTGATGATTTGTTAATTGTTTCAATGAAAATTACATTTATATATATTTTTACTCGTTAATTTTAGTTGTTTGATTAACTATTGAAACTTTTTACCTTTCACCATTTGATTAAAAAGTGATAGTTGAATAACTGAATTAAGGTCGATCTAAATCTTAATTATCATCAGATTTGTTGTTAATCTTGTTATTAGGAATGATGATGATTAAATAACAGAAAGTAAATTGTCTTTAAACAGTAATTAAAGTATCCAAATTGTGGGCAAGTCAAGGGAAGTTCAATGAATTTGAATCAACTCTTTTCTTGATTGTATTCAATGATTAAGATGAAAGAGAAAGCAAAATGATGATAATCATATAATAATATAATAGAATAATAATAATGATGATGATGATAATTAATATTCATCATTGGCCTCAACAATTAAAGTTGATTAAAAGTAATGGGCAAATTAAGATTACACAATATTTGATATCAATCCTTTGATTGAAAAATTAAACTTTTTTTAATCTTTTTTTCTGATTAACTTGAATTTTTATCTTAAATTGGTTATTTGTAACTGTATTTATTAAATGATAGGTTAGGATTAAATTGTTATTATTACCACCATCAATAATTAACATACATAACAGTGATCCACTAATCAAATAACGATAATGGTTTAAATTGAAAAATTTATTCCGGGTTAGGTTGAGATTAAGCTTAAGGGTAAACTCACTTATGGTTGAATCTTGTTTTTCAGTTTAACTATTTAAAGTAGTGACCAGTTGATAATAATCAAGAAATTGCTTGAAATAGTATCGCCTCCAGGGGAGGATAGTTAATGAGGACATGATGATGATGATGATGATGGTGGTGATGGTGATGATGATAAGAAAGAGACTGAGAAACAAGAATGATACAAGTTATCAGAATAAATGAAAACAAGAAATTCGCTCTTCTAAAAATTAATATCATTTTGACCTGAAAATTTGAAGATTATATTGGAAATTTATCATTCTTTTCGTACCACAATTAACTTTATTCTTAATCAATGGAAATGTTATTGTTATTTGCAAATAATTAACCATTAATTGTACACTTTGATTTTCTACTTGAGAAAAAAAAAGAAAGAAAAACTTATCAATGGAGGTGAAAATTTTTTCCATCAGAACTTTTCATTCGCATCTCCATCTTCTCGGTTCGCTCTCTCGGAACATGTTTTCTCCCTCTCTCTCTCTCTCTCTCTCTCTCTCTCTCCACCTTTTCATCTTCATCTTCTTCACAGATATTGGACTCGGAAAAGATGAGGAAGAGATGATGAGATGAAGATGATAAGGAAGAGAAGGAAGATGAAAGGTGATTTTAAACAAACTTGTGACATAAACAAATTCACATTCAAGATGAAAACCTGTCCATTAGTTAATCATCGTGATCATCATTTCAACCTTATCCTATCATCTTCATCTTAATCACCATCACTATCATCTTAATCATCATCATCATCAACAACCTAAATCATCATCAACAACTTAATTCCCAATCAACATCCGTTTTCATTAAGAAAAACTTTTCCTCTTTTATGGAGATAAAAAACTTTTTGTTTTCTATTTTTTTATTCAAGTGATTTGATAATAATTATCAATCATTTAGTTAAATCATGATCACAATTAACATGTAACAATTGTCTTCAATTAACAAACAATCAAACTCTTTAATCCAAATAATTTTCCTTCACCATTTCAACTCAATTAATCGTAAAAATTGAAAATAAACTGTTGACAATGAGAGTAACTTAATTTTCAGGAAAAAAAAACAAGAAACAATCAATCAAATTAAACTTTTCTCATTTTTAAATGTAATTTAATTTAATAACGGTACATACGATCATCTAATGAACTTTAATTGTGAGCAAATATCACTTAGATCACAGTTAATTGATTACATTTAAACCTTTAGACACTTGTAATCTCCAACCTCTCCCAAGCAATTTTCTTGTTAATACTCAATTAATTTCTCAATTGTTTTTGTTAATCCAACTCATTAACTGAACACGAGTTAATCATTCATATAAATGAACATTGGAAAAACTTATCGATTGTTAATTGCTGAGAGAGTGAAAACGATTACACTTACTCAGACAATGTCAACTCAATGATAATAAAATTGTTAAACAAACAAAATTTTCCTCCACAATCAGATTATATTGTGGATTGAACATTTATGATAATTGTTTAGATTAAATTAATCTCATTCTTAAATCAATTCGTCTACAATCAGCTTATTATCTTTCCCGCGTAAAAGTTTCACCTTCTCTCCGCTAGTCGAGTTTAATTTTCTTTTCTCCAAAGCGGTTGATTCAAATTCTCAATTGGATCAATTGAATCGACTCGTTGCTAAGCAACAACGAGAAATTTTAAATTTTTGTTCTTTGTGTTTACTTTTGGAATGATTGTTGTTTTTTTTTTAATTGTTTACAATTTATTTTAATCTTCATTTGAATTTTGGTTTTTTAATCATTTGCATGAATTTGTGTTCCTTTGGTTTTCTATTGAAAATTTGGACTATTCTTTCTTGATTTTTTACCAATGGAGGGAACTCAATGTCCGATTTGTGGTAAACATTTAACTGGAACCGTTGAAGAGACTACTCATCATGTTAATTTGTGTATTGACAATTCACAGAGTTTAGATTTGATTGGAAACCTTTTCACAAATGAATTGAATGCTGCTACTGTTGGTGGTACAAGAAAATTTGGCTACTGTCCTGTTTGTTATAAATTAACTGGAGTTACTGCTCAGCATATTAAATCTTGTGGTAAATCAAAAGGTATTGAAACTAAAGAGTTGATTGTTATGTGTGCACCAGATCCTATGGAAGATTTTGGTAAAAAGGGAAAAGGTGGTAAAAAAGGTAACCAGGGAAAAACTAAAAAAGAACTTGATAATAACCCTTTTGGCCCTGGTTGTACCAAAGAATGTGATGCTGACCCGAAAAAAGCTTCAAATGGTGGAAGTAAATTAAAACAACCAACCGAATTTCTATTTAAACCAACCAAACCAAGTCAAGCGAAAAAGTTGATTGCTCCGAAAGAGAAAAAACCAAGGAAAACAAAACCTAAAGTGACCGCAGTTCGAAAGGTTAGTTCTCATCTCACAACTAATGTTTTCGTTTCACCTCATTCTAACTTTTTCTATTTTCTATTCTATTCACAGGGTAAAGTTAATTCTAATCAGCTGATATTACAACCAAGTAAAAGTGGATTAATCCTTAAAATGGGTAAACCTATTGGTATTTCCAAAGGTGAACTATTTAAACTGAGCGAGGAAGAGAAACAAGAAATAATCAAGAAGCGAATTGAAAATATATTATCGAATACTATTCATCCAAACAATTGCATCTCAACCTATTTCCAAACTGATTTACCAGTTTCATGGACAAAAGCATCTTTAACTTGTTCAAAATTAAATTTCATCGTCGAGGGTTTTGAAAGATTTTGTTCTATTGAAAAATTCCAAGAATCACCAACAAAATGTTCAGATGATATTCAAAAATGAGAAATAATTGATTGGACCTGATTTCCGATGATTATGATTATGAAAGCAAAAAAGAAAACCAATCAAATTTTGTTATTTTAAATGCATGTTCATTATCATCAAATGTTCTGATTCATCAATCAAATTCACAATCAGAAGCAACATTGATTTAATCAATCACTTAATCGATCAATTCTTCCACTGATTGCATGTACATCAGATTTATCGATTTCAATTTGATTTAATCAAATTTAACAGAAACAATCAAATGTAAAATAATGTAAAATTTTATGAGAAAGACGAGAAACAATCAATTGATATATAATCACATTTTATATTTATGATTTCTATTCAATTACTGGTTAACTGAACCAAAAATCAGGAAAAATAAACTTGTAATTATAATTACAAATCAATATATGGGCTCAATATGCTTGTTCATATAATTAATTAATCAATCAACGATTAACTATGACAACAAACAATTACAACATCTTCCAAATTTCCGGAGGAAAATCTAATTTTCTTCAATAAGGATTGAAACAATTAATCCAATCAACGATTTTCATCATTGAAACATTTACAATTAAATGATCCAAACGAATTAAGTCAAACAATGATAATTTATTTCGATGATTAACAAAACGATCAGAGAGATACAAGAGAAAATATCAAATGCGATTTTCTTTTAAGCAACAATTAAGAGATTCCAACACCAAAGAGAAACACTCGAACTGGACCGACGATTGTTCCGTTTCTGTAGATCTTACGATCGAGAAGAACTCGAACCATTCCCGTTAGAACTGTAAGGTCCATGTCCGTGTGCGTGAATTCGGTCAAATTTTTCGTCTCCAATCTCATCTTAACGAAGAGACTAATTAAGCAATTGAATTTACGATTAGAAAATTGTTCAAATTGTTGTTCTACTTTCGATTTTGGGTCTCAAATCAATCACCTTGATTGTTAATCATTAGACTCGATGAAACAATCAGACAATTTTTTCATTCGAATAGAAAATTATAATTGTGTAAATTGTCAATTTTTCAATGTCAAAAGTTAAATTTACTTTTACAATAATTAATTAATATGCTGAATGAACGGAAAATTTAATTATCAATCAGCTCAACTGAGTAACAATCAATAAGACAATTAAAAGGGGATTCCTGGGATTGATTTTTCTTATGTAACAATCAAGGTAAATTGGAAAAATTGTCAATTTCAATCTAATCATTTCTAACAATTAACTAAATTATTTATTAACATTGAATTTGGATCATCAAAAGTTAAACTATTCAAACAATTAGTTTTAATGTGATCAATTGGTCTTTGATTGAAACTGATTTATCAAATTTAACTACTTGGTGATTTGAATAGCAGATTTGATTCTGATTTAAGTCAAATAATTAGTAAATTGTTGATTACTTACGGTATATTTAGATTGACAACTCTCGGAGGAATATCTTGATTAGGATTAACCACTTCTTGGGATAAAACACCAACAATTAAAACTGCAACACAACATAAACCAATTAATTTAACTGAATGGTCCAACATGATTAACGTTGTTGATTTAAATTATTAGATATAAATTGTTGTTATTACTTCAAAGGTTGAACAGAAATTAAACTTAATCAAGAAAATGTTGATAATTTAAATACTTTAAATTTGATTGTCATCATCATAATTGTTTATGATTTAATTGTCTCTCTCGGGTCGCAGCTAATTTGAAGATCATGAGGTTGCCATTATTTGGTTAATTAGAAAATCAAATCAATGAAAACAATAAAAAATTGGAAGTTAATTGTTTATTATGTGAAAGTAAATTAACTTTTCCTCCGTATTGGTAAAGCCAACAATTAACTAAAAATAATAATCAAGGGGAAAAAATTGTAATCATTTAAATTGTTGAAACAATTACATTCTCATTGATTAACATTAAATTATTTTCTCTCTCTCTCTCCCTTAATTGTTGATATTATTTGTTTCCAATTATCAGTGGAAAAGTTAAATCATTAACAATTATGATTTAATTCAATAAATACTCCCAATTTAACATTGTATTAATTGAAAGCGTAAACAATTAAATTGTTTAAATCAATATGTTACAATTAACCTAATAACCCAAGAGTAATTGAACTCAATTAAATATGGACAACAATTAGTAACTATTAATAAATTGATGGTATTAAAGTTATTAATTGAAAAAGTTTGACTGTCAACAATTAGTTGACAATTAAATCTGATCAAGCCAATGAATTGGATTAATCTAAATTTGATTCCGAAAAATTTACAATTGTAATTAAAGTCTTGATTATTGAAATGATTGGTCAAAATTAGTTTAGATCCTTAATTGTTAACCATAAGGTTGTTATGATTAATGCAATTGTGATAATAATTTAATTACTTACAATTAATTGAGATGTTAATTTGGTAAACATTAATTATCCCTGGGCCCTGATATTGATTTGTAATTGTAATTAGAGGTTATTTCCTGATGATTAAATTAGTTAATTAGCTGAAGATGAAGTCTACAAGAAACTTAATTGTGGCCACAATTAACCAATTGTCTGATTGTTAAATGTACTCTTTGAGTCTTAATTTTTGTATTAATCATGTTAAAATTTTCAATTAAATATTTACTAATGTTTGTATTGTACAACAACACAATTAACTTTAATTATGTGTCAAATCAATCGTGGTTACCATCTTTAAATCAATTTAGTAAATTGTTTGAAAAGGTTAATCATACAATTAGAAATTATTTTCTATAAGTTAACTAATCAGAAAATTAATTGTTTACCTAATTGTTTATCTAATGGTCTCTAGTTTGGCTCATCGATTTGGACACTTGGAAAAGTAGAAAACAAAAATCAAACTAAACAATCAACTGATTGGTCTCGATCACGACAAATTAACTATTGGATTAACAATCAAGTTCCTTACGTTTTTCATTCAAGTTAAGTTTCGTTTCTAATTAAATCTTCACAATCAGCTGACAATTAAAATGTCCTCAATTAGAAACAGACAATAACAATTTTACACTCATAGAAAATTAATTAATCAATTAAACAAACAAAAACTAGTTCAGTGGACAATTAATTGTAACAAGTTTAATTACCTTGCAATCACAACTTCAATCTCCATCAGTCTAATTACTTATATAATATATAAATTGTCACCAATTTAGTTGATTAACATTAGTTTACCAGGAGTAGAAATTAAATGTTTACATAAAAAGGGATTGAAAATTAAGATTAAACATCTTAATCTTGATAGAATTTGCTAATTGTTGCTAACAATTTATTTCTTTAAGGTTGTAATCAAAAATGTCGATCTGCAATTAGAGAGGCAATTACTGAATGGGAAAGATACACATGCATTAGATTCATTGATTGGGGAGATGATGAGCAATTTGATGAGGATCAACATCAACGATTCTACATCAGATTTAGAGCTGATCAATCAGGGTAAGCTGATTAGCGACTAATTAATCAATTAATCAAATGTCGTTTATCGTGCAAAGTTGTTTTACAGTTTTCCGTAAAAATAGTCGCCATCTTGGACAAAGTGTCAATTTAGGTGAAGGCTGTTTAACGGTAAGATAATTAGAGAGATTCAATTTAATCTGATTAATCTAATCTCTCATAATGATCGATTTAAATTGTAACTATTAACTGTTAATTGTGATAGAAAATTAAAGTTCTACATGAACTTGGACACGTACTCCATTTGGATCATACTCATGGTCGACCTGATCGCGATTTCTTCATCGATCTTAAAAGTGATAATATTCATCGAGGGTTCGAAGATCAATACGAACTACGTTCTGACCTTTGGGAGTCCGTTCCCTATGATTATCGGTCAATTATGCATTATCAATCATCGGATTTCAGTTTGTCACCTTTTAAGTTAATCACCATGTCCACAAGGAAACCTAATCTTCAATATTTAATTGATCAACCACGAGTTGGATTATCTTTTTATGATATTAAACAAGTTAATCTAATGTATAATTGTTCATCAACCTGTTCATTAAATCATCAATCTTTATGTCATAATCAAGGGATCATTTTACCAAATTTATCAAATTATCATCATTTTGGTGGATTAATTAATGAAACTTTCAATAATGATCTTGATGATTTAGTTAATGAGATTGATGATGATGATGATGGTGGTAATTGTTTATGTCTCTGTCCACCTGATTATACTGGACCAAGATGTGAAATATCAAAATATAATATCACCAAAGATTATCAATTTGATCAAATGGTCAAGCGATCAGGGGCCAATGCCTGCGGGGAAATCCTTAAATCCGAGGGATTAATCCAAACAATGGATTATCCCAAACGGATTAAACCCTTTGACAGTTGTAGTTGGATAATCAATGTAAGTAGATTTGATTATCTCTCTCTGTGGTTTAATTATTTTGAAGTAAAACTTTTGATTGTTAATCTATTGATTGATTAGGCACCTAAAGGTTATCGGATTGAATTAACTTTCAACGATTTCTGGTTTGATGAACCAACGACTTACCTTGATTATTATACTAATCGTTGTGTCTATGAACGAGTTGAAATAAGATGTAAAGATCCGTATGAACCTGAGATGTAAGTTAATTGTTGTTATGTTCCTTTAATTGTTTAAAGGGTTAATTCTCACTCAATTTGATTGTTTCTTTTTTTTCCTCTTCAGGTATTGTGGAAGACAATTAAACAATACTGTTATCATTTCCAAAAGTAATTACTTAATTATTAATGTCATCGCTGGTTCCTCTATGATTGGAAGAGGATTTTCTGGTCGATATAAATTTATACCTTAAATTGTTATCAGTCATTTAAACAAATATTTATTAATTCAATAGCATTTTAATTGTGATCAATTTTCAATCCTAACTGTGATCCCTGTCAATGAACCCAAAACAAAATAAATTAACCACCAAATTATAACTTAATTTGTGGACCCTTATTCATTTGTGATTATAATTAACCAATACAAGTTACTATTGATTAGTATAATAAATTAACTATCAGTTAATTGAAAGACTTAAACACAACAACAATCAAGTTATTGTCCTTTAATTGTAACAAAAGTTTAACTCGTCAAACAGATGATAGATTTACGATATTTCGGATTAGAATTGACAAAATTTGGGAAATTTGAGAAAATTAGAAAAAATTATTAATTGTTAATTAGTTAATCATGAAGAGAAAATGATTTAATCTAATTGTAACAATTAGCGAAGAAACTGAAAGTGGCGCCATCTTTTTCTTTCTTACTCATGCTCAGCTGATGGAAAAGAAAGAGAAAAGAATGTTTTCTTTTTCTCTTACTTTTTTCTCTTTCTTTTCTGATTGTTTATTTTTTTCTTTTTGATTTTGATTTAGTAAATTAATTATTCCAATTTGCTGAATATTATAAACAATTAGAATGGAATTGTTGGAGTTAATATAAATTGTTCACCTTTTTCACAATTTAATTGGAGTGAAAGTAAATTGTTCTCCTGAGATTATAATTGAATTGTTTTCGCTTTCAGTTGATATTCAATTCACTTGACAACAAAAATCTCTTTTCATTTGCTTTTGATTATTTGTTGAACCTTAATTTCTGTGGGGGGGTTAATCTAATTGTTGCAGTTATTGTTTGTGACTGTAATTATTTTCATCATAATCGACGAGATTGTTTGATTCATGGTAAAGAATCAAAGTTTTGTGAAAATTTTCTTCTCCGAACATTATGGTTACGGTGAACTTGATTTCACATTGAATTCGAATCTCACTTATTCTCTTTTTCTATCTTACTAATTTTCTCTCTGTGACTCATATTACAATGTAAGTGGTTATTTTTTTGTTCTTTTCTCTTTTCACAGTTTTTCCCCATTCTCTTTAATTTCCTAATTCTTTTCTATCTTCCTATTTCTATGCTATTTTATCATTTTACAATTGTTACGAAAACGTTACCATTCAGATGACTGTTTTTACAATGGATTTTTGCAAGTTGTTCTAAATAGGTTTTCAAGAGGAGCAAGTGGACATCGACACAGCAATTCCAAGACGGAAAACTGCAATTGTTTCGTTTGTTTACTCTTTGGCACTGAGTCGGGACACGCATCAATGGATTGTATCATTAACGTTGAAAAGGAGGTGGATAACGTGGTTACCAAATTCGCCTCCGTAAATGACAAAACTGACCAAATACTTGTAGACCTAATCACAAATTTGCAAAATTTGCAAAGAGATTTGATTATTCTGAGCAGTAAGTAAATTGATTCCAACGTAAACTCTATTACTATTTTCACAATATTGATGATTGATTTTATTTTATTTTTCTCTAGCTTCAAATCAATGTGAACTTTCGGGCATTCAGACCGTGATAATTAATCAAAATATTATTAAAATTCGAGACACTATTTCTCAAGTGGCAATGAACCATCGTGAGATTCATGGAGCTGTATCTAAAGTGGGCAAAGTTCTTGACAAAAATTTCATCTCAAATTATTCCCACTTAACTTCGGACACATTTAAACAAGGAGGTCTTAATCCTCTTCTGTTAAATCAAGCAATTATTGAACATTTTCTTCGTCAGGGTATGCTCGAGATTGGAGAAGAGCTGATGCGAGAAGCGAAAATCTCTGTTCCCGAAGAGAAGAAACATCCTTTCTCCGAATTGAATGATATCCTGGATGGATTAAAGAAACATAATGTTAAACCAGCTCTTGAATGGATTAGAGCCAATAAGGATAGATTAGGCGATCGACACAGTCAACTAGAATTTAAGTTACATCGGCTTCAATTTATCGATTATCTTCAACAGGGTGTTCACAAGCAAAAAGAAATGATTGAATATGCTCGAAGAAATTTCCAAACTTTTGCCGACCGTCATGAAAAAGAAATGCAATCTCTCATGGGAAGTCTGGTTTTCCTTAAATCGGGTATCGCCCAATCGCCTTACAGCCATTTATTGGATCCAATAAATTGGAACGAAATCTGTGATATATTTACCCGAGATGCTTGTTCGCTTCTCGGTATGTCGGTTGAAAGTCCATTAAGTGTAACCTTTAATGCGGGTACAATTGCTTTACCCGCTTTGTTAAATCTTCGTCAAGTTATGCTTCAAAGCTCCGTTCCAAGTGTTTGGACCACGAAAGATGAGCTACCAATTCCTATCGATTTGGGGAAAAATTCTCAATACCATTCGATTTTCGCCTGTCCCATTCTTCGGCAACAAAGCAATGATTCTAATCCGCCGATGAAACTAATTTGCGGCCATGTAATATCTCGAGATGCTCTCAACAAATTAACCATTGGAAATAAACTCAAATGTCCTTACTGTCCAATTGAACAAAATCCTACTGAGGCACGACAAATACAGTTTTAATCAATTGGAACAAACAAATTCAACCAAATCAACAAAATTAAGTTAACCAACTTATAAAGGATAAATTAATCCAGCACAAGTTGCTAATCACCAAAATCAAACCAACTTTTCACAAACGTCAAAAAACACACACACACAAATCTACCTGTTTCATCATAAATCTAAAACATCAATGAAATCATTCATCTTTTTTTATGTGATAATATTATGATTTGATTAATTAATCACAAACTATTAATTTCTTGTTGTCATGTTTCCTGTTGATTATTTAACTACATAATGTTGCTCCTTTCATCTTCAACACACTGAACTTTTTTTCTTATTCTCATCATCACCAATTTGGATCACAAAGAGCTTATTAATTGATCCTATCAGACCTAAAATTGATTATTACTAATCAACAATTAAATTCAAGTGGTTCACACATTCACGTAGGTAATTAAAAACTAGCTACCGATTAACTGATTAACCAAAATAATTTCTCAATCATCTAAAATCTTGTAAGATTTTCCCTCCAAATATTATGTTTATTATCATAATTTTATTCACCCTTTTGTTTTCACATATCGTCTTAAATATGATCTTAACCTTAGCCCACCTTAATTCCAATCAATTGGAATCTTTATCAATCTTTAATATTAATTAATTTACTAATTTCAAGGAACATAATTATCATCATTACCAAACTATCAACATGGTTACCAGATAATCATATTCATACATTTCGATTAATCTGTGGCATTTAAATTTACGGTGATTGATGTAAATCAATCAACATCATTCATCTTAATTCTCATCAACCATATAAACTCAATCATCATCTTTAATCATCTTTAATCATGATTAGTTATGCCAACAGCAATACAACTTTTTCGTTTTTTTGCTTTTTTTCATTCATCTTTTTGTGACTTGACCAAATTTTGGTCAATTGAAAACGATTCATTGTCAAAGGCATTCAGTTCATCAATTGGAAGCTTCAAAACTATCTGTAAATAAATTAATTCAAATTCAACAATCACCTCACATAAAAAGCATAATATTTATTTCTGGCAATTAAATAAAAGTAAAAAAAAAAATTAAACGAAAATTTAACAATTAGCTTAGTTTCGTTTTCCAACCAACAGGTGTCACTTTTGTCGATCTCCACTCACATGGTTGTGTTTAAATCTCAATGTTGATGATTTTTTGGTTTTGTCTTTAATTGTTTTCGGAATCAAATCTCACCTGTAATTAAGTTAATTTTTATTTAGATTGTTGTGATAATTTTACTCTATTACCTGGTGTGAATTGTTAATTGATAAGCATGACCAGTTTACCTCAAATTCGTTTGGAAAAATTGCTTCCAATATTCAATAAGCTTCACCGGGCGAAAATATTTCCATATAAAGATTTGAAAACAATTATTGGTAAAATTCGTGATTATGAATATCGATTGGGACGATCATCTGTTACTAAATTTGAATATCTCAAGTATGCCGCTTATCTGACTGAACTGCAACAGCGTATTAAACTGGAGAAGAAAAAATTTCATCATTTATTACAATTTAAACATGTTGCTGTGAAAATTAATCAACTCATTAAGAAGCTTCTTTGGAGAGCAATTCAACGTGATAAAGAAGATATTAAACTTTGGTTTGATTATATTGAATTCTGTAAAAGGCATAGTCGAATTGAAGATGTGAGTAAAGCCTTTGTTGATATGTTACAACTTCACCCGGACAAGGAAGATGCTTGGATCGCCGCAGCGAAATATCATTTTGATGTGATGCGTTCACCGAATGTCGCTCGGAATTTATTACAAACTGGAATCAAAGATAATCCAAATTCGCTTAAATTGTGGAAAGAATATTTCAAATTTGAACTGTTAAATTCTGACATGGCTCTTAAGCGATTGCAAGTTCTTAAAAGAGATTTAGACGACAATAAGGTTCAAAAGGTGTCTAAAAGTAGGTTGAAATTTGTTTTCTCTAAATGCAAACATTGATCATTTTTTTTAATTTTCTATTCTTTTTCTTTTGTTTTTTAGTTGTTTCCGAGATTGATACAAATGATGCTGTCATTAGTGGTAAAATTGCTGTGGTCATTTTCAAGAATGCTATTCCCATGATATCTAAAAAACTATCAAATGCCAAGGCCTTTTTTTATATTATTGATAAGTTTCAACCAGAATTACGGATTCCTGTTAAAAAAGAGATGATTAAATTGCTTGAGGAAAATTTTCCCGATGCAGAGCAAGTTTTTGATTATAAAGCTCAATGTTTAACCGATGCACATTTTGCTCTTGATTATATTGGTGAATCAAAACAAAATTTGGACTCTATTGATGAAAAGAAATGTAATGATCTTGCTAAGGCCGTTTATCGACAAGGAATCGCCAAAGTGCCAACAACCATCATGTGGAATTATTTTATTTCATTTAATCTACAGTTATTCTCAAAGTCAACCACTGATCCGGAAGAAATTCAGGAAAAACAATTGGACGATTTGTTACTCGTTTTTGACGAATGCTGGAGATCTGGTCTAATGTCACGTGTTGCTTTTCTCGAATGGATAATTGCTTTAGAAATTCGAGATGATTTCGATCAAATCGATAAACTAATGTCCAAAGGTTGTGAAAAGTGGTCCAAACATGCGGACATTTGGTATTTAAGATTAACTATTATGGCGAAAAGGATTAGCTTTAAAGAGGAATTGAAAAGACTTTTTTCTCGTGCAATCAAAGAAATTGAATACAAGGATGATGCCGATAAAGAGGGTAAAGCTGAGAATAAAATTGACCTGACTGGCCTTAGCTTCCGAAAGATGAAGAGAAAGACAATCGAAGATATTTGGAATTTTTACCTTGAATGGTCGTCGAAACATTTAAATCCAACTGAGGTTCTTAAATTTATTGAGAAACAATTTCTTGAACTTCTCACAAAAGGAGGTGGTAATTTAATCATTCAACGTCGCCTTTCAGCTCTTCTTAAACCCGAATTGTTAAAAAAATCAATCGAATTGAAAAAAGATGGCCTCAAATCGGCGCGATTATATTATGAGAAATATAAAAATCACCCACCGATCGTTGAATCTTTTTTCCAAGAAATGATAACCATAGAAAAAGATCAACTGGACACTGGGCGAGTGATTAACATTTATGAAGATTTAGTTCGTAATTTCGGTGAAACTGATCATCTAATTTGGTTAGATTATTGTAGATTCATATTCGAAGGTTCAAACC
The DNA here is from genome assembly GCF_014898815.1 of Panonychus citri. Lineage (NCBI taxonomy): Eukaryota > Metazoa > Arthropoda > Arachnida > Trombidiformes > Tetranychidae > Panonychus > Panonychus citri. The sequence continues at coordinate 1,412,834 of NW_026515540.1, forward strand.
CTCATAAAGTGGGTCTAATCTACCATAGAGCATGTAAAACGCTAAACGCCAACGAAGTAACAAATTTCGTCGCTGCTTATAACCTCTTACAAAACGATGCGATTTAAATTAACATTATTATCCTAATTGCGAAAAGAAAATCAAATTGTAATCATCAAAACAAAAAAGAATCAAGAAGCTACTCGGTCAATCAAAAATCGAACAATAAATTTATTCCAATTTCATAATAACAACTAGACTGACATTCATTTCTATTCTGAGTTGAAAAAGCAAATTGATCTCCATCGAAAAAGTTTAGTCCAAAAATATTGAAGAAAAATTCGTTTTCGAATCAAAATTTGCGCCTTAGAAAAAGATCTCGATAAATGAAAAGATATTGAGTTGGATTTGTTTGGATCTTTTCTGATTCCACTCTGAGAGTTCTGATTCTGAAGGAAGGAGATTTTGTTCATTTCAGAAGTGGACTTTTTGTCGGTGGTTTATTTCGTATATTTTTCTCCGTGGTTTTGACAATTTGTTTCATTTTCGTCTCTCTTCTCTCTCTCTTGTTCTCGTCTTTCCTCTGCTCTCTCTTTATTTTTCTTACGCTGTTTACTCTTGTCTTTTTCTTTTTCTTCTTGTGTCTTGTGAATTGTCTCCCTTCACTTGAGCTCTTTTTTTCTTATTTTCTCTTGTGTTTCTCCAAATATCACAACCTTAAATTCCTAAATCATCATCAATTTTGTCATCATTATCTTTCGTCAAAGATGGGAGAAGCAATCAGAGGTCAGATTTTCGAGGTTGCACCTCGTTATTTAGACTTACAATATATTGGTGAGGGAGCTTATGGTATGGTTGTGTAAGTATTTAAACTCTTTCATTTTTTGTTCGTTTTCATTTTTTTCGCTAACCAATTTCATCATTTTTGGTTAGTTACTCCTTTTCTCTATTCCTATTTCTCTCTACCTTTGTAATTTTTTATTCTTTTCTCTTTTGCATAATTTTCTATTCTATGTTATTTTTAATCTTCTCCCATGATTCCTGTGTTTACCTGATGAGAAATATTCCTTCAATTTTTTCTCTTCTTTTTTCTCTCTCTCCCTTCCTCCTCCACTTCATCTGTCTTCGTTTATGATTTGCACCTCTCCCTCCATCGTCTTTCTTTTTCTTTACTGTCATCTTCTTTCCTCTTCTCCCTTTTTTCCACCCTCTTTCTCTCTCTCTCTCATTCTTCATATTCCTCTTTGTATATTTTTCTCTCAATCTATTGCATAACTGCATTTCATTGTTTTCTTTTTGCTCTTTTTTTGTTAATCATTTTGCTTTCTTTCTCCATTACTACTTTCCGATAATTTAATCTGGTGATATTTTGGAAACATCATGTACCCTCAGCTCTGCAACGGACACGATAACAAAGCACAAGGTCGCTATAAAAAAGATCAGTCCATTCGAGCATCAAACTTATTGTCAACGGACTTTACGGGAAATCAAGATATTAACTCGCTTCAGACACGAAAATGTAAGTAAAAGTAAACAGGTCAACTTTCTTTGTGTTTTCTTTTCTCTCCTTGTTTCTTTTTTTCTTCCTTTACTTTTATCTCTACACAATAATAATAACTATGTATCTATAGTTGTTTCTTTGTACTGGTCAAGACTTTAGATCTCCATTTACCCATGTTCACCTTTTCTCTTTATTTTTTCTTCTTTTTAACTTTATGCATATTCTCTAACTCTACTTTCCAATTTTGCATTCTTTTTTCTTCTTTTTCTGCATATTCTACCTTCTGTTCTTTCAATTTCTTGTTTTCTTTTTTCCTTTTTTCTTTGTCTTCATTCTCTTCGCATCTTTTTCATTCCTTTTTCCCTCCCTCTCTCTCTCTCATTCTCACTGCACATTTAGATAATTGATATTCGCGATATTATCAGAGCGCCAACAATTGACCAGATGAAAGATGTTTACATTGTACAATGTCTAATGGAAACTGATTTGTATAAATTATTGAAAACCCAGAGATTAAGTAATGACCATATATGCTACTTCCTGTACCAAATACTCCGTGGGTTGAAATACATTCATTCTGCTAACGTTCTGCATCGTGACCTAAAGCCAAGCAATTTGCTTTTAAATACTACATGTGATCTCAAGATTTGTGATTTTGGCCTGGCTCGTGTAGCCGATCCCGAGCACGATCATACAGGGTTCCTAACCGAGTATGTTGCTACTCGTTGGTATCGAGCACCAGAAATTATGCTTAACAGTAAAGGATATACTAAATCAAGTAAGTTAACTACAATAAAGAAACAGAAATTTCCATACCATCTAATTGCAATTTTAATTTGCAATTTGCAAAACACTTGCAAACATTTACAGTTGATATTTTATAATACAATTGATTGGTAATTTTTCACCTTTGCATTTTTTATTTGCATTTACTCTGATTTTGTTTTACTATTGCAATTGCAAAAGACTAATTGCATTTTCAATGTTTCTCATTTGTAACAGTTGACATTTGGTCTGTTGGTTGTATTCTCGCCGAAATGATTTCTAACCGACCCATTTTTCCTGGTAAACATTGTGAGTATTTCAAGTATCAGTTTTTTTTAATGTTTTGTATAACATTTTACATGCGCTTCTCGGATTTGATATATTAATATATTGTTACTCGGTTTATTCATTTACTTTTTATCCTCATGAATTTACTTAGATTTGGATCAGTTGAATCATATACTCAGTATATTAGGATCACCCTCTCAAGAAGATCTGAACTGTATCATTAATGATAAAGCTCGAAGCTATTTACAATCATTACCGCACAAAGAAAAAGTACCATTTTCCCAATTGTATGAAAATGCCGATGATAAAGGTAAATTAATTACTTTTGCATTTACTTGATAACTTTTACTTTTTCTCATATATATTATCATTTAATATATTCTCTTCTTACAATTTAATATTATTATTTAGCTCTTGATCTTCTTGACAAAATGTTGACATTCAATCCAAACAAAAGAATCACCGTAGAACAAGCTTTGGCCCACCCTTACCTTGAACAATATTATGATCCTGGAGATGAGCCAATTGCTGATGAGCCTTTTCGATTTGAAATGGAATTGGATGATCTACCCAAAGAGCGTCTGAAAGAATTAGTTTTTGCAGAGACTCAACATTTCAAGTCAAATTTGACTGGCAATCAGAATTGGACCACAAATTGATTGTCCATCAAAAAGGAATGGTCATTATCTTTTTTCTGGTCCTTCTCTCTCTCTCTCTTTCTCTCTTTCTCTCTCTCTCTCTTCTCTCTCTCTCTCTCTCTCTCTCTCTCTCTCTCTCTCTCTCTCTCTCTCTCCATATCTTTTTCTCTCAGATTCACTCCACCTCATTCCAAATATAAACTAATGATAAACAAATAAAATGAAATTTTTTTAATCTGAACAAAAAGTAATCACGTTTCCAAAATTCATTTGCAATTTATCCCCATGATTTACTGAAATTGATGATAAATGTTGAACATTTTCTCAATATTATCTCTGGAATTGTAAAAAAAGGAGTAAATCTGATTCAATCCCTGGATAACCTCCAGACGTGGGATGTGTGGATGAGGTCAAGGTTTTTCCTGGGTTGATGAAGATAAGGATGATAGCGAAAGAGAAAAGGAAAGGGATGAGGAAAGAGGAGTGAGAGAGAGAGAGTATCAATGAGAATGACGAAAGAAAACCGGAGATGGAAAAAGAAAAGCTGAAAGAATTGATGTAATTTGGCTTCTTCCAATGAAATGCAATTAAATTAAAGTTAATTCATTGATTCTAAAATTGATACAATGTAATGAAGATGAAATAGATGATTTGTATCACAATTAGACAAACATGAGACCAACGAAAGTCAAGAGCTCCATTGCAATTGTAAATTTAATGAATATTATTATCATTTATTAATATTTGATGTTAACAGATTTTAACAATTAACTATTTTGTCAATATTGGTAAAATATTTCATTGCAAATGGTTTAATTTAGTTTAATTTTAATGGATAAGTTTCTGTATTTTTACGGTAAAATGTTAATGATAAAAGGATTTTGATTGTGTTTATTTTTATTCATGTTTCAATTTGAGTTCATGATTATTATTGTTGTTATTGAATAAAAGATTGGCTTGCAAAAAGAAAGGGAAAATCATCATGTCAAGAGTCAAGGATAAAAGGTGGATGATGATGAGGATGATGCTGGGAAGCAGATGATGAGGATGATGAAAATAATGATAGTGAGTTTTATATACTCTCAGGATTCAGAAAGATTGAGAGAGAGAGAGAGAGAGAGGGAGGGAGAGGAAGACAAGGGTGGGTGAGGCTTGAATTTTTCCGGGATTCAGGTCAAGTTGTATCGATCAATTTCCAGGGTATAGATGACACCATTACCTAGTATCTCTTTCTTTTTCTCTTTCTTTATGTTTTTCTTTCGAAAAATAATTTTTTTCATCTTACTCGTTTACTACTCAATGTCTTATGCACCGCTTATCATCATCATCATTTTTTCCTCATCATGTTACTTCATCTTCATCTCTCTCTCTCTCTCTCTCTCTCTCTCTCTTTGGTGCAAAAGTTTTTTTCTCAGTTTTCATTTTCATTTTCATTTTGAAAGGTAATCAAAAATATACAGGTAACACTTTGATTTCGTTATAAATGAGAAACAATTTGCACTTGAACTTGGAATTGATTATTAGTTAATTGCTGATAAGTTTGCTTGTACTTTAATGAAGGTTTTTAATTGTTTTCTTCAATTGTTATTTCAATGTAAAGTTTGCATTGTTTTTATTTGGTAATAAATTGTTTTAAGGTAATTATGGTTGTGCATTTGTAATTGGTGAGATTAGAGTTTGGTGAAGATGAAGATGATCATTAGGATGAGCAGAGTAAAATTCATGGTTGATCATGATGATAATGAGATAGATAAGAATAGGAAATTTGCTCTGTTACTGTTACGCATTCATCTTGTTCTTGATGTTCTGTGAATAGATCTTGACCTCATTTTACAATTCGAGCCCAGATATTTCTCCATCCCTACTGTTTTTTTCATCTCCAGGAAGATGAGGATGATGATGTGAAAGGATGAAAGTGATGATGTAAAAATTTGGGTGAAAAAAATTCAGTCATAACTTTTTCTCGATATTTTATTCTTCCACCAACAGATGGAGCTATTTCTCTGCTTTTGATCAACTTTCTTGTTAATTGTTTCACTTTGATTTGGTTAATTTAACAGATGTAATTGATTGCTGATCAACAAATTCCAATAGTTAATCAAAAATTAACTATCAATTTCATTAGAGAAAAATAATTAACTTCTCCTTGGAAACAAGTTTCTTTCAAATGGGTTTTCCTTTAGAAGAAAATTAAATTTTTCCATTTCTGCTTAACTCTTAATCACCTTGACTTTACTAATTGTCACAATTAACTGTTATTATTTAAAAGGTAAAAAATGGATCAAGTTATCAACATACAACTGATTCTACAGATAATCCAGCTAATTAACGAAAAAAAACAACTAAACATGAAAAGCTTGATCAGTCCGATGGTTAATTCAATTGACTTAAATTCACCATGGGGAAAGTTAACAAATTTTCAATCAAATTCTCATCACAATTAAAACCTAAATCAACCTTAATTGAGTAGAGGAAAAGAAAGTGTTTAAGGTACATCGAATTGATTGAAAAATTAAATCCAAACCAATTAGATGAAATTAATTTTCTTCTCTCAAGATTAACAATAAGATTTCAAATCGACCGCTGGATCAATAGGATATTTGTTTTGATCTTTCAATTGAAAAAAAAGCTTCTTTGTCTCAATCATTCAATTTGATTTCCATTAATTATTTTCCTTCAATTTTTAGTTAATTAACTTTTTTTTCTTCTGTGTAAATTGTTATTCTAATTTTAATCATTCGTATTGATAATCACTTTCTACTGTCAATGGAATCGTTTTAATTTAAATAATCTAATCTTGTGTTTTTCTTTTCTTTTCTTTCTCTTTTTCTATTTCATCTGATTTATTGTTTTTGTTTATTTCTCTTTAAGTGTTGATATAAATTCAATTCAAAGACTCTTTTTCTCTTAATTGTAACTAGTTTATTCTTTTAAGTTATACTATTGCTCATATTTATTTAATCTCTTTATTATCCCTGTGAATTGTAACATTTGTGGTTAACCCAGTGTTTTTTTTCTGTGTTTTTCTGTGAATTACTTGGTCTTTTTTGCTTTAAACTCAAAACTCTTGGGTCGCATTATTTTACTATATCTTCTTCTATTCTTCTTTTCTTTTGGTTATGTTGCTGACATTCACTAAACTGATTTAATTCTCATCAAATGAAGGGTAAAGGTAAAAAAGAAAGAGACTCAGAAGATGAGTGCCCTTTGTTATTCATTGACTTCAAATCGATTGATTTTAAAGACTGTCCTCGGTTATCTTCCATATTAAATCGTAAAGATGAGAAAAATATTGGACTCAAGGATTTAGATTGCCTGCAATTGGAATTAGAATCTTTATTAACTTCTGTTATTTCAAGAAAAAATCAGCTTGAAAATGAAATGGAAGCTCTGTCCAATTGGCAGGACACCAAGACGAAAGATAAAAAATTAAACACCAAGGTAACTTAATCTCCCTTCTTTTATTTAATACTTGCACTTTCACTTATTTCATTTAATAATTTTATTAATCACTATCACTCTTTCTTTTCTTTCAGTCTGATGCATCGGGAAAAAGGAGCAATCAGCTGGATGCAAGTACAAGTAAAAAGTTCAAAGAATCTCATTCGTCGTCATCTCATTATTCAAGTTCTCAAGGGTCAAGTAGTAATAGTGGAAAATCTCAAGGATCCATTAGGTCTAAAAGCAAAGATGTAAGCAATTAGTTTCCATGGTCTTGGATAAACATTATGACTTTTTGATATCAACAAGTTCAACTTATTGTTATTCGTTTATAACCAAAGTCTATGTTTGATTGTTTGTTCATCTGATTAATTTTTTCTTCCATTTCATCTATTAAGGTCAAAACTCAAGATTTTCACGATACATTCACCGATCCTTTGGCGATACCATCAAAGTCAACACAGATTAGAAATGATCTCCCAGAAAAATTTTGGAAATTTGTTGAACCTTATTGCAGTTCTGTCAAAACAGAAGCAATTAAGGTATGATAAACATTTCTTATTTAATCTCATGTTATTGTTTTCCCTTTAAACTCATCAATTAATCTCTTATTTCTTTGTATCTTTGCACAATTATAGTATCTGGAAGAGATCTTGAAACAATGTGAGATTGATCATGATTTATTGAAAGTTCCATCGATGGAAAAAAACAACCACAAATGGGACCACGACTCTTGGGATAATAAAAATGATTCTTCCAAAAGTAATACCTCACTCGAGAAAAAGAAAGGACTAAGTCCTTATAATAGCTCAACTCTTGGAGAAAAAGGTGCAAAAAAATCTAAAGATTCCAGGTAATTAAATTAACTCGACAATTTAAATGAAAATTTATCTCTAATGGTCATTTTTTGTTGTTTGTTGTTTTCCAGAAATGATTCGGATAAATGTTGTTTTGGCATTTTAACTCAAAGGCTGGTCACTTGTTTCATTGAGGAGAATCTCTCTCGAGGCGATGACGGATTAGACCCTGATCATGAGCTCAATGAAAAGATACCAAACGGAAGCAATATTAATTTGTTAAAGTCGCTTAATTTTGGCAATACCAACGCCTTAGAAAAACGCTTAAAAAAGGAACTCGAAGAACAAGGTCTTCTAGGTCCTGATGATGGTGGAATAGGGGACACACTAGATGAAGAATCTGATGAAATTTTAGCCGAGATGATGAAATGTCAGAACGAGTTGAAAATAATTTCTGCCAAAAATGTGGCAACAATTAAATATCTCCTGGAAATGGCAAAGAAAGATGTCATCAAACAGGAATGGGAAACTAAACTTAAATCAGCAGATAGTGAAGTTATGGATACTTACAGAAAAATATTGTCAGCTAAACAGAAAAAGCGAGTGACAAGTAAAAAGGAAAGGGAAGCGGCTTTAAAAGCGTTAAAAGATAGAGAAATAATTTTAAAAGAAATCGATTCACTCAAATAATCATCCAAACAATTATTTCACCTTTCACCCCACTGAATTACACCGCCATCACCTCCTCTTCATAAACCATCATTTATATTTCCATCTCTTCATATCGAGCACCACCACCAATCATCATCTTCATTAATTATATATAATCGTATAATAGTCTTGTATTTTCACTTTAATAAATGCAATTTAAGAATTAATATAAATAAACTTTGATTATAATAAGTAATTATTTTCTTTTTCGCAATGATTAACAATTTAAACGTAATTTGATTTTCCATCCGTAAGAAACAATCAAGTTTGAAAGTTTCTTTTGTCGATTTGAACTCATACAAATTTCGAACCTAAACTTCAAATTAATCATTAATAAGATTCAGTGAGACTAATTGAGTTTTAGAAAAAATTTGGAAAAGTTTTCTAATTAAAAATGACAATTTTCATCTTTTAATTTCCATTCTAACAATTAAATCTTATCCATTCGCGAAAATGAACTTTAGTAAAGTTTTTCTGTGAATTGTGATTAAACTTATCGACAAAAACTCCAAAAAAGTTCAATTTATTTCAAATTCTATCTGTTCAAGAACTTAATTAGTCTTATAAATATTATGATCTAAATTGATTACGTTTCAATTTCTAACAATGAAAATACTTATTGAGTTTTTCTCGAATGTCTCATCTCGTAAATCCGTTCAAGTGAATAAAGAATTGAAATGAAATTTAAATTATAAGGTAAAATTATATTTATATTATAACATAAAAATCTGCGATTAAAACTGATTAGATTGTTATGAAAACAGAGTTAATTGTATTTTTTTTATATTGGTTGATTAGATGAGTAAATTAGACTTGAGTGATTATCCAATTCATTGACTTGAAAGGTTTTCCTTTATGTTGATCTGTTGTTTTCCATCATCACCTTGATAATAAAAAGCTCCTTGATTATCGTGACTTTGTTTTTCCATTCAAATAGATTAATTGTTGATAATTGTTATTGATAGAATATTTTTTACACAGAATCTTGATGCGAATGATAATTATGATGATTAGTTGATTAGTTGATGACTCGTCAGCGTTATTATGTTTATCAATGTGAATTAACTCTCGTTCTTGATGATATTGTTGGTTTTTAATACTTGACTTTGTTTTCCTAAATTTGTTTTTGTTTGCGTTTCTTTTTTGCTTAAACAATATTCAAATGATGATTATCATGATGATTGATTATCAGCCAATATTCAGATTAAATACTGAACTTTTACTTTGTACTTTTTCATCCATGGTTTCAGTAGCTGCATCACTTGAACTTGATTCATCTGTTGAATTGTTCATTACATTATTGTTGATGCTCTTGTTGTGGTTGATTGTTGAACAACAAGACGATGAACCATTTGATTCGGAATCAGTGAAGTTATCGAGAAATAAATTCTGTCGAAACTCTTGGGGTAACTGGTCAAGTTCAACATTTCCTTCGATTAGAAGATCCAAATTTTTGACAGTTGAATCATCGAAGTTACTATTCTTGAAACATTAAGAGCTTTTCTCCTGTGTTCTTGATACTGTTTCAAAAGAGCTGAAATGGTCACCTTGCATTTAGGTTCTTCCGGATTTTTGAGAATATAGTAAACCTTTGATCTATCTATTACTCCATTCTTGATTAATGTACGAACAGGTAAATTCACTTTCTCTCTCCTGTTTGAATTACAACCTTTTAGGCCGATTCTCCGTGATTTATTACCAAGGTCCATGGGTAATTCAGTGTTGATCTTTTGCCATCCCTACTGGAATCATTCCCACAAGCCAAGGGTGATTACAGACGAAATTGAGAATCAGGAAACATGAAAAAAAAGAGATTAACAGGAAGAGAATGTTGAAGAAAAAATTGTATTAATTAAATTAAAGCAAAAAGAAAGACAATTTTGTTTTGAGGTCACAGAATAAAAAATGGCCTCCTTACCTTGGATTGATGTTCCTTGTTGAATAATCTTGAATCATTGAGGAATTTATTCCTTTTCTGTGAGCTATTACGGCCCAAGAAACGCTTAGAAAGTTGGGGAATTAATTGTGATTAAAACCCAAACTAGAAAAAAGATGAAAACAATTAATTAAACGAACGATTTGATGAAGAAAAATTTTGTTTTTCTTTTTTTCTGTCAACTGATTGATTTGTTTTATTTTAATAAACAAACGAAAGCGCCACCTGACGGTTCGTAGAAAAATGTTCTAACAATTAATTAGTGAGAAAACAAATTGTTAATGATAAGCGAAATATCAAATTACTTAATTAGTATTTGTGGTTATCCATCTGTTAAACGATCATTAACAGCTAACACTTGTTAACTGTAAGTTAACTGACAGTTAATTGTTTAGATTGAGAGGGAGGAAAAATTAATCCATCAAAAATCAAATTAAATTCACTTTAATCACCTTAATCGTTTAAAGAATCATTTTTACGCTTATGATTATCTTTCATTACTTAGATTGATTGATTTTCCAAATTATTTTTGATTAATCTTCTATCAACAAGTTTGTCTATTGATTTGCAATCCAATCGCCAGATTAGTAAAAGTTTGTTGAGATTCATTTGCAAGGTAATTACGAGATTGATTAGTTAATCTAATTTAGAGGATTGAAAAAATTTCTCTTCAATCTAATTAAAAACTATTAATATTCCTGCTCGTGTTGAGATATTAGTTCAATTGAAAAACTGTCAAATTATTAGTCTAAAGATTAACTGATTGTCACCTTTTCCATTTAATTGAGATTCATAACTTTCCACAATTCTGATAATTTCAACAATCAAAGTCGAAATATGTTCAAATTTACTTCACTATCGGATTAACAATTACATTTAATTCTATCACTAATTGTTAAAATAAAAGAATACGATTTTGATAAAAGTGAAAGTTAATTAGAAAAAGAGAAAATGTAATAATTCAGAATCAGAATTCGAGTTTCATAATTTCAGAGAAAAGGAAAAGCGAATAATCGATTGAATCGATTTTTTTTAATTTCCATCACCGGGTTTGTTTATATTCCTCTGATCTTTTTCTAGTTCAAATCAACCAATTAAATTGTCATTCGCTGATCATTCGTTAAATTTAATACTTTAAAAAGCTAATGTAATGACAATCAACCACAGTGTTTAGTTAATTGTCTGAAATAAAGTCTGTGTTTTCAATTGATTTCATCGGATCAGAAAGTGTCTCATATAACAGATTTGTGATTACATAATATTGTTTTTTTTTAACTCTTTCATTGTTTTTAATTTGATTGTTTTTCATTATCGTTTTTAATCTGATTCGTTGATTGAATCTCGTCTTTTTAAATTTCATCATACTCATCATGCCTGTTTCAATTTCTTGGCTGACAAAAGCTCAAAATGGTTACATTTCTGTTGGTCATCTAAGGGAAAGTGTACCAGCTCCAGATGAAGACCCGATGCAGGGTAAATATGATGCTAGAGAGAAATTAATTTCTCTTCTGGATGAGGCCTTGGTTTTCGCTAATGAACCAACGGTTGATAAATATTCACCTTCACGTTTACTGAGCATCTTATTCCAACATGATATCGGTGTGATCGATCAGGAAACTGAAGAACTGGAAACATCCGAAGAATATTTAACCAAGGCGAGAACTCTGCTTGAAGAATGGTTTCCGATGATCCCTTGTTAATTATCCTTAGATTGAAGGTTCTCAATCAATTGGCCTTCGTTCACACGATGACCCTTGATTATGATCAAGGATTAAGTTTACTTTGCAAGGCTAACGATTATTACGAAGAATGGTTAACATTTAAAGGAGGTATCACCGAGAAAGGATCTAAAGGTCGAGAACCAAGATGTGTTATCGAGGTTAACGATTGTTTTGCCTTTAAATTTGACGAAAAGTTACAAAGACCGGAAGCCGAGAACGAAGTGGAAAAGGTACACACCACGACACTTTTCTATTTGGCCCAAATTTACGAGAGATTGGGAGATTCTGCGAAATCGGCAAATTGTTGTTACCGAACTTTAAAGAAACAAATTGCCCTTAATCATTTTAAAACAATGGAATGGTGTATTAATCTTGCCACTTTGGCTGAATACTTTTCTGGAATTAATCGTTACGCTGTTGCAAGTCATATGCTTCGAGCTGCTCGATACATGATGGACAATCGAGAGGAAATTGCTGGAGTTAAACTTGGAATTGATGATGACGAAACAGTAGCTAAAGGAAGGGCAGATTATGAACGAATTGTGGTTAAATATTACCTCATGTTGTTTGAATATTCGTTGGCCAAGGATAAAAATTCCGTTCAAGAGGATCCTAGTTCAATCGAAGAGTTCAGATTCATCACGGAAGATGAATTGAACAAGAAAAATGTAATAGAAATACGATACAGACCAATAACCGACTATCAAACTGCCGTTGAAATTTTTAAACTTGGAAAACAGTTTATCGATCAGGCCAAAGAGTATTACACTTTGAACGAACAAGCGTCCGATTATGTTGATTGTATTCAAGATATGAGTCGATTATATCGGTACATGGCCATGTTCATCACCGATTCCGATGTAAAAAGTAAAACTTTAAAGCGACGAGTTGACCTATTGGAAGGTGTTCTAAGTGAGATTAATCCTCGATTATTCTTGAATCAAGTTCGCCAAATGTACATCGATTTGGGTGAAATTTACTATGAAATGTACGAGATTAAGGTCAACAAGCCCATAGAAACATCTAGACAGGCGATACGTAAAACTAATCATTTATTAACTCGATCAGGTGAAAATTACAAACTTTTCATCGATACCTGGCTTAGTACAGTTCGGGAAGAAAGTGTCCCAAGAAAAGTTCCCGATGAAATAGTTAAACCTTTAATCGTCGCTTATTTCACTTTAGGTCGTTGTTATTCAAATCTATTTTGTATTGAGCCCAAAGAAAAAGTTGCCAATTGGGAGAAATGTTTACAGTATTATGATCAAGCAATCAAATATCTTGAGGTTAATCCAGATCAGAAGGAGATCGCTCATGAGGAGTTAAAACTTATCCAAGAAATGAAAGATTTAATTCCTCAGAGAATCGCTCAAATTGTTAGGTCCAATGTCGTTGCTTAATCAATTAATTTTGTTGTAAAAAAAAGTAATTCCAATCAATCTGCTTATCACGATTTGAAAATATACCATGTAAATGTAATCCATTTTGTTTTTACATCACAATCATAAATAAAATGAACAATCACTTCATCAATTTTATGCGAAAATATTTATAAAAGTTTAAAATTCATTTCAATATGAAGGCAGAGAAAAAGAAATAATTGTTTAAAATCATCGAATAAAAATTAAATACCTGAGTAAATCAATCGGAATCAGAGAGATCAATTTCGGTTTCAATTTCTTCCTCTTCGTCTTTAACGTCAATCTCTTCAATCTCCTCATCATCATCTACAATAAAATCATCTTCATCATCATCATCTTCTTCTTCATCTGTATCTTCCTCATCACTTGACTCTTGCTTTTTCCTTGATCTTCGCTTATTTGACTTCGCTTTGGTTTCTTTTTTGGTCGATTTCTTTCCTTTGCCTTGACCTGAACCTCGGCTTGACCTTTTCTTAGCCATCATGGACAGAGCTTTATCAATATCATCCATGGTCATCGAAGACTTTACTCCTGATTTCTCATCTCTTTCAGACATCTCAACTCCATCTTCCGGCTCATCGTCTCTAGAGCTGTACTTGAGTTTCAATTGTTCCCTAATTAGAACACCTCTAATTAATCGTCTCCAGTTACCATAAATACGCTTTTCCCTCTTTGCGATTTCTCGTTTCTTTATGTTTAATTGCTCCTCTTCCCATGCTGCTTTAAGAGTATCAGCAAATTCTTCACAAACAACGAAACCATCGAAAACAGGATGAACTCCAGCTCCTCCTGAACAATTATCAAATCCAGTTACAGCTGGTGCACAATCAATTTTTAATTTATTCGCAATCCTTATGAGTCCAGGTAATTGGAGATAAACAGTTCCTCCGGGTAACATGCAAGGTTGGAAAAGTTCAACATTTCCATACTGATTTCGAGGGACTTTACCATCTTTTGCATCGGGTGGTATATATGGATCAGTTTGCCATTCACCAAATAGTTCTAAAGGAAGATCACGAAGAAAATCGCCCAAATTTTTGTCCCATTTTTTTCTTTTAACCGAAATTTTGTAAGGCTCTTCGTTGGGACGAACAACTCTTGCCTGTCGCATCCAATACTCTCGAGAGTGAACATCTTTGACACATTCACGAGCGTAAATCACTTCATTTCGAAATTTTCCCAATATTGGTGCATCAGGTGGGTAGATGACTTCGTATTTAAGAAGGTGTTTTTTAAGTACATAAAGTGGATGATTTTTAAAGTCACTAAGACTTGAAGGCATCGGACGATCAGCAAATATTTGGGCTAACTGATTATCTTCACGTTTTTCTTGACGACTTCGTTTGGCAGGTCTAAAATAGGAAAGAGTTTGTGTCCACCAGTCGTCATCAATACGAGAGCGACGAAATTTACAAGATGCAAATTCTGAACAATAACGTTGAGAGACATCTTTTACAAAAGAATGGTTATCCCAAGAGACAACATATAACAATGGAGAATAAGATTTTTTCTCAATCTCATTTGGGTTATCCCATGTTCCAGATTCGAGGTCGACACAGGTCCATTTCTCTTCAGTGTCAACGAAAATTTCACACCAATAATCAGTTATATTTTTCTTTGGAGCACCTTGAATAGCAGCCACTTCATCTGCATCTTCATCATCACTAATCATCTGCTTGGTTTCTTTCTTTGCCTTTTTCACAGGCTGTTTACCTTTACCTTTACTTTGTCTTCTTCCTCTAGTTGGTTTTTCATCTTCTTCATCTGTCTCTGGATTAAACTCTTCATCTTCATCAGTATCTGAGTTTTTCTTTCTTTTTTTCGTTGGTTGTTTACCTTTACCTTTTCCATTACTCTGTCTAGTTCTTCTTCGAGGTTTTTCATCTTCTTCGTCTATCTCCAAGTTTCCCTCTTCATCTTCATCTGAGCTTTTTTTTCGCTTTTTTCCTTTGGTACTTGATCGAGTTGGTCTTGTTTTCTCTTTGTTATTTGGTTCACCATATAACTTATAACTGGCAGGTTTGGGTTTGCTTTTTTTAAAGTATTCAGATGTTGTTGGTTCATCTGGTGATTTTTCATCTGATTCATCTTTGGTATCTTTTTTGCGACCTTTTTGTTTCTCCGTCAAACCAAATCATCGGGTTTAATTGGCACCGGATTAAGAGCATAACATAATCTCACTTGTATTTTTGGTGAGTAAATGCGGAGCAAGGAAATAAACATGAGCACATATTCTACCAGAGAATTTACGGAACGTGTTCCAAATGCTTTAGTCAACGATTCGATGAGATCAACAGTTTTAGATCGAATCTTTTTGTCCAAGGTAAACCAAGATCTAAACCAATTGGTAAAATCTCTGACAAACAAAAGGTTAACCTTTTTCAAGTCAAACGTAAAATCAGTAAGGTAAGAAAGAGCATAAGAGGAGATGAGTGGGTTTCGAGTGATATGATTAAGGTAAAATCCACGACTTAACAGACAAAGTAGGTGAGTTTTATGCATTTCAATTTGAACTTCTTTCTTCATTCGATTAAGTTGTTGACGAAGAATTTCACCCACATCAACCTGTTTCTTACGCCTTTTCTTGTTGAAAATCTTTGGTCCATCAATACTTATTTGTACTCCTTGTTCAGGTAATTGAGGTTTATAGTTTGCGAGAGCTTCTTCTTTATCACCTTCATCGTCGTCGATTTCAGCTTCTTCCACCTCTTCCCAATCTTCTGATTCTTCATCAGAATCATCGCCATCAGATATTTCATCATTTTTCTTCAATTTTTTATTCTTTTCTTGAGATGGTGTAACACTGATTTTCTTTCTAGGTCTACCCATGGCAATAGAACAAAACACAAATAACAGAACATACAAAACAAACAAAATAATCCAAACTAACTAATAAAAAAAATGGAACAAAAAAAGATACAAATAAAACAATTAAAGGTAATCAACTAATTGGAGAAAAACATTCGCACATTTAACTTTTAATTCTTTGGAAAGACAACAGAGGGAGTTTAATGTTCGCGCTCGAAGATTTTCAATTGAAGCGCGAATTTTAATTCTAATCACTAATCACAATTAAAGAAAAATTACTTAATCACAATAGAGAAATAAACCAAAGTTCTAATTGTAGAATTAAAGAAAACAGGTAAGGTGAAATTCTCAGACTTTAAAATGTTTTTCATTGTCAAAATTCAGCAGAAAAATTAATCTTTAATCCTTACCGATTATTAGATCAACTTGATTGACTATTATTCAATTGTTAATCATGATAATTGTATCAGAATTAGATTAATCAAAGTTGTATGATTAATATGTAATAACATTTCCAAGGACAATTTACTGATTACATTTACTAATCTTGATAAAATCTTGTTTAACTGTAGCAATTAAAGTGTTTCTTTCAACTGAGACGCGAAAAGTTAATTTGTTGAAAAGTTTTTCCATCAAAAAAGTTAATTCTTAAAATTAGATGATCGAATTAAAATTTAATTCTAATCATAGAACAATAATTTGGAAAGTTTTCTTCGGTTTACCTTGGACATTGACGAATTTTTCAAAAGAAAATTTCGTTCATTTTCATTCTCGAATAATTTAAATGTTCGTTTCTCTCGATTTGGTGGAATTAATTTTTTAATTTCGTTAATTTAATTTGGCCAAAAATGTAATTTAATTTATCACAAGGTCTAATCATTAAAATACAGTCATGTGATAATTAGATCACAGTTGAAGAGATTA
The DNA here is from genome assembly GCF_014898815.1 of Panonychus citri. Taxonomy (NCBI): domain Eukaryota; kingdom Metazoa; phylum Arthropoda; class Arachnida; order Trombidiformes; family Tetranychidae; genus Panonychus; species Panonychus citri. The sequence goes on from NW_026515540.1 coordinate 1,429,764, forward strand.
AAATATATACCAGTTAATAGGCATGACTCATAATTTGCTTGTTTTGTTTGATTTTGAACATAAGAGGGAAAGAGAGAGAAGAAGAGAAAGAGAAAGACTTTTAAAGGAAAGAGAGAGAACAACAAATTGGAAAGAGAAAAGAACAAAAAAGAAAGAGAAAAAGAGAGGGAATAAAATGAAAAGAAAGAGAAAAAACAAAAACATTGTCCCAAGCGCAGGAGAACATTAAAAATACACTTTCTTTTTTGTTTCTTTGCTATAAGAATATATTTGTCATAGATGTTATTTTGTTGGATGTGAATTTGTTTCTTTGAATAGTTTGGTTTCTCATGATTAAATTCTGAAAATATATAATATATTTATAATATACAAGAAGCATTTACTTAATCTTGATTCCTTTGCGCTCTTCTCTCAGGGTGATTGTAAATTTTTTGGCGATTTTTGATTAACATGGTTTGTTTTTTTTTTTATATATAAGATGAATTTAGGTCTCTTCTTTGTGTTTCAGTTCTGTTGGTGAAATGTTGACTTTGTTTGATTGTTTATTGATGTTTTTTCACTGATGATTATCATTAATCCGCCATCTTGCCCTCAGTATGTTAAATCAATTACCCCAGAGGTTTTAATTCGTTCCACGAGAACTCTTTGTAGAGCATCAATTTCTTCTTGATATTTTTTAATATTCTCTGTTAATGATTCCCGTTGTTTCACCAATTGAGCCTTTTTTGCTTCCAATTCGGTTATTTTTTGGATCTTTTTATTACGACACTTTGCAGCAGCTTGACGATTCCGTTCTCTTTTTCTTTCAAGTTTCAGCTTGTCATCGTCAGGTAATAAGGATGATTTGAACGTTAATCCATTTGATAATGAGTTATGAGTATTGTGGTTATTATTGTTGTTGTTATTATTAAAAGTTGGACCATTGTTATTATTATTGGTATTGATGTTATTGCTAATAACTGAAGTATTACTGGCATTATGGTTACTGTTGTGATTATTACTGTTATTGACATTTTCCATAGTTGGTAAAACCTCGAGAGCAGGGGTAAGCAGATTGGGTATTGTTGGTGGAAATTGAGCAACCAATGAGTCTAATTGTGGACTGGAGATTATTACTTTATTTAAATCGGGAGTTTGTAAAAAGTCAACATGATTTTCGCGCTTGAGATCCAGGAAATTGGGTTTTGAAAGCTTTCGATGGGATGATTGCCACCCTAAATCCCCACCAACACCAGACATTTTACTATTTGATTTGGAAATATTCTGTTCTTGAGAGGAGATCCCATTGTTGCTCTTTTCACCATCATCGGAATTAGCCATTGGTAATGGAACAAAACAAACTGATGGAAATTCACTAGAAAAAAGAACGAATTCAAGGTGACCAGTGATCAGTGAACAAAACAAAAAATGGAAACAAAGGAAACTAATTTAAAGTGAAACCACTAATTAAAAACAACATCAACACAATTAGAAATTAATTTTTTCCCTTATTAACACATAGAAGGCGTCAGAGGGGGAGGGACTTTTCTCTTTGCGCCGACTCAGTTCATCTCTTTTCTCTGAGGCGCTTTTTTCGAACCAACAATTAGCCTGGAAAAGAATCCAATTAACCTAATCAATTTGGAATAATTTTCCAATCATCACAATTAAATATAATTAAATGAGATAATGACAATGATTCGTGAGAACTATTGAAAAAGTCGTATTATATTATATTTATGATCTTTTCTTTTTTGTCTTGTGATGATTTTTTTCAAAAATTTGTCTTATATTTTTTAATTTCCACCATTAATTGGTGTATATTAATTAAAGAGCTACGGGAAGGATTATTTTTATATATTGTTAGAGAGACAATTTTGTGAAATCTATGATAATATTGTATCAATTGGGTTAAAGCTGCTTGTTGAATGTTATTTCCACACTTAAAGTTGGTAAAATTTTGCATCACCTCTCGATTAATTTCATCGATTGCTTTTCTCCAGCCATTATTAAAAGTTTTAACAATTATCGCAATTTTGGGCTCCTCTCTTTTCAACGAATTGGTATCATCTCGTTCTTGGAATGATTCACAGTCTTTAACGAATCGTAACATACCACCAAAGTGTGGATTCAAAAGTTCCTCAACATAAGCTTCAATTCTTTTGCTTAATTGTTGTTTAATGTTTTGAGATTCTTTTGATTCTTCTTTAACTCTTTCCAAAAGTACATTGAGAATCATGTCATAATTGTTGATAAGGAAAACAAGATATTCTTTAGGATTATTAAATCTTCCAGCCATTTTGAGGATAAAATTTTCAACTTCGGTTTGAAGGCAACCGAGTAAAATTGAAACTCTTTCATCGGGAAAAGTATCATTAATTGCCATAATTGCTGCTGAAAATTCAGCATATCGACGGGTAATATAGTGAGGCCGAGAGTCACAATTACCTAATTTCTCGGGATCACAATTTTTAACACTTTGTATTTGCATTTGAAATATTGTTTCAAATCGTGGCCAAAGTATTTCCACCATTAATTCCCAGTAATTATCTAAAGCAGGAACAGCTCTCTTATGGGATAATAATCGATATCGATAAACAATATGGAGACACAAGAATAGACCAATACAATCGTAACTTGTACGAAATTCCTCCTCGCAAAGGTGTAGAATATATTTCAATGTTTTACCAAGAATACGATCAAATAATTCGTAAGCAGCTTCATTTTTCAGCATAAAATAATCGATACAGAATAGATATTCTCGACAACCATTATCAACCATAGCAAATTGATGACTTCGAAATAAAGCTTCCATGGGAAATTTTACCTCCGATTTGGTTGCCGTGTGAGGAATGATTAAAGGTGATTCTAATTCGGTGGTGACAATATTTCCTCGATTTCCAAGGGTAAATATGGTTGAACGATTTTTAAGCGTTTGTTTACCGGTGAAAAAAGAGACTTTCGATTTATGGGAATCGTCAGCAGCCATTAGATCATCTTTATCAGGTAATTCGTCAAATTTTAACTTGGATAATCTTGTGATGTATTCTTTGAAGTAAGAGAAATAAACCTTGGACATTGTGTCAACGTATTCTTGTTTAACTTCACGAGCAATTTCACGGGCATGGGTACACAAGAAGGTGTAGAAAAATTTATTCTTTAACAAAGCATTTTGCTCCATTTGGTAGTTGGACATGGCCCGGCGACAGAATTGAATCCTTTTCAGAATATATTCTCGAATCTTTGAGATGGCTTTGACTTTTAATTTTTCCAAAATTTCTTTCACATCTTGACAGGGGAGAGACTCGCGGGTTGACTCATTACCAACAAAGTCAATCTTTTGATCTAAAATCATTAAATTGTCAATAAAATCTTTTTCACTTGCTGGCGTGTCAAGTATGTGAAGCATTACAGGTTCAGGAACAACAATCTCATCAATATACTGAACCAATTCACTCCGAAGGGCTTGTTTATTTTTCAATCTTATATTAAGAGATAATGATTGTTCTTGAAGGGATAGTATTTCCTGGCAAATATTACCCAAATCAGCTTGAAAGGTGACCAACATGTGTTCCAATTTCTCCAGGATAGAATCACATTCATTTATGTCAGTGTGAAGAGCAGCAATGTTACTACTCTCACTAATATAATCAGCAACCGAAGCATTGACTGCTTCTCGTAATTTATTCTCAGTTACCTGAGAATAGAATCTAAGGTCAACAGCTGAAGATAGAATTTCTTTGATAAAATCATCACTAATTAAATCTTCAGCAAGCCTATGATTAGAAGGAGATAAAACCTGCATTTTAAACAGATTTCTAAATGGAACAAATAATAAAAAAAAGAACAACTCAGAAATTGAGAAATTGATTAGGAAGAGAAAAAACCAGAAAATGTATTAACCAGTACACAGAATGAAAGGCACAAGAAAATCAATTGAAACCATAAAATCCATTCAGTAGACAGAGAACAATTTAAAGGTGAACAATCATCAAACAAAAAAGGGATAACAATTAAATTAGATAAGCAATTAGAAATTAAAAGAAAACAATGAGACAATTAAATTAGAAAAAAATAACAAGACATCAGGTAGCAGATTCTAAACGCCATCTATAGTTGAACCAAGATTCTTTTCACAATTACAATTAGAATTTCTTATTATTCAATCATGGAAACACTACAAATAGAAATTCAGATTAACTAATTAATTGATCAATTAAACAATTGAAATAATTTAACATTAATTAGAAAGGAAATTAATGTTAATCCAAGTGAAGAGTCAAAAGAAGCGCTTATGTTTCATTGAGATCATTGAGTAAGCGCAATGAAAAGTTCCCTCTGGTGTTGGTTTAATGTTTTCAACAATAGAAAAATAATTTTCTGTTTTCTGATTGTTCAATACATTAAATTGTTTCCATTTTGATTTTGTTTAATTGACCGTCGATAATTTTCAATTAAAGTGACCATGGTAGATTCAGATGATGTCGACAAGACAATTGCTCAGGACATCGTTGTCACCAAGTACAAAATGGCTGGTGAAATAGTTAATCGTAAGTAATATTTTCTCTTCGCCTTTTTTTTTATTACTCTTCATTGTTACTCGACCGTTTTTGGTTACACGTGTTCCAGCCTTTTCATTTCTATCTTTAGACTTGATTAATTTGTTGATTGTGATTAATTTAATTGTTATTTGGTCATTTTTACGGTTTAATTTTAATCTTTGCTTCAAGTAGAATGTTCTTTTTTCGTTGAAGCGACTTGTTCTCTTATTTGAAGATGGAAATTAATGAACACACTTTGTGAAACCCATAAGCTCAATTTCTCCTTTTTTTCTCATGTTTCTTTGTTCATCAATCATTTTGATGATCAATGTTTCTATTTGTTGATTATTTGCTATTACTTGTTTTAGATTTGATTTATTTTTTAATTCATTGTGTTTATTGTATCTTTAGGTGTCCTGAAAACATTGATTGCCCAATGTAAGGCTGATGAAAGTATTACCACCTTGTGTGAACTTGGTGATAAAATGTTAAGTGAAGAGACTGGTAAAGTTTTCAGGAAGGATAAAGATGTGAAAAAAGGAATCGCTTTTCCTACCTGTGTATCTGTTAATAACTGTATCTGCCATTTCTCACCTCTTAAAAGTGATCCTGATATAAAGCTAAAAGATGGAGATGTTGTTAAACTGTAAGTTGCTGATTTTAATGTTGATAAACGCGATCGTTTTTACTCTGGTAAATTATTTCAATTTGCTTGATGAAATTCACTAATTATTGGTTGGTTATCTTTTTAATAGAGATTTAGGAGCTCATATCGATGGATTTATCGCAGTTGTTGCTCATACTTTAGTTGTTGGTGCTTCAAAGGAAAATAAAGTCAAAGAACGAAAAGCGGATGTTATTCTTGCCGCTCATTATGCGGCCGAAGTTGCGTTGAGACTGGTCAGACCTGGAGGTGAGAATTACGCTGTAACCGATGCTATTCAAAAAGTTGCCGAATCTTACAACTGTAAGCCAATATCTGGAATGCTTTCGCATCAATTGAAACAGTTTAGAATTGATGGAGAAAAATCGATCATTCAAAATCCAACTGAGGCCCAAAGAAAGGAACACGATCGTTGTGAATTCGAATTGCATGAAGTCTATGCTGTAGATATTCTTATAACTACCGGTGAAGGAAAAGTAAGTTGGATAATATTATATTTTCTCTCTTTAATGTTTCTCTTTTTCATTTCAATTTATTTATAACTTTTTAATTTCTCTCTTTCTAATCAAAGGGACGAGAACTGGACGCCAAGGTTACTGTCTATAAAAAGACTGATGAGATTTACCAATTAAAGATGAAAGCATCTAGAGCCTTCTTTAGTGAAGTAGAAAAGAAATTTGGAAACATGCCTTTTACTATGAGAGCTTTGGAAGATGAGAAAAAGGCCCGTATGGGTGCTGTAGAATGTGCTAATCATAAATTAATCGAGCCTTTCGTTGTTCTCTTTGAGAAAGAAGGTGAATTTGTAGCGCAATTCAAATTCACTGTACTCTTAATGCCCTCAGGATCCCATAAGATAACTGGCCTTCCATGTGACCTAGATTCTTACGAATCTGAACACAAGATTACAGATGATAGTATTAAGAGTTTGCTAGAGAAAGGAACCAAAGCGAAAACAAAGAAGAAAAAATCAGCCACCAAGACCGAATCAGCTGAAGGAGGTGATGGTGCCGCTGGAAATACTCAGGCTGGAGATTGATCAAACTTTTAACAAACTTTGATCTTCGAATCTGCTGAAACTGTACATTCTCCGTCGTTTGTTTGGATTTCATCTTGAAAAAAAAAGATCTTTAAAAATGGAATCAACAATTGAACTGAATGTTTTCAACACTAATAAAAAGCCAGAAACATTTTGTTTGAAAAAGAAACAACTTGCAACAATTAAATTCATCTTCTATGACAACCACTTCTGTCAACGTGTTCCACCTGTAACAAAGTGAAGGAACAATGAATTACCCTGAAGATAATGATAACAATTATTTTCATGATTCATTTCCAATCGAAATGAAATCCAACCTCAAGTTTACAAAAAAAAACTACAACCTCTTGATCGGGTTAATCTGATTGGTATTTAAATTTGTTTTTATATTTTTCCTTGAAAAAAAATATACACATTTAGATTGTTAAATTTTTCATGATAGAAGGAGTTTTATATCCATACTTTGAGAATGATTTAGAAGAAGTAAAATAAAAATGAGAAAGCAATTAGTGAGTGAAGACCAATAATCAATAGCAGCATAAAATACGAGGTTTTAAAGGTTTGTGAGGGATCACTGTTAACGATTGGTGCGAATGAGAGTGTTAACACACTACCGGACAGAAAAGCGCCAACAATGACTAGAATATATTGTAATAAACGAATTTCAATAATCCACAGGAAAGAAATTGGAATATAAACCGACAAAGAATAACCATAGGCACAAATTATCTCGAAAAGTGTATAAGTGATGGTACAACCTCGAAACCAGAAGAAAAACCAAAGTAGAACGGGAACAAATAAAGTATAACTAAATACGCTGCTTGCAGCTAATCCTGAAAATGGAATAGAAAAAAAAAGATTAGATGAGAATGAGAATGAGAATGAGAATGAGAATTAGATTGGATTGGATTGGATATTGATTCGATTTACTAACCAAGTTTATTCCAATCGTTATGCCATGAATCTTGTTCCCTCTGGTTGAAAGGTAATTTGCTATGTTACCGAAAATGGCGATTGAGAAAATTAAAGTGACATTGATCCAAAAAGGTCCATAAATATCAGCATTGTTCTGAATGTGTCTCTCAATGTAACTCGCACCAGTGGCAGATTTCATGGGTAAAACTGACCACAGAATTCTGGCCAGAACATCTTGTGTTGTTACATTGAAATATTGAGAAAAGTAATTTAATTGCCAAAAACTGGCCGGTTGTTTAACTTTAGCACCATTTGCCATTAAATCTGATTCTTCATTGTCATCAGTTGGTCCATCATCACCTCCTCTGGGTGGTGATGAATAATTTTGTTTACTTCCAATGGGTAATAAATTAGTTGATCCACTTGCTTCTCTAGGATAGTCTTTAAATTGTAATTCATTTGCTGCTAATCCAGTGTTCATATCAGCTCCAGACATGTCAATAGCCAAAGCATTATCAAGCTCAAGGATTGCTGATGGTTGGTCCATGTTTATCGGTTAAATTGTCCTAATAATTTTCTCCGATAATAACGATTAGTTTCAGGAGAAATGAGAGATCACCTTAACGAAGGTGTAAAAAAATTATAGTAACAATTAGTTGAACACTAAGAGTATCCTTTCAATTGGTCTCTCTGTTTAGCCACAGCAACACAAATCTAAGGCCTCAGAAACATCCCCTTTAATTTGATAGGGACAACCAAAGAACTGATTAAACGTAATCACAAATAAACCATATGTAATCAACCAGGAATATGAAAGGAAAAAAAAGAGTCAAAATTAGAAATCAAGGAAACTGGTTGATGATTAGTTAAAATATATTTACGCTCTTGTTACCTGAGGTAGAAAAAGTGATCCACAATTAACAATCGGTATAGTCAAATGATCTCTGTAAAAGAAAGATAAACACATTCAATTGTGGAATTAATTTTAAACAATAAGCAACCGTAGTTGTGTCAATAAACACTAATTAACAATGATGATGTGATCAGATATTGATGATGTTGATAGAAAACAAAACCTCAAATCTAATGGTAACCAACCAACAATTGACAAGTCACAGTTTCTTTTTCAAACCAATTTGATCAACAATCAAATTCTATACTGATTAATTAAGATATTAATGTTCAAAACTTCACAGAAGCAAAGAAAACATAACAATTAAATTATCCAAATTGGAAAAATTAAAATTCTGAAGAAAATTAAAAAACATCAGAACTCAAAAGCTTCCGAACCACTTTAATTCTCACCAGATGGCTCTGTGCTCTCGACAATTTTTCTATTCTTTTTTTTTTAATTGTTCCAATAATCTGATTAGATTGTGAACAATTAAGAGTAGAAAATGAAAATTGAGATTTCATTGTTTCTTTAATGGTTCGCTTAATGGTTAAGTTGAATGTTAACATAAATCTTTCATCTTGATTACAATAACTTTACATTTTCTGTCAATCAAATTTAACTTTGATTCGTGAAAATTTAATTTGGATTACAATTAAATCCAAATTTTATCAGAATTATATATTTGTAATTTGGGGATCATTTTCATCTCAGAATAATAGTTTTGATTTACCGTTTTTTTTTCTTGGTAAAATTTTGTTTCTGTCTCTCATTGATGACAAAATTTAAAGAGAATCGTTTTGATTGAAAGTTAACAATCAATCAAAAGGATTTACAATCAATTGACAAGATAAAGTTGACACACAAAAGAGAGATAATTAGATGAGAAGTAGACAAAGTAAAGATAACAGTGATTTAGTAGAATGTAAAATAACATTGAAAGAGAAATTTTGTTCCATCAATTTTGTTTGTTCGAGAATAAATTTGATTCTGTAAAATTATCTAAACAGAAAAAATTAAAACAAAAACAAAAACAAATATGAGAAAATTATGGAAAGTAAAACAATTGAGATAATTAGGAAATAATAAAGAGATTAAAATGACTTTCGACTCTTCTCTCCATATTGAGACTATTGTTTCTTCTTGGTGGCCTCATCATAGGAAGGTGGATGCTCCATTCCGGGAACGTTGAATCCTGGGGCCGAAGGGCCACTCGGAGGTAATACTGGATAAGCACCGGCTGCACCCGCCCCGGCAAAGCCCATCGCTGAACCGGCTGAGTAAGGATCCATTGGAGAGACTACATATTGTGTTGTAGCCGTTGGATAGATGGCTGGGGTTACTGAAGAATGGCCGAAAAGTAATTGCGCTGGATCGGGATGAACAGCGGCTCCGGGTACAGAAGCGGTGACGGTGGTTTGTGTGATCAGCCCTGGATACGGAGGTGGGACATCAGAGGTGTAAACAAATCCTGGCGGTGGTGCATCGGGGAAAGTTTGAGTGGGTAAAACAAAACCAACAGGATAATTGGGCTGATAAACATCATCAGAAGCTTGGTAATAATTAGCCGCTGCTGGTGCTGAAGTGTAAGGAGGTGGAGCGGTGAATCCAGATTGTCGAGCCAAAGCAGCGGCCTGACTAGCTGCATTTCTCATTGCCTGACCAAATTCAATGGCTCCTCCTTTGTTAAATTTCATTTCAAATCCAAACTCAGGATCCCCACGGACTTTACCCTTAATTGCATTAGCACCAAATATCGGCTGGTCAAGGGAAAGGTCAAACATTGAAAAAAATGGAGCCGAAAATGACTTAAAGTTAGCATTTTGTTTCAATGGAGTTGCTGTGAAAAGGACTCGATGAGTTGTCAAATAGATTCGACCTTTGGCCTGTAGGGACAAAATAAGAGACAAAAAAGATTACTAATTAAGAAACATTAAGAGTAAGATATGATAACAATCAAATTAACACGACGATTAATATGATTGATTAAAACTGAATCAATGATGTCACAAAAAAATTAGTCACAGAATTACATCAGAAATTGAAATACTAAAATGAAAGACCTTCACTTTTTTTTACACTCTAATCACAACTAATTGAAACAATAATAATTAACACAGATTGGATTGATAAATTGAAGAAATATCACCAATTTAATTAGAAACAATTAGAGAGAAATAAAAAAATGAAGGTTTAAAGTAAAGACAAGAAATCACAACAAAAGCAAAAGACTCAACAAGAAACAATCAAAGATTAGAAATTTTTCTTTCTACTCTATTATATTAATCAAGTTATACTTACATGACCTCGTCCTTTGATTTCACAATTAACTGAATCACAAAATAACAGAATTAATTCACCAGAATAAAGGAGAACACCTCCATTCTCTTGATGGGCATTATTGAGAGAACCCATTTGATTGAATGGACAATTAACTCAAGAAAAACAGATCTTCAGAAAAAGACGAACAATCAGTCAACTGAATGCGAAACGAAAGAAAATCAAATTAATCAATAATTTTCTACAATTTAATAATAGAAACAATTAAACGTAAACATAAACAAAACTGAAAGAAAAAATCACAATCAAGTTGACAATTAATTTTCTAGAAAATTACAGAAAATCAACAAATTAAAACGTCACAATTGTTACCATGTTTACTTTAAGTCTACCGCTTTTTTCAAATTCTGATCCAATTTTATTTCTAAATTGTAACAATTTGATTTCTATCACTTAAAAATCATCTTTGGTTATTGACTGATTAGATGGATGATCTTGATGAAGTTTTTAAATTCAGAAACGTAATATGAGTTGTAAAAGCAAAAATATTGGCAACTAATTGGATTTGTTTTTAATCAATTTTAATTAGATTGTATTTTTAACCATTTTGGAGACGAGAGATTTGACTTGACAATTAACATTTCTTGTGATTGGAAATCAAATCTTCAATCATTTTTACTGCTTGTGTACCAGAATTTGAGTTTCTCATATTTTCTGATATTTTCTTGACTCTTTCTTGTAATTGTTGATCATTTAAAACTTTCTCGATACAATTAAGAAAATAATCTTCATCAAACTCCCAAGGATTAACTCGATATCCAATCTCTTTATCAACGACTCTCTGGGCATTGTCCAGTTGATCAAAGAACCAAGGAATCACAATCATTGGTTTTCCATGATAAAGAGTCTCCATGAATGTATTGTTCCCTCCGTGAGTTATAACCAAATCAACCTTTTCAATAACTGCGACCTGATTGACATATTCTTGTCCCCACATATTATCGGAAAGATTTAGTTTATCACCTCGTCGACCCATTGAGACGATAACACGATGACCACAACGAGCGAGAACGGAAAGACATTTGTTCATAATTAGTAAATCATTAGAAGCAGTTGATCCAAGGGAAAAGTAGATCAACTTTCCAGGTTTATCTTTGAGTTTATCTGGTAGCTCGAAAGTCGAACCTTCATCAGGAGATCGAACATAACAATCGATTCGATGCCAACCAGGTTCGATTGGTTCGAACTCAGTATAATCGAGATCAGCAGGGTAATGATAAAAACCGATTCTTCCAGGAGGTAAAATCCATCGAGTCATATTGTGATTTTCAGGTCTTCCTGATTCTCGTAATAGACTATTGAAAATGACACTCATGTTTGAAAAAGCATCAGCAGTGTATCTCTCGAACTCAGTCCATAACTTTGGATCACTATGAACAGAATATCCTGACATTGCCGGAGGACCTTTTTCGTATAAGATCAGAGGTGCCGGTGAACATGAAGAAACGACAGGAATTGTCGCTCTGTAAAGACAATCGAGAATATCTAATCCATCAGCAACAATTGCATCAAATGAATTCTCACCCAAGATCGGAATCAAGACTTCGTTCATTTTACGATATTGTTCAATTCCAAAGGCCGAAGTTTCCTTTTCCTCTTCAGTTTTATTCATCAATCTATCTAGAGGTGATTTTCGAAACTTTTCCATGTTCTTGTCAATCCACGAAGAAAAGTCTTCGTCGCAAACAACACCAACAATTTGTTCATCGAAAGCAATGAAATCAAAGCCATGTTGATCTGCGAGCTTTTTATACTTCAATCGATGAGCGAAGGTCACTTTATGTCCATGTCGAGCCAACAACTCACCGAAACCACAAATCGCATTGATATGACCATAACTATAGTTTACAATTAAAGAAAACAATCAGAATTAAACAATTAACACCAAATTAAAGATCAATACTTACGCTTCGATCGCAGTAATTAAAATCTTGTACGATGGTTTAGACATAATTACAATTAATGAAACAACTCGATTGATTGTCAGTCAATTTATGGTTTAAATATACTTAGCAACTCATTTAATAACTACAATTATGTGATTTTAAAAACGATACAATTAATTATCAAGCCAATTAAGATACCGAAGTTTCCAATGATTTATTATTCTGGAATAATTTTTTTAATCAATTCTCAATATGAGCTAAGAAATAAACACAATTCTGTTAATCCATCGATTTGCAACAATTTAATTGAACTTTTATCTCGAGTGATTAAGGTTTAGATGATCTAATTGTTGTATCAGTAATATGATAATCTATTAATAAAGGATTAACTTATCATCTTGTAATGATAATGTAATAAATTTGATCTTTTAGATTTATTGTCAGAATAATCAATAAGTTTGGTTAATTGTAATAAATAGCATCTAATTAAAAGGATGAAATGAAACAATATAAAGTAAAATCAATTTTATCATTAACTATAGTCAATTAATCAATTAAGAAACTCATAAATATAAGACAAAAAGTTTCTGTTCAATTAAAAGTTTTAACAATTAAGGAAAACACAACAAAAGTACTTAACAATCAGACAATCGAGTGCACAATTTATGATTTTGTTAATTTCGTTCAATTAATTTACTGATCAGTCTTCAAATGGGATTAATTGAATTTTCTGATTGTTTATTGATTAAACTATCTGAAAGTTTTTCTCCAATAATAATAGAGAAAGACAAACGGAAAGATCAACTTAATGAAGGTATAAAAAGTTGATTGCAACAATTAGTAAATCAGTAAAAGTTTGCTTGTTATTAGTCTTCAATTAGCCACAATTACAAAATTTTCATTCACAAATATTTCCATTCATGAATACACTTCATGATCTCGTTTATAAAATAGTAATTAAGATGAAAAAATTAGATAAAGAGATATTTTGAAAGATCAACAGGTAAATAAATTGATTTAGTTTCTGAAAGACCACTAATTAATTAGAATATCTTTTTATATTTAATTATATTGGAAGCGGAAGATTTGGTTTGAACAATCAAAGTTTTTTGTTCTCAACAATCAAATCTTCAATTATTTTTACTGCTTTTGTACCAGAATTTGAGTTTCTCATATTTTCCGATATTTTCTTGACACTTTCTTGTAATTGTTGATCATTTAAAACTTTCTCGATACAATTAAGAAAATAATCTTCATCAAACTCCCAAGGATTAACTCGATATCCAATCTGTTTATCAACGACTCTCTGGGCATTGTCCAGTTGATCAAAGAACCAAGGAATCACAATCATTGGTTTTCCATGATAAAGAGTCTCCATGAATGTATTGTTCCCTCCGTGAGTTATAACCAAATCAACCTTTTCAATAACTGCGACCTGATTGACATATTCTTGTCCCCACATATTATCGGAAAGATTTAGTTTATCACCTCGTCGACCCATTGAGACGATAACACGATGACCACAACGAGCGAGAACGGAAAGACATTTGTTCATAATTAGTAAATCATTAGAAGCAGTTGATCCAAGGGAAAAGTAGATCAACTTTCCAGGTTTATCTTTGAGTTTATCTGGTAGCTCGAAAGTCGAACCTTCATCAGGAGATCGAACATAACAATCGATTCGATGCCAACCAGGTTCGATTGGTTCGAACTCAGTATAATCGAGATCAGCAGGGTAATGATAAAAACCGACGGTTTTCAAAGGTAAGATCCATCGAGTTGGTAAAAATACTTCAGCTCTCCCTGATTCTCGTAATAGAGCATTAAAATTTTTTGTCATTTCCTCGTAAGCGTCAGTACAATATTTGTTGTACTCTTCCCATAATTTGGGGTCACTAGTCACAGAAAACCCGGACATTCCCGGTGGACCTTTCTCGTATAAAATCAATGGAACAGCCGAAAACGAGGAAACTACAGGAATCGTCGCTTTGTAGAGACAGTCTAGTATATCGAATCCATCATGAACAATTGCATCGAATGAATTTTCTGCCAAAATTTGAGTTAATGCTTCGTTCACTTTTCGATATTGTTCAACTCCAAAAGCGGCCTCTTTCTTTTCTTCTTCAGTATAATTCTTGAATCTCTCCATTGGTTCGCGTCGGAACTTGTCCATGTTCTTGTCCATCCATTCAAAGAAAACTTCTTCAAACAAAGGACCAACAATTTGTTCATCGAAAGCAATGAAATCAAAGCCATGTTGATCTGCGAGCTTTTTGTGCTTCAATCGATGAGCGAAAGTCACTTTATGTCCATGTCGAGCCAACAACTCACCGAAACCACAAATTGCATTGATATGACCATACCTAATATTCAAAGTTAAAAAAATTAAAGCAAACAATTAGAATCAAACAATTTACACCGAGCAAAATTAGACACACAAATAGTATTAATACTTACGCTTCAATAGCAGTAATCAGAATATGATATGAAGGTTTAGACATTGTCACGATTAATGAAACAACTCGACTGATTGTCACTGGATTAATGTCTTAGGTTCACATTTGATTGTTTATCTTTATTAAAAAACGCCTTTGGAAATGAAGGTGACACTTGAAAGTGAGTTTTTAGTGCTTTCACAATATGAAGGAAAAAAACACTTTGCGAGATAATCGTTAATCATAAGACACTTTCATTTGTATCTGTTGATTGTTGCGATTTTTAAGTGGATAACGAGACAATTAATAAGTCTAATTCTATCAAATTATGAGCCTTGAATTTTTCGCCAAGGTTTTTATTAATTCATTTGTTTGATTGTATGAAAAACTCGGAATATCATTAGACTTTCATTGTGTGATTGATAATCAACATCTTAACAATGGTGAGCTTCAACCAAGATAATTTAACGATCATTATGAGCGTCATGGATTAGATAGGAATAGATAATTAAAAAACTGTGTCGCAATTTTACGCAATTTAGTTCAAGTTAAGTAGAGAATTACAATGGTAACTATTGATAAGTTAATTTGATTAGATAATCAAACTATTGATCTTTAGATTAGTTGTTTGAATGTTAAATTTTCGGTCAAAAATATCGATTAATTAAAACATGACATTACTTTAAGAGATGATTTAACTGAGTCCAATTGATTACACTAAAGATGAACGTTTGCAATATTAAGTAATATTCAATTAGAAAAACAACTAATAAAAGGAAAAAAATCAATAAAAGTTAACTTGAAAGTTGCAGCAATTAGAGAAGACATCGTTTCACTTTGTTCCTGTTCGTGTTCATAAGGTAAACTGCCGAAACCGGCTCGAGATCCGACCCGGTCTCCCATAAGTTCAAGAAAATCGTGATTATTGGCAATAGCGATGACCACTAATCTCAAATCAACTCTTGATGGACAACCAAACAATCAAATAAAGAATATCTTGTTCGGTTAACCAAACAATCGTTGAAAAAGTTGATCTCCAATCGATCGATTTTACAAAATATTCCATACAATTTACATCTTCGGTTCTTTTACTGGAATCACACCCAAGACATTTCTTTATAATCACACATGGGATGTGACATTGAAAGAGAAAACAAACCGAAAAAAATCATAGATATGATCAGACCTTTTTCTCTACATGGTGATTTATATTCCTTAACAGGAACTGAGGTTCGAAGATTTTCCATCACAATTTAAAAAAAAGATCCCAATCAACAGGCGAACCAATAAATCACCAAACAAAAAGAGAAAAAGAGATGAAAAAAAAAAAAATTCGAAATTGCAACCAGAAAAAAAGAGAAAAGTGAAATTCGACCAATCCAAATATTTAAATTTCTTTCTTTCTCTAAATCAATTGTAAGTAAACTAAATGATAATTAACAAATAGAATTTACTAATTAACATTATTGATCAATTAGAGAAAATTTGAAAAAGAAAAGAACATTTTGATCATATGTTTGGTTTCCAATGGCAACAGTTCTTCTTGTAAACAAAAAATTCTCTTGAGTTTCTGGTGAACAATATTCTCATTGAGGTTCATTGAATTTCTACTCTATCACTCACACTTCTATCTCTTTAAATCTCTCTCTTTTTCTCCCTCAACCATATCTTTCTCTTTCTTGTCTTCTCTTTCCTCCCTTCTCTTTATCTGTTCCATTAAAACATCGATTAAACATCGATTTCTCTCCAAGTTATTGCATCATCATCGATGTTTGTAGATTTAACAATCGCCCACCTCATCTATATGCTCTTGACAAAACAATTTATTCAATAATGTTGATGATCTTTAAATGGTTGGTTTAATTTTTTTTCGCATTTCTCCTCATCACTAATGTGTTATATTACAATTTAATCTTTCGTTTTACCTTTTTCTCTCTCTCTATTTCTCTTTCTCTTTCTCCTTCTCTCTTCTTCTGTCTCTCTCTATCTCTTTCTCTCCCTCGTCTCCTTTTTTAGGGTTGGATTTGCAAGTTGAAGTTTAATTGAGGTTAAAACCTGATGATTTGATCGTTTTTACATGATGGAATCAGAATCGTGTGTAATAACTACCAAAAACAGATTTATTAATCAATCGTCAAGCCTACACTTTGAACAGAAAATATCTTTAAATGGTCATTGTGATGGTTTACCACCAAGGAGCAACAATAACAGTCAAATAAACCAAAATGGTGCAAATGAGTATGTATATCATAACAAAGTCTCTCATCAAGCCCAGTAAAACGTGAAGAAACCTTCCCTTTATCCGTCTTTCTTTTCTTTCTTTCCTTTATCATCCACCTTTCTCTCTCTCTCTCTCTCTCTTTCTCTCTTGATCGTTCTCCATCCTTTGGTTTTATCATCATCTTGTTGTTTACCTCATTTGATTGTGAACCATTAAACTTACGTTTTAGGTTTTACAGTTTAATTCAACCAACAAAAACAAGCCCTTTTTAACAACCAAACATCATCTTCTTGTTATCTATCACTTCATCAATTGTTATCTTGCCCTTTTCCTTATTAACCACTTTTGCATACAGTTATTTTATCATCTTTTTGACTCCTTTCTTATTCATCATAATTATTATTATCTTCATCTTGTTCTTCATCTTGTTCTTAATTTTGTTTTTTTCTTACCTGTTTCTCACTAAATTCATTCATCTTCTTCTTTTCTCTTCCTCTCTTTTTCATCATCCATCCTTTTCTACAGGCAAAAGAAACGGTCAACAAGTTACTCCAAAAGGACCGGTGTTATTGATAGTATAACAAGTGAACTACAATTTGACCAAGATGATTGTAATCCGAAAGATTCAAAGTTACCTTCCTATGTTGGTATAAGTTGTACTATTTCTGGTTACAGTAATTACAGTCGTTATTGTTCATCTATTCGAGGTAGTTATAGTCGTGGAAGTAGCCCAGTCATGAGAAACTATGAAGTGCTTGATGGACCCAATGTAGTTGAACATCATTTCCATCATCAACATCATCACCATAACAATAATCATCTGGATACATCAACATCATCTACACAACAACAACACCAGCAACAAAATCATTTTCATCAACGTCAATCATTCATCTCACTAATCAATAATAATTCAACAACAACAAATAACTGGCCCAGAGAGGATAATGGTTCAATTAATGGTGGAATCTCAAACCACACCCAATATAATAAGAAGCAGAATAATAACAATAATGGTCTGATCTGCGGTGATTTGGATTATCAAGATGATAATAAAAGTGGATCAAGTGAAAAATCTCTAGTTCAAAGAAGAATTGAAAGTCTTTATGGTTCTAATGTGGCCGAAGTTTGGAGAGATTCTCGATCGAAAGTGAAAAAAGTGAATAAGAAAAAGATCGAAATGATCAACCATCGAAGTCCATCTTGTCCACCTCACGCTCTTCGGTCAAAAGAGTGTAATAGAAGTAAGAATAACCTTGTTTCATTTCTATTTCTTTACCAATTAATCATTTATCCATCATCACTAACCAACATTTCCATCCCTAAATTTGATTGATTATCAGAATGAAAATAATTGATTAAAATTTACTAATCTAATTTTTCACCATCTTCAGAGTCTCCAGCCGTTTTCAGCCATTTGAATGAAAAATTTTTAAGTAAAATCGACGCTGACCCCAAAAATGATCCAGTTAACGGACTTATTAATAGTCTTAATGAAGTTTTAAAAGTTAATGGCACTAAACCTAACGAAACTCAATCAAAACTTACAGTCGAAAACAATGGATACCATCATAGTGAAAGTAATGGACAAAATAATGACCAATACAATAATCATCCTCATCAGAATAACAATAACAATGGTCATCATCATATGAATAAAATCAATGGAAACGGTTTGACCCATCAACATCTCTCTGGTAACGATAATGATTTCGATAATGAACCAATTGACCAAGTTGATAATCGAGTTAATGTGATAGAAACATTGGATAATATTAAAGATAATGGTGACCATCACGAAGAGGAAATTCGTCAATTGAAAAGAGGTGAAATGTACTTGATAAAATTAGAAGAGACAATAAGTAAACTTAGAGTGGAAATCGTTAAAACTGAGAAAATATTGGAAAGTGAGTCTCACCTAATGAATGAAGAAATAATTGGAAATTTATTATCATCAATTGGAAAAGGAAACCTACTCATTGCTCAGAAATTGAACCAATTCCGAGAATTATGTCATAAAAACATTGTAAGTAAATCTCTCAACTTATTCATCAGTAAATCATTAAACTCAATGTCAACAATCAACATTGATGATAATCGAATGATATTAAACTTGAGAAAAAAAAAGTTTCCCAACAATCCAATATCACAATTACATGATATTCACCCTGGAGTGTAAATCAATGAAAATGAACTGAACAATCAAGTATTGATAATCGTAATCAAGGAAGATGATGATCAAAATTAACAGTTATTAACTTTACCCTTAAGGGCTTTTTTTCTGTTTGATTGCTTGTTGATTATGATCAATTAATGTTTGTGACAAAATTCAAAAAACTTAAAGTTTGTTGCTGTTTCTGTTTAGTTTTTCTCTCAAACAATTATTAATCATGGAAACAGAAATTAACTTTTAAACAAAGTTCAAAGTTAAATTAATGAACAACAAGAAACAATTTACTTAATTAATTTTGCTAATTTTTATTTTCCTTCAGAATGGTAATCACTTTGAACAATTTGCAACCAAAGATGAGGATCTAGATGGTTTCTGGGAAATGGTTTATATCCAAGTTGAAGATGTACTTAATGGTTTCCAAGAGATTTACAAATTGCAACAAAATAACTGGATTATCCTAACCAATAACAATGAATCATCATCATCTAAAGTAAGTTAATTTACAATTAACACCAATACCTCAATGATGATTACGTTTAAACGGACTAACTTATTTACCCTTTTAAGTTGTAGTGACTCATTTTTACTACTAAATGAAGGGAACGAATTTCAAGTCTCTCTCTCTCTCTTTCTCTATCATTGATTCAGTCTTTTTTTCTCATCATGTTTTCAATTGGAACGAAAAAAACAACCTTAGTAATAGAAACAGTGAGTTATAATATTATGATAATAATGGTTAATGTCATTTATCATCTCTTGATTAACGGTTCTTTTTGTTGGTGTTAACAATTAAGGAGAGTTGATTCACTTTTTTGATTCCTTGATTAATCTTAGCTGGTTTAATTTGTGTACGTCTTAATCTGTATTAATGTAAATTGTAAGTACGTGTAACCAGACAGAAATTTTTTACAACAATCAGCTAGTTAAACTGAGAATACTATTCTCAACAATTAGCAGTATAATTTAGTTGATTTAGTTAGTCAGTGAATGAGTGAGTGTTTGTGAGTGTGTGTTAAATTGTTTTCAATGTTTTTGCATCAGAAAAGGTTAAATTTCTCAATTGATCATCTCTCTCTCTCTCTCTCTCTCTCTCTTATATTAATTTTAAATTGTTGCTTTATGATTGTTTAAAAGGGTAACAATCAACTCTATTGTTGTTGTTGCGTGACATGAGACTCAAATTGTTGAATCAGATTATCCTTCAATTACTTTTCATCTTCATTTTTTCTGATTACATTTTCAGAATTTTGTTTTGTTCTATTGATATTCTTGATTAATAATCAAACGGATTTTGTAATAATATGTTGTGATGGAAAATTATAATTCTGATAAATTTAAATTGTTGAATTAATTTTGGATTATCATTGTTACTTTTTTTCTGCTGATTGTTTTGTCATTAGTTATACGCGATTACAATTTTCATTATTCATCATCCATATCTAATTTGCTGGAATCATCAAATAACCTCATTATAATTTAAATTGTTTGTCAATTGTTTATTAATTTTTCTTTTATTTTTGTTTGTTTGTTTGTTTTTTCGCTGATCGTTATTACAGATAACTCAACCAAAGATACGATCTCCAAGGAAAGTAAATGCTAATTCTAAGATTTCATCTAATCAGAAGCAGAATTCAAATCCAACCACCAGAAATACTGCTCGAGATGAGATGAGAAAACAACGCCTAAGGGAAGCTAAATTGAAAAGTCAATCTCTTCGTCAAGAAATGAAACAATTAGATGATGATATTGTTATTTTCGCCTCGCCAAGTAATGGTGATAATCTATTAATCAATAACAATGGTTCAACGACACAATCTTGATTAATGGCTCATCTCATCAAACTTACATCAAACGTGAACATCTTATTGTTTTTATCTTCATCATCATCTTCTTCATCTTCATCTTCATCTTCATCATTAATATCAACATCCATCAGCATTTATCATCTCAATAACACTCTATGTAATCTAATTCTATTTATATAAGTTGAGACTGAACGTAATCAAGAACAATCAAAACAACAATTAACAACAAGCTGATTTTGTTATTTATATTTGGTGAATTTGAATTACCCTTTACTGTTTCAAAACAAATGATGACAATTTAAATTGTGCTCATCACTATTAACTTTTCAGTTTATTATTACAATCATGTTGTTTTGTTAGATTGTTAAAAGTTTACTAATTGATGATTAAGATAATTAAGGAAGTTGCAACTTTCTCCTTCTTTCCTTTATCTTTTATCATCATTTAACTTTTCAACTAATTTCTAATTTATTGACTTGATAATTAATTATCATGATTATTTTGACTTTTGATTTTATCTGATCAATGTCATATTTGTAACAATGCAATTAAGGTTGATTAACTTGTCAATCTTCAGTAAGCTCAATAGTTTTTATTGAATCATCATAACATTTACATCAAGTTGCACATAATATTTAGGTGAGTTTCAATAAAGTTGAATTAATTTTTCAACTAATTATTAATAAATCAATTGATTAAAGTAAAAAAAGCCAATCATAAGCCGAAAAAAATCAGCTCAAAGTAAAAATTTCGAGCCGATTGACTAATATTGAGACTCGCCAACTATTTATATAATCATTTAATGTTAATTGTAGTATAATCTGTGTCCATCCAATTGTCATCTAATTGTAATTGACTGGTCACCATTTTTAGAATCAATCAAAAACATTTCTCTTCACATGATGTCAATCGTTAATCTAATTGTTAATCACAATAATCATCAACCATTTAATCAAATTTTTCCCCTTTTCATTGATTGTAATCACTATTTTATCATAATCATATTTAATTATTTTTTGTTTGTTTCCTTTTTTTCACAATTAAGGAAAAGATTTAA
Organism: Panonychus citri; assembly: GCF_014898815.1. Taxonomy (NCBI): domain Eukaryota; kingdom Metazoa; phylum Arthropoda; class Arachnida; order Trombidiformes; family Tetranychidae; genus Panonychus; species Panonychus citri. The sequence continues at coordinate 1,451,711 of NW_026515540.1, forward strand.
TTGTTTCTATTTATTTCCTCAAGACTTGTGAACAATTAAATCTAATCAATGTTTCTAATTTCCGTTTATAAACCAAACTAGAATCAATTAAATCAAGTCTGACAAATCAAAAATCAAGTAAATCACTTAATTATATCGATAATTATATTAATCATTTCGGTTCGTTCAAAAGTTCACCTTGTTATTCAAAACGTACCACTGATTTAATAACAATTTAATTGAATCTGCTATCAAAGAGACAATTAATCTTAACCAATTAACCTTAATTTCTAATGATAATGGATTATTAAATCAAGATGAACGTTTAGATTGTTAAGGAGATATAACATCAATTAACAAAATAACAAAAATGTGGAAAAAATCAACACAATTAAAAGCGACAACAATTAAAAAAGACGTGATCATCTTATGAATTTACTGATTAATGTTGAATATTAACTGAATTGAAGCTTTATTTTCATTTTGAACTGAAAGTAATATTTTATTTTTCAATTAATTTATTGAATTTATCGAATGAGTTAAACTTTGATAAAAGCAAAGACTAAGTATAAATTAATTGCTTCCCATTCAGATTGGGACAAAGTGCCGATTCGTTCCAACTTTTTCTCTTTCCGATAGTAATTGAAAAATTGTTCTGCGTGAATATAATCGTCGTCTGATCCTTTGAGAGGTTCATCGCCCGGTGGCATAATCACAATCGTATATATGTGACCTTAAATAATGTTCAATATGAGAGTGAACAATCACAACCAAATAATTTTTACCAAAAATTCAACAACCCAGCTTCAGTAGTAGTAATAAATTTAGTCATTTAGGGTTATCAGAATAATCAATCAGTTTTGAATGAATTAATAACATCTTATTGAGATATTATATTATCGCCCGAAGAAAGATTGAGGTTGAGATTGAAAAAATTACATATTGGAGGCAGAAATTAATTTCATCTTAAAAAAATGTGAAATTTGAATTGTTTTTAATTTTTGGACTGAAAGTAACATTTTATTTTTCAATGAATTTGTTGAATTTATTGAATGAGTTAAACTTTGATAAAAGCAAAGACTAAGTATAAATTAATTGCTTCCCATTCAGATTGGGACAAAGTGCCGATTCGTTCCAACTTTTTCTCTTTCCGATAGTAATTGAAAAATTGTTCTGCGTGAATATAATCGTCGTCTGATCCTTTGAGAGGTTCATCGCCCGGTGGAAATGTTTCAAGAGCTCCCATTCGACTTAATAGTCCAGCTTCTTCGTCCTTCTTATGATTTTCTGCGTAAAAGTCTTCAAATCGTCGAGCAAAGGCCAATTTGAGTCCATATTTCTCTGCGATTTTCTCAAAGGTGGGAAAATGAACCAGAAACTCTGGACAATCGACACAACCTTCGAGATGGAAATTGTATTGGACTCCAAAGAGAGGAACGATTTTGTTTTTATCTGTTATACTTTCATCTTTAAATGTAACCGAATAGACTTCATTTCCAAACGAGGCTCCTTCTTTTCGAGCCTTTGCGACAATATAATTGGCATCGGGAGTGGTTCCAATGAACAGGCCATCTTTTTTCAAGTTATTAGCGATATTCTTGATCATAGTTTCTGCTTGAGCTAAACTCTCGAAGCAATAATGAAATGTGAATTGACAACTAACAAGATCGAACTGATTTTTATCTCCAAGCTTTTCAACAAGGCCTTTGGTTTCTTTGTATTTGATATTTAAATTATCTCGAGTACAATCAGCGTGTATGAAAAAGGCATCGAATAAATTTCCTTTATGTCTGAGCTTTGTCATTTCTCGATATCGATCACGACACTGAGCCAATGATTCATCAGCAATATCAACACAGACCAAATTAGCGACACCATGGATTCTATATTTTCTTAAATCTCCTCCTTTACCACAACCAATATCCAAAACAGTGACACTTTTGTTACGAATATCTTTCCGTTCATTCATAGTCTGAATCTTTGTCAATGCTTGAGCGATAATCACAGCTTTAACCCAATTGTTAAAATTACGTAGGTAATAGATTCGTGACTCCTTTCGAGATTCTATTCCCTTCTCCTCAATTCTATTGTAATGAGTGGCAATCACTTTAGACAATTTGGGTTCAGGAGCATCTTCATGATTTTCAGCTTTTCTTTTTTGCGAATTCATATTAAACCTAATAACATGAAAAAAAGGAACAATGTATAAGATTATCAAATAACACTTTCTCTGTCAAGAACTAATAAAACTCACCATTTATTGTAACCGGTGATCAAAATTAAAGAGTATTAATCACTTTTCAAATCCCAATAGTCTGGTAACCCCAAGACCGACAAATGTTAATCCAATTAAACTTGTTAGAGCAGAATGAACTTTAGCTTTTAATGGAGTATTTGCCGTGGCCAATCTTCCTTGGATGATTATATAAGCACCAAGAATAGTGACACCAGTACCACCAACTAGTCGACAAGGTGTACAACCAGGATCTTTTTGATTAGAAACAGATTTTGATTTATTACCATACGAAGACATTGAATCAAAAATTGACCAAAACAAAACCAAAAACCCGGCACAGAATAGGCAAGGAGAGGACAACAAGAAACTGTAAGCAAATGAATCTCAAGGATCAGAAAGAACAGAAAAAGGGAAAATATAAATCAAATTAATCAATTACTTATTAATTATAATAGAATCAGAATCAATAAATTAACAACTTCAACTTTAATCTCTCAATTGTTGTAACACAAACATGTGAATGAAAATAAAGCGAAGATGAAAAAGGCGCGTTTTTCAAATACGAGAAAAATTCTAAGAAAAATGAGAATTAAATTAAATTAAATCGAGAAAATTGATTCTTTTATTATTATCTAAAGTTAATTAGTGATTGAGATATGAGGTAAATGTTATATAAACAAAATAGAAAGTAGATAGTAGATAGTAGGTACAAATAGACAACTGTGATTGTTGTTGGTTTAGTTTTTTGTCTGTCTTGATTTGATTGTTGGGACAATTTAAATTGCATTGTATTCAACACAACGAGATGGATCAGCTGGGAAAAACCTTTGACACTTTGTGATTAAACGTTTAAGTGCTTGAATGTATTTCCTTTGTGTTTCATCATTTAATACATGGGCAATGTTTGCAGAGAAAATTTTCTCCCGTCCAGTACGAGCATGAATTCCGACCATGGTCACACCGATTGGCCAAGGAGCGTTTCCAATGGCCATCCGTAGATAAGCATCATTGGCTTTCACATAATCACGATCAAGTGTATACTTTACAATTAGAGTTAAATGTTTAAGGATATCATCGGCAATTTTGTTGTTCTTCAACTGTTTGAAAAGAGGCTTCAAATAGGCCTGAGTTTGGGTGTAAGTCGCTGATTCTATTTTACCTGCAGTTGATATTTTGTCTTCCTCTTCGCGACTGTTTAGCTTTTTGCCCCACAGTTCGAGGAGAAATTTAAATAATGTACAAATTATGTTACAATCTTGAGATTTGTCGTCCTTCCGTCGACCCAAATTAACGGCCAAGTCTCTAATCTCATCGATGTTTGTTTTCATCTCTTCAACGGCAACGTCGTGAGCTTTTTTCTTATCCTCATCATCACCATTGTTTTTTGATTTCATCAGTTCATTAAGATATTGTTGATCAACCTGTTCCATGGCTTCTTGGAAATCATTACGAAAACCTTTCTCACATTCTGGTTCAGCGACTTCCAATTGTCGTAATCTGTTAAAAGCCTCAACCAATGTTTCACCAAAAAGTAGAATTGGTTGATTTCGTTCTCGTAGTCGTTTGATTACCTCTTTTCTTGGTAGAATTTTATCATCAACATCTGAAAAAGGAACAAATCACAATTTAATACACAAAATAGATAATAGAAAATTCTGGAAAGTCAATTATTCGCATTCATCTCTTACCTCTGCTAGAAGTGAAAATGGAGACACGAGAAACAATATCATCGGTGTTTTTACTCTCAGCCCCGTCTCCCCTTAAAGCGGCTATTTTTTTACGATGTTCTTCCTCCTCTTTAGCTAAAAGATCAGATCGTTTAAAATACTTCTTGTCAGGTCCAATTAGTTTACTATCAACCAGTTCTTTCCGCTTTTTGGCAATCTCAGCTTTTAGAGCTTCCATTTTGTGTATCCTCTTCAACAGAAAATCAAACCTCCGTCCAATCTGAAATTGAAACAATAAACCTTAATCAAAGAAATACTGGTTTATAATTAAACAGAACATTAAATTTCATAAGAAAAACAAACAATTAATATAAAACAAACACAAACCTCTGCAATCAGATTTATAAATGTTGAGACATAAACAATTGATGTGAAAAAAAACGATCCGAATTCACTTGGAACAATCAACAGTTTTAGATGAGATTAAAACGGGAAAAGAATTCCAATGAGTCCATGGTAGGTTGATTAAGAATATTTTAGAAAATTAAATCAAGTTAATTGTCACAATTAAAAGAAATTAACAAAAGTAAACCAATTAGAAAACAATAACAAGTCAATAAGCTTGAAACCAGAAAAACTGGTTACCATTGGCAACCGAAAGTATTTGATCATTTTTCAAATGTTCATTTCGTTTAATTGTAATTAAAACGATTCTTAATATCACAATAACATTATCATGGAATCTTTGGTGAAAAAGGTGATTTGATGATTTGATAATTTGAGTTAAAAAAAGTTGAATTTGTTTATGGCAAAAGTGAATTAAAATGAGAATGTAAATTGTGATTGTAAATTGAAACTTGGGTTTGTGATCATTCATTGAGTCTGAGAGCGAAATCAATATCATCGGTTGAGACAATAAGACGAATTCGTCTTTGATTATCAACTTTATCTGGTTCCAAGTTGATTAATCTTGATTCGTGTAAACAATGAGCTATCTCAAGGAATTCAGAGAAATTAACACCATGCGATCCATCGGCTGCACAAATTTCCGACCAATAAGCGAAAATATCACTACAAGTTCCTTCCTCGGTTCCTGATATTTGGAAATGTTTACAAATTGCCAGAAGAAGATTCTTCTCAAATTCTGAAGCATCTCTTATGTAGATCATCTTAGGTGATGAGGTCGTTTCTGCGACGGCTTTTTTAACATGTTCCAAGGAAACTTGAAATTTGACACCTTTACTTTTAGTTCGTCCAGCGAAATCTTCTTCTGCAATTTCAATCGATCGACGGCAAATGTCTAAAACTTTTCGAGCATCTCCAGAAATCGAAGCAACTTTTCTAGCGATCAATTGAATACCGTCAGATTTGAAGGTCTCACTAATACCCTTGAGTCGAGCGGCAACAATACTCTGTAATTGTTCATGTTTATAAGGATGGAAAGGTAATCTACCAAAACCCGCTCGAGATCCGACCCGCTTTTCCATACGTTCAGGAAGATCGTGAGTATTGGCAATTGCGATGACCACTAATTTGGAATCAACTCTTGAAGGCCAATCAAACAAATGATAAAGAATATCTTGTTTGGTTGTTTGAAGAGAATCAAGTTCATCAACAATCAGAACAATAAATCGATCATTTCCACCTTCGCAAAATAGCTCATGTAATTTTTCCCCGGCTTTTTTGGCAGCTTTTCGTTCACCTGTAATCCCCTGGAATAGAAACACATCTTAATTTCCAATCTTTAACGATTATCTAATTACTTACATAATACACTTGAGAATATACTTGGTAAGGATCCGTTAATTTCAATCCGTTGACTTCAATGAAGAGAAGTGACTTTTTCTTTATCTTTAATTTGGTCGCATTTTCTTCAATAGATCTTCGCACACCTCTAACAGTAGCTGTTTTCCCTGTTCCAGGAACACCAGCAAGATAAAGACACCTAATTAAGAAAAACAGAGAATAAAAAGAAATTAACAATTGATGATAAACATTGAAACCGAAAACAAAAACCAAACTTACCCTCCAGTTTGAGCAGTAAATTGGGTGATAATGAAATCATATATATGATCAAACTCTTTCTCTCTACAGGGTAATTTATATTCCTTTAAAGGAGCTGAGGTTCGAAGATTTTGCTTAGCAATTCTTAGATTTTCCATCACAATTAAAAAAGATTCCAATCAACAGGTAAAGCAAAAAATGACCAAACAAACAAAAAAAAAAACAAACCAAATAAAGTTCAAACTTATAACCAGAAATAAGAAAAAGAAACTTGACCAAACTGAATATTCAACTTCTCTTAAAGTAAACTAAATGTAATTAACGAAAAGAATTAGATAATTAACACTATTGACCAAACAATTAGAGAAAATTCAAAATTCAAAATTTAAAAAGAAAAGAAAATGTTTGATCATCTGTTTGGTTTCCATTGGCAACAAACGTCTTTTTGGTAAACAACAAATTCTCACATTGATTTGGATGCGAAATGTTTACTAATTTTTCCTCTGTTTAATTAGAGTGATTTTTTTTAATTCTCACTTTGATTAGTTGATTTTTCTTTATTCTCTTTAAGTGCTAACTGTAATTTCTTAGTGAAAATGTCCTCATCTCAAGAAGAACCAGTTCTACTTCGGTGTTACAATGTTGCCTGTGGTAAAACTTATTCTGAATCGGACAATTCAGATGATTCTTGTATCCATCATTCAGGTCACCCTGTTTTCCATGATGCTTTCAAAAGTTGGTCTTGCTGCTCAAAACGTACAACTGATTTCACTGAATTTCTTAATTTTCCCGGTTGCTCTCGAGGTCGACACAGTAACGTTAAACCAGAACCAGCGACCAAATCATCGGATAACAATTCAATGGAATCTGCGATTCAAGAAATACTTAATAAACCAATTAACCTTAACGAACCTATCGAAAGGCCTCCTGAGGATAGTCCATTGGTCACTTTACCAGTAAAAATCTTACCCACTCTACAAAATCAACTGGACAAATTGATGGGACAAGTTAATCTTGAGCAAAAAGATCTGACAGGTTAAAAGATAATCAACAATTTATTTCTACTTCAAGTTAATCTAAATGAATTTCTTCTTTGCTTCCACAGAATCACCTGATAATAGTAAAATCGAAATAGGTACAATTTGTAAGAACAATGGATGTAAGAAAAGTTTCAATGGACCTGAAACCAACCAAGAAGAATGTCTATTCCACCCTGGTGTTCCGATCTTTCATGAGGGTATGAAATATTGGAATTGCTGTAAGAAAAGGACAACCGATTTTGAAACTTTTCTATCACAAGAAGGATGTCAATCAGCTAATCACCTTTGGAATAAAGTGAAACCCAAACACGATTCAGAAGAATCAAGGAGAACCTCTTGTCGATACGATTGGCATCAAACAGGAAAAGAAGTTGTTTTATCAATCTACTCTAAACTACCATTGCCCGATAAATGCCTAATCAAAGCAAATCCAGTTAAATTAGAAGTGAAAATCACATTTAGCGGACAAGAAGAAAAATTATTCATACACAATTTCATCCTCCACAATGTGATAGAAGTTGAACAAAGTTCAGTTGAATTTACTCCATCTAAAGTTGAAATTTGTCTGAGGAAATCGGACAAATCGCATTGGAAAAGACTTGAATTGGATCGTTAGAAAATGAGTAAGAATAATTTGCAATTAATGAAGAGTAAACCATTTGATTGATCCACTGAGAAAATGAAACAAATATAAAGCAAATGAAATCAAATTAGACTTTTATTTATTGATCAAATCAACAATGAATATTTAGCTTGAAAGAAAGATTAACATTTCTTGTGATTGGAAATCAAATCTTCAATCATTTTTACTGCTTGTGTACCAGAATTTGAGTTTCTCATATTTTCTGATATTTTTCTGACTCTTTCTTGTAATTGTTGATCATTTAAAACTTTCTCGATACAATTAAGAAAATAATCTTCATCAAACTCCCAAGGATTAACTCGATATCCAATCTCTTTATCAACGACTCTCTGGGCATTGTCCAGTTGATCCCCCAGCCAAGGAATCACAATCATTGGTTTTCCATGGTAAAGAGTCTCCATGAATGTGTTGTTCCCTCCGTGAGTTATAACCAAATCAACCTTTTCAATAACTGCGACCTGATTGACATATTCTTGTCCCCACATATTATCGGAAAGATTTAGTTTATCACCTCTTCGACCCATTGAGACGATAACACGATGACCACAACGAGCGAGAGCAGAAAGACATTTGTCCATCATCTTTAAATCATTAGAAGCAGTTGATCCAAGGGAAAAGTAAATCAACTTTCCAGGTTTATCTTTGAGTTTATCTGGTAACTCGAAAGTCGAACCTTCATCAGGAGATCGAACATAACAATCAATTCGATGCCAACCTGACTTGATCGGCTCTAACTCAGTGTAATCGAGATCAGCAGGATAATGATAAAAACCGATTGATTTCAAAGGCAAAACCCACTGTAGAAAAGTGAATACTTCAGATCTACCGGATTCTCGTAAAAGAGCATTGAAGCTCTCGTTCATCTTTGAATATGCTTCATTGCAACATTTCTCATACTCTTCCCATAGTTTAGGGTCACTATCCAAAGAAAATCCTGATAGACCTGGTGGACCTTTTTCGTATAAGATCAATGGTACAGCCGAAAACGAGGAAATGACCGGTATTGTCTGCCTGTAGATACAATCGATTATTTCTAATCCATCATGAACAATTGCATCGAATGAATTTGCACCCAAAATCGGAATCAAAGTTCGATTCAATTTCCTGTAAAGCTCAACTCCAAAAGACGCTGCTTCCTTTTCCTCTTCAGTGTAATTCTTAAATCTCTCTATCGGTTCTTGTCGAAACTTGTCCGCGTTCGCGTCGATCCATTTAAGAAAAACGTCCTCACAAGCAGTACCAATAATTGTCTCGTCAAAAGGAATGAAATTGAATCCATGTTGATCTGCGAGCTTTTTGTACTTCAATCGTTGAGCAAAGGTCACTTTATGTCCATGTCGAGCCAACAACTCACCAAAGCCACAAATCGCATTAATGTGACCATAACTAGAGTTTACGATTAAAGAAACAATTAGAATCAAACAATTTGCACTAAAAACAATCGTTACTTACGCTTCAATAGAAGTAATCAGAATATGATATGAAGGTTTAGACATTGTCACGATTAGTGAAACAACTCGATTGATTATCACTGGATTAATGTCTTAGGATCACATTTGATTCTTTATCTTTATTGAAAAACGCCTTTGGAAATGAAGGTGACACTTGAAAGTGATTTTAGTGCTTTCAATATGAAGGAAAAAAACTCGAGATAATTAATCACAAGATTAATGTATCTTTGATCGTTGATCACATTTGATTCTTTATCTTTATTGAAAAAATGCCCTTGAAAACATTAAAGGTGATGTTGATTGTTTTATACTAAAGTCTTTGTTGTCAACAAACACTCATGATTATCAAATGATCGAAGTGTACAAATTACATCACATTTTTATCGATATGATTTCAAGGGGATAGTAAGACAATTAAGACAATTAAGAGCTATTAATACAATTTATTATTGACCTTGAGGGTTGATTACTTGAAATCAACTTGAATCTCCGATTGAATTAAGTGAATGGAGATTTTACTTTTTTTTTGTTCTCGACAATCAAATCTTCAATCATTTTTACTGCTTGTGTACCAGAATTTGAGTTTCTCATATTTTCTGATATTTTCTTGACTCTTTCTTGTAATTGTTGATCATTTAAAACTTTCTCGATACAATTAAGAAAATAATCTTCATCAAACTCCCAAGGATTAACTCGATATCCAATCTCTTTATCAACGACTCTCTGGGCATTGTCCAGTTGATCATAGAAATAAGGAATCACGATCATTGGTTTTCCATGGTAAAGACTTTCCATAAATGTATTGTTGCCTCCATGAGTTATAACTAAATCGACTTTCTCGATCGCTCTTATTTGATTGATATAAGGTTCTCCCCACATGTTATCAGCTAATTGTAATTGATCACCTCTTTGACCAATTGAGACGATAAATCGATGTCCAGATCGAGACATTGCCGATAAACATTTTCTCATTAGAACCAAATCAGCCGATGCTCCAGTTCCTAATGAAAAGTAGATTAACTTTCCTGGTTTATCTTTAAGTTTCTCTGGTAATTCAAAGGGCGAATCTTCATCAGGAGATCGAACATAACAATCGATCCGATGCCAACCTGGCCTTTTAAGTCCACATTCAACATAATCGATATCAGCAGGATAATGATAGAAACCGATCGTTTTCAATGGTAACAAATAAGTCGACATCTTAAATGTTTCTGATCTTCCTGATTCTTTGAGAAGTTGATTCACTTTCTCTGTCATCTTTGAATGGGCATCGTCAAAGTGCTCAGTAAATGTTTGCCTTAATTCTTGGTCACTATTCACGGAAAGTCCAGAAAATGGTGGTGGAGCATTCGAGTAAAGTAATGATGGAACCAGGGAAAGTGACGTAATCAATGGTGTTTTGGAATTGTAAAGACACTCAAGGAAATCCATTCCATCGTGAATAATAGCATCAAATTGGTGTTCTTTCAGAATTTCTGATAATGTCTCGTTAAGAGCTCGATATTGATAAATTCCCAATGAAAGTGATTCTTTCTCTTCTTCAGAATAATTAGAGAATCGAACCATTGGATCCATTCGGAATTTAACAGAATTGGCATCAATCCAATCGCAAACACTATTCTCGAATAATGAGCCGATGATATTTTCATCGAAAGGGATAAACTGGAAGACACGTCTATCGGCAAGATGCTTATTCTTCAGTCGGTGAGCAAATGTCACTTTATGTCCATGACGAACCAAAAGTTCCCGATCGTTTTCAATGGTAACAAATAATTCGACATTTTAAATGTTTCTGATCTTCCTGATTCTTTGAGAAGTTGATTCACTTTCTCTGTCATCTTTGAATGGGCATCGTCGAAGTGCTCAGTAAATGTTTGCCTTAATTCTTGGTCACTTTTCACGGAAAGTCCAGAAAATGGTGGTGGAGCATTCGAGTAAAGTAATGATGGAACCAAGGAAAGTGAGGTAATCAATGGTGTTTTGGAATTGTAAAGACACTCAAGGAAATCCATTCCATCATGAACAATAGCATCAAATTGATGTTCTTTCAGAATTTCTGACAATGTCTCGTTAAGAGCTCGATATTGATAAATTCCCAATGAAAGTGATTCTTTCTCTTCTTCAGAATAATTAGAGAATCGAACCATTGGATCCATTCGGAATTTAACAGAATTGGCATCAATCCAATCGCAAACACTATTCTCGAATAACGAGCCGATAATATTTTCATCGAAAGCGATAAATTGGAAGCCACGTTTATCGGCAAGATGCTTATTCTTCAGGCGGTGAGCAAATGTCACTTTATGTCCATGACGAACCAAAAGTTCACCGAATCCACAAATTGCACTAATGTGACCTGATCTTGAATACAAAGAATTTCAATAAAATCATTAAGAAAGTAAATACAATTAAGAACAACTAAGACAATTAATCAGATTTAGTGATGCTAATTGATGAAACTTTGATTGATTGAAACTAATACTTACGCACAGATACAAGTAATTAAGATATTATAAGAAGACATTAATACAAAAAGCGAATTACAATTTGAAATAAACACTAACGTTTATTATTCATTAAGTTTTGGAAATTTTATAATTTCTGTTCATAAATTATTGGAATCACGGAATAAGATTCAATCACCATGGATACAGTAATTGATCATTTAGCAGTAATTTCAAATTACTGAATGAATTTAACTTGAATTTCCAATTGAATCTTTAATTGTGAACAGATGAAAGATCATCAGTCAATCACTTTTTCACTCTCAACAATCAATTTTGTTAAACTCCTTCAGCACCAGAAAGACACTTTAAACATATTAAAAGGCACTTTGGACATGTTAGAGCGCAAGGTCAGTTTCGATCGTTGTCTTTCAAGTTTTACAAAAAATCAATCATTTCCTTTTCCTCTCATCTTTTCTGATCTTCCTCTTCTTGAGTCATTATCTGATTATTAGGAAATTATTGTGAAAATCAAACCATAGATCAACAATTGATGAATTAAAATAAACTGTGCAATTTATTGTTGATTATCAAGGTGTAGTTTCATTATAAATTGGTTGTATGATGAAAATTTAGCTTGAATCTCTAATGAAATACAAATTACACCACATTTTTATCGATATGATTTCAAGGGGATAGTAAGACAATTAAGACAATTAAGAGCTATTAATACAATTTATTATTAGCCTTGAGGGTTGATCACTCAAAATCTACTTGAATCTCCGATTGAATTAAGTGAATGGAGATTTTACTTTTTTTTTGTTCTCAACAATAAAATCTTCAATCATTTTTACTGCTTTTGTACCAGAATTTGAGCTTCTCATATTTTCTGATATTTTCTTGACTCTTTCTTGTAATTGTTGATCATTTAAAACTTTCTCGATACAACTGAGAAAATAATCTTCATCAAACTCCCAAGGATTAACTCGATATCCAATCTCTTTATCAACGACTCTCTGGGCATTGTCCAGTTGATCAAAGAACCAAGGAATCACAATCATTGGTTTTCCATGATAAAGAGTCTCCATGAATGTATTGTTCCCTCCGTGAGTTATAACCAAATCAACCTTTTCAATGACTGCGACCTGATTGACATATTCTTGTCCCCACATATTATCGGAAAGATTTAGTTTATCACCTCGTCGACCCATTGAGACGATAACACGATGACCACAACGAGCGAGAACGGAAAGACATTTGTTCATAATTAGTAAATCATTAGAAGCAGTTGATCCAAGGGAAAAGTAGATCAACTTTCCAGGTTTATCTTTGAGTTTATCTGGTAGCTCGAAAGTCGAACCTTCATCAGGAGATCGAACGTAACAATCGATTCGATGCCAACCAGGCATGATTGGCTCTAACTCGGTGTAATCGAGATCAGCAGGATAATGATAAAAACCGATTGATTTCAAAGGTAAGATCCATCGAGTCGGTAGAAATACTTCAGCTCTCCCTGATTCTCGTAACAGAGTATTAAAATTTCTTGTCATTTCCTCGTAAGCGTCAGTACAATATTTGTTGTACTCTTCCCATAGTTTAGGGTCACTATTCACAGAAAAGCCGGACATTCCAGGAGGACCCTTTTTGTATAAGATCAATGGTGCACCTGAAGCAGATGAAATAACAGGAATCAACTGCTTGTAAATACAATCTAAAAAATCTAATCCATCATGAACAATTGCATCAAATGAATGTTCACCCAAAATAGGAGTTAAAGCTTGGTTTAGTTTTCGAAGAATCTGAGCGCTGAAAGCCGCTGCTCTCTTTTCCTCTTCGGTATAGTTCTTAAACCTCTTTATTGGATCTTGTCGATACTTGTCCGCGTTCGCGTCGATCCATTCTAGAAACGATTCCTCACAAATATCACCGATAATATTTTCGTCGAAAGGAATGAAGTCAAAGCCATGTTGATCTGCGAGCTTTTTATACTTCAGTCGATGTGCAAATGTGACTCTGTGTCCATGTCGAACCAGCAACTCACCGAAACCACAAATCGCATTAATGTGACCATAACTAATGTTTAAAGTTAAAAAAAGTCGATTAGAATCAAACAATTCACACCAAAGAAAATCAAATACTTACGCTTCAATAGCCGCAATCAGAATATGATATGAAGGTTTAGACATTGTAACAAATTCTGGAAAAATCCGATTGGTTGTCAATGGTTTAATGATTTATATTCGCATTTGATTCTTAATATTTATAAAAAAAACATCTCCGTAAATGAAAGTCGAAACTTGAAGGTGATTTCAGTGCTTTTTCCGTGTGAGATGAAAAACTACGATTGTCGTCAAAAGAAAAGATAATCGTTATGCACAAGACACTTTCATCCATATCTCTTTGTTTCTGTTTCCTTGTTTCTGATTGTTTCAATTTTTAAGTGGATAATCAGACAATTAATAAGTCTAACTCAATAAAATTGGATTAATATCGCAGATTCATATTTGATTTTCCATCTTTATTGTAACAATCTTCATTGAGAAAATATCAAAGGTGATGATTTTATATCAAAGTCTTTGTTGTGGCCAAACACTCATGGTTATCAAATGATCAAAGTGAGCAAATTACATCACACTTTATCGTTACAATTCAGCGATGTGATACCAAGGCGATAATAAAACAATTAAGAGCTACTATTAATACAATGCGAACAACCGTTAGATTAACATTTAATATTTACGACGAATTAAAATAAACTGTGCAATTTATTGTTGATTATCAAGGTGTATTTTCATTATAAATTGGTTAGATTATTTTAAACAGAGAGAAATTTATTGATTACAATTATTTAGTTTAATCACTTTTCAGGTATTTGATTTTTTGATTCACTAAAATCATGAAAGAAAGCACCATTACCTCCCACTCCAGATCCACTTTTACGTGGTAACGGTGAGGGTATTTGATGAATGGATCCATTGGTGGGAATCGTTTTCTTACAAATTTTAACTGAACTATTATCAGTGATGATCGATCCCAAGGTTGGTGCAAAGTGACCTCCGGTACTGTGTTGCGATATATCGGGTAGATGGTCAGGCTTAAGAAAGGGAGGCCAAAAGCCGAAGGTATCTCGAAAGGCAAGGCGAAATTTAAGTGATAATAATTGGTAAAGAATCGGGTTAATTGTTGCAGTTAAATAATAAGTAATACCGGACACATGGGTCAATACAATTAAAATGGTTTGGACAAATTTAGATGAGTTTTCAGCAACATGAATGGCCAGAACTCTTTGAGCATGAAAAGGTGACCAACATATGAAAAAAGAGACCACAACAGCCACTATTTAAAACGAATGAAACAAATCAAATCAAATCAAATTAATCCATAAAGATCAATAAAACGATAATCGATTATGAATAATAACAAAATTCGATCCTCGAACTTACCTAACATTCTGACGATCGCTCTTCTCTTATCCAAATGTTGTTTGTAACTTTGCTGATTGTAAAGTGTCGCATCTCGGCTTCCATTCAGAAGATTATTATTATTACAATTGCTTTGAGAATTATGATTAACTGCCGTCGAACTGGTGTCGGGTGATCGGTCCCCGTTAGAATCGGTTCGTGAGGTTATTGATGAGGTTCGTCGTAATCGGATTCCTATTAATATGTACAATATGGATATGACTCCCATTGGAAGGACAAAGAAACAAAAAGTAGCCACTTCGAAAAGGTATTCAACCGGACTGGCGATACTACAGATCGCCGATTCCTTATTAACTTGACCATTATCATGTTTAACCTGAGAATCGACAATGAAACAAAACAATTAACTCGCAGTTCAACAATTAACATACAAAAACAATTTGGTGAACAAAACAAAACTAATTAATTCAACTATTCAAATGAATGAAAGAATTGAAAATGTTTAATATTTTTTTTTCACCTTAATTTGAGTAAAATTACAATGACAATTAGTTAATTGCTACTTCCAGGTTGATCATTATGATGTGTGAATGAACAATTGATTGTTAACAGTTTAATTCAAATGATTTCCTTTTTGCAATTTCAATTGATTTAATTTTTTTCTCTTCAATTATTTCTTTTAATTAATTACAATTTCAACTAATTGATTTTCATTAATAAAATTAACTTTGTTTGTTAATAGCTTTTAATAATAATAGTGAGGATTAATGTTTGATAATTATTACAATCATTTTGATTTGATTTGATTTGATTCGGTTGAATCTCCCAAGATACTAATTCATATTATTACTGATTAACTGAAACAATTTAAGTGTATTAACATTGCTACACCAAAAGATTTATATTATTAACTCATTTGATTTATTATATTACCATTCAAGTTGACGAGCCATTAATTTAATTTGATTGCAATTGAACAGAGAGATATATAAATATTTTCATCATTAAGGTATCGCCAACAATTAATATTGATCACTTGTCAGTCACAATTAAATTGACAATTGTATATAAATATAATAAAATACTAGACCAGATCAAAAATGATAACAATCAGTTAATCATATATCTCCATCACCTTATAATCAACCCCTAAAGCAATTAACATAATCAATTGATTGTAATTTTGATTAAATTACCAATTGATTGATTGATAAGTTGGTCAATATGTATGTTGATTGGGTAAGATAATTAATCCATAATTTAATCAATAATCTTATGCAATCTTACAATATAAAGTAATCAAGTTAATTGTCAAATACATAAATTTGATTAACTGATCAATAGCTATTACAAAATCAATTAAATATTAACAATTACATGTTTACCTGACATAAACATGAAAACTTTGATTGAACTTAATTGTTTGACTCAATTTAAACACAATCAATAGAAAAGCTAAAAGCTGAAATCAACAATAACAATTAAGGTAAATCGTTATTCCCAAAGTTTTCAATAATAAACGATAACAATTAAGTATTGATACTAAATATTTACATTGATGACAATGCTTGAATCGTAATAATCTGATTGTAATTTGGTTGATTGTTTGACAATGAATGAATAATGAAAACGATGCTCAATAACAATCAATGGCAAGATAAACAATGTATTGTTTTGGATATTGATTGTTGACCAACTGGACACAAGGAGAGGAGCCAAATGAAACTTACCATGTAAATTATATCAAAGGGATAAGCTATTGGTATTGCTGCTATAGCCGAGATGGCCCAGATAATTAGGATAACTTTAATTGCTCTGGACAATTTGGACATGGTGTGAGCTCGAAGTGGATGACAAATGGCAAGGTAACGTTCAACGGTGAATGCGGTGATGGTCAGAATTGAGGCATTGGTCGAGGTTTCTGAAGTGAATGCTCTTAATATGCAAAAAGGTTTACCCAAAATGTAAGGATATTTACGCCAGAGAGCATAAAGTTCAGGGGGAAGGCCAAAGTTTAAAAGTAAAAGGTCAGAAATGGCAAGTGAAAAGAGATAATAATTGACCGTTGTATGCATATACTTGTTACGTTTAATAACAATACAGGTACAAACATTACCAATTGATCCAGTGACAAATATGATCGTGTAAATAACTGTCATGGTGATTGTGGTGGCCAGTGGATCACGAACTGGACCTAAGACACTTTCAAGAGTCGCGTTATCAAGGTTTGAGGAAGTCGAAACAGCGGAAACAGATGATGATACAGAAGAGGAACCATAAGCTGAAGCGGAAACTGAAGATGATGGAGATGAGATGATCAATGAAGATGGATTATCATTCAATGTCAATGTATTATTAAAAATGCTATTAACTAATGGGTTGGTAAAAATGAATGCAATTGAACCATTGGTATGAACCATGATGGTGATGGTAAATTGTATTCGATAAGGTGGATGATTATCAAGATAATAAGATGATAATAAATGATGATGATGATGATAGTGAGATAGTTATGATGATAATCAATAGTTACTCATAATCCTGATGGATTCAGATGATTATGATCAGGTGATGATGATAAACTTATCTCGAGATATATATAAATTTATTTGTATATTAAGGCAAAGGCTGAATGATAATCCATTGTGATGATGATAAAGATGATCAAAAGCTTAAATTTGTGATGATAATCATTATATTATAATGATGATGATGATGATTATGATGATATCATGAAAGATGATCTTGATCAACGTTGGTTTTTGGTATAAAAAAAATGATGAGATGAAATCACAATTAACTTTCTGCTTGATTCAGGTTATTTCGGGAGTAATTTCAAATTACTTATTAGAACAATTTAAGAGAATCAATTACATATGAATTAACTATCACTTGGTATCCTTATTATTGTTACACTGTGATAATTGAATTTCCTTTTCAAGTTGATTAATTGGAGAAAAAAAATTCCAGTTATTTAAGTGATTTCCAGAAAATCTTATTATTTCACTTTGGTTTCCTGAGTAGTTTGATTATAACAATTAGTAGGCAATTATATAAAGTAACAAATAAGATGGTAATTAAATTGTTAACGTTGTAATGATTTTGGTTAACGATGATTAGATTGTATTGTTGAGTGTAAATTGTTTATGGTTGGTTAAAAAAGAGATGATGAAAAAATTGTTGATTCGTTTTTTTTTCTGATTCACATTCAATCACTTGTGAAGATGATGTTTAAAGATGATGAGGATAAGAGGTGAGAAAGTAAGAAAAGAAAGGTTGACATGATGAATTCTGTGAGATATAAAGAGAGAAAGTGAGAGAGAGAGAGAGAGAGAGAGAGAGAGAGAGAGAGAGAGAGAGAGAGAGAGAGAGAGAGAGATGATTAGAACAGTGAGAAAAAAATTGGAGTTCTAACAGCGCAACTTTAGGAGCATTCGTCCTGATTTAATATGTTTGATGTTGAACAAGAATCAGAAAATGAGCTCTGATTTGATATTCTGAACACAATTAACTGTAAATTATCAGATTAACTCAATTCTGTCAATCAGATTTATCATGAAACCATCAGAACAATGATTAGACGAGTAAACAGAGACTATGGACAAAACTAATATACAGTTTAGAACTTATTAGAACTTTAATTCGATTAGGAAAACAAAAGCTCGACAATTGATTTCAACGAATTGACATCGAAATTGAATCGTTTTGAACAGTTCACTTGGTTGGTAATTTTGATAAAATACAATTTTTATGATTCGGTTTAACTAATCATTACTCAATTACTTTCTGCTATTACCAACAATCAATTTAAATTATGATGATAATAAGATAACATTGTATTTAAATTATCACCTTACAACATGAAGCTGATAATTTAATTTACATATTACAAAGTGAATTAAATGATTATGTTAAATTGGTTAAAACATGATTCAAGTAAAAAGGTAAATCATGTTTACAGTTTGATTATGGTTAACATGAGATTGTGATTTAACAAATTGTTAGCTATCAACAGGCAAACAATTTAATCAACAATCAGATGAAATGCAAAGCAAAAAAAATAAAACTGATTAATTGATTGTCGTCAAGTTAATCAGTTAATGGTTTATTGGTTCACAATTGAAATTAATCGGATGATTTACCTGAATATTATTACTAAAGGTAAGCAAACCTTGAGGATATAAATTGCTCATCAATTCCAGAATCTATATCTGAATGAGTTATCATGATAGATTGAGTTCAGAATTCACTATTAATAATATGATTTTCTTTGAGTTGAAATCTGAATGATGATGGGTTTTTATTTCCTGGAAAATTGAGTTTTCTGTGGAAAAAAAAAAGTTTCGAACAAAATTTTTCACTCTCACCAAAGTCTGACCTATTTTCATGCTACTTCATGATAATCAGAATCATGACTAATTACCATGAAATTGGAAATAATCACTTGGAGCCAAATAGGCCAATAATTTAAGTCTAACAAACTAAATCAACGCTGATTGTTGGCTTCAAGTAAAGGTAACAATTTATTACATTGTAACCCATTTCCACTAATTAATTAACCCACAATTAAGTTTTCGACTTTTTTCCTGGTTAACAACAATTAATAACCTTAAATTGTGTTAAGGATAATCACCTTAATTCTGACTAGAAGAGTAAAAAAAATTGGTTCAGTCCATTGGATGGATCATATTTCATTTGGTGATAATCATTCATTGTTATCGATACACATTTAATATTCAATTTCATGGTAATCATGATTATCTACCATGATGATTACCATGAAACTGAAAAAAAAAGTTAAATGGTTCATGATGATGATACACAATGATAATGATGATGGTGTGATTATCATGATGATAATAGTTGGTTACCAATTTAAGTTTATTGTTGGGTGGGTTTTGTGGGTTAGATTAATGGTATTGGTCAGTAATGGTCATAAGATGATATCCTGCTGATGGTGATTATCCTCATCATCACCATGATGATCATGATGATGACCATTAGTTGCCTTTGCTGATGACACAAATTTTTTAAGAACTTTTTTTAGCTCTTCTATCATGCTTTTTTTTGTTCGATATCAAGAGAAAGTGATAGAAAGTTCTGAAAGTTCTGAAAGGTTCTGATGAAGGTAAATGATGATCGTCACCATGATAAAAATAATATTTTAAATTCGAAACTCTTTTTTTAGAAGTTGAATCAACCCTTTAATCATAAACACTCACACCACAGTTGAATCAACATGAGTTGATATTCTTGTCCACCTTTCTGATATTATCGTTCTCATCCTCATCCTTATCTTCATCCTCGTCCTCAACCTTCAACTTCATCATCTTTGTCATCATCATGTTTCTATGCCTTCAGAACTTTCCTTCAACCAATAAATCACTCAATTCATGATGGTCAACTTTTTATTCCAATTATTCAGCTCGAGTTTTGGGATAGATTTTTTCCAAGTTCAATTTTTCTTTTCTTTTTTTTTATTCTCTTTTCTCTGAAAAAAAACTACAAAAAGTTCTGGACAAAAGATAGATTGAAATCTTATATTTTCCTCTCTTTATATCATAATGATAAATGTTACAATTAATGGAAACGAATTGCAATTAGCTTTCGAGATGAAGTAAAAAGTTCTGGAAACGAAAACAAAAGTTTTCATGGAAACACAATCGATAAAAATTGTATCATTATTTTCATTAAAATCTCATGTAACTATTATAATTTTACTTCCATTCTGTCAGAACTATTTCCGAAATACATTTCATGAGGAATACAACAAGAGAAGAGAAATCAAAAATTCAATTTTCAGAGATAAATTCAATTGGAAAAACTTAACATTACGACTCTCAGCTGGCAGAATATGAAGAAAAAATTTCCAATTATTAGTAAACATTATCATCATGATGGAAACATGATACATGATAACCCAATGCTCAAACCAATAATTCATCTGAATGAACATGATGACGACCATTCAATGGTCATCATCATGATTTTCCGGATTAAAGCAAAAAAAAAGTAAATAAAATGTTTGGATTTTTTTTTCTTGTTGTTCAAATGAAAATCAATTTACCATAACCAAATTTAACCATTGAATTTACATTGAATCAGGGAAAGTAAAAAGTTCATCAGAATCTCAATCATGGTTGGCTGAGTATTCAATATATATTCATTGAATACAACAATTTCCATAGTTCCAATTCAAATCATTCTGATGTATTTTATTTAACCCCCTTTTTCATGGGTCAACCAATTTAATCAACAACAACAATCAAATATGTAATCGCAATAATGGAAATCATTTTTTGCACTTAATCAATATCGTAATCATCATATTACAATCAAGCCTACAAACTCATGACTATCATAATAATCAGGCTAGTGAACCTGGTCAAGTAACAATTAGTTAATTGTTGAGATTATTTTTGAAGGTTTAGAGGTTTTTTTGTGAGCTTTCCATTGATAATTAACTGTTCAGTGGTTTTAATTAATTCAAAGTAATCAACAATCAATAAGTGTTATCATTGTAATATGGTTAGACTTAATTGTTGTTCAGCTAATTATCATTAATTGTTGTATGTCAATTGACCTTGTTATATTGCTATCCTATGGTTGATTAGTTGATTATCAATCAAGTTAATTAATGTTATTTGATTTCGCTTGATTGTGGTTTACAATTGTTCAATTAATTTGATTTACAAAATGCTGATTAAAACACGTTGAGATTAATCCTATTGATGACCATTGGTCTTTAATTGTTGGTGTTACTGGTTAATGATTAACATGATTGTTGATCACAAACTTGACCAGTGAATTAAGTATGTTTAATGATTGGTCAGTGCACTTAATTGTGATTAGTGGTAATAGTTGTTTCTTGCTTGAACAATCAAAATTACAATTTAACCTGAATACAAATGATGTAACAATAAATTTTGATTTTCAAGTTTAACTCAATCAATCTGATGACAGTTAATTGTCACAATCTAAATTGTATCTCTGTCAAAAAATAAGCATCACTTAACCATCCCAAGTAAATTATTATCATCCTTCAATCAATTAAATCATAAGATAATTGCCTATTGATTAAAGGATAAACATGACGATGATTATAGTTAATTGTTGCCTGATGACATTGATAAACAATCAACCCTAATTGTCACCCAAGTAACTGTTAAACTTTAAAGTGACAATTAAGTGAACCATTTTTTTTTGAATCGACGCCTTTTCGAGTATCAGTTAACATAATTTTCATCAACCATGAATATCGATTCCAGAATTTCAAGTGTTCATGGAGAGGAAAAGGAAATGGATGAGTGAAAAAGGTGTGTCAATGTGTTACCAATGAGATAGTAATTGAAATGGAAATAAACTTCAATTGTTGAACAAAATTATCTATGATTGAGCTGATCAAATGAATGAACTTTTCCATCTTCATGGTGATTAGTAAGTAACAATATTATCTCGTATCCAGTTGATCAAAAATTTGCATCAAGTTGAAAAAAAAGTTCCAATTTCAATTGTTCATTTGTCTCCGTTATCTTTTTGCATAAACATGGTAATGAAAAAAGGGAGAAATCTCTCTGATTGTTCAGATAGACAAGTCATCTTTTCATGGTGATAATTCATTTTCTCGGTGATTCCAAAAACCATTCAGATGAAATTATCATGTTGGTGATTTTTTTTTCTTCATCAACATTAAATGTCAATTGTGTGAGTCTTTTGAAAGAATCACCATTGAAAGAATAAAAAAGAAAATGAAAGATTTTTTTTTCCTTTTGTTATTAATTCCATTTGGATGATCCTTTTCATCATCTCCATGATTATCTCCAGAATTTCCCATTTCATGAACTTTTAAACAACTCGAAAAGTTATATATAAAATCACGAGTTCGAAAGGAATAAAAATTCTGATATCCACCTAGAAGAAAATTCCAAATCATCAAATATAACTTTATCCAAGATTTTCTTCACCTCTACAACATGATAATTCCGATCTGAACTTCGTATCACTCAGAGTTATGAATATATGATTTCCATGATAAAAAAGAGTCCACGTGAATTAAAATAATCGTTTGCATGAGTAAACTGAAGGACATCATCATTCACACACTATCATCATGATCCAGTGACAAAAAAAACCCGATGAATACAACTGAACTAATTCAGAAAGATGAGAAAAAAAAGATTATGATGAAAAAAAACTGATTCCATGAAGATGAACATTAGTTTCATCATCTTTTCTCATCTTCGTCATAGTTTCTTAACCTTATCATCTCAATCCATTGTTTACTGGGAATTAACTCCAATCCCCCCTGAATCTCATCTCTGTGCTTTATGATAAATAATAATCCAGAACAATTTTCTGGTTTTCTCATTCAATATCAGAATCCAGCATCATGATTGTCCAGTTATATTGTCTCTGTCCTTTTCTCTCACTGTTATTATTTAACCTAATTCATTGTTCAATGCTACTGATGATGAATAACTTGAACCGATCAGCATTTCCTCCCTGCATGAATTTAGCAACCAAATCGGTAAGATGAAAAATCTAAATATCTTTTTATGTTCAACTTTTTTCTTCATAACAAAATATTGAAAGCTCAGAGTATCATGAGTTCAGAATTCAGTTCAACATGAGGATTAACTTTTGCTCCTAATAAGATGAAAAGATATTCAAGTAACTTTCCTCTCATCATAGAACTTCAATTGAATCTCATTCGAATCAAATTCACCTCTAACTTTATCAATACCATGAATGAAATAAGATCGAAAATGAAAATTTAGGTCGAATTTGAAAGAAAATTTTAACTTTTGTTAGAATTTTGAATCGAAAATTATGAGAAGAAAATAAATAAATTCGACATTTTCTTTTACTATCCGGAAATTTTCATAAGTCGATAAGGTGATCACTTCAATTGATATCGAATCGAAACTTCCGGTCATCAAAATGTAACAAGACAAACAACAAAACATTTTAAGCTTACGCCTACTTCCTGTTGGATAAAAGTTCTGATGTATCATGAGCTTAGAAATCAGATCATTTTGGTAAACAATCATAATCGTAATTGAATCCCTGCGATTCAGTGATCATGTTGAGTAACAATGAAAGGAAATTTCAAATTCGAAAAAAATTCTTTCATTTTTTACTCCTTCCCATCTTCTTCTTCCGCCTTCTTCTTATTCCCAGTTCTTCCGGTTCTCATGATATTTCAGTAATACTTTTTTCTCTCTCCTTCTTTATCATGGAATTATCAATTCACATTATTAACATGCTCTCTTTTTGCACAATAAACACTAATGATTGCATCAGAATAATCAGTTGAACGAATAACATTGAACTTGAATTTTCTGTTCAGAACTTTGTTTTTTCTTCTTACGCCTTCATCCATTTTCCTCTCGTTTTTTTTCAGGGAAATTTTCATGGTGGAAGAAAACAATATAATACAAATGATACTTTTCTGTTCTATTATCATGAGATAATCTGAATAATGGTGATAGAAACTTTTTCCCTCCTGTTGACATTATTAGTTAGTTATCATGGAGAATCTAAATGTAACATGATAAATGATTATTGTAACATTTATCAGTCCAAGATGCCAACTATTTTAATCATGATGATGATGATGATTCTCAGAATGACCCAGAATCATGAATGATGAAATAACTGCAATGATTATGAAGGCTCGGTGCTGATGATTGTTGGTAATTGATAAAGATTCAACTCTATTAAAATAGTCTTGACATTACTATTAACTGAATCATTTCATCATCTTCATGAAGACCATGAAATTAATTGTCTCTTCTCAATATTCATTTGTCATTATAAATGTCACAAAGAAGAAAATTTTTTTGATTCAAGTGCAAAAAAGTTCAGAATCATGACAATCAAGATGAATTATAATTTACATGGATCATGATAAATCTTAATTGTGATTGAATTAATTCATTGGATGAGGATTAAATCAGAACTTTTTTAGTTCCTATCGATTTGCATGGTCATCGAAAAGAAGTAAAAAAAAAGTTCTTTTTTTTTCTTCCATTATCATGTTATGATTCAGGAACGAGTAGAAATCTTATCTCATGATGAATAATTTCAATGGTATCATGGTGATTCTGATTCACTTGAATTCTATTTATATATAAAATTTCAATGACTCAGAGACGAGTGTACAAGTTTCCAAGATGAACTCAGAATCTACAGAATTGATTAGCAGGGTAAATTGTTTTCAATGATATATCGAGTTCACCATGAGATGTATATCCCATGTAAAGAGTGAAACAAACGGATGAGAATGAGGAAAAAAAGTTCTGAAACAAACATTGATGAAAACTCATTCATCTTACATCATGAAAATCGTGAAAATGTTTCTGTTACATGGTAAATGTTAATTCAGTCAACGAACCTAAAACTGCTTATCATTATCATGATAATATCATGGTTATTATTACAATAATATAGTTTAATGATTTATTACAAGTAAATATCATTAAGTTAATTTCTTCATTTGATTCTTGATTGTTCATACTAATTCTGAACGAAAAAATTTGAGAAAATTTTCCCATCAAATTAATTCTGAACTTATTCCGTTGTATCACTCGATGGACACTTGAATGGTAAAGGTCAACACTCAGAAAAGGTCAAATATATGTATAAGAAAACAGAAAAAACTGAATTTTTCATGATGAAACTTCAGATCTTCAACTCATCTTATCAAGAGATATAATTTCACTTGATTGCTTAATGTTCAATTTGATGAATCAAATTTTGAGATAAATTATTTTTTCTTAATCTGATTGTTATTATAGTAAAACTTTGTCTCAAGTTAATTCAGTTCCAATTGATCAGATTTGTGATTTGATTTCATGGTGACACTTAAATAGACTATCAAAAGCACCCAAGTTGAACATACTCATGAAAAAGTTAAGTGAACTAAAAGCTTGTCTATTATTCAGTTAATTTCATGCTGATATTTCAAATAATTTTCCTCATGAAATTCAGAACAAGAATGATGATAATAAAGGAAACAAAACTGAGATACCTTTAAATTCAGATGATTAAGATTTAATTTCCTGACACAATTTTCACTTTCAACATTTTTAAACTGATGAATTTTCAGAATTCATGATGATGATAATTGCTAAATGGTTTAAAATGACCTCAATACCATGAGACAGGTTCATGAGGCAGTGACAATGTTGCTCATTAGTAACCATGATGATAAAAATTCAGATCAAAATTTAGCTTCTTAATGGAAGTCTCAACTTTCACCCTGAACAAGAACAATAAATATAAAATAAAATGTTGAAACTCTCATGAAAACGATGAGCATCTCTCCCAGAATGTTAAGAGTCTTAATATCATTTATTTTAAGCTTTTTCTTCACTCCAACAATAGATGAAAGTTATTATCATGATATTAGAATGAAAAAACAACAAACAATAACATGATTATCATCATGAAATTCTGGGATTAAGTAACCTTTGTCATTGGAATACGTTGTTTTCCTCCAAATCATCTGGGTTCATGATGATTTTTCAAAGTTCCAAGTTCTCAAAACTTGTAATCAGTTAGCTCTTGGTCCTATTCAGAGTATATATTAATATATCAATTTCCCTCTCCCCATGATTTCAACTCTTGCAAATATTAAATCAATATTAAAATATTCAGCAATTTACCAAACACAGGAAACACAAACTTAATTACATGTTAATCTGTTGTTATCTCACCTTCCCCCTGAGTCTCTGAATCAATGTGAAACCTTTTCCTTGGTTGAATTCATTTGCATCATTTAAGTCACAATTGTGATCATAATCATCTTTCTCATCATAATCAGATGATAAAAGAGGAGAAGAGAGAAAAAAAAGTTCAATTTCTCTGACAATTTTTCTCCCTTCAAATCTCACCCATTCATCTTCATTTACATGATGAAAATATTGATATTATTGATGATGATCCATGAGAATGATGATAAAAGTTTTCATCTCAACCAATTATTCATTGTCATTCACAGATTATTAGTATTATCGTTATCATCTTCATCTTTATCATGAAAATATTGGCTAATGACCCAAATTTTCAAGCTTGAATGAATTCCAGATCGATGAAGGATTTTAAGGGGAAAAAAGTTCTAAATCCGTCTACATGAGATCAGATTTGGAATTTTAATTTTAATTTAATTAGTTAATGTCAGTTTCTTAATCGATTCAAGTTAAGATTTAATTTCCATATAAATTGCTCATCATATGAACGAAACTCTGATTACTTTTCAGAATCAATATCATAACAAATACTCAAGTTGAATCTTAATGGTTAATCAGATAGAGAGAGGAAAAAAATCCCATAACAATTAACTCAACCTCGAATGAAAATCGACTATGATTGGGTAATTGTGATGAGCGATGATGTTACCATGAAATATAAGATGAGACGAAAAGTTCTGACGATAACTTTTTCTCTCTCTCTCTCAATATAATATTTCATTCTTCATTGTTATCAATCATTTCGTTAAATTACCGTTATTTTTGACTCGATTTTCTAAAAATAATTTACCCTCAAAGTTTTACTTTCGTATGACGTAAGTTTCACTGTCAAGGTTACTCATTTCAATGGAGATTTCATGGAACTGAGATGTCATGGGACTTGAAACTTTTCTTTGGAAATTGACACAAATATCGTTACGATCATTTTTGTCCATCGATTGATTTTTTTTCCTTTTTTTATTCTTTTTGATTGTGACAAAACTTTTCTATTATCATTAAGCTCCTTATGATGCTCGTCATTATCACAATCATCATCATCATTAGCATGAGAAGATGAGCTTCAAGAATGAATTCAGAATGAATGAGATAAAAGGATTGATAGATTTTCAGTCTGATCATGATGATCTTTTTCAATTGAATTTAATGTAATGATCATTTATGATCATCACGATGATAATTATCATCTCGAAAATGATCAACATGTACGATTGTTTAACTATTATCGCAAAGATAATATCATGTAATTGATGAATAAAATCACCATCAGTAAGATGAAACCGATTTAATTTACTTTATAGTAAACAAAAATCTAACGGTAAAATCAATTGAAACTCAAATGGAATCAGTTTTATGTAGAAAATTTAAAATGAGCTCAGGTTTTCATCTTATTGATTGAATTTATCATGTAAATCTGATAATAATCATCATTCTGATGACTTAATTTAAAGTAGATTTTGGAAAAAGGAAAAAAACAAAAAAGTTCCAATCCCCTGAAACCTTTCAATCAGTTTCTAAATTGTTTATCATCAGCTAGATTGTTGGTGGTTAATCAAATTTAAACCATCAAATTCAATCTGTTCATGTAGATTTCATGGTGAATTCATTATGAAGAGGGAAAAAAGTCAATGATGAAACTTTGGAGCTCATGAGATGAAAGTGGGAGGTAAAAGTTCAGTCTCTGAATGTATCCATTGAAACTATCGCAATGATTTGAGAAGAAGATAAAAAAAATGATCATCATGATGAATAAGGAGTTTTAATGTTTATGACAAATTACATGGTTAATTTTTCCTCCTCTTGTTCATGAGACTGAATAATAATCATGAAAATGAAATTGTCATTAAATCAACAGGGAGAATAAGAAAATTTTTTGATTAACTTTTGTGTTGATCATTTTTGATACATGTAAAAATATCATCATGGTGATGATGATGATAATGATGATAGAATGTGATTCCATGACGTTGATTCAATATATTGAAACCAGATTCTCATGTTATCGTAACTATTATTTGTTTCTTTGAGAAAAAGAAACTATTTGAAATTCAATCTCATCAAATGGTTTCTCTTTTCCTTCACTATTTAAACTTATCATCACCAAAGTCTCAGTATTATCTCAAGTTATACAAATTCGGACATTGGTCACCACTTTGTTAATAGCATTTTAGATAAAGAAAAAGTTCTGAAATCAGAATTTGGAATAAAGAAAATTTCTTTTAAACTTTTCCTCCATGATAGCAACTTTCAAATTCCCAGATGATTCTTATTCTGGCTAATGGTTATCTTGCTTCAATCTTAATGTATCATAATGAATAGATATTCAATTGTGATGACAATCAATTCTGGAAACAGTTTAGTTTAAATCATTTGAAATCCAATGAAACAAAATAAAACACTTTTCAAGTTTTTCAAAATTCGACCAGCGAGTTAATATTGAATTAGAAAATTTTATCTCTTCAAAAATTTAATCTTTTACGAATCAATTGATTGTCAAATGTTTTATTAATATCGGTAATACAATTAATCTGACTGACCATTTGTGTCAAATTGTGGATGAGTCAGCAGTGTCTCTCTCACTCCCTGTCCATTGGTCACCATAATTTGATAATAAAATGAAAACAGAAAATGATAGTTTATCAAATCAATTTTATTTCAAGGATATTGTTTATCTCTCTCTCTCTCTCCATGTTGGTCGGTTGAGATATACTGACCTTCACGTTTCAATCGAGAATGTTCAGAATTTTGAACTTTTTTTCAGACAGAAAATAAACACGAAAAAAGATAAGATGAAACAATTATCTGAGAGAGAAGCAAAATATCTCTTAGCATCCAAGGTCTCTGACCATTGTCCATCCTTATTTTCTGTTTGAAACATCTCATAAACTTAAAATCTCATCTGACCAAAATTTATCCACAAAAACAAAAACAGTAAAAAAAAAAGATAAACACTGAATCCAAACAATAACAAACCTTGAAACTCAAGTTTAACCAAATAAACCACATGAAAATTTGACTGACCCATTACTGACCAATATGTTTATCAGAATTCTCATCCAAGCAGAAACATTTTATGTTATTTTTTTTTCCAAAGAAACTTTCCCACCCCAATAAACCGAAACCATCATTAATATGATTATCATTATGATTATCACCAACTTCCTTATCCAGTTTTTGTTACACACTCTTGACCAATTCAATTCAATTCTTACAATTCTGATTCAGTTATTAGTGAGTCACGTTCAATTGGTTTCATCATGAGGTCTCTTTTTGGAGACCTGGTTTTTAGCCATAAGCTGAACAAGAGACTTGCCTTTTATATCATGAAATAAACTCACTTGATGATGATAATTCACCATCAGCGTATATTCAACTCTCTAATTCAGTTCAGAGTATAAATATAACTTGAAATTCAGTCGATTGATTATCTTCATGAAAGAAAGAAACAGAATTCCAACTAATCAGCTCAGAATTCAGTATATATATAAAGATATATATCTTATTAATACAATTCACTTATCATCATCCTATTGATGATGATAATACAATAATAATGATAAAAGACTAACCCACCACCACCACCATCATCATCATCCACCCTCCTCTTTCCTCCTCCTCCACCTTTTCACTTTTCATTCATTGAATATATATCATGAAACCTTTTGTGTCACCCTGAACAAAGTCAATTGCTCAGTGGATTTATTTTCATCCCCTCATCTTCACCATTCATGGTCAATACTCACAACTGCCCACCTCCCAATGGTCATCATCATGATAACATATTTATATTAATAAATATTATTTTTGTTTACCTTTTCTTTTTCAGGGGAAATTCTGATTAGTCTGATTATCTTTGTTTGGTTTTCATTTCTCATGTTCCTATAGATAATCATTGGAATCAATTTTACCAGTAAATCATTTCTTGTTTTTAGACTGGTCAACATTGAGTGACCGGAAACTTGTAACATTGTTGTTGTTGTTGTCCAGTTTTCATTTCAAATTAATCAGCCTAATGTTTCAAGGCAATATTATCAATAAAAAGTTCATTAATCTTGCCAAAGGATTTAATCATATTAACAAACAATAATAATGATGAAGATGATGATGATGATTATGTATTAATGGTCAAGCGAAAGTTTTTTTTTCATTCATTTTGTATGAACAATTATTATTGTGTATCGACTGGACAATAGATTTTCTCAAGGATTAAGATTAAGATTAAGATTTTTTAATCAAAGTTGATGATTGTGATTAATTCAAAAAGTTGATCATTTGGTTTTGATTATCATGTTTCTTTCAGGCTAATATGTGATTTTGTTTTCACCGACAATCAATTAATCATAACAGTTAATCACGACGTTAACTGAGGCTACCATTTGATATTGAACAGATTAATTTTTCAACCAAAGTGAAAACTTGATTGTTCATTTAATTGTGATTACATGAATTATGATCTGAATAATGATTATTTCACATTATTAAAGTCTCAGATTAATCTTATTTCACCATAAATTGTTAATCAGTAAGTTTATGATTGATTAACTTTTGTAAATGAACAATAATAATAAAGTTACTGATTTGTTAAACTTTGATAACAATCAACTGATTTATCAACAATTAATCACATCAGTAATTTATTATTGAGTTAAAGTTAATATAACATGAAAAATCTAATCTCTTTACAATCAAGAATTGACAAATAATAAGCAAACATGTATATTAACAATTAAAAGGATTACTAATTGTTGTATTATATTCCCGAAACAATTAGACAATTTTAATCCATCAAAATATCATAACGTAATCATTAAAGTTCAATGATATGGCCAATGATCAGTTTAATTATGTTTTTGTTACTCTATTTTTGTGTCCAGTACTTTTTTTTGTTAATCATTGACTAAAATGTTTGGTCTGAAAACAAATTGACCATTAGTATGACCATTATCATCATTATTATATTATTACTAATCTGATGAGCGATATAACAACAATTTATCAATTGATGATAATACAGAGACTGGACAATGGCCAGTTAAGCCTTTAGTTAATTAATCAACGAATAAAAGTTTAATAATAACAAGCGAAAGTTATTAAATATGTTTTCTGTTAATAACAAACAATCAACTGATCAATTTACTCGATTCCTATTATCATCAAGCCAGAAAAAAAAACAAATCATTTAATAGTAACAAATCATGATGATGTTAATAATGTTGATTGATAACAATTAATGGCTAATAGATTAATCTAATTTAATGGAGAGAGATGAGAGAGAGAGAGCAAAGGAAAAGTTTTTTTTTTCGACTTTTTTTTCTTGCTCTTTGGTCAATGGAAGCATTTTTTTCCCTTGACCAACCAAAACATCATCAGCTAATTGTTAAGATGATGATGATGATTAAGATGAGGATAAATCTAATGGTCAGTAAAAAGGAAGTAGCTTGAAGGGAAGATGATGATGATACTGGTCAGTTGAAAGGGTGATGATGAGATGAAGATTAAAATGGTGGGGGGAGAGAGGAGGAAAATTCGAAAAGTTCTAATCTTGTAAGTTCTAACTTTGGACCATCGATCATTCAGAAATTAGATTTCTATTATATCTTTACCATGGATTAACTAATCAATCATTTCATTTTCAACTTACAATCAAATCAACATTTAGTGTTTATTGTTCTCATCATCGTCTTTTTGATTATAATCATTATCCCTCCATTTTTGATTGTTGCCTAATATCAGCTGATTGTCAACCCGAAAATCATTATCATAACTAAATCATCATGATAATGATGTTGCTTTTTGATTAACTATCATTAATCAATCATTTCATATCTATGTTGAATCGATTGATTTAATTGTCTAATACATAATCATTTAGGACACTTAATCAAAGTTGAAATGATTAATGATTAACTTACCTTTCAAGTATTCAGTTCAATTGATTATCAGATTAAATGGTGATTATTGTATTAGCTTATCCCAATCAATTGATTTAATTGAAACAAAAAGTAAAATCCAATCTAATAAATGAAAGTAAAACAAATTAGTGAGAAAAAAAAGTTAATTGTTACACAAATCAAATTGAAATCGGTTCGATCAACGGTGAATCAACAATCAACGATAATCATTAAATTTACTATCTGGTCAATTGGTTGATGACAAGTAAATGATAATAAACGTTAATTATGATAATAAATTATCATTTACAGTTAATTGTCATCATTAAATCATATTAAGTTTTCATTTTCACTTGATAACAATGATAATCATAATAAGAGGTTGAAACAAATTGCCTGTGATAACAATTTGATATCAACTGATTGTTATCATCAACTAATTGTACTTTTCAAGCCAGTGATAATCATAATTGGTCAATAAACAATTGGGTTAACTTACAACAATTAGCGGATTATGATATTGTCACAATCAACTATATCAAAATAGTTTTGTGGGCTGATATTCAATCAATGATACTGATAATTAATATGTTCACATGCTAATCAAAAACAATCAAGAAAAGTTGACCAATAATTTGATCAACTACTGAGTTTTAATCATCAACAAGAATAAATTGTTCTAGTTGATAATTTTGGTCTAACAATTAAGATCAACTTGGTTTATCTATTTTCCACCAGATTAAACTCACAATTATCATCATGTTATCAGAGGAAGATGAGAATGATACTTTCGAAAGTAAAGTTCTGAAGTTTTTTTTTCGAACTTTTTTCTTATCTTATCTCTCACCATTTGGCTCAATTGGGGAAAATAAATGATGATGATAGTGGCGATTTTCATGATGAGCCTCATGAGTCCATGAAATGTTGATTCAAAGAACGATTCGATAACAGTTCCATTGAATGTGTTCACTGAATACGAATATTTTTTTTTTCTTCAAATTTCAAAACAATGAATTCGAATCTCAGAACTTAAATGATTATCTATCCTGAATCAGGTCAAATAATCACCAGGAAATCAGGCAGTAACTTGAATTCCCCATGGTGATTATTATAAAAATAAAAACTCTCATCATGTTAAGACGATAATGTTGAACAATAACATGATAATAATAATTAGCTTGAACAATATCAACAATTTAACTTGTTGGTGTGTTAACAGAATTAACAGAATTAAAATTAAATTGTTGAAGAAGAAAAAAAATTTCTAAATCTTTTCATGGTTATGAGTCTCATTAACGTTTTTACTTTAAGTGCTTTCAATTAGATTGTATCAACAAGACACAATTTAAATCACTCACAACAATCAACACTTTAATCCTACTCAAAACTTTTAATCCATCATAATGTTGATCTAATTGAAGCTCAACCCACCCAGTTACTAATCCCACCACCGATAACAATAATTTGTTTCTGTCAAAATTGAAATCCGATTAATTAACTAATTAGTTAAACTTGAATGTCTATAATTTAATGATTTAACAATGATTAAGTTTTTTACTTTGCTGTAACTATTTTTGTATCTAATTTATTATTGTCTCTCCCTTAATCCGATCTAATCTTTTGAGTAAGAGTTAATTAATCAGCCAAACAAATTGAATATCATTTTCTGCATCACCCTGACTGTTATCATTACAGGGGAAATAACTGGTTAATCATTTTTATAATAATCTTCCTAATCATGATTAAAGGTGAAGGATGAATTCATTTTCTGCATCTTTATCAAATTCAGCCAAATATTATCTAGAACTATTTATAAATCAACCCGCTCCTCTCTCTCTCTCTCTCTCCGACTCTTTTCCTCTTCCTCCTCTTTATCTTTTCCACCCTGAGTAATATTTCATGATATCATGAAGAAACCAGAATAACTTATCCAATCAATATGGTAGAACTTTTTTTTCTTCTAAATGTTTTTGCCTCTTTTCACATTTAATCTCTCTCACTCTTTGTATTATTTTCTCTCCCCTGTCTCCATGAAGCTTTGATTTCTATCACAAAGTTTTAAGAAGTTTCAATTCACTTGATCGAACCAATAAATTACATATTCTCTCTTTAATTCTGTATATTACAAATTTCCACCCCACCAGCAACTATCCAGAGATTTTTTCTCCAACTCCCAAGTTCCTCTTCTCTCTTACTCTTGATTAAAAGCAGCTTATTCCCAGAACTTATTCTTAACCTATTCTATTTCATTATGAACAGTATCAACTTCTTTCCACTCCCCATCTTTCTCTCTCTCTCTCTCTCTCTCTCTCTCTCTCTCTCTCTCTCTCTCTCTCGCCTGTCTAACCCACTCTCCCCATTCCTCCTCTTCATCCTAACAGAATAGTCTCAGGGTGAAGGTGAAATTATCCATTGTTCAGTATCAATCTTTTACTTTCTCCCTCTCTCACTTTCTTGATATTCCTTAGAATCAGAATCAAATCATGGTTAAGATCAAATTTAATCGACAATGAACACGAACATAAGAAACAAGAACAATTTAATAAAACAACAATTGGGCAACTCTTGACATTGATTATGATAATAATGATAATGATGATGAAGATTAAAACAATATTGAAGAAAAGGGAAAAGAAAAACATTATTCCAATTCAATCAGAATTGAAACTCATGATGCTTATCATCATCAACTAACATTATTTATGGTAAATGTAATTCAATGAACGTGAAACTCAAATGACATTAATGATATGATATCCTCACATGATAGAAAATACAATCACAATGATTTACTTAAATTTAGCTCAATTGAAAATTCTGTGGTCAATCAATGAAAAAGACAATCAAACCTCCACCATCCTAATCATCCTTTCAATTTTATTCATTCATCTTCCGGTTAGCATCATCATCCTTTTTGTAACCACGATGATGATGATGATGATGATCACATGCAGCGACAGAAAAAAAGGTTATTATTTGATTGGCTCATGAAGCAAATGAAGATGATGAACAACAATGAGTCTCAATATTATCAGAGTAACATGAAGATTTCATGATGATCATGAGTACAAGAAAGAGAAGGCTCTTTAATAGCAAGGAAAAAATTCCAACCACCAACTGATTACAAACCTACAAAGTTACAATTCCCTTTCTCTCTCTCACCAATTTCCTTTTAATCTGGCTTCCAACATCTTTGATAACCTTTTTTACATCCTCATCATCCTCCTCCACCATCATCATCATCATCATCATGAATATCTTTCCATCAATCCCAGTACCATCTCCATGGTAACTTGAGCATTTATATCACTGAAACTTGTAATTTTTTTTTCACTCAGCTTTTTATTCATTATTTTACTGTCTCATCTTATTCAATCATTAAACTTGCTCATCCTTATTTACATCATCAAACAGATTATGATGATGATGACGATGGTAACCTGAAAATAAACATAGAAAGTGAATTTCATGATAAAAGTTCAGGGAAAAGTTCACAGGCTCAGCGTTATTTTAAATATCATCATCATTAACTGTCCATCAACCTTTTTTCATGTATTCAATAATTGACTTAAAGTGTTAGGGTGTGGTGTGGTCAGTGTGATCACAGCCGGGGTTTTTAATATCAAATATTATTCACAACAGGTTATCATGGAAGTGGTAAAACTGATTACCATGAAAAATTCAATTCTTTACAATTTATCAAATCATTTTTTTGTCTTTCTGTTAGTATATCGTAAAGAGGAATGAAAAACAAAACCTTGACAAATTCTGATACCAGAGATTTAGAACCAGAAATTATTGATCAGCACCAGAATTCAGGGAAGAGACTGAAACACCAACATGACACCCATGATATTAATATCATTATCGTTTAACTAACAGTTGAATGTCCTGTCAATTGTTACCATGAATCTCATGGGATTTTCATTTGGTCATTTGAGTAACAATCAAGCAATTTAATGACATCAGGAAAATAATAATTGAACCAAAAATATATACACACACATCTACAGCTAATAATAATGATAATATCTCAGAATCAGAATCCTGAACAATAACAATCTGTATCTTTTTATATCATCATCAATTGTTATCCTGTTATCTGTTTCATTGAAATTGCTCAACCGATTCTCGAAAACATTCAGAACTTTCCTCTCTCTCTCTCTCCCCCTTTGATTGTTGAATAAATTTAATCAACCATAACAATTATAATCATTTCCATCAGTAACACTAGTAAACTACATAGTCTCTGATTGGAAAGTAACAATCACCAATGTCAACCTTAATTGTTGACTTGTAAAACTTGTATCTGAACAAATGAACATCATTCATATGTATTATTAAATCACCATGAAGATGATTAACTAATTGATGAGGTAAATTTTAATACTCTTTCCCTTTTGATTATTTGATTAAATTTCATCATACACTCATCTTATTGTGAACCTTAATTTGAATTATAAACATCAACAACTAATATATTTGTATTGTTGGATCATTAATGTAACTACAGTTAGTTAATCAGTTGAAGATGATTAAGATTATTCATTTGATTCAAATCCTCAACTGAATTGTAACAAGTCAAATGTTCAGTTATTACAACAATCAACTTGGAAGCACAAAGAAAAATAGTTGATTAAAGTTAATCATCTACAGGTAACACATAATCAACCGTTGATCTGATTAGGAAAAGTAAATTAAAATGAAACCTTAATTGTTGAAAATGTTGATAATCAAGGTGAACATTTAAATTTTGAGTTCGGTAATGAAAAACTCCCTCAGGAAAAGAGTATCAATCTCGATATCAGAAAAAAAAAGTTCTGAAAAAATTGTGAACTCAATGAAAGTTTTGATTAATTAACTTGTTACCTGAGTGAGTTAATCTACTGTTGGAATTTGAAACTTTGTTATTAAAATTTAATTTGATTGTAACAATCAACACAGTAGCTGTTGGTTCATTTAAATAATTTGAAATTATGTTTTAAATTCATATGCATCAAGTTTATTTCAATCATGAATTATGATTGCAAACAAAGTTGATAAATGATTATCATTTATTACAATTAAAATTTCCCATTGACTTAGAGTTGATTTGTTCAATTTATCATTTTATTAACCTTCAATTGAGTTTCACCATGATAGTTATTTTTCAACACAGTAGCTGTTGGTTCATTTAAATAATTTGAAATTATGTTTTAAATTCATATGCATCAAGTTTATTTCAATCATGAATTATGATTGCAAACAAAGTTGATAAATGATTATCATTTATTACAATTAAAATTTCCCATTGACTTAGAGTTGATTTGTTCAATTTATCATTTTATTAACCTTCAATTGAGTTTCACCATGATAGTTATTTTCATGATCACACAAGCTCACAATAGTGAAGTGACCATAAGTCAATTGATTCAAGTGATTTAATCAATGATTCATGATTTTCCCTGGGAATAAAGTTATTCAACTATTCAGTCTATTGGTTTCCAGGTGAATCTTTTAAAGATAAAACCAAACAAGAAAAGTTCTGACCCTGGAAAACAATTGAAAACTCAGATTACCGTGAAACTTGTGGTGAAAATCTGATTGTTTGCTAATCAATCGAGAAGAGGATAAATTAAGCACCATGAATTTATTCATGAACAGTTCTGAGAACTGAAATCTCAAAATTTACTCCATCAGATATTTAAAGAATCAGTTATCTCATCATGGAAATTGATTCTACACCTTGAACATAAGATGAACCACCTTTGGGTGGGAAAAAAATCTTATTTCATGATAAAAATAAAAGATTAGTAATTTGTTCAAAACAATCTGAATTAATCTCAACTGAACTTTGAGTAAATAAGATTAACTTTAATTGGCATGACAAGAGCATTGAACTTATTCAATGATATCAAAGATTTATGTTGATAACTCAAAGCCCGAAAGTGAATACATTTCAAGGTTAAACTGAACAATTTCATGAGAATTCTGGAAAAGGACAAACAAGAACTACGACAATCTTTTATATTAGTTGAGCGAAAAGTCATTTAATCGTATAACGAATCAATTTAAAGGTGAAAAAAAATCAGTTCTAACTGTTGTTTTTTCTGTTTTCCAAAAAGTTCTAAAGAAAAAAAGTTCTATTTTTTTCTACAATACGATTTCTTTCCTTTACTCCATGATGGATATCATGGTATTGATTATCACCATCGACGATGGTTTTGGCTTAGGTTATCCTTTTGCTGTGAAACTTTTGCCAACAAAAAAGTTCATGGAGCCAGATAAACTTCTGAAACTATTAAATCGCCATCATCATCATCATCATCAGATAGTTATAATACAGAACCTCAGGTTATTCAGAGCATTCTGAGCTTCCAAGATATTAATATGATGGAAAACCAAATGACTGTTTGTTTCCTTGAAAAACTAACCCATTCAAATATATTTCATGATAATTTCATGGTTATAATTTGAAATGTAAATTTGAAACTTCAACATAAAAAATTAGTAATAACAATCCAATTCAACTTAATCGTTCAACTGATTATTGTTGATAATGTTTTAAATTATCTTGAAATGTTAGCACTCAGATGAACAATCTGAATAACCCAGACTAACTTTCAGAGTGTTGGTTATAATCTTCAGTTAATTATTTCGTTATTAATAAAATACAATCGACAATTGTTCAGAAACAATAGCAGAAATCAGAAATACAAATGAAATTTTATCTACAATTATCATGAATCAGTGAAAACTTTTCTTATATTTTACCATGTTGACTTCTTAACCAAGTAAACATTGTTTCAAAGTCCTAAAGGATAGCTAGAAATGATTGCGAATATGGATTAATGTTGAGATTTCATGGGAAAATTCAGATAACATGTATTTACATTCAGATGAACTTTGCTCTCAGGCATAAGATTTTCAAGAGGCTTCAAGACGATATCATGCTAAAGATGATCTCATCATGATCAAGGTAAAACTTTGACAAGTATTTGATATAATGAATCATCAATCATCATGAATTAGATTTTGATTGTTATGAGTCTCTGATATCATGATGGTTATAATGAAAATTGAAAATTCTCAACTAAATCATTTGCTGTTAACAGATTGAAATTGAAAAGCATTTCAATTCATCAAGAAGGACGATTTATCAAATTCAATTGCAACTTTGAAACAGAATCAGATTAAATCTGATAAGCTTATTGTGTGCAAAAGGATTAGCACAAATTAATCTTGTTTCATAGTATCTTTGTTAATCGTAACAATATCAGTTAATATTTAGAACAATAATTTTCCATAATCAAAGGGGATAAAAAAGATTCAATATCGATGTTCACATGAAATTCATAAAAAATCCCTATGACAGATCAACCAGAGAGGCAAAATTGATTCAACTAATCCATTTATTAATTGTTAAACCATTTCCATTTGATGAACAAGGGCAAGTCAATATGAAAGAAATTGCCTCGAAAAGTTTGAGAAGTAAAAAAGTTCTAACCAAATGTATTCGAAATGAACTTTTCTCTTCTCAACTAATCTGTTCAGTCTAAATGTACTTTTTGTAAAGTGATGTAAGTAGCACTCAAAAAGATTATCCTTAGCATTGTTCATGATGATCATCATCAACTGATTACAATAGCATGAGTTTGAGCTGAGTTGCTTGAATCTCTCCGAAAACTGCCCTTGAAACAGTTCAAACTTGACACTTTACTTATCCTTGACCTTTAGAGTGATGGAATTGAACATTTCGATGATCATTTATCAAGATTATCCCAAAGAAACAATTACAATGATGATTAGAATCATAATTCAGGAAGAAGATTGAAATTATCGAAAGAAAGAAAAAGTCTATAATAAAATATCACAAAGCAACGTTGGTATCGCGCTTCAACAGTATCAGTTACTTTAAATAACTTTTTACAGAAAGCAAATTGAATTAGACCCTGTAAGCTTAGAAATGATAAAACACAACTGGTAGGCTTAAAATATTTCTAGTTTTCAAAAAGTTCTTCAAATGACCTTCAAATGCGTTCTATCATGAATAACCTTTATGACCTTGAAATATGACAATTGAGTATCTTTCATAGACGAAATATGGCCTCTATCGGTCAAGTAATTTTTGATTAATCGTGAATAGAAAACCAACAAAGTAGCTGAATTGCCCTGTATATTAATAAGATTTTCTCTCTCTCTCTTTGTTGTTTTTTCTTCGTGATAAATGTTGAAATTTCCTAAATCGGATATGCAATTGTTAGAACTTTTCTCCTCAATAAGTTTCGAACATTCAAATATCGACTTTGTTTTCTTATCTCTTGGAAATCGTTTAAAAGTTCAATGATCCAATTGAATCAGTAAATTCTGATTAATCAGAATCACTTAGAGTTGAAGTTGACATTTTAAAACTTGAGTTAAATTGCAAACGTTATGTTAATATATTAATTTATTCTTGACACTTAATCAATTCAAATTTTAATCATCATTATCTCAATCATGAACATGATTATCATCACTTAATAATACATCAAATTTTACCATTCATATTAGATGATAAATATAATAATAATCGAATCATAAATTAGAATTTTTTTTTCTTCTTTTAATATTATCACAATTACTATTTAATATAATGGAGCAAGTTTCTGTTATCATGTTAATCATTATCATCAGTCAGGATTTTTTTATTAACATTTCCATTTTCTCAGTGATCATATTGATTAGCACCGATTGGATCATAATTACTATCACAACGATTCTGCATTATTATATCGAGTTCCCAAATTCTGGATAACTCTGAGGTTATTACATGGGAGTTGGGTGAACAAAAAACTAATACTAAATGCAAGGTAATGAAACAATTTCTGTCAATGATGATTTCATCCATTAATCATTTTGGTGATAATCATGATGATTGTCCTAATTCTGAGCATTTGTTTCTGAATATAATTCAACCATTGAATATGTAATATTGGAACAATAAGTTTTCTTAATGATGAACCAAAGAAAAAAAACAATAAGATGAAACATGAAACTGCTTAAAGAGAGTGACAATGATGATGTTATCATGTTTTCATCATGAAAGATAATGATGAGCATCTTGGAAACATGAAAAATGTAAACAGACATGGAAAATGTTTGAAGTATTTATAACCTTTGAAAAGGTAAATCTGATCGGATTTTTTTTCTCTCGAAAAAGAGAGAAAAGTTTTCACATTCAAAAAGATATTATCATGTGATTGAGTTGCAAAGGTAGATTGAGGTGGGTGAATGAGTGGGTTGAGGTGGTGATGGTGGAGGAAAAATAATAGCTTAG
Source organism: Panonychus citri (assembly GCF_014898815.1). NCBI lineage: Eukaryota > Metazoa > Arthropoda > Arachnida > Trombidiformes > Tetranychidae > Panonychus > Panonychus citri. The sequence continues at coordinate 1,493,536 of NW_026515540.1, forward strand.
TATGAAAAATGATATTCAAATGTAATGTACCTCGAGAAAGATTTATGAGTCCATCTATTATCATGAGGATGATGGTGGAATCCAAAAGAAGACATTATTTTCATTCTACTCCAAAGTCTCTGAACTTCAGGAATCATCATCATAATCATCATGAACCCGGAGGTTTTTATGAAAAAAAAACGATATTCATTCAAAGAGATAAAGATGATATGGAGAAGAAAAAACTTCTTTTCTCTTTCTATTACTTTAATATCTACTTTCTTTACAGCTGATTTTTGCTCATGGAATATTTTCTCCACCATGATGTCTCAGAATTTTCCCTGATCTTTAGAAACATTATCATGTTGGCTCTTTGTTTGCTGTTCTACTCAAAATTTGGAAAACTTATCGAATCAAATGACGTAAACATTGGTCACTTTGGAATAATCCTTGTCTAGTATCTCAATGAACTTCTGAATAATATTGTTCAGTTGGTTGTTTTCTCATGTTCATGATGTTGAAATATTCATTCTAACAAAAGTAAACCTTTTAGTTTTGTCTAGTTATTGATGGAGGACAGAAATCTCGCCCTGACCATTATAATGTATTCGCGTCCCATGAGTTCAACTAGAGAACATCCTATTGTTAACCTTGAATTCCAACTTGAATTCATCACAATGTTGTCTCTTATTCTTAACGAATTATCATTTGAGAATTCAGATATTAGTCACAACTCAGATAACCTTAAAGACTGTTTTCGAAGTTCTTATTCAAAGTGAGTTACAGTGAATCGGCAACCTTAATTATCTGTTGTTGGTTCATTTTCAACAACATCCAATGTGAGTATTCATGTGAACATAGCAACTCGAATCTCGGATGAAACTTGAAACTCTGAAAACTTTTTCCTAAGCACAACTACTTAGTCTTGATGATTAAATTCTACATGAAAATAAATTAAATTTCATCTTTTTTTTTCAAACTTTGAAAATGATTTAACACTTGGTCGACTAGTTGTATTAATAACTATTTTAATTACAATTCAGTTTATTGTAAAACTTTAACTGAATAGGAAACCATGAAAATTGACTTGTAATTGTTATAGTTTATTATAAGAATTGAATACCATTATGATAGTTTCAACAATTTTGAATGAATTTCATTGCCTAAGGGTTGAGTTAGTTAGAAGTTAATTGTTTGATTAAACATGAATGATTAACTATTACTATTTAACTTCACTTTTGCAGAAAAAATTTTCTTCATCAATTGAATATTCATTCAAATCTAATGGATGAATTTTGATTACTATTAATATTTGCACTGAAAAATTCATTTCTTTGATTCTCATGGCAAATCATTATGGATTAAGGTTATTCAGGTCATCAGTAAAAGAAGATATTTCAAGGTCATTTAATTTTTTCCACGCTTAGCCATCGTGGGTAAAGATTTTGAAGTTGATCATAAATGTTAATCAGAATATATGACAGTTTGACTAAAAAGCTACAGAAATTCTTTAATTAACTAAACCCATCTTAACAATTTACGATAAGGTCATAAGAACCGGAAAACTTGAAACCAGTGTTTTCGAGTATACTCTTTTATGGTATTGCCTTCAAATGACCTTGACAAATGCGAACAGAAACTTTGGACAAATCTGTTTATCCTCGTGTAGCAAATCTATCTCATCAAATATACAGCCAAAGACTTTGAGTTTGCTACCACTTTTCAAATCATTCACGCAGTTGAATCTAATCAATGAGAGATAAAGTTAACCCAGAGATATGAAGATGAATTTGTCCACTAATTTAAGCGATTTAGTCTTAAAATGGTCAACTGATTAGATATCAAAAGTTATCTTTACTTGCTTATCATTACCTGCGAATGATTTAAAAAGAAAACTCACTATTGTACACGCTATGGAGGATGATCGAGTGTATCGTTGGACAATTGAAGAAGTTCGATGTAATTACTACTCTTTGTGTTCTGGTTTCGTTATTGATAATATCGTTTCAATATGGTCAATTAGATCATTAGACATCAAAGTCGATAATACAAATCGAGAGAAAAAATCCAATGCTTGACTCAGAGATGGTCTTGTCCTGACTACTTTTAGTTTTAAATTAATGTTAAACTTGGTTGTGATTAACAATCAATTGGTCAATCTGAGAATGAGCGAGTAAGTGAGAGAGACAAAAAGGACGAAAGAAAAAAAAAGAAAGAAAGAAAGAAGAGAGAGAGAGAGAGAGAGAATCGTATATTTCATTTGAATTTTCAGATGGATTGACTGTTAAAATCAATAAGTTTGGTTTGTTGATTAGTTGATTACTTTGATGTATTATTTTGGTTTAGATTAAGGTGTAAGCTTAGTTGATTAACTGTTTTTATTTATATAAATTACCTGGATAGTTAATCACATGTGTATACCTGGTAAATTATCAGAAAGACACACAAATAATGGTTACAATTTAAATCCAACAACAAGAAACAATCAACTAACGAATGATATAATCAATGATAATCTTCCCTGTCACTCAATCACTACCAACAACAATGTTAATCAACAATTTCATCTAAATGAACCTTTTGTCTTCCTCCAATTACATCAACCTCATCTTCTTCCTCTTCCTCCTCTTCCTCCTCCTCCTCCTCCTCCTCCATCATCATTGTCACTATCTATTTCCAGGTTTATTTTTCTTGAGCTGAAATTGAGCTCATGATAGTTCAGTTGTTAACCTGATCCAGCATCATCTTCATCAACTCCACCTCCACCTTCCCACTCTCCCCACAATAATCCCCAAAGGATATTCAAGTGTATTCACCGAAAATGTCGTCAACATCAATTTAGATTAAATCATTTCCGGGATCCACAAGGAACTTTTTTGCTTAATAAATTGTAGATTATTTCAAGGAAATGGTTGGTTAGCTTGATTGTTAATGGGTTAATCTAATTCATTTGTTTATTGTTATTCAAATCACAAATCATTTGATAACAATTAACCACCATCATGATGTCATCATCGCACAAGACTGACCAATAACTTTAACCTTTTCCCATTCAAAATATAATATAAAGATGACAATTAATTAACGATTAATACTAATTGTTGTCAAGAAAAAAAATCCAATTTAATATAATATTTTTCGAAAAAAAACTCGATAAAAAGTTCTAAATAAAATTCGATTCTCTATCCATGAATAGGTAAGTTATTATATTCATTTTCAATGAACGAAAACATCTACTTATCTATTAATAATTAGTTGATTATCTGGATAAAAGTTAATTGTAATAAATTTCCATCATTAGATAATCAATATTGTTGATATTTTGTTTCATTACAATGAACATTTTCCTATTCGTTATCCACTGATGATACTTATCAGAGTATTTATCATGAATAAATATATGATAGGAATAACTTTCTATGCTTTGAAATATCATCATGAAACAATGCTAAAGCCTTCAGGGTTATTGAGTAAAAACTGATTGGAAACACTGATGGTTTGAAACATAAATTGTGAATGTTGGTTTAGTTGAATGAGCAGAATTGTCAACCAGTCAATAATATCATGATTGTTATGTGTTGTTATTTCATTCTGAATTCAGAGGGGAAAAACAGTTCTGTCTTTACAAATAAGAAAAGCGAAAGCATCATGAACAAATATTTTTCCATCATGAAAATAGTAATTTAATTGTAAATTGTTGAGAAATAATTCTGGACATTGGTCTCAACTGAAACAATTCATTAATCAGTAACAAAATTCATCGGAGTAAATATTTTTCAATCGTAATCATAAACAATCAGCTAACAGTTAATGTCAATGATTACATTAAATTCTGGTTTTTTGGGTTAGATTGTCAACAATTGACGATTAAATTGTTACATTGATTGCAAATCTAATCATATCAGATAAGCTCTGTTAATCTAATATTAACCATCTATATTTAATCGTTAAGTTAATCACCATGATAAATGTAACTTTTTGATTGCTCGAAAAGTTTTTTCTTTCTGATCATCATCTTGATCCAATTTTGAAAATTTAAATTTCTAGTGTTAATCAAATCGTTGTTGAGTAAATATTTCCATACAATTGTTATCAACTTTATTCAAATTGAATATTGATCAATGAATTGAGAGTTTACCTTTGAAAAAGTTCATTCAAACTGAATTCATTTACATTTGTATCATATTCAATTTCGGATAAAATTGAGAAGTATAAACTTTCACTATTTTCTATTAAAATGGATAATAATGTTCACCATTTAGCAATTTAAACTTGTTTTCAGTTATTAGTTAACAATTAATCAACTTGATAAAAATAATTTCCAAACACAATATGATATAAACATGATGATTACCTTTTGAGATTTAAAAGTAAAGTAGGTTAATAGTTTCAAGGTAAAGAAATAGGAAGAAAAGTTTGTTGATTATGTTAATCGGAAATAATTTAGTGGGTTAAATGTGATTAACACTCTAATCAACATGGAATTGGAAATGAGTAAAGATTAAATTGTTTCTTCATGATAAAACTTGCATCATTATCAATATACAGTCAGGAAACTTGGAAAAAGTTTGAATTCTTGTCATGTTATCATCTTGATGGTAAAATATCAGATTAATATGTTTAGGTGAAAATTCATGTTCTAAAGGTGAAAATAATAATAATAATAAAAGATGATGAAGAAAATGGTATTTGTAAGTGGGTTAGAAGTGGATTCACCGTTAACCCAAAGTGAATTTCAGTTTACCTCCCATAGGATTTATCATCACCTTCATCATTCAATTTCCTGAGATTTATCATGAAAAAAAGGGAAAAGTTTAAACCCGAAAATAGAATTGAAAAAAAAGACAAAATTGTGTTTACATTTTTGAGCTTTAAAAGATGCAACAAATATCATCATTAAGCTAATCTTCCGCCTCCTCCTTCAGTGATAATCATTAACCCACCTCGAGATTGTCTTCAAATTACTCCAAGTGTATTTCTTATTTATAGCACCCTAACAATCATCAGGCATTCATCATTCACCCTCGGAGAGAGTACAAAGTTTCATCATATTAGTTACATCATCATGTTAATTCCTGAACTCAGAGAGAAAGAAAAATTCATCATCATCTTCATTTATCTTATATACACTCAGTTAACTTGAAAATTAACTCATCTTCATCCTACTGAAGCTAAAAAAAGAGTAGACTTGATTATTAATGATCAACTTGACACAATAAACTACACAATCAACAACAACAACAACGACAAAGTTGAATTGTGACACCAACTAAGCAGAAAAAACGTTCAACGATAATCATTGATTACTATTGTTCAATCATCAACGATAATAAAGGAATTGGGGAAAAAATCAACAAGATGATAATGAACATAATCAACTAGCAATTAGATTAAAATGATTAATCCAGGTAAATCAAAGGGGATAACATTTAGAGAGAGAGAGAGTGAGAGAAATAGTTTTTTTTCATTCATCAAATCCTTTGTTTCTTTGGCACGAATCATAATCTCAGCATCTTCATCACCATCATGTTATCATGAAATTCATTTGCTATTCAAAGAAAAACTAGTTATTTAATCACATAATTAATCTAGTTATCAACGAATAGCATATTAACTTGTTTAGTGATTATAATCATTTTCATCATCAAGTCTAATGATTTACACTATTGTGACGATCATGATGATGATGATGATGATAAATCAAAGTTATGAAAAGATGAAGATGAACAAAAAAGTTAAATTATGATGATGATTAACATTATGATTATCTCTTGGTTTCCATATACTTTCAATGTGGAGTTTGAATATTTTGCCAAACTTTTTTCACTATTATTCCTCAAGCTATTAATTCTTGATCTAAATTAAATTTAGTTATAATCATTTTCTGAAACAATTTAATGGATTTAACATGATTAACAGTTTACACTCAATAAGTTAATTAAACTTTTTTTCCCCAATCTCTTCGTTATCATGATTAGAAAAGTTATCGTAAAGAATAAAAAAAAAGTTCTAAGTTCGAGAAAAAAAAAGTTCGAAAGTCATTTTTGATCATGATCTTCATTAATTATGAAAATAACAAAATTAACAAATTTAATTGTTTAACAACAAAAGGTTCAAGTTTAATTTGATTGTCTTCTATCCATATAACATAATTAACGATCACAATTAAAGATCATTAATCAGTTAGATTGTTTTTTAAATTGATTTAAATTTAACTTTTTCTTTTCTTTCTTTACTTTCGTGTTATAATTGTTTCCTTTCTGTACTAAACATTTTCTCTTGATTAACAATTAAACTGTAATTAGAGTTGATCATGACATTGAAAATTTGTGCAGTTGATTTAGTTCTGGTTGTGTGATAAATTTTAATCATTGCAATTAAATTAACTGTTAACTGATTTCGTCGTCAAAGTTAAGAGAAATCAAATTTTGTCTCATGTTTAAGGAAATTAAATTCAATCATCAGAAAGATTTTTTCTGCCAAAAATGTAATTAAAATGTTCATCATCTTAAATCATCTTGATTATTGTAAAGATGATTAACAAGAAAAATGTTGATTCTTATTTTAAATTTAGATTAAATTTTAATTTCCTTTCTCCATGATGTTAATTACCACAATCAACAACCAGATTAGCCAACAAACAGTAATTCAATAGCTTGATTATCAACTTGTAACCGAATCAATTTTGATTATTTGTCAACAATGTGACTGGTGGTAAATGAGTACAACTTGATTAACTTAATTGCAATCAGAATACTAATGATAATAAATATGTTTACCTTTATTATTATCCTGATTGTGAATGGTAATCAATTTGTGATTAAAATCCTTTCATCAATTAAACAAAAACCTGTAATTTGATGGTGAAAAGTTAATCACGATTTATTAATCCGTTTCTGCTTTGCAACATTAACAATTAGCACATTATAATTATCCCTTGGCTTTGACAATTAAAAGTTACACGGATAAGATTGTTGAACACTCGTTGATGGATGAAGATAATTAGGTTGATTTGTTGACAATTAGACGTTGATAATTATCAACAATGATGGAGAAGTTGTTGATTATGATTGCGATGAAAGTGGTGAATGAAACACCGAGTACTAGTAGAAAGTAAGAAAATGGTTGATTCGAATCGTCAACTTGATTACTCTGGGTCAGAACTTTTTTTGATCTCGATTCTTAGGAAATGGTGAGAGAGGAAAAAAAACTCATAAAGTCCCAAGTGAACAAGGAACTTGCTCAGTGACATTGGAAGATGAAAAGGATGATGAAATTAGAGGAAAAAGAGACTGCGTTAGAAGAAAGAAAGAAAAGAAAGGGAATGAAAATTGATATCGGTAATTTCATTCCAATTCAGTCTCAGAAGTTCATGAAAATCGTCACAAAAACATCATGTTGATCTCTCTCATTTACTGGATTGTATATATTTTTTTTGGATTCTTGTTGTTATTGAGTTTTATTCCCTTCCCTTGTACTATGACATACATCATCATGAAGATAAAAAAATGAAATAACTCAATGCGAAATATCAGAATCATCAGAATTCATCATCATCTAAATTCATCTTTCAAATCTATCATGTTTTCCATGTTAAATCTCATCCCTCATGAATCTTAAGAGTTTCAGTAAACAGCTGAAACTTTCACATCCATGAATATGAGATAATATGATGGATACTTTGTCGATAACAATGGTACATGAGACATGATGAAAATCAGAATAAGGTCAGAATCAAATTCACAATCAAAATTTTTGATGAACGTGATTCAATTTTCCTCATTGATTCATTTATAAAAAAAAGCCTTCCATTCAGCTAAATAAATTGATTGTTTTGACTGTTTCTAATAATTAATATCTTCTCAATGTTTATTCACAACTTTTAATTGTTTCCTGGTAATTGAAATAATCAACAGATCTTTGTATTGGTTAATACAAAATGATTTCACTTTTTTATTGAAAAATTAACTTGTACAATACAATACAGGGCAATTCAGCTATTTTTACCGATGTTTTTTGCAATTTCCTCAGCAATTAAGAGTCGTAGAGACACGAGACTTGAGTAGTATGAGTTTGAGCGATACTTGTTTGTCATATCAAAAGATCAAGGTCATTCAGGTCATCGGTAAAATAACACGTTCTAGGGTCATCTGAAGGTGCTACAGTTATTTTTCACATGATTTTTTCGCTGAAAAATGAGTTGAGAGATCCTTGCTGTATTTATTATCAACAATCAAGTTGATCAAACAAAAATTATGACAACAATTAACTCTAGTGATTAGTTTACATAGCTGTGTTTTCATTTAGCAATTTAACTGTAACATAATCATGTCAAACTGATCAATACTGTATTAATTCAATTTATGGTAACATCGAAAAGTTTATTTTCAATTTAGTTAATTGTAACTGACAATATCTGATTGGGACAATCGCAAAGTGTATATGCTAATTGTGATTAGTTTTAAATGTTAATGGTGAAATATCATCTTGATATAAATGATTAATGTACTAGTTAATCATTGATAATGATAATGATGATTAAAGTAAATCTATTAATAGGTAAGTTTTTGAAAATTTTATCATGAAATTTTAATCAATTTAAAGATATTGATATAAGATGATGATGATGATGCTAATCAAGTGATGATCAATCTTATTATTATATTGTTATGTTAATCATTAAATGATCATGAATGTGAAATAAAATGTGATATCATGTTATCATGTTGCTTGACCAACTTGTTGTTTGATTGTCCACCATTCTATGCATGGGAATCAATATGAAAACAATAAACAACAACATCAACGACCGTTTTCATGATTGATGATCAAAATTGATCTAATTCAAGATATAAATAAATAAATAATGTGATTCAAACTTAACCAGGGAAAAAAATACTACAAAAACTGTCAACCGATTATGAACTATTTTCATGATAGTTTTTTTTGTCATCTTGTCATCTTCATCCTCATCTTCATCCTCATCATAATCATCATCATGATAATCATTTCAATCCTGTCAAAACCATGTTGCTTCTTGGAGATTGAGTCTGGGGAGAAAAAAAGATCGAACTGAACAGTAGTAGAAAAAAAAGTTCTAACGATTATTTTATATTAGGAATATGATATCAGATGATGAGGATGCTAAAAAGAGAGGGTGGGAAGTGGCTGGTGTTGGTTATCATCAATATCTAATGTCGACATTATTAGTTACATTATTATCAAAGATGAAGGGGTAACTTGTTTAATCCAATAGTTTATCAATTGTTAATTCTCGTGGGTTTTTATTGATTTTTGTTCCTGTTGATTTGATTTAATATTTTATATTAGGATTTGATTGTGATTTATCATGTTCAGTAATCTTAATCATGAATGATCATGATGATCATGATGATTATGATTGTTAATCTCAATGGTTTGGGGACAACGTTCAAGGGTTAATTGATATTGGATGGAAGAGAAAAAATTTCCATTTCATTTAATTGTTTTCTCCTATTTAGCTGATTAAATCACTATTATTTGATGATTACAATTAACTTTGGTACAATTTGATATTATTAATACAGTGGTAACATCATTTAGGTGGAGTTGATGATTTAATCACAATCAGAGTTAGTTTGATTGTCTAAATGATAAACTTCAATACTTATTGTTGATGAAATGAAAGTTTTTAGTGTTCTAAAGTAAATTTAATTTAATTGTAAATTTATATTTGTTTTATTGCGACAATTTAAGGTAAACAATTAAAAATTTAATATAAAAGAAAAGTTCAATCACAATCAGAATTTTTAATTGTTCCAAGATAATCAACAATCGGATGAAAGGTAAAAGTAACAATTAACAAAAGCAACCATTCAAATTAATCAATTAATCAACAAGCTTTTTTAATAAGCGACAATTTAATTTATCATCATCATGATAACAATTAATAAATTTCAATGTTGTAAAAATGATGAATCATCACAATTAATTACTTATCAGTTTTAATTGTTAGGGATAATTAAAAATTAATTAGAAATAAATCTTTGGTCAATTGAATCAAATTGAAGTTTAAAAAAAAGCTCAAACAATCAAATGATGAGTTAAGTTAATTGTTAGCGATTAGTTGACAATATAAAATTTTCAATTCTCATTCCAATTGAACATTAATCATGATTACGATTCTAATCAATAGTTTTTGTTTTTCTATCATTCAACTTTTCTTACCAATCGATTTAATTGTTTCCACTTAATTGTGTTTATTTTTTTCCTCTTGGTTTCCATTGCAATTGCTCATTTCCATGCTATTTTTATGATTATATTGTCGTCTTTGTTTATTCAAACCTTAACAATCACCATTATTACATCACAATCACAATCAACTTATCGGTTAAACTCACAATTAACTTTAATCCAGTTTCTCAATCCATCTAAATAGCCAACTAAACATTTGATTGCTTGATTGTTGTTGGACATCATGAATTTTGTCACCTTAGTTTATGCTGCTTTAAAAGTGTTAACTGCTTCACCTTCAGGTAAATTAATTGTTACTTTAATTGTTTCAAATAGTTGAACGTTATTGTTAAAATTTCATTTAATTTGATTGGTGTTAATTAACAGAATCAACAATTAGTAAAGTTATCCCACCACATGAATCAACTTGGACCTATGATGGGAAAATGAATGGTAAATAATTTTAATTTTATTATCATAATCAAGTCAATCATTCAGATCCAATAATCAATCTGGATAATTAATATTAGATTTTCATCGTAATTAGTTGATTAAATTTAAGATAATCATTTGCTTAATTGTTATTAATAGGACTTGATTATTGGTATCAACTTTACCCTCAATGTAAGGGTAAATTTCAATCACCAATTAACATTGATACCAATTCAGTTAATTACAATAGTTCATTGAACATTAATTTAATTGGATTCCAAAAACCTTATCAAGCTTTCATTGAAAACAATGGACACACCGGTAAGTATTATTAACAATTAACAACAATTAAATGTTACCTGATTGTATGATCAACTTATCATCAATTTAAATACAAATTATAATCATCAAAATTGAGATCAACATCAAGGACAATCAATAGAAATGATTTTTTTTGTTAATCATCATCATTAAGATGTTGATTTGAAAGTATAATCATTAATTGTTGTAATTTACTTAGGTTTTGAATTGATTATCGATTAATGACAATTTATAAATTGAGTTAATTCATTCATTTTTTACTTTTAATGATTAACTATTATTATTGTTTCACTATTACGATTAATTTGAGTAATTGAATATTCAATTAATGGTTAATTGTTGTTCTCAGTAAGGAAGACAATTAACTGCTGATGAACTTTAACCTTGACTTAATTTAGTTTTTTTGTAATTGTCTGCTGATTAATGAATAGCATTTAAAATTTATTAACTTAATTGTCAAAGGACATTTTTTTTATTCAGCTAAATTGTTAAATAATCATGTATTTGTTTTTACAAAGCAATTAAGTTAACTAACTTTAATATTAATACTTTAAATACTTGATTATTGCCTAATAATTGTGTTAATTGTTGCCAATGTAATATAACAATGACAAGAATATTAAAGTTTATCAATCATAATTACAGTAAAAGCTTAACTGATCAGCTGGTAGTAATTATCAATCATTTATTAATAGTAACAATTATGATTAGCTAACTATTGATTAGCAAGTTGATTTGGCAATTGAAATCAGCTGAAGTCAACATTAGATAATATTGAATTTGTCTTTTTCTCCCTCTAATTGTTGAAGATTAATTTTTCTTATTCTTTGCTAATTTTCAAGTACAATTGGGAATTGATGAAGCAATTAAACCAATTTTAACTGGATCAGCGGTTAATGATAAAGTTTATGTCTTTAATCAATTACATTTCCATTGGGGAATCCAATCAAAATTTGGGTCAGAACATTCAATAGATTCAACTTTCTACCCACTTGAGGTAAATAATTAACGATTAATTTAATTGATTTTTCAAATTGTTTACTTTAATCATCAACAATCGTATTGATTTAACTTTAATTTCAACCAAATCGTAAAGTAAAGTGTCACCACCTGTTGAGTCATTTTATCAACTACTCATTGATTTCTTGAAATCAACTTTTTTTTGTTAATCAAATTGAAAATGGTAACAATTAATTTTAAATTGTTCTTGTTAATTGTCATCATTACTCATTTTCAGATGCATATCGTTTTCTATCAGCGTGATTACGGAACTTTTGACCGAGCCTTAAACTATACTGATGGGCTGATTGTTTTGAGCGTTTTTTTCAAGGTAAAAGTCCAAGAAATTTAAACTAAACTACAGGGCATTTTACCAAGTTTACAACAAGTTTTTCTTGAATAACTTTTTTTTTGTTTTTGAGTGTTGAGAACCAAAACTCGAGTTATGGTAGTTTGGGTCATACTCAATTGTCATATTAAAATATCAAGGTCATTCCGGTCATTTTGTTAGGATATAACTACCATAACAATCTAAATAACTAGCAATCATGAGGCACCTTACGAGTTTACAGCTTGTGGACACTTTTAGTTGTCGATTGATTCGATTGTGACCATCAAATGACCTTGAAAACTTATCCTAACAAAATGACCGGAATGACCTTGATATTTTAATATGACAATTGAGTATGACCTAAACTACCATAACTCGAGTCTTGGTTCTGATCACTCAAAAACAAAAAAGTTATTCAAGAAAAACTTATTGGAAACTTGGTAAAATGCTCTGTAACTTAACGACAATTAAACAGTTTCGATGATCATTTGAGCTTAATTCTAAATTCATCTTCTTTTACTTTGATGATTTTTTTCTTCGCTTCTTCTTATGATGATAATCTAAAATTCTGATAATTGGTAATCTCGGTGATTTATCAGCATTCAGATGAAGTTAATCACGCTCTTGATCGGCTAATTAACGGAATCAAAAAGATCCCAAGGTATCGAGACAAAGCTTATATTCCAGGTCCATTTAATTTCTCGCAAGTATTACCAAGCAATACAAACGCTTTCTACAAATACTCTGGCTCATTAACGACACCGCCTTGTCTTGAAGTGGTCACTTGGTTGATCCTCGCTGAGCCGGTCAATATATCAGAGGAGCAGACGGACATATTTCGCCATGAAAGGGCCAATATGATCTCTTCCAAAACGGGTGAACTTGATTATCTTAATCACAATTATCGAACTCAATCACCATTAAATCGTCGAGTGGTATTCTCATCCTTCATCCCTGGTGTCGATGGTGTCGGTGATACAAACAACGGCGTCGGTGGCGGCGGCGGTGTTGGTAACAATCAACGAGGACTCGAAGACAATTATGATCCAATTAAAGGTCAACCAGATCGATGATCATGAATCATTTGCAAATTAAATCTAAATTATAGTTGATAATAAATCATCAAAGTGTAAAAATTAATTGTTGGTACAAATTAATCAGTCTTAAAGATGATATTAAGTATTGATAATTTCATATTTGGGAGGTAATGATTAACTTAATTGTAAAAGAAGGTTAGTAAATCAATCTGATTGATTTAATAAATTATTATGTTAAATTATTTGGTTTTTAGATTTGATTTAATTGTTTACCTTTTTTTTTCTTGTTCATGTTTACAATTATTGCTCAAATTAAATAAAATCACTAATTAACTGTTTACTACACTGTATTTGCTTCACAATTAACACGGTTAATTGTTAATCAACCCTTACTAACGTCTTAATCAAAACATTGGAATCTGTTTTTGCTATTAATGATTAATAAGTAGCTAATCATTTAATTAATTGTCACCGTTATTGTGTTCCCAACGAAATTGTCAATTGTCACCTTTTAATTGCTGAGAATAACATTTTCCTCATTATCATTAGATTTTGATTTCTTTTAAGTGATTAATTGTTCCCTGTGCATGTTGATTAAAACAAATCATCAATTGTCTCTTGAAAAACGAATCCAGGTTAATTGTGAGTGAGTTGAGAGTGAGCACTTGAAGGGATTACTTTTAGAATGGGTTTCATGGTTTCATAGAAGGGTTAGAATGAGCTATGGATCGGTTAGGTTAGGTTAGGTTATATCACGGATTTCATACAAAACTGATGAGCTATGGGTCGGTGGTCATGAACCATTCCCATGAAGGCGATTAGTGAAGATTTGGGTAAACAGGTCACTTGTGGTATCGATGGAAGCACTCGGACAATACTTCCTGATCTTCCCAATATATTTGTCTGTGTTTGGAAAGACTGTCCGGAAACCTTTTATCGAGCAGAAGATTTTTACCAGCACGTTGAGAAACACCCGTTTGAACCAACGGATCCTTCGACCTCAGCTGATGATGATCAAGGATCAAATGAGGAAAGTTCACCAGATGATAGAGCTCTGGTTCCATTTGGATATGTAACTGATCCCGATCCATCCTCATTCCTTGATGCTGATGGTGGCGAAGGTCCATCATTTTTGAGCAAAGATCAATTTAAATGCTACTGGTCAGATTGTTCATTCATTTCCGATTCAAATTCTCATATTGCTCAACATTTACGCAGTCATACCCAAGAGAAAATAATTGCTTGTCCCATTTGTGGTGGAATGTTTTCCAATAAAGGTAAATTTCGTGATCACCTTTTACGACAATTAGATGATGAGGATTGTATTTAAAATATCAAGGTCATTTCGGTCATTTTGTGAGGATACGTTTTCAAGGTCATTTGATGGTCACAATCTAATTAACTAGCAATCATGAGGCTCCTCACGAGTTTACAACTTTTGAACATTCCTAGTTGCTGAGATACAGCATTTTTGAGGCGGAATCCTGATCATTCAATTTTCATTAATTTGCTCGTAACAAAGAGTATGAGAGTCGTGAAATCTTCGTGATTAAGGTACATGTTGATTTTTTTAATTTGAATCGATTGTGACCATCAAATGACCTTGAAAACTTATCCTCACAAAATGACCGAAATGACTTTGATATTTTAATATGAAAATTGAATATGGCCTAAACTACCATAACTCGAGTTTTGGTTCTCAATACTCGAAAACAAAAAAAAGTTATTCAAGAAAAACTTGTTGTAAACTTGGTGAAATGACCTTTAGTTGATAATAAATCATCAAAGTGTAAAAATTAATTGTTGGTACGAATTAATCAGTCTTTAAGATGATATTAAGTATTGATAATTTCATATTTGGGAGGTAATGATTAACTTAATTGTAAAAGAAGATTAGTAAATCAATCTGATTGATTTAATAAATTATTATGTTAAATTATTTGGTTTGTAGATTTGATTTGATTGTTTACCTTTTTTTTCTTGTTCATGTTTACAATTATTGCTCAAATTCAAATAAAATCACTAATTAACTGTTTACTATTTGCTTCACAATTAACACGGTTAATTGTTAATCAACCCTCATAACTTAATCTAATTTGAATGAAAATAAATTACGATCAGATTAGTAACCTAGTTAATGAAAATGAAAAAGTAATCAATTAAATTGTAACTCTTTTTGTTCAATCGTAATACTAATCATCACTAATCAACTAAGTTCAGTTTGTGTCAATCAACTTAAATATAATATTTGATTGTTATGATTAGATTTACATATTGTCCTGATTGATTTTAATAACCTAATCCAGTTGATCATGATGATTAAGATACAAATGCTAATTGTATTGATAATCATAATAAGGTTAATGATATAATCATATTTGAAGGTTAAATCATTGGAGATAAACAAAATTTGAGTAATTAAATTTGATGAAAAAATCAAATCTTTCCAATCAATTAAATCAATTAAACGGAAACAACTGTAACTCTGTTGATAACAATTAACTCCGCCTCGTGTTAATCAAAACATTGGAATCTGTTTTTGCTATTAATGATTAATAAGTAGCTAATCATTTAATTAATTGTCACTGTTATTGTGTTCCCAACGAAATTGTCAATTGTCACCTTTTAATTGCTGAGAATTACATTTTCCTCATTATCATTAGATTTTGATTTCTTTTAAGTGATTAATTGTTCCCTGTGCATGTTGATTAAAACAAATCATCAATTGTCTCTTGAAAAACGAATCCAGGTAATTAGATTTGATTTGATTTCCAATTTTCCCAATCATTTATAACTTTCAATCTCTTTGTATGTTAACCATTGGACTAGAAAACAAGAAAAAAAAGGAAAATAATTAATGTCAATTTTTTGGTTAAGACAAAATTAATTAATTAGTTAATTGGTAGAGATTTAGTTTCTCTCGTTTTTTACCTGATTGTATATCGAGAGACAGTTTCGAGTTAATTGTCAATGAAAAATGAGACAATTTGATAAATTGCTGCTGATGTAAATTCTGTAATTTCTCTCCCATAAACACCGAGATTGGATAATAAATTGTCATTCATTAACTAAATTACCACAAATAGTCACAAATTGTCAGTGATAATCAACAATTATCATTGAAGAATTGGAAGGAAAAAAAACTAATCCAAATCGAGGATAATTGTTGCAACTTCTTGTCCCATCATCGTTGATCCAGTTTCTTAATTGTAAGTAAAATTTACTATTTCCTTCGTTCTCTTTTTCTTTCTCCATCCACAATTAACTTTAATTGTCTTCGAAAAAGTTGGACACTAATTACATAATTAGTGATCTGTCTCAGTCATCATTTGACATCTTCCCGTTAAATTTGATTACAGCAATTTACTGATCATTAGACAATCATAATCATTGGCTTGTGATTCCTTGTGTTGAAAGTTTTGCTTAATTGTTGTAATCTAACCATCAAATGTTAACACAATTAACAACAATTTGTTTCTCCTCTTTTCTTTCAATTATCCTCATTAATCAAAATTAATCCATGGAATTGCCTTAAAGATATTGAAACATGAAAATCTCAACAATTATCCCTTTAACTTGTATTGCTTTGGGTTAGTAATCAACACAATTAACTTCAACCAACAATTAAGTATTCCAGTGATATTTAATCAACGTTTTCCTTTAATTGTTTTCTTCATTTTCATCATGCTGGTGGAAACCTTTTGATTATCTCCTTGAATCTCAGGGTTGATGTTTAATTTTGCCCATTGTGCCGGCGAGTGGAACTATGAAGACGACGATTCCAAGGGTAAATTAAATTAAATCAAATCATCTAATCAGTTAATCAACTATAATCTTTTTCTACCATTTCTTATAAGGTATTTTCCGTTGGGGTGTAGCTTATCCAGAGTGTGATGGTAGAGCTCAATCACCAATCGATATCGAAACATCAAGAGTCCGAATTAATCGTGATTTAATCCTCAATATCGGCGGATTAGATGCTCCTCATGAAACTTGGATTAAAAACAATGGACACACAGGTAAGAAAAAGATTGAAACAATTAAGAGAAAAAAATTGAAGAAAATTAATCTCGAGCAATCAAAAAGTGAGACGAAAAAATTGTAATCAAAGAAAAAGGATTAACCAAGAAAAGACATTTGTTTTTCTATCATAGTTAATTAGTCGATTCTTTACTTGATTAATGAATTTCACCTGATTAATTGTGACATTTTCTCTCGTAATTACAGCTCAGCTCGCTTTACTTGATTCTCCAAAACCTAATTTAACTGGAACTGTTGTTGATGATAAAATCTATGAATTCGCTCAGCTTCATTTCCATTGGGGTGAATCCTCAGATCGAGGATCTGAACATTCAATTGATTCAGTCTTCTATCCGGCTGAGGTGAGTGATTAATCTTAACCATGATTAACAGAATATTAACAATTAGAACCTTTCAGATGCACATGGTTTTCTATCGTAAACAATATGGTGACATTGAAACTGCGATGAAATATAAAGATGGATTAGCAGTTGTCGGTGTATTTTTATCGGTAATTTGACAATTAATTGGAAGTTAATTACACAATTAGAAATTAGTTAATCATGTAACCATTTTTGGAACTGTTTTCTTTATATTTTAGAGCTCCAAGAGAAATAATCCAAATTATGATCCATTGATTTATGCTGTTCGCCAATCACCCGAGTTCAAAGCTAAATCTTTCTTACCGACAGAAATTACAATTAACCAATTGTTACCTCGAAATACTCAAAAATTTTACCGTTACTCTGGTTCATTGACGACACCTCCTTGTGATGAGATTGTCACTTGGATTTTATTGGCCGATCCAGTTGAGATCGGGGAACAACAATTAGCCGTTTTCCGTGAAGAGAGGACTTATTATGTATCAATGAGATCCGAAGTAATCGACTTGATCATAATTATCGTTATCAGGCCCCTCGAAATGGTCGAATCATTGAAGCTTCGTTCAATCCAACAATCGCTTATTCGTCGCCAGTTCCATCGTCAATCTCCTCGCCGGTTCCATCGCCAATATCGAATCCACTTAATGTCCAACCTTCCATTCCTTTCGTGAAAAATGTCGTCTTTTTCCCTCGTTATTGATAAATTATCCAATTGAAAAATTCTAATCATTATGTATTATTTAATTAATCGAACATTAAATTAACGTCAATTATAAGATAAACTGAATTTATTGTTCGTCTTTCTATCATGATAAACGTTTTCTTTTTAACGACAATGACAAATAATAGATGGAACCTTAGGTTTTTCTTGGTAGAGTGAATGTTAATCTCTAGTCAAGAATAAATTTGATTTAATCAAATTCAACAATAAGAATACAAATGAAATTGTGATTTTGACGAGAATATGAGTTTTAAGAATAGAATTTGAACTCTTAAAGATATTAGTTGGAAAATAGAATTTTAAAATCATAAATGAATAGTGGACGTCATGAGAATATGGAGATTATTTTTGTCCCTTTTTAGGAGTTGAACTGTTTTGTTAATCGTTGAGACTTTAGGTTTGGTGGATTTATGGTAAATCGCCCCAGTTAATTGGAGTTTTTCCTTTTGATTCCAAGTAAGTGTTGGCCTTAGAGAAGTTTTTACAACCAAAGAATCCTCGGTGAACGGATAAAGGTGAAGGGTGAGCTGCTTTAAGAACAAGGTGACGTTTACTGTCAATACTGGCACCTTTCTTTTGAGCATAATTTCCCCATAAGATGAAGACGAGATTCTGGCAATTTGAGTTGAGCCATTTGATTACAGCATCGGTGAACTTTTCCCACCCATGGTCAGCATGTGAATTAGGAGATCCAGAGCGAACTGTGAGACAAGCATTTAATAGTAGAACTCCTTGTTTTGCCCATCCCGTTAAATCTCCATGTTCGGGTTGCATAAAATCAGAAATGTCTGCAGCCAATTCTCGGTACATATTTTTCAAACTTGGTGGAGGATCAACACCTTTCTGTACACTAAAACATAAACCATGAGCTTGTCTTGGACCATGATATGGATCTTGACCCAAGATGACCACTTTAATATCATAAATGGAAGTCATTGTAGTCCAAGTGTAAACCTGATCCTCAGGTGGAAAAATAGTCTTCATCCGTCTCTCCTCACCAAGGAAAACACCCAAATCTTTGAAATAACCTTTTGAGAATTCACCTTTCAACTCTTTAAACCAAGTTAAACCAATATTGGTTGAAACAGCTTTATTAGTACGAGCGATTGCAGCCAATTCCACCTGTAAACTATCCTCTTCCTCTTTACTAAGGATCTTCTTTGATTTCCTAAAAGCACCATCGCCACCGGAACCAGAACCATCTTCGTGTTTCCTTTTCGGACTTATACCGGCAAGGTCACCGTTCCCATTGGCAGCACCAAGAGGCTTAGAAAAGTAACTGGTAATACTACGCTGTGCCATTTTCAACCGATTAAAACCAACACTGGAACAATTAAACATACAAAAAAATAAAATAAAACAAGAGGAGAAACAATTAGCAAGAATCAATCAATTAAAATGGATCTTAAGACAAAGGAAAATTTGAAAACAAAAAACAAATGAAAAAGCGCCAAAAGAAAAGGGGTCGTATTCTAATATTAAATTGCTTTTATTCCAAAAGAAAAATTAATTAAATTAACAATTAAAATCTAATTTTTACTAAAAATTTTTAATGATTAATCGAACCAAATGATTCTGATTGAATTGAAAGCTGTTTATTAATTGTTCAATTGGATTGTTTAACTATCGAAATTGAATTTAGAAAAGTTTACAGGGCATTTCACCAAGTTTCTAACAAGTTTTTCTCGAATAACTTTTTTGTTTTTGAGTGATCAGAACCAAGACTCGAGTTATGATAGTTTAGGTCATACTCAATTTTCATATTAAAATATCAAGGTCATTCCGGTCATTTTGTTAGGATACGATTTCAAGGTCATTTGGTGGTCACAATCGATTCAAATTAATGAAAGTTGAATGAATTCCGCATCAAAACCGATATTTATCTCTGCAACTAAAAATGTCAAAAAGTTGTAAACTCGTATGAAGCCTAATGATTGCAAGTAAATTCGATTGTGACCACCAAATGACCTTGAAACCGTATCCTAACAGAATGACCGGATGACCTTGTAATACAAAAAAAATTGTCAAACAAATTAAATCAACTGAGAGTAAAGGAAAAGACAAATGAACAGTAAATTGTTAACAATTTAAATCAATTTGCTTGAGGGTAGAAAATAAATTTTCATCATTTGGATGAAGAAAAATTTGATTCAATGTTTACATTTTGATTCAATTCCAACAATTTAAAACTAAATATCGTTAAATTAGTTGAGATATTTTTGATTCGATTACTGGATTAATCATGAAAATCAGTTTATATTATAATTATTTACATTGTCATGGAAATTAAAGCAAATTGTCAAGGAAAATGTTCAAATCTTTCAACAATTAAGAATTAAATTTTCCTGTAATCAACTAATCAATTCATATATACAATTTAAACTAATTGCAAATTTTGAATAGCTAATTAGTTAATGGTAATAGTTTCTTTTCATCTTAATTGTAAACAATTTAACCTTCAATGAATGTTAATCACAACCTAATTAAATAATGAAACAAATCAGAATGATTTTCAACTGTAATCAACTATTGTATTGATTGTAAATGATTAAGGTAAATAAAAGTAAACCAAATTAAATCCAATTGTGATAAAATGATGATGTTGATAATGATTATAATCATTTCTTAATCCATAATCATCAAAATGATAATAATAAATTGCTTTATTTACCTTAATCATTTAGCCAATAGATGTGATGATAAATAATAGTTTCCAATACAATTGAATTAAATTCACTCTAATTTGATTAAAGGTTAAATTGTTGACAAGGCTTGAGGGTATTGAAAGAGCTTAATTTTAATAGTTAATCATTTCTAATCAGTTATAATAATTAATGCTAATTAACAACGGTAGGACGAGATGAGTAACAATTATCAACGGAGATCATTTAATCAATTAATTAAGACAGTTTTCCAAGTATACAATCAATTAATTGATATCCAAGTTAATCATCTGAACAATTGAGTCGACAACAATTAAATACAAACAATCAATCACAATCTAATAGTAACTCTAATTGTTGTATTTCTGATAAGTTCATTTATTGATTGTTTTGATAACTATGAGATACAATTGAGTCCAGAATTCAATTATCATGACAATCATGTTAATCATAATTCAGATCATAATTTACTTGATTTCAAATGATAATAAATAAGTTACAATCAATTGATTGTTAAAATATCACAATCTCAATGAAAAGATAAATAAACAACTAGAAATTGACCCAAATAAATAAATAAATTGTAACATTTATCAAACTAAATTGTCACAATGGTCAATGAATTGTTAACATCAACAATCAAAAATTAATTTCCAGACAATTTAATCACAATCAGAGTAATTAAAACAAACAAAACGTAAACTTAATCAACAATCAAAATTATAATCAATTAATACAACTAATGTGAAGCAAATTTTACAAACGAAACAAAATCAATTCAATTAATCAATCATTCATTAAATGAATGATTAAAACATAGATCAATTTGAAATGCTAATTGTTTCCCATTGACAATTCTGACAATCAGTTTAATCACAATGATAAAAACTAAATATAAACAAGAGCAACAAAAAAAAAACAAACAAACAACAATTGGAAAGGTTTTGTTATCCAATTAACCAAATTAACTACAGTTAATACAAACAATATAGCTCATGTTAATATAATCATGGTAATAATCATAATTTAGTTTTTTTTTGATTGTAAATGATCAACTCAATTGTAATCCCAATTGGATGCCAATCAGACAAGTTAACTTATCTCGTTATAATTTCATCCTCCTCTCACTATAATCAAATCAATTTAGATATATAACTAAATATATTTATTCACATCTTCATCTTCCTCATCCCCTTCATCATCCTCATCTTCATCTTCATCTTCAACTTTATCTTCATCTTCATCAGTACCAAGACTTTAACCTTCCTCTTCCTCTTGATACCTTTGGAAACAGAATCCACACCAAACTCAATTCATTCACAATTCATGAGATCAACATTTACAACCATCAAACCCTCCCCACCCTCTAATCATCATCCCTCTCATTGCCTATAATCATCATTATCATCATCCAAATGATAACTAGTCGACTGGTTAGTTTTATGATGAACATGATTATTATTCACCCATTTAAATTGTCAATTAATCATCACAATCATCACAATCTCAATCATTGATTTATTTTTTATACAATTTTTCATTTTCATTGAGAAAAAAAGTTTCAAATTAATGACAACATTTAATCATCTTCTCAATGTTAATAACAATAATCCAAATAATAGTTGTGATTAAATTGTTGTTAAACAATCAAATTATTTTATTATATTAGATTTACTTATCTTTATATCCTATTATT
This sequence comes from Panonychus citri, assembly GCF_014898815.1. Classification (NCBI taxonomy): domain Eukaryota; kingdom Metazoa; phylum Arthropoda; class Arachnida; order Trombidiformes; family Tetranychidae; genus Panonychus; species Panonychus citri. Next base: position 1,516,330 of record NW_026515540.1, read on the forward strand.
ATTTTTCATTCCCTGTGATTAAACTATTAGCTATTTTTTTCCTGGATCTTCATTAAATTTAATTGTCAACACACAATTACTGTTAACTTTTAATGGTGATAATAAAATAATTTGATCATAATTAGATTCAGATAATGATTAGTGTGTTACCTGTGAAAGTTTAATTTTATTATCAACATCATCGGTTTGATTAAATGACTCTCATGGCGACCATAATCATCATGATAGATTATGAGTAAGTTGGGAGTTAATATTAACATTGACAAGATGAAGATGAAGATAAAATTACCGAGACCATTACCATCATCATCATCATCATATTATCACCAAAGGAAAACAGTTGATGATGAAAAACTCTCAATGGTTAAATATAAGGAATGATAAGAAAAATAAAGTTCTGATGATGAACAATAATGATAATTGAAAATTGGATTCAATTTGTTTCGTGATCTGAATTGTTATTGGTCAATTTTAACTTTTCACCAGCAACTTTTTAGCATTCGCATCCCATCAGCATCATCAGGGATGAGGATGAGGATGAGAGAGAGAGAGAGAGAGAGAGAGAGACTGGGAGGGGAAAATGATGAATATATTGTTATATATACAATACACTGTTTCTTTCACGTCTTTTATATAATATTTTCAATTTCATGTTACAATCTAATCCAAACAATAACAATTTATTATAATCTATTTCATTGATTATCATCATTTAACTTTTGATCACCATCTTAATCATGATCGGTTGATTTTTCTTGTTATATTGTTATCATCTTAATCATGTTTATCTGATTAGTTAATTTCTGATTTGTTGTTTATTTGCTTCATTTCATTTCTAATCCAATCAATGAATGAAGAAAAAAATTTCCAGTCATTTCAATGGTTCACTTCCTGATGATAATGTTTATCATCATGATTATTATTATTATGATTATCAAAAGTAATTCTGTTCAATTGTTCTGACAATTCAACCAGAATTTAATCAGAATTCATGATTCTAAAGCTATAGAGTTTCTTTAGCTTCTTCGTATTCTATCATCTTCCCTTTTGTCTTCCTCCATCTTCTTGATTGTTGACAGTTTAACTTTTTCACTCTCTCTCTCTCTCTCTCTCTCTCTCTCTCTCTGGTTGCTTCTTGTTTCCCAATGAGAGTGGGTGGTGGTGAGTTAAGAGGTAGATCAATTGATGGAAGGTGGTTATTGTTTCTATTATCATGGGTGAGAGTTAAGGGAGTGTCTTTTTGCCTCTCGAGCCATTTTCACATGTTACATGGATTCCAATTCGTATCTCTGAATAAACCAGAGGAAAAAAACCAGGATTGATAAAATTACCATCATGATGGTTAGTGATGATAGTTAGTAAATGATGTTAATAATCATTGTGATTATTGTTTAGATTGTCGGATGAAGATAATGTAATTTGCTAATTAGGATGAAAAGGAATCATCATCATCTAATTTGGTTGATTGTTGTGATGACATATATTATTTTGTTCAAATACTTGACATGATTAGAAGAAGAGTAGGAAAAAAAGAGGAAGAAAAGAAAAGAAAAGAAAGAGAAGCGAGAAAGGGGATGATGATGATGATAATGGCGATGGTGATGAAGATGAGGATGAGGATGAGGATGAGAAGAGAAAGAAAATAACTTTTCTTAGTAAAGGAGGAGTTAAATTTGGGAGGAGTTGTGAGTTTCCTTGTTTAACATTGAACATCATCACCATTGGTACATGTGAGGGTGATCATCATCATCATCATCATCTTGATCTTCATGATAAAGGATGAGACTGATGAAAATGTAATGGCAGATTGGATGATAATGATGATGACGATGATAATAAGGAGAAAGAGAGATAACATTCAATAAGAATTGAGCAGAGATGACAAAGAGAAATGATTCTTTATCTTCCTAATCATCATGATTGAAAAACAAAGTAGCAACAATCATCTGATTCTGATGATAATAATGATGAAGATGAGGATGATTATGATGATGAGAAATCATTTTGATATCATCTTTCATCGAATATAATATTTAATCAATACGAAAGAGAAAAAAACTGTTTCTCTCCCTCGTATTTACTTTATTCCAAATTCATTGTCCACTCTCACTTTATCTTCAATTCTCTTGCATCACATTCTTATTATGATTCTCTCTCTCTCTCTCTCTCGTTCTTTTATAATGTAACCCCCTCAGGCAAAAAGTTCATCTCATTCTCCTTTTTATCCTTTATTGATGATTCGATGAGTAAACATCATTAATGTTCAACTAAAACATCATGATTGTTGATTAACTTGATAATCAAACAAAAATCATGCTCATTATCATCATTATAATCAACATGATCAACACAATTAACTTTCATGAAAAGTAATCAATTGAATAGGAAAACAAAAACCTAAACAATTAAACCTAAATTACAAACAATTGATGTATGTCAAATCAAATCAAATACTGGACAACAAACTAATATCACAATCAAAATGAATATCAAACTAATCAATTTAACAAACATTAAAGCTTTTATCATATCAATCAATTGAATTTAAAAGTAAAACAATTAATATTGTTCATATTATTCAATTTCAATATTCAAAATCAGGAGGAAGAGGAGCAATTGAAATGATGATAAAGGGGAAAACTAAAACAATCAAGGCAAAAGTCAATCAACTAATTACTCGGGCAAAGAAAATAAATCAATCAATGAAAATTACAAACAAGAGACAAACATTATCATGTTAATTGTAGTTGATTATCATCATCATCATCATTGTTTGCTATTATGATCAACATGAAGGAGGAGTTGGTCCAGAAAATAATGGGAGGAGTTGTGATATTGATGCAGTTTCCTGGGGGGTGGGGAAAGGCCACACCCATTCACCATCAATTGCCAATAAAATTCAACTCCTATAACATCATCTCCATCCTCATCTTCATCCTCCCACCGATGATGAAGATGATGATGATGATGATGATGATGATGATGATGTTGATGATTGTTGTTGTAAGCTTTTTTTATTCAATAACAAATTTGATCCCTTAATTTGAAGTAAAATGTTTAATTTAATTTGTTATCAGTTAATTGTGATCTCAATTTGATCATCATCATAATCATCCTCTTGTATAATTAAGGTAACAGTTAAAATCTTAGACGATGATTAAAAGAGTTGGTTGATTAAGTGAGAAACAATTTTTTTTATCATCATTTTAATCATCTACTTGATCATCATCATCATCATCTTGATTATTATCAATATTATATTGATCTAGATGTCGCCCTTGAGTAAATTGTTCAAACTTGATTCTGATTCTTGTTTCATTTTTGATCATTGATTGTTAATCTTGTTTGATTGTAATTCATTTACTATTTATTTAGTTTGTATTCAGTTTAATTGTATTTACCCAATTTTGTAGGCGTCAACTTAAATTGTTAACAATCAACCAATCATCAGAAACTAATAATAATAATAATCATCATCATCATGATAATAACAGGTTACTTATTTTTGCCACAGTTAAATTGAAACCTTTGATTGTAACCTTAATTGTTTACTATCATCAACATACAACAATTTAAATTGTAATTTGATATCTGATCAATTGTTTTATTTTTTTTTCTCATAATCAATTTTACTTATAATGTCACAACTAATCACCATTGACTTTGATTTGTGTTAATTGTGTTCAATCAAGTTTTTTTTTCAAACTGATAATTAAGTTGATCATTTGATTGTTTTCAAATTTACTTTCTCAATTACTGACTAATTATGACCACAACAATTAAAGAGCCAGTTAAATCACCTTTAAATCAAACTGAATCAAGTGTTAATCATCGGACTTGTAATAATAATAACGGTAATTCAACTAATTCAAGTTTTTGTATTGACGCTTTATTGGCTAAAACTGATAATCAACTTAATCACTCAAGTAATAATCTTAATCATTCATCATCGATTCGTAGTCCTCAATCAACTGAATCTCTTAATGATTCTGATTCCCTTGCATCTCATGAGTCTCACCATGAATCTTATTATGAAGTTAATTCACCTAATGAAGAGATATCTTCACCTTCATCACCCACCGGAGGAGCAAGTCGAGTGGGAACAGTTTCACCCACCTCAGGTTATTCAGCTGCAGGAGGTAATTTATTAAATTCAATGGGTGTTAATGGTGATACAAGTGACCAAGGAGGTGGTGGTGGTGGTAGTTTATCTGTTGGAGTTGATGGAGGGAGTGAAGGTTCACCAATTTGGTCACCTAGACCTTCATCAATACCTGGACCACTTGGACTTCATTTACCACCTCATCATCCTCATCTTCCTCATCATCATCCCTCCTCTCATCATGGACCTACAACAACAACCACTAGTCACAATTCATCATCATCTTCAACCACACCAACCTCAACTTCATCATCTAATTCAGCTCATCATGGTCACCATGGTCATCACCATCATCATCATCCATCTCACCCTCCACCTCCGCATCCTCATCATTTACCTTTATTTGCATCTTCAATGACCAACCACCCTCTTTATGCAGCGATGTATGCAAACCTTGGCAGTGGCGGAGGAACCGGAGGTAATGGTGGACCCACTGGTGGACAAAATGCTGGCTCTCCATCAGAGTCAATAGGCTCACCCACTAATCCACACCACCCACACCACCCTCACCATGGTTTAACCTCCCTAATGACCGGAAGTGCATTTCATTCATTACATGATATCAAAAATCACCAAGGTGGACCAGGATCACTACCGATTGACTGGTTAGCCAGAGCGGGTTTACTTTACCACCGACCTCCAGGTAAAAAACACTCAATTAATTTACTCTCTTTCTAATTATTATCAAATCAATTTTCAATAGCAATTAAGTGAACAATTATGCTCACACTGATTGTAATTATTGTTTATTCAATGATAATCTAACAAAAACAACAATCAAAGTTGTAAATCATTCACATGGATTAACTTCAATTATTAGATAAAAATTTAATACAAAACAAAAATCAATCTTATCAAGTCATAATTAACCTAATTGTTTTAAGTTTTACATGGAAATAAACTTGAAGCAACTAATACAAAATCAATCATACAATTGAAACAATTTAAAGTTACTGAACTTAATCAAAATTCAAAACATCAACTGAATTTTGATAACAATAAAAAAGACTAATATCAAAATCAATAAACAAATCAATAAGATTTGTTGATAACTTGAGATAAACAATCAGGATTGTGACAAAACTATATTTTTGATTATCAATGGTGACAATTAACTAAAAATCATCATCAGTTGTTTATTCAATCAGTCTGATAATATAATATGTAAATACAATTTAATGATAACAATGAAAACCTGATAACAGTTAAATTAAATCCGATAATAGGTTTAGTTAAATCATATGTAAGTTTTATGGTGGAAAAGGTTGAGGGTGGGATTGGATGAGGATGAGGATGAGGATGCTCATCCTTGTGTCTCTTGATCAATGTTATACAATATACAAAATTGATTGTTTATTTTATTTAATACTTATCATCTCTAATCATGTTGCTAATCATTATCATCCTAATTTAAATAGTGAGGTGTTCAAATTAATAAATAACAGTAATGATATTCAATGATAAACAACAATCAAAATAAATTACCAATCATAAGGAAACTATTATCACCATATTGTTTGTGTGTATTAGAGGGTGGGTGGTGAAGGTGGGGTAGATGATGATGACATGATTGTGATGAGAGAGAGAGAGAGGGGTGGGTGATGATAATATGTCGATGATGAGAATCCATCTATTGTGTGTGTGTGTTTTGCTGGTAAGTGTGGGTGGGGTTGAGGGTGGAAGATGAGAGGAGGAAGAGGAAGTGAATAATATTAAATAGATGAGGATGATGTTTACCTAAGGATGATGATGATGATGATGAAAGATGTAACCATATGGGGAATCATTTTCATCATCTTTTCAATGTCATCAAAAGTGATTGAGTTTTTTTGTCCATTCTTTTTCATCAACTTGTACTTTTATTGAATGTCCAGTGGTCAGTTATTACTAGTCTATGGATTTGATTGTCCATCAATTGCTAATATTTTCTCAATTTGCTAATTGTTGTTAAATTGTCTGCAATCAACTAACACTTTTTATCCTTTCATTGATTAGTCAAGATAATTATTATTAGTAATTTGTTAATCAAGTTGTCAGAAATCTCAATGAATACTTGTGATAATAACTAATCATCATTAATAATTAGAGTTAATTGTTGATGTAATAATAATACAACTGATTATGAATAGTATTTTATTTTGTTGCTTTCATTTGATTGCGATCAACTTGAATTGTTTGATTAATTTTTATTAAATTGTTTGCTATTAGCTGGCTAATAAATCACCAATGTAAAAGCTTTTAATTGTTGCAATAATTAATTAATAATATTAATACTTAATTGCAATTTATCTGATTAAACTAATAACAACAAAAATTGATAATCTTGGTTAATAAATTTAGTTTACATCAGCAGCTTAATTGTAACAAGTTTTAATTATAAGTACTCCTAATTGTTTGTGATTAACTGATTAATTGGGTTGATAATTGAGTAAAGTATAAAGTCTAATTGGTGTCTAATCATCAATATCCCAGTAACAATTAACTAATGACCATAAATATGTCAAAAAGTTTGACAATTAAGTTGATTGTTGATCAAGAAAATACTTAATAGACAAAAAAACATCAATTGATCAAGTTAATCAAGAGAAACTCATTGAACAGTAATCAGTTAATTATGACGATTCATTAATTAATTGTTAACAATCAGGATAATTAACTAATCAGTGTCTCTTTCTAACTATTAATAATTAATAAATATGATTAATAAATTGAATCTCTTATCGGGTGAGAAAAAAAAAGTTAATCTAAAGTAATTGCCGATTGGTAATTAAAGTGGTTAAACATTAATGGTAACAAGATAATTAAATTTGAAGATGTTTTTTCAATTGACAATCAACTTAATCATCATCATTAGTATTGATTTGATTTCACCTTAACCAACAATTTAATTGAAAATTGATTTAATCGCAGCCTCTTAAACATTTAATTGCTGTTTAGTTGTTGTTGTGATCAACAAATAGGAAAATGTTGATTGATTGGAAAGTTGATTAAATTATATGATGTTGATTACCAATAATTAAACACAATTAACCAGTGAAAATGTTGATTGATTAATACAGGAAAGAAGCAAAGTTAATTGGTAATCATTAAAAATAATGATAATCAACAAATGTAAACACCAAAGACTTAATTGTTACAAGAATAAACAAATTTCCGTTTTCATTGATTAACATTATTTATGATGATTAATTTTAATCAAGAAATAAAAGAGAAACTTAATTGTCAGCTAATCGTTGATTGTTGTGAGTATATACAATTAATCAATAAAACGAAACAATCAATTGACAAACAAATAAAGACAAAACTAATTATATTTACCAAAGGGAAAAAAAATTGCTCCAAATCAACTGGATTAGATTATCAAGAGAACAATTAATTATTATGATTAAAAAAGAATCAAATCAACTAATCACAATTAAATAAGTTGTCACTTATTCAACAATCAAATCGTAACCACTAATCACCACAGAGACAATTGATTGACAAGCAATAAGAAAATGAATTTAGTTTTTTTTTGTTCATTCCAAATGAAAGTTAATTGTGATGGTTAATCGAGGTGTTAAATGATTACATTTGATAGGAAATGAAGCAAATAATCAACTCTAATTGTTATGGACCATTTAATGGACCATAAAAATGAGCAATTTAAATAAAGTTGATCACTTGATCGTAAACAATATTTAAACATCAATATAATTGCCTTTACATGAGACTTTAATTCCTTGGGTTGTTTTGTATTATTAATCAAATGATATCGATAAATGGATAACCAGTCGAGGAAGAGATTAACATAGGAATTAGTACAAAATCGACAGATGGGCACAACAAAGGATCGCGAGCACTTGATCCAGATCATCATGTACCCACCCCACTCGATCCTCTGCCACCATCACCTCCTCTTCCTCCTCAATCTTTTCATTCAATCATATTGATCATCATCACCTCTTCAAGTTTCCTCTTCCCACTTAGATTAATAGTAACATATTCAACCAAATTGAATTATACTTACAAATAAGGTTGAACCTTTTACTTTCACCACAATCAACTTTAACATCTCATCATCAGCATCATCATCACTTCATCCTCATCATCAGTATCATCTCATTGAAATTGATAGGTTAGAGGAGAGAGAGAGAGAGAGAGAAATAGAAAAAAATTCTTTCTTTTTCTCTCTCTCTCTCCTTCTCTGATTTTCCTCATGAAAATCTCTTAGGAATTGTTTGGTTGAAATTTCATCTCAATCTTTTAACTTTTCCAGAAGTAAATCATGAAAACATCATGAAACTTGAATGGTGTGAATCTTAGTCTACAGATGAAAAGTGATGAGGATGCTAAAGGTAAAGAAGATGAAATATTTGGATTTATAATGATGATGATTGTTATTATTTCCAATTCCATTTTTTTTTCTGTTTTCTCTCAATTCTCATCATGATTATGATTGAATCTAATCAAATCAAATTCAATATCATGAATCAAATCACCGTATAATTTAAGATAATATATTTCATCATCTTGGGATTGTGATGATTAGGATGAACTAGAATCGCTAAATCAGTTGATGAAAATATATTCATGGTGGAAGAAAAAAAAAACTAATCATAATAATCACTATATAGATGAAGCGAGAAAAAAAAATAAACTTTCAACAATTTAAATCATAAATTCAATCAGTTGATTAACATAATGATTGTCATTAATAATAATGTAAATAGCATTAAATTGTTATTAAAGTTAATCAGCTTTCAAATATTCATCGTCACAACATGTTGTAATATCTTACTGACAATCAGTTTTATTGTTATTAATGAATGATTAATGTAACAATTAATCAACAATTTAAAAAGTTACGATTGTAAGTACTTACACTTTCAACGGCAAATCAGCTCTTAAAGTTAAATTGTTTGGATTAAATTGATTCACAATCTATTAATCTTATGGACTCGATTGTATTATAATGATAAGTGTTATACAATTAATCATTTCATCAGCAATTAACTTTTCTTTTTTGATTAATTGCTGCTGGACATTATTATCAATTAGTTAATCACTTGAAATTAAAGTGATATTTAAAACCATTGAGAAACCACTGATAAAATAATCTTTATATTAGTTAATCAAGTTAATTATCGTGCCAACAATCAAACATAGACACACGTTTGTTTGGTTCAAATGTCAACAATTAACTAATTTTTTTTCCGTTTAGTCTTAATCCTCAAATCTATTGATAATCAATGGTTACTTAATATCAACCGATTATGATGATTAACGGAAACAAAGTTAATGGCACACAATTAACTTGAACGCATTTAAATCAATATCAGGCCACACGTTCAATGATAATATTACACAATTGACCTTGTGCATTTAGAACAACAATTAAGTTAATCAGATGAGTTGATTAACTTTGGGAACATGAATAACAAAAAGATGAGTCTCTCAATCTTGAAATTTGATCCTAATCCAATTGACTTTATTTCCTTATCCGTTTATCATCATTGGATGATGATGATAAACCAATGATGAGACACGTGGTCTCACTTATATCAACCATTATCATCATCATCATCATCATGATTAACTTAATCATTACAATCATAATAGAGACAATTAACATTATTAAAAGGAGTGCAAACTTTTAACACTTGAAAAAAATTGACTTCCAACATGATGTCGCCTATTAATCAAAAGTTAATTGTTATTAACTTTGAAAATACAGATTAAATCTCAGCAATTAACTTAATTACTTTCATGGTCAACAATTTAATTCACTTTAATAGCAACAATTTACTGGAAAATTGTGCAATCAAACTCAAATCACAATCAAAATTAAACTGAGATTGAAACTGTTGATTTGATAAAAATGTGAATTTTTTTCCCCAACAAATTCAATCAATTAACTAATTGTTAATCATAAATTTCTCTTTTTTTTCTTGACGACAATTTAGGAGGAAACGGAAGTGGTGTATTGGGAGGTAAAACTCGTCGCCCTCGAACAGCATTTACAAGTCAACAATTATTAGAACTCGAGAATCAATTTCGTACTAATAAATATCTATCACGTCCAAAACGATTTGAAGTTGCAACCAATTTAATGTTAACAGAGACACAGGTAAGCTAATTAATCACAATTAACAATTAGCAATCAGGAAAATACAGAAAAAAAAACTACACACACTCACAATATTAGATTAAAATAAGTATAATAATTAATGATGATTAGTAGTAACAACAATTTACCGTTATAATATTATATAACAAATATAACAGACAATTGGGAGTTGATAACTTTTTTATCTAACCTTTTATAACAGTTTATTAGGATAATAATCAAGTTTAGGTTCAATTAGGTTAAAAGCAATTAGGTTAAACAAATTGTTCATCATCATCATCCCTAATTATCCTCAATTGACCTTAACAATTTAATACCATTAACATCAATTACCACCTATAAAAATATCCTAACCCATGGATATGAAATATACAGAGAGACACTTTTACAAGGTATTCCAACATTTCCCACCGAGGGTATTCATTGTTTATAGGCTGTATCAATAGCCACCCTGTAAATGAAATGATTGCCTTGAAAAATCATCCAATTAAAACATTGATTGAAATGATTAGAGTGGAAATACATTTACGATTAACGAATCCAATGTTTATTTCTAATAATTAGCTTATTGCAATTTAGATTTGCTTTGTGTTGAGTTAATTGTGATTCTTACTGATTGTTTAGCTTTTTGTTTTTAATTGTTTGATTCTAATTGTGATTTAATTTTGGTTGTTTCGTTTGCTTACAGGTTAAGATTTGGTTTCAAAATCGTCGGATGAAATGGAAACGAAGTAAAAAAGCTCAACAAGAATCAGCTAAATTAAAAGGAAACGGAAATTTATCTTCCTCATCTTCATCCTCTTCCCATTCTCATTCATCATCATCATCATCTTCATCTTCAGCATCTTCATCGCCTTTATCATCATCATCTAAACACAATAAAACCCACGATAAGGATAATAATAATATTGAAAATTCATCAACTAATTGTGGGTCAACTGTAACTTCTGGTGGAGGGTCAAATGGTGGTGCTGGTGGTGGTGTTAATGGAGGTGGTGGTGGTCATCATGGTCATCAGAAAATCAAATCAAATGGTATGAATGTTAATCAAAGTTTCCTCATCTATTGATTAGTTTTAATTGTTTTGATTTGTTTTTTTTTATTCTGTTTTTCTATTCCTTGTTTGATTAAAATCCTTAATCAATATTATGATAATTACTCTAAATTTATGCATAATTAATATATGATAATTAAATTGATAATCAGCAATTAATGTAAATTACTGATCATGATTCAGGAATCAAAGGAAATGTTGATCAAATTAATAGAAACAATTTACAATCAATGGTTTCACCTCCATCATCAGCGGAGGCTACAAACCCACCGGTGGATTCTGGTTCATCACCTTTACCTCATCATCTTATCCTTCATCCTCAACTTCATCTTCATCATCCTCATCTTTCACCATCAACATCACCAACAACAATTAACCAACAATCAATTTGCAGCTCAGTTAAATCAACCAACAATTGGCCAACAATTAATCTTAATCGTCACATAAGTGATTGCAATCGAAATGCTAGTTTACTTAATCAACTTAATCACAATAAATCAGATCCTTTTTACCGGCCTTATGTATCTTAATCATCATCCTCATCACAACAACAATTAACTCTAATTGTCTGAGACAACAATTTATCATTTCATTTGCAACAATCAATAATAACAAAATAATATCCAATCAATAGGAATCAAAATTATCCATGAAAATCAATTTGATTTTTTTTTCTGATCTCAATTTCAATTGTATCATTTTCAAAAATTATAAACAATTAAACTCATTGATTTAATTGGTAATCATTATAAATCTTATTGTGTACACAAAAGGCTGAACAATTAAGTCGCAATTTGATGAAATAAAGTCGACAATTAAAAACGATCCTAATTACAGTTTTCATTTCTTTTTCTTCATCATCATACTAATCTAATTGTCCAATTGATTGTTATGATCAACTGGTAGAGATTATGATTTAGATGATCACTTGCTGATTATGTTAATCTCACAGGAATTAATCATCTAGTATGTTAATCTAATCATTTTTTTCCTCTTCTTTTTTCATTGATTCTTTTCACCAACAATTGCAACTGAATTATTATCATAATTTATAAATTGTTAAGCGTTTTTTATTTTCCCGTAGAGAATTTAATTCAACTCAATTTACATAAAATATGCCAACAATTAACTTTAATAGTTAACACTTGGTGTTGGTCTCGTTGTTTTTTGTACCTTTGTTTGTATCTAATTCTGATTAATTTCATTGAAATAATTAATCAGGTTCATGAGGAAAAAAAAAATAACAGCAACAATTAGTTGATTACAATTTCCAATCATAATTCATAAAAGTAACAACCAATTAATCAACCGAGTTTAACTTTTTCTTGATACTCTTATTAATTAACTTTAACGTTAATTTTTGCTTCCCATTTGTAATTTGATTAATTAAATGAATATTTTGTGGTGATAACAATTCAATTCTTAATCAAGTAAATAAAATTTATGATGGTTAATTGTATAAATTGCATGAATAATTTAAATACAACAATTATAATTGTTTGATTATTATGATTCCTGTTTAAGTAAAACAAGTAAACTTAATTATGTTGATTTCCACCGGATTGGATTAAACTATTAATTAGTTTATTAGGTCTGAATTAATCAAGTAGATTAACTTGAAAATCTGCCAACAATTTCAGTTAAATGTAAATGATTAAGATTAATTGTTATGATGTTCATGTCGACCTCTGTTGATGCATAGAAACAACTTTTTACAATTAAGATTAATTCATAAGTGTATGTAATAATTTGGTAACAGTGACTATCAAAAATGTTGAGTATAAATGTCCAGTGGTCAATTCAAAGTGTTGAAAGTTAATTGTTGATATCTCATAACTTAATTGTTGATTGATCAGGAGGAGATTTTTTTAATTCTCTCAATGAGATTGTATGTGTGATAATGAGTGAGAATTGAAAGTTTAAAGGTGAATACAAATCAAAGGTATGAATATATGATAAGCGTTGATGATTAGAAAGATTAATTGTTCAATAGGTGAAGTTGATTAGTTGCTAATTATGATTGATCAAGTGTATAGATTCCGTCGCTATCTCGAACGTAAGTAAATCGAGATTGACCTGGTTGTAAGGTGTATCCATGGATTGAGCTTAAATGTCGGGAAAGGTTATTACCTCTGGTGAACTTTCTGCCACATTCATGGCAAAGATATTCACTGATCGCCGATGTGGACTGATGGTACTTTTTAATGTGTTTGGTTAGAGTGTGACAACAACGGCATTCAAATTTACAGAGTGAACACTTGAAGGGATTACTTTTAGAATGGGTTTCAAGGTGTCTCCGTAGATCGTAACGGGTTTTACATCGAATTGAACAGAATTGGCAGGCAAAGGGTCGATCTTCACTGTGTCGATAGGTCATATGGTGTTTTAATGCTGAAGGTGATTCCATGGTTCGACCGCAAAGGTCACATTGTTGACTGTGAAAGTGGCGACGATTGTGTTCACGAAGAAGGGAACTTGAATGAAATGATTTATCACAGTGTTCACATCGGTACATTGATCCACTTGGTCCTGGTGATCCAATTCCGTTGGGAGTGATTGTCACCATGAATTCTTGATCATTGATTTTTAGGGTTATCGCTTGATCTTCAATAATACTATCCTCATCATCTAATTGTCGTAAAAGGTGATCACGAAATTTACCCTTATTGGAAAACATTCCACCGCAAATGGGACAAGCAATTATCTTCTCTTGAGTATGACTGCGTAAATGTTGAGCAATATGAGAATTTGAATCAGAAATGAATGAACAATCTGACCAGTAGCATTTAAATTGATCCTTGTTCAAAAATGATGGACCTTCGCCACCATCAGCATCAAGGAATGAGGATGGATCGGGATCAGTTGCATGTCCAAATGGAACCAGAGCTCTATCATCTGGTGAACTTTCCTCATTTGATCCTTGATCATCATCAGCTGAAGTCGAAGGATCCGTTGGTTCAAACGGGTGTTTCTCAACGTGCTGGTAAAAATCTTCTGCTCGATAAAAGGTTTCCGGACAGTCTTTCCAAACACAGACAAATATATTGGGAAGATCAGGAAGTATTGTCCGAGTGCTTCCATCGATACCACAAGTGACCTCTTTACCCAAATCTTCACTAATCGCCTTCATGACCACCGACCCATAGCTCATCAGTTTAGTATGAAATCCATGATATGAAACATGGACAATCAGCTCATCTGTTGAATCAAACGTTTTGTCCGCACAACCAAACCAACCACAGAACAATTTACCCTCCTCATTTTCATGGGTACTGATGATCTGGTCAAGGTGTCCATTAACATGTTCCGCAAATGAACTTGCATCCACATGTTGCTGGTCACTACAACCTGACCATTCACAGAGCAGATCAATGTAAGGTCCTTTGCGTTTCTTTTTTTGTTTACCCATAATGAAAATCAACAACAATAAGAAAACACAGAAAATTTAATGGGTCACCTTTCAAATCCAAATCGTAACCGTAGACAAATACAGACCAGAATCCAGTGTAAATGGTGAAAAGAAAACATTCAAACAAGTGGGCGAAAATTAATTTAATTTAATTGGAAGAAAAAATAATCACAATCAATTTAGAAGCCAAAAAATTAAAAGCTTATTGTTGACAAAAAATGTAAACAAAACCTTCACCGAGAAAATTTGGTGAAAATAAGTTACCGCGTAAATGGCTATTCTCACAGCGAATTAATTGTCACAATTAATTTAATTTCTTTCAATTAAATTGTATAAGAAATTGTCTACTGCTTGGTTAGAAATAAATCTTCAATTAATTGCGACAATCGGTTAGAAATTATTAATAAATCAACGATTTTTTTGTTTCTTCTATTTTCCAATTTAATCAACTTTTAATTGCCAACAATTTGTAAATTGTTTTAACTTTTTGATATGATTTTTTTTTTTCAATTCTCAATAATTGGCTAACATGATCGGAGTAATTGATTAATTGTTGAGACGATTTTTTTTCTTGATCATCTTCTTGATGAATAATCAAAAATAGATGATGACAATCAACACATCTAATTGGAAACAATCAACAAGTTGTGATCATTTATTTATTGGGATAATTGAAAAGTTTACAGTTAACAATTTAGTAGTAAATTATTTAATCATCTTGTCTGGTTAATTGTCAAATCAATGGTGACATTTTAACCTTAAATTTTGATCTGGTTTTAAATTAGTTAATTAGTTATTGGGTGATAATTAAATCAGATGAAATTAGATCAAATCAGATTGCTTGACAATTAAATTGCCCTTTTCTCAGGGTGATCATACAATCAGCCAATTAATTAACGGATCAATGGATTAACAATCAAATCATGATTAGTAGTTGGTGACAATTTAATGAGACAACAATAATGATGCAATTAATAATAAAAATGGTTTAATTTGATTCATGTAAATAATATGATTGATATGATTTAATTGTTTATGTTAATGATTATCTTAATTAAATTGTTTGGAAAGGGTTTCAATCAATTAAATTGTTCATTCAATTTGAAACAAACAATTAAACATAAAGTGCAGAGGTAATTTTATCAACGATTAATTTAATTAACAAACAAAATTGTTTTGCATCAAGTGTAATGAAGTTTAATTGTAAGAGAAATCAATTTTAATTATTGTAATCAAACCCCTGAAGTTTATAATTATGATTTAAGTTAAACAACAACAACAAAAATTGACACTAATCATGAAATAAGTGAGTTACAATTAAGTCTTACAATCAAATGACAATCAAGTGTGAGCAGCTAAGTTAATTGTGATTAACTTTTGACGGTTAAATGATTAACCTTTAAAAACAATAACAACAATTAGTTCAAAAAGTGATCATCAAATCATCAAGAATAGTGGAGACTAATTAAAATTGATTCATAGCTTTAATTAATTGTTGAATGAGTTAAATCAATATAAGCAAAGTTGTTGAAAATTATCTTGATAATTAAAGCTAAATTGTAAACAATTAAAATGAGACTTGATTAAGAGGATGAGTTGAAGATGAGACGGAAAAATGAAAAGTTAAACTTAACAATCAATGGAATGGAAAAAGTAATTTGTTAATTGTTTGGTGATTAACATGCAAGTTAATCGGATACAATCAACCTCGGGCCTTTAAATTCACTCAATTAAATCACAATTAAATGTACAACGTCAACAAAATTAACTGATCAACGATGCAATAAGTTGATCAACAACTAATTTAGATGCAATAATCAACTCATCAAGTTAATTGTGTTGTTAGAATGAAAAAAATGGATTCAAATGATGAGTTTCATCAACCTGATTAAGATGTTTGTTAATTAACTTGTATTAACACAATGATAATAATCAACCTACTGATTGTAGAGAGGGTTAAAAAATGATCATCTTATTAAATTGCCAACCAGTTGACAACAATTTACTGATGAGCGATAATTAAATAACAATAAATAGTTTGATTTTAATTTAGTGAAAAAAAAGTAAATTGTTAATCATTGATTCCGATTTAAGTTTTTAAGCCAACAAGTTAATCCTCGAGCCCACCACTACCTCCTCCTCCTCTTCAGGATCAACACCACCACCACCTCCCACTTTGTCTTCATTATTTGGATAACAATTAAGTTAATCATGTTGTTCAGATTAATGTTCAGTTACCTGTTGATTCATTGTTTTAATGATTCTGCTTGAAAACGAAAAGTTAAATTTCAATTTGCAGCAATTTAATCTTGTTCACCAATCTAACTATGTTTTGATTGATAAAGATCAACATTGAACGAATAGTTATCAAGTTAATTGTGGGATAAAAATTAACAAATTGTTACCAATGAAATGGTTTGTGTGGTTGAGTTTTATCATTTTGTTGACATTAGTTGACAATTTAACTTTAAATGTTAATTGTAAAGGTATATCATCATTAGATAATGATGAATTATCAGTTAATCACAATGGATTGGATAAAAGTGCCCCAACAATTAAGGAATCGTTAGCATCTTCGTCACAATTAATGCCCTTCTTTTATGTTGGTGATATTGATAAATCATCAACATCGAAACCATTGATTACTAAGATAGTCCCAAAATCGGATAAAAATGAGATCAAGACCAAAAAGAATGATAAAGATTCCTCATCTCGACGATCATCATCATCATCTTCATCATCACAATCAACAACACCAAGACCTCAACTAATTAAACGAATTAAATCAACAAAAATCCCAATTCTAATTCCATTGTCATCACCATTATCAGCAAATCGTCGGGTTTTCAACGATAATGAACTTTTATCGAACCTGAATGACGATGAGGACGACGATGAAGATAAAGCTCTTCCACCTTCGTACAAATTACTTTGGTACATTCCACCTCGATCTTCATCCTCTCCATCACCGTCTCCATCTCCCATGAGCCGATCATCTTTCAGCCCTGAATTTACTCCGCTATTTAAATACAACTCAATGGTGGCAAATCCACCCACTGGTTACCTCAAACCCAATTACTATCACTCTGAATATCATTTACCTTTCAATTCCCACTATCCAATTTATCAACCATCTTCATTGAATTTTCCCATTTACCCTGATTTCCCATCACCTACAAGCGATTCAATTGATGAAAATATGAACATTCATGATGAAGATCTCGATGAAAACAATCAACACTATCAACTGTATGGTAAGAGCTTTTACCCACCACCACCTCCTCCGCCAGTACCTTTACCACCCTCGAGATCTTTCACCTCAACACTTTACTCTCCTCATCATCATCCACCTCCTCCAATGTTTCCCTCTCGAGAGCAACCGAAACACTTCACGATGTCAAAGTGGATAGAAAGTGGCCTTAGTGATGGTCCATCGGTTCATAGACGATACCAAAGACCTAAACCTTCGGGTTTCCGGTCAAAAGATATTCTTCAAGATCCGGATATTGAGAAGATTTTATCAACTTTTGACCTTGAAAAGTCGTTCGGCACCAAGAAAGATAAAACTTATCGACCTCGTAAAAGTTACGATGATAATCTTACCATGAACGGTAAGTATTCAGAGAATGATAATTTACATTATCAGGCCAATTCTCGAGGTTGGGGTGGATTTATGAACAACGGAATCTCTGGAAGGTCAAATATTGGACACTATGGTGGACGAACCGATTTCAAGCCTTATTATGATTATTATAAAAATCTTCGAGTCTCACCTTATACAGTTAAACAATCAGCTAAATCAATTCAGACAAGATAATTAAAGTATCTACTTTCTTGTACCGATTTTCAAATGGTTAATTATCTATTAATAATTTAATCATCAGTTTGATTAACACCCTAACTTGTAAATAATTAATATTAAATTCTGAAAGCAATCAAATCATTTTCGTCACTAACTTTTTTTTGTTAATCATATTATTATATTTTATAAAAACATAATTGGAATTGTTTGATTGTAGTTTAATTTTTCATTGTTTTAGTTAATTACCTTTCTTGACTAATCTATCATTAGAAGTGTAATTCAGCTAATTATAGCAATTTATAATAACAATTAACTAAATACTCTATAAGATTTTAGGTTCACTGATACTGATAACTTATAATTATCATTAAACAATAATGATAGTTGATATTAAATAACAACAATTAAACAGCTTAAATAAAAAATGGGTAAGAATCAATTGTTGGGAAGTTTTTAAATCACTAGTTAAACTAATTAATTCACCATTCAGATGAATAAGATGTTGATTGGAAACAAAAAACAATTTCATTAATATTTTCATGATAATTTGATTAGATTAACTAGTTGATTACTTATTTTATGTACAAGATTTAATTAAATTAAGAGATGATAATTTCAAATTTGAATTACATACACTTAATCAAGAGTGAGAACAATTAATTGATTGACAAAAAAAACAATTGATGATTTATCTTGAGTCGAGAGGCAAGTTTACAATCAGTTATAACAATACCATGGGACTGAATGAATCACAATTAAGTTGATTAGAGAGAAGAAAATATAAAAATTAGATTAATAGTGATGAATTTTCGAGGAGATTAGATGTTTGTACGATTGTAAATTGAGAATTGAAAAGAGACAATGATTAGGGTGGTTGATTTAGTTGATTAGTTAGACAATGAGAATAATTTGGATCATTAAAGATTAAATTTTAATTGTTCTAATTATCACTCGATCCCGTGAGCAAAGATCATAACCAATCCTGGTTCCAAGAGCATATCTGGATTCATTCGTGTATTGTCACAACTCATCACGACAACGGCCTGGCGACCTGGGATCTTGCGGCAGACGAAATTATTGTAAGTGAATCGATTTCGAGCTCGAATCTCTAGAGTGGACAGACCGGGTGGCCATCGTCTTTCATGAGAGTTTTCCATTAATTCGGTGACCAAATGAATCGGACACCCAGAGTCAATTAACGCTTTTCTAACCGCTTCCTGTGAGGGCGAATCAGGAGTGGACATCATTCCACCCCAACGTTTAATTCGTGCTCTGGGTAACGTTTGAACCCAACGTTCAATTTCATCTTGTTCAAACGATTCAACGATCGCTGGTATATTGGGATTAACACTTTGAATTGATCTACAACAATCTTTTAATTTGTCCACTTCTCGTCGAACCTCTCGATACTGGACAGTCAATAGATTTAATTGTTCCTTTAATTTGACCACCATGCTTCGCATGTCACGTACACAATTATGATCCTGAAAGTGAAATGAAAATACAAAACGAAAATTAAAAATCAATACTTTCTCAATTGATTCAAATGAGTTAATTTCTTCAATGATCAACTGATGGTCTATAATGAAATAGTAAATGATCACTTGCTGGACAATCAATCAATCAATTTGATTCTTGATTACATAATTGGATTGATATGAAAGATAATTAAGTGATGATTCACTTTGCACCTAAACAACTGTTTAAGGACAAATGTAATTAGCTTGAGAATTGGGCCAACATTGTAGAAAGAAATTGTTTGTTTTTGAGTTAATTATGTGAGTAAACAATTTCTATACTTTTTTTTTCTACTTCTCTAATTCATTGTTATTCACTAATTGTTTCGCTTGTCATCAGATTAGATTGACACCATGGAGGCGACAATCAACAGCTTTGTTTGATTACTGTTGTTTTTTCCTTGATTGTCAATAGTATTGTAATTATAATTGTGCCAATAATGATGAAGATATTGATAATGATAATAATGATTATAATTAAATTGATACCTTTAATTGATCCTTAGGTATTGTAAGGCCGCAACCATGTTCACATGGACTTGGTTTCTCTGGGTTAAAGTCACACTCATTACAATGATTAGGTAATTGATCTAATTTAAGGTAAGATTTACAGCCAAATGAACTGTAATCACATTCAATGTTGAGTCGACAAAGTAGATTGTTCAGAATTCTAGAAGCGGGTTTTAAATCGTCAGGGGAAACATGGAGACGATCAACTGGACAGGTTCGTCGGCGTGATAGCCATTGGACAATACAGTCACGACAAAAAGCATGTTCACAATCAGGTAACTGAATAGAGAGAATTGGAGAGAAAAAAAACAAAAGATTGATTAACACAAGATGAAAACAATTGAATCAATCTGATGCACAATGATGATAAAAAATAAAATATAAACCTGAATTGGATTTTCTAAAACACCAGAACAAATTGGACAAATTAATTCCTCATCAACAGCACCTTGGAATCTATTTAAATCAAAGCCCATTGTGTAACAATTTAGGCCTCAGTTAATAAATTGGACAACACCCAATTGATTATCGATTAACCAGCGACTATCGCTTCATCATTAGTGTCAATAAAACTGATCCAATCATCAGTCGGACAGGGAATTGATTAACTTGGCTAATTTTTGACTAATAAACTACAGTCAGACCTCAGATATTTGAACAAAATTGGTTCGTAAACAATCAATGTGATTGGTCAAAATAAGAATGCGAAATGCGCAAAATTTAAAATAATTTGAATTCCCATGGAAAAGGATTGAGGACGAAACTAAAATCCCGTAGATGGCAGGATGATGACGTTCAACTGTGAAGGTCTGCCTGTATTCAAATTGATGCCCACAGATGAAAACATGTCTTGTCAGTGAGAGACTTTTGGATGCCCCTCAACAGCTGCGAATCGAAAGCCGAAAAAATCAGCTGAAAGTGTAAAAGTTGAGCTTTACCCGAGAAAATGACAAACGAATCATTTGAAATGATTATTGTCAATCAATTTGTGTGTATTTTAAATACACACAAATGTTTCAAACAAACTTTTCTGTCTAAAGTTTATCTCTTTATTACTAATTACTAATTAATCTACATTTGTACATTATTAGGAAGCCAAAAGGAACTTGTATGATGTTATTAGTGGTTTCAATTTCTCTATTGGTAACAGTTTATAATCAGCAATTTGTTGACACATTCGATCGTAAATCGCTTGTTTAATATCATCTGAAAGGTCATTTTGATTGGCGATATAAGAAACAGCACAATCAACTCCATCGTCGATCAAATTGTAATCTTTCCATTCATGTTCATTTAATTTCCAGATTAGTCTAGGGTTGGATAAATGTTCAATCCTAATTGTGGTTACACCAAATGATTGCAGATCCTTAATTGTTTGAGATAAAATATCTGGTTTCAAGTTGATAACAAGCTTTGGATTGTTGACAATTTGCGATGGTGATAAATATTTTCTCAGTATTTCCAATTTTCTCTCAAAATTCTTATTAAATGTTTCATTCTGAGTTTTGATGAAGTGAGAAAGAGATTGGAAACAAATAGATGAGCTTCGTCCTTCTTGAGTCCAAGTAATTTGCATGAAGATTCAATCAGTTTTTCTGTATTCTCTTTGTTGTAAACAAAACGGAGGAATGAAGATTGACGAACAGCCTAAAAAATGAAATAAAAATCGAAAATTAATCAACAAATTAGAATTAAAAAGAAAACAATTTACCTTTGTTGCCATTTTGTTAGAAAATAAATTCTTTATGATTAGTTTTGATTGTGATCTATTTAAAGATATTGTAACTTGTATCCAATTGCTCAGCTCTTTTCCTGGCTTCTTTTTGTATCAATTGGCCTCCAATAAAAGGTAATCCACAACAATTAAAATGTATAATTATCTTTAGCTTAATTGTCACGATGAACAGCTTCCAATTTCAGAGATTCGTACTTATAGCAATTACTAAATTTACTAATTTAAGACTTTAATTAACTATTAATGAAATTTTCTTCATTTTCCTTGAATGTTGTTGTTGTTTCCTTGTTGACCTGTGAGAGAAAGGAGTAAAAAAATGTCTTAATTTGAGTTGATTACTGCAATCAATTGATTTGATTTCACCATTTAGCTATTAACTTACCTGTTAATTGGTCTCAAGCAATTAATCAAATTGAATAGGAAAAAACAGACAACAGGAGATTCAGAAGAAGCGTGAGAGATAAAGGAAAGTAAAAGAGACAAATGAATTAAATGAATTAAACAATAGTTGACATTTGTAAATCAATTCAATGGACAATCAGCTAATTGTCTAATAATTTAACTAAATCAAATTAAAATAATAAATTGATTAAATGGTTGAATAAATGAAATTACCTTATCTTAACCAACAGAATATGTTGTAACCATGTAGAAGATGAAAAAAAGATATTTACAAAAAAATGTTTCTCTTTCAATGTTGTCAGTTAATTTTCGGGGTAAAGTTGATTATTTACAATCTCAAAGTCACAATTAGTGTAATTAAATTAAATTTGATGAAAAAAATCGACCATTTAATTAACTTGAGACAAAAGTAATTAAAGTAAAAAATGTAAACACAGAGGAAAAAAGCTCAGCTGAGACTCTCGACTCCATGGTTACCATGCTAACAACTTGCTCTTTGTTGATTTTTTTAATTGTTGATTTAAATTGTGATTCTTTTGTCTTAAATGTGATTGATTAATTTCCTCCGTTTTCATTTATCAAACACATTACAATTCATTTTATGTTTTTCACTCATTTTCCAATGGTTTAATTGTGGATCTCATTAATTACTATTATATTTGACTTTCGATTGGACAATTAAGGAAACAATTAACTCTAATATTAGATTTGTCGCAATTTAAATCAAAACATTTTCCAGTTCACTGATACAATTACTATGAACAATTAAGGTTGACTGAGGTGTAAACAATTAAGCAACAATTTATAAGAATTGAATGTTTCATCATTTTTTGTTTTCTTTCAACAAATTAATTATTTCGTAAATTTTAATTGTTACAATTAAGAGAATAATTTTTTTTTCCGCAAGAGACAATTATCAATAAGTTAATACAATTAATAATTAATTAGTTGATGATTTTGATGAAAATTTAATATAATAATAATGATACAGTTAAAATTAAAACTAAATTGCAACAGGAATTGATTTTGTTGATTGATGAATTAATTATTTACAAAAACTTAATATTAACAATTAAGTTCAATCAAATAAGAAATGATTTAAAATTTTTATGCTTAATTGGTTAATCGGTGGTTGTAAATGATTGATAATTATTTAGCAATTTAAGTTTTTTCTTGTATCTTTCCTAAAATCTTAGCTCATGCATCGTAATTGCAACTAATTGTTTGATCAATTGTAATCAAGTCTCTCTCGAGTTAAATAATATGTAATATTCATGATAAACAATCAAATGAATCTCATGAAAAAAATTTCAACTAACAATTAGATGACAATTATCATTATTTTTCAATTGAAACATAAGTTGATGATTAACCTGATGGAGGATGAAGATGAAGATGAAGATGATGATGATGATGATGATTAACCTTGTTGCTTGTAAAACAAAAAGCAGTGTCTTGTTTTTTGACAAAAATTAAATGAATAAAATCAACGGAATATGAAAAATAATTAGTTAATAGTGCAATGTTACAAGAGAAAATGATTGAAATCAAATTAAACAAAATTCAACAACATTTTAGGATCGGGTTAATCAAAGTAGTATCTTGAAAATTAATTAATTAGCTCATTCTATTTGTCTCTCAACGGGCCTTTCGCACTCTTTTTTAACCTTAAATTGACTTGAATTGGAGGAAGATGATGAGTTACTCGAATGGTTATTATTATTGTTATTATTGTTATTGTTGCTGTTGTTGTTGTTGCTGCTGTTGCTATTATTATTGTTGAAAGTTTCCACCACCGGTGGTTGATTTTGTGGTGTTGGTGGAGCTGAAGATGACGATGGTGACCCTGCTCCATGATCTTCCGCCAGAATGGTGGCTATTTCATTTTGCATAAATGCCCAAGGAACACTTGACCCTAAAAGTGGACATTTCTCTCCGGACGGACAGTAAACCTCTCCTGGACCTGGTCCACCGGTTGATGCGTGTTGTTGTTGTTGCCGTTTAATTGCCGCTCGGGAACAAGGGAAGCAAAATTTATGCGACGCTACGGATGGACATTGGACAAAATGGGTATCCTCTAGTCTTTCATTGCAAATGGTACATTTCAGGGGAGGTGCATGTTGTGCAACTGGAGGTGTTCCAGAGGATGATGTGGGTGGAGTGGTAGTCGGTGAGGTATGAGGTCCACCGCCAGTGCTGCTTGATCCACCGATTTCGAGGCGAGGTTTTTTAGTTGCTGCAAATAAGTTAATAATGAGAAATAGAGAAAAAGAAATACAATCATTAGAATTAATATTAATATTCCAATCATCCAATTGATTGATAGAGAATAAAAGTTAATCAATTAGAAGTTTGCATTGTTAATTCTTTTTAATTGGTGTATTGTTAATTACTTTCAATGATAATGAGGAAAGAGAAACAAAAAAAATTCTGTTAAACAAAACAATATAACAATCGATTGTAAATTGAAGTCCACTAGATGATTACAATGATTAAGTCAATTGTAAATTTGTTGTCTGAATAATTGATTGTTTATTGTAATTGCCGTTTAACTGATAGATTAATTAGGATGAAAGGGAGAGAAAGAAATTAATCAGAAATCATTTGGCAAGAAAACCAAGTACATTGTAGCCTGAGAATAACAAAATTACGTAGCAATAGTACTCCAGGAAAATATATTTACGATAAGGAAGAACAATCAAAACTAAATTATATCAATTGTAATTGTAATTGACAAGGTAGTGTTGTTGTTAAATGGTATTATCAAGATGAGATTGTTGCTTTAATTAACTATCATCAAGAGAGAGATATGGATAAGAGAAAAGGTGAACCATGTGAAGATCATCATGGATACAAGAGGGAGAGAGAGAACAAAAAAATCAATGAGAAGCGTTAATTATGATTAGGTTGCTTTGGAAACTCAATCTAAAACAATTATCAATTTGATTAGTGAGTTGTAATGATAATGTCATCGTCACAATCATCTTGAAACAAAAAAAAAAGATAAGCTAATTTGTATCCATTTTATTATTAGATTGATCATATATTTGGTGTATCAATTATCAATTATTATTGATACTTAATGAAAATAAAAGGTAATAACCATTTAAATATATCAACTAAAATACCTGGAAAATTAAGGCGGATCAATAATTGATAATTACTTAATAAGAGATTAGATAAATTACATTTGAATTTATATTATAACATTTATGTGTGAAAATCGATAATATAAAAGGTATTGTGATAACAGAAAAACAATTAACATGGTAATTTCAAAATCATTCAGTTAATTGATAAGGTTCATTGTTGTATCATTTAAATATGAGAGTTGATTGTTGATATTCACATTGGGGTGTTGTGGAAACATGAAAAAACAGAAAACATATTACCTTTTATCAACTCAATTGTTGTAATTTAATTACCTTACAATTGGATTAATTAAAATTCACATCGAGTAGAGTATATGAGAAAAACATGATTAAGTTTATCAATGATTATTTATTGTTGATCTACAACTGTATGAGTATTAATACTAGAGATAAGTTGACTGAAACCTTAATTCATTAACAATTATGGTAACAATTAGGATCAGTCAAAACAGTTTGAAAACATTTCCTTTATATTTTTTGTTTTGTTTGATCATTAATTGCATTGATAATTTATAGATTGATAGATTTAACATCAGAAAATAATTGAAGGAAAAGTCGGTTCTACTCTAAGTTAACAATAATTGATTAATAATAAATCAATGATGAAGAAAAAGATAGATGGATGGATGATAATACTATTAGATAAAATTGTCGTCTAAGAGTGCAGAGTGAGTATGATGATGAAAGATAATATTTTCTTATAGATTTATATGGTTTGTTAAATGGAACGAGAATCAGAATAAGGTTAAAAATGATAGAATAATAAAAATCTATCAAAATGGAAGATGATGGAAGAGAAAATATTGAAAGAGATATTCGATGTATCAATTTCAAAGACAATCAGTTAATTTGTTTTTCTTTTCATCATTGTGATGGTGATGATGAGGCGGTTTTCGATCAACATAAACATCAATACTTTTACTGGTTCTTTTAATGAATGTCCGAAAAGACTAATTGTTTATCGTAATTAAATTTTAATTCTCTTGACTAGTCAACGTGCAAGAAGACGAGGAAGAAGAAAGAAACATTTTCACATCGAGAGTAGATGCTGACGTTGATTCTCTTTCTTTCTTTCTCTCTCATGTACAGTTATCTACCGAAAAAACTGTTATCATAGATACCAGTAGAAAGAGAAAGAGAAAGGATGAGAAAGAGAGAAAGATAGAAAGATAGAAAGAGAGGGAGAGAGAGAGATGGTGACGAGGAATATGACGACTAAGATGACGATGATGATGACGAAGATTGTGATGATGATTATGATGATGGAAACAGAATCAAACACGCCTTCAGAATGATACTATATCCATGAGGCCTTGGAATTTTCCATATTCAAAGATTCAAACGTTTTATTCAATTTTTATAACCTTAGTAAAAATCAACTTTAAGAGCTTGATTAGGTTGTTGATTAAGATGATTATCATCGTCATTAACAAAATATCTGCTATTATTAATTATTTTTCTTTATCTTCGCTTCATCTTTCTTGGTGAAAGAGAGGGAGAGAGAGAGAAAGGAAGAGGTATAATCTGGGTTTACATGAACAGAGTTTCAACTTTTGCTTGTTTATCCTTTCAAAGGTAATTTTGTATCGAGTTTTTTTTTCTCCAGGGTAAGTGAGATCAATCATCATATGTTTCACTTGAATTTCATTGTCAATGAAAAAGAATCAACTTGATGATTAAATTGGAAAACTAATCCTTTCATTCACAATCAGAGAGATATTTTCTCTCTCTCTCTCTCTCTGTGTATAAATAGGGAGTCACTGGTTACTTCTCTAGATAATTTCACAATGTTGAGAAAGATGGAAACTCAAAGCATGGAAAGAAGCAGAAAAATCAAAGTTCAACTATACGATGATTAAAATTTCATATGAAGTAATTAAATAAACATTGCAATATGAAGATAGGGATGAATTTTGGTCCAGGATATTATTGGATAAGTTACAGTTAATGTGTGTTTAGAATACAACTTTTGGAGGGAACAACTTGTTAACCCTAATCATCCAAGCGTCAGGAAAAAAAAGTGAGATCTTGTTAACTGATTTAACAAATAATAAATGTCAACGGTAATTTGACCTAAAGAACGTAGGCAGTTTCTAATCACTAAGTTGCGTTATGAATATTCAAATGGTTTAAGAAGGTTATGTTTGGATAAAAGGGTTGGATAGAAAATGATTACATGAGTATTTACCATTAAGAGTATAAGATGACTTTGATGAGGTTGTGGTTGAGGTTGTGGATGTTGTTGTGGCGGCGGTTGTTAGAGGTGTTGAAACCTTGTTTGATCCCACTAGTGTTGCATCAAATGAGTAAACTCGACCCACCATTGGGTGCCCATAATGGGTACTACTTGTGTCTCTTGATGCTTTCCGAAGGCCCGATGCAACATGATCACTTAAAGCGGTCACTCCTCCTCCTGGGGCTGCCATTACTGCGGGTAAACTTTCACCTCTTGTTAATGGTGGTCGAGATACCGTTGACCCTGAGTGGGAATTTTCTTCAACAGTGGCCAATAATGAAGGTCGATTTGTCGGCGTTGAATCGTCAATCACAACACTTTCCGGTTCAATATTGTGTAAGGTACGTTTATCAGAAAGTCTTGATCTTTGGCTTGTGGTGACAATTTGTTGAGCTGAGTAGCCACGTCCTGGACTCGCTGTACCTCTAATTGATTGAGCAGTTGTTTCAAAATGTGCTACACTTGGTTGAGGTGGTGTGGTTCGATGTCCCCCTGATGTATTAACACCTTGTTGAGAAGATGGATCGTAGTTTAAATCGGCAACGGCAGCAGCCACTGCAGAGGTCAGACCACCTTTAATTTTGTACTGAGCTGCTTGCCTCAAGAGAGGAGCGGTAACACTATGATGTAAATCACCGGACACTACATTGGGATGAGTTTGAATTCCTGCAGAAACGGTTGTCGGTGCTGCAGCAACAACATAAGGTCCACTACCATGAGAAGCACCCACAGCAGCGGCACGTTTCATATGACGTGCACTTTCAATTATATATTCTATTCTATCGGCTCCTTCATAATTAACACAACCTCTACAAACAACTTCACTAAATTCGTGTAATAAAGCCCATGGCATACGAGGTAGATCACAAAGGTAACAGTGTTGCCGTTGAGAGGCAACAAGATTAGCGGTTAATAAAGTATTTGCAGTTCCATGTAATCCCGAACCAGGACCATGAGACGACATTAAACTACCACCAGCATTACCGCTCGTTATATGGTTACTATTAATACCAATAGTTCGGTGTCCTCCATGCCCAGCTGATGACATAATTCTTGAATATATTTTGAAGCTTTTGGTTTCTCGTCAGGGATAAAAAAAAGGTTACACATAAACATACAAGTTAATCACAACTAGAAATACAAACATACCAGGTAAATGGGAATAAAACACACACACACATTCAGTCACAAGTTGAGATGATAAAAAAAAGTAAAAGTGAGAAAGAGAGAGAGAAATAGTCAAGAGAGACTAAAAAAGAACTAAATTAAAGTGTGAATAGAAAAGGAAAGTATAAAAAAAATTCTAGAAGTAGTTCCAACCATTTACATTGTGAAACCTCCGTACAGAATCTAAGAGAATCTCTTTCTTTTAACTCACAGGTGGAAAACCTCTCTAGAAGAGAAGCTTGGTTTTCTCACTCTCTCACTCACTCTCTCTCTCTTTTCTTTTACTCGCCCTCTCACTTTGCCTCTTTCTCTTGAGATATTGTGAAACCAACAACACTGAACAGACACTCACAATACACTCGAGAAACACACAGACAGGAAAAACACGATAATATGGATTGAAGTAACCAAATTGACGGTCGAAAATCAGGATGATGGTGAAATTAACTGAAGAATGTTTAAAATAAGAGAGAATGTGTAAAGAAAGAGAAAGAGAGAGAGATAGAGAGAGAGAGAAAAGGTTCAAGCTTCAATGTTGCCCGATCACTTTTTCTTTTCTCAAAACCAATGGTAAATTTTTCTTTCCCAATTAGATGGAAACAATTATTCAATTGGTGTTACTTTTTAACTTATTAACTGACATTCGTTAAGGTGATCACTTAATTGGTTTAATTAAACAGGTAGAAAAAATGAAAGAAAAAATTCAACTCAATGGTAAAGAGAAAGAGAAACGATTTAGAGTAACAGTTTTGTTTACTCAATGATTGGAAAAAATTTCCAAGAGAATTTTTTTTATCGTTACACTAGTTACTTATTCTATTCATAGATGTCACTTCTCGTCGAATTAAATTTTTTTCAGAAAATTAATTTTTCTCACTAATTAATTATCAATGGAATTAATCGAATTTTCTTTCAAATTTGAGTAATTTTAAAGAATTTTACAGATTTCGAGTGAAAGTTTTCTCGTATCAGTTACTGGATTTGTAGAGGAATAAATTTCTTGATGATCAATATTTTTAATCTCCTTGAGTTGATTAATTTTAACAGTTCGAAGACAATTTAAATACTTCACTTAAATTGGAAAATATTTATACACTGATTACACTTTAAAATAAGTGATTTTTACAACATGTGAAATCCTTTCTCATTGAGTTTCCTTAATTTTCAAAGTAATCAAAATTTTGACAATGAAACATAAATTGTGATCATTTGATTTGGAAAAAAGTTAATTCAATGATTTAAAAGTAAATTGTTTCGCCTTTTCCTCTCCCTTTTTTTGTTTTACTTTTGCTCTGCAATGTTATATTTATTGATTATCTCAATTTAGATCCAACTAAATTGAGATGAATGCCATAAGAAGATGTGTTGAATGGAAAATACAATTTAATGTCTCTCAAAATTTTCAGCTCTTAATTTGGATCAACTAATTACGTCTCATATCTCCAAAGTCCATAAGTTTTACCAACAATTGTTTGCCATAAACGGATTGTTCCGTCTTCACTAGCACTGGCATAAAGTTCACCATCAGGTGAGAATCGGATACAATGTAACGGACCAAAATGACCTTTAAAAGAATCTAGAAAATGGATAAGACGAAAAAGTAAATAGCGAATTAGTTAAGTCAATTGGAATGTTTTTCTCTTCTCTTGCCAAGTAGATAATTACCAAGTTCTGTTCCATCGTCAAATTGATACTTGTACATTGTGAAATCTTCGCCCCCACAAACGAAAACACTTTTATCAGGAGATAAACATGCTGTATACACTTTAGTTGGTACTTGGTACTCATTTACTTTGGATAAACTTAAAGTCTCATGGAAACTAACTGATGAACCTGAAGCAACCGTGAGAAGATTTTTATCTGATGAAAGTTCAATATCATTTGGAATGGTTGGAAATTCTAGTCTTTGGATCTCTTGGAGAGATGTTAAATCCCAGAGTCGAATTGTTTTATCATCTGATGCTGATATTAACCATCTATCATCATTAAGAAATAATGCATGTCTAATAGACGATGTATGGCCAGTGATCTTTAAAGGTTCTGTAAATAGAAAAAAAAGAAGAATAAAATTCAAAAAATGATGAGCAAAAAGAGAATAGAGTTTTAAAAACTGTAACAACCGAAAACTAACCAGCATCAAGTCTATTGAGATCAAATATTCTGATCAACTTTTCATTACTTCCAGTAGCAAGTTGAACACTATCCGAGCTAAAGGAAACAGATTTAACAATATGACGATGAGGTAATGAGGCTAATTCAGTTCCATTAATTGAATCCCAAAGTTTAGCACTAAAATCAGCCGCTCCAGTCGCTGCTTTTGTCGCATCGACATTAAGAGCTGCTCCCCAAACTGCTCCTTTATGTCCCTCAAAGGTACCAATCCAATCACCAGTTTCACCTTGACGTAACATTGGTTTACCATCTAAAAATTGGGGAAAAAAAGAAAACACCAATTTGATTAATTGTCATGAAAAGAAAAACAAACAAAAACTCTTTACCTTTACATGCAGAGATGAGATAATATTTATCCTCAGTGATTCCACTGAAATTTAGAAACACAACTGGTCTTGTGTGACCTGTACAAGTTAAAAAGTGCTGCTTCAAGGCCATGGCTACAGTTTTTAATTACTGTCAAAATTATAAACAATAAGTTAATTAAAAAAAACAAAGGATATTAATCACAACCGAAAAAATTATTTCTCCTCAATGTTTACCAATAAATTGCGAATGTATCTGAATCCTTGAGTGGATTCGAATACAGAAAACGAGTCCAAGTCGATCTTGTTTTCTTTTGGTTTCATTTAATTTTTAATTTTTTGTTTGTCATAATTAATTTTACTCTAATTAAAATTGATTGTTTATTCACTTGATTAACTGTTCTAATTATCACTATTATCAACATGTGGTTCTCTGGGAGTGTTTCTGAGGCTGTGGATAAATCTAAAAGAGAGAAAAAATTGTTCATGGTTTTTATTGAAGGTAAATATCATTTCTTTTCTTAATTTGTTTTTATTTTTCTTCAATGATTTTCCTCATTTTTCAGTTGATTTTGTCATTCCAATTCCATTTAATTAATACTTGTAGCGATGATTATAAATCGGTCATTTATTTCCTTCTAATCGTGTTACTTTAAGCTTCGTTGTTTGCTCTGTTTTGATAATTTTTTTTTCTGTAATAGGCAAGGATGATGTGTCAAAAAAAATGGCTGAAATGTTGGTTAATCTTCGAGATGATATACTTACTGTGATGAAACGAGAGGTTGTATCATTTAAGGTTGAAGATGGTACAGAAAATTGTAAATTATTTGGTCAAATTTATCCGATTCTTATGGTTCCATCGGTTTACTTTATCAGCAACACTGGTGTTAACTTGGAAGTCATTGCTGGTCATGTAACAGAACAAGAGTTTATGAATAGTCTTGATAAGGTTTTACTTGTTCATAAAACAAATGTAATTGTACCCTCACCAATTGTATCACCCTCAGTAGCGACCCCGTTGACACAAGTTCAACCAGCCATGGAACCAGTATCACCAGTGTCAACTTCAACGACTGGAGACAAAGTAGAAACAAGTTCTGGTGAAAATAGTCAACCCAAATTAGATGAAAAGGTTGCCAAAGCTCAACAATTGATTGAACAATTGAAATTGAAAAAAGCTAAAGACGATGAAGAAAAGGCCAGACAACAGGAATTGGAACGAATAAGATCTGGTAAAGAAATGGCTAAAGCAAAGGCCCGAAGAGAGGAATTAGAAATGGCTGAACTTGTAAAGGAAAGAGAGAAAGAAAAAAGAGAAGCAGCTGAAGCTCGTAAACGTATTTTAGCCCAAATTGAAGCCGATAAGGAGGAAAGACGACAGCGTAATGAACAATTTCGAGTCAACAGTTGTTCTAAAAGTGATCCTCAATCAGGAACCAGTAGTACCCCAACTCCAAGTATAAAAACCAATGTAAATGAAGCTAGAATTCAATTTCGATTCCCTGATGGTTCCTTTAAAAATCAAACATTCGGTGCTGACGATCCACTTTGTGCACTTCGTCAATTTGTCATCGACACCTCAGCTTATCGTAACTTTACCTTATCTACTTCATATCCTAAAAGGCTTTTCACTTCTGACGATTTAACTAAATCACTCAGAGATTTAGAGTTAGCACCAAGCTCAGTATTGCTCGTCCTGACAAGTCCATCAGTGGTTTCCAAAGCATCATCATTAGTCTCGACCAATTTGTTCCTTCAAATATGGCCACTCATTATGACTCCAATATATTGGATTTGGACATTTATCACTAGTCTATTCAGACCCCCTCCTCCTCCACCTCCTCCTGCTCCCAATCGATTTTCTCGATCACCATCATCATCTTCACAAGATCAAGGAGATCCACTAGAAAGAAAACGCGCCCTTGAAGAGGAACGAGAAAAACGATTAGCAAAACGACAGAAAGAAAGTAAACTTTTAAATCGAGATGGAAACGTTGCTCAACTTCGAGACAATCGCGAGGACAAAGACAACGAAGACGGAACTTGGAATGGAAACTCAACTCAGCAAATGTAATCGATCATGAACCTTAAACAAGAGACTTTGAAATCTCCTTCAATCCCTGAGATTTTCGCGAAAATTGCAATTTAAAGGTCAACAATTAAGTTTAAATTAAGTCTAAATTGTGATACATCAACAGTGGTTAATTAAAAGACAACAACAGAACTTATCATCAAAAGTTACGTTGTTGGATCAATTGGTGATGTAAAGTGGTTGATCACAATTTAAACACCAATTAAGGGTTGAAAGCCTTTACAATTAGTAATTGATTCGTCTCTAAAAAGAAGCAATTTATTGTGTAAACATAATTTTTATTTCTCATTTGATTTATATGTCAATCTAATTTCACCTCAATTTGATTGTTACCCTGTTTCCGTTTACTTTTTTCAATTTATACTCTATTCCCATTCACCTTTAAATCCAGAGTTGAAGCAAATTAATTATGATTTAATTTTCAAGCCTTTAATTGCTATAAAAAAAAAGTGATAAGAAAAAGATTGTTTTAATTATTGTATTAATATATTGTAATCAAAGGACGAGAACAATAACTAATTAATCTGCAATAAATTGTTGATCGAGTTCAAAAATTATTTGGAAACATAAAAATAAATAGAAAGACAATCAAATTAAATTATAGATTTATTTTTATTATTTTCATCTCTATTTTCATTTTAAAGTATTCAAAAATTAAAGATTGACAGTGAAACAATTTAATCTAAAGTTAATTGTTGATTTGCACATTTCAAAATAGTTAATAATCTTTTGCATTCTCTCAAATTAACTGGATTTTGTGATTACCGCAATTAAAACAGTTACTTTTTTCAACTTTTCTTTACGATAAACATTACATAGAGTATTTTGATTTTCTTTTTTTTTTGTTAATCGTTAATTTAGTTATTCTCTTACTCTTAATATAATTAATGATATATATAGATGTGTGTGTGTGTGTGAGTAATATGTACAAGGATAAATCTGATTTGTTTACCTCTGTCAATTAATTGGTTTTAGCACAGAATAATAATAATTATAGTAACTTTTAGATTCAATCCTCAAAATAAGCTGAATCTCGGTTTGCGATTTTCGATAAAGCTTTGAATAAATCGTTGAGCAAACCAAGGCGACGAGCCTTTGAAATCATGTCATCTAGTGATTCGAGGCGAGTCCGTTCTTGATCAGGTGATGAAAGGAGAGATCCATCGATTGATGTCACACCGGAGGAAGACATTGTACCTTCGGTGAAATTGGTAAATGAGGTATTCATATTGGTTGAATTTCGGTAGGATGATGAACTTGTAAGGGAATTGTTTGATTCGATAATCATGTGACTTCTAGTGTCAGGGCCAGTTGATGATTTAAATAAATTGTTATTAATGTTGCTGGTTTGTCTATTATTTGTAAACACTGTTGATGAAGATGAGATTGTTTGATGTGATGAGGTTGTCATTTGCTTTATTGCTGTTGATGCTCTGATAAGATTTGCAGTTGAGGTATGAGGTGAAGTTGTTGTTACCACTGTTGACTGATAAACACCATTAAGCTCAGAAAATAGACTAATATCATTGGAATCCCATTCTAGACTTGGTGTTTGTGGTTCCTCTTTGTCAGCCGAATATTCCAATGATGGCATTTGAGAATCTTCCCCTGAATTTTCAGGATAATTTGATAAATGTTCATCTTCTTCGCCATCCGCAAGATCAGATGATTTTAATAGACGATTGTGATCATATGAGTGAACGTTAAAAAAATCTGAATTCATTTCTCCAACAGATTCTTTGATATCTTCAATTTGATGCAACAATTGATCTATTTTAGCAATTGTTCCTTCACCAATTTCACCAGATTGCGATGAAATTGAGTTTGAACGTTTCATAGTTGAGTATTGATCCATAGCTTTAGAGATTACATCATTTTCATTTGAATAAAAATCATCATCTTCTTCTTCAACATCAATATCATCAGTCTCAGAATCTGAATATGAGACGGTGTAAGATACTTCCTCCAACGTTGCAAGGCCATGAGAATCGTAATTAATGGCTTCCTTTGAGTGATTAGTACGATGGTTGAGATTATTGTAAACTGCAGTCGCGGCGGCAGCGGCAGCGGCTGCTGCTGCCGCTGTTACTTTCTTGGATGATGAGGTGGATCGATGGTTTAACAATTTATCCATTCTATTGATAATAATTTGATCGTGAATGCTAAGTGTTGAACATGAAGACATCGCTTTTTTCGGTTTCATTTTAGATTTTCTTTTGATTATCATTTTATAACAAAGCCACGAACCAACACCAAGAACCAAGATGAGAGACGATAAGCGAACTGAGTAATTAAAGACGAAAAGGAGACAATTAGTTTTCTAAACAGTAGTTGGAAATTGTGAAAATTAGATAAAAAAAGTTCATTCTTACAATAAGATTCTCGAAAGTAACGAGAAGCAACTGAAAAGAGAAATAATAAAATGAAGAAAAAAAAATAAAAGAAAAAAAATAAAATGAAAACAATATGAGAAAATGAATTGAACAAAAAATAGGAAATAAAATGCTGAAAATCATGAAACGGATAATTTATCTGATTGTGTGACGATTGTTGGCATTTTTTAAACAATGATTTAACCTGTCAATCTAAATTAACGAAGACTATCTTTATTGTCAATTGAGTAATTCTTGTGTCTAATTGATTAACTACTCTGATCACAAGAGAAAAGATTTAATTGGAAATTGTTTTCGGGGTAACATGATAATCGAGTTTCCAATAGATTTCAACAATTGATTGTTGAGAAAATCAATCTGTACTTGGTTTAATTGTTTTCACAAAACAATGATAATTACAGATCACTAATCATGGTTAATGGTTGATTGTGTATATTGGGGTTTAAAGGGAAGAGTTTGTGATTAGGAAAAACTGTAACATGATGATGGTGAATTGTTGCTAATTGAGTTTCGGGTTAATTGTTGTATCAACTGACAATTGAATAAATGTTTTGCCAAAAGAAATTGGAGAAATTAGTGATTAGATGATTTACTTTAAATTAATAATAATCTAAAGTTAACTCTTTCAACCTCATAATATACTACATGTACATGTAGAAAATGTAATCAATTGATTGCCAATCATCACTATTATGTTATAAATATTAATCACTTTATTATAGGTTAATAAAATTTGACAATATTAACAATAAAGATGAGATGAGTGATTTAGTTGATGTTGGCGATAGATCAAAGTTAAGCAAATGCCAAGCAAACAATGAACACACTTACAATGAGATAAAGTGTAAAATGGATGAATGAATAGAGAAAAGTATTGGTGGTGAGAGAGAGAGAGAGAGATAAATAAAAATAGAATTGAATTGAAAGATGACTTACCTTCACTAAGGTTTTCCGGTGGAAAAAAGTAGCCACATGATGGACAGCATTTGGGTGTTGATTGTTGATAGAAAACTGAGAATTCAATGGATGAAAGACAGACCTTAAAATCGCCTGCTTTGAACATGCTAAAGGAACAGCATCAACAATTGATTGAGATTAGATGATTGGATGGAAATCGAAATGCAGAACGGATAAGACGACATCCAATTTGAGAATTTGGGGAGACATTAATCAATCAAGGAAAAGGAACACAAAGTAAACTAATTTAGATCACAAATCTAATAGAAGATGAAAACGAAAAGGTAAACAAAGAGAAGAGAAAACCAGTAGGCAAAAGTTGTTTTTCTCTCTCTCAATCAAGTAAAGGCAAATGAATTTGACATAATTTCCAACTATTGCGTTCAAATAGATAACAGGGAGTGTACACTAGTTATTATTTAGAGAAAAGATGAGCGAAAAGAATAACGATTAACAAGGATCACAAAGAGAAAACCTGAAGCAATTAATGAAATCACAATCTACAATTAGTATTAGATAATCAGAGATGAACTGGAAAAACAAAACGAAATGGAAACACAATTGGTTTTATCCTTCTTCATGTAGAGATTTGATTTTTTTTTCTCTTTTTATCTTCACTTTATTTTGTTCTCTGTTTTTTGTTGACTAAAAAAGAGAGAAACAGTAAACTATCACCATGCACATGTAATCACAGAGATGAAAGGCTTGAGATAAATGGAGAACAGTAATTAAATAAATCGAGGAAGATTAAACTTAAAATAAAATAAGCGAAATAAATAAAGAAAATAAATAAATTGTTCCAATGTGAATGAGAAGTAATTTCAAGGTAAATTGTCAACTGACAGGGTCAATAGTTACACATTACAACAGCTCCATCTTTATGTTTCATTAGTCACAAAAAGAATTGTAATCTTTTCACTCACAAGATTAGTTGATGATCAATGAAAAATAACAACTAATTACTCGATAATCATTAACAGATACCAATTAAAAATAAAAAACCAATTAGAAAATGATTAAAATTAGTAACTTTGTTTATCTTAATCAGAGTAAAAATCAGAATAGAAAATGAGACGTTTGAATTTTCGTCATCGCGCTTTTTTCGATTGTGCTGCCATCTCTTGGTTCTTTTGTTCTCCACCAAAGTTTTCTTTCGATTTCTTAATTTCCTTTTCATTCCAAGTAGTTAATTGATTTTCTAATGAATTGAGTTGTGTTTTTCTTGGGATAATCTAAGTGTATTTCAAATCTCGGGTTTTATGGTGATTCAATTACTGTTCTAATTACTTTACTATTACTTTACTTACTTTGCTATTGATTCTTACGAGTGAACATTTGATTGTTGAATCTTTGCACTTCGAAAAAACCTAAACTTTTGTTGTTAACTTTTAGGTACAAATCAACTCATTTGGACTTATCGAAAGTCACTAATAATTTAAGACAGAAAAAAAATTAGTGAATTTTCATTCGATTAACTACATTATCTTCATATTCGATTATTAAGTTTGAAACTCTAATTTCGACTCATTCGAAAACTAGATTGGATTTTACTCAATTCCTAAACTTTTGTCACGAACTGTAATCGTTTGATTGTTTTTTTCTGCTGTTTTATTACGTTGCCGTTAATATTTGAATTGATTAAGTTTGAGCTTTTGATTGTATGTAATTTAATTTTTAATCTTAATCACAAATGTCAAAGACTTTGTATTGTAATTGATAATACAATTGAATATACAGTATCTGTGACAACTAATTAAGAGATACTTTTTAGTCATCATCTTGATTAGTTTAATCAATTTGATTATTGTCTTTCCTTTTCAATTTCAGTTGATGGTGATGAAGAAGGAGATGAGGACGAGGAAGAAGATGAGGTTGAAACTGATGATGAGGATGAAGATGAGGTTGGAGTCGAGGGTAAAGGTAGAGCTGTTCTGTAAAGGTAAGTAGGCTCAACTGGGATTGATGACGAAGATGATGATGGACGATTAAGTCTATCATAAGCCGATCCTCTGATTACTGATTCGCTTTGTTTTTTGATAACTTCTTTTGGTGCTTCTTCTGTAACTGGTTTGGGTGCTGAAGCTGCTTCGACAATGGCTCGAGGTGGACTCTCAGCGGAAAGGATAATATCAGCTGCTTGTTGGGCGGCAGTTCCTGGTTCATTAGTCTTGATGTTGGCACGGAAGCCATTTGCATCGGCAATGTACTCAACAATTCGGAAAAGGCCATTGGCATCGGTGTAACCATATGAACCCCGAACAGCTCCGGAAGCATCTGACTCTTCCTTTCGGTATTGTCGGTTACCATAATCATCTCGAACATCATAGCCGAAGTTGTAAGGTTCAGCAGGCTACAAAGAAAGGAATGACGAAGATGACATTAGCGAGAAAAAAAAGATAGAATAGAATTTTTTGTAATAGAATTCACAAAAAATCAGTAAATTCTAAGAAAATGACAGAATCTTTTGGATAAACTCATAGACTCGTCATGATAATAATAGAATAGCAATCGAATGGATAGTAACCGTTGAAGAATCTAGATGAATTCTAACCAACTAATTAGTCTGAAGGAAAAGAGTTTTCAATGAGAAATATTAATTAAAAACCAAAGGATTTACCTGATAAGTAGTTTCCTGAATTCTTTCATAAGATCGTCCAGTTGATGATCGGGTTCCAACGGGTGAAGCATGAGACGATTCAAGATCATCTTTAGATTCAATTGATGGTGAGGAAGATGAAGATTCCAGAGAGGAAGATGACAAAGGTTTACCACGAAGATAATAATCAGCTGAAAGTCCAGTAGATGTTTCAATTGGACTCAAAGGGAAAATGAATCGACCATTGATCAAAGTAACAAGGCCTAATAAAGACAAACAGGTGAACATATTTAATCCCATGGTAATCACTGGAAGAGAATGAAATTTCTCACAAATTAGAGTAAAAGAAGAAGTGAAATTAAATTGTAAACACTCTGATCGCGAGACAATTAACTTATGTGATTTCGAAAGAAAAGTTTCTCAACTTATATTAGAACAAAAATGGAAGATCTGAAATCGGGCGGGCTTATTATTCATCTAAAAGGTTATTCGATATTCGGATACTAATTGTTTTCTTTTTTTTGTGTGAGTGTCAATTCGCAATTAATTGTTACAATTAAATTATTTTCTCTTTGTTTGTGTCAATAATAATTCGATGATGATGATTACCTACCCATGAGTGTTTTTCGTTGGTTGACTTAATCGATCTGGGATCAGAATTTCGAGTTTCTCTTTATTTCTCCAGAAAAGGATTTTGATTATCGACCTACAATTAACACCATAACAATTTGTTTTCTATTCTTTTCGTTGATTATTACCGTTACACCCAATTTACATATAATCAATGTTATCTAATTGTTATAATGCACTTTTACTACTGTTAACTAATCAACTTCGTTCTTGACAACTTGACTTGTAACAATTTCTTTGTGTGTTGTTGGTGGTAAATTTTTCGTGTCTTTGAATTTTAATCAATTCCAATTTCTTTCAGGTTTTTAATCGTTTTCTATTTCTCTAATTAAGGTTGATTAACAGCGAATTAAGACAATTGAAGATGTAATTAGTTGTTACACCCAATAGATTAATTTCTCTTCTTGTCAACACCAAGACGATTTTTGCTCTGCTGTTTAAATGCTGGATTCGTAATTGTTATGAAATCATTTCTTGAAACTTCATCAACTGTTGATGATTAAGATGATCTCACTTTTACTGTTTGATCTTGAGATTGATTTAGGTGTTTGTGATGAGTTAATTGTTTTAATCTCATTAGATTTAATTATTTCTTCTAAAACAAAAGATTAACCTACACGTTTTTATGTATCTACAAAAAATCAATGTCATTTCCCCTTGAAAATTGATCATTCATCTTAAATCATCATTCTAATGACCTTTATCATTAATGGTTAATTTAAATTATCAACTTGATCCAGTAAATGGTTTGTATACTTTTCTTGATCATCAAATTAATATTAGATTGTGAATGTTTAAAGTTATTTGGTTATATACAGAACTCATATTATTAATAAATTCAATTAAGCATAAAAAAACATTGGTTATAGTTAATTTGATTTTCCTCAGTCAATCTAAAACACTTTGATACTGTTCCAATTTAATCTGATTATAATTAATTGAATATTTATCTCATTTTAATCAAACAATATCCAAAGTTTATTTTCATTGAATTGGCGTTTGAATATCATAACATTGAAATGATTTCTCTCAAAATTAACTTTGTTTGACTCTGAATTCTTATTAATATATTAATAATTATTATTCTAATTATAATTTCCTGTTAAGTTAACAGTGTTAACAATCAGCATAAAAACCAACTGGATCGTATCTTAGTACCAGGCCAAAACCCGTCATTGTCCATAGAGTTCAATGTTCAATTCGATGAGGAAATTTTTTTCATTCGATTTCGATAAAAAGTATCTCAAATTCATCAGAATAATACAAACAATTAAATCAACAAATGAAAATTTTCAAACCAATGCAATTAATCAGAAATCGAGTAAAATCCGCAAAAGTTTACTGATTCCAAAACTAAATTCACTTCTTCCAGTTAATCATACAAATAAACGAATAACGATAAACAATAATCACACATAGAAAACCTGAAGCAATTAATGTAATCACAATCTACAGTCAATAGTATTAGATAATCAGAGATTAATTAGAAAAACAAAACTATCACCATGTTCATTTAATCATAGAGATGAAAGGCTTGAGATAAATTGAGAACAGCAATTAAATGAATCGACGAAGATTCGCCATAAAATAAAATAATCGAAATAAATAAATTGTTGCAACATGAATGATAAATTAATCGATATTTTCCCCAAAATTGACTTTCGAATTAAAATAAAGCCTTTAAATGTCCCGTTCGGCCACAATCGTCGACTCGAAGAAAACTTTTCCTTTCTTATTAATGGATAGAACTCTACATGAACTACATTTATACAAAGTTTCACGTTCATATTATTCACTATCGAAAAGACATTATCAAAACAATTTAAGTTCCGTTGGCAGCGAATTGCAAATTTTTAGAAACAATTCAGAAAATGATTAATATGTTTATCTTAATCAAAAAGTAATAAAAATCGGAATCGAAAATGAGATGTTTGAATTTTCATTATCGCGCCTTTTTCGCTCGTGCTGCCATCTCTTGGTTCTTTTGGT
The DNA here is from genome assembly GCF_014898815.1 of Panonychus citri. NCBI lineage: Eukaryota > Metazoa > Arthropoda > Arachnida > Trombidiformes > Tetranychidae > Panonychus > Panonychus citri. The sequence goes on from NW_026515540.1 coordinate 1,558,719, forward strand.
CTTTACCAGATGAGTGAACATTTGATTGTTTATCAAATGGGAATTTAATTTAATTTAATGATCAATTTGGTAGCGTTTTTGTAGTTAATTAATTGTCTCTGAAAGGTTTATTATTTAATTTGATTGATTGAAGATGATCTGCTTTATTCACTATGATACTTCTTAAATTGTTTGATTGTGTATCCAGTTTATTGGACGCTATCGATTTACATTTTTTACCTTTTCTTGTTAAAATTTTTTTCCAATCTTAATTGTATCAATAGCCAATTGTTTTTATAATAATATTTGCTTGATTGCTTTTTTTTGCTGTTGTTTTATTGCGTTATTAGTGCTTTTTTGTTTCTCTTTACTTGTGTGGTTTGTTTTGTTTTTGTACCATAATCATCATGATAAGGATTAAAGCTTTAAATGAAGATGTTGATACAAGTGATTCGGAAACTGAGGAACCGGAAAATGGTTTGTTAACCCGAGAAGCTCAAGAGGAAAATCTTCAGCAACTTTATTGTGAAGCTTTGAAATTGGTTGATTCGGATAAAGAACAAGCTAAATCCGAGTTGATCTCTTTGTTGGATACTCTTGATGAATTTGATGAATCTTCCGGCTTGACCAATATTGTCCACCTTAAGTATCTTTCTCTCAAAAATTTGGGTCTTCTCTTTCCCGATAATTTGAATTATTTCCTCGATGCTTTGGCAATCGATGGCGGTGATGTTACTTTATGGATCGAAACTGGCAGACGAGCTCTTAATCAATTTACTAATCTTCCACTGGCTCGTACATGTTTTGAAGAAGCTCATAGAATCAGTCCAACCAATTGGGTTGTTCTAGATATTCTAATGGGTCTTTATTATGTTCTAAATGATTACAGTAATTGTCTTAAACTCGCAATCAAAGGTTTAACAAAAGACTGTCATTATTTCAAAGCTTGTTTATTAATATCGGAAATGGTGAAACATTTTCCATCCATAGGATCAGAATTACCTGTTAATCTACAATATCTCCACAATTGGAATCCTTGTGAAAAAGATTTAGAAAGAAAGGAGAAAATTTTGGCCGAATTTTCGAATTTGAAAGAAAAAAGAAAACGAAAATTCTTGGAAGATGAAACAAACCAAAACGATGGAAGGAAAGTTTTCACTTTAAATCTTGAATCTACTTCGCTCTCATCTTTACAATCTTTGACCTCAACTCTTAAAAAGATTTACACTGAAATGGAAAAGGCAAATTGTCCTCGAAGCACTTTCATCTCAATCGAAAGTGGAACCTCTTCAGATGATGTTCAAAGTGCTGATGAGAACATGAGTGATGAATATTCGGATAAAGAAAAGCTTAACAATAAGCCCGAAAAACGAGGATCTTTTCCTTTCGAGTTTATTGACAAACGACGATCAAGTCGAGTTCAAAAGATCCAAAATAAAACAAGTGATTCCTGTGAATTCTCAAGTGATAATATCTACGAGAAAGTGTTCTCAATGATTCCCCAAAGTATTTTATCTCGAGAAGTGGAAGTGAAACGAACCGAGATCGAAATACCAAAATATAATGAAACTCAAGTGGAAAATTTGATTCTCTCTCGATTCATCTCGAAGCAAAAGTCATTCAAATCAAAGGGAAAACGTATCGATCAACTAATTAATGATTTTTTATTCGAAGTTGCCGATCAAGCTAATTTAATCAAATTACCTTCCAATTTCATTGACCTGTATAAAATTCATCGGCAAATGTACAGTTTACCATCACCTTTAACTTGTTCTGTTGAGGATGTTTCATTGGAAGAGATTAAATTAATTACCACTGCCAATGAGATTGAATTTCAACAATCAGAAGCCATATTTCTAACACAAATGCTACCCCATTTAAGAGCTAAATTTGATTCCGATGATTTTGATGGATTTTTCATTCGTCTTTTGACTCTTCGAGGAATCAAAGAATCTAAAGTTGATTATCTTCTAATGGCAAATGAAGTTTTCAGCCAATCTAACCTGAAATTAGTTCAAGCCTCAAATCAAACAGTCTACAGCTCATCTAGTCTTAAATCAATAATTAACACATTGAATGAAAATAATTTGGACAAATTATTGGATCAACATCGACACGAAGAACTTGTTGAACTTTTGGCTTCTAAATCGGAGCTTTCTGAGCCGGAAGAAGAGTATCTTTGTCAGGCGATCCAATCATCACAAGAATGGAAGCGAGGAGTCGAAATAATTTCTCGAAGTAAACAATTAACTGATCGATTGTTAAAATTACTACGATCCTGTCTAAAGAATGGCGATAAACTATCAATTGATCGCGAGTTGGCCATCAAATTGTTAAAATTAGGAACCGAAAAGTATAGTGCAATGGCCTGGACTTGTCTCGTTCAAACATTCATAAATGAAATATCATCTGGTGAAATTGACGAGAAGAAAATAATTAACTTAATCAATACTGTTCACGTTTACTTGAGTCGTCGAGGTTCCTGTTCTCAGGCTAATGGCGAGTTTCTACTCCTTGCCTTGGATTTTACAATTAATCAATGTAGTAAAGCCAAAGATGATTTGATTCTCCAATGTTTTGCTTGTTTATACAATCATCCACCGCCACGTCCTGGATACAGTTATCTCACTGCTCATCCGGGAGCTGGAATTGATCTCCTTTGGGATAATGTCGATACTATTTACAGTTATTTTATCCCAGAGAAACTCCCAGAGTTTGATAGTGTAAAACGTGATACAATTGATTCAGATACGGAGGAATTACTTCGTCGTATATTACCTTTAATTCCCGATAATTTAAATCCAGAAACTGATGCAAAATTGATCAACGAATATCTTGATAATGGTAAACCAATTGAGGTTTCATCAAATATTCCTAAACATCATGTAACTCAACATCTTTACTATTTTCTAGCTGATTATTATTTCAAAAACAAAGAGTTTCAGTAAGTTGATTGATTATTATTCTGATTTTAGTGAATATTAATGATATTTCTATTCTTTTAATTTGATTGATCTTTAGAAAAGCGAAAAAGTTTTACATTTATGATTTAACTTTAAATCGAGATCGATTCGATTCATGGGCTGCTTGTGCTCTCTCGATAACTCATCTAATTGAACAATATTTTTCTAATGTAAGTTAATTAACTAAAGTGGTTCGTATATTTATTGTTAGATAAACTAATTTAATGAATTATTTTTCTCTTTAATTAGGGAAGTAAAGTTTTCTACTCATTTTCTGATGAAGTATTTGATTTGGCGGAATCGGCATTTAGATGTTATATCGAAGCACTTCGGTTGGAACCAAACAATACCAAGATATGGATCGAATATGGAAACCTTGCTTATAATGTCGCGAGTTATATTTCTCGAGTTCGTAAATCTGGTCCAACAACTGAGGGGGAACAAAAAGAGAAAATGATCAAGCAGCAGAAACGAATGCTTTATCGAGCTCGAGTTTGTTTCGAATCAGCCAACAATGTCGCCGACGCCGATGAAATTTGGTTACATTATTATTTCTTGGGGAAAATCGCTGAAAGGAGTAACATTTTACAAGCACTTAAATATTATGAACTATCTGATCTGCATTTGGCTTTAAGTGGAGCGACTTATCCTCGTAAAATTGGTTATCATAATCCGACCCGTTATGCAATCGAAGCTCTTGAAATACATTATCGCATGCACGCCTGTGTCCTCAAGTATATTCGTAGGCACAGTAAAACATTATCGTCGAAAATATTATCACAAATTAAGATTCATCTACTTCGTGCATTGCGAAGTCCATTTGTCAAGCAAATTCAAATACCAACTATAAACTCAATATCTGATCACGATTATATCTCCAGTGATCCATCTCGACTTCATCCAGCTCTTTCTGACGAAAATCAAATTATGGAAGATGTTAAAGAAGTGGTCACTGATTTGGTCACTTTAGTCGATGATGGAATTCTTGAAAGTGATGAACGACAATTACGTCCGAGTATAATGGAAATGTGTTTAGAAGCAATGAATCGATGCTTACAGCGTTTTCCAAACCATTACAAGTCGCTCTATCGAATGGCTCATCATTTTTGCTCGTTGAAAGATTTTCTCGCTGCTCGAGTGGTTCTTCTTGGTCGATTCACTACATCATCGGGTTCACAATCGCTTCTTAAAAAGCCTGAATCTCCAGGAGACATGATCAATGGAAATGGTAATGCCAGTACTAATGGTTCTGCCGATGCATTAAAATCCGAACCAATTATCGGTCTATTTGGTGATCACAAAAATAACAATCTATTCAACGGAATCTGGAGGATCCCTGTTGATGATATCGATAGACCAGGAAGCTTCATTACTCATATGTGCCGATCGACTCACTTATTGATTAAAGTTTCTTGGGCTCTTTCTGATCCTCATCGATTATCAACAATCGCAGTACAATTAAGTAAAACACCAGAGGTCGGAAAAAAGTTTCTCCGTGACATTGACCGAGAACATCTTGCTAAGGATGCACTTCGTCGGTGTTTCAGTATTTTAAAGAATCGAATTGAAGAAGCTCGTCAAAATCGTCCTCGTTTGGACCAGATACGAATCGATTTGAGAAAAGTAGCAGAAAAGTTGATGAAATGTTCAGTTTATCAACGAGATACTCAACATTTCATTGGAGAATGTGAACAATCAATTAGATCTATTGTATCATAGTCATTTCTATTTATTTATTTTCTACATTTAAACACAACCGAAAACACTGTTCTAAGCATCCAAATCTTTATTAATAGAATTGTAAATGTATTTTTTTGTACCAAAGTTTTGTTTTAATCACAAAATAATCACTCGAATTCGATCAACAATCGAATTAAACTAATGTTGACTTTTTTTCAGTAAAATCGATGATAATTTTATCTCTTTTCGGACAGAACTCGCGTTGAATTATATTCACCATATCTAACATCCTCTTTGATGCTCTGTTCATCGTTGAATCTGGACTTTTAATATTGCAATAAATCACTTCACGAATTCCTGATTGGATAATTAATTTGGCACATTCGTTGCATGGGAAAAGAGTAGTGTAGAGACTACAGTTCTTGACATCGGCTGAATTACGATTGGCGATCGCATTCATCTCAGCGTGACAAACGTAAAGATGCTTATTGTCCAAAGGTGTGTCTCCATTTTTGGTCCAAGGCATGAGATCGTCATTACATCCGGTCGGCATTCCATTGTAACCGATTCCAACTATTTTCTTTTCTGTGTTCACAATACAAGTTCCAACCTGAGTGACGGGATCTTTACTCCTCAATGAGGCCAAATGAGCCATGGCCATGAAATAATCGTCCCAATCAAGATAATCAGTTCGTTTGTTTGACTCAAGTTGATTTGGTTCGATTTCATTGACCATTTTGATTACATTTGATTCTCGTTACAGAATTGAGAAACAATTGAATTTGAGAATTTAATTAGTCCACTAGATATTGGAACAATTGAAAGAAGTCAAAGCAATTACCTTCAAATAGAAAACAAATTTTAAATTAAAAGGTGTTACGGTTAATTTCAGACAAAATGGGAAGTTACAATTAGAGTATCTTACTAGAGATTAAGTGAAAATTAAGATGCAATCATAAAGAAAAAGACAATCACAACAATTTTATCAACAATAATTCAATTTTATCTTAATTTTCACTTAATTTTTGTGACATCATCGATTCAGTTTAATCAATCATATTATTCGTGGTGTTAATTTGATTGTTATCATATCTTACTCTTAATGTTTCTTAATTAGTAATCTTTTTTGTCTCTTATTTTGTCTCTACAGGCCAAAGGTCGAATCTATTTGACAACTCATCGAGTCCTTTTCACAGCAACTCCATTGAAACAAAATGCTAACTTTAAGTCATTTTCGGCTCCATTTTTTTCAATGTTTGACCTTTCCCTTGACCAGCCGATATTTGGTGCTAATGCAATTAAGGGTAAAGTCCGTGGGGATCCTGAGTTTGGATTTACCGAAATAATTAGGTAATTATCTAATTACTTGAATTAATTGAATTTATCTCTAATTAGCATTTATTTGTATCAAATTAACATTTCTAAGACTTTATAGAAATTTTGGAAAATTTATCAAATTGCTGTTCGAGGTGATTGTGTTGTTTTAGTTGACTCCTTTGCTATGTCAATGATGGTTATCATTTGGTTGACTGAATTGTGATTTTCAATTTAATTTTGAGAGTTTTAATTCATCTTTGTTGATTTTGGTTAATTTTGGCCTATTTTGGTAAATTAGTCCAACTCAGTTTATTGGACGCTATCGATTTACATTTATTACCTTTTCTTGTATTCATTTCTTGTTTTATTACGTTATTAGTGCTTTTTTGTTTCTCTTTACTTGTGTGGTTTGTTTTGTTTTTGTACCATAATCATCATGATAAGGATTAAAGCTTTAAATGAAGATGTTGATACAAGTGATTCGGAAACTGAGGAACCGGAAAATGGTTTGTTAACCCGAGAAGCTCAAGAGGAAAATCTTCAGCAACTTTATTGTGAAGCTTTGAAATTGGTTGATTCGGATAAAGAACAAGCTAAATCCGAGTTGATCTCTTTGTTGGATACTCTTGATGAATTTGATGAATCTTCCGGCTTGACCAATATTGTCCACCTTAAGTATCTTTCTCTCAAAAATTTGGGTCTTCTCTTTCCCGATAATTTGAATTATTTCCTCGATGCTTTGGCAATCGATGGCGGTGATGTTACTTTATGGATCGAAACTGGCAGACGAGCTCTTAATCAATTTACTAATCTTCCACTGGCTCGTACATGTTTTGAAGAAGCTCATAGAATCAGTCCAACCAATTGGGTTGTTCTAGATATTCTAATGGGTCTTTATTATGTTCTAAATGATTACAGTAATTGTCTTAAACTCGCAATCAAAGGTTTAACAAAAGACTGTCATTATTTCAAAGCTTGTTTATTAATATCGGAAATGGTGAAACATTTTCCATCCATAGGATCAGAATTACCTGTTAATCTACAATATCTCCACAATTGGAATCCTTGTGAAAAAGATTTAGAAAGAAAGGAGAAAATTTTGGCCGAATTTTCGAATTTGAAAGAAAAAAGAAAACGAAAATTCTTGGAAGATGAAACAAACCAAAACGATGGAAGGAAAGTTTTCACTTTAAATCTTGAATCTACTTCGCTCTCATCTTTACAATCTTTGACCTCAACTCTTAAAAAGATTTACACTGAAATGGAAAAGGCAAATTGTCCTCGAAGCACTTTCATCTCAATCGAAAGTGGAACCTCTTCAGATGATGTTCAAAGTGCTGATGAGAACATGAGTGATGAATATTCGGATAAAGAAAAGCTTAACAATAAGCCCGAAAAACGAGGATCTTTTCCTTTCGAGTTTATTGACAAACGACGATCAAGTCGAGTTCAAAAGATCCAAAATAAAACAAGTGATTCCTGTGAATTCTAATCTAGTATTAAGTCAATAATTAACACATTGGATGAAAATAATTTGGACAAATTATTGGATCAACATCGACACGAACAACTTGTTGATCTTTCAGTTTCAGTCACAAATAAGGCACTTTCAGTCCTTCGAGTTCAACTCATAAAAACACCATCAACCCGATCAAGAGCTTGATCAGTGACTCCAACCAAAGAACCAACTACACTTCTAAGAAGATCACTTAGAACTCAAAAATGAATTAAGATTTTCGATTAACTATCAATCCACCACAAGACTACGTATCGTTCAACCATGAAGAAATCATTAAAATCATGAAAATTAAAAACAAAATGATAATGTTACATAATAAGAAATTGTTATTTAAGTTTTACTTACCACCATTTATTGATTGTTCATTAAAATTTAATTTTGAAAATTTGTTAATCATTAATCATTTTATTCATTATCACAATCAACTTGAAATGAGAAAAGGTTTCAATGTAATTAAAAGTATTTCTCATTTAAAATTAAATCAGATTTTCAGGTTATCGTTATTCCAATTTTAATTGGTCAACTAAATTTAATTAATTTAGTTTGAAATTAGATTAAAATTGAAAAATTGATGGTTAAGTTGATACGTTAGATTAATTTCGTTAAAAGTGAAATTTGATTAATTTCTGTTCAATTACAGTTAATTCGTTGAGTTATTGATTTTTAATTGTTAATGTGAACTTTTTTAAAAAAAGCGCCTTTTCTGAAGAATTTGAGTTTTTTCGTATTCCACAGATGGAGCCACTTTTTTGGGAAGCACATGGTCACTTTTTCAAATGATTTTATTTTTAATTGAATTTAACTCAATATATTTTGATAACCGACGTGTATTGTTTTGTTAATTGTTTGATTATATTTTTAAATTGTTTCTCGATTTGATTATTTTCCTCGTTCTCTCACACATTCTCACGATAAAATGGTAAATATTTTCATTCTTTATCTATTAAATCACTGACGGCATGGATTCGTTGTAACTTAGTTTAGAATTGTTTTTCTTTTCATAAATGTGATCTTTTGATTTCTTTATGCTTCCTGTGTTTAATTGTTTATGTTGTTTTTTTTTATTCACCGTTTTCTCTTGATTTTCTATTCTATCTCTTTCTATTCATATAAATGTAGCCTACCGAAGGAGTTAATCCAAAAGCTTACCCTTTAGCTGATGATCAGTTGACTGCGAAAATTTTGAAATTAGTTCAACAAGCTGCTAATTATAAGCAAATTAAAAAAGGAGCCAATGAAGCAACTAAAACTTTAGCTCGAAATTTGGCTCAATTAATTGTTATGTCCGCTGATGCTGAACCTCTTGAGATTTTACTTCATTTACCTTTATTGTGTGAAGATAAAAATGTTCCTTATGTTTTCATTAAATCTAAACATGGTGAGTAAAGTTTATTAAATCAACAAATATCTCAAACATGCTCTTAATTGACAAAATGGAAATTCTATTTCAAATACTTTAATTATCTATGGCTTTTTTTCTTCTCTTAATTACTTAGCCCTCGGTCGTGCATGTGGTGTGGCCAGATCAGTTATCGCCTGTTCGGTCATCGGCAGTGAAGGATCACAATTGACGCCTCAAATTCAAGCTTTACAAAGTGAAATTGAGAAACTTCTCATTTAAGGGAATAAATTACACTTTTCATTTCATCAATACCCATCATTTGAAGAGTATCATATTTTATTAATATTATATCTAGAGAGCAAGAAATAGGTGGTAGTAGTAGTTGTGTAGTAATGAAAGATATAATAGCGAGAGAGAGAGAGAGAGAGAGAGAAGAGAAAACAAAAACAATTGTGAGTTAATGAGAGATAAAATTTTTGTGATATGTTCATTTGGTTGCAGTAGCTGTTGATGGATTAGGTGTTGTCGGTGATGGTAAAGTAGGTGAGGCAAGAGCAGGTATACAAGATAATGAAAATGATGCCCGATCTCCCGGGGTGGTGGAAAATGTCAATGGCGATAGCGAGCATAAGCGTTTCGATGAACCCGATGTCTGATGTTTGGGCCGTGAAAACGAGAGGAAAGATGGCTCAGTGGAAACTGGTTCCAATAAACTATCTCGTCTTAATTGTTTCTCAAACTCAACTAATTGTCCAAGAAAATTAAAGTTAGGTGATATGGTTGGCCTTTTAGATTTCACATACCTATAAATAGCCAGAAAAATAGAAGAGGAAAATTATTGATTCATTAATATAATCATGAGAGTTCCAGTTTTTCCAATATATAAACACACACACACACATTATAATTACTATAATCAATCAAATATGAAACTCAAAACAAACCCAAAAGTCTGACAACAATATCAACAACAACACAAAATCGATATTTCTGACCAATTGGACGATAATTTAAATGGAAGACAAACCTGTAAGCATCATCAGAAGTCATCCTCGAATGTTGCATCACATAAGCTATTGCAATTGTCGCCGACCGTGAAATTCCAGCTAAACAATGAACTAAAACACATCCTCGCGATTCGCGAACTTTTTCTGTTTAGAAAATTTGAAGAAACAAAATTCGCAATTACTTTTGATTGTGAGAGTAAATATATTAGTGAAATTGTTTCTCTTCTTCTTCTTCTTCTTCTTTTTCTTTTTCTTCTCCCTGTTAGGTAGTGTTCATTTTCTCATTACATGGTAAACATGATGACTAACTGATTCTTCATTTTCTATACACTAATTTTTTGGCTTCGACTGAGAAGTCTCGGTAATTTCTTTATATATATATATAATTTATCCTCCATTTTGTTTTCTTTTTCTTTTCTTTACTAATAGAATCTAATCAAATTCTGTATGTTTCAAGCAATTAAGAACTCAGTTACTTTGTATATCCTTTAATTTCCTACAGAAGAAAAAAAAAACTAATCGATAGACACAATTAATTTGAACAGTTATACTGGTGGTGGTTGTATTTGAGAGATGATTACACTTACCCAAGAAGTTAAATGCCATTGGAAAATAAGGAAGCAGTTTCTCGCTGTAATTATCATTAACAGGTATTCTCATGAAATGAGATTCTTGAACAAAATCAGGCTTTGGGCAAGTTATGCTAACATTTAGTTCATAAGTGATATTATGAGTCTAAAGAGAAAACAAAATTAGTTAGTCACTGAGAATTGGAGGTTATCGATTAAAATTTGACCCTAACTTATTTATTTCTATACTGATTGTTACGAACAATTGATATTGTAGTTGAACAGTTAATCTAAAGTGTAAAGTTAAGGTCAAAAAGATCGAGTTTCTCTTCATCTGATTGTTACAATGTTTACCTTTAAAAGCTCTTTATTGTAAGCATCATGTTGGGATCCTAAGTAAAGGAAGGGTAAGATTTTCGTGGGTCCTGGATTGGTGGTTGGAAGACAAGGTTGGGATAATGAAGTAAGATATTTCTTGGCTTCCAAGAGATCAGGATATTTTGATTGAAAGGTGATAAAACCACCGACCAGTAAGCTGACACTTTTAAAGGTAGTCACCAATTTAGATATGAAAACGGCAAGAAAACTGTCTTCCGGTATGGAGATGAAACTTTTAGAATCTTGATCATATAAAATAATATCAACACTTGGATCAGGTTGATAACCAATTACATTGGTAATCAATTCATTTGCAGTTAACTGGTTGAAAAGAAGAACAGAGAACACAAGGAGAATAAAACCAAAAACAGAAAAAAAGAAATAATATTATTATTTAAATGCGAAGAAGAAGAAGAAAATTAACAAAAACAGTAACACCATCAAAGAGTCAGAACGATTAATTATTCTTAATATTGAGAAACAAGAGAGAGAGAAAAAAGGAAAACAATAACAAAGAGAATAGAAAATTTTACTTAATTTTCTAAACTTGAAGTTTCACTGATCCGTTCTGGTTGAAAGGGTGGAGACAATTGAGAAAACAAGAGATGAGAAAAACACTATTCTCTTATTGATTGTGGTGAAAATGAAACAGTAACAATCTAATTGTTGATGTGAATACAATTTAATAAATAAGAGGTAAACACTAACCTTTCCTTGTTGTAAACGTCTTAGAACAAGTTTCGACGAAGTGACTTGAAAGGATGTTGATACATGGCTTGTGTTGTATTCAAGAAAAGATCTCATGTCCAAGATTAAAATATTCTGCCGACCATTTTTAATATAAGAGGCCAAAGTGTTCACATCAATTAGATTTAAATTGCATGGCGATGTTGTGGTTACTTGTGATGTATCCATTTAACGTTTACGCTTCGTTTTAAACGTTTATTTTGTTTTTTCCGTATTCTATTTGATATCCTTACTATTTACTTTTTTTTCTTCTTCTTCTTCTTCTTCTTTCTCTCTTCTTCTTTCTTTCTTATCATGTTCAAATATAACAAACAAAAATCTATCTACAGAGTGATCGATAAAATAACGTTTACTTAATTTTAGTTGTTTAACTTGCGCAATGAATTTAATTCATTTCATTTGTGCAGAAAATTGTATCACCTTTAAATTAACCGCTTTTCTCTCCGAGACTTTTAATTCCCTCCCCTTTTATCCTCTTTATCTCTCACCCTGTAACCTTAAACTCCTCCTCATTGCGTCATCGTGACGTTCATCCGATGACTCATTTTCTTTCTTTTTCTCTGTCGTTTTTTTCTCATCACAAGGTCACCTTAATAAGTAGCTTTTCCATTCGCTAGATGGAGCCACCGTTTCTGGAGTAAATGAGTTGAGGTCAAATTTATGATTCTTTTTGTTTATTTTTCACCTTTTGGTTTGTTTTGGCTAGGAAAATCGGTTTTTCCTTTGTAATTAAATTAATTTGCTGGTTAATTGTGCTCATTTTGGGTTCGTTTTTGGTGGTAAGTTTTGATTTAATTGTGTCTAGCTTTTGGTTTATGTGTTAGGCCTTTTAATTTTGTCAAGTAAATACAAATATTTTTGTGTTACTTTTACTTGGGTTTTGTTGTGTTGATTGTTAATTTTGGTTTTTTTTCAATTGAATTTGTTTCTTTTAGGTTTGGATTGGTGTTTGTGGTATTTTATTGTTATAATGTTTGGTGTTTTAAGGAAAGCTTTACCTTTAATTGTTCGATCACCAAGAGGAACTAGTGGTGTTAAAATTGCTTTATCTTCTGTGAATAAGCGATGGGCTCATTCAGTTTCTGCAAGCACTGAGGTTTCTGGTGTTTTCTCACAGGAAAGCATTCTTGAATTCGCTTCTTATTACGTGATCATACCTGTCATTATTTGGGCTCGTATTCACTCCTGGTATGAAATGCAACATGAAATGGCCGAAGAACCTGTACTTCCACCTCGTTATGAGTATCTCTCATGATCAAGAAACCATTCCCCTTTGGAGATGGTAAAGAGCCTCTTTTTGGTTGGCCTAGAGGTCGATCTCCTGATGAATATGCTGCTAGAAAAGAAGCTGGATTACCTATGCCAGATTTATTAGATGATTTACCAGAAGATGATGATGAAGATGAAGATTAGACATAAAAAGCAAAAGTTGTAACAAAATTCTAATGATAATTTTATCCAAATGGAAAAAAATTTGTGTTACCCAAAAGATTTCAGTCCCTTTCAACACAAGCAAAACTACTTTTGCTCCAAGAGAAAACAAATTAGTGTAAAAATCAAATCAAATTGTTGCCGAATCTAAATAAACAAAAAACAAAAACCACAAAAAGCATCAATTTCCCAGAGAGAAATGTCCACCAAATTCAAATTATATTAATCAAATTAATGAATCTTAATTCGATTCAAACTCTAATAGCAAAAAAATGCTTCCAAAATGAAGCAAATGAAAAAAACGTAAATCAGTTGACCGAAATGTTCGGAACCCTAGGTAAACGAAATCATCACAACGACTCAATTTGGTTAATCGTGAGAATCAGAATTGATCTTCTCTCATTAGTTACAAATTTAGGCTGGTAAAAAAGTAAATTGTACGCTAGTTTATTGAATAGTAATTAATTACAATTAACTTACTTAAACTAGTCATTTTTCATACGAGCAAAAAATTCAATCGAGTTTAAATTAAATGATTTAGATTAAACAAAACATTAAACTTATCACAATCTTTAAAATTGAAATTGGCTTGAATTTAAATCAATTAAATAAATTTGATGAGATTTAATTGCGGAAAAATGTTTAATAAAATCAATACAAATTTCTATCGGACAGTCCGAGGTAATTTGATTCTGTAACTAGATCAACGAATGTTGAACTTTTCCCAGTGAAATTCAGACTAAATTTGATACATAATTAACCTGCTAACGAGTGGAGATAATTTTCTAATTTGTTATTCTATTGTAACAATCAATCAACTTTCCTATCAGATGAATATCAATAGCTGATAATCTTTAATTGCGAGTCTGATTGTTCATTACAGTCAATCTCTTTTGCTTGAGACTCTAAAAGCAAATTTCGAGACGGACGGACAAATGAATGAGACATTTTTTTGTACCGCCTAAGTCGTAAACATTTTTATGACATTTCAAAATTCAATATACAGCCACGGGCATTAAATTTCGTACATTTTTAATCAAAGTTGCGCGATCCTCACGATTGAAAAGAAGAAGAGTGTGAAGAAGAAGAAGTGGAAAAAATCAAGTCGGACTCTCAATCTGAGAATGATGATCATGAAAAAGAAGAAGAATCAGGCGAAGAAAAAATGAAATTGGACTCACAATCAGAGAGCGAGAATCAAGAAAAAAGAGAAGAAGAACGGGTAGCTAAAAGAATAAAATTCGAATCCAAGAGCGAAGAACAAGAGGAAGCTCCAACTCCACGTGTAACGCGCGCTCGCGCTAAAACTCCGAAAGTTGAGCAAAACAAGAAACCAGAGCCCGAAACTAAAGAGGAACAATTAGAAGCTGAAGATGAGCTGCCCGATTTTTCAATCCCTCGAGTTCAACTCATAAAAACACCATCAACCCGATCAAGAGCTCGATCAGTGACTCCAACCAAAGAACCAACTACACCTCTAAGAAGATCACTTCGAACTCGAAGCCTCTTCCAGTGCCCTGACCTGTTCCGTGAGTATATTTAATTAATCAGTTGATTCCCGATTTTAATACAATTACACTATACTTAATTCTCAGGATATTTAAAACTTATCAACCGGTAATTCATGATCCCTGGTTTTTCAAGAAACAATTAATTGCTCAACACTTTAGTGGTGGTTTACATGGAGGTCTTCATGGTGGAGTCACTGGTGGAATCCATGGTTAATTGTTACAAAATCATTCGTTCATTTACTGGTTAATCGTTAATCCATCTGTGTATTTAGTTTCATTTCGTCAAACACCAATAAACAATTAAGTTATTAGATTCAAGAAGATGATTTAATAATGTAAATACTTATTCATTTATCCGATTGATTGATTATTTTTGAAATTGATTTATCTTTTTTCCGTTAACTGATTCACGAATAACAACTAACATAAACATTCAAAGAAATTGTTTGTTTGGTGAAATTGTGATACACTTAATTAGTGTTTTATTTTATTAACAAATGAGGATAATTAAGAATGAAATTATAAAAAGTCATGGCCATCATTTGGTAACCACAACTTGATGATGATGACAGGTACACTTTTCTCCGACAGGATCACCGGCTTTGTTAATCCTCTGAGTCCGAGGTATTGCAAGGTCGTCATTGTCTGCTTTATGTGTCGGGAAGTAATTTGTCAAAATCAGATCCTTTACTTGACCTTCGTTCTGTGTTGGTGTCTCCGAATCGCTTTCCTCGACAATTTCACGTTTTAAAATAGTTTCTGATAACATTGCGAATATCTTTTTGTACATATTGTCGACTGTTGGATCTTTTATCTGAGTATCTTGAACTGGTTTTCGTTTGACTGGTGAGTCAGTTACCTGAAGTGGATAAAGAGATTCAAATGTTTGAATTGAGCGAAAGGTCGGTCAATGGATAATAATAGAAAGACCAATAACTAATACTTACTGTTGTCATGAGATCAAAGGTAAAGATGATCCAAGGAATCAAATGTGTTTAGAGAAAGTGTCACAATAAATGGTCAAAATTCACATCTAAAAGACCAAATTTATCCACAATTAAAGACGAAACACAGGGAACAAATTTCTAATTGGTGTTGATTTATTTTCTCTGTTGATTTACAGTAAAATCACTTGGAAAGGAACACAAAATGATTAATTTGAAACAGAAAACATTTTATTGAAACTAATCCGTTTTAGGTTAAGACGGTTAATCATTTGGGTATAGAGTCAACGGTATAGAGTCAGAGTCAACTCGCCAAGCCGTTAAAAACAAAAGCTTAATCCTTTAGGGATAATCCTTTTGAAAGGCTGTTTAGCTTGAGAAAGGACTAATCTTAACCAATTTTTATCAAACTTTTTGATTGGAATAATTAATGATTGCTTGATTTGGTTTCTATTGTAACAATCAATCAACATGTTATCAGATGAATATCAACAGCTGATAATCTTAAATTGAGAGATTAAGAGTTTGAATTTAGTCTGTTTATAATAACTTAATTGTTTATTGGTGTTTGACGAAATGAAACTAAATACACAGATGGATTAACGATTAACCAGTAAATGAACGAATGATTTTGTAACAATTAACCATGGATTCCACCAGTGACTCCACCATGAAGACCTCCATGTAAACCACCACTAAAGTGTTGAGCAATTAATTGTTTCTTGAAAAACCAGGGATCATGAATTACCGGTTGATAAGTTTTAAATATCCTAAGAATTAAGTAATTGTATTAGAATCGGGAATCAACTGATTAATTAATATACTAATTAATACTCACGGAACAGGCAAGGGCACTGGAAGAGGCAAAGGAAGGATAAATTTTTTATTCTTCGCAACAATTAACATAACTGCTCCGATTTTCTTTGCCATTTCAATCCTCCTTCGGTATCCAGCCTTAATTGTTGGTACATTGATTGTGATTAGAATTATGATTAACACAATTAACGATCCAAAGGTAACATATGAACGTTTTGTCATGATGATGATGATCAATTTAAGGAACACAATTAACTTTCACTGTGAGAATATTCAAAGATTTAACTTAAACTTGTAGATATTTTTCTTATGATTAAATCTAATTGTTTCTATTTAATGTGCTATCAAATAACTACAATTTAGAATTGACCATTTGATGCTGAATGAAATTAATTATTTCGCTGATGAAAAGTGAGTTTTTTTTTCAACCAATTAAGACAGAAGACTAATTGTCATCTTATAGTTGAATCGCTCAACTGTAGATTCGGACAATTAAATTGTGTCCAAGAAAACTGTCCATTTCTTAATTGTTATTAATCATTGTCATGGATTGTTAATCATAACGTCCAACAGGAAGTATTTAAATCAGGATCACAAGCTAATTAATCAATAACAATTAACTAACAAAACCAAAAATATTTGTTACTTTCCCAATCATAAAGATAATTCATCTAAATTAGTTACTGTTTCTGCTCAATAATCAAATTAAATCAGCAATTCAACTCTAACAATTAGTAATCACTGAATTTTGTCAACCCAAGTGAAATTAAGACACAATTAATTAAAAAGAGACAATTAACTGCACCACAGCATCAACAATATTAATCTAACGTATCAACTTAACCATCAATTTTTCAATTTTAATCTAATTTCAAACTAAATTAATTAAATTTAGTTGACCAATTAAAATTGGAATAACGATAACCTGAAAATCTGATTTAATTTTAAATGAGAAATACTTTTAATTACATTGAAACCTTTTCTCATTTCAAGTTGATTGTGATAATGAATAAAATGATTAATGATTAACAAATTTTCAAAATTAAATTTTAATGAACAATCAATAAATGGTGGTAAGTAAAACTTAAATAACAATTTCTTATTATGTAACATTATCATTTTGTTTTTAATTTTCATGATTTTAATGATTTCTTCATGGTTGAACGATACGTTTTTGATTGCGCTTGGTTTATATAGGCAATTGGTTAATTGCTATGAATGTTATGATGATAATTTAACCAATCAACGTCGGAAAGTAATTTATCCCCACAAAAAATAGGGAACATGCAAGTGATTGTTTTCATAAGGATATTTGAGAAAAGCAAATGATGATTACGATTTTATCCATGATTATAAGTTACACAATTAACTAAAGCCTTTAGTTGGATAGTCTTGTAGTGGATTGATAGTTAATCGGAAATCTTAATTCATTTTCGAGTTCGAAGTGATCTTCTTAGAGGTGTAGTTGGTTCTTTGGTTGGAGTCACTGATCGAGCTCTTGATCGGGTTGATGGTGTTTTTATGAGTTGAACTCGAGGGATTGAAAAATCGGGCAGCTCATCTTCAGCTTCTAATTGTTCCTCTTTAGTTTCGGGCTCTGGTTTCTTGTTTTGCTCAACTTTCGGAGTTTTAGCGCGAGCGCGCGTTACACGTGGAGTTGGAGCTTCCTCTTGTTCTTCGCTCTCGGATTCGAATTTTATTCTTTTAGCTACCCGTTCTTCTTCTCTTTTTTCTTGATTCTCGCTCTCTGATTGTGAGTCTTGTTTCATATTCACATCTTCTGGCGCTTCCTCTTTTTCTTCATTTTCATTCTCGGATTGAGAGTCTAACTTGATTTTCTTTACAATTTGTTGCTCCTCTTCTTCTTGACCTCCGTTCTCTAAATGTAAGTCTAATTTCATTTTCTTGACTAATTGTTCTTCTTCTTTTTTTTCGTTTTCATTTTCTGATTGTGAGTCCAATTTCATTTTTTCTTCGCCTGATTCTTCTTCTTTTTCATGATCATCATTCTCAGATTGAGAGTCCGACTTGATTTTTTCCACTTCTTCTTCTTCTTCACACTCTTCTTCTCCTTGTTGTTGTTCTTCTTCTTCGTCTTCGCCTTCATCTTTGTTTCTTTCTTCTTGTTCTTTTTCTTCTTCAACTTCTACGTCTTCTTCTTTTTCTTGGTCATCTTCTTGTTGTTCTTCTTGTTCTTCTTCTTGTTCTTCTTCTCCTTCTTCTTTATTTTCGTGATCTTCGCGATCTGATTGAGGATCTACTTCAATTTTCTCTTCTTTTGATTCTTCCTCCTCCTCTTGGTTCTTTTTCAGTAGAATTAACCCATTGGAACTTAATTTTTTCCCAACCTTTTCCTTTTTCTTTGCCTGTAGAAAAAAAATGATTAATTTTAAATTCTCATAAAACTTGTCAAGAAAAAATGCTTACATTAACTGGGAGTGGGTCGATCGGAATGAATTTACTAAGAGCACCAATTAAACCGACATATAAGCTGATGAAAGAAGCTCTGTTTGCACTGGTCGCCGCCATTAGTCCAGCCATAGCATCTTTTTTGATCGATTGTAAGCAAGCTTCGATAGATTTATCTTTAACCATATCAACTGGACAAATCCTAAGATAGGTTGTGAGCATTGCGAGTCCACCGAGTTTCTTGAATGGTCTTAGACTTACGAAAACATTTTTACTCAATACTTCTAGAATCTGAGGATTGCAAGTCTAAAAGGAAAGAAACCGATAAGTATTAACAAAACATTCTAATTGCTTAGTATTGAGAGATTGTTGTAAAGTTAAATAATTACTTTTTGGTTCTGGAAAATAATTAGGAAAAAATCCTTGGAAACCAACGAATTAGGTTTAGAAAAATATTCTTCTAATAATTTAAGCAAATGATCATATGCCCAGTCGGTATTAACATTGCTATGAATACACATTGATATCTGTTGAATAAAAAATGATTTAAATTAGTACATCAGCTAATTAAATTATTGTGTGTCCAGAAAAAATTTACTTACAACCCAGACACAAATTTTAGCAGCACTTGTTTGGATATTAGTATTGGAAGCCAAATCAATTCCTTTCTTGAACAATCCTTGAGCGATTTTATCATTTAAACCATCAGATGAAGTGAAAAATTTGACATGTGGCAGATTCATTAAAATTTTCGCAACTCTAGCTCGCAGTTCAACCTCTTTGGAATTACTATAAAGTTTTATAGCATCGATGAGAACAGGAATTAAGAACAAAACTGTTTCGAGTGTTTGTTCTTTCGATTTAAATATAATTTCTACCAAATCTAAACACTTGGATCTCAATATCTTTAGATTAGCTTTTGTATGTCTGTCGGTTGAGTATTTACTCCGGAATGCCGCTGATAATGCTTCATCTAATTGGAACATTTCATCATCATCAATCGGTGCTTCAGTTTCCTAAAGAAGTTCAAATTAGATCAATTTTAAATTCAAATAAACAATCAACTAAACATGATAAACATGTATACTTACATCTCCTGTAGCAGCGGCAGGCCCAAGTGCTAATGTAATTTTTGCTTTGAATTCATCATCAACATCTTCTTCATCGTCTTCTGAAACCTCTGATTCCTCTTCATCAGATTCTCCTTCAGGTTTATCAGCATCTTGGCCATTTGGTCCGTTCTCTTCTGCATCTTCATCTTCGTCTTCATCTTCGCTATCATTTTCATTTTCATCTTCCTCATCATCAAGTTTGTCAGCAAGTAAGGCGATCTTCAATTGTTCAAGTCCTTCGAGAGTAACATCAGAAACAATTAACCGGAAAGTTTTAATCATAATGGAAGAAAGGAACTGTGATTGGGCTGGAAATTGAGAGATCATTAAATCTAATAAAACATCAGGCCACTTAGGTTCATTCTCTTCTTGACTATCTCCCAACGAACGTTTGAAACACTCAAACAATTCATCGAAATTAGCTATTGCATCATCTATATCGGTAGATTGTTGGAAAGAGCTGATTGCATTAGCATAGAGCAAAGGTTTAAATATGTTGATTTGCTTTTCGTTTTCTACGTTAGATTTTAATTTTTTGAATTTGATTTTCATCTTTTTCATCTTCTTCCACAATGGTTCAGTCTAAATAAATGGCATAAGTTAAGAAAAGGTTAGAAAATGAATCTTTGAGAAGAAACTTGTAACTACAAGAATTATAGTTGACCAGTAATTGTTACCTTATCATCTTTCAATGGAACACCTCCTTTGATTAATCGTAAAGCATATAAACCAACACCTTCCATAACATCAGGATTATTTGAACAAGTTGCACTGATCAATTTAAAGAAAAGAGATTGAATTCTTGCAATCAGAGATCCAGTAGCTGGTTTGACTAAATTCTGAAATAAAGAAACAACAATTATAATCATCACCAGATAAATTAGTAAAGACGAATCAAAAACTCACCAAAGTTTCATCATTGGAAACATCAAAGTAACCATGAGCGAGGAGGAAATTTAAGACAGTTAATTTGATCTCTGGAGAATCTGAGATATGAGCTGATTTTACGAGATCTGTAAGCTAAAGAATTGACAATTTATCCAAAATTTATCATTAATAAACACTAAAATCAACAGAATTTACTAGTGATAATTACCTGACTAACGAGAAGAGTTCTCATTTTATCTTTAACTGAAACATCCTTGTAACCACGAACTTTTTCAATAACTCGATTGATCAAATTCTCGACAGCTTCACATTTAGTCTAATGAAATAATGAATATCAAATAATCATCTAATTGAAATAAAAGCTTAATCTATACTAACCTTTGAGTAAAGTTGAGCAACAGTTTTGGTATCAGTAATTACATCAAAACTCACAGTTCCAGGGCTGTAATATTAGTAAAATTAATTAGTGATTTAAGAAATTTGATTACATTCATTAACACTTACGATTCAGTTAAAAGTAATATGATCTTTGCTTGGAGTGAAGCATCATAATTGTCATAGTTGTCAATAAGGTCTTTTTGCTGAAAATTTGAGACATGTCACAATTAGTAAATAAAATTAGATCGAAATAATTAGTTTACTCACTAATTGCATAGCAAAATTGTGAAGGCGACAGGCTTGAGTTGTGAGACTTTGCATCCACAAATCCATCATTTTTTTTGAAAATACATAATCAACCTAAGAGAATGAGCAATAATAATTGTAATAACAGTCATTTGATTTGATTCACAATAAAATTGTGAATGCAAATAGATCAACTAACATTCGTTTCATTTAGATGAGGCAGAATGGCACTAATAAGGGACAGTCCAACTCGATGGTGTTTAGATGATTGATCATGACCAAAAAGCGTATCTATTTACCAGTAAAGAATAAATGAAAAGTTAGAGAAAAGATTCTAGAAAATGTACAGAAGATCAAATTATTCTTTGCTTACTATTGAAGACTCGCTTCCAATATATTTCCATTCGGTCGTCTTCATTTAAATAATGGAAAAGCTCAATACATGCTGGGTGGAGTGTAGGATAATTTAAGGCAGCGGCCTGAAAGAAAATTTAGAAACGCAATAGACTCAAATTAGTTAGAATTGATAAATTGTCAGAAGATTCATCTTACCTCGACAAATGCAACTAAATTATCGGCATCATCTAAATCAATCGATGGTATATGATTGAGGACTCGAGACAATTCCTGTTAACAAGGATGAAAATCATAAGTTATATCAAAAGTGATCGTTTGGTTGAAAATTGGAAGGAGATTTTTCACTTACCGGATGTTTACGAATCAACAAAATGAGATAAAGATAAAAAGGTGATGCGTCTCCATGCTCGTTACGTTTAAGGGATGATTTTAGAATTGAAGAAAAGGCTTCTGGCTTAAATTGATGATCAAATAGCATCTGAAAGATATTACAAATAGCTATATTGCATAAAGGCTTTTTAATTGCCAATTGGACCATGAATCTAATAAATTCTTTCAACGTCTCCTTGTCTGAAATATCAAGTTTTTTTGACTGTACTATTGAGATGAAAATGCAAGTCCAACTAGTTACCCCACTAATCGAAAGGTCATCATTAACATCACCAATAATTTTTTTACTCAGCTCAAGTAATTTAGAGATTCGAAAATCACTGAAAGAGTGAAGAATTTCAGTTAGAAGAAGAGTAGAACCAATTTTGAAAGAATCTTTAGCTTTTGTAGTTCCTTTGATGAGACGCTCAACGATGAAACACAAATTCTCCTCAAGAGATTCTTCATTATCCTAAGATAGAGAAAGAAAGTGAGAGACAAAAAACAAAAGATAAAAAACAAAATAAAGAAAGAGATTAATAAAAGATTTAAAAAAAATTATAACGAATAAATTTTACCTTATTCTTGGAGAGAATCTCAAGCAATTGAGAAGCAGAATTCAAACGGATCTTGGCATTGTTCGCGTGAAGCTTAGGTAATATTTTGAGAATATTTTCTCTCACTAAATTGTCTGGACAATCTACCGAATCACCCATCATACAGATTAAACTAATTATACAAAAGGTAAACCAACAAATTAAATTAACAAAATTAACGATTCAATTGAATCAACATGCAACTTGAAGGATTCAACATGTGCAACGCTCTTCGTTCATTGGCTCATCTGTAACTCGTCACATGATTTTCTTTTTGGCGGCAAATTTGATTTGATTTTCTTTTGATCAAATTCAATCATAATTATCGTTTTTTTTTTAATTTTCCGATTGATATAAAAGAGAAGATCAGTTTCAACTTTGATAAATTGGGGTTGATTGGTGACAAAGTGATTATCAGTTTGATTTGCCTTGGATTTCATTGATTTGATTGTTAATTAGTGTTTCGTAATCCAATTTACATATTTAACATGTTTAATTAATCATATTGTTGATAATCATAATTTTCTGTTTAATTGTTTGCGCTCTTTTCATTTAGTTTGACAAGTGTAATAGTTTCATTTATCAATCTGAGAAACAAAACAAGTTGAGAAAAATTTAAATCGTACAACATTAAAAAATAATTCATTAGTAAACATGTTTCGTATTTGAGTAGATGTGTAATTTTTTGGGGGATAAGAGGGTCGATGTGTATTTCTGATTCACTGTCTATTTCTCTGTGTGTATAAATGTGTATGTGTGTGTGTGTAAATGTATCTCAGTGTTGGTTTTGCTGTGTTTTCATTCGGGATCAGTTAAGATCCGTCTGAATAAAAGGAAAGCAATTGCTAAGATTAGTATCGCCATAATGTAGGTGGAGAAACGAGTCCTTGATGACTGGACAGTGGCTTCATAGACAGATGAATTTGATGAAATATTTGGTGTTGACTGTTGGGCTTTTAATTGTTGTTGTTGTTGTTGTGACCCTTCAGGGCTTGAATTGTTATCATGGTGTACAACTCCTATTCGTCGACGGCGAGTTTCAACACTATCATCATTCCTTTTGTCAGTATTTTCTTGGTTTGTTGTTGATCCTTCATCCATTTTTGCTGTTGTTTGATTTGAATTTAAGGTTGGATCGATTTCTTTAAATCTTATCTGCTTGGCTAATTCTTTAGCCTCTTGATTATCACTAGATGATTCAGCCTCTGAATCATCACTCAAATTTTTAAGCAGATTTTTGATTGCACCACACGACGGACACGACCAGGTTTGTGATTTAATTGCTAATTCACGTCTCTTCCGGTGTATAGTCTAATCCACCGATAGCTCCTCGTGACTCTGTAGGCATAAAACCAATTATCGCCAATAGAGCTGTACGAATTGACCAGGACGGTTGCCAGGATTCTGGATGATGACCAGAAATGCTTAAACAAATCTTTTTATTTACCTCAAATCGTCCATTTGATGTTAAAAGAATAATACTTGGAGGTTTCATTGGATATTCAGTGGGTAAAATTACTCGACCATGATAATAGCCACCAGCAAAATCACTATCAGCAGGACCTCGAACGGTAAAATGCCATTCAAACAGATTATGTTCCAATGGTTGAGCATAATAAATTTCCGTAGGCTCTGATAATTCAGCAGCTTCTTTCATTAACCTTTTAACTGCTGGGGATCGAAGATTAAACTGTGAGGCAAAAGAAGAAGAGGTCATCGTTAGTCTATAATTAAGCCTACAAATTGATACACAAAAATTAATTCAACAGCAACAATTAAAATAAAAAAAACCGAAACCAAACCAGAAACCAAAAAACATAAACAAACAAACAATTTAGGTTTAAGGCTCAACCTTAATCTTTGTTAAAACCCTTTTAGTTGGTCGACAATCAGACAGATGGAGTTTCCCAAATTCTTATTCAATGTTTTCTAATTTTACTCTCGCTTGTGCGCGTGCGCAAAAATCATGCGCAATTCGATTATTCTTTTTTTTGTTGTTCTCTAATAACCAAAAGTGTAAAATGAATTATCATTGAATGATAATCATTCCCCTTCTGCTTTTAATTGTTCTCAATGAAATTCTATTTCTTTGTTAATTGATTTATTTAAATTTTCTTCATTTAGTTAAAAAAAGTTGCCAGTCTTGAGCCGAGCAAAGAGTCGTCTTAATGTTGATGTTTTGAGTTGACACCAAACGTACTGGACTTGATCGAAAAGAGAAAAAAAAATCAAACAAATGATGTTTGCTTCAATGTCCACCAACAATGTTTATTATGCTGGACCCAAATTCACGGATCCACCATCACCTTCAAGTCTACCTAAACCTCCTTCTCACTGGATAAGTCAATTTTCATCATCTTCTTCATCATCATCGTCATCTTCTTCTTCTTTACCTGCATCTGTAACTACCATTTCATCGACAACATCTTTATCATCATCCCATAACCATAATCATAACCATAACCATCAGCAACATCATTGTGTTGATAAAATTAATCCATCTAAAATTTTGACATGTGATACACTTCATGTCACCAGTATCAACCATCATCAGCAATGTCATCAAGCTTTCAACAAAAATAACAACAACAACATCAACAAACTCAACAAAAACAAAAGAACCAAAAAATTATTAAGTAAACAAACTTGAGTTTAAATTTAATAATAATTTTTTTTGTGTCTCCACTATCACATCATCGTAAATATAACTGTTACTACACTTGATTATCTTGTCGATTGGAAAATATTGTAGGTTATTAACTTGACAAAGAGAAACGTCATTGAGTTAAAACCGATGCTCCAAGATAATCATCACTAGAGTTAATAAAACATCATCATCACTCAAATTTAATCAATTGATCTCTTAGTGAAAAAAAATGGTTATCTTTTTCCAATTACACTAACAGGTATTGATGGAATCAATTAATTGTATTCAATAGATTTTAACTTTTCACTATAAGCTCATTGAATAATAATAATAACTTTGGTGTACAACCTTCAAAGTTACATTGATTTTTTTTTTGCTTTTTTTCTCAATTAATTACAAATCAATAAATTATCCAAGATTTTAAGCAATTAGCTATGACTTGAAAACAGCTTCTCAAAAATGGATGAGTCACCTGGTGTAATGTAAATGATTGAGAAAAAAAACTTTTACGGTCGTAATCAAGTCAATTGAATGTGATCTCAGAGTATCAATTGATTAGATTGTAATTAATTTGATAAATTACGATTCCGAGAGAAAGAGATTGAGAGTTTTTGTTGATAAAAGTGATTTTCATCGTCCATTGAATTGGAAAAGGGTAATTAAGTTTTCACTTGATTTTTCTGAATTACAAATCAATTCTGTTGAATTTATTAAGCCAATGGAATAGATTAAGCGAAAGGTGAGCAACTAATTGTAATGCTTTTTTCATGGTGATCCGATTTTGGATTATTCTGATACAAGAAGTGTTGACTTTAATTCTCCGATTTCTCTCAATTCCTGTACAAGAGAAAAACAAAGAAATATTAGTAATTAATAACAATCGGTTGTTTAAAATCTTAATCAGTGACAGTTTGTTACCTTAATGATATCCAAGCCTCCAACAAGAGAGGAATTAACGTAAATTTGAGGGAAAGTCGGCCAATTGGAATAGGCTTTAAGTCCTTGTCGCACTTGTTCATCCTCTAGAATGTCAAAAGTCTCATAATCAGCTCCTTCTTCTTGAAGAATACCAATCAATTCCCGACTGAATTTGCATCTTGGAGCATCACGAGAACCCTTCATGAAGATCATCACTTTCGCCTGATTGATTAATTTTTTTAATCGATCCTCTAATTTGCCTTCACTCTCTCCTTCGGTTCCAGGCAAACCTGGAGCATTAACAGGAAAATTTTTAAAAACGGCTTCTTTAACTTTCTTGGTTAAAGCTGAAACATTGATCCCCTCAATCCGACCAAACTCTTTGCCCTTTACAACAATGAGACATGTTGGTACTGAAGCGACAGCATATTTATCACTGATCTCTTTACACTTTTCAACATCAACCTGGTAAAAGAAAAGACAAAAATTGAGTTAACCCCAAGAGCAAAATTAACAAAAACGAAAAGAATAAAATGTTACCAGAACAGCTTCAACAGGACCGAATGATGATTTATTAGAAATCACCTCATTTAGAACATCATTAATTTGTGAGCTTCGTTGTTCACCAAAAGAAGCAGTAAAATGAAGCACCAAAACATGATCTCTATTCAAAGAGAAAAACAATCACCATGAAAGGTGTGGAAAAGAAAATGATTAACCAAAAGTAAACCAAAAGATGACATTTTAATCTATTACTTACTTTGATTTCTCCAGATATTCGTCCAGATCAGAGCTAACGTTCAATCTGTTAATCGACATAATTAAACAATCAGTGAATCAAATAATCAACTGTAAACTCTAAACTGTAGTTCCACTTGAACATGAGCCTAAATCCAACAAGATCTTGGAAGAACATAAGTCTCACACTAGATGTCGCCACTTCGAATTTCACTTAATTGCGTTGGAATCGAATTGGATTTGAACAATTGAACAATCATGAAACAGTCGCTAAAACGATAATTCCAATTGTCCAATTCAGTACACATTCTTTTGAGTTTATGGATATGCTTATTACCTTTTTGTTCACAAGTTATGGAGACGAGGAAATAATTAACCTTTCGTTTTTCAATTGTTCATTGTTATTGTATTGATTGATTATCTGATCGCAATCAACAACATTCACGACTAATTGTTTCTAAATTTTGGTCTCTTATCATACAGTAAATATCAAAGAAAGAAAAGGAGAACAATTAAAATCAAAGGTTAGATAAATTTTTTCGTTATGAAAGTAAATTCTCATTAATATCTCACCAATTTAACTTTTAAAGAAGATGGAAATGAGTTTGATTAGTTTGATAGTTGAGTGAATTAATTGTTTGTTGTTACTTTTTCGTTTTCTTGATTATAATATGATTGATTGATTTCCGCCAGTTGGCTCTTCTTTTATGAATTTTACCTTCGATTGTTGTGATTAAATTGCTCAAGTTGCATCTTCTTAAATGTCTCCAGAAAATATTCATCATTTATGAAACATTTACTTTCCTCATCACAACCATTAGGTAAATTAACTGGTAATTTGATTATTAATCATTAACATTCAATGAGCGTTTTCTTACCTTTTCTTTCCTCTCATTTTTCTTAATTTTTTCACTTCGAACCATTAATATGATTGTGGTGTTGAATTCATCTCTCTGAATGTTTTTTTCTTCAATAATAAATTACCTCAGCGACGAAAATGACCAATTCCTTTATTCCGTTTCCGTTTCCTCCCTTTTCTGGCCTTTGTGTTTGCTCATTTGCAAAGACAATATTATACCACTAATATACTTTAAGAGCTTCAGATGGAACCATGAGAGTCCTCGGCGTGGGGAAACCTTTGTAGCTCGTGCGATTACACGAGTTGGCGAAATTGCAATATATTAGATGAGTCAGCCAAAGACTCAGTTGAAACGATGGGACTTATGATCCAGAAGATCATACGACTTCCACTGATGAGCTTCACCATGTTCGAAAACTTGTCAAGTGAAAGCTCATAAATATTGGCAAAAGAATTTGAAGGGACCAATTGAAATGAGAGCAATAATTTCCCGTTGAGATAAATCACAAATAAAACGTTGGACGTTGTTACTTTTACTCAGTTTATCGGATTAATATTCTAGCAATTAATAATCTTACTGTTTAATTATCTCATGAATCAATTACCCGAAATAGATAGAGATTGGTTTAAATGTACCATAAAATAGTTCGATTGAGTTAATCTATTTAATTGCCGATCGAAACGAAGAAAGTTTAACAATTTAGTAGAGTTTTGGCCTCAACGGAAAATATGAAAAGAAAAGTAACTTGGAAATTCCAAACTATTACTCAACTGAATCTCGACTCGATTTTGTTAGTCTCTTCAGAATCATCATCAAAATGAGCTCTCGAATTTGATCTACAAGTTGATATTCGAATCGATAAGAGTTAACTAATCGAATTGTGTAAATGTGTAAGTGATTGTAGTTGAATTTAGATTTTATTGATTTTCTAACTGATTAGTATACACTTGATGAAAAGTATCAGTGTCTGAATGGGCGATGGCTGTTCAAAAGATTTACACATTTTTAAGATTTCACAAAAAAATTGGTTTATAAAGTTTGTCGTTAATATTTACATGAAGGTTTTTTGAAAGGATAAGACAAAGAATCAAAAGAAGATTAATTTGAAATTACCGTTAACAATTTATCAGAAAAGAGTTGAGATACAAAAAAGGTTAAGGTTATTGATAGATAATCTCAGTGAGTGTGAATTATTAATAATCATTGTTGAAAAGCTGCTTCTGGTATTGCTCCTTGTTTGTTTAATTGGTTGAATACGTCGAAAGATTTTTGCAAGTCAAATGCGTTTTCGGCAAGACATTGGGCTGAAAATTGTCGATTCATATTCGTCATGGAGCAAAATTGTTGAACCATTGCTTCTTTACTTGCATCATCCAACATTAATGGTTGACTTTGTATCGATGGTTGTTGAATTAATAGTTGTTGTTGTTGTTGATTGAAACCGAGATCACCCAAACTACCAAGAGAAAGACTTTCAAGACAATCTGAACCAAAGCGATCTTCTTTGATACAGTTGATTATTGAATCAGTTTCCAACGTTCTACTAAATTGTTGAACTTGTTCAACTGTGGCATTGGTTATTACTAGTATATCATTAATTATGACAAACCCTTGACCTTGAGGAACAATGAGAAAAGTTCTTCCAAAGGCTCGAGTGTGTACTTGTTTTTTTGTAAACTCTTTAAAAACTCCATTCACAACCACAACGAAAAAGTTTTGTTGATAATAAAAGGGAACATCAATTTTCATCAAAGATGGAGCATGTTTAGTCCGTGGCATGGCTGCTAAGGCGTCGACAATTGCTTGACCTCCAACATGTAACAGTTTGGTTTTTGATTCACCATCGTCTCGAATTCTCAATAAATTTCGACTGCCAGAAATCATTGACTGAGTGAATGTATTAACTCTGGTAAAGGATAATAAAAGTAAATTATATTATCATTAAAAAAAACCTATCATCCTCTAAACGAAGAAGAAAAAAATGCAACTTACTTGTTATCAGTTCTCCCAATACTGTAAGAAAAAACAGCTTGATCATGATAAGCAGCAAGCATTGGTCTTCGATCATCAGAATCGTATATCTTAAAATATTGGTCTAAAAATTCGGCAACAAAATTCTTAATCTCATTTGGAATATGATGACCCTAGAGAGAAAATTAAGTTGAAATAATTGATTAAAATAAATTTAAGGAAATGTTATAATAATACTCACGTATGATGGAGGGATGTCATCGGTATCACCAACATCGAATCCAATAGCTGGAGGTAAATCAACTCCATCCTGAAAAAAAGGGGATAAGAAAAAAAATTAGAGAAAATTAAGATTAGGATTACAATCGAGTGAAAATTGTCACTGAGCAATTTAAACTTACCAATTTTGTTAGCTTAGGGAAACGTTTTCGCAAGGAACTGAAAATGCAAGGTTAGAGAGAGGAAAAGAGAAAGGAGATATTCTTGGTTTAGTTGCTCCAAAATCGTGACTCCAATAAAAAGTTCAGTCCGAGATTGGTGTGGATGTAAGAAAAGATAAATTGTCAGAATTAGTCTCAAATTCGAGTGTCAATCACTGGTTGATGACTTCAGATAACCAATGGTAAGGAAAATGAGACTTCACAACAGCACCTCTTTGAGCAACATTAACATTACATATACTTACCCGTTGCCGATTCAACATTTAAGACCCATGTTTGATTGAGAAGTGGGAAGGAGATGATGTTCATGAGGAGTTTACTGAAATCAATTAACGATCTAAGATCTTATCAAGATCTGACCGGGGGCAAGTTTCCTCCTCTCCATTCCCATTGGACTGAGCTAGTCCTTTTTTATGCTCTTTTTTTTCTTGCCCCATTTTTTAATTCAAGGCAAGAACTCAAAGTTCTTCTTGGCCTTTTTTTTCTCGGGTCGATGAAACATTGACGGTCAAAAACTTGACCCGTCAAATAGCGGCAACAATTGTGAGATGTCATATTGTCAAATTGGTGAAATTCATCCTTTCACACAACAAACTCACTTGTCTTTAATTATTGGTAAAAAAGAATATCTAATGATTAATCATCATACTAACCTGACCAGAGTACTTTTATCAGCTTCAGAGAAAGCGGCAGCATTAGCAAAAGGATTACCTTCGATTGCGAGTTCGGTCAACTCAAAGGTCTTAATATGGTCCAGTTCAGTGACAGATTTAATCTAAATTAGTCAAAATTAAAAAATATTAAGGTGAAAATTTGGCAAAAAGGGAATGAGGAAAAAAGTGAATTTAAAAATTACCTTATTTTTAGAGATGTCAAGAGCTTTTAAATTTTTACATATCGAGGAAAGATGAGATAATGGGCTCAGTGTAGTCAATTTGTTATCAGAGACACTTAAACCGACAATCTCAGAATACTCTTTCCTTATTTTCTCAACAATTAAATTAAATATAGATAGACGACTAAGGGGAATGTACAAATCCGATTCCAAGAAACTACGATCTTGATTGAAAGTATTTAAGAATAGTGATTTAAGTTGATAATTAAAACGTCCTTTAAGTGCAACAGATATTGTATCTTCGGTCTTTTTATTCATTGGTGGAGCGGGAATTGGACTTGGCTGTACACTAACAGGAAGTGCGTAACCATCAGTGTCGTATATGCGTCTACTACAAGCTCGAATAGCAGACATTTGATCTCCTCCTTGTATAAAGAAGACAGCTGAGTTATTTTCAGCATGGAACTATATGAATCAACCAGAGGATATGATTGAGAACAAAAAAAGATAAAATAAACATTAGAAATACATTAGTATAAACAAAAAGAGTCTCCATATAAATGAGTCTCTGAAAAAAAATATACTAACATTATATGGTAAAAAAACAACACCACTATTTTGCTGAAATTGATTCATTAAATGTTCCTTCGTACATTTAGCACCTCTAGGTACCTATCACATTCAAAGGAGAGAGAAACAAACAATATTAGTAAATGAAACATATTGTTTCATCATTTGAATGAAATGAAGAAAAAAACACATATAGGAAAATTTTATAAAAATACTAAAAAAAGGTTACACGTGATGAATACTTACCACAATTTTAAACCACATCTCAGAGTCATCAGCATCTTGATCTATCCTGTTTCTTCTGTCGATTTTGTAACGATCTTTTCTACTACCACTAGTAAAAAGAAATAAGAACAATATAAGATTAGTTGAAGTTAATAATTAAAAAGGAAATAAAAGACTTACGCTTGATATGATTTCAAATTCACCTTTCGGTGATCACCATCACGAGCCCTTGCGACTCTTCTATCTCTATTAGATCCCCGGTTACTATTATTATTATTGTTATTATTATTCGGACCTCGATCATCATGACCATCATACTAAAAAAGAAAAATAATTTGAAAATGTTAATACTTGAAAAGGAAAAATAATCATCAAAAAGGAACATTTTTGTTTACTTACTGAATCATTAACCGTACGGAAGAACCGCTTATTGGTATAACGAGCGTCTCTACGCCGACTTTCCTGTCATTGAGAAATGAATTAAATCCATGAGATGAACAAATTTACAACAACAATAAAGATGAATTAAAAAATTAACTTACCATCATGTTAGAATTAAAGTTAATTACCAAAACAAAAGAAAAACAATCAAAACCAAAATTGAACCAAAACCAAATTCTCAAGATGGTTGGAAATGAATGAAATCGAAAACATCGATAGTCCAATTCGATAATCGATTCATTTGAAGAACAAAAGCCAACGAATGCGCCACCTCTCGGATCGCTCATTAACTTTCGATTAAACGCAAAACTCGAAACTTTTAATATCAAATGAACTTACACTTTTTCGACAATCGAACATTAAAATTAACTCTTTCCCTCTTAACCATTTAACATGAATATTGATAATGACTTCAAATTTTGTTTACCTATGAAATTCGAGCACAAATGGACTTAAATTATTTTGGTTTTCCACAATTCGATTCCAAAAAACTTAGAACCTTCAAAACTCCGTTCATGTTGAAGTTTATCAAAGATTTCCACTCAAAATTGCTTCAATTTAATCGTAATTCAAATCCTTATACTCTAAAATTGTTGCTCATTTGATAACCATTCCTTTCAAATTTTCTCAAATAAAATTTCGATTACTAAAGTCAAACCATTTTACTCCATATAACTGCTGAGAATATTAGAAGTTTATTAATAATCAAATGAAACATTTATTTTCTTTCAAATAAACTGTAGGTAAAGATACTTGTTTCTAAAAGGAAAATCTTGTAAAACAAATCGGATTCACAATCAAGAGATCAGTTCAGCTTCTTAAATTTCCCTTGATGATTTGTCAGAATTTTCATCTGTAATATCGGCAACAAATCGGACATTGAAATTAATCCGTGCCAAGGCGATGTGGTGATTTAGACTGATAAACGTGAAAATATTACATTCGATTCTCAAAATTCTGGAAAACGGAGAAAACCGATTACGTATCATGTTCGAAGAACGTGATTATATGACCTTTTCACGGAGCAAAGCAAACTAATCTTCTTCGTTCTTCTGCATTCGAAGAGCTCTTCAAAAGTGCCTCATACAATCAAAAGTTCTGGATTAGAATCTAATGAAGAATATGTAACATTCATGTTCACAATCAAAGCTTAATCACCTTATGATTTATTGCTAACTAATTGTTAAAAAAATTCTTTGGAAATTCCTCACTAAATTTCTTCTAAATGAGTTATCGTTTCTGACTCTTCTTCACTTCCTTATTGAATCAAATCGCTATTCAATTCTTGTTTCCATTCGATTGTATTTCTATAAGTGATTAATCTGATTACGTAAAAGTGTTAAAGAACTTTCAATTTCATGTTGACCTTGAAAAAAACGAACGTATTTTCCCAAACTCAATTGTAAAGTGACGATGGAAACTGAACCGATTGAGGTTAAGGTATTGATAAGAATACCTGTTGATGTGAATGGGAAAACCGGAAAACGTAAATTACTGTAAATTGTTTCATTGAGCAATCAGCAGATAAGTTGAATTGATTTTTGATATGAAAAGAAAAAAAAAATTGACCATATAAACAAAAGTGTAAATCTTTTCACTTTAATTACATTAAGTTAACTCAATTTAGTAAAACTAATTTTTCATTTGTTTACATTTTTCCAAACAAAGAATTGATTTTTTCAAATCAATTTCATCTGATGTTTCACTGAATAAAAGTGAGTAAATTATAAACAAATGATACCATAAATAAGGTAATTCTTTCAAAGATAAAGCTTTCATTGTATGATTTTTGGAAATATTTAACACCCCAAGGCGAGTATATTTCTTTCCGGATAAAGTTACCTCTTCATCTTGATTTAAATGTGAATAAATCGAAAGGCAACAATTAACAATAATGTTCAGTGGTTGAATTAACTTTGGCTGTAGAGAGATGACTTTACTTGTTAGTGAGAAAACCTCATCACAGGTAATTAAAGCCTCTGATTTATCTGATTTATCAAATAAATCACATGCCATGATTAATTTAACTCGAGCCAAACCAAGAAAAGCCAAAATGTTATCCGGTGATTGTTTAATCACTTCTTTATAGATTGTTGAACCTTCTTCGTGATCATTGAGAAGTGTCTTTATTTCACCAATCCGAATTTCTTCATAGTAATTTTCTTCCGCCATTTTTCCATCACCACCATGGTTAACTCTTAATTGTATCGATCGAATGAAACATTTGTTAGCATTAACATAACTTCCTCGGACGAAATAAGCTTGACCCAAACACTGCCACAATCTCCGATCGCCGTCATTGATTCGTATACATTTCTGGTAGCATTTGATACTTTCTTCAATTTGTTTTTTCGCTTCAAAACAAAGGCCCAATTTAAATAGTGGCTCGAAATTCTCAGGACAACAAGGTATACTCGCGATATCAACCTCCTCCGTCATGGTTAATCCTTTTGGAACCTTAAAAACTGAATTAACAATAAACAACAATCAGTGAAAAAAAAGATAAACAAAGTCTATTCTTACTACTTTTTCTCTGTAAATAGACAAAAGTCTATTTTCACTCAGCCTAATTATCTGGCGCTAAATGAATTTATGATTATTTAAACCTCATCAGTCTATTAATTGTTAACAACAATTCAATTAAAATTAGTGACAATTATCAATTCAATCGAATAGAATAGAATTTCGAATGGATTTATTGCGAATTTTAATTGTTTCTCTTTTACTCTTACAAAATGATAATTTCTCTCTCGTATCTATTATGATAATCGTGATGATGATTAACACCAAAGAGATAATTGTTACTCTATTGATTAACACTTTGTGGTAATCAAATCCTTTTGTATTGATAATTAGTCTCCATTTTATAATCTCATCTAATGGATATTGATTCTTAGTGATTATGTTTCATCAACTTCTTAACAACAACAATTAAAATAATTAAACAGAAAATTATGATTGAATTTGATCAAAAGAAAATCAAATCAAATTTGCCGCCAAAAAGAAAATCATGTGACGAGTTACAGATGAGCCAATGAACGAAGAGCGTTGCACATGTTGAATCCTTCAAGTTGCATGTTGATTCAATTGAATCGTTAATTTTGTTAATTTAATTTGTTGGTTTACCTTTTGTATAATTAGTTTAATCTGTATGATGGGTGATTCGGTAGATTGTCCAGACAATTTAGTGAGAGAAAATATTCTCAAAATATTACCTAAGCTTCACGCGAACAATGCCAAGATCCGTTTGAATTCTGCTTCTCAATTGCTTGAGATTCTCTCCAAGAATAAGGTAAAATTTATTCGTTATAATTTTTTTAAATCTTTTATTAATCTCTTTCTTTATTTTGTTTTTATCTTTTGTTTTTGTCTCACTTTCTTTCTCTATCTTAGGATAATGAAGAATCTCTTGAGGAGAATTTGTTTCATCGTTGAGCGTCTCATCAAAGGAACAAAGCTAAAAGATTCTTTCAAAATGGTTCTACTCTTCTTCTAACTGAAATTCTTCACTCTTTCAGTGATTTTCGAATCTCTAAATTACTTGAGCTGAGTAAAAAAATTATTGGTGATGTTAATGATGACCTTTCGATTAGTGGGGTAACTAGTTGGACTTGCATTTTCATCTCAATAGTACAGTCAAAAAAACTTGATATTGAAAGGTGTTTTTCAATGGAGGGAGATCACGTGGGTACATTAGAGGAAATACAGAGTTTTAAATGATCGTAATTAAGTGACAATCAAGAGATGAAACCAATTAGGTTAATGTAAACATTTGCCAAATTATTTGCAGATCTATGGAGATGCTGAAAGAATCGGTTGATCCATTGAACGTGACGGTTTTTAGTGACATTTTTTGAAGATGTTATTTTAAACATTTGGTCAACAAAAGCTCGAGATGGTCAATGGTTCTCCCCTACAGCAAAATATTCAACATATTTTACTGCTTCCAATTATTTCGCTAATTTCTCCACGGTTGCAGCATCACCATCACGAAGATCATCAGGTATTTACACCAAAGAGAATGAGCGAGTGAAAGAGTAAACAAAAAGAGAAAATGTGTTTATGAGAGAGAAAAGTGTAAAAAGATTCTTGTGTTAACCTGTGAAGTCTTTTGTTATCATTACTGTAAGAGAAAATGGTCATCACTCTCTTCTTCCTCCTTCTTTCAGGTGCTCTCAGGTAAATATATCAATACCTTGCTCTTTCTTTTCTCTAATCATTTAAAC
The DNA here is from genome assembly GCF_014898815.1 of Panonychus citri. NCBI lineage: Eukaryota > Metazoa > Arthropoda > Arachnida > Trombidiformes > Tetranychidae > Panonychus > Panonychus citri. The sequence continues at coordinate 1,595,148 of NW_026515540.1, forward strand.
TGAAAGAAAAGGAGAGAAAGAGATTGTTATTTACTGAAGAGCACCTGTGTGTTTGTCCACCTCTTTCTCTCTCTCTCTCTCTCTCTCTCTCTCCACAGGAAGATGAAGATGAGCAAGAATAGTTGTTGGTCATCTTCTTCCCTGAAGTAATAATAAAAAGACTTCACAGGTTAACAAGAATCTTTTTACACTTTTCTCTCTTTGTTTCCCTCTCTTTCATTTTTTCTTCTCTTCTCTCATTTTTATTTTCTCTTCCACCAGATAAACCCGCAGGTTAGACTGCAAGACTCACCGTTGAGAATCTTGAAACTATCATTGGATTTCCAGGCAAATTGATCATCAAAATGTTCTCTTCTAATTATTTAACATTCGTTTTTTTGATTGTGATACTTTTCAATTTAACTGGACAGTTATGTCAGTTAGTTGATTCACCTTTAATTATCGAACCTTCATCATCATCATCTTCTAGTGATTCACCAGTAATAAGCAGTGATTTATCATCTTCTTCATCACCTTCAGAATCATCAATCGATTCAACATATGAAGATACCAAACAATCAGATGATAATCATCATGGATCTAAAAAGAAACGCTATCATCCAGCTCGTCATCTAGTAAGTATCTTCATTTATATTAATATTTCATTGTCGGAATCAAGTTTTAGTTAATTTTTTTATCTAATCAACAATTTGTGTTTCTTTTTTCTAATCTCTTTATCTCTTCCTCTCTCCCAGAGTTCAATACTTTAATGAATAGATCACCTCATCACCTATCACATGGTCTGATTGGATATTGATTCTCAGTGATTATGTTTCATCAACTTCTTAACAACAACAACAACAATTAAAATAATCGATGACAATCAACACCCAAGAAGCCGAGAATCAAATACTGAAATAGTTAAACAACTGAGTAAAGCACAAAGAAGAATTCAAGAATTACCAAAAGAAGAGGACGAAGATGAAGATGAAGATGAAGATGAGGATGAGGATGAAGATGAAGATGATGTGGATGCTCCTGTAGACGATGATCCACCTTGGTAAGAGTGAGAACTTGATGAAGATGATGAAGTTAAGTTTCGCCAAACATATTGGAACCTTTCGTCCTGAGCACTACCACGAAGTCCCGATAATTGTGAATTTAACCAACTTGTGTCATTGTCGTAATTGGATCGAGATGATGATTGGCCTCTACTCGCTTTATCCATTCACGAATTTAATTGTAACAAAAAGGATCAACAATCAACAATCAATTGTCAATATTTCCACCTGATCCAACAATCCAGATGAAAAAGGTAAATTAAACTTGGATAACTATTTAATAACAATGTTAATGTTTATATGATGATTTTGGAGGCAAATCAAAAATGTAAACAAAAAAAAAAGTTAATTGTTGATTTGACACTTAAATTGTATCAAGTTTGTTGGTTAAATGATGACAATTAAATTTGTCTTGAAACAGCACTGTTATTATATATCAAGTTTTCATATTAAGTGTTGGACTGATGATAACAGAATCAATCAGAAGGATGGATTTAAATTAATTGTTGTAAGATAGATATTGATTGTTGTTAAATTGTGAACACACAGAAATCAAATGAACCGCACTCGTTTACTTGATTACGGTTTGTAAAGCAATTACTGATTGTTGGATCAAGTTGGAAACAAATTTCAATGTAGTTAAGCAACACAATCAATTGGAGGCTGACTCAACACAATAAGTAGCTGGTGTTACTATTTAAGATAACAATTTATTAATCATGTAAATTGTTACAATTTGAACAAAAAGTGTGAAAACAATATTGATAATTAGATAGACAATCAGTTCATTGGTTATTTTTCATTGATTGTGAAAAGATGCCTACGGAAACTAATCAGCTGAATTACAGAAATTAGTAAAACTGATTAATCATATTAGTCAATTAACAACTAAACTTATTGATTAACTATTCTGATGATAATTGATGAAATTTAAGACAAATTGTTAATTCGTCTATTTGATTCATCATCATCTCTTACAGTCTTGATTGCAATCAGGTCATTCATCTATTAGATTAATCCTTTCATCTGGATTTAGCTAATCAAGATTAAATTATGCAACACAATTAAAATATAATCTACAATTTAGAAACTAACAATAAGAAAAAAAAACCCAGAAAACTGGTTAACCTTTTCCATGAAATTCAAATACGATCTAAGTGATTAATTTTCGTGCAAATTGTTAACCAACAATCAAATCAATAACAGAATCATTGAAATTTTCAAGGTTCTGATGAAAATCAAACCTTTACCCTTTCAATCAAACAAAATGTATTGATAAATTGCTACTTTTAATCAACTTCACAATGATAACTGATCAAAAATCAGTGAAATTTATCCTAATCAAATTAGTTTGTTAATCTAATGATTAACTTATAAAAATCAATGTAACAATTTGACAACTTTTCCTGATTAAAATTGATGATTACATTGAAATTAAACTGAAAAATTTCATCACCCAATTAGTTAATTTTGTTTTTTTTTCTGGAAAACAATTAATCAATCAAGTTAAATAACCTTTAATTAAGTCAAACAATTAACTCTTATTGAACCGGAAAACGACTTAAATTAAACAACAGAAAAAAACTTAATCTAATCTTAAGATAAACTCATGTTATCCTTAATCTAAACGGCAAATGATCAAATTGTGTACTAATTGTGATCTTAAATTAAATTATAATCTACACACACCGAAAACACTTAGCACCTTAAGGTCAACCAATTAACTAATCATCACAATAATGATCAGATAATTAATTAGAGATAAAAAAAAAGGTTATCATAAATGTAAACAATGCAAAAAAAACACCAAAATTTATTAACTAATCAGTACAACAATCAACTGATTATCAATTTACTTGCAATTAACTATCAATTAAAAATCATTTTATTTCATCCATAATTAAATAAACGAGCAACTATTTATATCTCTTAATTGTAATCACAATTAAATTGATCATTATTCTTAGTTAATTACTAATATTAACACTATCAAATCTTGTTAATTGTAACAATTACTCACAGATTGATAATAATTGTAAGTTATTTATGTGAAATAAAAAAGCTAATCAATTATCATTACCCAACAATTAGATTTAATTGTTTAACTATCATTGAATGACGTTAATTGTGGCTATTTTTACCAATGCTATATTTAAGTAAATCAATGAGAGATTTTAAATTGTCAACACAATTAAAACTAATTGATCAATCAGGTTGATCAATTTCATACGAAAATTAATTACTAATTGTTATTATGCAACTAAATCAATTACATAAGCTAATAATAATCAGTAGATTGATAAATAAAAACAAAACAATAGTAAACACAATTAGCTAATGTAATGAAACTAATTAGATGATGAAAACTTTAGTCACAATTAAAATTCATCTTAATTTTGATCAACCAATTTAATCTTAATGGCGATTTGAAAAGATGAACAATCAAACCAAATTAACCATCACACTTTCATTTGGTTAATATTTGATCAACGAGACGTGTGATGATTGGTAACAATTAAACGAACCCAACCAATTTATTTAAGGAATCATATTTATATTAAATCATAATTCAAATTGTGATAATAACAATTGATTGTAATGATTAATAAAAAAAAAGGATCCTAACCCTTGCCATTGAATAATAAGTTAACCCTGAGAGAAATGAAATAAAAAAGTTAATGGGTTAAGATTTCAAATGATTATTAAATTTAATTGTCACATAAAATATATTATGTTCAGACCATTTAATCCTTTGCTAACTGTAAACATAAATATAGGTGGAAACAATTAAATTAAATAATGATCAACAATCAAAACGATTGGGAAAAGCAATCAAAACATTGGACCAACAATCAACATATAAAAACCAAAACGGTTTCTCAACACAATCAACAACTTAAAAAATGTAACATAAATCAAATCCACTTAATATCTTAATCAAAGGGGTTTCAAGAGCTTAATCATTAACCATTGATCCTTAATCATTATCATTATCATGATTAACAGTTATCCTATAGACAATTTAAACTCCCAGTCAATAAAAAATGATTAACAATCAAGTTTCAATTGGTTTTCCCTTTTACTGTTAACCCGTTTCAATGTTTACTTTTTTCAACCTAACCCTTTACATCAACAATTTACTGATTATTTATTATAATTAACTCAATTTACTTTCATCTTCACACAATTTAATAATTTCATTTTTATCTCATAATCAGAAAGATCAATATAATCACAATCAAAATCCGGATTAACTTTCATTTCTTTGGATTAACTTGATTAACTTTCCCATTTGAAACTTTTCAAGGACAAGGTTAGTTTTTTGTTTGATTGTTGGTGTTAATTTAATCAAGGAAGTTGATTGTTACCATTTAACTTAACCTTTCCCTTACCATTATACAACCTTTTCAATTTGGTTAATCAAATTTAATTCAAATATCAGATCATGTGGTCATTAATATCGCCATCAACATATATTATTTTTAATACAATCAAAATTGATGGCAACAATTAACTTTAACCATAAATCATAAAACCATATTGATTATTATTATTTTGATCATCGATACAATTATGATATATTTTAATTCAATTTAACCATTAATGTGTAAATCATTGATCTACCTGATTTAATCATGATAATCATAATCGTCCAATCATTACAATTGATTAGTTTTAATTGATTTATTGATTCTCGTTGATTGTTGATTTTTTTTACACTTTCTCTTTCTCTTGATTTCAACTGTTAATTTGATTGTTATGATTGTTATAATCATTTCCAATGATAAACCTAAATAAAAGGTGACCAATTGTCCATGAAATGTGTCAATTGTTTGTCAACAATCAACAAATGACTTTGATATTCATCTGAATGGCTTTGTTGTTATTATTGTTATTTAAATTGTTAGAAAACCTCATCAATCATAATTTTGTTTATTATTTTTTTTTCTCAACACAATCGGAGGAATTAATCAGGAAATATTCAACAATTATACTTTAATTTCATAGCTAATCATCATCACAATTAACGAATCATTATCAACTTTTACCGATCATAATTAGAAGCAATTTTCAATGAATAGTGACAATTTAAGAATCAATGAGAGTTTTAATTGAGTGTTAATTGTTTGAGAAAAAAAAATCATGGAAAAACTTTGCTACAAAAATAGTTGTAATTTGATTACATGTTAGAAATTTGTCAAATTGTTTGTTGATTGTGGTTAATTGTTGTTAATTTTGGTAAAGGTGAAAGATGATGAAGGTGAGTGGTCATTGTTGTTGATGGAGGTGGTGGAGTGGGAGGTAAGGGTGGTGACGAATTGAACTTATGTTGTTGTTGTTCATGGTGGGAATCGGATGGTGGTGATGGTGAGCATCTCATGGGATGATGATGATGATGATGATGAGAGGAGTAAATTGTTGTCGGTGGTAATTTAATTTCCTTCTTATATTTCACTCTTCTATTTTGGAACCAAATTTTCACTTGTTTCTCACTCAGATCCAAATAATGAGCGATTTCAATTCTCCTCAATCTGGAAAGGTACATGTTCCTGGTGAATTCCCGTTCCAAATGAACAATTTGAGTTGAGGTGAATGCAGTTCGAAGGCGACTCGATGAGGAAGAAGATGAGGAAGAAGACGATGACGATGAAGATGAAGAAGATGATAAACTTTTCTCCTTGGTATTTGTCTTTAATTTTAACTTATCATCTAATTGTTTCTCGTTAATTGTTGTTAAAGTTGATGAACATTTGGAAGCACTGTAAACATTTTCATTATTAGTGTGTGGAGATAAATTTAAAATTGAATCAACAAAAAATGATTTTGATGATGAAGACATCATCATGATGATTGACAGTTAGATGATGATTATGATGAGAGACACAATTCACCAAGAGAAATGATAATAACTAATGATGATAAGTGATGAGAGGGAGATGAGTGAACCTAAGGATCTTAAACATTGATATGGAGTTTCAAATGAAAGTTTCAAATGAAAGGTAAGATTTCAAGAGGATAGAGAGACAGAAATGAAGATAAGGATGATAGAGATGAAGATAAAGATTTCGAAGTGATTTCTGATTCAATTCAAGTCCATTTAAGCATGTTAATGTAAAAGGACTTGGGCAAAAGGTCCCAAAACAATTTAGTTGATTGTTGTCATAATAATAATAATAATCATCACAATGAAAGTATAGGGAGAGCATAAGAAAAAAGTTTTCACCCTTCAAATTGCCTTAAGCCAATAAAGTACAACAAAGAGAGAGATGAAAAGAAGATGACAAAAAAAGGAGGAAGATGAAAAAGAGGGTGGATCATCATCTCGTCATCATCATTATCTTCATCTTCATCCTCCTTATCATCCAAAATAGGACCTTCCAATATGAAGAAACTATCAATTCTACATCATCATTTTCATCTCTCTCACACACTCTCTCCCTCTCTCCCTCTCTCTCTCTCTCTCTCCTTTTAAGATGACAACCTTTACTTAACTAATAAAATCATCATCACTTGTTGACAATTCTGTGTCCAAACAGTGATCAGTTAATCATCATCTCTAATCAATTGTATTAATGGACAATTGAATCGACGAGCCAATTGTTAACTATTGAAACTTAAGGTTTTTTTTTTACTTCTTGGTGAAAATTACATGTTAACACATAGGGAAAAGGGTCAGAGGTTATTATTATTATTTGGGGTTTTGTTAAATTTCTTGATCATCGTCAACTGTAATTGTTGTGATTTTAATGATAGGTTACCAATAAAATAGGTAATCATTTCAATTCAATTGATAGCAAACAATTTAGATTCAATTTCTAGTAAGTTTTGCATCTGTTGAATGAGAAGCAAAAAAATTAATCGATTCAACAATTGAATAGGAAAAGAGTTCAATTGATATTATCAAACATTAACAACAATTAGGGGCTAATTTCAACTGATTTAGACTCTAATTGCCTATGATTTAGTTTACAATTCAGTCATCATCATAATCAGTTTCCTTCATCATCTGTTGATTGAATCAAATTACATATTAATTTAGTTTTATCATCATTTGGTTTCTATATAAATTTTATTATCGTTTATGTTTATTGTTGTTAGTTAATTGTTAACAACGTCTTCTCAATTAGTGTAAGCATATAGAATTATGTTATCATCAAGTTATTATTTAAAAAAATCTTCAGTTTAATTTGATTAAATTAAACAACAACCCAACAATTAACGAGCCCCTTTAATGTTGTTTAAAAATGAAAAAATTGTCAATTTCAAATTGTTCATCTTGATCAATACAAACATTTAACACTTTGTTAACACTTAATTGATCATCAACAATAGTTAACAACAATTTGACAAATTTAAGTACTGATCGATGACCACTTGACTTTGGACAATCAAAGTAATTTTCAAGAGTTATCAATAACAACCATCAACAATTTAATTACTCATTGAAATGCGACAATTAACAAAAATCAACCAACTAAACTCACAGAGGGAAAAGTAAATCAAATCATGTAATTGTAATCACCAACAGAATCAACTAACTATTTTGATAACAATCAACATGCAAAAAAAATACATTAGTCTATGGATATAGAAATTAGTTAATCCAGTTTGATAATAGGAAACAGCTTAAGATGAGATGAAGATATAATAACAATAAGATCAAATATAAAGATGATATTTATTAATATACTTCCGGTTATCATCATTATGATTGATAACAATGAAAAATATGATTATGATTATTTGATAACATTCAATGAATTGAAATTGGAAACTTATTCAAGTATGAAAAAGGATCAACAATAATATAAAACGATACCAGTGTTATATTAAATTGCTCCAGGGCATTTAAGTTATATAATATTATGTGTCCATAGATGAAGTATGTTGATATTTTGGGAAGAAATGATTTTCCATTATAAATGTTAGAAGGATAATTTTTTTATGTGATTTTTTGATTGTTAACAATCAATTGATTATTAAGAATGATATTTGTCTGCATAGATTGTGATTAATTAGTTGAGACAATTATGTTTAATTGCTTAGCATCCAGAGGAGTTTAAGGTTTGACTGTTGATGTTGATGTTGATCTGATTGGATTGGATTGGATTGTGGATATTGGATTAAAATTTAATGCTGATTATTGTAATTGAATCAACTGATCATCATTGTATTGATTACTTATTATTTATCCATTCTCTTGATTATTCACTTGATTGGTTAAGTTAAATGGATTTAATCATAATGATTAATAATATGAATGAAAAAACGTATAAGTTACATTTTTTTTTCATTCGTTTCAAAGTTTTAATGTTAATCTAATATTTAATTTCCAGGCGATTGAGTTACAATAATAATTGATTAAAGGATGAAAGGTAAATTTTGTTGTGTGTTATCAGAGGGATTTAATTGTGATTATCATTAGGGTTTATCATTGATTTAATTCACCGATCAACATGATCATCATTGTTAATCAAGATGAAGATTAACCTTCGTTTTCCGTTTCAATCATCAGTACAATCAATGACAATGGAAACTAATTGTTGTAATTGTTATAGTTCCCAAGGAATTAAATATTACAATTACAGCCAGAAAAAAAAGATGATGATGAACTTTAAGATGATGAAGATGATGATAAGAGGATGATGATGATGATGAGGATGATGAGGATGATGATGGTTTTGATGAGCCTTTTATCAGTTGAGATGAAAAGTAAATAAAAAAAGGAAACAAGAAAAGGTTAATTGTTAACATAATTGTAATTGTAATTGTATTGTAACTTCAATTGTTACAGTTATGAAAAGATGATGAAGATGAAGATGAAGATGATGATTATGATTATGATGATAAATATTGATATTCATTGAAAAGGAAGACATCAAATTGTTGAAAGCTAAATTGTTAGTTAGTAACTAATAGTGAATGGAAGGTCACAAAAGATCAACCTTTTTCAAAGAAACAGTTTAAAGGTCAGTTAATTGGCCTTTCAGTTTCAATTTGATTATGGTTTGTTAAACATGATTAACATGATTGTCATTTAGATGGTCATTTTTACCTGATTGTTATTAATTATGTTTAATCATTGGAATGGAAATTAATGAAAATCATTTAATCGCCACTTTTTTGTTTAAAATGATTTTGTCAGAATATCAAATCTGAGTTGATTTGACAACTTAATTGTTATGACAATGATAACAATCAACAAATCAATCAGTTGCTCACTAATTGTAACAATGTTTAAAATTCATTTTCAAATTAGTCATTAATTGTTCAACAATTTACCTTTTCAAAATCATCTTCAACCAATCAAGAATCAATATTTTCAATAATTATTATCAATTTGTTTCATTTACTTGATTTGATTTAACTTTTTATCTAAAAATTGATACCAATTGGTTTTAATTGTCTACAGTTTATACACTGATTATCATTACAATTAACAAATTTTTGTTGATTTAAAATATTAGGTTAGTAGTTTCAATTTCATTTTCTTTTGGATGTTTTTTTTTCCTTGTCACAATTACCGTTAATTGTTATCATTATGTGATCAAATTATGATTGTGATTGATTAGAGGAATAGGAAAATATTGGTGACAATTTGATTAGATTAAAGTTAATCATAATTGATTAGCGATTTCTCTTTATCACTTTTTCATTTGAATAAAAGGTCAACACATAATTTAAGGTTCGAGGTGGACATTAGACTGACCTTAGTACATTTGGACATTATTATTATAGGTTTTCCCTCGAGGTCAATTATCACTTCACTCACCTAAATCAAATCACTTCCGTTTGAATATTTATCATCTCAGTTGAACAATTAAATGATCAAATTTTGTTTTTTTTGCTTCTTATCATAATTATTATATTATATGAATAGAAACTGATACAGTTAACTAACTGTCGATATTAAAATTGATGAAACAATTTACTCCTGTTGTTGCCTTTATTTTCATTGTTGATAAATAACTTATTTGTTAATCATAATCAAACTGGGCAACAAAAATTTAATTGTTATGATAAATATTAGTAAATTATGCAAATCAATTATTGACCAAGCAGAATAGTAATAATAATAATCATCATCATCCAATCATATTAATCATTTTCAAATGACCATTACAATTAATATTTCAATTGACTTTAGTTAATCATTTTTTTATCAACCAGAATTGATTACTAATAATCATTTACAAAGATACATCTGTTCTGCTGAACTTTTCCGAATGGTTTTACTTCGCTAATGGAAACGTTTAAAGGCGTAAATCAACAATTAATCAAATAATCTTGTGGATATCTAATTTCTATCATTATACTTACTTGATCTTTAACTAATATCGTTGATCATCACGCTCAAACCTTGTTGAGTCTTAATCCTCTTTCCCTTCTTACCTTATTTCCACTAATTCACTTAATACAGGGCTATTCAGCTATTTTCGCCTATGTTTTTTGCGATTTTCTCAGCAACTAAGAGTCAAAGAGACTCAAGACTTGAGTGGTATGAGTTTGAGTGATACTCAATTGTCATATTAAAAGATCAAGATCATTCAGGTCACTGGTAAAATAACGCGTTTCAAGGTCATTTGATGGTCATTCTATGATTTGCCACACTTATTCATCTTGGGTTAAGATTTTGAAGTTAGTTGTAACTGTCAATCAGAAGATATTGCAGTTTAATTAAAAAGGTACTGAGATTCTTTAATTAACAAAACTTATCATAACAGTTGACCCTAAAGACATAAGAGCCTGAAAATTTTATATTGGTGTTTTCACACATACTTTTTTATATTAATGCCTTCAAATGACCTCGAAACGCGTTATTTTACACGTGACCTGAATGACCTTGATCTTTGTATATGACAATTGAGTATCGCTCAAACTCATACCACTCAAGTCTTGAGTCTCTTTGACTCTTAGTTGCTGATGATTTAAAATATTAGGTTAGTAGTTTCAATTTCATTTTCTTTTGGATGTTTTTTTTTCCTTGTCACAATTACCGTTAATTGTTATCATTATGTGATCAAATTATGATTGTGATTGATTAGAGGAATAGGAAAATATTGGTGACAATTTGATTAGATTAAAGTTAATCATAATTGATTAGCGATTTCTCTTTATCACTTTTTCATTTGAATAAAAGGTCAACACATAATTTAAGGTTCGAGGTGGACATTAGACTGACCTTAGTACATTTGGACATTATTATTATAGGTTTTCCCTCGAGGTCAATTATCACTTCTCCCACTCACCTAAATCAAATCACTTCCGTTTGAATATTTATCATCTCAGTTGAACAATTAAATGATCAAATTTTGTTTTTTTTGCTTCTTTTATCATAATTATTATATTATATGAATAGAAACTGATACAGTTAACTAACTGTCGATATTAAAATTGATGAGAAACAATTTACTCCTGTTGTTGCCTTTATTTTCATTGTTGATAAATAACTTATTTGTTAATCATAATCAAACTGGGCAAACAAAATTTAATTGTTATGATAAATATTAGTAAATTATAAATCAATTATTGACCAAGCAGAATAGTAATAATAATAATCATCATCATCCAATCATATTAATCATTTTCAAATGACCATTACAATTAATATTTCAATTGACTTTAGTTAATCATTTTTTTATCAACCAGAATTGATTACTAATAATCATTTACAAAGATACATCTGTTCTGCTGAACTTTTCCGAATGGTTTTACTTCGCTAATGGAAACGTTTAAAGGCGTAAATCAACAATTAATCAAATAATCTTGTGGATATCTAATTTCTATCATTATACTTACTTGATCTTTAACTAATATCGTTGATCATCACGCTCAAACCTTGTTGAGTCTTAACTTTCCTTCTTACCTTATTTCCACTAATTTGATTATCATTAGGGTTTATCATTGATTTAATTCACCGATCAACATGATCATCATTGTTAATCAAGATGAAGATTAACCTTCGTTTTCCGTTTCAATCATCAGTACAATCAATGACAATGGAAACTAATTGTTGTAATTGTTATAGTTCCCAAGGAATTAAATATTACAATTACAGCCAGAAAAAAAAGATGATGATGAACTTTAAGATGATGAAGATGATGATAAGAGGATGATGATGATGATGAGGATGATGAGGATGATGATGGTTTTGATGAGCCTTTTATCAGTTGAGATGAAAAGTAAATAAAAAAAGGAAACAAGAAAAGGTTAATTGTTAACATAATTGTAATTGTAATTGTATTGTAACTTCAATTGTTACAGTTATGAAAAGATGATGAAGATGAAGATGAAGATGATGATTATGATTATGATGATAAAATATTGATATTCATTGAAAAGGAAGACATCAAATTGTTGAAAGCTAAATTGTTAGTTAGTAACTAATAGTGAATGGGAAGGTCACAAAAAGATCAACCTTTTTTCAAAGAAACAGTTTAAAGGTCAGTTAATTGGCCTTTCAGTTTCAATTTGATTATGGTTTGTTAAACATGATTAACATGATTGTCATTTAGATGGTCATTTTTACCTGATTGTTATTAATTATGTTTAATCATTGGAATGGAAATTAATGAAAATCATTTAATCGCCACTTTTTTGTTTAAAATGATTTTGTCAGAATATCAAATCTGAGTTGATTTGACAACTTAATTGTTATGACAATGATAACAATCAACAAATCAATCAGTTGCTCACTAATTGTAACAATGTTTAAAATTCATTTTCAAATTAGTCATTAATTGTTCAACAATTTACCTTTTCAAAATCATCTTCAACCAATCAAGAATCAATATTTTCAATAATTATTATCAATCAATTTGTTTCATTTACTTGATTTGATTTAACTTTTTATCTAAAAATTGATACCAATTGGTTTTAATTGTCTACAGTTTATACACTGATTATCATTACAATTAACACATTTTTGTTGATTTAAAATATTAGGTTAGTAGTTTCAATTTCATTTTCTTTTGGATGTTTTTTTTTCCTTGTCACAATTACCGTTAATTGTTATCATTATGTGATCAAATTATGATTGTGATTGATTAGAGGAATAGGAAAATATTGGTGACAATTTGATTAGATTAAAGTTAATCATAATTGATTAGCGATTTCTCTTTATCACTTTTTCATTTGAATAAAAGGTCAACACATAATTTAAGGTTCGAGGTGGACATTAGACTGACCTTAGTACATTTGGACATTATTATTATAGGTTTTCCCTCGAGGTCAATTATCACTTCTCCCACTCACCTAAATCAAATCACTTCCGTTTGAATATTTATCATCTCAGTTGAACAATTAAATGATCAAATTTTGTTTTTTTTGCTTCTTTTATCATAATTATTATATTATATGAATAGAAACTGATACAGTTAACTAACTGTCGATATTAAAATTGATGAGAAACAATTTACTCCTGTTGTTGCCTTTATTTTCATTGTTGATAAATAACTTATTTGTTAATCATAATCAAACTGGGCAACAAAAATTTAATTGTTATGATAAATATTAGTAAATTATGCAAATCAATTATTGACCAAGCAGAATAGTAATAATAATAATCATCATCATCCAATCATATTAATCATTTTCAAATGACCATTACAATTAATATTTCAATTGACTTTAGTTAATCATTTTTTTATCAACCAGAATTGATTACTAATAATCATTTACAAAGATACATCTGTTCTGCTGAACTTTTCCGAATGGTTTTACTTCGCAATGGAATGGAAACGTTTGAAGGCGTAAATCAACAATTAATCAAATAATCTTGTGGATATCTAATTTCTATCACTATACTTACTTGATCTTTAACTAATATCGTTGATCATCACGCTCAAACCTTGTTGAGTCTTAACCTTCCTCTTCCTCTTACCTTATTTCCAATTCACTTAATACATATTCAGCTATTTTCGCCTATGTTTTGCGATTTTCTCAGCAACTAAGAGTCAAATAGACTCGAGACTTGGTAGAGTTTGAGTGATACTCAATTGTCATATTAAAAGATCAAGATCATTCAGGTCACTGGTAAAATAACGCGTTTCAAGGTCATTTGATGGTCATTCTATGATTTGCCACACTTATTCATCTTGGGTTAAGATTTTGAAGTTAGTTGTAACTGTCAATCAGAAGATATTGCAGTTTAATTAAAAAGGTACTGAGATTCTTTAATTAACAAAACTTATCATAACAGTTGACCCTAAAGACATAAGAGCCTGAAAATTTTATATTGGTGTTTTCACACATACTTTTTTATATTAATGCCTTCAAATGACCTTGAAACGCGTTATTTTACACGTGACCTGAATGACCTTGATCTTTGTATATGACAATTGAGTATCGCTCAAACTCATACCACTCAAGTCTTGAGTCTCTTTGACTCTTAGTTGCTGAGAAAATCGCAAAAAACATCGGCGAAAATAGCTGAATAGCCCTGTAGTTAGAAACATAATAAACATCATTCTACCATAAGATGGCGTTGATTTTCTGATGTTATTTCTTTTGATTTAATTTTCTGGTTTTTAATTTTCATTTATATGTTAATTGTGACTTTTGTTACTTTCTATTAACCTGACATTCAATCCCTTTGTTTTCATTCTTCCTCTCTCTTTCACTTTCTAATCTGTTTTTTTTCTTCTTGTTTTCAATGTCTTCAGTTCGGATTTTGAAAAAAAGAAGTTTTTCAATCATGTTCCATCCAAAGCCTGAAATTCAGAGCGATTGGAATGATGTCCTTAAAGAGATACAACCAAGGACATCATCCGCCAATCCGACCACGGCCCAATGGACCAAAGATTGCCTCTCGATATTTTCTTTTCTTCTGTTCTATTTTATTAAAACCAAACATTTAAAACAAAGTCATATTAGTTACCTGAACAATTTTATTTCTATGATGAATGTTAATGAATCATTTATAAAACAATTAAGAGAAGAAGCTAAAGCTATTAATCTACAGCGAAGGTTATTCCAATATCAGGAAGAAGCTCGGGTTGCTTAGGAAGCATTGAGAAAATCAGAAGAAACTGTTGAACTTTTGGCGGAAAAGGCATCAATTTAAATTTAATTGTTATCACACTTAATTGAATCTACGTGATACGCGTTGGAAACTGAAACACCCTGTATGTAGTCTTTAATCAGCGACCCACAGGAGAAAGTGACTTTTTCGTAGATGAAGTCGATTCTATCGATGAACAGCCTAGTGAGTGTATTTATTTCCTTCGATGGTAAGAACTGGAAATGATGATGACGAACATTTGGTCTCCATATTTTTCTGTATTTTTTTCAGACAATAGTTTTTTCATGGAGCCACGGACGATTGAAATTTGTCCCCACCAAAAGTCTCGAACTGTTTATGTTTATAAAAACGTAAAAAGTTTTCCATGTTATGATCTCCATCTAGTGATAGAAAAGATCACTAGTTGAGTAGTTTTCGAAAATAACAGATGTCACTAGTGAGACAGATTCTTAATCAAATTGATTGTTTGTTAATTGTTTCGTTAACTTAATTAGTTTGATTGTGATCTAGAGGAAGATATAAACAAATATTAAAATTGACTAAATCAAATTAAGATCATTTTAAGAAAATTGTGAAAGTTTTTCATCTGTTCAAATTGTTTTGTTTTCTACTCTGAGTTTGATTAACTTTTTAATTGCTACTTTTGTTTAATCTAATAATTAAACGATTTAACTTGAAGTGTATTTAAGGATTAGTTTCAAATGAACCATTATAAGTATTAATAAATTAAAATTAACATGAAATAATTAGTTTCATGTAACTTGTTGATAATTATTGTTTCTTATTAACATTATCATCATAACCTCAAGTTAACATGATAACCTTAATTGTAAATAATTGGAGTGAGTAAAACCAGTTTTGATTGTTAATTAACTGTGATTATCATCGTAGCGACAGTATTTGGATCGCCCTCAACAAGTTTTCAATCAACCTTCAAATTTAATGATTAAGATTGAAATCAGTTGATTCGGTAGTTACAATCAATTTTATGATTAAATCATTCATCTTTCGCATTTCATTCAACAATTAAGGAACAAAAAAAATGAAACTAACTCAAGTTGTTTGATTATAATCACCATTCAATTGAAAAGCAATCAGCCAGTTAATTGTTGATTTCATACAATTGGCTGATTAATCTAATAAAAATTAAAGTGACATTAAATATCATGTTCTGAGTTAATCTCAACAATTAAACAGGAACTCAAACAGTTGAAGATTCTCAGTGAAAATTAATCAACAACAATCAATTGATGAACTGATAATTAAATATTGATGGATAAGAAGTTGACTCACTAACTAATTATCAATATTTGATTAAAATTAGTTGCACAATTAAAACTTGAAATGTTGATAAACACAAATCAATAGTCAATATTAAACGAGTTAATTGTTGATTTGTTTAATTAATTTACAATTCTAACTGTAATTGAGATAAAGGATCAATAGGTTAATGAAGATAATGATGATTTCATGAGAAAATGATTTTAAGTTTTCATTTAATTAATCAACATCAACATTGAGAAATTGATAGAGTTTAGTTTTTGATTGTTAATGATGATAAAAGTCAATTAAAAGTCTTAATTATCAAGACAATTATCCCTTTTGATTGGAGGATAACTTAATTTTAAAGTTTTCCGATCAGTTTGATCATGATTATAAATTGTGAGAAAACAAAAATCATCAATGAATTAGATAATTTGATCAGGAACTAAATTAATAAAATTGATAAAATTAAGTTTTTTTTTCATCTAATTTGTCCGTAACCATGATTTAGATTTGGTAAGTTAGCTAATTAGTTAATTACTATCAAGTTTATCATCGTCAAACTTTAAACTTTATTTAAAGAAAAAGAAACTTGTTTAACTTGATCAAAGTGTTAATAGTGTTGATAAGAACACTAATCAACTTAACTAAAACAAATCAATTCAATTAACAATTCAATTGAAAAGTTTATGGTTAATATTTAATTGTTGGAAGGAGGTTAAGTCAACAGTTGTTTCTAATTCTGTGAGAATCTAATTAAAGTCTATTGATCAATCATCAGGTAAATTACATTGATTATTAACAATAATAAATGATGATAATATTTACCAAGTTGAACAGCAATCAAGTTAATTGTTATTTAATATGAAATAAAATATTTCCCATACGCTCCTAGTTCCGGTTTGAGAGGATAAATTTGATGATGAGGATGCTAAGAGAGAGAGAGAGAGAGAGGAAAAAGAAAGTAAAGAGGAAAAGGAAAGTGAAAATAGACACAAAGAGACAAGGAAATCAAGAGGAATAGAAAGAGACAGAGGGAGAGGGAGAGAGAGACAGAGAAAGAATTAGGGAGAGGCAAGAGAAAGATTTAAACTGACGAGAGAGAGAGAGAAGGACATTTAAAAAGCAGAGAGAGAGAGAGATGAAGTTGACAAAAAAGGAGAGGGAGGCATTAATAGGAAGAGGATGAAGATGAAAGTCAAACTATCAAGTATATAAACTAACGGTTGTTTGTAGTTGATGTTGACTGAATTTAAGTTGCGGTTGGAAAAAACTTTAGCATCCTAAGGCAGATGGAATATAAAATGATAATCTATTAATATGTTGTTGTTGTTGTTGTTGTCGATGATGATGAAGATGATGTTGGTATATTATCACATGTTTAACTCCCAAAGGGACATTTAATATAATTGGATCTGGTTGATTGTTGATGGTTTGCTTGAGATGAATTGTTTAAAAAAATGTAATAATAATCAACAGATTGATTAGGTTCAATTGTTGTTCCCACCACCAAACAATACCTTACACTTTACATTATCATTACGAGTATTAATATTTCTTGCACAAGGATATTTTCATTTCTCAAGATACCTTTGGGATTATGTCAACAGAGACTCTTTTTCATGGCTCACTCGCACTTTCTCCCCTTTTTCATTTGATAGAAATCACTTTTCAAGTGATTTTTGATGAACCTCCGGGGACCATGATGATAATCGTCCAATCAACAGGCTGTTTTTTTAAACAAAATCATCTGCATTCAGGTTAAAACCATAGACTCATATAGAAGGTTCCACAATGATGATTATGATGATGACGATCCTTTTTCCATGAGATATTAGGCAACAACATATTCTCACAGTGTCTTTGAGTTCATCTTCTTGCTCATGATGACAATCTGTTCACCTTTCGATATAAATGATAAACAAAGGGACAAAAAAGTAGATTAAGAGGTGAAAAATTAATCAACAATATAAACATTACATTTGGTCATTTGTTTATAATCCAAACCTGTTAATTTTTATATAGAAAAGAAGAAAAGAAAAAAATGAAAACAAAATTAGGCCAATCGATGGTCAATTGTTAAGACAAAGACTTTGAGTTCGGAAACACTAAAACATTGACTCAGTTGAATTTAAGTGATGAGAGGTCAAGTTGACCCTCAGGTAGGACACTAATACCTTCTCATTTAGACAATTGTATCTCTATCAAAATGGGTATCGTCCAAATTCACCAATTTTTAAGCTCTTAATCCTAATCTCTTGACTCTCACCTTGAGGCAAAGTGTAAACAAACAGAAAAACAATAGATTTCAGGTCAGTTGTTTAGTTTGAATACAAAAGTCAAACAGTCAGTAATTAAACTATGGAAATAATCAAATCAAATCGTGGTCGTTTTAATTTAGTTTACAATAACTTTGTTTATAATTTGCGTAATCGAAATGATATTCGTTGTTATTGGCGGTGTAGTGAATCAAAGTGTAGTGTTACAGTGATAACTCAGGATATCAACATAGTCAAGGAACCAACTGAACATTTTCATGATAAACATTTCAAAAAAATCGAGAAAATCAAATCTCGTGATCAAATGATCGAGGAAATTAAAAAATCTCCTAATCTTTCAATCAAACAAATATTCAATAATGTGAGTAAAATAAACTTTAACATAATAATTATTTAAATGAAAATAATATAATAATAATAATATAATAATAATAATATAATATCATCATCATCTACCTCAACCTCATCATCATCATCATCTACCTCAACCTCATCATCATCATCTTCAACCTCATCATCATCATCATCTACCTCAATCATCATCATATTATTATCATTATTATTATTATTATTATTATTATTATTATTATTATTATTATTATTATTATTATTATTATTATTATTATTATTATTATTATTATTATTAATTGTTAATTATTGTTATCATTATTATCTCAGGTCAGAGAGAATCGGACATTGAAACTGATTGAAAATAATGAAGATATTTTAATTGTCCCAAAATTTCTCAATCTTAAATCTTCTTTGTATTCTAAACGTAAATCAACTTACCCTTTAATTGATAAAAATAATTTAATAATTCCTAGTGATTATCAATTAACATTAGATAAAAAATCATTCTTAATTCATAATGATAATAACATGATAGTTTTCAGTTCGTCTACTTTTCTGACACATTTAGCTAATTCTGATAGAGTTTATGTTGATGGTACATTTTCATCAGTTCCTAGACAATTTTATCAATTATTCACAATTCACATTCTAATTAATAATAACATGTTTCCGGCGGCTTATGCTCTTCTACCTGATAAAAAAATGGAAACTTATCTTCGCCTTCTCGCTATAATTAATCAACAAATTAGATTAAGATTAAGATTAGTCTTCAACCCACTCCACCTACATTGCGACTTCGAATGTGCAATAATAAAGGCTTTTACATCATTCTTTCCATCAATTAATGTCCATGGATGTTACTTTCACTATTCACAATGTTTGTATCGAAAGATTCAAAATCTCGGACTAAAAATTTGTTATGAGAAAAACTCTGAATTCAGGCTTCTTTTCAAAAGGTGTAAAGCTCTTCCCTTAATATCATTAGGTGATTTAGATGAAGCTTGGTTTTTGATTAACGAATTGAATACAAATGAAGATGAAAGAGTTGATGAATTTTTGTTTTACATTCAATCAACTTGGGTCAATGAAAATGCGATTTTTAAAAGGGATTCATGGAATCATTTTGGTAACTTTGGAACTCGGACAACTAATCATCTTGAGGGATTTCATAATAAGCTCAATAGCTGCTTCAATCATGGCTCACCTAACTTGTTCTCTCTGATTAATCAATTGAGAAGTTTTGAATTAGAGTTTAGAATTGATTTAACTCATGTGTTAAATGGTGAAAAAGTTCATCAAAAAAATAACAAATATATAAAAATTAATGAAAATTATATGAAATATCACCACCTTTACACTAACAATCAAATCGATTTGCTAAATTATATTGATTCAGTTTCCAGAATAATGTAAATTGGGAAAAATAAATGCTAATTATTTGAGATGATTAACTTCTTAGGCTTAAGAGCTTAAAAATTGGTGAATTTGGACCAAACCATCAAAATGGCCATCGGATTAGATGTTGAAAGTTACATTTACCTGATTATCGTTGACCGAAAGAGTTGAAGTGATTGTAAACTTAGCGTCTTTGGACTTAAGTCTGATCACTATTTGGATATTTACCTTTACGGTGACGGATGAGGTTGATCATCTTAAAGAAGAACAATTTCTTCATCTATTGTTTACTTAAAAGATTTTGATGGATGGAAAAAGATATTAATAAGAAAGAGAAAAAAAAAATCTACTTACAAAAAGAAAGAGAAGAGAAAAATCTCTTAGTTTAAGTGATTTTCTTCTCTTTCTTTTACGTTCCCACGGTTCTTTTTCTCTTTCTTTTCTTCCCCTCTTTTATTTTCTAAAAGGGGGCAACAGGTCTTTCTCTTTCTCTTCTTTCTCTTCTCTTTCTCTTCAGTCTCTTTTTTTCTCTCAGTCTCTTTCTCTCTCAAATAGAAAACATTTGTTAGTTGAACAAAACTTTTCCAAAGAGTAACTTGTGTTTTCTTATAGGAGATCGTTTATTTCTCTCTTTTATTTGTGTCTCTCTTTCCATTCGAGTGTCTATTGGTAACCGTCGTCATCCTCATCCTCATCTTCATCTTCATCGCTACGGTTAATCGAACTGTTTTTATAAATCCAACAGAGGAAAGAGAACAGAAAGAGAAAGAGAACAAGCAACAATATTATTAACCCTCTGATCTTTTAACGGACATTTGACGCCATGTTTTTTATCCAATTGTTTTGTAACTTGTGAATGTCTTTTCTTTTTCTTTTTAATTTGTCCTTTTAACTTTTTTTCTTCTCTTTTTCTTCTCTTTTTGGTTACAATTAATCAACATTTTCTGTCTTCGATGTTTTGTCTTTTAAATAATCTTTTCATCTTCATGTCCAATTTTCCATCTTTTCAAAAGTTGTGAGAGTTTTTCAATTCCATCATCGGATTGAGTTGGATTTTAAATCCAAACTCTCTTGTGTCTCTTGGATTATCTAATTTTTCATTTCTTTCTTATTGTTGCAATAATGTGTCATCAATTTTATCAACAACAATTTCTTATTCTGAACTTGGTCATTTTTCTATCATGTTTGGTGACATCAATTTCAACCTCTTCTTCTTCTTCTTTATCATCTTTTTCTTATTCAACTAATCCAATTCGTTGTCCAAAAGGATTTGAAGGAATCAATTGTGAAATCAACATTGATGATTGTGCAGATAATTTATGTGAAAATGGAGCTACTTGTATCGATGGGATTAATGATTATACTTGCCAATGTACACCACATTCACTGGACTTTATTGTTCCATTGATGTTGATGAGTGTTCATTAAGGCAATCTCAATGTCGAAATGGAGCAACTTGTGTCAATACTCGTGGTGGTTACAATTGTATTTGCGTCAATGGTTGGACTGGTCCTGATTGCTCCGAGAATATTGATGATTGTATTGGTTCCCCCTGTCAAAACGGTGCTACTTGTATTGATCGAGTTGGTTCCTTTCACTGTCAATGTCCACCAGGTAAAACGGGACTTTTCTGTCAGTATGATGATGCATGTGCCTCCAATCCATGTCAATCGGGATCCATTTGTGACACCTCGCCCATCGATGGGACTTATATTTGCTCTTGTCCCCCTGGTTTCAAGGGCACCTATTGCACTGAAGATGTAAATGAATGTGAAGAAGCGGGAAGCCCTTGTGAACATGGTGGAAGTTGTGTCAACACCCGGGGTCATTTAAATGAATGTGCCATCGGTTTCACTGGTGCTCGATGAGACAAACATCAACGAATGTGACTCATCTCCCTGTCAAAACGATGGAACTTGTCTAGATGAGAGGACGATATCGGTGTATTTGTATGCAAGGATTTACCGGTGAACAATGTGAAACCGATATAAATGAATGTTCAGACAATCCTTGTTTAAATGGTGGTACATGTGCCGATTTGATTAATGCATTTCGATGTATTTGTCCAACCGGATTCTCGGGTGGTCGATGTGAACAAAATGAAAACGATTGTTTCTCATCCCCCTGTTTGAATGGTGGTTCATGTGTTGATGATGTCGCTGGATTTACTTGTCGTTGTCCACCAGGATTTCAGGAAAACATGTGACATTGATATTGATGATTGTTCTTCATCACCTTGTCATCATGGTAAATGTATTGATCGTATTGATGGATTCTCATGTTCTTGTGATCCAGGATATCAAGGTAATTAATTAGCTAATTTCTTATTATTAATATAATGATGATAAAAATCATAATGATTATAATGATTATAAAAATGTTAATTATAATTGGTTATTTGATTTGATTTCATTTCATTTCTTCAGGTCGACTTTGTCAAGTTCAGATAAATGAATGTTTATCAAATCCATGTTTATATGGGGGAACTTGTCGTGATCTTGTTGATGGTTTTGCTTGTGAATGTCCTAAAGGTACAAGTGGAACTCTTTGTGAGATTAATACAAATGAGTGTTGGTCAAGTCCATGTAGAAATGGAGCAACTTGTCATGATAAAATAAACGGATTCGTAAGTATTAATATAAAAGTCATTAGAAAGTATTAGTACATTGTATTATTGTTACATGTAATTCATTTTTATTTTCATTTTTATTTTCATTTTCATTAATAGACTTGTGAATGTCCTCCTGGTTTCTCTGGTCCTACTTGTGAAATTGATATTGATGAATGTGCTTCTAATCCTTGTGCTAATGGTGGTACTTGTCATGATTTAGTCAATTCATTTAAATGTTCATGTCCTCGTGGTTATTTTGGGACAAGATGTTTAAATGATTACAATGAATGTGAATCTAATCCATGTTACAATGGAGGTACTTGTGCCACCGGACCAAAAGCAGGATCATTCATCTGTCATTGTCCACCAGGATTCACTGGAATACGATGTCAATCGGACATCAATGAATGTGTATCTGGACCTTGTCTTAATGGAGGAAAGTGTAACAATTTAGTATCTCATTACACTTGCTCTTGTCCCCCAGGATTTACGGGAATTAATTGTGAAACAAATATCAACGAATGTTTAATCTCGTCCCATATCATGGGACCAGTTTGTTTGAATGGCGGAACTTGTTACGATCAAGTGAACAATTTCACTTGTTTATGTCCAGTTCCATTTACAGGGAGAAGATGTGAAACTGAAATTAATCCATGTTCAGGTAACAAATGTCAAAATGGTGCAACTTGTACAATTTTAACAAACTTCCGAGATTATCAATGTAGTTGTGTAAACGGATTCACGGGACATTATTGTGAAAACGATATTGATGAATGTTCAAGTGGAAACAATAATCCTTGTAGATATAATGATAAATGTGTCAATTTACATGGAAGTTATCGTTGTGATCGTTCATCATCATCTTCATCTTCATCTAATAACAATAATAATAATAATCGTCCAAAAGTAAAAGAAGAAGAAATTGATTGTTTGAGACATAGTTGTCATCCACAATGTCCAAATAAAGAAGAATGTTTCTTAGGTAATGGTAACCCCTGGTCGAATTGTTCTTCACCTTCTTTCTGTTGGTCTCGATTCTCAAATGGTATTTGTAATGAAGAATGTAACAATCGAGCCTGTTTATTTGATGGAAGAGATTGTGTTAATGATAACAAGGATTCATCACCATCATCTCCATCCTCATCATCACCTTCATCGCCTTCATCACCTTCCAATCGTAGTTCCAGTTTACCTGCTTTCTTCCCTGAAGTTGGTAAAAGTGGATCAGAAAGAAGAAGAGGAGGAGGAAAAGGAGAAGGAGGAAGTAAATGTAACGAGAAAAATGATTATTATTGTTTGGAAAACTATGGAAATGGTTTTTGTGATAGTGGTTGTGATTCATCTGAATGTGGTTACGATGGATTAGATTGTTTCACTGGACATCGGGTTCTTGGTCGTGGTGAGTTATTCATCGTTGTTGATATGCCTTATAACGATTTAATCAATGATAATGTTAAATTATCATCATTCCTGCGAGAATTGTCTCGAATCTCGGGAGTCATTCTAAGAATAAGAAGACGAATGGGTTCAAGTGAAAAGGAAATTCAACCTTATTACACTTCGACGGGTGAAACTTGGTCCAATCTCTCGTTGATTATTGACAATAGTATTTGTTATCCTAATTGTTACGAAGATGCATCATCGTTGGCCAACTTTTTCGCTGCACTTGAAAGTCGTGGTAAAGACATGGGTCAACCAAGTATGTTCCAAGCTCTATCAGTTGTGAAAGTTCAATCAGCCTTCAATCCATCAGATTTACTTCCTTATGGTGATGGAGAAAACTTGATGATTATCGACCTCTTGGACTCTTGTTTCTGGTTGTCTTATCGGAGCTTGTTTGATTTCTGCCATGTTGATCCAAGTTATTGTTAAGGTTAATGGTAAATCTAAAGTTGGTGGGACAATCACTTGGTTCCCTGAAGGTTTCACAACCATTGGAAGAGGATCAGGATCAGGAGAGGAGGAGGAGGAGGAGGAGAGAGGTGATGATAGAAGAAGAGATGGAGAGAGTGGAGAAAATGATGGTGGTGGATATCAGAGATCAGTTTCTACTTGTGCTGCAGCATCAGGAGATTTCGGAAGAAATCATCGCAATAAAAACTCTAATCATAGTAATCATGGTGGTAGAAGAAATTCAGCTTTTCAAAGTAATTCACTTCAACGTTTCAATGGTCGTTCCAATAACTACAATCAAAGTCATTATTATGATGGACAAGAACTACGAATGGTTAAAGATTGTTCAGCTAAAACAAGTGTTACATCAATTGAGACAAAAACTGAAACAATTTATGAAGAACCTCATGATCCTCGTGCTTGACTAATATTCAACATCATTATGAAGCTTATACTGGTGATACCACTCAAATTATCCCTCCTCCACTAATTAAAACTGAATTATTACCATACAATAATGGTGGTGGAGTTACTCAATGAGTCCTGATTCCGGTGATTGTTTAATGGAAGATAATGAAAATATTGTTGGACCTGATGGATTAACCGCTTTAATGGTATTTTCAGCTTATGGCGATTCAGCTCCTTATTGTGAATCTGATTCAGACATGATTAACATGAACCATCAACAACAAGCACAACACCAAGGAATTACAACAACAAACTCGGTTAATGATGATATTATGATGATAATGTCTCCAAATATCAATGATCATCATGGTTCATCATCATCATCATCAACAACAACAACAACAAATTCAGACGAAAGCTTCAAGAAATTACTCCAAGAGCAAAAAGATATCAATAAAATTGCTGAGAAAACTGGAGAAACATGTTTACATTTAGCAGCTCGACATGCCCGTGCTGATGCAGCTAAACGTTTGTTAGCCGCTGGTGCTAATTGTAATGCGACAGACTCAACTGGACGAACACCACTTCACACAGCAATTGGCGCTGATGCAAGAGGTGTTTTTGAATTACTATTGAGAAATCGAGCAACTGAATTAAATGCTAAAACTCATGATGGGACAACTCCCCTTATTTTAGCCGCTCGATTAGCTTGTGAAGGAATGTTGAACGATCTAATTCAAGCCGAAGCTGATGTTAATGCTTGTGATGAGAAAGGACGAACTGCTCTTCATTGGGCTGCTTCGGTTAATAACGTTGATGCTGTTCGTTTGTTACTTCGTAATAATGCTAATAGAGATGCTCAAGATCACGAAGAATGTACTCTCTTTTAGCTGCTCGAGAAGGATCTTGCCAAGCAGTTAGAGTTTTATTGGAAAACTCGGCCAACAAAGATATTACCGATCATATGGATCGATATCCTCGGGATGT
Organism: Panonychus citri; assembly: GCF_014898815.1. NCBI lineage: Eukaryota > Metazoa > Arthropoda > Arachnida > Trombidiformes > Tetranychidae > Panonychus > Panonychus citri. The sequence goes on from NW_026515540.1 coordinate 1,621,398, forward strand.
CGCTGAGGAAAGAATGCACAAAGATATTGTCAACTTACTCGATACTTATAAACAAGATCAATCTCAATCTCACTCATCGTCATCACAACAACAACAACAACAACAACAACAATCATCATCATCATCTTCATCAAATTCACAAAATAAACAACTACCACCACTTCCACCGACTCCATCAACACCACAATCACAATCATCAAATATTCAAAAAACTCAAGAAAACTTTAATTCATCAACTCTTAAAAGAGCACATTCTAATGCAAACAGCAATTTAAATAATAATTCTAATGGTAATTCTAATAATAATGGAACATTAAAAGCAAGTCGATCAAGAAAAGCAGCTAAAACAAATTCTCATCAACCATATTCATCACAAAAATCTAATCAACAAACAAATAAGATGCAATCAACAAATATGATACAAAATAATATCAATGTTAATCAACCATCACCATCACCATCAACTCCTACAACACCAATAAAACAACCACAACAATTAACAGTTCAAATTGAATCTCATCCACAACCTAATCATGTTTTAGTGACACAACATCCAAATGAAAGTCAAATTAAACAAGAAACTATTCAGGTAAATAATCATCAACAAACAATTGAACAACAAGTTCAATCATCGATACAACAACAACAACAACAACAACAACAAAATATACAAAATCAACAAATAAATAATCAATTACAGCCAATTCAAATCCAACAACAACAACAACAACAACAAATTCAACAGATTCAACATCAATTACCACCTACACTACCACAAAGAAATACACTTCTTAATATTAACACGCAACATCCAATTAATTTACCACCAAACACAACATCAGTCCAACCATCAACCACACAAGCACAATTGATTATTAATCAACAATCTTTTCTCAATCACTATGACTATCTTACATTATCATCTCCACAACATAATTTTCCTCTATCACCTCCTCATAGTTATGTCACAAATCCATCACCGCATCTTCTTTCTCCTCATACACCTTCATCTCTCTTATCACCACCACATCATCAGACAACAGCACCAACAACACCTTTAACTCAACCACCTCCAACTCCACCTTCCCAACAACAAGTTCACTCTCAACAACAACAACAACAACCACAACACAACAATCATCACAACACAAATCAAATATTTCTTCTTCTGTGAATAAAAATAATAATTCATCGACATTAATTAAACATCAAAAACAATCATCTCAACCAATTTATGATGTTATAACTACAACTAATAAACACCAAAGACAATCAAGTTTATCTCATCATCATCATCATCATCAACAACAACAACAATCACAAAATCAATTGCAACAACAACAACAAATTAATTTCACTGGATACAATACTTTACCAAGAAATAATAACAACAATCATCATCATAATAATAATATGGTAAATTTATTCATCATTATATAAAAACAGTTTCTTCACTTTTTCAGGTCAATTTAAATGTTAGGCAACTTTCACTATAATAGATTAAATTTATCTTTGTTGATCAAGGCTAACAGATCAAAATCCACTTTCGATTCATTCGCCATTTTGTCCCAACCATAGAGAAGATGATGAAAAATATTTTCCTTATTTCTTCATGTCCTCTTTTTCTTTTCATTCTCTACGCTATTTGTCCCCTTCCCCTTGTTCTCTCTCTCAAGTGTACGTCTTCTTTTCTGCTCACTCTATCATCATCTGCATCATTATCATCAATATTATTATATATCCTTCTTTTTTTCTTCTAACGAAATCTTAAAAACAGCATATGGCTAACCCACTGCTTGAACTCTACTTCTCCCTCTTGCTCTCTTATTTTCTACCTTGGCCTTCGGTCTGTAGTTATCATCTTATCAGTTTTCCTTAACTTTTCATCTTTTCTATTTCTTTCTCTCCCTCCCTCTTTACTCGCCTTTTCCCTTCTCTCTTTCTCTCTGTTATGATCATGTTTCTTTTCAAGTTTCTTAGGTTGTTTGTTGAAGAAAGAAATATATAAGTGAGTGAGTGTCTGACCGAAACCTGGGTAAGACGTAAGAAAAGGGAAAAGAAGCTAAGCAAAGTGAGAGAGAAAAAGAGGGAGAGGGAGAGGCCGTTTGAGTGAAAAAATAAGATTGCTTATTTTATGCTTACAAGAAACACATTATTAAGAAAAGAGGACTTACTAGATGAACGCAACAAGGAATTATGGTTACAAGAGTAACAGAGAGAGAGAGAGAGAGAGAGAGAGAGAGTCCAGTAAACGTTAATAATCTCGTAAAGGTTATTTGAATTCCTGCATTTTGATTGAGGGAGAAGAAAGAAAAAACTTACACAGGTAACCAGACATTTTGACAGACATAGAAAAGCAGAAAAAGGGCCAGGTATTTTTCAATAGAAAAAGATAATTCAATTTATTGTTGACGATATTTTCAGAAAGTGTTATTCAAATTAAGACGATGAGAAGATAAAATGAATGAAGATTATCATTGTTGTATCGATTAGCACAAAGAAATCGTTTCTTTTATTATATTAGAGTTTCAGTTTGTTGGAAGTTATTTTTCTTATAATAATCATACAATCGCAATTGATCAATCAAAAAAAATTGAGATGATGAAAAGAAAGAGACTAATTAAGGTGGGTGGTATTAAATAGTTTCCATTTCCTGTTGAGTTTTTGTTATCCGGTATTTCAGAGGTCCTGAAATTTTTTCTCATTTAAGAGACTGATCTGAGAAAATCAGCCCATCGAAATAACTTCGCATTAAAAAGGGTGTAACTCTTAAAAAGGAAATTGAACTTTATCATGATTAAATTAGCTCCAAGATCTAAACAATCAATTTAATTTTCTTTGCTCAAGATATTCCAACTTTGATATTTCCATCTGCTTTATTGATAATTAATTCAATTCAATCTAAGATTAGAGTTTATTGAGCTTCCAAGTTTTCAATTTGATCATTTCAATTAATCTTATTTCTTATTGTTTCTTTTTATCTTTTCAGCAAAACTTTTCTAATAACCTGGAGCCTTATTATATGACACCGAGTCCAGATTCACCTGAAACTTGGTCAACTCAAGCTTCATCTCCTCAAGGAATCAACGATTGGCATGATGCTACAATTTATTCCACTTTACCTTCAACAACAGCAGCAACAATATCAACAACCAATGGTCAACATCAAATTATTGCTCAACAACCACAACCACAACAACAACATCATCATCATCAAATTCACCACACACTGCCACCATTGTCACAACAACAACAACAACAACAACAGCAACAACTTCATCAACATCAATTGATATCAGAATTAACTAATTCTCAGCAAATCATGACAACGATAACTGAACCCATGCTAACGGAGATGATATCAATTAACCACCGAGAACCAAATATCAATCAAACTGCTGCTGTTTTCATTTAAATTAATTAATATGGTTAAATTTTTGTATCAAATTTGTAAAAAAAAATTAATCGTAACTGTTTCCTTCCAAATGAAATTATTATCATGTAAAAAGCGATGAACAATTGGATTAATCAATCCACAATTAACTATTTATATCTAACTGTAAATTAAACAATCCTTTTTGGGATTTTAAACATAACTTTTGCTTAGTTTCATCTAAATTCATTTCATTAAATGGTTTCTACTTACAAATAACTATCGGTTAATTATAGTTAATTGTTGTCAACAATTGCCTGAGAAAGTTTCAATTATTTTGACAGCTAAAGGCTTAACAATTAACATAAAATTTGACTATCGCAGAGATTATCAAATTGTTTGAGAAGAAAATGATTAACTAATTGTTACAAGTTATCAAGATCAAAATAAATAAACATTTCTCCAAAATTTGACGGTTAATTGTGGTGATAATTAGTTAACTGTTAGAGTGGGAAGCAATCAACTAATTAATCAGTTAAATTTTAAAAACAAGATAAAGTCCATTTAGTAAAACGCAATAGATTCACAATCAATTGGCCTGAGTGTTGACAATTAAAGTTTCAAAAGTGCAGTTGACATTGAAACCATTTAAACTGCTAAAATTAAACAATTAACAAGTTCTAATCACAATTATAATTAACTGAATTTCTTCTAATTCCTTGATGTTGTTGATTGTTATGGTGATGGTTCATGTTAATCATGTCTAAATCAGATTCACAATAAGGAACTGAATCAGCGGCGATTTTCATTCCGATGATCAACTAATTATAACAAGTGATGTATTAATAAATCAAATAAATAAACAAACGTTTTTCCCAAAGAATCAATTTAATTGTGATGGTAATTAGTTAAAGTGTGAGAGTAAAATAAAAACCAATTAATTGTATAGCTAAAACCAAAGCAACAAAGTAGCAACAATTAGCGATCAAGTTTTAAATATCTCGTCTACGAATTAAGTTAGTTAAGGAAAACTTAATTGACCTTTATCGTATTCAAATCATAATTAATTGTTAAAACTCCTTGGATAAAATTAAGATTATCAAATGAAATGAAATTAAGCTCAAGCAATACAATTACAAATGTAAAATTAATTTGATTCACTCAACAATCAGATGGGAATAATTAATATTAGTTTCCAGGTAAGTTTTCAATTCTTGTAAGTTGCAACTGAAGACAATCAAATTAAAAATGTTGATTAATTTAATTGAATATTGAATTATTATTGATAATTACCAGAAAGCAGAAATGATCAGACAATTAATTTTAATCACAAAATCTTTTGGCGTTCGTGGCCATTGATTTATCATGGATAACAATTAATCATTTTTTAAATATTGTCTCATATTACTTGAATTGTATTTTAATTACTAATCACAATAATTCAAAATCAAAAGTGATTAAACAAATTGTAAAATAAAACTTTTGATTAACTTCTCGTGACTCTACTCATTTATCAAATCAATCACTAATTATATCAATAAAAACAACAATTAAGCCCTTTAAAAGTCAACCATTGCTATCAAATTAATCCAATAAACAATTAATAAGTTAAAATTTCTCATTAATTGTCTCAAAAATTAAGTAAATCAAATTGGTAAACAATTAAGTTAATTTCACATGTGAAAATTTTTCTTAAATCAAACAAGATCAAGATCAAAAATTAACGAAATTGTTAAAATCAGAAAAAATCAAATTCGAGAAAAAAAAACTCACCAAGAATCAAGAATTAAATGAAACTAAATCTCCTTGGATTTAAAACAATTCATATCATCCGATTAGTAGGATAATCTCAACAATAATCTTTGTAACAATTTAATTAAATAAATAATAAAAGAATCAAAAATAAACAATTAATCAGTCTTGTTAATCAAGATCATCAAAGCTCATCATTAATCAAGGAAAAATAAAACCTTACAAGGATTGATTCATTTTCTCATGTGTTTATAATCTCGTAATTTCAATGAATGAAAATGAACAGAAAATGATATCTGCTTATCTTCATGACGATGAAGATAATAATAATGATGATGATGATGATGATGGGAGAAATTGTATAAGCGAAACTAATGATTACTACAGATTTAAATTGTGTATCCTGTTTAATGTTGTTGTTTTTTCCCATAGGAAAGGAAATGAGACAATGAGAAAGTAAAAATCACAACATTAACTTAGTTGTCTTCACTTGTCTCTGTCGCTTGTTTATCATCATCATCATCATTCATCAGCTTTGTTATATCATCTTAATTGCTTGTCTATCGAGCTGTTCAATTGTTAGCAGTGCGACCAATTTAATTACAAAGGTAAAATGTTATTACAATTGGAACGATCGGTTTTCCATTAAATTGTATGCTAATCAACCTTAAAAAACTTCAATTCAATCAACAATTAGATTAAATTGTGATAATTTGTATTCAACGATCGTAATTTTAATTTGATTAGATTATAATTTCCAAATGATTAAAACTTTATTGTGACTTTTTGTTTTCAGGGTTTATTGTTACTTTGATTTTATGTTTTGTTTTTTTGAGGTAAATTAATTGTTGATTGTAATTATTTGCTCGGGTGATTATCGTTATGATTAGCTGGATTTAGTTGTTAGTTTTAATTTTCCCAGGATGGTTAATGATAATGATTATTATTATTAAGTATCTAATCAAGGTGAAATAGGAATCAAATTAATTCTTAATGGTCAATCTGGTTGGTAAGAGACTAACTTGAGATTAACTGATTAAGATAAACATTTAATTTGGATTAAATTGTGATAACCGTGTATTTTATTTTCTATCGCAATCAATAGATTGTTGAAGATTTTAGTTTCATGTTTTTTTAAAATCTAAATTTAATTATTTTATAAATTGATACGAAATTTACATTTGCATTCAATTGCGTTTTAATTTTCTTTACAATAAATTATCATTCTGATTGATTCAGTTGTGAATGAATATGAAAAATTTACAATGTTTATCGAAACAAAAATTAACTCATCAAATGAAAACAGCAGCAGTTTGATTGATATTTGGTTCTCGGTGGTTAATTGATATCATCTCCGTTAGCATGGGTTCAGTTATCGTTGTCATGATTTGCTGAGAATTAGTTAATTCTGATATCAATTGATGTTGATGAAGTTGTTGCTGTTGTTGTTGTTGTTGTTGTTGTTGTTGTTGTTGTTGTGACAATGGTGGCAGTGTGTGGTGAATTTGATGATGATGATGTTGTTGTTGTGGTTGTGGTTGTTGAGCAATAATTTGATGTTGACCATTGGTTGTTGATATTGTTGCTGCTGTTGTTGAAGGTAAAGTGGAATAAATTGTAGCATCATGCCAATCGTTGATTCCTTGAGGAGATGAAGCTTGAGTTGACCAAGTTTCAGGTGAATCTGGACTCGGTGTCATATAATAAGGCTCCAGGTTATTAGAAAAGTTTTGCTGAAAAGATAAAAAGAAACAATGAGAAATAAGATTAAATGAGATTAAATCCAAATTTGATTATTCTAATTAAACATTATAAAGATTTTCTCAGATCAATTTTCTCGAGTAAAAATGTCACAGCCTCTAATCTACCGGATAACAGAAGCCAAACAGGAAATGAAAGAATCTTAACCCACCTCCTCCCTCTTTCTTTTCTCAGCATCTCTCCATCATCTTCGTCTTATGTATCATTACATCTTCATCTTATTCTCAGAAATTTTCAAGTTCGTTAATAAAAAACGTAGCTACTGAATCTCTGTTACGGCGATAATGATGATTTACTTTACTCCTGACCTTTTTTTCTCAAGCTCATCTTCATCTTTTATCTTCTCTCTTTCTTCTTCATCATCTTTATCTTTCTCTTTCCATGTTTCTTTTATTTGTTATTTAATTCTCTCCCACGCTCAGACTTATTTCTAAAAAAGTTATTTTCATTTCGTTCGCTTTTTTTAAGTATCTTTAAGTAGTTACAACTAATAAACATTGTCGTTCACAATAATACTTATAATATCTTAGTTAACGCTTTCTTTGTTCATGCTAAGTAATTTAAGAATCTGAGTCAACATGAACCATTGATTGTCATGAAATTGGATACCAATTGTAATTCTTAAAATTAATCAAAACAATAATGGAAAGCATAGCCTTAATTGATTCAATTCATTTTTCTCTTCCATCAATACACAATCAACTTTTTTAGCTTCTCAATGGCAAGTGAAATGAGAGATAACTCACTTGTGACCAGAAACTCATTCACAATGGCACACACACTATGATTAAGACAATTGATGAGAGAGTAAATTTTAAGATTATCATCATGATTGGAGTTGGTTAAGTAACAATAGTCTTTATGTCAAGAGAAAAATTTATTTCTCTATTTATCTTGATAGAAAAAAAAATACGATCGATTCTGTGTAGAGAAAAACTATTTGACCCTTTGCAATGCTCTTTGTGCTGTCAAGCTGATGATAAGTTTGGTTGTTGTCGTTGCAAGTTGTTTGCTCTAGAAAATGAGAAGAAAATGATAAGAAAGAGAAGAAAGAAAAAGAGGAATTCAAAATGACCTTTATCGTCTTTTCTCTTGCATTAGCTTCTTGCCCTCTTCTTAGTAACGTTAACCTCTAAACCATAATTCCCTCTTCATTTCGACCTTATTATTAGTCTAACCCGCGTCCTGTTCTTTCTTTTTGTTATCATCTCATTTCTTCTTTGTGTCCAGACTTTTCAACTCTCGGTCAAAAACATCAAGTTTCTTCCAATCTTCTCTCTTTTTTCTCTGTTGCAATTTTCTTAAAAATTGTAATGTGAGCAGAGAAAATACTAAAAAAGAAAGACAAGTAAGAGAAATTTGTAAGAGAGTGAGGAAAGAACCATCAACCGACCGAAGGCCAAAATCGGGAGAAGTAGAAGTTGATGATGATGAGGGGTGGGGAGGGAAAATTACACTGGGTAAGGTAAAGGAGCAGTGGGCTAGAAGTTGGTCTTCCATATGCCGTTCGTGTTGGTAGAGAAGGAAATGATATTGGTGATGATGATGGAGGGAGAATATATTAGGGGAGAGGGTTTATAGTAGAAAGAAGAAGAGGGAATGGAGAGAAAGAGGACAAGTTGAAGAAAGTAAATATTTTTCATCATCTTCTCTTTCTTTTTTATACTCTCTGGTTGGGACAAAATGGCGAATGAATCGAAAGTGGATTTTGATCTGTTAGCCTTGATCAACAAAGATAAATTTAATCTATTATAGTGAAAGTTGCCTAACATTTAAATTGACCTGAAAAAGTGAAGAAACTGTTTTTATATAATGATGAATAAATTTACCATATTATTATTATGATGATGATGATTGTTGTTATTATTTCTTGGTAAAGTATTGTATCCAGTGAAATTAATTTGTTGTTGTTGTTGCAATTGATTTTGTGATTGTTGTTGTTGTTGTTGTTGATGATGATGATGATGAGATAAACTTGATTGTCTTTGGTGTTTATTAGTTGTAGTTATAACATCATAAATTGGTTGAGATGATTGTTTTTGATGTTTAATTAATGTCGATGAATTATTATTTTTATTCACAGAAGAAGAAATATTTGATTTGTGTTGTGATGATTGTTGGAGTTGTTGTTGTTGTTGTTGAGAGTGAACTTGTTGTTGGGAAGGTGGAGTTGGAGGTGGTTGAGTTAAAGGTGTTGTTGGTGCTGTTGTCTGATGATGTGGTGGTGATAAGAGAGATGAAGGTGTATGAGGAGAAAGAAGATGCGGTGATGGATTAGTGACATAACTATGAGGAGGTGATAGAGGAAAATTATGTTGTGGAGATGATAATGTAAGATAGTCATAGTGATTAAGAAAAGATTGTTGATTAATAATCAATTGTGCTTGTGTGGTTGATGGTTGGACTGATGTTGTATTTGGTGGTAAATTAATTGGATGTTGCGTGTTAATATTAAGAAGTGTATTTCTTTGTGGTAGTGTAGGTGGTAATTGATGTTGAATCTGTTGAATCTGTTGAATTTGCTGTTGTTGGATTTGAATTGGCTGTAATTGATTATTTATTTGTTGATTTTGTAGATTTTGTTGTTGTTGTTGTTGTTGTATCGATGATTGAACTTGTTGTTCAATTGTTTGTTGATGATTATTTACCTGAATAGTTTCTTGTTTAATTTGACTTTCATTTGGATGTTGTGTCACTAAAACATGATTAGGTTGTGGATGAGATTCAATTTGAACTGTTAATTGTTGTGGTTGTTTTATTGGTGTTGTAGGAGTTGATGGTGATGGTGATGGTTGATTAACATTGATATTATTTTGTATCATATTTGTTGATTGCATCTTATTTGTTTGTTGATTAGATTTTTGTGATGAATATGGTTGATGAGAATTTGTTTTAGCTGCTTTTCTTGATCGACTTGCTTTTAATGTTCCATTATTATTAGAATTACCATTAGAATTATTATTTAAATTGCTGTTTGCATTAGAATGTGATCTTTTAAGAGTTGATGAATTAAAGTTTTCTTGAGCTTTTTGAATATTTGATGATTGTGATTGTGGTGTTGATGGAGTCGTTGGAAGCGGTGGTAGTTGTTTATTTTGTGAATTTGATGAAGATGATGATTGTTGTTGTTGTTGTTGTTGTTGTGATGACGATGAGTGAGATTGAGATTGATCTTGTTTATAAGTATCGAGTAAGTTGACAATATCTTTGTGCATTCTTTCCTCAGCGACATCCCGAGGATATCGATCCATATGATCGGTAATATCTTTGTTGGCCGAGTTTTCCAATAAAACTCTAACTGCTTGGCAAGATCCTTCTCGAGCAGCTAAAAAGAGAGGAGTACATTCTTCGTGATCTTGAGCATCTCTATTAGCATTATTACGAAGTAACAAACGAACAGCATCAACGTTATTAACCGAAGCAGCCCAATGAAGAGCAGTTCGTCCTTTCTCATCACAAGCATTAACATCAGCTTCGGCTTGAATTAGATCGTTCAACATTCCTTCACAAGCTAATCGAGCGGCTAAAATAAGGGGAGTTGTCCCATCATGAGTTTTAGCATTTAATTCAGTTGCTCGATTTCTCAATAGTAATTCAAAAACACCTCTTGCATCAGCGCCAATTGCTGTGTGAAGTGGTGTTCGTCCAGTTGAGTCTGTCGCATTACAATTAGCACCAGCGGCTAACAAACGTTTAGCTGCATCAGCACGGGCATGTCGAGCTGCTAAATGTAAACATGTTTCTCCAGTTTTCTCAGCAATTTTATTGATATCTTTTTGCTCTTGGAGTAATTTCTTGAAGCTTTCGTCTGAATTTGTTGTTGTTGTTGATGATGATGATGATGAACCATGATGATCATTGATATTTGGAGACATTATCATCATAATATCATCATTAACCGAGTTTGTTGTTGTAATTCCTTGGTGTTGTGCTTGTTGTTGATGGTTCATGTTAATCATGTCTGAATCAGATTCACAATAAGGAGCTGAATCGCCATAAGCTGAAAATACCATTAAAGCGGTTAATCCATCAGGTCCAACAATATTTTCATTATCTTCCATTAAACAATCACCGGAATCAGGACTCATTGGAGTAACTCCACCACCATTATTGTATGGTAATAATTCAGTTTTAATTAGTGGAGGAGGGATAATTTGAGTGGTATCACCAGTATAAGCTTCATAATGATGTTGAATATTAGTCCAAGCACGAGGATCATGAGGTTCTTCATAAATTGTTTCAGTTTTTGTCTCAATTGATGTAACACTTGTTTTAGCTGAACAATCTTTAACCATTCGTAGTTCTTGTCCATCATAATAATGACTTTGATTGTAGTTATTGGAACGACCATTGAAACGTTGAAGTGAATTACTTTGAAAAGCTGAATTTCTTCTACCACCATGATTACTATGATTAGAGTTTTTATTGCGATGATTTCTTCCGAAATCTCCTGATGCTGCAGCACAAGTAGAAACTGATCTCTGATATCCACCACCATCATTTTCTCCACTCTCTCCATCTCTTCTTCTTCTATCATCACCTCTTTCTCCTCCTCCTCCTCCTCTCCCTGATCCTGATCCTCTTCCAATGGTTGTGAAACCTTCAGGGAACCAAGTGATTGTCCCACCAACTTTAGATTTACCATTAACCTTAACAATAACTTGGATCAACATGGCAGAAATCAAACAAGCTCCGATAAGACAACCAGAAACAAGAGTCCAAGAGGGTCGATAATCATCAGAAGTTTTTTCTCCATCACCATAAGGAAGTAAATCTGATGGATTGAAGGCTGATTGAACTTTCACAACTGATAGAGCTTGGAACATACTTGGTTGACCCATGTCTTTACCACGACTTTCAAGTGCAGCGAAAAAGTTGGCCAACGATGATGCATCTTCGTAACAATTAGGATAACAAATACTATTGTCAATAATCAACGAGAGATTGGACCAAGTTTCACCCGTCGAAGTGTAATAAGGTTGAATTTCCTTTTCACTTGAACCCATTCGTCTTCTTATTCTTAGAATGACTCCGAGATTCGAGACAATTCGCAGGAATGATGATAATTTAACATTATCATTGATTAAATCGTTATAAGGCATATCAACAACGATGAATAACTCACCACGACCAAGAACCCGATGTCCAGTGAAACAATCTAATCCATCGTAACCACATTCAGATGAATCACAACCACTATCACAAAAACCATTTCCATAGTTTTCCAAACAATAATAATCATTTTTCTCGTTACATTTACTTCCTCCTTCTCCTTTTCCTCCTCCTCTTCTTCTTTCTGATCCACTTTTACCAACTTCAGGGAAGAAAGCAGGTAAACTGGAACTACGATTGGAAGGTGATGAAGGCGATGAAGGTGATGATGAGGATGGAGATGATGGTGATGAATCCTTGTTATCATTAACACAATCTCTTCCATCAAATAAACAGGCTCGATTGTTACATTCTTCATTACAAATACCATTTGAGAATCGAGACCAACAGAAAGAAGGTGAAGAACAATTCGACCAGGGGTTACCATTACCTAAGAAACATTCTTCTTTATTTGGACATTGTGGATGACAACTATGTCTCAAACAATCAATTTCTTCTTCTTTTACTTTTGGACGATTATTATTATTATTGTTATTAGATGAAGATGAAGATGATGATGAACGATCACAACGATAACTTCCATGTAAATTGACACATTTATCATTATATCTACAAGGATTATTGTTTCCACTTGAACATTCATCAATATCGTTTTCACAATAATGTCCCGTGAATCCGTTTACACAACTACATTGATAATCTCGGAAGTTTGTTAAAATTGTACAAGTTGCACCATTTTGACATTTGTTACCTGAACATGGATTAATTTCAGTTTCACATCTTCTCCCTGTAAATGGAACTGGACATAAACAAGTGAAATTGTTCACTTGATCGTAACAAGTTCCGCCATTCAACAAACTGGTCCCATGATATGGGACGAGATTAAACATTCGTTGATATTTGTTTCACAATTAATTCCGTAAATCCTGGGGACAAGAGCAAGTGTAATGAGATACTAAATTGTTACACTTTCCTCCATTAAGACAAGGTCCAGATACACATTCATTGATGTCCGATTGACATCGTATTCCAGTGAATCCTGGTGGACAATGACAGATGAATGATCCTGCTTTTGGTCCGGTGGCACAAGTACCTCCATTGTAACATGGATTAGATTCACATTCATTGTAATCATTTAAACATCTTGTCCCAAAATAACCACGAGGACATGAACATTTAAATGAATTGACTAAATCATGACAAGTACCACCATTAGCACAAGGATTAGAAGCACATTCATCAATATCAATTTCACAAGTAGGACCAGAGAAACCAGGAGGACATTCACAAGTCTATTAATGAAAATGAAAATAAAATGAAAATAAAAATGAATTACATGTAACAATAATACAATGTACTAATACTTTCTAATGACTTTTATATTAATACTTACGAATCCGTTTATTTTATCATGACAAGTTGCTCCATTTCTACATGGACTTGACCAACACTCATTTGTATTAATCTCACAAAGAGTTCCACTTGTACCTTTAGGACATTCACAAGCAAAACCATCAACAAGATCACGACAAGTTCCCCCATATAAACATGGATTTGATAAACATTCATTTATCTGAACTTGACAAAGTCGACCTGAAGAAATGAAATCAAATCAAATCAAATAACCAATTATAATTAACATTTTTATAATCATTATAATCATTATGATTTTTATCATCATTATATTAATAATAAGAAATTAGCTAATTAATTACCTTGATATCCTGGATCACAAGAACATGAGAATCCATCAATACGATCAATACATTTACCATGATGACAAGGTGATGAAGAACAATCATCAATATCAATGTCACATGTTTTCCCTGAGAATCCTGGTGGACAACGACAAGTAAATCCAGCGACATCATCAACACATGAACCACCATTCAAACAGGGGGATGAGAAACAATCGTTTTCATTTTGTTCACATCGACCACCCGAGAATCCGGTTGGACAAATACATCGAAATGCATTAATCAAATCGGCACATGTACCACCATTTAAACAAGGATTGTCTGAACATTCATTTATATCGGTTTCACATTGTTCACCGGTAAATCCTTGCATACAAATACACCGATATCGTCCTCTCTCATCTAGACAAGTTCCATCGTTTTGACAGGGAGATGAGTCACATTCGTTGATGTTTGTCTCACATCGAGCACCAGTGAAACCGATGGCACATTCACATTTAAATGACCCCGGAGTGTTGACACAACTTCCACCATGTTCACAAGGGCTTCCCGCTTCTTCACATTCATTTACATCTTCAGTGCAATAGGTGCCCTTGAAACCAGGGGGACAAGAGCAAATATAAGTCCCATCGATGGGCGAGGTGTCACAAATGGATCCCGATTGACATGGATTGGAGGCACATGCATCATCATACTGACAGAAAAGTCCCGTTTTACCTGGTGGACATTGACAGTGAAAGGAACCAACTCGATCAATACAAGTAGCACCGTTTTGACAGGGGGAACCAATACAATCATCAATATTCTCGGAGCAATCAGGACCAGTCCAACCATTGACGCAAATACAATTGTAACCACCACGAGTATTGACACAAGTTGCTCCATTTCGACATTGAGATTGCCTTAATGAACACTCATCAACATCAATGGAACAATAAAGTCCAGTGAATTGTGGTGTACATTGGCAAGTATAATCATTAATCCCATCGATACAAGTAGCTCCATTTTCACATAAATTATCTGCACAATCATCAATGTTGATTTCACAATTGATTCCTTCAAATCCTTTTGGACAACGAATTGGATTAGTTGAATAAGAAAAAGATGATAAAGAAGAAGAAGAAGAAGAGGTTGAAATTGATGTCACCAAACATGATAGAAAAATGACCAAGTTCAGAATAAGAAATTGTTGTTGATAAAATTGATGACACATTATTGCAACAATAAGAAAGAAATGAAAAATTAGATAATCCAAGAGACACAAGAGAGTTTGGATTTAAAATCCAACTCAATCCGATGATGGAATTGAAAAACTCTCACAACTTTTGAAAAGATGGAAAATTGGACATGAAGATGAAAAGATTATTTAAAAGACAAAACATCGAAGACAGAAAATGTTGATTAATTGTAACCAAAAAGAGAAGAAAAAGAGAAGAAAAAAAGTTAAAAGGACAAATTAAAAAGAAAAAGAAAAGACATTCACAAGTTACAAAACAATTGGATAAAAAACATGGCGTCAAATGTCCGTTAAAAGATCAGAGGGTTAATAATATTGTTGCTTGTTCTCTTTCTCTTTCTGTTCTCTTTCCTCTGTTGGATTTATAAAAACAGTTCGATTAACCGTAGCGATGAAGATGAAGATGAGGATGAGGATGACGACGGTTACCAATAGACACTCGAATGGAAAGAGAGACACAAATAAAAGAGAGAAATAAACGATCTCCTATAAAGAAAGAAACACAAGTTACTCTTTGGAAAAGTTTTGTTCAACTAACAAATGTTTTCTATTTGAGAGAGAAAAAGAGACTGAAAAGGAGAGAAGAGAAAAGAGAAGAGAAAGAAGAGAAAGAGAAAAGAAAGAGAAAAGAAAGAGAATTTGTTAGTTGGATGAGAGAATGAGACATCTAGTGGTTGGAGAGGAAGAAGAGAAGAGAAAGAAAAAGAGAGAAAAAGAAAAACCTGTTGCCCCCTTTTAGAAAATAAAAGAGGGGAAGAAAAGAAAGAGAAAAAGAACCGTGGGAACGTAAAAGAAAGAGAAGAAAATCACTTAAACTAAGAGATTTTTCTCTTCTCTTTCTTTCATCGGACTTTCTCTCTCTCTCAATTCTCTCTCTCGCTCCATCTCATCATCGTCTCTTTTTTTGTGCTTCTTCCATCTTCATCTTTCGCTCCCTGAGGTAACAAGTATTATCTTCATATCTGTTTCTTTTTCTCTCTCAATTTTTATCTTTCATTTTCTTCTTACCTCATCTTCATCATCTTCTTTTTTTATTCTTATTAGTTTTTTATAATCTTTTCTCTCTCACTCTAAGAATCAGCTTGTCTCTTTTTTTTCTTATTCTCTATTCTATCATCATTATTTTCTTAGTTTTGATCAATTCATCATTATCCTTATTTATCATCATCGATATAATTCAATTGTTGTGATTAATTCAATCAAACTGATCAAACCTTTTTCTTGCCATAACCTCAGCAATCATTTTCAGTCGCCATTTTTATTCCCAGATTGATAATTCCAGTATTGGAGGATTTTCATCGGCAAATTACTCATTCCGGTCATCTATTCAATAAATTAGAGGTTTAAATTGTCTTTAAATTTAAAGACAAATTCAAAACAAAATCATTGTATTTATCCGATTAAATCACCAAAATCTGGGCCCCAATCATCTCGGGTTCACAGGTAATGTCATCGTCACAGTCATTAATGAAACATAGATCATAATTACTGTCAATTAGTCAACAAGACAAAAAAAATCCGTTTCCAACTGTCAGTTGAAAATTAAATGATCAAAAATTGATTTAAAGAGAAAATCTAATTTAAAGATTTTCAAACAAACAATCAAAGTCATAAGCAGCTTCCACCTCGTTCGGATATCGCCTTTAGCCCCACCGATGTTGCTCAAAGTATTTAGAGTCAATTTTCAGGAGAACTAAATTAAACAACCAAATTAAACACAAATTAAACTCAACAATCAGTTAATGGAAAATTTTGATCGGAAGTAACGAACGAAAAAAATTCTTCAGAACTAGTTTGTATTCGAAATGATAGATGGCAGCAAATTCGCGAAAAGGCGCCAAAAGTTTTGGATCTAATTCCATTTAGATTCGAATAAATATCCGATAGATTCAAATGCATAATCGGAACTCGAACCGAACTGCGGGTTAATTTTCGCTTTTCTGTTTTCGGATTCGGTAGAATTTTATTTTTCTTATCTTTTCAAAAGATTCTTTTGTTTTCTCTTTAATCTTAATTGTTTTTCCTTTCTCATCGAATTGTTTCAATTTTTTTCTTTTTCTCTGTTCAATAATTATGGTGAATCTTCAATAACTTTGAATTGCCTTTTGTCAGAAATGTTAAATTTTCATCGGTTTTCATTTCAATGTCAAGGTTACATGTTAAACCGTTTCCAATGTTTATGTTGTTATAATCATAACTTCATTGATTGTGAATAATTACATGATTTAAATATTTCCTCATTTTCACGTTTGTTTTGTAGTTATGGAAATCAAGTGTTCGTCATTTGATCAGATGTCTTGATGGGTTAAATTACTATTCAATTTATTGGTTTCTCTTTTCTGGTGTTTTGGGTTACAATCGGTTACAAAGAAACGTTTCATTTTGTCAACTCATGGTGATTAAGACATAATCAAATTGTGTTACAACTACTTCTCCATCCTTCATGTTCATGAATTATGCTGATTGGTGACAATTTATTTGGCTCTCACTTTGACTCTTCACAACAATCTCATTTGTAAACTCTCAATGAAATTCTGATGTTTATTTAGTTGTCATATTAGTAATTACTTTGGAGTTTCTTTTACTTCCTTTCATTATAATAATGGTCTTATCTGTTTAATTTTGAACTGGTGGTCTCAATTGATGATTTATCGAATCATGTTTATTAACTCAACCGATGCAATTTTATTTCTCTCGTTCGGTTTCTCAATTTAATCTGTTCTGCTGATTTAACTCCATGGATCAAAGGTTATCATCAATATTACAAATCTCATTATCTAAATCACCATAAAATTCAACAACAATACCAACAACTTCACCGTCCACACTAAAAATACAACTTGTATCCTGGTTGTAAAAGTTTAATTTCTCTCTTCCAATCTCCTGTTTTTTTTTATCAACCAGCCAAGTTATACCAAAGATTCTCTAACAATTTACCTCATCTATTTATAACTTATACGTCCACTCATTGTAACAATTACAGTTATATTCCCACCAAGTAATCTCATCATTGTTTTCTAAACAATTTTATCTTGTATCTCTCTCATTATGGCCAATTATGGCTACCTATCGTCTTCACCAGCTCATTACGTTGATCACAATCAGATGAAACGTCCTGTCCATGATTCAAATTGCTGTGGTTTGTCAACATCCTTCATTGCCTTCATCCTGAGTGTCTTCAATTTTATCCTGTTTTTCAGTGGTTTAATTATTCTTGCCATAGTGATCTTTTATGAACACCCTCCTTTTGAAGGTGAACAAGATCTTCATCTACCTATTATAAGGTCTCTTCTCTCTAAAAGTCATCCATTGAATCTCATTCATTACAAGTTAATTGTTTGCGGTTTTCTTGTTTGTCTCATTGCTTCTGTAAACATATTCCTCAATTGTTATTTTTCAATCAAAAGAAAACGTGAAAGAGACTCAGAAATTGATGGAATCACAAACGATTTAGATGAAATTGCATTAACATCTCAAAATGATATAACAAGGTATGTAAATGATTAGTGGATAAAAAAATCGTTACTCTCATGGTTAAATTTGATGAACGATTTTTTCCTCTATTTTTTTTAACACATAAACGCTTGACAATTTATCACATTAGTTAACATTTTATGCAAATAAAATGAATCCAACAAATGTGAATGCAAAGTCAACGCCTTATCGTTATGCATAAACATGTACAACTTTTTTCTCTTTTCTTATTTCCTCTATTTTTATTTACTCATCTCATTATTACCTCTCTTCAGAACTTCGGTGACATCAAGGAAAAGTGATACGTTCCCGTCATATGCTCTGTGCTCTTTCATCTTTGCTCTTCTATTGCTCTTCACCATCCAACTTTGCATCTCTTTATTTGCGTTTTTCTCAGTTTATGGAACTGGCAATGGATTTGAAGGTTACACCCAAGAGTTTAATCGATCAATAACCGAGAATCTTGGTCAACCAATTGAAGTTGTTCGCAATCATCCTGAATCTTTTCAGCTTCTCGAGAAGAAATTCAAGTGTTGCGGTTTAAAAAATTACCAAGATTACGATAAAGATTTACCTGTACCAGATTCTTGTTGTAAAACAACAATTCCCGATGATGCTTGTGGTAAAAGACGTCACCCGTCAAACATTTATTTCCAAGGGTGTTTACAGAAAATCGCCAAAGTCGCTTCAGATCACACGCTCTTATTGGGATCAGTTTCATTTGGATTCACGTTAATCCAATTCATTGGACTTGTTTTCTCTTGTTGTCTTTACGTTCAATTAGTTGCCAGTAAAATGAGCTGATCGTTATCTTCATTATATTTAATCATTTCAAATATTAATGAGTAATTAAAATGATGCTCATCATGTAACTAATATAAACATCTTCAAAAGCCTGGAAACAATTTTCGTCGTCTTGCCAATGGATCTTCATTTTTTCTTCTTTTATCCTTGTGTTCACTATCATTTCACATTGTTCTCTCTCTCTCTCTCTCTCTCTCTCTCTCTCTCTCTCATCAATGTTCATCATCATCATCATCATCATGATAATGTTTACATTGAGCTGCCAATACAGACAAAAAAACTTTGCCTACAACAATCGATGAGCAATTTATGATATAATCATGCATTTACCATATGAATGACAGCAAGAACTTAAATTTGCTTTAATTGTATAAACTGTAATATTTAACGTAAATCATTGTATCTATTATTGCCAGTGTAACATTTTGCTTTGAACTAATTATAATGTAACAAACAATTTAATCTAATTGTTAAAAACAAACCTGCGACTGATGTACAACAATGGCAACAGCAAATTTATGACAACGATCAAACATATTTATCGATTTTGAATTGCAAACCATTGTGATCAAATCATCTATTAATTATTACCCAATTTAATTTCCTAATTGTTAATCCTCTAATAGAAATTGATTTTTTCTTCATATTTATTGTAATTAGAAATCATTGCAATTGGTTAAACAATTAGGAATAATAAAATTAGCATGTAAACAAAAACTTTTCATGTTACTCAACAATTTACGAGATTATTTGATTGACTGAATCAATTATTCATGAAAATTATCTCAACAATTAAAAGAGAGGATGTAAAGGATTAACCCATTGGTATTATTAGAAATCAAAAGCAATTAGTTAATTATAAACATGACCTGCTTCAAGAATCAACATTTGGCTTATTGCACCAAGTCAATAGTTTATTGGTAACAATTTACTGACAATTATTGGAAATTATGTTTAACTAAATCGTTCCTTAATTGCTGTTCCTTAACATGTCACTCAGTTTCTACCAAACAACATCGTAATTAAGTTAATTATGGTAACAATTTGATTGACAGACTAAGTTTTTAGTCTTAATTTCATCAGAAAAAAATTCATCCTTTTTTTCATCAGGTTAAACAATTAGCTAAATTGTAGTTAACAAAGGTCAGTTATATTTATCATAACAAGACAATTAACAAAAAATATTAACCAAACAATTAAATAGTTTTCACAAGTTTAAATGTTTCATTCATTTAAATTGTTGAGTTGAAAGGTTTTTTGGTTTTCAATCAAGGGTTCAGGAAATGAAACAATTAGTTAATTGTATCCAAAAGTTAAACTTTTTATTTTCATATTCTTATTGTTATTAATTGTATTAATATTTTACTTTGTCAATCTTGATTTTATATCCACTAAATAATATTAATTGTTTGTCATTTCTGTTTTACATGTAAAATAATTAACGAAACAATCACCATAAATTTGGTTTAAACAATTAGTTGATCAATTGGACAAAATTATTGAATAAATTGTTTTATCGATTAATTATTAACCTTGTTGATTGGTGGATGATGATCAACAATTAGAGTTAATTTAAAAAAATGTAATTTGATGAAACAAATTTAGATAATTTAGTTCTGTGATAACTATTTACAAATCATTTCTTTTCTCCCCCTTTATAATTAGTCACAATTAAGTTCAATTTAGTGTAATTATCCCTGGTTAACCATGTGATTAGAGACTAGAAATTGTTTGAAGTATCAAAAATGATGATAAACCTTGATGATGAGTTGATTGTTTTGTGTTGAGATGATGATTATGATGATCGAGCAGAAACTCAGAGAGTGACACATCCTTTTGTTTTGAACAATATAATTAAGTTAATCGATTTCATGTTGATTAACAATTTGTTATCGAATGAAAAATTTATCCATGATAAAGATCCAAAAATCAAGATCCTTAATTGTGAGAATGAGTCAATGATGATGATGATCAATTTTATCTTCTCCATACCAAGAATTGAGAATCCATAGTTTCGAGTGATAAATAATTATTTAGGTAACATCATTAATCCACAACAATATATCACATAGTTTAGCTTCATCTCTGAGGTGGTTGACAATATAATGACAGTGATAAGCAAAAATTTGAAGGTTCACTAATCATAATTGTCTAGTTAACTGTTTTTCGTGCACCTTCATTGATCAAGGTAAAAAATTAACAATTGGGAAAAATTAGAAGCAAAAAAGGTGAAAAAAACAACAACAAAAAGAAAACAAGTTTGAGAGGAAAGAGTGAGAAAAATTGGAAGATGCTAATGATGAAGATGAAGATGAAGATGATGATGATGATGATGATGATGATGATGATGGTGGTGGTGGTGGTGGTGGTGGTGGTGATGATGTGAGTATGGTGATGAGTTGAATGTCCACACTAATTATCTTGTTAATTAATGAATGAATGTATTGTTTGGCAAGAATTCAATGTTGCTGGTTAATCAACATTAGACCAGGAATGTATTTCGTGATTTATCAGTTAATTGATTTCATGAATATCGGCAGTTGTCAGAATCAATTGTTATCCTTGATGATCCAATTCGCGAATTTACAATTTTTCTGTGAGTATACTAGTCTAGTTTATATACGTTTTCGGTTCTTTTTTTTTGTTTCAGTGATCAGGTTACGATGATATAAGAAGATGAGATTTAAATTAGTTTTTTTTCCCTCTTTCATGGATTGAGCACCAGTCGAATTTATTTCCAGGCATTTGGATCAATCTGATCTTCAATTTGAATAGTCGCAATTGGTCAATCGTTTCAATTTTTCCGATAATCAGATTGAAGAAAGTGGAAAATGGTTGAAAGTGTCCAGAATGATTTAGATCAAGTTTTCACTCTTCTAATTGCTATGAGCCTTAATTTACTTGAGATGCGTCGGCAACTTGATTATCATTTCCGATCAATGAGGAAAAAGTTTAGCCATTTGTCTGCTTTTTTTGTGGTCAGTAGGATATACGTAATTTGATTATCCCTAAGGCAGTCAAAGGTAATTAACCTTTCAAATGATGGAACCATTTCCAATAATTGGCAATAATTGTAATCACCATGAGTGTGATAAATTGTTGACCATTCAACAATTTAGGATGATAATTTTCCATGAATTTTAAATTGATAAAAAAAAGTAAATGGAAGATGAAAGTTTCACTTGTAGTATCATGAATTGTCTTTCATATTAACTGGTATCATAACCTTTCCAATCAGGAGGAGGAGCGAGATAAACACGTCGGTTTCTGAACATGAACGGAACGACTCCTCGGTAACCCGTCCTAGGAACACCAGACTGAAAAGAAAGAAAAGAAAGAGAGAGGATGAGTAAAGATGATAATGATGATAATGATGATGTAGACAAATATAAAGACACACACAGAGAGAAGAGAGACTCAGCAAGATATTAGCTCGATCAATTTCAAGAGAGAGAGAGAGAGAGAGAAACAAGTTTCCATCAGAATCCGGTGATTCTGTTGGAACCTTAAAAAGTAACATTAATTTTGTGATCTAGTGAATTTTCTGGGCAAATGAATTTCAATTTGACTAACAAACTTGACTCAAGTTAATTGATTTGGTGATCATTAAATTATCTTTAACAATTGGAGGCTTTCTCCTAATAACTGGGTACGAGAGGATGACAATCAATAGAGGACGATTAATAATTAATGATGACAATTATGTTGCAAGATGATAAATCTATAATAATTAAAAGGTGATTACAACAGATACTTTTCTTTATACTCTAACAAGTAAGCAGGTTTTATGATGATGATGAGAAAAGTTTGTTGTTATCATGATAAATCTGAAAGTAACTAAGAGGAAAGGAAAATGATGATAAAAATGAAGATAAAAGAGTAAGAGAAAAGGAAAAAGATGAAGATTAATGAGAGAGGGAAATATATTCTCCTTCATCATGATCATCTCTTTTCTGAGTGAATATCAAGTTTCGTAAGCAAAAGTAATTCAAACAATTCTTACAATTGATATTATTCAGAGAGATTGTCTTGATAAGCTAATTGAAGCAATAACACTAATCAGTAATCAAAAAGAAAGTGAAATTTTTCAAAGATCAATCAACTAATCGTAACGTTTGAAATTGTCACTCATTATTTAGACTGTTAATTGTGATTAACAAAATCACCTTAAAATCATCCATAAGTCTAAAGGCTTTGGCAATACTCTTGAAGTTGACTTTCGATCGATAAGTTAACCGAACTGGTCCATTTCCTTCAATTCGTCCACCAGCTAATTCTTGGACAGTTACTGGAGGACTTCCGTATACCGTTTTAATGAACCAATCGTCATAATTATCCTGACAAAGATTAATCAAAAGACAATAATTAACAATCAAGAGTAATTATAATTTTAAGTGAATAATAAAAAATCATCGCGATAGTGATGATAAATTGTAAAAGATGAAAGTTTCATTGATCATTACAAAACAAATGAAACAATTATGATAATTGTAATAAAAATGATGATAAGGAAGAGAATTAAAATTAATGATTATACAGGTAAAGGTTTAATCATGATTTAATCAAATGTAATCACTTACTTTTAGAAGGTAAGTTAAATTGTACTTTGTGAAAGGCACGAATTGTTCATTGAGTTTAATGAATTTAAGATGTTTCTCAAAAAAGAGACCACTAAAGTATAAAGGAAAATAATGAGAAAGATAAAATCAGTAAATCAGATTACTAATTACAATGATAACTAATTAAACAATTAATCAACAGTTGTATTGTTATTATTATCTTACTTGCTCACTCCAACTTTTCCAAATGTTTTGGTTCGAGATACTTCAGGCCTGATACAAGCACGTTCCTTACGTTGAGCTGGTTGTCTAATCCAATCATCCCAAAATCTGATTAATCAGTGAGACACATAATCATATTAACAACAATTAACAGTTAACAAAAATAAACGGTTCATTCAATAATCAGAGCTCATCATCAGATCGTATATCATTATTGTAAGAAGCTTATATCAAGATTGATCATTTTGTTGGTACAATAAAAAAAAACAATTCAGGATCTGATCATGATCATGATGATGATCAATTTCATGATTATGAAGGTGATCATCATCATCATAATTTTCATTATGAAACTTACGCTTTAGGCCATTTATCGGCAATTTCGAGCCAAACATTTTTCGTCATCATCCATCCAAGGCCAGGAAAAAAATCTGATCTATATAATGTATCAGCTGAATATTTAAAAGTAACAATTAGTTAATTGAGAAACAATAGAGGGAGGAAAATGATTAAGTAGAGGGGGGAAGTATACAATTAGATTAATGTATTAAATTGTTGATGATTGAGTAAAGTCAATCAATATGTCACATCAATATAAGGTGTGAATCGATTGGTAATGTTTGGGTTAGGAAACTAAATTGACTTTTTTTTTGGTGACATTTGATTTTTTTTTAGGTTGAATGATTAAAATTTAATCAAACCTTGTATTTGATTGAGGGAGAGATAGACTAAGTTGACAATTAATTAATCAATGTAAAAAAAAAGGTTATTAGGTAATTTTTGTTAGAATGTCAAATGAATTGATTTAAAGGTAATATAGTTAAAAATCAATGTACAATATGAAACAATACAACAGGATTATATTGATTTGATTGTGACGATAATGATTCAAATCATCTGCCCATTGTTCATTATTAATGATGAATCAAATTAAGGTTTAATGAGACAATTTAGATATTATAATAATCTAATAAATAAATTGTTATGTTGACGTGTTTTTTGGTTGATGGTGTTGATGAATATGATGATGATTAAACTAATGTTTACAATGTTAACAAACAATTGTCATCGCTTGATAAACCATATAAACCCATATACCCTGATCATACATCATCAAAATCATCTGATAATTGTACAGTTAATATCAATGAGAAACAATATATTATAATAATAATAATATACCAGATTTGATCAACCTTTTGAATGTCATTAATAACATTGTTTACCATTGTGCATTATCAAGGTAATCAGATTGAAATTATTTGTCTGATAAACAACAATCATTGGACCAAATCAACACACGACAGAATTGAACTTTCAGGGTGTGTAGTTGTTTTTAAAGGGTGATAAAGATAATGAAATTGATGATGAGTGTTGATCATGTACAGCTGATTGTAATATGAATATGTGTTCATAGTACATTAATAATAATAATAACAATAATCAAGTAACTGTAACAATCACCCAGAAAAAAAAGTAATAAGGGATTTAGAAAGGATTGAGGAAAAGGTAAATAAAAAAAAGGGACATAAATGTATTTCGTATTGTGAAATGTTTGTACCTGAATTTTCAGCGATTAATCCTTCTTTACCATTATCGTTCCAGGCTGAGACACACCATAAAGTGGAATCGGCTACGAGAAGAGGATAAGTGGCTTTAAAATATTCGAAAAAATCTGGTGCAATATCGAGATCATCTTCCACAATGATCACCGTATTGTAGTTAAATGTGTTAAACGTTTGATTTAATGCCCATGCATAATGACGAGATATCTTGTAATATCCTTTAAATTTTTTCTCTTTCCCTGTTAATGGAATGTCACTCAAATCGGGATGACGAATTAGAGTAATCTGATCACCGTAACTTTGTAACACTTTACGAGTTGGTTCATGGCCACAGTCTTGGCTTACGATTATTGGAAAACTTATTGAATCAGGTCGGTGTTTTATCAATTGGTCTAAATTACGGCGAACGGTAACACGATTACATGAGAATAATAATACTGCAATTGAATTGGATAAACTATCCATCTCTGTACCACCATCACCACCATTTGATTGTTTCTTTAGGCTTCGTAAACTGTTTATTAACAGTTTATTTGAATTAATTTGTTCTTTTAAATCTTTTTCAAATTGTCCAACTTGCTGGTTAACATCTTTTAATTTGATTACCTGTTGATGATGAGGAATTAATAATAGAAGAGGAATTGAAAGAGACACAAAGAGTAAAACTCTTACTATCCTCACTATTCGCACTCTAACCAATCTTAATCCTCCAAACATGATAAGTTATAGATGAGGTTGGTTTTTGTTGGTGTTGTTGATGGTGATAACTCGATGACGATTTGATGGTGATGATGTCGATGGTGATGAACAAACAAAATTAAATGATTCTAATAAAAAAACAAATTAAAATGTTGATTTTTCTTGGTTCTTGTTGTTGGATTTTTGTTGATTGTTGTTGTGAATTTTTATTCCAAACAACAATAGATGGCGTTCAAATCCATCGGTTGTCATGGTTACCAAATAGTGACATCTGTTGGTACTTATTGTTACTATTCCTTCATATGAAAAGTTTTTCTAATTGTTCAATTAATCACTTCAGAAATTAAGAAATTGTTTTCATTATTAATTTTGTTTTTTTTTATCATCAATTGGAAATTCATTTCTTTGGATTATAGTTGATCTCATTTTCCAATCAATTTAGGCCGCAAAATTAATCAATTGATTGAGTCAAATTTTTCTCCTCAGATCAAAGTTCAATCAGTTAACTGGATTAACGAAGGATAAATCTTAATCTTTCAATTGTCGTAATAAGTTTATATTATATTTTTATGGAGAAAAATATGTTGATTAAATCATCGTCATCATTTAGTGAATTACTAAATTTACAGTGGAAATTGATGTTATAAATTAATTCCAAATGAAATAGGTCTGACTTTGTAATCGATTTCCATTATTAGTTGATTACAATCGTCACATTAAATGACATTATTCATGTATAAAAACATGAATAATTATTAACTAGAAAGGTAAGTTGATGATTACAATTAACCAATGATATTTTGGAAATTGTTGTGTTGATTGATTGATTGGCGGGTAATATGTTTATTCATATTGTAACAATTGATTAAATGAATAAATTGTTAGTTGTATAGGAAACAAAAGAAAAGGAAATTGTAATATTTGTTGATGGAGGAAAAAAAGATGAAGAATAAAATGAAGTAACCGTTAATTGTTATGGTTAAATTAGCTGAATCGTTTACGTATCAATCAGCGTGATCTTCAAATCATATGGTGTTCATCAACCTTTTTCCACTAATCATCAGCAATCTAATTCAATTTAGATGAATTATCTTTTTCTTTTCTGGTTAAATTTAGTAACATAACCTTGAAGGTTGTTGATTCCTTTGGATAGATAGTATTTTTTATCCTCAGATGTAACGATTTAATTAATTACTATTTTAGATAGATTGTAGATCAGCCATTGATTCCCATAGTCTTAATTAAGATTAATTGATCAACCTGTAGAGTTAATATTAAAAAAATTCTATTAGATAAACTAATCAATTTCCTATAAATAATCAATTGATAAAAAAAATCAAATCGATGATGAGTTTACCTTTATCATAAATATTGTTATCATCTTCAAATTGTTACCATTTATCCTCGACGGTAAAGATTCCAATCTTATCAATTAACTGGATTGTGATGATTATACGATAATTAACCATCTGTAAACAATTAGAAAGATACATTTAAATGATGAACAAGCTCTTAAATTGTACATTGGCAAAGGAAAAACAAATAACACTTTACATACACAATCCTGATCATTTGAAATAACAAAAATACCAACAGATTGGTGTTGTTTTTCCTAGTGGAATCATTATTTTTACAGAATATAAATATTCCAACTCATGTCTAATATCTAATAGTGAACAAGAAGAAGATTTCACAAGTTAAATTGTAAACAATCAATTTCCAAATTGATTTGTAGCCTTGAAGAAAATGATTTTCCATTGAAACTTGATGCGAAAAACGGTTGGTAAATGTGTTTGTAGAAAAGTGAATGAGTTAAGGAAGAAAGAGAAAACTAATCAACACTAAGAGTAACAGGGAGAATATTGAAAAATTAATTAGAATCAATAACAATTAAATAATCGAAAGTTAATCCGAAGAAGAAAACAAAAATTTTAATCCATCGGGGAAAAAGAAAAGAAAACAATCAGCTGACCTTAGGCCCAAAGAGAAAAAGGCGGAGCATCAGAAGAGAAAAGAAAATAATTAGTAACAAAAGGAGAGAATAGAAAATCTGAAAAATCATTTATTCTAATTAAATTTGTGTCCTTTTCTTTTCTTGCGTTTTTCTTTAATCTATTATTTGTTTTTCTTTTCTCAATCATCAAAGGAACAAGAAGAAGAAGAAGAGTAAACAACAATTACTGTTGTTGATTAATTGTTCTAATTTAATTAGAGAATATGAAACTTGTGTTGACCATTTTCTTTTTTTTCTATCTGTTTTTTGTCTTATTCAATATCTTCCTTCCTCTTTCCTTTCCACCCTCTTCTCTAACAGATACACACATTACAATCTGGATTCCCGTTTGGTAACCATATTGGCAAAAGGTCCCTTGTCTTACCATAAGATATAATGGTGATGATGATGAAGATGATGAAGATACGGCACAACATGAATCTCTCAATGTTTTGTTGTTGTGGATGAGATGACACACTCTCACCGGAAACTATGTGAGTACAGACAATTTTTTTTCTCTCACTTTGTGTCTTTTCATTTTCTCTCCATCTTAGATTTGCATCTTCTCTCTCTCTCTCTCTTTCTTTCTTTCTTTTTTTTTCTTTCGTTCTTCCTTCATTTCAATATCTCTTAGCATCCTCATCATCTTTAACACTAAATACCAAAAATAGCTTCTCTCCGGATGCAGATACACTGGTGATGATGCTTAAGATGATCCTTGATGAGAATGAGAGCTTGCTCCTTTAGTTGATCTTCTTTTTTTCCTATGTGAAAAAAAGAGAAAGAGGAAAAAGATAGTGAGAAGAAAGAAGAGAGAGAAGAAGAGGTCGATTCTCTCTTTGGATTATTGTAACGGTGAAGGAACAAACTGTTCATTGAGTTTAGATGGTTGATCATCATCACTATCAAAATTCAAATTGATTGTCAAACAATTAATTTCAATATTCTCTTCCACTTGTTATTGTGATTACTTTTTCTTCAGTGTATATATTGATCTGTATTCATCATCTCCATTTTATCATCAACTCTCTCTCTCTTCATCTGAACTTTGTGTTATGTCTCTTATGATTATCATCTTTGGACCTGTTGTTGATAATGGCTAATGATTACATCTCATTACATTTATTTCCCTTTTTTCAACTTGTTTTTCATTATCAAGTGATTGTTATTTAATCAGTGATCTCCTTAATTCCAATCAAATCTTTATCTCTCCCTATTCCCACCAGAATTCAGCTCATCTGATAACAGCAAATGATGGACCAAATTTAACATGGGATTTCAGTGATAAATTTAATTCTGATTGGTTTAAATTAAGAAACAAAAAAAGGAAACAATATCTTTTATCTCATATTGTGTATCTTGTGCCTTAAGTTTTTCTATTTCTCTTTCCTGTTATTGTTATCAACCTTTTCTCTCTCTCTCTCTCTCTTTCTCTCTAATTCTGGATTAATCAATTTTGGATTTTTTGATTAGATGTCACATTTACTCTTCTACAATCACCATCTAAACATGACCATAATCTACTAACTATTACAACATAATTAATTAATATCTTTTTAATTTAAACAAGTGACAACAACAATAACAAACAATGTATCATCTGTGTAATAATAGTTTACTGTTACTCTGTACGATTATTATCATTTTCTTTGTGCCTAATCTTGTCTATTGTGCTAAATGTCAAAATAGACCAGACCTACTTCCATCAGGTGAGATGAAATTAATCACTGGCTCCTTCAGTTTATCTTATTAATCTAATTGTTAATCTTAATTATTAACCTTAATCAGCGCCATTTATTCCCAAAAAACATCACAATCCATACACAAGTAAATACGCTGGAGAAAGTGTTATATTCAAATGCAAATCCAGTGGAAATCCTTGTCCCAATATAACCTGGTTCAAAGATGGTCAACAATTAGACAGAAATGATATTAATTTGGACCATGTAAGAGTTTTAATTTAATTGTTCAATTCAGAGTCTGAATTTTAAGTTAATTGTGTTTACTTGAATCTTTATCTTATTCAGGTTAAATTTAAAAAGTTTTCTATTGATTTCGCTCGTTTAACTCCAATCGATGCTGGAAACTATTCATGTTTAGCTATCAACGATTTTGGTAACGATTCTATATGGTTTCAATTGAACGTTAGTGGTAAGTTAATCTGATTGATACTTTTCTTAATTTTGAAAATCATTCGATCAACAATTAGCTCATTTTCGCTGATAATTTATATTTATATCAATCTAAGAATGGATCGCACCTCATGTAATCAATGATGAGATATCGCAACGTTCATTGTATGTTGGTGATGATTTACAATTAAATTGTGAATCAGGATCAGATGCTGCTGAGAGCACTTATTGGTATAAAAAAGTTGGAGATGAATGGATTGAATATGAAGTAAGTGCTTTTCCTTTTCCTACTTGATTTATATTTAGTCGCTAATTAGTTAGTTTAATCAATTAATCGTTTATTTATTTTTTCAGGGTTTGGATGGTGAAACTAATATATTTATATGGCCAAATATTACAATCGAGGACTCAGGATTATTTCGTTGTGAAGTTAGCAATTCGATAGCTACAAGTGAAAGGCTGTTTAATGTCACCGTTAATGAACGTAAGTGTTTATTTGTCTTATCAATCATCTGATTGAATCTTTTTTTTTCTATTAATAATATTCTCTAATTAATTGATTATTTCTATTTCAGCTATGCCTCCTCAAATAGGAACTTGTTGGTCTTATAATATCTCAGCTCTCATCGGAACTCAAGTATCGTTTCATTGTAGCTCATATATTGAAGATGAAAAATTTTGGATCAAAGGATTTATCAATGAGTCAAGTGAATATTTTAACGATACTGATATAATTGTAAGTTAGCTACTTATGAATTTCGTTGACTTTTTTTTATGCGAAACATTTAACGGTTAACTGTTTTTTCTTGACATAAGATTTATTGATGAGGCTTCGCAAGAATGAGACTTAACGTTGAAAGATGATGAGTTCTTAAGATGCTTATTCTCATCTTTAATAATGTTTTCTTTCATTTTATCTTCTCTCTCTCTCTCTCTCTCTCTCTCTCTCTCTCTCTCTCTCTCTCTCTACTTCATCTTCTTAGGAAAAAGGAACAAGCGACTTGGTTTTGAAGAATGTGACACAAGATGTACAAGGATGGTATTCATATGTCTCTCGAAATCGTTTTGGCTTCCGTTCAGCTAATATATTTCTTAGAGTCCATCATCAAGGTTTGTGTCCATCTTCTAACATTTGCATGTCTTTGTTTTCTTTCTTTCAATCATCACCCTACCAGACCTCATATTCATCACCCTTGACCCTCTCTCTCCTTAAAGATACCTTCTAAAGGTCTCCTGCTGATATTTTTCGTAGCTCCTAATGAATGAAGTAAAGAAAGAGTAGCATAATGATGATGATGATAATGATGAAGATAAGATTGTAGGAGGATAAAAGATGGCTCATATAGGAAAAAGTCACTTTTTGTAAACGATTGAGAAGCCAAACTGACAAGAGAACAAAATAATTCAGACTTTTATTGACAATTATTCCAATAGTTTCCTTTTCCTGATTTTCTTAAACTCAGAATTCATCTTCCGTCTATAAATTTCAATATAATTTCTAATTTTATTTCACTGAATCTCAGATATGGAGCTCATTTTTTTTTCTCTAGCAAGTGTAAAAATGGATAAAAAAACAGCCTCAAAATGAGGATAATGAAGACAAGGTTACATCCTTGAAGATGAAGATGCTGTGAAAAAGAGAGATAGGACAGTGCTAAGGGAGGTGGTGGGAGGAGACGTGCAAGTAGATGCTGTTTTCTGAGAGAGAGAGAGAAATATAAAATAGAGCAAGGGCAAGTTCTTGAAACAAAAAAAAACAGAAGAAAAAGGAAATACAGAAACGGCCACTGTTACTGATGAACTTGATTCCTTTTAGTTTGTCGGCTTTAATGATGATCATCTTTCGCCATTTTCATCTTTTATCCTTCTTGCATCCTCATCCTTTTAAATGATTTTCGCTTGTCTTTTTCCTCTTTGCTCTCTTTTCATCTTTTGATGAGTTTTTACAAAATTTGTTTGTCAGTGGACATCACAGTTTTGGACGTTTATATAAAGACATTGGTCTTTGTGGTAAACCTTCAAATCTCGTAAATGTTTACCCAGGCGAATCTATCGACACTATTGATGATTTTGATGACCCAAAATGACCTCGCGTCAAGTGGTTTTGGAAAATCTAATCGATTTTTTTATTGCTAAATAATTAAAGACAAAATTTCTTCTTTTTTTCTATCATCTCTATTTCTCTTTCAGAACATAAATTAGCTGCAAACAGTTTAACTCGTGAGCAAGTTATTTTCATTGGATCTCTAATTATTGGCAGTGCGACAACAATAGTACTTTGCCTGATATGTTGTCTCTGTAAAATTCGAGCCTCGCGATTAAAAATAAAGAAAGAAAATCAAATTCTAAGGATAACAAAAAAGATCACATTAGAAGAGCCTGTTGACTGTGAAGATTCATTGAAAGCGCCTTTGGTCAAAATTGAGGCTCCATTGAATGCTAACGATTTACCTGTGGAGAAATATATGAGAGCCATTGTTGAATATGAAATGCCGATTGATCTTAAATGGGAAATATCAAGAGATAGGTTTGTATTGATTGTTTATTTTGATATCTATTTAGTGGTTAATAGTCAACTCGAAATGTCCAAATCTCAATGGATCAACATGTTATTTTTTTTTCTTCTGCCAAGATTATTGTTGAATTAGTATTTGTGAAATAGTTTAACATGTGTATTTTGTTATCCTTAAGATTAACTCAAGGATTAAGAGGAAAACAACAAATCTACTGACGGATTGAGTTCTAACTTAAGACAATAAGTTCATTTATCTTTTAAAACTGTTATTGTTCAGTTGCAAAGGCAAAATAATCACAAGCTTCACAATTGAAATATGATATCGTCAACTTGGCTTTTTAAACTTTAAACAACAACAATAACAGTTAAAAGTACAAGAAAATGTATTAAAAAACAGTAGAGAGATGATTGTTGTTTTTCATTTCATTTACTGTTAACAATTTAATACTAAACATTGAATAGTTTTATTAATAATAACGGTGTGAGGTCAGAATGAAATGATTTGCTTGTTTGTATTTCTCACTACGCTTTCGCCTTTCATTTGATTGATGCTCCTAATTGATTCATCCCATGAGTATATTTATATTAATATTAATCATTTGACTTATATACAGATTACAATTACATAAGCCTGTTGGACAAGGAAACTTTGGAACTGTTTATAAAGGAGAGCTATGTGGAGTTGGAAAAAATAAAGAACCTCTTATGACGGTGGCTGTTAAAATGTTGAAAGATCCATCGAATGATTCTGACATGGCTGATCTTGTCTCGGAAATGGAGGTCATGAAACGAATCGGCAAACATTTAAACATAATTAATCTAATCGGATGTTGTACTAAAAATGGTGAATACAAATTATTTCGGATGATAGAAATGAAGATTGTTTGTTGAAAGAAAATTAAATCAGTGAATATAAATGTGTGTATATTGGGATGAATGATGATTATGATGATGATGATGAGAAAAGTGAGACTAGAATAACATTTGAAAGTGTGTAACATAAATATACTAAGATGAATTTTCATTATCTCTTTTCTTTTTGCTTGTTTAATTGTTTTCTGGGTTAAAAATGGAAATTAATCAGTTTTTCTTTTTTGTTTATTTAGGTCCTCTTTATGTGATCGTCGAATATGCTACTTTTGGTAACTTGCGAGATTTCTTACGATCCCGTAGACCGGATTCGGTTGAATTTGACGATTCTAAGCAATTATTTCCATCGGATTTCTTATTATTTGCACTTCAGGTTTGTTTTTGATAAATTGAATGTTTATAAATGTTTGTAAATGTTTATCTTGATTTAGTTTTATTCATTAATCTCTTTGATTTATATATTTTCAGATTGCTCAAGGAATGGATTACTTAGCTTCTAAACGGTGTGTTCATCGTGACCTTGCCGCTCGTAATATTTTAGTCTCCGATGGTAATGTTATGAAAATCGCTGATTTTGGTCTTGCTCGAAATCTTCAAACAGTCGATTATTACAGGAAAACTACTAAAGGTGTTATACCTTTAAGGTGGATGGCACCGGAAGCGATTGATCAAGTTTATTCCAGTGCTTCCGATGTTTGGTCTTATGGTGTTTTACTCTGGGAAATTTATACTCTTGGCTGTTTACCTTATCAAGATGTCGATCAGAGTAGCCTTTATACCTGGTTGAGGGAAGGCCATCGATTGGATCAACCGTTCAAATGTCCAAACAAAGTTTATAAACTAATGAGACGATGTTGGAGATACTATTCATGGGAACGGCCAACTTTCCGTGATATCACCAAAGAGCTTGATGAAATCTCCAATGAATCATCTTACCCTGAATACTATGACATGAGTATTCCTAAAATGGATACACCATTGACAAGTGACTACGAGATTGATTATTCTGATAGTTTTGATGCTGAAGGTAAAAATCAATTAATCATAATGTTAATAAAACTTTTATTCGCATTTCTATTTGCTTTTCAATTTCTAATATTTTTCTTATTTATTTTCATTACAGAATCGAGTCTCCATGATTATCAAAATGTCAACAATAACATTAACACACAATTAAATCGCCTTTATTTCATTAACGAATCCATTGTTTAACATCATCATCATCAATGAAATTACATTTTAACAATGGACGATCAAATTATCATAACTTTTTTTTCACAACACCAAAGACTTTGTGAACTCACTTTGAAGTCACATAACAAAAAATCACCAACATTTTTTCAAACAATCAAAAAAACCCAAAAACTTAAACAAAATTGATTTACTTTCTTCTTGAAAAAAAATCAATCCAAATCAAACCAAGAGTTAACAAAAACAAATCAAATCATCATTATACATATTTTTTGTACATAAAATCATTCAACTTTTTTTTGCCTAATTTATATTATGATTATTAAATTAAAATAAAAAAATAAAATAAAAAGTATCCCGACTGATTATTTATTCAATCAACAAGAAAAATCTATCAGAAAACGGTCAAGATTAGGAACGAAATTGAAATCTAAAATTGAGACAAAAAAAAAGGTCAACATTTAAGAAAAAGGCAACATCAAAATCAATCACCAATAGAAAATAAAATGTTGGAAAAGTTAATTGCTCGCAATTAACTTTTAACTTCTAATTGCATCGATAGATGGAGTTAGTGGAAAGCGAAAAAAAGTGCGCGAGTTTAGTTTGGATTGAAAAAGAAAGAGAAAAAAGCGAATTAAATTCTCTTTCTTTCGCAGCGCCATCTGTTTGTTCGTCGGTGGAACTATTAGACTCTCGGTTTTTTCTCTTTTCTGTTCTTGTCGTTTAATCTTTAAAGGGACTCGTATATTTATTAATCTAAAACTATCACCGGATTTAAAGAATTAATCTAATTGTTTCTTTAGTGATCTCCAAATTTCCACCAAACCAGTTAATTGCAACATAATCTAATTCACCTTTAGAAGAAAAAAAAATCCTTTACCTTTTGTGTTTCTCTCTTACAATTGTTTAATTTTCTCCTTTCAACTCTATAAAAAATCCATTGATTTTCACCTTTTTCTTTGATTTTTTTTGTTCTTTTTTTTGTGTTTTTGTTTATTTCTCGTATTAACGAGATCTACTCCTTTTCTTTTCAACCCGTAATTAGAGAAAATTAATCACGTAAAATAAGTGAAATTTTATTCTCAAAAGAATTAAATTAAATTGAAAAGGAGGTGTAACTCCGTTATGAGACCATGTATACTACTTTACCACCCAAAGGTAATGTTAATAACAATACGAAGGAGATATTGGCCAAAACGCGTAAAGAAATTTCCGAGGAATTAACTGGAATCGTACAAGTGAGAAAAGACTGTGTAGTTTACACCTATTATGAAGATGTTTCCAAAGCATTACAAGACCATTTCGACCGTTCATTAATCTCTGTTGAAATTAAAACAAAGACAAAAGGTAAGAAATGAAACAATAACATTTGTCACAAATTCTATTCTCCCCTTGTGATGTAAATAATCCTAAGGCCTTCTATAAACAACCCCACCCTCTCTCTCCCCAAAAGATTGACCCTCAATAGTTGACAAAAAATCACTATTGTCATGTTGATCAAGTCAAATTAAAACTCTTGCAGGTGATATGATTAATATTATGATTAGTGATTTCACCATTTACCATTATTATAGTTGTAATATTGCTATTTATGTGTCTCTCTGTGTATAGAAATCAAATATTGCTCTAGCTTGACTGAATATCATTTATTCATGGTTATTTATTAAGATCAATCAACTGACAGTTAATCGATTTCATGGATTAAGGCTTTAATGCACAAAGAAGAGATGATGAAGAAAAATAGTGGAAGAGAATTGAAATGATTAGAGAAGTAATTTCTTTCTTTTTTTTCTTCTTCTTCTCTTTCAATCAGTTTTAAATACTTTGTCTTGAACTGGATTAATTTTAATTCCTCCCTATCAATAAAGTCCTACACAATTGATTGTTACTATTTAAAATTGGATACAATGTCCAAGTACTTTTGTGTTTATTTAACCAAAAGTCATTTAACCACAACAGTAATATGATTGATTTAATTTCTACTCATTGTCTAAATAGTGTCAATGGAAAAGGATTTAGATTTTTATATTTTCAAATTAATCCTCATCTAATCTGTTAGATAATCGCTGTTATTATGATCATTTTCATCTCTCTCGCTTTAATTTAAATTAATGTTGTTTTTTTACTTATTACAATTTTCCCCTTTGATTGTTACGATTAGTTAAATGATTACACTTGACTTTATGTTGTTGAACTGTAAATTGGCAAATATACCGTTTAAATCAGCAATTTATTGATTCTCATTGACAATTTAAATGTTGTCATGTTGAAAACTAACATCAACAATTAACAACATGGTTCATTTATTATTATATTAACATTGTAATTGTCGCTGTTAATTATCTATATTATTTTTCTTATCACGAGCATTTAAATTATATATATTTCCTTGGAAAAGTATCTTGATTTAGTTGAAAATGATTAAATCTCTTCTTCCTTTGCAATTAATTACAATCATCTAAGCTTTTTAAACATTAATTGTTACAAACGTAAAGCTATATTTATAAACTATATTACTGAGCTGTATTAACGGTTAATCTTAATTGTTTGCTTTCTCGTTTTGTAACAATTTAAGATTTAGGGAAATGTGTATTTCCTTTACTTGTTAAGTTGTTGTGACATTTACTTCACATACATTTAAATGATACGCATGTACATCAATAGGAAAAAAAAGATGAGAATCACTGAGAAGATGATGATGAGAATGATAAGGGATGAGGATAAAGATGATGAGAAGGATGAAGAAGATTTTTGGATGGATGAAATGATAAAGTCTATCTTATCCTCCTTTCCTTGGGTGGCCAAGTGATGATATGTTGACACCTTAGTAAACAATATTGTCAATCTATTTCACTCTCTCTCTCAATCTCTCTCCCTCTCCATCCCATGTTACCACCCATTGTTATGTATAAGATGATTTTCCTCATCCAATTTGTTATCTATCTCATTTTTAATTCCTTCCCTCCCACTCATCTTCATCTCTCTCTCCTATCATTTACCTTTAGATGTAATTTTATCCCGATTATTGGATCATCTCATGAATTATCTTCGTATTTATATAGATAAATCTATATCATTCTGTATACACAGAATAATTTGTAGAAATGAGTTCGTGAATCTCATGCTCTTGCATTCATCTCACTCTTCCTATTCTCATCATCATCATTTCTCTATCTTAAAAAGACAAGAGATGATAATGTACAAGGAGGAGAAAAGGGAGGTTCTACTCGATTTCGAGGATCTGAAAGAAACTCTTTATTCGTGGTCACTCGAAGCAAACGAAAACAATTAACCTGTGGAAAGAGAATGACTTTAATGTTCTCTTCCTTTTATCTCTCTCACTCTCTCATCATCATCATCTTCATCTTCATCACTCTCTGAACATGTTAGACTGCTGGTCTCTGGATTTTCTTTAAAGGTCACTTTAAAATGATTTGACCTTTTTCTCAATATTGTTACTAAAAACAAAATTTTACAAAGGAAACAAGTGAAAAAAAGATGATGATGAGGATGAAGAGGATGATACACTTAAAGAGATGATACTTACACTAATGATAATGATCATCATGAAGATGATACTGTTAATATTGTACATTTGATACTTCCTTGCACAAAAAATTAACGAGTTTTTAAATTACTTTAATTATTGAAAACTTAAAAACAAAGGTCATTATCCTAATATAAATCATCATATTGTGAGTGGTATATCCTTATTGCGACAATTGTAATTCTGATTGAGAAAATTTTTCTCAATTAAAATTTTGTTTTGTACATTTTAATTCAACACGATTCACAAGTTGATTAGTGTTTAGATTGATCATTACTCAACAATCAAAACATAATCATTTTCATCATACCAATTGTTTATCATCTCAACCTTATAATGATTCATAATTTACTTCCGTTTTTCAAATGTCTCTTCCTGTTCATCACCATCATCATCACCTTGAAAAGTATCTTTTTGTATCTTCTTCACAATCTCTCATCATCTTTTCAGTTTGATTCTCAGAGGATGAAGAGAGAGAGAGGAAGATATTTCCATGGAAAT
Source organism: Panonychus citri (assembly GCF_014898815.1). Taxonomy (NCBI): domain Eukaryota; kingdom Metazoa; phylum Arthropoda; class Arachnida; order Trombidiformes; family Tetranychidae; genus Panonychus; species Panonychus citri. The sequence continues at coordinate 1,660,402 of NW_026515540.1, forward strand.
AGAAAGTAACAGAATTACCGAAACAGTATTTTTTGTTGTTGTTGTGAATGGTTAATAATAGTGAGAGAGTGAAAAGATACCCAGAAGAATTTAAAATATTTGGGTAAAAATGGCCGAAAAGAATATCAGAGAGAGAGAGAGAGAGAGAGAGAGAGAGAGAGAGAGAGAGAGAGAGAGAGATAATGATTATCTGTTTCTTGGTGGATGAAAATGATGATGATAGTGAATTGCAATCAAATGATGAAGATGACAAACTCAGTCAAGAAAACACTAGAGAAAAGAAAACATTAAAATGATGACAATATTTTTCTATCCCCAAGAGAAAAATTAAACTTTTTTCTTTGTCTCAACCAATTGTGATGATTGTAAACATCGAAACAAGGAAACGGAAATGATGAGTTACTTTTTCACATTTCACAAAAGAAAAGTGATCAATTTATGTCTACAAGTGATTTGTAAACACAGTTTGAAATAATTAATCGCTTAATTAATTACTTTTAAATGTCTTTGAACTTTAAATTAAGTTGACACAATTGGATCAAATGAGAGAGAGAGAGAGAGAGAGAGAGACAGTTAATTGTGATAATGATTAAGATAAAATTTTTGTAAAGGGATTTGATCGTCATGTGTGAGTCTTATTTTTTTCATACATTGGATAAACTTTGATGTGATCATCTTTTAATTATGATGATGATAATTATTATTATACTTTGTGAACTAGAGGATTTAGGTTTGGTCATTCAAGGTAAATTCTGATGATAATGATTATATATGCTTACGATTTGAAAAATAGTCTCTACTATCAGAGTGATGATGGATCCATATCTTAAATCAGATAATGACAAGATTTATGTGTCCATCAATTGAAACTAATACTGTCCAAGTAATAAAATTAAATGTAAACTTGTTTCATCTCAACATGAGATTGACTCAATATCATCCACAAGATGATGATGATAATACCTTTTTACTGACTTTCTCTCTCGCTCTCACTCATTATCATCATCATGAAAAAAGATTAGTGAAAGTGTAATCAACGAATAAGCTTGAATAATATAAACATGATGATAATGATAATTGTTAATTCTTTGGTAATAAATCGTTGAATAAACTTTTCCCAATCAACCGATAACGAGGAAAAAGTCATTTGAAAAAAAGGAAATTTTTTCATCTTCTACCTATCAGATTATTGATACAAGATGATTAAGATCATCTTGATTCTGATGATTGTTGTTGTTTGGATACAAATTGATTTGATTCAATTTTTTTTTGTTATTCATCATGTTGCCCTAGAAAATAATAGATTTGAATGGTGTGTATGTGTGTAATGTGATGAATGATTGTAAATAGGGATGAAAGTTAATTTTGTGCAATTAATTGTAATTGTTGAAAGGGCAAGTGATATGCAGTTTAACTTTCACCGTTATATCGCCTCATCTCCATAGAAAAGGAGATGAGGAGGGAAAGATGAAGAATCGAGGAGGAAGATGAAGAAAGTTGTATAATATCATATGTGTGTATTATTTATATAACGTTGATTACGCGGCTACTTGAGCAGATATAAAAAAGAGAGAGAGAGAGAGAAAAGATGATGATGCTGATGAAGAATAAGAAGATAAAAAATAGATGATGAAAATAATATTGTTGTTTTCCTATATACAATAATTTTCCATTGCAAAATGATCCTCATCTCTTCCTTTGGCATCCTTCATCTTCTTCATCATCATCATTTTCCCCCCTCACGCCTTACCCAATAAAAAAGATCTTTTCCTTTTGTTCATCACTTTTCATCTTCTTTTATCTTCTCATTCCTTTTCATCATCACTTTCTTTTATATCCATTACAATCATTTTCATCATCACATCAACATTCATCTTTGTTTTCCACCCTACATCTTCCACCTTCCACTTTTCCTCTTCATCCTCATCCTCCTCCTCCTTCAGCTTATGATTATAACGGTGATCATTTATTTTTTCCTCGATTCTTGACTTTTTTTTTCTTACTCTTCCTTTGATTGTTATCACCATTGTAACTGTGATAAAAGTGAATATACCGATAAATTGTATAATCACAGTGTTAGAATAATATTATTTAATTGTTTCCATGGATAATCAATTTGTTATAAATCAATATCACGCACCTCAAACACTGATTGAATATGATGATCATTACATTTGATTAATTATTGTTGGTCGTTTGATTATTGTATCAATGTAATAACCTTTTTTTAATCATTTGATGTTCTCGTTTTTTTATTCTGTTGATAATAATTATGATTTATCATCCGTATTAATTTAACTCTCTTGATGATTTGTTATAATTTGATTATCAAGGTGACATTACCTCTCAATATGATTATCATGTTATCATTATTAAGGTTAATCATTTGATTATCTAACAATATGTTGGATTATCTCAAGAGAGAGAGAGAGACAATTGAAATTGATATAGTGATGAAGTTATTAGTGAATTAAAGTTAACACAAAGATGATTATGATGATGAGAGGATGACACTTGATAACTTTGATCCTTTTTCCTCATCATCATCATGATACTTGCCTTCTCCTCCTACTTTTACATCTTATAACATTCTCATGTATGATGAACTGAATGATGATGATGATGATGATGAGGATGAAAAAAGAGTGGATGTAGAAAAAAATGATGTATAGAACACAAAATATCAAGATGAAGATGATAAACATTCCTTTGAGATGAAAAGTTGAAGAGAAGAAGAAAAAATTATGAAAGGATGAGACATGTAAATAAGAAAGAAAGAGTAGATGATGAAGAAGAAGAAGATGATGATGATGAAGAAAAAGATGAACAAGTTGAATTGCTCTTTAATTGACTATGTTAATTTTATGATGAGGAATTTAATGTTTAAGTGAATGAGGCAATTACATGTTAGTTTGTATCATTGGAATATCATTTTATCCTCATCATTTTAACTTCTTCTCGCCTCATGATTATCATTTGTTTTCTTACATTTGGTGACAAAATTATTTCCAATTACATTAAATCATGTGAATCATTGAAATTTTCATACGCTCTGATTATGAACATGATTCAATTTGATGCTCTAATTTTATTATGCTTGTGATGTTTGAATTATATTCAGAACGGTGTCGGTTTTTTTTTCATTTCCAACAATTAGATGCTCAATTATGATTGTGATTACATGATTGTTACTCTTGATTATAATGATGTTGATGGTTGGGTATTCGTATTCAGGTTGTTGTTCAATGTGTATTTTAAGTGTTTTTATCCGTCTCCTAGGTGATGATGAGGATGTAGATTAAGATGATGAGAATGATACAAAAGATACTTGAAAACATGATGTATCAAATATTATATTTATCCATCGTCATCATTTTTGATTCTCATCTGCATTTCACAACAGGAAATGTCATCATCATATATGTTACCATTTTTTTTTGAAAGGTTTTCGTTTTTGATCAAATGGCATATTTTGAAATTTCATATCTTGATTCTTCATCCTTTCCTTTTCCTCTTTCCTTCCTCTTCCTCTTGTTCTTAGTCCATATAGTTAACATCATTTGTTGTTATTTACTTTTCCTAGTCTATATAAATTTGATTGTCTAAGCCAATTTTAAAGTTAATTGTTGTGAGCATCCAATGTCAAATGTTTATTTCTAATGCTGGGAAACAAGAGTGACATGAATGAAGTTAAAGACTTTTCTTAGGATTGAGAAAAAAAATTGAAGTCAACATGCTTTAAGATGAGAAGGAAGGGAGAAAAAGAGAGAGAGAGAAAGAGAGATGGATGAATGAGAAGATGAAGATGCTCTTAAAAGATGAGGATGGAGGCAGAAAGATAGATTGAAAAATGACAAAGTTTAAGAAGATGCGAGGATGAGGATGAAGACGAAGATAACTGATGTATTTTTCAGTCATTTGATAATGATTAAGTTTTCGTTTTGTTTCTTCCTCATAATTATCATTATCATCATCTTTGAATCAATTTATTATCAATCGATAAACTGGTAAAACAGAGGGATGGCAATGGATGAATGAGTGATGAAAGTGATGAGGATGCTAAAGATGAAGATTAAAAAATTATGAAGTGCATTTAAAGTAATAGTGTAACATTTGGATGAGAAACATCATCATCATCATTATCTTGATAAACGCAACAACAAGATAATAACAATTAATTTTTGACAACTTTGTGTTCAGTTAGAAATCAACGAACCTACTAATGGTTATAAGTGGATAATCGTCATTTTCATCTCTCCCTTTCTCTTTCTCTTTCTCTTTCTCTTCGCTTTCTTATCTTCATCTTCATCTTTTTCTTCCCATCGTCTTTACAGTTAATATATTTTTAAGTGCATTTGCATACTTTTCACCTTCCTCTCTCTCTCTCTCCCACTAAATAACCTCTTCCTCTTAACTATCAATGATTTCTCAAGGCACGAATACGTGCTAAGAGGTTGTGTACATTTACCACCCAAGAAACAACGACGTACCCAACGCGTGCTGAGTATTTTATGATGATGATTTACTCATTATTATGTAAATAGTAATAAAGAAAAGGAATCAACAAATTAACTTGACCCGTAAACTTATCCACTTACTAATTGTTATTAATATTTAATCGTAACCAAGGTTAATCCTTATCATCTTGTAACGGTTTACCGGCCTCGTGCTGCCAATAATATGATTATTAAATTGTCTTTTGATGATGACAATTGATGAAAATAATAAATGATGATGAAGATGATGTGAAAATGATGATAACTATTGTATATACGTCACGTGGCTAACTGTTAATTGAAATAAATCAGGTCACTAAGGTTATATTTTTATTGGTTTTTATTCACTTGTGAAATTTATTTGATTACAATTAAGAGTCACAATTGATTGTGTTGTTATTATTGTTATCCGTTTATTATCATTGAATATCTGTCAATGTCTCTCTCTCTTTCTCTCTCTGCTCATCATCATTGTTAATCACATTTTATGATATTTAATAATGATGATGATCATCTCTATGGGAACAATAGAAAAGGTTATGGCAAAGGTAACTTTTAATATAACATAAATTACTTATTATCCTTTCATGAATATTATCATTATAATGATAATAATTTTCACACTTTTCTTTATCATTTAATTTTCGTTTTTCTGATTCATTTCATCATTTCTCCATCCTCATCCTCATCATCATCATTATCTTGCTTAGCTCAATGTTTATTTACTATTTAACTCGTTTAAACCTAGAAAATAATTTGATCATTAATCACTATAATTATGCTATTATCTATGTCTATTTGCTATCAATATAATAAATAAGGAAGAGAGAGTGAGAGAAAAATTACTTTGGTGTGTAATGATGAAGATGATGATGATGATCATCATCATTTGGAGTAATTGTCAGCCTTTTGATTTTTCATGTAGTGGGCAGTGTCAGTGTAATGTCAAGGCGGAGTTTTTATCATCACCATCATGATGATAGTATATTGATGATGAAGGAAGATGATGTTGATGAGGAGAATGAGAATGATTGAAAATGTTAGGAACCATTTATATTAAAAAAAGTGTTTATTGCATTTGATGAAAGAGAGAACGAAAAAGAAGGAGAATGAGAAGGAGAGAGAGAGAGAGAGAGAGAGAGAGAGAGAGAGAGAGAGAGAGAGAGAGAGAGAGAGAGAGAGAGAGAGAGAGTTCTGAAAGAAGATGATGAGGATGAAATAAATGCTTGGATACGCATGATACAATTTATAGGTTGACTCGAAAATGTTTATCCTGATAAACCCTATACACTGAATATATTTCATATCAATTGTTTGAAAAAAAATAAATAAATTCTGTACTTGGATGAATACACTCACATGTATATTCACATTTCTCATGAATTATCTTTGTATATTATTGATCTTTTAATTTAATTGTATTTTTTAATTTTGTAGGAAATAAAATTACAATTATAATTAACTATAAGTTTATAAGATTATCTAAATTAATTGTCATTTGTAAAAATGCTATTTGTCAACTGATTTAGTTTTTCTCGATGTGTTCACATGGTAAAACTATTTACTGTTATTGATTGACTTTATTTGATTTTGATTGATGTTACAAGATGATGAAGGAGTTAATAAATGAGTTGTTGATATTTATACTCTTGCAAATGAAATGATAATGATGAGAGATTTGTGTGAATGGCGAAAATGATGATAAATTCTTGTAAAAAAGTTCTGGTATTTGTTCATGTTATTCAGGGAATGTTATCATGAAATGGAAGAACATGTTTCTCATGTAACATCTTCATTCACAATTTCTTATTGTTTCATTTTCTTCATCTTTTTTTTTTGTTTTACTTTTCAAGTTGCAAAATTTTATCCTCATCTTGATATTTACATCTTGGTGATGATGATGATGATGTAAGGTGATTATTATCATGAAAATTTAATGTAACATGAAGTTGATTGTAAAACTGTAATGATAATAATAGTTTGTTATATAACATTGTGTTTCTTTTTATTGGTTTATTTTCATTTGTTAGCATGAATATTAGTTACAATGGTAACAGAGAGAGAGAGAGAGAGATAGAGAGAGATGCTCAATGTGTAAGATAAAAAGGATGAAGATGAAGATGAAGATTAGAATGAAAATGATGATGTAGGAATAAATTTCTCTCTCTTTTTTTTCTCAATATTCTATTCAAGTTATTCCAAAAATTTGCAAGCCTGACACATGGGAATTTATTCTTTCACCTCAATCAAGACTCGAATTCTGAATGGAGGATATTTGATCTTTCGCATCATTTTTCTCGTTCTTGTCTCGATCGTAATCTCATCCCCTCTCTGTTCAGTAAAACTGAATGAATTCAATATCATCATGTTTGATATTCCCTCTTTTTGATATTAGAATGACAAATGATTCTGTCCATTGACAAAAAAGTTATAACTTTTGATAACATGACGATGATCAGAATCAGATTATCTCGATAATATCTGTTTTAATTGTTAATAATGAAAACTACTAAATACTATGATGTCGGATGAAGATGAAGATGATTCATTTTTACCACTCGTAATTGTAAACTGTTTGTAAATTTATTAATTTCGATGAGATAAATTCTCATAATTATTGTAAATTGGAAACTAATTAATGTTTCTTAAGAAGTGGAAGAGAACATTTAATTTAATCAATATTATCAGTTGGTCTTAATGCTTTGTAACTCAGAGTATTGGCTTCAATTCAAGATTATTTGCCTCCACTTTAAGCTTATTCAGCATTTGCCATCAGTAATTAGCAGTAAAAATGCATAAGATGAAGATGAAGATGATGATGATGAGAATCAAGATGAGAAGGATGAAAAATTTTTCATCTTTCCATCTAAATCATAGCAAGAATTTTAATCATTCCTGTCATTAGATTTTATTGGAGATCAAGATGATCATTTTAACCATTAGACTGTCAAATTGTTTCCAGTTATTATAATCGATAATTTCAAAATTATCATGATGAATTCATCATCCTCATCACCATGAAAGGTGTGGTTAACTTTGAGAAATAGATATTAACTAATTTCCCAATTCAATTTACTGTCGTTTAATTGTTAATAAGTGAAATTGATTCAGATGATAAACTAAACTGTCTGTGGTTGATTAAATTGTTTCATATGATTAGTGATGTGTATTGTTAATCAGATAAAATTTGTAAATGTTGAATCAATCAACCTGATCAATTAGTTGTATTAATTTTATTAATCGTGTATTAATAAATTGCAAATGGTTAATTGTGGCCAATGTTTATCCAATTGATTAGTGTGACTGTTTTTATAATCAATCATGATTAAAACGTTGATTGTCGTTGATGATAATCGTTATAATTATCATCAATAATCACTAAATTAATAATAATAATAATTTTTTGTTATATACAATTACCTAGTTGTGGATTGTTAAATTGTTTACATAAAAGATAATCAACCAGAAAGTAATTTAATTATTATTAAACTGACAGAATCAAATTAAATTTGGTTAATCCTCTTGAAGGTTTCAAATTATTTTAGTTGTCACCAAAATTAATTACAATTAACTTTTGCTTATAATAAATAAACTTGTTAGTTAATTTATCGAAATATTTACATTCTAAAAATCAAACTATGTCTTAATTGCCTCGGGGCATAAATGATATCAATCTGTTAATCTGTTAATCAAAATGTTGATTGGATTATGAAAAGTAGGTGGAGGAGGAAGATGATGATATAAGTGTGTATGAGAGAGTAAGATTGTTGATTTTAGTTGAAAGTGTTGATTAATATCAAAGGGGAGGAATTACTCACCTTTAACTCCCTTTAATTATCATTTAATTATCGTTTAATTGTCAGTGATTTAGTGAGACAAATTTTCATGACGATTAACTTAATACATTTTGTGAGGGGTTGTTACACTATTGCTAGTTTATAATTGTAAATGATTGTAATCAACTAAAATTTTGATTATCAATCAATTAATCAAGGCTAGACGACTCGATGAAACCAGAATGATTAACAATAATGAAATGAAAATCAACTACAATCAAGTTAATCGTCTAGTTGATTTAGCAAAGCAAAAAAAAAGGGAAAAGTTTTTCACATTGAAAGATTTATTTTGTTTTTAATTTAATTGTGATTAAAAGTGATGATTGGAAAGATTTATTACAATTAATTGTAGTTTGGAAAATTTAATTGAGTCTCAATGAGTTATGATTAAATACTAATAAATCATGATAAAGATTTTGATTTGATTTGTTGAGAACTTGATGACAAATAAGATGATTGATGATCATGATCATGGAAATTTAATTGTTAATCAATGGACTTTTTTTTTCTTCTTCTTCTATTTGATTATTACAGAAATTGAAGCTTCTTGGAGTGATCGTAATTTACCTCAATCATTTCGGAATGCAAATGGTTTTCATCATCATCATCATCATCATCATCAACATCACACTCAACTAGTTCATCATCATCGTCAACTCCACCCAGTTCATCATTCAGTCCATCATCATCCTTATCATCATCCTGTACATCATCCTCATCATCATCATGCACATACCCACCCACATCATCATCAATTGCACCATAATTCACATAACCTTCAGGGTGTAGGAGGAGGTATTGTTATAAACAGTAGCGGTAGCAGCACCTCATCAAGTAACACCAGTGACAATAGTGATAATAATACAAATACAAATATAAATACCAATACCAATACCAATGCGGCTTCGGCTGCTGCTTCAGCCGCTGCTTCAGCTTGGTCACATTATTCATATTCTCATCATGCAAGAGCTGCAAGTGCCGCGACGATGCATGATTTTACCGCTACTCCCTCAGCAGCAGCTCAATATAGTTCACTATTGCTACCTCCGCCTCCACCGCCTCCAACAGCTACCATTGCAGCGGCGGCCGCTGCAAGATTCAATCAATGTGGTGGATTTGAATTAACCCAAATGACTGCACCCGAAATGCATTGGCCATCAACGAGTCGATACGATTTTTCAACTCATCCTCATGCAATTGATGCCAATTACAACGCGACCACTGCTTATGGCTCAGCAACGGCTGCTTATGGTACAGCGACTGCTGCTTATGGCACAGCGACGGTTGGATATGGAAATGAATATATGTAAATTAATCATAATCAAATTAATAATTAATGTAATAAAGTTTCCTTTCTTTTTCCAATTGTTTTTTCTCAGCGACGTGAAACAGGTAAACGAAAACATTTCAACATATAATTAATTTTAAACAATTAGAATTAATTAAGAAAATTTGTTTACTGAACTTGATTTTTCACCGCTATGACTTAAACGGATTCCAGTTTTCAGTCTTCCAATTTTCATGGTTATTTTACCAATCGTAGTCTAAGAGTTTTCAAATATAAATAAATAAAATATTAGTTAATTATGAAGAAAAAAGTATTTCGGTTATTACAATTAACATGATAAATGCCTTCGACTTTCATCAAAATAGAATTTGTATTAATATGGAAAATAAAAAAAGAGAAAAATTTGAACTGATCAAGTTTTATTCATCTTCGATAATTACGTGCGATAGATGAACAATTTAACTCTTTTCCTCGACTTTCGATTTTCTCGATGTTCAATTATTTGGGAATTCGAAGGCATTTACATGAGAGATTAAGGCGAAAGTACCTTAAGAATAGCTGCTGCATGTTCGTGAGTTGCATTTCTGAGATCATGTTCATTGACTTGAAGTATATGGTCACCCTGAAGTAGCCTTCCATCAGCTTCGGCGACTCCGCCTTTTACCACTTCGGAAACATAGACACCGGGACCGTTTTTACGACCAACGATACTTAAACCTAAACCTTTTCCAAGCTTTTTGTACAGTTCAATGTCCATGATTTCATAGAGATCAGTGTCCGCAGAATGAGTTTCCTCTCGGTAAACAACCATTCTGATAGTGGAAGGAGTTTGTCTTAAGGCTGAAATGGCAAATTCGTGGGGAACGTTTCGTAAATTTTCATCGTTAACTTGAAGAATCACGTCTCCTGGTTTCAAGCGACCATCGAAAGCGGCTGCACCGTCAGGATAAACCTCATGGATAATAACGGCTCCCTGTTATCAAAAGATCGAAAGAAAAACAATTTAATAACCTGAAATCTAATCGAAATTCAATGAAAACTCACCAATGGAGTATCAGAACCACCGACGATACTTAACCCAAGACCCATTTTCTTTTTTGCAATTTCCAGAGTTGTTTCCCGCTCAGGAATAATTTCACAGGTATTTGGGTCTAAAGTGATAGTTTCTTCATCCCCACCGACGGGTGAGGGTAAATCCTTTCCATTTTCTAAAAGGAAAAAAAAACAAAATCATTAAATTGACATTCGAAATTCTAATACAATTTAATAGCCTCAGGGGAAAAAGAAGTTGCAAAACTTAAGAATTAGATGGCGCTCATATCTTGTAAAATATTCTTTTTGGAAATGGTTCAAGTTATTTTCCTCAGTGGAGACAATCAATTGTAATCAACTAATGATTTCTAATTAGAGTCCAATAGAAATTAACTCAACAATTAAGCGAATTTTTCGATTGCGAGTTGATTTGATTGTTCTATGCCCTCTGGGCCTTTTTATTTATCGATCATCTCTTTTAATAGTAAAAACCGATTGAACCAAATCAATCAATAGTTGCTCTCGAAAATCAATCTTTTGATTACACACCAGACTTAATTGTGTATTGGTGTTGAATCTGATTAACCTTCTAATTAGCGTTCCAATATTTTTACTCAGCTAATCAATAGTAAAAAAAATAGGAAAATGATTTCATTTATAATCATTTGCTTGGTGTTAATGAGAGAAAGGTAAAGGTAAGCAAAAAAAATCCCACCGGTGGGTAACAGGAGCGATTAAATTTCCCTCTAATCAATAGTAAATGCAGAGGAATCAAATTAGGAGCAAATTTGATTGATTTGATTGAAAGGTTAATAATTTAACATTCAAATAGTGTAAACAACAAACCAGAAAAAAAGCTTAATCAGTGATTTATGATTACAATAAGCAAACAATTGTAACAGTAAAAAAAGTTGCAATAAACATTGAGGGTAATTAAGGATCAAAATTAACTCCAATAAGATAATCAAATCATTACAAGGGAACAATTTATCAATTGTATAGCAATCATATTCAATGTAGAGAGCAATCAAATCTCAAACCAATTAATTTTATCGAAAACAATTAACTATAAACAATCAATTGAAAGTAATATTTATTGTTAGCAGATTGTTAGTTAAGTCTCAATTCAATTGACCTAATGTCATCTTAATCGTAGTAATTAAGGGTAAAGAAATAATTAACTTACTTTGATCTTTCTTTTGGTCATTTTGAGCTGATTCTGAATCTCCCTGATTTAATTGAGCTGTTGATCCTTGATCAGATCGATTGGAAACTCTATGAGGTTTGGCAACAACAATTGATAAAAGACCTTCAGCATTTTTTAAGGTTGATGCAGCCTGCGAGTAAACAATTAAACAAATTACAATCAAAAGAAACTACAACAAAATGATTGATTAACATACAGTATCATAATCCGCTCCAACCAGATCAGTTTGATTAACACAAAGTATCATATCACCAACAGCTAATCCAGCTTGTTCAGCCGGAGATGATTCCTGAATATCAGAAATGAAAACCTCGACCAAGTTCAGTGTGTTTACCTTCAATTATCATGATTCCTAGACCAGTATTACCCTGTTAGAAGATGATTACAATCAATCAATAGAAAAGTCAATATATTAATCGAATGTTATTAAAAGAAGAAAAAAAAAATCATTATAACTGTAAATACCTTTCTAACTGTTACCGTTCTGACTCCATGAAATTTATTGTACTTTTCTTGGAGAGTCTCTTCCTCTAAATGGACGGGAAATTGAATCAATGGCTTAACAGCCATTTCATCTAAGGCACCTTCTCTCCTGTAACAATCAATCAAAAGGTTAGATGAGTTATTCCATTGAGAGAAAAATGATCAAACAATTGTAGAAAAGAAATACGAAGAGAAGAGGAAAACAAGTAAGAAAAGAAAAGAAAAGAAAAATCAATGAAAATGTTTTCCTTTTCTCTTTTTTTTTCCTCTTCATCTTATTCTCAATGAGTATTTGTGGTCTATTCCATTCATATTCAACCATTTTCCACTCTTATAACCAGCTACTATCATCGATATTATCCTCATCTCTTCCTCTCTCTCTCTGCCTACTCACCAAGATGATAAATCTGAAAATTTACCATCAAAAAATATTGATCATCTGATTTATCATCAACAAGAATTGATCAAGTCATTCAGTTATAAGAGATAAATATAATAATCCATCATGTAAGAAATAAATATAATTTTGACAACTCCAATGGTCAATCTACTTTAAGTAACAACATCAACATGGTTGAATACATTTCTTTTGTTGATAATGATGGTCAATAACAAAAGGACAGTTGAGATTTGGATGTCCACTTATCCTAAATGTCCAATCTGATCATTTTCCTACTGACCAGAATTTTCAATAATAATAAAGTATAAGAAAAGTACCTTAACAAAACCATTTTGAATACTGGTCCAGGTAAACTTTTAATTGTAGCTGAGGCATTTAGGTGACATCGTCCATGAAGCACAACACCGTTAATCTTTAGAAAAGTAATAATAATAATAGAGAATATGATTAGTAAATTGTTTAAGTGTATTAACAATCAATTTGTTTACTTCTAATATTTCATCAGCCACTTTTATACGTCCATCTTTGGCTGCAGCTCCTTTCATATGCATCCCACAAATGAACACGGACATTTTATTACGATCACGATTTCCGGCCAAACTTAAACCTAATCCAGTTATACCTTTAACCAGATCAACAATTAATATTTCACCTCCAAGTTGACCATAACGTTTGATTGCTTTTTCTGTCATTAAAATACACATGATGATGTTGTTGTTGATGATTGTCAAAAATGAGAGAGAGAGAGAGAGAGAAAGAGAGTGACCAAGGGATCAACAATAAATACACAGAAGCAAATAAACAAATGAAGAGTAGGAAATCCGTTTGTTGATCAAGTTGATTAGATTGAGAATTAATGATGATGATGATTGAATAAACAAAGAATATCAAGAGAGAGAGAGAAAGACAAAGAGAGACAATTAGAAAAAAAGAAAATAAATTGTTGTCAAATTGGTGGTAATTCGTTAGTTATAAACAGAGAGAAATAAAATCATTTGAATGAATTAATGGAGAGAAAAAGGTGAGATGAGATATTTAAAGAATAAATCACTGAATGGGAGAAATGGAACCATAATTAGTGTAGTAACTAAATTACCCAAATAATCCGAATTAGAATTGTTGTTGTTATTACAATTAATGTTCTCATTGGTTTTGGCCATGGTTTTATCTCTCTATTCTGTATATGTGAGATGAGATTTGAGCAACTATTGGCTCACAATGGAAATGTACATGGGAAAAAGTAAGAAGCTCAGAGTTTAACAGGGAGACAGACAGATAGAGTAACTGAGAAGGAAAGATGATGATGATGATGATGAAAAAAGAGAGAAAGAGAAAGGTAATTGGGTTGGATCGATAATGGGTGGTGTATATCACTTGAATGGATGAGAGAGAGAGAGAGAGAGAGAGAGAGTGGTAGTAGTAGTAGTAGATTCGAGTGATAGTAATCGTAGAGATACTAAAAAGATTCTGGTAAGATGATGATGATGAGGAAGATGAAGGTGAATTGAATCTTCTGTTATCATCTACATCATCAGTATCATCATCATGTTCATTATTGTTACAAGATGATAATCAACTGATTTAATTATTATAATACTGATTCTGATACGGATGTTGATTGTTTATAAAACGACAATGATGATAGAAAGTAGTAAAAATGGAGCAATCAAATTTAATTAATGAAAAGACAATTAATCAACACATACCACTGTTAATAACAATAACAGTCACCAACAGTAATTTAACATTGTTAATGATTATAAATATAACAACAACAACAACAACAACAGCAAAGATTAATTAAAATTAAACACACACAATGAGTTAATTAGATGAATGGAAACATTGTTGATGTTATAAAGATGAGGATGAGGTTGGTGATGATGAAGGAAGAGGAAAAGATGAAGATGAAGATGATAATGTTTATGCTGATTGTTGATTATGATGATTAGGAATCAAGTTGAACACAGAGATGGTTTTCATTTGTAAATTGCTGTTGGAATAGCTTTTCATACCTAAACCATCAGCGCATGTGATTGAATATCTTGATCATCATGAACAACAACAACACAACACAAACCACATCACCATCATCTTCATGTTTCTGTTTATCATCATGAACCATGGATAAAAAACTAACCCAATTCAGGGGAGAAAAAGTAACATAAGCATTTAGAGAATCAGAGTTATCTTCTTGTTTAACATCATTTCTCTTCCTGTTAGCATCACAAATGATGATGATAAGGATGATAAGAATGATGAGAATCATGAGATGATCAGGATGAGGATGAAATTGACAGTTTTCAATGAATTGGCATAAAAATGATTCCATTCAGAAGTCGATTGAAATTCAATTATCTTACTATCATCTTGTCAATTTTGATTTTCTCATAAATTAACTAATTGTATTGGATTAAACTATCGATTAGATTTTATATCGTTTTTAATTTAATTGTATCGCTTTTGATAATCAATCACAGTTTAAAGTTAATTTGATTGATTAAACTCTTGTTTCCACTTGAAAAAATTTCAATTCAATGTTTTAATTTGATTGTTTTTTGTTTATGGTTAATTACAGTTGATTGTTTAACTTGCGAATTGGCTGATTAGTTAATTGATGGTGATAATGATTTAGATTGTTAATTTTAATGTTTATCGTTTAGTTTTCATTTTCAAGTTTTAATTATCAAATGAAGCAAAATTCAAGTTGATTCAAGATTGTTTTTGATTACAATTAACTTGGTTGTTTACTAATTAACTGCCCTTGATTACTTAGCTACAATCAAGTTTAATTATTATCATGATTAACAGCGGATGTTTTTGTTTAAATTGTGATTAACCATTTGATTAGCTAATTAAAGTAACATCAATTTTATTTATATTAAGTTTCTTTGATGAAATGATTTTCATTTAATCATCAATAATTTAAGTAACAATTAACTTGATTATTTTCAGAATGTAATGAAATTAACTTTGATTGTAATTGAGTTAATTGTTGGGCGAAAAAAAAAGATGAGTAAAAGAAATAAATTCAATTAATTTATAGTTAAGATAATTTGTTATTAGGGTTAATTGTTGGTTACAATTATTATGATGATAATTAGTTGGCAATGATTTTGAAAATGAATCAAGTTGCTTTTGGAATCAGTTCCAACTGAATCAATGTCAATGTTTGTGTTTTAAATTGTAACAACAATTAACCATGAATCTGTTTAATAAAAAGTGAAAATAACCAAAAAATGATTAAGTAATTAACAATTGCAAGAATTAGGATTATATTAAATGATATCAACGTAATCATCAATTAACTAACACTTATCCTTGTTGATTTAAGTTAATTGTTCAATATGATCCATGTGAGCAAATTTAATCAATTTGCTTGATCACAATAGCAATTTAAACAATTAGTTAAGGTGATGAAAGATTTTTAGTAAATTGAAATGAAATTAAGAAAAATGATCAAGTTGTAACTAAATTAATCTAATTTTTTTTCATTGTTTTGATGATGATTGATAATAATTATCTAGATTATACTAATTAAAAGGATAATTTAAATTGATTACAATGATGATGATGATGATTTAATTGGATTAAAACATGAGAATCAATTTTGATTATGGTGAAGATTAAGTTTATTATGTTGCCATCAAAACAAACAATCAATCAAATTATGAGCTTGAGAAACAATTAAAAAATCTCATGTTAACAATTAACTCAATTGATTATCATTGTCTCGAACCATCAACAATTTAATAATTCACAGTGAATGTTTTTAATTGTTATGAATAAAATTCATTTCCTATTGACCTAATTTTGAATATTTTTTGTTTATTCATTTGTCTAATTATTTGAATTGTCGGTTAATCAAAAATTGAACAATTAATTCAGATTAAAATTGGAAATGTGAAAATTTAATCAAATTAAAAACCTCAATGAGAGATTAACAATAAAACAAACAAGAGATTAATAAGGATTAAGATTTAATTTTTGTCTGTTCAATGATTTTTACGATTTCAATGATTAAGCAAATACGATTTGATTACATGACAATCAATGAACTAAATAGTGATACTTTCGGTTGGGTTAATCATTGAGCTAATTTGATTAACTGTTTAACCTTTAATTTTCAAAGTAACTTGAATTTAATCAATGATTTTTTATCTAGAAATCAGTTAATTTGTTGAATCTTATCAATTGTAATAGTTAATGATTAGATTGATGATTGTTGATGATGGTTGATTGTAACAATTGTCTAATGATGAGCTGATTATGAGAATAGGAAGTTTAAAGGGAAATGAATAACGGAAAACATTAAATTAATCCCAATAATAAGAAAGCAATCAATGATTAACTCAATCAAGTTAGTGTATTGTTACAACAATTTACATGATAATCGTAATCAAATCACAATCAACTCATTCAATATATCATTTGAAGGGTAAAAAAGTAAATCAATCCAATGGTTTGACATTTTCGTGTTACTAAAAGTTAGACTTGATTGTCGGAAAGTTAAATAACAGATTATTTGAGTAATTTAATTTATGCTACAGAACTAAATTTATCACAATCAATGGGAACAATTAAAAGTAAATCGACTTACTTGGAGTATAACCAAATTCATCTTCCTCTTCATCCACTTCTCCAGGAGCAAGTTTCACGTTCCCAGCGCTGGTCCTGTCGATCTGAAACATTTAAGGTGGTAAATTGAAACAATTAACTGATTGTTGTTGGAATGATTGATTTAATTGTTTACCTCGACTCCTTTTGGATGAGAAAACTTTTCCTTTTGTGTCTCTAACATTAATTTCCTCTTCTTCTGATTCTGAATCTTCAGTCGTTTCCGAAGCTAAAGAAACGGTTTTGATTTTATTCAATTTTTTGGTTACCACCTCCATCTCCTCGGTGGGTTCATCGTCTTTATCGTGTTTATCGCCCTTGAGGGCAGAGATTCGAGCTTGTTCCACTTGAGCTTGATTCTCTTGTAGTGCTTCATCATCAAGTCCAGCTTGGATGACCACTGGTGAAGGTGTTCGAGGTGGAATCCAACCTTGAATGGGCTTAAGTGATTCAGTGGTACATTTTGGTAATGATATTGATTCAAGTTCTTCCCGTTCAGATGGTGGATCTTCATCAGCGACCGAAGTGATCGCTGCAAGAGTGGCATCGGAAGAGGAGTCAATATTTTCGGTAAGATCACTGTCCATCATGAATCCCGTTGGCACTGGAAGTAAAGATTGTACCAATAGAGTTATCGGATTTTGAGCTGTTCTTATCGCTTCAACAGCTTCGTCGTGTGTAGCATCACGCAGGTCAACACCACCAACTTCGAGGATACGATCACCTCTCCTTAAACGGCCACTTTTAGCCGCTGTTGAACCTGGTAAAATGTTTTTCACGAAAATACCACTAGTAGAGTGACCTGGGGACACGTTAAAAAGGTCAACCTTACCACCCACGATTGATATACCCAGACCTTGATCGGTTTCACGGATTAATTTAATAGTTCGAGGTGCTGACCATTGACGGGATAATGTACAAGATCCGGTATTTGTGAAGGTCGTTAAACTTGAACACGATGTTGTATTGCTATTGGACAAATTAACAGCTGATTGACTTCGAGATGATAAACCAAGTTGACAATTAAAAGATGTAAGCTCACTTGTAGGCACTTGTGGTTCTGTAATAAGGATAAACAATGAAACAACAATCAAATTAAATGGTAACTAATCAAGTTAGATCAACATTGATTATAACAATCTAACAATCAAACAAAAACCATCCAAAAATTTTCAGTAGCCAAGATTATTAATCAGCTAATTAACTGTTGTTGTACTTTAAATGTAACAGTTAATGAATTGGTTTTTCATTTGATTAGTTAAATTGTTGTGTAAAACTGGAAGGTGAACAATTAGATTGATGAAAATTGTGAGGTAAAAAATACTAATTGTTGACAAAATCAAATAATAATTGAAAAATTGTTAGTAAACCTAAATACGAGATAAACAATTAATTGTTGAGAAAACAAATTAATCAAAATCAAATAATAATTGAAAAATTGTTAGTAAACCTAAATACGAGATAAACAATTAATTGTTGAGAAAACAAATTAATCAAATAATTGGAAACTAATCAAACTGAAATTAATCACAAATCTGAAATAGGAAATAAAAACAAAATAAAACAAATAACAAAGTTTAAAATAACCAAAGAATCAATTGATTATAATATTATTAATGAGTTAATTTAGCTGAATGTTAATCATTAAGGATAAAGAATTGATTAGTAATTAATATTTAGAGAGAGGAAAAAATTAATTGTAATATTTTGATCGCTAACCACAGAGAGAGGGGGAGAGAGAGATTAAGGTTTAGTTATAACAATTTAATTTAAGTTATTAGGGGAAAAGATTAGTAGTTTTTAAGGATGTATAATGTGTTTGATTAGTTTGGTTAATTGTTTCGTTTGGATGATTAATGTTGACAATTGAGAAGAGATGGAGATAAGATGATTTGATTTAATTCAGTTGAAACCAAAATAACAACCTTGTGCTTTGGTTATATCGCTGGAAGCACTTCTTGATATGCTATTTTTATTGAGCCAATCAGCTGATTCAGTAGTATTATTATTGACAATATAAGTATTGGAAGATGTTGATTGTAGTGAATCAATTTCCGTCATTGTTGATGGTCCTTGATGAAGGTGATGATGATGATTATGATGATGGGAAAGATTAACTGATGATGAGGAAAGTTGAGTGTGTGAATAACTTGATGGTGGTTGTTGTATAATTGAGATCTCAGGTGAAGATGAATGAACTTCTGGTGAATCAGCTTTACTTTTATCCAAGGAACAAGTTGATTGTTTACAATTTAATTGTGGGCAAGATGATTGAACAAGAGTGTCCGAAGAAATTAGATTATCATCTGAATCACTTTCACTTCGACGAGAACCAAAATAAGGTGAACTGATTAATTAGATTTAATCAATGGGAGAGAAAGAAAGAAAAACAAAAGAAAACAATTAGTAAATCAAGAAGTAAAATTTTTTTCATAATTTAAACACAAATAAACTAATCAATATAAAAAAAAATAATCTAAGTGATGAAAATATAACAATTAATCATTTGACTTGGAGTTAAATTGAAGCCTACCGATAGTATTTAGGATACCTCCTTTTGGTTAGCAAATTAGAGAGAAAGAGAAAGATAATTGTTGTTAATTGTTGATGAGAAAATTAAATTTATGAATAGGATGAAGGTGAAAATTGAAGCTTTTAAAAGACATTTAATTGTGAATGACAGGAAAACAGAATTAAATTGATTGGAGAGCAAATGACAACCTTGGTTAATATGAAAACGGGAAATGATTGGAAAGTGATGATAATGATGATGATGATGATGAGAAAATCTTGTGTGATGACAAGGAAGATAAGGAGTTAAACAGTGGGAGAGCTGAGAAATTAGGTTGTCATCGAATTGAAAGAAAATAAATCGTAAGATCTAAAGGAAAAAGATGAAAAACTAAAATTGTATGGATTCAATGAGAAAGAGGAAAAAAGGATAATTCTTTTCATGAAAATAGGAAAAAGGATCAAAGATGATGATGAAGATAAAGAGGAAGACAAGGAAGAGTGGGAGTGAAAGTGAGAAAATAAGGAATCCTATCAAAATCATGAAACTAAATCAATGATACAAAGTGAATCATTTTCATTGAGAGCCTGCAAGGTAAATGTTAAGATAAATAGCAAAAGGTTATTTAAAATTAGATTAAATTGTGATGATAGGGTGAAACCAAAGAAAGATGATCAAGATGATCATCGAGATGATAATAAATGATGACAAGGTAAATGTACCTCGGTGAGGGAGTCCGACGAATCAGGCAAAGTAAAGGTGATTCTCTTCCTTTGGAAGGTAATTGATTGTGTTGCATAGCGAGTAAAGCCGATTGCTTATGAACGGAAACATCTTCAGCCGGAACGTATTTGAGACTGAGAATTTAGAGAAAAACAATTTTTAGAGTTTAATTTGTTCAATCAATCGAGTTGATATAAGTACCTTATATCGGTGCTAACTAATTGGGCTCGACGAAGCACCGCTCGAGCTTGAGAGTTGGTGATATTACGGAGATTTTCATTGTTAATTGCTACAAGATAATCGCCGATTTGCATTCGTCCATCTTTGTAAATTGCTCCATGATGGGCAAGTGATTTAATCGTCATTCCGTTGATACCACGATCAGCTAATTCCAAAGTAAGACCTAATTCAACAATTAGAAAATTGAGAAAGTGGAAATATGATTAACACAATTAAGATAGATTTTTTTTTGCTCTTTGTTTTCATCGATAATGTTTGCCTTTCGTGTTCAATCAGCTTTGATATTGTATCTTAACCTTGATTGTGACAGACAATTATCATCGTGTTGATAATGATTAAGTTGATTGTTTACTTACCAAGGGGATCGTTGCCTTTTCTGATTCTAATTGTCCTTTCCAGAGCTGATGGAAGTGAAATAATCAATGAAATACTCGGATCGATATTCTCACTCGGTGTCCGAGAGTTAAGACCAAAATCCAGGGGTGTTGATGATCTTGAATCAGATGAGATTAGAATTGAATCACCGGAAATAAAAGGTGAAAAAGGAAGTGAATTGGGTGGAGCTGAATGAATTAAACGATCTGGAATTGATCCAATGCTTGATGATATTACTGATGGTGGATTACGGTCATGATGATTATTATTAAGCTCCTAAAATAGAAACAATTAAAAGTGAAAGAGAAAAAGAAAAACGAAAGAAATCAAAAAAAAAAGTCAGCGAAAAAGAAAAGAAATCAAATTAATAACTAAATCAACGATTAGCAATTAGCAAATTAAGCAATAGATGAATAGTAAATTACAATTACAATCATCTAATGTGGCAAATGTTTGAGCGCAAATTAAATGATAACTAAATTAACTTTAAAATAAATTAACAAATGAATTGCAGTTAATTGTGATGATGAGATTAAGGGAAACAAAATGATTTGTAATTTAAATTTATCATCTGATTGCGATCAATTGTATCTGATTAGGGATTAATCATTCCAGTTAATCAACAAACCTTTAAATTATCAACTCCATCTTCATTGAATGGCTCAATTGAATTAACACTGGAATTAATTGATTGTTGATTGTTTCCTTTATGATACAATTTAACATCGTTCGACTCCAATAACAATTTAGACTGTAAATAATAATAATAATATTTCATATTTATAATCATAATAATTAAGGAAAACAATTAGTCTAATATCAAGTTAATTGTTCACTCGATAAGTAAATCAAGATGGTGGTTAATTAACCGAGAATATGAATCAATAAATCACGAAAATTTTCTTAATTGTTCACGTTAATTTATATTTTGAGGGAGAGGGGGAGAGAGAGAGAGACTTCGATCATCAGTAATTAAGAGATTTTATCAATTAATTGAATTTATTAGTTGATTATTTTTCATAAGAATCAAATCAATTTCTTTTTCCAATCAATTAGAAACATAAACATAATCAATTGTTTTATTGTCCAAAATGTGATTAAAGGGATTGGATTATCAGTGAGGATTTGGTTGGACAATCATGACAATTAGTTAATTGGTATTTTATTATCAATCATTTTGTGTTGAAAGAATCAATTTGTTCACAGCAATTAAAGAGGAGGAAGAAAAACAAAATTAGAGATTCCAATTGAGATAGAAACTGTTAATATCCAGTAAATAGTAATAATAATAATTGAGTCGAGTGATTGATCAAAAAGTTTGGACGTAGCAATTAGTTGATCATCAAAATCAATTTTCTCCATCAAATCATAAGCAACAGCAATAACAATAATAACAGTGATTAAATAGTAATTCAATTAATACCAGAGAAGAGGAAAAATTAATTATTTCCTTGTAGAAGATGAAATTGGAAAATGATGAAAATGTTTCATCATTGATTGTTGTTATTTCACAATTTCATCATAATAATAAATGCAAACAAATATTACAATTAACCTAAATTGTTGTTCATTTTTGAGCAGAGTTTCAGTAATCAAGAATTGAGGCTAATTCTTGAATCATAATAATCTTCCTGAGATTCATTAACTTTCTTATTGTTATTATTGTTGTTATGATCTTATAATTATCGATTGAAATTGTTCAGTAACAAGATTCATCATGAACAAGTTGAGATAGAGAAAAAGATTCTTGAATAAGATGTAAGAGAAAAAAAGAGAGCCAAGATGATAAAGATGATGAGAAAAAGCTTTGATACTTCAGTAAACACGAAAGGCAATGTTATCGTTTGATTGACTGAAGAATAGTGAGAAAATGATCAAGTGGATGATAAGTGAGAGTGAGAGATTAAAAGGGAGATTTCAATGTAAAAATTAACGTAATTAGCAAAGTTCTGTGAATCTTCATTTTCATCAAATTTCATCTCAGCTCTGGATAATAACAATTAAGATAATCAAAAGTGAGTTTTGTGAAAGTCTTGTGTGAATTTAAACTGGAGTGTTACTTGTATTGAGACTCAGGGAGTGAATTTAGCTCAGGTTTTAATAGGGATAATTGTTGATTCTGATTATTTATCATGTTACTTGAATAGTGATGATTAATTGTTGTTTTGTATTAACTCTTGATTAAGAATTTTGAATAATTGATCTGACAAAAAGATTATAATGTAATCTCTTATACTAAAGGCTGGTTTGATTTATGTTTGTTCTTAGGGTAATTAGTTAATTTAATTGATAGGAAAATGAGAAAGAAGAAAGCTAATTAGATTTGATATTCGAGTTGATCATTTTTGAGAGGAAAAGTCTCTCAAATATACTGATTGTAGCACAATTTAAGCCTAACTAAGAATTGATAAATAACAATCAAAAATTAAATTTAAAAGCTCGAGGTTTTTTAATTAGCTCTTCATATTGTCATGATTATATGAACTACCCTAATTTGTATCCAATAGAGAGAGAGAGAGAGAGAGAGAGAGAGAGAGAGAGAGAGATTACTTTCATAGAGATTTAAACAATAAGTAATGATGGAATACTGATCAGTCAATTGCTGTTGATCAATTGATTGATTTGGTCTACAGAATGTAAACTGTTGGGTCTTTTTTTTTCTTTGATTCTTTTTGCTTGAATGTTTCTTGGGATATTTTTTCTTCTTTCTTTTCTTTCTTTTCTTTCTTTAGGTGTAAGATGGTAGTTGATGATATGAGGAGTGTTTGCAGTT
This sequence comes from Panonychus citri, assembly GCF_014898815.1. Lineage (NCBI taxonomy): Eukaryota > Metazoa > Arthropoda > Arachnida > Trombidiformes > Tetranychidae > Panonychus > Panonychus citri. The sequence continues at coordinate 1,684,384 of NW_026515540.1, forward strand.
ACCACTATACTGGTTACTGATGGACGAATCTAAGCCCCTCTCTCCCCAAGAAGGTGGTGGTGGAATGGATCGAGTGACATAACGACTAGTGTCACTCACCTGGGAAGAGCTTGAGCTTTCTGGAAGAGGAAGGGGCTTAGCAACACCAATCCGGACAACACCTCGAGGTGCCCCTTTCAAAGCTTGAACAGCAACATCGAGAGTTGAATTTTCAAGGCTGATATCGTTAACGAACAGCAATCGATCTCCAGGTATTAATCGACCATCTTGTTGAGCAAATCCACCCGGAACCAAACTTCGGATAACAATGATAGTTTCTTGAGGATTAACCGGATCCTTCAAGTAAATGATTAAAAGGAAATGGGCAAATAAAATAAAAAAAATACAAATTAACATCAAAACAAAAAAGAATTATAAAAAAAATACAACATCAAAATCTGTATCAAGATAATTGTTAATCTTTTTGTTTACCTGATAATCAAGAATAGAGAAGCCTAAACCACGATCACTTTTAATTAGTTCGATAACTTGAACTTCGTTACTCCACATCGCAAGTCCAGTTAATGGTTCCAATGAACGAGATTTCATCTTTGCTAAATCAACAGAATTCGATACTCCAATGGCAAGAGATCCATCTGATTTCGCTTTGACTAGTCGATCACCTGAGATTGTTGTTGTATTACCCATCATTTGATTGTGACTCTCATGTTGTAATCGAGGGTAATTTAATGGTTTGGCGGAATGTAAATTTTCATTGGCACTCATTAGATCGACTGTATCTAACTGGGGTGAGGGAAGGTTACTTGGCATCTTTTCACGAGCACAAACCATGCACACATTCATTGGCAGTTCTTTGAGAAGAGGCACAACATCACCATGATTTAATCTCAGCAATTCTTTACCATTAACTTCGAGTATTTCATCGCCACTTTTCAAAAGACCGTTAACACCCACAGGTCCATCTGATAGAATCGCTCTAATGTAGTGATGAGGTTTCACGGCTTTACCATCTTCCAGGTCAACGGTACCTTCCAAGGAAATTCCTAAACCTCCACCTTCTTCAAACTTTCTAATCTGAGCAACAACAATCTCATACTCAGGTCCTAATATTGTTGACCATTTTTAATTAGTGCAGTTTCAACATCTAAATTCAAGGAGGAATAAACGAGTATTTCATCGCCACTTTTCAAAAGACCGTTATTCTGATTAATAGTGATGAGGTTTCACGGCTTTACCATCTTCCAGGTCAACGGTACCTTCCAAGGAAATTCCTAAACCTCCACCTTCTTCAAACTTTCTAATCTGAGCAACAATCTCATACTCAGGTCCTAATATTGTTGACCATTTTTTAATTAGTGCAGTTTCAACGGCTAAATTCAAGGGAGGAATAAACGGAATTTGATTGTTATTATTATTAATAGCAATCAATGGAGATGAAAAAACTGAATCTTGTACATCATCATTAACATAACTGCCACTTTGAACCTGAATTGTCGTTTTGTTGGCTCTTAACATGGGAGGAAGAGCTGGCGGAGGTTCCATGTCAGCGTCAGAAATGGCCTGTTGAAGTTGCTCGTATTTGGTACCTCTCAAGTAACGGGCAAGTCTCAATTTAACGATCTTACCAGTGTTACGAAGTACTTCAACTGCTTGATGATTTGTATAACCATAAAGTGATCGACCATCAACCTCAATTATTTGATCATTAATTGCAATTTTTTGGCACAAAAAAGCAGCACTACCTTTAGCAATGCTCTTAACAAAAATACCCGAGATCTCCTCTGTTTAGAAAAAAGATAGTAAACAAAATAGAGATTACTAATAATTTAAATACTGCAACCAGTTAATTATTGATCAAACTAATCAATAGAATAGGTAATTGATACGGAAAGAAAAACAAACCTTTCTCACAAACGTAACCTGCGATGGTGATTCCCAATCCTTGTTGATCTTTAACTAATTCAACTTCAAATGTTTCCATCTCTGGTAGATCCAAGTTCAGTTTACTATCTAATGACGATAAGTGAGTTTGTAATTGAATGAATGGCTCAGAATTTGACTTAACAGGTAATTGAATAGCATCCATTGAATGGCTGTTTCTTTCACTTCGATATAAACTCGATTCAGTATGATCCTGAATAAGAAGATTAAGAAATCAGATTAGTTACAGATCATAAGATAATATAAAATAAATATAATCGAAAAATCAAAGAAATAATATTGATGAAAATATTAGGATTCAAATTGAAATAGTCTCGCTAGTGGTCAATCATGTAGCAAACTAATTGATTAAATCGTTAGGAATTAATTATTTGTTATAATGTTTTATGCGTGTCTGATTAAATTAAATTCAATGTTAATTAGTCAATTTGTTTGTTTTCGTGACAATCAAATGTCCATATAATTGAAATATTAATCAGTAGTAATGTTTGAACAGGGATTCTAATTAGGATTGATTTCAATTAAAAATAAATGCTAATTAATTTAAAACACAAAAGGTAATTAGCTTATACAATTATGGTGGAAAGTTTAGATTAATGAATAAATCCTATTTGAATCAATCGATCCAATTATATAAGTACAGGAAGAAAAAGTAGAAAACTATTTGAGAGAAATCAATAAATTGTTAATATGCTAATCAAAATTGTCTCTATTATTGTTTCCACAATTACTCTGACAAAAAAACAACCATATTGATTGATATTACTTGTTGACATTATCGTCAAGTTAATTTAACAAACGATAAATGAATATTTTTACCATGCGAAAATAGACTAACAAAGTTGTAAGACTTAATTTAGTTAATGTATCCAGCAATTAGTAATGTTATCGATTATCATATAAATCTATTGGATTTCTGACAGTTGAAACATTTTTCTAATGCTGATTCGTTTAAAATTGTTTAATTAGTAATTAATTGTAGATAATTTTTACCTCAATATTGAGCTTGGTTTTGGATTCGCTCATTGTTGGTACTGAACCAGATTCTGAATCATTGAATGGAATGGGTGGGAATGCTGAGATGGAAGGAACTGAATTTATGGAACCAATAGAGCCAGAAATTTGCTAAAGATAAAAAGTATAGAAGATAAATAATTACGCTAAATTAGAAATTGATTATTCTTTGATTGAACTTTTAATTACCTGATGGTATAAAGCTAAATGACGTTCAACAGCTTCAGGATCATTCAATATACGGGTTGGTACTGCTGGTCCACTGCTTTGGAGTACATGGACATCGGAAGATGGTTCAATTGGTCGGGCAACTATTAAACGAACATCAGTTCCAGCTATTCGAAGTACCTGAGCGACTTGTTCTGAGCTCATTCCTCTAAGGTTAACATCATTTATCTGAAGTATATGGTCACCAATTTGCAATCGACCATCTCGATCAGCTACTCCTCCAGGTAATATGGTTTTAACTACAACTCCGGTTGATCGACCTCCAATAATACCAAATCCAAGGCCACTTTCTTCATTAATTAAATCAATAGACTCCACTTGAGCCCATTCAGTTGAAACTACCATATCTTGTTGACCTAATTTTTTATTGTCGTTCTCAAGGATCTCATCAATCACATTGGGATCATCTGAACTGAGATTGAAATCTCCGGTGACAAGTTTCTCGTCCAGGAATGTTGATCGATTAAGGTTACCTATGGAATCGTGGACACCTTTCGATGAGAGTAAATCAATACCTTTCGGGTGAGGAATACAGTTTTCGTATATTTTACCGTCTAGGCTGAGAATGCGGTCATTGTTTTGGTCATTCCTAAGAAAATATATATATGAAAAGAAAGAGAAAATCTTAATGAGTATCAAGTTGAGACAATTTAGAGTAAAAGATAATAATGTAATTATTATTGTGGATTTTTTCCATTACTCACAATTAATTAACAGAACAAAGTGATTGTGATTATTATTTATTTACAGAGATTAATATCTTTCACCTCTTTTAACTCACTGATTAAATATAATTGGTATTAGTTGGATAAAAATGACAATATGAAGAGCTAATTATCATCATCTACCATTATTGTAGGTAATTAAAGACATAAACTTACAATGATTAGCTAATGAAGTACATGTTTGATTATTAATAAGGCTTAATTGACTGGATTTAGAAAAATAAATCAGACATTAAAAGGTGATGCTTGAGTAAGTGTACCCAAAGTAATTGCATGCTGATAATTAATAAATAAACAAGGGGATACAAAGGATAATGATTATCTAGAAAGGATAACTATTAGATTAGTGATAAATTAATTCACATTTGAATAGATTAGTGGTTAATCATAATTTAGATAATGATAGTAATAGCAATGATAATAATAGTAGCTAATGTAATAATTATAACGTTGACTAAAACAACATAACATTATTGTTGGTGGTTAGATGTTGAATTAATAGATTAATAGAGAGAGAAGATTAAAACACACAATTAGGAAAACTAATCAATTAATTAGAATCAAATATAAGAAGTGACAGTTAATAAGTAAACTGGATAACCAGCGACAAGTAAGAAGAGAAGGAGAAAGAAAATAAATAGCGAATTGTCAGTCATGGATGATGAAGAAGATGGGAACACTGGGAATGATGAGGATGAAGAAAAGGAAAACAAAGTAGACAAAGAGAATAGCCTGGGAAAGAATCAGGCAGAAAAAAAACAATGGGAACAATTAGTAAATCGTAGGTTGATTTATAAAATGGAAGATGAATGATTTAGATTTCACTTGGAATAATTTAAATGGGAAATAGTCACACAAAAAGGTTGATCTAAATTTTGATGATTTAAATGCAAGAAAGAGAAAAGAGGATAAAAATTGGGAGTAAGAGAGAGAGAGAGAGAGAGAGAGAGAGAGAGAGAGAGAGAGAGAGAGAGAGAGAGAGAGAGAGAGAAGGAGAGATTAAGTTGAGTGAGTTTGCTGGATGAAAATGAATGAAGAAAACATTGGTAGAGACACGATTAGTTGAATCGGAAAGTGTATTATATTCAATTGGAACAGAATCTTGGACAGAATTTTCCCTGAATCATGTTAGTGCGCCTTCTCTCTGGTCTATTCAGGTTCCATCATCATGATATTATAAATCTATTCATCTACATGATATTGGCAGCACTGGTAAGAGACAATATATATTTGATAACAACAGATTTTGCGCCAAAAAATTATGATAACATTTTTTACGCAATCAACTGTCTCTCGATTTTTTTATCGATCCAATTTTATTCAGAATGATGCTCAGACTGTTCAGTAAAAATGCTGAATAGTTTTTTTTCTGGTATCAGGGGGAGAGGGAAAGGTGAAAATAATAACAACCATATAAAGAACCGGAATAAGTGATAAATAAATGAATAGTTTCAGTTGAGATGGAAAGAGCATTGAAAATATCTAAATAAATAATTATTGGGAGTTTGATATTACACCTTTTTTTACATTAATCTGGAAATTATTGTAATAATAACATGTTAACTTTTTGGGTGTATGAATATTTCAAGTTTTGATTATCAGCTGAAAAGATTCAGGGTAATCTTTGTATCAATAGAAATGAAGAAATTATTTATATCATGAAATATATTCTGAGACCCTGAACGTGTAAGTTTTTTCAATGAGATTTACATGGTATTTGCAATGATAATTGAATTGCAAATGTACATAAATATACATAAATTTATGAATAAGATGGTGATGCCTTGAATACAGAGAAGCTGGAAGCAAAAATAATTACGATTTTCTAGATAATTAACTTAATTTAGTTAGTGAGTGTATCAACGGCAATGGGGAAACAATAAGAAAAGTTGATATGATTTTCTTTTTCGTAACAATTAAGGGGAGAAAGGGAAATGATTGACGATCAAGATGATTTGAAGAGATGATAAATAGATTTAAATAGATTATGGGAAAAGAAAATTGAATTTATTCCTTAGGAGATGAGGAAAAGGGAAAAAGGATAAAGAAAAGTGATAGATTGAAGAAATTCATATTAAAAGACCAGAGAGATTTGATTGAAAAGTTAAAATAGAACAAATAATTTCTCATGTAAATTCAAATTCTACCTTTAGAAAATACTATCAATCACAATATTATCTTCAACAATGATGCTCAATCTAATCTAACGAAGCTTTTACTCGAGTCAAGTTAAAATGATTAAATAACAATTTGATAATATTCACATACAAGGTATTACAATGATCCATTATGATGATCGTTATTACTGTATTAAGATGGAAACAGGTAAATAAAGGTACATTAGTTGATAGAAAGTAAGTAGCAGGTTAACAATCAATGAATTATAATCTAACAATAGAGATAATGTAGTTACTATTATTATTATTATTTCTTGTTTATTGATGATTCTTGTATCAAATCAACTTGAATAGAGGAAGAGAGAAAATTTTCACCAAGATCACCTTTGATTTGGGAATAAGAACAAAAAAAAACAATAAGAAACAACAATTTAAGTGTATGTGAATAGTGATTATAATGATTATGTGAAGTTTTTTTCTTCTTAATATTCTTTGACTGTTTACATCCGTTAATTTGCTAAAATAATGGGCAATCAACAGAAATAAACTTAACACTAAACACTTAAAGATACTGATTGGTGTATATTAGAAAAATATCATCATCGACCTTTAAAGTCTAATCATCAATTAAAATATTAGTAATATTATTAACCAATTAGATTTTATCTTTGAGAAACAATCAACTGATTATAAAAAGAAACAAAGAAGAAAATATTACAATTGAATGAACTTCATCTCGAATCATCTTCATATCAGAATATCAAGATAATTTTCTTTTATAATCCAATTAAAGTAACCAATTAATTTCCATAGGATTTTAATGAACCAATTGACAGAAATTTATTGATCCTCCAAGAGGTGACTAATTACAGTCGTCCGAAGACTGAGCAGCCTCAAGTGCTGCTCTCGATCGGTCATCTGAGCCACCGAATGATAGAGAATACAAAGCAAAAAATTTTCATTTTGTTTACAATTGAAAATAAATAAATAAATAAATAAAAAATTAATCAATTAATCCTTTTTTAAACAATTTAGACATTTGATCTTTCATTTTAGTATATTGTTCATATAATTCAGGTGGTGGATCTGTAAAATAGGGGAAGGTAAAAGTATTCTGTCGAGAAGTTGTTGGTGTCATAGTTCACATAAGAAACGTGTTTTTCAGTATTCTGTCTCAGAGTATTCTGTCTTGCTGAACCTACCTGATTATTTGTATTCATTTTGATCTCCACACTTAGTACTTCAATTTTTATGATAAAACACAACTTAAATATTAATTATTTAGTTAAATTTAACAATTTAATTCTTATAATTTTTCCAACAGAAAGAAAATAGAATATCTCAATGTCTAATATTGAATTCGATAGATGTCACTAGTGTATTGGAACGAATATCTTGGAATTTTTTTCTTCTTTCTTTTCATATTCTATTCTAAAGATGATGGAAAAGTGAGCTTATCTTAACCATAAGGTGATTAAGAAAAAGAAACACCCTTTTAGGAGAGAAAATTGATCTATGCTATTAAAAGATAAGAATAATAAGGTAATGATAATTAGAAATGTAATGCTAATGATGCATTTAGGGTAAGGTAACATGGAGAAAATGAAAGGTACAGAGGATCAGAACTATTAGAATAGAATAAGAATATTATTATAATTCTATTCTATTCTATTCTTGAAATTAAGTCTTGAATCACCTTTTTCTCTCTCTATGTCATTTATCGTGTATAATTCATATGATTGACATTGTTTCAACCAAACCCAATTGGAAATAAATGGTTGTGACATGCAATTTAATGATATACAAATAAAATTGATGAGAAAAGGTTGAACTAATAATTCATCAAGTTAATAATGCTGATAACTTCATGGTGGAGAAATTAACTTGGTGATAATGTAATTAGATAGTAAAAATTGATGGATAAAAAGTAGACAAGGTAGGAATATAAAAGGGAAGATGAGGAAGATGATGAAATGTAGAAAATTGGGCTGAACATATTTAGTGAAGAGAAGATAAAGCGAAAAAAAGAAGACTAATTACTCTTGTTTTCCTTTTCTCTTTACTTTTTCTTTGTTTCTTTTGTTTTTTTCAACTATCAATAGAAAATCAATAAGATGGAAGAGCGAAAAAAAGGGATAAATTTTTTTCTTCTTCAAAATGGAACTAACCTTTTACCATCACCATTAGTATCGTTAACACTTGAACTTGTACTTGCACCGCCATTAGGATTACCGCCGGTTGGAATGTTTAAAATTAGTTGTCCAGTTTCCGAAACAATGTCAAAATCAAGAGGTAGAATCGATGGATGTTTAATTAATTCACTTTTAAGCTTATCCAGAGATTCCTTTACGGTAACAATAGAACCAAATACTGGACACTGGAGAACATTGATTATCATCTCAATATCTTTACGTAATTGATCCTCGTTTGGTCCACCATTTCCACCAATTAGATTGGGTGAATTTTTAATATTCTGTAAAAATTTGGCAATGGTTTCAATTTCCTTTGCTTTAACACCAATACCATTACTTTCAACATCATTGTTGTTATTAACAAAACCAGAACCACTGCTACTATTATTACTACTGCTGCTGGTGATAGTTGTCGAGGTCATTTTCATTTCTCCAATCAAATTACCATTACAATATAATACATAACACTTTAATTAATGGTTAATTATTAAGTAGTTAATAGTGAAAATAAAACAACATTTTCAATCAACACACAAAAACGAAACAAAAAAAAATCTTCTTGTGTTAAAGTTGCTAAGCAACAAAAGAATTTTACGTTTTTTTCTTCGCGCCGTCTGGTGGATTTTCCTTCAACTATTTACTCTTTTTCTTGATTTTAATCTAATTGTTTTCTAACTTTTCGATTTCTTTATAAATTAAATGTAATAAAACTCGTATTTTGGCTAATTAGTTGACTGCTATCAGAATTTCTCATCTTCCATTCCACTTTGATAGAAATCGAGTCGTGGATTGAAACAATATCGATGCAACGAAATCAAGTGAGTGAATTATGAAGTTAATTATTTAGCAACGATTAAAATATTTATTGATAGAAATTTAAATTTTTCGAGAATCGAACATTAAAATTAACTCTTAATGGTCTCAGATTTGGCTTTTTTTGTAAAATCCGAGCTCAAATGGACTTAATCATCGACGTAAACTTTACACTCAGTTGACAACTTCCTCATCTCCATCAACATGATTACTAACAATTAACATTAATTACAATTTTAAATGTTATTAATCAATATGTAAACTCGACAAACTTCCGTTATTTCTGTAAAAAAAACTGAGCGATTAGTTGAGTGGCTTAATTGGTTTACAGATTGATTCTCTGAAGTTGATGTCTCAAGTATAAGTCACTTGGTGTAAATGAATTTCTCTAATCAATTGGATTGAATTTTTCATTCTCTTGGATTGCAAATTGAATTAAAGTTGATTTTGCTTGTCAATGTTGATCATCTGGTTCAATTCTATATGATTGAAAGGGTTAGTCTTGTTTTCGTTACTTTTTGTTATTTGATTGGATATCAATTGGATCGAAGTGATTTTAAAATTTGATTTGATTTGATTTGACTTGACGAGATTTTTTCTCATCTTAAAATATTAAAATAATTACAAAACATATTGATGACATAATCATGATCAATTTAGAAATTATCATGTAATTGAAGTGAATAGTTTGTTTCATATAGAATGTTAATCTTGTGGCTTGTTGGCTTTGATTGTGATGACGAATTAAAAAAGACGATATTTTTAATCTCATTGACTTTATATGATTAACGTTCCCGTTTGATTAGATGACTTGATTTGTTGAGGTTTCTCTTTTAACGATTGTACATTGGAATATAATCATTGTGATTTAGATCAACTGGCTACAAGAGCTTCTCTCTTTTTCTCTGTTGATTTTCTAGATTCTTTTCTTGCAGCCGATGATGATTCTTCTTCCTCTTCTTGGTCTTCATTGTTTTCTCCACCTATTGGAATAAAAATAATGGAAAATGAGCTCATTCATCTAATTCTTTATGATTTAATTGCAAGCCGAAAGCGAAATTCTTACCGATAGGTTCACCTTGAGGAACCTTGGGTAGATTTAGATCTTTCTGTTCATCCATCTCTCTGGTGATTTGGTTAAGTTCCTCCATTAGTTCAGCTTCATCTTCATCATCAAATGCACCACTAATGATTTGATCAATTTCCTAATAAAAGTAGATAGAAACCAAAATTAATTGTGATTCAAATTTAGCTATAAATGATTTCCAAACTTACCCTTTGTTTTTCAACACCTTCTCTTGTTTCTTCGAGAATTGTTTCAACTCGTTCAATCGATAAGATTTTATTCAATTCTTTCAAAGCTTTGTTTCCTTGTTCTAATCCTTCAACAACTTGAACTTCAATTTGAGCGAATGAAATATCATCAACTAATTTCTCCAAAGTCTCTAGAAGTCCATCTTGTTTAGCGATGACATTTTCGAAATATTTCTTCTTCTTCAATATTGTAAGAGCTCGTCTATAAAATAAAACAAACCAAAAGAAAAGAAAAACAGAACAAAAGACAAAAGAACAATTAAATTAAATCAATGCCAACTAATTATATTCATCTTACTCTTTCTGTCCATTTTGTAGCAATTGACGAGCCAAATTACGTTCATCTTCAAGTCTGCTTTGAATCCTTTTCTGATATTGTTTAATTTTATCACGTTGTTGCTTTAATTGCTAAAATTATAAGCAAAAGAAAAAGACAAATCAATTAAAAAGACAAAGAAAATTAATCACAATTAAAATTCCAATTGAAAATGAATAGATTACTCACCAAAACAGCTCTGTCTTGTTCGGTTACTTTAGGAACGTTTTTCTTATGCTTTCCAAACAAACCTCCCATTTTAATTATTCCACAAACTATCAATTGTATCACGAATTAATTAAATTAGTAAAAAAAACATTAGAAAAGAAAAAAATTCTAATCATAAACAATTGCAAATGAAAAAAAAGAGAAAAGAAAAAAAAATTTCTCTTTGAAAAATATTCTAAATCAGCTGATTCTATTTATCACACTTATCATTTTCTTTTTCTCAACCAAAGGATTTTAATGTTTTTCTTTGTCATTAATTGATTACAATTAAAAGTTTCGTTAATTAATTTGTTTAATTTAACTTTAATTTAGTTTCTACACTTGATTGGTAACATTTTTTAATTGTTAGAAATTAAAGTCTAACAAAAACATAGAAATTGAAAGGGAAAACCCAAAAATCTATTGTAATGTTTTCCATTAACTATTAACATCAAGATATTTATTTATGTGATCATTTGTATTTTTATCAGTTTAATTACATATCATAACTTGTAGTAATTAATTTTAATTGTATGAGTAATTATTTACCTCTTTTCCATGGTAAGTATAGTCTATCCTTAACAAAATAATCTTCACTTTACTGAAAATTGAGCTAAACTGTGGTGAAGAAAATATTTCAAAAATCTACTAATTACTTGCTTTTTTTGTTATTTTCTTCTTAATTGTTTATTATTCTTAATCATTAATTTATTACAGGTAATATCATATTCTCCCTCTTTGGTGAAATTTATTATCCAGTCTACATCATAATTACCCTGATTGTTTTACATTCTATTCCATCATCATCAAAACCATCGGCATCCATAATATAACAACTTCTGGTTATTATAATGATTTGATGAAAGTTAACATGGTAATAATCAATTGTCGTTAATTGTTACCAACCAAAGTGCCTCTGAGTTAACAGCCAACCAGGTAATATCTTAAATTTACAGTTGATAAATTGTAATAGAAATAATTACCATTCATCAGCTGATTAGAAGATTTGACGTTTAGAATTTTTCCATTTTCTTTTCTCTATAAAATCTATTCAAGGATCATTTTTTGTTCTATTCTTTTTAATTTAATTCTAAATTTACCATATCTAGATTGATGGATTCTTCCTCCATTTTCCAATATCTTGTTCATCTTTAATCATCCTCATTATAATCCTCACCTTCCAGTTACCATTTTATCTTGAAAGAGCCAAAATTTGTTGCTTCAAATTATTGGAATTAAATCAATATCAAGGTAACAATTAACTACCTTCAAAGTGTTTCTATCAATTAGTAATCCAACCTGTTATTGTTCAGTAATTTTACTTTTGTGTTCTGTTAGTAAAAGAGCTAAAAGCTTTTTCTTTTCCACTTTCATTTTCCATTGAAAGCAAAAATGGCGATTAGACAACTGTTGATTCTTACAAGTAACTTGCTGATTCTTTCATCAATTCTCTATGTTAATCAACTTTACATAATCAACAATGATTAGTCTCTTTCCATCTTATTCTCTTATCAATATTAACTTCATGTGTCTCAAATCTCAACAATCAATCTACCATTGGTTTATCTATAATCACACCAACTCAAATCTCTTTTCAATTTTTTCATAATCTTCTTCTTCTTCTTGGTTATCCATCTTAACGTCTTCCACCCACCACAATCATTTAGATGTTGTGTTTATTTCCATTGACATCATCATCTTCATCTTCATTTACCATCATCATCTCTTCCTGATCAGAACCCTGACCTTTCATACTGAGTATCATTGTAACTTCCATGACATGTTTACTCGTAGTGATTTTATTTCATTTTTTTTTGTTGTTTGTGCTAATTAATAATTCACAACACCCATTTAATTAATTATCTAAAATCTGTTTACTCTAATTGTAACCAATTCTCTCCCTTCATCGTTAGCATAATATCCAGAGTCTATGTCCTTCTTGTTTCTCCTTCAACATCATCATATGTGCTTAATTTTCACCATCAATTATTTCTGATATACTTAAACCATTCACTTATATCTCTTTCTTTTCTTTTCTCTCATCATCATCATCATCATCATCATCATCATTTTCATCATTATCTTCTTCATCACCTCTTGTAAAATTATCATCAACATAATTACTACAATTGAAAATCCATCTAACCTGACACGAAACTACAAACACACGGATTCAATTACTATCCTCTCAAGTTCAATTACTGTGCCAATCAATTAACCACCAGATTACTATTTTATTTTAACCATTAACTAATTAGCAATGGATAATTGTGTTCAAATTAACATCAATGGTTTTGATGGTCCAAAAAAATGTTGCCTTATGATTCAAGGAATGACATGTGCCTCTTGTGTTAAGCACATAGAAAAATGTGTCAATAAGTTACCAGGTAATTACAATTATCCTAATCATCTTAATTACATCGATAACTTCATCAATGGATTGATAAAATTATTACATTTCCATCATTGTTAATCGTTGTTAACTCTTATAATATTAAGATTAATTCTTTTTCTTTTATCATTTCAACTGTTGATTCTTTTTGCTAATCTTTTCTTATTAATTTCTCTTTTAGGTGTTGATGGTATTCTTGTCTCACTTTTAGCCGGTAAAGCCGAAGTCAAATATGACCCAAGTAAAACGAAACCAGAGGCTTTAGCTGAATATATCTGCGATTTAGGTTATCCCACTGAGGTTAATCAAGATTATAATGAAAACTCATCTGATTATGAGATTTCATTTATAATTAAGGGAATGGCTGCCAAAGATTTAGAACGAATTGAAAGTCATTTTAAAACCATTATTGGAATTAAATCGGTGGCGCTTTTTTCCAACACATCAAAAGCCCGATTCACTTACGATTCTGAACTAATTGGTCCTCGTCACATCGCAGAGGAACTTAGAGTTCAAGGTTACATCACACAGCCATGTCAAGATTATTGGGGATCATTGAATGTTTCTCTTCTCAATCAACGAGAAGAGGTTCGAAAATGGCGAACCTCATTTTTCTTTAACCTTTTCTTTGGTCTACCCTCGATGGCCGTGATGATGTATTACATGTACCATATGACCCAAATGACCGAACATCATTCAATGTGTTGTGTCATTTCTGGACTTTCACTTGAAAATCTCCTTCTCTTCATTCTGGTCACTCCTTGCCAATTTTTTGGTGGTCGATATTTTTACATTCAATCATTTAAGGCGATTAAATATCGAACCGCTAACATGGACGTTCTCATTATGTTAGCCACTAATATCGCCTACTTTTATTCGGTTATTATTGTTATCATTTTTATGATGCGAAATGTTGACCACAGTCCGAAGACATTTTTTGAAACCTCACCTATGCTACTTATTTTTGTCTCTCTGGGTCGATGGTTGGAACACATTGCCAAAGGCAAAACAAGTGAAGCTTTGACCAAGCTCATGAGTTTACAGCCGAACGAAGCTTGTCTAGTAGAATGGGATTTAAAAGAATCTCGAGTTCTATCGGAGCAAATTATCGATGTTCAATTAGTCCAACGTGGTGATTATCTTAAGGTCGTTCCAGGTTCCAAAATCCCAGTCGATGGTAAGTCTCTTCTTATTGTTACATGTCACCTTTATTCACATTTACCTGTTAATGTTTCTCCAATGAATGATGTAATTTTTTGCTTCTTGGTGTAATTTGCCTTGACAGCAAACCAAGTTGTTAATCAAAGATTATTAATTGTTGCTGTTGTTTAAGTTAAAGCTACAAACATGTTGCTTTGATAGGTACAAATAAGCATTTATTGTTTTCCGTGCTAACTATCAGCCTTCAAATTTACTCAATTGAATGATATTACCTTGTCATTCGTGACCGTAACTGATGACATTTGAATAGTTACTAAATTGAGCAACAACAATTAGTCAAATGTTAATTTACTAACAATAATCATGCTTTCTAATTTTTAAAGGTCGTGTTGTCCATGGACATTCAATGACTGATGAATCGTTAATTACAGGTGAATCGATGCCTGTTTCTAAGTCAGTTGGATCATCAGTTATCGGTGGATCGATTAATCAGAAAGGAACCTTAATATTGTCGGCAACGCATGTTGGCCGGGATACAGCTTTGTCTCAGATCGTTAGACTCGTTGAAGAGGCACAAACACAAAAAGCTCCAATTCAACAATTTGCTGATAAAATCGCCGGTCTTTTCGTTCCGATTATTTTGGCCATTTCGATTGTAACTCTGGGTGGTTGGCTATTGTATGGCCATTTCTCCGAATCAGCTGCATTAATATTTGATAATTATCGTGGTAAAGAGGGTGACATGACTCGTAATGAGATAATTAATGTTTATGCGTTTGAATGTGCTCTTTCCGTGCTTTCTATTGCTTGTCCTTGTGCTCTTGGCTTAGCAACACCCACCGCTGTCATGGTTGGTACTGGAGTTGGTGCTCTCAATGGTATCCTAATCAAAGGAGCTGAGCCACTTGAACTTGCACACAAAGTTAAATGTATCATATTTGATAAAACGGGTACAATAACCGCCGGAGTACCAAGTGTATCTAAAATTTGTCTTTTCATTGAAAATTTATTCACCCACAAAGTTACTGTAAACTCACCCGATCTCCATGATTGTTTGAAAAAACTTCTCCTTCTAATCGGAACTGCTGAAGCTCATTCTGAACATCCGATTGCCAATGCAATTTGTGCCTACGTTAAGAGGGTTACCGGTCTAGATGCAAGTGTCAAAGATACGAACTCAGGTAATTCAGGTTGGGGTAAAATCGATAAATTTGTGACTCTACCTGGTCTTGGATTATCATGTAAAGTGTCTCATATTGCCAAAAGTGTCAAACAAGACCTTAAATGTGAAATATCATCTTCCGATCCCTCGGCAAGATCATTTATACTCAACGGTGTCACCATCGATATGATTGGCAAGGGAGCTCATAGTTCATCTAGTTTGGTAAATCTATCAACATCTGAAACAATGGTCCCTCATTTAGGCTCATCAGACAGTGAAGATAATTATTCTCTATTAATTGGGAATCGAGAATGGATGGAACGAAATGGATTACAAGTCAAACCTGAAATGGAACGGGAAATGGTCTGTGAAGAGGAAATCGGTTCAACTGCAGTACTTATCGCGATTAACGGTATCATTTGGGCGACCATTTCAGTTCGTGATCATGTTAAGGCTGAAGCTTCACTGGCCGTTAAAACCCTTTACCTGATGGGCTTAGATGTAATCCTGATGACCGGTGATAACGCTAAAACGGCTGAATCGGTGGCTAAACAAACTGGAATAAAAAGAGTCTTCGCTGAGGTGTTACCCTCTCATAAAGTGAAAAAAATTCAACAGTTACAACAAAAAGGTTTCGTTGTTGCAATGGTTGGTGATGGTGTCAACGATTCGCCCGCTTTGGCTCAAGCAGACATTGGTATCGCTATTTCCAATGGTACTGATGTCGCAGTTGAAGCTGCTGATGTTGTTTTAGTCAAGGTAAAACCTTAATCTCTTAATCCATATAAATAGTTTCTCGCTTTCTAATTTTGATCATTTCTTTCATATAACAGAATAATCTACTTGATGTCGTAGCTGCAATTGATTTGTCTAAAAAAACCGTTCGTCGAATCCGTTTGAATTTTTTCTTCGCCTGTGTTTACAATTTAATTGGTATTCCATTGGCTGCTGGAGTTTTTTCCGGATTTGGATTACTAATTAAACCTTGGATGGGATCAATGGCAATGGCAGCGTCATCAGTTTCCGTTGTTACATCTTCTCTATTACTCAAATTATATCGTAAACCTGATTTCACCAAAATCGAGTCTCGATACGAATCCAAGCAATTACGTCGTCCTAACGGTGGTGCGGCAATAATTGGTCCCGAAGTGTCATTTATAAATGTTCAAAAAGGTCTCGAAGACTCTGCCTGTGTAACCCAACGGGAAGCAAATGGCTCATCTAGAGCTATGAACTTAAATCGAGCTGTTATCGAGATGTTACCCAAAACTAACATATCGTCAAAAAACAGTTTAAAAGCAAGTGAGATGGAAAGACAACCACTCGTTTAGGAGACTTAATTGACCAGAGCAATTTAATAGACCAAATTGATTAATTGTCGTCCATTTGAATTGATCAATCAATTGTTATATCATTTTTTTGTTAATGTTTCCAATTTTTGTCTTCATCTTTTCGTTACCTATCATTGTAAAGTGTTTAACATCCTCATCATCACATTCATCACTTCCCATAGCCATCATTATCACTGTATAATGAATACTAACAAATTGATTGATTGAAAAGTTATTACAATAATTGCCTCTGTTATATCAATAACTATATTACTAAATCAAAACTATCGTCTGTATATTATTATGATTGTATTGCCATTTTCATTGAGTCATTTGGGACTCAACAATTTATTTTTATCAACAAAAATTGAAAATAAAATAAGTTTATTACACATTGTATTGGTCCACCAATTGATCTTTAATAAGATCAACACGATTTCATTGGATCTCTAGATGTTTCCAAATAGTATCGACCTCGACCCGTAAGTTTATAAGACCAATATCCTAATTGAGAATCTGATGATTTTTCCTTACAAAGTCCGTCGGAAAATGACTGATATGAAGTACAAGATGTCGCATTGAAATCACACCTTCGAATCGAAGCTTTGAATAGTTGCATCGAATAGTAATGAGAACAGTATTTGATTCCATCACAACCTGGTTGATCGATTCCATTCTCGCCTCCACCATTCGGATAGAAGTCCACATGACCCAAAGACAAACTAGTTCCAACTTTACCAGAACTCGCAAAAATGTACCTGAACAAATTGAATGAAGTGGTATGAATGACATCAACAAAAATGGCGTCTGAAGGTTCAATGCGTTTTCCAGGTCCGAAAATCAACATTCCCGCTGGATCCAAAGCTTTTACAAAGTTAATCGAGATTGTTAATAAAATGAACTCATATGAATTGACAGTTAACAGACTTACCCGTTATCCGACCTATTTGGAAGCCCAATTTACTGAAAGCATAAGCACCTGTAAAGTGACAAGTCGAACAGCCCAGACTATATCCAATCAAATGGACGTTATTATAATTAATGTTTCGTATTAATTTAAGCTTTTGGATCATGAGTGCTACTTGTCGACCGACTACCTGTGTATTGGCTGCTGCTTGATGGAAATTATAAAAATCAGTGACTCTAGAGACGATCCCAGGGTCGGCACCGATCTCATAATCGACCATAATGACCACTTGAGACACGGTCAATAGTTCATCTTTCAATGAAATGAATCTCGAATCATTGTAAGTATTTTTATAGCCATGGATAAAGAAAACGATCTGATCAGTTGACTGAATTGCATCAAAACTTTGGACATTCTTAGTGGTCAGTCTGATCGGATTCTCTGGCTGGTCAACCGTGTAGACTAAAAATTCTGGTGAAATATTCGACGCACTTTGAGGACACAGAGAGTACAAATTAAGTCCTTCATAAATGGACAATGGCCACGGTTCAAAACATCCAAGGTCATTTTGTTCGTGGTCAGAATAACAAACAGGCGAATTACAATAAACTAATGTTCTAAGCACTAGTTCTAGGCACTAATGGTGATCCAATTACACTTAATATGAGCACTTTACAAATAAATAAACTAATTGTAATCATTTTGGTGATGATGATCCTCATCAAATTTGCTGATCAATTGACACGAAACTATTTAAATTTATTATTATAATATGATAGTACAATGAATGAGACTTGATTAGACTAACCGATATCGTATCTACAATAAATAATCGTTGATTGCACTGAAATAAATCATGTTAATCAAAATATCTATACAGCAGAGATTAGAGAAAACTGAACAATTAATTCTATTGTTTAATCGTAGAAACTAATTTATTTCTCTTGACTGCATGAAGATAAAAGTAATTCTATGACCATTCGATGTTCATCAGTTAATTGTTGAATTATCATTCATCTCATCATCATAAAGTAGTTGACATTTACAATGAAATAGATAAATATGAATAATTTATTGAAAGGATTAATCAATCAAATACGAGTTTTTATCGACAATTTCCCAATTAAATTATGATTTGAATCCGAAATCAGTGCTCCGGAATCAACTAAATTTAATCAACTTTGTGAACAAAACTTTTAGTCTAAACTCAGAATCAGTTGATCACAGTTTTTGATTGCGCTTGGGGAATACAGGCCTAAGAATTTAATTAATTAAACATTATTAAATTGTTTCCCGATTGAAGAAACCTCAATAGTTTTACTTGGATGTCAATTGTGACCAATTGATTGAGATTCAGGACCTTAATCAAAAATTGGTCTAAAAATGAAGTTACACATTCATCGTCCTTATAAATTTGATTTAAATGCAATGTCGACTCGAGATCAATTGATAAATCACAATTTAAAATCGTTTTGGTTTCTTCAATCGGGAAACACTGTAATCAATGTATTAATAGCAATGATAAAGGGTCAAATTGGATTGATTTCGTAAAAAAATAACTGGAAACTCAATTAAATCTAAATATCTTTGTAGTTACAATTAACTAGAAATAAGAACTTTCCTGATAACGATCAACTGATCATTTTTATCATAAAAATTGAAAATAAAATTAGTCTATTATTGATCTTTAATAAGATCAACACGATGTCATTGGATCTCTAGATGTTTCTAAATAGTATCGACCTCGACCTGCAAGTTTATAAGACCAATATCCTAATTGAGAATCTGATACTTTTCCTTTACAAAGTCCGTTGGAAAATGTTTGATAGGAAGTACAAGATGTCGCATGGAAATTGCACCTTCGAATTGAAGCTTTTAACAATTGGATGGAAAACGCATGAGAACACCAATCGATTCCATTGCAACCTGGTTGATCGATGTCACTCTCACCTCCTCCATTTGGGTAAAAGTCAACATGACCCAACGATAAAGTAGTTCCGACTTTACCAGAACTCGCTTTGTTCAAGTCCCAGAATGCATTGAATGTGGTTGTATGAATGACGTCAACAAAATCTGCGTCCGAAGGGTCAATGCGTTTTCCAGGTCCAAAAATCAATATTCCGGGTGGATCCAAACCTGTTACAGAGTAAATCGAGAAGATTAATCTGAATAAGTGAATAGATGAATGCATTTGAATCGACAAGTAACAGACTTACCCGTTATCCGACCTATTTGAAGCCCAATTTACTGAAAGCATAAGCGCCCGTAAAGTGACAGACCAAACTTCCGAGACTGAAGCCAATCAAATGGACGTTATTATAATTAATGTTTCGTATTAATTTAAGCTTTTGGATCATGAGTGCTACTTGTCGACCGACTACCTGTGTATTGGCTGCTGCTTGATGGAAATTATAAAAATCAGTGACTCTAGAGACGATCCCAGGGTCGGCACCGATCTCATAATCGACCATAATGACCACTTGAGACACGGTCAATAGTTCATCTTTCAATGAAATGAATCTCGAATCATTGTAAGTATTTTTATACCATGAATAAAGAAAACGATCTGATCAGTTGACTGAATTGCATCAAAACTTTGGACATTCTTAGTGGTCAGTCTGATCGGATTCTCTGGCTGGTCAACCGTGTAGACTAAAAATTCTGGTGAAATATTTGACGCACTTTGAGGACACAGAGAGTACAAATTAAGACCTTCATAAATGGACAATGGCCAAGGTTCAAAACATCCAAGGTCATTTTGTTCGTGGTCAGAATAACAAACAGGCGAATTACAATAAACTAATGTTCCGGGCTCTGGACTTGATTGTTGACGAGCAATTGTAATTGTTTTTTTAGGCACTAATGGTGATCCAATTACACTTAATATGAGCACTTTCCAAATAATTAAACTAATTGCAATCATTTTGGTGATGATGATTTGATTTGATGATCACCAAATTTGTTGATCATCAATTATGATGATCAACTCCCAATTGTGGTCACTTGACACAAATTCATTTAAATTTATTTAATTTCCAGAGTGAGAAAGAGAGAGTGAGAGAGTGAGAGAGCTTTAATTAACATAGATCACAATTTAATTAACTAGATTAGACAAACTAATAACTAAACTATTAATAAACGTCCTTGAAAATACTGATTAATTTCAATTAAATTGTCCTGGTTTAGTTTGATTAATAAAACAATGAATCAATATATTTGGAGCGATAATTAATAAAGTAGCAATTTGATACTAATAATTACAGTCAATTAATTTAGTTAATTAGTTAGTAAAATAAATCATATTAATCAAAATATCTATGGAGCAGAGATTAGGGAAAATTGAACAATTAATTATATTGTTTAATCATTGAAACTATTTGATTTTTGCTTGATCATCAAATGTTGATTAAAGTAAGTCACGGGCAATTTGATGTCTATCAGTTAATTGTTGAGTAAATTTTTCATTTAAATTAAAGTTTATCTCACCATTGAATTGTTGGAACATAACAAAAAAATTGGAATCATTAATCCAATGGACTTTTAATTGTGATTAACTTTTCATTGTCAAATGTAATTACTTTGATTAACTCGATTCAACTTTTGAACTGAATTAAGAGAAATCAACTAAATTTGATTGAGAAAAATCGATGAGAAGAAATTAAATCAACACCTTGATTTGAACTGCAAACATTAAACAATCATAAGGAAGAAAAAAAATCAAATCCATTTTAATTGTGATTAAACTTTCTAATTGTCGAAAGTTGTTTTGTCACATTTCCCGAACTCAAAGAATTAGTTAATTATATTTGTATTGTTCAATGTTCACCTTTTGTCACTGTTTTAATTTGTATTAAATTATTTTCAAATAATCAAATAATCTTGAATTATATTGATTTGCTGCTATTTAAATAAATTGTTCCCCTTAAACAGTTACCACCTAATCAATTAACATCACAATTACCATCGTCATTACAAACTAAATTAACTGTAACGTTAAATATTAACCGTTAACAACATATTATTAATATAAAGAGATAATATTATTTAATATTATTTATAGAATTGGAGTAAAAATCAATCAACTCAACAAAATAAATTAGTATTTAAATCAACTGATTTTCAGAAAACTCATTTTCATGTTCCCGCTACTTTCCAGGAATGATTAAGATAATCAAACGCTTCTCAATTTGAAACAATTAACGTTAATTTTTCTCACAATTGTTACGATTTAACTAATTTATGACTTTTCCTGTTGGTTGTGAAAAATGTCACTCGACTCGAGTGACTCAAGTACAGACCGTTAGTCCATATTAAAATGATTCTTTTTTGAATAATTAAAAGTCTCATAGACCTGAAGTTGACCTAATTGGAAGTGTCAGAGGTTAGGATTTTATTAATTAACAGCAACTGCTGATATTACAGGTCACCCGCTGTAGCACATACAAAAATGGTATCGAAAAAAGCTCGAGTCCAGCGATAGAACTACATAACTGTGTGTCTGAGGGTCAGTTTGGTCCACTGAAATAAATTCTTGACAAAATAAGAACTTTTTGAAAGGAAAATGGCCTCAAGTCCATAACCTAAGATCGAAAAATAATGAAATTCTGTTTAGTTTACGTGTTATGACCGAAAAATAGCCACAATTCGATCACCGATTGAACCGATTGATTGGCCTAACCAGACGGTTTTACAACTTTTAAAAAGACGAGCGATTTTGACGGAGGTCGATTTTAGGGCTGACGTGTCCTTTTTTCGTTTTATTTTGACAAATTTCTATTGGCATCGTGGAACTTGATTTGACAGATTTAAATTAAATTGTTGTTGAAGCTCTTGTTTCATGAGAAAAGGTTTTTATTGTTCACCTAAACAAATTGAATAAAGGAAACTTGCAAGTTAATCTTCACTTGTTATTAATGCGCCATCGATTGTCATAAATTAAGAGTAAGTATGTCTTGCATTAAAGTTTGTTGATCTTGTTGAGTGAAATCTAATTGATTAGATCGAGAGTTAATGATTACTTTCTTAATCATTTGATTGAAAAAGGCGATCTCATGAATCTTGTCAGGTGAATAATTTTCATATTGATCGAGTCCGTCTTGTAAGATTAACGTCAACGAGTCGTAATTATTTCGAACTACATCTAGAACTTGATCTTCGGTCAAAGAGGAAATTTGATTGGTCACTGACCAAGCTTCGATTTTGCCGTTAAAATGGCCAATTATCGATTTTACATTAATTAGTGAACTCGCCAGACGAGTTGCATGATCTTTACATGGTGATCCGTCCATTGATGAATACCTGAGAGCTGTAACAATGTAGTAAAGTGAAAAATCAATCTGATTAGAGGCAATTTCAATAATATATACTATACTTTCAACAACAATTAAATAAACAATTAACTCACCGATAGAATATAAATTATCAAAAACTTTATGCATTCTTATGATTTCATAATGTAAATCATCATATGATTGTAGTGAGGGAAGAAAAGTATCTCCAAAGGTGATGAAAAGATTGAAAATGTTGACAATTTGATTTGCTAAAAGTAAAATACTGCATTTTTTGACTAAATCAGCTTCATGATTAACCAAAAATTTAAGAAGATTAATCAAAGAATTCCAGAGATTTCGCCAAGTGTAATTGAATCGGACTTTACTCTTTTTCTGGTAACATAAAAGCCTATGAATTACACCAATACAGAGTGTATATAATTCACAGAGGAAATTTTTCCTAAGGTGAGTTGAGATAAATTCAACCATCAAATCCATCACTGAATAAGCTAAAGGTCGAGATGATTTGTTTCCTTCATCAACAACTTTACGATGTCGCATTGGCTATAAAAAGAGAAGAGAAAATTTCAACAATTAGTTAAATACTATTGATCGTACAAAAAGTAAAAGAGGAACTAAATTAATGACAATTTACCAGTCTATGGAGATTAACAGCATGAACGATATTTAGGTCATGCATAATTGCGTTGGCACATTGATCCTCTGAAATACAAGTTAAAATGACGAAACACAAACGAGAAGTATCAAAGTTTTCCTCGTCTATAAGGAGAGAAACAATTAAAAGTTAATTTGATCATTTTTAGAGTTGTAAAATGAGATTAAGGTAATTGTTGCTCTTGATTAACAACATGGAATTACCTTTTGTTTGTAACATTACAATTGAACAAAATTCAAAGAAAATTACTAATAAATTGGAAGGTAAATTTAAGTCACTTGTCATATTATCATTTCCAATGGTGTTTGTTGATGGTCCTGATTTATTACCATGATTTTCAGCTGATATGTTAGCTAATTGTGAGATAAAGTTACGATTTAAATGTACAATTCCATAAAAGGCCATTAGAATACCATCATCTGGATCGAGGCCAATCAAGTCAATCGATTCTTCCTCCGGGGCAAACATATTACCCACCATGGAGGTTATACTAGATAGAAGGCCAGTGTTGGTTGTTTCTTCCTTTTTATCGTAGAATTTTTTTATAAATTCAATGAAAGAATGTGAGATAACTTGAGCGAATCCATTGTGAACCACTTCATTGTCAAGTATCGACAATCGAACAGTAAATGGATTAATAACCTAATTAAAAGTAAATGAAGAGAAAACAAACAATTAGCAAGTATTAATACACAAGATTCAAAGACTTTATCACATCTAATGGTTACCTTGTTTTTCCTATGGTTGATTAAGATTGTGATGATTAGTAATGCTTGGTAACCATAAGCTTGTCGGGCTATTGGAGAGACAAAAATTGAAATGAAGGCATCGAAAAGTTCATCGGACATCAAATGCTCAGCAAAAGGGTTGGCGTTTATATCATCGTAGCCCGTTAAAAAGGTTAAATACAATTTGATGACAAGTGATTTAAAGGAAACTGGATTGTCCGCCACAAGAAAATCATACAATTTAGATGTTAACAGGTCCACTTTAAGGTTTAGATCATTTTTACCAATCAATATATCCAATTGATTTTCAACCTTAACCTTTGTTGATCCAAAAATGGTCCTCGATAAGGTTAACAGAGTAACCAGAGAATTGGTAATTTTTATATTATTATCACAATTTAGGGTAATGGCAGATTGGGTGAATAGAAGGTTAATCAGATTGCCAGACTCAACCAGCTCATCGTAATTTAATTCAGTCAGTAAATCAACCAAAGCCTTAGGATTAGATCGTAGAAGGTAAAATTCATTCCAATAGGCCTCATTGTTTACAAGATCGCAACTGTTGATGGATTGAATTCTCAATAGATTCTCATAGATTTGAACTATTTTCTCCTTCAGATCTCTTTTCTTTCCCGGTTTAACGTTTGATGGAGGAGTCATTTTAGAAGATTAAATTCAATTATATTCACTTAAATTACACGACAATTTACACTGATTAAAGATGGAAATGGTAAATCAAATTATACAGGTAAAAGAAGATGAAAGAGAAAGGGAGAGACACAAAGAGATAAATTGACTTTGTTGTCAATATCCAAGACTAAATAACAACATACACCTGGGAAGATATTGAAAGAACTGTTTGTTTTCACTCTTGAATGGAAATAAATAGAATCTAGATAATTAAATGGTTCAATTAAATGAACAATCAATCGTTGAATTTATATAATTCATCCTAATTGGAATTAGTTGTTGAGGCAAGAAACAAAAAGAAAACAATAAAGGAGAGAGAGAGAGAGTGGAAATGAGTAAACATATGATGAGAAAGAGAAAAGGAAAACCAGAAAAAGGAAAATCAAAACTTGAAGAACAGTTGAACTTACATTTATTTCGAGATGAACGGTTCATTTATCATTTCATTTCTATTGGTGTTTGAGGTCATTTTGTCCGTGAGTTCACTCGATTGCTGGTAATTCGTTGATTAGAGGAAAAAATTTCTTTCGCTAACTCATTGATCATTGATCACAAAGTCGCTGGTAATTACTAAGGAGCTGATTGCTCGTCATTGATACTCTTTCATTGAGTGAGAAAAGTTTATTATCTCAATGAAAAGGTATCGTTGTTGAAATGATCGTGATGGTGTCAACGATCAGACATTGAAATCGTCATTTCAATTGCTATTGATCTTAGTCAAGGTATTAATGTTTCTTTAACCTCTTAATCCAGTTGTTAATATCTTTCTAGTTGGTAAGATTAATTGAATTAGTTAAGTTGCTTTAACAGTAGTGGGCTATCATAATGTTATTGCAAATTCTTACAAATAGATGGATTCGGAAGTCATTAATTAGCCTCTGTTGTAATTTTTGATGCTCAAAATTATCTCTCTTGTCGACCGTTACTTACTTTTGATTGTAACGATTAATTAGTCTTCATTATTACATTTCATATTACTCACAATAATTGATAGACCAACATTCTGATACTACAAGGGAGTAAAAAAAATTGATCTTTTTAGGAATAACGGGAAAATGGAAAGTCACAGACACGAATGGATTAAATTGTTGAATCTTAATTATTTATGTTAAGTGAATTTACTCAGTTCCACTAACGAAATCAAAGTCTTTGGAGTTGAGATTTCGGAGTTTCAACAATTAAATGTTCAATTATTCAAATCGTTTCATCTATGCTCTATTATTAAATGAAATGGAAAAGAAAAATTCGAGAGAAGAAATTAAATTAACATCTTGATTTGAAAAGTCGAAACTTTTGCTTCTATTTTGTTGGATAATAAAAAAACTAAAATTTCTTTTCAATTTGAAATTCGCGCTTTTCTCTTGGAAATTTGAGTCACGCCCACTTTTGGAATTTTTCTCTTTTTTGAAAAAAGAATATTTTGATTTAAGAATCATATCAATTTCTTTGCTCTTTAATTTCTTGACAATCAACTGATTTACTTTAAATTGTTCAACATGTTATTCTTTTCATTTTTTAAAAGTCTCATTGGTAAGGATGTTGTCGTTGAATTAAAAAATGACCTTAACATTTGCGGGACACTTCAGTCTGTTGACCAATATCTCAACTTTAAATTGACCGATATCACAGTTCAAGATGACAGTAAATATCCATATATGCTTAGTGTTACCAATTGTTTCATTCGTGGTTCAGTTGTTCGTTATGTACATTTACCTGCTGATGAGATTGACACCAATTTGTTACAAGATGCAACTCGAAAAGATACAACCAGCAAATGAAAACAATGAACCTAATTACCAACAAACATATCAACAGTTGTAAAAAAAGAAAATCTAATACAACTTGAATACAATGGAATTTATCTGTATTATATGTTGAAAAACTATAAATTGATCCAATATCAAAATCACTTAGCCCAGGAAAGTTAAGCTAAATAAAGTTTATTGTTCATTTAAATTATCAACTTTAATTTGAAAATTTAATTTAATTTCAATCAAAAACCAAACGTTTAAACCTTTTTCTCTCCAATAGATGTCGTTACTTTTTCGCGCTCGAATAATCAAAAATTCCAACAAAAAGTCCCGATATCAGATCTTCAAATTAATCGAGCAAATTAAAGTTCCAATTGATTAAAACTATTCCAATTAACTTTCTTCCAATATAATTGAGTTAACCTTCTCATATCCAAATAGACCAATTCAATAATCTAAAAGTGAATACGATTAAAATAAAATTGATATTGATCGAAGATCAGATATCTGAATTTGTAAGGAATCGAATCTCGATTCAGATAATTGGATCTCAGCTGAAAATGAAACTGAAAATGTTTCAATGTTTGAACTTAATTTTGTTTATTAATTTTCATGTTGATTAATATTTCTAATTGTTAATTGTTTTTGTTTTAGTCATTTAGTCAATTAGTTGGTTTGATTGTTAATGAAATAGAAATGGTGAGTAGCAATTGATTTCTATTATGATTAATAACGAGTAATAAGTAAATAATTGTTCTGATTTTTGGTTGATTGTTTTTCTCTTGTTTTGTTTTGCTTTCATTTTCTTTTCTATTTTATTTTATTTTCTTTCTATATTTTTATTTGTTGTTCCTAATTATTTCTTTTGTTTCTTTCATTATATTATTTCAGTATCATCATCATCATCACCGTAAATCATCAGAAAAGGATCTAAGTCGACGTACCACTAGTAGTAGTGGAAGCAGTAGTAGTAGTAGTAGAAAGAAAAGATCTAGTGATAGATCAGATTCGGAACGAGTTAAGTCTAAAAGGCGCCATAAAAGTGACCACAAGGAGGAACATAAAAGCAAAGATTATGACATTTCTTTAAATGATATTGATGAGAGTGATGAAGATCGTGAAATTGAAAGGATAAGACAACAGCGTAAGGAAATAATGAAGAAATTCGGAGGAGCCCCAGAAAAAGAGGAGTCTCGTAGTGAAGATGATTCACAGTTTGCAGTTGAAAAGATCAAATCAACCGAAGGTAATTGAAATTTTTTTCTTTCTTATAGAATAATATTTTCGACTAATCAATCTTTTCTCAATTTTTCTCCACTAGAACCAATGCCAGACACAGATTTAGAGCCTCACAATAAGATGGTTAAAAAGCCAGTATTAGATATGTTTGCCGATGACGACGACAACAGTGAAGCCTTGGCCACTAAAGATCCTTTACCGGAAAAACAAAATTTCTATCAAATCTCTGCCGATCATGGTCACGAGAATCCATCTTTAAATGATAACTGGGATGATTCTGAAGGCTATTATCGTGTAAGAATTGGTGAAATTTTGGACATGAGATATTCAGTTTTTGGTTACACTGGACAAGGGATGTTTTCTAATGTAGTTCGAGCCCGTGACAGTTTCAAGGGATCACAAGAAGTGGCCATTAAAATAATACGAAACAACGAGGTAATGAATAAAACAGGACTTAAAGAGTTAACAATGTTGAAAAAATTAAATGACGCTGATCCTGATGATAAATTTCACTGTCTTCGACTTTATCGCTCTTTTGATCATAAATGTCACCTTTGCCTCGTTTTTGAACCTCTTTCAATGAATTTACGGGAAGTTTTGAAAAAATATGGTAAAGATGTTGGACTTCACATAAAAGCCGTTCGATCGTACGCTCAGCAACTTCTTCTGGCCCTCAAATTACTAAAAAAATGTAACATATTACACGCAGATATCAAACCCGATAATATTCTGGTAAGTTAATTAAACCTTTCGACAATTTAATCAACTAATAAACTTTTCCATTTCAATTATTTTCCCAGGTAAACGAGAGTAAACTTGTCCTTAAACTTTGTGATTTTGGTTCATCATCATTGATCTCAGAAAATGATATTACACCTTATTTAGTTTCCCGTTTTTATCGAGCTCCAGAAATTGGTAAGTGATTTAAATTGATTCAATAAGGATGATAATAAACTTAATTTCTAATTTTTTATTTGTTTGTCTCATTTAGTTTTAGGTTTATCATATGATTACAATATCGATATGTGGTCAGTTGGAGTAACACTTTATGAACTTTATACTGGGAAGATTATGTTTCCAGGTAAATGTAACAATCAAATGCTCAAATATTTTATGGATTTGAAAGGTAAACTTTCCAACAAAATGATTCGTAAAGGAGCATTTCGATCTCAACATTTCGATTCGAATAATAATTTTTTATACCGAGAGATAGATAAAGTAACCGAAAAAGAAAAAGTCGTTGTTATGAGTCACATTATACCGAATCGTGATCTACAAAAAGAGCTGATCGCAGACCAAGTACTTCGAGAAGAGGAGAAGCGAAAAGTACTCCAATTAAAAGATCTACTTGAGAATATCTTAACTTTAGATCCATCAAGACGATTGACCGTTAACGAAGCTCTTGCTCATAAATTTATTCAAGAAAGACTTTAAATCACAACGGAACAAACAATTTAACCTAACAATTATTTACATTTATATATTCAAAATTCATTATTTCAACATACCAATCAAAGGCCTGGATTAAACTGGATCAATCTAATGGATTAACTGATCAACTCCAACGATGTAAAATATAAAATAAGTTTCTATTAATCACTTATATTGTCATTTGCCTCTCTCCTAATCATTTTGTAAATCAGCATGTTCATCATTTAAATTAACCACTTTCCCGATATACATAAAAACAATTACAAATCAAAAGAAACAATAACATTGGAACCAATCAAGATTGATTAAATTTACTAAACAAAAAGAAAAATTTATTCAAATTACCAATAATTTAAGACAATTAATGGGAAAAAAATTATAAACGATAAACAAAATCGAGCAAAAAAAAGCGTAAATTAGAAACAATTTAAGTTGAATGAGACTTTTGGAAAAAAATTTCGATAGTTAATCAACAATTAATATCTATCACTGTTGATTTCAATATTATTAATACTGTTTAAATTGTTAATCATTTCATGTTCCGGTGAAGTGTTTGGAGTATTAGTTGATTGGGTCCATAAATTGTGGCCAGTTAATTGTTGCCTTTGATCAAATTGTTTAGATGTTGATGCATTGGTAGTTTGATGATAATCGGTTGATTGTTTAACTTGAGATGATGCTTGTTGCTGATTATGAGTTAGTTGATTGTTGTACTGTTGTAATTGTGACGCTGATTGTTTACCACTAACGGTAATTAACTCTTGTCGTCGGTGATGATCACGTAGTCCCGTTGGTTTGAAAATACACCGACACAATAAAAGTTTCATTGATTCCCGAAAATCTTTCATATGATAAGCATATAGAAGTGGATTAACAGCGGAATTAAGGTGAGAGAGGACAATGAAAGTGTCCACCAGCCAATCGGGCTGTCGAAGGCTGAAAAATGCCTCCAGGGTATTATTCAAATACAAGGGAATCCAACAGAGCATGAAAAATATAACGATAATTGCTAATTTTCTGGCCTTTTTAACTTCCCTCCGGTGGTAACTTGTTGATGTTAATCTCCTTTGATCATATGATTCAATTGATCCGTTAATTGTTGATTGTGGTGATGATTTATCTGAACATTTTGATGATAATCTCATCATGATTAAACAATTTTCACAACTACGACAGGAACTTGATTTAATTGTTGTTTTAATTGAATCATTGGTTATTGTTGTTGTTGTTGTTGATGTTGATTGTGGTGGTGATGAGGATGAAGATGATGCTGATTGATTGTTGAGATATTGTCGATGATAATTTTGATTAGCATGATGATGATAATGATGATATAATTTACCAGATAATGAAGATGATGTTGATCCACAATTGTGAGGATAATTATTATTATTGTTATTCTGTTTAATTAAATTGTTCCCTGATCTTTTTGAACCATTTTTATCAAACAAGGTTGAAGTGCGAATCTAAATTAAATTAAAAAACAAATTAAATTCAGTATTAAATCATCATAATCAATAATTGTTCATGTCTGTGGTAAGTTAATCAAATGTTAATCATTTTAATCACTTGTTAGACTATTAAATTGTACAATATGTATTATATCAATGATAATTAACTTTTGATAAATTATTAAATTGCTTGACCATCAGTCTCATGTTAATTTAACAATATTGTATATTGTCAAGTTGATTAATAAATTGCTTTCAATTTGATTGATTTGGTGAATTATTATCAACTATTTTCCTTTCACAATTTAATTGAACCCATCAAACATCTTGATTAGTTATCTTGAGCAATTTAATAATATAAAGTCATCAGTAAATTGTATCAATATAATATAATAATAAAGTAAATGAACAAAATTAAGTTAATCTTGAGAATCAAAATAATAACTTGAATGACATATCATTCTGACCTTGATCATCAAGATTATTATTACTTAATATTATCAATAACTGATCAACAGGGTAACATGATTAAAGTTGTTGATTCTGTCTGATAAAGATTAACAATCAATTCCCAGTTATGATAATAATCAAAGTCCCAATTGTAACCAGTTGAGTTTCAAGTAATTCTTGTCAAGCAAATTATTTAAATCTCAATATTTATTCACAATCCAGGAATTGAATTCATGATGACAAGAAAAATGAACAAGATGAAATTGGATGAGAAAAAAAATTCACATTTATCATGAAAAAATTGAGTTGAAATTTTCAATTCTCAGAATTGGAAAGACAAAAGTTCTGATTCTTATATAATCCATTTGAAATCTCATCTAAAATCATGATAAGTTCATGATAGTAATGGATTCTTATTATCATGATATCAGATAAATGTTGAGAATATGAATTGAGACAGAATTACTTTTGTTTCCATATGAATCAAATTTCCAACTGAATTTTAATATTATCATGAAATTGAGACAACATGATGATGATCATCATGAATGATTAATAAATTGTTATTAACTGTGACACTTTAAGTTATAGTTATCAACAAAAAAGTAACTGTAACTGACAATATAATAATAATTATATCATAACAATCAACAAATTGTTTGTGTGTGTGTGGGTTTAACTAATAATATGTTGTTACCATTGGAATTAAATTATTGTTTGTGTCCAGTTAACAATCGTAGTGGACAATTTACTAAATCAATATCCTGTTAATTAATTGTAATCATGTTCCAATATTAATAAATTATAAATCAAAAGGAAACTTTCACAATGAGTGGAAAAATTTTTCTTCCCGAAATTATTATTGTTGACATTTACTTGGAATTGTTTGATTATCAAATTGTTGAATCAATGATAATTTGTTATCACAATCAATTTAATGGAGATAAAAATTAACTTAATTGTAACGTGACCTTATTATCAAGATTATTATAGAGAATAGTTTTTACCATAGTGATAACAATTAAATTAATCATTAATGGATAATAATTATTTACCGTTAACTTTTCACTCTTGGCTAGTTAATTTTGTTACGATCAAAATTTAGGATCAAATTGTTATTAACTTGATTACTATTGGTGATTAAGTTAAAGTAATTGTTTTCAATCATTAAGCTGCTTTAGTAATCAAGGTTTTTATCACTATCATTATGATGATGATCAAGTTACAATCATAAAACTGTTGGAAGTTAATCAATTTTTATCCAAATCATTTGGATTATATTGTTGTTGGTTTTTACTTA
The DNA here is from genome assembly GCF_014898815.1 of Panonychus citri. NCBI lineage: Eukaryota > Metazoa > Arthropoda > Arachnida > Trombidiformes > Tetranychidae > Panonychus > Panonychus citri. The sequence continues at coordinate 1,717,190 of NW_026515540.1, forward strand.
TTTTGATTGTTACAATTAAGTCTGTAGATGATAATCATCGGTAAGGCTTGATTATGTGTATCAATTGAGACAATTTGTTAAATTGAAACAATCAAGATGATCAACAATCATTGTGACTATTTTTGCCTGAGAAACAATTTGTATTTGGATTAACTGGATTAACTTTAAATCTGTGGTGAAAATTAAAAAAGTACAAACTAAATTAAATTGCAAACTAATATAATAATCAAAAATCATCAGTTGATTATGAATCAGAATCAAATTTAACCTCTAATTATTATTAGATTATCATGATATATCATTGAATTAAACATACCTAAAGCTTTTGATGTGATATATTGATGAAAATTAATTCAGTTTCCTGAGATAAAATTTTCATGAATCAAATTAATTCAATAGGATAATTGTCTGAATAATAGATTATCATATATCCATTAAATTGGTTTCTAATATCAGAATCAAATCAATTCCCAGTTGGACATAATCAAACTGACCAGCAACAATCAATATTAACCAACTAATTGGTTTCAAGCTCTTGATTGTAATAATAATAATGGATACCAAGATGAATGATTAAGATGATGATTAACAAAACAACATGAGATTATATCATTATGATAACAAATCAATTAATTTGATGAAGTATAAGCCAATCAAATGAGTTTTAATGATTGATTTCAACATTCAGTTAGCTTGACTGTCGTTACATATTTCATCAAGTTAATTAGTTAATTTTGTTTGTTTCTAAATAATTGTATTGATAATAGACAATAATTACCACCACCAGGTAGATCCTCAGGTAAGCAAAAAACATAATTAACGCTGGAAAAACAATCGTAGCAAAAAATAAGAAGACGAGAAAATCGTAATCCATAATCGAGAGAAAGAAACATTCGTGCGACCGATTAGGTCCATTATTCCAGCCGAAAAGCGGCAAAAACCCGACCAGTGCACCGATAATCCAACAGGTAATTATAATTATTCTCGCCGCTGAGCCTGTAACAATTAACGATTAGAATTAGAATTAGTGAGAAGCAAAAACTTTCGAAGAGGAAAAAGTAATCAAACAAATTTGGAAATCGATTGATAAATCGACTGGTCAACTTTTCCTTTAATTAAAATTAGAACTTTTTTTTTCGTCACAATCAAAATCATCTCAACAGTTAATTGTTGAATTAGTTTTAATCGTTATTTGGTTGATTGTTGTTATATTTTATCATTAATAGTTTTTCTCGCATTTAATTGTTATTGAGTTTTGACTTGTGGCTTTGTTGTTGTTACTTTAACCTAATTTAGTGGATTTATTTTCTGTATGATTGTTAAGTCCAATGATTTAATTAATTACTATGGGATAATATTATCACAATCTAATCAAATTAACTTATTTTGGGTTTAAAGGTTAAACTATTGGTGAGTGTAATCAATTGATTCTATTGGTAATCATATTAGTAATACCTTAATTGTTGTTGGGTTATTCTGATTTAATCTCATGGAGCTGGTTAATTATTGGTTGGATTGAGTTGCAATCAATTTAAATTAGTTGTTATTGTTTTACTATTTTAATCAAATTTAGGTTATTAGCATGAAGATTGTTAATCAATAAATACTCATCAACAATTAACTAAATTTTAGATTTGTTTCTGTTTTTCAAGGTTTTATTTTGTTTACAATTACCATTTGATTGTCAATAAATAATTAACACTGATGATAATTAATCACATTGTCACTTTGATTAGATGATTAAATGAGACAATCAGATTAAATTTGTAATTGTTAATCAATCAAATTTTAAAGAATCAAAATCAATTTTTTTTGTTATTCCAATTTATGGTTTGACTTTAATTACTTTGAATTGTGTTTATCTTAAAGCTAATCCAATTAACTGTGATATTATTGTTGATGATTATCTTATATAACTTTAATTGCTTGAAAAATTTTGAGCAAAATCGTTTACGTTAATTAACTATCATGATAGAAAATTTCATTGGAAAAATAAACAACCTATTAACAAAATGAAAGTGAGAAAAAACCAATCACTGAATTAAAGTTAACAATTGTAACAATTAAAAAGTTACAATTCTGAGGAAATTTTCATGAAAAATATGATTTAAAGATCAATATTTAATCAGTGATCATTAGAATTGTGATTAATTGACTCACTTGACATTCGCGAGTGATAATTAAGCGGATATAAAATGGCCCAGAGTCGATCGAGTGACACAGCGACCAGATTGAGTATCGAGATGGTACAAAGTACCACGAGAAGGGACAACATTGTGAGACACCCGGTGAACGCATCTCGAGGAAGTCCAATTCGCGTTGAAATGGCCGAGGGAACACCGACAAGGCCGACAAGTAGATCGGCAAGGGAAAGACTAACAATGTAAAAATTAGTGACCTTACGAAGTCGACGATCTTGAATGAAAACAATTATCGCCAATAAATTACCAAAAAAGGCCAAAATGGCCACTGCGACCTCGACTATTGTATAGCCGAGCGGCAAACGGAGGGAAACAGTACCATTGGTATTGTGAATACTGTCCACAATGTATTGAGGGGCGAGATGATGAGTATCCATGTGTTGATGATAATCAGCTGATGAATGAGAGGCAGATGATGATGCGGATGAAGTTAATGATGAAGATGAAGGTGAAGATGAAGATGATCCGGTTGAGGTGGAAGATGAAGTTGAATTTGACAATGAAGATGATCCAATTATCATAGAGTGAGAATTACTTACCACCAAATTGACTGGTAAGGTGTAACCCATGATAACAATTAACTTAATCACTTTGATCACCAATATGTGATTCTTTAATCATCAACACTAATTAATGAGCATTTTGATTAGCAAATACTTGATTTGTTTCCGGTCACAAGTTTCATCATCAAATTAGTTAGTTTGATTAACTGATTGTAACTCAGCATTTGAAATTAATTGTTTATTTTTCTCATCGTGTAATCAATTTTTGCTCAAGATGATTACTGTTGATTAATTAACACAATGATACTAAATAATTAACAATGTAAAGATGATGATAACTGAAGTTATCACTTGAAGATACTGAGGTTGACTAACTGTTGGGAGGATGATGATGATGATGATGATGGAGAAAGATAGGAAAAGGGGGAGAGAGATGATGACGATGTGATGATGATGATGATGATCAAGAGGAGGAAGATGAAGTGATGACGATGAAGATGATGATAGTTAATCAATGTAGACTTTAGTTAATAAAATCAGTGGAATTCAATTAAATGGGTTGAGATTTAATTTCTCATTCAATTATATTACTTTTCCTTGATCACAACTGATTCCTTTCAATTGTCTGTCATATTTCACAAAAATGGACAAAATATTTAACTCTAATTGTTGAGAGTTATATTTGGTGATTTAAGTTTATTTGAAACCTTGAGAAACTGATTTAATTATTATTTTAATCGGTTATATAATTAATCTTATTAAATTTAAATTGCCTTAAGGTAATAATAATTTAAAAGTATCCACGCACAATTTAAGTTAATTGTATTTATTTACAGTGACTGTTGGGGTTACGTGATTAAAATCACATCGTTGAAAAGTTAATTGTTGCCAATCACCAAAATCACTCGCTCATTAATTAAACTAATTGTTGTATTGATCTTTTTGTTTACCCTCTCGGTCAAATTTACAATCAATACCTTATACCAATGTGAATGTCCTCTGATAATTTACAATTTGACATTCGTTAGTGAGGTGAGTGAAAATTAGAAAAAAATTTTTCTTTCTCCTCCAACAATTAACTTAAATTGTTACACTTGCGAAATTGATAATTGAAAAATCGATGATCGTTTCTTGGAAAACTCACTAGATGTCGCCAAGAAAAGATAACCGATTATCGATAAAAAGGAAAACCCGGTAATCGAATAGAATCGAAAAAATCGAAGTTAAGGTGAAAATCGTAATTCGATTATTCTTTCAACCAACAGAAAATTTTAATTCTATTTAATCAATTGTTTTTTTTTGTTTTGTAATTGGTTCATCAATTTTGATTCCGATTAATTCTCTGGTCTTTATTAGTTGACTTTATCACTCTGCTTGGAAATTTATTTATTACCTATTCTCAATCTATTTATTTTCTATCATCTTCTCATCCCCATCACCAAAAGCATCTTCTCATCACATTATCTCATCAGCATCACCTCTAGTTTTTTCTGCCACTCACCATCTTTTTTTTTTCTCTCTTCTTTTCTTTCTGTGATTCTAATTAATTCCGCTAATTGATTGAACCTGACAGCTTTTTTTTCGCTCTATTCTTTTCTATCAATTCCGCCGTGTGAGTGTTTAGTGTGCGCGGTGTGTTTGTCTGTAGTAGTGGCTGGTTTTCTGTACGAATTCTGTTCTCTTATCTCTCTCTTTTTTTCTCTCTGTCTATACCTCTCCCTATTTCCATCTCTATTCTCTTAGCTTGACTTCTCTCCCTTTTTTTTCTCCCTCTCTTACTCTCTTTTTTTTCTCTCTTTCCCTTTTCCTGTCTTTTGCTTTTTTCTCCTCTCTCGTCCTCCCCTTTCTCTTCTTCTTCTTGTTTAGTTATTAATTCCAAGTGCTAGTTCTTGTGGGTGTGCAAGCTTTTTTTTAAACGAAAAATTAACAGAAAACAAAGAAAAGATAAAAGGTAAAGAAATTTTCGATTATGGCTTGGACACCAGCTCAAGATGGTATTCAACAAATTCTCCAGTTGCTCAAAGAATCCCAATCACCGGACACCCAAACTCAACGAGCTGTTCAACAAAGATTGGAAGAATTAAATAAGTGTCCAGATTTTTGCAATTATCTAGTATTCATTTTAACCAAATTAACTAGTGAAGATGAAGCCACCCGATCATTAAGTGGTCTCATATTGAAAAATAGTTTAAAAGCTCACTGGTATGAGTTTCCTCGTGAGGTTACCGAGTACGTGAAAGCAGAATGTCTTAACAGCATTGCCGATCAATATCCATTAATCCGAGCGACCAGTGGTATTCTTATTACAACAATAGCCTCTAAAGGTGAATTGGCCAGTTGGCCTGAATTATTACCTCGTTTATGTATGATGTTGGAATCAGAAAACTATGCCACATGTGAAGGTGCATTCAGTGCCTTACATAAAATATGTGAAGATATGGCGGAATCATTGGACTCTGATACAGCTAATAGACCATTAGATTTCTTAATACCAAAGTTCCTTCAGTTTTTTCGTCACGCTAATCCTAAAATTCGTGCTCATGCCATAGCTTGTGTCAACCAATTCATCATGATTAGAAGCTCATCATTGATGGCTCACATCGACACGTTCTTAGAGGTAACCTTTCCTTTTTTACTCTCCTCTTCTCTTCCTTTTCTCTTTTCTCTCTCTTTTTCTTTTTCTCTTTCTCTTTCTCTCTCTTTTTTTCTTTCTTTCTTTCCACCTTTCTCTTTTCTTTTTTGCTTTCACTTTACTCTTATGTTACTCTTTTTCTCCTCCTTTTCTTTCTCTCTTAAAAAGATTGTTGTTCATTGAATTAACTAATTGATTCTTATTTATTTGTTTTCTATTTTTATGACAGAACCTTTTCCATCTGGCCTCTGATGAAGAACCTGAAGTTAGAAAGAATGTTTGTCGAGCTCTAGTCATGTTATTGGAAGTGAAAATAGATCGACTCATACCACATATTCATAATATTGTAGAGGTACATTGATGATAAATCTAATTAATACTTTATTTTCCCTTTTCTAATCGCCCGTTTATGTATAAACTTTGACATAGCCGTTCAGACAAGAAAAGGAGATTAATCAATGAATCTGAAATATGTTTCTAATGTATCTTTACACTTGAAACATTCCTTGATTCTTTGACAATATTTACTAATTAACCTTGTCTTTTGATTTTACCTTTCAGTACATGTTATTGAGAAGTCAAGATCCTGATGAGATAGTAGCACTCGAAGCCTGTGAATTTTGGTTAAATTTAGCTGAACAACCGATCTGTAAAGAAGTCTTAAGTCAACATTTACCCCGTTTGGTGCCCATTTTAATGCGACGCATGAAATATTCTCAATTAGATATAATTCTATTGAAAGGAGATGTAGAAGAAGATGAAATGATACCAGATAAAGAGGAAGACATCAAACCTCGATTCCATCGATCTAAAACTCACACTCAAAAACACAACGACGAAGGAGGTGATGAAGCAGATTCAGATGATGATGATGACGATGATGATGATGATGATAATGATAGGCATATTGCTGAATGGAATTTAAGAAAATGCTCAGCAGCCGCGCTCGATGTTTTAGCCGGTGTCTTCCGTGATGATCTTTTACCTGTGGTTCTTCCAATATTGAGAGAAACTCTTTTCCATCAGAATTGGGAAATTAAAGAATCCGCTGTTCTAGCACTTGGGGCAATCGCAGAAGGTAAACAAACATCAAAAGGGCAACATCCTTTTCTTTTTTTCTTCTTCCTATTGATGAATTGCTTCTAGTGAAGATGAACTCTAATCTTTTCCTCTTTTCATAAATACTTTTAGGGTGTATGACTGGAATGATACAACATCTCGGCCAATTGGTACCTTATCTCATTACGTGCCTAAGTGATAAGAAAGCTTTAGTCCGATCGATAACTTGTTGGACACTAAGCAGATACTCACATTGGGTTGTCGGTCAACCTCATGACAAATATCTTAGACCCTTGATGACCGAAGTATGTTCAATATTGACAATTCTATAAATTAATGGAAATTCAGATTAATTAACCAACTTTTTCTTTTTAGCTCCTTAAACGTATTCTAGACGCCAATAAAAGAGTACAAGAAGCTGCTTGTAGTGCATTCGCCACTTTGGAAGAAGAAGCTTGTACTGAATTAGTACCTTACCTAGGATTTATTCTTGAAACTTTGGTCTTTGCATTTAACAAATATCAGGTAATTTGTGCTTGACAACAAATATTGTAAAAGATTAATTTAAGTTGATGATTTATGATTTAAATTGAATGAATCATGTGAGAAAAACAGAATTTTTTTAACAACCACCCCTCTTTCTCCCTTTCTCTCTCTCTCTCTCTTGTCTTTTTTGTTTTAGCATAAAAATTTACTCATCCTCTATGATGCCATTGGTACACTTGCAGACTCGGTGGGTCATCATTTAAACAAACCTGAATTTATCAATCTATTGATGCCTCCATTAATTCACAAATGGAATTCATTGAAAGATGATGATCGAGGACTTTCTCCATTACTTGAGGTAAGTAATTAGAAATCCTATCAAATTAACTGGATTATTTTCTAACCAAATTTTATCCTCAAGAAAATTACTAACGTGAATCTATTTGGTATGTTAATTTCATTTACTTTATTCTTATTCGCAGTGTTTATCCAGTGTAGCTACAGCTCTTCAAAGTGGTTTTTTACCGTATTGTGAACCAGTTTTCAAACGTTGTCTATCTCTTGTAGAGCAAACACTTAATCAAGTAGCGGTAAGTTATCGAAAAACAAATAAAATCCAAACAGGATTATATCTTTTTCCTCTCTCCCTTTTTTTTAACTTGAATCTCATTTACTTTATTTATCTCTCATCTTTCCTTGCAGGCTAATAGTACTCACCCTGATCATTTTGACCCACCGAACAAGGATTTCATGATTGTCGCTCTTGATTTATTGAGTGGCCTTGCCGAAGGTCTTAATGGTGCTTTGGAGTTTGCACAATTAATAGCTTGTAGCAATGTCATGATTCTTTTACATCAGTGTATGCAAGTAAGTTCACTGATATCAAATGTTAGAATATGTCATCATTTACAATCTAATTAACTTATCAATTGATCTTTATTTCGTCTAATTGTCCATTTACCTTGAACTTTCCCACTCTGAAAAAAACTCAAATTTAAGGACGTTCTTCCTGATGTTAGACAAAGTTCTTTCGCTTTATTGGGAGACCTTACAAAAGCTTGTTTTCAACACGTTAAACCTCTTACACGTAAGAAATTACTACAATCGTTTTGAATTATATTTTTCTCGATTCTTTGATTGAGTTGCTAGTGAATTGAAAAAAAAACTGAATGATGATAAATGTTTGCGATGATTTAATATTTCAAGTTTTAATGAACCATGAGTCTAGCAAGAGTATTCGTACTGTCTGACTGTTTTTTTTTTCACTTTTCATTTTCTCAATCAGTAAATCAATCCATATAAATCAGCCAATTATTTACAATCATATTAATTCATTTTTCTCATTCTCCTATTACAGCTCAATTCTTACCTATACTCGCCCAAAACTTAAAACCTGAGTTCATTTCTGTTTGTAACAATGCTGCCTGGTCTATTGGAGAGATGGCAGTTAAAATGGGACCAGAAATGAAACCTTACATCCAGATAGTTTTACCTCAATTAATTACGATTATCAATCAACCTGATACACCAAAAACTCTCCTAGAAAATACAGGTTTGTATTATTACATTTAAATACCTGAATTGATCTTTCTAATTGTTGTTACAACAATTATAACCGTTTAGAAAGTATTACATTTATATGTTTTCACAATTTTGTGACCAAATATCAAGAAAACACTTTTTTTAGTATATTTATTTACCTTTCTGTTTTTCTCTTCATCTTTTCTTTCTTTTTTTGCTATTTCTCTTCTCTCTCTCTCTTTATCATTTATTATCATCTCTGTCACTCTTTCATCCAAATCCTGTCATATATATCACACAAATTGCTTCCATTACGTTTTGTGAACCAATTTCATTTATATCAAAATTAATTTGACTTATGCATAAAACCCACCATCATATTTACCACCAACCAAATCAAAAAAAACTCAATTAATGCGATTTACCAAATTCCGAATCATCAAACAATCAAAAAAAAATAATTATCTTTGAAAATATTGTTAATTGTTGATATAAAAAAAATCTGAATGTAACTGAACTGAATTAATAGCCATTACAATTGGCCGTCTTGGCTTGGTATGTCCTGAAGAAGTCGCTCCTCATTTACAACAGTTTATTCGCCCCTGGTCTGTAATTTTAACTTGAATTTCATTCTTTTCTTTTCTTTTCATTCCTTATATTGCGTCTCACCTAAATCATGTTTATCTTTCTCTCTATCTCTCTTTCTCCCTCTCTTTTTCTATTCCTTATTCTCTGGCATCTCTCTTTCTTCACTTATTTCGAAACTTTTTAATATTCACCACTTTTTCTCCCTTCTCTCTTCTTATTTTAGGTGTATCTCTCTTCGTCATATTCGTGATAACGAGGAAAAAGATTCAGCTTTTCGTGGTGTTTGTGCCATGATCGGTGCTAATCCAGGAGGAGTTGTACAAGAGTTTATGTATTTCTGTGATGCTGTTGCTTCTTGGAATAATCCAAAACCGGACTTGAAAGCCATGTTCAACGAGGTAATTATCAATTAATCGTAAATTAAATATTTGTTTTGGAAAAATTAACAAACAAAATCACGATGTTAATCATATTTATTTATTTTTGTTGACAATGATCATCGATCATTTGCTTTTCACACAAATTTTTTTTCGTTTTAAATTTTTTTTTTAATATGAAATAATAACTCTAATCTTTTTGATGACATCTCTTCCCTTCCTCTGCGTCACTTTAGATTCTCCATGGGTTCAAAAATCAAATTGGCGAAGAAAACTGGAACCGATTTGCTGACCAATTCCCAGCAGCGTTGAAGGAAAGATTAGCGACTAATTATGGAGTCTGATTTCTCTTTTTGGGTAGTAAAGCAATGATTTCAAAAAAAAAGTGTTAATCATCATAACCCTGTGAAAGAAGGTAATTTGCAGCCATGTTTTCGTTTTTATCACACGAAAAGTAGGCTTCAACTACCAAATATTCAGGGAATCCCATAGCTTTCAGCTGTTGATGAAAAAGAAGAAAAAAAAGAAAAGTGAATTGTTAGTAACATGATATTTTTGTTATACATCAAACTCTCGCAAACAACATCAACATAACATTTCATCACCGGAATCTTTTGTTTCCTTTAACCCTAACTATTTCCCTCTTCCTTAAACTGTCCTGAGAAAAGTTCCAATCCTGTAAACAATCAAAGCTTTTTTCAATCAACAAAAAATTCCAATGTTCGTATCTTCTTCATTCCTTACTCACTCTCTCGCTCTCATCCTTTCGTCCTTTTTTTCATAATAATATCTCCTAGCTCTTTATATACATCATAAGCACCCCCTCTCACAAAAAACAACCACACATTGTCCTTCTTGATAAGCTTTATGAAAAAAAAACTATGCTATATACAAGATGTTAACATATTGACTGACTATAAAACAATTAATATTCATTGATATAAAATTTTTCACAGGCAATCCCCAAAAACTTTGTCCCAATCAGTTGAAATTTGTTGACCTTTATTATCTTGTTGAAAAGAAACACTTTACCCCTCTCATAGCTTTATTTGTAAACTAAGATCATTTTTTTCTGTTTTCTGTCACAAACTCTATATAAAAATCCTCATTATCCTTTCCTCATCCTTTTCTCTTCCGTATCATTTTCACTTTCCCCTTTTTATCCTTTTTCCTTAAAAAACGCATGTATGTATCTTTTTCATCTTCAGTGCTCATAAAACAATTCACTCACTTGATATAACGACACCCTTTTCTCAAACATGCAAGCTGAATTGAAAAATAAGTTGAATAAAAAAAGCTGACTCAATCAATCAATCAATCAATCAAATCTCCAACTTATTTCGGTTCTTCTATTTCACTTTAAATTGGACTCTGGTGATTTCTAAATAAATAGTTTTAGGATAATTACTGAAAGATATTAGAAGTTTTCTCTCTTACCCGATCAATGGCTTCTTTATCTGCGGGAGTTACTTCAACTGAACCAACCAGTTGATCGATTCCTCTAACACCACCACCGCCACTTGTTGGATTGCCTATAGTTGGTGGAACAGCCCCAGTAGCTTGTCCACCAGGCTCATCATTGAGCATACGAACAAAAGTTTCTTGATTACGGTTAATTAGATCGTATAGAGTGGGATTAGTTTCACGAATTTGTTGCATTAAACTGTAAAGAGATAAAGGATCGGCTTGAATCATTTGTCTCATCTGTAAAAACATTGGCTGAGTACGAAGGAAAGCCAATGGATTAGAATCAGATGAAGCAACGTGTATATTTTCAGTCCTTGGTGTGGGTCCACTGGATTCAATTCCTCCGACTGGAACATTAATATCATTTCCAGCGACATCCAATGGTAATCCATTAATTAAATATTCGACAGCTCTTTCCGGATTATTGAAACTGGCTTTAAGTGCTAATTCCACCTCAGGGCGATTATAACCCATCTCCATAATCTGTTTAATCATATCTTCAAATTGGTCTCCTAAAACTAAATTTGATTCGGCAGAGGGAGTAGATACATTTCCTTCTTTGCCACTTGTTTCCTTTTTAACTGAGGTTTTACTCGCTTCTGTCGATGTACCAGTTGAAGCTGCACCACTAGTACCAGAGGCACCGATAGCTGGTGTAGAAGTGGATTTGTTTGGAGCACTTGTAGTGGCACTTGGTGTCGATTCTGTTGTTGGAGCCGCTTTGGGTTGGAGAACCATCAAGACAACATATTTGGCCTCATCGATTTCACATCCACTAATCTTACTATCATCACTCAAAATTTTCCCTAGAGCATAGATTAAAAAAAAACGAAGAAAAGAATTAATACCAATGGCAAACAAAAAAAGAAAATAAAGTTTCTAAATATTTTCACATAGAAAAAAAAGTCATAAGATGCGCAAAAAAAAAACTAAAAGATAATTTGAATTGTTAAAGAAAGTGAAGAGGATAAAAAAACTATTCTTAAAATAGTAACACTTTTAAACCTACTAACCTGCATAAATCAATTTCTGATTAGCCACTGCGAATGTTGGTCCTTTCGTTTCTTCAATTTTCTTCTTCAAATCAGCGACCTGTGGATAAGAAGAAGATCAAATCAATTAGCAAGTGGAAAAAATCTAATGATAAACAATCAAGTGAAGGGCTTGAAAATTCATCAAAACTATGAGACAAAAAGAGACAAAAATATACCTTTTCTTCAGGATCAATCTCAATTTTGAATGTTTGCTGGTTCAATGTCCTCAAAGTAACCAACATCTTGAAGCATGTAATAAAAATGGTTAAACAATCAGGCTCTGAAAAGGATAAGAAACAAATGATGACAATTAATTTAACTTCAAGTTGGGATAGAAGAATAATCAATTCAAGTGATTATCAGTAAATCATTGAAATGGAGAAGAGATAATTGATCAACAGAGTAACATGGTTAAGTCAAATGAGTAAGCAAACATATTACAAAAAAATAATCACAACCACATTCATATTAATGGATAGAAATGGGAAAAAATCACACAGAAAAAAAAGAAAAGAGAAAACCAAATGAGAAGAAAGGGAATGAGAAAGAGAAAAAGAGAAAAAAGAAAGAGAAAGTAAGAGAACTAAAAAAAAAGAAGTACAAATAGATATAGAACTGGAATTGTTAACATTATGGAAAATGTTAACATTATCAGTTTTATCTTTTTAATTTAATCGGTTGATCAGTTAATTGATTTACTTACCTGGAATATAAGAGAAATTAAAGAAAAATAATAACGATAAACAAAACTATTCACAAGAAAATGAAGAAAATTAAACTGATGATGAAAAGAAATAAAAATGATTTTCAAGTCAATTCTATTCTAACTTAACATGTTCTCAATAGAGGGAACCACTTTCGGAGAGAAAATCAAGTGAACCGGTAAAATTTAAATTCTTTTCTAAATGAGAATTTTAATTTTAATTCCAATTAATTTCCAATTGTTTTCCTGTTTTAATTATTCTCTTAACTAATTGATCATTTTTATTCTTCAATTTTAATCAATTATTTGTATCGAATTTGGTGCTGGTTAGGTTACCCAAGAAGTAACAATATGTTCCTTTGGATGAGACAATAAAAATTACGAAAGTAACATAGGTAATTATGGATTTTTGTTCCCTTATCATTTACATGTTAATCTTTGTTTGATTTTTTCTCTTGTTCTTGATTAAATTCAGGCTTAATTGTTTTAAAATTCTATTGATGATTACGACCCTGTTTCCTTTCACCAGTGCTTTTAATTCATTCTTTTATTCTTCCTGGTGGTTGATTCTATGAATTTGCCAACAACCGTTATTGCGACTCCATCGTCATAATATATAATAAACAATGTTCATCTATTGGTATGTTTATGTTTATTATCTATTCTCTTTAATTGTGCCTCTTAATTATTCATCATTTTATCAATTTTATTCTATAATTTTCTTTCTTCATCATAATGTATTCAGATAATTGTTTTGAATGATTTGATTATCTTTCCAATGGTCAGTAATGGTTTCTCAATTTTCATTGATTTCTTATGTTTTTTTTGTTACAATATGTTTGATTGTTATAACTGTTAATCCAGGTAATTGGATGGTTATTTGATTGTATATTTAAACGTTAATAGCTGATAGGAAAACAATTCTGTGAGAGAAATTGATTTATTCGTGAAAAAAACCAAAATTATATTGATGACGATAATGAATGTAAACCTTGAGATTTCAAGTCTACTCATGTTACTATTACATTTCAATTCTTACCACATTCATTTTCATTCATTAATCATTGATTATTTTCTGATATTTTTTTCTCCTTTTTCGAAAACCAAATCAACATTTGCTGATATATGTAAACAATCATCTATTCACTTTGGTGTTTGATTTAGATAATCCATAAATTGAAGCCAATTACACCATATCTTATAATTATTACTCCACAAAATTTGATTCCTTTACCCTATCATCTGATTTTTCAATGGACTGTAACTGACCTCATCGAGATAAATGTTCAACCAATAGGAATTAGGGTGAGCTTTATTTCTGATGTTTATGTTTTTCAATTTTCAACAATTTTCAACTGGTTAACCTCTAATCCATTATAATCTATTTTTAAAGTGATCTATTCTCTTTTTTTTCCTCATATTCTAGTGCATTAGATTTACCAGCTTACCAAGAAAGGATAATCTACCATAATCCATCGTAACTATCGTCAGAATGACCGCAAATGGTCAATCTTCAAGTGAAACTATTGGTTGTGATACTGAAAGTAAACCTGTCATGAATAAATTCATTAACGATGGATCTTTTCTGGAGACATTTAAGAAGATGCAACAAGAGCAGCAATTAAAGTCGCAACAATTGAATTTAAAAGCCTTAAAGACAGAATCAGCTGATGGAAAAGAATCAATTAATCATACTAACTCTAATCAAGAAAAAGAATTAGTTAAAAAAGAAGAGCAAACAATTATTAATTCACCAAATGAAGATTTGTCTAAATCATCTTCATCTTCATCTTCATCCAAAGTTATATTGGTAAGTTATCAATGGAGATTTATATTGTTCAATGCAACAATTAGCTAATCTTTGATCTTAATTGTTTTCCTTTCTTTTCTATTTTCAGGGTAAACGACGAAATCAAAAATTAAAAGTTGGCATAATTAAACGTAATCGACAAGAAATCGAATCCAATGACGATAATCAAGACGCTTGGACGAAATATATGAGAGAGGTCAGAGAATACAAAGAAAAGTATGGCGATGATTCCGATAAGAAACGACCATTGGTCAAGTAAATCGTTAACCCACAATCTCATCAATTGTTAATTGAAGACCAACTTCTTGCCATCATTTAACCATAAACATCATCTCTGGTTTAATTATCAACAAATGACTGCTCATCGATTGGTATCATCTCAAGTGCATAACAATTAACAATTGATTTTAAATTGTGCAGTTGATTATTGTTTTAAATGATAAACACAATAACTATCTAACCAAAACTGATGAGGAAAAAAAAAGACTGGGATAATTACTTTTAGGTTAAAATCCATTGTGAGCCTGTTAATCAACCAGCAATTGATTGATTAGGAATAAAATCCTAGAATCCTTTAAATCCTTGTAATGCAAATTTTAGTCAATTTCATCCCAAATTCATAACTATTAATAGATTGATAGATTATAACTTCCATATTTAATCCTCCTTTTTAATTGTAAATTATCTTGTGCAATCAATTGTAATTTTAAGTCATTTCTGATTGTTTTTATCAACTTTTTAAACTCCATTAAAATATATTGCGAGAAATGATCAAATGTTTAGTAAACAAAAATAAAGACAATTGATCATTTTTGGCTCAATCATTTCAATGATAATCGATCGGAACAAAACCTTCCCTTTACTATTAATCATTAATCAATAAAATCATTAAGATCTCACATGATTAACATTTCAAATCCATTGGAATAAAAAATCAATCATTCGCCATAATTTTCCAGAAAAAGTATCAAAGCTTTTAAATGAGAAAATAGTGAAACAATTAGTTGAAGTGATTAAGTGAATGTTGAGTTAATCCAAAGGTAAAAACATTGTTTAAAAGGAATCAGAATCCTTTTGAGACATGAATGAATCCACTGGAGGCTTATGGATTCACTCATTTCTTGTGGTCACTATTGGTCATCGCTAATGGTCAATGGATGGGGCGAGTTTATTTAAGTCCATTATCTTTGAAAATTGATTAGCATTTTTGTTCCTGAGATCAGTTGATTCCTTCTGATTGGATAGTTGCTGATGAAAACTGGACAATTTGTCAGTTGGTCACTTCCATCATCTACTTGTTGACCGATTCGGAGCATTTTCTTGGGCTCAAGTCAAAATTTTTGTTTCACTTTTCTGGTAACAATTAACAATTGAAGGTTGATTATTTTCTCGCGTTTAACAATATCGAAAAGTTTCAATTTAATTAATCATGTGGGATCATTTTATTTTCATTTGGTTTATTGTTCTTGTCTTTTTTGGTCAATACTCTGAGGTAACTGGACGTTACTGTGACCCGAACTTATGTCCACCGTCAACATGTTTCTGTCCCACCGCTGAACCTTTATTTCCCTCCCTTGATCAAATCCCTCAATTGGTCATGTTAACATTTGATGACGGAGTTAATGGAATCAATTATGAAACATATAAACAAGTTTACAGTCGTCGACATGATAGTACTGATTGTCCAGTTCGGTCCACTTTCTTTGTAACTCATGAGTACACTGATTATCATTTGGTTCACAATTTGTGGAGACGAGGAAATGAGATCGCTGTCCATTCAATAACGTAAGAATTTTTAATTTAATTTCAAACATTTTCACGCAATCAAATCAACTGACCAACATACTGACCATATTGACCATTCGTCTAATAGTCACAATCGTAATCTTGATGTCTGGACAATGCTCCCGTCGCTCATTGGCGAGCCGAAATGGGAGGAATGAAGAAAATGCTTTCCTACTTTGCCGATATTCCAGAATCGGACATTAAGGGCATTCGAGTCCCGTTTTTGCAAAGCGCTGGTGACCAAACATGGGAGGCAATGAAAGAAGATAATTTTCTCTATGACTCATCGGTTCCCGTTCGCAATTTCGTCAACCCTCCATTGTATCCATACACTCTGGACATGGGACTAGTCGACGATTGTCAAATTGAGCCTTGTCCAAATGGTCGATATCCTGGACTCTGGGAAGTTCCAATGGTCAACTGGAAAATGCAAGACGTTAATGTAGATCAAGACGGTAAACCATTGGAGGTCATTTGTGCGATGGTCGATGCTTGCGTTCCCAATCCAAATACGACCGAATGGGCTTATCGATATCTGATGGATAATTTCATGAGACACTATCAAGTCAATCGAGCTCCTTTTCCGGTTTTCATGCATGAATTTTGGCTTCTTGACCCACATCGAAAAGAGGCCTATTTCCGTTTCATCGATACTCTCCTTCAAATGTCCGATGTTTTCTTTGTCACCATAAGTGAGGTCATTGATTATCTTAAATCACCAATTTCTGTTGATCAATTTAAGAAACGAACCAATGAAACTTGTATTAAATCACCGAAATCAACAAGTTGCGCCCATAAATATGGTGCCATTAATTGTGAATACAATGGACTCGAAATGTTCAAAAATTGGCCACGATACATGAGAGTCTGTGGTCACTCATGTCCACCCAATTATCCCTGGTTGAATAATCCAATGGGCCATTAATGGTTTTTTCCTCTTCCTTAATCTGTATTTAATTGTAAACGAATTCACAACCAATGATTAAATTAATTGGAAAATTTATTCCCAAATTTGAATGATAACAATTTGAATTTATTACTAATGGTCAAGGATCAGGAAGTAAATTACAATGACCAAGTAAAATGATAATCAATATTTTACAGTTACAATTATGCAATTAAATTGATGAGCAGTTAATTGTTTACTGTTTATTTCAATTGATTAAATACTTTGGGAATTTAATTGTTGATTGGGTTGGATGAGTTCAATCATGATTATTAGTTGTTTATATTTTAATTGTCAAATTGCGTTTGAATTGCAACAAAAACAATGATTGTTAATTAACAACAATTAACTGTGTCTCTTTTATTAATAATTGGTTAACTGTGATTTCTTGGTTAATTTGATCGGCGGTTCTTTTATATAAAAAATTAACCTCTCTAATTAACCATGGCAATTAATTTACATAATTTTACCTTTTTCCTTTCACAATTTAACTTAATTCATCGTAAATAATGAAATATACTTTAGTAAATTGTTAATTTTTTTTACGATGATTAACCAACAATAACACAATCGGTAAAACTGAAAATAAACTTACGATTAAAAGTTAATCACGACCTAAGATGCGAAAAATTAATTACGTGTTTAATGATTAAAAGGAACATATTTCCCTTCAATTGTAATCAGAAAAAGTCTCGTAATTAAACAGCGAAAACAATTTAAATTTTTCTCATCGATTTGATTGATTTTAACAATCAATGTTCAAAGATTCTATCAACTAAATTAAAAATTTCAACAGAGTTTCAACAATTAATTGAAAGATAAATTTAAATAAATGATTGATTGAAATTGCTGATTTTTGTACGAGTTGATTTGTGATTAACTATTCAATCCTTGGCACAATCTAACTGACCACAAATGAGAAACAGGAAAAAACAATCAGCACCAATTTCAAGAGTAAATGTGAATTGATATTTGGACAACAACAACAATTGAGGTTGGTAAAAGATGAGATAAAACTAATGGTCAAACCTTTCATTAATTAATGTAACCATTACAAGTAACAGATTACAATTAGCTGAATAAGGTAAATATTACACAATGTAAACGATTAACTATCTGACTACAATTAAAATTTGATTTCTCTTCTTCTTTTCACTTTCAAAAGAAGGATGTTAATCAATTGTGTGTGCGTTTATAATAATACAAAGAGTCCATCCTAATGAGAGAGAATCGAAAATTACTAGGATAGTCAGTGGGTAATCACATCATCATCATCATCATGATAATATAACAATATAAATACATATATTAATATATGGAAACAAAATGGAGGCACAAGTAATAGCCAAAGATGAACGATGATGATATTAAAGATGATGAAGAAAATGGGAGAAGAGAAAACGATTCCAAGTTAACCTTAAAGGAGCGGCCTTTTGATATGTATACACTATTGAAGCATTCGCCAAGTAAATCAAGGTTACACCATCCACATGAAGATACCTGTTGAACATGATGAAAGAAGAAGAAAAAAAAATAATAAGAACAAGAAAGGTAAGTAAGAAGAAGATGAAAAAAAAGAGAGAAGAAAAAAAAAATCTTTCAACTTTCTCTTCCACAAACAGAATCACTTACACTTAACAATAATCACTGATACTTTTGATTACATTTCAATTCCACCATTTCAATGTTACATTTAATTAACTGGTAGAAAATTGAATTCACTTGAAGATGAAAATCAGTTAATTAGACTGTTAATTGTGATCAACTAATTAAATTAAACACCGACAACAATTCAATCTCCAAGCGACTTTGAATTAAAGTGAACTTTTAATCATCGGCTAATCTCATTGGCTATTTTTCTTTCTCTGTCTTTTTCTTTGTCTTCGTTTCCCATTTTCTTTTTTTCAAATTTCCAATCAATTTTATTTTGTTCATTTGTTGTTGTCTTTAGATTGTGATTAACAATTAATTAATTACCTTTCACCAATAATAGTGTTTTAATCACTGAGCTTCCTTTGTGTTTTATTACAAGTGGATAATTGTTACTGGGTAAGTTTTTTCATCTAATCATCACCATCACACAATTGTGATCACCGAAATAGGAATTTTTTTTTCTTCTAATTAATATTTCTCTTTGTTTCTAATTGAGACAATTAACCGTTTAATTGTTATCAAGTGTAATTAATATACTTTATTTATTGTATATTCTTTACTCATTATTAGCTAAACTTACATCATTCTCAATCAGCATCATCGTTTAACTAACCTTAATTTGATCAACAACCAATCATCAATCAAACCTGTTCTGTCCAATGCTTTTTTTTGTTCATTAGAATGGAGAAAAGTTCATTAGATAAAATGTCTTAGATATGGAAAAGAGATAAAAAAACGTTTAATTTTCATGATTATTACGATTTAATTGTGAATAATTAATGTATGAAAGAAAAGGTAACATGATATGTCTCATAAATGGTGAAACAAATAGTCTAAACCTATTGACATTCATTTACTACTGATTGAAGAGATGATTTGAAAGATTAGAAAATAAGATGAAGGAAAAAATTTCATAGATTTACAAACGAAAGTGATTCACTCTAAAGGAAACAGTTAATCAAGATGCTAATTAAAATCAGATCAAATTTAATGTTGATGACGATAATTATGAGTTAATGAATTAATGAAAAACACCCAACAACAACAACAACAACTTACAACAGTAAATGTTAAGTATTGAAAGAAAATGATTCTCATCTGAAACCAGATCATCTTCACTCTTTTTTAATCAACATTATTATTACATTTCTCATTTCTAATCCCACTTTCATCCTTAACTTGATTATTTAAAATGCCTAAGGCATTCAAATCGATTGCTGGTTAAGTAAGAAAATTTTCTTAAAGAGTAAAAGTTATAAAAGCGTTTTCTTATTTTTTCAATTTAGCTTTTTCATTATGTATCATCAACATCGTCATCAAATCTCAAAATATAATTGGTGATTGGTTAAAGAAAAGAAAATTTTATTTTGTTTGTTTTCATAAATTTCTTTTTTCATCTTTGTCTTCCACTCTCTTTTTTCTCTCTCTCTCTCTCTTTCCCGGGTTCTTTCTCACTCATGCTCTTCTCACTCTTTTTTCACTAATCTTCTCCAAAGAGATTTTCTCTTCTATTCTCTCTCTCATCAACTTCTCTTCATGTGTTTGTGTCTCTTTCTCTAATCATATTCCCGTGTCATTATTATTTATCTTCCCTCTTTAGGACCTGTTGAACTTACCGTTAATTTTTACACCGATTAATTTGATTTCTTAAATGTTGGTCAATTAGTTTTGGATTTTTCTCTCAATTCTCTTCTCTCTCTAATTCATCAATTGGATAACTTTTACACTCGCCCACTGGACTTACCTTTTCAGAGAGTAAACTTGCTCTTTGTTCTAGTTCCCTCTTCTTCTACCTTTTCTCTGTGTTTTATCCGGTCAAAACCTCTACCCTTGGACCTTTTTTATTTTTTGTTTTATATTCTTTTACTCTGTGTCATAATGGTGATGTCTTATCAGAAACCATGTTTAGCATTCGCTGCTTTTATTGGATTTATTTTAGCCATCGCATCGACAATTGCTCTTCTCTACTTTCCCGATATAATTTCAAGAAAGATTAAAGAGGTAAGTTAGATAATCCCTTTTCCTTGACCATTCTGTTCATTTCAATGAGAATGGATGAAATTTTTTTCCATCTCCATTTCTCTTCTTTTCTGGTCACTTTTCTATTTCTCTTTGCTTTTAGTTTTTTCTCTAGTAACTTCACATCTCTCTCTTGACCTTTAACCCAATCTCTCTGTAACCTCTGGTTTTTTTTGCTCTTTTTTGGCTCTTTGTTAAACCTAAACTTTATTTACTCTCAAGTTATGTATCTTTTTATTACCATTCTTTTTTTTCTTTCTTTGCCCGTATTTAGAAAGTTCCCTTGGTTCGAGGATCAGAATCTATGGAAAGATGGCTCAAGGTTAAAGTTCCCATAACAATGAGCTTCACAATATTCGAGGTCACCAATCCATCAGAAGTTGCTGCTGGTTTGGCTCAACCGATTCTTGTTGAACGTGGTCCTTATGTTTTTGATGAAACTCGACACAAAAATGTAACCGGAACGGACCATGAATCTGGTTCAATTACTTATCGACAATTTAAACCTACACATTTAACCGGAATAAATCAATCGGATCATTAGACGATGAATATAGTATACCTAATGTACCAGCGATTGTAAGTCGTTATTTATAAACGCAGTCCATGAATTTACTTGACTGTAATTGACAATCTAAAAGCTTTATTTTTCTAATTCTAATTGTATCATTTATCATTTCTATTTACAGGTTATGTCAACATTAATTCTCAAGAAGACAGAGAAAAGCCAATTGAAGCCATTGATTATGCCTGTTCTACAAAATCTAATGGTTATTGATAATCAACAACTTTTCATTAAAAAGAAAGTTAGAGAACTTTTATTCGATGGTTATCGAATCTCTTTTCTTCACAATTTGAAAGAACAATTGAAAACTTTTGGAATTTCTCTACAATTACAAGATACTTTTGGATTCTTTCTCAATGTAAGTGATCAAATTAAAACATCATCAGCGAACAAAACAACAATCTATCTGTTCCAATTGTTTCTGACATCTAATCATTCACTTCAAATGATATGATAAAATTTCTTACTGTTTTTTTTGTTCAATTGTTTCCATACAAATAGAAAAATAATACACACGATGGAGAATACACCGTACACAATGGCCTGTTTGACATAAATCGTTTCACTAGAATTGAAAAATGGGGTGACAAAAGGTTGGCAATTAAATTTGATTGACAAGATTGTTCTAAATACTAATTGTTACAATTTCTTTTGTTTCTGTTCAATATTAATCAATAGCAAAGTCAATTTCTGGGAGCCCAATTCTCTTTGCAATGAGATAAACGGAACTGATGGTTCACAATTTCACCCTGGAGTTAAAAGAACTGATTTACTTTATATTTTCTCAAGTGAACTATGCCGGTCAGTTGATCGATCTACATAATAATCCATTATAATTTTAACCCAATCACACATACTCCCTTCATATGATTTCCTCTCTTACTCACTTAATTGTTTGAATATTTTTTTCTTCCCTCTACCATAATACAGATCTATTTATGTCGAATATGAGAAAGACTCAGAGATTAGAGGGATTAACACATTCAAGTTTATTTTACCAAAGCGATTGTTTCTATCACCAGACCGTAATCCTGACAATGATTGTTTCTGCCTTGATAAACGGGAATTACTTTGCTCTTACGATGGTATAATGGATGCATCTCCGTGTAAAAAAGGAGCACCAATAGTTTTATCAGCCCCTCACTTTTACAATGGGGATAGAAGATTAATGAATGGAGTTAAAGGACTTGCTCCTGAAAGAGAGAAACATGAAACTTACCTCAACATTGAACCAGTACGTTAATCTTTTACTTCTTGTTTGTTTTTTTTCACCAATCAATGGGAACAGAAACCAAGAATGAATCAGATTCATTGAGAAAACTAGTTATTTATAAGAAAAAAAAGTTTTCTTTGTCAATTTTTAATCTTAATTACTCACTTTGTTGATTGTACTTTGATCATATCATCAAAGTCGCCTGTTTATTATCAAGATAATTTAAAGTGGTGAAAACATCTTATCTTTATGAAAAGAAATCAACTCATCAGAAAGAGATTATAATATTAGATTAATTGATTTAATCTCTTCTCCCTCGTAGACAAAAACAAAGTAGTTCAGTGATTTCAAGTGATTACTTAACTGATTCATCTTTTTGATTAGCTTTCATTTTGATACATATCAATTAATACAAAGGTGTCATCTTTATCTTAATAACTGTGATATAAATTAATTTAATCTGTTTCTTTTTCTCTCCCATCAAGAATACTGGTTTAGTCTTTGATGCCACTCAAAGATTACAAATTAACGTTGTTATTAGACGTAATAAAGAGATTGGGTAAGATTAGTGACCTTATTTACTATCATTGTGATTTAAAATGTAATAAACTCTAATCTTAATTATATTTTAATTATTTTTTTTTCTATTTACAGAATATTGAAAGACATAAAAGATGTCGTTCTTCCCGTTTTATGGCTCCAAGAGGTTAGTATTTGATTAACTTAATTGACTAATTTACAATCTATGGACTTTTTTTTAGTTGCTAAACAATTTAATATTGTTAATATTGTTAATTTAATCTGTTTTTGTTGTTGTTGTGCTAGATGCTTATGAAAAGTGCTTGACAATTTAATGGAAAAACTCTTGACTTCATTGCGTTAATTTGTCTTGCTCAACTTTTGATTGTTAATTGTTTATTGTTAATTGCTTTTATCTTTTATTCTTTTTTATTCCGTCACTTTTTTATATAGTCAGCAACAGTGGACGAATTTTCTGCTGACAAATTCAAATCGCAAGTAACCAAGAAGATTGTCGTTGGAAATTCAGTTCTAATTTCATCAATATTTATTGGGATTCTTTTAATTTTCATTGCTGTTGCTTTCATCATTTGGAGACACATAGATTATCCCGAATTACAAGGTTATGCTTATCCTATGGCTAAAAGTTAAATGATGATCATTTTAATCCTTCATCATCTCTTCATTGTTTTTATACCTTCACATCTCAATCTCATCGCAAATCTACCTGTTCATTGAGACAATTTTCGAGATCAAAATCGTTATTTTATATAATGCAATCTCTATTTTTTATTAGAAGGAAATTTTTTCTATTTCTCTTTAAAATCCAGAGAAAAGTACCACATCTCTCTCTCACACACACACACAAAAAACACTCAAACTTAAACATACACACAATCAATTCACTCGTTGACATAATTTGTGAAATTCATTTCCATACAATTCACCCAATTGAATTTCACCAATTAATATCTCATCCACTTTTCTTCCTATTATCATCCTCGGACTTGTGCCATTTTTATTTGTAAAATTTAGATACTTTTCTGAATGTACATTTTTTTTGTTCCAATCATGTGTGTAAATACATTTTGACAATTTTTTGGCAAATTTATTAATCAGTTTGTTACATTTATTTTTTTTTCGAGGCCTTTCAGGTTGTCATTTAGTTGATTTAGTTGATTTATATTGCTATTATAATCTAATTGTTTTTGTTTTAATCAACCCAAGAGAAGAAAAAAATAATAATCATTTGGAAAACAGTGAAAGGGTTTACACTTAAAGGTGAACGCACACAAACACAGTGAGAGAGAGGAAAATGTTGAGTTGAATTTACATTGCAAAGTTTATTTTGTTTACTTTTTCACACTGTCAAGAAATTAAATTGATTCGATTAAAACTTGGTTAAAATTTAAAGACTGGATTGTTGATTTTGTTGTTTTTCTTTCAATTCGAACTCAAATTTTGTTTACATTTTGTTTTCATTTTCTTCTCTTACTCTTTCAAACAACAAGTTCGAACCAGAGCTTCGGACACTGCGTAGGGGTCAGCATTCGATGCTGGTCGTCGATCTTCAAGATAACCACAATTCGCTTCAGCGACTGAAGTGTTGATTCGAACGGAAGCAGTTCGATCACCAATACCAGAGGAAAATTTGTCAATTGATGAAGTTTCATTTGTACCAATTAAACGACGAGCGTTGTCAGCACCACCTCGAGGATCGTAAACAGCGATATGTTTCTGATGATTTTTGGCAAGAGACTCAACGTATTCATGAATCACTTTCAGTCCACCGGGTTGACGGGTTTGCTTGGTGGAGAAGTTGATATGAGCACCAGATCCATTGTAACCAGGTACTGGTTTTGGATCGAAGGTAATTCGTAAATCTAATTTCTCAGCAATTCGATCCAAAATGTACCTGGAAATCCAAACATCGTCACCAAACTTGATGCCTGTTGATGGGCCAACCTGATATTCCCATTGACCAAGTAGAACCTCAGCATTGGTACCAGAAATTGGTACACCAGCATATCTACAGGCGAAACTGTGGCCTTCAATAAGAGCTCGAGCTCGTTTATCGAGATTAGCACCACAATAAGATGGACCATGGGGATCAGATAATCCTCGTTCTGGCCAACCAAGTGGTCGATCAGTTTTATTATCAAGGACAACAAATTCTTGCTCAAAGGCAAACCATGGTTCGTCTTTTGCGACTTTGGCCATGGATTGGGCACAAGAATTTCGGCAATTTCCTTTAGCAGATTGTTGCTTGTAATTCAAACATTCACAAAGAACCAACATATGATCACCTCGGAGAAAAGGATCTTTGTAAAGAGTCACAGGAACCAAAAGAACATCAGATGCGGAAGTTTCAGCTTGACCTTAAGATTCGAATCAAGAAGAATAAATATTACAGGTGATTCGAGAGAGAGAGAGAAAGAGAGAGAACAAGATAAAGTCATATGATAATGAAAGAAGAGGAAACAAAGGAAAACAAAGGAAAATGAGTCTAGAATTTTGGCAAGAACACAAATGGAAAATGTGAAGAAATTAACAAGAGGGAAAAGGTTAGATTGTTACCTGTCGATGATCCATCAAAGTTCCAGATTGGACAATCACCAGGAGATGTTGGAATTTTATTGGAACTTCGTGATTTCGATCTCAAACTCTCCCCTGTTCCGTCAATCCAAACATAGGTGAGATTGACATTGTCTCCTTGAGGCAAAGAGATGAGAGATTGTAACACAGATTCAACATCCATGGTTTGGACACAATAACAATAAACAAAAATGGAAGAGAAAAAAAAATTTTTAGAAAAAAAATACAATAGATTTTAAAATGAAAATCGGAACATTAAAAATAGAATCAATTTAGAAGAAAACTAAAACAATTAAATAAAACAATTGTTAAGAAAACGTCATCAGAATATCAACAAAGAAAGTTCATCGTAAGAAGATTGATGAAACAGCGAAGTCGTTTCACGAAAAACTCTCTCTTTTAAACTCTCTCATCTCTCATTTTTCTCTCTCACTCTCTGATTCATCTCTCTCACTTAACTGTGGCTCCCTCGGATGAAGGCTGTTGCCACGGAATCCAAAGTTACATCTCATGATTTAAATTGAAAATGATGAATTTTAATGATTATAAACAGAAATGATTGATGAAAAAACTACAATTAATTGATTAAATTAAGAAAAATTAATTTAAAAGTTAAATTGTTATTAAAATTATGACGTAAAGAGAAAAACTGTTTTTATTAATCAACAACTTCCACATAAATAGAGACTTGATTCCTTCAGCTGGTTATCGCTTCTCGGCCTCCTAGGCTAAGATCAAAGTGTAGTATCTGTTCTTATCAGCTTGATCGCTGGTACCCGGCGCACTCCGTCGGTACGCGATTGAACATATTTTTGTGAACGGATGAAAGTCTAGGCTTGCCTAGACCTCATCACGGGTTGACCTGGCATTGCAGTACCGCCAGGAACGGCCCACATAAAAAACAATCCAAAAGCAGAAGCACCAAGAGTATCAGCTGACTTGTCTCTCTCTCTCGGCTTGTCAGTTTGTTCCTTTTTTTTCCCCTTTTAGGTTTCCCTCCTTTCGAAAATTTTTTGGCGGTTTTGTTGTTTTCGCATTCGTCCGATTAGTTGGTTTTTTCGTCAACAGATGGAGCCACTTATTCGAATTTCGGAAAGATAATCATTTTTGTTTCTTTTCTCTTTTTTTTTCATTTTATTCTTTCATCAAACTTAAACTGATTCACTTATTTTTCCGTCACCAAGTTTTTTTTTTGTTTATTTGTTTCTTTTCCTCTGAAAATATTTTCTACTTTTATTCTGTTTAATCAATTGATTTGATTTTGAGAATTATTCTTTTTTCTCCTTGTGATGATTGTGTCTAAGTTTGTGTGAAATTTTTTCTTTGGTTGTGTTTTAGTTTTTATATCTTGATTCCTTTTGGTTTTCTATCGTTTCATCATTAAGCCTTTTTGTGGATTAATTTTCTGTGGTGTCTTTTTGGTTTTGTGTGTTTCTTTTTTTTCCCCCGTATGGATTTATTGTTAATTCCATTTCCAATGGATTATTTATTATCTTAAAATTAATTTAACAACATTTTTGTATTGAAAGTAAACAAGAGACAGAGAAAAGAAATAATCAAATCAGCTTGAAAATGGTCATCGTAACAAAGGTAAGTTTGTTCTTTTCTCTTCTCTATTAAAACAAAGTCTTTTTTCTACTTGTTTTTTCTTTTGTTCTTTTATTTTATATATTAATTAATTTTAATTACTTATCTTTAGGGTGATTATATTTGGATTGAGCCTCAATCTAAAAAAGAATTCGATGTTGCCATTGGAGCTCGGGTTATTGCTTCAGAAGGAAGAAGAATCAAAGTAGAAGATGATGACAAAAAGGTAAGTTGTTATTTCCTTTAGTTTGAAAATTTTGGTGACTAATTTCCTATCGATTCTCTTTACCTAACTAATTTCATGGAGGAACGTTTACTTTTTACTTGATTTCATCCATGAATTGGTCTAAAAGAAAATGAGGGACAGAAAAAAAAGAAACAATAATATTATGTGAGAGAAAAAAGGTAATAGAGGTGATGATACTTTTCCAAGGGAAAAGGCATCTGTGTTATTGTTGAGTTTGCATAAATGAGTCTCTGCCGCTAAATACAGGGTGGAGAAGTTGTCTGTTTATAGAAGCTTTTCTCATGGGCTGGCCGTTGACAGTGTTTTCCATTTGAATTAGGTTGATGTTGGTTGAAGACAGGTACAAGGTAAGGGAAGAAAGAGAATAAGAGAGAGAGAGAGAGAGAGAACGAAAGGAAAAAAAGTAGGAGTTGGTAAGAGTCGAAAGGAAGTTGCCCTTTTTTTATCTTCACTTTGCATCACCATCATCAACATTTTCTACTTTTTCTTTTTCAACCCAATCTTTTGTTTCGCTTTTATTTCATTCAGGAGCAATGGCTTACACCGGAACGACGAATAAAAGCAATGCATCCATCATCAATTAAAGGGGTTGTGGATATGATTTCCCTCGGGGACCTTCATGAGGCTGGAATACTACGTAATCTTCTCATCCGATACAATGAGAATCTCATTTATGTAAGTAGTAACTAAATTTCGTTATCGTTAATTAATAATTTTCTCTCTTTGAAAACAGAAATTTAACTTTTCTTTTTTTTCTTCTTATTCTTCGATATCATAGACATACACCGGTTCAATTTTGGTCGCTGTAAATCCATATCAAATACTTCCCATTTACACAGCTGAACAAATTCAGTTATACAGGGACAGGAAGATTGGTGAATTAGAGCCACATATATTTGCCATTGGAGACAATGCTTACAATAATATGAGAAGATACCAGCAAGATCAGTGTATCATCATTAGTGGTGAAAGTGGAGCTGGAAAGACAGAGAGTACAAAATTGATCTTACAATATTTTGCTGCAATTAGTAGGCAACATTCATGGATCGAGAGACAAATTCTAGAAGCAAACCCAATCTTGGAAGGTAAATTGTTTGTATATACATAAAAAGAAGCAAATTTTCAATCAACACATAAGAAAAAACAATTAGCAGTTTACAACTAAACGAAAATTAGAGAATCATATTCACACAACAAGGTAAAGAGAAAAAAAGACAAAAAAAAAACTCGGACACACCTACACACATCTTTCCATCAGAAGTACTCATACATGTAAAGTTTACCACATCTACATAAGGACGATCAGGAAACAGAAGAAGAAGAAAAAACCAGAATAACATCTCATTCTCATATAATCTTTTAGTCTAATTAAGATAAAATCAGTTCTCACTGTGTTTAGAGAGGGAAAGAAGCAGATATAACTAAAGGATTGCACCCATAAAAGTCCAGAATGATGATGATGTTCAACAAAAAAAAGGGAAGAAATAATTTCTAGAATGAGATGTTTGTAATTACTACAATATGTGGATAGTAGTAGTTGTGTATGTGCATTATTATTATATTTACCTGACTTGACAACCGTATCGTACGCGATAGAGTAAATATGATAAAGAAAGAGGAGAAAGACTAATGGATGATAACCAGAATTTCTTATTCCTTTTTTTCCGCGTGGAAGCTTCTTAGATAGTTTTTTATTATTATTATTCTTTCAATTACTGATATTGATTGTCTAGCCCTAAAATTGATAATCTTTTTTTTTCCCTTTCATCATGATCATCTTTTTTTTTCAGCTTTCGGCAATGCCAAGACAGTCCGTAACGACAACTCATCGCGGTTTGGTAAATACATTGAAATTGATTTCAACAAACCAGGATTCATTGAGGGAGCCAAAATTGATCAATATTTACTTGAAAAGTCACGGATTGTGCTACAAGCTCAGGATGAACGAAATTATCATATATTCTATTGTATGTTGGCCGGAATGTCAAAAGAGGATAAAATTCGTCTCGAATTGTCCGATGCATCTAAATTTTTCTATCTCACTCAAGGAGGTTGTATCACTTGTGAAGGGAGAGATGATGCAGCTGAATTTGCCGATATAAGGTCAGCATTGAAGATTCTCAACTTTACCGAACAAGATTTTTGGGAAGTTCTCAAAATTTTGGCCGCTCTTTTACATATTGGAAATATCAAGTATAAAGGTGAGCACGCAAATAGTTAATATACATGTTAATAATTATACAATTGGAGGGAGAGAGTGATTATTAATCATGAAGAGAAAGATGATGATGTTGTTGATGATTATATTCCAAATGAGATCATCAACTTGTTACTACAATTAATATATTTATGCATGTGGGGGTGAGATTTTCGGTTAATCAGGTGTATTGTGATCACTTAAAGGTGTTGGATATTCAGTTATCGAATCAGTGTCAAAGTAATCAAGAACTTTTCAGATTAAATCAGTTATAAAATTTTCTTCTCTTTTCCGTTTCATCTTCTTTTTTTCCCTCTCATTTCCATTTATTAATTTTCTCTCTTCATCTCTCAACTTTCTATCTAATTGTTTTGAGTTACCATCTTAATTTGTTCTACTGATAATATTCTCATCTTCATCTTATTAATAATAGAATGAAAAATCAACCTCTAATTGGAGTAACAATTTGAAATCACGATTAACCAACCAGTCCATCAAAATTAAATTCTCAATCAATTTTCAGCCTTTCAATTTGCTTTTATAACTATTTACAACTTTAGTTTTTTTCTCCATCATCTTCAATTCACTTGCTCATTCACTTCATCTAAATGATGATGATGCTAAATGAATGATGGTAACTTTAATTTCAACTAACTCACTCTCCCATTTTCAGTTTTCTTTATCATTTAGTTTTTGTTTGTGTCTGTTCAGGGATTAACTGTTAATTGTTTAGAGTGAGTTGCCTCACACACTCACGATTAGCTTCCATCTCTCTCTCTCTCTCTCTCTCTCTCTCTCTCTCTCTCTCTCAACATAAACAGGCCACTTAATCTCACACTCAATTTAGTAACAGTTAGCTAATCATCTTCACAATTAATTTATCATCATATTGTATGTGTGTCTTGTTTACCATTTAACGGCCTTCCTCCTCGATTTGACTCTCTCTCTCTCTCACTCATTTGTACTTTTCATCTGTGTGTGTATGTGTGTGAATAACAACCATGATGATAATGATGATGTCAAGTTTCATGTGACAAAAAAAGGGATGATAAATGAGAGACGAGAAAAGGTTGACCGTTATATTGAAACATTTAATTGAATTCAGTTATTTTCATTCATCACTTATAAACTATCAGCTCTTCCGCTTGTCCTCAAAACCTTGAACGTGTCTATTAACAGTTGACCATCCTATTGTATTATTATTGTGTATGACCACTTAAATACATGAGATAAAACTGACCACATCACTTTTATCATCATTAAGCTCATCGTGATACATTTAACCTTTAATACCAATCAAAGCAAGTTTAAAATTCATCAATTCAAGAAAATTTCATTACTTTGATTGGAGTTGATTGAAAAAAGATGAATTTAAATATGATTAACAAAGTTATTGATAATCTCATTTATTTAATAAATTAACTATCAGTAATAATTAATCAGAACTTGGGTAGTTAGGTAATTGATTGATTCACTAATTTGATATTTTCTATTAATTTTTTTTCCCAATTATAAATCAGCTCTCACTCTATGAGAAGTTAGCGTTTCATTAAATGTTATTATCCTCATTCAATCATGACTGATGATAGTATTCTGATTGTTGTTAATTGTCTTAATCACTTGCACCTAAACTTACTCAAATAAGAAAGGTAATTGTTTGACATCTTTCATTATCACGATCATCATCATCCACTATTAAAGATATTACTCTGATCATTTCTCTCAAAATATTCTCAAAGTTGTTCATTGAATTAGTGTCTTCTCAATCATTTCATTGATTAGTTTTTTTTTCTCGCTAACATCATGATAACAACAACTTTCCAACGGAAACGCTTGACAGAAAATAGCTTATTGAAAATCGGGATATTATTTATCAACAGGTATCTAGAGCCTTGAGGGTAAGATGATGATTGGAATTGAGTTGAAGAAACAAAAAGAAGAGAAATTTGGATGATAAAAAAAAGATACGATGAAGATGCAAGAAAAGGGCAGAAATGTCAATTCATTGATGTTTCCATCTAGATTAGCGCCAATTTGAAACTGGTTTAGGTTTAGATTCAAGTTCAGTGTTTATCTGAACAAGTTAAGTGTATATCAACTATCCTACATCACCATGATGATGATGATCATCATCATCATGCTTAAACATTTCATGCTCTATTGGATCATCATCACTAACATAACAATAACAACGACGAAATATACCAAATCTCTTAGACTGCCCTTAAGATGATGATGATAACAAATTGATTGTGTAAGAAAAAATTCAAGCTACTCAAAATTAATTTAATGAAAGGTAAAATTGAACATCATGACAGTTGATAAATATCCAGTTATCGAAAGGATCAATTCAATCTAAATCATCTCAACTTATCCTTATGATTTTGTTATCAAGATAGGAAATGGTTATGATGTTTAGATTTCAAACATCGGTGTTAATTTCATCTCTTACCTTTCCATGTAGTCTCTCTCTCTCTCTCTCTCTCTCTCTCTCTGGTTAACCAGATCAACCCACCTCATAACCCTATGCTTATTTATGCGGCGATATTTACCTGTTCATAGTGTGTCGAAAGCCACAAAACCGAGTGTTTTTCTTACCATTTTTCTGATTTCAAGTCAATCTTTATGCTCAACAGCATTTCTCAGGTAAAGCAATTGAAGGTTACTTTAAACGTATCTCTCTCGATTCATCTTCTTCTTATCATCATCATCATCATCCCTCCTCTCCTTGTTGCTCCTGTTGAAACAATTCATGCAGTAAACCTTTTTTTCTGAACTGAAATTTAAACTGCTAAAAAAGCAAACCCAACAAGAAATTGAATAACTATAACGTTGTTAGTTAACTAATGTAGTTTTATTTGTTGTTATTTCATGAGGAAGATTTTTTCACCCAAAATTCAATGATTAAGAGAGAGTGAAAAGAAATTGTCCTAATAAAGTTTTCTTGTCAATTTAACACACTAGCTTGATCTCACCCACCATGATAATTACATCTCCCTTTCTCCCTTTGAAGGTTTTTTATATATTCTATTATTTTTCTATCATCATCTTTAATCATTGTTTCGAATTGAATTGTTACAATTTATTCTCTCTCTTTTCATACCTCCGGAAGTTACTTGTTTTCTCCAGGTAACAACGTCAACAAATCAGAGAAAAACGTAGCACTCATTGTATCCTTTTTCTTTATTATTCTTTCTTACCTTTCCACTGATAATGTTTTCCATCATGTGGTAGGTCTTTGATTCTTGTAACTTAGAAAACTGGTTAACAAACTCTGGTTTTCGGTATTATCTCAATCAGAAAATCTTAACTATTCAAGGAACAAGTTTTTCTTTCTGTTGATGCTCATCATCAACAACACCATCATCTTAATCATCAGAAAGAGGAAAAAAAAGTCATTCCAATCAACAACGAAAAAATCTTCATTATTATCTCAATGAAAGTGTATAAGCTTTTGTTGATTTGATTAAGAAATGAAACTTGAAACCTTAGGCCAATAGCAAGAGTAACTATTCAAGTAACCAGTTAATTGTTGGTCAGTCAATATTGATCATAATCATAATCATCATCATCATCACCACCAACAACAATCATTTTTTATCATCATAAAATTAAGTAACAACAATTCACAATGATTCAGCTTTTTCTAGGCCAAACTTAACCTTTCATTAATTGTAAGTTTAGTTACAACAATTATATATGACGATTCATTGATCTGAGCTTTAAAAGCTCAATACAATTAAACATGAATCTTTTAAATCATATCATCAGTATACATAAAATTGAATCAGGGTAAACCCATTTCATAGTTAATATGAGAAGATGAAAACTCGTTCTCATTCATCATCATCATTCCTCATCTTAATTCATATTAAATTAGTGAGTAAAGAAGGAAAATAGAGAGAGAGAGAGAGAGAGAGAGAGAGAGAGAGAGAGAGAGAGATTGTTCTTGTCAATCAAGCAACAATTTATCATTAACTGTTAACTTTAACCCTGTAACACAAGTACATTGATTTAATACGAATCATCATCATTATAACAATAACTTTACTATTAATAAATTATTGTTATGGTTGACATTTTACCTTTTTTACCTTCATCTTAATGGCTATTTAACATTTGATTTAATATATTTTCTCTATAAATATCATAACAATTAAATATATCTCACAAATATGATGATAATTGTTGTAAACTTATAAATCTTTCTGCACTCTATGAATAATACACTCTGTAAGTTTAAATTGTTAACCTGTT
This sequence comes from Panonychus citri, assembly GCF_014898815.1. Classification (NCBI taxonomy): domain Eukaryota; kingdom Metazoa; phylum Arthropoda; class Arachnida; order Trombidiformes; family Tetranychidae; genus Panonychus; species Panonychus citri. Next base: position 1,751,154 of record NW_026515540.1, read on the forward strand.
GATAGTTAATCTTTCATACTTATTTCAATCTCTTTTTCCTGATTTATCTTCATTAACCTCATGAACAGTTTAATCTTCCTCTCAGCCCTCATGATACTTTCGCTCCCTCTTAACATCTCTCACCATGAAACCTTATTTTTCTCATATATATTTTATCATCATCTTCATGTTTAGCTAATTATTACCTTTGTCATCCTCCAAAGCTAAATTGTTACAGATTAAACTTTAACAAATTAAATGGCTTCACCTGAATGTTTTCCCTTATCTATCAACAGTCTAGAAAATTGCTGACTGATGAACTTTGAATTACCTTCAATAGTTTGATAATTAATTAGAAGGAAAAATAATTATATCAATTATCTGATATATGATTTGAGTTACTCGTCTCAAAGTATTATTAGTTTTAAATTAATAGATTGGGCAAATGAGATTACAAGAAAAGGTTGATTTCTTAACGTCTTAATCAAACTAATCTGATAATCTTTTTCTAATTTATTATTATTATTAACTCTTTCCAATAGCTACAATTGTCAATAACTTAGATGCCACCGAGATAACCAATGCTGGAAGTGCTGGAAGTGCAGCTAAATTACTGGAGGTTAATCATCAACATTTAATGGACGCACTGACCACTAGAACCATTTTCGCTCACGGAGATACCGTTGTCTCTAAAATGTCCTCAAGTCAATCGGTTGATGTTCGAGATGCTTTTGTCAAAGGGATTTATGGTCGCATGTTTGTCTGGATTGTCAACAAGATTAATTCAACAATTTACAAACCTAAATCAAGTTCAAATCATTATCGAACCTCAATCGGTGTTCTTGATATATTTGGATTTGAAAATTTTAACGTCAATAGTTTTGAACAATTTTGTATTAACTATGCAAATGAAAATTTGCAACAATTTTTCGTTAAACATATATTCAAATTGGAACAGGAAGAATATAATCATGAGAGTATTAATTGGCGTCACATTGAATTTGTTGACAATCAAGAAGCTCTCGATTTAATTGCTGTTAAACCTTTAAACATCATGGCTCTGGTTGATGAGGAATCCAAATTTCCCAAAGGAACTGATAAAACTTTGTTGAATAAGTTACACCAAACTCATGGTGGTAACAATAATTATCTTCAACCTAAATCATATGTTAATCAATCGTTTGGAATTAATCATTTTGCTGGAGTTGTTTTCTATGACACCCGAGGATTTTTGGAGAAAAATCGAGATACATTTAGCGCTGATTTAATTCATTTAATCCAAGTGAGCAAGAATAAGTTCCTTCAGTCTTTGTTCATTCAAGATATTGGAATGGGAACCGATACAAGGAAGAAAACTCCAACTTTAAGTGCTCAATTTAAACGATCACTTGACTCACTGATGAGACAATTAAGTCAATGTCATCCATTTTTCATACGATGTATTAAACCCAACGAATATAAAAGACCGATGATGTTTGACCGAGAATTATGCTGTAAGCAACTTCGATATTCTGGAATGATGGAGACCATTCGTATTCGCCGAGCAGGTTATCCAATTCGACATACATTCCTTGAGTTCGTGAAAAGATACCAATTTCTTGTTAATGGAATTGAACTTGCCCACAAACTTTCCGATTGTAAGCCCGTTGTGTCCCACATTTGTTCCCAAGTGTTTGGTAATAAAGCGGACTATCAATTGGGCAAAACTAAAGTGTTTCTCAAAGATGCACATGACTTATTTTTGGAACAGGAAAGAGATCGAGTGTTAACTAAGAAAATGATGACCGTCAATCAAGTTTTTAAGGCCTGGTTTTATCGGAAAAAGTTTCTTCGCACAAAAAACTCAACCATTATTATCCAACGTTTCTGGCGTAGTTATATTCAACGTAAACGTTATCAAGCAATGAGAACAGGTTACCAACGATTACAAGCACTGATTCGATCTCGTATTTTAACCCATCGTTTTAAACATCTTCGTGGACATATTGTTTCGTTACAATCTCGATGTCGGGGATACTTGGCTCGTCGAGAGTTTAACAAAAAGTTTTGGGCAACAATTAAAATTCAAGCCTTTATTCGTGGTGCAATTGCCAGGAAACGTTATGGTAAATTGAAGATTGAATTTCGCCAGAAAATGGAAGCTCTTGAATTAAGGTTACAAGAGGAGGCTCATTACCGTAAACAAATGAATCCACAGAAAGCAAAGGAAATCGCTGAGGCCAATTATTTGCAACGGCTTAAAAAACTTGAAATTGCTCAACAAGAAGAAGAGATTATTGGTAAAAAGATCATCGAGGAGAAAAAAGCAGTGATCACTGATGCAGTTCATCGGCAAGATGAAGCTCTGGATGATTCCAAGTTAGTTGATGCCATGTTTGACTTTCTTCCAAGAACCGAAACCTCAAGTGAAACAAACATGATACCAAGTGCATTCAAAGACCTTGAACAGAAACACCGATCAGGTGAACAAGTATCCGATGGTGAACCGGAAAACATTATACCGGTTCCACATGAAGAGGATCATGAAGATCTGTCCGAATATAAGTTCCAAAAGTTTGCCACAACCTATTTCCAAGGAAATGCAGCTTATTCATACCAAAGGAAACCAATTAAACAACCGTTACTCCCTTTACCCACCCAAGGTGATTGTATGGCTGCAGTCGCACTTTGGATAACCATTTTACGATTCATGGGAGATCTTGCCGAGCCCAAATTTCATACCATGGCTCGTGATAATACCTCTGTAATGACCAAAGTATCGGCTACTTTGGGTCGTAATTTTATCAAATCAAAAGAGTTTCAAGAAGCTCAAGCAATGGGCTTAGAAATGGAAAACAGTGAACCCGCTCGACCCGCTAAACGAAGTATTAGAAATAAATTAGTTTCACTTACATTGAAAAAGAAAAATAAACTCAGTGAAGATGTGCGAAAACGCCTTCAAGAAGATGATATTGCCGCGGATACTTATTCAAGTTGGCTTGAATCTCGACCAACATCCAACCTGGAGAAACTTCACTTTATCATTGGTCACGGAATTTTAAGAGATGAACTTAGAGACGAAATTTATTGTCAAATTTGTAAACAATTGACCGCTAATCCAAATAAGAGTTCACATGCTCGAGGTTGGATCTTGTTAAGCTTGTGTGTCGGTTGTTTTGCTCCCTCCTCGAAATTTGTAAAATATTTGCTCAATTTTATTCGAGAAGGTCCACCCGGATACGCACCTTATTGTGAAGATCGACTTCGTCGTACCTTTGCCAACGGAACTCGAGGTCAACCACCATCATGGTTAGAATTGCAAGCAACTAAGTCAAAAAAACCTCTCATGCTGCCAATCACTTTCATGGATGGTAACACCAAGACACTTCTCGCTGATTCAGCAACAACAGCGCGTGAACTTTGCGCCCAATTGTCGGAAAAGATTAACCTTAAAGATCAATTTGGTTTCTCTCTTTACATTGCCCTTTTTGACAAAGTTTCCTCCCTCGGAAGTGCCGGTGAACATGTTATGGATGCGATCTCTCAATGTGAACAATATGCCAAAGAACAAGGAGCTCAAGAACGAAACGCTCCATGGAGACTATTTTTCCGTAAAGAAATTTTCGCCCCCTGGCATGATCCAACCGAGGACACGGTGGCAACTAATTTGATCTTCCAACAAGTTGTTCGAGGTGTTAAATTTGGTGAATATCGATGTGACAAGGAGGAAGATCTTGCAATGATCGCAGCTCAACAGTATTATATTGATTTCGGCGATGAATTAGTTCCCGATAAGTTAATCACTTCACTACCCAATTATATTCCTGATCATTGTTTCCAAACAAATGAGAAAAACATTGAACGATGGGCTAATTTGATAGCTAGTGCTTATAAAAAGGTAAATATCCTAATTGTTTGAACAAATTGTTTAGCAAACTATCCTACTCACAATTAAGGCTCATTTTATCCCTTAACTCAATTGTATCAAAATAAAATAAGTCAAATACTCAAGAAAAGGTCAATCAAAGATGAAGAAAAGATGAAAAAAAAACTGGTTTATCTTGTAAATTGTAACATTTCACAATCATGATTATCATCATCATCTCATCATAATCATCATCCCACTCTCATATTGTTGCATAATGGTGATTAATCAACAATGACAATTGTGTTATCACCAATGATGAATATGATATAACATTGAGAGAAAAGTAACTTGATTCAATTTTCTCACTTAAGATGTATGATAATCGGCTAAATTGTCATCCTATTTAAAGTTAACATTATTTACACGACCACAATCAAGATAATCAGTCAATCAATTACCAATCTCACTTCTCACAATTATAATACTAGAGTAATTGGAAACATCATCAGATAAAATAACTTGTATTTTTTTTCTGATCATTTTTACATCAACACAAATCAAAATGATCTCAAACATGAGATGATAATTTCACGATTTCTTTCATATCCAATCTTTGATTGTTACAATTACAATTTATTCAGTTCATCAATTCATGCTGATTGTTTATCTTTAGATTTGTAAATTTTTCCATTTTACAATTGAGGATTAATTCATGTGATTATAAATTTAGCTCAATGTTAACTTAATTTATGATGAGTAATTTAATTTAAATTTACATAAATTCATTACTCATCTCATCATCATCATCATCATTTATTATCATGTTGAGAACCTCAAGATTATGGTTAAATTGTTAATGGTCACAATTTATTAATATGAATTAATTTTTTTCTCTTTCTACATTTAGAGTTACTATTATCGTGAAAGGGTTTCCCCGCTCAAGGTTAAGGAAGATGTTGTCGAATATGCCAAATTTAAATGGCCTCTCCTATTTTCCCGTTTCTATGAAGCTCTTCGTGTCTCTGGTCCCAATTTACCCAAAAACGATGTTATCGTAGCCATCAACTGGACAGGAATTTATTTCGTTGATGACCAAGAGCAAGTTCTCCTTGAATTGTCCTTCCCTGAAACAACATCAGCTCAAAGTGAAAAAAGTGCCAGACCATTTATGCAAAATTTCAGTATAACAACAATACGACGGGAAGAGTTTGTCTTCCAATCGCCCAATTCAGCGGATATTTGTGATTTGGTCAATTTCTTCCTGGATGGACTAAAGAAACAGTCTAAATTTGTCATCGCCATTCAAGATTACAAAGGGGAAGGTCAAACAACCCTTGCCTTTAATCAGGGTGACCTGTTGATCCTTGATGAAGGTTATACCGGTGAACATGTAATGAAAAGCGGTTGGGCTGTTTGTAAACTTGAAAAAAGCGGAGAGCGAGGGGATGTACCAACCGAGTATATTTACGTTTTACCGACCACAACCAAACCACCGAATAATATATTAGCCCTTTTCACGGAGGACATTAATTTCGGAGACAATTCATCAAGTGGACGTAATGGTCTACCTTATGGTGGACACATGAATGGTTTTGATAATAATGAGAAGCCTCATACTCTTGAAGAGTATGCTCTAGATCACTTTAGAGCACCACCCAAACACACCTTACCTCGAACATTAACCTTCTCATCGGCTCGTCGTCGTAATAATGATCAACTTTGGCGTCACTCAAGGGAACCAATTAAACAACCTCTTCTCAAAAAGCTACTTAATAAGGAGGAATTTAATCAGGAAGCTTGTTTTGCATTCAATGCGATTCTCAAGTATATGGGTGATCTTCCCTCTCGACGAACTCGAAGTGGAAATGATCTGACCGATCAAATTTTTGAGGGTCCACTTAAATTTGTATGCAAATTTCATTCCAATTTGTATCTACTCTCATCCTCCCTCTAAACTAATTGCTCTTCATCTCTCAACTATCCAATTATTTCCTACAAACAATTGATTTCTCTTCTCAAAATGGTCTAATGTTTATTTTTCTTATTTTTCTTTCTCATTTGCATCCAATGAACTTTCAACTGAATTACAGGATATACTTAGAGATGAAATTTATTGCCAAATTATGAAACAACTAACAGATAACAAGAACAGGTTTGTTACTATTTATTACGATTGTTGTTTTTTCTACTTGCTCTTTACTCTGGTTAAGTTGTTTTTTTTTACTTCTTTTCTTCATCATCTTCTATTTTCCTACCTGAATCATGAGAGAAGTTGAAACTGCTCAACCGAAATTGAGAAGAAGAAGAAGAAGAGAAAAAAACAACTTCTCTTTCGTTAATTGTTATTCATTCTAATTTGTATTTATTTATTTTCTTCTACCTTATTTTCATACTCTTCTTCTTGTGTGTGTAGGTTAAGTGAGGAAAGAGGTTGGGAACTTATGTGGCTTGCAACGGGACTTTTTGCTCCAAGTCAAATTTTACTTAAAGAATTGATGATCTTCCTCCGTACCCGACGTCATCCCATTGCCATCGATTGCCTTCAAAGGCTACACAAAACTTTACGAAATGGTCAACGAAAGTATCCACCCCACCTTGTTGAAGTCGAGGCCATTCAACATAAGACTACTCAGATATTTCATAAAGTCTATTTTCCTGATGATACGGATGAGGTAAACATAAACACGTTGACGAATGATTATCACCATCAAGCGAACGACGTTTTTTTTACCAGAATGTCACCGACAATCTGATCTTTACATTAGATTTTTCCTTTTCATGTATTTTCTTTCTGATCCTCCTTTCAATAATTTCAATGTCTCTATTATTTAATCATCATTATTGAAACTCTCTTTCTAATCTATTATTATTGTTATTATTTTCTTCTCAAGGCTTTTGAAGTTGATTCCAGTACACGGGCCAAGGATTTCTGTCTGGATATTGCTCAAAGATTGAATCTCAGATCAGCTGAAGGATTTAGTTTATTTGTTAAAATCGCCGATAAAGTGATAAGTGTTCCCGAAGGCGATTTCTTTTTTGATTTTGTTAGACATTTAACCGATTGGATTAGGAAAGCAAGACCATCTCGAGACGGTAATCATCATGTTAATTATATATTCACAAGCGTTTCTACCTATTAACACCCTTTGAAAGAATCATTATCATCAACCTGAGATAATGTTTTCTTTTTTTCGGGAGTGTTGATACTAATCAACATTATCGACAAGTTGATTGATTATTTTTCCATTGATTGTTATGTTCAACCTTAAAAGGGATTAACCATGAAAATGTATTTATCTTTCTGGTTGAAAGATTTTACCTGAGAATTTAGTAATTGTTAATATTGTTATATTTTCCCCCTTTACATGGTTTGGTGACACGACGATCATAATTTATCTCACTCGTTAGGTGAAACGATTATGAACAAAATGATTAATCATTTTAAGAATTAATTTTCTTTATTCTAATAACTATCTATTTCTCTTAATTATTTTAGGTTCTATTCCTCAATTCACTTATCAAGTTTTCTTCATGAAAAAATTATGGACCAATACAGTTCCAGGGAAAGATGTAAATGCCGATATTATTTTCCATTATCATCAAGAATTACCCAAATTACTTCGTGGTTATCATAAATGTTCAAAGGACGATGCTGTCCGATTGGCAGCCAATATTTATCGAGTCAGATTCGGCGAAAGTAAAAATGAACTCAATCATTACCCAACATGTTACACGAATTGATTCCCGCTGATTTAGTCAAAATTCAACCACCAAGTGAATGGAAAAAGGTAAAAATCAATGGTTACAATTTGCCATTTGATTGTATAATCAATAGTCAAGTTAATCTGATTGTTGAATAACAAGATTGTTTTTTTTGATTGTTGAGGTGATCATTTCGTTTGACTTTTACCAATTATCATCGCCACAATCAAGATCATCACTTTAATCATTGTTATTAAATCTGATTTGGGTCAAACCATCGTTTTGATTATCACAGTTTCAGCTAAATTAATGGTTTTACTGCATAATTTTAATAGGATTGGCACCTTAATTGTTACCAAACTATTTTACAACTACTATTGATCACTTTTTGATTAAGATTGATTTTGTTGATAGCAATTTAATATTAGCCTTAACTAAACTTGAAAGTTATCAATTGTCAAAGTAAACATTATAATTATTATCATTGTAAATTTTACCAATTATAATCAATTGATTTAAATATGCCAGTGTTTGTTGATTAACCAAACAATTAGTTACAATCTATGATGATGTATATTTAATTTTGTTAATGTTAATTAGTTTTTGCTCAAATTTTGTAAATTTAATAACAAATAATTAATATAATTAACCTGGTTTTCACATTAGGATAATTGATCACTTGTAATCACTAGAGAAACGTTAATTGCTAAATTAATTGATTTAGTTGAGCAATTTATCAATTTTCAATGTTGATTGTTATTTATTAATAGTTAACATTGAAATTGTACAATTTATTAATATTTACAGTTTAATTACATCCTCAACAATAATTATTATTACAATGATAAGCAAACATTGATTCATAAACATTAACAATGTTGAGCAATTAACTTTAATTGCTAAAAATATTACCTTTGATAATCACCACTTTACCTTGATTTGATTTTGTTTTTTACCAACGGAAAACAATCAATAATAATGTTAATAATCAAACAAGTCCAAATCGCCAACTTAATTAGTTGAGTTTTGAGTTTTTATCATTTCTACAATACAATCAATTTTGATTGATATAAGTAAAGGTTAATCAACTTAACCAATAATCATTACTGTTTAATATTTGTTAGTAACAATAATAATATTATTAATGATTAATTTAATTGAGTGATGTAAGGATTTTAATTGTCTGCTCTTTACAAACTCAACTCACATCATGATTAAGCTAATTGTAAATTAAGATGAACCATGAATTTTGTTTTCTTTTTTTAAATTGTTACCAGGATATTCAATCAGTTAACCGAAAGATGAATTATATGTTTTACCTCTGCTCATCTTTCACTAATCATCATCATTACCTTCATCTTCATCCCTGTCTGGTTCATGTTACAATTTATTTGCTTATTAATTGTTATCGTTATTATTTGAACCTTAAAAACTGATCAGTTTTACAATTTGATGAGCTTATTGATGCATTGTTAATCAGTTTGATACAAACTATTAAATATCCTTAATAATTGATTTATTAGGGTGTGGATGATAACATTTTGTGATGAGAGTAATTAAATGAATTACCTGAGCATTTGTTCAGATCTTTAATCTGAATCAATCAATCTTGTTTGTTTACAATACGATTTAATCATTTATAAGAAACTATTACGATTATGGTTTTTTATTCATATTTGCTTTTCGGATAATAATAGTTGACTAATTGTTGTTTTTGTCTCTTTCTCTCTTTCTAGCAAATTATTCAATATTATAATCAAGATGCCGGAATGAATTCTGAGAATGCTAAGATCGCTTTCTTGAAATATGTCTACAAATGGCCAACCTTTGGTTCAGCGTTTTTCGAGGTTAAACAAAACGGAGACACAAATTATCCTGAACATTTACTAATCGCAATAAACAAACACGGTGTTAGCTTAATTGATCCAGTTTCCAAAGATATCCTAGTGACCCATGCATTTACCCGTATCTCCAACTGGTCAAGCGGAAACACCTATTTCCATATGACCATCGGTAATCTTGTCAGAGGAAGTAAATTACTTTGTGAAACACCCTTAGGATATAAAATGGACGATCTATTAACATCTTATATAAGCTTAATGCTGAGTAATATGAATAAAACGAGGGTTAAATAATGATAGCAATTGATTGTTATCCAATTGTCGATCGGAAATCGAGAATCGAGAAGACAATCAATGTAAATTAGCAAGATAATCAATGTCTCTGATTTTGATGAGAGAGAGAGAGAAAAATCAATTCTAACTGATAAATTACGATGATTAACATTTTTTAAATTAACTATTTATAATTATTTTCCATGTATTTGTAATATTTCAAATCTATTCCCATGATTAATTGTCACAATCAAACAAATTGTCAACAAGTTTAGTTGTAAATTATTATTATTATTATTTTCTTCATCAATCATTCCAAGATCTTAATCATTCCCAAATAATTATATCATCAAAATCATCATCTAAAGTAACATATTAGTTAAAAGATAAGTAGTTCTAATTGTAATCGAACCGAATTCTTAATAAATTGAAACAAATTGTTTGGTTTTTCGTTTAAACTTATTGTTTAATTGTTCACAATTCGGTTGCGATCATTTTTCCATTCATAGTTACATGATGATGACATTTTACTTTGTTCATCGTTTTCATGATCACTTTTCATCGCTTAAATTACCAAGAAAAGAATCAACTAATTTCAATTGAATAATAGTACGAATGTTAATTGTCATGGTAGTTAATTTATCTTCCATTGTGATTGGTCATTTGTTTGAATTTCACCAAAATAAAAATCGGTTGACAATCGGAATTGAATCTCTTCCGTTAAAAAGTTCACCCAACTAAATGAGATTGTTGTTGATTCCTTGATACGGAAAACAAGGATAACAATTTAACTTCTCATTGCAATTTAAACTTTTTTCATGTACGTGTGAATTAATCATCACAATTTAAATGCCAACAAAAAGCTATGATAAGTTACTTTATATCTTTCGTTAAGTTCATTGGTCATTCAATTGATTTCTGTAATTTCCAATGAGTCTGATATGATTTATCATGTTCTGTGTTTATTGTTAACATTAAATCAAGTTACTGGCTTAATTGTGAGTTCATCTTTATCTGGATTAACTGGTGAGACTCATGATGATATTGTAATGATGATAGAAAATTGGATCCAGAGGAATAAAAATCCATCTCTTGGAGAAAGGGTTTATCATATTAACATGGATTCCAATGGAGATGCCGCTCATTTGGATGACTCTTATGGTAAACGTTTTTATACACCTTCAAGTGAAAATGATAAACCACCACCACCACCGCTGCCGCCACGACCTCCAAGACCTCTACGGCCCCTCCGACCTGATCTAATTTCTAAATTTCCAATTGATACAAGACCGAAGCGGAGAAAACCTAAGAGGAAGTGGGTGAAATATCAAAGACCCAATAGACTTCATGGATTCAAATATTATGGACAATTAGGTGAATTGGGACCAGAATTTTTCGATCCGAATCTTGGTGAGTTTAATATCGTAGTATATTTCGTAATATAATAATTTTGATTTTTATTCTTATTCTTATTTTTCTTATTCGTTTTTTTCGTCAAGTTGTTCCAGGTAATGATAAGTTACAATGGAAAGATTTGATTGGGACCAATTTACAAACGCAAAAATTTTATTCGGGACTATTGGAAAATCAATTGGGCTCATTACTTGAAGATCAATCTTCCGGTCAACTCAGTTTCCCGTTCGTTCAAGGAAATAGACTCTATAACGATTTATTCAATGAAAAATACAACTATATCAAAGGGAATTATGATCAACCTCCGCCTCCACCTCCCCCTGAACCACCAAAACCCGATAAACATGAGCACAAGCACGAGCACAACCATGAACACAAACACCATTATCATGTAACCAAGACAAAGAAGGAGCATATTCACCATGTAACTGTTCCGGTTCCTTATCCAATTCATATCAAAGTTCATCGTCATTATAAGCATCATCAACATCATGATTCCAAGAATAATTATAATAACATTGCACCTTTTGCAATAGCGGCGGCGGTTGGCCTTCCATTGCTACTCGGTGCTCTACTCTTACCATTGGCTCTACTTTTCCTGACAACAATTGCCACTCTTTTAGCGGCTCTCGCAGGTGGTAACGGTATTTTCGGTGGCAATGGGGCCACTCTCATCCCGGTCACCGCTGCAACGACCAGCGGAGGTAGATTAAAGCGATCGGCTACCTCAGAATGGATTCATGATGAACAAAAATTAGATTCATTGTACAATTTCATAATGGGCTGTATTTACTCAATGGGAACACAATTGTCATCAGATTCAATTTCAAGATCATTTGATCAACTCATCTACTAATTTATTAAACTCATTACTTAATTTATTAAACTGATCATCATCAAATTTCAATCATAAATTATCATGTATTGGAACCAATTAGCAAAGTCAACAATTGGAAAACCAATCGAATTCAATAGACCAATAATCTTCCGGTCAATTCAAACTCGTCCAAGGAGATGAACTTTATAATTAATGTTGTCCAAGTTTCTTCATGGAAACTTGGACAACAATTTACCTGTGGAAAATCAATGAAATGAATTCGTATTGAAAAATGACCACAAGGAACAAGATAAAGTAATTGTTTGGTTTTCCAAATTTCATCAATTTCCAAATGATAACTACAATTTATCAAACTTTGACCTCACTTTCCCTCCTTATTTTCAAACATTGTGTTGATAATGTAAACATATGAAAGCCACAGAATCAACAACAATAAGAAAATACAAAAAAAAAGTCGAAATGTTTTGTTAAACAAAAATTGACCAGAAGAAAAAAGTTATAAACAAAATGTATTAAATATTGATAATCTTTTTTACCTTTACTTTTCCTCTCTTACCTGAGTTTTGTTTTCGTGGTCATCCAAATCTCCATCACTTTGACCGTTGCAAACAAATGTCGTCCTCTAGTTAATCGGTCAAGTGTCCACCTTTTATCTTTACTCTCTCACTATCACTCTCTTTCCTCCTCTTCTCTCTCACAACAATAATAATAATTGTAAAGGTCAAGGCCAAGTGATCAGTGGTCATCACCTATTTTACCTTTCAGGACAATTGTAAAGTCCAAGGTAACTCAGGATACCCTTAAAGATGATCACAGTGACTACACTAAGACTGATGATGATGACGATGATGATGATAAGAGTGGCAAAAAATGATTCCTTTATCATTAACATTATTGTTATACACCAAAGGTTAAACAAAGTCCAGGTAAAGTTTACCTTTATATCATTGATAACATTTCTCAACATTGATTGAATGATTTTTGACCAATAATCAAATCATTCAAGTGTTTATTCAATATCTTGACCAAACCTTTTTCGTTCAACTATTGTATTATAATCATTATCATCTTTTTGTCCAAAGGTCAGTGTCCAGTCCGAGGATTTGTGTCAATGCGAAGATGATTATTGTGAATATCAAATGAGCTGATTCGCAATCGTTTCCTAAATGATTGATCGATTCAATTTTCTTTTCTAACTTTTTTTTTCACATTGATCGTTTTCGACAATCAACTAATTCAATAACAATCATCTATTAATATTTAGAATATCAAATTCATTATTAAATAGGATATCCTGTTAAAAGAAAACGCAATTTGATTTAGATTCCAGGTCTTATAATTAATCATTGATTCCATGTTAATTTGATTGAATTTTCAATTTCTATCGACTTTGATTAGTTGATTGTAAGAATTTATTTTTCATTCTTTATTGGGAAAGAAAAATCTATCAATTCATTTAATTGTCACCGATTCTGATTGTTTGTTTAGAAAAAAGGTAGAAAATTAAATTGTTCTTGTTAATTGCGATTAATTATAATCTAAGTAACAATTTGTTTCCATTTGATTTCCTTTTTTACCTTTTTCCCTTTTTCCTTGAAACTGTTTTGTTTACTTTTTTTTCAACTAATCAACTAATTGTTATGGTTAATCAACTGTTTTCCGGTTACAATTTTTTTCCACTTAATCATAATTATTAATTTCTGATATTAACTCTTGGTGTTAATTTGGTGTGTTAAATGATAATTGCCAATAACCATTAATCAGTTACAATTATCTTACTCATAACAATTTGGAAACTGCTACTTTAGTTTCAGGTAAGTTAATTGTTCACAATCAAAAAGGAGACATTGTTTATAATGAAACAATACATCAATTCAATAGTTTCATTGATTAATCAAATAATAGATTTTTTTTAAATCAAATTAACTTTTGGTTAACATTGATTATTGGGTAAAAAACGATAAGATTACAATTTATGAAACTTTTCATTGATTTCAAAGTCAATTGAGTTAAATTAACAGGATTCTTTGAAACAATTGATTTAATTGTGCCAATTATGGTGATCCAATTGACTAGGGTTGATAATAATTAGTTGATTATTATTGCATTTAAAAGGCATTTGATTATATACCAATCACAATAGTAATTAATACTTTGATATATTTTTTTTTTCTTTAAAGGTAATAAATTAAATCGTTTGAGGTTAATTATTGATTCCAATTGGTTAAAATTGAATCAATGATCAGATCATTGTTGATTTTGAGAGTCAGATAAGTCCACTATTACTAATTGTAAGATTACAATGAAGAGGAACCAGAAAATGATCAATGATTAACTTTGTTAACTGTAATAAATCACTGATTGTTTACCGAGATCCATTGAGCATGTTCACAATTAATCTGGTTCACTATTTGATTCACTCAAAATTGTTGATCCACTGCGAGGCAATTTCACCATAAAAGGATTAATAAACTTTATCTTTGGTTAATTGTTAATCATGATGAGATGATTGCTGCTCCTTTTAAGTATTGATACATTGTAATTGCGAGGGAGGAATATGAGATTATGGAAATGGATTAACAATCAGGCAACATGGATATCACCAGATTCTGGTCTTTTGGGTACATTTTGGGTTAGAATTTTTTCCGCCTCAGCAATGTCACTCGGCATTTCGAGTCCTCGAGTTTCGGGTAATAAGACAACTAGAGCAGCATTGATGATGGAAAGACTACCAAAGATTGACAGAGAAACACCAATCGATGTGAACGCAGTCTAGATCGCAACGAGGGAGAGAGAGAGAGAGAGAGAAATGATTAATCTTTGATAGTGAGAAATTTAAACAACTTCGAAGTTTCTTTTTTTTGTTATCGATATTTTTTGGACTTATTTCTTTTCATATTCTATTACTTACCAATTCTTTGACAAAAGGAGCGATTATACATCCAAATCTTGCGGCAATTGAGCATGAAGCGAGTCCGGTTTGTCGTAAGATGGTTGGATAAATTTCGGAGGCATAAACGTAGCAAAGAGTGAAAGAGGATGTGACACAGAATTTGCCTATCATTGCCAAACAGACTCGAACTGTGGTGTCGGTGGGTGACAGAAAAAAGACCGTCGATAAGCAGGATAAACCTGAACCATTCATGAAATAGATTAAAAGTGTTTTCCTTCCGATATGTTTTAAGGCAAAAGAGGTGATAATGTAACTGGGAAACTCAACCAATCCAGCGAGGAAAAAGTTGATAAAAAGGTTCCCATTGAGATCACCGATGTTCAAAGAGAGACCATAGTAGACAAAAGCGTTTACAAAGTACGAAAAGTACAAAACGAGGCTAAATCGCTGTAATACTTTAGATCGCCAGAGATCGAGAAATCCAGCCTTCTTTTCTTCCAATTGTGTCTTGGTTTGCTAAGAAGAAGACAAATAAGAAGAAGAAGAGAGAACAGTTAGAATTGTTGTTGTTATTATTATGGAGATGGTGAAAAAAAGCTCATAAATCAGAGGGAGAAAAAATAAAGAGAAGAGAAAAATATATTTTCGAAATTAGATCAACACAATTTGCGAACTAACCAAATCAATGTGCTTCTTAAGTAAAGCAAATTTTTCTTTAACATTTGTGATTGATGATTTGTTCATTTCACTCGCTCTAATCATTTCACTTTCAGCTTGATCAATCTGGTTGTGGGTTAATTGCCATCTAATTGATTCAGGAATCTTAAATAACCATATGACCCAGAATAACTCAAGGAATGCATGGAAATAGGAGAAGGTCTGAAAATCTCTTAGGAAATAGTAAACAACAGGTAATATTATGTAACCGAATGCGAAACCAGTATCGACGGCGACCGATATGAAACCACGTTCATTGGTACCAACACATTCGAGAACTATTAAGAGAGAGAGAGAGAGAGAGAGAGAGAGAGAGAGAGAGAGAGAGAGATGATTAGTATGAGAAATAGATTGATGTCTCTTTTGGTGATACTCTGATGAAGTTTACACCAAATGAGTGAAATTGAGATGATTGAGAGAAAGAGAGAAAGAGGGAGAGGAAGATGATGAGATGGAGATAAGAACGTACGAAGAAGATAACCGGTGAGTGCACGCCCATTACTGCCAATTCCTTGGATAAATTTGAAGAAGATGAAGATTTGAATGGATGGAGAAAGAGCTAAGCCAAGAGCTGCGACAATTTCCAATGGCATAGCAATTCGAAGGACAGTTAATCGGCCATAATCATCGGAAAGTCGAGCAAATATAACAGCACCCAAAATGACACCTCCCATGAAACATGATTGCGCGAATGAGGCCAACCAAGAGCGGCCACAAACCAAATCCCACTAAGGAAACAAAAGCAAAAATTAATAATCGAGTGATGAACAAGACAGGAAATCTCATAATTCAATCAACAATTACACAATTCTAAAGCAGAAGGAGGAGGTTTAATTAGCTAATTACATTGTATGGTTAATCAACAATAAATGATTATGCTAAGATCACATAATAATCATGAATCATAGAAGTTAAATCTTCCTGTGATTCAATATCAACTAAACTGAAATTATCTTTGGTGAAAAAAGTTCACCCACCTTATCAATAACCGTTGTTATCCAAAATGATTTATCGTAAGTCCAAACTTCACAATCAGCTGAGCACAGATCAGTAGTATTCTAACAAGATGGATTGAGAGAAATTCAAATTTTAATTAGTAAATCATAAGGAGGAGTACGAATGAAGCCTCGTGGAAGATTCTCCATCGAAAATGTAAACATAAGAAACTGGATCGAGATTAACAACATACCTTGTAGATTAACGGTTTACTGCACCAATAATCAATCGGCGGAGCGAAAAAGGGCATTGACAATTTATCGAAAACAGAGAAAATCAAACAACTGAAATAGAACACGAAAATATTGGTATGCCAAAGGCCCCACCCGCCAAGAATATCGGAAACAGTTTCAATCTTAGCTTTCGATGGAGACATTATGAAAATGAGAAACAATTAACTAACTGAATTTAAAGATAATCAGAATTTTTCTTTCTCAATTCAGCTGATACAAGAAATCAGCACCATTGTTGTTATCAGCATCATCATAATCCTCACAACCATCATCCTTATATGTGACAATTAAATGTTCATCAAAGGGAACCAATTGACAATCTTGACTCTTTGTACTCTATGTAAATGGGATTCGTCTTAATCCATTTGGAATTATATAAAAGTAAGATAATCAACAAATTAAACTTGTGTTTGTCTCTCTCTCTCTCTCAGTCTTAGTGAGTCAATTTACCGTTAATCAAGTGAAAGATATTGAGGATAAAGAGGAGCATCGAGCTCATCAGGAGCCTCTTCACTATTTAGGTGATGTAATGATCTCGATAAATAGACAGAGAGATAAATGGTTACGATCAATTGGTAAGATACATGAGAATAATTAACAGAATGAGTGTAAAAGTGAAAGAATCCAATAAATGTTAGAATTGCCTGATTGTTGACATTTTAAGGAATAATTTTCAATTCTCCTGAAAACATTGAATGAGTGAGTAAGTGAGAGAGAAAAAAATATTCAGGATCACATGTGACTAGGGAAAAGTCAATCCCACCAAGAGAAAGTAATGAACATATAACACAGAAGATAAATTTGATGATCGAGATGATTAGAGTTTGATTGATATTGAATATTCACAATTAATCAAAAAAGGGGAATTATTGTTGATTTAAATTCACAGAGATGAATGAAAACAAATGAGAATATTCAATTGGCAATGGTAACCAAATATTAACCATAGAAACCAAATTGTAGGCGAAGAGGTAAAAATAACCGAAAATCTTGAATCTCGATTGCTCAGTCTCTCTTTGATTCCATTCTGATTCTCATGAATCACCATGAGAGAATGACCAATATCGTTGATTATCGTGGAAATTAAATCACAATCAAGAAAAGAATGACAGAGAAGAGAGAAAATAACAAATGCTTCTTAACGAACACTTTCACTTTCATCTGATCGAATTTCTTTCTCTGTCAATTGATATATTGATTCGATATTTGATTCTATTCTAATTTACTTTTTAATTATCTAATTAGATTAATCTTGTTAATTAGTTACCATCATTTGTCTTTGATATATTTGAGTGTTTACCGTTTGGTATCAGTTGATTAACTCCCATTAACTTACTAGAGATTATTAAATCTCTTTCATCAATTGGTTTCAATGGTTACGATTCATCATTTGATTAATTGTTTACTTGGTTATATTAATTGTTTGCTCCGATTCATGTATTCAACTTTGTTTAGTATTAAATTAATCAGATATGTCTATTTTTGGCTGTAATTAGTAGTTGTTCAATTAGCTAATCAGTGGGTTTTAAAAATCAATTTGATTCACAATTTTATTTGTATGAATTGATTATCAAGGTAAATTAATTGTTTCCTGGCAAAATATTGTTTTAATTGGTTATGATTTATCATTAGTTGATAAAGATAATTGTTGTTGTGATTTTTTCATTGTAATAACTTTGATTTATTTAAGGTTCATTTTAATCCGATTGGTTTTGATTGTTGTCTCTAAATTTTTGTATTGGTTGTATTAGTTTATTAATGAAGGAAAGTTACCCAATAATTGGTGGAAATTTGAAATTTATTGAATAATTGGTAAATATTGAGTTTTAATGATAAAAGTAAATCATGATGATTAGTTGAATTGGTGGATTGACATTTTGATAAGAAGGGAAAGAGAAAATGAAGAAAGTTAATTGTTGTTGATAATTGAGATAAAAACAACATCAATTTAAATGGACAATTACAATTTGAATGGCTAATTGTTGGAGGAAATGATTATGTTGATCTAATAAGCGATTGGTTCTCGTACCATTTACATGAATAGAAAACGAATCCTCCTCAATCACCTTATGTTACTTGATCATCTTAAATATTAGAAAAGGCCAAAGATGAAGAGAAAGAGAGGAGAGAGAGAGAGAGAGAGAGAGAGAGAGAGAGAGAGAGAGAGAGAGAGAGAGTAGAAGAAGAAGAAGAAGAAGATGATGATGATGATGATGATGATGATGGAAATTAGAATCTAGATGAAGATGAGAAAGAGAGAGAGAAAGAGAAAAAGAAGAGAAGAGAGAAGAAGAGAGAAGAAAAAAAAGAAGGTCAGACAATGAAAGAAAAGGAAAATAGTTTATTGAGAGTGTAGGTCATTCACTCTAATAGGTCCGTTCGTTTTATATTAAAGGTATCGGTAAATACGCGAAGATGAGGAAGATGAAGATAAAGATGAAGATGATGAAGAAAAGAAAGTAACAACTAACTAACTAACTACACACTAATAGGCGGGTTTGGCTTGAGAAAGTAAATGTTATAAGAAAAAAGCATTTCAAAGATTCTAAAAATATTGACTAGAAAAAGAGGAAAATGAAGATACAGTTGATGAAGAAGATGATGAACAACGAGATGAACATCAAGAAGAAGAGAAAGAAAAGAAAGAAAAAGTAGAGAGAGAGAGAGAGAGAGAAGATGGAGATGTGGATCTGTAGAGATGATGATGATAATGGTGGTGGTGATGGAGGCGAAGGCGAAGACGAAGATGAGGAAAAATAATAAATATAAAAAAATAGGACGAAAAGAAGGAAAAAAAGAGAGAGAGAGAGAGAGAAATAAGAAGATGTCTCTCTCCATCTTCTTTCTCCCTCTACTTACCTTAAAAAACTTTTTTCTTTTTCTCTTCTTCTTTCCAATGGAATATAAACATTTACCTGTGATCACATTCTACTATTTCATCATTCTTATTTTCTTTCTCCTGGTTCCATGTGAATCTACTGATTCTCATTTCGTTGATTATTCCAATTGACATCGTATTTTGATCATCGCTCGAAAGCGTTTGATTGATTAAAAATGCTCATAATTAGTAATCAATGTTCAACGTAAAAGTAAAACGCCTTCTGAGCAACAATCAAAAATCGAGATCATGGATTTGAAAAATGATTTACGGTGAAAGAGAAATTGAAAGAAAAAGTTGTAACTTGAAAAAATGGATCACAATTAATGAGTAAAAATCATCAACAAGGTTAAGAGATTAACTTGAAACATTGACTAGTAGAAGACATTAGTTAGTAGAGTTTTGTTGATGACATGATGATGACAACGAGAAGATGACGGATGGTGATGAGGAATAGATGATGAAATGCGAAGAAAAGAACAACAAATAGAAACAAAACAAAAAGTTAGAGAAAAAATTAACCGATGGAAGAAACAATAGAATTAAATGATTGAGAGGGAAAAGAAAAACACAGAGTGAGAGAGAGAGAAATGAAGAAAAAATCACCAAAAAAGAGAGAAGAAAAAAATTCGAATATGAAATGAAAGAGAGAGAATAAAATGTCTTCCAATTCTCTAGAGAGACAAAGTGAGTCAGTGGGATGAAGATGGACAAATGAAAGATGGAGATGAAAATATGACGATTATGAAGAGATGAGATTAAAGATGATGATGAGAGAGAAAGAGAGAGAGAGATGATGATGATGCAGAGAAAAGAAAAAAAAACAAGGAGAAAAAAGAAATGAGAGAAGGAGGAGAAGAGAAGAAAAGAAGATATGAGTGAGCTATAATTTCTTACACAATTGAGAATTTTGATTGGCTAACAACGAAAGAAAGAAAGTTAAGAAGAAGAAGAAAGAAGATAAAGAGGAAGAAAGAGAGACGATGACGATATTGTGACCTGTTAGAAGAAGAAATTCCCACGATTCGTTTTCTCTTACATTAGGTAAGGCTACAAACGAAGTGTCTCTTTCTCTCCGTGAACATATTGATGATGGGGAAGAAGAAGATGATTAGGATTTTCTTTCTTCGATCGAGACCTGTTGAGATTAATTCCCATAATAATATAATCTATCATCAGAACTACAATAACAATGAGAGAGAAACAGAAATGATGTAATAATAGAATGTGTCTAACGGATCACAGGTAAATGTTTATATTCCATTGGAAAGAAGAAGAGAAAAAGAAAAAAGTTTTTCAAGGTAAGTAGAGGGAGAGAGAAGATGGAGAGAGACATCTTCTTATTTCTTTCTCTCTCTCTCTTTCTTTCTTTCTTTCTTTATTTTCCTTCTTTTCGTCCTATTTTTTTATATTTATTATTTTTCCTCATCTTCGTCTTCGCCTTCGCCTCCATCACCACCACCATTATCATCATCATCTCTACAGATCCACATCTCCATC
This sequence comes from Panonychus citri, assembly GCF_014898815.1. Taxonomy (NCBI): domain Eukaryota; kingdom Metazoa; phylum Arthropoda; class Arachnida; order Trombidiformes; family Tetranychidae; genus Panonychus; species Panonychus citri. The sequence continues at coordinate 1,772,264 of NW_026515540.1, forward strand.
TTCTCTCTCTCTCTCTCTACTTTTTCTTTCTTTTCTTTCTCTTCTTCTTGATGTTCATCTCGTTGTTCATCATCTTCTTCATCAACTGTATCTTCATTTTCCTCTTTTTCTAGTCAATATTTTTAGAATCTTTGAAATGCTTTTTTCTTATAACATTTACTTTCTCAAGCCAAACCCGCCTATTAGTGTGTAGTTAGTTAGTTAGTTGTTACTTTCTTTTCTTCATCATCTTCATCTTTATCTTCATCTTCCTCATCTTCGCGTATTTACCGATACCTTTAATATAAAACGAACGGACCTATTAGAGTGAATGACCTACACTCTCAATAAACTATTTTCCTTTTCTTTCATTGTCTGACCTTCTTTTTTTCTTCTCTCTTCTCTTCTCTCTCTTTCTCTCTTTCTCATCTTCATCTAGATTCTAATTTCCATCATCATCATCATCATCATCATCTTCTCTTCTTCTTCTTCTACTACTCTCTCACTCATTCTCTCTCTCTCTCTCTCTTCCTCCCCTTCTCCCTCTCTTTCTCTTCATCTTTGGCCTTTTCTAATATTTAAGATGATCAAGTAACATAAGGTGATTGAGGAGGATTCGTTTTCTATTCATGTAAATGGTACGAGAACCAATCGCTTATTAGATCAACATAATCATTTCCTCCAACAATTAGCCATTCAAATTGTAATTGTCCATTTAAATTGATGTTGTTTTTATCTCAATTATCAACAATTAACTTTCTTCATTTTCTCTCTCATTCTACTTCACTCTCACTTTCTCGCTCTCACTCTCAATCAGTCTCCCTCTCTCTCTCTCTCACTTTCTCGTCAAAATGTCAAATCCGTCACTTCAACTAATCATAATGATTTACTTTTAATTTTAAAACTCAATATTTTTGCAATAATTTAATAAATTTAAATTCAAACTTTTATCAATTATTGTGTATTTTTATCAACATATTTCCCTCATTAATCAAATTAATTTTGTTTTTATTTGGGTGTTAATTGTTACAATCAATTTAACTGTAATTAACTAACCAATTCCATCTTTTCTTCTGTTTCCATGTGATTTGATGATATTGAATGATAATGACAAATCAACTTATCTGATTAACTGTCACTCATTAGTTAATCGCTTCATTTTCAATACAATTATCGCAATCAACATCATAATAATTATCCATGGCTTCATTTTTAGTAGTTTGAGCTTCTCAGATAATCTCCTAATTTCTCAACCACTGTATTTAATTGACCAGGAGGGAAACCGTCAGTTGTTGCAGCAGCAAGTAAACCTAAAAGAGAAAGAGAGTAAAAGAAAAAGAGAAAAATGAATAAAGGAAATAAAAAGTAGAAATGAGTCAAGAGCAAAAAGTAGGAAATGAACAAAAATGAAAGTAAAAGCAAACTGGGTGTTGTTTCTGTGATACTATTTGGTTAACAGCAAAACTTGAGCTTTAAATGTTTTAAATGTTTTGGGTGTAAAGGCGCAGTTACATGTTCAAGAATTTGAAAATTTGGTCTGTTAATGATTCTTACATGTATTAGTGGCTACGATAATAAGTGCTGAGCTTCCTTTACGTCCTCGGAGTAAATTGTTTTCAGCAAATAGGCAGAAATATTTTTCACCTCCAAGACGGATACCAGTTTCTTGAAAAGCTCCTGGATTATTTCTCATGCCGTCTGCAATTGTTTTCATCTCCTCAGGAGTTACTTTCTGTGGAGAGAGAGAGAGAGAAAGAGAGAAGAAAAAAAGAGAATGAGTGGTTTAATAAACTTAATAAATCTATAAAGTGAGACAGAGACCAAGAGAGAAAGAGAGTGAGGGATAAAGCAAGATAAAGAGAGAGAGACAGATAGAGAGAGAAAATGAGAATGAGAGAGAGAAAAAAAGGTAGAGACTGAGAGTGAGAAAGAGAAGAAAAAAATAAAAAATTGAAAGAGGGAGAACGGGAATATTACACTTACATTTTCATCTGCTTCATATTTAGCCCACACGGTTCCATCTTGAAGGCCTGCGATCACGGCGATCTTACAAGAGACTTGAGAACAAATTTGATTATCCACATAGGATTGCCAAGACATTGTAGAAGTGGAGGAAGATGAAAAGAAATTAAGTGAGATGAAAAAAAGAGAAAAGAGTTATGTTTCTACGAGACAAAGAAAAAGAAATGAAAAGAGATAAGCAAAACAAAAGGGAATAAAAAAGCTCAAAAAGTTGCGTAATTTTAGATTTAATATCGATGCAAATCTAACTCCCTCTACAACAATAAGCGCCTTTTTCAAACAAAAAACACTCGTTTCACTCTTCCCAATGGAGAGAAAATGAAACAAATTCGTTGTGAAGATCCATTCAGATCGATCTAAAATCGATCGTATCTTATGGAGTCGAACTCGATTTCCAACTCGCATTTTCGATCGATCGTTTTACTCATTTCTTTTGGGCGATTTTCCTTCAAATCTCGCGCTCATTTCGTCGAGAAACGGACGAAGGTCACTTTTGTTTTTTCTCTGGCTTGGAGATCTTTCTTTCAACCGAGATCGATTATTGGCAGAAAATTTATCGGTTTGAGCTGTCAAATTAGAATTTGGGAAAAGTGAACCGATGATGGAATTAGTTTTGTTTTTTTTTCTTCTTAGAAAATCGATTTTAGTTCATGTTCTTGGTTTTATTGATCGATTTGGTGTTGAATCGATTGATCATCAGGAACTTTCATCATAAAATCTTAGGCCGAAATTGTGTTGATGGTTATGTCTTTTTAAATTGTTGTTCTTTTGTTTGGTGATTTGATTTGGTTTTTTTTTATCTTTTTTGTTTAATATAATTTGGATTTTAGAGTTTGAATCATGAATCGAACTGCTAAGATTGGATGTCGAGAGCATCCTGATGCTGCTTTAATTGAAGATTATCGAGCTGGTGATATGATTTGTTCGGAATGTGGTTTAGTTGTTGGTGATCGTGTTATTGATGTTGGTTCTGAGTGGAGAACATTTTCCAATGAGAAAGCCAATGCTGATCCATCTCGTGTCGGTGCTGCTGAGAATCCACTTCTTGGTAGTAATGATCTTTCGACTATTATTGCAAGAGCCGAACCAAATGCTTCTGGTGAAGGTCTCAAGTATTCTAGTAAGAAACAAATGAGTAGTTCCGATAGAAGTCTAATAAGCGGATTTAAAGAGATCAATGATATGGCCGATAAGATTAATTTAGCTAAAACTATAGTCGGTGAGTAATATTTTTCTTTTTCCTCTCTCCCTCTCTTCCTTTATTCTTTCTTCTTTCTTTCTTTCTTTCTTTTTTTTCTTTATTTCTTTTTATCTTTTGTTGGTCAATTTGACAGAATTCTCTCAATTTCTTCCCTTCTCTTAGAACGAGCTCATCTTTTATTTAAGCAAGTCCATGATTCGAAAGCTACAAAAGGTCGATCAAATGATGCGATCGCTTCTGCATGTCTTTATATCTCATGTCGTCAAGAAGGAGTACCTCGTACATTTAAGGAAATATGTGCCGTGTCAAAAGTGTCCAAGAAAGAGATTGGAAGATGTTTCAAGTTAATTTTGAAAGCATTGGAAACCAATGTGGATACAATTACTACGGGCGATTTTATGGTTCGATTTTGTTCAAATCTTGGTCTTTCATCGGCCATACAAAAAGCGGCTACTCATATTGCTCGACGTGCGGTTGATTTGGATATTGTTCCAGGTCGAAGTCCAATTTCTGTAGCTGCTGCCGCTATTTATATGGCTTGTCAAGATTCAAAGACTCCAAAAGAAATAGGAGATATAGCGGGTGTAGCTGAAGTAACAATTCGTCAAAGCTATAAACTTATGGCTCCAAGAGCAGCGGATCTTTTTCCAGCTGATTTTCCAATCAAAGAAGTCAAAATGAGCACTTAATAGAAACTGTAACTTAAAGAACAATCCATAAGAATCTTAAGAAGCCGAACTGTCACCAAAGGCACTTAAGGCCTAAGCATTGGCTCAACTCTATCAGTACCAACAAAATTCACCATGATAATGATTACATATGAAAACCACAACCCAACTTATTTAACGCAATTTGTTAATTGGTGCAATTTAACTACAAATTTGAGTAACCAAAGAGACAATGTTAAAATTCAACAAGCATAAATTTATTATGTTATTTTTACATTTGATTTACTGTTCTAAAGTTGTGAAATTTGATAAACATCCAACAAAAAAAGCGACCTAAAGTGAAAAGGAGACAAACAAACAAAATATTGAAATCACTATCAACATAATCATAAATTTTCATGGATAACAATCAAAATGAACACTTACCGATGGCAAACAGTTAAACATTCATGGCAATGAGGATTATGGTCAAGATTGAGAAATTTGTAAAATAATTTGGTGAAATGAGCGATATCTGCAAGTCAATTAACTCACAATCAAAAATTAATTGTAATATTTAGTGAGAAGCTCATAAATCATGTAAAGTGAAATTGATTTGCAATTTTTTCAGTTTTTTTGATCCATTTCATTGAGAAGTGTCAGAAAAAAAGACGAAATTGATTGGTATCTCTTTGGAGTAGCTCCCTAAATGTGAAGTTACTGTAATCTAAATTACATAATTAACTAATTAATCATTAACTCATCAGGAAAAACATTTTCGGTAAAGCAGCAAAATACATTTGTTTTATACATAACGATGATTATAATTTATATTTAAGCAAATCTTGCTGGTCTTTGAACATCATTTTCAATGATTTCTATCATTACTTTGCTTTGTTTAAATGATCTGATAATTTTTCCGTTAATTGTTATACAATATATAGAAATTTATATTCAAGACTCCAAGTCAACAATCAATTATCAGTCCCAATCGCAATTTGTATCCAAATTTATCATTAAATTTATTTTATCCATTCCAAGTTTCATCTTCCCTTGAAAATATTAATATCAATCCAAATTGTGACAATTAAAGCTTTCGTTGCAAGATGAGTAATGATTAATAGTTAGATTTAAGTGACACAAATTAATTAATTATGGTGATTATCGTTGGTTCATTGTTTTGAGGATTGAGTTGGGTAACACTTTGAGACTGATTTTGTTGAACTGGATTAAAGTTGATTAATTGTCAGCTTTTTGATCATTTTCTTTTTCGTTTTAGTTAATTTAGTTAATTTTGTCTAAAATAAGGTTGACAATTTATAAGATTTGGGCATTGTTTCATTGGAAGGTGTCGTTGTTGAGCTTTTACCTGATCCGGAACTTGATTTTTTCTTACTTCGCTCTGAAGCTTTACCTGAGGTCGATTCTGTACCTGAATCCATTCCCGACTCTAAACCAGATTCATTTTCACCGCCTCCTTGACCACAAGCACCTTGACCACTTCCACTTGGCTCACCCATTCCAGAGGGTTCACCTTCACTAGCACCAGCTTGCAATGAATTTGATACCGATTTCCGTGGTCCCCCTGGTCCAACAGCGCAAAGTGGCCTATTAGGTTTCGTTAAATCAGGTCGACGACAAGATGAAATCCGATGGACACAATGATAACAACAACAGCAACAAGTTTGATTAACTCTTGAACAATTACAACATCCACAGCAAAGACAAACTCTGTAAATAATAAAATCAAATTAATTATTAATTATACTGCTTACAAATTAATCTAAACTTAATTATTAATAATAATTCAAATATACCAAACAACAATAATTTTGGAAAGTAAAAAGTTACAATTTAAAAAAATGAAATTGACCAACTAAAGATGAAATTTTCTTCGTGTATAATAACAATTGAAAGTAATCTGATTGTTGGTAATAAAGTGTTGATTAAACATTAATAATACTCAAGGAGATTAAACAATCTACCAGATGAAACTAATAACATCTCATTTTGATGTAATATCATATTTCTTTGGGTGGAGATCATGAGAGAGATCAATAAGATGACCAAGAACAAAATGTAATTTTCCTATTATCGCCACACGAATCATCATCTCGAACAGATCGTGATGTATATTTGTAATGAGAAAAAAATATAATATCATCAGAGTAAATCTCTTGATTCTGTAATGGTTGTTACATGGATTTCGTTAAATCCTCAAGTTTAGTTTTTTTTTGTTTTCTCTCATTGAATCAAGTTCACTCAAGTGGATATACTTTGCAATCGCAATTAATCAATATTAGACTTATGAATAGCCTTTTTCTTAGTTAATCTATTGTCAGAATGAGACTATTGAGATTCTGATCATGATAATATTGTATTTTATTATCATGATCATGGTTCATCCATTAATGGATTACCAATAAATAAATACGATTCACTTTCATTGTGATTAAAACAAGTCAAACTTGCTCTCTACTATTTGTTGATTGTTTCACACTGGACAAAAGTACAGTTACTTTTTTGTTGTCTCTTTCTCTAATAGTAAAAATCATGGTTGAATCATTGTTAATTTGTAACTGAATTTATAACTGGATTAAGTTCACATAGTTAAAGTAAATATGGTTGTGGATGAAATAAAAGAAGAAGACAAAATGAGAGGGAGAAAACTGTAACTGATATAATGCTAACGAAGATCATCATCATCATCATCGTCATCCCTTTCAATAGATTAAGTGGATTTCAATTGAATTATATACAGAATCAGGAAGAACAAAAAAAATAAGGTTATCTTCGCCCAGAATAGTATCTAATTCATTGATTTATTGTTTCACTGACAATTCATGTTCATGATATCGAAGCAGAAATTGAGATGTGAAGAAAAGGTTTAACAGGATAAAGTATTGAGAGTGGAAGAAGATGATGATGATGATGATGAATTTGATGATTCAGAGGATATGCTAATCAAGAGATTCAATTACATATCAATTTGGGTTGATTGAATTAGATTCTGCATAAGAGAAAATAGTTCATGAAAAGTCAGGATAAATGTTATTGATTCGTTAGAAGTAACTAAATTAATTGATGATTAAGAAAAAGAAATCACTAGATGAAATCAAAATTGATTAGTTGGAAACAAATAACTATTAAGAGCTACATGTAATTCATTGTTCATGATATCAGAATCAACAGATAAAAATAAACAACCAAAAATTGAGAAGTAAACAATTAAGGTTGGAAATCTTGTAATCTAATATAATAACGAGCAATACGAGTACTAATTAGATTATTGGAAATTGATCTAATTACTCTAATTATCTAAGTGAATATTTAACTTACAAATTATTTGCAAGACCTTTGTGAAAAGGCCTTCGACCTCGACCAGAGTAACGATAAGCAAACATGGCCCATGAAGAAGTCTTTGAGTATGGATAAGACCAATAGGGTGGCCCATGACGACCCCACCCATTGTGACCTGAGCCTTGAGCTTGTAATCTCATACGAAGCCAATTTTCTGGAGGTTTACGAAGATTAGTATTGAAATTAAGTCCAGCGGTTTTAGGATTACGATTGTAAGGGACTTGGGAGGGTCGATCATATCTAACATAGGAACCACCGTGGGAAGTACAGCCCATTGAAGATGAACACATTTTCGAGGCATCACAACCTCCAGATCCTCTTGGTCCCAATCCATGTCCATAATGTCCTACATTGTGACCCCCACATCCACCACCAATACCCACACCACTTCCTCCTCTTATTCCAACATTTAATCCATTACATCCTCCATCACAGTTATGAATTATAACACCTTCATCACCAGTTTCATCAACTAAACCACAACAATCATCTGTCAATGAAACACTACGACGACGATGAGTCGACGATGAAGGTGACAAATGACCTGGAGCGGGACTTCGAGCATCAGAAGATTCACCAGAACTATAGGAATCAGTTCGATTAGATGTTAAATCAGAACAATCAGTTTCAATTTCATCAAAAGATGATGAACATCCATCATCTTCCCAAAGAGATTTATCATCAGGAAACTCTGATGATTCAACAATTAAATCAGGGGATAAATCAGGATCACCAGCAGATTTGGTAATTGGTGAAATATTAGTGGTCACTAAGGTTATCTCTCCAAGCTTTTTGGTACATTGAATCTCTAATTCATTGATTACATCTGAAGGGAAGCAAAATCAAACAAAGAAACTTGATTTTAATTTGTTCACAATGGTCAATCATTGATTAAAACATTTTTCTCTGGTAAATTAATACAAAAGGTAATCAGAAACTAAGAGACAAAAAGATCAGGGAAAGAAAGAGGTAAAGAACAATATTAGACAAAAATTGAAAAGAGAACAATGTTCACAAGAGAATTAATTAATTCTAATTAATTAAAACTGATACGAAGGTCAATTGAATTATTATAAAGTAAAAAATGACCAGTAAACAAAATTGAACAGAAAACAAAGAGAGATGATTAAATCCCGCCAATAAATTGTTCCTTTGGGCCACTTAATGAGTCTTAATTAGAAGACTTGGCAATTAATTAAGACTAATCACTTTTAGCCATCTCATTAATTAACCCTTGAAGAGTGAAATGAGAGACTCTTGAATAGAAATTAATAGAAAATCCTAATTATGGAAAAAAAGATGGACAAAAGCTCTTGAGAGAATAGAAAAAAAAAAGAAAATAGAAAATGAGAATTGATTCCATTGTTATGGTTGACGAAATTCTAACTAATAGATTAGAATATAATCTCTATCAGAAGGATTAAGGTGTGATAAAGGACAGAGAATTACACTAATCTACTAATTAAGAATATTCGTTTAAATGTAATTAGATAAAGAAATGAAAATGGTAAGAAAAAGGGAAGATTATTGAATTTGATTGGTGAATTTATCTTACCTTTGATATCTGTTGGTTCGGTTAATTGTTGGTAATGATGGTGAATCTCAGCAACTACTTGGGTTGTTGTCACAATTGATTTGGTCTCATCTTTCATCGTCGTTCAATCAACAATTAACAATGTGATTCAGACAAAACAGATAATCCAAATTGTTGATCGTATAAAAGAAAAAAAAAGAAAAATTTTCTCTAATGGAAAAGGAAAACAAAGGAATCAACAGAAAACTGGATAACTTGGTTTTCCTATTCTAAGTAACATTTAGCTTAGAATTTTGTTTTCTTCTCTTCTTCTCCAATTACTTTCTTTATTACTTTCTTTTCTCCACAATGATTGTTCGATTTATATGTATATTCACAAAGCACAGAAAAAAAAATAAAGATTAAGAATAGATTAGAAATCCAAAAGGATTAACACAATTTCATTGATAAAATATAGAGAAAGAGAGACGAAGGTAAATTAAGATGGAAATTAATTAACTGAGACTTTAGATGTTACTCTGGAAAAGGAATTCACTTGTATCTTCATATTCTCCACTCTGTTTATGTATACCTGATGTTATCAAGGTCAATCATGGTGATTATGGAATCATGATAATCGCAGGAAGAAAATAAATCAATAAAATGTTACATGAAAAGGAATTCAGGTGATGCGCGAAAACTGTTCAAATAGAACAATCATATTTTCTATCGACAGATGGCGCTGATGTTCAGTAGAATTTTTCATTTTTCTATTTAAACTGAAATTCTCTTTCATTAATTCACTCTTTTGCCAATGAGTCACTTAATTGTTATTCTCTTCATTTGATTAAATGTTTAATTAACTTTTTCTATTCTTATTGTTTTCTTATTGATTGAAAGAAGCTTTTTATTCTCTCTCGCGTTTGGTTGATTGGTTGTTTATACTTATTGTGTTGGATCATTTTCACGAATTGATTGGATTTTTTTCCTTGTATATTTTTTACTTTACCTTTTTTTTTATTCTTTTACCATTTTTATTGTATTTTGAATAAACTCAATTTGTTTCGTTTTTAATTATGAATCGAACTGCTAAGATTGGATGTCGAGAGCATCCTGATGCTGCTTTAATTGAAGATTATCGAGCTGGTGATATGATTTGTTCGGAATGTGGTTTAGTTGTTGGTGATCGTGTTATTGATGTTGGTTCTGAGTGGAGAACATTTTCCAATGAGAAAGCCAATGCTGATCCATCTCGTGTCGGTGCTGCTGAGAATCCACTTCTTGGTAGTAATGATCTTTCGACTATTATTGCAAGAGCCGAACCAAATGCTTCTGGTGAAGGTCTCAAGTATTCTAGTAAGAAACAAATGAGTAGTTCCGATAGAAGTCTAATAAGCGGATTTAAAGAGATCAATGATATGGCCGATAAGATTAATTTAGCTAAAACTATAGTCGGTGAGTAATATTTTTCTTTTTCCTCTCTCCCTCTCTTCCTTTATTCTTTTCTTTCTTCTTTCTTTCTTGCTTTTTCTTTTTTCTTTTCTCTTTGTTGGTCAATTTGACAGAATTCTCTCAATTTCTTCCCTTCTCTTAGAACGAGCTCATCTTTTATTTAAGCAAGTCCATGATTCAAAAGCTACAAAAGGTCGATCAAATGATGCGATCGCTTCTGCATGTCTTTATATCTCATGTCGTCAAGAAGGAGTACCTCGTACATTTAAGGAAATATGTGCCGTGTCAAAAGTGTCCAAGAAAGAGATTGGAAGATGTTTCAAGTTAATTTTGAAAGCATTGGAAACCAATGTGGATACAATTACTACGGGCGATTTTATGGTTCGATTTTGTTCAAATCTTGGTCTTTCATCGGCCATACAAAAAGCGGCTACTCATATTGCTCGACGTGCGGTTGATTTGGATATTGTTCCAGGTCGAAGTCCAATTTCTGTAGCTGCTGCCGCTATTTATATGGCTTGTCAAGATTCAAAGACTCCAAAAGAAATAGGAGATATAGCGGGTGTAGCTGAAGTAACAATTCGTCAGAGCTATAAACTTATGGCTCCAAGAGCAGCGGATCTTTTCCAGCTGATTTTCCACGACCAGGACTTTAGTTCATCAATTATAACAAAATTTAACAAACTATAGACAAAATTTTTTTATTAACGAATTTCTGTGGAAATTAAATCAATTTAAAAGTGATTGAACTTCTGTTACTTGAATCAATCAGCATCTGAACAAATTGAAGAAAATGTCACTTGGCAATTATTCTCAATAGCCATGTTAATCATTTTCACGAGTGATAATTTATTTATCATTATTATCACTTACATTTACCCTTGTGAGTAAACAAGTGGTGATCAGATTAATAGCCAAACTTGTTGATTAACAGTTTGTTAATCTTACTTGAACACAAATTGACAATCAAATGGAAAATAGAAAAAGAAACAATAGTGATGGTTTTTAAATTAATCAGTCTTCATGTCAATATTTTTAATCCAAAGTTACCACCAAATAAACGGAGGCCAGACTAGTCTGTTTGCACCAAGACGAGCATCAGGATTAGTTAATACATCTAAATAGATGAAGAGAAAATTGAACATCAACAATTAATAGATGATTAATTTTAAAGGAGACTCATGAATCTAAAGATTCAAAATCAGATGATCCCAAATTAATTATCTGATTTTGTAACATATTCTGGAGTTCAAAGTGAATACTATCATATGGATATTATTAATTGTTATTAAAATAAAAGAAAAGCTTATTTTGTTTAAAGATTAACTGTAACTACGTTTCAAATGAACTGAAATAAGCTGAAACATATTCACTCCACAGACCATGCGATAGAAATACAAGAATTATATTAATTGTTACGAACCAATATTAAAATTTCTAACATCTTGCTCAGGGAATGGAAAGATTCTTGATTGCGGTGAGAGAGGAGTTGGTGGTAGGCTTGTTGATTGATTCATTGCTGGATATAAAGGTCCAGGTCTTGGCAAAGGTTCATTCGGGTTGCCAAAATTAAAATTAAAACAAGGAAGTCGAGGTGGTCCGGCTGAAGATGCCGATGAATGTTGTGTTGATAGTGGTGGCACTGGAATAGGAAAAATTGATGTTGTTGTTGCTAAAGGTTGAGCTGATGATGAATTTGATGTAGAAATTGTTGTACTGTTAACTGATTGTTCGGAAACATTTGATGGTCGAGATGACGATGATGATGATGATGAAGGAGGTAATGTTGGTGGTGGTAAATTAAGAGGATATGTTGAAGTTGATCTTGGATCATTTGGGTTGAATGTGAGCGGTAAAGTTCGTGAATTTATCATATGTTGAAGTTGAGTATATTGATTGAGACGATGATATTCCTCGAGAGTTGAATTAGGTAAACCAGCTAATCTCATGGAATGTATGATCGATGGATGATTGAAAGGATAACCAGGGTGATGAGGATGATGCCCATGGGGATGATGAGGAACATGATGATGATGAGTATGATGATGAGGTGGCCTAGAAATGAGAAGACGAGCTTGTTCCAGAGCCAATTGCCAAGCTCTCATGTCATCGGGAGTATCTGCACAGAATATCCATTTCTTATTGCCAGAAGCTGCTACAGCAAATACACATTGAGATGAATGGCCACTTGGTGGACAATAACTTTCCTCAACCTTATAAACAAAAAATGAGGTAAAAAAATTAATTACGATTATAATTCTATAAAACTAAATTAGCTGTCGATTGATTTAACTCTAAATTTCGACCAACAAAATTGTAAACTACCAATTGTCTATTTATTTACCTGAAGACCTGTTTTAATTGATATACACTCAGTGGGCATATTAATTACATCTTCTGGATTTGGACTGTAATCATTTTCGTAATACTTTAAATAACCATCTCGATACAATTCAATCCAATTTTTCCTCCAATCTTTCCCGCTAACTGTAAAGTTAATTAGAAGATTATATTATAACCAATTAAAACATTAACATTAAAAACAATAAGATATCGAGCAAATTAACTTACCTCTTCTAATTAACCATCCACTTCGAGCAATTACTGAGTTGTCCATTTCGTGATTAAAGTCACCTTAAAGATGACACTGAATTGTTTAAGTATTAAGATTAACCTGTGGTATTAAAATAAAAAAGAGTATTGGAAATTTCATTCACTGTATTAATTGTTAAATGCCTCTAGTTTTGATTTATTAAAAGGATAAGACATCGAGATTGGGAAAGGGCAATTCACATGAGTTGATTTGAAAGGGTTAAATCATTGAAAAAATTGCTTTATGAAAGTAATTTAGTTGTATGAATGTACACAACTGACCCTGACACATGAATAGAGTCTCAAAAAAATGTGAAAAAGTTGATAATTACCTTGAATTTCATCGAATTTACCAAAATTAATAGAGTTCTAAAAATCGAGAATAATCAGACAGTTTGAGGTCACAATCCAATTAATGTTGACAACAGTGATTTACCCAGATCATAACAGAAAACCTGATGGGTACAAGACAAACACAGAAATAAACAAAGATACAAAAATAGGAAAAAGACCCAATATATATTGAATTAAAAGAGAATTGGAAATGAAAAGAATAACGGAAAGACAGAAAGAGAGATACAAGATTATTGTTAACCAAGAACCATAAAAACAGGTACAAAGGCAATTATTATTCTTAATACAATTAGTATAAAGAAGAAGAGATGAAGTACATTAAACGAAGATGATGATGAGGATGTTGAAGAGAAAGAGAAATCGTGAGGAATCGAAACAAGGATAGAATAGAAAGAAAGAGACAAAATCGAGGAAAGTAAAGTGATGAAAAGAAAGGAAAGAGAGTATATTTACAGTTACAATTAGATAGAAGAGTGAAAATGTTGCAATAAGCTGAAGAAAATGCTAACAGCGCAGTCAACCACAATATTTAGTGGACTTAATCTCTCTTGAGAGAAGCATGGCGGAAAAAAGAAGAGAGAGAGAGAGAGAGATCAGGGGCGAGGGTTGTTGAAGAAGAGGAGACTGAGAGGTGGAAAGAGTCTATTTTTCTCGCGATTGCGTTCATATTTAAACAAATATACAGACCTTTTTGATCGATTAAAGTACAGTTTGTGATTATATAAAAAAACCCATTACGATCATATCTGTAGTTGTTGTACTTCCCTTGCGCCTTTACACTTTTGCTTGGGGAGAACCAGGAAAGACCAGAGAGAAATAGAGAGAGAGAGAGAGAGACCTGAAAGTGAGACAGAGAGATAAAAGTGAGAGGAGGAAGATGAAGAAGACCGGGAGTGTAAGAGAAATACATAATAATAAAAGAAGAACAAGAGTAGAAGTGAGAGAGAGAGAGACAAATTGAAACAGTTGATGATGATTATGATTTGGAGAGAAAAGAAAAAGAGAAAGAGATGTAAAGTGAAGTGAAATCACAAAGCACTATCATATTCCAATTCTTCTAATAATATATTATTCACACACAGTAATAATAAATAATAATACTACTAGGAGAGAAAGTGAAATATGATTGCCTAATAATGATAATTCTCAACATACATAATCATCTTTCAAATCTCTTCTATAATCAACATTCAAGCAAACATGTAACATTTTACTTGACAACTATTTTCATTTTTTTTGTCAGACCCTAAAGTACACCAACACCAACACCATAAATATATACACAAATTCATCAGATTACAATAAAAACAAATGAACAAACCTTTAACCAATATCACTCATCTGAAAGACTAACCAATTGATGAGAGCCAAAGGATTACAATTAAATTTAGAAGACAAAATAAACATAATCAACATAAGCAAGAAAATCACATTAAAACCGATAATAAAAATGCAACCAAGAAACGAAAACAGGGAGAGAGAGAGCAACAAAAACTCCACAAAATCAAAATTACACAAAAATTAAAGAGAAACAATTAATAAATCAACTTAAATGTGAGAGAAGAAAAAAATACAATTAGATTTGATTATTTGTAGAAAAGAATTTTTTTATTCTTTTAGTGAGTCTAAAAGTCGCTAGAAAGCAGCACAAGTTAAGAATTTCTATGAGAGTGAGAGGAGAAAATGTTACTCATCATGAGAAGCATCAGACTGACTTGAGGTGCAGAAGAGAAAAGTATCCGCTCGTAGCCGGTGAATTGTGATCAAGTGTATTTAGTGTTTTTCGTTTTTAATTAATTCCAAATAATTTCTCAGTTAATTCAATCGAAATTGTGAAAATTTAAAATCATCAAAAATCTAAACATTTATCGAAAATATTGTGATTCCAATTGTTGGTTTGAGAAGAGAATAAATTGTTTCCATTTTACTTGTTTTTTTCTTCTTCTCTTTTTGTTCGATTTTCTCTCTTGTGTCTCATCTTTTTTTTCTCTATTCCATCTTCATCTTTGATTCTCTTTTGATATTTTTCTCTCTCTTTCTTTCCAATTTATTTCTCAACCTTCCCTGAGTATTAATATACTTTCTGTGTTCTCTACTGTTCTTCACTAGAATTATCTCTCTTTTCTAATATTCTATTCTACTCTTCTTATTCGTGTTGTGTGTGTCATCAATACTCTCTCTCTCACTCTCTTGTGTGTATTTGGATTTTTACTGTTTTTCTATTTAATTGACAAACGGAAATTATCTCAAGTGATACATTGATCTTAACCATGGACTATTATTACCACTGATTTTCATTGAATCTCTTTTGGATATTCTTCAAATTTAACTTGTCATCATACATCCTTTATGTCTCATCCACTGTATATAACCTTACCCTTTACCCTTTTTCTCACCCTCACATTACTACTTCTTCCTCTGTCAACCGGTGATGATCCGCTTCGAGATGATTCTCGCCATCTTGGTAAGATTTTTTTTTCTCTTTCGTGTTTTTTTTTTAAATTTAAAAGATAAAATTTATAACCATTTTATCTACTCTTTTACCTCCCACTTTTCTCTTTCTTTTCTCTTACCTTGTACCTTTATCCTCTTCCTTCCTCAACGATCATCTCTCACTCTTTTCTTAAACAAATCTATTTCCTTCGTTATTTTCTCTCTTACAATCTTACATCTGCTCTCCGTTTCGGTCACTCTTTCGCTCTTACTCTTCGCTCTTCGCTCTTCTCTCTCTCTCTCTCTTTCTGTTTAGTAGTTGACAGCTGTTAGTGTTATCCCTTATCATCCATGTTCGTATAGTGTAGCTATCATCATCATCATCATCATCTTCTTGTACCTGTTATTACTGCTACTTGCAGTCGTCTCGTCTTCCCAAAGGAAATACTTATATGTTCCCAACAAAAAAAAATCTGTTCCTCTCGTAAAAATAGTTACTTAGGCCCTTTTACGTAAAGCGAAAAACAATGTTCGGCTCAATTATCTGACAAATATAATTTATGATAATCGCAATTAAGCTTTAGCGACGGACATTGATTTCTCATCAGTATCAGATATTTCTCTCTCTCTCTCTCTTAATTTGATTAACAATTTGTTTCTATGCTTCACCTCGTGTGAAAAATGTACCTCTCCCATAGGGGTTGAAAAATTATTTACCGAATTAATTTTTAATCACAACTCATATTGGAGAAAAAAAAATTATATCCTTTAAATTAAGAAAATTGTCACTTGATTTGACTACAATTCAAACACTCAAATCCAATCAATGATTAATTAATTCACTTTAAATTATTAGTCTCTACTAGTTATGTATTCATCCTCTTAAAAGTAATGTACTTTACTTTAACCTTGGATAAAAACCTTATCGATTTTAAATTGTTTGAATTGCTCTGAAAGACATTATTTGGATGAAGAGAGAGAGAGAATCAATAATCTCCATGACTATCTGAATATTTTCCCTGTTAATTATTCGTAAACTGTGTATTTAAATTGACTTTTTTTTCATTTAATTTTATCATTTCCAGGTAAAACTCAAGAGATAATTGTCCGTCGAGGTCATAACGGGTCACTACCATGTATACCTGCTCAGCGGGCAAATAAAGTAGACAAATTGGAATGGTGGAAAGAGGATAAAAAACTAGTAGAGGTAAGAATCAATTATCATCCTTCTAACTCAATTAAATAGATGTCAATATAATATGAATCTTGCATTACCTTTTCCGCATTTTTTTTCTGTCCATCATCATCATCATCATTGCTACCAGAATCATCATGATGTTTATTATTTACATGATGATTCATCTAAATGATTCAAAAAAAAAGATTGAATTTATTATAAAAATCAGTTAACCAGCAACCATGAAGATGATGTTATAACCATGATAAATTCAGTGTAACTCTTAACTCTCTTCAGTAGATAAATTTTGAATTGAAAAAATTATTCTTTTTTCTTTACCTTTTCCTACTTCAATCACCATGAACATCACATATTCTTCATAACGAAATGATGATGATGATGATAAAACGTTATTCCAATGAAAAAGAAACAAAAACTAAGATGATAGATAGATAGTGACCAACATTTATTAATAAAAAGGCGGAATTGACCATGAATTTATTAGAATGAAAAATTTGAGCTTCTGAATGTTATTGTTATTTATCCCTTTTTATAAATCAGTTGGATACTGATGAAGAGATTGATAACAAAGATGAGGATAAAGATTATGATGAAGCTTATGGGAAAATATAAAAGGATAAAATCATGATATTATCTGATAGTTTAACTGTAATTTCATTATTTATTTATTGTTGTTTTTTTTTGTAATCCAACATATTAATACAATTGAATAGATGATTGTCAATTTCAACTACAAATAACGGTTTTTAGTCTCTAAAATAGCGATTTTGTCTCATTGATAATAATAATGATGATGAAGAAAAAGATGATGAGGAAGATAAAATAGCGTAAATATAAGGGCAACATCGTGTGGCTGATGATAATTCTTGTACAATCTTTGTTGTAAGAATGTCTTCAACCTCACCCACTAATAGTATTTTATTTTTCTTCATCATTATAACAACTATTAACTACCATTAACTATTACACTGATTATCATCTTTATTATTGATGATCAATTACACCTCTCATCTGGATTTATGATTATACATGATCATCATTGTTACCATCACCAGTCAACAGAAGTTAACAATTTAACAACCAACAGTCTGAAAGGGATAAAATAATAACATGATATTTACCTGTAATAAATGAAATCTGAGTAAAAAATTAAGATAATCAGAATGATGAGAATGAAAAGTTTACTATTGTTAACTGTTTTGTCCAAATTGCTAGTTATTAGAAGAAAAGATTTGAACAATTAACTATTGTATCGTAACTAAATTTTATCCTGTTATTTGTGTTTATTGATTGTCTAAATTGTTAACTACGAAAAGATCACTTAGATTCATTTACAATTAACTTAAATTGTGTATCCAATTTAATTTATTACAACATCCAATGATGATTACATGAGAATAACGTTGGCGGTGATGGTTAACTTAGCTAATTAGAAACGATAATTAATATTAATACATTAACATACCAATTAATTATTTAATTCACCTGAGAGAGAGAGAGAGTGCAAAAGAATGAGAGAAACCACAATTAACAATCAATTAAAACGCAATTAATACTGTGTAGCAAGAAAGATAAATAAATCTTTATTTTTAAACATTGGTAAACTTGTAATTCAATTTGATTCCCTTCACTAATCAGTTTGTTTTATCAACTTAATGATTATCATTTTCTATTCCAATTGTTCTTATAGATAAAGGAAACTCGCATGATAACATGGGAAGCTGAAAATCATGTTGCATTCTTACCGGAAACAGGAGCACTTTACTTCCGTTCAGCTCAATATCAAGACGATGGTGAATATCTGTGTACAGTGAATGAAAAGAAAACAATTGAAGGAATAGTTCGTCTCTTCATCCAAGGTAAGATGATCAAGAATAATTAATCATTATAACGAATACAGAGATAATCAAAAACAACAATCAACACCTACATACACAAATATCGAATCATCTTATTGCGATAAGTTAATAATGTCCCTAATTTTGAATATAAATGTATTGATTAACTTAATAATCAGTCATCAAAATTAACAAATCAGACTAGTAATCAACAAAAATGTTATCAACCATTCATCAAAATATCAATGAGAAACGTCAACACATTTCAGTCTAATGTATTATCGTATACATTATATATATTTGCACAGTTACTATGTAATCATGATTAACTAAAGTGTTGAAGATTATGATTGATACTCTTTCTACAATTATCATCATTATATTTTTTTCTGTGTAAAAAAATGCAATTTTCAATGCAACGTAACAATCTTAATTTACAATATCCCCCCCTCTCTCTCTCTCTCTCTTTCTCTGTCTAACTGTTGGCCTTTTCCTCCTTCATATTTTCTCCCTCCACCACCTCCTCTTTACCATCATCAAAACTTCCCTTCGATCATCATCATCATCATCATTATTGTTGTCAGGAAAGATACTATTATCTTTGATGAAAAGCAAGTAACGAATATAAAAAAAATGATGATTGTTATTACATGATTAGGTGCTGACCTTGTCTCTTTAGTGCTGACCAAGTTGAAAAGGTTCTATTATTGTTATTTAGGATAACAAATAGTAGATTTTTTTGTTGAGGCCAATGCTAAATATAAGAAAAAAAAAATTAGTATCTTATCCTCCACCTCCTCCTCCTCCTCCTCCATCATCATTATCATCTTCACCCCAAACGTCTTCCTCTTCCTCCTCCACATTTAATTGAAGACTCTCTGAATAACAAAACGATTGATTCTAGTATTTGTTTTTTGTTCACTTCGTTATGTAACATAAGATAATCGTGAAATCCGGTCTCTCTCAAAGTAATAATCATATGCTCTCAATAATATGATTATATAAAAGATACATAAATGATATAAGAATGATTAACTTTCTGAACTTGATATTGTCTCAGGTAAAAAAAAGACCTTTAAAATAAATCAATACGTAGATATTTTTTTTTTTCTTCCTGTCCTTTAACTCAATGTATTAGAACTGTTCACAATCAGTTAACAAACTGGATTAACAATTTTTCCGCCCACTAAATATCCTTTATGAGTATCATGATATCACCTATTATCGTTTTGATGATGTTTATTATGGTGAAATTATGGAGTCAGATGTGTGATGTGAATGATGAGGATGCTAACCATTTTTTGTTCCATTTCTTTTCTCGATCCAGAGGAGAAAAAAGAACTTCTCTAAAAGGTTAATCTCATACTGATTCCTATACTCATATGGAATCATTCATGTTTTGATTAATTTACGTTGACCTAGTTTCTGAAACTCCTCAGAGCTACGAGAAAGAAAGGAGAGGGAAGAGAGAGAGAGAGAGAGAGAGAGAGAGAGAGAGATGAACTTAGTGAGAATATATGGAAACATGAGTACGTTTTCACATCCTACTCATCTGATGAGGATGATAAAGTTATAAAGAGAATCTGAACTTTGTTCAGCTTCGTAGAAATTGCGTCAACTCAGTGTTCGGAAAATATCATCTCAATATCAACAAAAGAAAGGATGAAGATGAGGATGAGGATGAGGATGATAAAAGGAGAAAGTTCAACGGGTCAAATCTATCTTTGAATTGTAAATTCAATTTTCCAACTTGAAAATCTCTCATTCACTCACCCTCTTCTCTTTCCTGAATATTTATTAATATTGAAATTTTGATCTAATAATGAGAGTATCTATTATCGAACTGTGATCAAGTTTAAATTTCAATGAATTATTAATAATGACCTCCATTAGTAGCTAATATCTTCAAAAGAAAGAGATTAATATCGATTAAAATGGAAAATAATTAAGATGAAATCGTATCAAAGCGTGTTAAGGATAAGGTTAAAAATGAAATTATGATTAGTGAGGCTTAGCAAACGATAATTCATAACCATAATGATAAACTCAAATCGTTGGAACGTTTTCTCTGCCAGGAACCTTGCATCAATGATTTAATGATTCGCTGAGTTACTGTTTGTCTCGTGCTGAGAGTTGAGGTGTCACCATGAGTTTGCTCTTCTCATTATCTTCTTTTTTTTCTATCATCTTTACTTTCATCCTTAGGTCATCTTATTAATAGTTTTAATCGATTATGGAGAAGAGGAAAAATAATAATCTTAATTTTGTTTTTCTTTGCATTTCTTATATGTGGCTTACTGTTTAAGATAATTATTATTGTTACACTTACTTAATGATGATCTGTAATCATTTAGATTATCTAATGATGTGCAAAAGAAACAATATAATTCATCAGATTAGATTAGCTATAAATTAATAATTAATATAAAGTGATGATTCAAGTCTCTTTATCTTGATTAAGGTTAATTCAAATTGATTAAAATTGTTTGATAAAAAAAACAACCATTACCAACACAACAGTAAGTGTATCAAGTGATGATCTTGATGACAGATAAAATAATTCAATAAGATACATTACTGTATATACAATGAGAGAGAGAGAGAAATATTTTATAGATGAAGATAAGGATGATGATAATGATGATTATTACTATGAAACTTCACTAGTGCTGATGATAAACTCAAGACTTTATTGATTGATAGTCATGTTGTCCAGTCAAACCGGATTATTTTATCCTTCATCTTCAAAGTCCTCATCATTTTCATCATCTTTTTTACCTTTGCTATTCCCTGAACTTGGATCAGCTCTCTCTCTCTCTCTCTCTCTCTCTCTCTCTCTCTCTCGCTCTCTCATCTCACTCCATGGTCTCTATCCAAATTTCATGCTGTATTTTAGCGGCAAGTAAACCACAATGAGCAAAAATTATCTCAAGACGATGAAATGATCTTGAAGTGACCTTCATATTTTCCACCCTAGAAGTCCTAAATAATTATATCATGATGATTATTTGAAGTATAATATTAATTTAACAGTTGACAACAAGTCAAAATGACTGATGTTTACTCTTTTAGATTGAATTTTGTGAGTTATATTCATTCAGTATATTTATCTCTCTCACTAATTATCGTTATCTGCATCTTTATTAATATAAAAATTGATTTAAATCTGATTTTATGGATAAAGAAAAATTCTCATAAAACTCAAAAAGCTCTGAAAATGTCTCATGTAACTTTTATCAATCTTTCATTTCGATTATATGGTTTATTATCTTGAAGATTCAAATCATAAATTCAAAATTGAATTTCTTGGAATTGGATAAAAGTCAAGTTGATTTTTTTAATCTTACAAACTCAACATGGGTTAATAATATTACAATGAATCAAAACAATTAAATTAAGATAATGAGGTTGAAAATAGAAAATCAATAAGTTAATAATTCTAATTTCCGTTTACTTAGAGTAAAGCGAAAGATAAAGTAAACAAACAAATCCACTGACCTGGGGTCAGTTTTATCGATTGTGCTTGAGTTGATTTGGTGATAATTGTTTATCTACTCATTATCAATGCTCACAAATATTTATCATGATTAACTTGGAGTTAACAATAACAATGGCAAAAGTCAAGGAGAAAGTTTCTTTTCTCTTTCACTGTATCCGCTCTTTAGCACTTTCTCTATATCATCTTTATCCTCATCTTCTCAAACAATCATCTCTCTATTTTCAATACTGCAACATCATTGCTCACAATTCCTCAAATATTAGGAAATATTATTGCAAACAGAGAGAATTAACCACAAAAAGAAAATACATTTTCTTTTTGCAAAGTTTGTAATTTTTCTTTCATCTTCACTATCACCTAAAAGATTTTGCAAGGTTGAATAATAGGAAGATGAGAAAACGAGAGAGATGAAGATGAGGATGAGACTGGAAACACGAAAAGTTACTTTCTTTTTCTTGCTTACAGACAGGTAAACAGTTCCTATAATCATAATGATAATAATAACCATAATAACTTGACCATCGATGGTCAATCAAAGTAAACAGAGGGTGAGAAGGAGAGAGAGAGTTAGAATGAAGAAAAAAATCTTGAAATAATAACAAATAATTGGTTGATGAGTGTTGTCAAAATGTTTGCAGAAAAACAAGATGATGGGAGAGGAGGAGGCGGTGGGGGTAAGATTAGGTCTACATGATGATGATGAGCACTATTAGCTTAAATTATTTAGCACCTAAATAAGCTTTAATACTTAGAGAACGATGAAGATAAGGGGAGATGAAGATGATGAAGAAGAAGATGCAATTGGTGAAACTCACAAAATGTTTACCAACGAGAAAAAAAAATCATTATCTGGGAACCATAGATGATAATGAAGTAGGAAAGGTCGGTCTTCATACCTGAAAAGTTTATCTTTTCAAACTAAGACTCTTAAAAGTAGAAATGATAAACATGAAGATGAGGATGATAAGGTAACTTTTTCTTCTCTCTCTTTCTTTCTCCTACAAATCAATCTGAAATAATCGTTTAGGTCAAAGGGCGAGTTAATATTGTTATTTTTGTTCATTGTTTTCATGTTTACCCGAAACAAATCATCTTATCAGAGAGAAAAGGATGAGTAGAGGAGAAATGAGAGAGATGAAGCAGCAAAAAGGTTAACTTATCATCTTGACGTTACCTTTGTTATTATCTAAACATTCTCTCTCTCTCTCTCTCTCTCTCTCTCTCTCTCTCTCTACTCATTACCTCAACTACTTACTTGATAATATTGATCATTTAAATAATATTAATATGATTAAACAGTTGAGTAATAATAAGTTGAAATGATAATAAGACGTTGAATCATTGTTAATATGATGTTAATTTTTTTCTCTCATCATTTCTTACCAACGATTTAAATATTATTAAGTGGATTAAATGATTATTTTTAATTCTTAAATTTATCATAAATTGAGAAAAGCTTCAATTTTTATCTAATGTAACTATTATAATTTACAAAGAAGATTCTTTTTCAAACGAAATGATAATATTATTGTGAAGATTTTTTTTCTCTCCAATTGGAGGGTGGTACAGGTAAGATGTGGAGAGAGGGAGAAATCGGGAGGAGGGAGAGATGATGGTGAGAGTGGGTTGAGTGTGCGGTGTGTAAGTAAGTAGCTTGAATAACATTGAGAATAAAAAAAAACCAATGATTCCTAATGGATCAAAGCTAAACCAGTTGAGTGTTATGATTGATGAGGATCATTGAAAAGTTTGACTGACGACTTGGTAAAAAAAAAGATGATGATGAAGATGAAGATGATTATGAAAGGCAACCCAAACATTATCATCATAATCAGCATCATCCTCATTTGGATGATAACACCTAGCATTAAGAAAACAAGACGAAATTATCATTATCCTTATTATCAGATGATTCATTTTGATAACAACACCTTCATGTAATCATTTGAAAATTTTGGGTTAATTTTATCCTAATTAAACTTTCTGGTGATAGACAATTTATCATTATCGTAATCATCCATGATGATGATAATGAACTTTTTTCACTGAAAATCTGTATCGATTAACACTAAATAATGTCCTGCTGTTCAAGACACTTACTACTGACAAAGTATTTTTATCATCAAATGATACAAAAGTATCTATGCTAAGTTTCTTGCTGTTATTTTATAATTATTATCATTTGATTGTAACATTTCATTGTTTATTTCATCCTTATATTATCACCCTGATGATCCGCATCATCTTTATCAATTGATATTCATGATTACAATTTATTACCATTTACTATTTTTAATATTGATATACATTCAGCTTGATTCTCATTTCTTTATGATCGGGAGATGAAATCTTTTTTTTTTCAATTTTCGTTTTGTTAACTGACCTCATGAAGAGAGTTGGGTTACTTATTATCATCCTTATCATTGGTTATCAGTCACTAAATCAATAGTATTAATTGATTGTTGTTCAATCTTATAAGAAAATTATTTATTCCATGAAGTTTTTCATTGAAAAATTATCATCATCATCATGATTGTTATATTGAAAAAAAACAACACCTAAAAAATATATCAGCTAATACCTTTTACCTTTGTATGTTTTCATGGCATAATAACAAACAATAAAACATCATCCATCAATAGACTCACCAGACATGACAATAAGATTTCATCTTTCGTTCATCATCCTCATCATCTTCTTACCTTTATTTCATTTCTACCATCAATATCCAAGTGAAGGGCTTCATCATATTGGCTAAGCTTATCAAAGGCCCACTTCTTGTTGTCTTACCTTTTTACTTATTTATCCTCATCAATTTTTATCCCTCTTTTTATCAAATCAATACAAACTATTCAAATGGTCATCTTTTCATCTTCTTCTTCATCTCCCTCTTGTCCTTCACTTTTTTTTTACACCAACTAATCAAATCAATTGATTCAAATTGGGCTCTAATTAGTTGGTTAGTTAATCAATCATTTGACTCATTATTCTCATTCATTTAAATGTTTATATCTTAAAAATTGTATTACAATTAAAGATTCAAATGTTATTCATTCAATTTTATAAATCCTCTTAATATTGGTGCCAATCGGACAAAACAGAGGCGACCTTAATAATTATTATTATTAATCTAATTGTGATAATAGTTAACAATCAATGATAGTTAATTATGTATATTGATACTATTCAAATTATGCCCATTGAAAGTTTTAACAATAATCTTAATGATAAATTGAAAAGAATTTAAAATTTAAATGTTCATTTATCTGTTTATTGACCACAATTAACGTTGATAGTGTAAACTTACAATATATATATGATTAGTTAAATTGTTAAAGAAACGCGATTCGCAAACCCAATCAACCAGATAGTTGGTAATTTAATTTGAATGGTTATGCTTGGATAAGATGCTTTGTATTGATTGTTGTTCAATTAAACTGATTGTTGTGATGATGAAAATTAAGAAGATTGAAAAATTATCTTCTTCATCTTTTCATCATCATCATATTTATCTTGATAATAAGCAAAGCTCATTTTTCCTGTGATATTAAATCATTAACTTGATTGTTGATTGATTGAATCTGTTAACCATCAATTACTAACACTCTAACTACTTATTGCTAAAGCAATTAATTAGTCTATTGGTAAACAATTGTCTTGAAATAAATTAAAATTAAGCATTTAATTTAAACCATCACGCTGAAAGTTAATTGTTACAATTTAACCAAATAATTTTGTTTTCATATTCATTATAAAAGTTTCAGTTATCGGCTCGATAATTTTGGATTGTTGGATTTTGTTTATGATTAATTGTTGACAATTATAATTAAGATAATCATATCTTACAGATTCACAATGTTGATTGTTGTTTACACTCTTCTGATTATAACAATTGAATTAATAACAATAGTTTATAAATGTAATCGTTTTTCATGTTGACGCCTGTTGATTTTTGATGAAAAAAACTGTTTGCAACTTAAAAATATATTAACACTTTTACTGTTGATATTATAATACAACGATCCGTAACAATGATACTAATTATTATCATCAACCTAAACAACAACAACAACAACAACAAATAATTACAATTAACTATTTCTCTTCATAAATTAAGTTAATCAAATATTATGATGACTATTTTAATTGTTGGTTTTTTTAGTGAAAAAAATTCAAAGCAAAACAGTCAAGTCACTCAGATGAACATTATAAAAATCATTCAACAAAATACTATTAATAATTGTGAATTAAAGTGATATCATGAATGAGATAAGATTCAAATCTTTGAATGTAATTACAATAAACGAAGCAAAAATATCATTGACCCACTTCCGGTTAAAGTGACCTAAAGAAGGAGGCGATTTTAGAATCATTTCTCTCTCTCTCTCTCTCCCTTTGTAAAAAGTATAACAATCCAATCAGTGAGAGAACATGATAATCTTAAGATGATGAGAAGGAGAGAGAGAGAGAGAGAGACGCCTATGGAGAGAAAAGGACGAAAGGGGATTTGTCATTTTATGAATGAATGCAAATCAATGGAACCAAAGAATAAGAAAAAAAATAGAAATGATTATACAATAGAAATTGAGATGATGATAAAGGAAGATAAGATGATGATAGAAAATGTCTTCTGAAAATTGTGATAATATTTCTTAAGGAAAAAAACCTTTGGTGCGAAACATGAAAGGTAAAGCTATCAAAAGGTAATATAATAATAGGAATTGTGTTTACGTTGTGATAGTAAAAAAATATGGGAATATGTCGTTAGAAGGAAAAAATCAATGGTAACCAACATAGCGAAGATGATGGTGAGAGGAAGGAAGATCAAGGGCAGAGTGAGAGGTGGGTAACTAGGGGTGGCAGTGGTGATGGTGAAGATGATTAGAGTAAAATAAAAGTGTAAAGTTAAGAAGAGGAAATGATTTAGGTAACCATAGACCGTAACACACACACATAGATAGAGAGAGAGAGAGAGAGAGAGAGAGAGAGAGAGAGAGAGAGAGAGAGAGAGTCAGTAAGATTCAATAACATTTTCGGGTAATAATAGTTTGACAACAGTGTCAACAGTGTTGTTGATACCTTTATGTAAGATTTTTAGAAAATTGTTACAGGTAACAATCTATAATTTACCATGGTTACATGAACTTGAATCTCTCTGAGTTTTTAAAGTTTAACCAAAATTTTGGATGCAATGTGTAACCACTAAGAAAATTGTTGTTACTCTTGAAATGTCAGTTTCATGTAAGAAAAAAAGTGTTTTTTGATTACCATGGCGTGTCCATCAACCCTTGAAAATATCTCTTTTTTGTTCCAGGTCACATTAAGATGAAAAAGAGGGTATTTTCATCATCATCATCATCATCAACTCTCTCTCTCTCTCTACTTACTCCCGATTTCATTATTATCTCGTGTGCTGCTTTTTCACTTGTGTCGTCGGGTAACAACGGGTTGATTTATATTATCACACTTATCATTATAAATGATAATGTTACTTATGTTATTTGTTATAAAATTGGATAATTAATTTACCTGTAAAAAATTACAGTTTCCTTGCGTTGGAAATGATTTTATCATGAAATGAACAATTTCTTTGAAACATTATTTTTTCCAATTCCTAGATTAGGTTGTCAGAATGATGATGGTTATCTATCTTTCTCTCAAAATAAGAAATCCAATTACTTAGGAAGTTGATGATAATGATTGGAGAAATTTTGATGATGAAGATGAAGATGATGATATCGCCCGAAGGCGAATTAATTTCCAGTCAACTGAAGCTTCTTTTTCTCATTACAAAATGTCTGTTCGATCATTATTATTACTCATCATCATTTCATTTAATTTTACCTGAGCTTTATCATCATCATATTTCTCTCTCTCTCTCTCTCTCTCTCTCTCTCTCTCTGGTATCATCATTATTATCCATGGATTTTTAATCAACTTATTACTTTATGTACATAGAAAAATATTAATAATGATGATAATTCAGCTAATTGGTTGCATCTCTTGATAAACTCATCGATATTAAATTTTTAATATAAAGCGATTTGAATTGCAAAGTGATTTATTACCAAATTAGTTTTACAATTATCATGATAATCATTTTTCTCCATCTATAGGAACATAATTAGTTAATTACAAAAGAGCAACAATTGAATTGATTGTTGATGAGTTACACTTTTTTCCTTTGCAAATTTAAGAAACAGTTAATTGTACTGTTTATAATCAACTTGATTGATTCAAAATGATTTTTAAACAGAATATTAAGATTTTAGTTTAATCATTCAAACAATTATATACTCCTACACATAGGAAGAGTATATAAACTTTAACCAGTGATAATCAACTAATTACAACAACAAATTGATGATGTCAATTGATGATTATTCCTGATAATCTAATGACCTTAATGAAAATACTGAAACAAGATGATAATCATGATTAAACAATGAATTTAGGTTGATAATAGTTTTAGAAATCTTTATCGGTTGTAATCATAATCAAAATGATCGCAAGTTAATAATGAAAAGTTGATTAAAGTAGGTTTACAGGTAACCCTGTGGGAAGAAGATGATACAATAAAAAAAGACCATAAAAACGTCAATCGTTTTAAAATGATGATGATTTTGCAATAGATGATGAGGATGAAGATGAAGATGATGATGATGCTAACGAAGAAACAACAAATTGATGATTAACATTATTTATATTGTGAAGCCTGTCATTGGTAAGGTAATCAACTTTTACCTTAGTAATTGAAATGTTTGAGGTTAAATGATGAACAAGAAAATTAACTTCTTCGGTTAATATAATTGCTGATAGATTTATAATCAACAATAAACTGTTGTACCGACCAAAGGCCAGTTTCAGGTCACTAGTTACCGTGTAAATTGTGATGATAATTTAAGATATATAATATTTAGTTACAATGAAGAAGAAACAAAAAAAAACAACAGAAACAATTTGTCCGAAAATATCGTTAGACAAAATGATTATTATCATTTTAATGATTAAGATGATAAATATAATGATGATGATGATGTTTGATGACCAGGATGATAATGGTCAAGGTCAGAGTTTTACTATTATTGAAGCTCCTTTTTTGTGGTTTCAGCTTTTTTTTGACACTTTTTTTTCTTGTAATTATTATATTTGTGCTCTCATTTCATTGATTAATCGCAACCACAAGACTTTTGAGTTAATCATCATAATGATCTGATTTCAATTAATCATCAGTTTGAAATTAAATCTCTATTGATTAACTAACACAATCTCTCTCTCTCTACCCTTACTATTAATATAATTCAATCAAAATGAAGGTTGAAAATAAACGCCCTCAGGCTAAGTTGTAAGTATATTAACATTGGGTGCGACTTTACTGATGATTTCAATCAATATTATGTTATTTTTTTCAATCAATTTAATCAATCACTTAATTACACAATCTATTCACCTCAAAATCTAGATTTAAGTCATCACTACAACAGCAACGTTGATTGTTGGTGATTTATATGTATTTGTATAATTTGATCTCTCTCTCTCTCTCTCTCTCTTTCTCTCTGTGTGTGTCTTTTTATTTCATGTTGACAATATCCCTTAATCCAATTCAATTTAAATGCAATCTTTGATTATCTAACCCCATAATCACATAATCGTGATCAACGACATAGATGATCAGCTTGATCATCGTGGTGACCTACGCCCGGGTCATCATTAAGACAGATTATCATCAACAATTATCATTGTCATCATTTTTTTTAATCATAATCATAATCATCATATTTTTTTACCCTCTTACCTTGTAAGTTAAGGTCGTGCTACAATGAATGATTAACTATCTATTTAGGTAATCAGTAAATTGTTGAGGTTGTGATTTGTTGACAATAATAAAAGTAAATCGTGTTATTGTCCTCAAGATAATCATTTCAACTAACCTCTAATTGTGATCACAATTGTTAAATTAAACTTAAATTTAGGTGCAGAATCTAAACAATTATGATTAATAACTTGAATTAAAATCACTCGAAAAAAATAACAAATATCATCAAAAAAAAGCAACTAACCATTTATGTAACTTGATTAAACTTCATCGTGATACTATTTGGTAATAACAATTAGCTACAATTTAAAATTGACTTTTAGTGATTAAATCAAGAATGGGAAATATTTTAATTGTTTCTTGGTTGATTTTGATTACCAGACAATTGGAAAATAATTAAAGGAGTGGTTAATTGTTTTTTTCTACTGATTCTGTTAACTGTCTTGTGTTTTTCATCATAATCAACAATGACTGATTGTAACAATCAATTGATTATTAACCATGTTGTTAAGATTGTTGTTCTGACTGTTGTTGATTGAATGATGTTATCAAGTTTGTTATAAATATAATATATAAAGTAAATAATTTCAAAGTGATCAATCAAATAATTGCGAGAAAGTTAAAGGTAAATTAAAATTAACTTATATTACAGGTAAATACATCATATCAATATCATATTGTTATTACTCAACAATACTAATCAATCTAGGGAATTAAAATTGTTTTAGAGTTAATCAAGCAAACAAGTAATCAAGAAAATCATCACAATCAAAAAGCTAATGAAATGTAATCAACAAGAAAACAAATGAGTAAAAGTAATTTAAACTTAAAGGTTTACCCGCCTTTCAATTGGTATTGGTTATATTATCATCCCAATTATCTTGATTATCAGCATCTAGAATTAATAATTGTTATAAAACAATCAACTCGTGCAAGAGAATACAAAAAATTATCGTCATCACTTTATCATCTTCATCATCATCATTGGGAATGTCAGTAAAATCGATGAGATGATGAAACGATCTCTCTCTCTCTCTCTCTCTCTCTCTCTCTCTCTCTCTCTCTCTCTCTCTAGCTGATGATCACAATAAAGATGGATAGGTGATCATGATGAAGATGATGATCTTCATTGAGAGAGAGAGAGTCAAGAAGATATGTCAGATTGATGTATTAAAAGTAAACAAACAAATCATCATGATTATCATCCTCTTTTTTTTATCTTCATTTTCATCTGAGGGAAACTTAATGCAAAACAAATAATCGTAGTAAAAATTATTACTTTGATCAGTTAATTGTCTTGTTGATGGAGAGATGATGATGAACAGTTGATTAATAACACAACGAGATATAAATAGTGATGATGATGATGATAAAAACGATGATGTTTATAAATTATTTTTGCAATTTGATTAAATTGCTAGTTTCATGTTAATTCAAGTTGCTCTCAATTTATGTTGAAACTTTTTTTTTACACAGTTAATATCGTTACTAATTTACATTTACAAGTAACACGGACTTGTTATCATCATTATCATCTTGTTTATTAATATTATAAGATGATGATAATGATCATATTGACCACAGAATGGAAATGTTTTTATGGTTAAAAAAATAAGAGGGTGATATAAGATCGTGCTGGGTGCTGCCTTATCAAGGTGATGATGATGCTTCTTACTCAGCATCATCATTATCATCAAAGTCCTCAGTCCAGTTCTTGTTGGTGCCCATTTACCTCCTCCCCCTTGGATTCAAATCAGAGTTTGGGATCACGATTTGCATCATTATAATACCTTAACCTCCTCCCTGGAAAATATTATATCGTTACCCTGAAAATCCAACCGTTACCATCACTATTTAGATCACGAAATCCCAATCGTCTTTTTCACCATCTTGATCTCTTTTTTTTCATTTTTTCTACTTTTCTATTTTCTTTTCTCTCTCACTCTATCATCATTGTTACTCTTTTTTCACCTTTTTGTTTCTCTCTCTCTCTCTCTCCCTTAGTATCCTTTATCTTCCTCATCCTCTTCATCTCCTTCTTATGGTTTTGTTTCTTATATAATCCAAAGTATATTAATGATCCAGTGTAATAATTAAGTGAAAACTAATTGACTTTTACTTGGATGTTTATTATTATCCAGGTTACTGTTCATTTCTAAGGTTCGTTGTTAATTGTTACCTGAACTTTTTTCCGCGATTTTTCTTTTTAATAGTTACAGTTTTAAACAAAAGGTTATTTAGTTAATTGTGTGACGAAACCGTGATCATCATCATCTCATGATTATCACTCTCACTTTTTGTTTCATTTGCAATCCATTTTGCTTTTAATTGTTACTCTTGATTAGTACTTATTGTTACTATTGTATTCATCATGATGATAACTTTTCCTTTCTCTCATAAACTTTGTTGTTCTGTTTTCAAACCATGAAAATGATTTAATTGTTTACTATTATTTTTGATTTAGTTCTGATCTCATTTAAGTTATACAATAATTTGATTAACCTGCAATGTCAGTTAGCTAGTTAGTTGATTACTGATTAGTTAACTAATCAGCGTGTTATCCTCATCAAAAAGTTATCCAAATTAACAATTGCTTATTTAATTGCTATCAACATAATAATTTATCATTCACTTGAAACAAGGTTAATCAATTTTGATTATTCACAATCAATGAACCTCTCGCTTCCAACAATCAACAAATCAGTATTTATAATAATTTAAATTTTAATGAAACTTGATCAACAATTAACTCATCTTGAGTCCATTTTTACACTCTAATTGTGTCTGATTACCATTAACAAGATATATTAATAATAAACTTTCAATTGGAATCAATTTAAATCAAATAGTTTAATTGTTTCTTAGTGTAAAACTTTTTTTGTTAATTTAATTACAATTAAAATAATTCCAATTAATAGTAACAATAATCCGTGATGATGATAATTTATAATCATATCACTGATCATCTAACTCTCATATCAACAATTAATAAATGATGAAAAATCATCTGTCTCTTTTTAAACAACAATTAAAAGATAAACAAACAAAAGTAAATACAATTTAACAGAAATTAATTGTTAACTATTAAAGAAACACAGTTTTAAGGAATCAGCAACAATTTAATCAACTAAACTGATTGTAAGTGTTGATAGTAAACCCGAAACATGTTGATCATGATTTACAATCAGCATATATCGTAATGGATAAAACTAAATTAACCCTTAATTTTGTTCAATTGATGGATTCCGTGATTAGATTTTATTTTTCTTAATCATGATGATGATTAACAAATAAACGAAATGAAAAACATCAACAGTTAACAATCAGCAATTCACTCTCTCTCCCTTCCTGAATAACCATGCAAAGAATCAGCATCATCATTATCATCTTAATCTTCCTAATCATCATCATCATCATTTCTCTTTCTAATTGGTTTAAAACAGATTATTTCAAAAGTGAAAGAAAAAAACTAATACAATCTTCATCTCTATCATCAATTGTTGATCAATATCATTCGGAAGTTAATCAGTAAACAGAAAAAAAACTTTTGTTCATCTTCATGATGAGAGATTTTTTTTCCTCTATGATTATTATCATGAAAATCCGTTTATCATCATGTTACATGATGATGTTGATCTGATGAAGAAGCTGAATTGATAATAATTCAATCTTGATGTTTCAGCTTTTGCATTGAATCACATTATTATTATGATAACTGTTGTTTGATTGAGATTGAATTTACAAAATGAACACTTTAATTGTTTAAATTAATTAATCAAAAAAGAAAATGATATAAACAATTAACTTTATAAAATAATAACCAATGGGAAGAGATGATGAGGATGATTAAATAGCGTGAGCATATTTTTTTTTAATTTGATTCGTTTATCAGTGATGATTAAGAAGATATTTTTTTCATTGATTTTTTGTTTATTCTGATGAAGAAGATAAATAATCTATCATCATCATCATCTTTTTATCCAATGTATTTGTTAGATTACTTTTTTCCCTATCGATCTGATTGAGAATCAACGATTAACTAATTAATGATTTTAAAGGTTAATGAGTTTTTACTTTAATGTATCTACAACAAAGAGAGAGAGAGAGAGAGAGAGAGAGAGAGAGAGAGAGCAAGTAAGATGATAGATTATACATTTAAGATGAATAATATTTGATGAGGATGATGAAGATTTTTCTTTGTATTTTCATCTTAAACGCGTAACCACAGAAGCGAAAGGTAAATTACAATGAAAGCACTAATAAACTAGGCTAATATCTTGAGCTTTAATGAGCCTCGCGGCAATCAAAATACATCGGAGGTCTTTCTCATCATCATAATCTAAAGATTTATCTTCACGAACTTATCAACTCCCCTTGGACCTTTTATTAAGTCTAAACAATTAACTGATTGTCTAATCAAAGTTAACCATCGAAAGTAATAAAAACAAAGTGGTTTCTATTACATTTTCGTCTCTCTCTCTCTCTCTCTCTCTCTCTCTCTCTCTCATTTCTTTCCTTCTAATCATCTTCGTCAATCATCTTCCTCTTCCTTTTCCTCCTCCCCTTAATGAATTATCCATCTGATTGTCAAGATATAAGATTCGTAGGCCACCTTCAAATCAATTTTCTTCATCATCTTCAAATCATCTCACTAATCTCATCTCAATTTCCAATCTCTTTGTTAAATTTTTCCTACTGATGATGACGATAATACTTTCATTGATCTTCATCTTTTTGATACTAACGTTGAATCTAATTTTACGCTTATTTGTAAAATTCTTAACAATCATCTTCATCATCAAGGCCTCTCTCTCTCTCTCTCTCTCTCTCTCTCTCTCTCACCATCACTTGACCACTCCTTTAGTTTAAAACTCCCAACAGTAGTCAAACCGATCAATGAAAAAGCTCAGGTATCATCAGCAATTTTTCATTATAATAGACATTGATATCCACGCCTTCCTGGTTATAATTGCAACACAAAATTATCATCATCATCATTTTAATAATTTAAAGATAACGCTAATAGTTAATTGTGACCTCCATTAATAAAACTAAATCTATTGATTAATGTTCATTTCCCTACAATCAATTGATTGACTGACAGTTGATTATTGCACTTTTTACAAATTGATTCATTTAATTCAATCAATTTTTCACTTTGCTTAATCAATTGTGTAATGGATCATTGTGATTAATTCAAACTTAATTATTAATTGTTCCATTAATCCAATGAACAATTTGTTAATTGAAAATTGTTTTCTCCTTCTGTTGATGCTTAACATAACTTGCAAATCATTTCAATCAACATCAAAATGGTTACAACTTAAATTTTATGATTAACTTGTAATTGTTGTCTCATTTGATTACAATTTAATCAATTAATCAATTAAAATAGACCGTAGATAATATAAAGCCTTGATTTTATCTTCTTTCATCATAATTATCTTCATCTATTTATGTCCTTTGGCAATGTCTTAATCACGTTTTAAATTAACTTAACCAACGCCTTAATTATAACAACTGACCTCAAGTTAACTGTGATTAACAATTAAGTTGATTCAAAAAAGTAAAAGCAAAAAAAAAGACTTGGGTGTTTTATTTATAAGACACAATTTGATTGTCAACAATTAACGTCCACTGAGATTGTTGATTGTTGATTGTTTGTCTTATTAAAGTGAAATAATTGTGACCTGTGTTCTGGTTATTGTTTAATTTCATTCATTGGAACTTAAATTGTTTAATCAATTGTTATTCTGTGTTATCATCAATTATCACACAATCAACATAATCTTAATCAACAGAAATTAAAAGCTTTGTTGATTAACTTTAAGGTTAAAAACTTTAACAATGACAAAACGTAAACTTATAAATGTACAACCTGAGATACAATTGTAATTAACTTACCTTAAAATTGGTTTAACCATTTTTAATACACAATGACAATTAACAAAGTCTAACAATAACAATGACAATGACAATCTATTTAATTAGTATGATGGCAAAAATATTATCAATCTTTATCTTCATCATCTGTGAAATATTAATCCATGAGAGGAAGATGAAGATTAGTAAATTACCTTTAGGAGGAAATGGTTGATGATTAAAAATTATACGCATCTATGATTCCCTTTTGACAATTTAATTGTTGCTTGATTGTTGTTTGATAATCATTAAATCATACTGATAGTCAAGGATAGAAAAGGAAAGTGAATAAGAAGACGATTTACCTTTAATCATTTACTATTAAATATTATCAAAGGTAAATTAGCATCTTATCACTAGAGCGATTCAAAGATGATGATGATGATTACCTTTTCCGAGAAGATGATGGAGGAAGATAAACTTCCTCTTCTTCCTCTTCTTCATCTCTATCATCATGTAATATTTTACCATCGCTGATTATAATTATACTGATTGTCATCATCATCTTAACCACTGCCATCGGACTCGGTTTGGTGATGATTATGGTCACTTGGTGTTAATCCAGTTCCGGTTATCATGTTTAATTGTATTAACATTTTATGAGGTTTAAATATCAAGTTGATTGTAACAAAACCAGATAATCTTGATTAACCTTCATGGATAATACAATCATGAGAATTGATAATAATCTTGATTGAGAATTAAATTTTCTTGTTGTTTTGTTTTGATTAAAATGAATAATCAATTGATAAAGAAAACAAATCTCTATCTTGATTGATAATTTCTCATTTTGCAAGGTTAACAATTATCATTTGATTATCCAAGTTAAAAGCTAATCAAAAGACACAGTTAATTGTTAATTCAATTGAATTTTATCATAATAACAGTTAGAACACAATTATTACCAATAAAATTTGATTTACTGTTTAAATCAGGAAAGAAGAGGAAGAAAAATATATTCAGAAATCAAATGAAATCCAATTATCATCATCATCATCATCCTCATTGATTGTTGATTGGATATGATTGTTGTTAAACTGATTAACGTTTGAAGTTCAAATGATTGGATCAACAATTTAACATTGAACAACAATAAAAGTAACACTAAATGATTACAGTTAGTTAATTTAACTGTCCAAAGTTGGGAAATGTTTTACTTGAAAAAATTATTGGCTCAATTGATTCTGGTGGTTAACTTTATATATTATTACATGAAAGTTACATGAATCATTCAATTGTAATCATAATCAAAGAGTTAAAACTGAAACAATCAACAGGATCAAATCCATGATTAGTATTTGGTATCAATGGCCTTACAATATAATATCTGCAATCCACTTACACCATGGTGATAATGATTTTCAGGAATTCACAAGAACTTTTTTTTCTGATTGTTTTCACAATCAATGATTATCATCATCAGGTTACAGTTAAGGTTGATTAATCAGAAAAATGATCGAAAATAAGTAATTTTTTTCTCCATCATCATCAACCAGAAATTTGGGTCTTTCTGTTTTCCCTATTGTATAATCATATGTTACTGACCATCACTTTTACCCAATCAGAAAGCAAACACTTTTCGAGACTATTTGATAACAATCAATTGATTGCTGACGATGAGAATAACTAATTGAAGTAAATTCTAAACATTTTCTTATTTTCATTAATTGAATTGTACAAAAAGAACTGAATAGTTTCCTGATTGTTAATATTTTCTCTTCCTCTTTTTGTTTTCTTATGATTCTACAATGTCACTAACATCTTAATCATCTTCATCTTAATCATCATCACTTTTAAAGTCCACAATCAAGTAACATTACGATTGTTATTTTTTCTTGTTCCTCTTTCATCATCATCATCATCATCAAAACTTCATTCAGTTGATCATCTTCATGTATTTTATCATGTAACTAATTATGATGATGGCGAAGAGAAAATTTTTTTGACACTTAACAATTGATTCTTAATCAATTGTTTAGTGTTATTCAATCAAAGAAAAAATTGAATTAACAATTGCATAAATATGATGATGATGATGATGATGAGTAGGAGGAAGATGAATTGAGAGGGCGAAAGACAAATGATGAAGATGGAGCATTGATTTTTAGGCCAAGGCTCAATAGTGACCGTTGATGATAGTAATTATGATTTTATTGCCATTATTGTTGTCTAACTGTAATTAACAGTTAATTGTACACATATACATGAATATGTGGCTATTTATGTATTAATAGGAGCTTTGTACTCAATAGGATGATCACAATTAACAGTGAAAAAAAATCTTTTTGCTACTTTACTCCAACACCAGGCAACTTTCTGAATGAAAATTTGTTTTTTTCATCATTTCTACGATATTAAAAGTGTGTGTATACAATTAAATACCCAAGGTAATCAATAAATTGATGTAATTCTGAGATGATAACAATCATGTTTATATCATGTTGTTGTGAAATAGTAATCATTTTGATAATAACTTCCGTTGTTTTTTTTTCACTTAATGTAAGTTGATCATGATGGTTAACTAGAAAAAGGAAAAGAAAAATAAATTGATGAAAAAAAGAAGATGATTTTCACTTGAACTTACCTGGAAATCCTGAACAATTTGATGACATTTTTAATAGTAGATTTATTGTAAGAAAATTGTACTATTTTTTGTTATTATTACTTCTGGTTTCCAATTGATAATGATGATAATCTATGAACCGTTAATGACAATGATCGTTGATGATTTTGATTCCTCTCTCTCTCTCCCTCATGATTCTGATCTTCATCATGTAAAATATAACAAAGATAATCTGATGAAAAAAGATCAGATAAAAAATGATGGGAGAAAGAGGTAATGATGATGGGTCGTTATGGGACAAAAGGATTATATATCAATGTGATGTCATTTTCATGAAGATCATGATTGTGAACAATCAATCTGATGAAAAAGAGGATTAAAAACTCACCTTGATACACTTGGATTAATATTGTTACATTTTTTTTGTTCTTGTCCTTGTCTTATTGATACAAAGGTTAGAACACTTTGACTTTTCTTGGTTGATTGTTGTTTGATTGTCTTTTTTAAATTGTCTCTCAGTATTTTGTCACTTTATTGATCCACTGATTTGAAAGATAATTAACCAATCAATTTACCTTTTTCATTGTTTTCTTTTGTCATTTAGATGTACCCGATATGCCTGGACAACCAATTATCATGGGATTTACTTCCAGATCTATTAACGTCTCTTGGCCTCCATCTTTCAATAATCACAATAGTCCCATTTTGTATTACATTATCCACGTTAGGTAAGTCTACTAATTAACTAATTAATCAAATGAAAGTCACTCATTAAGGAAAATAATATTTACCCGCTTTTTTTTCAAACCAAAAGTCAAACACTCAACACTACTAACGATCTCTACCGAGTTAAAAGTTAACTATTCATCGGCACCCGTTGAGCGGTAAAATGAGAAATCAGTTAACCTTAATTGTTAATTTGTTTCTTTTACCCAATCAATAAATTAACAGTTGATTGTCCT
Source organism: Panonychus citri (assembly GCF_014898815.1). NCBI lineage: Eukaryota > Metazoa > Arthropoda > Arachnida > Trombidiformes > Tetranychidae > Panonychus > Panonychus citri. Next base: position 1,811,615 of record NW_026515540.1, read on the forward strand.
TCTTATCACTGTGAATACAATATGAATAGCTAATCAAACTAGTAACAGTTTTTTTAATTACTTTTCAGTTAATCGTTAGTTTTTTTTCACCTAAATTGTTGCCTTTAAAGCTAACATTTAGTTAATTACTTGGAATATAAAATGTAGATAATTAATTATTAATCACCATCTATGTATCACATTAACTGTGAAAGTGTTAATACTGTCAAATTATCAATGGTAATTAGGTGAAAATTAATGTTATAAATTGAACAATTTTGTTTCATAATCAATTTCAGACAATCACTAGGTTGAAGTTAATCATTGGTAAATTTGACACAATCAAAATTGATTGTTCATCCTTATGGCAAAGGTAATTTAATCAAAATCCTAAATTAGGTCAAAGCTTATTTACTTGATAATGTTAATCCACTTTCACCCTAATCATTAAAATAATACATAAATCAATCAATTTAACTAATAATAATGAAGGTAAAAGTCAATTTAGTAAATCAAGTTTAATAATGAGATTTAATAAATAACCAAGTTAATTGTTTTTTTTTTGTATCGGTCAAAGGGTAAAAAGTTACGAAACAATATTTTCATTTAAGTGACCTCAAGAGTCTTGAAGATATTTCAAGTTTATCATTCAATCTGGACTCGATTTAGATTCTTATGAGTTCAATCAATGAAGAATATGATGATGATGAGGATGATAAAGACTTTTTATCATCCTCATCACTTTTATTTCTGGTTACATTGGAAAAGGAAGAAAAGATGAAAGAAACTCATTCGTCAGTAACATCGATTTTCCTTGTGAGTAGAAAAGGATAAAGTTTATCGATTGATGATGAAACTGATGATAATGATGAGGAAAAGGATGCTGAGTAAAAAGGAGGAGGAAAAAGCATATAATTCAAAGAAACTAGGTCAACCAGGACCATTTTTCTGGTTCCCATGTAGCTCTTGTATTTTTTTTCGGGTTCCTCATCACTTTCTGCTTATTCCACCTTCTCTCCTCTTTTTTTATCATCCTCATCATCCTCCCACTCCTCATCTTCTCATCACTAGTAAGATAATATTACAGATACATCTATCTTAAGAGTTATCATCATACTCATTATCATCAATTGTTATCATTACCATTTGATATTAATAAACATACATGATAATATTAATAGTTACAATTTCAAAATCGCTCTGTTCAAATTGGGATGTAATTTAATTCCTAATGATGATCACCTCATATACTTCATATTATCAACAATTAACCCAAATTATTAATAAAACTTGATGAAAATATTGATGAGAAAAGAAATGGTCAAACATTAATACTAATTGCTAATTATCAATCCTAATTGATTAGTCAAAAAAAACCATCAATTTAACTTAAAATTAAATCAGCAACTTTTAAATAATGATGATTAATTAATTTTCAACCATATTCAAAGTCACAATAGACGTTAAATTAACCATTAACAGTAATAGTAGCAATTTAAATTGCTCATTCAATTGTGATAACAAGAAAAGGTTGAATATCATTAGGAACCATTGGGAAGAGTAAAAAATGGGCTTGAATTTTAATTTATATCAAATTTATCCAAATGATTTAATAGTAAAAAAAACAAGGTAAATGAATAATATTCACAGGGAGAGATAGTGTTGAAGTTGTTTGTTGGTGGATGATTTGAAAATGGCGAAAATGAAATGATAACAAATATGATTACTATTATTATCGTTGATTAATGAGAGTTTCAAGATGATTATGATGAGGATGATGATGATGGTGAGATAAATGATAGATATTATTATATGTCTGGTGGCACAGAATTTTGTCTTAATTTGAATTTCGCCAATGAATCAGCTCTTTGGAATCCATTCCTGTTGATTGTGATTAGAATTGTTTGGATAATCTTTGGGATTTAAATTTCTTATAATAAAGTTATCGCTGCTTCGAGACTCTAATGGTTGACTGTATTTAGGAGTTGAAGAGTTAATTGTATCTTTATCTGTTGTTACCTTTCCTTTAATTGTTGGAATCCATAATGAATCAGTTGAAAATTTAGTTGATGATTCAATTGCTGTTGATTGAAGTGTTTTCATTAATGGTAATTGTGAATTGGTCTTCTCAATTGATTTAATTGGTACAGGATAAAGTATCATCTTATCAACACTTGATCTGCCTTCCAAATTATATAAGGATGTAGGTGATGATGGGTTGAGTGGTGATGGTGATGGTGTGTGGGTGAAGGTTGAAGTTGATGGAGACAATTTCATAGGTGATTCTGTGTCTATACTTTTACGGTTAACTGGAGATAATAATCTTGGAATTGGAATATGATTTGATGATGATGTTAATCGATTGTTAATTTGATTTAGAGAGTTAATTTTTTTCCTATTTCCCAGAGCAATTTGATAATTTTTGGTTAAATCGTTCAATGAAAATGGTTGTTGAACAAGAAGATTATTATTATTATTATTATTATGATTTAATGATTTTGTTACTATTCCATTGAGTGAATTGTGATGAATTGGAGATGATAAAAGTGGTGACAATGATGATAAAGATGAATCAAGTTTAGGATTGAGAAGGACAAAGATTATCGGTGGTCGTGGAGTGGTTAAAGGTTGATTTTGCTGTTGAATTGGAGATTTTATTTGATTGGATTGTTGAGATGTTTTTAATGATGAAGATTTTACTGATGATGGTGATGCGGATGAAGATAAATTTGGAGGATGATGGAAGAAAAATCTTGCCTTTTTCATGGTCTCAATTAATCCTGGACTTATGGTTGGTAGTAAAGGTAAAGGTCCTTTGGGAAGTTTAAATCCAAGTCCATTGTTGTTGTTTATTTCTTTGTGGATGTTGGATGATTTTGATTTACCATCGTTGGGACGAGAGCGAATCCCTGAGCCCACCGGCCAGATTATCGGAGTGGGAAAACGTTTCCAAAGATTTTTAATCTGATCACTTTTACTGGACAAAGGTGATGAGGTGCTAACGGGAAAATGAACTTTATCATTAATCTTATTGATTGTTGACTTGACATTTTGTTGAAAATCATTTGATGGTTTTGTTGTTATGCTTTTAATTGCTGGCGATGGAGTGGTCAAGATTAAAGGCTCCTGAGGTGTTATTTCAATTATCTTCAGGTAGATTTCAGGTTTAGATGAAGGTGCTGTCGGATTTTTTGAATGGGCAGATGAAGATTCTGGATAAGAAGATATTTGCATATTATCAGCTGATGTTGACATTTGATTGTTGAAGTGTGTGGATAAAGGTGATGATTTAGTCTTTAAAATTTCATCCGCATCAATTTCTGATATTTCCGGCATCATGTAATCAATTAGAGTTGGAAATTGAGATGTAACCTTGGTAATATCATGATCCATTAATTCAATCAGCTGATTTGATTCATGTTGATTACCCTGATTATCATTACCATTTAGCCAATAAAAAGGTTTAATTGGTAATATTGATTCATTTGTATTAATAGAATCAGTTAATCCAAATAATGTTTCATTAGATAAATTACCAAATTGATTAATCTGATGATGATGATGATTATGATGATTATGATTATCAAAAAAATGAAATGGTAAATTGTTTGTATTCATTTTGAATCCATTGTAATCAAAATTATTATTAATATAATTTTGATTATCAATTTCATTTTTATCCTGCTGATGAAATGTACCATCATTAAGAGTTGTAGTTAATAATTGTGAAATTATGGTTCGTTGATCATCATTTAATTGTCGACGTAATTTTTCAGGTAAACCAGGTAAACTTTTACCTATTTCACCTTTACCATTGGGTAGGAGGGTAACAATTTGTCCCTGAGAAATCATGGTTGAGTGTTTATCGTCACTAATTAAGGTTGTCTTTCTATTATTATCATCATCTGAATTACCATGTTGAATGAATAATTGAGCTGATGATGATCTCTTGATTCGTGAGTGATTAGTTAATTTAGTCTCTGTATTGTTATTATCATTTGAAGAGGTTCCAATCATTTCCACTGATTCTGATGATGATGGTGAGTTATTAAGTTGAGTATCTGCATGAGTGAAAATGAAACAAGAAATAGTCTAATTAATTATCGTGTAACAATTTAAAACCAACAACAATAATTACCATTGACAATTGAAGGTTTCATTTGCATTTCAAATTCACTTGAATCATTTTGTTTCAATCTTTTAGCATATGAAATTAAAGCATCTGAAATAATGATTAATTTGGAATAGAGAAGAAAAAAATTACTAATTATTGAAAATGAATTTAAGATAATTTAATAATAATCATTACCTTTAATTGTAATTGTTGATCCTGATAATCTAACAGGTAACCTATTTGAGTTGATTGTTTCAACAGAATCAGAGTAATTAGCATTTATGTTTGATGATTGAGCTTGATGTTCAGTTGATTTGATTGGAAATGAATTTCTGTTGATTAGTTGATTGATTTTAGTTGCGATGAAACCATTTGATTCAAGTATTGATTGCGATTGATTTGAAGCTCCTATGGTAAAAGATAGAGTAGGTTGGGTCATTTGGAACAAAATTTCGGGTTATTATTGTTTTTGATTCTTGAGTAAATCACAATCAGCTGGACAATTTAAATTGCTGTAAAAAATGAAGAAAGCAACAATACACACACACAGACAATTAGGTAAAGTTAACAAACAAAATACATTATAAAGATGATGATGATGATGATGACGATGATGATACAATTATAATATCAATTGACATTACAGATATAAAGCAAGATACATATAAAAAAATGAACAAAAAAAGGATAAAGCTGAAGCCAAACCACATAGAGAAAATGAAATTACCATAATACAAAAAACAGTTATAATGACATTAAATTGTACAAAAAAAGTTACAACAATTTGTTAAATTGTCACAACAAAAATTTAGGTTAGTTCATCTTTGAACACAATAAGCTTAGACTGAGTTGACAATGAATATACAATGGGAAGAGACATGGAAAACATTAATATACTTGTCATGGTGATGAGGATGAAAAGGTGAAGATATCATGAAGATGATGATGATGATGTTTTGGTGACAATTGTGAAAACATGAACTCAGGGGAAGAGGTAATGAGATTTGAGGATAACATTGAGACACATCGGAAAGGATTTCGGATTGTGTGTTGATATGGTTAATTAATTGTGGTTTGTTGTGCGTTTAGATTTTGTTTTTAAAGTGGGCACAGGGTGGGAGTGGATTTTTGTTGTTGTGACAATATAATGACAATTAAATTTGACAGAACAATTGAAAAGACAAACACAATATTAAAGTGCTTATGACATTGATCTTGGTCTATCATTGATTAACCTTTAATTTTACCTTGATTGTTATTCATTAATCCTCCACGAGTTTGATCGTTTGCATTTCGACGATCGATTTCAAAGTTTTTAAATTCTTTATCTTCATCGTCGTCAATTTCGCTATCGGTGTCACTACCATCTTCATCAGCTGATCCATCGATTCTACCTTGATTTTTCACCTTGTTTGAATCACCGCCATTGGATTTACCATCTTCACGGCGGAGTTTTAATCCACCCATTAATTGAGAGATTAGAGCTTGATTTAATTCATCCATCAGATTATCTTCCATGTTGGGATTATTTTCATTTCCATCTTTCATTCCCAAATATTGATTGAGTAAATTGGAAACATCTCCATTGGTTCCTGAGTTACCACCGCCATTACCACTTCCTAAGCCTCCTAAAAGATCAGCTAATCCACCTTTAAGTCCACCATTTCCACCAAAGCCATTCATACCATTAGAGGAGCCGGGAACTCCGCCAACTCCTGACGGCGCTGGTATCTTGATCCCAGCTAATTCGGACATTGCCGTTATCGTCATTGGATTCAAACCGTTTAGCCCTCCATTTGGGAAGGGAAGTTGTCCCATTCCCCCTGAACCTCCAACGCCTCCCATACCTTGAATCGCTATTGGTCCCATTAAAGGTCCAGCTTGACCCAAATGACTTGGACCAAAACCAGGGTGAGGAAGAGGCATCATGTGTTGGTGGTGATGGTGTGGTCCATGTGGACCGTTAGGCATATGTGGATTATGTGGATTATGATGAGGAGATTGAATGGAAATTGGTTGACCTGTTGGACCACGGAAACTTTTAATTCGTTTCTTCATTTTATCGGTAAAATCTCGATACATTTTAGAGGCCACAGTTTTCAAAGGTTTCATCTTGTAGACAACATGTTTAACTGAATCAACGACTCTCATGAAATCTTTCATTGTATTTTGATGCCCATAGGGTGAGGGTCGATTGGCCTGTTGATAATCATTATTATAATATTCTTGACCACCACCACCACCACCAACAGGACGTCCACCAACATAACGGAATTTATCCTTTGGTTCGGTATCATAATAATTGTGAATATATTCATGAGGTGATTTAAATCCAGTTGGACCCATTCCTCCTAATGGATCAAGCGATTGGACAGAATCAAGGGGAAAAGAAGACAGAGAATTGGAAAACCCGTCAGCGGAATTAGCCAAATTAGCCATTGCTGTTGGATCTGGTCCTCCATGAAGACCACTAATTGAATCAGGACCACTAGTGACCGTGAAATCAGCTGACAATCCAAATCCACCTCCAGGTTCACCAGGAAATTTACCATAATTCATCATACTATTAGCAAAATCACTTGTAAACTGTGAACCTGAAAGTCCAGTCGGAGGTGGACCAGTAGCCGTTGGACCATTTACTCGAGTATAACTTTCCGAATCTTCATTATTGGTGTTTTCTTGATTTGATGAATGAGCAGTTTGATAATTATTCGTGTTATAAGGTTGATCGCCATCTTCTTGGCCACTGTTTCCACCGCTACTACCATTTCCATTGGCAGATTCATCATCGCCAGACTCAGATGAACCCGATTCGGAGGATTGAGATGATGTCAAAGGAGTGGGAGCTGGATTGAATTGTGAGGATCCGGGGGGTGATCCAGAGTTGGGTGATGAAGCCGATGAAGATGATGAGGGAATCGAAGCAGATGAAGATGAAACTGCTGAGGAAGATGAAGACCATCCTTCATTTGGATTATGTAAAGACGACGAAGGTGGTGGTAACACTGATGAAGAGTATGATGATCTCATTGATCCTCTGGACGATGTTGGTGCTGCATAATAATCATTGGTAAACGGTTGATATCGATTTTGACCTAAACCTCCGTTAGAAAAGTGACTGGTCATCGGATAAGCTTTTGGTCTCAATTGATTACGAAGCTGTGCCACCATTGCATCAATTTCACTTGAATTGATTGGTCGCAGGGGATAAGGTATTGGTGGACCACTTGGTCCGGAGGGACCCGAAGAAGAGCTCGAACCATAACCACCAGAACCCGAAACAGGTCGACCTGGATACGATGGTGACATTGGGTACGAATCAGATGATGATGATAAAGATGAATAACTCATGGGATAAGGTCGGCTCATTTTCGGCGGTGGTCCATATTTATAAAATGAGTTACCATGAATACTTGGTGAAGATGCACCATAAGAATTACCCACCAGTGGTTGCATATTGAAATTATAACGATTCTGTTTATTATATGAATCTGAATAATTATAAGGAAGATTCATCTCACCACTGGAACCGGAACTTCCCGATGACTCGGCTTCACGAAGTTGACCTCGACGAGGAGGTAGATCATTTTTATCCGTTTCTTGACTATCAACTGTCCGATTGGCTCCACTACCGTTAGAATAACTATCAGGCGATTCTGATTGAATGTCATCCGTTGAAGCTGAAGCTCGAGATTCATATTTATCGGGTGATGTTGGATCTCGAGATAAATAGATGAGCGGTGATACTTGACGATTCGAGGATGAAATTAATGGACTCGATTTGTTGATAACATGTCCAGAGTTCAACAGTGGAATACCTTGATTAGTAGATGATAAATTGTCTGAATTACTTGTTGGTAGAAGACCTTTTTTATGGGTCAAAGGTGAAGGTGTTGTTAAGATGGCCGGTGATAAGGTTGGAGTAGATGAAGATGAAGAGGTTATCGTGGTAACGGTAATTGTGTCCTTATCGTTAATTGGTGAAACTGTTGTCTTATTAATTATTGTCTCTGCGAATCGTTTATCAACTAGTAATGGTTTGGAAATGTGATGAGTTAAATTAACCAATAATCTATTGACATCATTTTGATTTATGGTTACATGTTGATGAGAAGATGATGATCATCTGATTGTGAGGATTTGGTGACAGTTAAAGGTTTGATTAAGGATGAACTTGTTGACCGGTGGGGGAAATGATTTAAATAAAGTTCACTTGAATGTGGACCACGATTAATACGATTTGCCAATGCACCAGAATTCAATGTAATTTCTGTATGAAGAGCAGTAGATGAGAGGAAAACATTTCCAGAAGTTGATTCTTTTAATGATTTAGGTTGATTTCCATTGATAATCAGTGAACTGGTCAGCACATCAGTGACAATTAACAGAATAATAATAATTGCAGACAGGTAACATTGAGATTTCTATGATTACAATTGAGAAACAATTAGTTAAAAGATGATAATAATACGTACGATCAGTTATCCAACAAGGGGAAATTAGATCAACAATTTAACGGTAATTAGAATGAAAAGAAATTTAATTTGATTGGTAACTAATTTTAAAGAGATTAGACAATTAACTTTAATCATTTACCATTGTTGTTGATTGTTGATTCTTCTTTCTTTCCATAACAATTAAATTATTGTTCTGGTTGATTAGGTTAATCATTTAAACAATTTGAAAAGCCTTACAAATTGTATATTCAAAGAAATGATCATCAATTAATCATTAATCAGTTTTCACTTGTATCCATATTAATTGACAAACTAATTTGATTTATTGATTGTTATTATTAGTTAATTGTGTGAGTGCTCAAAATTTGTCCACTTGATTGAGAAACAAATAATCAAAACTGATTACTAATTGTTGTTGATATAATAATTAGATTGTTACACAATATATACAAAGTTAATCATCAATTAATTGTTATCATCTTAATAAAATGATAATTATCATGATTATCATGATAGTAATTTAAAGTTATAATAATCAAACAAAGTGATTAACTTTGATTAAAGTTATGAAAATGGGAGGATTATCATTGGTTAGGCCTTTTAATTTGATTGATGATTAACTAATCACAATAAAAGAGTGAGAGTTTAATGTTGACTGATTACAATTAAAACACAGTAGTTACAATTATAATCAGTGAATCGTTGAAAGTAAATAATGAAAAGTTAAATTGGTTATCATTTTTATTAATAATAATAAGAAAATAACAAATATCAGAAAAAACTCGAGGCCAATTAAGATTCATCTTAATTCCTACTGTTGATTTGATCCTGTTCCGTAAATGAATCAAGATATTACCTGTCGATTGTTACTCCACCCTTAATATTTAGGTTGATTTAAAAATAATTTAACAACAATTTACCCTTTTTCTTAATCATTATGATGTAATAATAATAATAATCAATTACTTGGTGAAAGCATTAACAATGAAAATAAGAGCAGACAAGAAAATCAAATCACCTTTTTTTCAATGTTAATGTTTTTGTGGTTGGAAAAGTGATGAAAATGATTACAAAATTTTCACTACAATTTACTAACTACTAACATATCGTGATGATGACAATCATTATCATCTTGCTTTCTTTATGGATAAGGATTAACGGTAATACACTTCGTCAACTTAACCGTTAATCATTATTGGCCTGGTTTACCTTTCACGGACGAAATGTTACCTTGGATGTTATTTATTATTGAATATCGATGATGAGTAAAGTGATTAGATGAAACTGGTTATGACAATATCACCTTAATCCAATTAAGATTAATTTCTTATGTCTTTATTAGTAAATTAATCTTCTAATTAACCCTTTAAACTGTTAAATCTCTCAACATTGATTAGTTTTATCATCTTAATCCTTTACTATTTTATCACTGATTTTATCATTTGGTGATGTTGGTCACCTTTTCCTTACTAGTGTCCGAAAATATTGACCATCAGTTGTTTTTGAAGGTCAAACAATTAGTTTAATGAGAAAATATTGATTTGAATTGCTATAGTTTTTGATTGTAATAAAGTATTTATGCTTTTTAAACAATTAAGACAAATGGATTATCGAAATTTAAATTGTATTGTTATTGAGGTAATCATGATTTTAATCAGCTTTTGGTGGCGATTTTGTCCAACTTTAATTGTCCAATGTATTTGGTGGACTTGATTTGCTTCAGTTAAATGATTATTTCAGGGCCTAGAAAGTTAATCAGTGCGATTAAAGGCAAAATCAAATATTTTTTTCTAATCTAAATCAATGTATTTGAGTTTCTATACAAATACTATCATGATTTACACCAAAAATCTGATGAAAGGGTTAACAGAACGTGACTGGTCCTGTTGAAATTGGACAAAATCCATCGATGAAAATCAATCAATCGATACAAAATTGATGACACAAATTAACTTGACCATCAGGTTAATCAACAACCAACTGATTATAATGAAAAAAAAAGTCAAACAATCAGTTATAATTCAAATCAATGTTAATCAATTAGTGAACGAGCAAAAAAATTGAAAATATTTTCAATATCTAATCAAGTTAATCAATAGTTATCGGTGAAAACTGATAGACCAATTTAATCCTTATAATCTAATCATTTGGATTTCTAATTGAATTAGAATTAAGTTTTAGATCTAATCACTTGAGATTGAATTACAATTAACAAATTAGCTCAATCAATATCAGTGAATTTAGATACAATTAACAAGTAACAGTTGATTTATTTAATTAGCTGAATTTTTTTAATTGTTTACATTTAGCATCAAACTAATCACATCTGAAACTATTCAACTGTTTTGACATTTCCTTAATCTCAATTGCAATTAAAATACTTTTACACAAACAATTGTTTTGTATAAAAGTCAATTGTCATTGAAACAATTAGTAAATCAACAAATTGAGAAATGCAATTGAATCAAAAGTAATCAGTAAAATTGAACATTCAATTTACCATTGAGTTAATCATGTCCATTTAAAGAGATAAACAATTAACCATAAGAGACAATTAACTTAGAAAATATCAGATCGACATTCACAATATTTTCAATTGTTAATCAACGAAAGATTGTTAAATTGTTGAGTATACAAATCGAAAGTGATTAACTTACCATGATTAATTAGAGAGAAGGTATTTCTTTTCCTTGGTCAATCGTTGGTCCTTAATGGTCACTTTGAAAAAATGGAAAACTCAATATTGTGAGTTCCTGATGAAAGATTAACAATTTAGAAAATCAATTCCTGTATTTTTAAATCACCAAGTAATTGTTTTTCCGAATGGCTTGATTAACATTATTCCCAGATAAATAAGATCATCATAATTGATTAAACAATTAAAAACAAAGTTCAAGATGATTAGTTGACAAGAAAAACTTTCTATGGATCCAAATTGTTCAACAATCACCGAAATTAAAGTAAATTGATGTAGATGATTTAATATTTTCGCTTGATGATGCTCGATGAAATTAATCAACTGATACGGTAGACTGATGAGTTAATGGTGATGGTAACGATAAGTTGACGATATGATGGGCTCGAGAGATGATGATGATAAACGGGAGTCTTTTTGATAAACTTAATGGTTAACTGATTGTTGTATTTAGTAATGTTGTGTAGTTATCGATGAGCACGATGATGATGTTATGCCAGGTATTATTGTCTTAACGATACCTGATTGAGTAAAACATGAAAAGTGGCCCCGAATCTTGTTGAAACGACACCAGAATCAACCAAAAGGAGAGGGATCAAGATGGGAGAGTGTGGGAGTGGGGAGGGTACGAAGGGTAACAAACAAAACGACGACAGAAAGCGAAAGAGCCTCAAAATTTTCGCCATTTTAGCCCCCTTTTTCTCTCTCTTTCAGTTTCGAAAAAAAAATTAAGGTAAAAGAATAAGAAGATGATGAAAAAAGAACAAAAAAATTTAAGAATATCGCTCCGCATGATTCGTGGTATCACTTGAATGGAATCGATTGAAGACGAATTAAAGGAATAAAGAGAATACGAAAGAAAGTTTCATTCTCTTTCTTTTCTCTTCTCTTTTCCTCTTACTTTTTCTTTCTCTGGATAATGGGAACTTTTCAATTGCCCTCGAAACCATTTTACCTGGTTCGCTTAACACTAAAAACAGATTATCCTCACTAAATGATTAATCCTTTTTTTGTTATTCTTTTTCATCATCTTACCTTTTTCAGTGATTTACTCTTCCAGCTTCCTCTCTCTCTCTCTCTCTCACTTGCATATTCATCATTTACCGTTACAACAGATTACACCTTAATCTTATCTCTAATTTTCACTTTATCTCCTTATTCCGGATCCGGTGAAAAAACACTAATCCACCTTAATCCAAGTGAAAAAGAAAATTAAAAACGATAAAAATGATTAATTTCAAGCATCGGATTGAAATTCAAATTGATTCTCAATCCATGATTATCATGATTATAGTTTACCAATCAATTGATCAACTCATAATACTAATCTCAAGGAAAAACAAAACTTTGATTTACTATAATTTCAATTGTCGAATCCTTTTGATTAAATGTCATCATATTAATCCAGTTTAATCAATACAATTAAATAGATTGACTATTTCAAGACCTTTAAGAAGCCATTGTTTCCGGTTAAAAGGTCTTCTCATCCTAGTGACCTGACAATCGACAAGGTCACCAAATAAAACCAGAATATCGATCGATATTAAATCTATGTGAATATTGATCGATAAAAAAATCTTATTCTTGTATAATAATCCCGTAGATGCTTTTGCATCATCATCATCATCATCATCATCATCACTATCGTCATCATCTCCTCCTACTCTCATTTTTTTAACATTTCCTCATGAATATAACCAAAGGTTTCAACCTAATGGCATTTGAATTATCATTTTTTACTCATTTCACTTTCTCCTTATTTTGGCAACAATCATCATGATGATCGTTTTTTTTTGCAAGATGATGTTATATTATCTTCAGGAATCATCATCATCATCATGACAATCAATCAGTATACTTTCAATCAACTGATTTTTGTGTTTTTATAATCAAATTTTCAAATGAGACACTTTTTTGTTAATCTTTTCACCGCAATTCTGGCAAATCTCAATTGTCTTAAATATTTTTCAACCCAATCAACTTAATTGTTGCCATTTACTAATCATTTTTTGCTTTCTATACTTTTCTTAGTTTGAGTATTTTTGCTTTAATTGTTACTGACAATTGATCTTCTATCAACTATTTCAATGATATATTTTAATCATTACTGATGATTATCAATTCAATGATTGATTAATTGATAGAAAAACAAATCAACACTTCCTATTTTAAATCGCCATCTAATTTAGTTGTTTTCAATCAACTTGATTGTTAATTGTTACCTTTTAGCTGATTTGTTTAAATGAGTTTTCATTTTGATGATCATTTACCTATCACAATTAATTAGCTCATTTTAATCATTGTTTTTGTATTGATTTGAACATTGATTTACCTTTTCATTGAATTTTCATCATTAAATTGTAACAATTAAACGATTAATGTCAAAAAGATGATCATGAAAGTGAATGGTAATTGTTACAACTTTAATTACTTTCACATTAATAGTTAGATGATTGTTTTTAAATTGTGATTAACTTTTACTTGTATATTAACACCTTACGGGAACAATTTAACAATCAAAACAATTTGAATACGTGTTAAAGTGTTGACAAAATGATGATGATAATCAGTAAATTGTTAATTGTTAATTTTATATTATTAATATCAATATGCCTTCCAGTTTAATTGATAGACAGGATAATTAACCAGCAATCAAGTTTTTTAAGACATTGAACCAGTTAATTAATGACAATCAATTTGACTAATATAAATGTACTGAAAAAAAAGAGTGAGAGAAAAAAATTAGTTAATCCATTAATTATCTGATTTAATCATAATCTTAATCAACCCAATACCAAACTTGTATATTGGTGATTTAAGACAAAATCTCATCTTATTAGTTAATTATAATGTTAACAGGAATGATTAAGTGTTAATTGTTATTGTTGTTAATGAATAAATTTATATATATACCCTGTTATTAAACAATCAATTTAGTACAATTTAAATTCAACCAACTGATTTATAAGGTTATCGGAGTAATTGAAATGATATCGATGATTATGTTGATGATAATTGTCGTGATATTAATGATTTAGTTTTAATTATAATCGTCGTGGTTACAGTTGATCATCTCCTTTTAATTGTAATTTAATCGCGTAAACCTTAATTCTTGGTTAATTGTTACATTGATTGCGAGAAATTAATTGTTAACCGGCTCGGAGAAAAGCATAAAGCATAATCAGCTGTTCACTTTTCCAATGGAGGGAAACTTTTTTCAACAATTTCCTTTTCGCACTTTCAACTAATTAACTAATTGTTTCTCGTTTTCCATTTTAATTTGATAAATTAACTGAATTTCTAATTATCGTATTTAATATAATCCAAATTTTGATGGAATCTTTTTTTTCATCATAAATGCAATTCTAATGTGTCCCAATCAAATATAATAAATGTGATTTAATTGTTGAACAATTAAGAAAAAAATTAAACAATCATCTCATTGAATTGATTACCAAACCCTTATTGATTATTGTTCTTATTCACTAATCAAGTGAATTTATTTTCTCAGGTGAACTTATTAATTGTTTAAAATTGATTAATCTTGTAAATGGAAACAATAATTTACATTGAATATTGTTAATCAATTGATTAGCAACAATTGAATTAGTTGAGAGAAAAACTGTCAACAGCTAATCAACATCATCATTTTGCTGATCAATTATTGACTTTGATCCGGGTTCCTCAATGATGATCAATTGATTAACCATCCCAATTAAGGGTTGTTAACCAGGAATCTCAAGTTAGAATAATGAAGAAAAAAAATGAGAAAATGAATCAACAACAATTTCCAATGTATCAGTTGATTATCTTGATCAATAATCATCATCAAGGATCATCATCATGATCGTTTTCACTTATTCTTGTCGTTTTTTTTTGCTTCTCTCTATCAAAAGTGTGTATATACCTTGAAATCAATGAATAGATGGAATCACAATCAAAAATGTACAACATTGATGACATTAAGCAGTGCGAACGAAACAAAAAAGCGATCACATCAAAATCGATATTTAATTTTTTTAATCGTTTCTGTGTCAACATTAACTATAATTTTCACTCTTCGAGTAAAAAAAAAGAGGATCAGTTACAATTATAAATATATAGAGAAAAAAAATGATTAACTAAAATAATCCATTTACTGTTTTAACGGTAAAAAATGCCTCAAATTTTTGTGGCCTCACCTCAAACACAATTAAAGATGAATCTCCTTTCTTGACCCATCGATGAACGGGCAAAGTTTATTGTTGAATTAACAGTAACAATCAATTAATCATCAATTGGATTAATGAAAACAAAAAACAGTTGCACGCACTTTGTTGATGTAATTTCATGATGAACAAACCAGATAATCTATACGATTTAAAGTTTTCATCATCATCAATTACTTTGTATTAATTTTAAATTGTTCATTTGTTGTTGATCCGTTGATTAAGTATTAGCTTGATATTGATTGAACTATCGGTTGATAGATATTATTTTTTTTTTCTTAATCCTTCTTTGGATCAGTTTAGTGATCAAGGTAGGATTAGGTTTTTTTTTGGTTTTTTCTCCTCCTTGAGTTTAAGATTAATTATCTACACAATTGATTAACTTTCATTATTAACGATTGATTGGAAAGTCCATTTCCAATTTAACATTGAATTATGTTACAGTTAATTAACCGTTATGAGTTAATCTTAGATTGACTTTGAAACTTTTTCTTTCTGGTTTGTTGGATTTTACTTTTCCACAATTAGAGTTGATGACAATTGATTAAGTTTTTTTTTTGTTCGCCATCAAATATTATTAATACCATTAGGATAATTGGTAGCAAATTGTAGTGTTGAGAAGAGGCTTTTAAGTAGCAATTAGTTAACCATTGGGAATATTCATTGTTCTGATGACCACTTTGATTTGATCCTTATTGATTTGATTAAACGTTGGCCAATTAATTTGTTTGTTTTTTTTCAATCAATTTCCTCAGGGTTGGTGAAAAAGGTGATTGGGATTCAACCAAAGTTCAGACCATTGGAAATGAGACCAGTTATGAATTCACTGGACTTGAACCATTTACTGTTTACGTTTTCAGGGTGATCGCTGTTAACGCTTTGGGTTACAGTAAATCGAGTAAAGATTCATTTCCAATTGTAACTCTTCGTGAAGGTAAGAAATTAATCTAATCATCTGCGAGAATCATGTTCATCATGAAATATTTATCACCTTCCATATTAATCAAAGAATCAAGGTGAAAGAATCACGAACAAGAAATGAGAAATAGTCTCTCCATAGCAAAGGAAAACAATCAATTCTTTCCATCATCACAATCAAATCAATGGAAAATTGTTTCACCAATTTTATCATGTTCGCCATCAATTCGTCTTTCCAAATGTTTCCAACAATCAATGAATATGTTACCATGTCTATTAATCATCTGATTCTCTGGGATTGGTTTCATCTTTGGTACATTATATTGTATTGGTGGTTGGAAAACTAATCATCAAAAAAAACAGGAACAAACAAAATTAACGTAACCATGATAATAGTAGATAATTAATCATTGACATCTCTCCTCAATATGATTTAGATTAATTATAATTTATTCTGGCTCCTCCTGAAGGTTCAGATATTAACTTTACTCTGTTTTTAAATTGTTATTGCCAATCAAGACACTAAATTTGCGCCATTCAACTGAGTTAATTTTTCTTGTTAATTGTAATTATGGGCTTAACCTAAATAGGAATAAATAAAATTGAAAATTAGATTAAATTGTTTAGCTCAGAGGATAATAAACAATTAATTGTTTAGGTAATAAACAATTAGGTTAAACATGTTGTTGTTTGCTCCTCATTAATTGTTGTTTTTATCAATCAAAGTGTAAGTACTTAATTAAATGGTAATAGTTTAGTTGAAGTAGTTGAAAAATTTTAAATTTATCCAAATATTGTCATGGTAAACCAATAACGATTAATTTGATTTAATCCAGTTCCAAGATAAACCAATCATCAATACGAGATAACCTGAAATTGATTAGTAAATAAAGAGAAATGTTAATCATGGTCAATTATTGAAACTGTTGTTAATTGTTATCGTTTAATCAATTGGTTTAACTGGCAATTAATTTAAGGTGTAACATGTTAACATTTTTCGTATGTGAACCTCTTAAATTGATGCGCTTTTAATCACAATCATCATAATTAACTTTTCTGAAAGCCCATAATCAGTTAGCAATCAATTTTCTCTCTCTCTCTCTCTCTCTTTGTTATCATAATTATTGTTTCTTCACCTTCTTTCCTACCTGAACGTATTAATATCATACATATAAACATCTAATGATATGTATACATATATATCTACACTTGTAACGGTGTTGACCCATCAATTTGATCATAAAAACGGGTATTTCTGGTTGACCAGATCAAATTCTCATGTTAATCAGTATCAGTAGTAATCTTGAAGAAAAAAAAAATCAGGCTTAACATCAAGTATCATCATCCATCCTCAGGTTAACCAGTTAAACAGCCTCAGGTCAAACTAACCAGGACAACTTGGTCTGTTTGTTGTTAGTGGTCACTTTTTCATTCATTCATTCAGTTACTGGTCACCAGAAAGGTTGGCTTATAATTATATTCAGTGTTGACCATCAGACAATGAGATTTAATTTTGATTATCCTCCATCAGTGTATGTGTATGTGAGAGAGTAAGTGAGTGTGTTGATAATATGTTTTGAATATTAACTTAGGCCTAAGAGAAAAAGAGAAAAAGATGAAAATTTTGTCAAATAGAATCACAATTAACTTTGTTCACAATGGAATCATTTTCTTGTTCTTTTCTTCATCGCCATTTTCTTGATTATTTCTTTCTAATTAAGTGTCTTCAATGTTGAACTTTTTTTCTCTTCATTTTCTTTTCTATTCTCACATGAAAACAAAAACTCACCTTTATTTTTTTCTTCTTCTTCTTTGTGTTTATCTTTTCCTTTCTCCTGTTAATTAATCACCACCACCATCATTATCCTCATCTATTTGTATAACCAACGAATTCATCAAATTAATCTCATCCAATTGTTTTGTATATGTGTATTGGTATTTGAATATCTACTTGTGTGTTGACCCTGATGGTTAACCTTTTACACTTGGTGACGACCATTGTTTTTGGGTCAACCATTATTGTTGGAATATTTTCTCTGTCATCCTCATCAACACAATCATCACAATCACTGTTAACAACACTTGGACCATCAATAATCGATTCAGTACCAAATGGAGCACCAACTATCCTCGGCTATGGAAACGCAACCAGCACATCAGTCAGCCTACAATTTGCACCACCGCCAAGTGACACAGTTCATGGAGAGCTACTTGGTTATAAAATTATTCTCCACCCAAAGGATAAACCATCTCTAGATAGAACAATAATACTGCCAGATCCAAGTTTACGAGTGAGTTTTCAAAGAACACCAATAAAACAAAAAGAGAAAAAAAAATGGAGAGAAAAGAGAATAAAAAAAAGAAAAGAAAATTTTCTCTTGTAACTGACCAGACGCCCCCTCGCTCGATCATATGGATTCTCATCTTCACTTTGGTTTCTCTTTGAGTTTTGTTTTTTCTTGTTTCTTTTTTCTCTTCAATAGTTTTTCTCCTAATTAATTGATTAACTAATTGTTTTAACTTTTTTCTCTAATCAATTAGCAACATACCATCCGTAATTTGGAAACATATATTCAATACAAAATATCTCTATTGGTGTTCAACATTGAAGGTGACGGACCGGCTGCTAATATAACCGTTAAAACTGAGGAAGGAAGTAAGTTAATTGTTATTAATTGATTATCTCAATTAAATTAGTGTCATCATATTTTCCTCTGTGGAAATTACATAATAATTTAATCCTGTTTCTACTATTGATTGTGGTGTAAAATTTCACTTTTTATTTCAATGTTTTCACTTTAAATTCTGTTCTATTCTATACTAATCTTTTTTATTCTATTCTTTTTCTTTTCTTTGTTCATCTTTCTTCTTCTTTCTTCCTTTCTTTTTCTCTCCCTTTGCTCTTGTTCCTTGACAACTATAATCTCTATCACCACCGAATTTATCTAACACTGATTATCATCATTGTAGTGCCCTCACCTCCAACTGAATTTGATGTTGTTAACATTGGTGATACTTGGATTAGATTAAAATGGAAAGAACCAAAATTTCCTCGTGGCGAGATAATTGGTTATAATCTTTACATTCGTGATTTAAAGTTCAATAAAACTGACATTCGAACTGGTATACCAAAGAACCTTAGAGAATATGCCATTGAGAATTTAAGTGAGTTACATTTAAATTGTTCTAAATTCCCTATAAAATCTCTTGGCCATCATCACCGTAACATAAACAATAACGCCTATGAGTAAATAGAAAATTTATCTTCTGGTTTTAAATTCTATTCTCTTCCAAAACTACAACTAATTGTAAATTAGTTTAAACTATCATTTGAACCGAAAATCTCTATATACTTTATGTATACAGTAAGGAAAGAAAAAAACAAAAGTTCAACAGCACCCGAATTGAGTTTTAACGATTATCCATCTAATAGCTTTTAATCTGTTTGTTTAACTTATTTTTATTCTTTTCTTTTTAATGTTTTCTTTTTTATGTAACAATTAGTATTTTCTCCCTTTCTCTCTTTTACCCTCTCTTTTCAATATCTAAATTACTATTAATGTGTTGATTTCCAAGGCTTTAACCTTGATTGAGATTCCAATTGATTTACAAATTGTCCTTCTTAATATTCAATACTTATCTTTTAATACATTTTCCAAACCTCCATCATAATAGTAATAATAATGATGATAATCATCATCAATCTACCGATCAACTTGAAAATGATGATTTAATTCATTTCCAAGCTGATTAACTACCGTATATTTATATTAACTTTTACCAGACAACTAATTGTAAAGATAAATATAAAACTTAAGTTCTTGATTAGTAATCGTATATAATATGATGATGATTATATCACATTTATATATGTATTAGTTAATCTCTTATAGATATTTATATATTATTTTTACTTTCTTCATCTATGTTACATGTTATCTAATAGATTATTCAGATTTATAAATGTGTATAATTCTGGTGGACATCATGTAATATGTTTACTTGTTTTCAAGTAACTTGACCCGATTATCAAAGTGATTAGGTTGAGTTTTGTTTTCTGGTTAATTATTCATTTGTTGGTTCCTCTTTTTGCCTTATAACTTAAAGGTAAATTGCGAGAAAGATGATAATCTAGGTATATGTATATTCATTGGAAACTTGTTTGCTATTCTTACCTGTCCAAAGTCAGATGAGATCAGAAATTTGCTTTTATTGTGTTGAATGTGCACTTTTATGATGATAAGGTCTCTCTTCATTTATTTTGCTTTCTTCTCATCTTCTTTATGTGATTGTCTTCTCTCTCTCTCTCTCTCTCTCTCTCTCTCTCTCTCTCTCTCTCTCACTCACTCACTCACTTATTGCAGAACCTTTCACCAAATACAAGATATGGATGGATGCTCGTACCGCCGCAGGCCCAGGAAATGAGACTCAGCCATTAGATGTACAAACCGAAGTGAGAGGACCAAGTGCACCAATCATAGTAAATTTAACTTGTTCAGTTGATAGTCTTTTCCTTGCCTGGGAGAGACCATTTAACTATTACAAAAGTGTCGATCATTATAACGTCTATTTTCGGCCTGAAAATTCCCGTGACTTTACTCATATTCCATTGCCAAATCAATTTCAAGTGAGTAATTAAAAAAAAATTTCTCAACATAATCCAACATAATTATTCACTTGAATTATTGTATAATATTTCTAATTAACTTTTTCTTTCTTGTATCTTTTATTTTTAGTATCAAATAAGAAACCTCACTGCTGATATGTTATACGAAGTAAAAGTTCAAGGAGCAACCGAAAGTGTCCACAATAAAAGTCGTCTTATTCCTGGGGAGTTCAGTGAATCTCGAAAAGTCGTTCTCCAGAGTAAGTGTGAGAGTAAGTGTACTAACCCATATAACTTGTTAACTTTTCCTTCCTTTTCTAAGCCCAAATTTTTACGGTGATGGTGATTTTCTGGTATAATCCAACTTAGAAACAATTCTTATACTAACTATCTACTTTTAACACTCTTCATCAAACTCGTAAGAGTAATAATCATCTCTCTCTCACTATCTTCTTTGTATCATATTTACTATAACTAAGATTATTCATCTCTCTTCCTCCTTTCCTCTCATAATCATCTGATTATCTCTTTGTTTGTGATTGAATGAATTGATGATGAAACTGAGTTTTTACACATTGATTAAATGTAACTCATTTCTCATTACAACTAACCAAAGGTCAATCAAATTGAGTTACTTTTTCATTCATCATATCTAATTTATTTCTTTTTTTACTTATATCCGCTATTTTTTCCCTCCCTTTTTCCTGTCGCATCCTTGCTCCTTCTACTTTTTTTCTGTCTCAATCAAGGTTACATATCCTCATCACAAATCGATGTTACTCTAAGCGCTGGTGTAATTGCTGCTGTAATCTGTGTCTCCTTTGCACTTCTTCTTGCCATATTTTCATTCATCTTATGGCGAAAATATTTCCAAGCAGCATATTATTACCTTGATGATCCTCCCTCTCAAACTCGTGGTGGATCACCTCAACTCTCAGAGACATATGATGAATCTGATTATGCTTCAGTTCCAGTTACACTTTGGCCTAAACATGTTCAAGATCTTCATGCTGATGGTGATATTGGCTTCTCTCGGGAATATGAATCAATTCAAACTGGAACCGATGCTGAACTTTCCTGTGATTATTCACAAATGTCAGAAAACAAAAATAAAAATCGATATGTAAACATTGTCGCCTATGATCATACTCGAGTTGTTTTGAAATCCCTATCAGGACAAAAGAAAGCCGCTGGTGTTGATTATATTAATGCAAATTACATTGATGTAAGTGTTAATTGTAATAATTAACCAACAAGTTAAGACCAATATTCAATCTAATTTAATAACTTTTTTATCTTCATTTAGGGATATTGTAAACCCGCTGCCTACATAGGAACCCAAGGTCCACTTCCATCAACATTTGATGATTATTGGCGTATGATTTGGGAACAACGAGTTTGCATAATTGTGATGATTACCAATTTAATTGAAAGAGGACGTGTAAGTATCCACTGATTACATTATTAATTGGAGTGCATGATGAGATGAAAACAGTTGAAAAACCTTTTTCCCTCTCTCATCTCCTCCATGTTGTTTATTAATTTGTTTAGTTGATCATCAAAATCATTTTTTTTAATCATGATGAATTAAGAATGCCAAAAGAAGCCCCAATTATCCGATGTTGATTTCTTAAGTCCCAGTTTTAGTGGTTTTTTTTTATTTCCGTCGGCAATTAGTTAGCACCGTGCACTTTTTAATCGCTGAAAAAACTTAGAATACCTAAGTAGTTTTATCAATAACGCTTTTTACCGCTTATTTTTGCTGAAATCGCTTCATAATTTAAACGCTGATTAATTTTGATTACTTTCCAATTGGATTTTTATTTATTTCTGTAGTAGCTTACAAATCAAAACATTTGTTTATTTGTTGTTACTCACGGAATGATATTTACCTGACATCCAACCTCTGAACCTCCTTGATTATTCATCATCTCTAATTGTGATCATAAAATTTGATCAAAATTTAATTACATGGTGTCTCTCATGATAGATTCATGATAAATATCCTCTTTCTCTCTTTCTCTTTCCCGATATTTCCTCTCTCTCTCTCTGTCTTTGCATGACTATCTATCTCAGCACCAGTTTAGTTGCTCTTCAGAGTTGGATGACAGCGTAAGTAATATGAAAAAAATACTCTTAATCAACTAATCATAATCGCTAATCAACTAACACTTCACGCAATAAGCATTAAATAGCAACTGTCACACTTATCACTTTTACTAACTTCAAAATTTCATTCACCTTTTCAAAAAACTCTCACTTACCAAAATGTAACAGAAGCAAAGAAAAAAAAATTATCAAATTGTTAACTCTCGACTTGCATATATATGATATATATTAACTCGATCAATACGATTGACGTTTGGGACTTTGAAAAAAAGTTGACGATAAAAATGGCTTCGATTCCGATTTATTATGATGTCAAAAATTTTTCTTCTTCATCATCATTATCTCCAAAAAGTTTGACAACTTTCTCTTTTCTCTAACTCATTCTTCTTCAATCAGCTGATGATGAAATAGTTACACACCATGAATGCTGATATCTGATCTCACTCTGGTTGTAGATTAGAATCAAATCGATATATTTTCATTGATTAAATATTCGCAAATCAATTTTTCAACCATCAATTTCATTCATCCCATGAATCTAATCAATTAAATATTTTCTTTCTTCTTAACTCCTATTATAGAGGAAATGTGATCTTTACTGGCCGAAAGAGGGAATTGAAACTCACGGAATAATTCAGGTTAAAATTTTACAAGAAGTTGTCATGGCCACTTATACATTAAGAACTTTCTCAATTCGTAATCTTAAAATGAAAAAGGTAAATTTTATTCTTAATATTGGATACATGATTACATCAATTAATTATTAATATTTTATTCTGTTTACCTTTTTTATTTCATTAGAAACATGGAGCTGAACGAACTGTGTATCAATATCATTATACTAATTGGCCTGATCACGGAGTACCTGATCATCCTCTTCCTGTTCTGTCATTTGTACGAAAATCATCAGCCGCTAATCCACCAAATGGAGGTCCAATTATAGTTCATTGCAGGTGAATATCTTTCTCGATCTCTCATTCAGTTAATCCATTGTTTTGATTGATGATTATGATAGTTTGTTGGACTTTTTTTTTCATCAATTATGTTTTCACTTTATATAAGACACTTCAATTGTTATTCTATCATCTTCCTCCATTTTGAGTCACTTTCATCTCATTTTTTTTCATCCATTCTCATCTTCCATTCCTTTAAATCTCTTGGTACATTTTATGGTCTTTTTTTTTAACTTTAATTATCATTCATAATTATATTTACTCCCAACATCATCATTTACATCATCATAGTTTTTTTTCTGCTATTCAAGGTTTTAAATCTTACATTAACTTTTCACACCCTACAACATACTAACAGTGTTATCATCTACATCATAAATATTGATTGAGATGTTAATGATTCAGATTTGACTTCATTTTTCTCAATGTTTTTGATTAAATCATCATATAAATTTCTCTTTTTACGAATATGTTTTTTTCCTTCTCTTTTATGTTTACAGTGCGGGTGTTGGTCGAACTGGTACTTACATCGTAATTGACGCTATGATGAAGCAAATTAAACACCGACAGAGTATCAATGTTTATGGTTTCTTGAAGCATATTCGTCAACAACGTAATTATCTTGTCCAAACGGAGGAACAGTATATTTTCATTCATGATGCACTTTTAGAAGCTATTGAAAGTGGTGACACTGAGGTTCCAAGTAGCCATTTGTCTCGTTATATACAAACTTTACAAACAGGCGGTGATGCCATTTCCAATGCAAGCAGTGACATTAAAGAAAGACCCTTCCACTGGCCTCTATTAGAGCGACAGTATAAACTGGTCACTTCTTTCCGAGCAAAAGATTTCAATGTTGTCTCAGCTCTAAAACCTTGTAACAAGGCCAAAAATAGATCACTTAACCTTATACCATTGGAGGCGCATCGAGTTCACATTACCCCAAGATCTCCTGGAACTGATGGTTCTGATTATGTCAATGCCACTTTCCTTTTAGGTTTCAATATGTTGAAAGAGTTTATAATTACTCAGCATCCACTTTATGATACAGTTTCCGATTTTTGGCAAATGATTTGGGATCATAATGTACAAACAATTGTTGTACTCACTCCAATCATTGATGAGAAAGAGTTTCCTCAATTTTGGCCTGAAAAAGATGATGAATGTGACTATGGTAGTTTTAAAGTAAAATTAACTGAGGAAGTGACCACATCAAGGGAAACTGGAGGTTTTGTAACCACTAGAGATTTTATAATGCAATCAACTCAAGATGATTACGAGTTAATTTGTCGTATTGTACACTGTCCAGGATGGCCTGAGACTTGCGGGCCACTTAGTAGTGTTTTTGATCTCATCAAAATGGTCCAACAATGGCACCTAGAATACCAAAATGGTCCAATTGTAGTCATGGATCGGTAAGAATATTTGACTCACAGATATTTGGTGAACAATCAACTAATCATATCTTTTTTTCAATCCTTAGCTATGGTGGAACTGAAGCTGCAACATTCAGTTGTCTGACAACTTTGTATAAACAATTAAATTTCGAGGATTGTGTCGATGTTTACATGTACGCTAAACTTTACCATTTAAGAAGACCTGGAATATGGCGCTGCCAGGTAAGAGAATCGATTCTGATAGATTATAAGATGAATTTTTATTGATATTTTGTTTTGTTGGAATTGATTTTTAATGTTTATCTTTTTCTTTTAGGACGATTATTTATTCCTTTACCGCGCAATAGAAAGTCTAGTTTCCACAATGAATCTCGCTGAAAGTATGGACACATCACCTTACGGGAGTCAATTAAACATGACCAATGGTCATATTAACTCTAATGGTCATGTAATTAAGATAAATTTAAGCTCTGAGCATAGTCTTAAAAGTGAATCAATGGCTTGATTTGTGGTAAAAAGAGTGAAACGAAACAAATTAGAGCGAAAACATTCAAGCAATTAACTGTATTTAATTCAAAGAAAACACAAAAACTGCTTATATCTATTCATCGCATCATCTTCATCATGACTTTTGCTCATCATCTACATAAAATCATCGCCTCAGGAAAAAGCTTTGAACACGGAAAAACTTATACAACTCACTCTTTGATTCCCAACTCTGAAACACTCACCTCACTATCGACACATCATTTATAAATTTCATCTAATTTTGTTCTTTCATCATCTTAAAGCACAAAAATACATTTACAAAGATGAAAAAGGGAGAAAATAAGAGAAGATGAAGATATAAAAACTAATCAGTACTTCCAATATCTAAATTTTCATTCAAATCAAATGTTGATGAAAACGCAATTGTCTAAATCTTTCATCTTCCTAGAAAAAAAAATCCATTTTCTCTTTAATCAACTAATTACAATCGATAATATTTGTAAAAGTCGATAGACATTCAAGTGAAAATTGAACTCACAACAAATTAATTAACTTCGACGATCTCATCTCACTGCCATTGACTTTGAGAAAATTATCTTCATCTTTCTTGTTTCTCACTTTCTTTTCATCCCTCATCTCTTTTAATATTATTTTCATCTCCCTGACTATTTGTTAATCATTTTTTTTTAAATCATCATCAATAGTCTGCCATTAATTGATTGTTTTCTCTTCATCTTTTCTTAATTCTTCCACCGGTTTTCATCTTCTCTCTTTTTTTCATTCCTCTTTCAATTCTAACTTTGTTTTTGTTTTTTTTTTCTTCTTTTCATTGAAAATTTTCTCTCTTCCCTCTTTAATTGTAATCACAATTAACTCCAAAATTTAATACAATTCATGTATATACAATAAGCAACAACAAAAGTTACAAAATCAAATTGAATATGTGTAAGCATATATTATGTAATAGAGGGCAAATTAATTAATTGCAAGCAAATAAGGATTGCCTATCAGAACGAAACACTCACAAATTGATAGACATGATAATTAATGATAATAATTAAATTGTATTATTGCTCAACCAAAAGTAGAGATTATTAAATAAAAGATTTTATTTCTTAAAACTTTTGAGTGTCAATTGATTTTCTAAGACAATAACTTGATGGTAATTAAGGTTAACCTTTGTTTTCATGTTCCCTCGTTAATTAGAGTGATCACCAAATTGTGATGGTTCTTTACAACAATTAAGAGGAAATAATTTGCAACCATAATTAACAATTTGCTAAAGAAATAATAGTTGATCAACTTTTTAATTATCGGAAAAGTTTCGAGCAAATTGAAATAATATTATTTTCGAAGCATTTTCGTTAACCTTTGCTCACTTTGTTCTGTACGTGTATCAATGTTTTCGTAGAGATAAGAACACGTGCCAATAGCATTTGCTAATTAACTTGGGAACAATCAACAGTAATTAACTTGCGGCAATGAGAAGTTTAAATTTGGAATAATTTTGTGAAAATTGTCAATCGATTATTAATAAGATTGAATTGATTTGAATGCTCTTCAATTCAAAAGGATATTAAATATTCACTCTAAATTGTTAACGATTTAATTGTTTTGGTGTTACCATGACAATTAACCAGAGAAACAACAATCTCTGTTAAGAAATTAGATTAACCTTGAACACTAATCGATATTGTCTTTAAATTGTCCTTAACTGTTCAGTTATGATCTTAAGAATTTGATAGAAAATTAAAAAGTTTCAGTCATTCAAATAATAGTTTCTCGATCTTGTATTAGTTGAAGTTGTTCAATTAAACTAATTGCTAATTGTTATGGATCCAATGACGATAAATGTCGGTACGGCTTCTCATTTACTCTCTCTGATTAATAATCCAAAGTTTAGTAAATCGGCTTCATGTTTAGCCCGAATATTTGACCTTCTCTTCAATTATCGATCTTATCATAAGACCAACTTTACGAAAGATATCAAAATGGATGGTTCGATTGATATAATCTTCGAACCCGTCGCTCGAAATATCAACTTCACCTTTCCAAATGTGTCCATCTCTTTGCCCTTCGGCTCAACGTCTTGTGTAATAGCTCACACGATTCCAGATCATTTCCAGTTCCTCGATGCTTTCGATGCGATTTCATTCATCTCATGGGAAGTTTACTTCATCATCTTAATCATGACACTGAGTAGCTGTTGGATCTTATTATCTAGTAGATTAAATAAATTACTAGATTATGGTAAAACTATTTGGTTTGTCGTTCAATTGTTGTTCAATCAAAACGACGATTCTCAAGCAAAGATGAAAAAATATGGGTCAACCATATTGTTTGTGTTAATTGTTACAATTGGTTCGATTAAAATTTTCTTCGGTGTTCACTTTTCGGCGCAATTAACAGTGGCCAAAACTTATCCTACAATCGATTCGCTTGACCAAATAATCAATTGGAATATAACAAAATGGCCTCAGGTTTACACTATTTGTCCGTCACTTTTAGCTGGTTCATCGGCTTTTTATGTTTACGGTTCTAAGAAAGTTTGGAGTGGAACAACTTATAACCATATGGGACAATCGGAGGCCGGAAAAGTGGTCTCACTTTTATCGACGGAAGAAGTTTCAACATTGAGAAATAAACTGTGTGCCTATTATCCTGATAAACGATTACATGTTAGTCCAGCGTTTGGTCATACGACTGTTGCTTTTCCGCTTTACTCTTACCTGGAACCAAGGAAAAGAAAATTTCTCAACAATTATCTACGAACCATCATGGAAATGGGTTTGGATAAAGTAATGTTCGCATGTGACACTCAACGGCGACCCAACGCAGCTTTGATCGGCGACTGGAATTGCGCTAATCAAAAGGAAAACATCGTACAAGAGGCTCAATCAATTCCCTTGGAATTTTATAAAAGACATTTCGCTCTGACGATCATATGTTATTTTGTAATTTCTTTCTATTCTTTATTCGAGGTCATTTTGTTTCGTATCACCCGAAAACCTAAAAGTACAAATGCTGTCGAAATGTACAATTTATGACCTTTGTTGAATTTCTTAACCATGTGAACTTTTTTTATTTAGAATTGGAAAAAATTTACTCAGGATTTATTATCTTTTTTCTTTATGTTTATAAACAGAAAATACAATGGAAATGAAGAAGAGAAAAAAAGTTTCATTCGGAAAAAGTAAAAAAGGTTCAGAAAACACAATCGATACGGTGGGTTCGTTTTCTGATTCCATCACCGGCACCATGAGCATTATATCATTTCTTTGTTTCATCAGACAATTATCTCTTTGTCGTGGTGATTGTGGCCGTGGTATGGATTCGGTGTGTTGATCGGTGAACGACGAAAAAAAGTAGATCAATGAAGTTAATGATAACAGGAAATTCATGGGGAAAGGATTAAGGGTTAAAGCGAAAGGTGAATGATGATTGTTTCGGACAATCGGCTAAGAAAAAGTTGATTAACTAGATTTGGAGTTTGATTGTGTTGATGGTGGAGCGGGTGAAGCTTCAGCTTTCTCGTATTTCTCGATGGCATTTGAAACAGTTGAAATTAGATCCATAACATATTGTTGGAATTTGGATCCATCGATTGACCGTTTTCGTCCGTAGGCTGGAGCAGCGGTCAAACCAGGTCCAAGAAGGGAAGTTAATCCAAATGGATTAAAGATAAAGTAAAGGATTGAGATGACAATGACTGCACCGATGCCGAAAAGTACTAACATGGGAAGGAAAGAGACCAAAGGTGAGGCGAGGGCAGTTTGTCGTTGACCCATTGAATAGTCGTGATGTTGTTGAGGCTGTTGACCGTAAGGTGACCCATTGGGTGAAGCTGAATTAGGTTGATATTGCCAGAGTGGGTTCGTTGGTTGGGTCACTTCAGCTGAGGTGGGTAATTGGCACACAACCAGGGAGGAGAAACAAATTATCCAACAGATGAGAGCAGAGCACATGATTGATTTGAAAGATTCCATAGTTAATTAATTAGTTAGAAGATGAAGAAAATTGAACAGAACAGAAAAAGTTGATCTTTAATCAAGATGATTAATTGAAATTGAGCAAAATTAAATAGCTAATTGTTGTTGTTGTTATCCGAACAAGTTGAAGGTGAGAACTGATATTCGTTAGAGATCATCAAGGCCACTTATATATGCGAATCCAATGAAAAAGGTACAACCTCCCGTTCGTCCTCCCTCTTTACCTTTCAAGTCGATAAGAGGATCTTCCTAATGGGGTAACACAATTAGCGACAATGGTTAAATTAAATTGTTACCTTTTCTTTTCATGGTTATTTAATTGTCTTTTCAATTGACTATTTAAAAAGTTGATTTAGTTTATTTTTTTTTCTCTTCTTCCATTTTTCTTGATTCGCTTTCACCACAAACAACATTTGTAAACATTTACTCTTAATTTTTAATCACCGCAAAGTTAATTGTCATTAACATCTCAATCTCTCAGGATTTAATTGTTATTTATTGTTTAATTGTTAAAATAGGATTAAAGGAGGAGAAATATTCAATTTTTAATCAACAATCCATATCGACAATCTTATATTCCTCTTTGATTGTTGATTATGTTTACGAAAAAGACGATTTCTCAATTCGCTCTATTAAATTACTATTATCACTTTTTACTCCTCATCAATTGACTTATTATTGTAATTACATTTTAATTGTTGATGTTATACCATAAATAGTAATCATGTATTATCATTTAATTCAAAGTAAATTCTAATTGTTGTTCATTATGAGAAACCAATTAAGAATTATATTTATATCTTTTAATTGTTATTACTTTTACAATGGAACCTGAAATTGTCTTGAAAATTTTCTCTCTCTCTCTCTGATTGTTGATTTAGATTCTGATTATTTGGACAATCATTTATTTATTTAGTTGGTTAATTAATAATAATTAATGGTTGGTTGGTTTGCTTTTTCTGATTTAGTTGTGCTATTAAGGATCTAATTGTTTATTGGAAAACAATTTAACTATCAAAAACTAATGAAAGTGATTTAACTTTTTTTTTTATATATGTATCATGATCAAAGTTTAATTGTTTAAAGTTAATTGTTTGTTTGGTTATCGGATTAAATTGTTGTCTCTTGATATTATCGTTTAAAATGAAAGTTTTTCAATTTCAAGAGTAAATCTTTTTAACCTTAATCAACAATTAGATTTTCATTGTTAATATTTTACTTATTAACTTTCATTTTTTTGTTCATCATCAACAATCATTACGATTCACGATTTTTGCATGATGATTGAATTAAGATTAGGAAACCTACAGAAACAGAAAAAATATCATACGAATGACCTCAAGATCGATACAAATAGAAGCAAAGTCATAGGTGGTCATCTTGGACATTAGATAATGAGAGTAATCAATTCAATTAGAACGTTTTATTTCCAAAATTTGCTTTTTCTCCGCATTCTACTAATGAAATAGGCTTGTAATATGTGTCAAAATCGTAATTAACTGGATAGTTATGACCACGTGGAAAGCGACAAACGGCAAATATCAAGATAAATATACATTTATTGTATTGAGCGAGAATGGGAATCTCTCAATAGGACTAAGTAAATCAATTTTAGAGCCAACAATTTGGGTTAAACAGGTTCCATGTTATCGGAGATAACTGGTCCCAAAGATCGGGCCAAGTAAATACCACTGGAGAATAGTGACCAACTCTTGACCACTTGCCTAATGAGAGAAAAGTGGAGAACAAAAAATATCGAATTTATAACAATTGAAAAACATTAAAGAAAACAAAACCAATTGTATCAATAGAAATGCAATTGATTGTATAAAAAGCATTGGCGATCAAATTTACTCACCACAGGAATGGATCGGTGTAAACAAGTTTTACCTTATTACACAGTCTAACGATCACGTTAGAATTGGACTTTTTATTCACTTGAGCCATGGTAAAAATCAAAATTAATTACGATTGAACAATCAAAAAGATCCAAATAATAATAATAATAACAGAGACAATTAAAAATAATCACAAAAATATTCAACTTAGAATCACATGTTCTCATTCAGGGAGAATATAATAATTTCGGACAGAAAATTTTTCGAAATTTTTTTTCGTTCAATCAAAAAAAAAGAAATTTTTTTAATTTTTATTAATTTTTTGTTTCTATTAAATTTCGATATGAATTCAATTAAATTTAATGATATAAACTTTCATGTTTTGTTTTGTTTAGTTAATTTAGTTTATGGTTAAGGTTAAAGGATCAATTGTTAGGCGATGAAGTTTTGATTGGTTTTTAATTATTTTTTGCTAACAATTAGAGAAAGATATTATAATTAATTGATTAGATTACAATTTGATTGATGGATTGATTTAATCACAGCTTACAATTTAGGATGGTAACAGTAATCAAAGTGTAGATTTACTGTTAATTGTCGGGATAATTTTTTCATTATGATATTAATATGGTAAAGTTAATTGTTTGGTTTTTTCTTATGGACACTTGATTGCAATTGTGTTAATTATCGTTGAATTTGATTGATGATTCACGTAAACTGTTCATTATGGAAATAACTGTTGGAGAATTGATTTGACTTCGCCGACGGCGTTTACCACCGGCAACAACAGCCCCAGTCCCTAATTGAGCGGGTTGAACCAGACCGGATTGAATTGGGTAAACTTGTTGATTATAAAGCGGTGGGCCAAGTGATTGTTGTTGAGATTGAAGGAGAAGGGTGAATGGCATGAACATTGATATAATTAGCCCAAAGAAACCGGCGATGGTCAAGATGACCAGAAAGAGAGTAAATTCATCTCGTGGTCCAGCACCGGATTCAAAAGGTCGAGGTGGGAACGGACCTTGGCGGGGGAGAACATGGAAAGCGCTGGTCTGAGTCGAGAGCGGGTAACTTGCTGAATGAGGTATTCGCCCAGGAAATGATCCTAATTGTAGTGATGAGGGAGATGATGAGAGTAAAGACAATGATGATAAAGATGAAGGTGATCCTGATGAGGGAGGTGGAGGAAGTGACACCGGCGGTGGTGGAGGTGGAGGTGGCATCCAATCAGGTAAATCATTTGCTCGATAATCATAATCAACTGCAGTTCCACCATCGTTACCGGCACTTCCTCCACCTCCACCTCCTCCTCCTCCTCCGCCATCATCCTCATCACCATCAGCTAACTCACCATGATTAACTGTTGCAGCTACAGATGATTGTTGATTGTTACTATTAGTTAATTTAGTTAACGATGATTGTTGCGATGATACTTTTGAATTTAATGATTTATTATGATAAACATTTACTCGGTTCGGGATATTGATCACATTACGATTAATTGTTTTCTGTTTTGTCCTTTTATTATTAGAATTAACTTGTTGACGATTTAAATTACTTCCATCGCTAATTAAGTAATCACCATCATCTTCACTTCCACTATTATCACCGCCGGTGTGATCACTATTTGATCGGGTAATTAATGGAATTGGTTGATTAGCAATAGCCAATGGTTCAAATTGTTGTTGAGTATAAACAGTTGATAAGAAAACAATTTGTATCCATTTTAATAACAACCAATTTAATGGTAACATTTTAGAAAACAATTTAAAGTGAATTAGTAAATTTAGTTATCATTCCATCAATAAACACTAACACTTATCGACTAATCTTAATTGTCGTTGAATTAAACACAATCATCTCACAATTTGAACGATGTTACTTGATGAGAAACTTAATTTACAATGAACATGATTTAAATTCTGATTTCTTGGTTAATTGTAATTTTTTGACCTTAATTTCTCGTTCTAATTGAAGATTATCAAGTTTATAACAATTAACAAGGCTCAGAGATTATCAACAATAGTTAATCATCATCTTAATCCATTATTAATTATGATCAAGATCATATTTTCCCTCATTCATATATAAAAGTACCGGTGACAATTAAACTCGTTTCCGACTTGTTGATTACAATTAACGGTCCAATGGATTTAAAGTAAAGTTTGATTATAATTCATAATTGACAATCAACGCCCTTTTCCTATTCAATTAACCAGGATCCCAACAATTAAGAAGCTTTTTCTTTTAATTGTGATTAGATATTGGTGTCACTGTCCTAAATTGTTAGTTTGACTCCTTGTTGAGGATTGACATAGATTTTTAATTTCTCCCTCACAATTAAGATCACAATTAAATCTAAATTTCCATTTATATAACCAAGCCCATTGATCCGTTGATTTTAAATACACCAACAATTAGTGAAAAGTTAAATACATTGATGGTTGTTTATTAATTGTATTGATGAAAATTTAATTGCAATTTAACAACACTTTTTATTAATTGTTTGTTAAAGGTAAGAGAAAATTTTTTCTTTGCAAATTAAGTTAATCAAGTTAATCAACTATCTAACAATTAAACAGGTTGAAGGAAAATTTTTTACTCTGATTTAATATTAAAATCAATCAGATTGAAAAGTGATTAATAATAAATACAATCCAGTGATAAATGGTAGTAATTAAAGATGAAGATTAATTAGAGATTGTGATTAGTAAATCAGTTTGCTGTTTCTGTATGTTAATCTATGTCTCCGTTTGGTAATCAATTTCTTGTTTCAACAATTAAAACGAAATTAAAATCCAATTGATTAAGATGAGTTCAATCTGGTCAATTGTTTTCATCATTCAGATTCAGTTTGTATTGAGAATTGGTGGTGATAATTGTTATCCAAATTGTTTAACAATTTAATGAACTCCTTTGATTTTCTCGTAGTTGTTTCAATCACAAACTCTTATTGATTGATTGGTTATCGGATTGGACTTTTGATTGGCGCAATTATTGATCTTATTGTTTATCGAACTGATTCTTGCTCCGCCTTTTGTTATTGATAAATGGAAACGATTGGAAATCGCCGGTCTAACATCGCACTTCTGATTTGAATAAGAAAACGATAACAATTAGAATCAATATTATCGAAAATTAATAATCAATAGTCGATTGTTTCTCTTACCGAATCAACGAGTTCTTTCAGAAATGGAAGTAGATTCAACAATTCTCGATCGTTTTTATCATCGAACCAACTTTTGATTGGAATCCCATTTTCGAGCTGAAATTGGTGAAAAGAGAAGTGATTAAAATGATTAATTGTTATCAATAATTAGAATAAAATAAAGTTAATTCTCACCTGATAACCGAAAGCTTGAAGTGAATTATCAATGATAATTGTCTTTGATAAATCTCTTCGAAGTATATTAAGATCTTTAATGTAATTTCCACTGATACAGATACAATGTTCTCGAAATAATCGATGCCTGTGAATGAATAGATTAATTTGTTAGTTGTAAGAATTAAATTCAATTGGTCAGTTGATTACCTTATATATTTTCTCTCAGGGTCAAGAATGTTGACAAGTTTATCGGCATAAACGCGTTTCGATGCGGTGAAAAGTATCACCTCGAAAAGTTTTGATACTTGGTCAAGGAATTGACGAAAATGTGGCCTGGTTCGTACGAAGACTTTGTACTCATTGTCTTGGAAAACAACAGGAAAGGTGAAACAAGCATCTTCGAGTTCAGTTAAACTACAATGAACCAAAGTTTCGTCCAAATCGAGGACCAAACTAAACTCGGGTGCGCTACGAGTTTTCAATGGTAAAGCGGGATAACGACAGATCATCTCAGGTGTTAACGGAGGTAAACTCTTGATAAACTGATAAGGATCCAAATCGTCATAATCGATAACCAAATTCTCATCAATTATCTCCTCATTTTCATCGGTAACATCGGTTCCCACCTCGTCTTCATCATCTTCCTCTTCATCCTCTTCTAAACTTTCAGTTAAACCATAATATTTACAATTATCTCGATTTACATTAGCAAGTGATGACGATGATGAAGTTGATGAGACACTTGTAATTAAATCAATTCTCTTCATTTTCATTGAATTTTTATAAACAATTTTTGTACATTTATCGACGTCAGGATTGTCCACTTCCTCTTCGTCCACCAATTCACCCTCTTCCCGTTCACCATCAGTCCCATTGTCCATCCAATTAGACGAGTAAAATTTTCTTCTTCCATCAAAATTAACCGTTGAGCTTACATGGCTCTCCGATGAATCCTTAATTGTACATGGAGAGGATTCTGTCAATAAATCAAAAGCCCAAAACACAGTAAAAAAAGTTAATTGTTTCTCATTTGATAGAATCAACAAATCATCAAGATCTTCATTAATGAAAATTAAAAGAAAAACAACAAATTCGTGTATAAACATTGAATTATCACCTTAAAGAACGAAGTAATCAGTAAATAAACAATTTTCGAGTCAACAATTAAGACTAAACATAAGACTATTTATAAATTGTAATCGTTTCAATTTTTTTTGGAAAAATTTCCAATAACAAAATAAGAATCATAATCATAATATCAACATAGAATCAAATAGATTACGAAAATAGAAAACCAGCTAAATCAATGTAAGCAATTAAATCATCAATTAGAATAATTTTTCATTCTTAAATTACTGATCACGATTACAATCAACCATTCTAAAGTAACAAAGGTTAACAATTAATCTAAATTAGTCTTACCCTCGTTTCCATAGGAAATGTTATTATTGCTTTCGCCGTTGGTTAAGCTTTCATTGAGATCTTTGTTGGTATTGTCCAGGTATCGACGTCGTTTAACTGACCCCTTGGAAGGTGAACTAACACTATTTGGCATATAAATATTATTAACTGGTCGCTGGTCAGTCCAATCATTGACAATGTCCAGCATGACTGAAGGTAATTGAAAAAATTGCGACAAATAATCAATCAAAACAACTGACTAATTACATGAGCAATTACAAATTGATTGGCAGTTTTTGGCTTGAATTTTTTAGGAAAATGATGATCAATTGATAATAATGAAACAAAAAGTCAACAACAATTAACACTAATCAAGAAAATGTTGATTAGTGATTAGAGTTTTTCATTTGAGCAAAAAATTTTTAGCTCAACACAGAAATGGATAAGCAAATTGTGATGAAAAAGAGATGATGATTATCGTGATTTATTAAAATGGATCAACACAAATTGTAATTAACTTACATTGTTTAACTAAATCGATAAAAAATTAACTAATTATTGCAACTACAATGATAACAATTAGAAGGTAAAATTAGATGATTGGTGATGAGAAATGGAGATGAAGATGAGAGGGAAAATTGTAGATAAACAATCAGTGAACTAATATGTTTATCTACCGAAGAGAATGTTGAACAAGAAGACAGAGAAGAAAGAAAGAGAAGATGAAACTCGTTCGTGAACAGAAAAGAAAGAGAAAAATTCGAAAAGAAAGACTTCCGCGGAGCTCTTTCTCTTTTTCTCTCTCTCTCATCTTCTTTCAAATGTGAGAGACAAAACGTAAACATTAAAGATGAAAAATCGATAAAATATTCGAGTTCTATTTCCATAGATGGCACGTATTCATTTTCCACGTGTTTCACTTGATTAATTTTCTTTAGAACTTTTTTTTTCATCCAAATTGTATCTTCGACATTTCGACAATTAAAGCCAAACAAAGATTCAATTGAGAGCAATTTAAACATTGGATACTAATAATTGTATTCGTAACAATTAGTTAACAATTGATCCAAATAAAAGACATTAAGTTATAAACTTTCATCTTTTTACTTAAATTCAAGTTGATTGTTGTTATCATGATGATCCGAGATGCTTATTGTTAATTAGTTGATTAGTTAATCTGATGGATTTTTTTGTTCTTTCATTAATTATATTGGAAATTGGAATTAGCCGAAAGATGATATTGGAAACACGTGGGAAATTTAGGCCATCTATCGAAGGAGAGATTGAACATTTTATCGATTATTTATCTTCTTCATCTTCCTTTTAAACTCCATCCTCATCTTTTGCATCCCATGGAAGAGTAAATTCATTCAGTCGATGATAGTTATTGATTCACTGAGTTTCTGGTTCGAACTCCTTGAAAGAAAGAAAGAGAGAGAGAGAGAGAGAGAATCGATGTAAAAAGAGTGAGAGTTATCAGTTTTCTTCATCTTCTCATCACCACCGTTGTCCTTTCATCATCTTTTTCATTCATTTTCTCATCTTCTTCTGTTGTTACTCCTCCACATTCACTCATCCTCATCCTCATCCTCTTCTCACCAACACAACATCAATGAGATAAAAGTGATCACAGAAAAATTATCTCCAATTGATGAGTGAAAATTTTACCAATTTTCGTTTGAAAAAAAAACAACCACAATATTCATCATCTATTTCTCCATCCTCATCCTTTTTTGTTTCCCTGGTTCCAAAACTTGATTCTAATTGTTGATGATATTTTTATATAACTACTTTCACCTTTCATTATTGTTATTTGTTGACTCTTGGTGAGTAGCATCATCTCATCTGAGTGTTCAATTGAAACAGTCCCTGTGGAGGAAAATCAACAATTCATAATATATCTGGTATACAGTTTTCCATGATCACAATTAACTGTAAACCAAATTAATTGCAATCATCTTCTGGTCATCTTTCTAATGATTAGCCATCAATTTCATCTTTACCCTTCTTATAAGTATAACTGTTCAGCCTGATGATGGATCCAAACATAGAGTAGTTAATTTACAATTGAACCAATCGATTGGAATCCAATCCATTATCAGGCCGATTTTACAATTACAGGTGAGTTAATGTGAAACCATTTTCTATTAATCTACTATAACGAACTGACCCTATTGACCAGAGGAAAGGCAAAGGGATAAAACAATTCAAGTTGACAGGAGAGAGAATCCAAATCTTATAATATCTCGGGTTCACATTTGAAGATCCACAGAGTTGACCAAATGTCCAATAGAATTGAAGATGACAAGATGAGTGAATTCTGTAAGTGCCAATAATCTATGAGAATTTAGAAGATGAAGATGAAGATGAAGAGAGAGAGAGAGAGAAATACAATTTATCAATAGAATTAATAATAGAAAAGAAAAACAAACCTTCAGTTATAGAAGGAAAAAAATCCGAATAAAATGAGAGCCTTTGAAAGAAAAAAGAACATGATTATTTAATATTATTGGAAAGTTTCCAAATATTCTATCAAGTAATCAACTAATTTCTTCCATGGTTAATACACAGAACAGACAATTAAACAAGAAAATTAAAAGGATTCACAAGATAATTAAAAGATAAACATGATGATTGAATGGAGATGATGGTTGGGAACATCAATGGAAATGAGTGAAAACCATGTGAATACACAATTTCCATTGAATAAGAATCACAATTAACAAGAAGAAATTTAATTCTATTGATCAAATTTCTATTATTAGTTAGCTTATTGGAGACTCAATTAGATTTTAAAATGATAAAAGGTAAACAATCAGTTAATCAACTGAAACCTCATTTGATTGGGATAACCAAAGTATCGAAGCCGATAATTAATCTTGTCCTCGAGAATTGAACACTATTTAAATTGTTAATCGATAATCAATCAATTGTTTTGCTTATTTTTTTTCTCCTTGTTAATCAACATCATGAAGCAGATTCTAAACAATTAAATCTAAGGAGGAAGTTAATTAATTCAGTGTTTCCTTTACTCTATCCAAGGTGTTTGCTCAACAATGGCTACTAAACAAGCGACTTGTAAGTATTTAACTTGATTACAATTAGTTTTAATTGTTGGTTACATTTGTATCTTTCTATGTGATAGACAATTTCAATGGATTAACTAATCTACCGGATTAGAATCAGATCAATATGAGATTAATAATTGAAGGAAATTTTTGTTTCTCTTTTACTATTACAAAGTTTTGTTTAACTTTTCAATTGGTTAACATGATAATCAACTAATTGATTAACTGATTCTTTGTACTTGAATCTATTTAACCAGAAAATGAATCAAAGTTAAATCATGATCAACATTGAGAATCTTGAATAATCATCAATCATAATGTTACATATTATTTATCATCATTTCTCATAAATCATAATCATCATTCAATTGTTTCCCTTTGATTTTTGGTTATTATTATTTTCAACTTACCGATTGATTAACATTGTTGACACTTTTTCAATCGTTTATCATATTCAAAGATATTCATGATGAATGTTGATATTATATCAGAATAGGAATCAAGTTTAATGGTGAAAAAAGTATTACAATGAATGAGTTTTCTGAGTAATTTGTTCTGATCATTTCTCTCAATATCTTAATAGTGATTCATTTAGATTCATGACCATCAAGTCAACTGATAGTTTAGATATTTTCAGTTCACATGGTGATTTTACCTGATTCAGTTTCATGATTAGAACTGACAGATAATCATTAATGAATAACAGCTAATAAGTTGATCAATGATTTAATCACCAAATTTGATAGATGAATAGTTGCAACTCCATTTTTACTCTGATTTTTTTACCATCGCTTGACCTTTAGTATTGACCAACAATTCAAGTCTTTTTGATCAATGATGATAAATATTATCCAGGGTAATGTTCAGTTCCTCGTTCCCTGAAGTATAAATGTCAAGCACAAGATCAGCAGGGTGATCGTTGTTGCTGGACAATCTACAAGAATGAATTTTTTTTGTTCGAAACTCAAAAGTTCAGTTGAGAATCTGAAATTATCAATTATCACTTTCTCTCCCAACAGTCACAGCCAAAATTAGGAATCTTCAAGAATCATGTAATCGGATAACAACAGGAGCTTTTCCTCAGCCCTCAGCGGCCGATATAACAGCGACACTCAAATTTTTCTCTCAAATTTTACTCAGGTAATTTTGTCGAGAATCAGATCCAATTGAATCTCAATCATCACTAAAAATGGATAATTTCAAATTTCTTTCCTTTTCTCTCTAGTGTTCTGAAAGATGCTCCAAGTATGTCGATCGAGGTGATATGTTCACCGGAAAGAGATCACAATCGAACCTCAATGTTTCCAAGTTTAGATTATAAAAGCCTTTATTCAACCTTAATTCAACTTCTCGAGCTTCTCCCTCACCTTCAATCGGGAATTCAGAGTAAGTATTGAAAAAGATTTCGAGAAAATCAAGTTGATTCAAAATTCTGATTGACTTGATTGTCCCTCTCTCTTACCCAGCGGTTGGTCAAACATTATTACACACGTTAAGTTGTTTGGTACCTTTTTTGGAGCACGAGTTCATGGACACACTGCCTTACATTGTAGCCTCTTCAATGGCTATTCTACCGAGTGCCCTTCACAAAGATCTACTGGACATGTTATGTTACAATCTCTTACCTTTTACCATAAGTAAGTATCACCTCGTGTTCATGATAAATCAATTCACCATCAAAGAGTAACTCTTATCATGAACAATTAAATTACCATCTAAAAGATTCAGATCATAAAGAGATCAGACAATTTATAGCTAATTACAAGTTCATTAGTAGTTTAATTGCTGTTAAAATTGTAACATTATGATGATCATGTTTTCCTTCAGTAATTATCATGAATAAGTTAAATTAACTTTTTTAAAGCGGAAAACTCATTTAATTGTTACACTTTCATTTTCAAACAAATTATGAGATTTTAATTGTACATTATGATTAAAAAACTAAAAGTGATTAACTTTATATTAAAAGTGGAAATTGATTGTTAACAACAAAAGTTTTATATTATTACTATTTTTAAAATACTTTATTAATACTTTCACTCTTAATTAGCTTAGGGTAATTAAAGTTCAATCTCTGTGTCTTAACTAATTGAAATCTCTGTTTTGTCTTAATTACCAGGAAATCGAGATGGTTTTGATAATCAAAATTTCACCAACATTTCAGTTTCAGCGATCATGATGAATGTCTTTTTTTACACCGATTCACCATCTTATTATA
This sequence comes from Panonychus citri, assembly GCF_014898815.1. NCBI lineage: Eukaryota > Metazoa > Arthropoda > Arachnida > Trombidiformes > Tetranychidae > Panonychus > Panonychus citri. The sequence goes on from NW_026515540.1 coordinate 1,853,379, forward strand.
CTCAGTTGATTGAAACTCTGATGAAATTAAAAAAAGACGTTGTCAAGGATTTATTTTGTGTTATCGCTCATGGGACAGTTAAAGCCCGTTGTCCAGCAGTTGAATTACTTTTCCAATATTGGCCTGAACTGAATCCCTCACCTTTAGATCGTAAAGTTTTATCGGAAAAACATATTATCTGGTCACCATTATCATGTCAACATGAAAATTGTGCATCAAGTTTGTCTAATGAAGCGGTTAAAATGTGTATCGATCATACAATTGCAATTGGTTCTGGTGATCGAGCACCGCCAATGTTGATCTGTATCGAGTGCGCTGATCAAATTTATAAAGGTAAATCACGATCAACCCTGGTGGACATTTTACTTCCCATGGAAGAAATATCTTATACCTGTGTTAACAAAGCGTGTAAATCATCAATAGCTCAAAAAATAGCGGTTGCGACTTGTTTCTCACCAGAATGTGTCAACTACAACTGTAATAAGCCTGTTCGTTACTGTGCTCTTTGTGATTCCTGTAAACACTCATCAACTGAATCAATTGATCATGTTGTCCATCGTACGATAACATCACCATGGAAAATGGATCCAGAAACTCAAAGTTATTTCATCGAGGCAATAGTTAACCTACTTCGAGAAGCTCAACCGATCACAGAGAAACCCGGTAAAGAGGCAACATCAACAATACAATCTTCGGGCAATAAAATGTCCACCAGTGGAGTTGGTGGAGGTGGTGGCGGTGGTGGTGGAATTGGATCAAGTAATATACCCGGTGGAATGCCGACTGAAGAGTCTAATGGTAACATGGCTTTAGAGGAGAGACAATTACTTAGTCGTTATGGTGTTTGGCTGATTACAAGTCTTTGTACTCCGATCGATGAGACACCCGATGATGTTTTAGGCCGTTTATTGAGTATACTTTTCCAATGGTTTCATTATACCGCTTGTCTACCCGATGATCAGGCTGGATCGGCGTTGGAACGGCTTAAGGGTGAATGTATTCATGGCTGGTTAATGAAAGTGGTTAAAACTCATTTTCATGTTTTCTCCAATTGTTTACTTCCACACCCTGCTGATTATGCCAAAGTCGGAGGTCACTGGGATTGTTGGCCTTCCCAAACTAATCAAATTAAGGAAGGATTTAAGCGACTCCTTTGTCTAGTACCTTATGACATAATTACACCCGAAGTTTGGTCTAATATTATGCCTTATTGGATGGAGTGTTTTCGCCATGAAGTGCCTGAAGATGAACTCGCTGAATTGAAAATTCTTTTGAGTAAAGTTCTTGATCCAGATTTATCCCCGTTAGGTCTTAGTCCAAAACAAATGTACGAATTTATCAGCGTTAAATTTAATAATACGGTTGCTCAGGTTCAAGAACAAGCTCTTTACTGGATCCAGGTAATTATCAGATGATTAACATGACAAAGTTTTAATTTCTTTAATTTTCTCAAATTTTAATTACTTTGCTTGGAGTTGATTGAATTTACCTGTTCATAGTGTATCGAAAGTGACAATCATTATTTTATTTAATTTCTCTCCTTGTCTTTCCTATTCTAACAATTCTAGAAATTAACCATGTTGGAAGTTCCGGTTCCGTTGAAATTACTTTTAACTATGTTTAATTCTGGAGTAAAATCTTTGTCCAATCCTGATCGGGCTAAAGTGCCTTTCTCACCAATTTACAAAGTTTCAACTTATCCGATTCCAAGTCCAAATGAACGATTCAAAGAACCTCGATTTGGGACCAGTGGACAGCAACAACAATCGGCCAATGGACAACCAACACCAACAAGTAATGGACCAGATGAGATTATAACGGAATCATCAACAGACCAATTACAATTTCCAATCAATGATGATAATCTTAACCTTACATGTTTCATCCTAATGTTGGATATTTTAATCAAACAAATGGAGCTTCAAGATATACCTTCTCATAAAGGATTAGAAAATCGTGATATCGAACCTGTTTTAACCTTAATGTTGGACATATTATTAACTTCGTGGCCAGGTAATCATAATTGTGACCAAGAGGATGATTATCGTCATACAAGTGATAAAGATGAAGCTCAATCGGTTCAGTGTCAATATTGTGAAATGATTGCAATTTGGTATCAATTGGGTTTGGTGTTGATGGAATATTTTTGCCCTGTTATGGAGGCCACAATGATCGATATTCCCTTTGAACCTATTCGAAATTTGAACACAATGACCTCTGACCCTAAATGTTCAACTGGTAAAGATGATGGATCGGCAACATCGGCAGAAAATACAACATTAGATGGAACCAAATCAGCAACGATTGAGGTGTTTTCTGATGCTTCCGGTCAACGATTACCAGAAATTGAATCAGAATCACAGTTAAGTTCAAGAGTTTTACCAACAGATGATGAAAACTGTTTACTGACCACTGGTCATTTTCATGTTACCTCTGTAAATGTAATGGATGCAACCAACTCATCGGAACCTGATAAACCAACGATCATTGACCAACGAGCCGGTGGCTGTTTCTGGTTCACCACCCAAGGAAAATTCAAATTTAAACTTGAAGAATTACCTGTTCAACTCAGACTTTTACATGTTCTACTCAACAAATTGTCCAGTTCATCCGATGCTGATGTTTTATATCATATTGTTTATATCCTCAAATTGATGGCACTTCACTCTGAGATCCTCAATAAAGCGGCTAAAAATCATCGAGGTTTCTTGATCTGGTGCCAGGAGAATCTATTAATTCCTAACCTTTGGTCACTTCTTCAGTCCGAATTCAGTCAAATATCTCAATTAACTGTTCCCCTGCTTCTTCATTGTATTACTCTACCTGCTGGTCGTGAGGTTTTCCTCAAACTGGTTGAAGGCGATTTCCATGATTCTGATTGGCGAAAGCGTTTCACTGCCGTTGAAAGAGTGACCACTATTGCTCATTTTCTAGAAAGCTCAGTGGTCAAAAGTTCCCCTTCCCTTCAATCCTCACTGACCAATGCTATTTGTTACCTTGTCCATTGTCTCGATGACATCGAATCAACTGTCGCTCAGCGATCTCTCCTCAACTTGGAATCAATCAAAACAACGTCACTGAAACTTTTGGTTTGGTGTCTCGAAGCTCAATTTGATTTGGTTCTAATCGATAGGCCAATAATCCTGCAAACAATTTTCCAATTGTACAATCATCTTTCCGATCGACGCTTTTTAACTTGGGACTTTTTTCTCAACCGTTTTGATGCTCTTTTCTTGGAAGCTCAGGTCAACCTTGAACGACTCGGTGAAATAAGTTACACCCGTGATTTGAAAAACACCAACGTCAACTCAGAAATGTACCAGAAAAAGTTGACTCGAGTCCATGAGGCCTTGTCGCAGGCTCATCTTTCCCGTTCACTGTCCTTCTCTTTTGGCGGTAAATTTAGTGCGAATGCCAAAAAAGCAGCAACGGCTTCTGATCCCTCAGCGAAACAGGCAGATAAAAGTGTCCTCCGTCAGGCCGTTGCTCCAGCGGTAAGACGAAAATCATCTCGATTTACTGGTAACTCAGCGATACCTGATAAATTCCGGCACTTGCCCAATAACTTTTTCACCGATAATCAATTGAAAGAAATTGCTCAGGAAGAGAATCACATCATGCACGTTGTCCATAAAATCGTCGAACTCGAAGAGCAAGATCGAGATACAATGCATTCACTTATATTCTTATTGATGCAATTTCTTTCCCGACCCGATCAATCTCACCCACAGGAGGAAAAAACCATGGCTCGTAATCAGCAAATTGTCTTGCGACATTTGAACATTTTACTTGGATTTTCACCATCAGAGAAACAATTTCTTGTAACTGCAGTTAATTTGAGGACATTTCCCGTTTTCAACGCTGTCATCGCTTCCATGCCCAAAGTGTTGGACTTTAATTTTAAAATGGGCAACATGCTATTAGGAACCTTTTTACCTCTTCTCATTTTTTGTCCCTCATCGCAAAAATATGTCGCCGATCTCATGGTCAAACCAACCTACTCCCTTTGGTACCTTCAACCGCACGTACGAGAATCATGGCTCATGTCAGTTCTAATTATCCTTTACAAGGTAAGTGATCTTTTGTTTCTCATTGCAAATTTCGAGTCAAATTTTGATTTGATTTTTTGTTTTTACAGTACACTTATAATGCTACTCCGATATCGAAGCACATTCAAGCATTGATAACGATAGTTATGAATACATTGGAAGCTCAATTCCACCAATGTCGTACCACCAGGGAGCATTTCAGTCCAGTTCCGTCAAGATCGAGAGGTGAGTTCTATCGAAGATCGAAATTGAGTTGACCTTTTACTCTAAATTTGTGTTTTTTTTGTTCTCAATAAGATATGAGCGCCACTTCCATGGATATTGAAGATCAAGTTGAACCCGAAATGGAGCCATTGTTCAGAGCGGAAGATACTTCGGCTCCGATTTTTACGACCGGTTCTAGCGAGGATTCTATCGATGGTGATGGTGAAGGTGAACCTGAACTTGAAGTTATTCTCGAAAGTCCAAAATCTGAAGAGTATGATGAATCTGATGGGGCCAGTTTATCGGCTGGTGGGACTAAAGAAAAAATTTCTTGTCAAGAGAAAGAAACTAAAGTTATTCAAAAAGAAATTGATTCATTTGTTATTCCAATGGGAACTAAAGATGATGATGAAACTATCGACAAAGAAGTGATAACATCCAGACCAGAATTTCCTCCGATAGTACCAACAGAATTGATTGAGAAGCCAAAGTCACAGGAAATAAAACAAGTCCAGGAAACGGAAATGATTCAAATGCCAATAAATGATGGGCAAGAAAATGAAGAAGAATCGTCAGATTCAACTGGCCGATCAAAGTCCAAAATTTCCCGATCCCCATCGCCGAAAACAAGTAATCAACTTACGAGTGAAGGTTCATTCAAATTGAAACGAACTGATTCAGTTTACGACAGTGAAACAAGTGAATCAAAAGAGATCGAGATAACTATTGATACAACTCCAGGTTTCCCATTTTCGATAACGGAAAAGGTCACTTCGGAAGAGAAACGAAGAACCAAACAAGGAATCAGTAAAGTTCTGAAAAGTTTCAACGAAGATACTAACCAACAATCAACTGATTCTCAGGTTCAACCAAGTGAACAAAAGATAATCTCTGGTGGTGGTAAACCAACTGGAGGTTGGAAGTTACTTGATGATCCTTCAAGTAAACCGATTCTACCGATTAAACCTGCACCCGAACGTTTATTACCCATTGGACCCGCCGTTCGATTACCAAAAAAACCCGGTTCTCCTTCGTTCTTTTCAACGCCAAGCTCACAGACGACAGTTACATCGCCACCTCCTCTATTACAATCGATGACTCAACCAACTCAATTAGAACTTGGATCTTCATCTTCAGTACCGTTTTCAAATATTCCAATATCTCGTCCATCTTCATCCGAATTACCTCAACTCTCAATACCTCCAACGGAGCGTTTACTGCCGATCGGTCCAACTCCCCCTTTCAAAAGTCCTCGTTCAATTGGGAGACAATTCTTTTCACCTCCACGTTCAACTTGGCCTGAAGATAATCGTCCAAGTTCATCTGTAGATTTGGTGCCTAAAACTGAATTAAGCTCAAAAGAAAGTGACCACGAATCATTTTCTCGTCAAAATTCTGACACAAATAAACATCGAAAACTCAGAGAACCATCACCTTCCCCTGTACGATTGAAATCAGTGAAATCTTCAAGTATATCTCAAGATAAAATGATCGAAAACATGGAAACATCGGACAAACAAGTGACCGATGAAGAGCAAATCTTTACACCTCCACGAACTTCAAGTGTCGATAAAGATGAAACATCAATTGTGATTCCAAGTGAAATTGTGAAAATTAACCAAACAAATGATTCTAATCAACAGCAAAATCAAACATCGAGTTCCACCGGAAAAGTTAAATCATTAGTCAAAGAATCAACTATTGATGTCGATTCTATTAAATCATCCGATAAAAGTGTTCCCTCTGAACGGAATGGAAAACCGATTCGAGCTCCATATCTACAATCATTGAAGAAAAATTCACTTGATCAAAGTATATCGATCGATATTCCTGAAAGTGATCTAATCGAAGTGAAAACATTGCCTTCTCAACTAATCGAAAAACCTATTGATTCATCTGATAATTTAATCGCAACAACCTCGACAACAGTGACAACAATCTCAGCGACAATAACAACGACTTCAACTTCAACAGTTACAACAATTATTTCAACAACTACAACAACAACACCGGTGAAGAAAGTAAAACTTCACGTCCTTTATTTAAGCCCAAACGTAAGCGTAGACCAACCGGAGGTCAAACAGAGACACGAACAGCTGATATCAGAAGTAGCAATATTCAAAGTGCCGGTGTTGCCGCTGGGGTTCAAAGAAGAGCTCGAAAAATTGATGTTTCCACTTCAGGCACCACCGGTTTACCGTCTAAGAGATCAAGCACTTCACAATCGTCGTTAGCGCTCGCCGAGGATTCTGTCAATGAACGATGCTCATCCTGTGGCTCAATTCTGGAAGAGTTTTCGGAAGATGAAATCGGAATGTGTATCGTTATACTGGGAAGTTATGTCCATCGAGAACCCGCCATGTCAGCGCCCTTATTACCCGATATGCTTAAACTCATATCAAAATTTGCTCTACACACACCATACCCTTGGCAACATGAAAGGTTAGCCTGAAAAAGAGTCCAATTAACAACAATTAACTAATCGTTTCTCTCTCTCTTTATCAATCAGTCAAAATGTCCACCTACCCGGATGCGCTCGTACGATTGCTCAACAATTTTTCCGTTGTACTCTCCAACAATTAGCCTCTAACGGCATTTTCCAGCAAATTTTCAACTCGCATTTTCCAGGTAATTACAGGAAAATTTAGTCTGATCATCGACAATTAACTCGTTAACCTTAACTCTTTCACTCATTTCACTTCTAGACTCTGAATTTTTCAAAGCAATGGCGACATCGCTCACCGATTTCATGGACACCAACCAAGTGACACCATTGACTAAACTTTTAGAGGTAATTAAATGGTGAATTTTAATTGTTTCGTTTAATGATTTAATATTTTTCCGTAATAGGGATTCAATGAGAAGAAACATTTACCCCCTAAGGCGCAATTGTTTCACGTTCTATCGAATGCCGCTCATTACATGGAGTGTATTCCATTGGAAATGGTTTCTCAACAGTCTTGGAATACATTTCTACCCATTTTTGATACATTTCTACGAAAAATGGAATATATTTTCCCTTCCGTTTCCGGTGAAGTTTGTGATCTTACCCCCGTGATAAGAATGATGTTAATCACTCTTAAATTGTCTTGTCTCAATAATCACCGATCAATCCTTGAACCTTATGCTAAATTTGTAAGCCAATCGATTCAACGAAGTCCATTAGGTTATTCTCAACTTCTCGAACTTTGTCACTACTCTGGAAGAGTATTTTCTAAAGATCGTGATCGATATTTTCTTACTCGAACGATTGTCGGTGAACTGATTGGTGCCATTCGCTTCAAAACATTCATTCCCGACGAGAATCTCATGATGTTGGTCCAGTTTGTCCTTCAAGATCTCGATGGCACTTTGGTCTACTCTGTGGTTACCGAACATCTTAAGCCCAATTCAGATCCATCCATAGAACATTTTAACACCAATGCTTGCGAATTCATCAAACCTTATGTCAACGATATCAGTGAATTCATCACTGATGTTCATACACTCAGTCGAATCAAGGTAAAGTTGATAATCGGCAGGTCATGAAATCGTTGAAATTTTCGTTCTATTGTTGATCTTTAACCTTTTTTTCTGTGCTTAGAGTACATTTTTGGGAACTTGTATCCACCTGAATGAGGAAACAATTGGTGGACATTTGAAAGCGGGATTATCACAAATTCTTGCCCTCGAGATAACCAAAAGTAACGGACGAGACCATCGAGCGGTCACTCGATACTTACCCTGGTTGTACAGTTTACCTTCAGTCCAACAAGGGTCAGTCATTTAATGACCTTTTTTATTTGTTCTTTTGTGGGTAATTAACGGTAATTTTTTCTCTCTATCGTTAACAGGCCGAAAGAATTTCTTGATTGTGTTGCTCATATTCGTATTCTATCATGGATACTTTTGGGTTCGTTGCAACATTCAGCACTCATGCAGCACCATCCGAGTTATTCACTGTCACAACCTATTCCGTTGGAGGCCAATGGTCACATCGCTGAACATATTCAAGTGATTCTCGCAGGATTTGCTGAACAATCAAAAGCCTCGGTCATTCATATGTCCAGTTTGTTTCATGCGTTCATCTTGTGCCAACTTTGGACTATGTACTGCGAAAACATATCGGCACAAAATCCACCCGGAAGTGAACAATATCAACAATGTACTTTAACGTTATCCGATTTTTGGGCGAAAATCACTCCAGGAATATTACAATTAGTTTGCCATTCGAAAGTGGTACGTAATCAATTTCTCACAATTCTATGTGTTAATCAACTTGATTATATGTTTTGCTTTTAAATTGTCACAAAATTTGCTTCATTTAAACAACAATTTGAAAAGTTCATCAACTTTTAGACCATCTAAACGTTTCAGTATATGTCAAACCATTTAAACCCCTTATTAATTAGCTTAATTGTTACAACAACATTGATTATAAATGTTTAATTGTTAATCGTTTTGATTTAATTGTTTTTTGCTTTTCCTTTTCCCTTAATCCAAACGCTTTCCCAATACATGTTGATTAAAAGGATGAACCACCTCAGGTATTAATTGTATTTCTGTGTAACTAATTGTTAATCACTATATTTGTCGCTTTCCCATCAAACTGATTGTAACAATTTACGTTTGAGAAGAAAAATGAAAATACTAATTGATTAATTTTCTAATCAACAGTTAGCTGAAATGGTTTCATTACATTTCCTCAGTCTTATGGAAGCTTTAATGGAGTGTAATTCAAATATTCTTGCCCGGGTAAGTTTAATTGTCACTTAGAATTTGTTGAATCAAATTAACAATCAATTTCTCGCCAGTTATTACCAATGTGGGTTCCAGTTTTCCGTAGTTACGAAGGTCAACTTTCCGGTCATCTTCAGGTTCGATTACAAACTTGTATCAATTGGCAACCACCTCCACAAATGAGACAAGATTCAATTAATAATAAATCATATCCAAGTCCAATGTTACGTTGGCTTCAAAAGTTACAATTTAAAATGGGACAGATTGAAAATCAATCATCAACAGCGATACAATTTTATTGTATGTGAACAATCAACGTGATAATCAACAAGTCAACAACTTAAATGATTATCCAATTAACTGGAATCATCTAAAATCAATTGAAATTAATCAATTTTAAAACCATCTACAATTTAAACTCAGTGAAATGTTATTATTTTGATGATTTAAAAGCAAAAAATTTACTTCGAAATCATTAACAGTTAAATTGTCTAAATTGTTACATTAATGTCTTAATTAATACTATGAAAAAAGGTGAAGATAGAGAGAGAGAGAAAAACAATTAATCGTTAATTGTATTACTTGGGTAAGTTAATGTTTCTACAAATTGATTGATTGTTTAATTGACTGTGAAAATATTATTAATTCAATTGTTTTGTCTCGTTCACTAATAGGTTAATTTGGGAACAATATCGACAATTGATTCAACAATTAGCATTTTCAACAGATCATATTGATTAGATTGTAATTTTATTATACAATTTAACTTATTGTTAGTTAATCTTGTGTTAGTTTTATCTGATTAGATTTAATTTGAAAGTTAAATTAAAATATTGTTAGTTAGGAATCGATTGTTACTAATCAAGAGGCTCAAAAATCAAGGAATGGATTTAAATTACTAAACACTGTGGATTAAATGACGAAATTAAATTGGTGGTTAAATTGATTTAGATGAGTTTCATCAGCGATGTTAATATTCAACAAGCAATTGTAAATATCAAATTGGAACAAAATTTATCTCTCATCATGAAGAAAAAGAACAAAAAATTATTTTTCTTATATATATTGACACAAAATTCAACCTGAATTCACTAGTTAATGTTCAATTGTTAATGGGGTGAAAGAAGATGTAAATTGTAAATTGTTTACCACAATTAAAACTAATATGAAATAACAAAGTAAATTGTCAAGTGTTTCAATTGATTATTGAAAATTTAAAGATGAATTAAGTTCCTGATTTGAAGTAACAACTGTTGATTGGACACACAAATATAATTAATGGTAAGTGAATTAAATGAGCACAAATGGATAGCACTTAAAATGGGGATAATCAAATAGATTGTTATGGAAAAAAAATTAACCAAGAAATTGATTAATCAAATTGAGATTGAGATCAGTGAAAGTAAACAACAGGAGAATCAGGAAATTGTTTACCTATTCCGAATTTTTGTAACATTTTATCAATCAGACAGTTAAGTCTAAAAATCAGCTCGTAATACTTACAACCCTTTAATAACCTTTTTCTTTCAATGGTGAAGAAGCAAAAGAACAAAGTAAATCAAATCAAGAGTTAAATTGAGTAACCAAGGTACCAAAAAAGAAAGCAGATTAAACTGACAGAGAAAAACAAATAGTAAAACCGAATCAAACCAAATCAAACCAAATCAAACCAGAATAGAAAAGGATTCCAAAAAAAGGTTTAACCATGAAGATGAGGATGAAACACACAGACACAAATAAATCAACACGAGACAAGGAGAGAGAGAAAGATCAACAGTAAGAGAAAACTAAATCACAATTAAGGAACCAAAGAAAATGAATTGAGAAAAATTGAAAAAGAAAATTTGGAAAAAAAGAGAAAAAAAGAAAAAAATTCCAAACCCAAATGAAGAAAACGGAGAAAACAATTAGAAAAATTGTTACAACAAAACCATCACCATAGAGAGAATGACATTCAACACATATTGTTAGAGAACAAACAAATTAATTAACTGTAATTAATTGTTCTCAATTAATTTAAATAAAAAGTGAGACAAACGAAAACTAGAATTAACCAGAAATTGGAAAGAAAGAGTAAATTTGAAAAAGAAAGAAAAACAATGAAAAGAAAGAGAAAAGAAAAAGAGAAAGAAAGAGAATCGAACATGTGGTGACCTCTTCTCATCAGAATAGAAATTATTTGTTCTCAAGCAGAATAAAGTGCCAAGTTCGTTTCCAAGGGTCGACAACAGATGGAGCCAAAAATCTCCCTTGGTGATTATCTGTTTTTCCGGAAAAGGAAAAGACTTTTTTTTTCTCATTGTCTCTCTCTCTCTTTCTTTTATTAACTAACTCTTGTGATTATAAAACTAGAAGAGTTGAATAACTATATATTAGTAGGAATTGTATTCTATCAGTTTTTTTGTTTGTTTGTTTCTTTCTTTGTTAATAGTAACATTTAGCCAAAAAATGCAAGGAGCTGCAGCCACACAAGGCGATGGTATCCCTACCTTCAAATGTATTCTGGTCGGTGATGGTGGTACCGGAAAGACTACCTTTGTAAAGAGACATCTTACTGGTGAATTTGAGAAAAAATATGTTGGTAAGTTATGAGGGTGAATCATTTGTCTTGTTTCTGGTTCTTTCTATTCTAGTTATTGTGTCTGTGTCTGTGTCTGTGTCTTCTCTAATCTTCTATTTTTTTCACTTTTGGTTTAACTGTTCTTTTTTTTATTCTATTGTCATCCTTTTCCTCTGCCATTTTTTTTTTGCTTCTGTTTAGCCACTCTTGGTGTTGAGGTTCATCCTCTTACCTTTGATACAAATCGAGGTCGAATTAGGTTTAATGTATGGGATACCGCTGGTCAAGAAAAATTTGGTGGTCTTCGGGATGGTTATTATATTCAAGGTGATTGCGCCATTTTAATGTTTGATGTAACCTCACGTATAACTTACAAGAATATCCCTAACTGGTATCGAGATTTAACCAGAGTATGTGAAAATATCCCCATGGTACTTTGTGGAAACAAAGTTGATATTAAAGATAGAAAGGTCAAAGCAAAATCAATCACTTTCCATCGGAAAAAGAATTTACAGGTTGGTCACTTTTTCTACATGTGCATGTTTGAAATTCACTTTTTTTCTTTTAAAATTCTAACCCTTTTTTTTATATAATCTTTGTCTTTATTTTTTTCTTTTCTAACTCTTTTTCAATCACCTTCAACAGTACTACGATATTAGTGCGAAATCTAATTATAATTTTGAGAAACCATTCCTTTGGTTGGCCCGTAAATTGATCGGTGATCCTAACCTTGAATTCGTTGCTATGCCGGCTCTTGCACCTCCCGAAGTTACCATGGATCCAGAATGGCAAGCCAAACTTGAGAACGAAATGGAGGAAGCTAAGAAAATCAGTTTACCCGATGACGATGATGAAGATCTTTAGATTATTGTTTTGGATTTTCTTCATAATATTGATCACATCATCTTTATCTTCATCATCTTTCCTTGCTCTTTTTTCCAAGTCGTCATACTAAAAAAAAGAAGAAGATACTTTTCAATGATCCCCCTCATCAAATCAACACTCATCTCTCTTATATAAGTTGATGTGTTATCTTGATCCCAACCACAGGCATCATTGTTTTTTTTCAAATCAACTAACATTCAATCTACTAACTTACACTTCACTCAACCCTAAAACACCACCAACACCACCAATACCACTACCATACACACACATATACACACTCTCTCTCTCTCATCAATCTCTCTCTTTTATTTTCTCTCCTTCTGTATCCTTCACCTCCTTTTCAAATATTTCACAAACATATTTAATATTGTCATTTGTTTCTGTTTGAAAAAAAAGAGAGGCTTTGTGAATAATAAAAACAGAAAAAAGAAGAGATTAGGTAACAATTGAAAGAAAAAAGAAACTAAAAATTATCTCATTAAATTTAAAATTTATCCAAAATTCGATATCAAAAGTCGCCATCTATGGGAATTAAATGAATACTTTTTAAGAGAATAAATGAAAATTCGAAATCAACAGATGGCGCATAAAGAAAGAGAAAAAGGTTTTGCCCTGAAGAGAAAATAAATTAACCCTTTGGATTATAATTAATCTTCTTACTTTATAATTAAATCTACGGATAAAATGGAAACAATTAAAACTGAATCATCTTTAACTTATCAACAATTGTTGAAAATTGTGTTGATTGTGAAAACAAGAAAATTTAATTTAGGGAGAGTGAATATCAAACTAATTTCAATGAATTAAGATGATAACCTATCATAGGTTAACCTTTTGCTACTCATCATCTTATCTCATCATCATCATCATCTTCTCTCTCTCTCTCTCTCTCTCTCTCTCTCTCTCTCTCTCTTTGATTATTCTCTCGAGGCATAAAGAGTGAGAGAGAGGAAAAAATTTTCAAACCTTGCGGAAGTAAATCAGAAAGTTTTTTCTCTCGACCCCAACTACAACTACACTTCCCAAGATTCACTTGTTCATCATCTTTAACCTCTCTCTCTCTCTCTCCCTCTCCCTCTTCTCATGTTTCCCTTTTTCTCTCTCATTCTTATTCAGTGCTCACTTGAATTTCTCTCTCTCTCTCTCTTTCTAAATCTGGAATCACTTTAATCCAGTCTCTTTTACCTTCTTTCCACTTTACCTGTTGACTGAACACTCTGATCATCAACATCATCATTTAGTTGATTTTTTGTCTCTTTTTTGTTCTCTTTTATTCTTCTGATTTTGTGTCGCCGATTACCAATAATTTTAAATTACCAACACTCATGGTTACAATTAATTGTGTTTAGTTAAATTTCTACTCTTCTAATATCCTGTGTATCGTTTATAAAACTTTTCTCTGTGATTTCCCTCTTAAATTCTATTTTCAAGTTTAAATTAAAAGGCTAATGTTCCCAGAGAAATGGCTTTTTTTCATCAACTACAATTATTATTAAGACATCGACTTCTTCTTCGTAGAAGACAAATTGTAAGTTCTATCAAAACCAAATTTTCTATGGATAATTAATTGTTCCTGTTAATTGTGTCTTGTCTCTCTCACTCTTTGTGTGTTTGTGTTTTCTTATTGTGCTTATTTGTTTCCTCGAATTGTTTCTCTTTCCCTCTTCTTTTTTCTTCGTCTCATTTATGTGACCTGTTGATCATCTCATCTTTTCTCACCTTCGCCATATTGGATTTTCAATATTCTTTCAAATTTTTAATCATCATCATCTCTCTCTCTATTTTCTTCATTAATTCTCATAGTTTCACTTAGGATTAGAAGTATTTTGGCCTGCGATCGTCTTTTTTACTGTGCTTATATTTAGACTTAAATTTCCACCAGAATCAAATGATTCATGTGAGTATAAATTTTGTGTCTCCATCGATGTTTATCTGTTAATCTCCATCCAAAAGTGATCGCCATTTTTTCTTCTTCTCCTCTGTCTTGTGTTAATGTGATTTTGTCTCTAACTGATTTGATTCTTCAAAAATCTTCACATTCTCTCCTCTTTTTTTTCAATTCAATTCAATTTTCTCTTTCTCTTTATTTGATTTCTTTACCTTTAGGCTTTTATCATGCCAAGGGTTTACCTAGTGTTGGAGGAGTTAATTTTTTTCAATCTTTAATCTGTACAATTGATAATCCATGTTTAAATGAATCGTCTTACTCAGAAGTACCAACGTTTCCAGGCTCAAGGTAAGTCAACCGTTTGATTTTTTTCTACCTTCAAGTCTCAACAAACTTTAAGGTGTAAAGTGAAGAGAAACAGAAACAGAAACCTGATAATCTTTGCCATCATCATCATCTTTTTACCTTTTTCTTAAATCATCATCATCATACCATCCATCTTTTTCCAATCATCCTCATCACCAATTTACAACAATAACAATTAGTGGGGATTATTTTATCATCATAAGACTGACCTTTAATAGTTACAATTAATTTTCTCTATCTTATTGTTATAAATATCTAACAAGTATCAAGATAATATTGACAATTAGATTTAATCTGTTGATTTATTTTTTCTCTTTCTCTCTTTTCACCAATTCAATGAGTTGACAGCAATCAGAAAATCATACAATACTAATCTTCACTTTAAAGAGAAAAAGATTGTAGACCATTTTTTTTTCTATTCAACCAAAATAACAATTAGTTTTACTACGAAATCAAATTAGATAACACAATCAATTACATAGTATATTCTTGATTTCTTGTTAATTAAATCTAATCAATTACATGTAATTAGCACAAAAGGGAGACATTAATTAGTTATGATAAGTTGTGATTATCTCATCGATTCATTGACATCCTTTTTCTTCATTGTTTATTATTAAATATTAGTGATAATTGGTAATCATGACAATTACCAATTATCGTGAAACAAATGACATATACGAGTGAAATTTCCAAGTAATTTTTGACTGATTTCCTTTTCCTCATTCCGTGAAATCAGTTTGCCAAATACACCAAAAAAAAGTAACTAAGTAACTGTTAAAATGATCGACCAATGAACCGGATAGGATCATGTTGTTGTTGCTGTTGTTGATGTTGTTCTTGACGATGATAGTGATGATGATGATGATGATGATGATGATGATGATAATGTTGATGATGTTGATGATAGTGTTTCTCAATATTTTTTTCACTATAACAATTGATTTAAAGTTAAATTTTTTATTTCCTCGCCTTTCATCATCATGATTTAAAAATATTAAATGATTTATACTTTATTAATTGGCCTGGTCTACATTTTTATAGGATTCACGAATTGGTTGAACATTTATCACCACTTTTAACGGACACTTCGATAACCAACATTGTCCATGATTTACCTTCTGGAATCAACTTACTTTCCACTCTAGTGGATAAACTATATCACCCGGAAGTTCGTGGTATTCTTGAAGAGGGTGGTTCCGTTGCAGACAATGTAAGTATACCAATTAATTTACCGTTATTTTTATTCTTTGAAAACAAAGTCACTCAATTGGATTTAATTCAAGATGAAAAATAATTAATGGGCATGTCAATCAGATAATCAATTGGATTAACTTGAATTGTTTATTTTGTTTCATAAACCTTTGACATTGTTTCATTATAATTATAATTATTGTTGTATTGTTTTTGTGAATGTTTAATTTTTCTAATTATTCATTAACAGATTCAGATTGATCAGAATAGCTTGAATGGAAAATTAATTATTGAATGTGAATGAAGGAGAAAGAGAAATCTATTATTGATTGTTAAGTTAATCACTAATTAAGATCATTTAAAAAGTGGTAAATCATTTTCATTATCATCATCACCATCAAACCAAATAGAGGATAAAATCGTTATTTATTATCAGTAGAAAAAAAAATTAACTATAATCATCATCATCCACCAATAATACAATATAATAGTTAAAATATTAATTGACACTCTTTTATCATTTATATACTTGTGTGTGAGTGTGTGATTGTTTATATTTACAACAATCAAGATGATAATGATGAGTAAAAAGCACACACATACACACTAATCAACTATCAACAACGAATCAAATTAAGTTAGACTGATCTTCTTTCAGGTTGATTGAACCTGAAACAATTACTATTGAAAACCCTTTGCCCTGATTGATCGGTCGATGGAAAATAATTATCCAGTCCCCCCTTTATACTTTTCTTTTCTTTTCTCTTTCTCTTCATCTTCTCCATCCCTTGTTACCAAAAAAATGAGTTAAGGGGGACACACATACACACCACACATACATAAATAAGATGATATTATATCAGAAAGATGAAGATGAAGTGAAGGCGACCTGATGAAAAACAAGTTTTAGGCCTTTAATCAATTAACCAGAAAATGTTTTTTATTTATTCAGTTAAATTGCCTGACTGATAATTTAAATTCTATTCTATTCAAAAACAATTGACTCTAATGAATTCATTTTATTTAATTGACTTTTATTTTTCATATATTCTATTATAACAGTTTATTCAATTGATTGGAGATGAAATATTGACCAATGCCGGACTTGATAGAGCACAAATACCAAGGATTCTGGCCAGTTTACAATCAGCGGCTTCATCGATGCCTCTTGTCAATGATTTTATTAATAAATTTACGCTGACTCTGGATCTTCAGGAAGATACGAGTCAACTTGATCTTAAAAGAGATGGCATTGATCTTATAGCAAGTAAGATATTATTATCATCATCATAATCATTTTCTCAACATCTTCTTCCTCCTTTTTCTTCCCTCTTACTTTGGCCCTCCTCAGGTCATTATTATTACATCATTAACGTTTGCAGGGCCGAATCATTTCATTTTAAACAAACAAGAAACCAGTAAGAAAGAAACAGATTTACGTCACAATTTGTGTTCTGATTATGATGTTTGTGTGTTGTTTTTGTTTATCTTCCCTTATTTTCACCGTTATTTCTCAACTTATTGCGAGTTACTAATACCTGTTGATAGATATAATTTGTTATTATTAGGTTGGTCAGTTTGTGTTATAGAGATTAAATGAGAAAGAGAGTAGATAATAGAGATTAATTTAATCATGATAGAAAACACTGGGTGGTTCAAGTAGGCAATAATGATTGACGTACTTTGTTTTTTTCTTATTTAGTAACATTATTGTTATCGCACGTTGTAGTAATCGCAATCGAATGTAGTTTAGTAAGAGAGACTCTGAATAGGTGAATTGTTATTTTTTTCTCATTTAATTGGAGTAACGATTTTTACGTCAATTTCCTTATCTATTTTGATGCACGAAAAATGTAAAGTCCAAGTGACAATATTATTGGATTAGGCTCGTTAAGATGATGATATCAGTATTTATAATGATAGTTATAATAATAATTAATTGTTCTGTTTAGGTTCTCATCATTAATAATTAATTTAATTTCTCTCTTTTCTTACTTTATGATTGTTTCCTTAATTACCTTTTTTAGCTCCACAAGCAGCGAAAATTATTGGTAAAACAATGTGTGGTCAAGCTCTTCCGCTTTTGACTGATGAATTTAGTCACTTAGAAGGACAGTCGGGCAAAGTTAATTCAGTTAATGAAGCCGAACTAAAAGCGTTACCAAGTGACTTTTGCCGTGATGGCTATCGTCAGATTATGAAACTTTCCACTGGACCAGTGATTTGGGCCTGGTTGAAACCTTTGTTAGCAGGTAAAATCCTCTATAGTCCAGAAAATACAGCAACTCGTGCCATCATGTCTCGAATGAATGGAACTTTTAGTGGAATGTCAACACTAGTTCGAACTTTACAAGACTGGTCATCTACTTTGGGTACACTAGAAAAATTCTACAGTCAACCAGGAATTAATGAACGTCTAGTAGCAGTTGAACCTCTACTGGAGAAAATTTTAGGCGGTAAGATGTCAGGTTTTGTCCTATCCTCAGATTCCAACTCTAAGGGTCAAATTGAAGCTCTAATTAATTCTGGAGGTATTCTGAAAATAGTTCAATTAGTGAGTAATATTGCTCAATGTTTCGAACTTGAAAGATTCATTGGTTATCCCGATGAAGTTGCCTTAGAGGAAGCAGCTCGTGTTTACACTTCGAGCCATGAACTCATCGCTGGAATTGTTTTTCTCAATGTGAATGATGAAAATGTGCCTGATAACTTGACAATGGATCTTGTTGTCGGTGATGAGACAACCACAATCACCAGTACTAATCAACCTCCATCCATCAGGTTACCTAAAAAAATTGAATACAAAATACGAGCAGATATTGACTTTGTACCAACCACCAAAGTTTTGAAAGATCGTATCTGGGAACCTGGTTCTAGAGACCATTATTCCAAACATTTAGGCTATTTCCGGGGATTCGTTCAGGTTCAAGAAATGATTGACCGGGCAATTACCTCAATACATATTAACGCTAGTGACCTGACCTTTGCCCCACCAGTTTCCCTACAACAATTCCCTTACTCTTGCTATAAGAAAGATAAATTTGGTTTCTTTATACTCGCCTTGACCCCGGTCATTTCAACGGTTGCCTGGATATTTTTAATTGCCTTTCTCATCCGTGATCTTGTTCTTGAACGAGAACTTAATCTTGAAGAGTATCTTCGCGTTACTGGTCTTAAAGCGTCCGTTGCATGGGTAACCTGGTTTCTTCTTGGATTCTCAGCAATGATCTTTGGCTCAATTTGTGGACTAACAATTTATAAAATGGCCAATCTGATTCCTCATTCAAACATGTTCATACTCTATCTTTATTTTACTGCATTCAGTTTCTCAGTTATCATGTATTGGTAAGTTTGGTTAATCTTTAATCTTATTTACTTTTGTTAATCACAATCAAACAACAAAAACAACAAAAAATCAAATCAAAACAAACTTTAAACAAGTTAAAAGGTCCAATTATCATTTTTCTGGTAAATCATATTGGGAAGGAAAAAAATTGATAAAACTGTATTAACAGTAAGAGTAGAATCAGTAAAAGTTAGTATCATATTATTATTATTATTACATAATGATGAGCGTAAAAATAAATTCTTATATTAATCAGTTAAAGTTAATCAAAAATTGAGAAGATGATTAACATTCAGGTAGCATCATCAATAGTAGAAAGAGTAAGAAAAAAAAATAATTCATTTACTGAACTATCAGATTATTGAGATGAGCTGAAAGTATTGATGATTTAATTAACTTTACGTTATTAGTTCAACCTTTTAAAACTGATCGATCAAAAAATAATTTTTTTTTCTTAACCATCTAATTATAAACACAAACTTTTTTGATACAAGATAAAAATTCAATATTCATGTTTACTGAATTTAAATTTGCTTCCAGGTAAAATCATCAACTCATTGTTTCAATGAGTGAGAGTAAATTGCTAAAATAATTCAATTCAGTAAAAATGTTATTAATAATCAAAGTTGTAACATCAGTCGTCTCATGATTACCAAACTAAACTTGATATAAATCTTCAATGTTTTTAATTCAATTTGTGATCCTCAAACTAATCATTACTTTTTTTTTCATCTCAATTTTTTCTTCCCCAATTCTCTTTCAACATCTACTCTATCATCATCTCGTTCTTGATGATGATTACTTGCAACACGAATCACAAAATGTACATTAATCAGCTACTTGATAAGCTGTTTCTTCCGAACGGCAACAATTGCATCGCTTTCGGGTATCGTTGTTTACCTGGCCACTTATCTTCCCTTTATGGTTGCTATAACTCTTGAAAATGAAATGTCATATCTTAGTAAACTTGGTTCGGTAAGTAATTAACTGATTGTTATTATTAAATTAACTCTTTTTCTATGACTTAGAGTATTAGATTACCTTGTGGGTTGTAATTGAAATAGAACTTTTTTTTTCTTCATTACGATCCATTATCACATCACCTACTCTCCCTTTCTTATCTTCATCTTCAGCATCATCATCATGTTTCTATCCGGCGGATGATTAGTTACGCTAATTTTTTTCTTCTTCTCTTTCTTTTTCTGGCCTTTTTTCTTTCTTCTACTGATTGTGTTACATTAATCAGCACGAAGTCCATTTTAAATTGCTGAAGATGAGCAACTATTAGTAGTTAGTCTGATTTTTGAATAAATATTTTTCATGTCTGGACAGTTAATTGGTCAATTTAGACTACTTGCTGTTTTTATATTTAATCGATAAATTGACAATTAATCATGCAGGTATAAGAATGTGATGAAAGAAACAATTTAAAATGATAAATGGTCAACTTTACCTGTTGGTTATTTTAATTTGATCAAAATTTCAAAAGTATCAAAAATAAAATGAAAAGATGATGAAAAGATGATGAAGATAAAGAAAGGAAATAATGAAAAAGAAATGAGATGAAGATTAAGATGATTATATGATTCGTGTTTGCTAAATTTGTTTCCGATTTAGTTTAATTTTCATTTATTTTCTTTATCAAATCTGAGCTCATTAACCTTGTTTCAAGATTATGTCTTCTGATATATATGCTTAAATTGCTTAATCTACATTTAATTTAATCGTTTGTCACTTATCATGCAATACTAATCCTCTTTTCGTATTATTTTCATCCTTTTCCATTTAGTGTCTCAGTATGTCTACCTCATTTTGCTTCGGGATAATGTACTTGGCTCGTTATGAGGCTCAAGGAATCGGTATTCATTGGTCAAATGTTTGGCAATCACCAATGTCCGAGGATACGATGAATTTTGCATCATCTGGTTTAATGATGATCTTTGATGGTTGCATATACTTTTTAATTGCTTGGTATATTTCAAATGTTCATCCACGTAAGTTTATTATTAGCGTTACTCACCAAGGAGTTTAGATTAGTCCAGTACTCATTCAATTATAACTAAAACGATTCTCATCTTTTAATTTAATTATCATGATTAGCGGGTCGAAATGGTCATCGTGAACCTTGGTACTTTTTCCTATTACCAAGTTACTGGGGATTAACTAATAAGCGATCAAAAAGTCGAGTTCTAACACCTAATATTCAAGCCAATATTCATGCTTCTGGTGGACAGAAAATGTACTCTCTTGAAAAAGGTTGTCACCAAAAGTCCGGAATGGAGATACACAATTTATTTGTTATTTACAACAAAGGTTCAGCCCGTTCAGAGCATCGAGCTGTTTCAAATCTTAATTTAGAGCTCAAAGAAGGACAAATCACTACACTACTTGGTCGCAATGGTGCGGGTAAAACGACCACTATCAGCGTTCTAACAGGTCAACTTCGACCGACCTCTGGCTCGGTATTTGTTTATGGTTATCCAGTTCCTGATCAATTTGATGAAGCTCGAAAACTTTTAGGTTACTGTCCTCAATACAATGTTCTCTTCGATAACATTACAATTCGTGAACATTTGAAATTTTTCGCCAGTCTTAAAGGTCTTCTACCTGATGATCAAATTGAAGATGATATCGATGCAATACTCCATTCAACTGGCCTTTGGAATATGCAACATGAACTAGCCCGTAATCTGTCTGGTGGACTTGCTCGTCGTCTTTGTGTTGCATTAGCGTTTGTCGGTGGTTCCAAGTTAATCATTCTTGATGAGCCAACAGCAAGTGTTGATCCAGTTGCTCGTCGTTCCATTTGGGATTTAATTGTGAAACAAAAATCTAGTCGAACAGTTTTACTTACAACTCATCATTTAGATGAAGCTGATATTTTAAGTGACCAAGTTTCAGTTATTCATCGAGGTAAATTACTCTGTTCAGGATCACCTTTACTTTTACGTTCAAAGTATGGATGTGGTTATCAGTTGACAGTTTCTCGGCAAAGTTTAAGATCAGAGGATAAGGAATCTAATGACAGTGATTCAGGTCGAGCTTCCAATGAACCACCTCATGGTGTAGATGTTGAAACATCGAGTGACTCGGATAGATTATTAGCTTTCATCAAATGTCTAATACCAAATGCGAGCTTGATTGAAGATCATAATTCAAGTGAGGTTATTTTGGCTCTACCAAGAACCGGACCCGATGGTAGTGTTCATGATTATGCTACATTTTTCCGTTGTTTGGATGCTAATATTCATAATCTTGGTTTTGGTTCCTATGGATTAACATCAACTACCCTGGAAGAAGTTTTTCTAACTCTTTGTAATTCCGAAGAAAGTGGTATTCCTATCAAAGAATCAAACAAATTAGCTTTATCTCGTAAATTAAGTAATCAGAATCAAAAATCTGGTAAATCACTTCCTTCATCTGATCCACATATGCTGAATTCAAATCATGATATGAGCTTACATCTTGATTCAACCTTCAAAGAATTCAACTTGACTTCAGCTATGGTAGTTAACGGTTTCCCTCTTAAAATGATGCAACTCTGGGCACTTCTCTCAAAGCGAGCAGTTCACACTATGAACGATTGGAAATCTTTATTTTGTAACCTCGCTTTACCATGTATCTTCATAGCTTTAGCCATGGGTATGACATGTATTAAACCTCAATTCGCTCCTGATCCAATATTGCCCATTCATCCTGCAGTCTATGGACCATCAACAACCTCATTTTATCATTTACCCGAAGACTCAATAAACTCGGGTGATATATTTGATCAGATTGTTCATCAAATTACAGACTCGAGAATCCGTCGCTCATTCACATGTCCCAAACCTCGCAATGGTTGGAAAGTTTCCAAATGTCCAATCGTTCGTGGTAAACCTTCACTTCCTTCGTTATTATCTAGTGGACAGATAACTGTTCGAGATGAAGTTTGTAAATGTAACTCAACCTGTTCAACTGATTCAACGTCATCAAAACCAATCACTGGATTAATAAATTATGATAACATTGAAGCTCCAATTGAAACAGAAATTGGATTCATTTATAATTTAACATCACTCAGTTTATCACCTAACCAACCATACCGATCAGTTGAACATTATTTGATAAATACGTTCCCATCGTTCAATGATTATCGCTACGGAGGTTTCACCTTTCATCACAAGTCCAAAACCAACAGTAAAGTTAACAAAACCATTAGAAATGGATCAATGATTAAAGTTTGGTTTGACAATAATGGTTTTCATGCTTTGACATCTTATCTTAATACTCTTGACAATGCAATCATGCGTGCGAACCTTGAAGCTCATGGATTACCTTCAGAGGAATACTCAATTACCACATATTCTCATCCATTCCATTTACGCTCAGCTCAATTAGGTGACCAATCGTTGATGCAACGTGCCGGCGATGCTGGAATAGCGCTCATCATTTTGGTTGGTTTTGTTTTTATTCCAACGTCTTTTGTTTTTTATATTGTTCGTGAAAGAACAGCTGAAGAGAAACAATTGCAAAAAATTTTCGGAGTTGGACCAGTTCTCTATTGGTCAGCGGCCATTATCTGGGACTCTCTATCCATCATAGTCTCTGGATTACTTTGCAGTTTGATAATTTACTCTTTCCAAATACCCATTTACACGGCTCGTCTCAATTTACCTGCAATTTTGGTATTACTTTTACTTTTTGGATGGGCAATGACCTCATTGGTTTACCTGATGGAAAAACTTTTCTCTGAATCTTCAATTGCGTTCATGGTTATTTATTGTATTGCACTTTTTATTGGAATCAACACTATGGTCATGAGATTATTAATCGATGTTTTCCAACTTCTTGAGGTCACTTCTTATTGGAGAGACACTTTTAATTCATTTGTTCTCATCTTTCCACCTTACGCACTGATGTCGGGTCTTGTTGATATAACCAAGAATCAACTTTTCGCTGAGATTTATACTCTTTTTGGTCAAGATGCTTATGTTAATCCATTTTCAATGGAAATGTTAGGCAAACATTATATCTACTTGGCTTCTGAAGGAGCAATTCTATTCACAATTAACCTAATACTTGAAATAATTGCCAATTCATCCTTCTTTAACTGGATTCGTTCTCCCAAATCATCACTACCCGCCTCATCCACCTCACTTTCATCATCCTCATCATCATCATCTTCAGTATCTGCCTCATCTGCTCAACAATCAAATACAACAGGAACAACACTCACAACCTCATCATCTTCATCAACATCCTCATCATCAACACTAAATGGTCAAAATTATCCTAATGAAGACTGTGATGTAGCTGAAGAATGTCGACGTGTTACTCGTACTGATGGTTCACTTTTCGATATCCTTCGAGTAATTGAAGTTACCAAAGTATTTAAATCAATGTTTGGTACTCGATTAGCTGTTAACAATATTTCATTTGGTGTTCCAAGAGGCGAATGTTTTGGTCTACTTGGTGTTAATGGAGCAGGTAAAACAACGTTATTCAAAATGTTAACAGGTACCATTCAGCCAACCTCAGGAGCAACATATATAAACAATAAGAGTATCGCAGCAACTTTAAAAAGTAACCTTCGAACCCTTGGTTATTGTCCACAATCAGATGCTCTGGACATGGTGTTAACCCCAAGACAACATTTAATAATCTATGCTCGTCTCCGAGGAATCCCATATCTACATCGATCCCACCTAGTAGCAGAATCATTGGCCAAATTTCAGTTAACCAGTCACGCTGATATGCCAGTATCGGCACTTTCTCGAGGTACTCGACGAAAACTTTGCTTAGCATTAGCCATGTTGGGTAATCCATCGCTTGTTCTCCTCGATGAGCCAACCAGTGGAATGGATCCAATGAGTAGACGATGCCTATGGCAGAATATTCAAGATGCCATAAAAGAGAGAAGATCAATTCTATTAACTTCCCATTCAATGGAAGAATGTGATATACTTTGCTCTCGTCTGGCGATCATGGTAAACGGAAGATTCCGTTGTATTGGTAGTCCCCAATATCTAAAACACAAATTTGGAACGGGTTACACGATAACACTTCGAATCAATGAAACTTATTCAAACTGGACCGATGCAGTTAATTACATGAAACAAAGTTTCCCAACAATTATATTACGAGCTCATCATCACAACATGTTAGAATTCAGTTTACCAACAAACGATATCTTATTATCAGATATTTTCGCTGCTCTTCAATCAGCCATTTCTAGACTTCATTTGCAAGATTTTGCAGTTACACAAACAACACTTGACCAGGTATTTGTTAGCTTCGCCAATCAACAAGTTAACGACTTTCATCATAATCATTCACCATCATCATCAACTTCACCACCATTAACAACAACAGCAACAATTACACCAACTCAACCATCAACACAAATGCCTTCATCTGTTGCAAATAATCATCATTTTGTCCAATCTAGTTTCAACAATACAATTCATCAAATTAATAAACAACAACAACACAATAACCACCAAAATCCTGCCAGCCATCATCCAGTGATAACATATCATTCCCCAAATAAATCATCATCATCATCATCAACAACACCATCATCATATCATTTTTCATCATACACTCATCCCCACCATTTACCAAACAACTCTCATTATCATCTTACCAAAAAATTGGCTTTATACTCATCACCATATCCACCATCTCATCATCTTCATCATCACCAATCCACATTAAAACCAATGTATCACCATTGATTATTTTAATAGGAATCGAACAACAAAATCAAATTTAAAATTTTTAGCTCTGACAATTAAGAAACAAAAAAAAAGTTATTATCACAAACGTACATTTATTTGACCATTGTAATTAATTATCGACCTGAACAAAAAAAACAAAGATCAATATTAAACTAAAGTTATTTGTATAAATTTTCTCACATGAAATTTATCTCTTTGTATACAGTTAACATCAATCCCGTTGACAAAAGTCACAATTAAATTGAGAGAAAATTTCACAACAATCACCACGGAAACAATCAAACTAACAATTTATGTGATTAACCAAAGGGAACAATTAGTTTATTAGCATCAAGAGTAATTGAAATTGTAAATTCTTTCAATATTTTATTCACTTATTGTTAATTTGATGTTTACTGTTTTGTTAAATTGTCTTGTA
Organism: Panonychus citri; assembly: GCF_014898815.1. Taxonomy (NCBI): domain Eukaryota; kingdom Metazoa; phylum Arthropoda; class Arachnida; order Trombidiformes; family Tetranychidae; genus Panonychus; species Panonychus citri. The sequence goes on from NW_026515540.1 coordinate 1,879,733, forward strand.
ACCAAGTAACAAGTGAGCAATCAACAGTAGCAATTAACTAAATTGTAAAAGAAAATGATAATTCATTTAGTAGATCAACTTGGATTCCCTTGGTTAATCAATTAATTTATATTGTTGATTATAATTTAAATGTGAATTTCATTAAATATAAGAGAGATACGATTACCTGAAGTGATTTACATAATCCATTGAGAATTAATTTAATCCATTTAGTAGACAATTTAAATTGTTTCCAATGATAAAAAGTGACAATTTAACTTTCTAATAATTTTATATTTATCATCATCATCAGATTCATTAAATTATTTTGTAAATTGTGTTACATGAATAGGAAGTGCAAATGATTAATAACAGCAATTAATTTATCTCTTTCCCTCCTTAATTAATTAATTAAATTGTTGCATCAGTTTTAATCGTCCATCGGCCAAGGTAACATGAGATTAGCAAAAGGCCAGGAAACATCATGAAAAAGCGCATTGTTTTCATGCTCTGAGTTTCCATGAGCTTGAAGTTCAGTTTGTTGTTGTTGTTGTTGGGGTTGTGGTGGCGGTGGTGGTTGTTGTTCATTTGATTTTGTCCCTTTCTCAGATGAGCCAAGAGGCGGCGATTTGGCCTGGCTTTTAGGTCTTTTCACGGGTTCGGGTTCATCTTGCAAATGCTGGAATAGCGAGAGAAAGACAAGATCAAATGAATGATAGTTAATTAGAATTGAAGAAATGACGAGAAAATAATTAATTGCGAAGCGAAAAGTTAACAGAAACTTGTAAATAAAACTACGACATGGAATTGAAAATAATCATGACAATTAGTCTCTCTTTTTAAATTTCGTTTCTGTTTATTATTATCATTTAAAAGAAAAACATTATCATGTTAGTTGATTGTATCGATTTGATATTAATAATTATTTATATTAACTATCTCACATTCTGACTGGCGAAGCGATTAAGCAAGAATTGGAAAGAGAAATGAAGAAGAAGAAAATAAAAAGCAACTGAGAAAAAGTGATGAATGAGAATCAACGTTTATTTACATGAGGAATTAATCCTCGGAACAGCTCCATAGGAACCGGAAATACAATGGTTGAATTTTTCTCAGCAGCGATTGAGCTTAAAGTTTGTAGGTAACGTAATTGAAGAGCTGCAGGTGAATCGTGAATAACTTCAGACGCTTCTCGAAGCGCTTTTGAAGCTCTTTGCTCTCCTTCAGCGGCGATCACCTTGGCTCGAGCTTCTCGAGCAGCTTCGGCTTCCGTAGCCATAGCTCGTTGCAGTTGAACAGGTAAACGAACGTCTTTACTATAAGATGATGATGAAAAGATAAAGTTCATTAACAGAAAATGATAACAAATTAAAGTTAAATCATGAGTTCATTGAATTTACTTTCACTTTCAGTTTCAATCTGATTAATGGTTAATTCACTTTAAACATGAATCTAATCAAGATCAATATCATACATGCACTTTACTTTATATTTATCTTGATTCTTAATCATCTCTGTGTTTGATTTAAAGCTCATTAATCAAAATCAAACCTGATTCAACTAATCAATCTAAGGGAGTCACTTTAATGAGATTTTAACTATCAGTTGTTATCTATCATTTTTTATTTTATGTAAATGGTCATTTGGTCAACCCTTTTGAGTCTGAAACCTTTAGGTTAACATTAATTAGAGTCTCGATTGGGTATTAACATTAACCATTCACTTACATTTCAACTCTTTCCACTTTAACACCCCACGGGTCAGTCGCTTCGTCCAAGCTGGTTTGCATTACATGGCTGATCGACTCGCGTTCTGATAGGATTTCAGATAAATTTTTGGTACCCAGTACATTTCGTAGTGTGGTCGCTGCGAGGAGTCGAGTTGATCGACCATAATCTTCAACGTTCGAAACTGCAATGGCCGCATTACTGATACGATAATAGACAACAGCGTCCACTGCAACGGTCACTGAATCTTTTGATAAAATCTAATGTGAGAATGTGACATAAAGATAGAGAGAGAGAATTAGTTTTGTTTTTTTTGTTCGAAATGTTATTTCTCTTGATTCCTTCAAGTTACCTCTTGAGGTGGAACATCAAATGAAACAGTTCGAAGGTCCACCTTTGTATATGTATCGATACAGGGAATGATGAAAAATATTCCAGGTCCTTTAGCTCCACCGGGTAACAAGCGTCCAAGTCGAAATATTACCGCTCTTTCATATTCTTGGACAACCTGATTGGTGAAAATTGAACATTCGATTGAAATTATATTCGATTAATCAGATTTTTCTTTATTATCTTACCTTAATTGAAAAGAAAAGAGATAAAGGCAAGAAGAGAACGATAATTATCACAGAGAAAATGGTCAAAAGATAAGCACATGTACCAGGACTTTCACCGACAGTGGCTATTGGAATGATAGAAAAGTAAAAAAAAATCGAAAACTCGAAACGTTAGAACATAATAGAAAATCGTGTAGAGAAAAACAAAATTATCGAATTTAAAAAGTTCAAAAGAGGAAAAAAGTTGAATGAAAGAATTGAACATTTAAATCATAGAAGAAAAAAAAATGATTCGAATCTTAATTGAAAGGTAATCATGATTATCTAAGCACAATCTAATTCCCCATACGTGATTAAATTAATTCTCAAGTTAAACTAATTGTGAACACTTTCAAATTGTTTTCCTTAACATTTAAACAACATCCAGAGATTTAATCAATTGCAAATCCAATGAATTATTTATATAAATGGTTACATTTAATACTTTCAATGGATTAAATTGATTAAATTAAATTGAAATGATTGTGAACACACAATTAAAATATAAATAAAAACACAAACCTCAAGTCTTGATTAAAGTCCCATGTCAGTTAATAGCAATTTAAACATTTAAATGATAACAAGTTAAATTTTGATGATTTAATTAAATACTAATCTGATGGGAAGGATTAAATTTTCATGATATTAACTGTATGTTTGTTTTGTTTTCAATTTTCAACACTATTGTTGGTTTAATTAACCTTAACAATTAATTATAATCCATTAAAACAAAAGCTAGTAATAAATTGTGACAGTTGATTGTTGGTTTTCAAAGTAATTAACCAACAAAAAGTTTCAATCGATTAAGTTTAAAGTTAACAAAATTAACTCAGATTCTAAAATGTTTGATGACAATTTAATTGTATTAATTAGACACCAAGTTTTGGTGTCAAGAGGTTAAATTTTTCTTGATTTACAGCAATTAACTTGATTCACTGATGATGATTAAGATTAAGGATTGGCCTGAATTTAAATATTAGCAACATTTTCAACTCTAACTTGATAATGTCAATGACGATGATAATTATGGACTTTCAATGATAAATCATCATGTTGATGATGATCATGTTAGTCTATCATTAAATGGAAACTTAAACATCCAATATAATTAATTGTTAGGTGGAGGTGCATGGATAATGAATGAATTGTAATCTAATATGATATCAACTGATTATCATGAATTGAGAAAAAACAAATTTTCCATATCCAATGGATGAAAAGATTGATTAAGATTTTGATTATTGTTAAAAGTTAACAAACTGTTGTAACAATCAAAAAGTTCATGACGATAATCATGAAGGTGATAAATTGCTGTCCCATGAATGATTAGTAGTATTTTGTTTCCTTCCATTACATTTTGATTATATTACAATTCCTTTTGGTTTCGGACTTAAAGTTACAGGGATACACTCAGAACTTTCAGTTGATTGTTACCTGACATTTACTATCATTTTATATTAACGCAACTTGGATCATTCAATATCAGTCAATTTCCCTGATTCTGGTTATCATCAACTCGGACATTTATTTGACCATTAACTTTGATTGATTTGTTTAATTTTGTTAAAAGTTTCTCTCTGATAAAATATTAAACTCAATCATTGAATCAAATTAAATCAATTGAACGAGCTCAATGTAAATTATAGTAATCAATTGTTTCAAATCATTTGATACTCTCAAAGTTTAGTCTTAATAGATAAACTAATCTTTATAAGTTCACCATGAATCATGTTCATTGTTTTCAATTGAAATTTATCCCTTCAAATGATCATCATCATGATCATTGTAATGTTCAAGTTGATGATCATCATGATCATGTTTATCATTATTATTACAAATCATTGTAAAGATACATCATCATGAAGGTTGAAACATGATTGAAAATTTGCTGGAAACAAAAGTTTTCACCATGATAATGATTCACTTATTGATTCCTAAACTTGCTCATCATTATCGCCATATAATCTCAGACATATATCACTGTCTTATCCGGTAAATTGTAGCTTGACCAGCCACACCCCGTTGACCTAAATCAACAATTTTATTCATATTTAATTTTAATGTTGAAAAAAAGATGAACCAAAGGTAAAATAATGATGGACACTGGTCAAGATTTTCATGTTTCCAGTAAAATTTGCATGTCACCTGAATCCATGAACATGCAACAGTAAATGAAACCTTTCCAGTTCCAGTCTGATGATTAACTTTAACTGATTATCATTAATGTTTATCAAACAATTAATTCCCTGGTGATCAATTAATTTAATCAAAATAAAAGGTAAAATCAGAAACAATCTAATCAATTGAGGATAAAAATCAGGAAGCCAAAAGTTTAACCTTCTTGTTGCAATTGTAACAATAGTTAAATTGTCAACCATTATCACTGGTTAACTGAGCAAAAAAAACCAGTTAATTATCTGTTAATTACAATTAATAGAACCATCAATCAATAAATCAATACAATTTTCAGCTGATTGGAATCCAAAATTTCACGAAAATCTCTTATAACATATTCCGTTTCAATTCAATCAGGAACTTTTCTGTCTCTTCCTCGAACCACTTTCATGACGATTCTCAGAGTGATAATGATGATCACCAGTAGAATGATGAGAAATAAACAAATGCTGAGTTCGAGGTGATTGTTTAGTTTCCATAAACAGGGAGGAGAAAAAAAATCTGTTCCCATGTAAATGTTCAGAACAATTCAGATTAATCGTAAAAATAAGTTTTCGAATCTTTTTTCTCACTCTGCTCAAATGTCTAAAAATATAAATGATACAATAAAAAGTTGGCCTCCAAATAAAATCCATTGTATTTACCTCCTCTCATGGTGATCATCATCATCATCATCATCGTGATTATCATCACCATTTTTATCATTTCTTGTTGATGTGAACTGGACGTGATGGTGACACTTAATAGTTTCCATGGTGGTTGTTGAAATTTGAACCATATTTTTCATATCTCAGTTCACACCGAGTGAGGGAGAGAGAGAGAGATAGATAATAGATAAGTTGAGATTTTTTCAACTGAACTTGCGAGATTCAAAAAAAAATCATTCATTCATGTAGAGTGTCCAACAGCCTTGGTCATCTTATTACTGACATTTGTGCTTTGGAAGGCAGAAAAAGTAACTGGACATCACCTTGGACACTATTATCATGATTGATCAAAAAGACTAAGTTCAGGCTCAATTGTTGGTCAACATTAGAGGTCAATCATGATAAACAATATATAAGAAGAAAACAAAATCAAATTCTAACTGTTCATATCGCGATTGGCGATTTAATCATTGATCAACTATTTAGCCATTTAATTTATTCGATATCAAAGTTGAATGGAAAAAATTTTTCATTCGAAAATGAACAAAAAAAGTTCTATTGACTTGTATTCTGCGAAAGTAATAGTCATCATGATGATGACAATAACCATCATCATGGTAATAATTTCAAGTTTAGTGTGATTTTATTTTCGAGTGTCGAACAATTGATTCTGAGAAAATGATGATGATCAGAGAAAGAAAGAGAATGGAAATAAAATGAATTCTATTCTAACATTTTTTCGGGTTTAAAACTTTTCTCTTCTTTCGAGAATAAGTTCACAACTTGAGAAGAAAAGTTCGACTATTATATTCCATATATATAATATTTCATACTCAACTCACATTCCTTTCAAGTTGAACATTAACGATTTACAATCAGCTTCGAAAAGAACTTTATTTTTTTTTCTTCATCAACTCGAATTGAAAGTTATCATGATGACATTTGAGATGATGAACTTGTATTGGACTTTCACGATACTAAATAGATGAATTGGAATCATGAAAGAAGAAAAAAAAAGTTCTGTAAATATCGTTTACAACGAATAAGTGAAATAATCGTTCAGCTTGAAATCAGAACTTTTACCAACCTGAATACTAACAATCTCCGTCCGATTCTCAGTTTTATTAATAATCGATCATCAGTTGATTTCGTTGTTATAATCACGGAACTGAATAATAATAAATTCGTAATCGGAGGAGATTCATATGAGCTGTAGTTGGATCCATTATGAGCCACCATGGATTCCAGGATCAGAACAAATAATCAGAATGATAATATTGAAATTCATTTTCATCTCTATTATATGAGAATAGTTTTATTTATGATAACTTGAAAGACGAGGAAAAAAATTCCAACTCATGAAATTGTGAGTGTTTTTTTTCTGGGTGAACTTTAGTTTCATGATTATATTTACATAACATTTATGTTTATTTTATCATGAAAATGTCATGATATCAGTAATGATATTTGTCCAACAAAGCTTTTGCTATGTTGTTTGCATGACTGAGAAATTGAATTAATCATAACTTCAGAATCAGATGAAAAAAAAAGGAAAATCAATTCTGCAAAACAAAAACTCAATCATCATGATCATGATCATCTCATGAGTAGTATCTCATGAATTCAATGGAAACCATTAGAAAGACATTGACCATAAGTGTATTATTATCATATGATCAGAGTTAATGATCACTTTCAACTTGACCAATCAACTAATTACTTCAATGAATCTTTATTCCTCTCTCGTGGTCACTTTAGTATAATGATCGTATAAATTTTTTTTCGCAATCAAAAAGTTCAAATTCATGATCCATGGTGATAGTAACGATAGTGATGAATGGACTCTGGGAATTTGTAACTTCTTCATTAATCATTTTTCCATGAGACAATTGGATGTTACCATGTAATTCATTCATTGTCATACTTATATCTTTTATATTCAACGATAAACTCAATTCTCTGAGTCTGAATAATATCACCATGTCTCATGAATATCTTTTGAATTTGTTGAACATGATAAACGGTTACAAAAAGTGTCAGCAATTGTTGACAATGTTAATCAGTTTGCAATTTGAAAATTATGATAACCAAAAAATCAAAAGGAAAACAATTGAAATTGAAATTGAATGAACAATATGATTTATTATGAGAAATCATGATGAATAATAATATAACGTATGATTGATGATAATTCAAGAATCTCAGTGTTCATGATAACCAACATGAGCATGATTTAAGCTTTGATTCATTTTCTGATTTTCAAATTACCAAACAAACATTATAAACAACCAGTTAATCAAATAATCAACTAATTATCAAAGAAGCAACGAGATTGAAAGTGAATATCAATTTGAGAGAGTGAGAAAAAAAATTACTAATCTGATCGATGATAATCCAGATAATTGATTAACAATATTGATCAGTCTCTTTAATCACAATCAAAAGTCAACTAATTTACTCATAATTTATCACTGGGAATATGAAAAGTTGATATTATCAACTGTATTTAATGTTTATTATTGAATCGTATGATAAATCAATATAACGGTGAACGATTTGGTGACACAAAATGATCAAGATAACCATTTAATCAGTAAGATATTAGCTGTCATCTTCAAGACACCCTGTAGATTAGTTTCCACCCTCCTAATTTACCTTAACAATAACCTAATGTTATGGTTAAAGTGTAGAGTGAAATATTGTTTTTGACATAATGCTTTTTGTTTTTATTCATTTACCACCATCGATAATATTTACCATGGGAATTTTCATGAATATTAACATTGAAATGAATTCTGTTGGTGATGATGATGATGATCATCATCATCATCGATGATTATCATCATTGGGTTGATGTCAAAAGCCACAAAATAAAATTTTTACTGAATTGAATTTAGTTTGTTTTTATTGATATAAAATTCATATTATTTCATGAGCTTCGTTATGACCATTGGGAGAAACCAAAATTTCCTCTTCTTCTGTCAATGTTATTATTGAAAACTTTTGGTGGTCAGTGTAAAGTTCATGACCGATTCAGTTGACCTGTAAATGAATCATACTAATTTATTGAGTTATGTAAAGTTTTGACAGTTACTTGTAGTTCAATTACTGAACATTGGCCATGATTATATTTGTCACTTTATTCACAGAAATAATGATGACACATGATGATCATTGGGGAGGAAATAGTGGATCAATCATGGTGATAATAATATTATTTTCCAATGAAAATCATCATGGGAAAAGAAATGGTTATCATTTTATATGTTCTATCATTCCCAAAACTTTATCATCAAGATTCAGACACTTTGGTGATAAAACAATTCACAATAATCTCTTGACCAAGGCTCAGAAATGGACAGTTAAATTTTGACAATTTCTTAATAACTAACATGTTGTTTGCTTTTAATTGTCTTCCGATCAAACTTCTTATCGTAATCGCCATTGTTTTCATGGCAAATAAGGTGAAATACTAAGTTAATCATTGAGTTTTCCATCTAATTGTCAATCTTTCTCGAATTATCCGAGCATCATGAACAGATAATCTCATGAACTATTCAACTATTTTCCATATCGAACCAAAATATGACTATTAGTTATTGTACATGGAAAAAATGAAGATGAACAAATTTCTCCTGTGATTCCAACTGAATTATCTCATAATGATCTGACTACTTAATTTTTTATCTTCCTGAATTTCTCATGAGCTAATATATTTTATCCTCATCTCTGTCTTTCTTTTTTCACATGATAACCATCATTATTTCAATGAGCCCTCATATTTCATGGGTTTAACTCTCTCAGTGGTAAAAGTGACCATCACCATTGACCAATGTCCATGTTATCCTTTAACTCATCTTCAATTTTCATGATTATTATTATTATCTTTATCTTCTTTGATCTCTCGGTTTTCTTTTTCATTTCATGACAACAATTCAATTATCTCTCGCTTTCAGAATCTCAATCACCCACTAAAGTAATGGATTCCATTCAAATCATTGGCTTTTCCACTTAAATTTCCTTCTCACTCTTACTCTCGATGTCCAATGTTCCCATTACTTTTGTCACCCTGAGTATATATCTCACCTCCCTCTCCACCAATCCTGAAATTAACACTTACAATGTCCTATCTCGAACCAAATAATCAGAACTTACACCAAAAAGAAAGTAGCTAATCCAATCATGAAGACGAATCACAATTTTGAACCCACTAACCGGAATACTCATTAATTTGCCTCAGAAATTGATATTAATTGATAATAAATCAATTGCAATCTGTAAGAAATTAACATCATCCGACCATTAAATTGCTCATTATTCCTCTGATTGGATCAGTAGTTTCAATATTTGTCTCTATTATTATGTAACATAACTTACTCTGTGATTATTTTCTCAACTTTCATCATTCTCTTGATGCTAATAATTACCCTGGATCACCAAGGCAGTTTGAGAAATAAAGTTCCAATTTCTGTTGAACCAATTCTCAGATTATTAACATTAATGAACTTACACCACGACTGATTTAGTAACAAAATCAATAGATACATAATCTGATACATAAAGTATATATCATTGACCCGATCGGTCAGTACAACTCATGGTCAGTTTAACAGGAATCTAAATCTTTCAGAGTTGTAATAGAAAAATTCAAAAATTCCATCATGACTTTTCTTACATGAGAATCGAATCATTAAACTGGAACAATAAACAATCATAAATAATAATATACGATTTATTGTTGACTAAAAGGATTCATCAAGTAACAGAAAACCAAAAACAAAGTTGCAACTCTCAGAACTCAAGAAAAGTTCATTGATAATTCATAAATCATCATGATAAAAAACGATACATTTATGATTACCCTTTGAGTTACTTGAAATATCAGGATGAAAAAGTTTATCATCAAAGGCTCAGATTATCATGTATGTGGTCATTATTGATTTTATGAACAATGAATTATATTATTATTATCATTCAATGATTATTGTTATATTATTGGCTTCAGAATTGACTCATGAAAACGATGAGGATGATAATGACCAGTGTATTTATAATAAACGGCAAATGGTTAAATTTGACCTGAATTGTTATATTGTATTAATGGTTTTTAGCCTGGTTATTATTCAACATTATCAGTCCCTTTTGAGATTTGTATTTAATACTTGCTGACCATCAATTGACCACAACTACAATGAATTATTGTTATCATTATTGTATCATGTGTGTAGATGTAGATTTGTTGTTGTTGTTGTTGCTGTTATTAAGTCTATCTCATGAACTTTATGAATGTAACAGTTACATATAAATTATCCTCGGTTGGTGGATGATAAATCCTATTTAACCAGTGTTTAGACAAAATGCACCCAAGGGTGAAATTGAGGTGGATGATGAAGATGAAGATAAAAGGATGAAAAGTTGTTATTCTATCATGGAAATTTGAAATATCGACTATACTTTTCTTATGTACATCCTTTTGATTTTGTTTCTTCAATTATCGACAGTTTCAGTTAGTCGGATATGTTAGAACTTTTTTTTTCTCTCTCTCTCTCTCTTTTCGACTAAAAGTGTATATAAGAAATTTCTTACATGGTGATTTGGATTCTTGCATGATTATTATCTAATCAATAGAGACACTTATGAGATAATCAAAGGTGATTCTTATTGAAACAGTAAATGTTTGTTTCATGTTTTGTTTCATTTTCCTTGAAAACTTGTCATTTAATTTACAGATTAATTGAAAGTTAGATGATGATTAGGATAATGATAGTGTACAATTTAAGTTGTGTGATAAGCTAATAGTTAATTAAGGAAAAGAAACATAAATTCAACTTGACTATCGGATTTCCTTTTAATATCAATGAAAATACTTACAAATGTTCAAACTCGAAAGTTATCTGATAAGAATCTCTTTGATTATAACTCGAGTTCGATATCATGATAATTAGTAACCCTTTGTTTCATAACAAACTGACGATTTTTTTATTCATATTCGATATCAATATAATAATTGAGAATAGAAAAAAAAGAGAGAACTTTTTTTTCGTGGCTGAAATGTAATCGAATTAAAATGTAGGAGGAGAAAACGAAATATCAAAGATGAAGTATGAGTGAGAGTGGAAGTAGAATGTTCATTTTTTCTCAGCATGATAAGTTTTTCTATTCTTCTTATCATGGAAATAGAATAAACAAAAAGTTCTAACCAATTACTCTAATCATAGACTCAGCTACTGTGGTTGATAACTTGGAGTTATTTCATCTTCCTCTCCCTCACTTTACGTTTGTCTTACTATGATTTTCCCTCCCACTACAAATCCCATTCAGTTGCAATACAAAAACCATTGAGTAAAAAAAGTTATTCAACCAAAATATCCGGAAGTAAACTAACAAATGTATATAAATAATATCAAAGAATCATGATACATGTTGACTGAGAAAAGGATCGAGAGCAAAAATCAATCAAGAAGTTAATCTAAAATCAACAATTAACTATGACAATTTTTCAATGACATTTTAGTAACAATCATAACCGTGACAATTAACTAATCACCGGGTTTTACATTTTCCAAATTGGAGCAAAAAATTGAGCAGTTCAAATATGATTTGCATGCAAACTCATTGAAACATTTTACAGAGTCACTTAAACTAATTAACAGTTTAACAGCAACAACAGTGAACAATTAAAATGATTAAGATTATTAGTATTATTGGAGTCATGCAATTCATTTCTTTCATTATCTTTTTCATGATCAATATTATTATTTTTTTATCATATCTTAACAGAAAGAGATTCAAAGTATTAGGACTTTTTTTGATGAGATTAATACTTGCCGCAAAAAACAGATTGAAAACTAAGAAATTTGCATTCAATTAAAAGGATATTAATTGCAATAATTAACTTGATTTGCTGTAACTAATTACATTTAATTAATTGTTATTAACTGTAACAAATCCAGTTAATTTATTTAATAACCGATTTATTTGTTTTCAAATCTATTTAGTTTTTCATTTTTCATTTGTTATCTCTATCATGAATTTGTCTAATCAATAATTATTCAAGTATTTTATTGTATTTTACATCTTGCTATTGATTCCGATTTCATCAAGTTCCTCTCATTATCTTTTTATCATCCAAAGCAGAGGAGTGTGAAAGTTGGTTTTCACATGTTAACAATGGCGAATTCTAAGGTAAGTTAAGCTAATTGAGTACAATTGAAAAAGTTTTCTCTAAATAAGAGAGTCACCATGGGGTTAGATTTTTTAGTAATAAATTATTTTCTTTCTGTTTTTTTCAGGTACTTTGTTTAACTTTCAACTGTGATAATAAGCCAGGATATTGGAATTCAGCTTTGAATCATGGTATTACCACGGCAGCCCAGAAAGGAGTCGAAACAATTATTTTTGCAAATCAAGAAATAAACCCCACCAATTTTAAACAAGAGTTTTCAGTGCATAGTTTCAACCGGGGTGCTAGGCGGCTACAGCGAGGACCTGATCAATCATGGTATCACAAGACCGGAAACTATTGTGTTTTAAGTTTGCAAAGTCCAGTAAAAATCGAAAAATTTAAAAGCCAAAGTAAGGCAATTATCACAAGGATTTTGGTAATGCCTAACGGCCAACGACTTGGAATAGCTGGTTGCTATTTCCCTCCGTGGCTCAGCTCTAATTTACCAGATCTTTTGAATCATTTAGGTTTGATTGTTGGGTTGAAGTCAAGACCAGGAAAATTTTTTGAACTTTCTTTGACAACAAGAACTAAAATCTGCCATCGATCCTGGATTACCAACAACAATAAATGGAACCACGATTGGTTACATCATTTGTATTGAATCTTTAAAGATATTGGACTCATCGAAGCTAATGACACACAATCCTATTTAAATTCAAATCAAATATACTCCCATTATACCTACTGGCAGGCCAAGAAAAACAAGAAGATATTTATCGACCTTTACTCCGAAGAAATCTATCTTTTCGTGACCATCATCTCCCTTAGACCCATCATCTGAGCAACGATTTTTGCCTTCAACATCTCCAACTTCATTTCATGCCAGGGCTCTTGGTCCATCATCTCAAAATATAACTCCACCTTTCAATATATCTTTACGTTCAATTTCATTAGACCAAAGATACAGCATATCAACTCCTATTATTTTTCCTGGTGCACCATTCCAACAATATTCTACCTCAACTGATTCATCGGCAAATCAACAATCTGATCAGAAAGAAATGTTTAGACCTTCAACATCAATTGAAAAAGTTTTTTCGCCCAACAACAAGGTCACAAGTTTGATTAATTAAGCTGAAGAATTCGGCGTTTTTACCGTCTATACACTTATTTTCTTTTTTTAATGTTAATGTTTTCTACCATTATTTTGGTAACTAGATGACCAACGTTACCTTGAATACATTGATTTGCTCATCTTAAGAATCTTTTTTTATATTTTTTCAGTGATGAGCTCAATGCTCCTGGTCCCATGGCAGTTAAGTTCCGAAGACTTACAACTATCATGGAACGATTTGCAACATGGACTCCTGAACAACAAGATGTCGGCAGGGTCATGATCAATAGTCAACTACTATATTTAACACGGAATGTGTAAGGATTAGGACCAGGTAACTCAACAATTCGGTGGACCAATTGTTGAAACAAGTTACCAAAATGGATGAACTGTTCAATGAAAAAGCCCGAAAAAACGAATCATTCTATCGTCAAAACTGCGAACTTCGAAAATGTTGGCTTTAAAGAAGGATTGAAGAGAGATAAGGACATTTCTTTCCTCACTTTGGTGATGCAGAAAATGAAAAATTTTTCTGTTGACACTCAAAAGTTTAAAGAAACCCCACGAGGGCTTTAAACACATTAATTTCTATTTTAAAATTCATTAAAATTCATTCATTTCATTAAATAAAACTTTTTAAAAAATCGCTGGAAGAGGCCTTTACTTAACTACTGGTGAGGCAAAACGGAACAACTTGATAAAAAGTTATCACAAGCATGCATAATAGTTACTTTACTATTACTGAGCACAATATTGAGCACTGAGCCACTGAACTTCAGCTAAATGCTTCGTCTCATGAAAACATAGAACGAGAAAATCTTTTTCGTCAGTTGAATATCAAGTATCGCCCATTTCATGAATTACACGAAGGTTAGAGATAAACTAATTACTGTTAATATCTCATTTCGTGCTTATATAGTGAGCGAAAAACCTGGACTATCTTGGCTGAAAAAACTAGTTTCTAACAAGTCAATTTTATCGACTATCAGAAAAATTATCAAATTTTACCTTAAAAAGATTGTCAAATAGATAATAACTTTTTCGCCGAAAAAACCTATTTCAATAACTTTTTGTTTGCTTGATTCATTTATGTTTTAAACTGGGAAAACCAAAAAGTTATTAAACGTGTTCACGTTACTGTCTATCACGGTGTACTACAGAGCAATTCACCCAATTTCTAATAAGTTTTTCTTGAATAATTATTTTTTGTTTTTGAGTGTCTAGACTCCAGACGCGAGCTATCTCAGTTTGAGAGATACTCAATTGTCGTATTCCAATGTCATTCCGGTTACTCTGTTAAGATACGGTTTCAAGGTCATTTGATGCTCAACTCGGAAGGAAACTTTATAAGTTCATTCACATAAATGGCACAAAAAGAAAAGATAAGGCTGCAAATATCACTTTGTCAACCTTGTGCCTTTAAATTAACAGATTTGTTTTCGGAATAACTTGAGAACGGAGAGTTGTTGACAAGGTCTAAATCTGATCATCAGATCGCAGATATGGACTTGAAAGACCATGGGAATTTGTTTGACATCAAGTTAGAAACTGACCGAAACTGTTTTCATCATGTGTTTGGAAACTGGAACTTGTCGGGCTCATCCGAGAGCAACAATACAGGCAACACCATGAATACCAATTCTACTTATAACTCCCTTAATAAACATGATTACTGTACATTTACTGATAATAAACAAGGAAGTCTTGTGAGTCAATCAATGAGCAGCTCATGATTACAGGTATTTATACACGTAGTCATGATTTATATTGAATGCATGAAAAGTTTTCCAGGAAGATGATTCAAAACTGCAATTGTTACTTTCATATTGAAAGAATAAGCTTGAATCACATTGATAGAATTACTTTATCAATATTTTATCAGTAGAGCAATAAAATCATAGAAATGATAACAATTACCTGAATTTGATATTAATTTACCTTGAATAAGAGTTAGTTTAAATTACATTCCACAAAATCAGAGCCACAGAAACTTGCATAAAGTTTTATTGTTGCGATTAAGTCCAAGTTAATGTAATATTCAAAAGAGGAACCATGGTAATCAACGAGGAAATAATACAACAATCTGATTATGATTTCTATGATCATCTATTAAACTATTAATAATTTACTTGGAAGTCACATAGAGTTTAGAACTTCTTTTTCTGGCCCACTTCTGCGTTCATATCAGTCTTTTGTTGCCGTTAAAATTAAGAAGCTATTTTATTCCCAACTGACTGAACCTCGTTTTTGAATTTTCAGACCCCAGACTCGAGTTATGGCAGTTTGGGTGATACTCAATTGTCATATTACAATATCAAGACCATTCCGGTCATTCTGTTTGGATACGGTTTCAATGTCATTTAATGGTCACAGTTAAATTAACTCGCAATCATGAGGCTCCGAATGATTTTACAACTTTTGGAAATTTTTAGTTGCAGATTGATTATGAATCCTTTTCATTCAATTTTTCTTAATTTATTCTTAATAAAGAGAGTGAGAGTAACGAAACCTTCGTGTTTTGGGTACATGTTTGTATTTTAAATTTAGATCGATTGCGACCATTATTACCGCCAATACTTTATAACTATGAAATTAGATGAATTCGTAGACAATTGCAAAACAACCATTTAAGGCTATTATATTTCTGAAAAAATTTAAGTTATCTAAAGCAGAATTCGGATTATAATCAATTGATTGCTGTCCTAAACTTTTGACGAGATCTATGGCATAATAATTCATAGAAATCTCTTAGATAAAGCAAATCATTATGAAAATTTCTTGTTATATCAAGTGTTTAGAAGATTATAAATGTTGATTCTGATTTTGTGGTTTTCCAATTATTAGATAATAATTAGTCTGATATGAATTTATTTGATATGTAAATTGGAGTTTGTTATTTCTTATAACACTTTATTTACCATGAGTATCTTAATGATTAGCTTTCTGATCATAATGATAATCGTGTTTACTTACATACAATTAACTTTTAACATTATCAGTTAATCATCTTTATCTATTATCATGATTAAACATTTAAACATAATCAATGTTGATTCTGAATGTTTATCAAGGATAGAAACAAATTAGTTTATCTTTTATTAAGTTATCATGAGTTTTAACCATTAACTTGATGAGTTTTAATAACGATTGAGAAACTTTTTCAGCTTAATCATGCTAATCATTCAGGTAGACTTCATAATCAGTTCCCTTGTATTAGATACAATCAAAAATTGGGTGGGAATTGATGTAAAAGTCAAGAATCCATCATCATTATCAACTTCATGATATTAAGATTATCTTATCTTGCAATTTCCATCTTTATGTCAACTTTTTTTCCTTAAAGTTCATCGACAAACTTATGACAAATCTATTGAAATAATTCATGGAGATGAAGAAATATTTCAAGAGATGATTCAATCTTAAAAAAATGTTCAAGAAAAAAGTTCATAAAGATTATCATGAATTGAGAATACAAAGTCTCAAGTATTGGGAAACAATTGACTCACAATTTCTTATATTTATATCAACTATTAACGAGAGCAATTGATATACAATATTTACTAATAAATGTCAGAATTTTATCTGTCTTTTGTTTTTCTTTTCCATGCTATTATTATTATATATCATGAAAGATGATAAAGTTGCAATGAGTTTTTGGCAATAAAAGATGAAATCATTTTCGTAGCTTTAGTGATGTTATTAAATTGTTGTTTATAAAGAAGTGAACAATCAAAATGATTAGAGGGCAAACAAATTGTTTCATTTGCAAAAACAATCTATTATTTAATATACATGATATTTGCTATCAGATTGCAATTGATATTTCATCCGTTTATCAAGATAAATATCAACAAAATAACATTTTACTCGAAAGATATTTAGCATTTTTCGTGACTGGTACCATCATATTCTTGGATATAAAGACTATTCCAAGTATCGGTTTCGATAGATGTGATTTTCAATCATCTTAACTTTTTTTGATTTCGAAAAGAAAAACAAAAATAGTTTTAGTTCTGATTGAAGGTGATTGATGATATTCGAGGCTTGGAAAAAAAGACAAGGGGAGAAAAATGTTATTGGGGTAAGGGAGAGAGAGAGAGAATGATGAAGAAGATGAGCCGAGAGAAAGACCAAGAGATGATGAAACTAAAAGGAATCTAAATGAAACGTTCATTGAATCGGCTCAGGGAGTGAAACATAAAATCCATGATATTATTGAGCTTTAAGATGTTATCCGTTTTTATTGGATGAATGTCAAAGGAGAAGATAAAGAAGATGAGGATGATAATGATGAAGGAGGATGATGATGGCTATTTTGCCAAACTTTTTTCTCTCTCTCTTTTTTTGCCTCTCAATTCCATTCAAAAGATACTATTCTGTTGAAGAATTTTCTTCATCCGATTTCTCCACAGAAGTTTTTTTCTTCATGATAGTTTGATAATATCTCAATTGCTTCTGATACACAATAATAGAGAGAGAGAGAGAGAGAGAGAGAGAGAGAGAGAGACTCCTTCCACTGATTCATCTGATTGTCCTGGACGAAAATGTTTCCATCTAAATCATGAGTAAGAATCAAAACTTTTTTGGTAGTGAAATGAGATTTACATCCACAATCCAATTCAATCTAATTGAGATTCTTATTTGCTTCTTTTTCATGATATTATTTAGTTCATCCCATTCAGAATCTGTGGTATCAAAGGTGATATTTTATCAGAACTTTTTTTTTGAACATATAACTGAATTGAGAGACAGGAAAACCCAAACTCATCAATCAAATACCTTTAAATACCCTTGACAATGATCACCGATTGTAACTGATGATTGGGTCGTGGTAATAGTGATTAAGATGATAAGGTTAAACATATTAGTAGATAACATGAAATATTGTTGTGAATTTATTTCTATCGGATTGAAATCTTACATAAAGATTACGATATAAAACATGATATGAAATCTCATGTTAACTGTTTTCAGAATAGGAATTAACATGTTATGTGTTACATTGTTTTCTCTTCCAAATCTCTCAATCACGATGAATCAAATTGTCATTAATTTTAGACCAAATTCAATGTTGGTCATCATGTTATCTAAATTTATCGGAAAGTCTCACATTTCCTGTTCTTATCTCATGAAGTTTCATCGTGTTATTCAGTATCAATTTCCTTTGGCAATAATCATTCCCTTCTCATGATCTTGATCCATCTAATCATTCACACACAAATTACCTGATCAATTCATTCAACCTTTCAGGGTATCGGTTTCATCCATTGAGATTTTTCATCGTCCACCTTTTACTATTATTATCATCTCCTCTCCCTCTCTCTCCCTTTATTATCCGATTATCTTTTCATAATATTTTCCCCGTTTTCTATTGGTTTGATTTGAAGACAATTTCCAAACTTCCACATCAAGGTGAGAATAATTTTCTCTCGCTTTATTATTTAGGTTGAGTATTTATCTTATCGATAAATTAGATGATCACCATGAAAGGATGATCGAGCATGATGATGAATCAAAAGGGGGTGATCACTTCGCTTATCAATCACAGTTGAATGACAACATCGTCCACTAATAACCATTGTCCATTCATAATACATGTAAGATGATGATAATCGAAGGAGCAAAATATAAGATGAAGAAAATATTTGAGATTCAAGAGGCTGATCCTGAGTTACATGGTAAGAGGTGTTGAAAAATGTAATCATAAAGAAGGAGGAAAAGGATAAATGAAGATAATGATGATGAGAAAATCTGGTGGACGGAAAAAAGTATCACACTTGATTCGAGGGCGGTCTTGTATTACTTAATGTCTTCAGCTAATGTCCTCGAAAGGATGATTATCATCATCATGATCACCATGTTTGTCTTGAAATCTGAAAAGGAAACTTTTTTCTCTCTCTATTTTCTTACAAAAATGTTAAATTATATCACGAAATCAACAGCACACACAAATTTTTCACTCCTCTCAATGTACAAAAAAATGACCACTGGTCGAGTAAACTTATCAAAGAAACGTAACAAAATTGTTAAACTTTTCATAATGATGATGAAAATGATAATCTTCAAGTGTATGTGTTCATTTCATTCACCCTGTTTTCATGGTAGTCCATGTATGCGATATGGGGGGATGCTTTTCATTTGGACGATTCAGTTTCATAACTTTTGTTACGCTTATTACTGGACCCTATCTATGGTCAAGAGTTGTAAGTATGATGACCATGATAATGATGATTTTCAAATGCAACATAATAACAAGTTGAAAGGCAGGAACTGAATTATAATCATAACAAATGGACATCTCCTTTTATCCTCGGTCAGCAGATTACAACAACTCGTTACTCTTTTAGTTATTGTAATAATATCAATCCAATGGTTCATATAGTTTCTCATGATTATCTTTATCCTTCACTTCCTCATCTTCTCTTTGGTTACTTTTGGTCAGTTATCCAATTTTTCGTTCGCTTATTTTCAATTTCTATCCTTATCCCATCCAAAACTGTCATCTCTCCTTCAATATCTTTCTCACTCTCTTTGATTTTACAATTTGATTATCTTCAATTCAAACCTCATTCTCATTTATTACTGTTCAGCATTTCATGAATTCTCAATGAACAATTATTTTGAATGTTATTCACTTGAATATCATTAGTCATCATCTTAAATCATCATCATGAAATATTATTATTATTATACAAATATAATGTTGTATTGAAATGATGTTAATAAAATGATGAATAACATTGTAACAGTTATCATGATGATTATTATGAAATGAAAAAGATTGATACAAATCGTAGTTGTTGTAAATATGAAACAATTTTCATGATATAGCCTGAAAATTATTGAATGATAAGACGGAATTCAATTAAGTTGATAAAGTTTACTTAATGATTCAAGTTTATTGTAATTGTTTATAAACATCAATATATCAAAATACATTATGATGATGAAAAAGTTTCGGAAGAGAGAGAGAGAGAGAGATGATAAACTCAGAGATTGTAAGAAACTACCCTGAATGAGAGGGTGAAAGTTTCCAAAGGTGATGGTCTCCTTTAAGATATTAGGAATCTTCATGAAGATTGCTGGTTTTCTCATCTATCTGATAACCTCTCCAGGGTAAATTGTTCATCAGTCATTCAGAGTTTCATGGAGATGTAACATAAGAGAAAGGAGGAGAAGTGGGAGCGGAAGATATATAAATTCAATTTTATTCTCTTCTCAAGTTCTGAAGTTTTTTTCCCTCGAAGAGAAAAAAAGGTGAACAAGATTGATGAGAAATCTCAACAGAAGATGAGATGAAATGAAGACAATTGCTAAAGATGAGGAAGTCTTCTTATATCTTTATCCATTAAGAAACATTCGTAATCTTAATCTGATCCTATTTTCTAAGACTTAATCATCATGTTTATCTAGAGTGAAGATGTTGATTTGATTTTGAAAACAATTAACTTTTCCATTTCAGGAAAAACTCAGAAAACAAGTTATTTTAATTATCACTATGATTACC
Organism: Panonychus citri; assembly: GCF_014898815.1. Lineage (NCBI taxonomy): Eukaryota > Metazoa > Arthropoda > Arachnida > Trombidiformes > Tetranychidae > Panonychus > Panonychus citri. Next base: position 1,900,646 of record NW_026515540.1, read on the forward strand.
AATTCCAAGGATAAACTAGAAAAACATAAAAAGATCAATTCAAAGGTAATCATATGATAACCTTAATCATTATAACGATAATATGAAATGATAAGTTATCATTAGCTTGATGATTATTAGGTATCATCATCATCATGATAATCATGGTACATGATTAAACTTTCACTTGTATTCACTGATTAAATAAACATAAATGAGCTAATTACCGATAACTTTCATTGGAATTAAATGAAATTTCAATGAAAGCCCAAGTCGATTCATATTCATGATTGATTATTCATTGAGTGGAAATTTTCAAACAATTATCTTGACCTTTCTCATGATTAACCATTGAAAATATCAATGAAACTATTAATTAATGATGATAAGTTTTACCTGGGAATCTCATCTCATCTTAGATTATATATAAATAATAGTTGAGGAGTATTATCATGATGATGATGTTCTTGCTCCGGGTATATTTACTTTCCTGAGCCAAAAATTTCATTGGAAAAATCATCTTCTCATGATAACTTGAATACTATGAATAAGTTTCAAGATGGATACAACAGAAGGAAATAAAAAATTACTTATATCATCTCAAAGTCTAATTACATTTTCGTGATAATATTCACATTCAATGGATTAGTAATTATAATTGTATCACTTTTATCACCTTTTCTCATTAAGTGCTTTTAATATATAACATTAACTCTGATTATCACCATGAGTAAATCATGAATTCCTTAGGAAAGAAACAGAAAAACAAAAAGATTCCATTAATATAAAAGTTCTGGTGATGATGATTCTCTGATTCTTTTACCAGAATCGTCCATCCATCCAACTTGTAATATCTTCAAACCTCTGATCAACTTGAGCTTAAATTTTTTTCGTTTCTGTTGTTATTCTGATACCATGATAATACCATGGAGATTAATGAGATTAATCATGAGAGAAAAGAAAAAAGAAAATTTCTATCAAATTTACGAAATCGTCGAATAGCAAAAAAAAATCGAAGAATTTTTTTTTTCTTCTCCTTCTCTTTACTCTTTGAAATGTTCAACGGATCAATCGTTTGGATTGGTTGTCAAGTTATCATGAGTTAGTTGATAATATGATGAATTATATTTCATTATTATTATTCTGAACATTTTCCTGGAAATTCAGTGTCATTCATGGAAGTGATTTCAATCTTGAATTTATATATATTTATATATATTTACACCTTGAGGTTCATAACTTTTATTCATAATCTTAATCATAAACTCGTATCTTTTATCATCAACTTTTCTGCCAATATCATCAACTGAATTTTTCATCAGATTGATAATCTTTGATCACCATTGATGTGGTTTCAAATTTGTCAACTATTCAATTCATCATGAAATTATCTTGATATTAAATTTTCTTCCAATAAAAATATAAATATATAACTGATTTGAAAAGTTCATTCATGATAATAATAATTCATCATGAAGAGATGAACCTTTCACCTTGAAAATTTCAACTTTTCAACAGCTGAGATTTTCATCTGCAATTTTAATCATCACGATTTTAGTATAATATCAATTGTTATATTAATATGATGATGATTAAATCCAACAATTAAAGGTAATCGAGTCAATTAATTAAACAGAGATAAACATTTCCGTGCTAGTTGAACATCACAATTCAGAAACATTACCATTAGAATATAATTGTTGTAACAATTAACTTGAACTTTTTTTATATCGTATTCTTATTAATTGTTATTGACTTGATTGTTGTTGTCTCTATTTCCCTGTTTGTGTTTGAGTTAATTACGATCCCAAAGTAAACTAATTAGCTTAGAGTAACTAGATAATGAGGGTAATATATTGATCAGATGCTCGATGATTACATGATAATTATAAGCAATAGATTTTTGAGTATCTCGACTGAAAACAGGAAGAAAAAAAAAAGTTCTGATATGAACTTTTTTTTTCTTTGTCTTGACATATTCGATAACTTTTCATTTTCTCTTCGTAAGTTTTTCAGTCAATCAAAATGTCAATTTTAATCGTGATTATAATCTAGTAGATCAATTATTTGGTGACAATATAACATTATCACCCTCATGTTCAGGGAGGTTGTTATGATTTTTTTTTCTCATTTTGAAATATTAACCAAAGGAGAAAAAAGTTTCCAGTTCAGTCCATTGACTTGGAATGGGATTTTTGGGTCACCATGTGCATATATATGCTCCATGTATACACATATATTTAACCATTTGGGGTATATTTAGATGATAGTAATTACTGGGAGTGAATTTAGTGTAATATTGGAGTGGGTTAGATGTTCAATTGGATTCTGAAAGTTACCTTGGTAAAAGTATTTTTCTGAATGAATCTTTTTGCGCTCAAGAGGATTCCTTTTGACTCTTCACCTGAATTGATGCGGAAATTGAAACTCTAGTAACTTTTAGGTTAAAACTTGTTCGTTTTTTTTATCTTCATCTGCCTCCTTTCAGTCTTGACTATTGGTCAGTAATTTGTGTCTCAATGAAACTCAATGTGTTGTTGCAAGTTGATATTTAATTTTCTGGACTTTGCATTGAACTCAGAATATGATTATCATCATGTTGATCAAAATTCTTGTAAACAGGGAGGAAAAGGATATATATATTTATTATATAGAGAATAGAATATGCAAAACTGTTGGAAAAGAGATTGAAAGAATGAGAGAATACATGATGATGAGGATGATAAGGAAGGAACAGAATTTGTAATAGTTGCAATAAAAGGGAAAAAGGATGATGATGATTATTTTTATTCTTCATCTTTTACTATGGTGACAATGGAAGAAGAGGAAAATGTAATAGGAAGACAAACATAAAGTGAATGAGAATAGGAAATGATGCATCAATGGATTTTATGTACATACACCCATAGAACTATGGACAGAACGAAAGACAAGAGAGAGAGAGAGAGAGAGAGAGAGAGATAATGATGACCAGTAGGGAGAGAAAAGAGAGAATAAATTGAAAAAGAAAATGTAATAAGATGAAGAAGCAAAAGAGGAATTCTTGTTAAGTATAATAAACATGAATTCGGGTTTGATGGTGATTATGATGACGAAGATTGTGAGTAAGATGATATAAGTTTCATAGGTACTCAGGTAAATATCTGAGAAGAAAAAGTTTTCTTCAGATTAACCTGGAAAATAAAGTTTCTCATGGTTTTTATTGTTAAAGGTAAATGTTGTTCTTTGGTGTAAGTTGACTAATCAAATGAAGAGCCACTCAATTTCATCTCATGAACAATCATGATAATCATCATGACACTTATCTTTATCATCTAATAAGTTTTGTTTTTTTCTTCTCAATCAAGTTAATGTTGGAAAGAAAGAAAAAAAAATAAATTCTGCTGAATTATCACCGCAATCATCGTCAGGATAAGTTGAGTATATAAACACAGACACATGATAAGAATGGAAGTTGAAAAGATACTGAACAAATATTTAAACAATTAACTGATTAGCTGGACCTCCAATTGGTTCAATCATCTTAATGATTAACTCGTAACAATGATAATATTCAACATGATTGATAATCAATTCTCATTGATATAAACAGAAAGTGAAAATTTCTCTCTCTCTCTTCCTTACAACTTGATCATTAATCATCATTTCTTATTAATTGTTGAACAATTATCACGATTATCATCATATTTACTTAATCAGTTTGATGAAATTGTCAAATTAAAGTTGTTGACTATTGTTCAATTCAATTTCTTGAAGCAATCAATTCAGTTCAACATTGATTAGTTAGTAAATGTTACATGAATCAAATAAATTCAGTTAACATCAAATTGACCTAGAAAAGTTGACCAATCATGAAAATAAATTATGATGATTACTTTGATTATTCAGATTCCTGTGAATATAATTTAATGTTTTTTTTTCTTCAGCATTGATAATAATAAATCTGATCTCTTGGTGATCCTGGCAAGTGTGATAATCATGGTGGGTATTCAGGGGGTTCCATGGGTAATGAGGGTTGAATAGGGATCATGGTTGATTTGATCACAAGGAACACATATTGTTGTAAATAAGAATAAGAGAAAGGTGATATTTCCTCTTCTAATGATTGTTCAAGTTCCGTCAGAATCTGAGAGCTGATCATCAATAATATCATTCTAATCTTCATTATCATGATTTCCTCTTCTTCAACATTTTCCTTGTTCCAATAAGATGTTCAATTTCTTGCTCATTATTATTCAATGGATAATATCAACTATCTTATCGAGATGGTTTTTCCTCATGACAGATAGACAGTCATGGTATTAAATACCTGTAATAAGGGTAATCCATTCAGGATTCAGGATTAGCTCCTTATCATTGTCTTCAGGTTATCATAATCATGTTTCATCAAAGAATCACTAATGATGAGAGTTTATTACAACATTTTTTTCCCGTATCGATTGAATTATCTATTGAACTTTTCATTCCGTTTGTTGGTTAGATAAAAGTTCTGTCCCTTTTTCATTTCGATTTGAAAGATATTACAAACAAAATAATCATCTTCTTCATGAAGAAAAACATTATCTCTCTAACATGATGAATTCAAAAGTAAACTTAACAAACTCTGAATAAGTTTCCGGTTCTGAAATTCAATGGTAGTATGAAGATGTGTATGTGTACATAATAAAATAATCATCATGAAAGTCAGAATATCGATAAATATTAAGCTTTCATCATGCAAAATGAACTGAATTCATTTTTATCATCAATTTTGACATGAAGAATCAGCAAGCTTTAATTCAATGTTCTGATTCAATTCTCGTCAAAACAACCATGAGATTCAATCTGATCCAAAGGATTAGTTTCATCAAAGTTATTGATAACTTTTTGATTCTCATGAACTTCACGATTCATAAATGTATTACATTGATATATCACTAATTAGATTACTCCGAAACCTTAATCAACTAACATTCATCATCATGATTATCATGGTTATTAAAAGGCAACTGTAACTTTCAACGTTTATCTGATCAGTTATGAATTTTTTCATTTCGTTACCCAAAATAATAAAACCCTGAATCCTAAGCTCTCAGATAATCTCGACTCAGAACATTAATACAATGTGATCATTACCATAATTTCATCCTGATTGTTGTCGTAATTGTTTAAATTATGTATTCATAAACAATTCCTTTCATGATAATATGACCAGAGTTTATCATCCTCTTCATCCTAAATCAAACACATGATTGATTTAGAAAACATTGGATTGATTAAATTAAGATAATAATCAGTAATTATTAATAATAATCGACTAATCAAATATAATCTCGATCAGAAATTCTTATTCTAATATATATAAGTTAATTAAAGAATCAAAATAACTTTTTTTCCTCTCAATTAATATAACATTTCATGATATCAAAATAAGATATAAGAGTGAAAAGTTTTCCCTCCAGGGTAAATCATTATATAAATGATGAAACATTGATGATTAACATTATTATCATGTAAATAACATTAACAATCAAGGAATGAATAATAACAAAATAATCATTACAATATATTATTTTTGACTGATGATTAACGATTAATTGACAAATCCAAATAGTCAAATACATAATCAAACTAATATCATATTCAATTTGATATTAATTACTCATAAATCTGAGTTGCATCCTCATGATGAGGTTACATGATGATTTATGAATTTTGTATTGACTCTTTGAGGTTCATGATGATGATAATGATGATGATAGTGTCCATAATATTGAATATAAAACAAAAACTATTATCACCAACTGCTCCTCATTAATGGATGATAATTATCATGATCATTATTGGATAGTAATGAGAAGAGAGCAGAAAAATTATCTTCATCATTATCAGAATCATTAATGAGCACCATGTTTGATGTTAGATAATGATCTGAACATTGGAGTAAAAATTTCATCCCTACTCATATACTGTTTATGATTTAATAGATACTTATTGTAATAACTTTCTCCCTGGAGAAAAGGACGAAAAAAAGTTCAGCTCATTGAGTCTGATGAACGATTCAGATTAAGATCAACTACTCATCTTCATGATGAGGAAGATGACATGGATTGAGAGAGATGAATTTGTGGTTCGATTTTCGGTTAAAAATTTTGTAGCTTTTTTTACGTACAAAACTTTAACTTGCTCTTCCAACTTTTCTTACAATCAATTGAACATTTCAAGTTGACTCAGAATTTTCATCCATTTGCACCAAAACGTTTTCTCTTGATAATCGACATATTGGTCAGTTCTTTCTCTGTGGTTCTCTCTTGTGGTCATTTCACCTCAAATTGAATTGCGTGCTAATTTTTTCTTCTCATCCTTTGATCATTCACGAGAAGAAAATTCAATTCAGTTTTCCATCAACTTCAATCACGAATGACCAGTGAAAACTTTTCGATAGGAAATTCACTCCAAATTAACGATATCGATAATTAGAACTTGATAGAAAAGTAATTCTAAAAGTTTCGAATTTCAAAATTTCGTTTTTATTAATAAAAAAAACATTCGTTTTCAATTGCGTGATCCCAATTATCTTGATTGATTATCGTTGATCAACTTGAAGAAAAAAAATTCAATCACTTGACCAACAATCAAACATTTATCATACCCTGTGGACAGTTAACCAAGTAAGGTTAAAGTTGATTGATTATCTAGTTGATTAAATTGACACCTTCAATTGAAATGATTAAATCAGAATTGTTATGAAAACAGGAACCGGAAGAAAGATGAATAACAGACAAAGAGAAAAAGTTTTCAAACTTTTTTTTGACTCAAAAGAATCTGAAAATTTCTGTAAAAATGATCCAACTGATTGTTCAGCAAGAGTGAAAAAGTTGACTGATAACAGGGCGAAAATCAACTGACCGGCAAAGGGAAATTGCTGAGCCAATCAGTTAAAGTGAAAACAATTATTCATGATTATCATGGATGAAATTGTTTCATCTACTGTCCATCAAATGTCCAGTAAAGGAAAGAGAGTATGATAGAAACGGTGAAAAGTTCAATGAGTGAAATTTTCTCAGCCTGATGGTCATTGTTGTGATGAGAAGGTGATGATGAACATTTAATGAGTAAAGTAATGATTACATGATTACCTTTCTGAGAAAAACTTTTTCAAATGTTCGATAATGATGATTGAATAGTAAATCGTGATAATTGATAAGGTTCTGAGAGAATATAATATTACTATCAATTTTTCATTCCTTTTGGTCTATCAATTTCTCTCTTAAATCGTTGAACTTTCATCAATTCATTGAGAGAAATCATCTTCATGAGCATCATGAATTGGGAGTCACATTTGATTTACTTTCAATATGGAAAAAAGTTCCAGTAGTTTGATTCCAATTTGAAGGGTAAATCAGTTGACTAATATTTCTCAATTGAATTTAACATGGAAACAAAAAGTTCTGGTTAATATAAAGATTAATAATCTTCATCTTGAGCTGATGAATATTCATCCTTCTTGAACAGTTGAGAATCTTTATCATTACTATTACTACTTTAATCAATGGTGACAATGATTGAAGATTTAAGTTAATTTTATCTCTTATTCTTGCTAATTATTTGTACGACCATAATTAAGATTGAATTAAATTAGTCATTCTAATGGTTCCATTAAGGAGCATTATTTTATCCAGCAAAGACATTAACGTTTCTGCTGACCAGTTGACCATAATTGTGAAAGAAAAATTTTCACTCACACAAGATGGATCATCATTATCATCCCACCATCTCAACCTTATCATCATCATCATCATCATTATCACTGTCAACATATTGAAGATGTTAGAGAAAAAAAGAAAAGTTCCAAATGTTAACCAGAGATAATCCTTCATCCTGATGACAGATTATGTTTAGGTTGACACCGAGAATGTGAAAACAGAGATTGAGATGAAAAAAAGTTCCAATGGGGAAAGAGAAGTTAAAATTCATTACTCTAATGGTCTCAGTTGAAAATTCAGTTATATATTCATGTAAAAATCTGAGATTAAAATCATAGATTCTGATATTCAGGGAGGAGAGAGAGAGAGAGACTCAGGAAGCTTACAGAATCAATCAAAAAGTTGAGGGAGGAAAAAAGTGAAGGAGTAAAAAGGATATATGACATGATAGGGAAGGGGGAAAGTTCTGATATCTATTCATTACCCTGAATAGCAAGTGAATCCAAATAAACACCATAGAAAACACTTATTACTATTCAGATAGATATACAATACAATAATCATGATGATATGATTACTCTGAAAGGTTCATGTAAATATCGTTGAGTGAAAGGCATCATATTCAATGGCGGTGGAAGATTGAGTGAGAAAGAGAGAGAAAAAATATTCTCTTTAGAAAATTTTTTTCTTCTTCCAAACATATTATATTATTATTATCATAATGCTATCAGAATCCAATATTAAGATCACAAGAATAAGGAAGAGAAGAGAAAAAAATTGAAACCAGAAAAAACTCATTTCCATGTAGTAACATTTTTCCCTTCATTTTGATAAATTACTGAATTTTTCCCAAACCATCATGAACCAGAATTCAATATATATTGTGTTTGTATATATGTTTATGTTGATTCAATTCATGGTGTAAGTCAATTGTGAGTCTATTGATATAAATACAGAGTATGAGGGGAAAAAAATAATATCAACTAAACCTGAACAATTGTGTTAATATGATATTAACCTGAATATACATGAAGAAGAGGGAAAAAAATTCTGACAAGTAAATTGTTTCATATTGGAAATGAGTTTTCTTTATATAGTTGATTAAACTCTGGGGCTAGTTTTTCACCTTCAGTTCAGTTTCATGGGGAAATTGTTGTGGTCAAAGATAATCGGACCCTTTACCCTTTCCTTCAACCATAATTAACTTGATTATCTCATGTTATTAGTTGATTATAATCAATCATTTTCAATCTTGTGATAACTATCCTGTTGTTGTTGTTGTTCCTGGTGAAACATGATAAGTATTTTTTACCAATCGGATTGTATTTATAACTTTAATATCACCGGTGGATGAAAAAATACAATTGTTGTTCATGATGGTGAATATAATAGAGCCATCAATCACCCTGGTCAATATCAATTTCTGAGTTTTTTTTTCATTCATGATTCAATGTTTTCAATTGTCCCATGAACATGGATGTGGATTCATAAATAATATAATTTTCAACTCAATTCCAAGTGATCCGGACATCATGAAGTTATAACTAACGAGTTTCCCATGAACATATCAATGAAAAGACTTGAATCTTAGCTGACTTTTTAATTATCCTTCATCAGATCAGCTAATTAGGATGATAACGATGATAATTATGACGATGCTATTGAAGATATTATTTTGTCATTTCTTAACTCATTAATTATTATCACATTATCATGAAGGGAAAACATAAGTTATCATAACATGAAAATTAATCTTGTCTTTATTTTTTTTTTGCTTCTCACATGAAAATTTCTCATCTCCCATGATTATAATGGTGATTAACTCATAATGAAATTAACTCTTACCTTAGTGTTTGCCAATTAGTCAAGTTAATTGATTAACTTTAACACTTTGGTTATAATAATACTTGAAACTTAAATGAAATGTTACACCTTTGGTTTGTTTGTTGTTTACCTTTTAATTGTTGCTCTCTGTTAATTGTCAATTACAATTTAACTAACTGTGTATATCTGGTTATATTTCCCTGATGTAATTAGGTTTGAATTAGAGAAACAAAATAGTTAATTTAAATATAATTATGAGAGGCTAAAGTTTACCAAGTTAATAAAATAAGCGATCACTTAACGATCATCAATCTTTCATTGTTAAGATCAATAATCAATGGGAAAATGTTTTCAATGGGAAAGATGATGATGAGGATAATGAAGATGAGGATGAGGATGAAGATGAGGATGAGGATGTATCTGAAAAGAAGGCATCTCAATGACATAGTTTATTTGAACACTATAATATTAGTACAAGATTTTTATGATTCCAATTGGTAAGAAGTAAAAATTTGTATTACTATGGATTTCACATGAAGATGATGATGGGAAGATGTTTAAGATGATAAAGATAAAGATGAAGATGGAGATTATGATAAAGATGTAAAATGAGAGAGGGGAAAAGAGAGAGAGAGAGAGAAATATAATTTGCCGAAAGAGAAAGTATATCAAAAGATGATAGTTTATTATTTCCACATATTTTTAGCTAGAAAGAGATGTAACTAATGATGATGAGAAAGGAAGACCAACTCATCCTCATCCTTTTTTTGGCCTCATCTCAAAAAGAAAGGCCGAAGATGATGGAAGATGAAGATAATATTAAGAATAAATAATAAAGAGAGGATTATCATCATCTACTTTTTTTTCTTTGAGATTATTATAATGAAAACAGAAAGAATCATATTTCGATTTTCATTTCGAATTGGACAAAGAGAAAGAAAAAAATTAGAACTTTTCAAAATTCGAAACTTTTTCCAGTCTAACTTTTAACTCTATGAAGATTTAAAGTTTTTTTCTTAATGATGAATCTCAATCAAAGCCAATTTGGCATAATTTGTTTCCATTATCATGATATCTTCATCATGATGCTCACCATCATCATCAAGCCTGAACAAGTTGTCAACTTGACTGAGATTCATTTCCACCCCTGAACTTGTTAATTGACTGTTAACTGCCACCGTGAATACATCATCACCATTATGATGATAATCAAAAGATTGATCTTCAAATGAACATAAAGTTAATGAGTAATCATTAATCAGAATTGAGATGAAAAATAATTAATAGAAACAAAATGATTCCAATTTGTTGATGAATGAGAGTGAAAAATACTCACAAAATTAAAATTGATTCCTAATGTTCATATATAAATACAATTATCATCGAACCATAATCATCAACTCTGGTTCGAGTCCAAATAATTATCATCATCATAATTACAAACCAACAAATCTAATCATCATCCTCATCCTCATCTCCATCTCCATCTCCATCTTCATCTTCATCTTCATCTTCATCTTCATCTTCATCCGCATCACTTTTTTTGCCCCATGAAACAAAAATTCACATGAAAATCTGTTGATTCAACTACTATTTACATATTATCATGATGTTATCACCATGTTATTATAATAGTAACATGAAAAAATTGATTATAATGATTTAGCTAACAAAGCAATTGTCAAACCTTGTCATTAAATTGTTAATTGTTAACCATAAATTAAACGCTTCAACTTTTGTAAATTTAGTTAAACTTTTTTGACTTTTTCACATTTAATTTGATCAAAGTGAATATATTATGTTAATCAACAATTTAATAATTTACAGTTATCATTCTGTGATTTGAATTGTTTAAATTATCATAAACCATTAAAATAATTATACAATTCATCATCATGTCAGAATATTGATATTTTTTTGTTGCTTGATTCATGATTGTTTGCTTATTGTTCATTTAATCAACTAATTGTCATTTTCATTTTCATGTCATTTCCTTAATTATCATGTGTCACACACTTTAATCAAGTTTATAATTTGTTTCTATTTTACCCTGTTAATACACCAAATGATTAACTAACTAATCAATTGGATTCAATCAACTAAAGCTCAATTTAATCTGTTAACGGGTTAATCCCTCAAGGGATTAACGGTTGGTTAAGGTTGATAAAAAGTAAGTGTTCATGTTGACATTTAGTGTTCAATTCAGTGATTGAAGATAAATCTTTGTCAGGGTGATTATCATGTTGATGAATTTTATTTTATCATCTTCTTTTTTTCACTTTTTTTTTGCAAAATGGTTTCAATTACTTTTGATTACAGAGAAAAGAAAAAGATTTCAATGATTTTCTCTCCATAATCCAATAGAATTTTTCTTTATTTTCTATTTTCTATTTTCTCTCTTATTCTTATTCTTCAAGAATCATCATGAACATCAATTTTTCTCTCTACTTTTTCAAGAGAATCACTTGTATCTTATCAGAACTTTATTTCTTTACTTTTTATCTCCTTCCTCTTCACACCTTTATCATCATCATCATCATCATGGATGTAAAAAGGTAAACCAGGAAATTGTTATAACAAAAAGAAAACTCAACAAACAAACTCCCAGGTGAACTATTGAGTTTATCATGAACATTCAAAGGCCATTCATGTATAATACCTGAAGATGAAGATGATCAAACTCAAGTTGTTGTTTCATTCTGATCTGAAGTATTCAATTGAATCCTCAGGATGATTAGATGATGAAAATAATAAAGTATATTGAAAGCTACTGGAAATCTCAGTTGAGTCTCATCATAATGATGAGTATTATTATTATCTCATGTGGTTAAGTGATTATTATCATCTTCATGAAGTTAACACAATCAAATGAATTGATTTTAAACGTGAATACTACATACGGTATGATGATACAAATAACTTTTCTCTTTTCATCACCACAATTAATTACTATTAATCCAATCAAAGTAAATTGATTAGTCGCAAAGTTGGTGAAATCGAAATGGGACAATTAATGGTCGGAATTTGGTGACAGAATGATGATTAACTCCTATCAACTTTTTCTTTGATTATTGGGAATCATTTGAAAGAAAAGTTGGAAGATTTAGAAAATTTTGAGATTCTTTTGGAAACTTTTACAATCGAACTTTTTTTTTCATTAGAACTTTCGTTTTCTCAGTAAAATTAAAGAGATTTCGGCTTACCTGAGATTGCACTTTCGAAACCAATAGGCCAACCACCGTGAATATGTTCAATTTGAGGTTGTGAGGGTCGATGAATTGATCCAGTTAATATTTTCGGATTAATTACTGAATAAGGTTCTTTACCATTACTTGTGTTTATAATATTGTTGGTGTTGGTGTTGACACTAGAATGTTGATTCACTGGATTTCCACCACCTCCTGGTACATATGAATTAATATAAGCGTTATTAGCACCCGTTAATGACGCTGGAATAGGAGGAGGAGGTATTGGTAGAGGTGGAGTAGCTTGTTGTTGATGTTGAAGCTGATGTTGTTGTTGATGTTGTTGTTGTTGCTGTTGATGATGTTGATGTTGATGATGAGGTAATGTCGATGATAATGATTGCTGAGGTGTTAGGTTAACATCTCGTTGACCTCCAAAGGTCAATATAGTCGGAATCGGTGGACCAAAGCCTGAGGCGTCCATATCATCCGGTTCAAAACAACCACCTTGTTTTTGGAGACAGCAAAACATAAACTTCCCTCCGACACAAGGAAACAATTGGATCTCTCAATCACCTTCAAGGTAAATCCAATGTCAGTAAGGTGATTATTATGACCACCGATATGATAGAGAACTGAATTGAGAGAAAGAAAAATATGAAATAACAAGATAATATCAAGAATCAACTACGTGACTAAATGGTGAGTTAACGGTTTTCAGGGTATCGAATCTGGGAAACGATATTTATGAAAAAGTAAATGAATTTATGGTGAAAAAATAGATTGAAATTTGTGATAAATTTTGACGAAAAGTTCTGAATGTAAGTTTGTTTTCCCAGGGAAAAAGATACAACCCTTAACGGTGAAGGATTTTCAGGGTAAATAATATGACAAAAGATGAGGATAAAAGACTAACTGAGTAAAAAGTTGAGTCCCTCGAGTTGAGAATATGGTTACTCTTGAATACGAATATGAATTGGAATGGAAACTTTTCTTCTTCTTTATTAGAACTTTTTGTATTCTCTTTACTTTCTCTCTCTCAATTTCTTTTCTTTTTTTGTTTATCATTTTCTTCTTATTCTTTCATATTTTGACTCTTCATTTTGTCTTTGCTTGAGGTCGAAAATTTCAAGTAAGAACTTTTCTTCTAATCTTTTTCTTTTTACCTTTCGATTGATAAATTTTGATCAAAGTGATTGAAATGATGATCAGGATGAGATATAAAACTTTTCACCCAAATGGCAATACGATTTATCCTCGGGCTTTTTATGAGTTGGAGGAAAAATTGTTCTAAATTGTTGGATTGAAATTAGATTGGATTTGGTTGCACAAATGTATTAAATTGATGGGGACTCACAAAAGATTTCACAAAATGAATTGATAGGTACGATTATCATGATTACGATTACCCAGGATGATGAAAATTGGATCAACCAGAACTTTATTATTATTGTCGATTCTTTTTATCGAAATGAAATTGTCAAGTGAACGTGAATTCCTATAGACAGAATGAGATTCAGTTTCCATCATGAAACTAAACTTTTTGCGCATTTTTTTCAACAAACAAAATTCTGAGTCGTCTCATCAATAGTTCAGATTATAAGATTAGTTGTTCAATTGGTTTAACTTTTCTATTTGTTAATCACTTTATTGAGATTAACATAAGATTAGAAAACTTGAAAATTCCCCATATAAAGTTAATCGACACACTCAGTTAGTTTCAATTTCCTGATCAACTTTACCAAAGTTTCTAAAATTAAATAATAATATCAACAATAGTTAATAATTGATCGATGATTAGGTTGAAATCATTTAAATTGTTCTTATGAAAGTAACTCGAATTAATTTTGTTTCTTTCCACTTCAATTGGAAGACAAGAGATGGCGACACATTCGAATTCGATTTTAATCGAAATCCGGGTTATTGCGGTTTTTTAATTATCGTTTTCGTTTAATTATCGTTTAATTTTCTTTCAATTTTTGTTTTCGATTTTTTTTCAGTCTCAATTTTAATTGTCTCTGGAATTGTGACTGATTTAGTTTTAAATTTCATTTTAATTCTTACTGTGACAGTTTAATTAAAGACTTAATATTACTTTTCTTTGGATAAATTAGTTAATTGTCTTTGTGATCTCATCTAATTACCTGCAATTGTTTCAACATGTTATTTTATTCATTTTTTAAAAGTCTCATTGGTAAGGATGTTGTCGTTGAATTAAAAAATGACCTTAGCATTTGTGGGACACTGCACTCGGTTGATCAGTACCTCAACTTTAAATTAACCGATATAACAGTTCAAGATGCCAATAAATATCCTTACATGCTTAGTGTTAAAAATTGTTTCATCCGAGGTTCAGTGGTTCGTTATGTTCAACTGCCGGTCGAGGAGATTGACACCACGTTGTTACAAGACGCTACTCGAAAAGAAGCCATCAAATAACTTTAATCATCTCTTTAATTATCTTGAAATTTATCTATTTTATAGCTTGTTCTTTACTCTATTCCTTAATCACTTTATCATTTTAATTCTCTTTTTAATTCCTTTTAAGTTGTTTACACTTTTCTCTCTCTCTCTTTCTCTTTACCACTCACACTTTTGTCAATCTCGAAAAATATTTTCAACTCACTTTGCCGATATTTGTATTTATTCTCTCTCTCTCTTTCTCTTTACCACTCACACTTTTGTCAATCTCGAAAAATATTTTCAACTCACTTTGCCGATATTTGTATTTATTTGTATTAAGTACAATTTGATGACTTATTAGTTAAATAAAGAAATGACAAATTACAATTTGAATTGACATGTTGAGTCGACTATGTTATTGTCTGGAAGAGAGTGAGAGAGGTACTGGTAAAGGATAGAAAGTGAGAGAGAGAGAGAAAAGAGATAAAAATGGAAATCATATGTAATAGATGAGAAGATGATGCGAAGAAGATGAGGAAAAAAAAGATGATACAAAATGGAAATGATGTATTGATGTTGCGAATGCCAATTTAAAGATGATTCCGATGTTCATGGTTGGTAAATTGTATGAGTGTTTTTCTGTTTCAAGATGAAAAGGCGGTTGATTGATGTAACTTTTTTGTTTCTTTTATTTACGTTTGGTAATTTAAACGAAAATTGAATGTGATAATTAATGTTGAGATGAACTAGTGTAAGGTGCACCAAGAAACTGATCAGCTATTCGTGCGGCCTCTCGTAGTCCACTTAATAGAGCTCCATGAACGGTGGCGGGATAATTTCTTATTGTATGTTCACCAGCAAAAAATAATCGTGATATTTCACTTGCTGTTTGATTGTTTGGTGATGAATCTTGTTGAGGAGGTTGTTGGGGTTGTGCAGAAGTTTGTTTGGCTTGATTAGCCGAGAAAGATTGTGGTGGATAAGAAACTGGAGCTGACATTATATCGAGATCGGATCCACTTGAACCAACTGCTACATACGAGTAAGAACCTTTTGACCAAGGGTCAGCTCTCCATCGAGTGACAACTGTCTCTTTAGGTTGGGGGACAGTTGCACTTCCGAAAATTGTTTTTAAAACTGATAAACATCGACCAACAATAACATCATCAGTTACATTTTCCATTATGTTGGCCGCTTCACCAGCGACCAGAGCCATTAGAACCGGAGATTTGTATAAACTCCAGAAGAGGAAAAGTTCACCTCGAGAGGCGGTTGTACTTCCGATATGACCAAATAAGTTACTATCTTGATCCCAAAATACTCGATCAAAACAAAGAACAACTTTATTTAGGTTACCATATCCTAATCGTTGGATTGCTTGAACTTTCCAATCGGGCAGGGGTGGAATAAATTGTATATTATTGTGCAGTGATGATTGAGCACCAGAATTTGGGGTGACTGATTGTTTGAAGAACTCCAAGAGGAAGAGTACAGAGAACTGCATCTGCAGAATATGAGAAAAGGCAGGGTTGAGGTGCGGTTACTTGTTGGGAGGCATAGAGACGCTTTGGATCGTAGGCCAAAACCTCAACTCCCATATTGACGATTCGTATCTGTTTAACAGCTCGATTGGTGATTATACAATTTGCCGGTAAATCATCACACATCGCCATTGGTACACAAGAGAAACCATTGCCCACGGTTAGGTGACTACCTGAAAACTCATAGTCATCATCTTGATCCCAATGTTTAAGAGATAAATTGTTAAGATGAGTGTTATTGGCAAATTCGAGATTCGCAAAATGCCAATCTAAGATTTGACGATCTCTCGATGACAGGTAAACATCACTTGGTGGATTGTTTTCTAAATCTTTTAATTTATCTTCAATATCCTTCTCTTGTTCCAAAAGTGTATCCAATTCTTTATAAGCTCCTCTCAAATCTCGAGAAATTTCCCTGAAATAAAATTCTTGAGTAATATCTCGATTCCGTGTTTCAGAAAGTTCTTTATGATCTTTGTGAAGTTGTTCAATTTTCTCCATCATTTCAAGAAGACTAACTTGATTTGCTTTAAGTTTCTCTTGAAGATCGTAGATCAGTTTAAGATGTTGAATTTGTTTCTCTTTAACGCTTTTCTCCTGTAATTGAATGACCCATTCCAATGCTTGACCCAATGAAATTGGACTTCCTTTAACTTGATTGAGATCATGAGTATGTGATAAATAACTGGTCGCTTCTAATAGGCGATTAAATTCCCGTTCAACCATTTCATCTTTCTTTTACGGAGTTTCTTAAATATCCCAAAGTTGATGAAACCCTGTCTATCAAGGTATGAGTGAATCCTCATAACTGGAAAAGTAAAGCAAAATAGAAGAAGAAGAAGAAAAGATTTAGACAAAAATGGATTGATAAAATGAGGATAAGAACGAGTATATAATTAAGGTGTGGGTGGTTATCGTCATGAGATTATATTGATCAAGAATGAAAAACTTACTCAAGGGACCATCAGAGTCATATGGTGCTTCCAATTGAGCCATAGCATTGTCCAAAGTGAGCTCTTGCTTTGGATTCTCTAACCAGAGTTGAAGTAAACGATTTCGAATGTGAAGATAAATTTTAACATTCTGAGTGGGTCCATTATTTATATCTGCGAAAGCTGTAGCTTCGGAAGCAGTCATCTTATCGACCGGTAATCTAGACTGGAAAGCAGCTCCTTGTAGCTTCGGAAGCAGTCATCTTATCGACCGGTAATCTAGACTGGAAAGCAGCTCCTTCTAATCCGGTAGGATCTTCACCAGAATCACTGTCATTGGCTCCATCATCCCTAGAATTGGGATCATTACCATGTGAATTAAGTCCAGAACAAGATGAATTATTATTATTGAGACCGCTATTATTACTATTAGCTAGAGATGCCGATGGTGTTGATGTATTGGCTGTGTTACCACTGGAGACACCGCCACTACCACTGGAAGAAGAGCTCGGCATGGAAAGAGTATTTCGCCGAGTTTCACGATTTCCACCATCGTTATCACCAGTTGTCACATCTTCTTCAGCAGACATGATTTGAAAAAGAAAAGATGAGAGCAGAAAGAGAAAGAAAAACCAAAAGAAACAAACACTCACAATAAAAAGAGAGAGAGAGAGAGAGAGCGAGAGAGAAGAAAAAGAGAGAGATGCAAAAGAAAGAAAAATAAAAACTTCTAAACAGTAAAAATACAAGAAAAATGAAAACGAAAAAAATGAAAGTGATTAGGAGAACCGTTGAAAGTTCACAATTAATACTCAAACAGGATTAAAATCAAGAGTTGAGTTTAATTAACAGGATGAAAACAAACAATTCGTTAATCAAGTTTACCGAAAAGCAAAGATCTTCAGGATTCTCAGGAGGCTCGATTAAGAAAGAGAATTCAAACCAAATTGAAAGAGAAGAAAAGAGACTAGGGGTCAGTTTACTAATTTCGAACCGTTTTTACGTTTTAAAAGAAAATTAAATTTCCAAATCAACAGAAACAATTAATCGATTAATTGAGACAATTAACGAATGTTGAAAATTTAAGAATCGAAAATTAAATTTGCTTGTGATTTTTTCAATTTTTCTTGGAAAATTGTGAACAATTGATTCGTCACAAAGAGACTAATTAATTTAACGCTTTTCTTTTTGTTTCAATTAATAATTTAATTTGATTTTCTAATGTTCATGTTAATTGCTTTGAGATTATGGGTTTGATTTCTGTTTAATTGTTTTACCATTTCCTTTGGCCTAAGTTAATCATCTGCATCTTTTTATCATCAAGTGATCAAAAAAGTTGTAATGGTTAATAAATTGTTAATTGTTATGAGTTGATCATTTCGTTTTTCATTTAGTTTGTTGATTGTTTATTTAAACAAAGTTTGAAAACATTAAATTGTTGAAAGGAAGATGATGGTAATCAAGTTATATGGAATTCTAATGATGATGGTGATCAAGAAAAATACATAAAAGTTAATTAGCGAAATTTGCAAAAGGAATGGGAAAGATGATTATGATTGATGGTTGATCATTATACAATTTAAATTGTTGGTAAGGGTTAATTGTTGAGAGGATTATCAAGTACAGTTAAGAAAAGAAAAAAAAACAAATCTCTTAATTGTAGGATTACAATTTTACAATTAGAGATTCTGGTAAAATATCTTTGGTGAAATTTGGATGACTTTTGTTACATGGGATTTTTTGATTACGTTTTCATTTGATTTTTACATGGATTGAAAATTAAATTGTTTCAAGATGATTTAAAACTAATATGAGGGAGGAGAAAAATAATTATTCAATTACATACAATGTTGCGAGTGTATTTAAGTGTCGGGCAAAAGTATTGATTAGTAAATCACTGCGAAAGTTAATCAAAAATTTAGATACATAGAGACAAAGAGAGAGAGAGAGAGAGAGATACAAAACAAAAGTGTAAATAATTAAGGATATTGATCATGATGATGATGATGATGATTAAGATGATGATTAGGAATCCATGATAGTAGTTGAATCCAATTGAGCTCTTGAGGAAAATGTTTGGTGAATGATTAATGATTGAGAAAAAAGGATGAGGATGGAGAGATGAACTCGTAGGAGAGATAAACAAATAGAGGAAAATTTTTAGAGAAAAAAAAATGATCATTAATCAATCAATCAATCATTATCATCTTAAGCAATAATCATGATTCGCTCCATTGATCCCTGTTGTTAATCATGTTGTCTCTCTTTCTCCGATGTGGTATCTTGATTAATGGTAATCAACGAAATTGACAAAAGCTAAAATTTTGAGGTTGATTAACTTTTGTTATATGAGATGAAGATGAAGAGGCTTAAAAACCTCAGTGGTAAATCATCAAAACAATTATCATGTTCTTGGAACTTTTCGTTTTCTTTTTTTTCATCCTCTGGCTTATCGATTGTGATTGATCCAATCGTCAGAATTAGGATTAGGCATCAGGATAATCTGGTTATCAGAATTTCTTTCAACTTCTTGATATTTTTTTTCTTTTGCGTTTTCTTAAAGCTTTTCCATTTTGAAATCAATTCTTTTGTCTCAGAAAATTCTCACTATTCAGTTTCATTTTCTTTTACAATTTAACAGGTACATATGTATATCTATTTACAGGTGAATTTGTCTTCTTTCAAAGTTGATTATTTACTTCAATCGACCAGTTGATTGTTGAGGTTTTGTTTGTTTAATTTTGTGATCGCGTTGGTGAAAAATTCATCTTGATTCATGAGAAATTGTATCCATCCTCAAATAACCGGTCTGAAAGTTGCTTTCAAAATGGTGACATTTTTGTTGTATGTTAAACAAGACACGAAACTTGGTGTTAATGCCATCATTCAGTTTCCTCTTTCATGGTAAAATAAAGTCAATCTGGTTATCTAATTAGTGTGGTGACAGTTTATCATTGTATCAATGATTTGTAATCTCCATCATAATTGAAAACCAAGAGCAGAAGTAGAAATGACTTTCAACAGTTTCTTTTTGTTGTTGCTGTTGAATGATTTGAATTGGATGTTGATTTTTTGTTTTGTGATGATACGTTTGATTGGTTAATTGGATTTGAATGTTGACCATAAACAAACATCTTACAGATGACCTTTCACTTTGGTTAAACGATTTCCAATCCTGGTTTCCATCATTTTCCGTTGCTCTGCTCTCATGTCATTCACAAGGCTATTTAATTGTCCACCAATGTCGTCAACATATTTAAAAAGTAATAGAGATAAACAAAAGTCGCCGATTTCCTCAATCTTTCAGCTCTTCTTTTTGATTCCTTTATCGACTCCTACAAGTTTTATTGCCTGGGTCTTTGTCTCAGCAGGAGAAATGGAGATGAGAAAATGGAGGATGATGACAACAAAGATGCGAGAGAGAAAAAGATTGAGAGAGAAAGATTTTACCAGGAAGCAAAAACCATAACATCCCAACGAGAAAGAGATCCTTTTAATAACAACAGACTTTTCCATTGTCTTTTAACCAAATACTTTTTTTCTGATTGTAGTTTTGTGAGTGTGTGAGTGTGTGTATGTCAGTGTCAGTGGCCATCCTTGATTATCGAGATTACAATCATTCTGTCTGATAGGTTGACAAAAGAGCTGCATCAACGGGTTCCATACAAGAAGGACATGTGAAGGATCTCATTAGCCAATCATCAATACACTTCGAATGATAAATATGCATACAGGGTAGAAATCGTATTGAATCATTGATTACAAACTCGCACATACATATTGCACACCTAGAAGAATAAAAAAAAAGAGAAGAGAACAAACAATGAAAAACAAAAGAAGAGAAAACAAAACAATTAATCATAATGATAATACGAATATGGAAAATAAATAAACACAAAGAGGGAGGCAGAGAAATTGAATCGATCGATGGACAAGGTTGAAAAAGAATGAGTAGATTAGATTGTTCAGTGTTGATTTTACTTTGATTGATTGATTGATTTTATAATCAGGTAACAAGTCAATTGAATATGAGGGACAGAAAATGATCTACTTGTGATAGAAAAGCTTAATTGTTGTTGTGTTCAAATGCTCATAGCCATTGGTCATAACATCATAAAGACACAAGATTGGATATAAACTCAAGGTGATTTGTGTTAATCAAAGTGTTTCCATTTGGAAGGATAATTTTTGACAAATTAAGGGTTAGATTCGAGTGGATTATGATCAAGGTAAGGATAATAAGGTCTGACTTGTTAGGCCTGAGAGAGAAAGAGATAATTATAATGAATGTGAATTGGAACATAACAAAGAAACAACTGAGATTGAATGGAAGGCCTGAGAATTTGAAACAATAGAATTGAAAGAAATGTACTTACTCTCGATTCTTTTTACTTCCATCATAAAGTCCTATTGGTAAATGTTGAATTAAACCAATTCGTTGGGCGATTTTAATTTGCTCTTCTTCGGATAATTGGGATGCAGGTCGACTTACATTGGGCGATGGATAGAAAACGGGTAAAGACATTGATTGTGAATGGGCATGTGATTGATGAGAATGGAGGGTTGATGATGGATGGTTGTTGGATGTTAATTGATGATGAACTTGCATCGTTTCATGATATGATGGTGGTGGACCTAATTGTTCAGAAGAATTGGTTTGTTCCAAACGCCCAGAGCCTGAACCTTCCCGTAATAGAGCGAGATCATCAATCGATGCTGCTGATTTAAGGCAATTGCCCATCTTGAGATTTATCACATAAATAAATTACAAAAGAAACAATGAAAAAAGAGATATGAAAAGAAAAGAAAAGAAAATCACCAATGTAAGAGAGAGAGAGAGAGAATCAATTTAACAATCAACACGAATTAAAAACCGTAATGACGATTAAAGGAAAAGATGATCATGTAAGATTAAGATGATGTTGAGGTTTAAATTGTTTCTAAAATATTAAAGTTCCGTTGATGTGATTGTCTGTTGTGGTGTCAAATTGAGGTTGTTGATGTTGTTGTTGTTGTGTTGAGGTTCCTTTATCTTTGGAGAGGAAAGAGAGAAGAAATTTTGATGAAGACAGAGAGAAAGAGGAAATAGACAGAGGAACAATAATACAACAAAGAAAATAAACAGATACGAGAGAGAGAGAGAAGAAAATAGAAAGAGAAAATAGAAAGACACTGAAGGATATATTAAAGAAAAGAAAGAGATTGTTACAAACAAAGAAGGTAAAAAAATGAATATGATTATTGAGCTCGTTTGTTGTTGATTTTTGAGAGAGAGAGAGAAAGAGATCTGGATGACAAAGGAGAGAGAGAGAGTAGAAGGATAGAAAGGAAAGAGAGATGAAGAGAGAGAGAGAGAGAGAAACAAAATCAAGCTGATTATCAAGTGAATTGTTGTTTTGTTGTTTTTGTTGTTCTGATCAGTTTGTTGGTAAATCACTGAAAAAATAAGATATTAAATGATCAACAAAATGGTGATGATGGTGAAAGATTTTCAATCAAATTAAAGTTAATGTAAATTCAGGTCAACAACATTAACTAATCAAGCAAATGACGATGATGATGAAAATGCTTGGTGATAATGGAGATGATGAGAATCCTTCAATTATTAGATGTAAGTTTCAAATTAGACAAAAAAGACAATCTTGATTATACATTAAAGTCACAGGATTTTACATATGAATAATAATCAATCAACACCATTAATTACATTCTATTGGAGAAGATAATTAAATTGTTTATTTGAGAATAGAAAATGAAAACAACTCAATTCATCTAATAGTTTGTTGTTGTTGTTTTCTTTCACTATCATTACATACAAACTCTTTGTGTTTGATGTTATTCAATTTTCTGAACAAAAAATCAAAACAATTTAAACTGAGTTTGCGTTAATTGTAACTCTTTTTCCTCCTTGATTCTTGTTTATCGCCAGAATTCAGAATGAATCAAATTTTCCGATAGAAACTCAGCTGGAAATCAGCTTAGAATCAGCGTCGATTAACTATTAACACCATCACCACAAAATCAACTCTTTCCCAAGAGAATTGATATTGGAATATATTCCAAGACATTCGTGTGTTCATTTTTAACAATTTAAAGAAGAGATTAATTAGTTGAAACAATTGTTATTCTAATAGGTAATTGTTATCCATCCAGAATGAACTTTTCACTATATCAATGTGAAGACGTTGGATCTTGATTTGTTCAGAATTTGTTGTTAACCTTTTGTTGGATAATTTTTTCAATTCATTTTCTTTAGTTGGATTATCATTGTCACGTTCCAAGATTAGAAGAGAACCTTTTTTAAATTGTTCCATCTCATTGTTGTAATTAACTCCATATTTGAGGAACATATATCATGTTTATCGCTGCTCACGGTTCCTTTTAATCTGATTTGAGCTTCTTGATGGTTCATCGGGAGTGGAAGTTGTAATTTCTCATTGACCAGGGGATTGAATAAAGTTTCACCTTTCTCGTTAATTTCACATGAATTATATTCACCAGTTAAACAGTAGAAAGTTGTATTGTACAAATTGTTGATGTGACAATCAACTTGTCGCCATTTTAGATAGTCAATTATTTCCTTTGTTCCAGGATAGATAACACAACGACCATCAAACGCTGGTGGATATTTAAGGTCAACATTTACCATGTAATTTGTCCAATTGTAAACATAAAATGAAGTAAAAGTTGAAACAATCAGAGAAATCAGCTTGTTAGCTCTTCGTTTAAATATATCGGACGATTTTGATACAATGAAACTAAACTCGTCACTCTGACCATAGGCTATTTTAATTGATGGATAAAATGACTTCATGACCCCAGTAGCAGCTTCAACCATGAGATCCAATGCTCGTTTATCATTGGGTTTATGGAAATTATGAACTTTTGAGAATTGGTGAAATTTTTGACCATCAATTCTAACAGCAATGTAACAATTTCTCACCAAAACCGGATCACTTGCCTCTTCAAAGGTTCGTACATATTCAAATCGTGAATTAGCCATTGGACAGCAACAACCAAGAAAACTGGGAGACAATAAGTTAACACCAATACGATTAAGTAATAAACTCTTCCAGTGAAAAGAATTAAGTTTTCCAATCAACATCAATAAACAGAATCAACAACAAGAGGAGAAAAAAAAATTCTGTATCAACAAACGAATCAAATGTAAGAACAAGTAATTCCCTTGGTAACAATTTCCTTTGATTCCTTCAAAATACCCCTTCTAATCCCAGAGAACATAACAAAAAATAATCTAAAATTCCAAGAAATTAAATTACAGAGAAAAAAAGATCAGATGATTAACTGAGATAATTTAAATTTCTCATTTCAAAATTTTCTCTCATGAGAAAACATATGTTTCCAATTCTCTTGAATTTGGCGGTCACTTGGTTGCGAGAATTCGGTTGCCTTGGCAACTACTCGGAAACGGAAGAAAAGTTGATCACCTCAATCAACATAACATTTTGTCGGTGAATTTGATGGTTTTGTGTTTTTCTTGATTGTTTCTTGTGTAAATTAAATAGTTGTTTTGTTAAATTAAATTGATAAACTATGGGTCGAGACGATAAGGCTACTTGGAAAGCCAATTACTTCACCAAACTAATTGTAAGTATTGAATGAAATGAACTGATCTGTTTTTAGGTGAATCGTTTTCATGTGTATCTTTTTTTTTGACTTGGTTTTTTTTTCTCGCTTCTTCTTTGGCAATTTAGCAATTGTTGGATGAGTATCCCAAGTGTTTCATAGTTGGTGTTGATAATGTCGGTTCTAAGCAAATGCAGCAAATTAGACATTCTCTTCGATCATCTGGTGTAGTTCTTATGGGAAAAAATACCATGATTAGGAAAGCCATTAGGGGTCATCTTGAGTCTAATCCATCATTAGAAAAGTAAGTAATTAGATTTTTATTCAATCCAGTGTTTCTCTTTTAAAGGTTTAGCAATTCTTTTTAACTCTGTGACGTTTCTCTTATTGTTTTTCTTTCTTTTTTTTTGTCTAGGATCATGTCTCATGTTAAGGGTAATGTTGGTTTCGTCTTTACCCGAGAGGATCTTGTTGAGGTTCGAGATAAAATCTTGGAAAATAAGGTTAGCGCTCCAGCTCGAGCCGGAGCCATTGCTCCAATTGATGTAAAGGTTCCTCCACAAAATACTGGCTTAGTACCTGAAAAAACATCTTTCTTCCAAGCTCTTCAAATCCCAACCAAAATTTCTAAAGGTACCATTGAAATTTTGAACGAAATCCATTTGATTAAAAAAGATGACAAAGTAGGAGCCTCAGAAGCCACGCTTCTTAACATGTTGAACATCTCTCCATTCACTTATGGTCTTATCATCAAAAGTGTTTACGACTCTGGAACTGTTTTTGCTCCAGAAATTTTGGACATCACTAATGAAGACTTATTAGCTAAACTTATGGAAGGTGTGAGAAACATTGCCGCTTTATCTTTGGCCATTGGTTATCCAACTGTCGCTTCAGTATCTCACTCAATTGCTAATAGCTTGAAGAACTTGATCGCCATCAGTGTGGAAACCGATTATACTTTCAAAGAATCCGAAATGTCTAAGGAATATCTTAAAGATCCATCTAAATTTGCTTCTTCGGCTCCAGCCGCATCCGCTGGTGGTGCTTCACCAGCCAAGGCAGAAGCTAAAGTTGAAGAAAAGAAAGAAGAAGAGGAAGAAGAAGATGATGATATGGGCTTCGGTCTATTCGATTAGAATTGTTTATGATAACATCATAGATTTCTAACCCTGGATTTATTAATAAAGCCTGTTATTCAAACACAAAAGAGAATGACAATTTTCAATCGGGATAATCGCCTCTGATTATAATCTAATTTGAAATCAATATTGATTCTGGTACAAAAGTGAAATAATTACTCGTCAAATTTTTACTCAATTTTTATTTATATCTGAAGATGATTAATCGAGATTACAATCAATGATCAATATACTTTAATCAGATGAAAGATGTGTATGGATGTTAATTTATATTAACAATTAGAGTAGAAAAAGGGACAAAATGTTATATTGCTGACCACATTTTCTATTAATTTAAATTTATGGACAGTTTTAAATTCTTTGTCTTTTTAATTTTGTTAAATTGTAAACGTGAGTTTGTTTTTCTTATTCTGATGATGATGATGATGATCCACTAATTACGATAATTAAAATCGTTAAACATTGTTTATGGGCTTTTGTGGCTGGAAGAGACAACCGGACAAAATTGTTCGTATTAAACATTATTTACTTTTCATCTTTGGTTTAAATTAGTAGAAAGAGGGACTAGAGAAGAAGAATTAATTATGAGAAATTAAATATAATTTAAATTAATAGAAAACAAATGATCAATAATAAGGTAATTAGATGAATATAACGAAGATTAATTGTTGATGAGAAACAAATTGATGCGCTTATATAAATTGTCTGATGAATTTGTTCAAATGTACATTTGGCAGATTCACAATTAAGTGAAATTTGTTTAATGAGTTTCTATGTTTTTCATGATTTATGTCTGAGACTTGGAAACGATGTTAATTGATTAAATTATTAACAAAACAATTAAAGTCTCCAATTTATTGGTATTGTGATGACAGCGGAATACCAATTGATTAAGAATTGATTAATTGTCGTGGACGTTGTTGTTTGTTTTTTAAACACTAATCAGAATTGAAGTAAAATCGATGAGTCCAAATTATTGATTATTAGGGATAATTTAGTCTCTCCAAGTTTTACATTGTAAATCATTTTATTGGCATGAAATTAACTCCTGATGAGATTATTGATTAATTGTCCGTCTCATTTATTGGCTTTGTTTTTAATTCTTTGAGTCTTTTGATTTGTTCTTTCGTTGGCTTAATTGTGAACAATGTTAATTGTGATTAAGTGAATTATTTGCTTGACTTTTATGCTTTGTATTCGGGATATTTTTTCCTCGATCTTGACCTTGAAACTCTCGACGAAACCGTAACACCACAAGGAGGCGGTAAAAGGGTTAAAGTTAAAGGTCTAGATGCCGAACATGCCCTGACCTCTGTTGAGACGAACGATGGCCTGTCCCTTGGCCGGTGTTGGGACGACGAGGAATTGTATTGTAACTTCGGTTTAATTGTTGTTGTTGAGTTGCTAATCGAGCTGCTGCCGCTGATGTCTCCGGAAGGGAATGCTGGTGTTGAAGTTGATGAGACGATTGATGGGAATGATGGTGAAGTGAATGATGACTTGGGTGATGTTGTTGTTGCTAAAAGAGAACAATTTAAATATTAATCATCCAA
Source organism: Panonychus citri (assembly GCF_014898815.1). Classification (NCBI taxonomy): domain Eukaryota; kingdom Metazoa; phylum Arthropoda; class Arachnida; order Trombidiformes; family Tetranychidae; genus Panonychus; species Panonychus citri. Next base: position 1,928,474 of record NW_026515540.1, read on the forward strand.
CTTAATTGTTTCTTTTAATTTGATTTACCTGTTGGAAGAATTGTTGAATTTGAGGCAACAATAATTGCTGCTGAATTTGGGTCGGCAAAGAAGCATGTAGCTGTTGGAGATGCTGCTATTGAGAAAGAAAAATAAATTCAGTAAAAACGGATTAGTTATTAATCAATCATAATGATAAATTGTTAATCCAAACAATAAATTACACTACGAAACAACTTAATCATTAAGATGGATTAAAGGTTTGATAGGATACAAGCAGAAATATGTAATTTAACATGCAGCATGATATTAAACTTAAATTGCCTATTAAATATATGAAATGATGGAAATGTAATTATATTAGTTAGTTTCTCATTCTATGTCAGTTAATCTAATAATCTCATCATTTAGTTAAGTGATTAGTTGGCTGATTTACTAATGAACACAATTTTCTGCTGTTTTTCATATGTCATCTATGTTTAGTTAATTTATAAAACTAAATTACATATATATATATGAATGTTGAGATTGTGACTGATTTAAACTGAAAACGATTGTCACTAAATTCATAAGGATAGTTAGACTTTTTTAAAGCTCAATTATGGACTAAGATTTGATTTCTCGGACTGGAATTATTTTCTTGAAGGAAAGGTAAGTGCGGCGGAGAAACAGCAATTTGTGATAAATTAACTGACAATCGAGGTATTTTCAATTAAATTAATAACTGTACTAGTAAAAAAGTAGGGCTGGACGCTTACTGGAAGCGCCTCCTCGGATGCACTTCGAAGAAGCTGTTGAGGCGACGAATAGAGATCTTGATCTCCGTTGGCTTCGGCATCGGTATCAAGGGCACTTCCATTATCATATTCTTCATCTTCATCTTCAGCCTCTCCACCACCTAAAACAGTGGATGTAGATGTTGTCGATGATCCAGTTCCCTGATTACCACCTAACACTTGAAGACCTGCTAATCCTGCTAAACTTGATAACCCAGATAGTCCAGATAAACTTGTGGGTAATCCGGATGAAGTAAAATTCATGTGACCCCTGAATTGGAAAAAAAGATAAAAAATTAAATTAGACAAAATGAAAGATTTTAATTAGATTTTAGTTACCTTGGAGCTGCGGGCGGAGGAGGTGGAGGGATTCCTGGTGTCTAAATCCAAGGAAATGGTGTAAATTAGAGTGATCGCTATTCAGCTGATTATCAACAATATGCTGCTGGGAGGCAGTGGATGATGTGGAGGTTGGATGTAGATATGAGGATTGAGAATGTCGACCAGAAGAACTGGCAATTAAACTGGTAACAACACCACCACCTAAACCCACCAGTGAATTAGATGAATAAAGATGGCGATCGGCTTCTGGTTCACTCATACGAATCTCTTCCGATCCTGTAGGTGAAAGTCCGGAAAGCATTGACGAGTGAATATTTTGCTGACCAGAGGCTGAAGGTAGTAATAGTTGTTGTTGTTGCTGCTGTTGCTGTTGCTGTTGGTGGTGTTGTTGTTGCTCTAATTGTCTCAATAAATCTTCAAGATTACGAATTCTAATGGGACAAGTCGACATTGAACTAACTCCGCCGTCTTCATTTTCTGATCCACTTTGAAGCTGAGTTTCTCCTCCTTTCATCAAACCTAAGGAACGATAAAAAAATAATCAATTTACAACCACAATCAAGTAATTAAAATGAAAAAATCAAGCAGAAGATAAAATTATTTTACTTTAAAGAAATTAAAATTTGAAGAATTAACCAATCGATTTCTAATATCGAACCCACAATCTAAATTCAATCACATCTCAATCTCAAGAGTAATAACTCTTTGTCTCAATCACTACAGTCATTTAGATAATTTTTTACTGTTTCTTTTGAAAATCTATGCTTTGCATTACTGATTAATTACCTTCATAATCAACTAATTGACTGTTAAACGATTGTTTCTTAATTTCTCCTGGACTTTGTCGAGCAGACAACGAACCTTGCAAATGACCAGAGACGGCAACTGATTGTAAGGCTTCCAGAATTCCTTCATGATAACCATTAAGACTTTTCAACGTTCTTTCAACTTGATTTAAAGTGTCCGTGGTTCGGCTAACATCTGATTGACCTTCATCTTGATTATCACTTTCCAGGCCACTCTGATCGACGCCCATCAATAATCCCGTTAGTGCAGCAGTTGAAGATGAACTACCATGCCGGGTATGACCGGACATCGGTGTACCTGAACCAGCAGGTCCACTTCCGTCACCCGCGTGTTTTAATATACCCTTTTCAGGTCCACCAACACCACCCGATGTCCCACTACCATGTGAAGAAACTTTCGGCAAATTATTAGGTGAAAGTTCAAAAAATTGTCCACCTTTTCCTTTAAGAGTTTCCAACAATTCCCGTTCCGTTTGCTCTAATGTTGTTTCCGTTGTATTTACATTGGCTGATGATTTAACTCTAGACTCTTTTGAATGATGTCTCTTCATTTCCGCCATCTTATCTTCACGATAAGATGGCATTGAACCAAAGGTTATTCGAGGTGTTACCTCACCAACTCCTGATCCATTCATACTATGATCATCATCTTTACTTCCGGATGAAAGTAGTTTCCGTTGTAAGCTTTTCTTTCGAGCAATTTCAGCCTTGTTTGGCAAAAGACTTTGACGTCTAAATAAACGAGAGATGAAAAAAAATCAGGTAAGAATATAATTCAAAGGAAAGAGTTTAAATTTCAGTAATTAATCAATTGACAAATTTATTCAAAGTAGATTATTTGATTTACATGTTTATCTAACTGAAAACAGTAAAACCAGAATCAACCCATTACCTAAAGTTACTTAATAATAATACTTGTCACCATTATGATTACTATTCGTGATTTTCATGGCTGTTAATCTAATTACAACAATTTTGACATTACAACAAAGGGAAACAATTTAATTTGACAAAACAAATCAAGATACAAAAAGTTACTGATTATTTTTACGAGATCAAACAATGGTTATCATCTTGTCAAAGGATGAAAATCTTTCCCATCAATTCACTAGACACCAAGAGCAACAATGATAACAAGAGGTATCATTGTATTCATCAGCATCTTGTTTTTATCATCATCAGCTGATTGAAATTTACTCTCTTTTTTCAACACAATAAGATAGACCCACAAGGCAAGATAGAGAGAGAGAGAGAGAGAGAGAGAGAGAGAGAGAGAGAGAGATAAAAGTTAAAGGAGATAAAAGATATGAAAAGAATAGGAAGAGAAATGAAATGTCACAGAATAAGAAGATAATGAAAAAAAAGTTCGAAATAAGAATTCGATACAGAAATGAAGGTAGAGTTTGAACCATGAACAAGGGGAGAGTGAGAGAGGAAGAGACAAGGGAGATCCCATCAAGATTTAAAAACAGAGAGAAAAATAAATCAGATCATCTAGAGAGATGAAGAAAAAAAAATACCAAGAAACAGCGAAAAGGAATAAAACAAAATTCGAAAACAAGATTTACTCTTTTTCAATTTGAAATTATCTAGAAGAAGATGATGATGACATGCCAAAGATGATAAAGATAATTCAAGGAAAATTTCATGATATCCACAGAGGGAATAATATGATCGCTTTCAAGTTCTCATTGATTTTGAAAATAATATCAAAGACAGAATTGAAGAATCAGGAAATTCAAATTTAGATTCACATTGAAATGCTAAACCAAAATTCTAGTTATTTAACTTAATTGATTCAACTGAATAATTTAAATTACAGCCAATCAAAAGATCACCTTCAATTGAAATAAATGAAAACATCGCAACACCAACAGTCAACAATCAACTGATTAAAACACTAATCATCTCGAGGAAAAATAAAAACATTTCAAATTGTTTACACTCAAATTTTACATCAATGATCATCAATCTAATGATTTAACTCTGAAAATCATCTAACATATACAGAAAACAAGGACGAAGGATAAAAAAATGATAATAACAGGGTAAGTTTATATTTCTATCGTAATTCATTTAATTTTCACTATTATAAACAATAAGATAATAATAATAATTGGTATACAGAGTTATTATTAGAGTAGAAAATTATTTCTCACTGAAAAAATATTGATTCCAGTGAATTCATCATCATCATGTAACCTTAAATAGTAATAGGAAAAAACTACAAACAAGTTCATTAAATTTGATTCGAAATCATTTTTACATTGAACGAATTTGTTATTATTGTTTTTCTATTTCTCCATTTTTTTCTCTCAATTTTATCTTCCATCATCATCACCATCCTTTATCTTCTTAGGAAAAATAGTGAATTTCTATTGTCAGGTCAATTGAATGTTCGCTATTATTATGAAGATGATTATTATTATCATTTTTTTTCTTCTTCTTTATAATATTTTCTTCGTTCTCATCTCAACAGAATAACAAGCCAATAAGATGATCGTCTTCATCTCTTTCTACATCATCTTTTTTCTCTGTTTCTTTTCACTCTCTCTCTCTCTCTCTCTCTCTCTCTCTCTCTCTCTCTCTCTCACCATTGATGTTAAACAACCGGTTCAATGAATCAGAGGCAAATTCAACCTGATTTCACCCAATAGAGATAAAAAGATGAACAAAGAACCAATTGGATTTAGAGTTACCCTGAAAAAATCAGATTATCAGAAGACAGATTCTATTGAGACTATGGAATTACTCTCTTTTCTTCATCAACTTTCATCATCTTACTTTTCTTTGGTATCATTATCATCATCATGCAATTTTATCTCAAGAAAAAAAAAGATAAGGAAACTCACGATTCTGACAATCAACTTGAAACTATCATATTAGTAATAAGCTTATCATACCAATGAGTGAGCATTTTTCTAGTTGTATGGAGCAAAATATCATCATCATGATTTTGTTGAGAAAGAGGAAGATGAAAATGATTCTTCCTGATGATGATCAAGCATGAAACTAGTTAGGGTTTCAAAGGGATGATAATGAGAATCAATTTAAATTGGGGGCAACTTTTACTTTCTACCTACAGGTAAATGATGTTCTTGATTGTTCAATCAATTTTTTTCTTCCTCTTTCTATTCAAGTAGAATTGAAGTTTCATGATGGATATCATGTAAGCTCAAGATGATACAAGACAAATGGTGATACTTTAATTTATCACCTTGAAATAGATTGAAAATAAGATAGAGACTCGGATCGAAATGAGGAAGTTTGCAATGAGAAATTCTGTTGAGAGAAAAAAGAAACACTGATTTTGGGTCAATCAGGAGATGGAAAGAAGGAGAAGAAATGAAAAAGAATCTCAAAGGTCATCATCATCATTCTCATTCTAAGGATTCATCTTTTTTTCTCATCTTCTTTTCGATTTGACCACTGTTTTCTCGCCTCGAATTGAATCGATCAACAAGAACATGGGCAAAGGATGAGGAGAAGATGATAAAGAGAAACATCAGCAGAATGAAAAGATTGATTTAAAGATGATGATGGAGAAAAGGAATCCAATGGAAAAATGGCCTTGTTAGTTTTCATTTTCGTTCGTTTCTTTTTTTACTTTCTCTGTTAATTTTTCTTCTTCCATATTCTTTTATCTTTAGCTCGAGTTTTCCAACCACAGAGACAGAGACAAGAAAAGGAGAAAGAAAGAATTAGTTCTTAATAGAATGATAAATATCAAGAATCCAATGGAAACAATAAGAAAATGAAAGAAATAATTTTCACAGTCAATTCCACTCGTAATCAACCCATAGACCATCATCATCATGAGCATCATTAACTTCATTCACATAACACTATTGGTGTACCTTCATCTCCATGACACTTGTAACCAGATATGAGTGATTATTTCATGTTACACTTTCCACTCCCAGAAACCATCATCCTAATCATCATTGATAGATTAACTCCCAGGTCCCAATTTTAGAATGATGAATCTGTTCACAATTATCAGTCATTTACACTTTTCACTTATGGTCAAACCTTTCTCTCTCTCTCTCTCTCTCTCACTCTCTCTCTCTCACTCGCTCTCTTTTTCATCATCATTATTATCTAGAAAGAAAGGACGAAAAAGATAAAATTATCATCATCATCTCCATCTTCCAATGAGAAACATTGAAGAAGCTTCAATAAAAAGGAGGAGGATGAGATGTTAATACTTGTTCATCTGATCTGTTAATAATATGAGAGGACATTGAACACCTTTGATTGTTTACAAATCAAGTTAGTTAAGTTGATTTACAATAGAGGATTTTGTTACAATGGTTTTTGGTGATGATGATGATGATATTTAATCCAATTGTCAAGCAGATTGATGAAAAACTAAGAGAGAGAGAGAGAGAGAGAGAGAGAGAGAGAGAGAGAGAGAGAGAGAGAGAGAGAAAAAGTAAAAGATTGTCTTCATTTTAATCATCACTTTCACTCATGTAAGATGTTGATGTGAATCAATTGATTCAATGATCACACTAACACTTTTTGGCACAAAATTAAATGACAATTGAGAAGAAGAAGGTATTACAATCAATGGAATCAGTGAAACTAATCAGTAACAATCAGCTAAGTAGAAATGATTATATTGATTGGTAAATCTTTATAAACATAATTGAGTCAATTTAATTTTTACCCAATTATAAAATTGGCACATTGTTACAATCTAACAATCAAATCATCTGAATCGTATCATTAACAACAATCACTTGATTACTATTAATTTTCTCTTGATACAATTTACTTTAATCAATCAACTTGAATTGATTATTTTATTCTATTCAGGTAACAATCAAATGAAGAAACAATTTCAAGATGAATCAACATTTAAGTAAATAAGCTGAAAGCTTTAAATCTTCATAAGCCTCAATCGATTCTATTTATCCGTTGACCATGTAAAATCTTGTGGTCACTTGTCATTGTTTGTTATTTTCTCATGATGATAAATCATTAATGATCATGATTAACCAAATGATTTGACTGTTGAGGTTAAACTACACACACATATATATATATATCACCATTACTATCATTTGGAGTCATTGAATAATCAATGATTATCGTGATGGAAAATATCATTAAAGATGATGATTATTATTCAACTATCATCATGATCGGAATAATTTTCAAGAGGAATACAATCATCATTTTCTTGGGTTTTCCTTATTTTCTGGTTCACCTTAAATTGTTAACAATTTTATCAAATATTCTTTGCAACATAATAATAATGACGATGAAGATGAAGATTGCATGATGATAAAAGATGAGGGAAAATATAACATCATCTGAATATTGAGCAAATAATGATAACAAGAATACATTTTCACAGAGGTTTCCATCAGATTCATCGCTCAATAAAAGGGAAGGGAAAAAACTATTATTTACAAAACAATTGAAAAAGAATAAGAATTGAAAATGTTATCAATTTGATACATTGAAGCTAAAGAGATGATTTGAACCATTTTTCGCACTTCAATTAATTACATTTCACATTACGTTTAAAATGAGAATAAAAACAAAAAAAAATCAAAAGGAATATTGGAATCGAGGGGCTTTGACTGGATGTTCATGGTGCACACTTGACATCATTTCAAAGGCATCGGATTCTGTATTCCTGCCACCAGAGGCTTGAGCAACTAAGGACTTAGGCCGGATTCGAACCAGTAATGAGCTGGTTAAGGAACGGCGACTTTGTCAATGTGCCAGTTGAGCTTGGGGCGAAAGAATAAGTTTTTCTTTTGTAGATATCCTTACCATAGAAACGAAAACAAAAGGTCTCTCGTCGAGTCGCCATCTTACGGTCAGCATCGAGTTTTTTTTATTCTTTTTTATTGACTCGCCGTTGATAAATTCGATTTAGATGTTATCATTATTGTTATTATAATCGATTTAAATTGAATAGCAATCAATGGCTAAATGACAATGCAAATTGTTGTTGTTGTTGTTGGAGAGCAAAAATAAATCTAAATCGTTGATTTTATGGGAGGAGGATGAATGGAAATGGTTTTGCAAGTGAAACAGGAAAAGAGATTGTTAATAGTTGCTGAAAAGGGATGAGGTTGATAGCTTCAGGAAGAGGAAAGGATGAGATAGACTGAGTATCGAATTCAAGGGGGAAGAGAGAGAGAGAGTAAAAATCATACCAAGGGTAACAGCAGTAGTGGCAATAGTTTTTCTAGTGGCTGCATCAATAATAACAATAAAGATGATGATGAAATAAAGAAAATTTAAAACCCAAAATGCCTTCAAATCGATATTGAATTACCTTGGGAGTACAAAATTCTGTCTTTTTTTCTGAAGATGCTGATGAGAAGGAGAGAAAAAAGTAGATAAGAAATGTCTCTATCTCTTTCTGTATTATCTTGTTAAAGGATGACGAAAAAAAGGAAAAAAATCTTCATCTTCTTTCAATATATCATAACAAGAATCACTATCAAACAGAATATTTTAGAATTGTAAACTCCAAGGAGGCTTATATAATATAATAACAATAACATTATCATCATCATCATCATCATCGCCAATAACAACATCCACCCATGGAAAAAAAGATGAGTAACTTATGAGATGTAAAAGAAAGAGAAAGAATAACAAGATGATGAGAAGAAGATAAATTCTGTTTTCATAATGATAATTCTCATCAACATTCAGCTCACCTTCTAACACAATATTCCCAATATTCCCTCTCCCTCCCACTCTTGCACTTTCGCTTCTTCAAATACTTTTTCTCTGATTAAATATAATGTCAAAATCATTGACAGGTTTTAAGTTCCGTTGTTGAGTTCGAGAGAGAAACTTATAAACACAGAATATCAAGTTTAACGATGGAGATGGTGAGTGATTTTCTCTCTCTCTCTCTCTCTCAATCTAAATCTCACTTTATAGTATTTCTTACTTTCCAAATTGATAGATTCTGACAAATATTTCAATCAAAACCATTTCATGGTAACTACATTACATGATAATGTTTATCAACTGATCAGTTGATAAAATTCAAACCAAATCAAAAACAACTCACTTGTTTCACCAAGTGATTACCTTTTTCATATGTAAATTTAATTTTAATTAAATTAAAAGTTAATTATTTGATAGTCATGGTTATCAAAAATAAAACAGATAAAGTTTACTCTCAATTGGATGTGAATAAATTGTTTATACCCAGAAAATGCTCAATTGTTACAGAATTAGGATTAAAGTCAAATTTAACTACATATCCTAATTTGAGTTAATCAATCTGACAATTAACAATAAAAAAAAGTTTTCTTTTACAATAAAAAATGAATGAAAGACAACGATAAGCTTTGAAGATGGTTAAATAATGGTGAAAATGTTTAAGCTCTTGTAATTATTGATTAACCTTAATTTCAAGGCATGATCACAGTGTAATTAAGCAGAAACATGTTCAAAGGATTTAATTATTACCATGATTAGCACAACAATTTAAAAGAAAGATCATTAATCTACCATGATAATCATCATCAATACACCAAAAGTATTCAAGTACAAATAAAAAAATGAGCATGAAGATGATGAAGATAATGATGATATTGATGAGAGGTCTAAATAAGGTTAGAAGATAATATTGAATTGATATACTAAACGAATGAAACGAAGTAAATTGAATATGACATGAAGAAAGGTTTGCTTCACCTTCTCTCTCTCTCTCAACTCTCTTTCATCCTCCCACTGTCTCCATCATCTCCATCATCATTCTCATCATCATCGTATCATCTTTATCATTCTCCCTTCTACTTATCGATCTTATCATTTTGTTTATGCGTATAAACACAATATAACGATGTAGAGAATGATGAAACCCATTGGTTTCCTTTTTTCTGTTTCTTTTTCCTTCATCCTTCAAAAATAGACTCGGACTCTCACTATAAACGATTTCAGGAGCCAAGATGATGGAGAGGAAGATGATGATTACGATGAGGAAGATGAAATGTGAACAACAAAATACATTCTATGGGAAAAAAACTCACGAAAACTTTCAATCCATTCTGTATACAGATATTCAGGCAAATGATAATGATGAACAAAAAAAAAGTTTACATTTGAGGTTCATCTTGATCATCATTATCATCAGAAGACAATATTTACAAAAAGTTTACTTTCTTTCTCAATCTTTACACTTTCTTTATCTTCTTCCACTTTCTTTACTATTTACACCTCCATCAGAACCAGTGGTCTGAAAATTCTGGTTTTTTTTCCTTCAGAAAAATCATATTCATCTTCCATGAATCATGATGATGATGATGATGGTTATGATTGCTCACCTTAACCGATTTCTATCATCATCATCATTTTTCTTAACTATTTTTTCTTGACTTAAAGATGATTAAGGGAAGAGATAAAGATGAAGATATATAGAGAGAGAGAGGAGAGGAAAAAAATTATCGATTTGATGTTCATTGCAAAAAGAAACTTTATCTTATCATTCAGTTATCATCATCATCTTATTTTTCATCATCAATTTGATCAACGTCTTAGTCTTAATCCCTTCAAGCTCCAATAACAATCTTGATATCCTCTTGATCCTCAACAATTACCTAACAATTAGAAAAAAAAGGTCACAGCTGATGCTGAAATTCAATCATGTTAGTAATCAAGATGATGTTCAGTAGATGATGATGATGATGTTTAGAGTAGAGATTAAACTTACAATGATGTTATTAATTTCTTGTAATTGGGATGAGTGAAATAATTTTGTCAAAAAAAAGAAATGAAATTTTGGTTCCTAAATTCAATATAAATGGAATATTTTGATCTGATAGATTCTATAAATACTATTGAATCATTTGGAATAGAGGAAAACATGATGAATCAACTACAGAATCTACTCAATTGAAACACATCGATTCCCTGTCTATTTATTTGTTTATCATTATCATCATCATTAGATGGAGATAATAATATGATTAAATTGAACAGTATGTGACTATCATGAAGATATTACATTGACAGGAAGACGACAAGTTGACACATCACATGGATATAAAATTGACAATTATAATTGTTTGTTAATCATCAACATGGTAACTACAATTGGTATGACAAGATGATACTGTAAGTAATGAATAACATTTAATATTAATACACAATATGTAATCTAATGTTTGTAATTTGCAAGCAATTAAATAAACATGATATTTAATTAATTATATTTTGGCCAACTTTTCCGTCTACAAGGACAAATGTAAATGTATCTTGATAATTAAAAAGCTAATTATAGATTAACGGTAATATTTAATTACTTTTAGTGTACTTTGTACGTGTTTAGCAATTAAAAATCATTTAAACCATTGTAATATAAAGATTAACCAAAACAAAAAATGATTGTTAATTTAACTAATTGCTTCAAATTATAATTGTATTTTTACATTAATTATTAATACAATGATCAATAATCTTTGATTTGTAACTTCATTATCAAATGTAATGATGATAATAATCAATGAATTGAAAATTTTATCTCATCACTTCAATCAATTCAATTACCGGTTGGTTAAATTCATTGTAACTAATTTGATTAAATTAATTATAATCCTTGTATCTTATTGACCTATTTGTATTTCTATTGGTCATTTAATTATGATTTAAATCAAATGTACTGAAAACTGATCTTGATTGAAATACTATTGGGAAAAAGCATCAACTTACAATTAACTAAATTAAATCAATCAAACTTTTTTCTTCTTCTATTGATCTAGTCAATACTTAATGTATGCGAATACCCAAGCAATCAGATAACTTCAAGTTTTGATTGAATTCAAGTAAACGTAGAAAATCAAAGGGCTTAATTGATAAATTATCGATTTTCTTTGCATCTTTTTCAATAGCAAATTCGGTGAACTGATTTACATTTGATTTTTGATATTATTTTTTTGCATTTACAATTATCATGAAATCAACATGAATGAATCATTCAGAATGATAATCATGTTTTTCGGTTGATTACCTAATGGACCACCATCATAATTATCATAGAAACAATTTAATAAGAGTGTAACAGTTGATAAAATTTAAGTAGATTGATGTAAATTGTTGATAATGATAATTATTGCATCTCAATAACTTTTTTCATTAAGATTTATGGATTAATTTTGTTGATGAATTGCAAATGAGCAACATTGTATTATAATAGTGGATGATTAACTTTTGATTATAACCTAAGATTATAAGATATTTTTAGATGTTAATTTGATTATTATCATAATTATACAGTTATAATTATTGCTATGGCACCAAGGGTCTTTGATAGTAATAATCAGTTTTTTTTATATACTCTTAATTGTGACAAGTGTATAATTAAGTAAGCAAATCAAGTTATCCAGGTAGTGAGTAGTTGACTGGGTAAAGTTGATTGTTAATAGTTGATTATGAGTACTATTATTGTTAAGATATATGTTTATTATGATCATGTTAATTAAGTTAATTAAAATAACAACAACATACCTGTAACATTGAGCTAGAAGAGTAAAGAAGACAAAAACTCCGCCAACAATTGAGATCAATATCATTACCAGATTACGAGCACTTAATGATTTTTTATTGCTCTCTAATGGTCAGTAATGGTCAACATGAGGTCGTCATCATGGATGATAAATTAAGTCATGGAAATTAAAAAAAAAGTAATGATATACAATTAGAATTGAATTCATACAATTTATGTACTTGACTAGGTGTTATCATGATGGAATCACATTTGTTTAATATGTTAAATTGAATTGTTCACTGAATATGTGACATGAACTGAATTATGAGAGAGATAATGAAGTTCAGTGAGTAATTATCAGAATCTGATTTGATAATGAGATATCAATTACTATTATATTTTGATATTTTTTTCTCCATAATAATCAAGTTAATTGTTTGAAAAATAATGATCATGGTTGTTTTATAATGGATTTTTTTCTCACAAAGGTTACATACCATACTCTGTGAATTTAGTTGTATTATCCATGGCGATTTTTACATTATTCATGAATTCTTGATTAGGATTAGGTGTAACTGATCCTGGTGATCCGCTTAAATCAGCTGATGATGTTGTAACTCGAGAAGATCGTTGTGAACAATCAGGACCAAGCCAACTATATGAACAGAAACAGGTATTGAGATTGGAACAAATCTGAAAATAATGATAATTGAAGATAAGAAAATTAATAATAATGATATTATTTATGTTGTCATGATGAAAACATGATGAAAAAAAAAGGTTATTGATGATGAGGAATCGGAAAGTATTAAGGTAAACAAAAGATGTACAATCAAATAGGATAACGAGAAAAGGTGTGTCAATTTATAAGCGATTGTTTATCTTGAATATCATTGTGACAATTTGGTCAGGCAGATATTGTCCTAAACAAATCATCCTGAATGCTATTATATTCTGACTGAATTTGGATATTATCTATTGACAAATACACCTCTGGATAAAATGTTGTATACAAATGATAACATTAAAGGTAAATAACTGTTTCTATCAATGTCTATTTTTTTATGCATTATCTTTGTTATCACATTGAGTTAATTTTTAATGAACAATTTCATTACTATGACAACTTAAATGGTTAAATCGCAACTTGGAGATGTGTTGATCATTAAATTATTTAAGTTTCTAAAAAAGATTTCAAAGTAAATTGATCGACATTCATGCAAACATGTAAAAACTATTAATGAAGCTGAACACTTAGTGATTATAATAAATATCGATAATTATTATCGTTGTTATTACAATCTAAGTGTAACAATTAGACGAGATAATAGATAAAGTTGCTATCATATATATAAAGATTTATACTATTGATTGACCTTTTTTTCCCTTGGATAATGTTATCCTCATCATCATCTTAACCCCTCCCTTTATTCATCCATTTCTTCATCATCATCACCATTCAATCCTCATCCATTGTCATACGTTTTTCACCAATATTACAAAAACAAGTCCAACAAATAACGAGTTGAACAAATATTGAGACAATATATAAACCAGGAAGCTGTAAACATTGATGCTCTCTCTCTCTCTCTCTCTCTCTCTCTCACACATCTTTTATCATCTTCATCTTCCATCTTCTTATATTATTTTTTCATCTTCCACTCATCATCATAATCTTCTTTCTTCCTCTTTTCTCTCATCGACTTTTCTTCAAGTACACTTTTCTCATTTCTCATCATGATAATGTTTTTATTTACTGTTCATCAACTTTGTTCTCAGCATAATCTTGATATATTCCAAAGAAAAAGAAGAAAAAAAATTTCAAACGATAGTAAAGGTCAATTGATGGTGATAATAATGATGAAACAGTTAACGATCATATCAAGAATTGTGAACTTAATATACAATAAACAATGAAAGGAAAGTGAGAGAATGAGAGTGAATGAGTGAGTGAGCAACTGAAATGAACTTTTTGAATTTATATTCTTGTAAATAAAGTGAAACATTCATATATTTATATACACATACAATCAACTCAATTTACTTTGACAGAATCAAAAGTAAATCAATAAATTTTATATATAAAAATTACATTGAATATATTTTTACATGTAATAGTTTGATCATCATGATACTTTCTAATTTTAACTATTTAATTCAATTGGTGAATTGACTTATAACAGGACTACATAGAAATGAAGAATAGGAAAATATTTCAACTATTCAGATAATTTCAAGAATTCAGGCAAGAATTTATTACTACAAGAATTTGAAGATGAATATTTTTTTTACACTTTTAGCTCTTTCTCCAATTTCTTACTCACTCTCTTTGTCATCCAACTTTCTCTAGCTTTTAACGTTTCATTCAGAACTCAATATATATATACTTCATCTGAATCTGTATCTTTGAACATTTTCACCATTCAAGCCTGGAAGATGAAGATAAAAGATTCACTGTGAAGATTGAGAATTTATTTAACCTCGTTTTCATCCTCCTATTTCATCATCTCCCAATTGCCTCCCTGTATATATTATTTCATACATATTAAGTGTATTCAGATGATTTCTTCGTAGCAAAAAATATATATCAAGAGAGAGAGAGAGAGAGAGATCCTTGAGGAGATCCTCTCTGAATTCAATCATCATGATAATCATGATGATGAGAGATGGAGCTTTGGATATAAAATGATAATGTAATATTCAATGGATAAGGAGGAGACAAATTAGATCTTAAAGTTAATCAAATTGAAAAGATCTGAGTAATTAAGGATAGTTTCAATTAGATGAATAGAGTTAGCAAGTATTATAATATAAAAAAAAAGGATGACGGTAAAAGATAATGATGATGCTAAATAGATGCTTCTTTCAGAATCATAAATAGATACTTAACAAGAATTAATTAGATAATTATACATTGAATGTAGTTAATGATTAGAAATCAGAAATCAGATCTATCTTAACAATAAGAGAAATCGATAAGTATCTTATTAAATCATTGAAATGAAATTCTATCTAAACTTTTGGTTAACTTGTTAATTAAATGGTTATTAACTTACCCCATTCCCTGAGCATGGGATGGCAACATTATTGGATGGACAATCACCAGGTTGGATGTATTGGTCGATACTAACACAACTTTGATTAAAACAAATCTGTAATATGAAAAAAAAAGGATAAAGATGAGTAAAAAAGTAAACAAGAATAGGAAACATGATGATTATTGAATGTTATACAACGAATGAGGAAACAAAATTATATCAATGATAAAGATAATAATCATGAAAATGATTGATTTAAATGACAATGAAAATGTATCACAATTAGAAAAATTATCGATAATAATGAAACACTGTATATGAAATCAAATATGAAAACACAAAATATATTATACTTCCGTTGTATATTATTACCTTATTATCTGAACATTTGGTTCCATCTTGAAGTAGCCCCATGTCGGAGATATCGGAACGACTTGAGCCCCGGGCAACTTTACATTCGTATTCGATATCGCTGATAGAGATAATTGTTCGAGAATACTCTTTGTTTATTTCCTTTTTGAATGGCACTTGTTTACCGAATTGGCACTGAAGTGATCCGCACATTATATTCCTAAAAAATTGGATGAAGAAAGAATAAATTTCCATTGAAAAACATATTAAATACCAAAGAAATGATAATATCATTTACCAATGAATATTTGGAATTGAAATTCATTATATATTAAAACTTCAACCAATCGCCTAAGGCGATTCATGCTTTCGAAAGGTTGATAATATTATGATAATATGATTATTATAATAGTTACAGACTTCGACTGTTAATCTTTTGGTAATATATGAACATATCGAACAGAAGTTTCGATTTGGAACTTTTTTAAAATTCTGGTTCTATGTTTATCTTTACCCAGAATCTATCATATACAAATAGTTAATCAACAAATCGTTTCCACTAATCAATAGTTTCAATAAGATGATAAATTGATTCTTAATGAACAATCAATTGCTGATTAGATGATCAATTTAAAAATAGTTAAATTGATTAATTTATTGGTAAGAAAATAATAATTGAAATAAAAACATTAGTCAACAATTTAAATCTATGTGATTTAGTAATAGTTAAGTTTCAAGTTCCTAATTTAATTCACTCAACTTATCGTGTAATTTATTGATTGTTACAAAGTTGCTCCCTTGATCTTGATTACATTTTAAAACAAATAACCAACTATAATTACCGATTAACAAATCAACTTGAACAGATAAACACTAATTGTGTACAATTGTGTATTTAAATGTTAATAACAATACAGATTTATTATTCGAGTTGGAGATTGTTTTTTCCCTAACAATTAAAATACTATGTAAAGGAAAAGGTTCAGATAATTACTGCTCATTAGTTGTAAAAATTAAGGGTTAGAATCTATGTTATAAATTAATTGAAAAAACTTGAAACTAGAAAAAAGTTTTAATTAAATCAACTAATAGTATTGTTTTCATGATTATTATCACTATTGTTAAATGACCTGAATTAACCTTAAACAATGATTATAATGTTAGGTAAGATTTGTCACCAACTAATAGTATCTTTGTAATAATAATTAAATGTCACTTGATTAGCTATAATTATATGTTGATAGTTGGTTTTCATGGTGATTAATTTAATTGTAGTGATTATTACTTACTCATCGCTACATTTAAGATGAATTCCTTTACCATCAACACCACAATTACCCTTCATGGTACCTTGAGCATTAAATTGTTCATAACAAACTGGTTCAGATGCTCGAGCACCGGCACCCCAAATTGCGACACATTGGCTATCGGCTGTTGGACATTCACCATTGAAACAAAATCCTTTCTGATTCTTACAATCAACTCCATTTTTACGATAAATATCAGCAGGACACTAGAGAGAGAGAGAGAGAGGGAAAGAAACAAACAAGAGAAATGGTCAATTAACAATTCAATTAATTATACGGTATTATTATTATTACATAATAGGTGTCATTTGTAATACTTACACTTCCGTGTTTACCATCACAGACTTCCGCTATGTCACATTCATCCTTGGCATGTCTACAGATATGTCCTTCCTCTTTAAGCTGTGAAAATCAATGAAAATAATCACACCCAAGGTGAGAAATAAAGGATTGATTTAATCATCGTTATTGGAAAATAATATATTAATAGTTAATTCTAGACTATCGTACGAAACTTATTCGCTCACTGAGATTCGGTAAATTGTTAAGAAATATTAAACTGTATACACTTTCAATTAGGTGGACATATAATTGTTTCCTTTTACTTGTCATATTCAATCTTATCCCTGAGGATGAAGATGATGATGATAGGAGGGAGAGAAATAGCAGTTGAATGAGTTACAATTTATAGTGGACAACAAGAAATATAATCAATCATCACTCTAACTGTCCAACAAATTTTTACTCCTGGAAAAGTTTACTAACTTACATTTATATTAATAATAACAGAAAATAATAGTAATAATTACACAAGAAGTTGAAACAAGGAAAATAAATTATCATCTCAATCTAAGAGCTAATTCATTAGTTTGGGTCATCATTAGTTACAATTTTCTCTCTCTTCTACTTGACCCTTGACTTCCTGAATCTATTGTTAGGTTACTTGTTATAACCATTTTCTAAAGGAAAAAAAGTTCAAAAAGATTAATGAAACTCGAAATCGTAAATTTTGAAAGGATTTTCCGATTTTAAGAAGGATTTCTGAAACATCTCATCATCAACACTGGAGAGAACAAGAAGAAAATTTAATTCTACTTTAATTGTGAAAATTTACGATTAAAAATTGGAAATTGTGTAAGTCCACTTACCTTACAATTAACACAACAAGGTCCAGTTGAACATTCAGATTCTATCCTTAACTTACAGGTAATTGGATCACAACATGGATCAGTTTCTTGGCATTTTTGGAAAGTACCACAATCACAATCTTCTCCTTCATCGATACGTTCATTTCCACAATTACGAAAATCTTCAAGTTGATTAGGCTTGTTAAGTAGGCAAATACCATTACCTGCCTGGAGGGCATTATTATAAACTGAAACTGAGCATTTAGAAAATTGATAAGGTTGAATATTGTTCACTCCAAGTATATAACGACCCATAACACATCCCCACCAATCAGGGCAGTTACATTCTTCCTCTTTGACCTCCTCATCGTGACCCATTCCAATGTTATGACCAATCATATGGGCAACGGTTATCGCCACCAAATGAGGTTCATAAATACTTGCATCTTGACTGACCGCTACCGCTTTTGCTGTACAAATACTATCTGGAACTGCCATACCCACTTCATTATTTTGAAATGCTTTACCAACCAAAAGGTGAGCCGCATCCATTGGTACTTTATACAAATTTCTT
Organism: Panonychus citri; assembly: GCF_014898815.1. Classification (NCBI taxonomy): domain Eukaryota; kingdom Metazoa; phylum Arthropoda; class Arachnida; order Trombidiformes; family Tetranychidae; genus Panonychus; species Panonychus citri. Next base: position 1,947,248 of record NW_026515540.1, read on the forward strand.
GTTCCATACTCCATGAAATTGAGCAATGTGTTCCTAACATCTTCAGATACAACAATCTGATTACCATGAGCCCAGGTTTCAATATAAATTACTGAAATTCGGGTATTAATAAGGCGAAAATACATGTCAACACTATTGATTATTTGAATTGCATCGTTGACAACCTCCCCTCGAGTCGCATTACTCCGATTCTCGAACATGGCTTGGTCAAGAATAAGTGCCAGTTCGATATATTTATCAATTGTTCTTATATCTCGTTTACCCTTACTAGCACCAAATGGACCTTTACGATACTGTTTAAAACTCCATTCGTGCATGTGGCTATTACCACAGGTATGCTTGTGTGTTGACTCAGAAAAAAATCGATATATTATGTGGGGATGTTTTCTAGACAGATCACCTCCGTAAAATGGATGGATAACAAAAGTTTCGTTGCCATGATTGATAATACCACTGAGACCATTACAGGTACGAAAGGCTGCAAGGGCACCAGGATAATCTCGTATGGTACCATGATAATAACAATGTTCAATCTCTTGTGTAGATACTTGCCTTGCACCTTCAGGTAAAAAATGCTTCTGCATTAAGCCTGGGGCTAAAAGATGTGTATTGAGCTCCAATTCAAGGCGGAACTTGTATTTAAAGGCTTTTATGAGCAAGCTTGTTGAGTGAACATGTTTACCAGTACTATTTGAAGAGGCATCTCGAGTGGAAATGCCCATTTTTTCATGTTTCCTAAGTTGAACTGGATAAATGACTTCATAGAATCTACTTGGTATACTACTAATAAGACGCTCATTTTCAGGATATAATCGTTTAAGCCTTTCAACTTCAGCTATTAAAAGAAAGAGAGAGAGAGAAACAAGTGTAAAAACAGGGATGGGTTAGTCAAGGGAAGGAAATAAAGGAGAAAAAAGGATGAAGATGAAAATGGACAATAGAAAGAGAGGAAAAGATAGAACCAGACAGAGTGAAAATGTTATGAGAAATATCAGCTGGATGAATCATCTTGTTTTTCTCAGGTAACAAGAGATATTCTCTACCTTCCTGATACCAGATAATTTGGTAGATAATAATAACACAAGAGAAGAGAGAAAGTAAAGGAGAAGGAATTTTAACAATGAAGTAACATAACCAAGCGAAAGTAACATTGATGGTTGTTAACCAAAAGGAATGAGAAATAAAGTAAACAGCAAAAGAAGATGGAAATTGTTTAAAGATGGAGAGAGAGAGAGAGAGATAAAAAGAGAATATTCTTTCCTAGCTACTATTTTATTCTCTCATTTTCACTTTCTCTTTCCCAGAAAAGAAGAATTATTTACTCAGGATATATGATTGTTCAGATTAACAAAAAAATTTTCCATAATTTTAGAATCAGGTAAACCTCATTTTCAAGAGCCTCTTGTTAGAATTGTTGGAATTAATGTTATTAAGGATTAACAGGATGAATTTTATGTAATCTATCATGCTGGGAGTCTGGTATTGTTTTGTATTGTGCAGGGAGAGAGAAACAGAGTAGAAAAATCTATCATGGAGAAATGAAAAATGAAAAGAATTTAGATTTGAAATCAATCTTCTTACCAATTGGGCGAGCATCTTCAGAGAAATCATCTCGAACCAGTTCATCAGCAGCTTTAAATGTCGCCAGTGACAGGGGAAGAAAGGAAGAGAGGAAGATGGTTATATACAGTGGGTAAGACATAAAGGAGGAATATGTTGACAAGGAGAGAAGAAGAAGAGAAAATGTAGAAAAAAATTAACAACAATAGTCCATGTTGCTGGTGAGTAGAAATGATGAGTAATTGGAATCACTTTTATAAGAGAAGAGAAAAAATAATCTCCAGGTGAGTTATAGAGTCAATGTGAGTCACAGGAAGAGAGAAAAAAACCCCAGAACACAACACAGAGAATACACAACACGAGATGATATAAAGATTAAGATTAGAGATGAATAAGAGGAGATGAAGAAAAAAATAAAAGAAAAATAAAGAGAGAGAGAGAGATAAATAGAGAGAGAGAATAAAAAATATGACTCAGGGAGGTGAAGAAAAAACCAGAGAATCAAAGGAGTGAAAAGATGGAATGAGAAAGAAAAGAAAGAGACACACAAAGAGAAAAGGATATGATGATAAATTACGAGAATGAAGATGAAGATAAATCTATTCTTCGTTGTGAAGATGAGAGAGAGAAAAAAAGATTCGTTTCTAAAAATCAGGTTCTATTCTTGAACCGAAAAACAGTTAACTCTTTCTGACGATTTATCGATAAACATTTTCACTTTTTCTCTCTAATCGATTAACATTTTTTTCTACAATCGAACATGTGCTGCGATCTATCGGTTGCCATGGTTACTATTCTAATCTAACATTGGAAAAATTTTCTATTCTAATTGTTGGTTAATTGTTATTCTTTTTTTTATTGTTAATTTTGTTGATGTTTCTTTTTTTTTACTAATTAACTGATTCTCTAATTATTCAAATTCTATTGGTTTGGTTTTATCTGTTTGTCGTTGTATTGGTCGTTTATGGTTGATTGTTTTTTGATTGATCTTCATGTTACATTTTGTTTTTCCCTTGCGTTTGAATTGGTGATTGTTTTTGTTTTGTAATTAACTTTTTTTTCATAATTTGATTAGTAATTTATTAGATTCTCGTTTATGGTTGAGTGATTTATTGAACCGGTAAGTTGAATATTTAATGAGCCATTTCCATGTGATGGTTATTTTTCACTTTTCAATTGATAGAAACTAATGTTCTCTTTAAATTGATTGATTCTATTTCCTTTTTGATGGGAGCTTTTCTATTTTTTGCCTCCTCTTTATTAATTATTAATTCATTTCTATTTTTTCTTCTCTATCTCTCTGTTATCTGTCATTTAGGTATCACTTTGAGGGGAAACTGAACTAGTTTACAGAGAGATGTTGATACATTGAAACGATTGATATTCCATCAACTTTCATTTGCTTCTTCCTGATTAACTGTGATTCCATTTTGCTATTTTTCTCATTGACTATTCACTTTCTCACTGGAAATAATTATATTCAATTTGCTCTGATTTAATTTCACATTTCCTTCGTGTTTTAGTTAAATTAGCCAACATCAACTATCAATCTTCAGGAACGCTAATAACCCAAAGGAAGAATATCAACATCCGTTGATGTTAATTCTACGCTGGGTAAATAAAATCATATTTCCCTTTCCATTAACTTCCCAATTCCATGTAAACAAAATGGTTGCAAAAACACCCAATCATCTGTACAGACCAACATCAGAATCATCTCTTTCTCTTTCATATTCTGGTTCTTTTCTCTCTCTCTCTCTTCTCTTGCTTACTCTTGCTTTCTCCTCTCATTTCAAAGCTTCTCTCTCTCTCTCTCCTTGTCTCACTTTTCAGCTCACTCTTTATTCTTGCTTCTCAGCTTCAGTATTTATCATTATCGTAATAGTGAAGTTGATTACTTGAACTGAGAGAGAAAGTGAATGAGTGAGAAAGATGAATAAACCTTAACCTTTATAAAACGATTCACTAATGATGTTTCACCACCGTTGATTAACTTGTCCGTCAGGTTGTCCTCTCATTCTCATTTTCTGCTTTTCTACATTCTACCAATTGTTTTTCCTCCATTTCTCTACCAAACTTCTTACCTGTTAAGTCTATTTTCTATTCTAATTCTTTTATTAATATTGTGCTTCTATCCAATCAAAAGTCTACTCGACTGATCTGTTCCAGTAATTTGATCAAGACAAGGATTCACTTCTTTTCTACAACAGTTAGTAAACAATTTGACAATCCATTTACTGACCATAAAAGTCTCACTTATAAAATGCCTTCAAACGGAGAAAATTCTAGTGAACTTTCACCAAGCCAGGTAAACATATTTAGTTTATTCTTACATACATGTTGATTTATATTCTTAAAAAACTGAATTGTTATTCTATTTTTTTGTCTAATTTTGTCTTTTTTTTTTCATTCGCTTTCTACTCTAGATGGTTGATAATGCTCGCCGTGCATTTGCAACCGACATCACTAAAGATGTTGCTTTCAGAAGGGAACAACTTGAAAAACTGGACAACATGCTGGTGACCAATGAAAATGTTCTTGCTGAGGCAATTAAACAAGATCTAAGGAAACCTTATTTCGAAGCCATTTTAACCGAAATTGAATTTGTTCGTAATGAAATTCATGCGGTTCTCAATGATTTAGAAAGCTGGGCTAAACCACAGAAAGTTTCCAAAAGTCTGATGACTCTATTTGATTCAGTTTATCTTCACCCTGAACCCTATGGTGTTACCCTAATAATCGGAGCCTGGAACTATCCTCTTATGCTTACATTGTGTCCAGTTGTTGGAGCCATTGCTTCCGGAAACACTGTTATAATTAAACCCTCTGAATTATCCTCAGCTACAGCTAAAGTTTTAGCTGCTTTAATCCCTCGTTATTTGGATCAGGTATTAATCGGATTAAATGGAATGCAAAAGTGATCGTGTTTCTCTGTGATATTTTACTTATTTTGTTATTTTCTTGCTCCTTTCTATTTACATCAGGATTGTTATCAAGTCTTCCTTGGTGGACCACAAGAAACCGCTGAATTAGTGAAGCAAAAATTTGACTACATCTTTTACACGGGCTCAAGTCGAGTAGGTAAACTAATTTATCTAGAGGCAGCCAAAAACTTGACTCCAGTTACCTTGGAATTAGGTGGTAAAAGGTAAATATATTGAAAATTTACTAAAAGTTGTTCAAATATAAACAGTTACTCTTTCTACTTCTAATTTCTTTCCAGTCCATTGTATTTTGATGATTCTGCGGACAACAATTTAGCTGCAATTAGACGCCTTGTTTGGGGTAAATTTGTCAACAATGGACAAACTTGTGTAGCTCCTGATTATATCCTATGTTCGAGAAAAGTTCAGGCCAGTCTATTGAAACAACTTCCACAAGTAATCGAAGAATTTTATAGTAATGATGTTAAAAATCACGATGATTATGGACGAATAATTAACATTAATCACTTCAAGTAAGTAGAAACATAAATTGTTGTTGACATTTATCAATTATTTTGTTGACCAAACTATCGTCATCATTTCTTAATTAGATGGTTGTAATAATTACGAATTATATAATAACAATTTCTTCCTTATTGTAGGCGAATTGTTAAACTAATGGAAGATAATAAAGGTAAAATCGTTATTGGAGGAAATTATGACGAAAAAGAATTGTTCATCGAACCAACCGTTATGTCAAATGTTTCTCCCGACGATTCGATCATGCAAGATGAGGTAATTAATTCTAATATAAATTTGATTATTACCGATAGAATATTAAATTTTATTTTATCTGTTCATCTTTTCTAGATATTTGGACCAATCTTACCGATCGTCGTAGTTGATTCCGCTGATGATGCCATTCAATTTATTAATAATCGAGAGAAACCTTTATCTTTATACATTTTTTCAAAAAATCAATCAATCGTTGACAAATTTAGCCAAAAAACCTCAAGTGGAGCCATTAGTGTTAACGATTGTTTGATTCACTTATCTGGTTAGTTAATTGTATTTTATATTATATTCATTTTATATTTTCTCATTGAATATCAATCTATTTCCCCGTAAAGTTGATTCCTTGCCATTTGGAGGAGTTGGTAACAGTGGAATCGGTCGATATCGTGGTAAATTTTCATTCGATACTTTCACACACTACAAATCAGTCCTCCATCGTGGTTACAATTTTATCCTGGAAGCTCTTGGCAGGTAAGATACCAAGTAAAACAAAAAGAAATCGTCAATAGAAATCAACAAATCATATCAAACAATTAAAACTTTTTCCCTCTTCCTTTACAGTCACCGTTATCCACCCTACACACCTCGAAGCATGACATTTATGTCTCTGTTAACCCGTAAACGTTGGTTTTAGAGCCAAAGCCGTTCAGTTGATTTCTTGAATGAAAATCGTTCATTTCTTTTTTTTGCTTCTTTTGGTACAAAAAAAAACACTAATGTTTTGTTTCCCATTGTTACTTGTTGATCAACAAGCAACAACAATTATTATTTTCTTTAATTTAAATTGTCTTTTGAAAAGAGACATAAACAACAATGGATCAAGATTTTTAAATGATATTTACTCAGTGAAAAAATTAAATGAATCCAGTTACAAGTGAATGTTAATCCATGATCACTTTAATCACGACAATTAAATATAAAACGTGGTAACATCAATTGATCCTGTCAACTATTTTCAACTTGAATTGTACTCACATTATCAACAATCAATCAATTATTTATCCGATAATCATAAGTACCCTTATACATAATGTTATGTTTTTCCTCTAATTTAACACAAACAATTAACTTTGTGGTTGATTATTTCTCGATTAACAAGTTGAAACAATCAACTGGACTTGATCTATTGGATAACCTTCAAAACAAATTGTGAAGAAATTAATCACAATTAACATCTTCCTATATTGAACTTTATTCATTTATCTTTGAATCTCAAGGATTTTATCAGTTAATTAGCTTCTTAAATTTTTATTCATTCGTTGATTAATTATTAAGTTAATCCAGTTATTTGGTAATCAAGTTACTTCACATTGTCCTTGATAATTTTTGTGGTTATTTAATAACAACATTGGACAGGCGATTCTGTTTAATTTTCTTGTTAATTGTTTCAAGGTTTTCGTTAAAAAAAACTGGTTCTTAAATTGTAGTTCACGCAATTATCAATCATTATGTAATAATTAATTGTTTTTAAATGTTAATCATTTCTTTGGACAATCAAAAATTGATTATGTTGATTCTTCCTCTTTGATCATCTAATTAACTTACAATTAAGCAAAAATATTTCTATTAATAACCTAACTAATTAACTCGAGACTTTTTCTCATCAAGACAATTTATATTTAATTATATTAAACAATAATATGAATGTTTAATTGTGATTAAAACAAATGAATTATCAAAGTTTATCCTCAAAGTTAAAAGTTTTTTCAATCTGAATATTTAATCAACTGTTAACTATTATCATGAATAGCTAATCAACTATGAGAAAATTATAATCAACAATTGATTCGTAATGATTATTATTTAATTGACTTGAATGAAACTTCAATCATTAACAATTTACCTTAATTACTTTTGATCACTTAAGGTCAACAATTTAAATCACGAATCTATTTCATCCAAGTTTAGGTTAAACGGTAAATTGTCAATTATAAACTCCCCGATTGTTTTCAAACTTTAATGTTAATTTTTTTTTCTTAAACAATTAACGATCACTCGATTATCTCTTAATTGTTACAATTTAACAAAAAAAAATTTTCTTTTGAAATTTTGTTTCACCATTTTAGTTAACTAAAATCTCACCAGATGGCGCTGGTAATTTCTCCAATTTTGATTGTGTGTCAAGTTGAAAAAATTGAACACATGTTTGATTTAATTTGGTTTAAATTGTTCATTTAATTTTGACAACCAATTTTTAATATAATTCAATTAAAAATGTCTGCGCCAAGTGAGGAAGAAATCGCAAGAGCTAAATTAGGTACAGTGTAGAAGTGAATTGTTTCTATTGTGTCTATTCAATTGCTTTTCTGTGATTGATTGTGTTTTTTTTTGTTCTTTATTTACTGATTTGATTAATTTCTTCTTTTAATTATCTAGATAAATTATCTCTGTATACCAGTGAATCGCGTGGAAATGATGAAACCGGTGATGGTAGTGCTGATAATCCATTTAAAACTGTTCAACGAGCTGTTAAACAATCAGTTGAGCTTAAGAATGAAAATGTTGATGTTTTTATGGATCCAAAGGAAGGTGAAATTGCCGGTGATGGTGGTAAATATGTTCAGGTTCCCAAAACTCAGGTGAAGAAGATTAGGAAAACGTGTGTACGAGACACGTATAAAACTGATAAGCCTGTCGTAGATGTGGAAGCCAAGAAAGCTGAAGAGGAAGCAAGAACTGAGAAAAATCTTGAAGATGCTAAAAAAATAACCATCTCATTAGATGCTAGTTTACCGATGGAAATAACCAAGATCCGTAATTGTTGTAATTTAAGAGGTAAACGGGTTAAAATCAATGGTTGGGTTCATCGGTTAAGAAGACAAGGAAAATCATTAATGTTTCTACTCTTACGTGATGGAAGTGGCTTCTTACAATGTGTCCTTAATGGGAAACTTTGTCAAACATATGATGCTCTTATTTTACAAACTGAAGCTTCGGTTACCGTTTATGGTACACTTAAAGAGGTTCCCGATGGTAAAGCAGCACCCGGAGGACATGAATTGGTCTGTGATTATTGGTTATTAATCACAAACGCTCCTGCAGGAGGAATCGATCATGTTTTCAATGCTGAATCATCGGTTAGTGTGCAAATGGATCAACGTCACCTAATGTTAAGAGGGGAAAATATATCGAAAATTATGAAAGTTCGAGATATTGTTGTTCAATCGTTTCGAAATCATTACCATGATAAAGGTTATTTTGAAGTTACTCCTCCAACATTAGTCCAAACTCAATGTGAAGGTGGATCAACTCTATTTAAGTTCTCATACTTTGGTGAAGAGGTAATTAATTGATTGTAGAAAATGTGTTTACAATTAGTTAGCAATATTTTTCTCTTTGTCACTTTCACCTCTTAATCCATTAATCTTTTATCATTGTTTTTTTTTTCGTAGGCTTATCTAACTCAATCATCTCAACTCTATTTGGAGACTGTAATTCCTGCTCTTGGTGATGTTTATTGTATTGCTCAATCATATCGAGCTGAACAATCACGAACTCGTCGTCATCTTGCTGAATATACACACATAGAGGTGGAAAGGCCTTTTATTACATTCGATGAGTTACTCAATGATTTAGAAGATTTAATTGTCGATGTTGTTGAACGAACTTTGGCTAATCCAGTTGCAGCTGAGATTCTTAAAGAATTAAATCCTAATCTAATTGTACCAAAAAAACCTTTCAAACGAATGAACTATTCTGATGCCATTGATTATCTTAAGAAAAATAACATTACCAAAGACGATGGATCTTTTTACGAATTTGGTGAAGATATACCTGAATTACCTGAGAGAAAAATGACCGATCAAATTAATGAGGTAGAAAAATTTTTCTCCAAAATATACCAGAACTTATTCTATATCGATTCTCACAATTTGAGTTGATTAAAACTTTAATTTTCTTTCTATTTACAGCCGATTCTCTTGTGCCGTTTTCCCGCTGGTATCAAAGCCTTTTACATGTCTAAATGTACCGAGAATAGTTCATTAACTGAATCGGTAAGAATTATCTTTTTCTTTCCTTTTTTTCATTCTGTATTCTAAATATTGATTATTTCGTCTATCAGGTTGATGTTTTGATCCCAGGAGTTGGTGAGATCGTCGGTGGTTCAATGAGGATTTGGAAAGACGATGAACTCACTGAAGCCTTCAAAGTAGCTGGAGTTGATCCAGCTCCGTATTATTGGTACACCGATCAACGGAAATTTGGCTCTTGTCCCCACGGTGGTTATGGCCTTGGATTGGAAAGGTTAATCACCTGGATCTGTAATAGAGATCACATTCGAGACACTGTTCTCTATCCTCGATACATTTCCCGATGTACACCTTGAGAGAAAACTAATCGAAAATTAAACTTCGATCATGATTATGAAATAATGATTTTCGTTTGATGTTTCATATTAATAACAATAATCATTATCGCAATTTATTTGCGCTCATAATCAATTCTATTCTATTCAATAATTTGTGCACAATTAATTATTGATGTCAATTCCCATTGGTATTGATATTAATCGACGAAATCATTTTGTCTACGTGGCCTTTTCAGTAAAACTAAATTAATTACTTAATCATCGGAAACCAGAAAATGATACATGAAAAGCTAATCAACTAAAGCAATACAATAGGAAAATAGTAATAATTTATTAACCATCAAGGATCATTAATCCAAACTAACAGTTGATGAATTAATTTCTCCTTTCTCATCAATTTAATCAACCCACAGTCACAACAATTAAAGCCTTCTAATTATAAGATGAATCTCAATCAACTGATTATTGAAAAGATGAAATTATAATTACCTAAATTTCAAGATTATCCAGTTGATCAATTTAAAATCTTGACCAACAATTAGTTCAAGACTTGAGGATCTACTTTAGTTAAATTTAATTGTGCTGTCATTTCAACTAAATTAACAATCATAGAAATCAATGTTTACCTTTGGTTCAAGATTTTTGTTTACAGTTGATTTATAATCATCACTTTGCTCCTAATCAGTGTATACAATTAACTCTAATTGATTTATAGTAACTGTATCAACGACTAAAGGTGACAATTAACTTTTTGATTTATTATTTAAAAAATGAGTACGGTGGTTGTAATGATCATTATATTTGATTAACTTTTGATCATAAATTGTTACCATCAAATGACGTTGATTTGATCAACAATCAGCAGTTTTTGGTTAAATCAAATTAACCTTTAAATGTACATAAAGCTACTCGTTGATTAAATTAACTTGATTTTGATTCTAGTAATAAATCATCAATCTAGTCAACAAATTGTAAAACTTATCAGATAGTTAATTAAGTTGAAACAATTAAATCAATTGAATGTAAACAAAATCCTATCAATAAAAATATATTACATTATATTAACTCAGCTACTTAATTGAAATAAATTAACTGGTAGACAATTAAATCCATGCTAATAAATTAATATTTGTATATATTGTTGTATCATATCACTATTAAGTTAATTGTTACAATATTGTAAGCTCAAAGTATAAGAAAAAATGAAAATTTTCTCAACAAAATTAAACTTAATCAAAGAAATTGAAATGATAACAATTAAAAAGTGAACGAAAAAATGAAAAAAAGTTAATCAACTGAAATTATAAGTTGTTCTTGGAGTTAATTAAAAAGATGTTGATTGTAAAAGTTGATTGATTTTATCATTTTAATCGTGTTGATTGATTATCAAAATATAATCACTGATGATGAACTTTAATCCATCCATTTGATTGTTTAATTGTCATCAATTGTATCACCAAAATCAGTTAATTGTTTCCTGTCATGTCTCCTCGTCCAGATCGTAATCATAATTAACCATCGGATGGTAATTGTTGTAATTAAATGTCCGTTTGCCTAATTTACTGAACAGTCCACGATTCTGACATCGACAATTAGATCCTAGTAAATTGCATCGACATAAACCCGAACAACAATTCTGAGGTCGGAGGTCACAGATTCCTCTTTTCCTTATACAAGCTTGCCTGTTAATTAAGAGTAAAATAAACGTAACAATTAGCGACAATTTAACCAATACAATGTAATTGATTGTGGTGATCATTAAAAAAGTTTAATCCGTAATTTGATATTTTAATTATTGATCAATTTTTAGATCCAATTGAATTAATTGATGAAACCAAATATCAAGCTTTGTTTTAATCATATCAATAACTTGGACAATTAGTTGAGATAAATCAATTCATTTGTTAATTAGCTTATTAGATTGTTAATCAAATTTGTTGGTCAAGTTAATTGTTGAAAAAAAAAGTAATTTCTACTTTCATTTTTAATGATTGAGTGAAAATAATTAACTAACAAGTTGGCGAGCAATTAAATTTCCTGTTTCAATTCCTATTGAATTTGTTAGCTGATTATTTCAACTGTTTAGTTAATTAACTTTTCGTTTCAAAGTTAATTTAGTTTAACTCAGTTTATTGATTGGTCACCATAAACAATTAACCTTTTAACATTAATCACAACTAATTTCCTAAATGTTTTCAACTAATCATTAAAATGAAATGATTAGGTGAAAACATCAACATAGCCAACAATTAATTAGATTTCGCTAAATTAAATTAATAAAATGATCATTTGATTGAAAATCGTCAAGATTATAACTCAAGTGATTAAAGTCTAAGTAAAATGAGAAGTTAAAACAATTAACAACAAACAAGTTGAACAATTAAGATGCTTTTGAATTAACTGTTCGTATCAATTTGCTAATATAAGTAAACAATTAACTAATTACTTACTTTTTACTGTTCTTGTGTCCAGATAATAGTAACTTGTTGATACTCTCGGTGTATCTTGATAACATTTCAGCAGTTAATTGACTATCTGAAATGATTAAGAAAATAAATCAATTAGTTAACCATGAAAAATGTTTTCCATTGGCAAAAAAAGGTAACAATTAGTCAACAATTTAAAAGTGTTGATGTAATTTGATCACCAATTTATATCATCAAGCCTGAAGCAATTAAATGGTAATATAGATCATAACTATTAATATAAAGCAAAAGTCTCAAATAACAATCAAATCAAATCATTTTGATTTTCTTGATTGTCAAAGCAAAAACAAATTAACAGTTATCATAATAACTTTTGCTTGGAGGATAAATTATTTTATTTACTAAATGATTCAAATCAATGTGACTTATTCAATTGTCAATTGTATTTGTATTGATTGTTTTCATTGAACAATCAAAAATAATATATTGTTGTTTTCATCGTTAATTGTAAACAACAATTTACACGCCTCGGAGTTAAGATTAACATTAGCTAAAGGTTATAATAGTTTTCTGGTTAGACAAACAATTAACGAGAAAAATTTAGGTCACTAATGGTGTAGGAATAACAATTAGCTTAATCAAAGTTTGCTAATTGTTGACCAAAGATCAAATAATAATAAACATCATCACGATGTTGATGTCAACTAATCAGTTTGTTATTAAATTCACATGGAAAACAATTAATCCAATGGATTAAATCAAGATGGAGGTGGGAAGGTGAAAGGTGAGTGATTATGATGATGAGGATGCGATCATGATGATGATGATAATCATCCTACGCTCTGAAATAATATGTTGTCTGTGGAAACGATTGACATTCATTCAAATCATTTACTCTGATAATTTGTGAAAAGATTCATTAGTTAATATGGAGATGATTTGAATCTTGGTTGCGTTGATTGTCAAGTAAATCAAATTGTCTCTAAATTGTTGTATGATAACAAGAGAAACAAATTGCAAATCAATTTGACATTTGGACATGATGTTAGATCACAATTTAGGTTAATTGTTCAACAAACTTATATATCAATAAACTTATATATGGTCAAGTATTTGATTAAATCGTCAATTCTTATCAATGGTTAGGTTTTAATTGGAAACAATTAAGATAATTGTTAAGTTGTCGCGACAATTGCAGTGAGAAATTAAAGATAATTAATTTCTTTGTCTTGTTAATTGCTTGAATTAACAATGAGCCATTGTTAAATCTTTTTCAATGGTCAACTAGAATTAGTATTTTCAATAATCGATGGTCATTTGGTCAATTGATATTCCCCTTTTTCATCACATAATTAAACTGAGCACGTTTCTTATTGAAGAAACCGTGATTTAACCTGAATAAGAATAGAAACAATTAGTTGTATTAATATACTGATTTGATTAACTTAGATCATGATGATTACTGATGATGAAATTGATGTTAATTAGAGATGAAACTTGTTACTTGTTAGTGAACTAACTTAATTGTTCAGAGTCTATCAACAAATGTTTTCTTTTCGTGTATCTTGATTATCATCTTACCTTCAAGTTGTATTCAATATACACAAATAGGTAATTAATTTAATTATCAAATACTCGAATAGAGTAAACATTTAAATTAATTACATCCCAACAAAAGAAGAGGTTAACTTGAATAGAATCACTTTTTCCATAGGATTTTTGATGTTACATGATAAATCCAAATATTAATCATGTATTGGATAGAGATGATGCCATTGGAATACACAATTAACTTTAAGTTATTGAAACAATCACTGGAATATTGAACTAACTTAATTGTTCAGAGTCTATCAACAAATGTTTTCTTTTCGTGTATCTTGATTATCATCTTACCTTCAAGTTGTATTCAATATACACAAATAGGTAATTAATTTAATTATCAAATACTCGAATAGAGTAAACATTTAAATTAATTACATCCCAACAAAAGAAGAGGTTAACTTGAATAGAATCACTTTTTCCATGGGATTTTTGATGTTACATGATAAATCCAAATATTAATCATGTATCGGATAGAGATGATGCCATTGGAATACACAATTAACTTTAAGTTATTGAAACAATCACTGGAATATAATTAGATTTTTGTTTTGAATATGAAATCGATCAGTTAATTTAAAACAATAATGAGATGGGTAAGACTATCATCACAATCACATTCAATTAGGAACAAAAGGAAGATGAAAAAAAAGGTGAAGAAGAAGAAAATTAAAAATAGAACTGAAACAATTAAGCTAATTAACCTTTCACAGCTCAAATTGGAATGAAGCTCATATAACCAATGATTAGATTTAGTGGTAAGATGATTTAACAATCTATTCAACTGTGAATCAAAAATGACAAGAGAAAAAAACATCAAGCCGACATTTTGTCACATCTTTTTGTGTACATTAAAAAACGGCAAACAAAAGGCTCTTTCAACCATGGAATAGTTCAAAATATAGATTAACTATTAAATCAGAGAGACACACACAGAGAAAATGATAATTAAGGTTCTAAATTAACTGATTAATTTAAAATTAATAAAAATGAAACCAAAACCAAAAAGAAACAAATAAAAATCATCAAAATGACACTTTAGTTGGATGTTGATGTTAATCGTTGAATAATCAATTCCAATGATCCAACAAAATTGAACTTAAACTCGATTAGTAAATTGTTGAGGTGACACACAGAGAAAATTAAATTGTCCCAAATTAATTTCCAAAGATAGAAAATTAATAACAATTAAGAGAGAGAAAAAATTAGAATAGAAAATAAAAAAAAATCTAATTAAACGAAAAGGGGAAAAAAATAGTAACTAAAGGGCAAAGAATAGAAGGAAAATTTTACCGGGAAAATTAATTTCTTTTTCTTTTCCAACAAATTGTTGGATTAATTTAATTGTTCTTTTGATTGTGATTTATTATTTTAATCGGTGTTGATTTATTTGAGAAAATGTTCTCTCATACAATTAACTTGATTTCTTCGGAGAAACTACTTTATTAGATTTTGATTCTAATTTGAAATTATTTCTTTTTCTTTTCTCTCTTTATTGTGTCGCCATTTTCATTTCTTTGTTTACAAAAATGAATTTTTTTTCTTTCCTGTTTATTTTTAATTGTTTTCAATTAATTAACATTATTTGTGACGATGGAGATTCTTGTTTACGAAATCCTACTCATTAATTGCTCTTGTAATATCACATGAGTTGTTTTTTGTAACATTTGTAATTTATCTTGCAACTAATGTTTGGTGTTTCTAAGGTTCATCATTTTTTTTCAATATTAATCAAAATTGTCGTGTTCATCTTTAATTACTCAGGATTCTCACTGTCACCAAGCAATTAAAAGAGAGAAAAGTTAGCTGGTAAAACAACAATTTCATTAACAGGTAATCATCAATCTTTAGCTTTTTTCTTCTCTTTCTTCATTTATTTTAGTTCTCTCAATTTCCAGAAGTGTCTTCTCTTCTTCATCACAAAACTCACCAAGAAATTCAAGGTGTTCAAGTGAATCAGAATATAATCAACAAGAAATTCTCTGTCAACATTTGGATATATAAACATTGACAGTGTGACCATAAAGTCATTTCATTGGAACAGTTATTCCAGCCAAAAATAGTAAAGAAAACATCAACTTATCATTTTGCTACAAAAAAGGAAATAAATTCAATTCTGTAATCATGAAAAGTGCCATTGTTATCATGCTATCATTGACTCTGTCAATCGCTGTCGTTGAATCAACATCATGTGCTGCTAATTACTGTGATATGGTTCGATGTGCCAATGTACAACCAGAAGACTGTCAACCAGGCACTAAATGGGTCGCCCGATACGGGATGTGTGGCTGTTGCTCTGGATGTAATAAGTTACTTCAATATGGCGAAGAATGTGTCGGCATCGCTGGTGCTACCTCAGTGTGCGACGAAGGACTGGTCTGTACCAAATTGACCCAAAAAAGTCGCAAGACTCGATGTGGATTCTCTCACCAATTCTACTAACTAATACATTACCAACCAATCGACAAAGATGAAGAGTTAACATTATAATCAACAAGTTACAACAATTTCTCATTCTAATTTTCAAATTCATTGAATGATTCGGTGTAACGATTATTTTAAAATATCATTTAGAATTATTAATATAACATAATTGAAACAATCAATTTCCACCTGACAATCTTTTTCCGTGCTCACTAACAATCTACACTAAATGTCGACCTTTTTTTTATCCATCTCATCGATTCTGTTGAAATTTCGAAATCGATGAATAAATTTCCTCTCTCCCACCACAACCTACACCAGCGAAAATAAAAGTCATCATATTTTCTCTTTCAAAAAGAACTAAAAGAAAAGCAACAGTTGATTGTCATCTTTTTGCTCTCTTTCAAGAGGAATATTCATCGCATGAAGAATATACATTTTCCTCTGAATTCGGGAACATTTCTGTTCACTGATTTCCAACAATCATAATCCATGAGAGAGTAAAGTGCTGAGGTAGATTTAACTGATTAATGGAATTAAAGTTTAGAAAAGAAAACATCAAACTCACGAGTTTTTCTTTAAACAATTTTCATTCTTAATCAACAACGAATAATATTCATGGTAAAACCCACATGATGAACAACATGATTACTTGTGATGAACTTTTAACAATAATGGAAGAAGAATCCAAGCAAACATATACAAAGGAAGGAAAAAGATGGATAACGGATGAAGAAAAGATGATGAAGGACAAGGATGAAAGAATAGAACATCATTTTGATGGAGAAAAAAAGCCAACAGAAGAAAACGAATAGACAATAATAGAAAGAAAAGTTAAATAAGATAATGAAAGAATTGGATGGAAAAATATTCTATTCTAATTTTCTTGACAAGAGAAAGAGAAACAATCAGTAAACACCAACGTAGTTTGGACAATTAGGATCAATTGAATTAGTAATATTATTTTAAGAATTGAGGAAAACGGAAAAGAATTGGATTCTCACGTGGAAGGAGAAACATTAAGATAAAACATGAGATAATTTTTCTAGAACTATTAATAACAATCAGAGAATTTGAATTGATTGTGATGAAACATTTTCTCTTCAAATGTATCATATTTTACTACCTGTTGCAAATATACAGGTAACAAGGAGAACGGAAATTTCATCATCTACGAAAATAATAATAATCTTAAACTTTTATTTTGCAAAAGTTCTGATGGCAGATATTCAATCCTTTCAGCAAATATCTCTTTCCAAATGGAATCAGATTTAAATCCAAGTAGATTCATTCAAACATTTCGACTCAAATTCTCATTGATGCACTTGAGTTATCATATTTTCCTCATCCTATTACCTTTATCATCGTTTTCCATCCTCTCTCTCTCTCTCTCTCTCTCTCTCTCAAAAGATAAATTCATTGTGAATATTAATATAAAGTCCACAGGCTGATTATTTGTCAAAAGTAAGTCTATTTTCATGTACAAGAATTATGAATATACCAAAATTGTAATAGAAAGTGAGAGTGAGAGAGTATGAATGACAAGGAAGACAAAATGATAATACAAATTCAATTGATATTTGAATGACAATAGTTTACACTGTATTTGTACCTAGAAAATGATAATAATATGAATTTAACAAATTGTATAAAAATTAAATCTCTCATTTGAATGTAATATTTACTAAGGGACATGATGATTAGCACCATTGGTCAATATTTACAAAGTTAATCATATTAAGCTTTTCATTGATAATTTCAATTTCTTATAAAATATTGCCAATCAATTTAAATTGTAGGTTAATAAATTTAAATGTTAATCATGAAAATTTTAAAGGTCAGATGATGAGCATAAATATTGGAAGCGATCAAACAATAATCTTAAAAGTAGTTAAATCAACATCTTGATTGTTGTTTGAATCGACAATTAAGCTTATTTAAGCTATTTGAGTAAATTAACATTCGATATGGATCGTTAATTGTTTAATGAGCCCAAAGTGTAATTTAATCAAAAAGCTTAAGCTAAATTCACTTTACAACAATTAATCTAAAAAAAAAGTACAAGATTATTAATGAAACGAAAAGGGTTGAGGATTAAATTGTTGAGAAATATTTTCTAATATGAAAACAATCAACAATTCCAATAACAATTAACTGATTCTTGAGGGATTCACACAACTTGGTGGAAAATAAAATTAAGAAAACTAAACAATTTGAACAAGCAATTAGATGATAAATTAAAGGTCACTCAAGGGATAAATAGACAAGGTCAATGGTCACTCACCACTTAGGCTGTAGTACGAAGTCATTGAACAATTTTGAAAAGCGATTCCAATTAGCATAATTAATGAGAAAAACAAAGTTGTCACCTTGGCCATGGTGACAACGATTAACAATTGATGAATAACTCAGAGAGAAATTAAGAAGATGATGATGATTAGTAGAGAAATTAAGTTAACTCGGTGATTAGAGATGATTTAATAAAGGTAAATCCATTTAGAATATTATTTAAATATGAAGACTCACTAAAAGGTTGAGAGAGAATGAGAGTGAGAGAGATAAAGAGATAAAGAGAGAGAGCTGTAGGTAGAAAAGATTATAATCAAGTTTATTGCTCGAAATTACTAATGTAACTAATTCGAACTTTTTTTTCCAGGTAAACTCTTTTGTAGAAAAAAAGTCGTAACAATTGAAATGCTCCATTATTTTTCTCTGTGTCTGCACATGCATTTTCCATGTTCTATTCTCACTCGATTTTCC
This sequence comes from Panonychus citri, assembly GCF_014898815.1. NCBI lineage: Eukaryota > Metazoa > Arthropoda > Arachnida > Trombidiformes > Tetranychidae > Panonychus > Panonychus citri. The sequence goes on from NW_026515540.1 coordinate 1,966,045, forward strand.
TGAGTTCTTCTAATGAATAATCTTCCCATGTTTCGAATCTTGATCCGTGTAATGTAACAGATTATCTACTCATTAGACTTTTGTTTTTCGCGACTGTACAAAAGGCTTAATTTGAGTAGAAGTTAATATGATTTTTTTTTGGATTGATAGGGAAAAGGGTTTGGGATAATTTTTTCTTATAACAATTTGGTTGTTTATGCTTGAAACGGATGTAATTTAATTTTAAATCATGTTAGTTTGATGATAAGAAATGGGAACAAAAAAGTTATAGAAAAACGGATTGGGGAACTGGGAGTGAATATGATATTGTATTGTTAAGTTTTACAACGTTTTTAAGTTTGGTTATGTATGAGTAAATAGATTGTTGGTTGAGATTAATGAAAATGTAGGTCCATGAGCTTAGGCTTGAGTGAATTTCCTGATAGCATCGAATACTTTAGTATCATTCATAAGGTAGAGATCAACTGGGAAATAAAGGAAATTACCATTATCACTGATTCGAGGTGATGGTTTGTTGAAATAAACTTTCACTGGTTCATTGTTGATTTTTTCCTTCATGGCTTTGGTAGCTTCGGCTGGCCATCCATTAACAGGATCGTAGTGGACAAAGTGACAATTTACTGCCATCAGCTTTTGATTAGCCACAGATGCAGCCATTGGCATGATATTTTCCAATTCAACTTCCGAAGTGTTGCCATAGTCAAGGTAAAATACTTTTACCTTTTCGACTGCATTTGGATTACCTTTAGGGTGGATAACATCGATTATTCGTGCCCTGTACCAGTAATAATCTTCATGGAAACGGGCAGCACAAAACATGCCCACCTCAATGGTATCAAGACTGGTAATTCCTATAAGAGAAAGAAAAATTAAAAGGAAAGGTAATTAGGGATTGGATAAAACGAAAAAAAAGCCATCTAGATTAGTCGAATTTGTATTCTTACCTTTTTGAATCAATTTGTCTTGTTCACGTTGAAGATTCATGGTGAAAGCGGCAACACCACCATAAGGGTGAACGTAAAAGTCGGACGGTGAATGAATGTAGGCAATGTCACACTCTATCGATTTGTCTTTGGGAATCTTAGGAGGCTCAGGTTCATATTTAAACGGGTCGATCACAAGATTTTTGTGAGATACACCATTGGCCTTACCATTGGTGTGACCATGACCATTGGAATCTCCATTGGCTAACGAAGAGAAACAATAATGAGGGAAAAGAAGAAAATTTTATGTGACCACAAACAAAAAGAATTATCTAGAAAGAACTTACCTTTAACACCATTACCATTTGAATGGATCTTGGAGTCATTAAGAGTTAAATTCTCAAGTTTTCCAATAAATTCCGAGGCATTTTTCTCAATATCATCGATATTGACTAATATAAAATGAAAGAAAAGAAGGTAAAAATGAGAGAAAAGAACAAAATTGAAAAAGAAAAGAAAATGAACACTTACCAGTTTCCAAAAATTCTTTCAGAGTTGGTGACTGATTTTTCAAATCATCCAAACCTTTCTTTAGTTCATCGATTAGGCCAACCAAACTGTTGAGATCTTTACCAACCTGAGGTTGTTTCTTGAAAAATTCTTCCATGGTTTCATTTTTTAAATGTTGAATTGTACGATCAAAAAGGGTTGAAATTAATTTCAAAGCTCGAGCTGAAGTGGTTGTACTTTGATGAGTAAAATCCATGACGGAATCTAATTCGGCTTGAAGCTTAACACGTTGAAGAGTTTTATTAAATTGAGGTCGAGCGATCGGCATCTTGGCTTTAAATACGAAACCAAATTAATTCCAAAAACTAATGACCAATTAGACAACAGCAAAGTTAGAAAAAAAAAGAAAGAGAATAAAACAAAATAGAATAGAACAAAAAAAATTAGCTTTTTAAGCTTACAAATGTAAGAGAAGAAAAAATTACAAAAGAGAAAAAAGAAAGAAGGTAAAACTTACCAAACACAAATTGGTCAAAAGAGAAAAGAACAAAACAAAAAGATGGAATTGAAAAAGAGAATAGAAAATGTAAATTAGAGAATAGAAAAAAAGCCGTTAAATCAAATGAATTGAACGAAAGTCAATCAATTAGTGATTTCTTTTTAAGGGATTGGAGAGAGTTTTGAACCCACGATCGTGAGAGAGAAAAAGTGAGACAATTAGATTAATAAGAGAGATTAAGATAAACAGAAAGTGGGGAGGAAATAAGAGTAACTGTTTAAAGATAAAATCTTAATTCTGGAATTAATTTATCAGAGATTAACGTTTTTCGAAAACAAAGTGGCTCCATCTCAGATGGAAAAACCTTATTAATCAAATTCGAATTTTTTTTTCTCTAATTAAACAAACTTTATTTTCTTAATTGTTTTAAATTTATTAACTTTTACTTTTATTTAATTAACTGTTTTCTAATTAGAATTTGTTGATTGTTTCCTTTTCTTTTGTTTTTCTTTATCTTCCATTGATTAATTTGTTATTCTTTTTTTCTTTGTTTTCCCTGTTGTATTGGTTTTTCTTTCTTTCATTTTCTAAATTGTTTTTCTTTTCTCTTGTGAATTTGCTGATTTTAAATCTCTAATCAAATACTAATTGTATCACTTTATTGGCTTTGTGATTATTTTTATTTGTCAATTCCAGTGTAATGGTCAATAGGTTAGTAGTGATTATTAAATTCTGATTAAATATTTATCTTAATGTAGATTATGTGACTAATCCTTTTCTGTTTTGTTTTCCCTTTGCTCCATTTTAATGTTGATTTTTTTTCTCTCAACAACAACAACATCAACAGAAGAAAAGTGAACAACAAAAAGACAAATAGACTATTTAGTCAATCAAATTAAGATGGCGAATTGTCTATGGAATCCAAGGAAAATTGTTCTCCATTGGGAATTTAATTATGTTTAATTGGTTTCCATTTCAAATTGGGATTAATATCATTGAGGCCTAACAAAAATTCAGTGAAAAACAAAACCAAAGCTCTTCTATATTCAAGGATATGTGAGTTATATTTTCCTTGAGAAATTGTTTAATCTGTTTTCTTAATTTGTTTTGTATAATTTATACTTTCAACTGATTACAATTACTTTTGTTACTATGATTAACTTTACAACAACTGATTTTAATCCATATTTGTTTTTCTTGTATAGATTACATGTGATTTCATTGGTATAATGTATTTGAATTTTACAATTTCGGTGAAAAGTTAAATGAGAGATTGCAAATTGTGTCATTTAACAGGATAACAATTCTAACATTCATCCATTTTAATCAATGGTGATGTGACATTGTGTTGATAATTAACGGTAAATAGGTAAGGTAGACAATCAGAAAAAAGCTAAATGGTAACAAGAGGTAAGTGATATGTTGATGAATGTTTAATGATGAAAATTTTTTGGTAAATTTGTTCAATGGAAATTAAAATTTGGTAAGATTAGGCCTTTGGTTTTTTTTTGTTTATTGACAATATTTATTTTTTTCTCTGCTCTTATTTTATTTCTAATATATGATTTGATTTGTTTTTCCTTTCAAACAGTTTCCTCTTTGATATATGGTTCCGATGGACTAGATGGTTCTGGTGATGAAGACACGTAACGTCGGGAAAGATGAGGAGGGGATACTTGGAATCTAGATGATGGCATTGAGATCGCAGAGGCAACAGATGAACGACGAGAGGCCACATTGAAAGAGAAACGTCTCATCGCTGGTCGTAATTTCATCCATGTCTTCATCATCACTTCATCCACATTATCCTAGAATAAGGAGAAAGACAAAATATATGATTTGATTTGTTTTCCTTTCAAACAGTTTCCTCTTTGATATATGGTTCCGATGGACTAGATGGTTCTGGTGATGAAGACACGTAACGTCGGGAAAGATGAGGAGGGGATACTTGGAATCTAGATGATGGCATTGAGATCGCAGAGGCAACAGATGAACGACGAGAGGCCACATTGAAAGAGAAACGTCTCATCGCTGGTCGTAATTCCCCATCCATGTCTTCATCATCATCTTCATCCACATTATCCTAGAATAAGGAGAAAGACAAAAATGGATTAGATTGCAGTTCAAAACGACTAACACCATAGGAGAAAAGACCAAATATTGATTGGAATGAAATGGTTAATTCTTCAGGCTGATTGAAAATATCGATGAATATGTGGCAAATGAAGAAAAGAATGACATTGGAAATGAAATTAATCGTTTGGATAAGCAAAATTTCACCAATAATATCAACATTTCCAAGTGATAAAATTGAGAATCATCAATTTCAAATTGTTGAGATATAAATAGAAAAATCAAATTTAATGGGCTGGAAAGAAAATTTCAGCTAAACAAAATAGATTGATTTTCCATTTGAAATTAACTTGATTCTGAATATAAGGCTTTAAATTACTCAATTAACGATCAATTTCATTCGTTATCACCCTGAAATCTTCAAATATCATCTTTATCATTGAAATTTGAAACAAAAGTTATAACATTTCCATTGGTCTAAAATTGAATATAAGCTAAACCAAAACATTTTAACCAATCGTTTGGTGTTTACAGTTAAGCTCATTTATGATAATAGCGATTGATTTTTTGATGATTATCAAACAGCCAATTATCACCAACCTCAACATTGATGACAATATTATGCATCCCATATTCAACCATTGATTTGCGTCTTCTTAATTGTTTCATTAACTCTGAGAATTCATCTTTTAATTCTTCCAGGCGAAATTCAATATCTTCCCGATTCATTGGACATTGATCAAGTAATTCATTCATTTGATATCGTTCTAACTGAATAGCATTCAGCTTGGCTGTTAGTTCAGAAGTTAAATAAGGCCCTTGAACATAAGGAGTTTCCACAACATAAGTTGGCCGTTTTCGAGGTCTACCTTCGCCAGGAACTCGTCGTTTGGATAGAAGATGATTTAATAGATTGACCTGTTTCTTGAAACCTTTGGCCAGAGCTTTGGCACATGGGAGTAATTCCGATAATTAACTACGCAAACAAATCACATCTAAAATCAATAACCAAATTGACAGGCCAAGGATAAAATATATCACAAGAAATGATTTATAATCATCATCATCATTATTACTTTTTATTATTATTAGAATCATCATCTTATAATTTAATTATCTTTACTGTTTGGATACAAAGTTAATTCAATTATAATGATTAGTTAGATGAACAAATATTACTCCAAGATGATAACTGAAACTAATTTGATTCTCAATTCAATCATGAGGGAGTGTTTAACATAACACAAAATATTAACATGAAAACATAACAATTTTCATGTTAATATAACATTTTCCCAATAATCAGAATATTGTTGCTAGTTAATTGCCATGTACTTGAACTTGAGCAATATAATTAAATTTGAATTTCAAATAACCTTTGGTGATAATCTTGGTTAACTTAAAATAACCAAGAATCAAATCAATCTTAATGATTAATACACTTAACCAACAATATAGTTAATCAAAATGAATACGAAGTGTCCATAGAAACAATTAGACTCACAAGAAATGATTCAATTGTCCAATAGAAGTTAATTGTCACTAATTAAATTCTCTAAAATCATAATTTTTAATCAATGAATTAATTAACCGAAATTCAATTTCAATGTTGATAATCAGCCAAAGGAAAAAACAATAAACTAAAATTGATTAAATCTTCACAATTTACGTCACGTAGTCGGAATTAACATCATTTGATTTAATTAAATCCTCGGGAATTAAGGATAACAATTTACTTTCTACCAAATCAACATCATCTTTTGAAAAGATTTGAAATCATGTTTAGTTAATCACAATAAACATTAAATCAATTAAGTGGCGTTAATTGTAAGTATAATCAACAAATCGAATCGATTGTCAATCAATATAAAAGCCAAACAAAAGGTTCACCAATTATAATAAAACCAACGACAATTAATTAAATTGCCAATAAAATCACTACGATCAACATAAAGGAAAACAATTAAATAATCAATAATTAAAAGTAACAATTGAAACAATCAGTTGATTGAGAAAGAAATAAAAACCTCCAACTAATCATGAATTTCATGAGAAGATATTTTTTCACAACAATCAAATAAAGTGGTTTAATCAACTCGATAATAAATCAATAATAATCAAAATTTGTTAATTTCCAACCAACATCATCAATATGAATTGATTGTAAAGGTGAAAATTAAATGATCAACAGTGAAAGAAATGATTCCAATCATAAATAGTAATCAGAATCAACAATATCAGTTATCAATGATAAAGGAAAAGGTTAAATTGTAACAATAAAATATTAGCATTTAGATACAATTTGATTGTTAAATATTAATAACAGCGATAGGAAAATGATAATAAGCTTAGTTGATATTTGTTGATTAACCAAACATTGGAAATTGAATGAAAATGTAAATTTTCAAAACAATTTCCATCACGATTTCGGTGATTTAGTAGATAATTAATTTAATGATATTAACCGGTTGTTTATGTAGAGATAAAATTGATTCATGGATCATGGTGATATTCATGATGACATAACAATCAAATCTCAAGATGTTTCAACAGTTACTCATGAAAAAGAATCAAAATTTTAAGAGAAATTCAATTAAGTTCATGGATGAACTTTTCTAGAGAATTTTTTCCTTCTTTCCTGCATGATACATATTCCATAGGTTTTCAGGGTTATTACTCAGTGTGAATCAATGGTTTCCATTGGGAGAGATGAAGCTTCAAGTTGCCTCCTAATAGAAGTAACAAAAAAAACTCATGGAACTTTTTTCTCGAGACTCATGACATTAGTGTCTTTTTATATTATTACATGAAAATCTCTCTCTCTCTCTCTCTCTCTCTCTCTCTCTCTCTCTCTCTCTCTCTCTCTCTCTCTCTCTCTCTCTCAACTGAATTCACCATGAAAGTGAATATGATGATGATGAGGAAGACAAAGTATTAGTAGAATGAAAAAACGATGATTGAAAAGAAAGACTGAAAATTCAGTCCCTTCAGATTAGATTCATTCTTTTTATATTCAGGGAAATCTTTTTCCCCATGTAATTTTGTTACCATTACCAACTACTGGGAATTGTAAGATTTGTAGATTTGAATTAACAGTTTGATTATAATTAATAACTACAAGAAAAGTAACACCAACAGGTTATCAAGAATTCACAATTTGTATCATAAATGATTAACTTTAACAAACAACATGATACAAGTAATCAAATGATTATCGTGATTACTGATCAAATTGAAATTCCTTCAGCCAAACTTGCAAAATAGCAATGATAATATAATTCAATTAACTAATCGTAACAATCAACTTTAATTGGCAAAAGTTAAGGTAAATAACTAAAAGGTTGATGAGTTGTTAATATGAAAATAAAAAACAATTAAATTGCAAAGAAACAACATCAAAGTTAATCATCACAACGAACAACAATTTATTTTTGCTTCTATCCCACTGTAAACATGTCAACAGCAATTAAAACTAATTACGAGATTCAAATCCCACTCATAATAGTAATTAATTAAATTTGATTAATCCAAACACTTTAATAATGTAGTTGAATTAAAATCTTTGGTAGATTGAGCAATCTGATTGAAACGCTTTTTTAATTAACTCAAATGTTAATTGATAAGATTGATAACCAGATTAAACAAATTGTCACACTGATTGTAACCTTAATTGTTACCATTGATCAATAAATCACTAAGGTTTTCATTTGATTAGCAAATATTTCATCCAATTAACAGAAAGTGATCAATGTTTACAATTTAATCTAATTAGATAAATGAATTTAAACTGAATTAATTCAATGTTTGTTTCCATGAATGGAAATAAATTTTGGATAAATTAATCCAATTCCGAGCTTTTTTTCACATATAATAACACAAAGTTGTGAAAAATTTACTGAATTCAGAACTTTTTCCTGAAGAAATTTATTCCTTCATGATAATCAACTAGATGATTAACATTATTATGAAAGAAAATCAATTAACTATAAATACAATTCACTTTATCCCTCTTGTTATCAGAGTTATTTCAAGTTCATGTATCTGAATATGTATCATGATGATCATCATGAAAAGTGAACATAATGATGAAAATATTGTAATAAAATGATAAATGATATGAAATTACATGAGAGTTACCATGGAAATAGATAAAAGAAAATTCTGTTGGACGGAATTACGTCAAAGGAAAAAACTTCTTGGAAGGAATTTGATTCTTATTCTAAACTATAATTCCACTGGTCAATTGATGGTCAATCATCTTAGAAAACATTAAATTCAAATGACATAAGATACTTTAAGTATTAAAGCAAAGGTGACAGGTCATCATTTATAATTGAGCAAAACTTTTAACAGGTAAACTTTATCATGTTGAAAAAAAAACAATATCAAAAACACAATAGGTCAATAGGTCAAGAGATTGAGGAGGAAAAAAAAAGTTCTTGACAACTTTTTCACTTCCTCTTCAGAGCTCAGGGTGAGACAAAGGCGATTCCACTTCACCCAAACTCCCACCACCCAGAAATCTACTTGAATGAAAGTTTTCAAGTGAATCAAATTTGATCTAATGATCTAAAAAGAAACTGTTGGACATCAGTTTGGACATTACATGAATCATGGTTAATTTTAAATGTGATCACAATCAAATTTTCATGAACTTGTCCAGTAAATTGAGAGAGAGAGACAATGTTAAGCCTAAGATTAAACGATTACAAAGGTGTGACATTTGAGCTCTGAACAGTGACAGGTCAATGAATCACTCGGAATTACCATGAACTTTTCCCTCTTCTTTGTCTCCTTAATAATAATCATCATCATCTTGACCCAAAATTAATCCAAGTAAAAATAAATTAGTCCAAAAGGATATTAACTTGATCACTCCCTGAACAAGAGTGGACACAATGATGGAAACAAACTGAATGAATGTCCATCTTCATGATGATGACCATCATCATTATCCTGGAATCCAGGGTGACACATTTTTATTTTCTTACTATTCCATTGTTACTTGTTTGGAATATATTAGAAACCCATTGAATGTGCTATATCCGATTAGCAAACAATCAATGATTGATTAGGTTGATAATGATGATTAACACTTGAGATCAACAATCAAACTGAAACTAGACAATTAATCTTGTCAAACAATACAAGTTGTAATCAATTAGCTGAATGAAAAAATAACAACACAAAATTGTAATCATCAACTAACAGTAAATAATAATAATAAAAAAATGACCAATCATAATAATGATGAAGTGAAAGGTATTGGAAACATGGGAACAGAAAACAATTGAAATTTGTCATGAAAAGTTCAGTCCAATTGATTTATCGTTGAACCAACAAGCTGATACAATCAATGGTGAAAATAATGATAATTGAATGAAAGATTTACATTTTAAACTGAAACAGAATTTATTTTTATGTAAATAATAATTCTGACAATAATGAATGTTAATATTTATTTCTCATTTCCTGATATAATTGAATTGTCAGATTGAATAAACATCATGAGTTTATGCAAATGATAAACAAGTTTGAGTGTTGAATTATCATGAGGAAGAGAGAGAGAGAGAGAGAGGAGCTGAATGATGGAGATAAAAGTTCATGGGCCGAAAATAATGTAACATCAATGGTGAAATTGAAATAATCATTCTCAGAATCTGTGGAAAAAAAAATCTGCTGGGATTCAGTTTCTGTTTCAATAGTTACCATGTACTGGAAATAAAATCACATGTTAATTTTATTCTGTGTGTGTGTGTATGTGAGTGATATTATCATGATCGTTCAGGATTTTCATCATGGAAACAATACTAATTCAGCAAATTCTGTCAAACAATTGAACTTGTCCAAATATTTCAAAAAAAAGATTCAGCTTAATTCTTTGGTATTCTTACCATGGTAATTGTTGATCCTTGTTCAGGGAAAATTAATTCTTATTCTGAAAGTGTCATGAAATTCAGAGGATGAAACCTACAGACACATAAATTATATTGAATAATAAATTTATCCCATTACATTGAAACATTAATTCTGGACAATCAATGGTCAATTTCAAGTACAAGTTATTTTCATCTTCCTCTAATTAGACTCGATATCATGATTAAGGTGAAAACTTTAATTATCTAAATACAATTCTGATTATCTGATATAAATACGATTCAACTGAATCAAGAAAAACAAATAGCAATTAATCAGTAATGATTAATTAAAACAAAACAAATTATGAATGTTAATCAAAAATTAATGAGCGATAAACAGCCTGAGGCATCGGTGATCATCATAATTATATAAAACTGTGTTTAATTAGATTAATAATTTTCAGTAAACATATTAAATTGTAATTTTATCGGCGAGATTAAAAATGAACAATCTAATCAACAGTTAAACTGAATAAGTGACTAGAGGAAAAAGTTTAATCTGTTACCAGGGTTAAATCAATTGCATTTGACATTAACAATGTATCGATATAATTAGTTAATTGTTGAGAGATCTAAGAAAAACCATCAAGGGTAATATAAAATGAACATCGATGATAATTATCATCATTTTCATCATAACGATTCACTTTAACTCCCAGAAGATTATGTTACTAGAAATGATGATGGATGAAGCAAAATGACAGATAAATCCGCTTACTTTACCCACCATCAACCTCACCATCATCACCATCATCATCATCATCATCATCATCATCATCGTCATCATCATGCATCAAGATAAAGTAAAAATTTTCAACAACAATGATGAGGATGAAAAAAAAATCAACAATACAAAAGACATTAAACTTTCAATGAATTTTTCCCACTCAAAGTTTTCAATCTTAGTCTGTTATTAATAGATTAGGTTTTTAAATCACAATTGATTAAAATTTAATCATTAATTTGTAATTAATGATTGGGAACAATCAATTACTTTGACTACTTACAGACTCTCTCTCTCTCCTCTCGTTATAAGTTATTAATTTGATTCACCATTTTCACCATAATCTTAATAATATTTCAATGACAAAGTCAAAATTGAATCACTTTTGATTATCATGATTATGACTCGAGAACTAAAAATCAATAATGATTATCATTTATTGACGTGATTCTGATTACATTTCAACAATTCAGTTACCATCATCATCATCATCATCATGTAAATCTTATCATCATTATCATCTCAAAAATAATGATGATAATATAATTATTTTCGTCAATCCTTAATTCTTAAAGGTAACATCTTATTAACTTTTACTATTATTATTATTGTTATCAGAACTTTTCTATTCCTGTTCAACCTCCCTGTTAGTTATTCAATTTATCTCATTCACAATTTATTCTGATTCTCATTTCAAGTAACTTTACCTTTATATATCCTATCTAATAATATCATTTCAATTCTCAGCATCCTATTCTTGTATTTCTATTATATTTCTCATTCTCAATTCATGAAACCATTTGGCCGAACCCCTTTTACCTGAATAATGGTTACCTGGTTAATCAAGTAAACAATCAAATCACTTTTACTTGTGTTTACATTTAACATGATTAAGCTTCTTCCATTCAGCTTCATGATATTCAGTTTCATCCTCATCATCAATCTGATACTCATTAGTTAATTGCTGTAGTAATGCAAATGAGTTTTAATCTTTTGTTCAGCTGATTGGTTTGAATCTTTTTCGTTTTTTTTTGCCTGTTGTTGTTGCTACCATAGGGAAAGAGCTCCGGTTGAAACTAATAATTACAATTATAATACACTAATTACCATTCTGATTATCATCATCATCATCATCATCATCATCATCGCTAATTATGAGAGGTTCAACTTAACGGATGAATTAATTGAATCAAGGTATGAACATTAATCTAAAATTGATTGGATATCAGGTGGAATTTTTTTTACACATAATTTCATGTTAGCCAATCAACTAAGTATAACTAAGATTAACATGTAATATTCATGATGATAAGAATCGTTTGACAGTTTTATCATGATGAGAATCATGATAAATGTTTATCTTATTCAGTTCCCTCCCAATGGCACGCAAAGGGTATTTAGAATATGATAGTTTTCAATGAGCATAAAAAGTTCTGAAAAAAAACTCATGCAAATTTCCCTGAATAATGTGAATTCACATGAATACGAGGGAGAAAATAAAAACTCTTGAAACTCTGAGAGATTTTTTCTTCCCTCTTCTCATGGAAATTGGGGGAAAAAAATTACTCATAATTGTAACTATGTAACAAAATATGATAACTACCCACTTCCTACATCAAGATATTCGATGCAATATAAACAAGTGGAAAAGTTTGACGAAAATTTTTTCATGTGGAAAAAAATTTTAGATAAAACGGAAAAGGGGGAAAAACGAGTGAAACATTTACACTCCCTTTTCCTGTGTGTGTATATTTATATCCAAAGGGTGATGAGTAGGTGGGTAGAAATCAGGAAACTGATGGATAGAAAACTCTGAATTATATAAATATTGAAAATGAATAGATGAATATGATTATTGAGATAATAAAAAAAGAAAACAATAATTAATTAAATCCAACAACAATCAGCTGAAAAGATGAAGAAAACAAAAATTTATCAAGAGGAAACAATTCCAAATGGGAGAGAATTGAATAGAAATTATAATTAACCATGACGATGATTAACGATTTTAATATAAAACAATCAACTAAACCAGAATAATGATAACGGTAAATAAATCATTTCCAATGAACATAATAAGGGAAGGGGAAAAGTTCAGGTAACGGTGGTTCTGTTGATTGTTCAATGGTTTAATTAAGTGAATATAATCAAGGTAAAGTTATGGAAAGTTAATTATCATCATTAGTTATCATCATTATCATCATTGATTTACCTTCAATGCTTGTTGGCAGTGGTAGTGTTAGGATAACATATTTAACTTTGACAACATCATTTTCGGGATCATTGATGCCTCTTAAATCAACCGGAAGGGAGACACCAATATCCGGTGGATTAGTGATATTCTTGGAGACCAGATTCTGGCGAACTGAACCTAAAGTAAGTATGGAAAAGATTAACAGATTAGTCTTGATTGTAATCGATTAACAAATTGTAGATTAATGTTAATGGAGGAAAGATAATCAATCTTCAATGAGAAGGAACAAAAAAAAAAGTTATCAATTAACACTGACGATGATTAAAGTTGATTGTTTAGATTGACGTTTTTCAAGATTACAATTAAATTATAATGAAACATATTATCGTAGCTTGATGATTATCAAAGCTGTTAGAACAATTTAAAAGTTAATTGTTCTCAATTGTAAGTGAAACAATTAACTGATTGCGCTTGGATTTAGCATTAAAACTTTGACACTTTTTGTTTCCCTTCAATCATTTACATGGACAATTAACTGTCAATTATAATTGAAAATAAGAGTGATAATAATTATTCAACTGTTTAATGTAATTTGCTTAATCACAGAGTTAATTGTTTATAATAAATCAATTGTTATTTGTAACATTCTGATTTAAATTTAGACTGATTAACTATTATAAGAGTAACTGATTTGTTTATTATCATAGTCTGAATTGTTGAATATATAAATTACAATTGTTTTGAAACAATTACAACCATTAATGAAACAATTTCATCATGAAAACATGATTCTCATTGAGTATCATGGAACCAGAATTAAATGAAAACAGTTCCATGTTAAATGATCTTTGAACATGAAATCATCAACTGAAAAGATATAAAAATAATAAACAAACAATTTCCGTGCAAAAAATTCATCAAATTGATTACAATTTCTGCTAATATCATGATTTCTATCATGAAACAAGTTATTATCATCTAATAATAATTTTATTTCTTCGCCAGATTAATAGCATTCAGGTACTGAAGACTTTAGATTGATGGAGAGTAACATGGAGAGAGAAGGAAAAACTTGAAAAAGTTCATTGAATTCAATGATTTGAAAAGGGGTAAGAGAAACGACTAAATATTATATCGTCAAGGGAAAGTAATCCAATTGGAGGGATCAAGATTTAGATCTTAATCTGCCGCCAATGACAAAGAAAAACTTATTCAATTGTTTCATCATAATAATCTTCCTCATCCTTAACATTTATCTTGCTTGTTACTTTCTTGTGACACAATTAGAGGACAAACCTACAGAATGAGACAGAGAGAGAGAGAGAGAGAGAGAGAGAGAGAGAGAGAGAGAGAGAGAGAGACTCATGATAATAATATTAAATATAATCTGTTACCAGAAATAACACTGAATGAAAATCTAAGAGGAACCAGAGATAATATTAAGGTTATCATGTAATATCATCATCGTCATGTTGCTTAAGCAATAACATAAAAGTAAATGTTGATTGAAGGTGGGATTTTATAAGTTACCTGTAACTGCAGCAAGGATAACATCATTGAGACAACTTCGAGTAACTTGTTTAACCCTGACCACTTTATCCAGTTCAACGGTTGTCCAGTAGATTGATTTACTTGGTGAATTATGTGGCTCGTGTTTTGTTGTTGTTGTTGTTGGGTGTTGTGATTGGAAGTATGTTGATTAGATTGTTCCGTCCAAGAACCATTGTTATTATTGTTATAATTTAATGGTGGAGATGAGGTTGTGATTGCATTAGTATTTCTTGTAGCATTGTTGATAATATTTTCACCATTGCTATTGTTTGATATTATTGCTTCATCGAGATACTTTGAATTTGAACATGAATTTTTAGATGATGACGATGATAATACTAGTTTATCTTTCTTGGAATCGTTATGGACCATGGCGGTAGATCGAGGTGATTTTTTCACCACCGCTACCTTACTGAGGTAATTATTTTTTCTCCTAGTAAATGCCCAGATAACCCATAAGCTGAACGTTAATGGGCCAACAATTGCAGCTCGAATTAGATTGATTGTAAAATTAATGCCACCAAAACGAGGCTTAAAGTGACTTGTCGATGCGGTGGTTCCTTGGGTGGTTCTGATAAAGGTTGTTGTCTTTGGTGGCGGTTGATCAGCTAAATATTGAACTAACAGTTTAGCTAATCCACATCCATCGATAACTGATTGGTGAATTCGCAGGATTAGGATAACTTGATTAAGATAAGTGGCCGAACATCGTCTTATCTGCCAAAGCGGTAGATTCGGTGATAAATTGGTTCTCATCAGAGTGAGAAGGTGCATTTTCAATTCTTCTTTTGAACTGATCAATCGATCGTTAATTATTTGCTTCTCAATTGAAAACTCTTCGTATGATAAACGTGACCAAATAGGAGTTCGAGTTAAGCCTTTAGGTAAAACACGAAAAGAAACAAAAAAAACAACAATTAGGTTACAATTTATGAGAACTTAAGATACTTGAAAGTTAATTATGGAAAGAAATCAATTAATTGCAACTTGATCGAGTTACTTTTCGCTGAATTAACACAATCAAAATTACTTTGCTAACAATTAAAATCTATTAATCTAATAAACTTTTCTCATTATTCGGGAAATTATTAGTTTCATACTTGTTTTTTTTTTGGATAAGAGGAAATATATTGATCATTTTTATTAATCCACCTGATTAACAGTTAATCCGATTATCAAGTAATCACATTGACATAAGTTATCAAAATAAAAGCTTCATACTAATGGTTAATTAGTTTTCCTGGCAATAAAAAATGATACCAAAATTATTGAGCCTAATGAACCATTTAAATGAATCGAAATAAGTAAAAAGTAAATTAGTATAATTTGACAACAATCAATTTAATTGTTATTTGATTAGAGGGAGTAATGTGTAATTTCAATTGATATCATGGTGATCAGGGGGATGATGAGGATGATAACAAGTTGATTCCATTGAACCAGAATTTTGAAAAGTTTATCTCAACTCAACACAACCAAAGTTTACCTTGATTATCATCCTAATCATCAAACATGTAACAATACAATTTAATCAACTTAATCTATCATGGGTATTGAGGTAATAATATTAATTGTTTCATTAACAAGGATGGACGAAAAGTTTTTCGTAATTAGGTTTAGGTAAACATGACACAGAAATACAGGTAAAAGTAAACAATTAAACTTTGTATTGTAATCATTTCAAGTGCAGTTATATAATCATTAACATCAACGATATCATGATTGTTTGTAATTTGTACTCACAATTAATAAGCTAATCAATATATTGATGTATTTAAGGATAAACACACACACACACAATTCAAATCACAATCAATCAATATGATTGGATAAACAAATATTAAACTTTTATATTTGTTCCACAATTGAAAATCTAAACAAAAGAAAATTTGAAAATAATAATTATCAAACTTGTTTACACAAATTAGTCAAATTAACTAATAAATGTTAAAAGCAATTTAATCAACCTCCTTTAACTAAATGATTACATTTCCTATGAGAAAAAAAAATTGGAGAATCAGAAAATCAATAAAACTAATAATAAAAACCAAGGTAAAAATTGAATGAAACACAAAAATTTACCAACCATTAATTTGATATCTTAATCATGATTAAGAAAATAAATGAAAAAAAAAAGTTCTAACAATATATTAATACGAAAAGTTGACTCTAAGTAACCAAAGTAATATAAGAAATGGTGAAGATAATATATAACATTATATTATTATTTATTATTATTATTATTATCATCATCATGATATATATATCATGATAATTGAGTAACTAATAAAAAATAGTAGCTCTGATAATAATCATGATAATGATGAAAATGATAATGATTGAGTAGTAAATGTGTTAGGGTAACATTAACATGTAGATACGTTTTTAGTTAAATGATTGTTATTAACATGAACATTATTCAGTTGGAGAGATAATCTTTTCCATGAGATTATGAGGTAAATGCTGAGATAGTTGATCTGAGAAAATGATGATGAGATGTCATCTTTATCATCTTTATTTTCTTGTCATCATCATTATCAGGAGGGTAACATATTTTCAAAGAGAGAGAGAGAGAGAGAGAGAGAGAGAGAGAGAGAGAGAGAGTTTCAATTCAGTGAACCAGATTTTGTTCAGCAAAAAGAGATGGAAAGATTTACAGTTATCTTTCATTTTTTCTTGATTATTTTTGCACAACGACAGATAAGAATGACGATGATGATAGAGAGATGATGATGAAGACAAGAAATGATTTGTTGAGGAGGAAAAAAAAGGAGAGTAAAGGACATGACAAGTTCAACCAGAAGGAAATTATCATTCTAACCCTTGTGAAAGTTTCTCATTCTGAATTAGATGATGAAAAATACTCATGATTTTATCATCATCAAGATGAGAGAGGTCAAGGTAACCATCAAGAGAATCATCATTTACTCTTACATGGCGATTGAAACCATTTCATTGAAATTGTTTCTTCCTTTTCACCTTATCCTCATGTGCTCAGACTCAGGTTCTCAATTCAATCCCTGATTATCAAAGTTTCCACAAAAAGCTTTTCAAGTTATAACAATTTCAATGAAAATCATTTGAAATAAATTGAATTTAACAAACAATTAGTGAATAATTCAAACGTAGAAAAAAAATCAATCTCAATAATTTAGTTCTCGGCTTGAGATTCGTTATTATTATTATTATTATTTCCAATCAGCTGATCTTACTCATTAGATTTAATTTTCATGAAACGATTGATTTTTTTCCATAGGGAAAAGTCAATTGATTCAATTTTTCATATTACTAACTCGTTGGGAGTATAAAGTTTAGTATCCATAAGGAAAATGATAATAACATCAAACGATAATAATCAATGAATAAATAACGAGCATGATTACCATGAATATCATGATGATGATGCAAATAAATTTAATCATTTCAAGTTATCGCCTTGAACAGGGAATGACAATTCAATAGGAGATACAAAATATTATCGAGGAAAATTTATAATGATGATAATATTAATATAATATTACCATGAGGATGGAGATATGTTTGAGAAAAGGATGATGAATGGATGATAAGAAAGGATGAGAAATACCATAGAAATGATAATAATGATGGCGAAGAAAAAAATTTCATGTGAATTATGAACAAAGTGAATTGTAGATTCTAAATTGAAGAGATGAAGAATAAAGAAAAGTTCAGAACTGAATCAACCGGAATATTCATGCAGTAACTTCATTCTAACATCATACTGATAACTTATGGTTGGAAATTGAATAAAAAGATGAATAATCATTAAGTTTAGTAAATAGAGTAAATCTAATGGTTTAGAATTGATGATTCGTTTAGATTATCAACAGTTATTGATTTAATTAGATTGTTAATCAGTAAATTACGATAAGTCTTGTTGATTCTGATTTATGACTGATTGTTAAGGTGTATGAGTAGATGATGAGGTTTAATGGTAATTCAATTGTGAACAATTTTCACGAGAAAAAGCTTCGTTTTTTTTTGATCGAATGTTAATCGAATGAAAAATATTCCAAAATAATTTAAAATTCTAATCAGAATTGGATAAGAATTAGAATTTTTCAGAGTTATAAGATGATTATTCGCAAGAATGATAGAGGAAAATAAAGTTTCGTAAGGATCAGAAGAAAAGATAAACTTTCTATTGAGAAAAGAAGAAAATAAAATATATCAAAAAATGGATAAGAGTATTGGTTTTATCATCATGTTTATCATCATCATCAGGGGAGACTGAGAAATGTTAACGGATTGAAATCGATAAGATTGAGAAATCAGGATAAAAATTGGAGAGAAAAGTTTATTTGGAAAATGTAAGAACAAGAAGGGGAGAATAATAAGAGAGAGAAGGTAGAAGAAGAAGAAGAAGATGAGAAGGAGGAGGTAAGAGAAGATAAAGAGAAAGATGGTGAGTAAAGTAACCGAGAGAGAGAGAACCAATCAATAAATCAACTTAAGGGAGATTCACAATTGACAATCTGAGTAACATGAAGTAGAGCACGAAAAAAGTTCTGGGTGGAGTGGGGAGGGAATAGTGTGTGTGAGAGAGAGAAGAAAGTTGATATGTAATAAACAGCAAATGAAAACATATGATCAACAACTTTAAGATAAAAACGTTCGGTATAATAATGATATAACTACGCCTTAAACTTGTAATATTATCAGAATTATTATCATCGTGATATCAAAATATTTCATGAGGTAAAAAATATATCAACTGATAGTAGAGAGAGAGAGAGAGAGAGAGAGAGAGGGTGATAAATATACTTTAGTTATGGTATTTTGATGGTGGAAAATTGTTTTTAACATGAAAATCAGCTGATGATTCAGAGATAATCATGAAACAGATAGTTGAGAATATTTTAAGTTGAATGTTTGATTATGAAAATCAAGATCAATTCATGGAAACAAGGGAATAAATTTTACCGTTATACTTTTTATTAAACACACTTGAATGAATTAATCACTCCCAGTCAATCCCAATTCAACAATAGGTGAAATTATAAGTTGTGAATAGTCAGAAATTCAACAAGATTTGTCTTCATGAATATTCAATGGGTAAAGATTTTACCCTGGAAAATTTTCAACTGATTTAGTATTCAAGATAGTATTCAAAGAGACATTTGGGATGAAGATGATGGTGATGATAAAAAAAGAGAAGAAGAAGAAAAAAATATGATGATAAGAAGAAAAGAAACTTCTTCAAGGTAAAAAGGAAAAAGATTATGATGGATGATGGAAGATGAAGGATAAATGAGAGAGGAAAAAGTAGTGAGAAAAAAAAATTTCGTTTGTCATCATTGTTATTCCAACAGTGAAAGTCAATTTCTGATTGCTAATATTGCCTCAGGGCGAGTTATAACCAGATCATATTACTTTATATACATCTTTTCACTTAGAGACTGAGGGTGGGGTTGAGAGGATGAAAGGAATATAAAAAAGTAGCAAGAAAATCAACTTCATTTCTTTACCTGAGTTTACAGGTAAATAATTATAACAATAAAATAGATTATCAATTTGATATTAGATTCAAGTTGTTGGCTGATCATTAATCTATCTAAATTGTTAATCATTTCAAAACTACTTGTTGTCGTTTCAATTTGATTTAATGTTCAACTATTTGATTGTGATGTTTTCTTGCCCAATAAATGAAACATTAATCAATTGTTGATGATTTTCATTTCATATTAAAGTCTATATAAACTGTTAAGTAAAATTGCTTTTGGTGTTGTTATTGATTAAATTGATTGTTGATGAAGTTATTAAAGTTATTATCAAAGGTTAATGTGTCTGACAAGTTGAAGTATAAAAAGTATTGACCATATCAGCTGATTGATGCTGATAAAATGAAATATTGTTTGAGTAAGAAAAAATAAATAACATTGAACAATTACCTTTGTAGGTTAAAATTGATCGAAAACGAGCCATTTCCGGTTTCTGAACAATTCGAGCCATGAAAATATCTCGTAACTGGTCAATATTCAATTCAGAATCAACGAAAAGAAGGCAAGTACTTATTGAATTTGGAATTAAACAGTTACATGGATTAAGATGATCATTGGTTGAGTTTTCTTCATTTTCTGGATTAGGATTAACGGTATCATTATTTTCATTGTTATTACCACTGACCATTGGATTGCTATTTGATTTGGTTGATGATGAATTAGTAAAATCGTTTGGATTTAACCAGAATGTTTCAATTGGAGTTGCTTGTACCATGTTTGCCGGATATCCTTTACAAGAGCAATTGAGACATTTAATTAATAACATCGATAGTGCCAAAAGTAAGGTCAATGTTAACACAACCGGAAGGCCTGTTATAAGAGCTAAAAGAGTAAAAAATAAGGTCAACAGGAAGAAGGATGCTATTGATCGGTCAAGTGGATGTTTCAAGTATTTAATTGGCCTTGATTTGATTCCACCGATACGTTGGCTTTTCTTTTTATCGATTGATGATTTTTTAGCATTTTTAACCATAAATTTGATCCGTTGATTAATATTTGATTCAGTGATTGATGAATATGAGCCTGAAACTGAATTTGGTGAAGGCAAAGTTGCTTGTTCATAATGAGTAGCAAGATGATGACGAAATTGTGGATGATTGGGGAAAAATTGTTGACTAGTGGGTGGTAATGATGTTGGAGGTGGAGGTGGTGTAGGAAGAGGTGTAGAAGATGATGATTGTTGTTGTTGTTGTTGTTGATGATGATGATGGTGATGGTGGTCAGATAGATGATAAGAAGCTGATGATGAATGACCATCATCATCATATTCGTCATCTTCTTCTTCATCGCCATTTCTTTCTGTATGCATATCATCATCTTCTGGATGATGAGATGATGATAATGATGATTCAGATCGATAGTTATTCCTTTGGTTGCTGAATCCATGAGATGTTGATGAAGACGATGAACATGTTGCATGGTGCATTGGTAGTAATGATACTGGTGGTTGTTGCAGAGATGGTTGATCAATGGGTCGAGATAGTTTTCTGATTGTTGTGGTGGTTGTTGTTGATGATGATGATGTTGTTGTTGTTGTTGTTGTTGATGGTGGTGGTGGTGATTGTACATGAGATGATGGTGATACATCATTATCTTCATCTTCAGAATCGGTGTCATTCTTATCTAGTAAACTTTTATCAAGCATTCGTCTTGGTAGAAAGTGTTATCAGTTGAATCATTGAGATATTGATGACAAGAACAACTCATATCCAATAAGCTGGAATATTAAATTATCAGGATAAATGATTAAGATTAAAACGAAATCTTAATTGATTAAGCTCACTTAGTATCTCAATGTAATCCAAAAATCAAGATTAAAAGGTAAAAAGCTTAAATCACAATAGTTGATTTGGAATATTTTAGTTAATCTTGTAACAATTTGGGTGTTACAATTGTTGAAGATCATGGTTTCTATTCACAGATTGAGCGGAGAGTAACATCATTAATTCAGGTTATTGATTAACTAGGATGATGAAGATGAGGATGAGGATGAAAAAGTGAGAAGAAGAGGAAAAGTCAAGGTTTTTTTTTCTTTTTCTTCTCTCTCTCTCTATTACAGAAAATACAAGGTAATACTTAGAGTTCAATACTTTCAATGTCACTGGAAATTAACAGAGTTTTGTTATCCTTTTTGTTTGTTTAGATTCGGTAATTAACTTGACCAGTTGATTAATTAATCGTAAAAATTGACGAGAAAATCCAAAGGCTTTACAAAAGGTTAAAGAGAAACTAATTTACATCAACAGTAGATTGGAAGAGTTAATATGTCATCTCTTAATCTCTTATTAAAGTTTTTTTTCTGGTGAAAATATTGTTAATCCAATTGGTTGTAATTGAGGATAAATTTTAAATTAGATGAGGAACACAATTGATAAAGATTTGGAAATGGTTTATCAGGAAAGAGAGAATGAAGGAAAATCCTTATATTTGAAAGGAAAATAAGAATTGTATATTTAAATTGTCAAGATTAACGTTTGAAAATTGATGGAAATTTGTATGATATTATGTTCACTTGTTAGAATATTGATTAATTGAATGACAATTGGAATATAAGATGATCTTGAATACACACAGAATTAATAAATCAACTTGGAGGATGAGAAAGGTAAAGAAAACTGGTTGAAATAATAGAGAAGATGAAAATCTAAACAATAAAACTCAAGTAAAATTAATTATTTTGGGTTTGATGATGATGATGATTGTGGTGGTAAAGAAGATGAACCCGGAGGATAAAAAGAAGATTATGGTTATGGTGAAGATAAAGATGATAAATGTTGATGGAGAATGATGATGATTAAAAAGGAAATTGATTCCAATGAGGAGAAGGTAAAATAAACCATGAGAGGAAACAAGGAAAAGATAATGATGAGTTGAGAACAGAATTGACCATGTTAGAGATGTAGGTGTATTCAGGGAGATATTTAGATTATGAAATGAGTAGAATAGAAAACACAAATTGTACTTGATGAAAAGAAGAGATAATGTTCAAAATAATATGAAGAAAAGTAGATAATGATGAGAACGGTAATGAGATTAGAAATAATAATAGAAAGATGAAAGAGCAAATAAGAATTGAGAAAATAACTGTTCCTTTTTGGTGTAAAAATGGAAAAAAATAACAGAGAATCAGATTGGGAGAGAGAGAGAAGACAAAATGAGATGAAATCGTAACAGCTCCTGTTGACTATTCTTTAGAGATGATCATCATCTCAATCATCACACCATCTCCATGAACTCCATGAGTTTGCTGAAGAAAATGATGGAAAGTAAAGAGGAACCACCAAAAGCAACAATAGACAATAACATTAACATGAGGTGAGAATGGAACGAAAAATAAAAAAAAGGAAAACAGAAAATGTAGAGATTAAAGAGAACAGAATCTCAATTGATTCTCAGGTTTTCTCTTCTTCTAATGAAATACTCACAAGTAGTAATATCAACAAACAGATTAAAGAAGAAGAAAGAAACAAAAAAATTCTACGAAAACATCAACAGAAATAAAATCGAGTTGATTTTGTTCATTGAGAGAGAAGAAAAAATTTCATAACAAATCGAAAAAAGAATATCAAGTGACATCTATCGGAGAGAAAAACAACTTTTCCTTTTTCTTTTTTTCTATTTGCTGATTTTTCATTCTATTCATTTCCACCCTTCAGGTAAGTTGTTTACTCTTCAATTTGATTAGTGTTTTTTTCCTCCCATTTAATTAGTAATTTGACAATTAATCTATTCGTTTTCTCTTCTCTTTACAATTTAATTGCCACCTTTGACTTTCTCTCTGTTTCTAATTGATTCTGTTTTTCTATTTAAATCTGGTAAAGTGTTTTGTTTTTCTCTTTCTCTTTTTTAGATTTTTCTCTTCTCAGTAAATTCTCATTGATTATATCACCGCCATCTTATTGTTACCTGGACATCACCTTTTCTCCTGTATTTTTATTCTTTAATTGTGTTACCTAATTGTTGAACGTTGATTCTTTTCACTTACTTGTCTTCTTCTTGTTGAAATATTAAGTGAGTAGTCTGTTGAAATTTGTTTAAGCCTGATGACTATTTTTAGTCCATCACTTTACCTGTTTTCGTTTTTCTCTTTATAACCTGTAGCCTTTTATGTTTTCATTTTTTTTCAGTTCCTGCTCATTTAAAATTATATATTTTAATATTGTAGCAATTATCGATCTTGATTACCTAATTTCCCCTTCTCTTTACCCTCTTATCCATTTCTCTCTCTCTCTCTCTCTCTCTCTCTCTCTGTCTCTATGTCTCTGCGTCTATTTCTTTCATATTGATATTTTCTTTCATTTCTTCCATTTTTTAATCACTTCAATTCGTCATAATCTTATATTTCTTTCATTTTCTCTTTCGTTTACTTAGATTACACTTGTTGAAGCAATTCAATTCATTTAAACCCGGAAATGTACGGCGACTATAATTCCTCGATGGAAGCTGGTATTCAACAGCCAATTGCGGATCAATTTGATGCTTTCTCAAATAAATCAATTCGACTAAAATTCATCCGAAAGGTTTATGGAATCTTAAGTTTACAATTACTTGTTACCATGGGATTTGTTCTTGCTTTCACCCTTTCCGAAGAGGTTAAAGGGTTTGCCCTGAAAAATTCATGGTTACTCTTTGTAGCTCTTGGATTCTCACTGGTCTCATTGATTACCTTGGCCTGTTGCGGTGTCCACCGTACCTTTCCTGGAAACCTTGTTTGCCTTGGTATATTTACTCTTTCTGAATCAGTGATGATCGGATTTACAACCGCTTTCCGTAGAGGTGAAATTGTCCTTTACGCCGTTATAATTACAGCAGCTATCGTTTTATCGTTAACACTATTTGCTTTCCAGACGAAAATAGATTTCACCGCATTCAATGGTATCTTATTTGTCTGTCTAATGGTATTCATGTTATTTGGTATTCTTGCCATATTCATTAAAGGTAAAATTGTAATGCTTATCTACTCAGCGGTTGGAGCTCTCCTGTTTTCAGCTTACTTGGTAATTGATACTCAAATGATTGTCGGAGGAAGTCACAAATTACAATTCTCACCAGAAGATTACATCCTCGGAGCAATTACATTATATGTCGATATTATCAACATATTTATTCACATCCTACAACTATTGGATATCGCTACAAGGAGTTAAGCTCAAGATTACATGGAGAAGACACCAAATTCATTGTAAACGACCTGTTAAATATAGTAGTAGTAAAAACACACAAGATAGCACATTTTTATTGATTATTCATCGATTTTGAATTTTCGATCGAACCGAATCATCCAACATATCTATCGATAGGTAATTGATTGGGGATTAATAATTTGATAATTTTTGATTGATTTATTGATTGATTATTGATAAAATTTATAAAAAATTTTTCACCACCACCATAATACAATTAAAGTTTTTGTGATTAAATCGAAACAAATTGAACATTACATTAGTTTTCGCTCCAAAAGCGAACAAGATCTTCATTTTGTGATATTTTTCTAATAGTTTTCATGTTCTGATTTAGAAACTTCATTCTAACTGTTGCTCTAAGTATTTTAGGATACAATGTAGTTAGATTGTGTAAATTGATTAAGAATTGTATCCATGAATGACCATACCCAATCATAGTTTTCATTTGATCGAACCATTGCATTCTCGAACAATCCGATAATGCTCTATGTCTCTTAAGATATTCACCCAATTTGGAACCAAATAAAATTGCTCGTCTTTCATTTTGTTTGATCGCGGTTCTCATCTGAATAACCAGGTTAGTAGCCTCTTCTTTGGTATCTATTGGTCGATCATCGAAAACAGGCAACTCATCATTCACAACAACAAGGCTTTTTTCCAATGTATCCAATATTTTTTCGAGTGATCGATCATTTCGATTATCAGGCTCATCTTCAGGTTCGGAATCACTCGAAGATGATGAAGACGAAGACGAAGGTGAGGATGAAGAGAGACTGGGTAGAAAGACAGATTCGTTATCACTTTCACTCGATGATTCTTCCGAACGCATCTCTTCATCAACGATTAACGGTTCTTCAACTAAAGGGTCAGGAATGGGTTCAATGGGTTGTATGTCTGGAATAACTGGGTCATCAGACGACGTTACCTGATTTTGTGGGTCCTGATGGTCTGGGTGGTAATCCATAGAATTATCAATATCATTGTTCACAAACACAGGTGCAGCTTCGTTATCGTTGATTGGTTGGTTAAACAATTGTCTCTCTAATCCGGAATTGATTCTGAAGCCATTCACATAATAACCAATATTATTGATGATGTATTGCCTGATAATTTCACGGTGTTGGTTTGGTAGTCGTTGTAACAAATTTAAGAAAAAGAAAGTAAACACAAAAGAATCGATTGGGTCAATGTTGATCATGATGATGAGATTGATGATAATTTCTGATCAATAAATCACTATTGGAATCAAAGATAACGGTAAATGTTGTAGAACGATGTAAAATTTTCAAACTACTAAGCTCCGCCCATGCGCGATTTTTGATGCGCACAAGATCGCCAGCATGTCGCTTTTACTATTTGCTATTGCTAGGTATTGGTTAACGTTAAAAATCAATAAATTTTTTTTTACCGTTATTTGACATGGTCTATGTAAAAAAATTACATTGAAAAGGCATTTTTTTCTAAAGTGAATAACTTTTTATTCTAGGGTTTCTGTGGTCATGCTGTACATCAATCAACTGGAAATTTTACGAGGATTCCGAAAATGTCAGAATTATTTTTTTAGGACCTACGGTTATGAAAATACGAAGGTATACGTTTTTTCCATTGTTAAGAGTAGCCAACACCCTTTCGATAAATCGATTTTTCGATAAATCGATTATTCATGAATTTTTTACTCAAATCTTTAATATTAATTTTCTCGTGAATTAAGCATTATTTCTATACAATCATATATATTAAAATGTTCGTCTCGTCACGCTCTTTCCAAAAATGTATAGCTTATTACTATAAAATGTGTTTTGAGAGAAATAGTTTCTAATAGCTAAAATGAACTTTGATTGATTTTTTCAGACAAATTATTAGTCTCAGAGCAATGAAATTAATTTTATCGTAATCAGCGTATCAACATTGACCAGAAAAGTTGAAAAAAAAAATTTCCAACCGGTTGGAAATTTTTGATCATTTTTCCAACCGGTTGGAAATTTTTGATCATTTACGAGTTTTTTCAATTTTCAATTTAATGATTGATTTTAATCATTTTTAGATCATGAATTATTGTTGTCTGATTATCATAGATTGCAAATTGGTAAATTTTTTCCAACCGGTTGGAAATTTTTCATCATTTTTCCAACATATTGATTTTTTTTGATTTTCAATTTATTGATTGATTTCAATCGAGATTAATCATCTTCAGAACATCATTTGTTGTTGTCTGATTATCATAGATTGCAAATTGGTAAATTTTTTCCAACCGGTTGGAAATTTCTCATCATTTTCCCAATATTTTGATTTTTTTCGCTTTTCAATTTATTGATTGATTTCAATCGAGATTAATCATCTTTAGATCATAAATTATTGTTGTCTGATTGTTTAATTGATAGGTCAACAATATCAATTATTTTAATTTGTCAATTTCCAGTTCAAAAATTTGAATAATTACAACAATTAAGATATTATCATGTGTTGAACTTTTAACAATAGATATTAAATAATGAGAACAGACATTCAAAAGTCTAGACATAATAATTAATCATAATCATTGGGATAGATAATTACAACAATTAAAAAGTAACAATGTATCAATTTTGAATTGACCATGAGAACAATTAACAATTTGATAGTCTGGTCATCATAATTAATCATATCAATGAAGGAATAATTAAAATAATTAAAAAGTAACAATGTATCAATTTTGAATTGAATGAAAAATAATTAAAAAGTACCACCAAAGCCAGAAAGGTAATTAATCTACATTCTGGAAATAATTACATCAATTAAAAAGTAACAATGTATCAATTTTAATTATTAATGATGGTAAAGGTAAATACAATTATTCGTTTCAATGATAATTATCAAACTTAATTGTCTTCAGTATCTACAATACAAAATTGCATTTTTGTTTCCTGGAGAATGAGTATAAAAACCGAGCGAAAAATCAAGAAAGTTATCAGTTGAAAAAAGTCTTCCATCAAAGTCTTTTGATTGTGTTATGACCATCAAACAACAACCATCAACAGTTAACCAACATCCAGTATTTATCAACAATCAACCATCAACCAGTAACCATCAACCAACAAACAATCTTCATCCATCATCACAGGTAAAATGTTTAAAGTTTTGAACTTGGATCCATCAAAGATGAAGATAACTTTAGCATTTGATTTTCCTCAACTGAAAGAAGATCTTTCAGATGAGGAAAAACCGATCAATCTTGCTGACTTTCGGTTGAAAAGTATTGATTTTCTTTCAATACTTACTCAACTGAAATTGTCAGACAAGATTGAATTCACAAAAGTTGTAATCGGTTTTGATAAGATACATCAAATGTATCTTATCAACAACAGAAAATTCATTGATTTTTGTAGAGGATATGATCCTCTCTTTGCTGCCTATGTCAGTAAAAATTTTACTAAATTTTATTGATTAATAAAATTTCATTTATTTACCTTTAAACTTTTGTTTCTTTTTTATTTCACCTCAGGTAAGATGAAAATCATCACCAAAACAGTTCGGTCAATCTCTTGTGGTTCGGGTCCAAGAGCTCCATCAAAATTGTCTTCCTTTGAAATTATTAATCGGTCAAAAAAGAGTTGTTCACAGGAAAAGAAGTTTTTAACAATTCCATGTAATGATTCATGTCCCACGGAAATGACAGGATCAAAGTGCTTAGCTTCTTCGTTGGTTAGGTTATCAAAGAAAATGGCTGAAAAAATGGAAATAAAAACAATTCATTGTAAAAAATGTTGTAAAAATCCAATTCTTTCTGTTTCTGAGAGCAGAAAAATATGTTGTAAAATTGCTCAGGAAAAGTTTTCAAAATTATGTATCTTTGCTGCAGATTCTAAATGTCCAAGAGTGAGTCAATTAGAATCTTGGTTAATCAAATGTAGATACATGAGAAACAAGATGAAAAAATGTACTGATCATAGGTTATTTGTAATCAATCTGAAAAAAGAAATTGAACTCGAAAGAATTATTGTTAATAAAATTTTGTTGTGATTAAATCTTATCTTTTTTTCTTTTCAGAAATCAAAGGTAATGTTTGAATCCCCAATCCTTGAAATCTGGACTTGTCCTAGATTGAAAGCTTCACTTGAAAAATATTTATTCATGAAACAAGAAATGAATAGATTTTTATCATGTCCTGGACTTCCTGGTAAATGGCACCAGGCTTTTAAAAATGGATTCTTCAAGAAAGATGATTGTATTCAATGTTTTAGCTGTGGACTGGAAATTGATATGACTCTTTTCAATGATGATGTACCAAGTATTCATTCATCTTTCA
The DNA here is from genome assembly GCF_014898815.1 of Panonychus citri. NCBI lineage: Eukaryota > Metazoa > Arthropoda > Arachnida > Trombidiformes > Tetranychidae > Panonychus > Panonychus citri. The sequence continues at coordinate 1,995,427 of NW_026515540.1, forward strand.
GTCCAAATTGTGCATTTCTTTCTGGAAGAGATCCAAGTCTGCAGATGAAAAAAGCTAATGCTATTTACACGTATTCACAAACTCCAGTGATTGACATGGCATCTGGTATAAATATCCCGTTGAAGTTACAAGTTACCCGAATCGTTAAAGCTGACAACGGTTTGATTCAAATTTTCTCTGATGATTTTGTTGTTAACCCAGAGAAAGTTTATCACTTATTCCGAATAAGAATGAACCGTACATTCTCTTTTGCTTTGTCTCCACCACCAATCCATCATCGTAATTATTTTGTGGAAAGTGGATTCTTTTGGACTGGATTTGAAAGAGTTGTACAATGTGCTTTCTGTCGAATTGCATTTGATGGGAAGCTCCCTGGTCATCCTATCATTGCTCATAAGAAATTATCACCAGATTGTCCTTTCATTGCTGAGTCAACGTTTGAGACTGATAGAAATAAATGTTGTGTGTGTCTAACAAAGACTCACAGTATTCTTTATTTACCATGTGCTCACTTAGCAGTTTGTACTGACTGTGATGAAGTATTATTGAGAAACAAAAAACCTTGTCCAATCTGCAGAGCAATAATAACAAAACGTATAAGTGTAATGAAACCTTGATTTAATAAACTTTTTGTTTTTTATTTATCATTTAGATGGTTTATCATGATTTCGAAAAACAAAATGATTTCAATTCACTATTCATTAATAATCGAGGGACCAATGATATTGTTATTTGGATTTCAAGTACTAAATATCGATTATTGAAGCCTGAATTCATTGAGAGGATAAAAATGAATTATAAGTCGATACTTTTCACAAAATGCTTATCTTTGAAATCATCGCTGTTTGGTCCTTATCTTCGAATCGATCGATTCAATCTTAAAATGAAATGTAAGATCTTTATCCAATAATTAAACACAACTAACATGTTGCTTTTGCAGATGACGTTGATTACTGGCTAATTGATATCGTTTTATACTTTCTTTGGACGGATGAGTTGATCTACGATGGACTAAAAGTAATTGAAAAAATTCAATTAGCCTATTTGTTAGACTATTTTGGTATTGACCTGAATAAATACTCAATTAAATTCAACACAATGGAAAGATTCAGGTCAGACTTAATTAGTCTGTCACAAACAAATGCCACGATTCATGATCAGATATCTCACTTGATTTTGGTATAAAAGTTCAACTCAAAATAAAATTCATTCATTATCAACTATGGCTCGATCACTTTATTTTGTAAAAATGTTTCCTGATGTTCCAGCTCCTTTCAAAGCTACACCTTTATCAGTTGGATTTGATATTGCTTCTTATGAAGATACAATCATTCCACCGCGTGCTCAAATAAAGATCGGAACTGGGTTGAAAGTTACTCCACCTAAAGGGACATATATACGATTGGCTTCACGCTCCAGTTTAGCTTTAAATGGGATAACAGTTCAAGGAGGTGTGATTGACCCAGATTATACTGGTGAGGTGAAGGTTATTCTTTATAACCACACAAACGAACAATTTATAATTGCTAAAGGAATGCGTATCGCCCAGATGATTTGTGAGAAAGCAACATTCCCTATTCTTTATGAAAAGACTGAAATAGAGCATAATACAGTTCGTTGTGATTGTGGGTTTGGCTCTTCCGGAAAATAACGAATAAAAGGAGAATTGTTTTCAAATTTTTATTCATTCACTCTTCAAACATCAACTGAACAGTTTAAAATGTTTTCAAACAACTCCAACAGTTCCAACAACTCCAACAACTCCAACAACGCCAACAACTATACCAGTTCTCAACCTACTGAAAGTGCTTCAAACTCGAGACCAGGCCGCTTCGAAGATAACTTTATGCAACTCATGACTTCGGAAATCTCTCCTCTAGTTTGGATAACGGTCAACAAACAAAAATCACTTGATATGACATTTGTTGATATTCGAAAGAAACGTGAAAAGTTAGTAAATGGAGTTCGGATGTTTATTCCAACAAAAAATGGACTATTTATGCGTCTCGAAGAGTATGAAAAGCTAAAGGAACGATTGATTTGCATCAAAGGTGGAGAGCAACGGAAATTTGATTTCGGCGTGACCCAGGCACGGACTATATCTGGACACTTGAGAGTTGATGGCTGCTGGCATTTCACTCTAAAAAATGGGATGAAAGAGTCTACTCTTGCTCTCACTCCCACTGAAATTGAAAAAATTGCTACTTACTCCATTCCCAACAACGTATGTGCTGCAATGGGAGAAATTCTTTGGGGTTGATTTGAAACTAAAATGAACTTGAGTTGACTTATTAAATCATTTAATTATTTAACCTATTTAATCATCTTTTGTTGGAACATATTTAATCATATTATTTGTATTTCTTTATCTTTTTCTTTAATAAAAAAGTTTGAGCTCAAATTTAATGAACATTATTAATCATGACTTTTTATCTAATTACTTTACTTATTGTTTTGTTACTTTTTCTATTAGCCTTACGTATTTATCTTCTGGATACCGTGAAATATGATAATATTAAGATAGCGTAAGGAACACCCGTTGACACACTTTAAATCTTATATAAATCAAATACAAACTTTATTTATTTATCAGTTTTAAAATGTTTGAGTGTAAGAAGTGTCTCAAAAATTTCATCAAACACAAGTCTTATCTTATACATAAAAGAGTTTGTAATTACAAGCCAGTGAAATGTGCTACATGTAATCAAGTTTTTAGTAAGAATAATCTGTTCATCGATCATCTAATACTTTGTAAAAATTTCAATAAAAATGTATCAACTTTACAAAGTAATTTCACTTACACTCTACACAAAAGAGCCTTTAAAAATGTGTTTGGAATATATGTTAAAACGGGTAAATGGTCATCATTAGAAAGTTTGTTTACAGTTGAACGTGAGAACATTCAAAACTTATTGGAGTTAGTTTTGAAAACAATAGGTTCACATAAAGTTCAAGTTTGTCTTTTATTAAGATTCATTAAACAAAAACTGGATGGTGACATTGATTCAACAGAACTTTACAAGGTAACTCAGATGAAACCCTTTTCACATGTATCACAATTTAATCAGTTGCTATCTGAATGGGTTCAACATCTTGATATAGTTATTGACCAATTTACACAAAGAGGAAGTGGTTGGGTTCTTAAATCAATTAATACGATTGAAATAAGAATATGTAAATTGAAAGAGAATAGTGGTGGGTGTTCATCAGTTAGATTACCCCAAATTCTTTTGAAGAAGAAAAGTTTAATTTCACCATACTGTCAAACTGACTGTTTCAAGTGGGCTGTTCTAATATCATTACATCCTCAAGTTAAAAATAGATCAAGAGTAACAAAGTATAGAAGTTTTACAAATTTGTATGATTTCAATGGCATTGAGGCGATAACACCATTCTCACAAATCAAAAGTTTTGAGAGAAGAAATAACATGTCAATCAATATCTACACACTTACAATGGACAAACATAAAAAAATTGTACCATTGAGGATTAATAAAGATATGCGCGATAAACATGTCAACCTATTTTTCTACAAAGATCATTATTATAGTATCAACAATTTCAATGCTTTTGTCAGGAGCAACAAGGCATGGGAAAGGTTTTATTGTCATTATTGTATATCTGGTTTCAGAACAGAAGATCTACTGTTTAAACATCAAACCTGTTGTAAAAATGTCGAAGCACAGCGTATCATCCTACCTGGTCAAGACAAGGTACCCACAATTTGTGAATTCAATCGATTAGATAAAACAATAGCATATCCTTATGTAGTTTATGCTGATTTTGAAGCTTTAATCGTGAAATCTGATAAAGCTCTTGGTAAAAATACATTTGAATATCAAAAGCATGAAGCTTGCTCATTTGGACTTGTGGCTGTTGATTGGAATAATCAAATTTTATCAAAAACATTTTATCGTGGACCAAAAGCTGCTGAAAAACTTATTGAAACATTATTGAAACTTCAGCAATTTCTTCGTGAACATCTAGAAACCAACAGTAAACCAGCTATTGTTTCCCGTGAAGAACGTGAATCATTCAATCAAGCTTCAGAATGCTACGTATGTAAAGAGCCTTTAGTTGATGATAAAGTATTAGATCATTGTCATCTGACTGGGAAATACAGAGGACCAGCTCATAATTCATGTAATTTAAAACTCAGATTACCTTATAAATTACCGGTAATCTTCCACAATCTTAAAGGATATGATGCCCATCTTATCATTAGTGGACTCAAGTCTAATCTAATACGAAATATTTCAGTGATTCCTCAAAATACAGAAAAGTATATTGCTTTCTTTATGGATGACTTTATCTTCCTAGATAGTTTAGCTTTTCTTCTTTCGAGTTTAGAGACTTTGGCTAATAATTTATCTACTGAAGCAAAATCAAAGTATTTATTACAAATTTTCAAAGAGGACGATTTACTACACATTCTCGGAAAAGGATCTCTACCTTATGAGTACATGGACTCTTGGGAAAGATTTAATGAGACGGCGCTACCACCAATCGAATGTTTCTACTCACACTTGACTAAAAAGACCATCGATGAACAATCTTATGGAAGACTAATAAATATGTGGAATCATTTTGGTTGTGAAACATTAGGTGATTTTCATGATATTTACTTGAAAATTGACGTTTTACTACTTTCCTCAATCTTTCAGAATTTTAGATCCACAAGTATTGAAAAATTTGGTCTAGACCCGTGTCACTACTTTTCAACACCCGGTTTAACTTGGGATGCTGCTCTTAAATCTACTAAGAATAAGTTGGATCTTCTTACTGATATTGATATGATTTTGATGATTGAACGGGGTATTCGAGGTGGTATCTCTTGTGCAATGAAGAGACATGTGATTTCCAATAACGAAAACTCGGAAAAATATGATGCAACTAAACCTACATCATATATTTCGTATCTTGATGTGAATAATTTGTATGGATTTGCACTTAATGACATTTTACCCATGAATGACTTTAATTGGGTATCACCAGATTGTTTTGAATCAACAATTGAAATTATCAAAAATGGTAATTTGGATGGTGATACTGGATACATTCTAGAAGTTGATTTGATGTATCCAAAAGAATACCATGATCTTCATAACGACTATCCATTAGCTCCTGAAAAATTATCAGTCAAGACTGAATGGATGAGTGACTATCAAAAGGAGCTACTTAGAAAAATAGAAAGTCAAGGATTAAATCGAACAGAAACAGAAAAACTTATTCCTAATTTATTTGATAAATATAATTATGTTGTTCATTGTCGTAATTTACGTTTCTACCTAGAGAAAGGATTGATATTACAAAAAATACATAAAATAATAAGTTTTAAACAAAGTAATTGGTTATCACCGTACATTCAAATGTGTACCAATAATCGACAGAAAGCATCCACAACATTTGAAAAAGATTTTTGGAAATTGATGGTAAATTCATTGTATGGAAAAAGTATAGAGGACAAGAGGAAACATACACAAGTGAAGGTGATACAGAATGGTAAACAAGCTCTACAGCAGATAAGAAAACCAATGTTTGAACAATTTTTCATCTTGGAAAACGATTTAGCTATTGTAAAGTTACGAAAGTTTGTAGTGAAACTTGATAAACCAATATACCTGGGATTTACTGTACTAGAATTGTCAAAGCTTCACATGTATAAACTTCATTATGATTGTTTTCGTCCTAAATATGGTGAAAAGCTATCGCTTGTGTATACTGATACTGATAGTTTCATCTATCACATACAAACTAATGATATTGTATCTGATTTAAAAGAGCTCGAGTATATTATGGACTTTTCTGATTACCCATCGTCACATATACTACATGATAATACAAATAAAAAGAAGCTTGGATACCTCAAAGACGAGATGAATGGTGAAACCATCGATGAAGTTATCGCTTTAAAATCTAAACTTTATGCTATAAAGTATGGAACGAGAAAAAAGTTGACTGCAAAAGGTGTTCAAAAAGCTGTAATTAAAAATGAAATATCAATTGATGATTATAAAAACTGCTTGTACGACAATACTATTTATCATCACATGAATCACAGATTACAATCAAAGAATCATAAAATTTCATCAATAAAATTGAATAAAGTTTCATTATCACCCATGGATGATAAAAGATATATACTTGGTGATGGGATATCAACGTTAGCTCATGGACATTATAAAATTAAGCATTTATAGTTTTTCAATAAATATTTTTTATTATAAATTCATTAATTTCTGTGTTACATTTAATTAATGGTAAAGTCTTGTTTTCAAAACAGGATTCCAGAAAGAGAATACAATACAATCCACATTTTATCGATAAATCTCCTTGATAGATAAAATGATTATATTTGAATCCATTGAATTTACAATTTCTTTCCAAAAAAGAAATGATCGATTCAGATGGTTTATTACCAAATGAGTCAAAATATATGCCTGGTCCATATTCTGGTATGAACAATGCTACCCAATGTGACCCAGATTTCCAACTTGGGTCAAGATTAATAACAATACCAAAAGGTTTTGGTAACATTTCAAAAGGTAATTTATCAAGTGAATAAACACCTTTGAATTGAAAGTAATTTTTCAATTTTTTCTCAATATCAATTGAAGTTAGTGCCATTAATAGTCTGTGATTATATTCCTTGATGAATCAATTTGTAATACGTTATCATGAACACCAAAAACTATCATGTGTAGACCTGTAGTTAAGGCGTCAGAAAATTGAATATCTATTCGAGCACTACCTCTTTTAATCAAAGATAGAGTTCCAGATTCATTGGTAAGAGTACCATCATCACTTAAATCAAATACAAACAAAGGATAATTCTTTTCATAATCTTTGTACTTGATATTAATTTTTGGTATTCCATTCTCTTGATTCATTGACCTAAACATGTTGTAATATTCACGAACATAAATTTTATTCTTGAAATCAGGCTTATAAGCAGAAGCTGGAATCTTTATACCATTAACGACAAAAGCAATCTCTTTAATATTTCCATGTTCAAATTTGAACGGATCAGTTTGAATCTCTCCGTTGAAAGACTTGTCAGAAACAAATCCAATAATCACTCTTCGAGGTAGTTGACCATTGTACACATTATCAATACTATTTGCCGCAAAACCACTCACAAGATGATATGATTTAACCTCATTACGCTGAAAGTAGTACTTGACCATTGAGTTTGATAAATTCTTTTCAATTGTCATCTGTACGGGCATGAAAAGTTTAACACGTCTGACAAAGAGTGAAAGTTGATGAAATTTTAAATTGATCGGCCCCTGTGTTGCACAGGTCAATCCAAACGTATCAGGTGCCATTTTGAATCTTAATGTTATCGGAACACCGTCGATTAGTAATTTTTCTTGTTGAAACATTGGTGCGTGTATTGGTAGAATCAGATCAAAGTCCTTTTTAACTCTTTCAACTCTTACATTTTCATCATCATCAATCAACTGACAAGCATCAATTGGAGACTCGTGTTTAAAAAACAAATCATCAAGATGAGACTGGTAATGGAATAAACTATTACCCGGATTCAAATTGACACTTCCTAGATAAACATCACATTGTTCAAAAAGTGAAGTGGCATAATTGTTGACAGGAACAATTTTATCAGAATCTTTTATCGGATCTTTGTATTCAATTTTCAATTTAGCATGTAAGTATGTTGCTGAAAGGTCAGTGTAGTGCTCAGAAGCAGGAACTACAAATTCAAATATTTTTGAATTGTCCAATGATCCAACTGGTCGATACTCAACGTCATACATAGTCTCGATGACAGTTTGTGTTGGAGGAACGCTGAACAAATCTAACTCTGCGATTGTTGCTGGTGATGATGAGTTGTGAATGAATTCCATCTTAATTATTGAATATATCTTTCTTAATTGTCTTTCGTCTTTTTATTACGCTCTTGGGAGAGCGCTTCTTCACTTTTAGTAAAGTAGTTTTATTTACAGTTTTCTTTCTTTTATATAATCTTTTATGTCCACTTCCCACTTGAGCTTTTGCCTTTATCTTTTCTAGACCTTTTGATGCTAAATCAGAAACACTTTCTTTGAATGCTTTTTGAATTTGTGGGTCTTGTACAACACGTTTACCAAGTGTTACACCTTTATCTAATGCTTCTTTTCCAATATATTTTAAAAGTGGCATAGCTAATCTTGAGAAAAAACTTCCAAATCCATAACCTCTTTGATATCTAGGGGCACGTACAATTCTTATGTCACCAAACCCTGAACCACTCTGGTTAGTATAGTAGTGATTGAAATCACTATCTTTAGGACAATATGATTTTCGATACATGTTTGAGTGGTGAATGTTTAAAATTCATTCTTTATACAACTTTTGTCTTTTTTCTAAAATCTAAACTTAAAAACATTCTTCCACCAGATTCAAATTTTACCTGCTCTCCAGAGTCGTGAGTAGCAAGCACTGATATTTCACCAATGTGGTTTTTTCGAACAGGGTAATATATTCGATGAGAAAATGTACAATATCCGATATCTTTGTAGATGCCACTTGTTAATGGCAGAGCACGTAACACAGGAGATTGAGTCCCACCTACTATATGATCTTGGATAATATCAGTATATAAATACATTAGAAAAATTTTATCATTTTCCTTGGCTGCAAAGTTAATTTTTTCTCTAGGATCAAGTACAATTATCTGTTTATAGTATGAGAGGTCTTCATCTGGGACATGGTTTATGCCTAAATATTTTTTCACTTCTGTAGTAAAAAATGGAGCATAAATGAGTCCACAGTGAGCCTTATGCATTGTATTTGTATCAATCACATATTTCCTTCCTCGTTCAGTTATGCCACCGGGACCCCACCAGTCGAATTTAAAATATTCTGCTCCATGGTCGCTTTTTAGAGGTATCCTTATATTTTTACTTGTTTCATTGCTGTAAATAATTCCTAATTTCAATTCATTTGTAGTTATTTCAAGATTCTGATCTTTGACATCATCTCGAGGAGTAAAAGAAGGAGGTATGAATGCTTCTTGAAAACTCTGATTTATCTTCTCAATCACTTTTTCACGAGAGTCCGATATAAAAAAATGAATTGTTTGTTCAGGAGAAGCATCAACCCATTCAACATCCTGAAATAGATGTTCATAATCAATGTACTTGTAAAAACGTTTGGATTTTATTTTATATTTTATTTCAGTTTCTCCAGAGAATTTGAGTGGAAAATAAACTTCTGTTAATCCAACTTCCCAATCACCAGATAACTCTAAAGGAGGATCGATTCGGTTTTGAAAAGCTGAAATTGTGTTTTTGGGGTATATATCCATTGACCCATTCGAAACTAAGTCAATTGTGAATGATGATTGTTCTGTCATTTCTTTTCAGATAAATTGTCCAAATCCCAGACCCAACTATCAAATTTCTTTGGCCATCCTTCCCATCTCACAAAGTACTTATATAATCTTTTTTCTCTATCGTAATCTTTTTTCAAGACTTTTGATACTCTAAACCTACCATCAGGGTTAAATGAAACTTTTTGTAATTCTTCTGGATAGAAAATTGATGATATTTTCTCTCCAGCTAGATCTTCAAGCTTATATACGAACTTGGTAGGTGTTTCTTTAACAGATTTTACTTTAAATACTTCATCTGTCCATTGTTGTGCTGTACCTTTATCAGATGTCTCGTTTAGAGGAATTTTAACTTTATCGTTTACACTGAAACCTCTTTTTCTATTCTTATCCGATTTCAATGATGATTGGATAGTTGTGACAATCGATTGTTGATTCTCTGTGTTGACAGAGCTGGGTGATGTTTTTATTGTTCTATGATACGAATCGTTGTAATTATCAACAATCAACTGCAAGTCATCAATAAATCTGTGTGTATGCTTCCAATAAATATAACGATATATTCGTGAACGTAAAGTCCGAATCAATCTTTCTACAATAGCACATTTAACTGAATTGTCAGTTGTTGTGAAATAATGAACACCATTAGTCAAACAGAATCGAGTTAAAAATTTGTTTTTAAACTCTTTTCCTTGGTCTGTTTGTAATTTCTCAGGTTTTCTACCCTTGGAAAAGATTTTACCAAATGCTTCTATTATTGTCTTGGCTGATTTATCTGCAACGGGTTCTGTCCAAGCGTATCTACTCAAGACATCGATAACCACAAGAATGTATCTTTTACCATCATTCTCTGAACTCCAATATGACATATCCATCAAATCAGCTTGCCATTGTTCATCAATTCTATCAACTAAAATTGGTAAACGTAAAAACCTCTGTTTTCTGGGTCGAAAGTTCGTGTATGTATCTTGACTTTTCAACCATTCCTTTACATCTTGAAGTTGGATTGTTGAATCTGTTTGCTTAGCAATATCAAATAACCTTTGAGCTCCACCGAAACTTCCTTTACTTTTTATGTCATAGTAAACATTTTTCAAAAGATTTTCATATCTTTCCATTTGATGTTAGTTGAAATGACTGGTTTTGGTTTCACCTTTTTTATTGATTTTCTTATTGTCTTTTTCTTTTCGAATCTTTTTATTGCTTCAGATAATGAATCTCTATATTCTTTCAATACACTTTTATCTGTACTAGATTCTTTTTGTTGTTCATCTATTTTAGGTAGATTAGTATTTATTTCACTATTTTTCAAAATTTGATATTCCTTCTCTGGTATCAGAACCATTTTATTAAGAACATTCATTACATGTATTTATCAGCTAATTTACCACCAAGATAAGAAAGTGCTGGCCAAAGTAAAGCTGGCAGAAAAGCTCCTCCTGATTGTATAATAATTTCTTTTCTCTCTTTTAAAGGAACACCTGATTTCTTAGATAGTCTTCTCAACTGTTTTTTGTACGCTGAAATTTTCTTTTTCTGGTTTTGATCAATTGGAATGTTTCCGTTCAATGTATTCTTACTTATCTCTGAGATTGAATAATAGATACAAGACTTTGCTTTTTTTAATAGAATATTTCTCTCTTTCTTTGTCTTTGCTTTAGCAAGTTTTTTCAATGTTGGAAGACACTTTTTAACGCCTTCGATTGACATGTTGTTTGATCACAAATCATTATTTCTTTTATATAAATTTAAAGAGAATAAGCTATCATTGGCTCGTCATTTTCATTGAAAATATTTGTAAGCAGTCTTACTTTCTCATCTGTGTCAGGTTTTAAATCAATAAATAGATATGAATATGGTCTAATTGTAGCATTTTCAAAAACATTTTGAAATTTTTTTATTTTAGATGGAAACATCTGTCTAGCTATATTTGTTATCATTGATTTGTCTCTTGGATTCTTATAACAAACAACATATTGACTGTTCAAACTTATATTTCGACTTTCTTTCCCTCTGACGAAGAAATTTTGAGTGATGAGTATAACTGAAATGTTTCTATGATGAGAACCTCTTGTAAATAGATTACTAATCAATGTTTGATTACTTGCTTCTAACATTAAATCATCTATTACTATCCATTCAGGCTCTTCTCCGCCAGCTTGTGATATATGTTCTTCTGATAATCCCTCTATAAATTTGACATTAGGCATCGAATTGAACATTTTTTGATATTCACCATAGAAATATGTTATTTTCGTAGGCGCTGGATCACATATTTTACCAGCCGCGTTTATCATATTACGTACAAAATAAGTTTTACCAGACCCAGTTGGCCCTGATATGTACATCGTGAAAGGGTGTTTTAAATAAATTGAAAAAGTCATTGTTTTGTTGTACAAATTTATTTTATTTTTTTATATTAAGTTTTCATGATATAATTGAGGAAGGATTGGAGCTTGTAGTAACATTATCTGGACTCTTGCTTGATTGAAACCTTGGTGTTGGAAGAAGATAGCCTAATGATGATCCTAATAGAGCCGTCCAAAGTGGTAGATTCCCAGTTTTCATGACAATGTTGACAATTGCTGTGATCAACATTGATATCAACACAGCTAACTGTACAGTGAATAGAACTTTTTTACACCAAATTTTATAACTCTCAGATGCGTCCATGTTTATTGTTTGGTTTTTCATAGATCCTTATGGCTTTATATTATCTCTGCTAAAGATTTAAATCTATAAAAGTATTTATCTATCTCTCCATAATCTTTAATACCAGTTACTGTTATTCTTCCTGTTTTAAAAACGATAAAAATCACTTTTGAATCGTCCACTTTGATGTGTGTTCCTGGAAATAACTCGGGCTCATATGAGTACATTGGGAATCTCTTCAGAACTGAATAATCAAACTCATTTGATAACCTTGAATGAGCTACGATGTTGACAACTTTAAAACTAGTGTATTCAATTTTTGATGGATAATTGTTACAAAAACGGTTTATTAAATTGAAAGAGGTTGCACAGTTCTTAATTCCTGTTACAATAATTTTTCCAGAATCGAAAATTAACATACATCCATCAACATACTTTAAAATTCCACCTGAAAACTTTTTGGGGTATTTAATTGATGGGTAGTGAAGTTTAATTTTTTCTCGAGAAAGCTTTGAACTCAATGTAAATGACATGACAACATTATTAACTGTGATGTTTTCACAAAGAGCCATCCTCGTTGAATGAAAGATTAATCAGTAAATGTTAACCTTAATACTTTTCTGATTTGGTGATCACATACCGGACATTTCGAGAGCTTGACAGTACAGTTTGTACATGCTACTGCATGTTCACATGGATAGAAGGTACATCCAACTTCCATCTCTTTACAAACTTTACAGTTGTATCGATCAATTTCAGTTCTTGATAGTTCAGCTAGTGGTATTTCGCCTTGTAGGTCATAGCATGTCTTAGCTAGGAACATTGTACCACATTTTACATATAGGTAGTCACATTTAGCGTTAAACTTCAAGTGCTCGATTAATGGATCGTCATCTGGTTGCCATTCATGTACGTTGAGACCACAATGGAAACAAGATACTAAATCTCTTACACCCCTGTAGAAAAATCCAGCATCTACCAACTTTTTTATATCCAATTCTGGTTTAGGCCAATTGACATATGATTCCATTCGTTTCAATGGAGTCCTATACTTTTCAGAGTAACAAGTTTGATAACCAATACTTTCATAATAATCGATAAAATATTGACTTAAATCACCTTTAGCAACCAGACCACAAGCTTTACAAGATTCCATTTTGAAACTGAATGTAATGAAAAATTGTTTGGAGTTTTTATTCCAATTGCTCACTCATAAATTAGGTCAAATTAAGTCAAATTATTTATTTATAGTTTTTAATTAAAAATCAATAATCAATCAATAAATCAATCAAAAATTATCAAATTATTATTCCCCAATCAATTACCTATCGATAGATATGTTGGATGATTCGGTTCGATCGAAAATTCAAAATCGATCAATAATCAATAAAAATGTGCTATCTTGTGTGTTTTTACTACTACTAATATTAATATATAATGAACAACAATTGAACAGCATCAAGAATCCTCCCACCATTTAAAAAAAATACTGAGCATCACCATCACCATAACAACCAAAAAAAGCAACAATTAGTTATAATCAACTAACGAACAACAATTTACGAAGCCATCCACTGATGAAAATGAAAAGAAACGGATCAAATTAAAACAAGGAACATCTTAAATTGTTGGAATTAAGAATGAAGAACAAAAAAAAATTATTCTGATGATCAAACTCTCGGAACAAAGATTATTATTATTATTATTAATATATTCCTGCGAATTTCATTTATATCTTTCAATCTAGAATTGATTTAACCTTTACATTGATGACGATCAAAAACTGATTAGCAAACTTCTCGGAATCAACAATCTAATCACCAACAATCAACACAAAATGTTAATTTACTTTCCAATTTTCATCTCCCAAGTAGCTGGTGACATCTCGTGAAGAATAAGCAAATTTGCCAGTTTGCTGAATTTTTGTTTTCTCTCCTGAGACAAATTTATATTATTATTTTTCATCCCTTCAAGTTCATCGACAATTTAACTAATTGTAACTTTCTCTGTTCAATTCTAAATCAATTTAATTGAATTGAAAATAATTTTCTATCCTTTTATCCCTTTCTCACTTGTTTACAAATTATATTATATGTTTTTCCTTAGTCTCTTGCTCTCAAAGTTTTCAACAAAATCTAAATGATTTATTATGATGATTACAATTACAGAAGAAGAAAAAAAAAATGATTAAACTAATTGTCTTTTAACTCATCAAATTACACATTTAATTACTTGATGATATCTTAATTACTCTAATCATTTATGTGAATAAAATCAACACATAGAACTACAAAAAAGTAAATAATGTAACCATAAATCATAAGGAAATAATTAAAACTTAAACCAACAATAATGATTACAATCAACTAATAACCAGAAGTTAATTGTTACTCGTTAAATTATCAACAAAAAATTTACTCTAATCATTGGTTGATAGTTTCATCTAACAATAAAAACTTAGTTGTTATTTTCAATTCCAAAAAAAAAGTAAATATTGTTAATCAGTTAATCACCTTCATGATTAACGCTAATTATTATTAATTGTTACAGTGATGGTAATCATGATGTTCAACAATCAAGAATTGAAACTTTTAAAATTCCCAAAGGAAAAGTTTTGAAGATCAGAATTAGAAAAACATTATTAATCTATATATGAACAATTAACAATTGACCTTAATCATCGAGAGTTAATCATAATCCTCTCTCACTGAATCTCCCCTGAACTGAATGAAAATCATGATGACCATTATAACTCAATGAATGGTGAATCTTTTTATTCATCATGAGCAAAAGCTTCATGGTTTCCTGGTTCAATTGGAATCTGAATAATATATTTACTCAGTTGTCTGAATAAAAAGTGAAATAATTGGAAAATGAATTCATCATTCTCATGAAAACAGCCCCACCCAGTTGTCACAGAATTGACAATGATGCTTTAGATAAACACAGAATTCAGGAATAATTTCATGAATTCAATTTTCTCTCGCAATTGTAAACATTGTATTCTCATTACATGTTATATTAACTCTGAATCAAATGATATCAGTAGTTAATCATAATAGAAACGATAATATCATCAACTTATCATTTTCTCATGGAAAATTGAAATTCACCCAATTTTCCAATTCCAAATTCTGAAATTCGCAACTTTTGTTTCCTCGAAAATGTTTCTCATCATCATAATAATATCCAATAAATATGCATTCACCTTGATCATTTTCTGATGATATTGTTTCACTTTCTCATGAGCGTAAACTTGAATTGAGTTTCATGATTAAGTTTCAAGTCGATTCTTATTTTTTGTTCACCCTCTTGATTTTCACCATGATTTAGATTGTGAATTATTTTGAGTTGTTTTTGTTATCTAGTATCTGAGCAATTCCAATACAATTACCAGGAAACAATTGAATTTTCAATCCAATTTCCGGTCAAGAACAATAGAAACCGGAACTGTGTGGACATCGGATATCAAAAACTGAGGTTACAAGTAGAGGAAATTTTTAGTTGTCATGATAGCAGGAAACAAATTTCACCCAAGATGAATCTAGGTATGAATAATATATATTTACATGAACAAGGTTGAAAATAATTTGTTCATGATAAAATTTCATTCCAATCGATTGATTCAGTTTAATATGAAAAAAATGAAATAAAATTTTCTGAATTTCAAATTGCGATTAGGGAAATAGAAAATTCTGAGAAATATCTCCCATGATATTGAAAGAGAGAGAGGGAAAATCTGAATATCATGAGATGATTTTTAATCTCATGGATCATAATCATGACAATCATCTGAAAATTTGAATTCATTGTTTGACCGTTTGAATTATTATTCAAGAAGTTAATCTGACTATATTGAGATAAAGTTCTGATATCATGTTGATTCATTACTAATACACAGATATATTGACCGATATTCATGAATACCCAGAATTATGAATGATAATAATAACAATTTCTCATTATCTTCAATATTTTCAACCATTTTCCTCTGAAATGATTCAGTATCATTGTCTAATGAATGAGCATCCACATGATCACAAGTTCTGATCTTTATCATGGAAAATCCTGAAGGTTCAGTTGATGATAAGGTTAATTATGATAATAACATCATTAAATCTATTGACTAAGGTAAATGCTGAATAATAAGTCATAAGGTATCATCATTTGCAACTCACATGACACCATTTCAATGCTCATGTTACAATTTTCATGAAAGAAAATATTTCCTACCAGAACTTTTCCTCTCTCTCTCTCTCTTTTTCTCATTATATAAGATAGAAAGAGAAACTTTTTTGATGCTTTTTCTTAATTATAACCAATGAAGAAATTTTCATTTCAATACTAATAATAATTCACGATAATTAACGTAATCAACTTAATCAACTGAATAGTTGATTGAAAAGTAATCCTGATTCAGTGAATAAATTAACTTTCTCATTATCAAAATCAATTCAATCCTCCAAATCAATCAAATCTCATCATTTAATTTTCCAAACCCAATTTTCATCATTAAATCAGATTCTCATTTAATTTAATTGCTTTTTCAAAACAAAAGTACAATCTCATTTAATGATAATCATAATCACCGAAATGAATAATAATATTCAAATTTTCACCCAAATCATGATGACCATTGACCCGAAAACCAGATTTCAAATCGGGTTCCGATTAAGTGACAAAATTAAATGATAATCCTTTTCTTCAGCATTTATCATATATTAATCACTCAGCTTATCATCATCTATTTATTATCATCCATACTGGTTTATCATCAATGAAGATATCATCATGATGATAATGGTCTTTGTTGATAAAGAACAAGATATTTATGATTAAATGGTTTCTCATGATTCAGAATTTCACTGAACAATTCTTGAAATGTATCATGTAAAAGGTAAAAGCTTTTTCCATGATGACGATGAAAAAACAATCAATTGATTGATCGGAATCAATCAAAATGTTTTCAAGAATTGAACTTTCAATCAAGTTTAAAGGTCAGTTTAAAGATATTATTTGAAAGTAATGGTCAATTAATAATTTACAGTTATTTTCATCATCATTTACCAGGGATTAACATTGAGCACTCATTTCCAACCTTTTATCACTTTCTCATCATCAATATGATTATTTTCATCATCTGATTTACCTTTTCAATGTCTCTCTCTCTCTCTCTCTCTCTCTCTCTCTCACTTTCATCATCAGATGATTCCTCTCAAAACTGAGCTGAATCAAATAATATAAACACACCAACCATATACCTATATCTTCATCATCATCATCATCTTCATCTTCATCATCATTTTCATCCTCATCCTCATCAATTTCATCTTCCCACCCTGAGCAAACTCTTCAGGTTCCCACCAATGAGTCTCATGTTTTTTTTTCAACTGTTCACTTTTCTTTAAGTCTTTAGATTTAGTAGTTTTATCATACAATCCAAACAATCAAATTAAATTGTCAACCTTTTAATTGTTCATCACCACAATTAATCAATCCACCGATTTCCCTTGTCTCGTTTAAATAACTAAATCTATGACTTAATTGTTTCATCAAATTGTGACCTGGTGTCAACTGATCAACATCATTACCTTTTGGATATATCCAAACCATTTAATAACAATTAGTTTTGATTGTCATAATTTGATGTTTGTTTATTGATTATCTGGTTAATTGTTTTTATGTTTGCTTGGTAAATATGAATTGTATTGAATTTCATTGTAATCAACTTTCTAATTGTTGTGTGAAAAGTTTAACACCGACAATTAAGTTAATCACTTGTTGGATAAGTCAAATTAGTTTGACGGTTCGTTAGATCAACAATTAGCAACAAATAACTAATCAATCATATTTAAACGTGATTTAATAAAGTGTCAACAATTAACTTCAATGAACATTTCAACTCTCATTCAATCAACATATTTATTTTTCTTGGTCACTTTTTTCAACCTTAAACAAGGTAAGTAATCAATCAAATTAATTTAATCTAATTAGATGAACGATTCAACGTAATAATCAAAAACAACGAGAAAGAAAAACAATTAACTTAATTACCAATCAATATATTGACCAGTGAACAACAATCAATATCAACTAATCATGAGGCTAAATCATTGGATTGAAATTCAAAGTGGAATCAAATTTTTTTTTATTGTTCAAAATAAAAGGGTGGAGATGATGGTCAACATAGTGGTCAAGAGGATAAAATTGATGCGGGAGATGATTATATGAATTGGATAATGAAAAAAGATTATATTTGTATTTGAATTGCTAATTTTTTATGCTCATGAATGGGAAAGCTTGAATATTCATTTTCAAGATGATTACATGATTCTGATCAATATCTTATCTCATGAACATGATATTACAATAGGAAATAATTTATTATTTAGTTATACTTGAAGATGCTTGAGAATTGTATTATTATCGTATTCTGATCAATTGTATTTTCCTTGATAATAAATTTGAGAGAGAAAGAGAAAAATATTGATTCTATTCAGAAGATTGAGATAAATTATCATGTATTATCCATGGGAATGTTTCGTACATTTCATCTCTCTCTCTCTCTCTCACTCTATTAATAGTTCCATGAGTTCCATGAGTTCCAATACTACTAGTATTCCCACCTCAAGTAGCCCTCTTCGAGTGCGGATCTACTTCCCTTATCCTCCCACTTGACATTAAGTTTATCCAACTATTAGAGATAGAAAAAAGTTCTGACTCTCAGAATCGTCTTGACAAGATGTGATTGATTTTGCATGATGTTTGTCTCGAAATACCAATGATAATGAGGTCCAATTTGTCGAGTAGAAACTGGAATTGGAATTTGCTACTATTAGTTTTTTAATCGTATTTTTTTTTCTTCTGGTCAATTTTCATTCATCTCTAAAAAACAACAACAATCTACAAACTGAAAATTCCATTCTGAACTTTGGAATTTCAGTAAATTCCCATAGAAAAGTTGATGAACTCACCGAAACTAATCTGATAATGACAACATTTATCTCTGAGAGAGTAAAAAAAAGGACAATGCTGAAAAATTCTTGACTCAATTCTGTTTATATCTCAATCTATGGACTGAAGAGATGGACTTGATTGAATTGAACGATATCATTAAGAATTGATAACATTGTTTCACTCTGTACATTGATTGACCATTTCTGAACATTAGTGACCATCATGAAATGATCATGATGACTTAAGATGAACATAAAAAAGACTAACAGCCCATTATCAATACTCGATAAGAAAATGAAAAGTAAAATCAAATTATCTGACTCACTGAATTTCCAATTTCAATCTTATCCTGAAAGTTTCAATGCTAATCCAGAGGGAAAATTATTTTCAACTTTTCATAAGAACAATTTTTTCATCAGTAATTTGAATACATCTTCATGATACAAGAGTTTCACCCAAATTTTCATGTAACCAGAGTTAACTAATTATTAGCAATGAATGTCATGAACAATTTGATATAATCACCATAGATTTACAAGTGAACATGAATCCATGATTCAATTATCATCAATGTATGATTATGATTAAATAAAACATGAAAACATCAATCATAACTCAGAAAATTCAATGAATAACATTGAGAGTAATAAAAATTACTCCAAGATTATTAATAATAATCATTTGAATAGCTCATTGAATCATTATGAATACAATGAATATCTATGAAAATTAACAAACACCATGAGGTTCAATTCAGCTTACAGGGTGAATGAAAAAAAGGAAAAGGATATTAATCAAAGTCTGAACAATCTGATCAAAGGAGATGATGATTATCTTCATGAAATATGATGTTATTTTTGTCTAATGATGACAGGGAACAAGAATCATGATGACTCATCTTAATTCCAATTGTTATCATGAAATCAACAAAAAGAGGATGAAAAAACTGCACCTTCAAGGTAATCGTAATATAATTTCAATCTAATAATAATCAGGAACAACAATAACTAATAATACTCAGTTTGAACCGATAGTTATCAACCTCCAGGGTGAAATAATTCATTCTCACTCTGAGTATCATGATAGTTTCTGAGTTCTATGGACCTGATGATCTCATGTTCATTAAAGAGAGTGGACATTCATTGGTTGAACGAGTCAAAATGAGAAATCTCTGACTCTTCAGATGGAAAATTTTCCAACTCCATTTTCCATCTTCATTTCCTCATGAAATTCATACAACTATCACCCTGGAATATGTAACAAGAAATACTTTGTAAGAATCAATGTTTACATTTCACTTTTGTTAGCGATAATAATAATAACATCAACTAATTTCACCTGATTCCCATGTGATGGGTAAGGAAATAAAAAGTTCATAATATCATGATGATTATCATTATCATGGAAAGTAAAATAGTGTTTGGAACCAGGGAAAAGTTCAAGTTGCTCAATGTTTCAGATAATTTCAATTTTTATTCAACATAAAATGACTCAGAACTGTATTGAATACAATGATAATTACTATTAATTTATGAATAACTTGTATCCTAACCAGGGAAAGTATTATTATTTTATCATCATACTGATATCAGTTAAGGTCTGAAAGGTGAAAATTTATCTCTATTGTTATTGTATCATTTTTGTTTCCCTGAAAATATCAATCTCAATGATGGTTATTGCTTTTAGATGAACTTTTATCATCTCTCATGATCCTCTTCTCATTTCAATTTGCTTTTACCTTTCATTTTATATTCTCACCTGAAGAACTCATTCTCGTCTCAACGAAGGGTGAAAATATATTAATAATAAGAGTTGAGATCAGATGATATCTATGATGAAGAGGAGAGGAAAAAAAAGATGATGATGAAGAAAAATCGAATTGAAATGATGAGAAAGAGATGATGAGAGAGGAAGAAGATAAACTTTTCATCTTAAAGGTATAATAATCATATTAATAGTTAGAAAATCTCATATAACATTTACTGGGATTTTATAAGAAAAAGATAAAATTTGATGAGAAAAGTTTTTCTTTGCTCTCTCCCTCCCTCTCTCAACCTCCCTCTCCCTCTTTCTCCCTGTTGATGATTCATTCAAACTCAGTAAACCCGATAATCTTGAATTTTGTTCAATTTTGATGATTATTATTACCATGTATATGAGATTCAATTCAAAGAAATGATCAAGATATTTAAACTCAAAACTTATTCATTGAGACTTTTTTTTTGTTCAACAATAAACAATCATGATATTTGTTTCAAATATTTAATACATGATACGATAAATATCATGGAAAGACAAGTTAATCAAGATTGATTGTAAACAGTTAACAATAAATGGGTTTCTATTTTCATCAGGTTGATATTATGAGTGTTCAATTCTCATGAAATCATGATAATTATGATGATACTCATGAAACTAAGCCTATTAAACGTTATTGTTTAAACAACAATTTCCTTTGTTATCTTAACCCTGATCATGATCATCGTCATATTTACCAAATACATGGATTGATATTCATACATCCTGATACATATGAATTCCCCCCCCCAGATTCTGAATCAGCATTTTCTCCATATTTTCTTCATCTCATATCGAAACAAAAAGTTTCGAATTTATTTTTTCGCTCTCCTCTTACTCTTATTTCAAGATGAATAAATATCATGATAAACTCCATGTATCATGAACTAATATCCTTTCACACCAAGATGAACAGGTAAATACCCCAGGTAAGCTTAGGTGATGATGATAATTTCCTTCATGATGTTATTTTCTTTTCTCTTTTTTTTGGAACTTTCTTCTTGTTCTTTGACCATTCGTTTCCTTATTAGATTTTCATCCTCTATTATTTTGCTCTCTTTTCTTCTCATCTTATCTTCTTATCATCTTCTTCTTCTCATCATCTTCTTCTTTATAATATCATCTTCCCATCTCATCAATTTGTCATTTCCTTTGAAAAGTTAACCTCAAATTTTTAGTTCGATTCTTGTCTTGAAACTTGTTGATCGAAATTCGTAATTACTTATCATCATATAATAGTATTACGTTCTAGTGAATTAGGACAAAGTTCTAAATCACAATTTCTCTTTTTGTGTTCGAATAAAGATTTTTTTTTCATCATATTATTATTCTCAATATCCAATTTGTTCAGTAGAATAGAAATTTGATTTTTTCTTTTCTTTTCTTTTTGGTAATTCTAATTGAATTCAAATTCAGTGGAATAAAAAAAAAATGAATTTCAAACCACCATGTAAATCATTGGTAATATCCCAATATACTTGGATAAACAATCAAACCTTGTCAAGTCACCATGATGAAACTTTTGCTTCATTCATGATAACAATTTATCATTGGCTTTATTCAGAATTTGTTATTAACTATTTTTCTCTGTCAAATGAAAATGAATCAGAATAAATTGTTGGTCAAAAACACCATTGACTTTAATGGTTCAAAACAAACACTCAAATGAATATCATCAATCATGAATTCAATTCAGAGATTGGAAACCATAAGTTAATGATGAAGATGATAATTATCATGAAAACTTCAAGTAAAGAATGAAAATTATCGTACAAAGAATGCTGATGAAAAAAAAGAATTTCGAGAAAAAAACATTTTTTCTATTCTTTCTCACCTTTTATATACTTTCTCTTTCTCTCTCTCACTTTCATGATAAATGTTCAATGTTGAATTCAAAAGTCTAAACTTAGACTTCCCTAAGAGTAATCATGAGATATTCAAGTTTTCATGATGATTAATTTCCAGTAGTCTTTTTTTCCCAGTAAATGTGAGAAAATATCATCACGATGATAATAGTTTATTACACATTCATGAAGGATACTCGGAATTGGGTGAACATTTTGTTGATAACCTTTTCACTTTGATAGGTAGGAAACAATGAGTAGAAATCTTCAAGAGTTATCTCAACTTTTTCCATGGGAACAGAAAAGCAAAAGGCTAAGTAAGAATACGTGTTTCTATGTCAAGAATCAATATTATCCTTATCATCATCATCATCATCATCATCATCATCATGTTCAGTGATTAGAATTCTGGTGATTTTATCATCAACACAGGACTGAATGAAATTGACATGGTGAAGATGACACATCAATGGATTTTGACACAACTGAAAAAAGATAAAGGAAAGGAAAAAATTTCAAGACATTTACCTCAATTTTTGACAATCTACTGAACAATAAGATTGATACTTGACATCAACAATCAAAAGTAATTGCAATTAAATTTCCCACAGAAAAATAAACCATCAAGCACACCAACTGAAACTAATTTTTCTCAAGAAAAAAATTCTGGTAAAGTTAAAAATCTTCATGATCAAAATGTGAACCCAACAATTAAAACTAAATTACGACCAACAATTAAATCATTAAACAACAAATCGATTAAAGTAAACTACCAATAGACTTGAAGTTATTCACACTAATACTTGATCAATTTAAACTAAATTAACTTTTCCTAATAATCAAAACAAAATCAAAACCAAAACTAATCAAATCAACTTCTAATCATCTCATTGTGGTTATAGTGATTAGTTCAACAATTGTAATCATTGGATTACTTAAACTATTACAATTGATTTAAATGCTCAGTTTGTATTAAAAGCTACTAAAGTTACATGTAAGGATAATCATGATTGTTTCCTTGATTATTATTAATATTAATTAACTTGATGATGATTATGATGAACCTGGTTAACCGGAAATTAAGATCTAAACTAATTTAAAGATGAATAACAATTCATATGGTTTAGGTGAATATGAAGTAAATTAAACTGAACAAAAAGTTTTCATGTTATTTTCATGGTAAATCATTAATTTTATTCCCATGATAATCATTATTAATAGATGATGATTTCTAATGATAATGAACCTTGAACTGTATTTGATTTTATAAAATGTTAGCTAACCATGATTGCCATTTGATATAATAAAACAATTGTTCTGACAGTTAATCATTATCAACTTAATCATAATCTCATGATTATTATCATGAGTTATTCTGATAGTTGATTTTAAAAAACACCAAAGTTCAATCTTATCCTCAGTCTTATCATTTGAAGGTTTGGTTGAACAGTTTAAGTTTAATTAATGTTTAATGAAGGTTAATTAATTTGTTCAATGATCAATTGTCAAACCACATAACCCTTGTCATTTTCAACTGATTGATATAAGAATCAAGTTAATTGTTATCAACGGTTTGGTTAATACACAGGCTGATGAATTTAAGGTTAAAATGATGAGGAAAATGTTCATTTATCATCATAAATGATAATATAATCTGATCTGATGAGATTTCATAGCATTTATCTAACCTTCACGATGTTATCATGAAATTCACCATGTAGCATGAGCAATATGAACAAATTTGAAACAATTTAATAAGTAGCAAGTATTAATATTATAATGATTGTTAGTCACGATAATATGAAAATAAATTCATTGTATAACTTTGATAATGAACGAGGTTATTTAGATGATGTTATCAATTTATCATCATGATAATAATGGTGATAGAACATGAAAAGTTCTGAATCAAAAGAAATCACAAAACTCCTAATCACTTATTACTAATGACCAATCGCCGAATCAGCTGATCAGGAACAAAGTTAGTTGATATTAAGAAAAAAGTTTAGCTTTTATTATGAAATGAATGAATTGGTATTAATTGTAGGATCTATTATTTGTTCAGATGATTATCATTTGGTTCATGGTGATTCTGACTCATCACCTTGAGATAAAAGGGGAATTATATTATATTGGGGAAAGTTGAGTATTCCCATGAATTACCATAGTAGATATGAACTTGTTTACGTGACTTTATCTCAACATTTGAAAAAAAAATTCATTATCTGAACAAAGTTACAATTGTTTTTGATTTAATTATTACAATTGCAATTAGTTTTATTATCATTATTTTATTGAGCTCAATTAAGGTTGAATATATATTAATTTTCCCATGTAAAAGTTGCAGTTGTTTATCACCATCAGTGGTAATTAGTACTCTTAGTAATTAATTTTGATGAGGATCATTATCAGTTGTATTCATTTAAATGACGATACTGATAATCAAGCATCTGAACTTTCAGGGTAAAAGTTCAACGGGTATTGGAGCTACTTCCACATCAAAGTAATTCTGATAAATGTTCATATTACCATCTATGGATTGATCATGAATTTTCAGAGGAATTGGACTTTTCTTCTCGATTAAAACCTTTACCTTTGGAAATTCATCGCTCTCAGGTTGATTCATTAGCATGATTTGAATGAAACTCATGGTCGAAAAGAGATAATCTCATTGTAAATAGTGGCGGTGGATTCTCATGGTGGGTTGAAAAAAGCATATTATTGACAATCAACTGTTCAATGGGTCATTGATTTTCATGAGATAACCAATGATCAGCCGAATGAATGAATTTCCATGGCAGATTGTTAATCATTCTCAGAATTTTTCAAGACTCTCATGATTTTCATCATCACAATTGAAACTTTATATGATGATGATACAAAAAGTGATCAACATTAACTTTCATGGTGCTCAGAGTGTTACATTATCATTAAGAATCACTCCCAAGGCTATTTTATCAACTTAAGGAAACATTAATCATCTTAATCAACATTTTATCATAAAAGTAACTTGAATAACATGGAAGCAGAAAAAAATGGATTATGTAACCTGACAAAAGTATATTAATTAAGCTTTAATAGTGGAAAACATTTTGATCTTGAGGCTAATTGTCAACAATTAACTGCATTAATTATCAGCATTTAAAGGTTTACATTCTGATCACATCAAAATAGAAAGCAACATCATCGTTTATCAATTAGATAAACAGTAAGTTGTTAATCTTATCGAGAACAATTTAATCAACGAGTTAACCAAATTGATTACATAATCAACTCGTGTCAATGGACTCATTGATTAAGTGTTCAAAGTTTCAGAGTGAAAACTTAATGAGGATTTAGAGTCATGATAAATTCAAACAGATATTCAACAAAAAAAAAGATCAACGTTACGATTTACTTTTAATTCTTGTTGATTAGCAATTCAAATCATGTTGAGAATTTTTTTTTTCATTAAATCCACAGTTAGGGTAATGTATTTAAAGATATTTGAACATGTAAATAAACAAAGAGGAGGGAAAATTTTCATGAAACAAACATTGAAACATTTAAATTCTGAAAATCAAAATTCAGTGAAAGTCTCTGATTTCAGGGAGAAAGAGGTAAAGCTGAACGGATAAAAATCATGGGGAAAAAGATAAGCATGAAATGCAAATCCATTGATTGGCTAAATCTCAATGAATTGAAAGCTGAATGTCACCATGATGCTGATGATGGTTAACAGGGGAAAGAGGATGGGATAGATTCTCAGCAGGGAAATAAAACAGAATCATGGGATAAATTGAGCTGAAAAAAAGCTAATTTAAAACTGAACATATTCAAATTACATCAACAAGTCAATTCGAGTGTAAAAAAATGCTGAATCTTTATTCAAACTCTCAACCATGGTAACAAAGGTTTTTTGTTCATCTGAATTACTTCATGATACATTGCTTGAACCTCTTCACCTCACCGGTGGGCATGTATCACACATATTGTATTACATTGAATAATGTTCACCATGGTTCAGGTTATCATGTTGACAATGTGTAAGAAAAAAATAATAATGTCAAAAATCAGGAAAATCAGATGAATTAAATGTTAATGAAGATCCAAGGCACACCCTGAGACTGAATCAGAATAAATTGTAATTTTGAATGAATTTCAATAAATATCGAATCGTAAATGTTTAGAACAAGCTATATGAGAAAAAATCGAGAAAAAAAAGTTCTGACCTCAGATGATTGGAATCACCAATGGAAACATTAGTTTTGTTTCATCGTTACAACAAAACTAATCTCCTAATGAACAGGATTAATCTTATTGATTCATTAAGAACTGTAATTATCAAGATAAACACAATTCCGAATTAGTTGCTTCTCATATCTGATAATGAGAGTGGTTATAAATCAGTTCGGTAAATATTTGTGGTAATCAAATATCATGGAAAATATTTCAAGATAAACCTCATGGAATGATCAGTAAATTGATTGTTATCATCTAATTAAGAGCCATTACTTTTGTATCATAATAAGTTGAACATCATTGAAAGTTCAATAATTATCATCTTCTAAATCTGAACCAGAACTTTATTCGTGATGAACATTCCTGGTCAGTAGTTGAATCGGATTCATTAAATGAATCTGTTACTCTGAAGTGTTTTCATTTGAAATAAATGAAGGAAAAAAAACTTTTACAAACAATATTTTCGGATAACAAAATTCAGAATGATTCAGTTTCCTTTCACCCTGTTTGTATAATAATAATAATGCAACATAATAAGATAATAACTCCAACAATTACCTGTCATGGCGATGATGATAAGATATGATTTCCTCTTTTGCTGAATAGATGATTTAAGAAACTTTTTCTTCCAGAATCTTTTGCATACTTAGATGATAGAAACTTTTATTCCATTACCATGAAATGTCATGTAAAGATGAAGAGTGAGAGAAAAAAAACTCCTCAGAACTTTTGTCCTCAATTGTTTTATATTCAAAAAGTTAATGATAACTTTTCAGATGAAAGTGAATAGTTGATAAGCTGAAAAAAAAGTTCTGATGAAAAAAAATTCTCAACAAATTTTGCCAATTCAATTATTCAATTCTAATTTATTTATATTACTCTTACAATCACTTAGTTCTAAGTAACAATTAAGTTGATTACACATTATTGGTACATTAGTTGTACTTTAATTGTTGCCTGATGATGAGCAAAAACTGCTGATCAATTCAATTGATCAATTGGAGTATAAAAAATAAGCAGGTTGATTAACTTGATGGTTAATAATTGAGTTAATCTTGGACAATAAGATTATCAATAAGCTCTGAAGACAAGGAATTATAACAACAAAAAAATGATGATGATGAAAATGATGGGAAGTCATGATAATGATGATACCTAAAGGATGAGGATGCTAAGTGAATACATGATGATGAATGTACGGAATCAGCTGAAGACTATTGATCATCTTGATTAACTATTCATATAATCACATGTAGGAAGTTGACGATAATGATACATTTGTAAATAATAGCCGATGATTCAATACATAAGGTCAGCATTTTATCAGTTATTACTTATCACTCTCTCAGAATTATGATTATGTTTTCAGGAAAATAATATTTTTCCTTCAGTCTGATAAAAACAGTAATTGTATTTTCCGAATGTACAATATCTAGAAAAAGCACAATTCTATCATCTGAAAATAGCAAAAAAACGTTCTATACAAACGCGTAACACTAACTATTAGGTATGTGCATATGAAATGGGAAAAATTTGTCAACTAATTTTTAACACTTTCTCGTGAAAATTAGGATGTCGTTGTTACAAAACTTTTGTTACATTTAAATTAACTGATAATTAGTCTAAACAATTACACTTAATTGATTGTTATTGTTAGGGGATTAGCTTTATTTTTGCTGTAATTAGTACATCGTCCCTCTCAATCATTGCTTACATCACATTTATCTCTAGGGACTCATTGTTTAAAGTATAAATAAGAAACCTTTTTCAATTACAAAACATTCCGTTTACATTCCATTAACATTACATTAATAGTTAATATTTTGTCATTCAAGGTTAATCCTTAAACCCCTTAACCTTTTACCCTTATGTCCTTTAATTAACCCTATTCAAAATCTCTCATTGTGCTTTCTATCTAAACCACCCTTAAAACTACCACCAACTAAAGCCTCTTCAATTAGTGTTTCAATAAAAGTTATTTTGTTCCGATACGATCTTTATACTGAGCTCTCGCATAGAGAATCCCTAACAAAATGGTGGAGATGACTTCGCTATCTTAAACAATTTAGCTTCTTCTTGTGCACGAGAAACCAAACCCATTTCATCGCTTCAAGAAATATAAGTGACCAAAGGAAGATTCTTCCTCTGGTGCGTCTTCTTTCCTGTTTCCTACGGTGAATAAAAACACTACAAGACTTTGAAGATTCTTCATAGTCTCGGCTTTGACATCTATAGAATTTAATTCTAAGTGTGAAATCGATATTGTTACAATATTGATCGGTGTGCAGTTCGGAGGTTCTGAAGGTCACCTTGGGAGATCCAATAATTCATCAAGTCTGAAGACAGACAAAGAGAAAGAATCTCTCTCTTGTCCATCTCAACCTGATCATTCATCAAAACAACTAAACTGGTCAACGTGGTTCAGAATATAACCTTGTTACTAAGTACAACAATCTACATTCTTCTTAAAGAAGCCAAATCTAAAGGTCCAATTGCAAAGTAAGATCAATTGTCTCCTTTACCTAATTTCAAATTAAGATAATCCAAACAACCTGGTACGTCTTAATATTCAATCAATTACCAAATCAATTGTAAATTGTGAGGTGAAGAATCTTCACCCACAATCACCCTAATTCATTCAAGTTAAGTACATCCAAACAAACTGGTACATCTTAACATCAACTCTAATTCATCAACCAAATTCATTCATTTAATTGTAAAATTAGCTTGTAAGGTAAAGAAGTTAAACCTACAAACTAATTCACCAAAAAACCTAAATAGTCAAAGTCATCCAAATAAACTGGTAAACATTGACAACCAAATCAAATTGTAAAATTAAATTGTAAGGTAAAGAATCTATACCCACAATTTAATTCACCCAAACCCATTGAGGAAAACAAAACGACCTTGTGCTTCTCAATATATCATTTACCCAATTCTTTTGTAAACTAAATTGTAAGGTGAAGAATCTATACCAACAATTTAGCTTAACCAAGCTCAATTAAGTTAAAACCAAATTACCTGGTACATCTTGATTCATAAGCTTAAAACATTTTGCTAATTAAGAGAGAAGAGGTAAAGAATCTTCACCTTCCTCTTTCTTACCCTTATCCAAAACATTGTAAACCCAAAACCCAAGATTTCAGACCATACAGATTCTGATCTTGAGTTATCTCAAGAAACATTAATCAAACTTGATCTGAGTGAAGAGTTACAACCGAGTCTTTCACTCATTCACGATACAACAGATTTTCAATCTACACCCAAAGTGCAACCCGATCTAAAGATAAAAATGAACGAGGTTGAACAACAACAACGAGAAAAGAATCGACAAACCAATGAAAAGCTTACCCGTAATGAGCTCATCAATTTAGCTTCTGAATGGGGAGTCTCGAAAGTCAATAGTAAAAGCAATGAGATGCTATTAAGAGAAATAATAGACGCTCATCTAATTCAACACCTTTATGAAAATCACATCATACCTGATCATGAAAATGATGTTGATATTCTACAAAAAATCGAATATAAATGGGAAGATGGTATCGAGCTTAGGAAAATGGGCTGCGATCATCAAACGATAATCAAATTATTGGAAAATGGAGTGAGATCAATTGACACTCTAATGTTCATCAAAGAAAATCAACTACAACAATTCAACATACCAATAGCTCAAGCCTTCATGTTATTTAATCGCTATTGTAAACCAGAGAGATTTGCAACAAGAGAGTCTTGTGAATCCCCTGATCCCAAATCTAAATTACCGTTACCTGCTCAAAATGCCCTTTACCGTATTAATAGGAGAAAATGGCCTAACAATTCAATTCAACAAACGTTTGCTCAATTCCTCGAAACAATGGAGTTTGACCTACGAATATTGGACCCATTAAAGGAAACATGGATCGATCATATCACTGTTGTCCTCGAAGGTGAGCCAAGAAAAATAGCTGAGAAAATAAGTCAAGAAAATCATCTACTTTCCTACGATAACTGGAAAGAGAAGCTTTTAAATTCAACAATAAATAAAACAGAGATAACAGAAGCTTTATACACTGTTTTACAAAAGAAATATTCAACCAATGAAAATCCAGTTGAATTTTTCAAGAAAATCGAAAGTTCAATAAAAGTCATTTGTCCTGACGCCAAGGATAGAGAAATCTCTATCCTTGTCGCTGGAACTCTACCTGTGGAAATCCAAAATGAAATCATTCCAGAGAAAGAGACAATTTTTGATCTAGAATCGCTAAAACAAAAAGTGATTGGTATTTGGCAAAAGTCTAAAACCCCAATCAAATCAACTCAACAAAGTCAAAGTGTTATAAGTGTCACCCCAAAACGACCCTTATACCGTAATCAACAACAACAACAACAACAAGGTAACCAACAAGGTCAAGTATCTCAACCTCAGAGTGGTAACCGTCCAATCAACACAAATTTAAATGGTAACAACAACAATCGTCCATCTAATCAATACCAAGGAAAATATTGGTGCGATAGATGCAAGTCAAGTACTCATAGTAATGAAAGATGCAGATTCAACCCAGCGAATGAGGGTCAGAAGAGCATCTCTTCCAACCCAAGTTCAAATCAACAAGTCAACCCAAATCAACAACAATTGGTATCAAATCAAAATGTGAATTATGTTGAATTTGATCAACCAGTCAATGAAAATAATCATGTTATCAACGTCGCTAAATTAATGGTTGGAACCAATTCAGTGCAAATGTCGGATGAATTGCGATTTCCAATGGTAACTTTTAATTTCAATAATGTTAAAGTTCGAGGTCTCATCGATACTGGGGCCTGTACAACTCTAATCAACAGAGCTATTGCCAGCAGAATTGGTTTACTAGCTTACCCTTTCAGTGTTAAATTCCAAGCAATCAACACGTCAACAGTTAATTGTGAATACTTTGTACCAATAAAAGTGTGCAAAGGAAATGAATCAACAATTATGGCTGCTTATGTCATTGATGACTTATCCAATGACATCATCTTAGGTGAAAACATCATCAAGTACACCGAGTTAATCATTAAGGCTCGTGGTCCTCGTCAACCCTATGACTTATATCAATTCAATTTAAACAACAAATACAACATTAAATTGGAAATTCCTGATCTATGTGATGTCCATAGACTATTAACAAAATGGTATGATGAATCATTTGATATGAAAAAGTTAGTTCATTTACCAATCAACCACATCAACTCATTACCCAGTAAACCCAAAGTAAATTTTGTGAAATTCTTTCATCATGAATATCCTCTTGATTCTCCAAATTTGATTAATCATATTGAGGAATTCCAAGAAAACTCAATCGATTTACCAGAAGATATAAACAATGTGAATCAACGTTTATATGCTCAAATCAATCCTGAATTATCTCAAGAAGATAAAAGAAAAATCTATCAAGTCCTGATAGAGGAGAAAGCTTCTTTCTCCTCTACAAAATATGACTTAGGTTGTGTTCCTGCTCATGTCACCAATTTCAAGATTGACATAGGTAACAAAGATATTCCAAAGTGTAAACCATTTCGATCAAGCGAAAAGATGCGAGAAGAAATGAGAAAAATTATTCGTGAATTCAAAGAAAATGGAATCATTGAAAATTCGGACACCGGAGGTGGTGCTCCTGCTTTTGTGGTACCAAAGCCGAATGGAACCTGGCGAATGGTAACATCTTACATCGAATTAAACAAACTCATCAATAAACGTCAATTCCCAATGCCTAACATTGATGATGCCATTAATCAATTAAAAGGTAACAAATTCTTTACTACACTAGACCTAGCCCAAGGCTATTATCAACTTGAAATACCTCCAGAGGAGAGGGACAAAACAAGTTTTGTTACCGAAGATGGAGTCTACAGATACAGACGTCTTCCAATGGGTCTAGCTGATGCTCCTTCCTACTTTCAGGAAGTGATTAACAAAGTATTAGGTGATTTAAAATATACCTGCTGCTTTGGCTATTTTGATGACATTGTCATCTACGGAAAAACAATTGAACAGTTATGTGAGAACATGAAAAAGGTTATTAAAGCTCTTAAAGTTTACGGCTTTAAAAATCGCATTGAAAAGCTACAAGCTGGTGTTACTTCATTTGTGTGTTTAGGACATTTAGTGTCTGGTAAGAATGTCCAACCTGATCCTAAAAAGATAGAGAGGATTAAGAATCTTAATCCTCCCAGCTCTTATTCTCAAATCCGTTCTCATCTTGGTTTATTCAACTACTTTGGCCGCTTCATCGAAAATTTCGCCGCCATTGCAGCTCCTCTACAAGAATTAGTACAAAACAAGTACAAAAGTATTTCATTTGAAATTAAAGGTGAACAACTGAAAAGTTGGGAAAAGCTCAAGGAAGCGTTAACCAAGAAGTGTTTGTTAACGCATTTCTATCCAAATCGTGAAACTAAATTATTCGTTGATGCCTCAGCTGTAGCAATCGGAGGTATTCTAACTCAAAAAGACGAAGATGGAAATTGGAATCCGATTTACTTCTTCGGCTGCAAACTACAAAAATATCAATATGCCTACAGAGTCACCGAAAAAGAATGTGCTGCTGTGGTATATGCCTGTCGAAAATTCGCTCATCTACTACGACATAAAAAGTTCACAGTTGTGACTGATCATTGTGCCCTGTGTGAACTCAAGAAAACAAGATTTAAAGTAACCAGAATCATGAGATGGCAAAACGATTTAGCCGAGTTTGATTTTGATGTTGAATATCTAAAAGGAGAAAAACATCCAGCGGATTGTTTTTCCCGTTCCAACGAGTGGTCCCATAAACAAAAAGGTGAAATGGAAGATGATCACTACGATCGATATTTAAATTGTGTTTATCCTGATAAAGACGATGTTTTATTGGAAGACATGGAACTACTAGAAGAAACAAGAATAGTTGAGAACGAAACCCAAAAGATTCTTTTAGGTTTCGTTCGTCAATTCGATGTATTGGACCGAGAACAAGCAAAGATGTTCATCCGTTCATGTAAAACACCAAATCTCGAAAAAGGTAATCAATCTGAATTAATTACTCATCAACTTAACGATTCAAGATGTAATATGATCAAAGAGGAGTTAAGAGAAGGAAGAATGACTCGAAAATTTCAAGTCAGAGATGGAATTCTGTACGCATTAAGAAACGACAGAAGCTGCCGTTTCTATCTCCCTGATTCACTAATCAACAAAATTTTCAATCAATACCACAACTCTATTGAAGCTGGTCATTTCGGTACTAAGCCGACCTTTCAAAAGATAGCATTAGATTTCTGGTTCCCAAACATGGAAGATATTATTAAAGAGAAAGTATCTGGTTGTGAAAAATGCCAGGAGTTCAAATCCAAAACTTACAAAGAAGGTAAAGCAAAACCAATGCCTGTACCTAACACTCCGTTTGAAAGGATTCAAATTGATATGATTGGACCTTTCCCTACATCTAAAAGTGGTAACAAATATGCTCTTGTCGCAATCGACGTTTTAACTCGTTTCGGTGTGGCAAAGCCATTCAAGAAAGGATCATCAAAAGACGTAATAGTGTTCATAAAAGGTATAATTCATCAATTCGGTCGACCTAAAATCATTCAAACTGATAATGGACAAATTTTCACCGCAAAAGAAGTTCTTGAATTTGTTCAGAGCCATGGAATTAAGACTCTTAATTCCACGGTCTATCACCCTCAAACAAATGGATTAGTCGAAAGACTCAACGGTATTATTAAAACAAGAATTACCATTTATACAGAAAATGAATGTGAATGGGATAAAAACTTTCAAGCTCTAGTTTATAGTTATAATGTTTCGATTAAACCAAATCTTGGTA
This sequence comes from Panonychus citri, assembly GCF_014898815.1. Classification (NCBI taxonomy): domain Eukaryota; kingdom Metazoa; phylum Arthropoda; class Arachnida; order Trombidiformes; family Tetranychidae; genus Panonychus; species Panonychus citri. The sequence goes on from NW_026515540.1 coordinate 2,030,052, forward strand.
AATCACCATTTCAACTACTCCTGAATTATGAGCCAAGAACCTTAGCTCATAATGAATTGGAAATTGATCCACTTTATAAAGAAAACATTCATCAAGCAGAGAGAGGTAGAGAGAAAATCATCCACTCTTCTGAGCAATCAGCTTTCAAACGAAATGAAACATTAAAAGAACCATCATATGAACGTGGTGATATCGTGCGAATTAAACCTGTACCTTATACCACGGGTGCTAAAATTACAAAGAGAAAATTCTTTGGCAAATTCATTGTGTTACAACCATATGAATCAGCTGCTAAAATTATCAACGTTTATAATGGGCAAGTGAAAGTTCTAAATTATGATCGTATAAAGAAAGCCAATTTACCTAAATCATCAAATCATGAAATTCTCCTCAAGAAACATCCTATTGTAGCGAATGAGGAAGAATCTTCCTCATCCAAACAATCAGCATCAAATGAAAAATCACATGAAAATGTACAGTGTAGTGATGAAGAATCTTCATCACCTGAAGCAATTCAACCATTGGAACAAGAAACTGAACCGATCACAGTTACGTTACCAGTTACAATACCGCAACAGCAACCATCTAATCAATCACAACAAATTGATCAAACTGTTATGAATGAAACAACTAGTCAACACCAATTAGTGTCAGAACCAACAGAGGAAGAATCTTCCTCCATGGTTCCATGTGCAACAAACATTCAACTTTACAATCAACCAAATATCCATCTAAACAATCAAATCAGGAACCCTAATATTCAGCTTTATAATCAACCGAACATTCAATTGAACAATCAACCAAACACAGCTCAACAAACAATAAATTTCAACGAATCAAGTGAAACCGAAGTGGAAGAAAGTGATGTGAATAGTGCAAATACAAGGAAGAAGACTCGAAAGAAACGTATTTGGCCAACACATCAAATGGAAAGAAGACCGAGAAAACAAAATTAAATCAATTGTTCTCTTGCCCACTTCGTATTCGGAACGTCATCGAGTGAAGAATCTTCACCCGATGAAGTAAAAGAAACACTACTTTTAATACTAACAATTTTCAACCCCTTTTAACAATTAATCACTTAAACCCTTATTAAGCACAATTAATACTAGAGAGTAAACAAGCTAACGAGAAAAAGCTAACACAGCGTAACCATAGAAACAAATCATGCGCAGAATAGAAATTTTTTTTTTTTTGAATATTCTATTCTCTTTTAATTAACCTTGATTATTGTGCTAATTGCTCATCAATCAAGTTCAACAAATTGTAACATTGTTTCTTTGTGTCCAAAATTCTGATTTTGTATTATTCTTATTTGTGAATCAAAAAAACGTGAAGAATCTTCACCATATTTTGATTGAATTGACAAGATAAATTTAACAAATTTAAAGTTAAAAACCTACAAAGTGTTTAAACAGAGCAAATTAGTTGCTCCTGAGGAGAAGAATCTTCACCTCAGGTCAATCAACATTTTCTCCAAATCCGATAAATCAATTGTCAAGAAAGTGTCAAGCTTCATTGGAAATGGAAATGCAAGGAAAAATCTGGAAAGTTCAAGACAAATGGTTGAACGAAATGGTCATGGATAAACTGGTCAGAACTTTCGGTGATGAATGGAGAAGCGTACCTGTCGTTTTCTATCTCCCAGGACTAGTTTTACATGAGAAACCAAACATGAGCCAAGTCAACATGTTAACTTCATTAGCCTGCAAATTCTGTAATCACATTCCCGTGAACCCAATGAAATGTTCAGAATGTAAATCATTCTACTGCCGATACTGTATCATTCTTCTCTATTCTCTGGACCATAGAATGAAAGGAAACATGAATCCAGATCTAGAAAAACTTGACAACAAACACTTCCTGTGTATTAAGTGCCCACTATCATCGCTAACGAAAACAATGGGACTAAACAGTGAAGAATCTTCACTGTTCAGTCGCCTAATTGTGAAGTGCCGATCCTACAACTGTGAAGAGTATGGAAAATACTATGACATCTTACATCATCTTGCGAATTGTAAAGACAAAGAGTACAAAGTGTTATCCGTTTTGAACTATTACTACTTCCACCAAAAAGAATTAGAAAAACAAGGAGAAAATTTCGCATCATTACAAAATACGCTCAACAAAAAGTTAACCGAAGATGAATTCTATGAAACCTTTGACAAAAGACTCATGATTCAATACCCGAATGAATTTGTTCCTCCAAGTGGATTCACAGCTGAAAGAAGAGAAATTGATCCACTTAATCCATTACATGTGAGAACAACCGTAATTGGATTCAAATCGAAAGAAAAATCATCTCCTCAGCCTTCTACCAGTAAAGAATCTTTACCGATAGAGGAAGAGTTGGGACCTGAATTCTGGCACGCAGAAGATGATGAATTTACTCGAGAAGAGGAAAGTTTAAATAAGCCAACAAAACATTCATCTAAAAGCCAAAGAGCTTCAACAAGCGCATCAGTCGATGACGATTGGACCAAAGGTATTTGGGACGATTGGAACGAGCCGACATTAGCCGATAAAGATGAATGGGGAAATTGGAATACTGGTTATGCCATCGCAGCGAAAGTTTCAGCTCCGGAAAAAGATCTAATCGATGACAGTCCGGAAGAAGATGAAGAATCTTCATCTCCTCCCAAGATTAAAATGGAGATACTTCCAACTAGAAAGCCTGCTGGTGCGAACAAGAGATTCATTGTGCCAATGGAAACAATTAGAAAAGAATATCACGGAAAGAAAAGGAAAAACGCTCTTGGAAATAAAAGACGACTAGCAAAACGAGCTGAAACTGGTAAAAAGTCCAATCAAGATTTGCGAAGATTCTTAGCAACACTTGATTTTCTAAATCAACATTCAAACAAGAACAACGTTTTAAATATAAAAGACAATATTCATCGAAGAAGAATCTACAAGGCTTGGGACGAACTCGATGAAAAGAAACTCAAAGTGTGCTCAATAGATATTGAGAAGTGTATTGTGACAACATCCAGAGGACAAGAATCTTATCCATGCTGGGTTGCCATTGTAGACACTCATGCAAATATTTGTTTCAATGATCTCATTAGATATCCAAAAGCATCAATATTCGAAATGAATACGAAAATTCATGGAGTCTCATTTGAAGTCACTCAAGGTGCAAAATCATTTGAAGAGCAAAGGAAAACAATCATCAAAATTTTACTACAATTTGACCGAATCATAGTTGCTGGTGGAATAAATGATTTCGTGTCTCTATGCTTCGATCATCATGATTGGGCGATCATCGAACCAAAAGTTCGAGATGTTAACTATTATTACTCGTGCAAACTTGATGCTGCAGGACAACCATGTGAAATGTTAGCCCTAAAGTACATAACATTTGCCCTCTTTGGAAAAATAATTCAACAAGATTGTCACTCTCAGTGGTAGATGCCGGATTTACGCTATTCGCATATCTTGTTGACCATAAGTCATTTGAAGAGACTCATGAAGCTGCAAGGAAAGCACCTTTCCTACAACTTCCTCTTCCTCATGTCCGTTATCCTCCAAATAAACAAATGGCAAGACACATCGACAACATCATGGAACGAATCAATGATTGGCCTTTTATATTAAGAAAATCAGCGTTTCCAGGAGGAAAACCATCAGGATCATTTGACACAAAGCTTCTTTGTGATCATGATGATGTGACAGAGAGACCACCGTATACAGAAGTAGATCTGAACATATTCAATGTATACAAAAGAAGAGTTCAAATTGGAATCCAAAAACAAAGCCAATATCGGAAATGTTGAACCAGTGGCATCGAGATCAACAATCAATCGACACTCGAGATGGCGATTAACCCTTGACCTTACACTTGACACACTGGACCAACAGCAACAACGGGGCTCTGTTAGGGGATTAGCTTTATTTTTGCTGTAATTAGTACATCGTCCCTCTCAATCATTGCTTACATCACATTTATCTCTAGGGACTCATTGTTTAAAGTATAAATAAGAAACCTTTTTCAATTACAAAACATTCCGTTTACATTCCATTAACATTACATTAATAGTTAATATTTTGTCATTCAAGGTTAATCCTTAAACCCCTTAACCTTTTACCCTTATGTCCTTTAATTAACCCTATTCAAAATCTCTCATTGTGCTTTCTATCTAAACCACCCTTAAAACTACCACCAACTAAAGCCTCTTCAATTAGTGTTTCAATAAAAGTTATTTTGTTCCGATACGATCTTTATACTGAGCTCTCGCATAGAGAATCCCTAACAGTTATAATTACTCTCTATTTCGAGTTATTCTTTGTTACATCTAAGATGGATAAAGATAAAATTCGAAGTCTTATACTTTATGAGTACAAACTTGGACATAGTGTTTTCGAATCAGTTAAAAATATTAATAATGTGATTGGTGAAAATGCGACAAATAAAACGACAGTTTATCGGTGGTTTGCTAAATTCAAATCAGGAAATTTTTCGATCGAAAGTCAAGCTAAAGGTAAACCTCCAATTAAAGTTGATAATAAAACAATTTATCGCAAAGATATCGTTAATTAAACTCGATCAACAAATTTTCCCATTTCATGTGCACATACCTAATACTAATAATATATTAGCATTTAAACCAAATAGAGATGAAGAATATCGGTATCGATAATGTCAATCGGTAATTTTAATACGGTTATTATTGTTGAATTTAAAACTCTATCGTATAAATGTGCTATCAAAGAGAATACAATTTCGGTTATTTCTTATTTAAACTTGAATGTTTTTCATGACACTGAACCTGCAGTAATTTGGGACTATTCTAACAATTTTTATTCCTTGGGCGGGTATTCTGACACGATTAAGATTTATATCATACAATTTAACGTAAAAATAGGTAATTAAATTAAGATTTATAAGATTTAGATCATTCTGTCATTCATCCATCTCGAGCTATTCAGACAAACTCGAAACAAAATGATTTAACTATTTTTTTATTAAAATTTGCTGTATATAAATTGTTTTGTTGAAAACAAAACCATTCAAATCCGACAGTTAACTGGACAAATCATTTGAATCGAAAATCGTTTGATATAACATTCTACAAAGTTAAAATCATTATTTCTTATTAGAAATTTATGTTCTGTGTATTTGAATTTGAATTGTAGGTGAATTTGTGATTGCATAACTTTTGTTTTTTGGATTCTAAAGGCGGTCAAAAATAAAACGTTGGTGAGCGCCACAGGCATCTCCATTTTATTGGAGTTAGATAATTTTATATCTAAAAAATATCATTTTCATAAATCAGATTTCAGAGACATTTAATGACAACAAAAAGAGAAATTTTATTAATGATTTTTAAAAAAATTAAATTAAATTAAGTCAAGTCATCAAAATGTTCGCCAGATTTCTCTGTAAATATAATCAATAGCATATCGGAGTTATTAATAACACTTGAAAGAGTCAAAAAATGGTATTTTTTCAATCTATTCTTTGATTATTTGTTTCAATTGATTTTCTATCTTAGGTGATCCTTTTTTACCACTGAGTTAAGACGTCTCCATAATAAAAATTCACAGGATTCAAGTCAGGTGAATTTAAAGGCCATTCGGATCTTTTGCTTATCAATCAATCATTGAAATAAACTTTTATGAGTTCCAATGAAACATCAGTGCAGATTTCATTTTTCATCGCTAAATTAATCCGTTTGGAATCAATTCTCCTTGATTAAAAAACATACAGAAGCCGACCCGCTGGTTTTTGTGTCTTGCAGTAAATTTTTGTACCTATATCAGTTTATAAGGTTTATAATCTTTCTGCCTTAATGTCAGACTAGCATGCTCTGGATTAGTGTCAAGTCTTACCGTCATTTGTGGCAACGAAAAATGCTAAAGCCTGAGCTGAATTGATCTAGAGCAAGCAGTCGATGTCGTCTCTGTAGAATTCACCACCAGAACTCGAGGCTTCCACTTGTCCATTCTTGAACCAGAATTTTCGTATTTTACACACTTTACCACCACAATGTGAACGATCAGTAAAAAATACTAGATTATCCGACATGATGAATTTGTTGTCTTGATGATGACTACTGTCTGATGTTGTAATAGTTCGATTTCCTGCTACATTTGTGAGATCAAGTTTAATTGGCTCCCAGTCCAGTTTTCTTTTCTTCGATTCAGTTTCATTTTCACTTCATTTCGAGAAGAACAAGATGGAACCATTAAATTTCCAGATACTGATTCTGATTCGACTTCATATTCGTCTTCACTTAGATTCAATTCTTGAACTTCAGGTTCTTTAATGGGTTCGGACTTCTTTCGAGCGACTTTTTTCATTCATTTTCAGATTCAGTGAACCTGAAAATGAGCCAGAGCATGCAGTTTTATACTACTCCTGAACCCGTATCATCAGCACTTCGCATAATTATGTAATAATTGTATCCACAAAAATGTCTGATGACATGTCCGGATTGTGATGAACATCATGAAATCTGTAATATTGTAAACATATTATTATCATCATGTTTTGATGTTTCCAGTATATAAATTTTAATCAAAATGGTTATCATTAAATTCATTGAATTAATCAGTTACTTTTATATTATGATTATCAGAAAAATTTCCTTATGCAATTTAAAAGTTGATAAAAATGAATCTACTCAGTAACCTAACAATTAACTCGAGTTTCTCATGTAATAACAAAAGCTCATTCAGGAAATAGTACTGCTCAAATTGATCATGTAGATCTGAAGCAAAATGTTCCAATTAATCAAGTAACGGTAAAATTTTGGTTACTATTATTATTAAGTTATGTACACACTTATTGAGTAACAATATTTACATACATTGAATTAGATTCCAAATCATTTCATCATCAACAATCCTCATGAATCTGTTTCATGATTATTACTACTACTGTTTACAATTTGATTGTATCAATATTGACAATAATAATCTAATCACAATAAAAGTTGATACATTTTTTTCCGCTTCATCCTCAATGAACTTTAGGCTAACTATTAATATCTCATGATAGACTGAAATTGTATCATGTATATAATATCATTTCCTCATATTTCAGGGAGAAACTTTGATTACTTGTTTGAGTAATTTGCTAATTAACAGTGATATTATATAAGAGAATGGGAAAAAAAGTTCCGAGAAAAGTTTTCTTCTTAACCTTTGGTTCTGGGAATATTAATAATTTCCTGTTATCAAGGTGATGATGTTTCATCAATGAATTAATCTTGATGAGAATTCAATTACAATCATGACTTTTATCATACAGAAATTCAGTTAATTAACAACTGTTTGTAAATTGTGTTATCATGAAATGAAATCAATGAAATTTCTTGTTGACTTTCATGAATTTTCATGAGCGTTTTGTAATATTCATCATGATCAATAAGATTAAAATTTGTCCACAACCGATAAATTTATTTGATTTGGAACTTTATTAAATCTTCAACGATGAGGTTTGCAATTTTCTCTCATGATGTTTTCTCCTGATTCTTTCAGAGTTATTACTCAGGTAGTTCTGAGATTGTTCAAAAGTTTTTCTTTTTATCTCAATACCAGATGACATTGTCAATTGAGATTCTTCATCAGTCCATTTCGTTATATTTATTTTTTTATCCACCAACAATTCAGCAGATTTCTTAAAATCTTCATGAAACTTCCGACCAATATTTCATGATTTTTATCGTCATTATCTCAGCTTTATTATTATCTTTGCCAGTTCTTAAAGTTCCAGGTAAACACAAATGAGATATAGAAAAGGGGGAAATCCAATAAGACAATTTTGCATCTTATTAACTTCAATCTCTCGCTCTTAATGATTTTAATCATGTATCACTATCAGAGAGATTATTATTATTCTTGATGAAATTAACTCATTTTCATTCATTTTTCATGATGAAGTTCAGGTGGAGGTAAGTAAGGAGTAAGGGAGATAAACATGACGATGAAGATTAGATAATCTTGCGAAATCATTATTATGATGATATATGAGTTTGGAAGTTTTTTCTCACATTTTCAATTCTTATCAACTCTTTGTATTCGTCATAGTGAAGAAAAGTTCAGTTGTTTCAGTAAAGTTATTCAGTTTCCATGATAAGTTTGCAATATTAACTTCTCATCTTCTTTTTTCTTCTGAAAAATATTCAACTGCTGATTTTTACATAAATAAATAGGACTTATAAACATCTTCATCTTTATCATGATCGTCATCATGTCACATCGGTAGATAAACATATCATGTAGAAATAAACACAAACTGAACTACATGGAATTCAGTGTATTTTGACAAGTCTTATGGAAAGAAAAAGTATTTTTATTTCTAATCAATGATCCAACAACATGATGATAAAGATTCAGAAAATGATGATGAAAAAAAATAACATCATGGTTCCTTAATCTACTGAATAAGGTGGCAGGGTTAAGTTTACTCTCTCATGTTACTTTTACGATAAAGAAGATGATAAGTATTCAGTCCCATCGTCATTTACATGTCATTTACGAGTGGATGATAACTGATGATAAATTTTCCTTCCTTTCCTTTAACTTAAATAATAATAATAATATTGATGTTTCCATTGGATTAGGAAGATAAAAATTGAGAAAACCAGAATTTTCCGAGTTGTAATAATCTCTCTCAATAATATTCAATCTGAAATGAGCATAATAAATAATAAAAATATGATTACAAAAATTTGAATTGGGAATTAATCTTGTTAATCAGTTTCAATTGGTTGATTATTTTGTCACATTAATACTTGGATATATTATGAACAAGGTGATAAAATGTATTGAATGTTAGGATAGGTGATGATAAATTGTCACTGGATTGAATGAATATGAATGTCATCCATAGATTAGGAAAAGGGATAAAGATGATAATAATGTATATTATCAGAATTGGTTTCCATGGTTACCTCTTGTCAGAATTGTTTCTTTTTACATACATTTTGAATATTCAAAAAGCTCATGAGGATAACTTTGAGAATTGAACATTATTAATATCAATAGAACTTTTATTTTTCTTGTTTACTTGAGAGTATTCTGATAAAATAAGTTGATGACATTTCTATTGTGAATTGATATCATGATATTGATTGTAACATGATGATGAATATTCAGATTTACCTGTTTTATTTGCTCGTCTCTCTCACTCACTCTTGCTCTCCTGGTCGGAAAGGTAAATTATCATCTTGATTTTTTAAAGGATTAATCATAATTTCAAGCAAGATTAACCATCAACAATGTGATGAGTTTTTGATGGAAACCAATTTTTCAACATCTCTCACCTTCATCATCAAGTTGAGAAAAACAAAATCTCAAAATTAGAGGTGAAAATATTTCATCCTCATCTTAATTATCATGTTTTTCATCAAAAATTTTGGGTAAACATTTGGGTTACACGATGATAAAGATGAAGATGAAGATGATAATATTAAGGTAAGATGATATATGATGATAAGTGATGATAATGGCGATGAGGAAGCTTGATAGCTCAAAGATATCAAGAAAAGTTTATCTCATTTTTCAATTACTTTTGATTTTCTGGTTCACAACATTTAATCAACTAAATTATTCTCAACAATTAGCTGATTACTTTTTACTTGGATACTTTTTAATGATTGACCATTTATCACCAACTAATGTTGACCATCAACAACAATTGAGACTTAATATATTTAAGAAAGTCAATTAACTATTGTAACCAAACTGGTTACACCACCAGTTTCTTTGTTCAACCAGGTACCACCTCTCACGTGGTACCTGGTTATCCTTATTGGATGAAATTTGAGGAAGAAGATGAAGATAAGGGAGAAGATAATCTCCCTCACTAACCATATAATGGCCAGTTTTCGGCCATTTTATGTATGGAATTCGGGGTAGAATTTACCCAAGTTAAAATAATTAAAGTTTGTTTAAAGTAATTGTTTTATTTGCTAAGTCTGTGCAATTGGCACCCTTACGGGGATTAGTTAATGTGCTTAATTACATTTAATGTGAAGTAATATATTGTTATAATGATAAGTTTCTTTTGTGATTTAAGTAAATGACTTGGGCTTAAACATCAGTTCAATAAAAAACCATAGTGAATTTATGGTGATTGTTTTCTTTAAGAAAAGAGTCAATGTTTTAATGTTTAATAATTACTGTACTATTTAAATAGGTGATACATACTATATCAAAAGTTACACGTAATTACAACCCAACCTGTTCAACCCTACGTGTATTTCATATAAAACATTTGAACCTTGTGGAAGGTTAAAGTGAACTTTATTCAACTAAATAAAAGTGTGGTGATTGTAATAACCTGGTCAGAAGGTTAGGTTAGGTTAATTGGACTGTAATAAAACAAAAGTATTAATAATTAAAAGATTACAATTGGTAAAAATCAGCATATTGAATAAATCAATCAACACAAACTCAACTATTAATTTGGAAATAACAAATTGAATCAAAACAGAAGTCAATTACTGGAGAAGAATTTTGGCCACTGAAAAGATAAGTATTTCAATTATAATCATTTTTTTATCCTAATCATTTAAAATAAACATAATCAAATTTGAAGTAATACGTGCAACAAAATATAATATAATTCTGTTTAGTCCATTCAATTAATATCTTAAACTTCTACAACCATGATAAATTTCATTTATCATTTTTGCACTATCGACCTGAATGTTCATTCATTTGAACTTTTGACATTAAATAAATTCATTTGGTTTGGAGTTTTAATTGTTAAATATTAGACAGTTGATTCAATAATCAGAATTGAAATGAATTAACGAAATGAAATTCCAAGGTGCTTTTTTCTGCATAATCTATACTCAGTAGTTTCATCTAAGGTAGAAATTTTCCTGGTTAATTTAAGAAACATCCATACAATTCTGTAAAAGGAAAGACCGATTAAAACTTCATAGTTAAGTAAATCCAATTTAATTAAAAGAGATTATTATTATTAAACACTATCTTGATGTAATACAGTCACGTATCATCTCATTCAACCTCGATTCAAAACTAATAATTATTTCACTTCAATATAAATCATCGCTGTTTTCAATATAATTCGTCATTGATTGAATTAACTGATTCATTAAACCAGAAATTACAATAAACAATAGAAGAATAAACAATTGAATTACCTTCAACAATTAAACAATAGAAGAATAAACAATTGAATTACCTTCAACAATTAAACAATGAAATAATGAACAATTGAATTCAATCAGTTATAAATAAAATTAATTCTTGAACTGGGTGAGACAAATTAACTACAATCATAATTGAAATCAGTCAACTATAATTAAAGTAAATCATTGAAATTTTCTCAAACTGAAGTGAACTTTTAACAATTGAAAGCAACCAACCATAATTAAATATAATTATCTGCACTTTTTGAATTGAATTGAACTCAACAACAATTGAAAGCAACCAACCATAATTAAATATAATTATCTGCACTTTTTGAATTGAATTGAACTCAACAACAATTGAAAGCAACCAACCATAATTAAATATAATTATCTGCACTTTTGAATTGAATTGAACTCAACAACAATTGAAAGCAACCAACCATAATTAAATATAATTATTTGCACTTTTTGAATTAAATTGAACTCAACAATAATTGAAAGCAACCAACCATAATTAAATATAATTATCTGCACTTTTGAATTGAATTGAACTCAACAACAATTGAAAGCAACCAACCATAATTAAATATAATTATTCGAACTTTTGAATCAAAATTGCACTTATAATAATTGACTTCGCTCTCAATCAAATATGATTAACTCTATCCTCAATTAAATACAATTAAATTCTCTCTTAGCTCTCTTTCTTTTAAATTTCAAGTCTCTTTCTTCTCTCTCTTTTGAATTTAGTTCTCTCTCTTTTAATTTCAAGTTTCTTTCTTCTCTCTCTTTTGAATTTAGTTCTCTTTCTTTAAATTTCAAGTCTCTTTCTTCTCTCTCTTTTGTATTTAGTTCTCTTTCTTTTAAATTTCAAGTCTCTTTCTTCTCTCTCTTTTGAATTTAGTTCTCTTTCTTTTAATTTCAAGTCTCTTTCTTCTCTCTCTTTTGAATTTAGCTCTCTTTCTTTTAATTTTCAAGTCTCTTTCTTCTCTCTCTTTTGAATTTAGTTCTATTCCTTTTAATTTCAAGTCTCTTTCTTCTCTCTCTTCTGAATTTAGTTCTCTTTCTTTAAATTTCAAGTCTCTTTCTTCTCTCTCTTCTGAATTTAGTTCTCTTTCTTTAAATTTCAAGTCTCTTTCTTCTCTCTCTTTTGAATTTAGCTCTCTTTCTTTTAAATTTCAAGTCTCTTTCTTATCTCTCTTTTGAATTTAATTATATTCCTTTTAATTAAGTTTTTTCCTCTCTTCTAATTATGTGTAAAACATTTTGTTTGTTTTTTTGTTTAATTATTATCTTTTGGTGATATGAACAATAATGATCATTATTTAAATATAGAGGAACAAGAAGAAATACAATTAATATTCGGAATTAAATTTAGAGACTCTACAATCAAAATATTACAACTATTAAGTTTTCTCTCTCCATTAATTATATTACTAATTTGGTTTATCTTTAAATTACATCAATTATACATTGAAACTCACTTCTCACCTTAACTATGGATGATCAACCTCTATTAACAACCCCGGTGCTGGGGATTGGTAGAGAAAAGAAAAACAAATTAAATTCTACAGTAAATCAACAATTACATATTCCTAATTTCTCCGGTGATGGGGATGAGGATTTATTAGATTGGCTTGATCATTTTGAATCAGCTGCAGTTGCCCTTGATTGGGATGAAGAGATTAAATTAAAAGCTTTACCTGCTTATTTAACTGGTACCGCTAGTAGGTGGTATCGATGTAGAATCAAACCTTTATCTGGTGATAATATTCCTAGAACTTTTGAAGATTTAAAAATCAAATTGGTTTCAGATTTAGCTCCTTCAGGTTACCGAAAAAATTTAATTAAAGAGTTAAATAATAAGAAACAACGTTCAGATCAATCAGCTATTTCTTACTCTTACGAGGTTCGAGATCTATGTAGAAGAATCAACCCAGACATGCAAGAAGAATTAGTAAATAGCTTCATCGACAGAGGTTTAAAATCAAACATTCGAACTAGATTAGATTTACTGACAGCTGATTCTACCTCTGACTTTATTACTAAAGTAACATTAGCTGAACGATCAACATTATCAAAAAATGATGATTTAACAGAATCCGAAGAGAATGAACAGTTAAAAAATACAATAACGGCGTTATCGCAACATTTACAACAAATTACCGAAAGATTAGACTGTTTAACTTTCCAACAAGATATGAAAAAGCGAGAGAGGGACAACTATCGTAATCGAAATGATTATGGAAATAGTAATTATCGAAATGATAATTATCGAACTGAAAATTATCGAAATACAAATAATTATCGTGGTAACTATCGAAATAATTATAGAATGAATAACTATCGACAAAGTAATCAATCAAACGATAATAACCAACCAATCATATGTTATGGTTGCAATGAGCCTGGACATAAAAGAAATGAATGTCCCCGAAGAGTGGACAGACCTCGAGATGATCAAAAAAATATCGGATGGGCAACTCAAGGTCCATCAACATCTAAAGATGATAATTGGAGAACCCAAAATCAATCACAAGATAATAGAAAACAACCTTGGTTTTTGAACAGAAATTTAAGTAGATCACCTCCTCGTTCAATGCGTCCACCTCGACCAGATGGATATCAGAGTTACCCTCAATCAACTACACCACGAAATCGATCTTTAAGCCCTCGACCTAGAGGACGACCACGACAAAACTCGCCTCACCCCCAAGGTAGAGGAAGACCAAGATCAAGATCAAGATCACCATCAAGTGACAAAAGAACTAAAGTAGTTAAAACAGTTTATACTGAATATGGTGATGATGATGAAACAAAAATTTCCAGTTCAATCATTTCAAACTTATTCAAAGAAAAAAATCAATTAATATTTACGAAAGCAAAAATTAAGGAAAAGGAAGTAGAATGTTTGGTCGATACTGGGGCTGAAGTCTCATTACTTTCTAAACACTTAGCTCAAAAATTGTCATTAGATTATCACAACTATAAAGGTCCAATCCATTTAACCGCGGGAAATCAACCACTAAAAGTAATTGGTGAAACTTATATTAAATTAGAGATTCCAGATGGTCCAACAAAAATAGAAATTAAATCACCTATGATTATTGTTGATACTTTGCCGTCAGGAATTGAGGCCATCATCGGACAAAATATTTTAGAAAAAGGAAAATTTTTCATTGATTGTAAACGAAGAAAATTAATCATTCCATTGAACCCAAAAGAAAAATTTGAAACCATAGATTTAAATTTTAAATCAAATACAAAGCAATTAACTGCATCATCAATCGTCTCATCTAATTATGATTCGAATCAAATACAATCATCAGCAAATTCACAATTAATCACAAGAAGTGACTATTCATCAACAATTAGTTTATCGTCCTTATTTTCAGTCTCCGGTGATGGGGAAGAAAATTTCGTTGACGAAGAAATTCATATTAATAATATAATCAATGACTTAAAACTTGAAGTGAACAGTGAAATCCAACCAACAACTCGAGATAAATTAAATAAATTAGTAATTAAATATCGAAGTGTCTTTGCTGCCACATCCAAAGAGTTAGGATTCTCTAATGTTTATGCTCACTCAATTGATACTGGAAATCATCCTCCAATATCTCAAAAACCTTATCGAATGTCAGATTTAAAAAGAAAAGTAGCAGAAGCTTCAATTAATGAATTAATAGATGATGGAATTGTTATCCCATCCTGCTCACCTTGGTCATCACCAATTGTATTAGTATCAAAAAAGGGAACCACAGAAATGCGATTGTGTGTAGATTATAGAAAATTAAATGAGATAACTGTTAAAGATAAATTTCCATTACCAAATATTCAAGATTATCTTGATAGTTTAAGAGGAATGAAATTCTATTCATTATTAGACTTAAGATCAGGTTATCATCAAATGGCAATGGATCCAAAGGATCAGCCTAAGACAGCATTTGTCACTCCAAGTGGGTTGTACGAATACACTAGATTACCATTTGGATTAGCAAATGGACCTTCATCATTTATGAGGATGATGACTATTGTTTTGAGTGGATTAATTTATAATACTTGTTTAGTTTTTATTGATGATTTATTAATTTATTCAGAAAATGAAGAAGAACATTTAAGTAAATTAGAATTAATATTTACGAGACTCCAGAATGCAGGTTAACTTTAAAACCTAATAAATGCTCATTTTTGAAAAAGAAAATTCTATTCTTAGGACACGTGATTAGTGAGAATGGTCAACAAGTTGACCCAGAGAAAATAATAAAAGTTCAACAATTTCCTACTCCTAGGACAGTTAGAGATATAAAATCTTTTGTTGCTTTATGCTCTTATTATCGAAGATTCATAAAAGACTTCGCTAACATCGCCCGACCTCTCACTAACTTAACAAGAAAAGATTTACCTTTTGATTGGGGGCCAGAACAAGAAAACGCTTTTAATGAGCTGAAATTTAAATTAACAACACCACCAGTTCTTGCTCATTATGATCCAGCAAAAGAAACTCAATTGCGAGTGGACGCCTCAGGTTATGGTCTAGGAGCAATTCTCTTACAAAAGGATGATAATGGTTATCACCCTGTTGGATTCGCCTCCCGAATATTAAGAGGAGCAGAGTTACATTATCCAGTATCTGATAAGGAATGCTTGGCCATCGTTTGGGCAGTACAAAAATTCCAAGTCTATTTAGAGGGAATTAAATTTGAAGTAGTAACTGATCATTGTGCCTTATGCCACATTCATTCAAAAAAGATCCTCCCCGCTCGCTTACAGCGATATGCAATGGCGCTCCAATCATTTGATTTTTCAGTTAAATATAAATCAGGGAAAATTCATGCTGATGCCGATTGTTTATCACGATATCCTGTGGATGATATTGTTTATGATAATCAAAAGGATGAATGTGAAGAATTGTTCACATTACTAGTTAACCAAATTGTTGAAGATAAAATAGATCTAGTTGATGAACAACGAAGAGATCAACGAATCATTAAAATAATTGAACAATTAGAAAACTTTTCTCATTTAGATCCCAAAGAAAGGAAATTAATTTCTAAATACAGAATCCGAGAGAATCTACTATACCGATTAACAATTAACCATTATGGAGAGAGTTGGAATATAGTTATTCCTAAAAGATTAATTAAGCAAATTTTGCAAGAATATCATGATTCGGTCTTGTCCGGTCACCCAGGGATCTTTTCTACTTACAATAAAATTAAACAACATTATTGGTGGCCCCAGATGAGTAGAGATGTAACCAATTACGTTCGAAGTTGTCTAATCTGTCAATTAGATAAAAGAGGAAGTGGAACCTTAGAAGCTCCGTTAAAATCAATAATTGTTAATAATGCATTCGAGAAAATTGGAATCGATTTAATCGGTCCCTTCCCAACATCTAAGAAAAACAATTATATTATAGTGTGTACCGATTACTTTACAAGATGGGTAGAGGTTGCAGCAATAAAAGATATGACCGCTGAATCAACAGCGACTTTCCTAATTAACTCGGTCTTCGTCAGACATGGTTGCCCTAGAACAATTGTCTCAGATAAAGGTAGAAATTTTATATCTTCAGTGGTTGAACAAATTAGATTATTCTTCCAAAGTAAATGGGCATTTTCAACTGCCTATCATCCAGCAACAAATGGATTAACGAAAAAGTAAATCAAACATTGTGTTCAATGTTAACTCATTATTGTAAAAAAGAAAACACTCAAAAGTGGAGCGAGTTAATCCCGGTGCTGGGATTCGCTTATAACTCGAGTGTAAATCAGTCTACGAAAGCCTCTCCTTTCTATCTACTTTATGGTCGTCAACCAACATTACCCATTGACACTATAATTAACAACCAGACATTCAAACAATTACCATCTAATTTAAAATCAACAATCAAAAAATGGCCTGAGATTTATGATCAAGCAAAACTTTACTCTTTGAACTCAAAAGAAAATCAAAAATTACAACATGATCGAAAGAAATTACGAACTTATCAAATAGGAGATGAAGTTATGTACAAACAATTTCAGGGACCAAAGAAACTAAAGCAAAAATTCAAAGGACCATATAAAGTGATAGAGAAACAAGGAGACACAACCTATAAAATATTACGAACTGATAAAAAAGAAAAAATAAGACGAGCGCATAGTAACCAACTCAAGCCGTACTTTCATAGAAATTTAATTAATTTAGTAACAATTTTAAGCATACTCACACGAGTAGAGATGCTAGAAATTTCTCCTTTCATTAGTGGTGAACCTATTCTATGGAGAAAAACTGATTATCACCCAAGAAAATCAACTCAACAAGTCTCTGTCGTACTAGCATTTTCAAACCCATGTAAAGAAATCCCAATTGTTCTAAAAACAGACAAGGAAAGAAATGAATCCATTACATGTGATTATAATCCAGCCATGTGTAAATATGTAAGGAGAATTCTGGACAAATTTGAAGAACATTGTTCATCATTTATTGATGAAAATTACATAAATCCTATTCGTAATATACCGAACGTAACAACCAAACCAGAAGAAAATATTATAAAAATAAGACGAGAAATAATCACTGCGGGAACTGTAGCCACCACAATAATAGTTGGTGGAATAGTAATTAGTGGCGTTAACTATTTATATAAACACATTTTCAATCCCGAAATAGAAATACAACCAGTACTAACATCCATCGCAGAGTCTAACCAAGAATATAAGAAGCTGATAAAAAAGCAGTTTGAACAATTACATAATGTAAGCCAACAACTGTTTCTAATTTCTTTCGATGTGAATCAACTGCCTCAATATTTACCGTTAATAACATTTCAAGCCGCCGATACAGTAACGCAAGCAAATAACCAGCTTAATCAATTAAAACATTTTAATGAAACAATTAGAAAGCTAAACCAAGGATTGATAAGAATTTCTTTAAATACTTCAAAATTATTTTACCCTGCTCACCAGAATGTTCATTAGATGAAATTGAAAATGTTAATGTAAATGTATACAATAACGAAAGATTTCCAACATTAATGGTAAATTTTACAACATTTTACGAGATACCACTAACCAAATATTTCAAGCAGATGCATTTACATTATATAATAAAATAATACACACACTTGTAAAGTTACATATAAAGGTCCAGAATATGTATTAGTCAACATCACCGATTATCGATTCTGTGAGATTAGCGAGAAGGACTTGAAAGGTCATAATCCTATTTTAAGAAAGTATCGAATTGTAAAGAAAACTTGAAGAAAATTGAACTTTGGAAGAATGAAGTTTGTTTCAGCAATAGCCCTAATGTTACCACATACGCAGAAACGATTCAAGTTAAACAAATGGGAGAGCAGTATTTAATACATTGTGCAGGACACCCAATTACTTTATATAGTAATATTAAATATATTTGTCCAAATAATGTGATAAGATTATCAAAATATACTAATTTTACTATCGATGACCTAGAATATACAGTTCAAAAGTTCCAAATTCATAGTCAAGGTTCACCGGTATCAGAACATACACATGCAATCAATTTACGATTAACTCAACCATCGGCTAAAGAATTACAAATTGAACCACTTGATTTCACATTAATCGATGAAGCTCAAGAGAAAATTGAAACAAGTATCAATCACCTTAAAATCAATTGGAAAATGAATGTACCAATGTGGATTTGGATACTTATTAGTATTACCATCAGCTTCTTGTGTTGTGTTATTGGTTGTAGATTAATCCCTTATCCAAAAAGATCAATAAACTCTGTGATAGTTAATAGAGAAAATAAGGAAAATAAGGACATTATTATACCTTTACATCAGTGTTATTAATACAAATAAAATCAATGCTCCGGTGCTGGGGCAGGTTTTCGAAATTCTCCGGTGATGGAGATAAAATTAATTAAATAATGATAAATTCAATTCACCCGGTGATGGGAATAGAATAAATTAAACCAAAATCATCTTTTCACCCGGTGATTGGGTTTTCGAAGTTCTAATGATAAAAGTTTAATTAACCCGGTGATTGGGTATTAAAATTCAAATTTATGATAAAATTTCAATCAGCCCGGTGATGGGTAATTTAATACTTATTATTCAAAACTCCGGTGATTTGGGGTAGATGAATAATTGAAATTTTCTTCTTTCTTTTCTTTATTTTACAATTAGGATGGAAGACGACTGGAATGCAACAAATGCCTCTCCAGATCCAAAGCTAATCGCTTTCCAAAAGAAAATGGAAAATTTACAACTAAAAAACGGTCCAGGTTTCTTCATTTCATCAAAACAAAAAAAGAAAACTAATCAAGATTATAACAATCATTTTAAACCAGTTTCACCAAGTTCAGTATTTAGAAAATGTTATCTGATTTTGTCGATCTTCGCCTCTAAATACACTAATTACTATGGTCATGTTTGGAGACCAGAGTTAGTATCACCAGATTATGATATATGTGGCACCCCAAAAGAGATGAACAAATTCACGAAGTTAACAGTCACAGCAAACCACCCGGACAAATTACAAACTGCTCACCAAAACTTATTATATTACACTAGAAAACTAAATTACCAGAACAGTAGAAACTCAACAAAAATCAATCTTATCGATTTACCAGAAAAACATTGTTCCCTATGCTTCCGCTTTAACCACACTAAGATAAATTGTGAATACTGCTCATACTGTAGTGAACCTGGTCACTTCAGAAAAAATTGTCCTGAATTACCTTTTAAAACTGATCAACAAGTAAATATAAATACCGTGGTACAATCTAGACCAACAAAATATTCCTATGCACGAGAACAACGACGAGTTAGAAGAAGAAAATTAAGGGAAGCATATGGAGGTAAACCTTTTTGGAAAAACCTAAATAATCCAATACCAGAATATTTAGAAAAATATGTTCCGATTGGCCCGAAAAATAATAAAAAAGAAACATTATCCCTTGACATCGAAGGTGATGGAAATAATGGTGTAGGAAGCGTTCATTTATCAGGATGGTTTGGAAATGTAATTAGAATACAAACAGTATATTATGCTCAGGTAAAAAACACTACAATATCAAACCCAAATACTCGAATCACTGGACTACAAATCAATGATTTAGCAACAGGATTAAGCCTGGACGAGATATGTCAACAAGTACGAGAATTAGCCATCGGAAGAAGATTATTAACACAAGGGAAAGACGATTTGAATAAACTCGAGTTAACGACATCTAAACTAAAAGCATCGTTCATCCAACACGTTGACTTACAAGATCTATGGCCTGGACAACAACCAATAGGATTAGTTTCATTAGATAAATTTTTATTCTTTAATCATCAAAAATTACGTAGAGATGATGATAAACATGTAACCATTGGACATTCTCCTGAGAGAGATTCTCGAGTCACTCTTAAAGCGTACATCGAATTACAAAAGATGAAAGATAAAACATTCCTGTCCCCACAGCTGAAGTCGTTCGAGATATGGTAAAAATGGGACAAAATATTCATCACTGGCTCCAATTGCATTCAAATAATCCGATCGAAATAATCACTCTAGACTGATACGTCTGTCAACCTTAACTGTATTAACTCTGTATTTTAATATCGTTTATATTTTTTTATATACTTTGTAAATAATGTCCGGTGATGGATAAAATTATATATTAATTAATTTCCTAATAATTGTAAATCAACGGGGACGTTGATACTTTTCTATGTACCCCCGAAGAACTGTAACCAAACTGGTTACACCACCAGTTTCTTTGTTCAACCAGGTACCACCTCTCACGTGGTACCTGGTTATCCTTATTGGATGAAATTTGAGGAAGAAGATGAAGATAAGGGAGAAGATAATCTCCCTCACTAACCATATAATGGCCAGTTTTCGGCCATTTTATGTATGGAATTCGGGGTAGAATTTACCCAAGTTAAAATAATTAAAGTTTGTTTAAAGTAATTGTTTTATTTGCTAAGTCTGTGCACTATTAATAGAAAAAAATTTTACTCTGTTTGTTGTTTTCATTTCAAATGGTAAAGGAAAAAAATTTAATTGTTTAGTTAATTACCATATTCGTGAGCTTAATTGAACAATTAAAACTTTATTGTGGTGTGTAATTAAACATTTTCCGAGAGAGAGAGAGAATAGTTTAAATTAATCAAATTGGTTCTGTTTGGGCTCAAGTGATTAAAATCAATTATTAATCAATCAAACAATTAAGCTGGTTGATGATTAACTTTTTTATTCATCACCCGTTGATTGTGTTGATCTTTTTTTATCAACATCTCAACTTTTAGCATATAATTAAGACAATAATTAGGATGATGAGGATGAAGATGAGGATGATATGGTTTATACCTTTTTCTTACTTTATCATCTTCTTTCCGATTAGAACTTTTCATTTCATCTTGTTGAGCTTTTCATGTAAGAGAAACAGAAACTTGACATTCTCATTAGATTCAGATTTCCATCATGATCATCATGAATTGAGTGGGTGGTAGTTTGTAGGTTAAGCAATAATGTCACCATTCAATTCATCGTATTGTTTTTTTCTGATGAAATGATAATAAAAAAAAAACAAACAAAATTATAATGAAAAATATTATCAAAGAGATGAAGATGATGATGATGGTGATGGTGAGAAAGGGGTAAGGATTAAGATGATTATGAAAATCCTTCGATAATTAAAGTTAACCTGGAACGATCTTTGTCTCTCTCTCTCTCTTTATTACTACTCAATTTTTCATCTCAAGAGATTCAATTAAATTCACTTCCTTCCAGCATCTTTAGTCAATGGAATAGAGATAATGAGAAGATGAAGGAAAATGATGAGGATAAAAAGGAAAAGGTGATGACGATGATGATGATGTGGATAAGGATGGAGAGAGAGACTGATGTAATGAATTTTTTTCTTCATCAGTTTAATATCTCAAATTGAATACAATATAATCATTAGCATCATCAAATGATGAAACTTTTCCTCCTATTGCTAAGGCGCCATCTAACTTACCATGTTGATATTATTTGAAACCCTGACTTTAACTTTGAGTCATTTTATCATGAAACTTTCCCCTGAAAATTGTTCCAATATTTCAATAATCTTAATGATCATTTCACTTTGAAAACTTGACCTTTTCATTGAGACATTTTTTCATATCTATCACACTATTTTATCTTACTGATCTTTCAAAGTGAGAACTCAGATTATTAAGGTAAGGAAGATGATGATGATGATGACAGTAAGATGCTCATGGGTATTATTTGTCGTAAATGTTTATCTAATATCAGCGTGAAGGTAAAGATTAATCGTAATCTGATTGTTTGTCATTATTTGTCAATTGAAGATGAAAAATGATGTCCTTATAAGAGAGAGTGAGTGAGTGAGAGAGAGAGTGAAAATGAAGGTAAAAAAATTTTCTTCAAAAGGAATAATAAATTTCGCCAGAAACTTGTGACATTTTCTGTCATAAATAAGCATCTGATTAGTTGAACTTTATCATGAATCAATGAAAATCTGTTGAACTGGAAAAATATATTCACCAACTATCAATATTTGAACAATCACTTTCAAGCAATAACGTTCAATTGGTAATCATGTCAAAATATTGATTGTTGTTCAGATCTTTAATTTTAAATTCTCATGTATTAATAATAATTTTTTCCCTCTCTTTCTGAATCTCACTCAGAATGCCATGGAGGTCCCAATGAAAGACGATTACTATCAAATCTATTGTATGATTATAATCCCCTTGAACGACCAGTTATCAATGAATCCGAGCCAATCCTTGTGAGCTTTCATTTAACTTTGCAACAAATCATTGATTTGGTGAGTTTATCCAGATTATCATGAAAATGAATTCAGAGAAAGTTCCTGGAAAAAATTAATTCAAAAATTGTTACAATAAAAAGTTAATTAAATCACTAATATCAAAATGAATTAGTAATCAAATGGATTAGCTAATAATATTCTTGAAGATTATTATCAATGCTCATCAATCATGACCTTGTCTGAGTATATCATGTAACCAGAACTGAAGAAAGTTCAACTTTTTGTCTCGTTTTTGTCATGTATAAAGTAAACAGGATGAATGAAACTCTGCAAAAAGTTCATCTCATGTTCTGATTCTGAATCTAAATGTCATGATAACTTCATCAGATCTCGAGATTCAACATGATGATAATATGCTTACTCAATGTATTCATTTGTATTTTATGATAATTTCATCTTGATAATAACAATCGTCATGAATAATAATACAAACAGCCCAAGTAATCACCATGAAAACTACAAAGATTCATCAATTTGAGATTTGAAACAAAATGTTTCACAAATGAACCATGAAAATGATAACATTTTTCCCCCTCATTCTCATTGATATTGACTTGGAATAAGATTCAGTATCATGTTGACTATATCTACAAAATCTCTCAGGGTATTCATCTTGATATTGTAAAGATAGAAATAAGATTTTCTCTCTCATTTACAGAATTAATTTGATTGATTTACTTTACGATTACAGTTGTATCAATATTAGGAAAGATTTGATTACATCTGATTTAATATGAGAAAATGATAATAATAATAATCGTAACACCATGATAATGTATTTCGATCATGATTAGATTATGATTAATTTGATTTCATTTTGATTTTACAGGATGAAAAGAATCAAATTTTACAGTCAAGTATTTGGTTGAACATGGTGAGTTCCAGTTGAGAATCAGTATTAATCTTTACATGGATTAATTGTTCATGGAAAGTGATACAATCTTATTAATTCCTTAGGAATGGATCGACACCAATTTAAGGTGGAATACAAGTGAATATCCTGGAGTTAAGAATATCAGAATTTCAGCAGGTAAAATATGGACTCCTGATGTACTTCTCTACAATAGGTGGGTTATTATTCATTTTTTTTCTGTTTCTTCATGTTCCCGGGGGGAAAAGTTCATCCAATTAATCTGAACAATATTTCACCAGTGCCGATGATAAAATTGATTCAACTTTACACACCAATGTGGTGGTGGAAAGCAATGGTAGCTGTCTTTGGGTACCTCCGGGTATTTTTAGGAGTACATGTAAAGTAGATATTACTTGGGTAAGAATTTATAATAATAATACCAAAAGAAGAAGCAATTATTTTTTTTCTCATCATTTCCGTTTCCGGTTTTCACTTTTCTTTCTTCATCTCTAGTTTCCTTTTGATGACCAAAAGTGCATCTTAAAATTTGGCTCATGGACTTATGATGGTCTTGCCTTGGATTTAAGGTTATCTAATGAGGAGGGTGGTGATATCTCAACTTATATACCCTCAGGGGAATGGATATTAATTGGTCAGTATTGACATTCTCATGTTTCAATTGATAATTATGATGACTAAATGAATCTGCTCATTTTTTATCAATCGAATTTTTTTTCTATCATTTTCTTAAGGTGTTCCTGCTCGTCGACGGGTCGTTCAATATGCTTGTTGCCCTGAAACTTACGTTGACATAACGTTTTCTGTTCATATCCGTCGGCGTACTTTGTATTATACCTTTAATCTAATTGTCCCCTGTGTCCTAATATCATCGATGACCCTTCTTGGATTTGCCCTTCCACCTGATTCAGGTGAAAAATTGACCCTTGGAGTGACCATTTTACTCTCAATGACAGTTTTCATGCTTCAGCTCAGTGAAACATTACCACCAACCTCTGAATCAATTTCAATCATAGGTGAGCTCCGGTCAGCAAATTATTATGAGATGAAAAGAGTCAACAATTGTTTGGAAAACTTTTTGTTTTAATTATCATGGATCATGGAGATTGAGATTTGATTCAGAGTCGGAACTTTTCAAGATTTTGGTTAAAAACAAACCTTTGGTTATAGAGTTTAACTTAACTTGTTGAATTGTTTATTGAATAATCGGATGAACTTCATGGTAGATTTCATCATGATAATATTAATAGATATTGTTTACTTATTTGTCTTCATTGGTTTTATCATGGGTTTTTTAGATCTGATTATGAACTTATCAGAACTTTAATCTGAGTTTCCTTGTCTTTTTGCCCCTTTTAGTTGGTATATCCTCTAGGCCATTATGGATGATAACAAGCTTATTATCATAATGATTAACATACTTTATCATTTTCATTCATGTTGATCATCACCATGCTGATCAACTGATATACTAGCAATTTAAATATCTGCAATGAAGATCATCATGATCATGAGAAGAAAAAACTTCATGTATAAAACAAACATAAAATTTCATTCTCTTGCCTTGAAGGTGAAACTCATGTTTTTTTTATCACTTTTATCATGAGAATTTATCTGAATAAAAAGTTATTCCTTAACATTTATGTGCTTCCTGTAAACGAGTGAATATTCATCATGAAATAAAATTCTGGAAAATTGTGTAAAGAAGGATAAGCAAATACGAATTGTTTATTACTAAAATGGAAGAGGTTCAAAAAGAGTTACCTATTGTTCAGGGTGATTCAGTCAAATAAGAACATGAAAATCCACAAGATAATTCACAGATTCCAGAACTTTTTTTTCTTCTCTTTCTCTCCATATAATTCAGTTAAGTTCATTTTCTACAAAAAAAAAATTTTCTTCTCATTCTCATAGGAACTTATTTCGCTTGTATCATGATCATGGTTGCATTTTCGGTGGTCATGACTGTGGTTGTACTCAACTTCCACCACCGAGCAACCTCTGAATACCAAGAGATGCCTCCATTGGTGAGTATTCAATGATCACTTGATTAGTTGATTAGTTGGCTAATTAAAAAATTTCATTGGAAATAATGAAAAAAAGTTAATATCAAACCTTTCTAATTTGATTAGTTTATCCTGTTTGGTAATAAATACCATTGAGAATACAAGGTTTCCAATTTAATGATTAGATTAATAATCAAACTGAATGATGATTAAGTGATCAGTGATTTTTTATGATGATTAAATGTTTAGCTGATTAACTTTTACAACTTTCATTGTTTTGATCGTTAAATTAATACGAATGAAAAAAAAATCGAGTTCGTGATCTCGAACTAAACTTTTTTTTTGTTTCTAAAACTTTTTTCGTTTTCATCGAATTTACTTTGAACAATCAAACTAATTAATTATTCAATTTGCTTGATGATAATTAAATTTTCAGGTTCGTCGGGTCATATTGGTTTGGCTTCCATGGATTCTGAGAATGGAAAAACCCGGAATTAAACCGCCGCCGAACACAGGGAAAAGTAAATCACCCGCCGGTGAAAATGGAGCTGGAAACAATTCTGAAAGTTGTAATATAAGTATACCAGTAATTGGAGGTGGTGGTAAATCATTAGCACAATCAAATTTATCTAATCATCATCATCATCATAATCATCACCATCATCATAATCACTCATGTACACGACAGCCAATAACCGATAACGATTATAATACAATCAGCTCAACAATTAAAGGCTACTGTGATCCAATTACAAGATTGAATAATACTTTTAATCATAATTTTAATTCAACTCATCAATTAAATCATCATCAGTCACATCATACTTTACCTCACACCAAACATTGGGAATCAACCGGTATCTGTGGTGGGGTAGGAAGCGGAAGTGATGGAGCTCTTCATCTTGGTTGTCATGGTGGTGGTGGTGGTGGTGGTTTATCATCATCTGGAATTGATGATGAATATTTAGTTAATTTAATTGGAAACAATAATCAACGTAGTTCAAGTAATTGTCCATGCTGCTTAGCTCATAATCAACATCAACAAGTTAATCATCCTAATAAATGTCCTTTTAATCAACTTGGTGGTGCTACTTCATGTAACACTAATTGTCCAGGTTATAATTGTGATCAACTGACCACTGATCATCAAGATTCAACAGGTGATGGTGTTGGTGGTGGTGGTGGTCATCCTAATGAAGTAAATCCTCTGCTCAATGAATCATCTTCATCGCCTAATCATCAGCAACAATTAACTTCTTACCAATCAACTGGATGTTGTTCATTCATTTGTAAGGGAAGGGAAATTAGCGCCATTTTAAGAGAGCTCAGATTCATCACCAACCGGATGCGGAAAGAAGATGAAATTGAAGAGATTATCGGAGAATGGAAATTTGCAGCCATGGTCATGGATCGATTATGTTTAATTGTATTCTCATCATTTACTGCCATTTCCACTGCAGCCTGTTTAATCCCACCAGCTAATCTTCACTAATCCAATCCAAGAATCTCCTCTCTCCAAATGACCATCAGCTGATCATCATCTTCGTCTCCATCATCATCAACAACAACAATTAAATATAAACAAAGTTATAATCAAAATGTACATTAAACCTTATGTATAATCTAATTGTTACATAATCATATCGCTAACTATTATCAACTTCCATTTATTAAATAATTAAAAGTCATTGTAATATCATTGATGACAATTAGTTAATTATAAAACAAAGTTAACAACACTTAATTATTACATGTTGTCTTATTAACAACGATATTA
Source organism: Panonychus citri (assembly GCF_014898815.1). Classification (NCBI taxonomy): domain Eukaryota; kingdom Metazoa; phylum Arthropoda; class Arachnida; order Trombidiformes; family Tetranychidae; genus Panonychus; species Panonychus citri. The sequence goes on from NW_026515540.1 coordinate 2,057,625, forward strand.
AATAACTAATTTATGATTAAGAGCAATTAAAACAATAAATCATTTCAAAAAACATTGTCTTTCACTAATTGTTTGCTTAATTGTATCAAAATGACCAGTCAACAATCAGTGGTCAGTTTGGTGATGTTCAGGTAAATTGGTGATTCTTTTTGGTGAAAAAAAAACTCACCAATTGAAGGAAAAAAGTTTTTTTTTACTCATCGATATTTTTTCATGTGATGTTCATTTTCATGGTTGGCCTTTTTTTGTATCATGATTGTTTGGATAAAGGATAAATGACCAATACTGACCAATGGCCCGTGGAAATAAAATAACTTTGGACATTCTATTTTCGCTATAAATAATAATTTATTTGTATTATCACCTTACTCATATTATTTTTATCATTGGTTATTTATATTTTGATAACTGTTATAAATAAACGTGAGGTCAGTATTCAAGCATTGAGAATGGTCAGTAAATGATAAGTTAATGGTCATTATTGTTTATTGGAAAATTTTCAGAATCAACTGAGTCAAAAAAATTTTTTATTTTTCTGTTATTTGTATGAGTGTATGTTTGAATTTGGTCATTGTCATGATGATGAGGTTCATCATTGATGAAATAATGACATTATGATGAATGAGAATGATAAAAGATAATGATGACAAAAAGATAACGGTAAAAATTAATTCAACTTGAAAGGTTGACATGAAACACTTGATCTTCATCATCATCATCATCTTTATCCTCTTATCATTATCGATAGAATGACATCTTTTGATATCTTATTTATTCCTTTGATTCTACTCATCATGAAATCGCCATGAAATTAATTCTTTCATTACGACAGATAAAAATTGGGAATTGAGATTCTGGTGTGTGTGAGAGAGAGAGAGATGAAAAGTTTTCGAGATGATTTCAAAATGATTTCGAGAAAGTTTAGTGAAAGTTGTAAATCGTTTCGACCTGTGACCTCCTTATTTCAGGTGACTTTTCGTCAAGTTGGTTTATTAAATGAATGAATGAAAAGTGGGAGTGGAGAGAGATGATGATAAAATGGAGAGAGAAAGAGAGACTGTTTAAGAAAAAAAGTTCTGAAAGGAGTGAATTCTTATCCATGAAGAGCATGTTCCATAGGCTTGAATCGATCAGTTATACTTCAGGGAGTTGAACAGGGATGAGAATGAGTGAGATATTGAATCAAGTGAGAATAAAGAAATGATGGTAAATGATGATAAGGATGAAGATGAGAAGAAAAAGTGAGAGAGTGAAAGGGAGAGAGATAGAAGGAGGCAAGGTCGATGTTAATACAAAGGACGATAATAACAACAACAACAACAATACCTTTAGCTAAATATACACTCCATTAACCACGAAGACAGTTTGTAAACATAGAGTATCATCCTCATCCTCATCCTCATCATCTTCATCTTCATCTTCATCCTCATCACACTTTTACAGATTGTGTAGTTAAACTGATAACCGGTGTTGAAACTGTTACCCAATAACTTTAATCATCTTTTTACCTTAATTGTTACCGTTGATTAAATTCACCAACTTGAGTTTTACCCATCAAATTGATTAGGATTTTGAACTGTTTTTTTATTTGTCGTCGTTGTTTTTACAACAATCAACAAATTGTTCAACACTTACATAGACAATAATCAGCAAATCAAATTAAAAGGTGATAAACAATTTAAAACAACCAAACAATTTTTATTGTACACACAATCAGTTAATTGTTTAACTCATCATCAAACAGTCAACATCACCACAAGTTTAATTGTGTCTTGGTAATCAGTTAATTATATTTATTATTTTCGAGTTAATATTTTTTATTAATAACATTTTCCGTCTTGAAGTTAATTATTTTTCACTTAATTGTTGATTCTATAATCACCCTAATGATTAACGGTCAAGTTAATTATCTCAACATTTTCATTTATAATTTAATTCAATATTTTGTTATGATCAATTTACTTTCTCTAATCAAAGGTAAGTCACATGTAATTTATTAATTACTTCAGCTAATTGCTAGACCATTTTTTGCTAATTATATTACTTTTAATTGCTTATCTCGTGTGTTTGTGTGTGACAATTAAGTTGATTGTAGTCAAAATGAGAGGCGATTACTTCAAGATTTACTCAACAGTTACGATCCATTGGAAAGGCCGGTCAACAATGAGACCGACACATTGGTGGTCACTTTGGGCATTACCTATCAACAGATAATTAAATTAGTAAGTTGACAATTAAAGTTAATCAGTTGATTAATCTAACAGCCTTTACCTTAGTATTTATTGATTTTTAATTGTCTTCCAAGTCAAACGGGTTAATTTAATCAACGAGTTGAATATTTTTTGAAAACTTGTTAACAAAGTTGATTAGATAAATTTTCACCTTCAAATTAATTAACATATAAACTAATTAACAGAATTGATTAGTTTAAGCTTAATTATTATTACGTTGATTATGATAATTATCACAATCCATCAAATCAATTTAAATTGTCATGATTAAAAAAGGCAAGAGTAAATTGTAAAGACAATTAGAGTGACAATTAACTTGCTGAAATTTTGATCATCACTAATTGTTGATAAATTTAAATTGATTTCCAGCCATTTGATTGTTATTGATTAATCTTTAATTAACATTTGATTTGGTTAATTGGTTGTTTAATTAAATCTGATCACATTTAGGTATTGATTAGATTGAATTAAATTAATTATCGACTGTAGATTATAATTTTGATTAGTTATTAATCATTTATATAACAATTAATTTCAGATTAGTCAACATTATGATAATAATAATGTTGATGATTGAATTAATCCCGATAATAATTAATGATAATCAAGGAATTAAAAAAATTGTGTTAAATTATCTTACGATAAGATGATTAAGAAAAAAAGTTCCAACAATTAATTGTGGTTTTATCGGAATTAATTGTTAATCAGTTTTGTCTAATTAAAGTAAATAATAATTGCTTGAAATTTCATCAGATTAATTATAACAATTAATTAGTTGAGTTATTGATTGAATTTATTGTTTCATGTGAAAAGAAATTTAGTTAATTGTAATTAAATTAATAGAAAAGAACAAATTTTTCCGCTTAATTGTGATTAAGTTTCGATGAAAAATTAACATGGACTAGTAAAAAATTCATAAATCTCATTAGATGGAAAAGTTTTTTTTTCCACTCAACTGAATAATCGTGAACATTTTATATCCATGTTCAGGGATTTCAGAACTTTCATCTTTCACTAAATCATAATCATGATGATGATGATTCAAAGTTATTCATCATCAGATTAGTTAACTAATTACTACTGAGAAGGAAGAGAAAAAGTTTCCAAAAAATTGTGAACTTTTTCATCTTAAATTAACATGAATTCATGATGAATTTTATCAGCATCATGATGATAAAAACCTTCAGGTTACTAAATTACCTGAAGGTTACCTATGAATATACAAATGCTAATGATAATGTAACAATATCATCATCATCATCATCAAGTTCATGAGTTTTTTTTTCATATTTCATGATAATAAAAACATAAATGATTAAACCTAATTGAATGAATCTGAGTTACTATCATGATATATCAACTCTCTCGATGCTCTTGACATGAAATGTCAAGTACACAGGTTAAGATATTATTGTTGTATCATAAGTTTAGATGAAGAAGAAGCAAAAAAAATCACAATCAATGGTAACAATAGAAACTGAATCAAGAATACTGAACACATGATAATGATCATGTTGCTTAATAATAATAAGTATCATGATGATGATGATGATGAGATGATACTGTTGATCAAGTTCAGTTTAATTTGCCTTGAAATTTAAGATAAACAGGAAAATCTCATTTGCATCGTTTTTGTTTTCCCGCTTTGAACATTTTCCTCATGAAATTACATCATGATGAAAATAATGATGATATTAACCAGGTAAATAACATCGATAACATAAAAATTACCTAATGATTTTTCATCTTCATCATTAGGGATCACTAGGGTGAGAATTTAAATTGTTTTTACCACCACAATCACCCATCAGCTATTTAATCAAGATGAACAAAAAGAAAAAGGTAAATAACAATAACGGAATTGATCAGAATTCTCATCAAATTGATTAGATGGAAGCAAAAGAATTAAGTGAAAAAAAAGATGGAGAAGATAAATTTTCCACTTTCTTTTCTACTTGCAAAGTTCATCTTCATCTTCATCTTCATCCTCATCCTTTCATTGTATTTATAAGTTTTATCTTCATGATGAGGATTTCACTCTGATGGAACTACCAAAAGTAGTAAAAGGATTTAAACACCTAAATCCTTAATTCTGTTTCAATGATAATAATCAGGGTGATATTGATAAATAACAAATCCCACCTTTCACCCTGAAATCATTTCCAATCCAGAAGCACCATAGATAATAACAATTAAATTAATTTCCATCCAATTGCAATCAAATTAAAACCTTTTTTCCACTTTGCTTTTTGCTGTTCATTGAATTCGCAGCCAAAGATTCAATGGTTGATTTATTTTCGGTATCTTCTCTCTCTCTCTCTCTCTCTCTCTCTCTCTCTCTCTTCCATCATCATAATCATCCTACTATTATCTTCATAGTCTTCATTTGATCTTCTTCATCTTTCTTTTGTCTTCTCTGATCGATTCTATTTCCTTTTACTCTTTCAAATTTATCCTCATCTCTTTTTCTAAGTAAAATGAATGTCTTTCTACCTGTACAAAGTTAACCAACGATTTTACTATAGCCAAAAAATATTCTCATCCCTTTCTATCATCCCAACTCTTATCATCATCATGATAACCCACTGAATCCACAATCTGATTGATGAAGTTTTTATTATCATCTTAACTCCCAATGCCTTTCATATACTCTCAGCACATGTAATAATATATTGACAATTTACTAGTGAAAGTAAATAATATATTCATTCATTTCTCATATTTATCTTTCTCATCTTAACATCATCTCTACTTCCTCCCACCTCTCTATCTTCCTCTCTCCCATTCTTATCTTCATTACCATGATGATGGACATAATCATATCTTCCGGATAACTCAGAATGAGAAGGAGCAATTACTTGTCAGCAATATTTGGCTTCAAATGGTATCTATTCAATTGAATACTTAGAATATAATATCATGAACATGAGAAGAAGATGAAATAATTCATCCAAACATGATTATTCCATTGATCATGTTTTTCTAATTCTTTTATCTTTCTCGCCCATGCTAATCATCATTTTCGGACACTGGTCAGTCTTGGACTGATATCAATTTAACTTGGAACGCATCTAATTATGGTGGACTGACCAGTCTTCGGATACCTTCAAGTAAAATATGGAAACCTGACCTTCTACTATATAATAGGTAAACGACAATTCAATTATTACTCATGATTCTAATTCTGAATCGGATGAAGTAAAAATTACTCTCTAAATAATTCATATTGTTCAAATTGTTTCCAAAAATTGTGACAATTTATTTGATTTCATAATAATCGCCATCATCATATTACATTTTTTTCAACATTAGATTCATATTGAAAATGGTAAACACTAAAAGTTGACAATTTAATTTGATTGATTTGATTGTATTTTCTTTGAGATATTTGATAATTTAACTTTTTCATAACAATCAAATGTTTACTTTTTACAATGAAAATTTATCATTTCAATCAACAATTTCAATTGATAAATAACATGATAGTTACATTTATCATCATCATCATCATGATAACATTAATATTGTCACAATTGAAAAGTTGAATTGAGAAAAGTAAACAATTCAATTAACTTTTAAATTGTTCATTTCATAACAATTAACTTGAATTGATATTGTGAGTGATATTTCCTGTAACTACTTTACAATTAAAATGAAGCCACAATCAGGATAACCAATTAGTAACAATGTAAACACATTGATTGATATTATTTCAACTGTAAATGATTAACATTCAATCAACTGAAACAATCAAAATCTCAGTAAATATTTAATATTAATCATCAATCTAATACATAAAATGATAAAACCATTAGGAAAACAATGAGAGTACTGTTACATTTACTATAATCTAATTGTATTATTTTGATAATATTAATAGTAGTTAATCAAATCAACAGCATGATCAGTCTAAATAATGATGATTAAATTGAGTTTATCATCATCATCAACAGCATCATATTAATGCTCAACATCAATAACTGAACAAAATAAACACCAACATTGTAAAAAGTAATCAACCTTTCAATTCATCAATCAATTGTTATCAACACTAAATAATCAAGAGTAAATTTTGTCTTTCATCACTTGAACAATTAAATGATTGATCACAGTTAACACTATGATCGTGGTAACGCAACTAATATCATCATAATGAGAGAGCAGATGAGCGAGTGAGTGAGTGAATATGAAGGAGAGAGAGAAAGAGAGAGTTACAATAAGAAAAAAGTGGAATTCGAATAATTTTTTAGTCTCCTCATCAACGGAAATCCCTCGTTTATCAATTTTTCTGACATGAACAAGATCATCTTCATCATCTTCTCATCTTAGAATCACTCTTTTCTCTATCACCCTGTCATCATTTCACCTTCCATCACCCGCTCTGGTATAAAGGTTACATGATCACCTTTGGTTACCTTGATAATGAAATGAGGCGAAAAAATCAAGATCAATATCTATGTAAATGTAGGTTCTAAGTTGAACTTTTGGGAAATTGAGTTGATTAAAGATCATCAGTTATTCATGAGCTCAGCCATGTTATTCATTTGGTAATTACTGACTGATTGTCGTTTATAAATTGAACTTTAAGAAATGATAAACAAATAATCAACTTGATTTGATATGAATGTTTGAATGTCGAGTTTGTTTTATTTACTTTTCTTGGTTTAATTTTGTTTTTTCATGAACAAAAGTTCAGTTCGTTATCATGATGTGATTACAACTTTGATAAGAATGAATTTTAAATGATTTGAATACCATTTGATTATTTCCATTGATAAATATTATCATTCAGAATCTTTTTTTTCTTCTACATAATCATGAATCATTTGAACTCCAACTATAGAAACTCATCACCTTGAACTTTATTCCCATTCATAGTTAATTTCCCTTCAACTCTTATCGTTATTTTCATCATGATGATAAAAATAAAACCTCAGGTAAAGGAAAAAAAAGTTCAAGGGAAATGATTGTCATTCAATTGATATGATGAGTACCTTGGTCACGAAAGATGAGAGAGAGAGAGAGAGATGATGATGATGATGATGATTTTTCCTCTCTGAAAGTTCATTAATAACCATAAGAATCTCTGTCATTTGTATCATCAGCTGATTCACTTGATTTTCTATTGATTTCTATAGATCTAATCCTTTCTTAATCTTTTAATCCCAAAGCGCTGATCCACGTTTTGATAGCACTTATCCAACCAATGTTGTCGTCCAATCAAATGGGTCAACCTTTTATATGCCCCCAGGGGTTTTCACATCTACCTGTAAAATTGATATTACCTGGTTTCCATTTGATGATCAACTTTGTAAACTTAAATTTGGCTCTTGGTCTTATGATATGAGTCAAGTTGATCTTGATGTTATCGGTACTCAAGGTGATCTATCAACATACATTGAGAACGGTGAATGGATTTTATTAGGTAATTAACAACAATTAGCAACTAATAATAAATTATTTACAATCAACTGACAATCTTACACTTCAGGTATTCCTGGTCGTCGTAACGAAGTCCTTTACCGATGCTGTGCTGACCCATTTTCCGACGTAACTTACACCATTCATATAAGACGACGAACACTTTATTATGGAATTAACTTAATCATTCCCTGTTTAATTATCTCATCAATGACACTTCTTGGTTTCACTTTACCTCCCGATTCAGGTGAAAAACTGACCCTTGGAGTGACCATTTTACTCTCCATGACCGTATTCCTATTACAATTAACCGAAACTCTACCTGCAACCTCTGATACTGTTTCAGCAATCGGTGAGTAAATTTAAAACTGATACCATGTAGCAATTAGTTAATTCAATGTCATTGTAACTATTTAAATTTGGTTACATTGTACATTAATCATTGAGAAAAATTTATTCCCTTCATCCTCAACACCTCATTTAATTACATCTTCATCATCATGTAACATGAACAACAATCAACTGATCATTACCCATGCAACTCATGATGTTACATTTACATGTAAGATGATTAACCTTAATCATAATCTTAATCTTGTTAATCATGTTTCTTTCAGCAACTTATTTCGCAAGTATAATGTTAATGGTTGCCTTTTCTGTCGTAATGACTGTGGTTGTATTAAATTTTCATTATAAATCATCCGAAGCTCATGAACTTAATCCAATGGTAAGTAAATAATTTAATCAAGATAAACACATGGTTAATCTGGTTACAATCAGTCACAATCAAATGATTGGTGGAAAACTGTTGAAACAATTGGTTGATACTCTGAAATTCAATATTAGATATTAATGGTTAGTTCATTTTCGTTGGACAATTGGTCCTTTCCATGAACGGAAAGTGACCTTAGAATGAAGTTTTCTGGTGATTTTTATTGGAACTCTAGTTGATTTCAATATTTTATTTGTTTCTAACGTATTTATCTAGAATGTTAATCGATTAGTTGATGAGATTTGAACGGAGGTCAAATTGTTCATCTTAATTGAGGAGAAAAGGAAATTTGATCAGTTGTAAATTAAATCGTAATTTTTACGCTTGGAGTGTTTTAATTACTCTTTTTTTCATCGTGGATTCTTTCAGCTAATTGATTGATTACTTTTTATTCATCAACTAAGTGCCAAGCATCAGTTTTATCTGCTCGTAATAATTATTATGACAGTTGATTAGCAATTGAAATAAACAGGCAACAATATGATAGATGTTTCTGATTACAATCAATTTGATTGATCAGTCTTTTTATTTATATAGTTAATTAACGGTAGATTAGATTGCAGATCGGATGGCCGAGTGGTTAAGGCGTTGGACTGCTAATCCAATGGGTTTTACCCGCGTGGGTTCGAATCCCACTTCGATCGAAATTTTTTTATCGAATCTCATTAGAACTTTTATTCTTCTTTTCTTTGGACTGGAAATTTTACTATTTTGATCCATGCAAGTTAAATCATCGAAATATTAAAACAGCACGTTAACGCAAGCACTTGAATATCGATGTTTTTCCGAGATCAAAACCAAGAACATTTTATTAATAAAATAGAAAATAAAATTTCGATTTCGAAAGTTCGAATTTTTGATTTTTCGATTTCTTTTATCTGATATTTTGGCCTTTCCTTTCTGATTCTGTTAAATTAATTAAGGGTCGATCCGGTAGCTCGGTTTAATGTAGATTAATCCTTATTAATCTAGGTAAATTGATTAATGTTGATTAAAATCATTTAAATCCAATTTAATTGTCCTAAAGTATTGACATCTATTGGTTTTTATTAAAATTATAATTATCACAAATTATCAATTAAATAACTTAAAGATAAAAATTTGTGAATGAAATTATCAATTGAGTTGGATACGCATGACTTATTAAAAATCAATTGTTTATATCCACCGGACACCTAGTTGAATTAAACAACAAAAAACTAGTTTTCTTAATCAACTTTAAATCAGTTTGATTAGATTAAATCACATTAAACCGAGCTACCGGATCGACCCTAAATTGGTCCAATCAATGTATTTGTTTCATTTTCACAATCATTAATTTAGTTAATTTTTCTTACTTTTTATCAAATCAACTGTTAAATTAATCCAGTTAGTTAACCTCATAATCTAATCAATTGATTGTTTCTCTCAGGTGATTAACAATTAATCTTAACTTTCCAAATTAATCACTTGATCACTTGATCTCTTAATCTCAATGAAAAGTGAAACAGCAATCAAATTGATAGAAATCAATTAATCAACTATTATAAGTAACGTATAAAAACAATACAATCAACATTAATTATTAATCAGAATGACAATATAAATTGAGGGAAAATAAAGTTTTCCAATTGTATTAAATAAAATAAATTGTACAAACTAAATTAGTTTCAAATTATTAAACATCTAAAACAAAGTAAATCAAATTAACCATAACAATGAATAAACAACATGAAAATTTAATTATTAATTGTTATTGATGATTAATATTAAATCATTTCAACTAATATTTGAAACCTTTCAAAACAATCAAGTTGATGATAAAATAGATACGATAGATTTATAAATAAATTATACACTTGATTGTGATCAAAATCCATTATTATCTAATCATAAATTGTTGATTAAATTGATTTTTCTATTTTTTCCAAATTAAATTATAGTTGAAAAAACTCATCTTACATTGGTTAGCATTCATCTTGGGAGTGAAGAGACCGAGATCAGTTAAACAACCCAACACAACGTCAACCTCACCGCCGACCCACCGGTTCACCTCAAAGGTTTACTCAATCAACCGAGATGATTTACCAATTAATACAACATCATTATCATCCCCACCTTCACCTAATCATAATCATCACCATCATCATCATGTTAATCACAATCAACATCATCAACAATATTGCTCTGAATGTGGTTACCATCAAAACTTAATTACGGGTTTAAGTCCATTCTCATCATCAAATCATCCTAATCATCAGCTCAGCTCAGCTCATCAAATATTATCATCTAACAATGTTAACAATAGTTTACCTAATTTAATTAATCATCATCATAATCAAATGATGATGTGTATCTCTTGCCGTAAATCATTATTATCACATTCTGGTGGAGGAGGTGGTGGTGGGATTAATGGTGGTGTAGTTAATTGTGACGATGAAGATGATTGTATACGAGCAGAAAATGATGATAAACTATCTCATCTTCATCATCATTGTGATCATAATAATTATCATGGTTTCCATAATAATAATAATGATGAGGAAAATAATATCTTCCATCATCATCATCCTTCATCTTCATCACCCCCTCATATTTTACCTCCTCCTCCTCCACCACCACCTCTGAAAACTTCATCCCACTGTGCCTGTCATGGTAAACAATTGGATGATATTTTAAATGAGATTCAATTCATGACAAACCGGATCCGGAAAGAGGATCACGTAATTGAAATTCTCGATGATTGGAAATTTGCTGCAATTGTAATTGATAGACTTTGTTTTGTAATGTTTTCAACCTTTTCAATAATATCATCATCGATATGTTTCATGTCAGCTCCTCATTTGATTGTCTAATTACCTTAAATCAACACAATTAACTAATATAACAATCAATTTGAATAACAAGAGAAATCAAAACAAAGCATTAAACTCAAATTGAAACTATCGAAACTTTTTTTCCCTTTCATTTGTAATAATCAACGTTCAATCTTATGCAACAACAAATTTCAAGTGAATTAAAATGATGAAAATTCCCAGCAACAATTAACTTTATCATAACAATTAACAACAAGAATATAACAAAAAATAAAACAGTAAACAATAAACTCGTCCCATTAGGTTTTCAGGCAAAAAAAGGCACAAATGATAAGCTAATTGTGTCCAAATTGAAATTCATTGAGTTTACACAGTTTCATACAATTTACTTACATTATCATCCTCATCTTCATCATCATCCCTTTTAAGTTTATAAATCATGAATCAACAGGGAGTTGACAGGGAGTTAATAATAATTATCATGATAATAGCAATGATAATATAATAACACCAACGAATTGAAAACAATGATGATCAGCTAGAGTCAGACAAACACACACACACAATATAATGTTAACTGTGATAATACAACAATAATGAAAAGGCAAAAATTAACTACTTCAACAGCATCCTCATCACCACCAACAACAATAAGCCAACAATAAGGTTTGAACACATCATTAGGAGGAGACCTTATCCTTTGTCTGTTTTTTTTGCAATCTTTGTTTGTTTATTTGGTTAAGATACAAAAAACTGATAAACTTAAGTCAAAGTTACAGGCTCATCATCATCATCATCATCCTCATCCTCATCCTCATCTTACCCTCCTCTCATTATCATCAGCTTTGTTTGGGTCAAGGCAAGAAAAAAACGAGAGCTAAAAGGAGCCTAATTCAAGGCTCTCTCTCTCTCTATCTTTATCTTACTCTCTGCTGCGAGCAAGCATTTTGTGGTCACTTGTGGTCAGTTTACTTGCAAAGCTAATTATCATTTACTAGATATTATTATCATTATTATATTTTAGACAAAAAAACCGTTGCAACTGAAAAAGAGGAAAAAAAAACTAAATTTGGTCAAGTTATTTGGGGTGGGTTACTTTTTTTTTCTTGTGTCCATTGTCCCCTGATAAAAACTGGACTTGTGATGACCAATTGCATTCAAATCCATTGAAACGGATTCAAGGTTTGCAATTGGTTATAATTGATTATTATTATTATCATTATCATTGATATACCATTACAAGAATCAATTGTTGGACAAGTAATTGTCCTTGCAAAGATATTTTTATGGTCAATGCAATTGCATTGACCATTCAATTTACAAAGATATTCAGGTTATGTCCAAACAAGAAAGAAACGAAAGAAAGAAAGAAAGAAAGAGAGAGACCAAATTTCTTTTTCTCCCTAAAGTTTTCATCTCACTCACTCAGATTTTGTGTAAATTACTTGCAAGGTATGAAAATGTATAAATTGCTATTAGTGGACTTGAGGCTCGAGGGGGTGAGTGCGTTTAAATTGTGTACCAAAGTGCTAAAAGTTATTTTACTTTTAGCAACCAACCTTTCAACAGAGTAACAGCAAAAAACAAATGATGTTATAAGAGCTTAACTTATACTCAACACGCGCCAAAATTTTTTAAGCTTAACCGGTTTTGACTTTTTCTGCTTTTTCCTCATCATCTTCATCCTCATCCTCATCATCTTCTCGGGCATCAACTTGTTTTCAAGACTCTCTCTCTCTCTCTCTCTCCCCTTTGCAACGTTGCAATACTACACAGGCTTGGCTAGAGTTATTATTATCATTATTATAGTTTGACTTTTTGCTTCTTTAAGTTGGTCAAGCACAAACATTGCAACCTGAAAGCTTTAAACGTTTGCTGGTTTTTTTGTTGCTCCTGCAAAGTTAATTTGAAATCCTAAGTTGATGATGATAATGATAATGATGATGATTTTGCTTTCTCTTTGCTCTCCATCTCTCTCTCTCTCTCTCTGTCTTTCTCTCTCACTTTCCCTCTCCCTTTGCTGTTCAGGCTGATATTGCAATTGCAATTTAACTTTATTATTACTTATCATGAAAGTTTTGCTCTCGAGTTACTTTGGTCTCATTCAGTTTTTGCAACTTCTTGCAGTTTATTGCAATATATCAAATTCAATTAGTAATCATTAATGCATTCGGATGATATCATGATTAAACTGTTTCCAAATTTACAGTGTTAATTGTGCTGTTTAATTGTTAATCATGAGGAAAATTTAATTCTTGCAAAAGTGTTTGCATTTCGTTTGCAAAAAAAAACTTTGTTTTTGTTTTTCTTGCAAAATGAAAACAAAACTTTTGCTCAAAAGTTAAATTAACTTTTTATTTTCCTCGTTTTCTTTTATTATTAATAGTTAATTCAGTTGATAAAATAAATGCAATTTTCTAATTAAATTTCATCACTTTAAAAGTGTAATGATTGATGGGATAGAATCGCAATCAAGATTAACTGATTGTCAGGTTGATTTGTCAGTTATGAGATGAAAAAGAAACTGGATCAGTTAGATTTCCAAGTTTTTCTGCTCAACGGAAATTTCAATCTCAACTTATCTCGATTTTCGGTTCTAAACAGATCACATCCGTCCATTTGTATCGCCATTAGTACAATTGCAACTTTACCCGGTTTTCGATAATCAGATAAAATTATCTATGCAAATATCGATGGGATTCACTTACTGATTACCCTAAGGTATCACAAGCGGATTCTCAACTTTTACCTTCTCAGTTTCCTATTGAGAAAATTGATTAAAATCACCAATTAGTTAATCAAACGGTTGTTTGGGATGAAACTTTTTTCCATATTTATATTTATATTTAATTGGTGTTTCAATGGATTTTTGCAAAATCCTCTCGATTAACAACTTGGTACTTTGCAATAGCCAATTTTAATTTAATTGCTATTCGGTTATAAATATAAATGTAATTTATTTTTTTACATCCAATGGTTTAGTTCATTGAACTTTTTCATGATGTTAACGTTCAATTGCAATTTTAATTATATTGCTTTTCTTGACCAGGGTAACCCTGAAAATACACTTTCCATCCGAAATTCAGGTTTTCCTTTGCAAAAGTCGCTCATGTTTGTTGTTGTTCCAAGTCTATGAAAATATTTTGATGAAACGTTGAACTTTAGGGCGAAAAGCAAGAATAAAATTTCTGTTAAAATGGAAAAGATTAACTTGTTTCTTTTTTTTTTAGATAATCGAAAATAACAATTTTCATCTTCGTCTGTTTCGACGTTCATTTCGCTGGCGATGTAATCGACCTTTCAGTGATCTAATCGCTTTAACAGGTAAATCGTAAGATCGCAACCGATCTTCGGTTAGATTCATTCTTTGTAAATCTCTTTCTTCTTGTCTTCTTCTCTTACGGGAACTGAAACTTGCACCAGAATTAACGCTGTTTCGATTTGATTGTTGTTGTTGTTGTTCGTCTCCATCTTTATCTTCGCCTTCGCCTTCGCCTTCACCGCCAGCACCATCTTCATCTTCCTCTTTTGCAGCCTCAGGATCGTAAATACTTTTCAAAATTTTCTTCTTCAATGAAAAATCTTTCCCTTTTCGACCATAAACTTTAATATCATATTTTTCCTCTTCCATAGTTCGATGTTGCGAAGTTTTCTTAAGAGTAACCCAACGATTTAAATCTTTATCATCTGCAAACAAAAGCTCCTCCGGGGAAAGACCAAAATCATTTGCAGGAACTTGACGATATCGAAAACGCGTTGGAACTTCACCAGCAATCAAATCTTCATAAATTCCGATATTCTTCTTCTCAGCAGGTTCTTTGGTAACTTTTTTCTTTTCTTTCTTCTTTCTTTTTCCTTTCGAAGTGGATGGACCATCATCATCATCTTCTTCTTCTTCTTCTTCTTCAACCTCAACCTCAACTTCATCACCATAACCATCGTCATAAATATCCTATATCATGAAATGCGAAAAAAAAATAAGAAAAGCAAGAAAGAAAGAAAGAAAGATAACCAAAAAAGAAGAAGAGAAAAAAATACATTATATAGTGAAAACGAACATACAGAGAGCGAAGAGCGAGAGAGAGAGAGAGAGAGAGAGAGAGAGAAAGAAAATGAAAAGAAAGAGAGAAGGACAAGAGTAAAAGCCCGGGAAAGAAGGTCGAAAGGTGAAAACGAACTTGAGCCCGGGAGGATAACGTTAAGTATAATATACAATATATAATAAAAGATAAACAAGAGAAATAAGTTTACTGCGCATTGAGAAAGAAAGAGAGGAAAGAGGAGGACTAAACTTTCCCCGGTAAGTACTTTCTTTTTTCCACCCTGTATTACCCTCTCCCTCTCCGTCCTTTTTCTAGCACCTTGTTATCTGGATCTCTCTTAGATTTATATTTTTTTTTCTTCTTTCTACCAGCGATGCTGCAAGCAGAAAACCGAAAAAAAATAATATAAACTTCGCCCCATTCGTTGCGTTAGCTACTTTTTTTTTTCTTCTTCTTGTTTTGTTGTTACTGCTTTTTACTGGGCAAAACCAATGATTGATAATAATAATAATAATAATATAATAATAGTCGTAGTAATAATAATAATATTATTATATGTATAGAGAAATTATGAGAGCGGATAAGAGGCAATTTATCCTCTCTCTTTCTCTCTCTCTCTCTCTGGTTTCTTTTTCTTTTGCAAAACTTACCACCAGCTCATCGTCTTCATCTTCCTTGGTTCCTTCACCTTGGTCGATTGGGTTAAGATTGTCATCTACATCATCGATACCAGGAATAAAGTCAAATTTGGGTTTGCTTATTGCAATTTCATTCGGATTGGTTGAAACGTCATAGAATTGAACATCAAACAGTTTCGACATACACTGGTCATACTTTTCGGGATCGAAATTGGTTATATCGTCGACAATTGTATCGATGTCAATCTCCTTATCGGTTAATAGGCGATCGTTTCCACTGATTTCTTTTAGTTTAGCTAATTTCGCTTTAACTTCTTGACGACGTAAATCGCGAAATCTTTGTAATGCTTCTTGTTTTTCTTTCGCTTTTCGTTCCTTTGTTTCGCTTCGTTTTGCATTTCGAATTGTTGAACCAGTTAGATTACGAACACTTTCAACTTCTCGAGGATACCTTTTGATCACTTCGGGATCGGTCTCTTGGAAATGGTAGGTTGCAGATTTTTCCGTCATTTGGGATAATTTAGATGAGATTGGAATTGCATTTGCATTTTTCTTTTCTTCGTCGTCATCATCATCACTTTCATCTTCATCTTCATCTTCATCTTCATCTTGCATTTGAGTTTTTTCTTGCAAATGATTGAGATGCAAATTCACTTGTCGATGGCTGAACTTGTGATGATAACCTGCTACTTGTGATTCCATCATCTCTATCAGCTGGGTCTAAATATTTTTTCTCTAAAATATAATCTTTAAGAAATTTCTCTCGATCATCTAAATCCTTTTTATCCCAATAATTGGCCAAGAATCCGATCCGTTTATCGCTTTTGGATGCACCTCGAAGAACCTCCGATGGATCAGGTTTCCTTTCTCGAACAGGTACTTTCTTTACACCTTTAATCAAATCATCTCCATCTTCATCATCTTGAAGAATATTTTTAAACTCTTTCTTAATACTCTCCATCTCTTGTACATAACTCGCTTTGTCAGGTCCATTTTTCGGGTCAATTCCACTGGTACCAGTTTCCATTGCTCGATCTTCCTCTGTCATACCTTTTTGCGTTTTCACCAAATTCACATGATATTCTAATAGATTCATTCCTTTAGAAGATTTCACCTTTTTCGATGATTTTCCATCATCATCATCTTCATTGGAACCTGAATTTTCATCTTCCTCAAAGAATCGCACCTTCTCATCATAGATGTGAGGATCTCTCGCTTTCAGGGCTCCATAGACCGAAAGAAATTGCTGATCAAATATGGTCTCATCAACATCGGAAGAATCGTCACTTTCACTATCATCATCATCATCATCATCATCATCATCACCTGAGGCAACACTGTCCTCACTAAGAATATCTTCACCGTATTTATCCTTTAACCTTTGATATTCCTCTTTACGTCTCCATCTTTCATAAGCGGTGGCATAGCTTTCGTTTATGGTTAGTTTACTTTTATTGGAACCACCGAGGGAACCAGAAGCATCTTCATCGTCACTGTCAAGTAACAATTTAGGCATCACAAGTGAGAGAGAGAAAGTAAATTATATATAATCACCAAGCAGAGAGAAAGAGAAAAGAGAGAAGATAGAAAGAGAGAAAATACCAAACACCAGTGAAAAAGAAAAACATAAACACGTGAGGCTTAACAGAAAAGAAAAGAGAATAGAATTTAAACCAAGCCAAAAACAAGCCGAGATTGAGAGAGAGAGAGAGAGTAAGGTGTAGACACTTGTATTAGGTTATATGTTGTATTCAACTTTTATATTAGTCGTAGTATTATTATTGAAATATAAACACAAAAAAAATGTTTCAATGTACAAGAACAATGGATTTTTTTAAGATTGAAAAATGAATTAACAGTGTGTGTGTGTGTGTGAGAGAGAGAGAGAAAGAGAGAAAAATGGAAAGAGAAAATGGAAAATAGAAAGAGAGGGAGAGAGAAAAAGGGAAAAAGAGAGAAGAGGAAAAAGAAAATGTTGGAAAAAAAATCCTATGGAAAAAGATATAAACAGACATGTGAGAAGAGAGAAGACACTAGTTGCCATGTTGATTGGTAGACGGCGTTGGAACAATAATATATTTTGGCGCCAATTTAATTTAACTTTATATTTTTGTTCTTTTTTTTCTTTTTGCAAATTCTATCATCCCGTCTCCATACGTATTGTCCTTGCAAAGGTTTACCAGCATAGAAATCGAAATTCCATCTGGTTGAATCTTTCTTCCTTAATGATTCAAATTCTTGACTTAGAAAGGCTTCATCGTCTGATTCTTTACCAAAATTTAATGATCGACACACTGATGGGTGAATTGGTGGGTTAGGTGGCATTTCAGGCATGATCCTCATTTGTGACAGATGATGTGATGATGGATGCTGATGATGGGTGAGAGGATGATGAGGATGGTGAGGATGATGATGATGACAATGAGTGTAAAATATAAAACACACAGAAGAGATGAAAAAGAAAAAGAAAATCAACTCGAAAAACAATATCAAAATAGAATATATATTTTGCAAACAAGTTTATATATAAATTACTCCACTTGGCATACAAAACAATTACGAAGATTATTAATTCTAATGCAAAATTGTGTTAATATCAAATTTTGTTTTAGAAAGAAGAATAAAAAAAAAATAGATTACACAAGAGAGAGAAAGAGAGAAGAGACAATTAAAAAGAGAAGAGAAGGAAAAAAAATAAGAAAGAAAGAGAAAGAGAGAGAGAGAACTTGAGTTGTGATAAGTGAAGATGAGAGAAAATGAACTAACATGAAGATCGAGCAACACAGTGACTGCGCATGCGCAGTTAAGTCTGAAGAATATGAGCCAAGTGATTACTCCATCTAACGGATTAATTAAAGACCACCTGATACACTTGTTCTTTTTTGGGATAAATTGTCAAGTGAATCCAATTTTTGGTTGACTTTTTAATTCAATTACGATACAATTAAGTCGATGACTAATTAATCAATTTTTTGTATAGTCAATTGATGAGTTATTTTTGAGGAAACACAATTAATTTGGATAATATTTTGGGTATTTACTGAGTCGCCATCTGGTGGATAATTTGAAGTTTATCTCTTCCTGAATCCCGCTCATTTATTTGGTGTATAATGTTGTTGACTGATTAATTAATTGTTTTTACTGTTTTTAATATCTAATCTAATAAGTTTCATGAGATCCTCCTAAAAGTAAAGCTAAATTGTTTGAACAATTGCTTGGTTGATATGATAATTTCCAAACAAATGTATTGTAAATCAAAGTATCGAATGAGTTAATTGTTGTCTCAATAGGATCACAACCAGCTTGATAACAATCAGTTTTTGGTGTTAATTTGATCAAATTAGAGCCAACCAGTTGAATAAGAATACCAAGTTTGGTTGATTGTATGACATCAATCTAAATAAAAAGAATCAAAGTTAAAAGAAGAAAAACTTTTTAATCATTTGTTTCCATCATTCATCTAATCTAAATAATTGGCGGTAAAATTTTAATGGTTACAATTAACTTACCAGTTTCCAAGTTTTGGCGGTATAATTGTTACCAGAGATTATAATCCAATTAGAATGAGTTAATTCAATGAAACTTGGAATGAATTGTGGCCGTGAATACAACGATCTGATTGCTTTCTTTGAGATTGAGACACAATTTTCCCTAAAAGAAAAAGCGATCAATTAATAACAATTGTATTGAAAATAACAATAATCAAGTTACAATTAAGTGTAAATTAGTTATAATAAACTATCCAATTTGTTTATTACTTTTCTGTTGGCGAAATTTA
Organism: Panonychus citri; assembly: GCF_014898815.1. Taxonomy (NCBI): domain Eukaryota; kingdom Metazoa; phylum Arthropoda; class Arachnida; order Trombidiformes; family Tetranychidae; genus Panonychus; species Panonychus citri. The sequence continues at coordinate 2,077,303 of NW_026515540.1, forward strand.
GTCTTTTCTTTACAGAAAAAAAAACACCGAACAATGTTAGTAACAATCTAAGGATATTTTTCCAAATCTCTTATCTTAATCCAAATTGGAAAAGAACAAAATTTTAACGCTAATCCGAAAAACCGGGAAAAAGAATCCACAAGTAAATGTATTTAACAGATTAACTTACCAATGGGCAAACCAAGAAGTGGAAAGAGTTGATTGTTGTCTGAGTCGGTGGAAAAGTCGATTGGGTGAATTAACTTGAATATTTGAAGCAAATAAACAAACATAATCTTCATTGTCCAATTTTGAGTATACCTGTTAATTGTTAGAAAGTAGAAAGTAATAATAAAAATCAATTAGAAAAAGTAATTTTCTTATTCCAATGATAAGTGCAACGAATTGTTAATTGTTACAATAAACAAAATATCGTTAACATTTTGAGGACAGTCAATTAGATTATCCATTATGATTAAACAATAATAATAACCCGTTAATTGTGGTTGATCATATGCATTGATGTAAATGATTAGACTTTGATTAACTATTTGATTATATTGTAATACTTGAATTACAATTAAAATGAGAAACTTTATCAATCATCATCATCATCAGTATGAAAATAAAAGACACTGGAAAGATTGAATTTGGGCCATTGTCAAGGTCATAATACGAACTTAAATATTAAATTAACTGTAAAACCTGTTGAATATTTAAATGATGGTGATGATGTATTATTCAAATATTCAATTATTGCCTTGAGGGTAAACAGATGATCAATCAGGAAACAACAGGCAAATGAATCAATATTAACGCACTGCTTTTCCTAGTCACAAGTTTGGCAATTCGTTAGTGTCCATCATCAATATATCAATTGTTTGTAACGATAAGTTAAATTTGACCTTTGGAAAAGTTAATGTTTGACAAATAAGTAATTGTATTATAGCTTAAAGCAATTAGACCAAAATGTCGGATTTCCGTTTCCAATGATTGATAATGAGAAGAAGAAAATAATTGTAACCTTTTAACCACAAACAGGCTTGAGATGAAAATGATGTAGATCATGATGATAGTAATGGCGCTGGTGATGAAGATGAAGTTTCAGTTAAAGATGAAGATGAAGATGGTGATGAAGATGGTGATGGTGATAATTCTGGTTAGTCTGGTTCATTGCTGATAACCAAGTTAATCAAGGTAATCAATGGAAAAGCAAAAGAAGACGGATATTGACAACAATTTTTTTCTTCTCTCTCTCTCTCTCTCTCTCTCTCTCTCTCTCTCTCTCTCTCTCTCTCTCTCTCTCTCTCTCACCTTAGCCTTTTACCACAATCTAAAAATAATTAGAGATGAGGTTAAATTTTTGAATGTGAATTGGGTCATAGTAATTATGTAATAATATGTATGTTTGAGCACACAAACATACATATCATCATTATCAATTGAAATATGAAATCATTAAAAATCAATTGAGTTAAAATAATTATCTCAAATTAGTAGATTAAATTAAGATCAATTAAATTAGATTAGATGAAAATCAGCAATTCAAATGAAACCAACAAGAAGAAAATCAATGTTTTTTTTTCTAACCTTATCGGGCCACAATTAGAAAATGTAACTTGTTCTTTTCTCTTTCTCTCTCTAACACAATCAATCGAAGACATCGAGAAATTAAGGTTTCTGTGTTTGACATTCTTAAATCAAGTTGCTGGTTCCATTTGATTTCCATCTAAAGAATCTGAGAGAAGAGAAAAAAAAAGTATAACCTCTTATTAGTATAATTATATTGATTGAAATATCGCTAACAATGTGTAACCATTTTCTAGATTAAAACGTTAAAAAACTACACAAGATAAACATGAAAATGATGATAATACAATCAATTAACACATTGGCCTGAGGGATGAAGGTAAACATAAGCAACAGTAGCATGAAAAAAAAAGTAAAACAGTAAACACAAATTAACCATAACTAAAACACTAACAATATACAAAAACCATAATGACTTTTGATAACCATTACTTGTTGATACACAATTGTTGTTACTTTGTTGGTTTTATGTAAGATTAACATTATTATAGAGTAATTTATTATCATCACAATTTATTCTGTGAGTGTTCACCGATAATTAAACACCTTAATCATCTTTAAGAGAGCAAAGAAAAAAAAAGTAAGAGATTATAATTACAAACCTTGAAAAGAGAAAAGAAGAAGAAAAGAAACAAACCAAAATGGCGACCATAGAGAAAAAAGAACAAAATTAAAAAAAGAATCAAAATCGTCACAGAAAAAGAAAAGATTAATTGTTCTAAATTGAAGATTCTCCCAGTCAACCATAATTCTAATCAAGACAAATTAATTAGAAAATGAAAAAGAATCAACTAATTAACAATTTAAATTAATTCTCCAAACAATTGATTAACTTTCACTTGAAAAGAAAAAGATTCAATCAGATGTTCAATTGGATCCGATTACTTGAGATCAGATATTTGGATTAATTAGAAAAGAATTTTTTTTTTTTCTAATTGATTTGTTTTCTTTTCACAATTTGTTAATTGTTTAAGTGAAATTTCTTTTTCTTTTATTTGATTACCTTGATTATCTTCAACTGGTGATGGTGGAAATGGTGAAAGCTTTTCAGGTTAGTATCTTTGTTTTTTACTTCTATTCTTTCAATTTTGTTATGATTCTAAAATAATTCTTACCTTGCTGAGAATCTCAATTGGTGGTTGATGATTTGATAATATGGGCCAAGAATTAATAGGGTTACTACTATTAATATCGTAATTTGGTTTACTGGTTAAATTGTTATTGTTGTTTTTATGATTATCATTTGATGGTGTTAATGAAACAATAAATGGTATCCTGTTTAAAATATTATCTTCAATTATTTGGTCTCTGGAATGAGTTGATAAAGATAATCTTTTAATCTGGATTAAATCTTGACATGAGTAACATTGTAAAGGTAAACGGTTGATTGTTGATGAATATTTTTCACTCTGTTTAGACTCATCATCATGTTGTTGTTGTTGTTGTTGTTTAATTAAGATTAATGGTTGATTGTTGGTGTAAAGTAAACAGTGTTCCTGGTTTACATAAGACCAATCCCAAAAAAATTTAACCTTAAAGGTAAACAACAATAATAATAGAAAATGAAAAATAACATTTTGTCACATACTTATTTAGATACACAGACAATTAGCTTTTACATGGATTAATACAATTGTACAAGTCAAAATCAATAATAAGATCAATGATTTATTATCATTCTTGTATTTGTTGTTAACTGATTGTTGTAATAACTATTTTCTCACTTACCTTTAACAAGATGAGTCTAATTAGGTAAAAAGTAACATGAAATGATAAAATTAACCTTCCAATCACCAGAATGAAACATAAAATTGTGAACAATTTAATCAATCGGATTAACAATTTACTTTTCAATGCTGTTGGAATCCAATTTGGTAACAATTTGTTAACATTACAAATCCATAGATGATTTAAATTTGATTGTGTTGATTTTGTTTGTGATGATGGTGACAATTTACCACAATTAACTTGTTTCTGATTAACCATAATTTAATTTCTTCTTCTTGTCTTTTTTTTTCTAGGTTGGATTAAGTTAACTAAATCATAATTTAAATTGTAGATTCAATTGTTGCTCTTGGCCCAATTTTATTTCATTTTTCCTGGTGGTCACACAATTAAATCAAATTAGATTTTTTTTTTCTAAAGATGATCATCTTATTAGTTAAGTTGATTTCAATTTTACAATCAAGTTAACTGTAAGGTAGGTAAACTAATATGATAATTTAAATTGTTGCTTCTCATATATATTTAGCTATCTATTCCCACTGAGCATGAACTGAACAACAATTTAATAAATTAGCATCAATTTTAATCCAATCAGTTTCTATAACCATGAAAATTGATGATGAAAAAGTATAACAATCAAAATCTGTAAAAGATTTAACAATAACAATTAAATTGAAAGCACAATTTATTAATTCAATGCAAGAAAAAATTATAAGATGTAAAAGTTTACAGCAAATTCAATAGACTTAAAATTTTGTTTTTATATTTAAAAAAAAAGTTACAAAGACAATTAATCATTAACAATAATGATTAAGCATTTGATTGTTTAGATTGCAATAAATTAGCAGAAAATTTAAATTTTTGTTCATTTTTTGTTAAATTGTTGTTCAATTGATTAATTGACAATTGATTAGGATGAATGGATTTAAGCACGATGGTGACAATGATAATGAAAAAAAAATGATGATAATGATTAATGATGAAAATTTATATAAATGGTGACGATTATAAACTAATCCAGATAAGTTGCTGATATATAACTTAAATTAACGACAACAATTAACGAAGTAAATAAAAGTTATAATAATTGGATGGATTTGAAATTGGACTAATATTTTCCAATGATCCCGTTTTCAGATCACCTTTTGGTGTATAAACACAAACGGTGTAAATACCTGGCGAAGTTGGATCATCATTAGTTACCTGTGAGCACCCGACTTTCTTGGATCGACGCCAAATTAATTTCGCAAAAGGTTCAACCTTTTTTGGTACCAATCCTTTGGTAAAACTGTAAAAATGGACACCCTTGTACCATTGGGCGACAAGCGCCTTACACGAAGGCGATTTAGTACCGGGAATGTAGGACCAGTTGAGAGTGTAATTGGAATAAGGTGAATCATCACTAACTGTTTTACTCATTTCCAAAGCTTTGTTTCGAGCCAAATCAAGAGCCTAACAATTAACGATAAAATATAAGAGAATACAGTTAATCATATTTGATGGAAACAACTTTGAAAGTTATTATAACATAGAAAGCAAATGGAGGGAAATTCATTGAAGAGTATTGATTGAGATAATCAACTGATATCGAAGATTAATCGATCGAGTTGAAGTTGAATTTTTTTCAAGTTTCATCGTTTCTTATATAAGTGGGAATCTCGTTAATTGTACTGGATTAAGTGATTCTTACCTCTCGATCGTACGTTAATACTGGTACTCCGTGAAGTTTACGATAATGGTTATGTTGGTAAAGACAATCGCTTAAGAAAATTAAATCCGTTGTTTCCTTAATTTCACTAGACACTTCCAGTGGATTTAGAAAACAGCTGATGAAAAATATTAAGAAAACAGGTAACATTTTGTTTGATTCACAAATTAATTAATTGACCCTTGATGATGTTTTACTGTTTTCCAAATGTCCACTTTAATTGAATTGTAAGTATAACAAAAAGAAACACAATAATAATAACAGTGTGTTAATCTCTCGCTTGTTTGTTATTCACTTGGTTCCTTGGTAACGGTAAATGGACTAACGAATGATGTTGGTCAACAACGTTATCAGGTGAGTGTAAAATTAACAATCATCATAATTTTGGAGCTTTACTCGGCTTTCCTCTCTCTCTCTCCCATCATCATCATCATCATCTCTCTCTCTCTCTCTCTCTCTCTCTCTCTCTCTCTCTCTCTTCTCTTGAAATTGGTAACCGATAAAAGAGACTTGATTTTCCCGTTAATAATTTGCCTTGAGGCGATTACTGTACTTCCAAGGAGAAAGGGAGTCAAATTGGAATGAGAGAGAGAGAGATAGAGAGAGAGAAACACCTACTCACTAATATCATCTTTTCTCTCTTTCTCTCTTCTTTATACAGGGTATATCTACCTGCTGAGAGAATCCATGGTTGTTGATGAACAGATTGAGCCCTCATCAGGTCAATGATGACGATGACGATGACGATAATGATAATTAGTATTAGGATGAAGATGAAGATGAAGATGAAGACAGAGATCTCTCTCACTTTAGAAAATCATCTTCTTGATATTTTTAAAGTGAGTCGAGGGAGAAAGCGGTCAAATTCAAGGAGTGAGCCATTAGTCAGGAAGATGTGAACACATATGAAAGAGGAGGAAGCAGAAAACAAGGAGATGATGATGATGATGATGATGACGAGAAAGATGATAACCTTTTTTTTATTAATAATAATATTTATCATTCATCTTGATATTCATTTGCAATTATCATTACCGTTACTTTGATTTTGTATTTGAAACTTGAACTTGAAATAAATAGTTGATTAACCTTGAACCGGTTTCCGTACGATCAACAATTAACTACTAATACATTATTCCCAATTAATCCCTTTCACATCCTTCTGATTAAATTATTTAACTATTAACAGTTTAATTTCACTTTCAATCATCATCATTTTCTCAATGATAATAATCAATTAACTATTTTACATTATTGTTAATCATCATTGATTATTTCATTGAGATATCATTTAAATTGCTGTTGTTATTCAATATCAACCATACCCACAATTTAAGTTTTTCTGTATCAACAATTAACTGATAATTAACTTTGATAATCCATTGTAATACTTCATGATCACTTGATTATTAATCAACACAATCAATCAATTTAGTTTACTAATCAAAATGACAGTTAGTTTGTCAGTTATTAATAATAACAATCAATTTCAAGTATATTAACTGATTTGATCTTGAATTTATTGATTGTTGATTAAATTGTTAGTTGATATTAATATTTTAATGTAAACCTTACAATTTATTTAACATTTAAGATAAAATTACAAGTTAATTGATTGAGATTAATTTTTTTTTACTTTTCGCAATTTAATTTATACATTAAAACAATCCCAATTAATTGATAGATTGTAGTAATTAGTTAATTATAATCTGATCTCTTGTATTGATTGTTAATGATTTTATATCCTTGGCCTGGTAATTAAAATAAAAATTTGATTTCTGTCTGTTTTAAATAAAACTTGTGATTACAATCAATTAGTTAATTGTTTAATTACTAAAACAAGAACCAACAACAATTAACTAATTAACATTTACATTTACATTTAACCGGAAGATTAATTGTCTTGTGGTTACAAAGATTTTAAATATGTAACAATTTAAGATCAATGAACAATTAATTTAATCTCATTATAATGATTCTGTTTCTTTGGTTATTTGGTTAATTGATTTAATTGTAATCACAAGAACAATTTATTTCCCTTGACCCAATTAATTGATTTTCTTGTTGCTTTCGGCAATTTTAATCTTCGCGCCTTCAAAGTTAACCAAATGTTGTTGTTGTTTTTATTTATGCATTGATGTCAAGTTGAAAGATTTACTTTAAATTGTTACCAGTTAATTTGATTCCATTTTTTATGTTATTCATTTCTTAGTGTATTTAATAGCTTTAATTGTTACTCTCAACTATGCCATTAGTTGCTTATGACACAAGTGATGATGAAGATTCACCAGGAGATGAAAAGATTGAGTCGCCAGTAAAATCTGTTGTTTCTGTTACTGGAAAAGTTGATTATCCAGCTAATAGTCAATCGGTTGATGGTAAATTATTAGCGAATAACAATTCTGTTGGTATAGTAAATGGCTGTTCTATTCCTGATGATGATGATTATGATGATGATGATGATGATGATGGTGACATTGGTTATTCTGTTGGTACAAAAGGAAATGATTTGGTAGATGATCTTGAATCTTCTAGTAAATTATTGGGAAAATTACCTGGTATTGGAAAGAAATTACCTGCACCTTCAACTCTTTCAACTGGTTTGAGTGATATTGTGGTGGTTGATAAAAAATCTAAACGAATTAAGGTGGTTATTCCTTCAATCGATGAATTGGATTATGCTTCGGAAGAAGAGGAAGAGGAAGTTGGTCCAAAGAGGAAAATAATTCCAGCAGGAGGATGTTCCTTGTCCTCTTTTCTACCTAAACCCAAAAATGCTCCTCCAAGATACAATTGCAATAATTTATTCTCTACACCTTTAGCCGATAATTCATCACCTTCACCCTCATCATCTTCTTTCAATTCATCTGTAAAATCAGTTGCCTCTCTAGTTCCACACTCAGTTTCACGGCCGAAGACCAAAATACCACCAAAACGACCTCAAAATGTTTGTTTCTTTTTTTTTCCTTTCCAAATTATCAGATGATTTAGCCCTTTTGGCTTTTAAAAGAATATAATCTTGACATTAATCTAATTTGCAATCTTTTTCTCCCATCTCTCCATCTTCTACCAGGTACCCATCAAATCAGATGAAGATATTGAAGACTCAGGTTCTGTTGATTTCTTTTCACTTGGTGATGTTTCCCAATCAATCTCACAAAATGATAACCATTTGGACACCAATATAAACAAAATAATACCAATTGTAGTACCCAAACCTGAGACAGAATCTTCATTCAATGAAATGATGATGAACAAATTAGCAAATGAGACTAGTACTTCAAGTTATTACGCTTATCCACAAGCTCAAGCTACCACCTCATCCAAGAAATATCATCCATCAACAGCTGATATTAATGATCCTGATTACAAGAAATTTGTTGCTTCCAAATTTGGTGAAGAAACAGCTGATAAAATCAACATTGTTGAAGTAAATGTTGGCAATTATTTAGCCAATGATACGGAATTACTCAGATCAATTAGCATGGAAAGTGGATCAACATCGGTAAAAGGACCAGCACCAAGTCCACTAGCTAAGCGAAAAAATCAAATCACTTACCTTGCCTATCAAGCTAAACAACGGGAATTGGACCTTAAAAACGAAGCAGCAAACAATAGATTCACTAAATCTCAGACAAGAGCCAAATATGGTTTCTAAATTGTTACAAAATTAAAATTCCACCAACAATCAAACAAATGTAAGTTGAGAACAATTAAATCTTCCTCAAAATCATTCAACAACAATTAATCTATCCAAGAAATTCTAGACTCAAGCATATAAACAAACACAATCAATCAAATTGTTGCGGTGAAAATTTAATTTCATCTTAATTGTGCTTCTGTTTTTAGATTAATTATGGAGCCAGAGGCTCCTGGTAGAAATTAGAAAAGAGAGTTTTGTATAACTTTGCTTAACAATCATTTGAACAGCGATCGTATTTATATGTTACCTTGTTAAAGAAAGAAAACAGTTTGAATTAAATTGTTCAATTAATTAGATGATTAACAATTTTATTAATTTTTTCTTTTCTTTCAACTTTATTTATAAGTATTTTTGGAATCTAAATTTATGTTTATTTCCTCCAATAAGAAGCTTCAATTTGTATAAAAATTAATTTGATCTTTTGTTGTTTTTGTTGTTTTCACGGCTTAAGGACCTTGAATGTTGAACGCAGTTTGACCTTTAAATTGACCTAAGCCACTGGAATTGGAGGTGTTAACATCGGTAATTTAACTTTATGACTACTAATTACCGTTCGTTTGATTCCTTCATCCCAAAATTTACCACTTTCATCGTCAGTCATCACATAAAAGTATCTAAAATGAAGAAGAGATATTGTTTCGTTAATTAGATTAATTGTTGTTCTTGAACCGATTCCTTTAATTACCTGTAATATGTATCGAAAAGCTGATCATCTTTTTCTATTTTTAGCAGGAAATTATCGAGAATTTGAGGATTAACCTGATCCGATTGGAATAATTCTGTTGCTTTGTACATCGTCTTCCAATTTGGTTGATTTGAGAATTGATCTTCCGTCAAATTAAAATATTGTGTCTCATAATCAAGGATCACTCCTTGTTCATCCATTTGGTAAATTCTGTAACCTGGATTAGTCTGAGAATAAGATGTTAATGATGGAGCAATAAAAGCAAATCCAATTGGAATTGTTGAATTTTTCAATGAATAATATAAACGAAATTCATCTCGATGATCGTGTCCATAAAATTGAGCCTTAATTGTATTCTGATAACGTTCAATTATCCTAATAAAGTTATGAAGCCAAGCTTGGGTGCACTCACGATGATCGGGAGCAATATGACCAACAAGATGAACCGTGTCACCTTCCCGTTCAGCTGATGCCAATTCATGAGCCAAAATGCCAATATCTCACCAGGATCAACTGAATCATAAAGAACCCATGGATTGGTGCGAGCACAGTAATTACTATTGTACTGAATTATCCGGAAACCAGGGTGAACTTTGACAACATAATTACCACGTCTAACAATCAATGATAAGATGATGCAAAGTAATCATGAATCAAACAAATACTACTATTTTCACAGTACAATTAACTACCTTTTAAAATCTTCTGAATATTCCTCTGGAATCCATTTTGACCATCGATGAGCCAAACTTTGATAGAGCCAATCGTTAGTTATATCATCTCTACCACCGATCTCTTTGGACGACGGAGAGAAACTTTTACCGAAAACAGCGGAGAGAGAGAGAGAAAAAAAATAATCTCAAACAATTAACATTTACTTCAACTTCTACTTTCGTCAGTCGAGTGGATCGATTCTTACCTGTTGATTGGAATCGCCTCGTGATTTCCAATCGCTGAATAAACTGGAACTGGATCAACAATCTCATAAGCTTTATCCATAATATCCAATAATCCAAGAGTTGTCGCTCTACGATAATTCCAGATATCATGAGGAATCACATCGCCAGTGCTCAAGATGTAGTGTAATAGGTGTGAGCTTTCATTGAGTCTCTCCATTGTTTGGAAAACTGTTGAAATGGGAGTGTCACAGCCTCCGTTGTAAGCACCCCAAAGTCCAGCAACACCAACCAAATGGTCAGTGAAATCTTGATCTGGTCGACAACAAACCGGCTCATTACAACTCGCAATAGTACCGGGAACATACAAAGGATCCATATGAACATCGGTTATCTGAGCAATTGTATAAACTTTTCCACCCTCTTTTTTACCGTTATTCAATGAAAAACTTTCCACCTCATTTGATACAATTGTTTCCACTTCATCTGGAAGCGGAATTGTCCAATTAATTTTCTCGGTGGTGAAAAACACACAACCCAATCCAATTGAAACACCACACATTTCCTCTGATGTTAATTTAGTATTCAATCGTACATAATCAACAACATTCTGCAGAAAATAAGAGATAAAACAAACAATTAAATTTTCTTTCTCATTCTTGTTGACTGGTAAAATTAAATTCTCTTCAACAATTAACTAACTGTTACTTGGTCTATCATCTCTCGGCAAATGTGTTTCTTTTGCATCCCAAATGAGACACAAAGTGTTTCCATCATGTAAAGGTAAGAATAGGTACTCAGGTGATCGTTGGTGAAAAAGATGGCCAACAATCGGCAGGTCAAACAGGTCGTTGTCGAAGCGACTCCTTCACGAACTCGATAAATTATCTTGAAGAAAGAACGAAATTGAAGAGAAAACAATTTAAACACTAATCACAATCAAGGCGAACTTTTAATTACCTCATTAAACGAAATAACTTCCAATAGTCTTTGTAATACTCCATAAACATAAGAATTACCAACAGAACCGTAATTAGTTGGATAATTTGAGATTCTCGATGATTTAGTTGAATTTTGATTGAGAAATGATTCAACCTCATTAATTAATTGTTCCAATTGTTTAACTTTATTTGGTTCCTCTATCAATTGGTTACCAATTGTGAATGGTAATTGTTTGAAGGGAAATGTATTCGCATTTAAGTTGATACTTTGATTATCATCAATTATTTCACTTAAACTGTAACAATTAAAACTTAATTCGAGTACAATTAACTTGATTATTAGTTTAACTATTAAATTCATCTTCACAAACCGACTCAGATTAACTTTGATTTACTTTAATCAAATTGTTACCTCTTTTTATCTTGTTAATTTTGGTTACTTTGGTTTCAATTGTAAACAATTTAACCTCCTAATTATGATGATGATGCCCTTATATTGACTGTAAACTTAATTGATTTAATTGTAACAATTAAAATATGAGATTCTAATCAATATGGGCCAAGGTTAAACTTGATTGTCTAAAGAAAATTAATAAAAATTAACATGATCAACTTTCTCTCTGTGATCTAATTATTTTAATTGTTTGTATCAATCATTTGATTTAGTTAATCAAAATTAAACACAAGGTTAAGGTTATAATTTGGTTAATGCGATTCAGTTGAGATTAAAAAAGTTTGTCACTTTTTAAATTACTTTGATAATTAATTTATTATCACTTAACTTTAATTTACATATTAATATTTAATACTAATTGTTAATGATTAGGTAAAATTGGGCTAACATTTAAATAGTTGAAACAAAAAAATTAAATTTACAAATTAATAACTGTTGATACTTTGGAATGAGATTAATTGATATTTCTAATAATATCAATAAATGTTATTTTCTCAAATTAAGAATTGATTAAATTGTCAAGTGAACAATTAATAAAAACTTAATATCAATTGAAAATACAGTTGAGTGTTTCCACCATGATAATATGATTATGGGAGTTTTATAATCATGATAAATGAATCAAATTGATTTAAGATCATTATTAAGACTTTTCAGTTTCCAGAATCTCTTCCGGTTTAAAAAGTAGATTTCCATGTTTGGGTGATGATATTTTACATGCAATTTTGAACATTATATCGGGTGTAAAGATAACGGGTATCCTTGGATATAATTTGGAGACATCATTGGGCAATTGGAATCCGATTCTTTGTAATAATTCAACCATTGGCTTTGAATTGAGAGCTAATTCTTGTTTCTCATTGAAAGGTACAATTGGAACTGGTTGACCAAGAACTATAATCATGATATATTAAAAGAAAAGAGTTAATTAAGAAGAAATTTTTTCTTTCTAACTTGTAATTAAAACTTACGATTACTAAAATAAGCAATTGGCTCGAGAATCTGTGAATCTTGTTTGACACTTTTAACTTGACACATTTTCACATTAATAATATCTAACAGAATTGATCCAATCCAAGTGAGCTGATCACTGAAACCCATTTTGATTAACTTATCAATTAGACAATCAATTTCAGCTACTTCTTGAGCAGTTTCCTCCATCATCACTCTATCCTCATTTGAATCATGATTAATTGTTGAAATATTGTCAACTGATGATGAAGCTCTACTTTCATCTAAAACATTGTCACATTTAAATCCATTTAAACTGGTAACTCTTGATGTGTCCATTTGTTGTTGCTGATAAGATGAATCATGATGATGATTATCTTGACCAATGTCATTAATATTGTCATGAGACATTCTATCCTCATATTCATCATCTCGACCTCCATCGGTTTCTTCTTCGAGTTTTTTGATTGAACTTAATCCATAATCGTATTCCATAAATCGATTATATTCCTCTGAAGAGATTATCCCTTTCACCATTAATTGTGAAATTAATTCAGCTCGATCCATGGTGATTCCTTGCTCTTCCATGATAACTTCAAGAATACATGATATTGGATCATTGGTTTGCTCATATTGAAGATACAACCAATACAATTGATCATGATTAGTATCTAAGTTGGTTAAATCAATGGAAGATGATCCATCTGATCCATAAGATTTACTTGAACTACAAATTGTTGCACCGCGAGTTTGGTGGGTTGAAGTGGCAATCGAACCTAAATCACAAGGTTGTCTTTCACTATCAACACCTTCATCTTCACCCATTAAATGTGAACTAGGTGATATAATTGATCCAATAAGTCCGGTTGATGATGATAATGATGATGCCAAGAGAATTGGATTAATTGAAGGATCAATTTTTGATGTACTAGCAATCGGAGTTGTATCAGTCAATTTATTCAATCGATTAGCGTTTGAACGAGTAGCCGCTTTCACGAAACGATTCATAACATATTCCATCAAATCTTCCCATGAATCTGTCAATTCTATATCAGATTCCATGATAAGAGAAAATGTTTTCAAGATTATCGGCTGGAAAAGACATTCAGGATTCCTTAAATCACCGGCAACATGATGCATAATAGTAAAGACACAATTGTTAATTAATTCATTATTTGATTGGAAAGCTTCCAACACTCGACCATATTGTTCCATCACCTTGATTGTTGCAAATTGTTGAAGATGATCAACTAGATTACAATTACCTCGTTTAAAGGGTTCATCAAGAAGGAGCATTAAATGATGATGAGTAACAATTGAATCAACTAGAAATGATTTAGGATGAATGACTGGTGAATAACAACGAGTTACGAGAAGAAAAAATTGCCTCAGGGCAGTCATATTGGCTAATGATGTTCGTAAATTGTTTAATGATTGTTTCTCTGCCTCATCGGATGATGATTTACCAATATAACCTGAAACCGTGATGATCATTTCTTTAAGCGCAGTAATCAACAATTGAAGTTTACGGGTTAACTTTTTTATCAAATCATCATGAATCATGTTCACTTTAGCTTCAGATTGTTGATTATTTGAAGATGGAGATGAGGATGAAGATGCAAATGGACATTTGGATGATTTTGATTCTGTGGTCATAACTGTAACAGGTAATGATGATGATCGTGAACGAGGCGGTGATTCAGTGGTGGTTATTGGTGTAATTCCTACTGATCGGGTTGAAAGAGATTCAATTTCCTCATTAAGCATTAGTCCATTGTAGACAAGAAATCCAAACATATCAATTTGAAGTATTGGAGATAAATGGTTGTAATTAAGATCAATTGATGAAGATATTTTAAGAAAATAACTGATTAACCAGAGAAGGTGGGAAAGATCAAGTGAAGAAGTTGATGGTGAAAGAGGATGAGAATTAGATGAACATGAAGATGATAGAATAAGCTCTTTTGAAAGATCAAGAATTAAACATGAGAAAAAATTATGAACAAATTTCAGAGTAAATTCTTTGAGAAGTGAACAAATGTCATTATCACTTGGAGCAATTGATTCATTTCCAATTGACGAAGATTTAGATCCACAGGTTTTCTTCTTGTCCCAAGGGGCAATTGGTTTAACTTGAGTTTCAGAGTTAATTGTACTTTTCTGGGAATCATTAACAATTCTCGTTGAATTGATTCCTTTATCTGATTTGATTGAGTCTTTTGAACTTGTTGATTTAAGAGTTGACGATTGATCGTTAGTAGATTTACTTGGTGATCCTTTGGCTTGACTAGATTCTAAGCTTGATGCAGACACTGAGATCGCTGATAGAGCGGCCGCTATTGCGGTCTCCATGCAAATAGAGGGACAACAATTGGGTGACCTCGGGATTGGTGAACATATTTTAGTTTTTCGAGTAACATTTGGTGGATGATGGTGACATCGCATCACTTTTATAGCACCGTAATCCGAATCATCTGAATCATCTAAATCGGTTGGTTTGGTTGTTGATCGTTGGTGAGGTTTTTTCACTTTGTGCATTCGTCTATCGTCTTCTTCCGACGAACCGGAAAATCCTGAAGTTTGATTATCGTTGGCACAATCATCTTCTTCCATCCTCACGGATTCTTGTAGATTAGTTTCCGTTTTTGCATATTCTTTCTCTTCGTCATTGATTTGATTCGGACGATTTTTTTCTCTCTCGTTTTTACCATTACTTTCGGTACTTTCACCGTTTTCCATGGGTAAGTCGTCACACTCACGTGAAGTTACATTTTTATGCCAATTAGAGGTAGAATGGGTTGGTACCGATGTATCCATCTTTTCAGTAAGATCTGAATTGGTTGTCGATTGTTGATAATCATTTTGAGTAATATTCTTGTTATTTTCAAAACAAATTGATTCAGGACAATTTCGTTCAATTTCCGTTTGTTGGTAATAACCTGAATCATCTTTAGATTCAGATGATTGAGCTCCACACTCTTTTGATGACGATGAATCGGATAGAATAGATGTTGATGATGATCTTTGGGCTGAAAGTGTATGATCAGAATCAGCATCATCTTCAGAACAATCAGAAGTTGAGTCTTTAGTTGAAATACACTGAATTAACTTGGAAACAGGTTGATTCTTGTAAAGAAGTGTAATAAGCTGAACAATTTGACAGATCCAATTACGACGATATGGTGTTGACATGAGAAAGAGAAGAGTATTGTCTAAACCTTGAACCAAAAGATTCCAAATAATTCGTCGCTGAGAATCTTGCCAATCTTCCTTAGTTTTACCTCCACCACCCATTCCAACATTAATTGTTGCAGCAATTTCGGGTTCATATGGTTCAATTTTATCTGGAACATGGAGAAGATTACGAAAGAGGAGAAGACAATCACGAATAAGATTTTTATCAATAGTATCAATAATACCTTCAGTTGATTCATTGAATCCAGATGAAGGATGATCGGTGAAAATTGAATGAGAGTTGAGTAAATTAATATAATGATTAGAAGATGATGTTGTAGTTGTTGTTGTTGTTGTTGATGATGATGATCTGTTTACATTAAAAGTATCTGAAGAATTGGTTAATGGGACAAGTTTCATTGTAGCAATTAATGAAGATGTAACCTTATTTGATTTGATGAAAGCTTTTTTCGCATCCAGAAGCATTTTTTGTAACTGAACAACTCGGCAAGTTAATGATTCATTGGGTGGTTTGCATGGTGATGCACGTGAAGGATAATATGGTAATGAAACGGGTAGGATAACTTCAGATGGAAGAGTTAAATTGACCAAAAGTCTAACAGTTATCCTTATGATGGGTGGATTGTTGAATAAATCGGTAACCCCTAAGATACCAAGTAAATCTCGTTCAATAATGTGAGATAATCCAAGGCCAATACGGATATTTCTTGTGATTGAGCTTTCATTAATCAATTGTTGTTCTATTGAGATGAGAGTAGCCAAACAATGTGGGTTCATCTCATAGTGACCATTTTCATTAATCCAACCAATTGAGGAGCATAAAGCATGAAGGCTTGAACGATTGATCAGTAGGTACTCCATGGAGCGCCCGTTTGTCACTAGATTGGAATCATTTAACTGCGTTGAGATGATCGACAAAGTTTTCTGAGTAAAAATGGTGATTGAGATTGAAAAACAGTCGATGAAGAAGAGAAAAATCTAAATAAGTAAAAAGAAGAAGAAAGAAAATTGATTTTAGGTGATCCAAGGAAGAAGAATATAAATTAATGGGGTTGACATAAGAGAAAAAGAATAATATCTCTCAACTGAGTAAAGAATTGAAATTGTAAAACTGAGAAAATGATTTCAATTAATAAACATGAATATTAATTTTCTCAATTTAACTCGAAAGTAAAGAAAACAAATGAAAATCTGAGATGAGAAAACAGTTAAGTTCAAGGAGATGAACATAATCAAAGAAAAGAACAAGTGAGAGAGAGAGAAATGAAATTCAGGGAGAAAATGGAGTCACAAGAAAATAGGTAAATGCATGTGAGGAATTCTGATAGAAACCTTAAAGATGATAAACTGAGAGAGAGAAAGAAAGATGAAAGATGAAAGATGAAGATGGATAAAGATTAAGGAAAGTAAAAGGGAGGGAAAAGAAATGGTAAAACTTACATAGCCAATAAAGATGGAAACATTTTCCTGTTAGGGTTGGGAAAAAGTGAATTCACCATAATGGTTGAAACGAATGGTCAGTAAGGAGAGAAAAAAATAAATGGGAGGTTAAAGTGGTCAGTGAGAAGAAGATGAGGAAAAGTAACTCAAATATATTATGTTAATTGTTGTTCTCGATAATCAACACAAATCACCAAAAAAAGAATCAACAAGTAGCAAAGAGAAACAGAAAAGAGAATGAGTGACATTCACAAGGCACGTTTTCTTTTTCTCTTCAGCTGCAAGAGAAAAGAATAAAAAAAATTTCTATTCTCTTTCACGTGTTTTCTTCGTTAATCCTTTTTCTCTGCTCGTGTTAATACTTTTCGTTTCTTTTCTATTCATGTTTTCTCTCTCTCTCTCTCTCTCTCTTTCACCATCATCATCTCATATTCTATTCCATTTAAATTGTAATCACGTTTTCCAAGGATTTTTCGTTCAGTGTGTTAATCATAAAGACTCTCAGTTGCAAATTAGATTCTCTCTCAGATCCTATGTATGGATTATCTTCATTTTTAATTATTTTCTTTTGATTGTCATCGTTTTCCTGATTACATTTTTCAATGTTTACCTTTTTCTATCTCTTTCTATTCTCATCATCTATCTAGAGTAACAACTACATGTAATTAGTTGGATGCATGAGGTTTGGACGAAAACGGATGAAATTTTTACTATTTACAAATAGAATTGAAAAATCAACGTGATGCTTTCAATCCAATTAACTATTGAGTATTTCAAGTGATCATTTTACCTGATTAAGAATAGTAATTATATTCTCTCTCTCTCTCTTATCTAGATATTTACGTGATTATTTGGTTAAATTGACTTGATTTTCAACGTGAATCCATAAACTTTGTCTTATCCGTTTCAGTTTTACCTGCGATTCAATCAATTCAAACTGACCATTCCATCGGTTCATTTTTGTTTTCTCAACTGAATAGATTCTGTTGAATAGATGAACATGTTGATAGGATAATATTTTCCATGAAATGAGTTGATTCAATTACAATTCCCTTCAATCAGTTCATCTCATATTCAAAGGGAGGAAATTTGTTGCTATTTCAATTGATTATTGCTACAAATTGGCTTCTTATTGATTAATATGAACCATTTTTCTTACTGTAATTTGAAAATGAAACCGATTTGTGATAATTATCATTTCATCAACGATTGATTTTCCAATTTCTTACTAATCACTTTTGCTACTTCTAGTTAATCATCACCATTATAATTATTACTACATTATTAACGAAACAAGATTACAATCTTTCATAATTGGCCTTGTTGTAATCGCCGATGGCTTAGATCAATTATGAAAGCGAACTCGGTAAATGATCAACATGATTAATCTCATATTTATAAATTGATCAGTTATTAATAATCGCAATTCAATTTAACCAACATATTAATAGACTAAAAATATTACACTTTGTTTGTTTAATATTAGTTTAAATTAAAACGCAATTTAGGTTAATCAAAACGATGACAATTTCAAGTCAATACTCTGATTAGTAAATTTGCTTAACTTCATTTTCCCTTAATTAACAGCATCGTAATCAGATTGTAATATAATTATGTAACTGGTTAACTATCAATCAACAAATGGATCTAAATGATTAATACATTAAATCATTTAGTGTTTTCAACGTGTCGGAATATTTAATATTCCCAATGGTCACAATGGATTAATCCGTAGGATAAATTGACCGTTGGTCAGTTTGTTACAATTGATAAATTTGGTAAAGTTAATTTACCAAAATCCGATCAAATTGATTACCTTTTATGTCAACAATTAGTTTGCCATTTTCTTTCTTGGTAAATCATTTGATCCATTGGACAATTTTGATGAATTTAAAAGCCATTTAAAGTTACATCACAATTCAAATGGACTCACAATTGTAATAATAGTTAATTGTTAATTAAGTGGAAGGAGCAAATTTCTAATCATCATTAAGATGATTTTCCGTTGTTTCTTTATCAACAGTCCCTTAATTATAAATATCGTTTAATTGAAATTTTCATCTCTCTCTCTCTCTTATTTTATTTTCACTACTAATCAAGTTCCCTGTTATAATAATTTAATTGTTAAATTGTTAACCATGTCATGGAAAGATGGTTTAATTATCCAGATTAAGGATCAATCATCAATACTTTACAAGGACAATTACTTAACTATCATCCAAGATGCTTATCCTAAATCACGTTACCATTTTCTTGCTGTGGTTCTTGATCCTCAACTAAATACACTCAATGATTTAAACAGGTCTCACATTCAATTAATTAACCATTTATATCAACAATCAATCAATTGGACATCAAAGATTAACACTAAATATGGATTTAAATTTGGTTTCCATTCTGAGCCTTCAATGAACAGGCTTCATCTTCATCTCATCTCCATGGATCATGATTCAGTTCATTTAAAGAATCGTAAACATTACAATTCATTTAATTGTGATTTCTTTATCACTCCTGAAAGTGTTTTAACTCATTTAAATGAATTTGGAAAAGTTAAATTACCATCAAAAGGCGAGTTAATTAATCTTTTATCGCGACAATTAACTTGTCACTTTTGTGATCAATTGTTTAACAATAGAAATGCTTTTGCAGAGTTAAAGAAACACTTACAATCTCATTATAATGAAATCGATGAAATTGAATCGATTGACTAATTGTTACAATTTACTTAATTATCAACAAATTTAGTAATGATAATTGTGTAAACTTATTGATGAAAAAAAGGTTTAAATTTTATTACAAATTAATTTCATTAAATTTACAAAATGATTTTACATTTTGTAAATTTAATTATAATTTAAATGAATGAAATTATTATTCGGAAGAATTGAAAACAATTTAATTAATTAGGGCAACACGGAAGTGATTATATTCTTGTTGTAATAATTAATAAGCTTATTTGAAACAATTAACAATCACAATTTGTCCTTTCAAAATCTCAGTAAAATTTTCACTCAATTTGCATAATTATGACACATAAATTGTTTAGGATTTTACACTTGAATCCAAAATCGATAATCAATCAATTGCTATCAATCAATTAAACGAGAAAAAAATGACTTAAAGATGTAATTGATTCATTTCTGTTTACCAAAACAGTTTTTTTTTCACTTCTACTCTGTTGATCAGCTGATTTTCCTTTGATGTGTAATTGATCCTCATTTCTGTCAATTGTTGTTCACAATTTGTTTGTGTTAATTGTGATTTAAACGAGTGATTAACGATGAAAGGTTGCATTGTTTTGATAATTGGTCTTCCAGCCAGTGGTAAGTCAACATTTACAACAAGATTAGTTAATTATATTAACCGAAATCATGTTGACATGAAATGTTTGTATTTAGACTTTGATAAAGTGATTCCATTGGAGAAACAGAAGTTAATTGTTAATCAATTAGATTCGTCATCATCATCATCATGGAAAGAGAATAGAAAATATTTCATCTCTTCATGTGAAACTTATTTATCTCTTCTAATTAATTCACCAAATTCATCTCATGGATCAATTCCAATTAATGAAACAACCAAATATCTTGAGAAGATCATCCAACAAATTCCCTTGGAAAATATTGAACATTTTGATTATTTCTGTTTGATTGTAGAAGATAATTTCTATTATAAATCGATGAGAGAACAATTTTTCCGTTTATCAAGACAATTTAAACTTGGCCTTTCACTGATTACAATCAACACTCCAATCGATTCCTGTTTGAGACGAAATAAAATAAGGTCAAATTTTGTAGATGAAAAAATAATCATCCGAATGGCTGATCGCTTTGAGAGACCCAAAAAGGATGAATTTGGTGTTAACGTTGGTAACGAAATACAATTGATGGAGATTAGTTATGACGATGATGATGATGATCAATTGGAAGATGAAAATTATGATGTAACCATTAGATTAATACGAAAAGCTTGTGAAACTCCGATAGAGAATCAAATTCAAGATGATGATGATGCTCACAATCAACAGGAATCAAGAGAAATGTCCAGAAAGGTAACAGCAAATAATTTGGTTCACAGATTTGATAAATTATTAAGATTAAGTGTAAACAGGATGATGGTTAATCCAATGGTAGTTAATTGTAATCATGGTAATATTGGTAAACAGCTTTCATCAATACGAAAAGTATTGTTGAAAAAATTTCTTAATAATCAATTGGATCCTGATTTTGGTGAAGCCTTGATTAAGGAGGAAACGTTGAACCAAAGATTAATTGAAATGGTTTGCAATTTGATTGAATCACAATTGGAAGAGAGGAAAACACTGATTATTGGAGGAAGTGGTGGAAAAGGTGATTGCATTTAACACTCAATTGTGGATTTTGTTTTTGGATGTTAATAAATCTGTAAAATTTGATTATGTAAAGGGAATATATGTTTAAATGGATCTGATATCACAATAAATTTAAAGAAAAGGAGATAGAATATGGTTAGAGGGAAAATGTCAGAGGAGAGTTTAGATAGATAGAGAAAAGTGGGATAAAAGGGAGAGAGAGAGAGAGAGATTACAAGAGAATCTTCTATCGAAAATCTAATCCATAAGAGCTCAAGGAAAAAAAAGAACAACAAATTAGGATAATTTGAGTCCGTGTTTCTTTATATATCTTTGTCTAGCTGCTTCGATAAGGTTTTTTTTCCTGTCTTTAAATGATAACATCCTTTCGTTGGGTGATTTCCCGAAAACTTTGGCAGCAGTATTGAAGGAAGCCGGTACTCCGTTGGAGGTAATTATTTCATCGTCACCTTGTCTTCCATTATTAATTGATGAAGAAAATGATGATGATGTTTTAGAAGCAGCTGCTTGGGTTAACTTTGTAAGATCTACTGCTTCAGGTTGGAAAGATAGAACACCATCCAAAAGTCGAGCTATGGTCTCGTCGATATCCGTGGTTACCCTTAGGTCGGTTTGGATTGTTTTTAAAGGCACATGTGGAAGAATCTCCTTCACTCTAACTGCCATCTGATCGATTTCAATATCATTAGAAGAATTCATTTGGACTAATTTTGTTTGGAAAAAAACCAAAATGGAAATGGGAAAAGAAAAGAAAAGGAACCACCTAAAAAAAGGCTTAGAAGGAGAAAAAAAAAGGAGAGAAACAAGAACAAGTAGAAACAGTAGACAAAATTGTAACTGTAAAAAATTAAAAGAATCACAAAGTTATCAAGAAAAAATAGAATAAATCAGCGGTAAAATTTTCTAAAAAGAGAAATCAATTTTTTTCCAACACCAGAGAAAAAGGAAGAGAAAAAATAAAAGAGAAAGAAAATTCAACTAAGAAACAAAGTGAACACACAATTTAAAACGATCAATCACATAGAAAAGAATAACAAAGAAAACACTCAATTAATCCAATTAAATAGACATAATTTTCTCTCCTTATTAATCAATAATCAATTAATTAACTAGTTAATTAACAGAATGAAAAACAATCAAATTAACAAAAAATGTCAACATTTCAAATGTTACATTTAATTTGATTTAGAAAAGAAAACAAATTCAAGTTCAATCTCAGGCCAACAGATGGAGCAACGAATTCGGGACCATATTCAAAGTGAGAAAAGTTGAAACTTTCCAACGAAAATGTAAATTGTTAATTACAATTAAATTGTAAGAAATCAAGAAGAAAAAAGTTATCAACAAAATATATAAATTGTAAAATGATTCTTTTCTTTATTTGATGGATACAAATAATGAGAAAATTTTGCAATTGAAAACAAATCAAATAATTGAAGCAACTAAGAAACTCTAATGATAATATTAACTTAAATTACTAATTACTAATTGTAATTAAAGATTAGATGATTGACTAAAAGTGATCATTTTAATTGTTGGAAAAAAAGTGACAAGTTTAGGAGATTTAAATTTGATCATCTCAAGTGATTAGATGATTGGATGACCAGTGGTGATTAAGTTTCGTCGAGTTGATTTGGTTGGACGAAAGTTAATGGAAATTAATTATCGAAGGGTAATTAAAATTTATCTTCATAGGGATGAGTTAATTGTGACCTTAGGACGGCCTCGAGTCGATTCGAGATGGGCGATCTTGTGAACGGCTAAGGTGCGATTCTGACAAAATCCTTTACCACATTCATCGCATTTAAATGGCTTGTCCTTCAAGTGAATGTATCTGTTAATTGTGAGGTAGAAAACAAAAAGTAATTAATGATTATAATTTACGATGATGAATTAATTATGACAATTAAATCGACAGATTAATCTTTTAGGTACATATGTAGGTACCTTGGTACAAATTGTTAACCTTTAATTGTTAACTTTTCGTCAATGGATAAACACACAATTAGGTTTTCATTGAATGAGAGACAAATTTTAAACATTTCATGACATTGGATTGTTAATTGTTGATTTTACGTTAATTAATTGTCAATTAACATTATCATAAACATCAAGGTAAAGGAGATGTTTTAATTGTCTGAGTTTGATAACTTAATTTGATTGTCTTCTAGTTAATTGTGATGATAATTTTTTGATTCCCATTTTATTATATTTATTATTTTTCAATTAAAAGGTTAATGATTAACATGAAATGTATATTTAATTTAGATAATTAATCAACTAATTAACTAACTGTTGAAATTGGATGTTGATCAATTTTTCAAGATCATCATGAAAAAATTAAACCTTAATTATAATACTAAGTTTAATTATCCTTGATAATCATTAGATTGCCCTGAAGTCAGATGTTCACAATTATGAGTAATCAAATTAGTTAATTTAATTGTTACACAGAGAGAGAGGGCTTTTTCAATCAAAGATAATTAGTAATAAGAAGCAATTAAATTAGATTGCAATGAAACGAGTAACAAGTAATTAGTAATTAAATTAGATGAAGGAAAAGGTTATACTGTATGATTATGGAAATAGGATTTTGATTAATCGATTAGAGTTAATTGTTGTAATTAAACTGACCTGTGGTCTCTTAGATGGTCTTGTCGCCTGAAGGCTTTGTCGCAAATGTTACACTTGTAAGGCCGTTCATCGGTGTGAGTCCGTTCGTGGATCATTAAATTATATGATTTGGTGAAATGGCGATTACAATATTTACAGATAAATTGTTTCTTTGGCCTGGAATAGCAAGTCCGTTGATTAGTTGACCTTAGATTAGTCCCAGTTAACCAACCATTGACCAGAGCGGAGGTTAACGGATTAACTAATGGTGAACATTTAGTTTCAGATGAATTGAGTGTTGATGAAACGGAAGATGAAGATGACAAAGATGATGAAGAAACGAATCGCCTGGAAGAAATTAACTCATAATTAGTTGATTTAATCAATTCCTTTGATGAATTATCCTTTTCCTCGATGATTGATTGAGCAAGTCGACTATAATCTAATCGTTGGTGATTTAAACCAAATTGATTATGATTAGATGATGATGATAATGACGATGATGATGATGATGATGAAGTTAACGGAGAGGATGAAGATGATGATGATGATGATGAGCTAAAAAATGGACAATAAAAACAAGAGCATTTGGATGGATAATAAATCGTTAAGAAATCGGGCCAATTAACTGATTTTGATTGGAATTGCATCATGAATGAAACAATCAGGAAACAATTAGTAATCCAAATAATGACCCGAGATATTTAAGGCCAAGTAACTGGATTGACGTTAATGAATATTATCTAGATGATGAGGATGATGAGGAAGCCGAGGAGGAGGAGGATCAGCTTTAGATTGAATTTGAGCCAATGGCTTCTGCACAGAAGGCTTAATCTCTGTGTAGATTATCCTCCTATGGATTAAGATGTTTCCCTCTGTGTCTTTTTGGCATCATCATAATTATCTTCCTCATCATCTTCTTCATTATCATCATCATAAGGCTCATAATAATAATCTAAACCAAACCCTAAGTCACAAGTAAATAATTAACATAGGATTCAAGTCTATAGGTCGACTGGAAATGTTTTCCTATGTGAATTAAATGTATTTAGCTAATTGTGATTATCTCATTGTGATCATTTAATTTAGTCCGTTGTTGATTTAGTTTAATTGTTTACCTTTCAATTTGTTACCTTTGCTGTTACAAACTTTTAAATCTTGAAGTTAGTTTTCAATTGGTTTCACTTTTTTTTCAAGAGTTAACAATTAGTTGATTTAGTTGATTTTATCATTTTTTTGTTGTTGTTAATTGTTTGATTGATTAGTTCAGATGAAGGGATTGATTGTTATTAGATTACTGAGATTTGATCTAATGAAAAGGGATAAGGATTGGTTAATTTAATCTGTTACTCGGTCATTTAATTTGATGGTCAGTGATTAAATTGTGTGAAGATTAACACCTAATTAAGAATCAAAGTAATAAATGTTTAATTGTGTTGAGATTTTTTAAATTGTCACCAAAAAAAACTGGAAACATCAAAGTAAATTGATAATAACAATCAAGAGATGATGATTATGATGAGAGGTTAGTTAATTGCTACAAAGTGAATTTAAATTGTATAAAACAAACTTTATTTCAAATGAACCATTGATAGTTAATTGTTACAATTAAAGAGCAGAAAAAGTGGAAAAAAATGAAATCTCAAAGATGACAATCATCTTAATTGTAATGGAATTGAGTTAATTGTTGTCTCTTGTTGAGAAATCATAAAATCAACGATCCATAGACGAGCTTAAACATTTTGAGATTTCGCCGAAAATTAAAAATTAAAAAATACAACAAGTGGATTAACTTGCAACGAAAAGAAAATGGAAACAATTAGTAAATTGTTCACAGTTAATCAACAAGTTAAACAATTTGATTAATAAGAAATCACAACCAAACTGATTCGTCTAAATTTCAAATGGATTAACAACAATTACGCTTCTGAAATTGAACAGGTTATCGTTTACATTGGTAAATTGTTAGTTTGTTTAATTACGATCACAATTAAGTTTATTCTGTTGGATTATAATGTTAATTGGGATGTTAATAATGTACAGTAATTAGTAATTGAGATCGTTAATTGTGATTATTATTGTTAACAAGGACTGAGGGTGAAAGGCTTTGTCGTGAGTCTATTTACTTACCAAAGTAATTTAATATTATCACAATATGAATGTGAATCAAAAGGGATGATGATGATAGAGAGATGAAAATGATGATAAAGATGATAATGTATTTCTGGAATCTCCATTGAATTTTATTCATCAAAATGAGAGTTAAGATTATTTATAGACAGAATTGTGGATTATTGAGAGATTAAGAGAAAACCAAAATGAGAATGAGAAAGATGATGAGGAAGAGAAGTTTTATTTTTCTTTATTTTCATCTTCTCTCTCTCTCTCTCTCTCTCAATCTCTTTCTCTATCATGAATACGAATGATTG
The DNA here is from genome assembly GCF_014898815.1 of Panonychus citri. NCBI lineage: Eukaryota > Metazoa > Arthropoda > Arachnida > Trombidiformes > Tetranychidae > Panonychus > Panonychus citri. The sequence goes on from NW_026515540.1 coordinate 2,103,963, forward strand.
TTTTCCAAGGTTAACTCTTGCTGACCATTCATCTTACTTGCTTGACCTTTGGTCAAATGAAAGACACTTTTGTTTTCATCTCTTTTTCACTTTTCCGTTGGGTCATCGATTGTCGTTATTACACCGACAATGGTCAAGCTATTGCTGACCAAGAGATCGTGTGGACATAGAGAGAGAGAGAGAGAGAGAGAGAAATAGAAAGAGAGTAAGAGTGAGAGAAAGATGTACAAGGATGACGAGAGAGTGAGAAAGGAAAAGGAAAATTAGAAGATAAATGAGAAGGAAGTAGAATTGTTAAAACACAATTAGAATCACAATTAACTTTTTAATATAATCAAGGAAACTGACATCATGTTGAAAAGTTAATTGTAACCTCGAGATGAACAAAATTGAAAACATTGAGAAAAATTCAATTTGATTGTTTAACATAAATGAATCTTAATCCAAGTGATAATCAATAATCAAATTGTTCACAATTGATTAATCCAAATCGAAACAAAAAAATTCGTAAACAACATCAATCGATTTTTAATCCTTTCGTCAGCCATGTTAGATGATTAAGAGACAATATGGAAATTAAAGAAAATGGATGATCAAAGATGGTACAGTTTATGAATTAAACATCAAATTGTGATCACCAATTAAATGGTATGTTGATTGTTGGCCAAAAATAGGGTTAGATTAACAGAAAGGATAACACCTCTTGTTAATCAGATAATCGGTTCCTTTGGGAATTTGCATAAAACAAGGGGAAATGTTGATCTCTTTCAACGATCTTTCCAGATTATTAACCAGTGGATTAAGTTAATACATAAAAGAATACAAGATGATGATAGATTATCATCAACTCGAATCTCGAAAGGTCCTTCACTTGACTCTTTAGTCTCATCACTCATCGGATTAATCAAGATTAACGGCAATTCTTAAGCTTCCATAGGTTGATTTTAAAAATTCTCATCTTTAATTTAGTTGAACAAAAGTTAAGGTAATTTCGAATTTTTTTCTTCTTTTCTGATGCTACTTGATATTTTCTCTGATGAAAATCAACCCTAATCATCGTCCTCATCCTCATCTTCTATTTATCCTTTCCAAGTTCATCATCTTCTTATATTACCTCTCTCTCTCTCTCTCTTCAACTACAATTAACTTGCCAAAAACTTTGAACAATTTAATAAACTTTGATTGTTTGATTTTCATCAGAATTAACAATGAGATGGTAAAATTATCATAATAATATGGAAAATGATATCAGTTAATTATCAACAATTTAGTAGCCAATTTGATTGTATTATTTTCACAACAACATGTAAACCACATAATGAGACCTTTAATAGTTATAATCTGCAACAATTAACTGGAAATAATTAAAGTATAGTTCCGGTCATCTTTACATAATCATGATAAAGTTAATTGTTGTTTATTTGTTTGTGCAATTACATAAATAGTTATATTGATTAACGATCAATGATTAATTGATGGGAGATACATTGATGCTAATCAGTTGAAACAAATTGATTTAATTGATGACCATTCAAATGTTAATTAATGACAAATTCTTGATTCTCATAATTAACTAATCATACCCTAACCTATACAAATCAATGTGAATATATTTCAATCAATTTAAATGTGAAGAGAAAATTTTTCAATCAAATTTAGGAGAAAATTTTTTTTTCTCCCCTGTAAACTTTAATTATCATGGTAATCGAATTGATTAAGTTTAATTTTATTCTTTTTCTGTTAACCTTAATTGTGATCATTTGTGTTCCTCTGGTTAGAGGTCAATTTAGAGGTTTATTTGCTGATCTAACGGTACCTGATTGTTTACAATCAAATGGTCGCCGAGGTAAATGTTACCTTTACAGTGAATGTGGTCAGTTTTATAAGAAGACAAGTAACTTTGACGTTTGTGAATTCTCACTTGACCAGCGATTCTTGACCGTTTGTTGTGACGAACTACCATCGACAAGATATAACATTTATCGAGCTGAAGACAATTGGGTCTCTAGTAGTGGTTTGGTTTCGTCTTCTGGACCAATGGTCATCGATTTCGAGTGCGGTGTCCGAATCGCTAATAAGGACATTCTGGAAGTTGTTTCTAGTACCGAAGGTGATTCCAATGACCAGGGTCAGTTGTTTCTCCAGGCATTGACTTACCTTGCAGCGAGAGACGGTACTCATCCTTGGATGGCCTCGATTTGGTACAAAAATAGTCCCATTTGTGGTGCATCGATAATCAATCGACGAGCTCTTCTAACGTCAGCTCATTGTTTCAAATTTTCCAGGTAAAAGTTAAATGTCAATCGATTGTGATATCGTGAAGATCAGTTAATCCAGTTCAAATTCACAAATTTCATCAAGTGAATATACGAAACGATTAGACTGTTTGATTAAAGTTCAACTAATTAAGGTTAATATTAATTGTCTTTTGATTAATTGTTATGTTCATTTTGTATGTGATCACCAACAATTGAAAACTGGACATTAAAGGGAACCAGTTGATTATACAATTACCATGGGGTCAATTTATCTTAGTCAAGGTCGTAGGTTTCAGGTCAAACGATTAATTGTTCACCCAGGTTATCGTCCACCAGCGGTCAACAATGATATCGCTTTAATTATATTGGACAATCAATTACGATTTGATTGGAGGGTAAATCCAGTTTGTTTGGGTTCCAAATTCATTGGCGATTCACAATTAAAGGCACAAAAAGCAACAGTAATTGGCTTTGGTAATGACAAATCTAATCGTAAGTAAAGATAATCAAATTTAATCATTTAACTAAATTGTTTTACTTTAACAGTAGAAATTGAAATGAGTCAATCAAAAGTATTATTATAAGAAATTAAACTTGATTGTTTTGTATTTTGTTTTCTATCACTTTGTTTAAGTTGCTCGTACATTACAGGAAATTAACGTTCCACTAATTAGTTCAGTTGATTGTTCAACTATTTATTCAAAGTTCCGTAATCATTTTCCCTTTGGACTCAATGGTGAATTCATTTGTGCTGGTTACCCTCAGGGTGGTAAAGACGCTTGTTTAGTGAGTACAGATTTCTTGATTTCTTGATTATCTCTAAATTCATGAAATGATCATCAATTCATTTCAATTCCATTCAGGGTGATTCGGGTGGCCCCATGACAATTAAACACTATTCCAAAGTGGTCCAAATCGGAATCGTAACTTATGGCTACGGGTGCGCTTTACCTGATTATCCAGGAGTTTACACCAGTGTCGCTTATCATTATCGATGGATCCAAGAAAACAGTTAATTTCTAATCATCTTTAAATCATCATCATCATCATAATCCAACCATCTTAATCCTAATCTGAATCATGTATCACCTTTAATATAATCAAACTTAAATTACACTTTAAATCATCAATGAAACTCATTCGTTTGTGTTTTCTCATTGAATTGATCGATTTGATTGGAAAATGTTCAATAACTATTAATGAAACAATTAGAGTATAAGAGGAGAGAAAGAGCAATACAGTTATTGTAACAATTAAAGAAAAGAAACAACAATCAAGGGAACAATTAACAGAAGAGACTCGATTATTAATCTCACCTTGAAATGAAAGACGAAGAAGAAAAAAAAACACCAAGAGTGACATTGATTTTTTTAGAACAATTAACAATTTAAGAGTAACGAATAGTAAGAAGCTCATCAAGTTAATTAAATGGAATACAATTAAACTGAAGGATCTAACAATTAAATCTTATTTCACTAAGATGCCGGAGATATCCTCAGGTGATCCTAATTGTGTTACAGGTAAACAAAAATTCCCATAATAGATTAGCAATGTTGAGAGAGAGAGAGAGTGAAAATGTTACATTACAATTGATGTGAATTAAATGATTCATTGTTAAATTATCTTGTTGCACTATTAATTAACTACCATGGGCATCATCGTAATTGACAATACAATAAGAAAAAGAGTTACAATCGAGATAAATTTGATTGTGAAATTAAATCTCTACCAAAAAGTTTATTGTATCTTTGTTTTCTTCCTCCTCTTAATCCTCACCTCTTTTTTTTTCATCCACTCCTTATTTATCACTTTCTCTCTCACTCACACACTTCATCATTTCCATCACAACAATTAAATTGAATTCACTCTCTCATATTCTGATTATTATGAATTTCCCTTTTTTCATCACCGAGTAAAAGATTGAAGTGATTTCATGGTTCGAAGACAAAGATAACCTTGAATCTGATTACTTTCTACTCTTTCCTTTTCATTTTCTCTCTAATTTCTAGGACTCACTCATCATCATCATCAGTTCTCTCTCTCTCTCTCTCTCTCTCTCTCTCACCCCCAAGAAAGAAAACAAACCATGTAAGAGAATCAGATGGACATCGAAAATAGAATTGAGAAAATATCTACTTACCTTAACATCACTTTCTCACTTTGATATTTTCGCAAAAATGAAACGCAACAAACCAACAACTTTGATCACAATTAACTTATCATTAACTTTAATTGTAATCATAATATTCTGTTTATCAACAACAAATTGTCAACTATCAGCTCCATATGAATTAACACTGGGCCATCCACTGGTGAGTCTGTTGATTGAAACTTTTTCTAATATTTTTATAATATTTGAATTTGTTTTTTCTTCAATTCTAATTTAGGCTTTACCAGTTATCGCCAATAACTTATCATCCTCATCAACAACTACATCATCATTATCTTCATCAAGTACTGACTTTAATTCACCAGATTATCTGGGTCTTGGTATTGCAAAGTTCAAAAGAGATTCATCTTTATCCTCAGCATCTCCATGTGGATCAGAAATAAATCGTTCAGAGGGATGGATACAATCACCTAATTATCCATCTAATTATCCTGATTCCGTTTATTGTGTTTACACAATTAACCGATATAATCACGATGTTTGTCGAGTTGAGGTTCGACTCAATGATTTTGATCTTGAAGATACTCGACCTTATTGTGATGCCGATTATCTTGACATTGGATCGGGTTCAAGGATGTGTGGGTCATTAATTCCCGATGCTAAATGTAAGTCAATTCCTAACAATTAAAATGTAACAATAAGCAGAACCAAAATTAATTCTTTCTCAACAAAAATCTTTAATTGTTTCATTGAACTTATCAGTTATCACTTATTTCAATATCGGCGAGTACAAGTTGGATATTATTTTTCGAAGTGACCATCAACGGACTCGAAAGGGATTCTTGGCACATATCAAGCAAATTCCCAATTCTTGTGGGGTTCTTGATGACCTACTAGGTGGTTCAGTGATTCCATCGAGGAAAGTGACATTCGGTGACGATGTAACAATCGGTGGTAACAATCGAGTCGGCCGACAGTTCAATACACCTTTAACTCCACCCGAGACAACGTGCGACACAACCATCAGCTCTTACAATGGTTATATAAGGTCACCTTTATGGCCGACCGATTACCCGCCTAACATGCATTGTGTTTATAGTTTACGTCGACCAGCAATTAACGTTTGTCAGGTCGAATTGGAAATGGTTTCATTTTCAATCGCTTCCGATGGTTACACTTCAACCGATAATGGACACGAGTGTTCATCCGATTTCCTCGAATTTCCCGATCGAAGTCGACTTTGTGGTTATCGAAAAGATAAACGGACCTACACTTATCCCTCGAATTCTGATTCAATTAGTCTCATCTTTAAAAGCGATTCCAAAGGTTCAGCATCGGGTTTCAATATCCATGTGAGACAAATACCATATTCATGTGACATTTATCGGGCACCAAAAGGTAAATTAAGTTAATCAGTTTGTTAATTGTTTACATTGTTTCAATTATATTTTACATTTTCATTTACAATATTACAAAATTTTTGATTACGTTTTGTCATCAATTGAGTATAAACAACAAAATCTTACAATAAATGAGATTTTCTTACAATTATGAGCAAACAATTAACCTTAATTGTTTGACTCTGAGTGTAAGAAACAAAAAAAAAGTTATACAGTGGACAGAAAAAGGCAATTGTTAGCAATTTAAATACAGAACAATAATTAACAAGATTATCACCATTGTCTATTATCAATCAATCTTGTTGATTGTTTGAGAAGAAAATTAAATCATTAAGTTTAATCCTTATTAAATGCTATCAACGAATTTGGTTTTGAGGCTTTCAATTGTTTACTTCAATTGAGAGAAAAGTTAATTGTTCATTTTGTGACCATTTACAAAGTTGCATTTCTCCAACAATTAACTGATTAACTTTTTCTCTCTTCCTTTTTGTTTTGCTTCTGTTTCTTTGTCTTTTATTTGGTTCCAATAATCGATTGATTTTTTGATTGACTAGCAAACAAATGTGATCAAACAATTAACTCAAGTCGATTTCGTCTTCGATCCCCTGGATACCCTGGTTTCCATGGTTCGAGGGAAAATTGTATCTACACCATAGAAAAGGCTTCAACGGGAATCTGTGGTTTCGTCATGGATTTTATTCATTTCTCATTGGAACCCGGTAGAGATAAAAATGGCCTTTGTAATAAGGATTATCTTCACCTTCCGGACGGTGATAGACTTTGCGGAAATGTGACCGGAAGAAGTAAGTTGACCTTTCATCTAGTGGTCACTTGTTTTATACTTATAAATATCACAGAGTTTGAGGATAGGAAGAAAACACCAAGAGAATCAAGTTAATTGCTCATTGATTAGAATCAAATGTAGATGGTGAAAGAAGAAAATTTCTCTTGATTGTTGATTGTTTTTCCATCTTAATTGTGGTTGTTTTTTCTCTCTCTCTCTCTCTCTTTTACTCAATTAGAGAGCTTTGTCTTTCCACAAACAATTAACAGCTCGATGCAAATGTTTTTCTCGAGTGATGGTTATAGAGAAAATTCTGGCTTCGATATTTTAATCACTCAAATCGATTGTGCTTCGACGACTTCATCCTCGATTGTACCTGATCCATATTTACCAAGACGAGGGTTACTACGACCTCCTCCGTCTTCACAATCATTGAACCCAAGACAACAATCGTCGACACCACCTTCGGAACCACAACTGTGTAATAAACTGTCCAACTCTCCGTTAGATGTGATTACAAGTCCACATTATCCAGCTGATTATCCTCCGTATTCAAGGTGTTCCTATGTTATCCATCGGTCATCGCCAGATATTTGTCAGGTCAAGTTACAATTTCTTAACCTCGATTTGGAAAAAACTTTAGACTGCCGAGCAGATTATTTACAAATTGAATCGACAAATGAAAAATTCTGTGGCCGTCAATGGTTCCTACCAGATAAAAGTAAGCAATTAATTGATTGTTGATCCAATCGGTTGTGTTTTCCATGAGCAATTGAATGAAGTCTGAGGATAGAAAAATACAAACAAAACGATTAGAGTTTGAATGTAATTAAATCACCGAATGTGGGTGAAAGTTAATCAATTTGACTGATTATTCAAACGACAAAAATGATGAATTTTGATGATGATGATGATGAGAAATTGATTCAATTGAAATGATTAAAATCTAATTTCTTTCTCTTTCTCTCTCTTTTTCTACTTATGTAATAGTTATACGATTCCCTTATAATTCTGACAATTTAAGACTCAATTTTATTTCCGATGGACAAATCAATCGACCAGGTTTCGAAATTAGAACAACTCAGATTAGAAATTCATGTTTCCGACCGGTCAACGAAGAAGAATCAAGTGGCCTGACCACAGATAACAACAATGTTTGCGATTCATCAAATCTAATTAAAAGTGTTTTCCGAAGTGCTAATTATCCAGCTCCATATCCAGCGAATGTCAATTGTATCTATCGAATTGAAAAATACTCTCGAAATGTTTGTCGGGTCAGTTTAATGTTTTCCGATTTTTCCGTGGGCACATGGGAACGACAGCGAATCTGTGTCAACGATTTTCTCTCCATTAACGGTAAACGTTACTGTGGCTATCGACGGGGAGAAGTTCTAACATTGGACTTTCCCCTGGACCAGTCGTACATTGATATTCACTTTAAAACCGATTCGGTTGACCATTATGGTGGATTTAGAATTGACTATAAACAGGAAACAGCTGATTGCGAATTCGGGTCTTCTTCTCAATCGCCTCTTCCCCCGCCACTTAATCGTCGTCTCATCTCAACCGGGTCTTCGTGTACAGGTCAGATATTTTATCGAACATCGTTCACCATCTCGACACCGGGAATCGATTCGGGCTCATATCAGGAAAATCTTGATTGCGGTTATTTGGTTCGCAAGGCTTCATATGATGTTTGCGCACTCGAAGTGATTTTCAACTTGTTTGATTTAGAAGAATCAACTAATTGTGTTAAAGATCATTTAGAAATTGATGGAATTAAAATTTGTGGCAAGTTACCATCAAATTCAGTTCGTAAGTACAATCAAAAAGCTTTTCAATAATCATATCTAAAAGTTAATCGTAATTTAAATCAATCAGATAAAATTGATTGTCCTCACAATGAGAATGACCTGGTTAATTGTTTAGTCTTTTAATTGTAAACAACTAATCAGTTTTCCTTGTTGATTTAATTGTTTGAGATGAATTTTTTTCATCCCAATTGCTTCAACACTTTCAAGGCAATTGAAATGTTTTCAAACAATTTAATTTAATTTAGCTTAGCTCTTAGTGATTATTAATTATTGACTCTTACTGATCATCAGCTCATCTTAATTGCTGTTGAGTTTAAGCTTATTGATTATCTGAATTGTTGTTGTTTTTTTATCGCAACAAATATCTTACATAATCAAAATCAATTCTTTGATTGTCAATTGTTCAAGGTTGAGCTTGTTTAATCATAACCTTGAAAATCAGTTAATCATTAAATCTTAGCTTAACATTTAACCGTTTCTAACAATTTATATTTTATCAACAAAGAAACAATAGATTCTAATCAATAATAATTATAATCAGTAATCAAGAAAATAATTATAAAGGATTAATAATTAGCTAACCAGTTAATTAAATAATAACCATTTAAGATAATCATTCATTTGCTGGTAGGTAATCAAGGTAAATCAACGATAAGTTTAATCAATTGTTCACTGATGACAATTGAACTTGTAATCAAGACACGAATCTAACAATTAACTAATAATATCAAAATTTGGGACAATTAATGTTAATCACGTTAAAGAGTAAAAAGAAAGATGGATGAAAGTTAATGTTACTTTCATTTGATCATCATTGAAGTTTAACCGATGCAGTTAATCATTTGCAAAAGATAATTAAGAAAATTAAAAGATAACAATTAACAAATTGTATTTTCTAATAAACAACAAAGTAAGATTAAGAGATAGAAAGTGAATGGAAAAAAAAAGAGAAATAAAAACAAAACTTACAGTTGATGGTAATTTATTTCGATAGATCGATTTGAGGGTGTTTTGTTTCAGTGAATTAAGTTAATTGTTTGTGTGTGTAATCAACTAATTAAGGAGCAAGTTAATCCGAGGATGAAGAAAGTGTCAACAATTCGAAGAAAATAGAGAGAGAGAGAGAGAATAAAGAAAAGAAAGAAAATAGTCCAAAGTTGTGATGAGTGAAATGTTTTGATAGCAAACACGTTGGACCATAATGAGAATTGAAGATCGCTAATCAGTTGCAATCAAATTTAAAGAGGTTATTCAATTAACCAAATTGGTTGTTAAGCTCCGTAAACATCATCATCAATTGAATTTGATTAGTATTTTTTTATATACAAACAAATATATAATAAAGATCATTAGTTGATGATGATGATGATGATGATGGGAAAACATAAACAAAACGGTTAATTGTTGGTTGATTGTTGTTGGCATTAACGGTGAAGCTAAAGGAGGAAAAAGGTTGCATTTTGTTAAGAAAGTTTTTCTTTTTATATTATTTATGGAAACAAAATAATCAATTAAATCATCATCATGATTAATATAAAATCTAATTTTTTTTGCTTTTTCTTTCAACTCTTTCTCTTTAGGAACCTATGAGTTTAAAGACAATGAATTGTTGATCAAATTTCACAGTGATTCCAATGGAACCGGAGCTGGACTTCTGTTGACTTTAAAGCAAATCAAATGTTGATTGGGATTTGATTGTTTTTTTCTTAATAATCTTTTTGTTTTGATTGGTAACAAAAAAATTAACGCAAATGTGAAACCGAAGGCGCCGAAATTGGAAGCTTACTTGGATTTGAGTCTTTTCAATTATCTAATTAAGAGAATTGTTGTTAATCAAAAAATATTTTCACTGTGTTAACTCATGATCATCATCAATAATCATCATTTAAATACTCTGTAAATGAGTGTAATCTTTTTGTGTGTTTGTTTACAGCGTTTGCCGTTGAATAACCAGCCAAATAAAAAACATTTTCATGTTTCTTTTTATACGTTGAAGTTGTGTCAGAATTTGAATATTTGATGAACACCTTTTGTATGTTTTGTATTGTCTTCGATGTTGTTGATTAACTTTTAGATGAAGTTAATTCCAGTGATAGACAAAACTTTGGACTTTTAAATGTAATATTTGTCTAAATTTTATATCAACAAAATATGAATAAATCTCTTTTGTGTTATTGGTTACATCCTCAGTTTGTTGACTGGGCCTGAGGCTGTAATGGTTGTTGGCTTGTCGTTGTTGTTGATACTGCTGCTGATGTTGTTGTTGTTGTTGTTGTTGCTGCTGCTGAAGATGATGAGGCTTGTTGAGAGGATGAAGATTGGGCGGTTGATGGTGCATGCGATTGAGAAGATTGAGATGATTGCTGGTGAGGAATTGATGATGATTGGGATGCCTGTTGTTGCATCTGTTGGTGTTGCTTTCGACGTCTTTGTTTGGACCACATTTCATGGCAATCTTGATGTTGTGGTAAACTATTTGAAGGAAGACAAAAAACATTTCAATTTATTGACATAAGAAAAAAATGAGAGACATCATGATAATCAATCAATGAGCTTATGATGTAATACTGATAGTCTATTGCAAATTGATCAAAAAGGGTAAATCGACACTTACGATGGTGGAGACATCGAACTGGCGTGTAACCATTCGGATTTTAAAGCTTCTTCAGCGGTTATCCTTTTAGCTGGATCAAGGCAAAGCATAGCATCTAACAATTCTAAAGCTCCTTTTGGTACACTATGAGTCGAAAGAGTAAATTAGATTAATGAGAGAGAAGAAATAAAATGAATTATGATGAATCAACTTACAAATTGAATTCTTCTCTTAATCTACGTTTGTACTGTTTCTTAGGCTTATAAGTATTCCACAATGGAAGGTAAATAACCTGGAAAATAATAATAATAAATATGAAAAAGAGACACAAGAGTTAAATTACTTGAAAGAAAATTAAGATAAACATAATTAAAATAAGTAATATTAGATTAACTTACAGAAGGCCATGATTGAGTAGTTGGTGTACCACACAATCTAGATATGCTTTCTAGTTGAACTTGTTCATTACTAGCTTGAAAAATTGGTCTTTTAGTAAAAAGTTCACCTAAAATACAGCTGAAGAAACAAAAAGAAATCATGATTATTAGAAATTAACTCGTATTAACAATTAAAGAAACAGAGAAAATGGTTATTGATTATTTTTCCAGTGGAAACACTTACCCACAACTCCAAACATCAATGGCTGGTCCATATCTTTCTTCACCTAACAACAGTTCAGGAGGTCGATACCAAAGAGTTATCACTTTATTTGTATAAGGCCTTAATTTATCTTCAGCACTAAAAAGTCGAGCCAAACCAAAATCAGCTAATTTAATTTGACCTCTAAATAGTTTGGAAAAATACAAAGCAATTGAAATTAGAGTGTTTTAAAAAAAAGATCATAATTCAAATTAACTAACCTGTTATTCATCAAAATATTTGAACATTTGATATCTCTATGAAGAAAATTATTTTTATGACAATAGTGAAGACCATCAATCAGCTGTCTCATTGTATGAGCAATATTGGCTTCATTAAAATTAACTAAACCACTTTCCAATAGTCCCATTAAATCATGATCCATATATTCAAAAACAAGATAGAAGGCACCTTTTCGTTTCGAGAGAAATTAAGTTAATTGTTAGAATGAGGATTAACAGTAATAGTTAAGGAACCTACAATTACCTTTATCTTTTCTAAAATCTAAAACATTTTGTTTATCTGTAACGATCTCTTTTAAATTGACAATATTTTCATGGTTTAATTGTCTTAAAATTTTTATCTCTCGAACCTGATGAATAAAAGGAACAAAAAAAGGAAAGAATTAATCAAATTAATTGTTCAAATTAATCAATTGTAACTGTTTTTCTCTTACCGCTGTAATTGGGAATCCTTCCTTTTCATTTTCTAAACGCACTTTCTTCAGTGCTACAATAGATCTGAAATTGAGAGAGGAAATTGAAAAATGAAAATGTTAATTAAAGAAGCGAAAATGATTAATTACTCTTGAAGGAAAATATAGAGAAAAAAATCCACTGGATTATGACAACTTACTTGTTAATCTTATCCTGAGCTTTATAAACTTGACCGTAAGTACCTTCACCTATTTGTGAGATTATGTCGAAAACGTCAACACAACGTGGATTTTGATCTTGATAAGGTGGATATGTTTTATTAAGAATTCGAGGACGTTTACGTATTCTATCTGGTCGATTTTGGTCATCTTCATCTGGATCAATTGATTCACCAGATGCTGCTGGCAATGGTAATTGAGTTAAACGTGAGTTTACTGAGTGATGAGACGAACCAGTTTGATTGGTTCGTTGAGATAATTTTGAGCCCACAACGGGTAATGGTAGTGAAGGTAATGTTGTCGCTCTCATATGTTCAAAACCATTATGTTGTTGAACTTGTTGGGATTGTAATTGTTGCTGTAATTGGTGAAGATGATGTGGATGATGTTGATCTGACATTATGGTTCCAGGATGAAGCATGTTTGAATTCATGGGTTGTTGGTGTGAAAGTTGTTGCGTATGTAGAGATGAAATTGGAAGCTGTTGAGGAGGCATAGGTGGCATGGGTGGTATCTCATTCATTGAAGTCAAATCACTTGGTTTCTTATTCTTAAATTTAGCTTGTTTCATCAATTCAGCTCCCAGGCTGCTGGATGCATATCTATTTTCCAAGGAGAGACCTTGATTGCGAGAACGAACATCATCATAGTTATCTCGATTTCGGTGAGGTGAACGAGGTGAGGGTGACCTTGATCCAGGTTTAGAGGACCGACCAGGTCTAGATGAATGTGGTGACCTTCCTGGAGACCTGATAGTACGGCCAGCGCGTGGAGATAAAAGAGGTGAAAGAGGAGCTCTTCTAGAACGAGGAGAGATTGGAGTCCGTCGGTATCTTGGTGATCCAGGTGATCTTGGTCTAAGTGGGGAACCAGATCGATCCCTGAATTTAAATTCAAAACAGAAAACAGATTAATATCAATAGACAAAACAAAAAACAATAGGCATTAGCAAGCTAATTTAAATAAGCTACTTAGATAAGATAGGATTTAAAGGAAAGCTTAAGAATATAATCAGATAGAATTTGGCAAAAAAACATGGCGATGAATAATTACCTTTCATAAAGATTTCTTTTGGAACTAGAGTTAGGGGGAGATTTATGGCGAGATCTGTCCTTAGATTTCTCATAAGGTGACCTGTCTCTGGTTCGTTCATGGGATCTTTCCCTTGATCTATCGAAAGGTGAACGGTCCCTTGGATGATCAAAAGGTGAGCGATCTCTGGTTCTTTCGTAAGGCGAAACATCTTTAACTCGTTCATGAGGTGATCTTTCCCGTGATCTGCCTCTTCCATTTGATGAATACTTGCTACCCCGTCCTTGATCTCTAGATGACCTATTTGAATGACTTTTGTTACTCCTTGAAGCAGGATCAGCTCTTCTGTTGGGAGATGATTTATCTCGACTTCTAGGAGTGGGAGATATTTCTCTACCGGAGTATCTTTTATCCCTGATTGGTGATCTATTGTATGATGTTGGTTTACGGGAGGAAGTTGATGATGAAGATGTTGGCGGATATTTAGCTCGATGTGGTGATTTTTCCCTTTCAGTGAATTCCTTTGAACGATCACGATCTTTACCTCTATTACCACTGTCAACATGTCTTGGTGGACTTGGTGATCTGTCCCGGCGACGTTTAGAACTGGCAATATCACCAGGTGGCGGTGGACTTTTACTCCAAGAGGTTCGTCTGAATGATGTTGACGAAGAGGGTAAAGGTGGTGGCGGCGGAGGTGGAGGTGACCATGAAGGTTTACTAGAATGAGGGCTAGGAGATCTTCTCCTTCTAACATCACTATGAGGAGGTGTACGAGATTTTGATTCTCGATGATTTTTATTACGTTTTTCAGTTTTATCATAATCAACTGAAGGTAATTCAGGTGGTGTTCTGGATCGAAGAAGAGGTGGCGGTGGAGGCGGAGGTAGTTGTCTTTTGGATGATTTCTTTTTCCTTATTTCAGAATCTTCTATTCTTGGTTCATCCATATCACCAATATGAATAGGAGAAAGATGGTCTGTTGATTTTTTAGGCTTATCTATGAAAGAAGAAGGTGATTTTTCTGGTCTCAATTTAACTGAAGGTGAGGCTTCTTCTATCCTAGATTTTGATGGTCGAGGACTTTGAGGAAGAGTTGTTTCTTTTTCCAGCTCTTTAGTTAGAACTGGCGATGAAATTTGACTGATTTCTTCTTCACCCAATGGCGGACTTTGACTACTAATACGTGATAAAGGTGAGTCTGGATAGTCCTCCCTTTTATTAGATACTTTAACTGAGCTAGTTGATTCTTTACCAGCTTCACATTCTACTTCACCTTCTTCGGCATCATCCTGGTAAAGGAAAGTTAAGAATAAGAGAGAGAGAGAGAGAGAGAGAGAGAGAGGAAAAAAATTAGACAAAAAATATAAAAAAATAGACAAAATTTTCTGGGTGAAAAGAGTGAAAAATATTTACATTTCTTTGGTCATCAAAAGATTGAGATTGAATGTCATCTGTATCCGAGATATCGTCATATTCAGGTACAAGAGGCTTTGAGCTCAGAATCCTAGGCTTTGGGTCATATTGATCGTCATTAGGTTCTTCTATATCATCACCAGTCTCATTACGACGGCTCCTGTGCCGATCCTTTTTATGACGCCTATGTTTACTTGTAGAAGATGATGAAACATCACTACGATCCATAACACCAGAAGTATGTGGACGATGTTTATGTTTCCGGTGTTTCTTTTTCTCATGTTTATGGTGTCTATGTTTTGAGGAATGTTTTCTCTTCGCAGCAGAAGAATCATGTTCAAGGTGACGGTTTGATTCCAAATCTTGACCAATATCGCAGTCATCATCAGAGGATAATGGTGAATATAGACTATTGGATGACATGTTACTAAAAGAGAAGAGAAATAAAAAAAATTATGAAGGAAAAAGACGAATATATAGAGAAGAGAGAATAGAGAAAGAGAAAGAGAGAAAAAAAGAAAAAAGCGAGAGGAGAGAAAGCAAAAAGACGAAATAAGGAGCCAACACAAAGACAGAAGAAAGAAAAACGAACCATCAGCAAATGGAATAAAAAACTGTACCTAAGACACAGAGATTAAATTGAAGAATAGAACAAAAAAAAACAGAAATCAAAATATTAAGAAGAATGTGTAAAAATCATCAAGAAGTGAAGATAGAAGACAAACCAACCATTGCTGGTTTTTTTTCAACACACAAACATATAGCGAGAGAGATAGAGAGAGAGAGAGTAAATAGCAATAGAGAAAAATATAAGGGGTGAGAAAAAGAGAGAAGAGAAAAAGTGGAAAAGTGAATAGGCAGCAAAGTCGCTGTTTAGAAAATGGTCAACATGCAAGCGACCAAATGACCATTTTAACTTACCTGATTTACAACCGAAAACAAGGATAATAATTAATTAAACAGCTAAACGATAGATTAATTAATTAATTTACAGAAATTTAATGAAAAAAAAAACTAACTCATTTTCTCATCTCACTTATATTTTTTGTTCCCTTGGCAACGGAGTCTAACAGTCCGAAGGGACCGATTCCTAATTTAGAAAAGAAAATTTTTAATTTTCTTCTCTAAAAAATAGTTAATTGTTTCGATTTTAATTCTAATTGAAGTTTGGAGAATTTATTTTATTTATATTATGTATATTGTGGATTTTGATTTTGATTTTGATTTTGAAGAATTGGGTTGGAAAAGGTTAGTCAGTTTGAGTGGATTTTGATTGTGACTTTAAAGTTGACTAATTGTTGTTTTAATTGTTGTTGTTGATTTAAAATCAATTAACTCATTCAACTTTGATCTTCATTGATTAAGGTTCAACTGTTGATTATCAGTTTTAACTTTGAGGCTTCATTATGGTTGTAAAAAAATCAACGGATGTTAATATTTCCTGTTGTTGTTGGTTAACAATCAATGAACAATTAATTTCCTTTTAAACCATAATTATGATTGTTATGAGATGAAAACAATTTAACTTGATGATTAGTATGACAAACATCAATTTATTGCTCGTAATGTTTTTAAATTAAAGAAAATATCAGAATAGTCTTGAAACTAAATTAAATCAATATGATTGATGTGAAATGTTCATCAACTAATACCAAGTTAAATTGTGACGCTAATTGTGAAATTTATAATGAATGGACATCGATTTACAATCAACCCGAGATTGAAGTGATCATTTTAATTCCAAATGGTTTAATAACAACATTAACAGTCACAAGTGAGACTAAATTGTTTGAAATTAAAGAGGTAATCAACTTTGTAATACTCGAAGGTCAATTTTCCGTTCCACTAATTGTTTACTCTAATTGTTAGGAAGTTTTTGATTTAGCCGGTGATCTGCCAATGTACGGGGCCCTTTACGATAGACAGGGTTACATATTTACCTGTGTTAATTTCACCACCGGTGAACAGGAGGAAATCGATGAGACGAGAACAATTAACGATGTGAAACCTTTCATGAAGATACTTCGATTGCTTGAACGAAAGGGTAACATCGCCTCGAAACAATTAAACGCTCAAATTGGTCCATTGATTGGAAAAGGTACATTAGAACATTTAAAAAAATTCGAACTTTTTTTGTTCTTCTTCTTTTCTGAATAATTCATTTTCTTTTTCATATCTTAGGATTACATGAATTCGATGCTTTGAAAAATTCTGAAATCAATGACTTCCGTTGGAGAGTTAGGTTAAGATGTGAAGAGATTGCTGACCAACGGTCAAACGGTTCGTGGATCGATAAAGTTAAATACAAATATCCAGTTCGAATTGAACCAATGAAAGAGATTCCTTTATATTTGAAAGATCATTTATCAAGTGGAACAATTAAAATTCAAACACGAATTAAATTAAAAGATCCAATTGAAATGACAGTTAATTATATGAGTAAAACTGTTGATTTGATTAAATTAGCTTTCCAACAATATCAATTGGATTACGATGAAAATAATTACACTTTCAAGATATTTGGTCAAGAAGAGTATCTTCTTGATTGTCAACAATTAATTAATTACAAGGTTTGTCTCCATAGTCTCAATAGTTAATTGTTTAGAATTTTTTTTTCTTCATTCTAATTATCTTTTAATTGTCATTGCAACAGTATGTTCGGGAATCATTGGCTGATTACCAAGTACCATCGTTCATAATTGTCGCTAATTCAGACATTGAAAGTGAGTGATTAACTTTATTGTTGAATTAGTTAACTAATTGTAATCTTATATCTTGACAGTCGCTGAGAATTACATAGTAAATCAATCGGATGATTTTCGTCAACGAAGTGCATCAATCGCTTATTCAACAATGGCCGGAACTAGTCGTCGAAAGGCCAAACCGAAATCATCGTTTGCAATCAAGGATAAATTTTCGATCACAATTAACAATTGTATTAAAATTAACCATTCGGACGATGTGAAAATAGCTCTTTCAGTTGGTCTCTTTCACGGCGGTTCCATGTTAGCCCATCAATTGACCACAAGTGAAGTTGAAAGTACCGAAGGTTCAGCGACTTGGGACGAAACTTTGACCTTCGACATTTCTATTTGTGACCTTCCTCGAATGACTCGACTTTGTCTCGTTTTAAACGAGATTATGGTTCGATCTCGAAAAGGATCTCGAACCGTTTTCTTTAGTTCAAAAATCTCTTGTGACATAACAACAAATCAATTACGTTGGGTTAACACTCCACTTTTTGATTATCGTGGACAATTAAAAACGGGTAGTTACACTTTTCCAATGTGGCCTTATCCCGAATCGATTGATGATCTGACTGAGAATTATTTTAATCCACTCGGAACCGTTTTACCAAATCCATTCTGTTTAGAATCGACTTGCTTAACAATCACTTTTCCCAAACACTCATCAATCAAATCTAATCAAGAATCGGCCATTTATTACCCGACCCTGGACACGATATTGACCCTTTCGACGACAACGATCCCGAAAGAATCCCGAGGATCAGGTGACCATTCACCATCATCTCGATATTTGGAACAGTTAAAATCGATTTGTACTCGAGATCCATTAACCGAAATGGCCGCTAAAGATCGCGAACTACTTTGGTACTTTCGTGAAGATCTAATTCTTTACCTTCCAACAGCATTACCTTATTTACTTAATTGTGTCAATTGGTCAAATCATCTGTCGGTTTGTTCAATGTTACGTTTACTTGACCGCTGGCCGAAACTGGAACCTGAGCTTGCCCTTCAACTGCTTGATTATGCCTACGCTGACTGTACCGTTAGGTCATATGCCGTTTCTTGTTTAAGATCAATGTCCGATGACGATTTATCCCTTTACCTGTTACAATTAGTTCAAGCACTTAAATACGAGTCTTACCTTTATTGTGACCTGGCCTTGTTTTTACTTGAACGAGGATTAGTTAATCGTCGATTAGGTCACCAACTATTTTGGTTACTTCGATCTGAAATGTCCGAACCAAGTGTCTCAACTTATTTTGGACTTTTACTTGAAGCTTATTGTCGAGGATCAATTGATCATATGAAAGATTTATTCAGACAAATGGAAGCCATTAATAAGCTTAAACATATGAACGAAATAGTTAAACGTGAATCAATCAAACGGAAGGAATCAAAGGAACGAACTTTGACCGTGGTTATGCACGATATTCTAGAACAGTCCTACTATAAGGAGTCACTTCGACAGATCACTAATCCTCTTGATCCAAGGATTAAATTGTCAACCATCAAGGTGGACAAATGTAAACTAATGGACAGTAAAATGAAACCTCTTTGGTTGGTCTTCAATAATTCAGATCAAGGTTCCGATGAAGTGTCAATTATATTTAAAAACGGCGACGGTAAGTGAATTGATACTTGCGACAATTAGTTGGGACTAAATTTTCGATTTTTGTTTTGACCTTTAAGACTTGCGACAGGACATGTTGACCCTTCAAATGTTTCGTATTATGGATAAACTGTGGAAAGATGAAGGACTTGACCTTCGATTAACACCTTATCGGGTTATCGCCACGGAGAAAAGTGTTGGACTCATTCAAGTTGTACCTTCGACTCAAACACTGGCCAAGATACAGAAAAGTAACTCAATGAAAGCGACCTCAGCATTCAACAAAGCCTCACTTCTTAATTGGCTCAAATCTCACAATACAACGGAATCAACACTAACTCAGGCCATTCAACAGTTTACCCTTTCGTGTGCCAGTTACTCGGTGGCCACTTATGTACTCGGTATTGCCGATCGACATTCAGATAATATTCTGGTCAAATCAAACGGTCAAATTTTACACATTGACTTTGGTCATATTCTTGGTAAATTTAAGGAAAAATTTGGCATCCGTCGTGAGCGAGTTCCCTTCGTATTAACCAATGATTTCGTCTATGTAATCACCGCCGGTGGTACTCGAAGAGCGGACTTTAACACCTTCCAATCAACCTGTGAACAAGCATTTATCATCTTATGGAAAAAAGGTCACTTTATATTATCACTTTTCGCAATGATGCTCTCAACGGGAATTCCCGAATTATCGTCAATCCGTGACCTGGACTATCTTCGGGAAACTCTTGTCCTCGATTACACCCAAGAAGAAGCCTTAGCCCATTTCAGGTCAAAATTTGACGAAGCCTTGAAAAATAGTTGGAAAACAAACATCAATTGGTTAGCTCACAATATCGCCAAGGATAACAATTAACACAACAATTGATTATCAACAAAAATCATTTTTTTCTTTTTATTTAAATTGTTCACAAAATGGGGCGAAATTTATAATTTAAAGAATAACAATTAAAAATTCCATTTAAATTGTTTCCAATTGAATTTGATGTTACCTTAGTGTTGCCCAACTGTAATAGCTGACCTTTCGTTTCTTGACCAATTGATCGGGCACATCATTTGTTGGGACATTAACTAAACTGGACGTTGAATATTCAGCTAATGAAGGTGGAATTGAATCATCATTGTGACGATTGTGTCTCTCAATTGGATTGTTAATCGATTCACCATTAATGTAATCACGTGAATCGGATTCGGAAAATAGGAAAGATATTAAATTAGAAACAATTATGATACCAATTAGTGTAAATAGTGAAGAGATTACAATAATTAACCAAATTGCTAGAACCATGTTAATTGAAGGAAAATTGAAAACAAATGAAAAGAGAATCAAATTAATCTCGACAGTTAAAAGTGAAAAATAATTAACCCATTAAGAATCGAATTGATCAACGAGCTTGAAGAATTGTGAACAAAAATCAAAGAGAAAAAAACGAAAAATCGAAAAATCGAATCGATGTATCGAAAAGACGAAGATAAAAAACCGGCGACAATTAAATTAATTTTAATTATTCTATGAGAATTAAAGAACAATTAAAGAGAAATTATCTGATTGGAGGTGGAAAAAAGTTCTCATTGTAAATAGATAAAAACAAAGCCGAACAAGAGTGAGAGAAACGATGAGATTTCAAGAGAAAAAGAAAAAAAATTTGTTCGAGCAAAAAATCATTGGAGATGCCGGGGATCGAACCCGGGGCCTTTCACATGCAAAGCGAACGCTCTACCACTGAGCCACATCCCCAACACGAAGTAAATTGCTGATATTTTTCATCTAATCACTGATTTCATTTTTTCTCTTTTTCCACTTTTTCGGCTCATCTTTTCACTTTTTCAATTTCTTTTCATTTAATTTTCCTTCAACACTCAACTCACCATCTCAAATAAAAAAACCTTCTCTCTCTCTCAACAAATTCTCCTCTTGGTTACATGGAAAATCTCTCCAAATATTCCGACAAAATTGCTCGAACAGGAAAAGTCAACAAATCACATGAGATAAATAAAAAGAAACAAAATTTAGATAGAAATGTAAACAAAAGTGTCAATTGCTTTTCTTTTAACTTGCGCATGCGCAAAAGAATTCGAATTTCACTCACCAGGTGGAGATTATTTTGATTCTTTTCTCTCATCTTCAATTGGAAATTATTTTATTATGTTGTTGTCACCGAATTTGTAGTGATTTGTATTTATTTTGTTTCTCTTGTCGTCATCAATCTAATTGTGAATATAAAAGAAGAAAATAGTTCACTCAACGCCATTAGAAGGCCTTTTAAGTCTTCGAAAATCTTAAATTTCCAATGGCCTCACCAAGAAATCATCGTTTCTCTCCAACAACATTATCATCTCATTTACCATTTTCATCTTCTCCCAAAAACTCTGATGCTCCATCAGTTAAATGTGGTCAAATATTTTCACTTAACATTAGTAGTTATGAATTTGATAGAGGCTGGGAAGGTATTCCTGCTAATTTAATAATTAATTCGATTATTTTTGCGGTAAGAATATAGAAAAAAATGTTCCTTTTTTACACCTTCTCTTATCTCTGTTTTAAATCCAATTTTACCTGTTCTCTAACTCTAACCAGAGAGATAATGGTTTTCCTTTCTCTCTCTCTCTCTTCTCTCTAAACAAATACTAACACAATACACACATAATAGGAACACCTTTTTCTCTAACAAGCGAAATCTTTAATTCTTTTTCTCTATTCTCTTTTTTCTTTACAGTCTATGATAGTATTATTTTCTGCTATCCGTAACAATGCATGGAATCGTAAATCTAGTCAATTGACAAGAACCCACAAAGGGTAGGTTGTGTTTTCTTTTTCAATTCATTATTGATTATATTCACTTACATAACATGGAATCAAAGAGTCAAACAAAAAACAAGATTAATTGAGTTGAAAATGTGCAAAGCTGATTAGAGGTTGCAAATCTCTTTCTTTTTCTCTTTCTCATTTTCATGATGATGATGATGTTTAATATATGTAATAGAAACATCAACTCTCCATAGTCTCATTTAAATGTTTAATTGTCTATGGTGTTATACTTTTGTCTTTCTGATGATTATCATTACATGCTGACCTTGATTCTCATGAAATCTCATATTGCATTTAATATACGCTTTGATTGTCAAAAAAAGTTATCTGATTGATTCACTTATGTTTTTTTATTCTTTTCTTTTCTCCCTTTTGTCTATTTATTTCTATCTCTCTCTCTCTCTCTCTCTCTCTTTATCTTCTCCATCTTTTTTAGTTGGATTCAATTTATTTATGGTGATAGAGAGAATCGTCGTGAACCAAGGAGAGCAGCAATTTACACTGATCACCATGATCATGATCATCAAAAATTTAGCCATCTTCTATTACCACCCACAGCAGCTGATATGTCAATTAGACAGGAAATGAATAATATTGAGACAAGTGTAGATATTCAATGTGATGGTGAATTAGAAAATGAAACTCATCTATCAGTTCAAACTCGCCGTAGTATCCCTGGTTCATCATCTAATTCAATTAAAACTGACACTAGCGGAAGTAATGGTAATAGTAATGGAAACTATCGACCAACTAGTGAACAAGTTAACTGCGATATCGGAATGAGCGGTGGAGATAATACCAATCATGAAACAACCACAAGAAGAACCAGATCAATTTTTGATCGGTCTATGGTAAGAAATTCAATCAGAGAACAAGAAACTTAGAAAATCCCTCTAAATGATATCAAGACTCTAAGGATAATTAATTAAGTTACAACGAGAGTGAAAAATCAATAATCTTTCATGATGATGATTCCATGAACAAACCGATGGTAATTTATTAGATATTCAAGGAGTATCTCCTTTTTTTACATCTATGGAAATGCTACATCATTGTTGACCTTGTGGAATATTGAAAACCAGTAACATCTTCATTTTAATTTAGTATTTACATAGAATCACTTAGGTTAATTCTTCAAATGTTTTACAGCTTCTTCTTCTTGTGATAATTGTCATTTAATTTTGATTAGTTAATCCTGAACATGATGATTATGTGATTTCCATTCCAATTGACATTTTCCTTTTTCTTTATCATCTTTCTCTCTGATTGTAAACTATTTCTCTTTTCGTGTTTTCAAATTCTCTTGATTAGTTTTCTTTTCACTTAATAGTAAAAGTCGATAGGATTTTCCCTTCACTCTCTCTCTCTCTTTTTACGCATCTAATTATCATCAAGTCGATTGTTAATCACAATCGTTGGTCTGACAAAATGCAACGATAACCTTGTTCAACTTATTTAATCGGGTAACCATGGACTCAAATAAATCGCCATCTTGTTTTCTTAAAGTTTCGTTTATTGAAGTAAGATTAGCCGATTCTCTGAAGCCAAATGCCCCAGGATATGTGATTCCAAGAAGACCAGTCTTGACCAGAGGAATAATAACTAATCAGATCCATAATAATTAAGAGAGAGAGAGACAGAGATAGAAAATGACAACAATTAACAGTTAGTTTCTTTTTAATCAGGTTAAATTGTAATTATTTCTGAACAGTTAAGTCTATCACAGATTTTGATTAATAATTGACTTAAAAAGTTAATTCTAATTATCATTGATTCGATAATATTTTCTGTTAACACTGTCAAATTAATTGGTCTTCCTTGTGAATTAATTAATTGATTGCTTATACTTGGTACTCGAGGAGCTAAAGTTTCAGAATAATAAATTCCCAAGAAACCAGCCCATACTAACGGAATAGTAACTGAATGAATACAAAGAAAAATTTACTGATTACTTTGATTTCACATTTATTATTGAGTTAATTGTTCTTGCAATTATAATTATATTATATCATTAATCTCATTTTCTAATTTAGTTGTAGGTTAAATTGGAGAAATGAAATTGAAAAATGATATTAGAAATTAACTCCTTCTAAACATAATAAGTATCATCATCACTATTTTATTATTATTACAATTAACTGATCATCTTATCACTTTCTCACATTCACATAAAATCCTTAATTGTTACACGATTATGATAATATAATAACATTATTATTGTTATGATTAATACTTAATCATTTACAGCTTTACAAGTATATAATAGGATTAACCTGAAACCAAACTGCACTTAATTATTAATACTCATTGATTAAGTGTGTTGACAATTGTGTTAATCCTTTTCATTTGCTATCTTCTATTTATGATTAAATGTTAACAAATGATTATCATTAATTGTAACAATTAGTTGATTACCTTAACAACTAACTCAAGATAAGATTGATTATCATTATTATTATTATTATTTTTCTCATCACATGAATTATCATTTATGATTATATTTGTAACTATTGATTGACAATCATGATTGACATTTGACAATTTAATTTTTCACCATTATAATGATGTTTACATACATTCAACCTTTCAACCAATATAAACAAATATAATTACAACAATTAATTCGATAATTAAAATAATGATAATAACTCACCAAGAACATTGAATATAAAAAGACAAATCAACCCAATGGTATTGAGAATTGAAATATATTCACCCGAAACTTGATTATCTTTTTCAATGGCACTTTTACCAATCCACGAAGGTAGAACACTAAATCTTGGTTTTCGTTTAGTCGACATGATTAAGAAGAACAATTAACAATTAACTTTAATGATGAATTTCCTTTAATTTCCTTTGATTTCCTTTTCCAAAATGTTTTTCGTTCAAAAATAGATCTATGATTTTCTTTGTTTCTCTTGTAACTTTGAACTTGAGAAAACAAACTCCAACCCAAATAATGGTCCTAATGGTCAATACTAATAATGTTTTTCCTTTCTCCTAATAGTCAACCACCGAGATTGGTTACTGGTTATGTGATATTTTGTGTATTAAGGATCGAGATATATTAGCAAAGAAAGGGAGTGATGCTGTCCAATACCTGATCTTTCAACGTTATATCATTTACTTTCTAACACTGTTGACTTTCATCTGTATGTTTATCATATTGCCCATCAATCTTCAAGGGAACACAGGTAAATATCATATGACATAAACAAGAAACAAACAATCAACTATAAACAAGATTTGTTATTCATTTAGATTATGTTTTCCACGAATATTATAACAACACTAACAACAACAGAAAAGAAAGAGAAATGTTTAAATATCTTTTTCTTCTTGGAATAATATAATGATGACGATTTAAACTCTTTTTTTCTTTGTTTGAAGAAATTAATTGTTGATTGTTAATTAATCTGCTTTTTTTTTGTATATAATTTCTACTTTAGAGCCTTGGAATAAACCCTTTGGCCGAACAACCGTTTCCAATATTGGCGGAGATGAGAATCTCTTATGGGCTCATGTAATTATCTCAATACTCTTATTACCTGTTGGAATTGCGTTTATGTGTCACTTTTCAAAGCGTATAAAAGCGGACGAGTTGCGAATTGTAAAGAGGACACTTTATATTCGTCGAATACCTAAATCAAAACGATCCAAGGATGGATTGGCAGCTCATCTTAATCAATTGTTTCCCGATGTTATCATTGAGGGAATTCAATTTGTTTATAATACTCGAATACTGAAAACCCTTCATCTTGAATATAATAATGTTGCCAATGCTAAATACTATTGTGAAGAGTATCTTAATGAGTATCACAAAAGGTGTGATGTTTATCCCTATTTTCTTGGTCACTTAGGACCATATAGCTGTTGTGGCTGTGATAAAGTCGATGGTATCTCTTATTATGAAGGTCGAGAGCAAGAATTGGAAAGAGAAATTGAAAAGGAGTTTCGAACATGCATCTCAGATCCATCAGGTTCAGCATTTATCACTTTCCAGAATGAAAAAATGGCTCAAAAGTAAGAAAATCATGATAATCAACTATTTATCAATTTCTATCAAAATTTCAATCAGAATCATAAACAACCATTAACACCTACTTCCAATAACAATTATCATTATTTTTTCTAATTGTCAATCACAATGGTTTCCAATATAATAATTGGGGATCATCCTGTCCCTTTAAATATATATCTAATTACTCTGTAGATTAATAATAGTAGAGCAATTTTCCTGTTTCCTATTTCCTTTTTACTCTCTCGTCATCATCTCTCCCTCTCCCTCTCTCTCTCTCTTGTTTACATTTATTTTTGCACTTTAATCATATTTTTGTAATATCATTTCTCTTTTCATGTTATTATATCAACAGAGTTTATCGAGCCTTACGAAAAAATCAAGAGGAATCATGTACACTTTTCCCATGTAATTGCTGCTTTCGACTTGGAACTGCAATCAGGAAATTATTTCACCAAGGTTCTGATGAATTTGAAACAACTCGATGGCTGGTCAGTTATGCACCTTATCCAGATGATATCAATTGGTGAGACAATTAGACAAATAATGTCACTTGCACTTAGAATTACAATGGATCGATTATTATTATTATAAATACTTTCATAATATCTAATCATTAATCTTTGATTTATCTACTCTTTTTATTTTCTCACCCAGGGATGATATCGCTGTTGATTATAAGCTAATCTGGATGCGTCGGATTATTGTTCATCTTTGTTTATTTGTTTTATTTTTCTTCCTATCAACACCATTAATCGTTTTATCTTATCTGTCAGTTCTTAAAATCCAGGAAACCCTTGAAACTGGTCTAACTGCAGTGGTAATTATATTATATATAAATCTAATTCTTATCCAGATAATATTTTTCAAAAGAAATGATATCATTTCCAATGTTAATCAAATGTCATTATTAATTAAACTCTTTTCTCTCTCTCTCTCTCTAATTACAGACTCCATTTGCTGCTGAATATCTTGCACCTCTTTTAATGGTTATCGCTGCTATCATATTACCTTCATTTGTTATATTAGCCTCCCAATATTTGCCTTACAAGACAATGTCAGATTTAAATCACTCAATCATGTGGAAAGTTTATTTATTTTTAATTATGATGGTCATTATTTTACCTTCTTTAGGTTTAACTAGGTTAGTTACCGAGAACTAATTGTTTACCTCCATTTGAATTTGAATTTGTCTCCCTTGTACAATTAACTAATAATTATTATTATTTCTCTCTCTCTCTCTCTCTCTCTCTCTCTCTTAATTATATTAGTGCTTCTGCTTTACTTGAATCATTGGCAACCAAAAATTTTAAAAAATTCAACTGGGAATGTTTATTTCCAGTGGATAATGGAGCCTTCTTTGTAAATTATGTTCTACAATCAACTTTACTAGGAAATGCTATGGAGTTATTACGTTTTCCTGAATTATTTCTTTACTTCTTTTATTATACTTTCTCCTCGAAAACACCGGCCGAATATGAGAATGCTCGACAACAAGTTATCTTCGATTTTCAATTCGGTATTCGTTATCCTCGATTCCTTCTCATCTTTTGTATGGTTGTAACCTACAGTCTTTCTTGTCCATTGATTGCTCCATGTGGTAAGTTAATTGTTACAATTTAACGTTAGTTTATTTGGTACTTCTTTTCTTTACAGTTGATTTACATTTAAAACTTCAATCAATCAATCAATAAGATAGAAAGCAAAACAATCAATCCTACAAAACCTCAAGTCAATTTTATATATACACATTATTATTTTGATTGTTATCATAATAGTAAAGTATTTATATAAAAATAGTAATCACTTAATTCATTGAAAGACCATATTCATTACAATGGTAATGATAATTTACTAATAATATCAACTATTAATTATCTTTGATTACTTGGATATATTATATTTCTGTTGCCGGAAAAGGAAAGAGCAACAAACTTTTTACTCTTCTCGTGTTAATAATCATCATCATTTCAATAATCAGTCAATAATTGACTGGGAGATTATTGATTGACAATTAAGTTTCTTTTTCACTTTATTTTTTTTCCTGGTTTACAATCAGTATAAATAATTAGTTACTTAGAGATTGAACAAAATCAACTAACTTACCTTTTTCCCTATTGATTGTTGATTGTTGTGGTTTATTGTTTAATTTAACTTGAACCATATTGATTACAATTTAAATCGTTTCTTTAATAATCATGATGATGATGAGAAATTATTTTATAACTGTGATATTGTTATTGATGTAAATTGTAGCAGTTTAATGATAATTTAAATGGGCAATTAACACAATTAAAACCAAATTAAACTAAATCATTATCAATGGATATGATTTAAAGTCATTATTTTAGTTTTTTTTATGCTTTGAACTTGTTTATTGTCACAAAATTAACAATGGTTATAACTAATTGAGTTTTAATCTGTTAACGTCGATGAACAAAATAATTAACTTAATAAGCTACATTAACTTAATGATTAATGATTATAACTAATTCATTAGTTACCAATCGATACAATCTATTAATGTATTATCAGATTTTTAGATTTGATTTCACTCAACAACTTAATTGATTTTGATTCTCTCTCAACACAATCGAAACTAAATTATAAATAAGTTACTAATTATTTACTTTCTTTCTTAATCATTAGGTTTACTCTACATGGTGGTTAAACACATTGTCGATCGATACAATATTTACTACGTTTATACGCCAAGTAAAATCAATGGACGAATTCATTCAACGGCTATAACCTTTTTCCACATCGCGATACTCATGATGATTTTTCAAATATTCACCTTTTGCTTTCTTCGAACTGGACAAAGTAGTTTAACGAAAGTTTGTCTAGTGTTGGTCATCATTGCAACAATCATTTTCTCCGGTCATTGTTTTTTCCATTGTTTCTGGAATATCAATCATTTAACTTACAATGTAAGCTGATCCAAACACCATGATGATGATGATGATGATGATTATATTTCAACTCTAATTGTTTAACATTTCTTATTATTAACTATGCACAGTAATCATGATAACTATTGTTTATTGTTATACTTTTTTTTCCTATGTGTGTGCGTGTCTGATTATTTAATCAGTTATCTGGTTGTTAATGTTAATTGAATAATTAGTTTTTCTTTCTGTTACATGAAAACCATGAGTAGTAAATTGAATTTAGGTTTTTATCATCATCATCATCGTGATTGTGTGTGTGAACTTTATCATTCATTCTCGTTATTAATTGATTGTTTCTTTTTCTTTTCTAGTCTACTACTCGACGTGCATCAAAACGAACCAATTTAAAGGAGTTCTGTGCATGTTCGTATTTACCTCCTGTGCTTTTTGATCTTAATGTTAACGGTATCGTCCCTCCAGAATCTCAGACAACTCGTAATTATGGATCTCTAACACCGACACCGACGAGTGTACCTATGACCTCAAGTGAATCGAGCACGCGTTTGAATATCTCTTCATTAACAACATGATATTGAGAGATAATTGTTAGCACTTAATTAGAATTTAAATGAAGAACCAAACAGCTGATCTTAAGAATGGTGCTGTTCTCATACAAAGCACATCAATTTATCGGGAAGGAGAAAAGATCAGATTTTAATAACAGTGATAATTGAATCAAATCAATTACTTAATCATGATTGAAATTAACACCAACATCTATTCACTACTAAAACAACAACGATGAATTAGCAAGAGAAAATGGAACAATTTCTCAGAATTTTTTTCAAATTCTTCATCGAATCTTCATGGAACCATTTTTCTCTCTTCCTATTTAATCTCTCTCTCTCTCTCTCTCTCTCTCTCTCTCTCTCTCTCTCTCTTCTCCTTTCTTTCTCTCATCTAATATCACTCACTCATTTCTCTCTCAAAAAATCTCTCCCTTTCCCTCTCTTTCTAAATATTGATTTCTCATTGATGAGAAATCTTTTCAGAAACTCAACCTTTTTTAATCCAAACCTTAAATTAATTAACAAAACTAAAACTGTTATTTAGATTTTTAGATGAAACAGATTAAGATACTAGTCAACAACAACAACAAATCAACTTAAACAATTAACGATGATGATTAAGTCTTTTTTTCTGTATATCACAAATCAAACAATCAAAAGTTGAATGGACAACAAGAGAGATTGAAAGTAAATAAGGAAGCAGAACTGCTGATGATTAGAATCATAATCAAACTATTTTAATCACAGGGAAAAGGATACAAATTGATTACGATGATATTATGAAAAAAAAACTTAATCATGGAGCTAATCAATTCGAATGACATTAACTATTTCATCGAGATTCCCTTTTTTTTGAGTTAATTAACCTTAACATCAATATACAAATCGAAAAACCTTTCAACTAAATCAAATCGTAATCAATTTTACAATTACGAGAGGAAAACAAGAAGCGAAAACCTAATTAATTAACTTTTTAGATGCATAATACACTCACAATTATTTAAATACATAAATTAATTATTTTGGTTAACAAGTTGTATCATCAAGAAACACAAACTCGGATTTCAAACAGTTAAAACATTGTAATCAATTGTATCTCTTGCCTTTTTTTTGATTGTAATTATAACTGGAAAATAGTTAATTGTAATAATAATGAGAATTGCGATTGTATCAAATGAAATTATCCTAATCTAAATTGTTCTGTTTTGTATTAATTGTAAATCACCAACAACAACACCAAGAAATGAAATGAAGCGAATTGTCAAGTTTTCATTGATAAACTAAATCAAATTGGATAATTAAAGAAGAGCAATCAATCAATGTTGATACAAACAACAGTTAATTAATAATCAATGTTATTAACAGTTGAAAAACAAATCAGTTCAATGAATATAAACATAATTGTTTTAATTGTTAAAATAAATCGTCTTTCATTTACTTGATTATCCTTAACAAACTTTTTCGTATTCAAAGATAAGGATAAAAAGGACATTTCGTATTGGAGCAAATTGTTTCGAGCAATTTAGTAATTGTATTAATCCGAAGGACCATCGCCTCGATTATATTTCGTTGATCGGCTTCCAGAGGACTGAAAGTTCCGAGTTCGTCGATCAAAAGATCAGTTTTACTATTTGAACTTCCGAATTCGTAAAAGGTTGATAATAATCCCGACCAGATGAAAGGTAAAATCACTAGAAATCAAGAGAGAGAGAGAGATATGATTAGTTAATTGTTGACAGTTAATCGATTACCTTACCTATTGATTGGTAGATGAATAATAAAACTAATCCGATCACGTTGAAAACGCCAAAGTGACCATCGGCCTCATCTAAATCTTGAGTTAAAATCGCTAATTTTTCTCGGGCTTTTTTTTTCTTGTGATGTTTGTACGGGTTAATTGTTGACCTTTCCACTAATTCACTTGGTCTAACAGTTATCTTAATTGGCTTACGAATTTCCCGTTTTAATTTCATGGCAGTTTAATTGTTACACTTTAAATTCAGTCAAACTTTGGGTTTCACCATGAAGAAAATATTTCCAATTGTCTCTCATTCGGATATCTAAACATATTAAATTGTTGTGATTTGTTAAGGATGATTATTGGAGTTGGAAGATTGTTTAATTGTTTGTTAGTTGATTTAATCAATCGGAGAAATTGTTGTTTATTCATTTGATTGATCTATTGGAGAGTAGTTGATTTACAGAATTTTTTCTTGTCAATGGTCAATTTTATTCTGTTTGGATTTAATTAGTTGATTGTTTTGTTTTGGGTAATTTTAAATTGTGAAATAAATTGGATAATTGTTACGATGTAATTGTGAAAAAGATTTTGCTTTTAATTTAATTTCTTCTTCGACCTAAATAGTAATTTTTTTTCCAGATATTTGTTGATACAATCAATGATTTTTTTTGGCTTTAAATGTGAATTGATGAATTGATTTTTTTTTGTTGATTGTTAACGTTGTTAAGTTAATTTGCTGGGAGGTTTGTCGATTGAAGGGGAAAAAGATTGATCCATGAAGAGCTAGAATTGTTTCCAATTTGTCCTGAGATTGATAAACAGCAGGTTTAATGAGAAAATGGGTGAATTGAGTGGAGTAATTTTCTAATAAGAGTATCTTTTGCTGTATCTATTGTTACGGCCTCTGTTTCCTCCGCGAAAACCTCCACCGCCACCACCTCCCATTCCACGACCTCGTCCACGATTATTTTGATATCCTCCACGGAAATTGTGGCTAAATTTACCACTTGGAGGAGCGTAAAGTTGCCTTTGTGTTTTCTTTGGACTTGAATCTTCTGGGGCTGTGATTGGTTTCCTCTTTGGATTAGTAGGATTAGTTGTGGTCTCCTCGGTTTTTGTTGTCGCAGTGGTTTGCCCATTGTTTGGATCAAGGTTAGAATTAGATCGCTTGATGGCTGCGGCTTTTGTTTTTATCGGTTTCCAGCTTAAACTGACACTACTTTTGCTTGCGGGCTTGGGATGGAAAAGCTCTTTAACCAGAGTGTTGATGTTGGTTGCAGTTCGCAGGGTCATTGCGTTGGCTCGAGTCTCATCGCTCTCTGGTATTGTTTTTTTGTCACTAGAAGTGGCATCTCGTGCTTTCTTAATGTAACCTTGAATCAATCGAGCCAAATATTGAAGTCGTAACTTGTAATCTTTCATTCTTTCCTCTTCTACTTTTGAGTTGAACTCTGGATTGTGGATGCTCAAAGTGTAAAGTGTGTACATTAGAGACTCAAGAGGAAATAATTGAAGACTTGGTTCTTCTGACTTTTCCTCGGTTTCTATTGAAAGAGAGGGCGATGGCATGTAGTCAAACAGTTTACTGAATACCAATTCTTGACATTCGTCCAGGTTGATCGGGAGATTCGTGTTGGTTGGTTGAATGAAAGTAGACAGTTCAGCTAATTGTTGGAGACATTCCACTTCCGTGTCGGCCATTTCACCAGTTACAGAGGCAACCATTTCGTTCATGCAAGGAATAATTTGAGTACAAATGTATTGAACGAAAAGATTTGATGGTACAAAGGGTGAAAAGTGCGGGATCGCTGCTTTAACACACATACAAAACTTTTCAATCATTTCAGGTTCCGCTGGGTTGAAGGGACTATCTAATTCAGCATGTTCAGTAATCATATCAATTAGAACTTGTTGAGCGGTGATTGTTTTGGATATCTTGAGACTGGATAAAACATTCATGAGACACATGAAATCTTCCTTTGTACAAGTTTCTAATAAAGCCTTTAAAGAAAGAGAGAAAGAAAAAATTAGAATAAATATTCTAACAAAATGTTCAAGAATATTTGATGATAATATTAGACTTACTTTACGACTCTCTTGGAGAATAAATTCTTCATCTTCTTTTGTCCATGTGTCCTCAGGAAGAGTTTTCATCTTGGTAGATAAGAATTTAAGAACGCGCTCCTTGGTCATATCTTCTCCACTTTCGATTTGTAAGAAAATACCTCCTAGAAAACCTCTCGGGTCTAATTTACAAACGGCAATCAACGAATTGTTAACTATTTGTAATTCGGTGGTATCTTCGGCCAAAAGTAATTGGGCAAGAATGTCAGTGATCCGAGGAACATATTCCTTACAATCCTTACAAATGGAAGGTAAATCTTTTATAGCTTGTTTTCTGTTAAAAAAATAAAGAAACAATAAGATGAAAAGTCAAACGATAAGCAAGACAAACAATCAAAAACTATTGACACTTACCTTATGTTGATATCATCATCTTCACAAAGATCAAGTAATGCATCAATTGCAGCATTGAAATGTGTAGGGAAATGTTTAAAAAATTTGATGATAAATTGAGAAGCAAGTCTCTTCTCGTTAGCAGAACCTTTGACAGAGCTAAGAATCTCCAGGTATTTATCTTCATGCTGCTTAAAAATAACAGAAAAAAGAAACAAATAGAGAAAAAAACGTTGAATTAATACAAATGGTAAAAGAGAAGAATAAAAAAAAGCTCAATATAGAAGCTGAAAGATGGACGATTTCAAGAGAAGAAAAAAAGAATCAACCATTTTTAAGATAACATTTATTCACAGTGAATGATCCATATTATCAGTTAAACGCAAACCTAACAAACAGTAACAATCAATCTTTTAAAAGTTTCAACAATTAATCTAAATCAAATCTAATTAGAAAAGAAAATTTAAAAGAAAAATCAAAATTCTTACCTCGGTTATTTTATCCCCTGCATCCACAAGGATGTTGTAGTTGTCATACATTTTATCAATAGCAGTCATTGTGGTGATGGTTGAATTACAAAAGCATCAAATGAGGTGAAAAAGGTAAAGGTAAAAAACAGGTAAATGACAATAGGTAACTAATTAAAGGGTCACAATCAATTAAATGAATTAAAAATCAATAAACAACAACCTAATAAACCAGAAAAGTGAAATTTTTTTACTGAGGCGGAGTTTCGGTTCCTAAACAGATTAGGAGACATTCCCTGGGCGTAACCATGGAAACCGATTCGCCGAATTTGTTTCCCTTTCTTTTTCTCTTTCTTTTCCCAGGGAAAGTTTACTAATTTTCATTTATTCCGAGCGTCAAGTTAATCAATTTAACTTTTAATTGTAAACCTTTTAAACCGACAATTAAAACGATTATCAATTAACTAGTTTAAACCTTCCTAATTTTTAAATTCTCATGAAAAGAGAGTTGAAAAGATTTATGGTCAATCATATTGGAGATTGGGAATAAAGAATAAAAGTAAATCCAATTGTGTGACAATCTCTCATCTCTTTGTCTCCTTGAGGCAAAGAGATGAGACAATTTCAATCTCACGGATGTCGGAACAGGGGAGAGTTTGAGATCGAAATCACGAAGTTCCAATGGAATTCCAACATCTCCTGGTGATTGTCCAATCTGGAACTTTGATGGATCATCGACAGGTAACAATCTAACCTTTTCCCTCTTGTTAATTTCTTCACATTTTCCATTTGTGTTCTTGCCAAAATTCTAGACTCATTTTCCTTTGTTTTCCTTTGTTTCCTCTTCTTTCATTATCATATGACTTTATCTTGTTCTCTCTCTTTCTCTCTCTCTCGAATCACCTGTAATATTTATTCTTCTTGATTCGAATCTTAAGGTCAAGCTGAAACTTCTGCATCTGATGTTCTTTTGGTTCCTGTGACTCTTTACAAAGATCCTTTTCTCCGAGGTGATCATATGTTGGTTCTTTGTGAATGTTTGAATTTACAAGCAACAATCTGCTAAAGGAAATTGCCGAAATTCTTGTGCCCAATCAATGGCCAAAGTCGCGAAAGACGAACCATGGTTTACCTTTGATAATAAAAACTGATCTTGGATGGCCAGAATTGAACTCTATTGATGATTAAGTTTAATTAGAAAGAAAACTTTTTTTTTGGATGTTTTCATCATTTTCGTCTTTCTATTAAGTAATAATTGGCAAGCATTTTGAGCGATTACCTTGTTAATTGTTGCATGAGTTAATTTAAATTTATCCACAGAATAGGATAGAGTAATTAACAATTACGATAATAAGGAAAACTAAGTAAAAGGGCGAGAAAAACATTGCTATTATTTGGCAGTTTTTCAAGGGCATTAAAGAGATACTTAAACATGTGAGAATTACAAAATATTGTCATCATTAAAAGAGAGATTTTCTTCCTAAACTAAATTGTAAACAATTAACGTCACAATAGACTAGATTTAAAGTTAGATACCCTTGACATACCAGAAATTGTGTAAAATTTTCAAATTATTGAAATGAAAATTGTTTTGTTTTCGTGTTTGAAGATGAACTATTATTATGTGTGTATGAGGGATGTCAGGAGATTTGAATTAGTTTTTTTTACACTGATAAGTAATTAACAGACAATTAATTCCGTGATTGTGGGATCATATTGGTCCTTGGTTTTGAAGCTCGATCCAGGAGAATACGATAAGGGTAAAAGTGAATAGGAAGTTTAGATGGTGTTGCTACTCCTTGGAATCTGTATAAATTTTCAATATCGCTGTCTAATTTGTGGACACAGGCAACGGAGACTCGACCAATGTGACTAGGATCGGGTATCATTGGACCAACACTAAAATCAATATGATCAGATAAACGGTAAAGTGAAATTTTACCCTCTGAACCAATTTCTTTTTCAATATCATCTACTTGTTGAGATTTAAATTTGTTATCTTTGAAAATTTCTTTCGCCACTGAAGGTTTAACATCAAGCCTTTCAAAATGACCTTTTGTTGAGGCATTTAATTTCCAAAACATGCCAGTTAAACTACGAATCTCCTCTTTATCAGGTTTCCAATCATGTAAAGTAGGTAATTGAACATCATAAATAAAGCAACCAGATTTAATTGAGGGTTTGGGCCATGAATGTAAGTAAACAGGTATATCGCTTTTGAATGCTCGCTGCACAATCTGTATGATAAGAATAACAAAATTCGAAAATGGAGAAGAGAAGCAAAAATAAAATTTTGAGAATTTTTCGTTTGAAAGGACAAAATTAAGGAAGAAAAAAAAAGAGATGGAGATTAGAAGAGAAATTAACAAGCAAAGACTTACCATTCCTAAGAGAAACGAACAGCTCCTCCAAAAGGCTCTATTAACCTCTGTTGGATCTTCATCTTTAAAATGTCTAAATTGTAGGTTACAATCGTTGGTTAAAGGTCGATGCATATCCCATAAGTGTTTACCATCGATAGCGGCAATTATTGACCTTTCAGTGATTAACTGAGAAAAATGTTGAGCACAATGATAAGGTGTAGATAGATGTTTATTCATGATAAGAGTTGCATCTTCGTAAGGTTTAACATTGGTAACATTTACTTGAATTTTTTCAACCCTAGGAATCAATTGTGATTGACGTTTCTTTTCATCATCGAAAATCTCATTTCTCAATCTATTTGATTCACTTCTATCTAAAATATAATCATAATTAGATGCTGGTAAACTTGATTGTAATCGTTTACCCAAAAAACGATCAAATATTTTACCCAAAGGAAAAACAATACTAGAAGAAGATGAAGAGCAAGAACCAAGAGTAGTCAATCTTAAAGAAATTTGAAACATTCTGACAAAAGAACACAAGTCAAACAAAGAGAGAAAAAGAGTAAATCAATTAAATGGTAAAAAAAACAATTAAACATTAACCGAACACATAACTAATTAGATAATTAAGAAAAATAATTTTCTAAATCAAAAGAAAACTAAACTCAACATGTTCACTTATTTTCACAGCAAAAGAACAAAAATTTCAAAGGTCAGCTATTCCTCGAGCGGCGCGATTTTCAAATCTCCAAGTTTTTCGAAAAATTTTTCATCTCAAAATTTATCGATTCGAAATGTCCAAAGCCTTCGACCTGAACTGAACCTAACCTGACTGACTTAAAACTCGATCAGTTCCCACTAATGGCCAACAGTAATTCTTTTCTCTGACTTTAATTAGTTCAATTGTTTCTTTTTCCGTTGACCAAATCAATTGATTGTTCTTGTAATTGTGTTGGAATCATTTTCGATACCACAACTCCAATGATCGATTACAATGATTAATTTTCTTCTAAATTGTCAGCAATTAGTTAATTACATTCCAACTAATATATTGGCCTTTTGAATGTTTTGCTTTTGCTACAGAAAATGTTATCGTAATAATTGTAATCATAATCAAGAAAATTAAGTTTATCTTTGATTGAAATTATTGAATTGTCTTAATGTTCATGTTGTATTAATATTTTATATGCATTTTACAATTTATTAATTAGTTAATTAGTTAGGCTTTTATTTTGTTAGCGAGATGAGCAATAAGATTGTTTAATGGAATAACAATTAAATTAAATTTTGTTCCATTTTGTTTTTCTTTAATCTTTTTCATTTGAAAAGTTAACTTTGTCTTGTGTTGATTGATTAAGTAATAGAAATTTATATTAACAATTAATTAATTGATCTTAATTGCTAAAATTTAAGGCGAATCATCATCAAAGGATCACTTCCATCTTGGCAGTTTTACGAATAATCTTGGCTGGGCCAGAACCTTCGGGACTTGAGCACCTAAATAATACCAGAATATTTTCCTTACCAAAATTTGCTTCGAACCTAAAAAATGGTCACAATCACGATACGAACGAGAAGTAAAAAGTTCAAACAATTAATTTTAATTTCTCTTAATTTTCCTTCCTTAATTTACTTACTCTTTAGCTATTTGAACTTCTGGTTGTTTGGCTGTAGCATTTTGAATTACGAGAAACAACTTGGTAACTATTTCGATAACATGACCAGATTCGAGGATAAAAGCTCCACGACGTTTAGTTGCTTCCGACTAATTGGACAGAACGATCGAGGAGAAGAGTTAATTAGACAAATTGGTCTCTCAAACAATTAACTATAATTTCGAAACTGATGAAACTTACACAACGAACATGAATGATAACAATATCATCTGAATATGGACTTAATGAGACTCTAAATATATCTGAGATTGGAATTCGATATTTAATTTGTAACGTTCGTTGGTCCATAACAATCATCGAACAGGTACTTAGAACAAGTAACTTTTGGACACACTGTAAACATTTTGATAAAAGAGAATTTGGATTAATTTATTTTCCAATCAAAGTTATTCTAAATATTATATACTCACTTTTCCACTACTTCGAGTTATCTTATTAACGATATCGGCAAAGACGACATATTGATCACCAGTTTCACCGGCGATTCGTTTCCATTTTAAGTTCTGACGAAGTCTCAAATAATCCCCTCGAAAGGGATGGGAAACACTCTTCAAATATGACAATTTTTTAGCCTTAAAAATCAAACTTGCGGTCACTTTTTCCCTCATCCGATTTCGAGCCGTTTGGTCAAATTTTTGTCGATACTTGAAACACTATCAACACAAAGAAATTGGTAACAATTATAACGATCTATTTATAATTCAAGTTGTACACTAATATTTACCCTCCATCGATGATAATATTTCCGGAGATAACTACTTGATTCCCTAAGTGAATCTGGACACGGAGGCCAATCACGGCAAGTTGGCGATGTCGAAGGTAAATTTCTCGATAACCACAATAAGTATCTTCGTCTCTGAAAAAGTGAAAAAATAAAACGAAAATCAATCAACTAATAATAAGAAAATTTAATAACAACTAACCTTCCAAAGGCGATAATTATGAGCAATTATAACTTGACTTCGCCGTAGAGAAGTAAACTTTTTCCTACAAATCCATGATCGCCAAAGTTTCTGAAGCATTGTAACTAATTCATCGAGTTTTTCTGATCGTAATTCTTCAAGTTCAATAACCTTGAAAGTAAAATCGAAATCGAAAAGTAAAAATTGAATTTTCATCGGTTAACAAAATTTTCTTACAAAGATAAAACTTACAGTTCGATAATGTTTAACGAAAATTTTGGTTCTACCAAAAGCATATTGAGGCATGTAAACAGGTAAATCTTTGAGCAAAAGAGTGACCCCTTCCAGGGCCGATAGTCCAGGCCAAATGGGCCATGTAACGGAAGATAACATCTTATATCGTTTAAGGAATGAGATGTAATCGTTTTTGTAAAAATATCCGGCTCGTTGTAGTTTGGCTGTTTCAAGAAGGAGAGTTGATCTGACCTGGTGGGAAATAAGATCGGCCTGAAAGATTCCTGGTTGACAAAGATCATTGGGCTTCAGACATTTAACAAAATTGAGCTGTTTACAGTTAATATTTTTCATCAGAGCTTCCATTGAGATCTTAAATTGAACCGTTACCGATGTAGGTCGTTTTAAATTGGTTCGTTTCGGGTTACCCTCAGGGAAAAGAGTCTTCATCAAGGGAAGATCAGAGGAAAACATGGCCAACGACAAATCTCTGGAGAGATGATCTTTATTTTTCTCGATAAAACCAGAGACAGAATAAGTTACCTGTAAGAGAAAATGAAGGTTAAGTCAAGGGTCGAGATTCAATAGGAAATGTTATAAATAACATTTGGTCTCTTTTTCTTTGGGACTGGTCAATGAATTTTTTTTCGTCTATCGGACCAACGATTATCATGATAATCGGTTAAAATAATAAGATAATAAAACACTTACCGGTCCAGCAAAATGTCTCAATCGGAAACAGGAAAAAGGAAGTGTATTGAGTAGTAGGAGGTTAGAGTGTCCAGTTGATGTTGAATGTAATTCAGTTGAACAATGATGAGGAATATAAAAACTTTTACATCCATGACTTTCTTGAGATTCAAAGTAAGCATTTTCTTGGAAAGTATTACTTATCCTATGGAGAAAAGTTTCATCAGATATTGGATTAGATCTTGAACATTCTTCATCCAAAATCCATAGAATTCCCTGATTATTCTGGAAGAAATAAACAAATTCAATGAATTATATTTACGTTTCTCTCTCCCTCTCATCAAACTAAAGTTAATCATTGATTGATTTACATATTATGAGAATGAGAATGAGAAAACAAAACAATCATTTAACTAATCACAATTTGATTTAACCTAAAATCTACTATTAATATGTTTCTTACTCGAAACTTTTTCACAATCAATGTAAAAGTTATCCAACTAATTTAATCTAATCTTTAATCACTAACAATTATAATATGAAGATGCAAGAAAAACTAGTAGTCGTACAGACATGGAAAAATATTAGCAGAAAGAAGCTAAAATGAACTACAATCAAGCTGATTGCTATTAGATTTTCGATATTAATCAACGATTGATAAGTAAATCATGTAACCATAACAATTATTAATTTGGTATCTTTAATCATCTCTATGAAAAACTGATAATCTCAATTGTTGAAATCATTTATATTCATATTAATTATTAAATCTCCTTTGATACTAATCAGATTACAACAATAAATTTTGATTAATATCGTTGTTTTATCATTGGTCACTAATTGTACGTAATTTTGATCATTTTCATAATAATCATCACTAAGAATTATTAGAGATTATTGGTTTTATTGGAGATTTAATAATTAATATGAATATAAATGATTTCAACAATTGAGATTATCAGTTTTCAAATTAATAATTGTTATGGTTACATGATTTACTTATCAATCGTTGATTAATATCGAAAATCTAATAGCAATCAGCTTGATTGTAGTTCATTTTAGCTTCACAATCAGTGTGAGTATTCATGATAAACAGAGAGAGAGAGAGATGAAAACATGACTATTTCTCATCGCCATGAAAGACTCATTAAATTCTGGGTGAAAATGGAATTGAAAATCAAGTCTGTAAACTTGTCTAATTTGATTTTCTTTCCATTTTTTTTCAACCATTTTGATTCTCGAATTAGTTATCCTTTTATATTTCGTGTTTATTGTTGATTCTGAAAGGTAATCAACGGAAATGCTTCATTAGTTAGATAAATAATAGATATTGAATACAAGGTTAGAACCTTTGAT
This sequence comes from Panonychus citri, assembly GCF_014898815.1. Taxonomy (NCBI): domain Eukaryota; kingdom Metazoa; phylum Arthropoda; class Arachnida; order Trombidiformes; family Tetranychidae; genus Panonychus; species Panonychus citri. The sequence continues at coordinate 2,145,421 of NW_026515540.1, forward strand.
TAAGATAAACCGGAAAAACAGATTCACTTCCGATTAACTTGATGAAAACTGACCCAACCCTTTAATTGGCTGGACATATTGATTAGGATACTGGATCAGAATCAATGATTAACTAACACTCATTATCAGTATAAATTGTAAACAATCAGAAGAAGGAAAATAAAATGATTACCTTTTCAATCAGATCACAAACAATTGAATTGTTAAAAAATTCAATCTTTTTCCATTGAAGTGCCTTGATAATTAGAAAGGTAAACAACATTGATTAACAATTAAGTCTCACAATTAAGAGCACAATTTACCTCTCGGATATATTCATCTTGTTCCTCTTTTAAAATCATATCAACATAAATTTGGTGTAACTTTTCATTACAATAATTAATGAGAAATTGATCAAAACCATTAGTCTAAATATATATAAGAAAAGAGAAAATTTAGAAAACAATTAAATTAATTAACACGAATTAACTTGGAACAGTCCAAACAAATCGAACCTCGAAAACTTCGAATCCATAAATATCTAATATCCCAATTGACCTTCGTTTACCAATCCTTTTAGCCTTTAAACAATTAAGACAAAAGAGGAAAAAAGATTAGCAATCAAAAGTTGAATTTCTGTTAATCTTAATCCATGAGATTAACTTACTTTCAAAGCTTCATTAATCCGATTAACTAACCAGGTAAAAAGACGGTTATAAATGGCTTTGCATAAGGCATCTCGAGCATTACTAGCCTGTAATCAAGAAGTAAACAACAATTAAACAAAAAAAGTTCACAATTAACACTAACTATCAATGGGAACAATTAAATTACCTCAGTGGCTGAAAGATCAGTAACAATTACTTCATGTCGAGTCTCAATCGTTTGCTGAGTTAAGGCAGACTCAACGAGATTAACATCCAATAACAATAATTCACAAATATCATAAAGTTCTGGGGGGAAAAATGGGCAAGTAACAATTAGCAATTAATTTAATTCCAATTAGAAAACTGTCAACAATTAACTCACCATATTCATTTAGTAATGAGCAACCCTCAGTTCCATCCATATTAGATCGAGGTAGAAATTGTAAATTACCTAATTTAAGTATCGATGAAACTACACAAAGAATACATAATATCTCCTCTGGTGTAAATCCAATAATCTCCATAGATCTCTGTTAATTGTTATGTAAAGAAAAGGAGAGAGAGAGAGGAAAATACAATCACAATTAATCAATTGAAATAAACAACCAACGACAATCAACAACAATTAGCTTGTAAGTCTTTGAGTTGAATCAAATTGACAACAGAGAAAGTGATTAATTTTAATTATATTCTTGAGAGATTTGATATTATATTTGAAAGATAATTATCAAAATGTAATCATTATAATGATAATTTAATTATAGAATGAAAAACTTGTTAAAATCTTAAAACAATTAATATATTCAGTTATATAATTAATGTAATAATAACATCATCATAATGATGATCATCATCAATATATTACAAAGGATTTTGTATATTATCAGAGTTTCAGGGTAAAAAAATTGATGTCTCAAGATGATAATGATGAAAGGAAGATGAATTGATGAATATTGTTATCATCTTCATGGTGATGATGATGATGGAGAAGAGGAAGATGAAAAAAAAATGATCAATAAACTATCAAATAATGTACAATTTATCGTTCTTGAATGATGAGAAAGTTGAAATTTCTTCATCTTGATCCTCATGAAATATTTATTCATGAATTAAATCGTTTCGAGAATCTTAATCTAATATTATATTTCCCTTTATACTTTCAGATGAAAGTGTTTCAATCAACGAAATAATAACAACAATAACAACAGTTTCACCACCACCACTAGGAACCTGAATAGTAACATGAAATTGAAATGACTCCAAGTGATGTCGATAACAAAACAGAAAATCATAATATTCAAGATGAAAATGATGATCGAGAGAATAGATTTTTTTTAAAAGAAGAATGAGAAAATCTCTTATTCTTTGTATAGTAAATATATATGAATCCTGAAAGAAGATGTGAGTGAGTGAGTGAGAGAGAGAAAAGTTCTGAATAATCTGACAGATAAAAGATGTCGACAGTCAATGTAATGGATAACAGGGTAACCGAGAGTTAGAAATCATGATGAATGTAACAGTTTGAATGAATTCACAATGAATTAGGGGAGAAAATCATTTACTGAACATGAATATATAACAGGGGATAGAGAGAGAGAGACATGGGACTGTACATGGGATATTTATTATGAATTATGACAAGAAAACCAAGGAAATCAGTTGACAAGCATTTTCTCAGCTATCATCTGATGAGATATTGTCGATGATAAAATGACTGATTATATGAAATAAACAAGGTACATTATAAATGTATAATATCACATCGGAACAGAATTTATTGTTTCAATGTGAAAACAATCAAGTGAAAATTGTTAACATGATATTTTCATGGTTCCATAAACTATTCAACGTTTGATTCATTGACATGTAAATTGAACTAAAGAAACTCCTCAATATGTAATAGTATTACTCTGAGAATCTCATTCCCTGTGAGATGATGACAGGTAGAAATTAATTACTGTTGAGAAAATAGTGTAAAATTAGCTCAATGGGATAAGATAAATGAAAAACTTTCTCCATTGAGTAAAGTTAATTTTCTTGAGTTAATCCAACACATCTAACAAATTAAACTTGTTACCTTTGATATTTGCTAATTGTTGATGAGTTTTTCCATGTATTCAGTTTACGTTAATTGGTTGATTAATTCAAATTATTATGATAGCAATTAAATTCTTACCTTTGTTTGAAAAAATTGATCCTTATCATCAAAAAATTGCATCAATTCTGGTTGAGATGTTTTGATTATCTCATACATTTCAATGTTTCGCTGTAATTTTAACGTTTCTAAATCAAATTAGAGAGAAACAATTAGTTTAATTACATTACCAAATGATAATAATAGAAACTTACTGAGCAAATTAACATCAGCTCCTTTGATTAGTTGATAAAAGATATGAAAATTACGTTCACCAATTGATTGTTTAACAGTACGAGACTAATTTGTTGGTTAATTGTGAAAAGAAAATGTTTATTACATTAAATTGTGAAATAGATTGTGAGGTAAACAATTAAAACTATCAACTTAGCAATGCATATATACACAATATTAATCATCTTTGATTACAGTTCAAGGTTCAGAATTGTTGATCATTAAATCATCATGAAAGTAATTGTAATTGTGTATCAATAATAATAAATCTGATTGTTCATCTACAAGTTCATTGTTATTACTTTTCTTCATCAGAATCAACATCATCTTAATGTTCAGTATCATGATAAGTTCTGTAATTTTAGCTTATTCAGGTGAAAATTATCTCGATCGATTCTCGAATTTATCTTCCTCAGAATCTTCATCTTCCATGATGATAAGGAAACAACAATAATTTACACACATGCACATGAGAGAGTAAAATTAACTCCATGAAAAAATCAATCGAAACTCTGATTACAACTTTTTTCCTCCAATTCTGATTATCCTGAACATCTTATTCTCATCTCATCTCATCCATTAATTAACTAATCATTTACTATTATCTAATCATCATAATCTGTCATCTTAATCAACACTCAAAGACAATTTAAAATTGTACAAATAAAGTAATTAAAACAATCACTTACCTTTTCCAATAGATCTGATTATTTGATTGACCATTGTCCATAATTAACGAATTGTTAAACAATTGGAAAAGCAAAGAAAAAGTTAGAAACAATTAGTTAATCACTTTCATTCAATGTAACATGATTATTTTAATAATAAGTGAATCTGGTTAACTTGATTAAATTGTTGTAAAGTTAATAAATATGAGAGCATGTAAATCAAGTTAATTAAATTTCTAGATTGTAGATCAGTTTTCCTAGTAAATTGATTAGTAGTCTAAATTGTTAAACCTCTCGACTATTAATATGTTGATGGTTATATTGATTTTTAATTCAACTCATCAAGTAAATATAAATTGTTTAGGATGTTGATTAAAGTAACGGTAAATTTTTTTTCCTAAACTTCATCAAAATAGTTGACAGGTAATACAAGTTAATACAAATAATAGTAACAAAATGATTACTTGATTGTCAATAACAAAGATGAAAATTGTATATTGAAAGTTATGAGAAAATTTCATTAGGGAGGAAAAAAACTAATAACTTTTGTTAGAATCAAAGAATAAGGTCAATTCTGAATTCTAATAGTTGTGAATCAGAATTGTTGTTATTGTTGGCGAGAAAAAAAAACTTCAGATTCAAGGATATTCAACTGAACTGAATTGACTAGTTGGATCGATAGAGATGGAAAAGTTTTCTATTGAGATTTCTGTGTGAATGTGAATCTTTATTGACCATTGGTCAAGAAGGGAAGATGATGAGGAAGAGGAAAAAAAAATCAAATGAACAGATAACAAACTTTTTCATTCATCTATTGGATGATTGGTAATAAATTCAATCGATTGTAAAAGTTACATGGACAATATCATGTTAACCGATTATCAGAAAATTGTGAAGCTTGGAAATTATTATTTTCCATGGATCATGTTAATTCATTTTCCATTCTCATTAATAAATTTCATCTGATTCACGATTTTCGGGTGATAAAATTTAACCAACAGAAAAAGTTCAAGTTGAACTTTTCTGTTCAATTTAACCCATCGAATGATATTGAATTGATATTAAAATTGATACACAATCAAGGGTTGGAACTGTTTCTTTTTTCCATGCCTCCGGTTTCTTCCCATGAGATTTCAATGGAATAAATTCTCAGGCAATTGGATTCGATTCTAGTCTCGAGAAATTTATTGTAACAATATTAATCAAAGAATATTATAAGTTCATTGATGATTTAAACGGTAGAAAATGTTTCTGAGAAGAAGGAGAAAAGAAAAGTTTTCCCTCTCGAACTTGAGATTTTGAACTTTTTCTTGTACATGAATTTATCATGGAGAATTCTGAGTAATAGACCAGTTTATAAAAGAGAAATTCAATTGTTCTATTAAAAGAATTTTTTTTGTTCTTTTTCATAAAAGTAAACAATGATTATCATGTTGATGATAAACTAAATTATTGACACAATCAATCACTTAATCTTTATGAAAAAGAAATGGATTAAGAATAACAATCTATTTAATCAATTCTAATTTGAGTGATATTTCCATGAGATTCAGTTATCGTTAAGAATTCAATTGCTATCGTTTGTCACCATGAAAAGTGAACCTTAAACTATTACTGAGAAAAAAATCTCCATGAGGATGAATCAGAATTATTCAGAATCGCGTGTAACAGTTTCCCTCATCATCATTTACATTTTCCAGTCTTTTTTCATGGGGAAGATAAAGAGAGAGAGAGATCATCATGAACATTCATCAGAATTCAGAATTTAAAGTTAATTCAAAACAAAACCATGGAAATTTTATCAATACAAAATCCTCTACTCCTCCCAGGTTTCATCATCATCATCACCATGCTTTTCCTCATCTTCCACCTCTGATTCGCCTCCTCTGCTCATCTTATTCATGTGAATAAAAAAATCAACTGAACAACAATAACACCCAAACGTCAACAAAAGGTACAGAGTTAAAATCTTATTCCAATAACGGTTTTCCAACTTCATCCATCTTCCCATTCCCATTATCATTCACAAAGTTTCCACTTCGAATAATAATAACATCAGGGTATCATCTTTGTCTTCCTCCTCCTCCTCCTCCTCCTCATCATCATCATCATCATTTTGAAGAGATGGAGAGAAAGAAAAAAAAATGAATACAATTTACACGGAACCAGAAATTTGGTTTCTTTTCATGAATTCATCTTCCAACTTTTTCCACTCTTCCTCCTGAATCATCATCTCATTATCATGTTCACAATGAAATAATCTCAAGGAAATTAACTTGAAAAAGTGGCAACAATTAAGATGAAAGTCAATTTTAATCCGTATATCGTTTAATAATCAACAACTTAATCCTAATCATGAAAAAATTTCTTCCATCTCTTGACATAATCCAACAAGAAGATTCAATTCAAATTATTGATAAATCGATCATCTCTTAATCAATAACACAATTGTTACTCTGCTACTTTAATCATCATCATCTAAATTTTAAGCATTTGATCAGAAAAACAATCATTCAAAACAACAATTAATTACTTTAATTACTTACAATTAGTTATGCTTCCACCCACAAGGTAACCAGTGAAGTCAAATTCGAGCTCTAAAAATTTGCCCTAAAATTTAAATTGTAACAATCAAATTTAATCGATAATCAAACAAAGTAACAATTTTGACATAAGCGAAAAAGGTTAACAATTAAATTGTTAATCCAGTTGAAGAAAAAATTAATTAATCGATTAATTAACTTACCGATCGGGTTGAATTGTCATTGTGAAGGGTTTTAGCATTTCCAAAAGCTAATTGTGTGAAATTAAAGGGAACCAAATTAGTAAATTGCTCATGTGATTAGTAATTAATTATTATCAACAATTAACACTAACATTTTGTTGGAAGGATAAAACTTTTATTTCTGTTGACTTTATTAAAATAAATCACAATCAACAACTGAAAGTCATTAATCAACAATTAACAGTTGACAATTAGTAAAAATTTACTCGTTAACTTAATCAATCTCCTAATTGAAAGGTAAGATTGTTGTTTACAATTAACTAAATGATAAGTTTTAATCATGATTACAAAATTACATGGAATTGGTCATTAAACTGTTTTCCTATTAAATTAATTGCAGATCTTTTGATTTCTGTGCCATAAACAATTAATTAATCAACTGACAATTAATTACTAGTTGTAAGTTGTAGTTTAAAAAAACTAACATGTTGTTACAACCAAATGATTAATTGTGATTAAAGATAATAAACAATTAATCAAATGGCTCATTATTGTTTATTTTATAGTTTACATTTTAATTTAAGAGTGAAAATTAAAAACACTATTACAATTAGTTAATTGTTACCCAGGTCAGAGTGATTGTCATGTTAAGGAGTTTTTTTTTATCATTGAGACAAAAATTTTGATAGTAAATTGTTGTAATAATAATGATAATGTTCATGAAAAAGGATCACAATCAAAATTGATCTGGTTCAGGGTACGAAACTATTACTTAAATTGTTCAGAATAATTTGTTGAAAAATTGATTTTCATACATTTACCATGAAGGAAATGAAGATTTGGTTGAGAGTGGGAGTGAATTTCATTGAATCTGATTGAATTTAATGTTAATGAATCAATAGTTATATGGTTACCATATTTCATGATGATTCTGAAAAGTTACTATGGATTTTAAAAGGAACCAGAATTTTAACTATTACATTTTTTTCATTTCCATTCATCAATACTCGATATTCATGATAGAAAGAAGATAAAGATTATGAAAAAGAAAATTTCTCTCTCGTTATCAGCTGATTCATCTTCTAATCCAATTGATGATCATTTTCTCTGACGTCATTACTTTTACTACGATTTCTTTGGACCCTTTTACTAGAAGTTCATCTCTTTCTCTCTATCGATATCATTCTGAGTATCATCATGATCATGACTATCAGAATGATGACCTTGAAAATGGTTGAAGACAGAGAAAAATTCTGAAGAGAGAAGAGAGAGAAAATAATAGACAGAGTTATCATCTTTTAGTTAATATTTTGTATTCTAGTTGATAGTCGAGTGGGAGAAACAAGATTCGTCTTGATTTTCATTGAGATAATGATGATGATGAAAAATCTCTAACACATAAGTTGTTACATCATCATTCTCATCTTTTACTCATCCGTCCACCTCTTACTCCCCATGTCTATCCTCCCATCAATAACATCCTCATCATAAATGATAACAATAACTGGTAATCATGATGACGATGATAATGTTAATGATGGCAACATGTGACATTCAGGAGATAATAAATTTCATTGAAACCATTTACTATATTACTATGTTCATTCATCAAAGGATTAATGGACCATCAGATGAATTTTACATGAAACCGGAAGTAGTCACCATGTTTCCTTTCTCTCTTTTTTTCTCCTTCTCTTCATTTTCAATTTTATTTCTCATCTTCCTAAATGAACCAACAATACCATTAATATCATATTATAACTTGGAACATGATATTTAATAGAATCATGGAAATCATCAAAATAATATCATCATCATCGTTACCTGAGAATTGACCAAAGGGACTTTGATCATCACCTTTTATCATATAAAAGAGAGAGAGATATATATATACATTATTGAACAAATGATTATTACGATTCTTACTAAATTATTCAATTTCTCATGAAAACCAGGTAAAATTCAACACTGAACATTTCAACAGAATTTGAATCATGAATCTGTTTCATTTTCCACGAAACATCTCACTCATAAGCTTTAATAAAGTTCCAACCAGAATATGAACATAATACTAGAGTAAAAATGAATTTTCTCTCTCTCTTTTCTAATCCTAGAATATACCTTTAACCACTCTATCAACAATATCCATCATCCTTATCATCCATCTCCTCCTTCCACCATCATGATTCTCAGTTTCAGCTGATTCAGTTGAAATTCATTCCCATAGTAAAAGTAAATTGAAATGTGAACTATTGTATAAAAAAAATACTAACAGCAAATATCAAAAAATTTTCAGTTACCAGCAGAAAAAAAATTCATGCGTTGAGGTGATGAGGATGAAGATGAAGATGAAGATAACGATGATGTAGATATTTGTAAAAACAACTGAATAAAAGGATAGAGAGAGAGAGAGAGAGAGAGAGAGAGAGAGAGAGAGAGATTCCAATATCAAAGTTGTTTTTTGTTCCCTCATCCCAAATAACCTTGAGACATGACCTACTATCGTGGATGATGATCATGGTTACCATGTAATGTGATCTTATTTATCGATTGAACTTAGAGCTTCTATTATTTATTGATGAAAAAATTATTGTCATCTAAGTTTCTCCACCCTGATTACCCACCCTGTTACTTGAGCCACTTTTGTTACAGCAAGAAAAAAAGTTATCAAACTTGTGGTGGGTTAAAGTGATAACTTTTTTTTTCACATCCAATCCTCTTCCTGTTTCCCTCACCAAAATTAATGGTTACTCATCATTATTGTAATAATAACAGTATCACCATGATGATCAATGATTGTTTTTTTTTTCATTCAGTCACAATTTTTAATTGGTTAATTGTTGATTTATTTATTTATTATTTTTGTTTCACAGGGTTGACTTACCTTCTAGAATCGGACAAACTGCTAGGACTTGATCACGAAGTGAATCTGAATCACAGCCTGTTGACCTTTCACCCTTAACCAGATATTGTAATGCAACTTTTGCAGCCTCTAAAGTATTGCAATGGAACAGTTAATAATTAATTTAATAGTTATAATTAAGTTAATTGAAATGAAACAAAGTGAAAATTAAACACTCACCAGTTTTACCGGATCCGCTTTCACCGGTAAAGATGATACATTGATCCTGATTACGTTCATTCATTGATTGAAACGCAAACTCAGTCAAAGCGTAACTATCAACACCAGAATTGATGATAAAATTGTTAAGAAAATTGTATGAAAAAAATTGAATAAAATAATAGAAAATTAAAGGAAATTAAATTAATATTCATAAAAAAATCTATTAACCAGAAAGTGTTCAACTCAATAAGAAACATCTTATTCGTATCAATTTGATTTAAATTTTCTGGTTAATCGGGTTAACCATAGTAACCCAATGTTAATTGTGTTAAATTAACATTGAAACAATTAACTTACATGTGAGAAGGTAATTCCAACATATTATGATGTTGATAGGCAGCAATCACCTCTTTTGAATAGATACCAAGATTTTTGTAAGGATTTATTGAGATTACCATGGTTCCAATATAAGTCTAGAATGGGAAATGAACAGAGAAATGATTGATTACTATGGTAAATCATGATAATCAGCAGGCGAAATAGGGAAAAGTGAAATAAAATCTGAACCCGAATCTCGGTTCTGTTGAGGGAGAAATTGTATTATCACAGAGATAAAATATTCTGAATAACAATTAACTAGATATTGATAATCAACTTACATAAATTTGGTCCCTTTTGAATCTCTGATATAAATTTGAGATGAAATTTTCCTCTGTTAAAGGTTCCAAGTAAATCGCATCACGAGCACCAATTTCATCCTCAAGTCGGAGGAAACCTCGTCGAGAGATCATCCTAATAACGGGTCACGATTTAATTCAGGTGATTAAATAATAATCAACAAAAAAGGGATAACAGTTAACTGGAAACAAATTGTATTGTAAATCCACAGGTAAATCAGATTATCGCAACTGAACTTGAGATGAAGTTTATCTTGTTATTGTTTTAATAACAGTTTTCAATTGAATTTATGATGAACGATTTCACTTAATTATATGTAACAATTTAACTGATTATTAATCTAACAATTGAATCGGATTAAATCAACTAATACTATTTGATATTCAAATAATAAATATCCAGATTATCAGCTAATGTCAGGGAGTGAATTCTGGATAAGACAAATGAGAATGAGAGAAAAAAAAATGAATCAATTAACTAATTGAATCAACAGTTGATAAGTTTTTCGGCATTTTCGATCAGTTAATTGTTTATAATTATCATTTGCTAATTAGTAAATTGTTCTTACCTGAAGTAAATTAAAGTTGATTAAAGATATTGAAGATAATAATAATAAAAGAAAAATGGAAAATTAAGAAAACCCAAAGAAAATGTTGATTGTTAATTAATTTAATTTACTCTCTGTTGTTAATCCATAATTAGAATGAGCTTTTCAATTGAAACATAATCAAGATTAATTTAAATCTTAATCATAATTTGCCAATTAAATAAACACTGTTGATGATAAAATTGGTTTTCCAATGATAAATTTATATCCATTTGGGTTTTAATTGTTGATTGACAGTTAATTTGATTAAGTTTGATGTATTAATTTGTTAATTGTTGTAACAAGGCAGCAGGTAAGTCAAAATGTTTAAGTATAATGGTGAAGGCAAATTGGATTGATGATTAGAAACAATTTACAAATTGGCAGTTAAATCATCATCATAATAATGATACACACAGAGACACAATTAACAATTATAAGGTGAAATTAGTTGGTTAATCAACATGATTAATCAATAGAGCAATCAGTAAATGCTCTTGTTTATGTGATTAAAGATGATTAGGTTGATGATGAATGAAAATTAATATATACACATACAGTTATCATGTAAAGGAACACGAATATATAATAATAATAATAATGGAAACTGAGATACTGACGATGAAGATGATGGAGGATGAAAAAAATAGGAGGAGGTGGAGGAAGTTGGTGGTGGTGGTGGTGATGGTGGGTAAGAAGAAGAAGAAGTTACAATGGAAGAGAAAAAACAATTTTCTCTTCCAGGTAAACAAAGGAAGAAAAAAAAATAGAATAGAATAGAATAAAACTAAAACATGAATTGGTGTCAATTTTAGAGATTCACAATCAGAATCTGATGTAGAAGTGAAAATTTATCATATTGGTTATCATAAAACACTGTTCACCATTTCAACGATTTTCAGGATGATGAGAATGATGATGATACAAACACTTTCTTTCTATTTCTCTCTCTCTCTCTCTCTCTATCTTCTTACTTTCATCTTTCTCTTATCATCTTCATCTTCTTTCTTTCTCTCTCTCTCTCTCTTCCTGTTATACTTTTCGTTTTTTTCTTCTTCTTCTTTCTTATTATTATTATTTTAACACACACAGAATTGGATCTAAGTAGTAGTCGACCAATTGTCCTCCCTGATAGGTTAAAATGGAGTCCAAATTGTTCTGTGCTCATGAGCAGCTATCGTATTTTACTCTATCACTTTCACAACTCACAAGGAAAAGAATCTTCATCTCCATCCTCATCTTCATCCGCATCTTCCTCTTTCTCCTCCTCCTCCTCTTGCTTTTGGTTAATAATCATTTGCTTTTCATTCAATCTTCTTTTCTCTCTTTTTTTCGTTCACCGAGAATTCTGAAAGAGAGAAAGAGAGAAAATCGATAATTCTCTTCTCCATCCTTTATCAATTCTCTCTCTCTCTCTCTCTATTCTCCTTTTCTTCCTCTTTCTCTTTTTATTTCTGCTTTGACTCAACATCTTCATGTTTATCTCCATCAACCTACGAAAGAAAAAGTTTCACCAATTTCTTGGTTTGTTGTTTTGTTTTTGTTTTCCATCACTTTCTTCATCATCATCATCATCATCATCCTCTCTCTTTCTTTCCTCAATTTCTTCATCTTCATTCAACCAGTTTCATCCTTTTGTTTACATGTTATTATAAAATAATACTAAATGGATAAGAATCATTTTATCAGGGAAACTCAAACATATCAATGAAAATCACTTAGGGATTATCTCATTGGATTTGTAGTTAATAATCTTGTAATCCTTTTCCACCCCACCATCAATCTCATCTTACTAATCATCAATTCTAATCCCTATCTGTGGTTTAATCTCAATAAATACATTGAGAAAAATTAATGGCAAATCAAATTTCAAATAAATGAAAACTAAACAAAACTTTAGATATATAAAATTAAATTATTACATTTAAACAATTTCAATCCACTTATCAGATTGATCGTCCACACACAAATTTAATTCAATTTTGAACCAAAACAAACCTTTCAACTGACATCTTATTGATATTCAATCAAAATCTTTATCAAAAAGTTTAAAAAACTAAAAAAATATCAACTATTAAATGTTAAGGGAAAATATCTGTTCGCTAGCGACACCTAGGGTAGCATTTTCTAACTAATCTGGTAACATTTGACTTTCTAACGGTTTGAACAATTAAATTGTACGAGATCATGTTTATTAACCTTCTTTACAATTAACTAATCATTCACAAATCTATATTAATAGATTAATAATATTTTAAAGACTAAGAAAAATTTTTTGGAATAAATTTTGATACTAAAATTGTTGTTGTTGTGATTTCTGTTTAATTATCATTATTATCATGAGATTTACAGTTACAATATTTGATAATTAACATGATAAGTATTTTATTTTTACTATTAATTAACTTGTAGCAAAAAAGGTGAGATTCATGAGACAAATTAATTAACAAAGGCACTCATCCGTCTTCAGATTAACAATTAGTTCATTTTTTTTCTTGTAAATTTGATCCTCAAGGATTAAGGATTATTAATATTGATTCAATATTATTATTAGTTAATTGGATGGACTTGCAGATGAAATTTCAAGTTAAATCTGAATTGAAATGGTTATAACTTAAATCAGTGAAATTATGAAGGGACAAAAATCATTTGGTTGTCAAAGGGTTAATCATAGTTATCGATTAGTTAATTGACATAAAGGGAAAAAGATAATTGCTGGTGATTAAGCTTTGTTTCTTAATCTAATATTAACCTTGAATAGATGATGGTGATTATTATTATTACTATTGAGATGATGATCTTAATCCAAAAATCTTTGGACAAGAGATTCTCGAGCTGTTTATCAGGAGGGAATAAGATGATTAATCTAGACCATGATGATGATTAAGAAGATGAGCTATAATTTTAAATTAGTAACAAATTAATTGGATTAACAATTAGATCTCAGAGTGAGAGAAATAAAAATAACGCCAGTCATATTTAAGTCCAAGGAAAATGTTGAGAATGGAAGAAAAAAAAACTTCCTTTTGCATATTGTCGTCTATCTCCTTGATTGTTACTTTAATTGTGATCATGAGATCATGGTAATTCTCAGTGGTAGACAGGGCGTATTTTGATGATAATATTAATTTCTTAATTGTTATTATAATAAATTAATTGTCTCTCCTTTGACTTGGATGCAAAAGATATGGCAATGAGTTGGCAACCCCATTTACGACGAGATGATTATGTTGATGATGATTAGTTTCCTTGAGACTATTTCAGTTAATTCATTGATCATGATTAACTTTTCTTTGGTTCATAACATATAAAAAATTGTGACAATTAGCAGTAGATTTTTTCTTCTTATCAACTTCAATTTTCGTCATCGATTTTCAGGTCGATCTTCGATTGGAACGGCTTCGATTTCGATTCTTTTCTCGAATGTTCATGATAATATACACATACACACACAAGAATAGTTTCAACTGCTTCTCTTATTAACTGATTTACCAGAACTTTATCGATCCTGGATAAATTTTCCGTTGTTTTCTACGGAGAAAATTAATTACCTCCAATTCACTGGTAGTTAACAAGACGCAAGTTAAATTGCTTGGTTTTCGATTAATGAAATGTACAACGGACGAAGTTGATTTACCCCAAGAGATTGTTTCATTATAAACACACTCCGAATACCAAGTTGCCTCTCGAGTTCGAAGCTTAACCAAATCGGAGGCCATTCTCTCAGTTCCATAAGCTTTCACTTTACGATCGAAAATTTTAACAAAATATGAATACAATTTAACATCAGCCCAGTTAATTATCTTAATCCGATCCTCGGCTAATTGTGATAATCTTTTCCGTTGAGGTCTAGCATTGATCTAGATACAAAAGTAGAGTAAAAATAAATATTCATATTAATATGTAAACATTTCTGATTATCGAATAGCTTTATTGTAACTAAATATCAAACGAAAACATAGCAATCAATAAATGTTGATCAAATATCATCAATTGTGATGATAGTTTTACAATAAATCAATGTTTTTGGGCGTCGACAACCAATCAAAATAAACCATCAACAATCAGGAAATCAGAATGAGAAAGATTCATTTTCCTGAGTCTCTCAAAGAAAAAGGTAAAAAAAATTGTCACAATCGAAAAGGTAACAATTTAAATTGTATAATATTGATTAAAGCTCAGATGATTAAATTATTATAATCATATGGCATACAAGTTTATCAATTCATCTGTGAGTGAATTAAATCAAATCAAATGTTGTAAAGTTACTGGTGAAAATAATATTATTAGTTATTAAATTACCAGAGATTCAGATGAATTGAAAACATATTGAAATGTATTATAAGTAAATGAATGAAAGTCAGGATAAAATGATTAATGATAATCTTTCCCATGCACAGGTAAAAAAATTGGAATCAGGTGAAAATGAACTTTTCCAATATTCATTTCATGAATCCAATTTTCCACCTCTATTCAAATCAGGAAGACACTCAACATTTAACATGCAATGTTCATCAATCTAATCACGTTCATCAACACAAATATCAGAAAATTTCACCAGTTTATCACGTTCATCATTCTCATCCCATCATAATAGTCAAACTGTCCCACCTCAAGTTCAATCATTATCACCTTTATCATGAAAATATCACATCAACTAACGATAACAACTTATTCATGAATTAGAATCAAGATATGAAAAAACTCATAGAAACTTTTTGTCTCGATCAACATTTTAATTGCTCCTCTGATCCAATTTAAGACTTTCGATTTTAATTAACCATTATTACTTTGAAGGACAATTAAAAGACTATTAAAAACTGATAGTGTCTTAAATGAATTACGATTTATTAATCATTTACATTCATTGGTGAATTTAAATTTAATGATCAATTCCTCAAGCTAATGATTAAGAGATTGATCAATTGTATTAATAGATTTAAATTAATAGAAAAGGTAAAAAAAATCGTTCTGAATCAGAATCAATGTATTGACTTTATTGACAATTCTGATCTCTGATTGTTGATTATCATGAAATCATTGAAACAATCTTCATGAAAAGCAATCAGATTAAATTATTCAATTTGTTGAATGAAAGTAAACAATTTCAATTGTTGACTAGGAAACTTTGCTGTTGTAGACAATTAATTGACAGTTAATATTAAGCAATGATGATAAAATCATAATTTATTATCGTAAATAGTAAAGTTCATTGATATTTTAATTGGTCGATCAATATTATCATCAATTAGCATATCAGATGGTACAATTAGTTAATCAAGTTGCAACGATATCTTTCTGATTCTCTAGTATTATTAGAGAATTATTATTAATAGTAATCAAGATTGATCAAAATCAATACACTTCGTCTTTCTAAATGTCCTTTTCGAAAAGCTTAAGAACGAGATTCGACAAATAGCCTGAGGGCATCTTCGAAATCATTTCGATAAAATCATAATCTTGATTCGAAGTTATTGAAAACTAGTTAACTAATTGGTGCCATTTCAAATGCTGTTAATTGTCTTTTGATTATAATTGTCAGGTTGAAGGAGAAAAATTAATCAACAATTTAATCCAATTAGTTGCCTAAATTTGTAGCATTGAAACAAATCGACAATGATTTAGATTACAAATGGTCAATTAATAGATTATATTGTCCATTAAACAATTAGTTTAATTGATTTCTCTTAATCGATAGTAATTAATTTAATTGTCTACCTAAGTTTTTGACATGTTAGTCTAAATGATGAAGCATTTTCAATCAATTGTCATAATTAAATTACAAGAAAAACAAATCAATATAATAATTGTTAATCTTTCAAACGATTATATTAAAATGATGATAATAATTTAAAAAAGTGATTATCTTATTGATTAACTAATTGTTGAGACTATTAAGTTATTCACAAAATGATTAGTAAGATTGACGTTGATTACAAAGTAATTGAAGTCAATTGAATATATCAAGTAAATAAATAATTTAATCAACAATTTAAATTGATTCAGTTGTCTAGAATTAGATTATACAAAATGAACTAAATTAAATTGAGAAAATGAAAAGTAAAAAAAAACAACCATTATAATATAACAATAATCAAATTAAATTGTGATCATAACAACAAGTTAATTACAAATTACAAAAGTAAAAAATCAATCGTCTTAATTGCTAATAATTTAAAGATTAACTAAAAAAAGGGAAATGTAAACAATTAACATAACCAATCAATGTAATCTAAAAATAAAACAAAAATTACCAAAGTGAATTAGTAAATTAATCTTGATTGACAATTTAAATTGGTAAAGTAATCAAAGTAACCAAAAAAGGTAAATGAATGAAAGTGATTAATAGTAACACAGCTAATAGACATGAATGAAGAGAGTAAAGTTAATCAATCAATTGATTGTCTATGACAATAATTGATCATCAAATTGATAATGTAAATCTAACGTGACTTACCTTAAATGTAATTATATCATCAAATGACCAGCAAAGTTTATCCTTAAGGAGTATAAGTGATTCATCAAACTTTTCCGAAATCATAACTAAATCAAATATTTGATCTAATTTGGGTAAAATGTCATCAATTAGTTGATCAGTTAATTTGGTTGGATCATAACCGAGGTCGAAAAACATTTGATTGGCACCAATCTTATTAATCCAACGGGAATTTTGAAGCTTATGAATGGGAACATAGGAAGGTCGAGAAAGTTTTTCGGTAAATGGTAAAATTTGGTCAAGTTCCAGTAGCCGAACATGGACTCGTAAAGGGCCAACGGATTTCGTAGTATGGTTATGTAAAGGGTGTTGGAAGGCATAACGGCGGATATTTCACCCAAATTGAATCGAGTGTGAATTGCAAAGATATTGTATGAACCATGGAAACCTTCAGGTAATAGGTTTCGGTCAAAGGGTTCAGGGTGTCCAAGGTAATTGCCGCTCGGCGGGAAAGCGAATAGCTTATGATTAAGGTAACCATATTTTAAGAAGATCCGTTGGATTGCTGAAGATGCACATTTATGTGTCTTGAGGAAAAATATATTGCTAATTGGTTGATTAATTGTACACGATTGGGTTAATTGTCCTTTTAATTGTGATTGTCCAGCATTCTCATTGGATTGATTGGATCGTGAAAGTTTCAGTGTAATTAGTTGATCGTTGGTTATACCATTTGGATCATAAGGACTAGAAGGAAACAAAGATAATCAAAACAGAAAAGAAGACGAGAAAAAAAGGACAATTAATTAATTATCTTCGCAATTGTTAAGTGAATCAATAAATGGGAGAAGATAATTAATCATTGATTGATTTGTTTCTTTTGTCAGTTACCATTTAATTGTTGTAATATTATCAAAAGTAATTTAGGTAAGAAAACTTTTAATATTCACTAATTAAAGTCACGATTTTATAACAAAAAAAAAATTATTTCAACAATTAAGTTAATTAAAATGGAGATTAAATTTGAATATTTAATCATATGGAATATTTAAATTAATTGGATACTAATTATGAGCCAACTAACTAATTTAGAAAGTCAATATACTGTTAACTGTAATAATCTAACTTTTGATTGTATTGAGTTTAAATTACAGTTGATTAGATGATTAAATTAATTGGATAATCAAAAGTAAAGATTAAACAAGAATTAAGTTTTTTTTTCAATTTGTTTTCAAGATTAACCTTGAGGTTAATTGTTGAAACAATCAAGTATTACAATCACATGTAACTAAATATATTTATAATAATGTAAACTGATGATAGGAAAATATAATTGTAATTATTAATAGTAATTAAAGAGAGAGTCTAATAACAATTTAATCAAAAAAGGAGAATAAACAAAAATTACTTTTAATGGTAAGAAAAGTAATTAATTGTTGTAATCAAAATAAATTGATTCCATTCTTGATTTGATGATATTTAGGTTAGTGTATTATGAATGTAATAGTTTGTGAGCAAGAGTTGATGATGATGATCAATAAAAATGAACAATATTGATTTTGGCTGAGTTATTATCGGTTAAATTGGTGTTGATTGTCATGTAATTTGATTGTAATCCAATAGTAAATTGTTGAAACTTACCTTTTATCAATTCTTATGTAGGGAATCAGGTAAAGTAAAACAGAAAACATCAAAAGTGGTAATATTATTTTACCCAAACGAAACGAGTCACTGGGAAGGTGATGATAATATAACCCACCGTGGGCATCGGTGGTTCCGTCAATGGTTACATGGTGATGACGATGATATCGTAAGTAATCACTGCCACCATTGGACGTTGATTTGGATGATGATGATTTAATTAACGGTCGAGTCATTTGGTGGTGGAGATTTTCAAGATTCTAGATGATTGAGTTGGACATACACTCGACCTACGATGATGGACTAGCGATTTGAATTGTCAACTAAAACGAAACATTTAGTTGATTGTAGTTATATTTTTTGGGTTTCTGGTAATGACAATTGAAACTAATGATGATAATTTCGATTAATTAATGGATGAGTTTTTTTCTTTAAGGTTAAACAGTTATCTTATTGATTGGATTTATGAGGATTTTTAGAGTTGATTTGATTTTTAAATATCGATCAATAATATTCATTTATATTATGATGATGATAATTGTTGGATTCTGATTAATCTTGTTGACAATTTAACTTTTTAGTGAAAATATTTCAAGATTGATTGGAAATTTTTTCCAATCAATTGAAATAATGTTATTGTTTCCCTTGATTCCAATTGATTATCAGTCATTATTGGTTTAGTTTGAGTAAAATCCACAAAGACAATTGACTTTGATCATTACAATTATCTGTAAAACGTTTAATTGTTGATAATAAATTCACTTAAATTCAATCATTAGCTGGACATTATTTAATTTCCTTTGAGAATGTCCTTTTGGGTGATAAACAAAAAATGGTTCAATGTTAATTGTTATTGGTTTTCAATGATCAGAAACACTAAGTAAATGATGTTGATATTTATGTTCCGGGTTTAAAGATAAACAATTGATTTGGGAATCTAATTGATCTAGAATGTTGTTGATGGTAAAGATTATGATTAGATAATAGATGATTAAGATAATTGTCACAATGGAGCACAAAAAGGATAAACAATCAAAGTGTAATGATACAAATTGTAACCATGTTTTGGTTTAGATTTGAAACTTGCTTCGAGTTTTTTTCTCTTCCTCTTCTAGAATATACATAGAGAGTAAGATGAATATTGGTAGAAAAACCTTTTCTCATCCTAAATATTGAGAGAGAGAGAGAGAGAGAGAATAGAATTTCAGTCTTTCTCTATCATCATCTTCTATTTTCATCCTCTTTCTTTCTTCTTCTTCTTCCAACAAAATCCATAGGAAAAGATTCAATTCCATGAGCATGACATTCACTCTTTGGTGCTGCCACCTCAAGAGTCGGTCCATAGGAATAGAGAATTGCTTTTACTTGATTTAATCGATAATTTTGATTGTCTATGGACTGGAAGAGGGAGAACCAACTAGGAAGAGAAAAAAGTTCTAATGATTAATAACGTAAATGAGTATCAATGAACAATGAATATCTATGTAATAATATTAATGTCACTTGGATAAACCTCATATTCATAGTGAAAGAAGGTAACAAAATGATATTAATAACATGGAGGGAAAAAAACTAATGAATTTACATGAGAATTGAGGTAATTAATTTAGTAACAGAGGAATAGAATTTTTTTCCTATGGTAATAATATAATGAGTGTTTTCATTCATAATTGTACTGGATTATTTTGTTAATTAACTTCTAAAAAGTAGTAACAATTTTTACTCTTTTAGTTTCATCCTAATTCTTGGACATGGTCAACTGGAAACATTAAAGTCCATGGGTATTGATGCTTCATTAACTTCATTGTAGATGATGATGATGATGATGAGAGGGATAAAAAGTCCAGAGATATTCAATTAAGTGTCTGAAATACATTAATGACCAAAGAAAGAGTAAAATGACATTAATTGGAAGTCGAAAACATTATATCTCTTTGATAATAATAATTTCTAAATGAAAGGTTTTCCGTTGAGTGACCATTTAGATTGATCTTGTTACAATTAGATGTTACCAAGAGATTTCCAGTGATTATCTTGATTGTTATTCTGATGGTCAAGTTGAACAACATGTTTGACCTTCACAAGACTGTGAAGTTGCTTGACAATATTTAACATAATTAGTTGATGATTCTGACGGTCCAGTGTCAATAGTAAATGGTTGGGACAAGAATTCGGGTTGGATTGTCGTTGAATGAACACCAGCATCGCAAAGGATATGCTTGATTTCCCTGATTGATGCGATATAATCAGCGGGTGTTGAAAAGATACAATGTAGACTGGCAATCGATACATCGCCCGATAATCTCCAAAGGTGAAATTCGTGAACCGATTCAACCAGAGGAAGATTAATGATACACTTTTTAATTGTTTCCACTTTAATATGTGAGGGAACAGTTTCCAGTAAGATTAGAATTGATTCTCGAAGTAATCGCCAAGCCGATGTTAATAAAATTAGAGCGGGTACAAAGCTCAACACTGGATCAATAAAGATAATCCAATCATAATTTAGAGTTAAATTAATTACAGTTGAGATGATAACCAAAAGAGATGAGAAAAGATCAGCCAACAAATGAAGAGCTGCTCCTCTCAGGTTCATTTCAGTCGATTTGGAGATTGATTTTCGATCTTTTTTGGACACTTTCGATTTAGAAAAATGTCCAATGATTAACTGTTAATATAGAAAAGAAAGTTATGATTAGATGATTGAGGATTAAGGATAACGAATGGTCTGTGATTACCTTTAGTGGATTGAGATCATAGAGTAAACAAAATCCAAATAGATTGAATATAAATCCTCCTGATCCAACAATTAGAACTAACTTGACTTCCGTTATTTTGACTGATTCGTTGATCGCATTGATTGAATCGGACAAAATTTCACCGGCCAAGGTGAACAATAGAAGTGAATTAATTAGAGCACCAAGAATTTCACTTCGAGCCCAACCAAAGGTCGATTTAGACCAAGATCGAGACGCGAAGATATGTCCAATCAAAGCGACGATCAGAGCAGCTAAATCGGCTAGCATGTGATAACCATCGGCTTGCAGGGTTACCGAACTGTAGATCCAGCCGACAATTAACTCGATTAATCCATAAATCAGGGTGGAAATAATCAGTGTATACAATTTAATAGTAACATTATCCCATTTAAATACATTTACCATTGGGAGGATGTTGATTAACCCAACAGATTCATTAGATTTTCAAAGACAAATTGCAAAAATGGACAACAATTAGCAGTTAAATTGATCAAATTTGGAGGGAAAATAATTTACTGAAAGGTCAGAAAGTAATACTGAAGAGTCTAGAAGTTTGATTTAGTTAATTGTATCGAGGAAAATAAGGAAAAAACAAATAGATAGGTTAATTGTTGATTAGATTTTTTTCGTCTCTAATCATTAAGAGGATTCTAATCAATGATTTAGACAGTGGATTAAACAAAAAGAAACGATTAACAAAATCTTTTTGTTTTATTTGTAAATTTATCAAAAATTATGTTACTTTTGTACATGAAAAGATTACAGGTCAAAGGTTACAGGTTAATTTTTAAGATTAACTAATTAATTAACTCTGATTGTCGGAATCAATGATAATTATATCAATTTGATTAGTCAGTTAAACAAAATAAGCTGATATTAGGCAGATAATGGTA
The DNA here is from genome assembly GCF_014898815.1 of Panonychus citri. Lineage (NCBI taxonomy): Eukaryota > Metazoa > Arthropoda > Arachnida > Trombidiformes > Tetranychidae > Panonychus > Panonychus citri. The sequence goes on from NW_026515540.1 coordinate 2,167,865, forward strand.
GTGAGTTTTTCTCGAGTGAAAGCAATTTAGATACTAATTGTCAACAATTAAGGTTTTTTTTTCAAGAAACAAAAAGATATGAAATATTAGGCAAATGGTTCAATCGATCCATGGATAGATTGTCAAAGGTTAATTGTTAGTTTGGCTGGAAAAAGCTTCTTTATGATTTGTTATTTGGTTGAAAATGGTTGGGTAAATGTTGGAGTTAAATTGTTGAGAACGTTGATTAACCTTTTATGAGAAATTTAGCCTGAAGGGATAAATGATCTGATCCGATGAAAAGATTGGGTAGACATCCGATTCGAGCCATTTGTTCACTATTTAATAATCGAGTGTATCCCAGTAACTCTAAGCTATCAGATCTATTGTAGAAAATATAATCAACCATACAAGATCCAGTTCCATGGTGAGTTGTGATGAATGGTAAATTATTCACATCGGTGGCTGGATAAACTGATGAGAATTTGAAATTATGCTTAATTAATTGTGAATTTTGATCAGTTCTCTCATCGATATCGTTAGTTTTAAGAAAATCTTTTCTCGTATATTTCTCGTTTTTTGATTTTACGGTATTATTATCCCTCCAATTATCTTTCCTTCCATTGTTTACATTTGATTGTTTCTCATTTTGATTAGATACATATCGAGTTAAGTGATTAATTCCTTCCAGTTTCAGGTCAGAGGGTCGAAAAAGTTTTCCATGTCCAGTACCTTCTAACTGGCCAGATAAATCTCCACATTGGTAGCCCGATGTATCAAGTGAACCGGTGGTAATGAAATTATACAAAGGTGAATATGGAACTGAATTCATGTCCCCACAAAGTATTACATTGGTTTTGTATTTTCCCGTTTCATTAAATGAATTAATCAGTTGATCCAATTCAGCTAAAAGTAATCGTAGTTGAGCTAATTTAACATCACCACGGGAAGGATTGAAAAGAAGGTGAGTTGTTGCAACAATTAATCGATTAGAATCTAAACCATTGGTTCCATTAGATGATTGGATAAGAGGCTTGAGAACACCAATTATTGCGATATTATCTCTATTTAGAAGGCTGGTTAAATCACATCGATAAAATTCCAATTCAATTTTATCCAATAAAGTGAATTTCGAGGTTTTGTAAAAAAAAGCGCATCCATCATACATGGAACCAGTTCTTTTCTTATAGATACCAGAATAACCTAAACTGGTGAAAAAGGGTTTATAAAATTGACCATGATGACCATAGTTAACTTCTTGAAGACAAACAATATCGGGATTCGAGTCACTTAATTCACGGGCTAATCTGTCTCTTCGTAAAGGCCAATCAAGGGAACCTCTTGGACAATTGACATACATCTCGGTGTGTCGAGCAATTAGATCTTGGGAGAGACAATTAAACGTCATTAAGGAAAATTCAAATTGTCCATTGGTACTTTTAGATTGATCTCTTTTTAATCTTGAATTTGTCCCATTGTTTACTCGTTCATCTTTACTCTTGAGATTATCCTTTTGTCTTATCCTTCCTGAATTGGTATAACACCAGGGGCGATTAATATTATAATAATCTTGTAACATGTCAGATGAGAAGCACTTTTTTATCAATAGTAAAATCCTATGTGGCACTTTTAACATTCAGATAGTGAATGTAAATTAATTGGAACACAAGAGAAGTGATTTTATATATTTAGTAGAGGAGAAACAAAAATATCAATTCTCTCAGCTGGTTCCCTCCTTTTCATAGATAAATTTCCAATCAATAGATAATCAACCAATGAGATTAGAATTCAAGAGACTTTGGACAATTAGATTTGATCTTCTTCTACTCCTCCAATGCTACAAAACAAAACAAAAAAAGATTCACAAAAATAACAAACACATGAGAAAAACAATTGGAAAGCAAAAAAAAGATAGAAAATTTTTCTCTTCTAAATTTAGACTTACCTTTACTTGGTTGATAATGTAAACCAAATTAAACAATTAAGATGATATAGATTGTGTCAAGATTCAATTTGATTCTAAAAAGAGATTGAAAAAAGAAACAAAATTTAAATTAATTGGAGTAAAAATGATCTTCAATCATGAGAAATTGGTTGTTGTTGTTGTTTTAGGAAAACCAATGGATCAAAATGAAAAATTTACCAATCAGGCCAAACTATTGAGTAACTGGTTCTTTTTGTTGTCAACTGATGATTAACAATCCAATTAGAAGTAAATCAAAATTACCAAGCGGTTAATTTAGCACTTGGAATGATCGGAAATTAATCACAATTAGAAAATGAATGTAACAACAATCCAGAAGTAACCGGCTGATGATGAGAGTCTTTATCTTCCTATAAATGGATCATGTAATTTTCGTCTCTCTTTCTTTGCTCTCTGTCTTTTTTTCCCCGAGGTCTTTGTCTTTTTGGGTTAATCCAATTGTGATGTGTTTAATTGTTTATCCAAATCAATCAAATGTCATGTAAACATTAATGATGGAAAAATTTTGCGACAACATTGCACATGAAACCATTTTGTTTTCAATCCAATTGAAGACACAAATATGATAACTGATGATGAGGTTTTATGTTTTAATCGTCATCATTTGTTTTCTTATAATCATAAATATCAATTATGATTTATTATTAATTAGAGGATTATTCACATTTACACACATCATTCTTGATCATTTTGTGTCAGGTTGATCAAGTGATTAAGATTGATAGTTAGTTGGTTCTTTTGCTTTTCTTTGTTCAATTCGGTTTTGTTATTATTACATTTCTCCACATTGAGATACCGTCACTTGAAGTTTAGGTTTATTGTTTGGACCTATGGGGACATTTTCTATCTTTCTCATGACCAAAAGTCCGTCAACTATACGGCCAAAGACAACATGTTTACCGTCCAGAAATTTACATGGAGCACAGGTAATGAAAAATTGGCAGCCATTTGTATCTTTACCAGAATTTGCCATGGAAAGTAAACCAGGGGAATCATGAGAAAGGTCAAAATTTTCATCTTGAAATCGACCACCATAAGTACTCATCAGTCCAGTTCCATCTCCGTTAACAAAATCACCACCTTGAATCATAAAATCTTTAATTACTCTGTAAAAAAAAGGAAATTAATTTAGATCTAATTGAAAAACGAAAAGAAAAACTAACCTATGGAAAGTGCAACCTTTATATCCAATTGGAATTCCGTCTTTCTTAAATTCGCCGGTACAAAATTGTCTGAACACAGGGAAGAAACACAATTAAATGAAGTTAATTTAAAATTAAAATGAATGAAAATTCAACAATTTACCTGAAATTTTCCGCAGTTTTAGGAACAACATCAGCAAAAAGTTCAAATTTAATTCTTCCAACCTCAGTGTTACCAATGGAAATGTCAAAAAAGACAACAGGATTATTAGAATTTCTCAATTGTGATTGAATTTGACTCCAAGAAGACATAATTAAACAACTCAACTGAACCAGGGAACGATTAAGTGGACAAAAGAAACAAGAAACTATTGTCAACAATTAAAAACAATTAACTAAATTGACCGAAAACAAAGTAAACAAATTCAACTGAACCGCTCAAAGAATCACATTGATCTTTATGCCTCTTGAGGGAGGAAAAAGTATTAAAAGTTAACAAGGCGCAAAACTTGAATTCGGATTCGATGGTCACAATTATCGTCCAAGTGGAAATTGTTTCTCGAAGTGTTCATACATTTATCGAGAACAGTGATACATATAAACTTGAAGATTTTGTTTCGATTTGAGTCTCAAAATTGTCCATCGATTGGCAAAAGGAAAGATTCGAGTCGAAACTAAAAGTTTACATGTTTATACTTGTTCTTGTTATGAGAATAAGAGATGTCACTATGGAGATCGATTTAGAACTTTGTTCTAAGTCGAAAATGATTCGTTGAGAAGAGTAACAAAAAGTATGGCGAAAAGTTTATCTTATTCGTTATTCAGTTCTCAGAATCTGATCATCCTCATTCATTTCCATTATTCTTTGTGATCATCGTCACAATCAAATGGGTGAAACAGAGTTAATTTTAATTGTTCAACTCAAAAATTTACTGGATTTATAATGTTAACCAAAGTGATTGGATTAATTGAATCAACAATTTGTAGTGATTTAAGTGATTTAACCAAATTAACAAATGGATACTAATGTTGTTTGTTTTTTTCTTTAACTAAATTAGTTGATTTTGTCACAATTAACTTAGTCATCAACCATCATCAGTATATCATAATTACAATAATCTTCATCAATCATTGATTAGTGTTTAATTTTTACAATTAATTTCGATTGATTGAAAAACTTTTTTTCCTCTCAAAAATTACCATTCATTAAACTTTTATTTACTTTCAATTGTTCATCATCAGTAATAATTAACATTGATTGTTGATTGTTCAAAGTTAATTGAAAATGTTGATTCGATCGGAAATCAATTTTTTCCTAATGATTAACAAATTGTTCCAAGTAGCTTCTATCTTATTAATAATTGGTGATGTTAATTTGGTTAAAAGTGTTTCCGGAGTTCCTAGAGTAGTTAAAATAGGTAAGTCAACAATTAACAATTAACATAAACAATTAGCTGTCAATTCAATTGTCTGAACAATTAAATCGTGCCAACTTTCAACTCGAAACAAATTGAAAAAGTTTTTTTTTTCCTTCAATTTTGTGTTAATATTTTTTACTTTCCAACCAATTAAATTTAATTACCATGAAATTTAATTTGATTAACAAAAATACCAGAAGTATGAAATTTGATGATAACAATTACCAAAGTAAATTCAATTGTAATTGTTAATGGCGATGGTTAATTGTAATATATTAATAAATATAGTCTTCTAATTAACTTTCAAGTAAAAATCATCATCTTATATTTGATATTAAATTGTCACTGGTTGAACAATTAACCGAAACAATTAATTTCACTGTTCAATAGAATTGATTAATAACCTTAATAGCATCAGCGGAGAAATAATATATTTAACCATGATTAAGTTAATTCAGTTCCATAGATTCAAGTTAATGAGTCAAAAGTAGTAAGAAAAAAAAAATGAAACAAAAGCTGAAAAACTTTTCGTGTAGTTGATTAAATGTAATAATATAAATCAACCACCCACCGGTGGGTATCTTCAGTAATTAATATCCACCTAGATGATTAGATTAGCTGATTGAGTAAGTTAATCAAATGAACAGCAAATAATCATAATCAAGGAGATATAAATTAATGTTGAGTCTTTGGGGGTTGACTGTGAATAGATTTGAATGTCAATGAATTTCAAATGAACAACATTTTTATGACAATGAAATTTAGTTACTATTAATGATATTGAGAAATTCAATTCAACTCATTTGAAATTGATTTAGGATGATGATCATGATGATCATGTTGGTGGTAGTGAATTCAATGTTAAATTGTTATTGGTTTAATAATAACAATAGAGTTTAAAAGGAGGAAAAAAAATGCTTCCATGTTTAATTTTCCGGTTTCAGAATCAGAATCAGAATCAGAACCAGAATGTGAATCCTTTCAATGACAATTGTATTTATTATTAACATTATTATGTGAAAGACTTTATCTGTCATTCATTCAGAATTTCAAACCATGAGGATGATGAACAAGGATGAATGAATGAAGAGAGAGAGAGAGAGAGAGAGAGAGAGAGAGAGAGAGAGAGATTTTCATGTGAACATCATTTCCATCGATAGAAAGTTAATCGAAACCATCGATTACATGATCTTTTTTATTCTCATCTTCATCTTTCTCATCTTCTTTTCATTTTGACATGATCATCATTCTTATTAGAGTAAAGGTGAAGAAAATGAAAGGATGATGATGACAAAATGTATTATATCATCCAAATGATGACGGATAAGATAGAGTAAGAGATAGAGAGAGAGAGAGAGGATGAATATTAGGAAATGAAAATAATGAGATGATAAAATCCTATCTGACTGTAATCACTTTCTTATTAAGGATTAAAGATAAAGGATGAGGATGATTTGGATCAGTATGATAAAGATAATGATGAAAATATTTGAGATATGCAAAAGTCTGTTGATCAAAATCCTTCTCATGATAATGAAATCTCATCCCCATCAATATACTAGTATCACCTTCACCTTTACCTGATCAAAAGCATCACTTTCATCATTCACATTTCCATCTTCATCTTAGTCAAACTTTACCTGATCATCAACATGAAAATCACCTTCACCTTCATCTTTATTTGAATTTTTTTTCGAAAACAAATTTTCCTCAAACCATTTTTTTCTATTTGTTTTCTATCTTCACATTATCATGATTCTATCACAATCTTTTCTTTTTGCATCCTCATCCTCTTCCTCTTCGTGTGTATTTCCTTTTCTCATCCTTATCTTCAACTTACTTATCTTCATGGGAGAAGAAGAAAAAAAAATTCTGTGATCTATTGATGCAGAAACAAAGGGAACATGAAAAAAAAGGTAACCAAAAGCTGAAGAAACTTTTTCTTTCTTTCTCATCTTTTCCTCTGATTTTCTCATCATCATCTTCATGGAATCATTCATTTCTTATCATCCTCATCTTACATTATTATTATACTTTAATGTTTTCGTGACTCAATATCTTAGACTGACCCTAACAAACTGAATTTATACCTTTTATCATGAGATTCATTGAGAATCCAATTTTTTTCCTGTATAACATTTACACTCACCTAAATTCAAACAAACAAATCAAATCAAATAATAAGAAACCAACAGTAAATCAGTAAATCAGTTAATTATTTTACTTATTTTAATTCAAACACACAAGAAAACTGAATCATCCTCATCCCTTAATCATCACAATTCAACCATTAACTTTCCAATAACAACCAATCAACTATCAGGTTCATTTAATGTCAAGTATTATTATCAATTCAAGTAAAACCATTTAATCAGATTATTACCTTAATAACAATCAGTGATAATAATAATAATCAACCTTAATAGGATAAAGCTAAATTGTTGACGGAAAATCCATCATAATAACAATCAATTGTAAACCTACGGCAATAGTAACAAAGATGACATTAGATTAACTATTAGAATTGGAAAGAAACAAAAAGTATCAATGAAACCCAATCACAATCATAATTAATTAACTGATTAACAAAGTTATCCTTTAGATAGTTAATCGTAATTCACCAATTAACTGGGATAGTCAAAAGATTACAACAATTTGGAAAACTTTTGTTTTTCTATTATCAATTTTCAGGATGAAAACGAAACTTTTGAAAACTTTGATTGATCATCAAAAATTCATCACTTTGAGTTCGTAAAAATGATTCGATATCACGAACTTTCAAATTAAGACAAACTCTTAACTAAATCGTTCTGACGAACAACTTTTTTGGACTTTCCATTCATAAGAAATTGATTACAACGATTCGCTGTTGAATAGTTAATTGTGCTTCTCATGTTGAACTGAATCAACGTCAGTAACACTATTGATTGTAATGATCATGATTACCCTTGTATTAGTTGATTAACTAATTATATTATCTACTAAACCTTTTTGGTTGATAATACAACTTGTTATATGATGATGATGATGATGATCAAGACTCATTAACAAGATACAATTATTGAGCTAATGTTGCCAATTTCTAGTTAAGGGATAAAAAAATGCTTCAACAAATGAAGACAATCAATTAATTGTTGACAAGAAGTTTTTGTTTTTTTTACCATTCTCTTTCATTTTATCATCATTTTCTAGTATTATTATAATAATGATGATGGAGAGGATTTGAAGATGAAGATACATGATAAACATGGTAACTGAAATTCAAGATTTCTGGATATCCGACTCTTGGATAATCTTTGTCATCATCATCATCATCATCTTGATTGTTGTCATCACTTGTCTTCATTGGGATCCATCTCATTTGTCTCAATTACCATTGTCAACAACTGAATAGATTCAATTAAGATAATCAATGAATTGATTTCAAGTGAAATTCAATTGAATTGTTATCTTTATCATGCTCCTTTTCATATGAACAATTCAGCTCCTTGAATATACATAATAAGGATAATTTGTCTTCTTCATCCTTTTAATCAGCTTTTTTTTTGCATCTCTCATCATCAAGGTGATGATGATCATCTTGATTATCATTGTAATTAACCCATGATCATTATCACGATGAAATCAAAGGAAAACTTGTATTGGATGAAACTTTGTCTGTTCTGTGAGTAAATTTAAATTTGATCAACGCTAATTAGATTTTAATTTCCAGTGTTACCATGATAATCAATTATCATAATCAAGCTAATTACCATTATGATATGTTAATTATATCCATGAGGTTGAATAATGATCATTTTGTGTCAATGAATAATTGGAAACAAATTTTTATAAGAATAGATTAAAATTATCATTCAAATTCAGATCATGGAGATAAATCAAGTTTCATCCTTGATGATATGAATCTAATTCTGTCAATAAAATTGTTGAAAACTTTTTTCTCCCTTTTTACTGAGATTCCCATCTACAGGGTAATCCTGACATGTTCATGATAGTTAATCATCATTCAGATTTCATGTGATAGAACCAGAAGAAAATTTTTACCTGATTCTTATGCAAGAGAAAAAAGTTGAGTTCTGAATTTTGGTTAACATTTTTTTCCCGTCATTGAATTGTTCTGACATTAACATGACATATTATTATCATGAGAACCAGTGAGATATCTTTCAACTTGAATTTCTTAAAGAAAAAAGTTCTAATCGATTCTGAATAACCATTTCAATCTCTCTCGATACAAACCGTGAGAAAAGTATCAAAATCCAAAATTCTAACACCAAAATCATAGGAAAAATTATCATGTAATCAGAATCAGTAAGAATCTCAACAGATTAGCCAAGGAAATTAATGAATACACAATTTATTCATCATCAATGTTAAGAGATAAGTCTGATATTCATATGGCTGAGATGGTTTCATTCAGTGTCCTCTGAACTTTTCATGAGAAGAATGAAAAAAAAACTTTATCCCATTAAATATAATAATATCTGGATATTAATATTATTACATCCAAGTCTTAGCTTCTAGTATGTAATACATTGAATGCTCAATGTTAGTCTGATATTGTTACTGTATAACCAATAAAGTGGATCCTTGATTTGATATAATGTTTATATTTGGGATATTATTACATGTAATACCTTTATCTAATACTTGAAGATAAGTGTAATAATATTAACAGAGGAAAAGATGATAAAAAAATATCGCGTGTTCAATCATCAAGATTATCTTCATCATCTTCTCAGAACAAGATGGAGAAGAAGAGTTTTTTTTCCTTGTTCATGAAAGAGTCTCGAAAATTAATAGATAGAAAACAGAAGAAGAAGAAGAGCAAAAAAGTTCTATGGATAAACAAAAGGAGATAAAATTCTGAATCCTGATAATGAATAAATCTCTTCATTCAACTTTCTCATGATTCTGTCTTGATGTAATAATCATCTTCAGTAACCATTGAAGAGAAAGAAATTTTTTTTTCGTCCTAAATGTTTCCCCCTTTCCTCCATGAAATATCAACGAGAATCAAGTATCATGAAGATTATCATGGAATTGTATTAAGATATTCCCACATGATACTCGGAAGTTTCCTCTTTTATCTTGGATAACTTGGTTTTACTTTTACACTTTAAGGTTAATCCTGATAATCCCTTTTTAGATCAGATAATCCACAACTGAACGGAGAGACTGACAAAAGTAAATCACCAACTGTAATCAACAGGGGGAGAAAAGTTCTGGCTCAAACTTTTACCATGAAAGTTAACAAGGTTTCAATTGGATTCATTATCATTAGTACAATGATTGGCTTGTGGTCAGTTAATTAATTAGTTTGAATCATTTTGTATTCACATTTAAACAATTCAAATGAAACTTACTAGCATTTCAATCAATCTTGTCTAATGATTTACAATGAAAAAATAAATCTCTTCGGTGATTCATGAGATTTCAGTCTCAAGTTTTCATGAGATAACAAACAGAATTTTATAAATTTATTAGGTAACATAATTTCTGGATTCAATTCAAAATCTCCAAAGTGTATTCAATGTAAATCTTGAGCATTCTTGTTGATCAGTAATAAAAAAAATCACTTTCCTAACATTGAACAGTTACTATGAAAAAAAAAATTCTGTATAAATATATACTCATATTCATGAGGAGAAAAGGATATAACTCACCTACAATCTGAACAATCCACTGAATAGTCTGAATTGTTTCAAAGAAAGAGGGAGAAAAAAATAAGCTCAGAAAAATCCATGGAAAATTGTGTATAATGATAATAATACCTTCTTCCTGTATTCTGATGACATTGATGTATCTCAGACAAAGAAAATGTCATCATGATAACATTTTTCATTCCAATACAAAATTTTCACTTCCACTTTAATAATATTACTCAGGATTCTAAACGAATATATCAACTTTCATGAAACTCTTCATGTCAGAATAAAACAAAACTAATATACAACAATAACATTCCCAATGAATAAGATTTACGTTCAATTTAAATTTCATCTTTTCAACATTTTCAATGAACGATTCTAACCATTCAATGTCTCATATATTATATTCACTTTCAAATTCTTTCATCAGGGTAATTAGTCTACTAATTAAGCTACTTAAACAACAACAACAACAACTTGATGATACATTTATTTTAATTTTCCATGAAAAGAATGAAAATTATATCCATACTTTCATGACATTCAGCTTGGTAAAAGAATCAGAATTCATTCTGGAAAATATTCTTTCTCTTTTACTATTACAGTTTCGTCTGGGTGTTTAATGTTTATCCGCTTTTCTTGTTTGATTCAATGAATTAAAGCTAATTAGCTTAATCTAATTATCTCTCTCTCTCTCTCTCGCTCCCTCTTATCATCACAATTTTCATCATCATTATAATAATTATTTGTTCCATGTTTGTTTCCATTCCTTCAACATTTCCTCTAGTTGATTCTTAGCATTCTATCAACAGAAAGATGCATTTTGTTTGCTGGAGAAAGAACAAGAAAAAACAAATTTATCTGATTCTTATTCAGCTTATTTAGTAATTGAACTGAAACAAAATTAACAGAGTCTCATTAATCATGATTAAATTTAATTACTCAAACTTTTTCACAACCTTCTTGACCGTATGAGATTAATTTGTATTAATAGTGGACAATATAAAATGTTACGAGCTTTGAAAAGTTGACAAAGTGAAAGATAAAAAAAAGTTCAATACAAAGTTGATAACCTTGATTCTTGATAATTTCAACATTTTCATGAAATTTTATCATGTAATTTATTATATCTACTTATGAGATTTTCCAACTTTCAACAACAAAATTATATCAAAATCGTTCAACTTTTTGATTGTTGTTGATTGTTTATGTTTTCCAAGTGTATCAACAATTGACTTTATATATAAATTTCAAGTTGCTCTGTAAATTTCATCCTCTATTGATTCAGAAGGTAACATGAACATTATCATGAACATTATCATCATGATAATAGGTTCAAATACTGTAAAATCTTATATACACCATCTTATTTGTCCAAATTATATATTTAATGATCACCATTTTGTAAGAAATAGTTTAGTGATTGATATCCAGCTAATCTGTGAAATTTAATATCATCAGGAAATAATTCATTGTGAACAATAGATTTTAAGATTTGGTGTTTATCTCAGGGATTGAAACCTCAGGTCAAATGTATTCAGAGTTTTTCCATAAGACTTTAGCTTGAAATCTTACATTGAATATAAATATATATCATTCAAGTGATTAACGAATTTGTTTTATACGAAAATTTTGTCACGAAATTCATGATAACTTTTTTTCAACAAATTTCGTGAAATGTTCAAAATGTTCATTAATCTTTGTTTAAGTTTTTCCTTTTCTTTAACAAACTGTCCCAACGATTTATTTTGATGCTTTTTCTTAAGCCAACAATCAATTACAATCATGGAAAATATTTAATCATTACTCAGTGAATTTCATTCAGAAATCCTCATGAATAACAAAATGAGAAAAAGGTCCAATGTTTAATTGTTTAAATGTCTTATTATGTTTTTGAAATTAACTCATATTCAATTAAATTGATTAGATTGTAATCAGTTAAACTGATGTAATTTCAATTGTTCAATCATCTTAATCTAATTTAGCTGTAATATAATTTAAATCATTGAATTGAATTAAAATTCAAGAGGAAAAAGCCAACCATTGAAAAATAGATTACAATTGATTGAAACCATTGATTTGTGAATAGAAACTGAATCAATAACTATCATCAACAAACAATCAAAGGTAATTAACTTTATCAAAAGTAAACAAGGTAAATAATTCAATCAAAACCTAATCTAAGCAAATAACATTAACACAAATTGATTAAGATTAATGATCACAATTAATAACAACCGTTCACAAATATATATAACAAAAATTTTATCATGATAAACTAATCATCATGGAAAACTATTAATAATAATCAACCAAGCAAAAGAAAACAAAAACTTATTAAACTAATTGGCTTAATCATTAGAAGAGCATAAAAACTGAATCTTAATCATGTTACAATTATGATCAGGATTCAAATTTAGTTTGAAGATAAAATTTCAACAGAATTTCAATCAATATAATGATTAGACTAACAAGTAAATTGAATCATTTGGATGGTGAAAATTGACTGAGAATTATTCTGATTAAAGAGAAAACTTTCCGAGTTAATCGATTTTTGAATCAAAGCTCATGATTACAACTTTCTCTTTGGGTCAAAGGTAATAAGAATTCATTATTTGGGTGAAAAAGTTAGTCTTCCTTTCTCATCATATTTCAATAATCATCCTAATCGAAACTCGTATATGCATCAATATTTACCCGTTTTCGACCTCAAGTAAACACATTTAATCCCAAGAGATATTATTTCATCATAGTTAACGAAAGAATTGAACAAGATTCATGCAGATATCATGATACATGTAAATGAATTATCATAGAGTTTCATCATTATTCAGAATTGGCGATGAAGATGATCTTGTTTACATGGAATTGTAATATCAAATATCAAATCTACGAGAAAATATTTTTCATTTCTCATTAGAGGCAAAAAGATACAATTTCTTCAATACTGATGCTCGGAAAGTTTTGATATTTAAGTTTTCCAAGAGTTTTGATCTTTTCTACATTCATATGATGATGACATCTTCTTCATGAGATCTCATTGGATTTAATTACTAGACAATTAAAGTGAATGTATCACATGTGACTTGAATTTAAATTCCATGAGGTTTGTAATCTTGGGAATTATCATTGAATTGTTACTGATTCTGTTTATAAGTTTTCTCAATGAACATCATCATGATACCTTAAGAGTTAAGTGTCAGTTGGAGCTCTTTAGCAGACTGAATATTCTGAAAAAAGAGAATATTTTTTATTGAAAGAACTTTTTTTTCTTCTGATTTTATCCAGTAATCATGCAACTGAATAGCAAGGATACTGATGTAGTATGAAGGTAACAAAGGGATATGATGATCGTGAAAATAGAGGAATCATGATGATGAGGAATGGAATGAATGAAGAAGATGAAGAAAAAAAGGAAGAAGATAAAAATATCTTCAACAAAATTGATAGGAATGAAGAGAGGAAATGGACATGATGATGATGAGAATGATGATAAAGGTGGAAAGACAAGGCTAATATAAAGAATCTGAGAAAGGAATATGACGATGATGAATAAGAAGGAAGAGAAAAGGAAACTCATTGGAAATTGGATTAACCAAGTCAATCCTTTTGATAAGACTTAGTTCAATTCAGTCAACAGTTTGTCTTTTATCAGTTGACCATTTGTCAGTTTCAGTCTTTTCGTTTATTCAATTTTAGCGCCATCTTATTCATTTCATTTTTAATCAATCAAAATAGTCAAAATACAAAAAATTTCTCAAATAAAGTAACCGATTTAACTTTAATTTAAACAAACTTCAAAGATTAAATAACTGCTAAGATGTCGATATGTTGATAGATACATTGGTCAATAAAGCATCACAGGCAGGCTTGAAAAAATTTCAAAAAGTTCTTCAAATGACCTTCAAGTGCGTTCTTTTCTGAATAACCTTTATGACCTTGACCTTGAAATATGACAATTGAGTAGAGGTTAAACTTCCATAGACGAGATATGGAGCCGTTCGGTCAAGTAGTTTTTGAGTAACCGAGAAAAGACAACTAACAAAGTAGCTGAATTTCCCTTTATAAAAGAGTAAATAGTTGATACGAAATTTGATAAATTTGCGAAGTCCTGATGAAATGTACAAAATAATTGAAATAATTGTTCGAATTTCACATCACAGAAAAATTTGTAAATCGGAATAATTAATTGAACATAGAGATTAACAATGAATTAAATACAAATTAAAAGATAAAAAGCTTACCTGCGAATCTTTAAACCTAAAAGAATCAAAGAAAAGAAAAAATAAGAAAAAAGAGATGATTAAGTAGTTGATTTGATTACAAAGAAAATAAACCAATACAAGCAATGTTTTATATAATCTTGGGTGGCGATCTCAATATCGAAAACATTTATCATGAGTCTGAAAATATGTATGATGCTTCTATGCGGTTGTTTTATATTGTTAAAGATCCATTAAATTTAATCAGGATGTTTGCATTTCGAAGTTAAATGACATCAAGATCATATTTGAGGAGCCAACGCCTGGCATAACTTTTTCCGTTGGCCATACAAAGAACAATTTAGAAACTATATCTGTAAAAAATTTCATGTCTTTATCCATCACCGTTCTCGAAATAATATCGAAATACAATTTAAGTTTCGATGGCAATTGTGGCCGAGCGGAACATTTTAGAGAAGCTTTGATGTGTTCCAGCAGAATTGTGACCTTATTTTAAGTTTTACGAAAGTCGATTTTGGGTGATACATTCCCCTTTAACACAACAAAACTTACATATTGTCTTTATAGAATTGATATGAAAAACCAAGTAATAAGGAGTAAACTGTAGTGATATTTGGTTTTTACGTCCTAAATAACAGACAATGAAACTCGAAAATAAAAGATTTCAAATAATACTCGCACCACTACTTCATCAGTTTCTAAAATAAACGTACTAACAATTTGGGTTTGTAATCGGTTTTAATGACCAAAAATAAGAAGTCGTTTCATCACTAGAAATTTACTGTCAAATCTTGTCATCATTTTTGCTGTTAAGTATAAAATGATCTTTGAATCAAAGAATAACGAATTTGTAAACAAAGATAAAAGTTAATATGATTATAAAATGTTGATTGACATTCCAATTAAAATGTCAACCTGCCTGATACATAAAAAACCACAATACTAATTAATAAATCCGGTTACTCAATAAAAAATACCTTCAACAATTAATATGAAACACACTTGATAATCACAATCAGACCATTTAATCATTTTATCAATCTTGAGATGAATGAATGTTAATGATAATAATGTATTAAGACAAGACTGATATTTAAATTTAAATAAATCTCAATGTTTTCAGACAAAATTGTTACTCTTTTCAATATGTAACTGATTATCAGAATGAGACGAATACACTTCTTTCACATTTAGTGTGTTCAATTGTTGTAATACTATCACATCATTTGGTAAACAGTTTTTCTTTTGGTATAAATCATAGAAAAACCAGAAAATCAGCCAAGTAAAATGTTACACATTTAATACTATGATAAAAGTTATGATAACCTTGTATTAATATATACCAATGGTATTGTCCTTGTTAAGGTATTCAGAAGAAAATGTTGAATCAAAGTTTTACTGACCAACATGATAACCATAATAATAATAATAATAATCACTGTATAACTTTTGCCTCTTTCAAACTAACCTTTGTTGTCTCTGGACAATGTTGTTGTTGACACAAAAATAAAATGTATTCACAACAATGAACATTTTACTTAGACGATTCTTTCCAATTTTTACTGCTTATTATTATTATTATTTTTTCTTCGTGTTATTTATTTCCTATTTTTTTCCTCCATTCATTTATAATGTATAATAACTGAAAATGTGAGAGGTTTAGTTTTGAAGGAAGAGGTTAAATCCTTTTTCATTCAAGCAAAATGTGAATACCCTCCTAGTAATCTGAGTATATTGATGTTACCTAAATTTAATAGGATTTTGAATGATTCATTAATTTAAATTGTTGATAACAAGGTGAATCTATTTCATGGTAATTTACATTTTAATTATATTATTTTTTTTTCTTTTTGTTTATCATGAGTTTATTATGAGTTCTAATGGATATCATGGTGAATTCTGTTTCGGTTCTTGTTGAGAAAATAATAATAATAATTGTTCATTGTTTGATTGTTGACTAAAATTAATAACTAAGGACACTTATTTATTTATATTTTCAGTCTCTAATCATGAAGTTTAAATTGAGTTCTGTCTGTAACTAATAATTAGTTGTGATTCGTTTCAATGGATATCATATAAGTTTGAACATAGTACATTTACTAATACGATTGTTATTGAGTTGGAATCAGTAAAAGGAGGATAATTTTATCGTATTTGTTTTCAATTCCGTCTGGACATTGATGTTATTATTAAAAAAAAAGGAAAGACGAAAAGTTAATTGTAACAATTTGAGGAAAAAATTAACGAGCCAAAGTTACTGTTTATTGTCAACATGGAAAACACTAAGTAAGCAATTTTGTTGATGATGTTTGAAGATGAAATATGAGAAGGGAGTGTGTGTGTGTTAGTGAATGAGTGAGGGTGGGGTGGGAAAATATCGGAAAATAAACATGAAGAGGGAGAGAATTTTTTCTCGATATTTTGACTTGTTAGCTGAACAATCTAATAGTTGAATCTCTTTGGTGTTCCCTTTATTTTGTCCACTTTACTTTGACTTCTTATGTTTTCCACTTCATCTTTGACCATCTCCTCCTCCCACTTTTTAGTTTAACCCACTCCCTTCATGTATCTATTTTACCTCTCTACACTATGGCAATGAGTCGAGAATGGTCAAAAGTGAAATGACAATGGAATCAAAATAAACAACTCTCTCTCTCTCTCTCTCTCTCTCTCTCTCTCTCTCTCTCTCTCTCTCTGAGCCCTAACTGATGAAAAAATTTCTCCTTTCATGTAATCAACACCTTGTGAACCATTTGAACATGAGAACTCATTTGAACAAATGAATATCGTTTGAGCTGAATACGAATTTATGAAAAGTCAATGATGCAAATGTAATCATTTTAAGTGGAAAGATAAAATTACAAGATTTAATTGTTGATCAAAGGTAATAATTTCATTGTCCTGACCTTAATGAAAATGAATTCTTATGCTTACTATTAATAGATGAACATTCATCTCCCATGATAGTGATAGTGATCTTTGAACTCTCGTAGAGATCAATGTTTATCAAATATTATCTGATCATTTTTCCCATGATAGTGGTGATAATGATTATTAATATTATCCTCATCATCTTGTATCGTCTATCATGAGAAAAATTTTCACCCAATACTTTAATCTTCATCCTTGTGAATCCTTTGGGACTTTTTTATTTATGATCAACATGATTACTGAAAAAGACACTGAAATTGAATTTTTCATTCATCATCTTCATGAAATACGAAGTCTTAATCCGTAAAAATCGTCCGAAGCAATCAATTGTTTAGATATCACTTAAGGATTTTCACCGATCAGAACTTTTCTTTTTTTAAAAAAAATTGTGTCAATTTGATTTCCGAGAACAACAAATTATACCATCGAGTTATCAATACAATTTATCCTAATTTTGTGTACATTCAGCTGAGTACCATTGAGAAAAATTCTGAAAAGTTCATGGAGAGACTTTTCTCTCGCTCATGCAATACAATCTTGAGAATTACCATGATTATCAGATTTTTCTCTTCCAAAATGATGATAACCCACATTCTCGAAGGATAATCTAAATAAGCTTCTAAGTTATTCCAAGAGGCTCTTCCATGATAATCATGGTAATCATGATACTCTCAACCTTTGAATCTTTTATTACGAACGATTATAAATTCTGATTAAATTCTGGATAAAATTCTCCTCATCAAATATACTATCCCGCTTTCTATGCTACTCTCATCTGAACCATATCAATGATTGATCATTCAAATATCCCATGAAACATGATAAACACAATCAAAGGACAAAAGTGAAATTTGACTTTTCGACTGACAATTAAAACTAAAATTCGAGACACAGAAAAAGTTTATTCCCTCTGTATAACAATGTAACTGTTTTTTATCTCAAAGTAAAACCATAACGAGAAAAATACAGTAGGTAACCATGGCAACGAATGCTAACTGAGTAAAATAAAAGAAGTAATTTTTTTCATATTATATCATCACCTTCACTGGGAAGATTTTTTTTCATCGTCACTATTGTGTCATAAAGATCAAAGTGTAGATTGAGGTTGCAAATTGTATTGAAGTTAAAAGAGGAGGAGGTTATAAAGAAATGATTAGATACAGAGTGAGTTTCTTATATTGGAACTTTACTAATGATAAGGAAATGAAGACGAAAGATGAAAAGAGAAAACGAGAGAGAGAGAGAGAGAAGCAAAAAAAGAAGATGCTGAGAGCGAGAATCATCATCTTCATGGTGGTGATGATGATGATCAGAAATAGATATTGGGAAAATAATAGAAGAGCATGAAAAAGGGATGATTATGGTGATGGAAAAATCTGTTAAACTCAGAACTTTCTTTCCATTGGATTTCTAATTTGATTTATGTTCTTCTTCTTCTTGGTTGATTTCATACCCTGATTATATCTCAATCTCCAAACTCACATGAAACAATGGAACAGATAATTACTATTGTATAATGATTATAATCACTCCAAGCGGATAAGTTATCGTTTCAGATTCTGAATTTATTACACTTAATCTCTTTCTCTCTCTCTCTCTATTTTCCTCCCATTGGCATAAAATGTCAATGATTAAAATGTCCCAGTCGATAAACTCTGAATCTCGACAATTGAATCTACCAATATGCTCTAATTTCACTTGTTTCCGCATTTTGAGCTATTAATTTTATATTAACTGGAAATTTAAATTATCTCCATCTTGAAATATCAATTTAGTCTCAAGCATAGACCATAAAATTATTGGATATTAGAGTAAAAACTTTTGTCTAAGTAAATTGTTGATATAATAATTTCCTAACATGCTCATCTGATTTAACCTGTAATTCAATTGTTATTCATGATACCCTCTCAATCTTACATCTTACACATTGTCAGTGATGATAATGATGATAATAAGGTGGATAATAATGAATGATGAAGAAACTAAACAAAACAATAAAGCGATTCAGTGAATGAATATAAACACAAATACACCACTCAGGTTTAATTTACATGACAATAAGATGATGAGTAGGATGATAATCAATTCAAACTATTTTGCAAGAAACAAAAAAAAACCTCAACATGATAATCAACAAATCTGATTCCTCTGAAAATGACAGAGGAAAAGTTCATAGGAAACTTTTGTCAAATGTCAAAACTTTGACCAATGTCCAAAGAGATGAGCTACTCAAGTAACGAAAAATTTCATTCGAAATATTAATTCAATTGGATGAAAAGTTGTCACGATTTCGAAACCATTTCAATCATAACTTCCGATCACTTGAATGGTATTCTCTCAATTATGACCTGAGATTCTCCTATTTCCTTGTTCGAACTGAAATTAATGACTAATTGTTGTCTCTCTCTCTCTCTCTTTCAGGAGCACTTTTCACGGAAGATGAAAAAAATGGCCCCACTGAATTAGCCTTCAAGTACGGTGTTTATCGTGTCAATAAAGATCGTAATTTACTAACTAATACAACATTAATTTACGATATTCAATATGTCTCAAAAGATGACAGTTTTCATGCCTCGAAAAAGGGTAAGATTTCATGACGATAATACTTTAAATCCAATTCATGATGATGATTCTGAAAAAAAAATCTCCTTCTTCATCTGTCTAAATGAATATTCAATTGTTGCTGTTACCATATGATGTATTCAAATAACATAGACTTTTATATATCTTTCATCCAATGTCAGCATGATAACAAGATATTTAATTCATTATTATTCAGATGAATGAACTTACAAGACGATGGAAATGATTAAATGTTGAGGAAGTAAGGAAAAAATCTTCACATTCAGAAAATTCTGATTTTGAAATCAGGATGAGGATGAATTTTGTTACTTCAAATTTCTGGTTCACTTGATTTGATTAATTTAACAATTTATCATTGATTATTGATTTGCAATTATAATCATGCATCATGAGTCTAATGATGATGAATCAATCGCCACCATATTCATCTTGAAATTAGGTCAAGGTTGTCAATCATTTTGACTAAAGCATCATAATGAACTTTATTCAGTATAACAATGAATTAAAAAGATGAGACTTTTAGTTGAAATAATTATGATTAATCGTCGCCCAATTAACATGTAATGATGAATTCAAATCATGATAATATTGAGAGAGAATGGAAAAAAAGATAACAGCTAATGACATTATCATGTTTTTTCCCCTGTGAAACTGAGAGATGAGGAAAAAAAGTTCATGATGAGTCTCATTTATTAAGTGTAAAAACTTTTCCAGTCTTCAGAAAATGAAGATAAATATTACAACTAATCATTAAGCTTATCATTATCATGGTGATTATCATGATTCCTCTGAAACTCAACGGAAACAGAAGCAAAAACAAAGTAAACTAATCATAACAAACTAATGATTAGATTCAAATTGTTGCTCAAATTATCAACGTCGACAACAATTGTCACCATAATACTTTAATCTCCATAGGAAGAGGGAGAAAACGATTCATAGGAGAGAGAAAAAAATGTTGATGATGAAATAACATGAGAAAGAATTCAGTGAATTTGGAACTTTTCTCTGTCTCTCTCTTTTCTCAACCTTCCCCTGAATTAGAAGGTGGGAAATTTTTCCTCTCCTCGCCATTGTTAGCCTAATACACCCAAATAATATATTAGATCAATGAGCTTAAATAAGGTTTAAATGGTATAATCAGGAAGCTGTGAAACCAATTTACAATTACATTTATCACCCACCACCATGTTTCATGAGGGTTCAGTTGGTGAAAACAGGGAAAGTGTCACTTTGTCGGAATCATTTTTTCCTCCTTCATCTTTCTGTCTGAATATATTACATCAAAAAAGGATAAACATTATCATATTACTTATTCAGGGATGTGAATGAACAGAAAACCATGATAATCATGATAAGTTTTCAAATTTACTCAGATTGAAATTCACAATTTTTTCCCCTCTTTTATCATAATAATAAGAAACTTTATCTTTCTTATTAAGAGATTGAATTTTGTGTAGGAAATATTCAATTGTTTCAATTGTATGATGATGATGATGATCAATGTTACTATTATTGTTTACAGGCAATTCAATTTAAATCTGAATTCATGTTGATTTGAGGATGAAAATGGTGAAAAAAAAATCTCTGAGACTGAACTTTATTGTTTGTTTCATTTTCCAGAGTAAATATTTCATCTCTGAGGTTATGTATTATTTTTAATATTCAATCAATAATGATAACATTTTTTTTAACCCATAAAATTTTGTTTATACTATTTGTTTATTATATAAATGGTGATGATGATGATCATCATCATCATGAGGATGAAGTTGATGGTTGGAGTTATATGTAAGTTTTCAAGAATAATTCTGAATTGACTGAGCTCTGGGATTGTATTTTCTTGTGTGTGTCTCAGGATTTGGGTGAAGTGGAAGGTTGTAAGGTGATGATGATGTTGCAGTTACATGGGAAAAAGATATTATCTCTATGGTGGAGAAAATGATTCTTTGTTGATGAAGAGTAGGAGGAGAGGAAGAGATCTAAAGTTCTGATGGAAATTGGAATAACTCAGAATTTTTATCATTTTCTTTTATTTTTTTTCCTCTCTCATGTTATCCTTTCTTTTCTTTTCTTTTCTTATCATCATCATCATCTCATCATGCGTGGCTTTCTACAATTAATCTCATCCTTTTTGATAGATTCCGGTGTCTTCACAGCATCTTGAAAAATCTAGATGATCATGATCATCTTCATCTTCATGATAACTTTCACCTTTCCAACCAGTCAACGATTTCAGATCATTCAAGATGATTACTCTGAATATCTCTCATGGATTTAGTGAGATATTATTTTCTTTTTGTTTTTATCTTCCCTCTCTGACAAGTGAACACAAAACAATCTGAAAAGTTCATTCATCAAATTTGGATTCAAAGTTAATTCTGAAAATATTCAGAAATGTTTCATATTCATCATGTTATTATAATGGTTAGGTAAAAGTTAATATTCACTCAGTCAATCTTTCCCTGAACTCTTTAATTTCCGGTTTGAATTTTGTTCTCTTTTTTTTTGTTTTCTCTCCTCATCTGAAAATCATCATCATCATCATGAAATTTCCTGTTGTTAAACATTCATTGATGAATGAATCATGTTAATCTATTTCCTATCACTAGGTAATTAATTTGTTTCTGATCAATGATTGTTAAAGGAAAACAATTACAAAGAAATGAGACTTTTTCTGTTAATTGTAAATTCTAAACAGCAATAAACACTAATTACACCGAGATAATTTGTAGATTTAGATTAATGATAAATGATGATAAGATGATTAAAAGAGATGATTAATCGGAAAATTGTCGATCAATATTATATTAAATTGTTGATGATGTTTGAGTGAAAATCAATTGTTAATCCAATTGTGATTAATTGTAACACTTTATGAAAGCTCACTGATATTCAGAGTTAATTTTGATTGTATTCACAATTCTTGAGATGATTTCATGGTGGAATCATGGAATCTGATGGATTCCATGAACTGTATAAGAAACCAAGTAGATAAACAAAAGGTGACTATAAGCATTGTAACAAGATTCACCCAATTTAATCTTAAATGAGGCTTGTGCTCAGAACTTTTCAATGAAAATTCATGATTTAAAATGATAGTGAAGATAATGATGATAATAATGATGAAAGTCGTTTAGTCAACTAAGAAAAAGAAACCTTAAGATTTTCATCTTTATTCAGCATCTCCATGAGAGATCAGCATGATGATCATGATTCTCTCTCTCTCTCTCTCACTCCCTTTCAATCATCACTTTCATGAATCTTTTACATTCCAATTTTCTAGCCTCCGGCTTGGATACATACACCATGTATACACAAAAATCTAATACAACTGAATAAAATTCTGGAACTTTTCTCACTCCATTGATTCAAAGCAGGTCAAATGGCTTATGATGATGATGATGATAATGAAGATGAGTGGGTAGAGGTGATGATGATGATGGTGTTTTATGTTAACAATAAAAATAACAAAAGGGTGAAGTTAAATCTTACATGAAAATGAATGAGTTACCAATGCAAACATCAATAATCAACTGGATGATGTTCAGATCATTAAATCAAATGATATTACATTGTTAAAATGAATGATAAGTTTGATTCAGTTCATTTCAGTTCAGTTCATCATCATTATCTTTATTAAATCAATGGGAAAAAAATATCATCATCCATGATACTTGGTTTATCATCATTATCGGTATCATCATGAGTCTGATAAGTTTGCTCCACTTACCATCCAATGGATTTCTGTACGATTGCTAATTGCAATTGATTAATTGCGATTCAAATTGTATAAAGCTAATAATGATCATCATCATCATCATGAATGATATATATATTTTACTTATTATCTTATAATAATAATGATGATAAACTTTAAGCTAAACTTTTTTTTTGTTGTCACGAAAAACAAACTTACAAATCAGATCAATGTAACTTTATTAAGGACAATGATTTGTCTTTAATCATCATCATCCTTTAATCACAATGATTAAGTTTAATGATAAATCTAATTGAGCTTCTGTGGATTAAGTTGATGATATGTCAATCAACTCACATCAATCACCAAAATTAGATACATGATAAGAATGAAACTTTTTTCCCTGATCGATTGTCATCAAATTATATTGTTATGAATAAATTGACTGATTAATTATCTTGATTAAATAACAGCAAAAGATTAAAGGTAGAGAGTCTTAATCACTAACAGATAATGAACATCTGATTGTAACAATTAACCTTCATCATTTACTAATACAATTACTTGTACAAGGCTATTCAACTTCAGTTTACGCAGATTTTTAGTTATAAGTCAAGAATTTGAATTGAATTTTCGAGAAATGACCTCAATGACCTTGAAAATTTTTACACGAAGTCCTTCAATTCTGAAATGTATACGTACGAGGTTTGATCTTTTTAGGATAAATCGTTCTTGACTTATAACATAAAGTGTATAAGTTTGATTGAATTTGTTTTTTTCATTTCATTCACATGTTAACATGATTATCATCATCATTATTCAGATGATGATAATAAATAAATTATGTATGATTGAGATGCAGATGATGAGGATGATGATTATTGTGATAATATAAACAGTTCAGTAACAAGTGAATGTGTATATGGTTACATTACCTTTGGATGCTCATTATCAATGTTACATGTTAAAGGGTTATCCATGATTCCTGAGATTCAGCATCATTATTATTTCTCTCTATTCCCTGATTACAAAATGTTCACCCTTTCATGTTGATCATTATTATTATCCATTTCTCTCTCACTCTTGTTCTGTCTCTTTAAATTATCGACAAAATGTCTCTTCATGTCATCATCATCATCATCATCATGTAATATTATCAATTCAGGATATTGTGTATTTTCATGATGATCATTTCCAGTCTCTTCTTCATTGTAATGATGCTTTCTCAATCATCATCATCATCATCAAATGATTATCGTGAGACCATCCATGATTAATTAGTCTGAACAAAAAGTAAACTCCCAATCAACAGTAAAGAGTCATGAGAGAGTCAAAAAACAAGGTGGATGGGACATTTTTACTCCTTAGAGAGTCAATGCCTTTTGATGAGATTAGACTCATTTTTGAGTGTATTTGACTCTTATTTTGATTAGTTTTGACTCTTTACTAAAATTAATCAATAGAGAGTCAATAGTTATTCAAATAAATTGAGTTAAATTGACTCAAATATGAATTATTTTGACTCTTTTTTGACCGTTTTTGAACGGCCATGAATCAACATTGAGTCAATTTTTTGATTGATTAAGACGAAAGAAAATGAAATTAATGACTGAAGAATCAATATGTTTATTGATTCCTCAATCAAAGAATCTCTTGATTGTTTAATAAAATATAAACTTAAATCTTAGATTTTTGATTCAAAGAATCAGTTTTATTTTAAATTAATTTAATTAATTAATTTTGAAAAATGAAACTAAACTTCTTTGAATCAATAAAACGCAAACTTAAATCTTAGATTTTTGATTCAAAGAATCAGTTTTATTTTAAATTGATTTAATTAATTAATTTTGAAAAGTGAAATCAAACTTTTTTGAATCAAAATATTAAAGAATATGCATTCTTTGAAACAATTATCATCACAAGCAGGATTTGAATCTGATTCTGAATCTTCCTCGATTCCGTTTATTACTGAATCTTTTTCTTGAATCGAATTGGTCAATAATAATTCATCATCCATAAAATCAGATATCCGACTCCGATTGACTCCTTTTTCATCTTCAGCTTCCAATCTCCCAATTCTATTGAGCTCACAAAAATCGTTGAATCCATTCGTTTAGTTGTTGTCGCAGGTTCACCAACAAAATAATTCTTGATATGGTTACTTGTTCCAGGAATCAAATTATCAAGAATGTTTGTTCGTTCCTCACCTTGCTGAGAAACATTCGAGCTGATACCAGATTCATAGCCTTCAGTGGAAGAATTCAGAGTTGTTTTCGGAGTTGAAAACGAAAATGCTGAAAGAACAGCAGCACTGGAAGATTCATTAACTCTCGCTTTATGCCTTCGAGCTGCTCGTGAGCTTCTAGTTGAAGTGCGGGTTTGTGGTGAATAGATGAATTCCTCTTTATCTTGAACACTTGTATCTTCTTCAGCAGTTGTGCTCTCGATAATTGAATCCCAAGCAGCAGAATCTCTCCTAGCCGTAAACTTGGAACGTGAGTAGTACATTGCTTTGAAATAGTATCGGTCATTTTTTTCTCTTTGAATTCATCGTAGCTTTTAGCACCACAACAGCGAATAGTATGATCTAAGAAATAATAATAAATAACAAATAAAAATGTTAGTTGAATAGGAAAAATTCAATTTTCAAAATTCATTGATTCTTACCGAAAAGAGCTCTCAAGCGAATTTCTCCTAACCCAGAGATAACTTTTCCACCTGTTGGATCAGATAGAGGAAACTCATGATTCCAAATCGCAATCAATGAACGTCGTCCACCATTTCCTCTCAAAGTTACATCTTTAATCCAATGATTTGGAAAACAATATCTAATGATAGTTGTTAATACTACTCCAGATTCACGTTCATTTAGCCTCTCCGGTAAAGAGGAAATGGCTTTTCTGTATTTTCTTGTATAAACAGGAAAATACGGAATTATTCGTAAACCATTTGTAAATATTTCTTGATTTGTTGCGTTTCCTTTTCTGAATTCATCGATTTCCGATTCAAAGGATTTGAATAAATGCATGAAGCATTTCAGAATCGTTGAAATTTCACCAAAGAAAAAATGATTATCATCAGGAACTGGGTTAAGCGTGATAACCGGAGACAAACGATTGTGTCTATTACTTAAAGATTCAACCACTTCTTTAGTCGTCTTTGATTCGTAATTCACCGATGTAAAATCTTTACGGTAAAGATTGATTCTCTTTTGATGCTCATCCTTTTCCTGTTTTTCGGAACTTGTTGCACTATTTTCTTGTTCACTGAGATCTATGAAAGCAACGTTTTTCTTTGCTTTTGATATTTGTTCCAAGTAATGGACTCTGTGTAAAAAAGCATCAAAATCACCTTTAGTTGATACTTCTAATGCATTTTTGCTGATTTTGGTAAGCTTAATATCCTCTGATGCGAGCCACATGGTTATCTTTTTTGATAATCCAGGAAGATTGTAAACTTTAGCAGCGTTGAAAAAAATTTGTAGTTCTGATTCATTTCTTGTGAATCATCTAAAATAGAAAAGGAGAATCACAATTAGACATATACAAAAAGAACAGCTCATTTTCAACTTACCAGCAGTAGCAATTATGAGCCCTTGAATCATTTTTACACCCGAAACACTAATGTAAACCACGTTTTCCGTTGAAAATTCCAATAGCTTTAAATCTTTAGGAACTTTTTCCTTGGCAAGCTTGAAGCCTATTGGAATAGTAGATTCTCTTTTGAAGGAATCTCTCACTCTCAAAATAGCACAAACCAATTGTTGATTAGCCATTAGCCAAATTGTACCAATTAAGGTTGGTTGATTATAGATGAAAGATTTTTTTGACCGTGATTTAGATTTGAGGGAAAAATTAAAAACGTAACTTTTTCTTTTAAGATTCAAGTCCATAAAAACGAAAAAAAAACCACTAAGATCACTTCGTCTATTCACGAGAAATCTAAAAAACGTTGTTGAAGGTCAAAATAAAACTAAATTGTTTCAAATTACAATTTGAAGAGAAGAGTTGTAATGAGATTAAAACCTTATCTTCAACTGATTAGATAGAATTTGAATCTTCGCTCTTTTAAAGAACGCGTGTTGTTACCATGACAACGGAGAATAGAAAACCACATGTTCTTTTTAGAAAAAAATTTGTTCTTTTTTAAATATTTATCTTTTTTAATTAATTAAATGTTTAATTAAAAATTTTCGCTAATCTTTTTCTTAAATTTGAATCTTTGCTATCTTGTGAAAGTTTTTTTCCAATGAATCGATCAACACGAACAATTAACCGTAGAAAAAGAAAAGATTTCTTGAAATTTTCTACTGGTTATATTGACCAGTTACCTGAAGTTGGCTCAGGAAGTGATGATTGTGTTTCGGAAACACTTTCTGATAATGTGAGTGTTAGGGAATCATTCACTAGTGAACTTAGTGAATCAACTAATTCGGATGAATTATTCGATGAGAACTCTGTTTGTGACTCAACCCAAAAAGATCCATCATTTGAAGAGTATTCAGAAGCTGTACTAATGGCAATTCTTAGTCATGGTGGTTTGAGTCTCTCTTCGGGAGAGATTGTCTCGAATCTCATCAATAATTTTAATAAAAGGTTTTCACCGAATCCTTTAACTTTACCAAGTGTAAGGTATTTCTGGAAAAAGAAAGCCGATGAAAATTTGGTAGATGTTTACATCATTTGTGACAAAGGACATTCTCATGGTCCTTTTCAAGGTGAACCAAGGACATTCGGTTTTTACACTTGTGATAAAGTGAGGATTCCAGCTATTTTGAAAAACAATCAATACTTCTTGAGTATAAGATTAGTTCAACAATTTGAAAGACATTTACCATTATTAAGGAAAGAAGATTGGTATACGAATGAATCACATTCTCAAGGAATCATCTATTCTATAAATTGTAGTGAATTGGCAGCAAAATTGAAAACTCGAATTTTGAACCTGATTCCGTGCAAAAGTACACATTGACAATGCACGGCGATGAAGTCCAAGCTGGTAATTCTTCTTCAATCGTAATATTTCCAATCATTACGGAATCATTACATTTACGCATTTTGTGCGTAAATGTTTTTGTTTTTTTTGAATATTTTTTGAATAAAAATCATTCAAAAAAAAATTGAAAACAATTTGAGTCTAAAAAAGAGTCATCAGAGAGTCAAAATCTAATCATTTTGACTCTCTTAAAAAATGTGTGTTGATTGGGCTCATTCAAGATGGATGCTGTTGGTGTTTCTGTGTATGTGGAGCTACATGATATTTTCAGAGATTCACATGAGGAATCCACTCATTATTATCTTTATTCTGATTCTTTTCTATCTTTTGTTCATTTTCTGTTTCAACATTTTCTTATTCAGAATCATCGGAAATCTTCAACAGTTCTGACACCTTTATATCCTCTTTTTTCACCCATAGTTATTAACCTTGTTTTCTAAACAATAGAAACTCTCATCATCTTCATCATCATGAATACTTTGTCCTTTTTTGCTAAGATAAAATGTATATTCCAAATGCTAATCATGATACACGCTATTTGCTAATGAACAGAATCGACAGAATCTGTTGAGATTTTCTTTTGATTTTCCATGTTAACTTGTACATGTATTCCCTCCCCATAATCGTAACCACAACTAATTTAATCAAAACTAATCATCACTATTGATTATAAACCTTGATGGTAATAATAATTTATCCTTAGATGTAAATCCGTAGTCATTTGGATTACATATTATCTTGATGATTATTGTTTACAATGAAATGAATTGGTTTTCAGGATCTCAGTTTGTCTGTAGGAAATGATTTCAGTCCAATGAACTTTATCTGCAACAATTTGCCTTAAATCAATAAGATGATAATATTAATATTGTACTGAAAACCATAATCATAATCATTAGTATTCTTTATAAATTGTTTAGAAGGAGAAATTGTTGAAAAGGAATCATTCTCACCATGATGAAGACTCATAATTTTTATTCTCCATGAACATTCATCATCATTAGAATCATTTACTGAAAGTAGTTAGAGTTAATTGTTTCAGTCCAAATTCATGTACAAAGTTAATCTCGTTGCAATCTGATAGAAACAATTGAACCAAAGTTTCGTTTATCTCAACGGATGTCGAAAAAAAGTCCGACTTTTTCCTGGAATTCGAGCAAATCGCTAATAAAACTATTCGTTGTACCAAAGAGATTCAACTCTTTCATGGTATAACTGGTTTTCTACGTTGTAATTAGCGTTTAAAACTTTCCACGAAAAGGTTAACCTTCGACCTCTGGAGCAGAAATAATTATGAGATTTTCAGGAGAAATGACTTTGATTCAGAGATGAACATGGTAAAGAGAGAGACATAAACTTCGAGGTACATTTTCCTTTGAGATTCAGCTTTCTTTAAGTTGTTTAGGTTTTTCAATATTCACTCATCACCATGATTTCGAGATGAATTTCCAAATCAATTGATGATTAACATTCATCATCTGAATAGTCATCATGTTTATCCTTTAACAATGTTTGTTATTATCTGGGTTAATTTGATAGGTAAATGTTGATATTGACATTAGAGAGATTCTGAAGATGAGGATAAAGATGATAAGTTCTAGTTAGTTGAATGAGAAATCGATTGAGTAAGAAAAAAAAGCTGATTGATCAGATGAACAACAATACCTCATGATTACCATGGGAGTTGATAGAGAATGAGGATCATGAATGAACCTTTGAAAGTTTTGACTCGAAAATGATTATGCTAACAGGATTATCTATCTCATGTTGTTTTGCATCACCGTTCAATATCATCTCCAGAATCATCATGGTGACAATAATGTTATGTGATAAAACTTCAATCCTCCTTTAACTCTCACTTGGAAAAGTGTCTCAAGAGTTTTCTCTGTGTGTCAATGAATAAAAACTCAACAAGGAAACTTTTCCTTGCCGAATTTCATGGAGAAAATTTCATCAACTATTTTACTTTTCTCAACTTGCTCATCATCACCATCGTCATCATCATTATAATTATCATCATCTTGATAACATTTTCGTCTTTGGTGTAATATTTTGTGTTTCCTTGGTGAAAAAATTTTCTTCTTGCTCCCTTTACACTTTACTCAGTCAGACAAACAATATAATATTTATCCCAACGGAATTATCATGATTGTTATCATGGTAAGATACTCACAAGGGGTGGATGAAGATTGGAGTGAGTAAAAAAGTAAAGCAAGTGGGAGAGCTGTAGATATAAAATAAATATTAATAACAAAAGCATAATAAATAACAGTTGATGTGAACATGATAAAATCCTCCAAATGCAAACACAATAAATTTTAATTCAACTTTTAACTCACTTTGATCAAGAAATTCAAGAGATTGAACTTTTTCATGGGTGAAAAAATATTAAAAATAGAATAGAGTGAGTGAATGAGAGAGAGAGAGAAATGGGAGCAAAAATTAAACACCCTGAATATTTGATTTAAATGTGAAGATCCATATTATTACTGTACTGCCAATGATCATTCATTGTTTTTAATGTTTATCATGAAAATTCATTGACTGAATTCTGGATACAAATACTAAGTTCTGAGTAGAGTTTACAGATTAATATCTTTGGTATGAGAACTGGCTGCTTGGAGTGATTCGGTGAGGTGGTTAACGTATTTCTTTAGATATATTTATCATCATGTTATCCTCATCATCATCGTATTGATTATATTAATATCATATTTTATGCATTTAAAAGTATTCAGGAAATCCATTGAAGGATGTAAAACAGGAGTGGGTCATGTATGAAAAGGGGGAAATATGTTTATCTCAAAGGATTATGACTGCGGAAAATGTTTGTCACCCTGAATCAGTTATTATATTCAATCATGCATATGAATGTGCCACCCAATATATTGCAAATATCTGAGGGGTGACACGTTGGGTGGGTGATAATCAAAAGGTTTCAATGTATATTTATGAAAATATCTTAGTGAATACCCATACTCTCTCTCAACCTCAGGTATGTATATATAAATATACTTGATTACCTGGAAAATGAATGTTAAAAATGTTACCATGAATACCCTGATAATCAGGATTGCATTTCTTTCAAATATCACTGAATATTGATATATTATTATATTCTGATTGCTCTGCTGGTGAGAATTTGATTGAAATGAATCAAATGAAGAAAAGTTTAACTGGAATGGTAATTTCCAAACAAACAGATGAAAAAATGAATAGATATTGAAATTCTGGTTGAATGGTCGATTTCATGATAATCATAAATACAATGTCAGGAAATTGATAGACTAATATCAGTTAGAAATCACTAATCAGTATGATTAGACAATCAATCAGAATATAAATCAATTGACTAAAACGAGAGGATTTTGTTTCTGCCAAACTTATCCAATCAACTATCGTTCATGGTTTATTCAGTTGTGGGTTTCATGATATTGCTGAATATTAGAAAAAATTTCATGTTTACTTTACTCAATGTGTATTAATATGTTTACATATGATGATGTAAGTGAAACTGTTACATGGATTGTAAAACAACAACTATCATGGTAACATTTTTCTTACTCATCATGATCATCATGAAAATGATGACTCTGAACATGAATAAGATTGTTATTGTAACCACAATAATGGATTATGTTCAATAATCATGTTAGTCTTAATCATCACCCTGAACATTATTAAGGATTTTATTTTATTTTTTTCAGAGTAACATGAAGTTTGACATGATGGTGACAATTGTTTCATCGTGAAGCAAATGAGTCTAATGAAGTCAATACAATATCATTATGTGATTTCCTATGGGACATGATTAACTTCATGATGATATTCTGATGATAATGATCACAATGGAGAAAATTTCATCTGATTAAAAAAGGGAGAAAAAGTTCTGAGCATTTCTAAAGAAATTCAATCTCAGCCCAATGATTTTCCTCTTCCAAACTGATATCGATAATGTCGATTATTGTCCTACCCTGGAGGTATTATCATCTGATTTCAATGAAAATCTATTCATTGATATTCATTGGAAAAGGGTAACATGTAAATTTGCTCCATGTAATGAACATGAAAATTAAGAACTTTTTTCCAACCTTATTCTGTCAGATCACATTTTATATGTTCGATGTTGTTGTTTTTTTTTCAAAGAAAAAAGTTCTGATAATGATCATGTTAGATAATCAGTTTTTGTATCGTTTGAAAAAGTTTTCTTTGAAAATTCAGTCGAATTTTTTTAACAGAACTTTTCTCTTTTACTTTCCCTTGTAAAGGTAGATCGAAATTATTTTATTATATTTGCAAACATGATATCGCCTCCGGGGTCGAGTAGTGATGATAAAACACACGAAAGAGAAAAATATAATCTCAATAATTTCGACAAAAAGGAAATTTTTTCTACATTTGGAACTTTTTTTCTCATTCTCACTATTTCCTTTTCCGCTTTTCTTCTTCTTTTTTAGCATGAGTTTGAGGTTGAAGTAATTCTAACCTACATGATGAGGATCATGAGCTTCATTCTTTTGGAATTTATCAGGTGGGAAACTCACAGTTTCCATGTAATCGTTTCAATTTAGAGGATGAAGACGGGGTGGGTATTTCATCTTCCTCTTTATCTTCACCAAGGGAATGATTATCGAAGACTTTTTTCTTGGAGTAACAGAAAATTTGAGCCGATAAACTTTTCTCTATTAGATAAAGTTCTGAATTCATGGTGTGTCAAGATGATGAGAGATGAAAAAGAGATGATAAAATCATCAGAAAGATGAGGAAAAAGAAGTGAAGATAAAAAGAGTTTGTTAAGTCAAGGTGATCGATAGCTTTTCAATTTGACAAAGTGTTGAGTCAAATTAATTGTAAACAATAGTTAACCAATTTTAGATCATTAGAACTTTTTTCCAACTCCAAAAGTTTAATAAAGTTTTTCAAGTTTTCAATCTTCCAAATTTTGTTCATCTCTTTTTCTTAACCTAAAGCTAATTGGTGAATTTACTTCATGTGAATCCATCGATATCTTCATGTTATTCTGAAGTTGATATTTTCTTTCCTGATGAATATTTATCATTACATTTTCCAAGGTATATATTAGGTTGTCCAATCCAAGACGAACTGTTTTTAAACTGAGCGTGCGCATTAATTATAAGTTCAATTTTTGTTTGAGATACATCATTACGTAACTGATAGCTGCCTTTTTGATCGTCAATATTCAAAACTTCATAATCATCATGTCTCATAAAGAAAAATTAATTAATTCGATCACAAGTGACCATCAACGGTCTTTTATACTCTTTGGTGTTATTTCTGGTAAATCTAACACAATAATTCACCAAGAGTTGTGTAATCTGATTGGTACCAAAGCTATTTCGAAAAGCCAAGTGGCAAAATATGCCGCTGAGTTCAGGGCTGGCAACGTTGTCGACCAGAGGGGTCATGGAGGGTCCAGACTTGATGCTGAAGTTTTGTCCACAAGACTTGATGCTATCAAGGCGAAATTTGAGGAGTCGAGACATTGGTCCCTAAGGTCTCTATCGATGGTAACAAACATCCCAAGATCATCATTGGCGCTGCTCATAAGGGACACTTTAAAAATGAAAAAGATACTGGCTAAGTGGGTACCTTACAATTTATCGCCAGAACAAAAAGAATTGCGCGTCATGAAGTGCCAATTGAATGTCCGAGCATGGCAAAAGACCCCAACACTCCTCAAAAGGACCCTCACCATAGATGAGACATGGGTTTCCCTTTACATGGAGCCTGATCGCAATCAAGCGCGCTCTTACCAGTTTCCCGGTGAACATCCCGAACCTGTGACCACCCAATCGATACATGGCATCAAGAGAATGCTTATCATGGCAATGGATTCCAATGGAATCGCCTTTTATTCTCTGCTACCCGCAAGAACCACTGTAGATGGAAACGTTTACAGAAAGTTCTTGGAGGATCATATCCCTGATTGGCTGGGCAATAGAGCGAGTAGGTACCTCTGGCTGTTGCATGATAATGCCAGACCTCATAAATCACAGGTTGTTCAGCAGTATCTGAACGAAAAAGGGATCACCGTTTGGCATCACCCACCATATTCTCCTGACATAAGTCCATTAGACTTCAATTGCTTCGGTCAGTTAAAGAGAGAGCTAAAAGGAACCCAACATGGTGATTGGGAAACATTCGAAACCAATTTGAATGAAGCTGTGGCCAAACTAAATAGCGAAGGTCGAATGAAGGGCGTTTTAGCTTTACCTGACCGCTGGAAGCGCGTAATTGCAGCAGAAGGAAACTTTATTAGTAATTAACATTTTCACCAAATTTCATCAAAATCTTCAAAAAAATAACAAAGTTACAGCGCTTTTAAAACGGTTCGTCTTGCCCTGGACAACCTAATAAATACCATGTAATTCATGTTAATATGAAATTCTCAGGGATTAGTCTGATTCATGATAATATTATTTTTCTAAAATGAGTGCTAAACAAAAATTGTTCAGATTACAAGAGATTTGACTTGAAGATGAAGAAAAAAAGTTCTGACAAATTATGTTTCCATTTTTTCATCTTCTATCTTCATTTCCTTATCCTTTGATAATAATAACATGGAATTAGATTTAGTTATTGATATTCAATTACGAATCAATCATTTATTATATTTATCGTAATATAACTGTGAATACTATTATTATCATCATGTTTATGTTATGATGATCATTTGAAGGAAAATTTGATAAAGAATCAAGAGAAAAGTTCTGGAAAAAATGATGACTAAAACTCTGATAACAGATTTCAGGTTATATAAAATAAACAAATATCAAATATGAGTTGATGAAAATGTTACTAAAATGATTCAGATCATCTTGATGGTCATGATGATGATGATTATGTCTAGTTTGATGTGGAAGATTGAACAGAATAAAACTTCGGGTCATTATTATGATGAATGAGTTTCATGATGATTCTAATAAAAGAGTATCAAGAAAAATGGAAACCGGATGATGATGCTGATGGTTTATGAAGATGAAGCGAACAATTTGATCGGAAGTGTTTGGGTTATCCTGTTGAGTAACAATCTCGAAAGAAATTCAAAGACAGAATTCAGATGAGTCTCAACGTTCATGAGAGAAAAAAGTTTCTTTTCCTATCATCTTTTTCTCATTAGAATCACCTCACAGGTCTCTCTCTCTCTCTCTCTCTCTCTCTGAAATTCATCCCCCTGTCATTGGGATGATTCTGAATCAACCATCATGACACATTTTATCAAGGGAAAGATAATGTAAGTGTAACAGTTTATCTTCAGTTTGAATAAATTAAATGATGAAATTATTTCCAAATCAATGAATTAGCGTTAACCATGAAGCTTTCATTCTGATTCTCGGTGAAAATTGTTAAGCTAAATTGTTGCTTTTCTCAGACAAAATCTTGTTTCTCTCTAATTTTGTGTCGATTTATCAACTCAGACGATTGAAACGCAGAGTTTTTAATTTATGAGCAATTCTGTGAAACTAAACAATCGTCAGATAACAATAATAGTTTCAATTAAGAAATTATCAGCTTATTGACTGACCAATTGAATATCAGAATTACAAATCAGGGTGATAGTCATCTTGTTATCTCAGAATAAAATGATAGACTTAAAACTCATGTTCATCAATAGAAATGAATGGAAATTCATATGTGACAAGAAACTCAGAATTGGAAAAAAAAATCAAACCAATCCCAGAATTATTCTTATTATATATTCTGAATGTTACTATAAACTGTCCATCGAGATGTTTACCAGAATTTATGAATAAGAAAAATATTGAGAAATTGAGAAGAATGAAATGAAAAGAAAAGAAACTGAAAAATATGATATTCAGAATCACCATGGAAAAGTAAAAGCAAGTAACAATTTTGTTTTCCATTGGAACTTAAATAATATTTCAAGTATGGAAATGAGTGATTTTCACCATGAACCATGAAGAGTAAATAATATCCCTTACATCCCACACATACAAGCAATTTGAAATTGAGGATATTAACAGATAGATAAGGATGATATGATGATGATACCCTGTCTTCAAACAAGAAGATAATTCATATTCTCATGAGAATGAAACACAAGATGAATTCAATATGAGAGATAATATCATTATCAGTCTCATCGAATCCATGATAATAGCATTTGTATTCAATTATTTTACAAGGAAAATTGATAACCTTATATTTCTCATTGAAATTCTGTGATTTTTCAACTTTTTTTAAGATTAACTTTCTCTTAGGAGAGAAACAGAAATTAAAATAACAAGACAAAAACACTTATCTTCATCCAATTCACTCTTCCACCTCCATCATCATCATCATCATCATCACCATGTAATCATCATGATCGTTGTTTCAAATGTTCAACTCGAATGAAATAATTTGATAGTTAATTGAGTTTACGGAAGATTGATTGAACTTCTCAGGCTTGAATATGTATACATCTTTCATCCTCCATGATCATCAACTTCCTTTCTCAATCTTTTTCTAAAGATTCTGAAAGTTCTGATATATGATTTCACCTAAAATCCTTTTCACCCCGATTCTGATTATCGAATGATTTTCTTACACCAAGAATGTTAATTACCTTATTTTCCCCCAACAATTTCCATTCAATTACAATATTATGTTTATTTAATTTAGAAAAACTTTTTTCCTCTTTTCTGTTGTTCAACTTTGAGAGTAACAATTTTCCAACTAATCAACAATTTAGTATTCAATTGATGACTTGAATTTGATCAAACCATCACCATGAACATGATACAATTTGGAAACAAATAATTTAACAATCTGATTTTCTATTATATTATCATAACAATCAACGATCCTGGTGATTGTTATGTTAAATTTATTTCAATTTGCTTGATTATTTTTTGATACAATTTAGATAAATCCATTGTAATTTAATACATGTTTGTCTATTGTCACCATCAATCAACGGGTTAATTGTTATTGATTATCAAAGTCACTTCAATTGGTTATTATTTGTTCAATTATTTAACCATTTGGAGATTTAAATTCAGATCACATTTCACAAATTGGAACATTTTGATTCACGACAATTAACACTCCAATTGAATAATTGAAATGATCTTTTTCTCATTTTTCTTTCAAATTGTTCAGCATGTTATCAAGTAGGTTCCGGTGTAAGTGCCATTTTCGGCCCTCAAAACCCGCTCTTGGGTAATCATATACAATCCCTATGCGATGCCTTGGACATTCCTCACATGGAATCACGAGTTGACCTTGAACCTGAGATTAAGGAGATCTCAATTAATCTATATCCTAATCCAGTAATCACCGGTGATGCCTTACGTGATTTAGTTAAATATTTAAATTGGACCAAAATTGCCGTTATTTATGAGCAAGATTTGTGTAAGTCTCTTGATCCAATTTTCCCGATCATCTAATTGAGGAAACATTGATTTCCAATCCAATGATAAGATTATCTTATTATTAATATTATCAATGGATTTAATTGAATCTCCAATCAACTATCAATACATGAAACATGATAAATATTTCTCATTATCTTTAAGACTTTATATCAATTCAGAAACCAAATGATTACTTGGGATATTTTCATCCCCATTCTCATGGTAACTGATTAGCATCAACAGATTTCACTCAGAACAAGATGATGAGAATGATAAAAGATGATGATATAAACTTTTCTTTCATCATATAATACATATTGAATGATTATTATTACTTAATAGTAAAAATGATAACATTAGGATAACTTAATCATTTAGAATCAACATAATCATCTTGGTATGAGGAGAAAAAATTATCATCAAGATCATGTAATAATTTATCATCTAATTGAATAACTGTAGCAACGAATTGAAGGTTTTATTTTTAAGAAAATTTCTAATCAGATTGAGGATTTTTCTTGGTATCATCCATTTAGAATTCTGAGATTTGATCATCTAATAGATAATTATGATGAACATTCTGATTGGTTTATCTCATGAAACTGTGAATCTAATAATTTGATGAGTGATATTTTTTCATGATACCAACTAATTCAATGGATCCCATGTGCTTTTATTCATAAATGAGTGAGAAGCAAAAAAAAAAGTTGCAACCATTTATATTCACCATGAGATTTACCACCACATGAATGAGATAAAAGTTTTCCATTGAATTGAGATTAATAAACATCATCACCTATTGTTATCATGAAATATTTTCCTCTCTCATTCATTCATTCTTGGTGTTTGTGTAATATATTGATGAGAAAACTTTTTCACTAGAAAAACACCAAGCCAAATGGCCGCCGGGTATTTATTGAGTTTATACATCTTCTAGTGAATTAGTTTATACACCTTACCGGGGATTATCATGGAGAATCCAGAACTTTCAGAGATTTGGAAGAGGAAAAAAAAATGCTCAGAACAAAAGCTGAATAGCTTATCAACACCCACCGGTGTGTAAATTGAAAACCCTCCGAGCACTCGTGATATAAAACAATCGGTTAATTCAGTTGCTTATTTTTTTATCATTTCTATCAACAGGAATATCATTAATTCAAATTAATCTGCTGAGGAAAGTTTTCTCTAACTAATCATGATAATTGCTAATGAATTTACTGATCAATTACTTTAGATGAAATAATGAAATAATTTATCCATCAATTAGCCTGAGGGTAAATACTAACCACTCGTTGTTGTTGAAGACATTAGTTAATTAATTGTTAATGGAAACAATGAACACCGACAATAAGTTAATTAACAATTAACTAGTGAAGCCTTTTCTTTGTCAATATCCATGAAAAAAAAACAGCTAATTTCATTGTTAATTGTTATCTAATATTGTAGATGATTAAAACATCACAATTAAACACTTAACAATCAAAATGCTAGCAAGTTAATTAACCACACTAATGATGATGATTGATTTATTAAGGTAAATGAGTAACAATCAATTTGCTGATGTAATGATTAACTTTTTAAACATTTAAATTGCTCATTTGATTTTTTCATTTGTTTTTCAAAAATTTATGATAATATAAATATAATCAACTCTTTCAACCGATAATCATGTTGATTCAGTGATTATTATGATGATTTAACCAAATTAATTCAATTGAGTTGATTGTTATTTGAATTTGTTTTTCTCTTCCAAATTCTGATCAATCCTTTTAATTGTTGTGATTAATTCTGTTCCATAGCCTTGATTAAACTTCAACAATTGGTCAAAGCTCCAATGCCCAAAAGTGTCCAGTTCATTTTTCGGAAAACTGACCCTTCCGGATTCCGACAGATCTTGATGGACATTAGGACTCGTGGTATATACAGTGTGATAATAGATACAAAACCAGAGCATTTACATTTACTATTAAAAGCAGTAAGTAATTAACTCTTAATTGTTGCTAAAAGTTTCATTCAATTCATTGAAATCAACTCACCGATGATTTAATATTATTACTTTTACATTCATTTTTCACTGAAACTCAAACTGAATTGTGTCTGAATTATTTTGTATTTGTTTAAATATTAAAATCTAATCCATACCAAGTGGTCATCGCTATAAACTGGACATGTTACAAAATCTCATGTATTAATCTGATTTAAGTAACTGATAAAAATTATCTTCTTATCTGATTGTCCACTTGAAATCTATTGGCTATCTCAATGTCCACTCTCTCTCTCTCTGTTGAGTTTTTATTGTCATTGTTATTGCAATTTATTGGTCAATCTGTTGGTCATTTCTATTTGAGTATTCAATGAAAACAATTCCTGTTCCACTTCCCCTCTTCCATGGTAAGTTAATAGAAACAGTTAAAAACATTTACCTGTTCAAAAGTTTCAACTTGACAAACT
Organism: Panonychus citri; assembly: GCF_014898815.1. Classification (NCBI taxonomy): domain Eukaryota; kingdom Metazoa; phylum Arthropoda; class Arachnida; order Trombidiformes; family Tetranychidae; genus Panonychus; species Panonychus citri. Next base: position 2,208,302 of record NW_026515540.1, read on the forward strand.
GCTGGACAAAGGGAGGGGATGGTCAAGTTGAACAATAATTCCCTGCAAAAGAATCAGGGGAAAAGATTTTTTTTTCTTTCATTTCTTGGAATTTTTTTCCTGACAAAATATCAAAATCTGTTCAATCTCAATCTTCATCTTTTCTTCATCTTCGTCTTTCTTTCAACCTCAACTTGAAGGGATTTTTAAAGGTTGATGATAAAACAAACTCTTTCGTTGTTATCCATTGGTCAAGCAACTACAACATGTTGACCATACATGAAGTTGATTCCTTCCTGATCAAACCTCCGTTTCCTCTGACATTAGGGATGATAATAGAGATACGATAGAGTGAGTGAGAGAGAGAGAGTAGAAGGAGCGAAAAAACTTTACACTTAAGTCATCCTTTTATTTTCTTCTTTTCACTTCATGTCCATCTCATTTCTCTCTCTCTCTCTCCTGTCCACCCACAGTAGTAATCCCACCCTTTCATTCAATTCTATCCCTAACTTGGAATCTAAAATGTTCAACTTGTGTTCATCTTTTCTCCCTTTCCATGAAATGGATCACATTCCTTCCGGACCAAAAGATTCCAATTCACTTGTAGGTCAATGAAGAAAATAATTTTTTTTTCTCTCATCAAATCAAATAGAAACTCTGGAAAAAAGCATCATGATGATCACCTTTTCCATTAACCATTAACTCTGTTGATTGTCTTTCACAGTATCCGATTGAAATTATATCTGTATTTTTTTATCATCATCTCACCATCATGATAACTTATATTTATCATGGAATCAATTGAAATCATTGAGTAAAAAAAAGTAAAACTTTTTCCAATGTGAAATGAAAAACTCAATCAACAGGAAATCTTATTAATATCATTTGGAAACTCAGTTAATCTTCAATATTAATAACTTTTAAATTCATTTCTTACCATCCAAATTTTTACCATGAAACAAACAAAAATCGTTTCAATAGTTTCATAAATCAACAAAGTCTCAAGAATCAGCTAATTAGAACAGTTAATTAAGATCAACTTACAACTAATTCAACTTAATCATAGCTTTTAAACCATTAAAATCAAATTATAAGGCAAACAAGAATAGTGATTAACTTAATCTGATGTGAAACAAAAAGTGTAATCAGTTAATCATATTAAATCAGATAAACTTATGAATACGATGAATTGGATGAGTGAAATGTTTACTATCATGTGAACAAAATCACCATGAAAACTCAGGTTAATTTGGAAGAAATTTTTTTCTCTTTCCAGATTTTACAGATTCAAATGAACAACTACAAATATCATTATCATTTCACAACTTTTGATATTGAATCTCATGATTTAGAAGATTTTAGATATAACTTTGTTAACATGACTGCCTTTCGAATGGTTGATTCAGAGGATTCAAATGTGAAGGAAATTTTGAAAGACATGGAAAAATTTCACAACTATGGACCATCGACCAACAACAAGACCCATGTGATAAGAGTAAGTTGACCCAAAGATGACCAGTGGTCATTAAGAGTACAGTAGATAAAACTAATAATCGTTATAATCGTCTAGACTTTTTTGTTTGTTTGTTACCATTTTCATGATGATGACAATTTATCATCATAAACCTTTCTATCACTTTTTCATTATCATAATGATTCTCAGTTCTTGGAAGTTTACAAAAAAAAAATTATCTTAAAAACTGTTAGATTATCATAACCATCGTGATAACTTTCATCTAATCAATAATCGATATCGAAAATGTCGAAAACTCTGTTTCTAATCGGCTGTTAAATTAATCGACAATCTATTCTAATATTTATTTTCATTTCGCTTTTCTCTTCATGATAACTTCAGTTTCACCAGGGGAAAAGATGAACAGAAAAAGTTGTGAAAGTTTATCATCTATTCATCATCATCATTCATGTTTCATTTTTTAACCATCATCATGATGATAATGATAATTTTCCTGAATACGATTTGCATTGTATGGGAAGAAGAAGAAGAAGAAAAACATATATCATATTCATCTTCATTCTCAGCATTATCTTCATCATCTCAGCTGAAATTATTATTCTAAAATAGAGAGAGAGAGAGAAAGAGAAAATAATTTACATGGGAGAAAGTTCATCTTCCATCTGATCAGTATCATGGTGAAATTGGATATAAGTTTTTTGATAATCATTCTCACAATGAATATGTTCAGTTTATTATTGAATATCATCATCACCATGAAAAGATTTGTTTAAATATCATGTTATTAATGTGAATTGATTGATGGTTATAACAAAATTATGATGAAAAACCCATTGAAAAATTAATTACCAATTGAGATGAGGATCAAGTTGATTAAATTGTTATCATTTTATATTAAGTGTTTAAGTATTCAGGATAATTTAAAGAGTAAGAATCAATTCTACTAAGATGATTCAATTAACCGAATCTATTACAATAATAAGCCACTTGATAATCAATGATTTTACCATTTTCAGATTAATTAACTGGAGAGAGAAAAACAAATCTGTTATTGACAATTTAATCTAAATCATTAACATTGATTATCATGTTGTTTACTCGGTCAAGATTAGTTGGTCAATGGTCAGGGTGATCGATTCAATCATGATTAGAACTAATTTCAATTTTAATGAATGTGAACTTTATTGTTATTGTTTTTCACTCACTCTCTCTCTCTCTCTCTCTCTCTCTCTCTCTCTCTCTCTCTCTTACCTTCATATGCCCTCAGGCGGAATCAGCACTCATGTTTGATTCAGTGTATGCTTTTGCTCGAGGACTTCAAGCACTTGGTCGGGGAACCACCCTGAGGCCAAGTAATGTTTCCTGTAACGAGGAAAAGCCTTGGATTGATGGTAGTAGTCTTTTCAACTACGTCAACGCCGTAAGTATAATTCACCATCACCATTATCCACCCTGATCATCATTCTCATTATTATTGAGTAAATATTATCGTTGATAATTATGAACGAAACAATGAAAATCGTGATTCCAACAAAAAAAAACAAATGTCATCAATTATTTTCCCTCATCTCAATTGTGTGATATTAATAATACAAAGATTCATGGATGAATTACATGGGAGTTCATGATAGTAATTCATGTTTCGTTTTTTTTTATCATCACAATCAGTTAAATTACTTGTCAGTGTTAAAACTAAATCAACCAATGAGTTGAGAAAAGTAAATGATATAAAAGTGCTCTCGATTTTCATCAACATCTATTAACTTAACTGAGAAATTATCATTTAGGAATATCATCCAATTGAATTAGATACTAAATAACAGATTAGTATTAATTAGTAACAACTAATTAGGTGAAATAGTTTCAATATAATTAATGTTAATTATTGCTTTTCTCTGTTTCAAAGTTACTCAATTTAGATCAACTTTTGACACTTGAAAAGTAGATCATTGAATGGGACTAATTATTTGATCAAATTTGTCAACAATTTGTTTTCCATCATGAATATTAAGATGAAATTCAGTTTCATATATATGATATTATTTATATTCAGTTGGAATGAATTTCCTTACGAAATGTTGTTTACATGAAATCCTCTTTTTGTCAATAGTTAAGCTAATGGAATCGTTATCATCATGTTCATCACCATCACAGAATCAGAATCATATAGTATTGTGATAATCAAAAATTGATTAAAAATTAAACAATTAAATTAATCACAATTAACAATCAGCAATTAATTATTGATTGTTAATTGTGATAAAATTAATGATGATGATTAAGATGATCATGTTGATGATGAAGACCAGGTTGGGTGGTGGCTCATTCAGCCTCAACAACAACAACAGACAACAACGATCAACAATTGACCAGCAATTAATAGTAACAGTAACAGTAACAGTAACAGTAACAGTAACAGTAACAGTAACAGTAACAGTAACAGTAACAGTAACAGTAACAGTAACAGTAACAGTAACAGTAACAGTAACAGTAACAGTAACATCATCATCATCATCGTGTCATCATCATCTTCACCAAGGTATTGGTTTTTCTTTCTTTCTCTTCTATTTTCTCTCTCCTTCCTTCTTCCTTTCCTTGACTCAATTGTCGGGTAGTCCGACTTTGAGTTCATTCCTTCCTTAATTATTACTTGGTTAAAGTCGGTAGTCCGACTTTAACAAAGTTGTTCTATGACCTCCTCAGATAGTCGAAATGAGCTAGGTCAGGTAGTCTGACCTGACGAGGTTATGCCTTCTTTTCTTCTCTTCTTCTTTCTTCTCTTGGTAAATATTAGTTACTAAGGTAAATTGATTAAGTTGATTAATCGTGTAGAATGATTAATGTTTTGATGATCAGCGATCACTCGCTTCGATCAGCGGTGGGATACCGTTAATTGTTTTAGTGAAAAGTGACTATGAAATCTATTGAAATGTCAGCCGTTAATGTTCACACAGTGGATGCCGAAGAAGGTGAACCATCTAAAGAGAAAGAAAAATCTACAGTGAAACGATGTCTCGCAAAATGTTCGATATATCCATTTTCTGGTTCACTTAAAGATCGTGAAGACTTATACGAATGGATTGCCGAATTTGACAGAAAGTCAACAGTTGTTGGATGGGACGAATCCGACAAATTGGATAACATCGCTAATTACTTTACTGAACATGCAAAAAATTGGTATGAAAGTTATGCTGCTCCTGGACTTTCGACTACACCAGAGGATTGGACGAGTTTTCTTGAAATGTTTAAAGCAGCTTTTGGTCTTCCAAACTTTAGAAGTTATGTTCGTGATCAAGTAAGAAAATGTCGTCAATCTTATCATGAAAGTGCCTACGAATATCTGTTGAGAAAGGATAGACTCTGCAATAAAATTGAAATGCCTGTTGAAGATAAAATTCATGAAATTATCAATGGTCTTCATTCTGATTTAGCCCAAGTTGTTAGAAACTCAATGATCTCAACTTATGTTTTTGACATTCCCGAACTTGCTCGTATAATACAGTTAAGTGAAGCAAATCTACAAACAACTTCAACATTGAATATTTCTACTACAAGTGTACCAATGATATCCCTTGACCCTAATACAGAATTATTGAGAACTATCGTCGAGCGACTAGCTAAACTAGAAGAGAGAAATGGTGATACAAATCGAGATCGAACTTCAATGAAATGTCATTACTGTAAAAGATTTGGTCATGTCAAACAAGATTGTCGTCTTTATAAAAGAGACTTAGAAAATGATGATGTATATCCTTCGAGATCGAGTAGTCCGAATCGACGAGATAATAACTCAAATCATTTCAACAATCAACAAGCAAACGAAAGTGTAGCTTATCCACAACCTTCGACGAATCTTAGTAATTGTTGTGTAACTTTGAATGAGTCAACAGATAATACAGATTGGAGTTATGGTAATCTAATCAAAGCAACTGTCGTTATGAATAAGATTCCAATTGAAGCCGTTATTGATCCTGGAGCTCAAATTACAATCATTGACGCCAAAACCTTTGCTAAATTGAACACACCTCTATCAAACTACGATGGACCCATCGCTTATAATGCTTCTGGATCAAGGTTATACCCATTAGGTCAATGTAAAGTAACAATCACTTTTATAACTCAAGATAAATCTACTTCTGTCACTGTTTTGTGTATGGTTGTTAAAAATCTTGTCGATGGTATCTCAGTTTTAATTGGACAAAACGCAAATACACCTGCTCGAGTTATTGTTGATACACACAATGGACGAATCAGTTTAGGAGATGAAACTGAAGTAAAGTGTTTAACTAAAGAAAAAATAAATGATGCTGTCCAAGATGATTTCACCCAAACAGAAATGAAAGAAAATAAAACTTTCGATGAATCACCATCTATTTTACAAAACAACAATCTGATGGAAGCATTAACAGCAATGGTATCTAAAAGAGTCACTTTTGATGACAAAGTTGTGGTCATTCCTTTTAAAACCCAACCAACCAATGACGATGAAATATCGAGGTCACCACAGAGTAATATAAAGAGTCATGAAAATTCAAATTCTACTTGTAATCAATTCCACAGTCTAGTTTCTCTCACCCCTGAAACGAAGAGACGAACATTTCCGTTTAAAAATTCTGTTCAAGTGTTTCTCACCTCGCTATGCATAGCAAGTGTAACAGCAAATTTTGATTACATTGACTCAATTCTCCATTCGAATTTGGACCAACGACTAGAACTTCATGGAAATAATAGTGCCTATCCTATCTGTGCTTTGGAAAATTTCACCAATGAAAAGTTTTCACCTTCAGGTTCCGAGCAAAATCCCACTAATTCGCCAGACTTTTGGATCTTTAATTTGTTTTCTATAACTGTGAACATTTGGACATTATTCTGGGCTTATCGATTTAAGAGAAAACGAAAGGACCCAACATAAAGATGGTTCAAAAGGACCCTGATGAATGGCCTCTATTAGTGTTTGATCTTTTCGTGTCTTTGATCCTGTTTCGTTTTTCCATTCTATTATTGCTTTTGCTTTTATTCATGAGTTCGGTATAAGGTCGAGTTAAAAGGTTTTGATGATTGAATACAATAGATTATTACGTTGAATGTTTATTTTAAGAATTAGAATTTTATTTCTAGACTTGGACAAATTAGATAAAAATGTTCATTAAGATTTAGTTCATGTGAACTAAAAGATGTTTATCGTTGGAGCTGATAGACTTTCCTCAATTAGTGATATTGAGAAGATATATAACACTAAGAGTTGTTATGAATGTTCATTTTGTCAAGTTTGATTTCAAGAAAGTGCTTTTCTTTTGCTTCAAGTAAATATCTTTGTATTTATATAGAATGTTACAATTGACGACTGAGGACAGTCTTCCAGAAGGTCAGGGTATTGTGATAATCAAAAATTGATTAAAAATTAAACAATTAAATTAATCACAATTAACAATCAGCAATTAATTATTGATTGTTAATTGTGATAAAATTAATGATGATGATTAAGATGATCATGTTGATGATGAAGACCAGGTTGGGTGGTGGCTCATTCAGCCTCAACAACAACAACAGACAACAACGATCAACAATTGACCAGCAATTAATAGTAATAGTAACAGTAACAGTAACAGTAACAGTAACAGTAACAGTAACAGTAACAGTAACAGTAACATCATCATCATCATCGTGTCATCATCATCTTCACCAAGGTATTGGTTTTTCTTTCTTTCTCTCTCTTTCTATTTTCTTTTCTCCTTCCTTCTTCCCTTTCCTTGGACTCAATTGTCGGGTAGTCCGACTTTGAGTTCATTCCTTCCCTTAATTATTACTTTGGTTAAAGTCGGGTAGTCCGACTTTAACAAAGTTGTTCTATGACCTCCTCAGATAGTCGAAATGAGCTAGGTCAGGTAGTCTGACCTGACGAGGTTATGCCTTTCTTTTCTTTCTCTTTCTTTTTCTCTTTTTCTCTCTCTTGGTAAATATTAGTTACTAAGGTAAATTGATTAAGTTGATTAATCGTGTAGAATGATTAATGTTTTGATGATCACATGTAAAAATCTGACCTTACTGATTCTCATGAATACTACACCGAACTCTATGAATCATATTTAATCTCCGATCTTAATTGTTATTCTTTATTATTATTAATTATTCAATTATTGTAATCCCTTTATCTTAATGTAATCTCAGTTAATTAATTGTTCTTAGGTGGTCAATTCGACGATTAACTCTCTCTAATTCTCCCGAATTTTCCAAGAAAAGGTATAAAACTAAATTGTTCTGAGAGAATAGAGCAGAGACAAAACAGAGAAGAATAATTATCATTAACTCTCACCCACAAAGTCCATTAATTATTCTGTTTAACTTTATGTATCGTTTTATTATTCACTGTGTTTCGACATTAAAGTTCATTTAATCAAGAAGATCACTTTTTACTTTCAACATTGTGCTCGTCATAATTTTATATGACAGTATCTAGGAAATTATTGTAACATTTTTTTTTGTAAAAAAAGAAGAGGGAAAAGTTCAGAGAAAAGAAAAACTTTTTCAATATTAATATGAAAGGAGTTACAGTTACTTTTAATGTGATATAATGTTGATAATATTATCATCTAGACGAGAGTGTGGGTGGATTGGTAAAAATTTAGGAACATTTTTCCTTTTTCTCATGTCATATTTACTCAATTACACCAAAACTTTAACTTTCTTTTCATAGGCTGAATTTAATGGACTTACAGGGAGAATATTATTCAAAGAGGGTCGTAGGAACACTTTGAAACTTGATCTGCTCAAACTGAGGAACGATAAACTTGATAAGGTAAGAGTTTCAATCGATTTATCACCAAAAGAAATGAAATTTTCAAGAAAAGAAAAGAAAAAAAAATTGCAAATGATTTCTCTCCCACCTTCTCATCATCTCTAACAAGATTTCCTTAAGTTCATCTTCATCGCCATCACCATGTTACTCCTTTTCTCATTATTGTTCATATTCCATGAGTTCATTTTTCACCCTTTCCATCATTTTCATTCATTTAACTTTCTCCAACTTTTAGACTGATAAACTTCATAAGAGAAAATATCATCATCATGATAACCGAATCTTCAATTTGTTATCATTATGATTATTATTTCAAGTTCCATGTTATAAACAAGCATAGAATGAGGATAAACAGGATAGAAATGAAGTTTTTTTTTATCATTTATTTCCAGAATTCACCTATTGTTTATTTCACTTTAACTTTTCAACTTTCCTATTGTAGATTTGTAATGAAACAATTCTGACCATTTGTAATCAGAATTGATTATCATCATCACCATCATCATCATTTATCCTAAATTTAACCAGAGGGTAATAATACAATATGAAGTTCATCATCATATGAGTTATTCTGTTGATGATCATGATGAAAACTGAAAATGATGATGATGGTTAAATCGTATGGAATGAAGCATTTTTTCATCATCTTCATCTACTTCCTTCCCCATGATAATCACCCTCATCATTATTATTGTCATCATAATCATCATCATAGTCATCGAAAGGTAAACAATGGTCATTATCATGATTATGGTTTTTCAAGGTCAAGATGTTTCTTTCATTTTCTCAACCAGAAAAAGAGTAAAGAAAAAAAGTCAATCACCAATATTGTCCAGAGCTCTGCTCTTTTTTTCCCCTTCTACTGACCATCCATCCTCATCCTCATCTTCCCTTCTCACATTGACATCATCTTCATCTTCTTCCACCTAATACATCCTCTGATTGATTCTTATTCACTTCAAGTTGCCAATATTTGTATCCTTTTGTTTTTGTTCCCATTCAGAGATGATTTTTTTTTCCTTGCTTCATCTTGTTGTTTTTATTGATTCCAGTCTGAAATTCAGTTGATCTAAACGATGACCATGATAAAGATGAGAAGAAGATGAAGAAAGTAAGAACAACAAGATTTCCAATAATATTCATCACCAATGGTTGTACAATAACCTTTTCAAGAACAAGAGCCAAACAGTTAATTAAATAAGATGATTAAGAAAAGGTTTAGGTTTTTGTCTTTACCAGAAAAGTAGGTGATGGTCAATACTATTTGCTCCATGATTGACCAGACGAGTTATTAATGAGAGTGCATTTGAAAAGTTCAATCATATAAGGAGGAGAAATGGAAAAATTGAATCTATTGAACAAATCAATTGATGGTGAACAATTCATGATACCTGTAATAATAATGAGAAAGAAATATATTAATTCTGGTGTAAATTCAGTTATCAAATTGATTGTGAAGGGTATTAACATCCCCACCCAACCTGATTCACATAATATTACAACCTTCATGTTAAACCTTAAACCTTTTCAATCAAGTTAACAAGATGACTTGTTGTCTACTGACCATTTTCAATTATGATAAATCAGCTGACCCTTGAATCGTAAACATCATGATATTATCATTATGATTAAGTGAATTTCAACTTGAATTTTATACTTTCTTTTTATATTGTCTTGTCCATTTCATATTGTTCATAACATCCTCCCATTTGTCCTGCAACTTGTGTCCATTTAATCTCATATCATTTCTCACTTTCGTCTTCTGGACAATACTGAATATGCTTCATGGTGAATTGTAATAATATGTCCAGAATATTATATCTATTTATTCAGATGAAATATATTCTGTTAATAAGATTGGATCTTCTTTTTTTTTACCTTCCTCATCATTCCTACACTTTTAATACGACAAAAGGTGTTGGTTGAAAGCTTGAAAGGTTGGTTAGCATAAGCAAAGCCAATTACCTGTCATGTGAACTGCAACTGAATTGAATCAGTGGGGAAGGTGTGGTGAGTTCTGAATGATAAAGATACTGAAAGAGTGGGTGAGAGAGAAAGAGATAGAAAGTGAGAGATTGAAACGGTTTTCAGATCAATATCAGAGTTGAACAGAAAAAAAGAGCCTTAAGTGAAGAAGAGACAGAAAAAAAGGTCTGAACATGAGACTGAATACCCATGTGATGTCTCCATTTGAAATTTTCATAACAATTGAATGAGTATTCAAGATGAAACTTGACCATTTGAAATGTGAATCGAGAAGAAATTGTCTGAGAAATTCAAGTCAAAACGTATCATGAAATAATATAAAGATTAAGTAACAATCTTGAGAAAAACATTTGAATAAATTCAGAGATAACTCATGATTGAGATTAAGATAACGAATGAAATTGACATTAATCCAAAATGATTGTCAAGTTAATCAATGGACAAAACAAGAAATCAGATTAAAAGTAACAATAAAAAAGGTTCAAATGTAAATTCGATACCATGAAAATCTGAATTATTCAATTGTATTCATCAAAATAGTAAGTGAAAATCTACCTTCATGACTTGCACCTTAGAATATACTCTCAATTCAAGAAGAAAAATATTATTCATCCAATTGAATAATTTAATCTAAAGAAAATAAAAAATTCTCTTCCTTCAAATCAATCAACTGATTAACCTAATTGTTTATACTTTTTTTCTTCAACCAATAGGTTGGTGAATGGACAACATGGAGTGGGTTGAATGTCTCAAATCATGAAGCTTTCCATGAATTTGGTTCAAACAATGTGACCCTTAATATAACCACAATTATCTCAATTCCCTATGTAATGTATAAGAAAGGTAATTGGACAGGTAATGATAGATTTGAAGGATTTTGTATTGATCTACTGGAGGCAATATCTAAATCCCTCGGCTTCAAGTATGATCTTTATGAAGTTCCGGATAAAAAGTTTGGAGCGGAAAACACAACCACCGGGGAGTGGAATGGTTTGGTTAGAGAAATTATTGATAAGGTAAACAAATATTCTAATTAATTACAATTAATTAATCATCGTCATTATTATCTGATAATTAGATCAAGTCAATCTACAAGAAAAAATAATTTCAATCAATTGTAATGATAATCAAATCTAAGTTTGTTTCTTCAATTGTTTGATTGTTGTTTACACTTACAGAGTTATTAATTAACAGTAAACAAATATAAAGTTTTCCTCTAATTAGTTGTGGTTAATTATTAAATCATTAAATCTACAATCACTAGATAAGGTTACATATTTAATATAACAATTAATACTCAATCAAATGTCATTAAATATTGATCATTTATAAGATTTTAGCAGAAATAAATCACTAAATTATTAGGGAAAAAAGTCTCAGATATTAATTGTTGATACATTTTGGGATAATCAATAATCAATTTATATTATATAATATAGATTAGGGCTTATAACAATCAAGAGCGATCGATAAGACTAGACTTAAATTGTCCATATACAGATAATCAAGTTAAATCAAAAGTTAATTGTCGTCGAAAAGATTACATATCTAAATACTATTAATGAATTAAATAGCAATAATAATAATATTTGTTTCTTGATTGTAATCAAAATAATGGTTAATCATCAAAAATGATAATAATAAAAAATAATCATGATAATATTAATAGTAAATGATTAAAGTTTAAAGTTAAATTGTTATAAATTATAAATACTATTTAAGTTCATTGTTAAGAGATGGAGAGAGAGAAAATAAATTTTTTTCTTCAAATCTTCCCATTCATTATTTATTTATCATGATTTATAAATTATTATCATCATTGTATTATTTGGGAGCATGAATAACATGTTAATGATAATAGCGAGTTCAATTTATCATGAGGCAATGGTAATTGTCATTAACATTAACATTATGATTAGTATTATAATCAGCTTATTATGCATCAGTTGATATTAATCAATTGTATTAATATCTTCATCATTAACCATTGTAATTTGAATAGAGGAAAAGTAACCTGGGAATGAGGGATGAGAAATAAAAGTTTGGAAACTGAATTAACTTTACAATTTGATTGTAAGGTCAATTGTCCGAAGTTAATTAGATTACTATTAACCGTTCAAATTGTTACTATTGATTAAATAAATTGTTATAAAAAAAAAGAGGGATCATGTTAATGGTATTAACTATACATAATATCTTGTTTAGGTTTAAAGGTCTCATGAATTGATTAACTGGAAAACTGAATTTTTCATTCAGATTTCTCATTTTTCATGACGATACAAAAAGATCATCAGTAAGTAAAAGCTAATTAAAAACTGATTACATGTGAGTAGAAGATGAGTTATAATTAAATTTGAACAATTTAAAAGTAATAAGGATGAGTCGAAAAAAAGTCGAAACTGTTTTTTCTTCGTCATTTGAACTTTTTTTTTCGATTTCTTCTCATTCAGAGACTTTGAAAAGTTGAAAATGTTGATGGTTCATGAGAAGAGGAAGAGATAAACATGATGCTCGGTTGAATGTCAAGATAAAAACTATTTTCTAGCAGATTGGGATTCAGTGAGATTCATATGATTCCGGGAAAAAAAACATAAGCTTAGGCTAAAAAACAAGCTTAAAGCTTAAGCTGAATAGATCAGGGAGAAAGAGTGAAAATTTTATCAAATTTCATCAACATTCAACACTAATAACATGGAATCGACAAAATGATATATTACAAAAGTCGGGAAAATGCTCACCCTTTCATGATCATCAGAATAGTGATCATCATCTCCTCCTATTTGAGTTCTAAGGATAAACATTGATAATCTTTTCTTTTTCTTTCTTTTTTTGGCTCCTCATCTTTGTTTCATCTTTAACATCTTCATCTTGGTTCATCTCTTTTTCCTCGTCCTTCATATTGATGATTCCTCTTCAGAATGCTGACCTTGCTGTTGCCTCTATGACAATCAACTATGCTCGTGAGAGTGTAATCGATTTCACCAAGCCTTTCATGAATCTTGGAATTGGAATATTATTCAAACTTCCATCTCAAGCACCAACTCGTCTTTTCTCCTTCATGAGTCCTTTAGATGTTGATATTTGGTTATACGTTCTCGCTGCGTATATTTTGGTTTCTTTTACAATGTTCATTGTCGCTCGATTTAGTCCCTATGAGTGGCAAAATCCACATCCATGTGTAGCTGATAATGATATTATGGAAAATCAATTTTCTGTAGCCAATTCTTTTTGGTTTACCATTGTAACACTTATGCATCAAGGTTGTGACCTCAATCCTAGAGCGATCTCAACTCGTATTATCGGTGCCATTTGGTGGTTTTTCACACTTATTCTCATCTCATCTTATACTGCCAATTTAGCGGCTTTTCTTACTGTTGAACGTATGATAACTCCCATTGAATCGGTTGAAGATTTAGCATCACAGTCAAAGATTGCCTATGGTACTCTTGATTCGGGTTCAACGATGACCTTTTTCCGTGATTCACGAATTGAAACGTACCAGAAAATGTGGAGATTCATGGAGAATAAGCCAAATGTTTTCGTCTCCTCGTATGAAGAAGGTGTTAAAAGGGTTCTCGAAGGTAATTATGCTTTCCTCATGGAGTCAACTATGTTAGATTATATTGTCCAACGTAATTGTAATTTAACACAAATTGGAGGTTTACTGGATTCAAAAGGTTATGGTATTGCTACTCCAATCGGTGAGTGTCCTTTTAACAATTAAACCTTGAACTCGAAACATTAACTTGATTAATGAAGATAATGAAACATTATGCAGATACTTTCAATTAAATTGTTCGATCAATTGATTGTTAATGAATTGATTAATTGAAATACTTTCATTTCTTGTTTTCTCTCATTCGTTCTGGTAAATTTTGTCTCAATTTTCCAGGTTCTCCTTGGAGGGATAAAATATCATTAACCATTCTTGATCTCCAGGAAAAAGGAGTTATCCAAATGTTGTATAATAAATGGTGGAAAAATTCAGGTATTGCTTGTAATCGAGATGATAAAAATAAAGAGGGTAAAGCAAATGCCCTGGGTGTTGATAATATTGGTGGTGTTTTCGTTGTCCTAATGGGAGGATTAGCAGTGGCCATTATAACTGCTCTAGTTGAGTTCTGTTGGAATTCAAAGAGAAATGCAAATAATCAAAGAGTAAGTATCAAGGGACAATCAGTGAAAAAGGAAAAACAATTTCGATAATAAAAATAAGATAATCAAATTGAACTGAAAACTTGTGATTCTCAACATTAAGGACTATTTGATTGTCTTTTCCCTGCAAAAGAGGTCACCATCGATTCAAGGAATTGAACAATCTCTAGAATAGTTTTAATTCATAGAGAAAGTTCTGAGCAATGATAAAAGTTCATTGTGTGCATGTGCCTGAACTTTGGTGATATTTTTGATGAACTTTTCTACTCTCCATAAAAACACTTTATACTAATGTAATTTATAATTTGATTTCTTGTTCTACCACAAAACAGCAATCCCTTTGCTCAGAAATGACGGAGGAACTTAAATTTGCGATGAAATGTCGTGCATCACGACAAAGACCAGCAATGCGAAGACAATGTTCAAAATGTATGCAAAATGTACCAACTTATGTGCCCGATGGGATCGACATTATGACCCAAGAAAATGGTATTCATCATGTTCTTGAAACTCGAAAAGTACCAACTCCAAGTCTCCAATATGAGTGTGAATGTACTCATCGATGAGAGATAATCTTTTAACCATCAAATCAAATTAATCTGTTGGAAAGAAAAAAAAAGAGAATGATTAAAATAGATAAATGATTTTGTATTATAATAATTATAATCATTTGAGAATCGATGATAACAATTATGCCAAACGAAACAATTTGTGCCACACATTTCCCATTTACCTCTTTTTCCTATGTAACCTTTTTGTCGTTAGTGATCAACAACAACAACAACAACAATTTATATCATGTTAACAATTATTATTAATGCAATATTATTAAGATAATGCAAGAACAATTAATGCAAACAAATTGAAGATTAAACTTCATTGTGATAATATATAGAGGACAAAATCAAAGATATAATTACCTAATCAAAACACTAAGTTGATCGAGTTACAATTGTTAATATGGATAATCCGATAACCCCGATTGTTTCGACCTTCGGTTTATTGTTGTTGATTGGGAAGCAATTAATCGGGTATTGGAATTTTTCAGGCAAAATAATCTGTATAAAAATAAACATAAGAAATGGTTAAAAGTCAAAATAATTGAATAACTGTAATTGTCGACGATTTATGTCCGATTTGTCCACTGCCATAAAAACAATTAGAATGAGTGAGAAATTGAAAACTTGTACATCTGATTGTTGGGAAAATGGTGAAAATTTGCCAAAATACCTGCGAATGCAAATTAACAAATTGTAATTATATAATTTGTAAATGGTTAATTAATGGTATGAATAAAGAAAATGTTAAATTGTTAACTTATGCAATAAGAAAAATAAAATTTCCAATGTTAATTGAAACAAAATACTAACCAGACAGGAAATTTATTTCCATGGGTAATAATTGATTGGAAAACTGTGAATCATGGTAAATTACGTTGATGATTAAATGGTAAATCATCTTGGGTTGATTTTCCTTGATTGAATTACAATTGTTTTCATCTTTGTTATTGATTAACGATTACCATTGATTTCGACGGTTTGTTTTTTTATAAGATTCCACTGGATCTCTCTCGTAAACATAAAGGGAAGATAATCAGCAAATTACTTTGTAATTCTCTCTCCTTTTTCATTCATTTGAAATTAGAACAAAGACAATAATTAACAAAGCATAAACTGTTACGATGATAGAGGTCAACTACTATTAAACTGTCCAATCTTTGACCGATAATGACCGTAAAAATAATACATTTGCGATCCATTAGAGATTAATCTGGTTTTACAATTGGGTCATAAATGATCATTTTACCATCTCTATATAAGTGAAGGTGGGAAAAGAAAGAAAAACTTTTATTAGTAAAGGTAAATTGGATAATTAAATGAAAGTACCTTTTCTCAAATTACCATAGAATCATCAACAAACTCACAAGAATAACGTTCCTCTCCTGATGATGATGATTTTTGGTGGTGGTTATTTCGTTGGACCTGTTAGAAACAAACGATAGATTAAAAATTCTCATGTAAAACAATTGGAATAGATGAAAATACAAGAACCAATTTAAGAAGAAGAGAAAAAAAACAAAAGGAATCAATTTAAAACCTCATCATAGTTTCCTTTATGTACACATAAATATAGAAAATCTTTGAAACGGAAAAGATTGTCGGCCATTCTTAAGGTCATTTCTACGACCATTGTATTCAATTTCAACCAGTGGAACCTGAAGAAGATGAGAACAAGTAAAAATAAAGAGTAAAGAAATTCTGATTAACAATGATAAAAGAATAGAATTTACTTACCAAAAAGAACAAGAAAAAATGGCTTCAAGATGTAATCAATTCCCCCACATAAGCACAGTAACAAAAGGTAATCAAATTAATCTCCATTTATTATCACCTGCAAAACAACAACAATCAACTGATCGATTGTAGACTAACCAACCAAATTAATCTAATTAGAATAAGAAAAGAATAAAAATAAACGTTAATCATAATTAAATTAAATTCACTTGTTAATAAATGCGAAATAAAAAAATGGAAACATTTTAATCACAAGTAACCAAAAGATTAAAAGAAAAAAGAATTTCCCTCCAACCGATAGATGGAGCCACTTACGTTTTCTCCAAAAGAAAAGTTGATCAACACAAACGAAGATGATAATTAACCCTGAGGGTTTAACCTCCGTTTTTTTGTTTTCCTTGTTGTAATCTTATAAATTGTTTAGTTAATTGTTAACTATGTAAACCTATGGATTGACAATTTGTAGAACTGTGATTAAGGAATAAAATTTGGTACGGAGAGAGTTTTTTTTTCTTCTCCTTCTTTTTCGTCTTCGTCTTTAAATGTTAACCTAATAGGCGCAGGTACAAAACATTTTGAACATAAAGAGACCTCGATTGTTACGATCTCTTTATTTTCTTTGCCTTCATTAGTTGATCATCATCATTAACTACGATAATCAAGTCTAAATCATCATCTTCCTAATCCCTCTTTTTATCTAATCTCACTCTCTCTCTCTCATCTTGTGTCAAATGGATTATTGTTTATGGTTTTTGGCCCATCGATTGATTTAATCACCTTAAATTACTGTTATCCTGTTAATCTTATAATCTAATTGTTTTAATCTGTTGATCTAAATCTGGTCAATATCAGATGATCACAATTTGAATAAGAAAAGAAAAATTTAAATTTAAATTTCTGTCATTCACTTTTTCATTTGATTGGAAAGAAATTGTTTTACTACCTGTTGATTAGTTTTACCTTTTAATTTTCTTAAATTGTTCCCAATTGATTGTGTTCCTTTTAAACGTTTAATTGTTTCCTAATTTTCTCTGTAAATTAATCATGGTTAAAGTAACCAGTTTGTTCATTTCACTGATTATGCTAATTGGAATTGCTTTTCAAAATTGTTCCATCATTCCTGTTAACAGGTTATCAGGTAAGTTGATTACGTTGAATAACAATTAAGAGATTTAATTGTTCGGACAATAATTAAGAAAACCGATTTGATTTTATTTCCAATTCTATTCCCAGATAATACAAGTGCAATGTTATCCAAACCTGAGAATAGTTTAACAAAACCCTCTGAGCTTAATTACAGGTAAGCTAATTATCAATTGTTAATTCTAATACTAAATCGTCCCACAATTAAGATTAACTCGACTATCTCAATGAACGAAATCAATTAATTATCTAAAAATTCAACTCGTCAAATAAAAAGAATAAGAAAAGAAAATAGATTTCAATCGTAATTTGTTTTCTACTTTAATTGAGAAATTTAAATTACAACTGATCAATTTTTCTCTAATTAAATCATCACCATATAATTATCGTTAGTTAGTTAATTCAGTTGTAAGAAAAGAAAACAATATGTTTCCACTTTTTTAATTTCTACGAACTTTTTTCTTTTTTCTTCCATGATTGTTATCGATTCTCGAACTTTTTTTCTCTTCGTTCTCTTAATATATTTTTCGAAAAAAAAACAAAACTTTTATTAAATTTTCTTTAATTTTCTTCTCTCTCTCTCTCTTCCTATGAATATATTAATAGAATCAGTTGATTATCATTCATATTTATTAATCTTTCACCTTCCCATCAATAAGATAATGTTTTAACATGATAATTTAATGATGAATATCACATGAGACTTGATTTAACATTTATTAATATTATTTATCACAATTTACCCTCAGATATAAATATATACATAAATTGTTATGTGATTTATTTGATTGCTGTGGTAATCAAGTTACTCCCAAATAGAGTTGATATTTTAACCCTTGATAAAACTGTAATTTCTTAATTGTAATTGGATAACAAACCTTTTCAATATTAACCATGAAACATTCTGATATTTCCTGGTTCATATTATGTGATAACTATTAGAAACTATTAATATTATCCATTGATGACATTTACCTTATCCACAACGTTGAAATTTTACTTTTTTTTCATTCCAATGAATTTCAAATTGAAAAGGTTTCATTCAGATTCATGATTCAGACTAACGATAGATTTATAAGTTATTCTTGTGTCGATTTATCATTGAAAATGTTTTACCTTTTTTCTTAATCATTTCATTCAATCAAATTAATCAATTCGAAAATATTTTCTCTTTGATTTTCCAATATTATTCCAAAATCATCTTCTCATTGAATAGATTCTGTTATTATTATTATTATTTTTTATTCTGTTCCATCAGAATTGATTCATTATCTTATCTCTTCCACTATAAATACACGTTTATGATTCATGAATTCTGATCATCATCTTCATTTAACTTGTTCAAGATGAAATTTTCTTTTTCTCTCTCATTTTCATGATGAAAATGAGTTGATATTTTTTTCTTGTCGTCGTTTATTGTTATCATTTCAACTTTTCTTTCAACCTACTCAGAGATTCTGATTGAATGATGAATAAAATAAGGAATCAACTGGTTACAATATCATTGAGAATCTGAATGAAAAGTAACTTTGTTAACTACTAACTACATGGAGAGAAAATAAATTCTTAAACTCAAATGAATGAATTTACCCTGAACCAATCTTGAATTATCATGTAACTATGTTTCCATTAAAAATTATTACAATCAATAATTTAGTTTCTCTGTTCATGATAAAAATAATAATGATGATGAGAAGGAAAATCAGTTGATCTTGAATATTAATCAACTTGATTAAGTAAATTAACTCATCTAGATTTGTTTTACCAATCAAGTTGTTTCATTTGTCCGATAACATGATAAATAGACAAACAAAGTAAATGATTACAATTTAGTATTGAAATTAGTTTGATTTGATAACTACGATACTCTTGAACAATGCTCAACATGCAATCCGACAATTGAATATGTTAAACAAGAATATAGCTTTTAAAATATTATCGTTATTTGATTACAGAACTGAACATTTCCCCCTTCATGGAAGATTATTAAATGGCTGTGAATTTCTCATGAAATTTTAACAATTCTCAAACCAATAGACATTTTTCATTTATCTTCCTTCGTCATCATCTCGCTCTAATAATATTATTATCATTTCTCTTTCACAAATCATGATAAGAATCGAATGGAAATGTTCAGTATTCTTACTCATATTTGTATATATATAGAGAGAAAGATAAAGTTCTGAAAGATTCTGAAAATGCTAAGGTGAACATCAACTGACTCTTAATATTCATGTAATATATTAATAGGCTCAGTTGAAAAAGAAGCAAAAAAAAAGTTCTATTTCTTGAAAACTTCAACTATTCTTATTATCGCCTCACAATGTTATCTGATTTACTTTCTGAATCTCATTTGTATTATCATTATTATCTTGACATGAAAAAAAGCTTATTAAGTTGAGTCCATCATGAAAATATTCAGAGTATTCAGAATACTATACCCTGAATGTTATGTATATATAAATTAATTCAACTTATTAATATTATTGATTTAAAAGATTAAGATTTTGGGATGGAAAATTTTTCCATATTAATTATGATTTAGTAGAAAACAACAAAGTTCACTTCGTTAATTGTTATTAAAGGGAATGAAATTTGTGCCATAACAATTAATCTAATTGTTTGAGTGTTTAATTAAACATTGATTCGTGTGATCAATTGTTTTTAATACAACAATCAAAACGTTTAAAACAATCAAACAATCAAAAAGTTTGATTAAAGTTTCCGTGAGTGTCAATTGAATCAATCAAAGGGAAAAAGTTTTCTTTTAGTTAATTAAATGTTAATCAGTTAATTGTTTGACTTGAATAGTTGAATATTTTTCAGCTATTCAATTAATTTCAGATCATTTTAAAATCATAATCAGTTAATTGTTATTGATTCTCATTCACACTTAACTTTTCAATAAGATAATGAGAATAGTTTTTTTTAATTATAATTAAAACAAATTATTAATCATTTAATCAAATATTTTCCTTTGTAATCTGACAAACAATTAACTTAATCATGGTTATTATCGCACACTAACCTTAAATCAAAAATAATTACACACACATAAATTAATCAATTAGATGATTAACTTTAATCATTTCCTTTTAATTACTCAATTGTAAATAATCATTAATATTTTCCTCGGTTAATTAGTTGATTATGATAATTGTAAATAATAATAACAATGTGAGTATTGATATGATTCCCATATTATTATCATATTTAGTTAACTAGATTAATTAACTTTTACCTTATTAATTAACCATTTAAATGTCAACCATGTTTATGATTATATAGTTTATATTATGAATACCACCCTTAACTATATTTCCTGTTAATTAACTGTTAAGTATGTGATTAAATTATCATTGGACAATTAGTTGGATAATCTTGACAATTAAATTAAAATGTTTAGCTTTTCATTGAGAAAACTGAGTAATCATGATGAAAATTATGAATCTCCCATGAATAGATATTCAGAAAAATCTTGTTAGTTAACAATTAGTTAACCATTTAATTTTTACTCTCGAGTTAATTGTTGAGTTGATTTAAAAGCATTTCTATTATTTAAATTTCGTTAGATTATCTTGATACTCAAATCGAAACAATTTCTTTCAACTTTTTAAGAACTTTTCTCATTTCTTTCATGGAGCTGATTCTCTTTTGTTTTTCTTATTTATCTATCATGAGATTATTCATTTAGATTGGAAATTGATGGAAAATAGTCAATATCAATCATCTATTATCACGATGATTAAGATTTTCATCATGATGATAATCATCACCTTTTACAATTCTCTCTCTCATCATAATCTTTAATCTCAAAGGAAAAGATTATCTCTTATTTCTTGAAAGATAATGAAATTATCATGAATTTATCATGAATTTAAGTTGATCACAATTCATGGAGCAATTTTGTTTTCTTTCAATCTCTAAATTCATTTTTATCATGAATCCATCAGAATACTAATAATTTGTCTTACATGACAAGTTGAATTTTTCTTAATTGCAGTTGATTGAATTTCGAGGAAATCAAATTTTCTATCTCCAATTTAAATTGTTCAATTTCATACTGAATTTGTAATGTTCAGTTGTTCATCTCCCTTGAGTGTAAATAAAACAACAACAATAATGATTGAAAGGATAATGAAAAGTTTTCATGATACTTTAATTGCTATTCTAATGATGATCAATTTTCCATTGATTCTATTAATAATTAAATTGAATATTATATACCTGTGATTAAACTCATTATTTTAATGATGATCCTTGAGATGATTTCAGATGATGATGGAGATCAATTTTCTCATCATCATCATCTGAATCATGTCGAGATGCTGAAGATGATGATGAATCTTGATTCTTTCTCTGAATGACCAATTTAACCTTGTTAATTACTTTTGATTGTTGTCTATTTTATACTTGATCTTGAAAACAGAAAATACCAAAAGTCATTAGGTATTATTTTATTTGATCGTTGATTAAAATCAATTAAAAAGCCTCTTGAAATCCACAGTTTGTAATCATCATGTTCAATGTCAATCTTCATTGGAAGATATTTACTTTTTCCTCATCACATCTATTCAGATGATTTAATGATTATCATTATGATTTATCCGTTAATCATTTAAGTCTCAATCAATAATCAATCACAATACAACAAAATCATAATCGTACTAATCAAAGTCTATGTGAAATGAAACACGACACAAGTATTAACAATACGTTTTACCAACACAATTAGTTTACATATTCACCAATCTAATTGAGACTTTTAACTTACTCTGGTTACAATTAAAATTGTGAATATTAATCGATTGAAATTCGATAGGTCCAAAAGGAGCGGCATTTCGGACCAAAGATTAGCTGAACTCGAAGCACTTTATGCCCTTCGAAGACGAGACAATGCATTAAGAGCTCAAAATCCAATGGGAATCGGTGATTTTGATTTCGAAAGGCTGTAAGTTAATTAGTTTCTCCAACAACAATTAACCTTTCAGAATAAAATTACATTCTATCCTTATTATTACTCCTTTTTTTTTGCTCGTTAATTACTATTTATATGATTAATTGTTTCGCTTTATTTTCAAGGGGTAAACGTAAACGTCGCGAGGAAAAAATAAATTACCAATCATCATCTTCATCAATTCACCAACCACTACAATCTGATGATTATATTTCAGTTGATTCATTGGCCTATTGAGATATACTGGTCATCCTAATGGTCAATTCATTAATCTAATAATAACTCGTAATCTTAATTTAATATTATCACTGATCATCATTTTCATCTATCCAATTGATGAGAAAACTTTTTCTTATAAACTTTAATTTATTAACAATTGAAACAAACAAAATCTGAATTCTGTTAATTGTTTGGTTAATTTTTCTTCCTAATGTAATCTAATTAATCTAAATCTCATCTCTCTCTCTCTAATTTAATTTAACTTGTTATCCTTTTAATCAACTAATTGTTACAACAGCAAAAATTCACTATCTCATTCCTTTGTTTTTAATTAGTAGATGATTGAATCTTAATTGTGTTCAAATAAACAAAAAATAATATTAACTAAATTATAAGAATAATGTAAAAACCGAGTCAACAATTAAAATGAATTGAATTTGAATGGTTAATTTTCAATAATCAAATAACAAATTAGTTGTATTAATTTACTTTAATTTGAACAATTAAAAAATTATGTTGATTACAATTGAATAAAACCAAATAACTGAATTTAATCAACTTTTTTTTTTGATTATGATTTGATTTGATCAACTGTGTTATCCTTAATTAATACAAATGTAAAGATACGATTAGGATATAATTAAGATGAAACAATTAGTATCCTTTATACTTACAAATCACAATTGATTGTAAATTAATTGTCACAGTTTGAGAAATAAAAATTGATACAAATGATTTAATCAACTTTGTTTCCATGTTAATGGTGAAAATTATTCCAATCAATTTAAAAAAGATGATCAACTAATTGTGACAATTATAATGAATGAATTGAGTTGGAAAAATATTCAGTGAATTGTGACTTTGATATTACTCTGATCATGCTAATCAACTGTAATCATCAACTAATCATATGTTTCATTTTAGCGTCAATTGTAACTGTAAATACTTTGCAAGGTGACAATTTATTAATCCAAATTCTTCCTACACCCAGTACAACCACTCGAAGACCAACATTTCCGCCCAGTCCACCGACGACCAGAACAACCGTTAGACCATCACATCTAACCACCAGGCCACCAAATTGTCCCCCATGTAATTGTACCAGTGCAGCAGCTTCAGGTAAACAACAATTCATTCAATTGAATCTCATAATTATTGTAAAATTCATATTATCCAATTAACTAATTGCTTCTAAATCATCAAACTCTCTCTCTCTCTCTCTTCAGGAACCCAAAGGACGAACCGTATTCTTGTGGGTGTTGTCTTTGTGTTGGGTTTAGGTGTTGTCACCTTACTTGGAGTTCAAATGTACAGTAAGTTGACAATTTATCTAAATCATAACTGTCTAACTAATCAGAATTAGAATTTTAAAAATTGAATTATCAAATTAAGAGGCGAGAAAAATATGAACACTTAACTGAATTAACTGTTGAATAAATCTATATATTGAAACACTAATTATCTCTAATCAATTAGGTAAATATAATATTAACAGTAATCTTAAACCTCCACCTCGATATGGACAATCGGAGGAAAATTTTGATTATCGTGTTCGACGACGACCTTTACCACCTCCCGTTCAAAGAGTTCGAATGGTCCAACGTCCCCCAGTCGATGCTTACATGGCACCAGCTCTTCAACCTTCCACACGAAGATCATCATCATCATTCAACACTCTCTTC
This sequence comes from Panonychus citri, assembly GCF_014898815.1. Taxonomy (NCBI): domain Eukaryota; kingdom Metazoa; phylum Arthropoda; class Arachnida; order Trombidiformes; family Tetranychidae; genus Panonychus; species Panonychus citri. The sequence continues at coordinate 2,232,987 of NW_026515540.1, forward strand.
ATGGATCCAGGTTCAAATAATCCATCAGCATTTGAGAGCAGTGAAATGCCCCAAGGGCAAGAAGTACCAATAAGAAAACAAACTCCCCGAATTTCCCCACCAAAGATCATCCCTGGTTCCCCCGGGGTAACCGGAATGGTGATCGGTACTTTGCCCCCACAACCAATGCCTCCTCCTGATCGTCGTAATCAAAACCAGTAGCAAAACCAAAATACACAAAAATGAATCAAATTTTGCTAATCATTTAGATCAACAATTAACAGCCAATCCTAATCCAATTTATTTCTTTATCGGTTTAAATAAATTGTTTACAAAATTAAGATTAGATTTTGCTAAGGAAACCTAAACAGCAACAAAATTGATCACTTTTTGTATTGTCAACTTATTGATTTTGTGGTTCAACTTTTAATTATTCATTTTCCTTTTCCCAATTACCTTAATTATTGCGATCTTTTTTTAAAAAAAACAATTAACAATTAAATAGTGATTATGATCTGTAATATTTGCTATTGGACTTGGTCTAGATTTTTTCTCATCTCAGTTACATTTGTTTCAATTGGATTGGTAACATTTCAATACGTTGAATATAATAATTCACTTGACCCCTTGCCCCTTATTGGTTTGGTAATTAATTGTAGCTTTTTGATTGTCATCACAATTGGTGTGGTTCTGTTGATTAAACTGTTTGTTGGTCTACTTGTTGTTTATGCTCTTGCCTTGGTCATCTTAATTATCTCAGCTCAATCATCACCAGGATTAATTAATTTCCATGTGTCAACAAGTGAACTTGATTCAGTTGATAATCAACTGACCATTTCGGTCAAAGGTTTACTATTACTCGGATTATCCTGGTTTCTTGTTGGTGGTCAGATTATTGGTTCAATGTTATATTTAAGTGAAATATCAGGTAATCAAATTAATTACTATCGATTAGTAATCATTTACTATAGAGAGAGAGAGAGAAAGATTTTATTTTTTTTTTCTTGTTTCGTTCATCAGGATATTTGAATTCATTGGATCAATTTGCTTCTAATCGTTTCAATAATTCTGATTCTTATCATGATGATCATGGTTCTGGTGAAAATTGTCTCAAATTAGGTTGGCCTTCAATCGCTGGTCTATCCACCGGTTCAACTTATCATGAATTTGGATCAACAGATAGTTGGAATCTTCCTTGTTCTTGTCATCAGAATAAATCGGAGGCAAGTTCATCGGACACTTCGAAACCCTTCAAATGGCCAATATCGCCCAATAAACAAATACAACAATCGATTCAACATCAGAGTCAACATGATCTTCATCAACTGTCAATCACAATCTAATTAAAACTGGATCCTTCTTGCTTGTTGAACAATCAAGTCGATTGGTCAAGTGGTCATTGACCAAAAAATCACACACACACAAATCTATTAATACAACAACAATTACCAGAGAAAAAGTAATTATAATCAGAACCAAGTTGTCTTTTTAATCATCATATTGATCTTGTTGATTTTCATTGTTGATTAATTATATTAATCAATTTTGGATAATTTAAACTTTAATTTTTCTTTTTCTACAAATTAAAATTTTCTCGTCATTTTGGTTACAATTTTTAATTGCAATTTATATTTACACTCAAGGGAAAATATTGAATATCAATTTCATGATTAACAGAATTGAAATGTTGTTATGATTGTTAATTGTCACCAAGTTTACTGATAGAAATGAAAGATCTAATCAATGATAAGTATATACAATTAACGGATAACGATTGTTAAATGTTAATAGTTAACATGATTGGAGGATTAATTGTTTCTTTCCTAGATTAACCATCCGAAACCGTTAATTAAACTGATTACGGTGACAGTTTTTTACCCTTTTAAAACAATGCTAATCCAAATTGATTTGTTTACTATTAGAGGCAATTAGGATGACGTTTTTTCTGATAGTAACAATTGATTAGGTGAATTGATTAATTGTTACGAACCACTAGTAACAGAATATAAAATCTGATAATCAATGAAAGGGGTAAAATAATACAAAAGGAGCACTTTAAATTGTTATTACAATTAACTGAGAGAAAGGTGATTAGTAAGAAATTCAAAAACAATCAACAATCATATTAATTATCAGGTAAGATTATCATCAACATAATGATTCAATTAGACAAGAATATCATCATTTATATACAATTTAATTGTCTCTCATAAAGTTAATCAAATTAACTCCCCACTCCTATTCATTCATTTCTCTCTCTCTCAACGTTTCTGTCAATATTATCAACACTATCATCAATTGATTATATCAGTAATCAAAATCTAAAATCAATCAATCAAGGAGCATAAAATAAAGTTAATTATCTGATAAATGTCCAAGGTGAAAACCTTGTAATAATTAGTTGGTAACAATATAAAAATTTTCCCATTAAAAGACACCATAGAAACGATCAAGATTCTGGTTCCAATTAGATTAACAGGTATGATACAATTAAAGACTTTAACCAACTAATTAGCACAATTAGAATTTAGATCAACTATTTGTTATGAGAGATTAACTGTTTAACAATTAAGAATCACATTTGAAAGTGAAAAGTTTTCAACTTTCAAAAGTGAAAATTAAAAAATTTTTCCCTCGAAATTTTTGTTTACTATGATGATTGACTTTCTACTCGATAGATGGAGCTACAAATTGAAGTGATTAACTTAATCAACATTTGGATTTATAATCAAGTGATTAACTTTAATGATGTAAATGAAAACAAAATTGTCATGTGTAGTTAACTAATTGTTAATTATCATTGGGATATACCTTTAATTAAAGATTAGCATCTTGTAATCAGTCAAAAGCAAGGTTACTTTATATTTTTATCATTCTTTAATTGTAAACATTAATTAGTTAATTGTTAATCAATGAAAAACAAAACAGAAAAATAAAGTTAACAAAAGATAATCATTAACAAGTTGATTTGTCTGATGATGATGATGATGATTTAATCTTTGAAAATCATCCTTGATTCATTTGAATCAATAATCAACATCCAATCATTAACAATCAATTGTTGAGTAATCAAATTGTAATAATCTTATAACAATTTAGGAAATCCCTTAATTGTAAACACAAATCATTTACAGTTAAGTAATCGATACAAATCAATTATATCAAATTGGTTTAAATTGTTTTCTCCAAGTCAATCTAAAGATCACTGTCCTTAAATTGTTCAATTCTGATAACAACAATTAACAGTAATTAAGAAATAAAAAAAAAACATTTTCTCAAATCAACTAGTTAATTAACCTTCAAATTAATTAGAGTAGCTAATTGTTGGAGTCACAATTAAATTTAAATTTCCCCTTTTCGCCGATTATCATGTTCTTGATTAAGTCTTTTAATTACTAGAAATTAAATTCCAACAACAACATGGTAACAGTTAATTACTCCAAGAAATTCAATCAAAATCAAACGAAATTAAGCAAAAAGAAAAAGTCTTACCAACAATTAAATAGTTATATTAATAACAATCAATTCTTACCTTTTGATTTCAAGTTGAAATTAAATTAAATTGAACAATTGAGTTAATTGTTTCAGAGGGAAAATTGATTAAGGTTAAAACGTTTTAAAGTCCATGTTAATGAAGGAAGATATTAATTGTTGGCGTTAATTGTTTACTCTTTCATATGAATCTTGTTTAATCCAGAGTTAACCTGGGAAATTGTAATCATGATAATTAAACAATTATCTTGATTACAATCAAAATAAAGGAAATGAAGAGAGAGAGAGAAAAAATACTATTAATTGTTGTCGGCTGGAGAGATTGTTGATCATCGTTAATTGTTGTATTATACATGGTAAATGATCTGATTAATTTTCCGGCAAATCTAATATCATTCAAACTGTAACAATTTATTAATCATCACACTAATCAAGTTGATCAAATTGATTCTAATCAACATCATCTTCGTCTTTTTTTCACTATCTCTTCAATTCTAACCACTCATTCTGAATGATAATACAACTTGTCAACAACAATTAATGATGTCGATTAGCAATGTTTTTTTTTCTGATGTACCCTGATCCAGATCGATGATCAATACTGATAATTGTCGAGGGTAAAATCAGAGACGCATGAGAAAAAAAATCCACACCATTTAAAGTTGTATAAAAGCCTGAGCTCTTTACAAATTAATTAGCAGAATCATAATTGTTTGCAAATCATGAACCACAAATTAAACATAACTTACACAATTAATTCTATATCAACACAATTAAAACACAATTTACCTTATAAATATTTTTCTACCTAGTTAATTGACTAGCAAAAGTTTTCATAAACTAATCAATTCTAATTTATACTAATTGTTATTACCAAATTTAAGGAAAGTTAAATTTTCCATAACAACAACAACAACCATAAAATCTTATTATTAGATTCAAATCTAATATTGTCCATTGATTTTAAAGAATCCACTTGGTAAGTTGATCACTTTTTCTTTGTTGTTTTCTTTTCCTTGTCTTTGTAATTTGTTAATTCACTTGGTTCACTTAATTGTAACACGTTGTTATTGTCCAAATCTTACAGGAATATTACCACCAGCGCGAAAATCTTGTTGTCAATCTGATACTAAACAAAGAAAAAGGAAAGATGATTGCAGCTGATTATCCTCGACAAGGTAAATTATCAATACATTTGATTACAATCAATTATCTTACCAAATACCATTAAGATTTAATCAACTCTCAACATCAATGTAATTCAAAATACTAATCAAGGAGATATAATCAAGAGAAAATGATATGAAAAAAAAGCTTAAAACTGAACCAACTCTGAGTTTTTCTATCTCCTTGATTATGAACAAGAGAGAGAAAGAGATAGTTGATATAATTAGAACTGGTTAGTGATTAACAAGTAAATCCTCCTTGAGTTGACCTCTATTGTAACCAATAAATAGATTAAACCAGTGTTAATTGTTCCACACAATTAAATCCCATGTCTCAGTGAAAAGAACAGAATCAAAAAGTAAACTAAAAAGAAGAAAAAAATTTTCTATAAACCAAATATACCAAAGGTAATCATCATTTACCAACCTGATTAGTTTAGTATTAAAAGTGAACCCCTTTAATTAGATCGTTAAACGTACAAAGATAATTTACTTAATTGTTTAATCACCATAATTAATAAATAAAGAAAAGAAAGACAATTTAGAAAGCGAAACAAGTAACAACTTTGAAAATGGAAAAGAAAATGAAGAAAGTCAATGATCTAAACATATGATTTCTTTTCTCTTTCTTTTTCTCTGTCGACTTTTCTTTCTTCTTTTAAATTCTCTTTCTTTCTATTGCGACTTCACTTGTTTTCTTTACTTCCCTCGAATAGCAACTAAATGAAACGAGAAGCTTTTTCTTTTCTTTCCATGTTTAATTGTTACTCTTTTAATTTCTCTAATTTAAATTCTTCTATTTAGTTGATTGTTCTTCTAAAGGTAATCAAGAGGAAACCGATAAAAACACCATGTTGAAGTTTTCCCACCTCACCAATCTAATCAGGTAAGTGTTTTCTATTCTCTTTTTGGTTCTTCTCTTTTTTTCCTTTGGTTTCCATCTTGGATTTTTTTTTCCTTCTTCTCAAGGGTCTCTCTTCACACTCTTCTCTTTTTTTCTCCATAATTAATATTATCTATATGTGTATTATGTATTCGACGGTAAATTTTAACCTTGTTAGTTAATTGATATTCGATAATCTTTTAGTAGATTAAATTTCTTTGGTAATAATTCTCTCTCCCTTCATATACACTTTCACTTGATCTTGAATTGAGATTTTCTTATCTCTCTTTCCATGTTTCGCCTAGACTTCTTTGAGAGAGTATAATTGGTTGTTTCTTTTGTTTTATCGGTTAGATTTTCCATGTAACCTTCTTTTCTTCTGTGTGTGTGTCTCTTTCCTATTTATTAATTATCAGCTAAGTTCAGTTGATGTTAATCCTTGAAACTTGTGATCGTCCTTGTGATTAGATTTTCACTTGGGGTTACAAATTTTACAATATGAGAGCTTTGGATTGAGATCGATAATTTAGTTTAGAGAAGAAGAAAATTACAAGGTTACTATTAGTTTTGTGTTTATTGAGTTTCGAATTTACTAAACTGAATAGTCTAATTTGATTTATTCGTTAATTCTTTTTTTTTCCATCTCTCTTATGTTTACATTTTCTTTTTCGTTTGTTCATCTTCAGACCTGTTCATGGAGTCATTGGTGCCAGGATTAATCCATCTTCCATTGCCTTGCAACAAAGACAATTAAATTGCATATCAAGCATTGGACTTGATAAATTGTCATCTAAAGTGAGAAATTTTGTTGAAGAAAAGGCTCGAATTTGTGAACCTGAATGTATTCACATTTGTGATGGAAGTGAAGAAGAAAACAATCAGCTGATCAATTTGATGGTCCAACAAGGGATGATCAAAAAACTTTCGAAATATGAAAATTGGTAAGTTAATTGATTAAAATTAAATTCACTCATTAAAAAGTTAATTCTCTCTTTTGATTACGATGACAACTATTGATGATTTTCGTAACTTACAATAGCTTTGTTAGATTAACTAACGATCATTCAGAATAATCTAATGATCAACCATAAGTAAACAAAATGTTGGTAGAAATTTTCTTAATTGTTTTACCGATTGTGTTTTGTTGTTGTTAAATGTCAAAGAGAAATTGTGTAAATCAATCAAGTAATTTAAGATTATTATTCACTATGGAAAAGTTTTGAAAACAACAAAACTAATCATTCGTTGTAAAACTTGACACTTAATCACTTAATCAATGATAGTTAACGATTACATCAACTAGGAAATAATATTAATTACTCTTGTCTGTTTATCTTATAGTTGGCTATCTCGTACTGATCCAGCTGATGTTGCCAGAGTTGAATCTTTGACATTCATTTCAACTAAAAATAAACGTGATACTATCCCTGAACCTGTACCCGGAATTAAAGGAACTCTTGGTAAGTTTTAATTTGAGATTTTAATTTTTGATAAACTTTGCCAAGTTAATTGTTTACCTTTGTTTTTATTAATGGAAATCTAATTCTTTGTTGTTTTGCTCTTGTTTTTTCTTTGACAATTTTAGGAAATTGGATGTCACCGGAAGACCTAGATAAAGCTCTGAACTCACGATTCCCTAAATGTATGAAGGGAAGAACAATGTATGTTATTCCGTTCAGTATGGGTCCGGTTGGCAGTCCTCTTTCCAAGATTGGTATCGAATTGACCGACTCCCCCTATGTCGCTGCTTCTATGAGAATCATGACTCGGATGGGAAAACAAGTTCTAGAAAAATTGGGGGACGAAGATTTTATCAAATGCTTACATTCCGTTGGTTGTCCATTACCTGCCTCGAGGAAGTTGACAAACAATTGGCCATGCAATCCGGAGAGGACGATCATTGCTCACAGGCCGGAATCCAATGAGATTGCCTCATTCGGCTCAGGTTGTATTTCAACGTAAAAAGGGAATCCCGTAACATGTTGTAACGTCTCAGGTTACGGAGGAAACTCGCTCTTGGGCAAGAAGTGCTTTGCACTTCGTCTTGGCTCGATTTTGGCGCAACGGGAAGGATGGCTGGCCGAGCACATGCTTATCCTTGGAATTACCGATCCCTCTGGCTCGAAGAAGTACATTGCAGCCGCTTTTCCAAGTGCATGTGGCAAAACAAATTTGGCCATGATGAATCCAACCCTTCCAGGCTGGAAAGTGGAATGTGTTGGTGATGATATTGCCTGGATGAAGTTTGATTCCAATGGGGTTCTTAGAGCTATTAACCCTGAGTATGGATTCTTCGGAGTCGCTCCTGGAACTAGTTCTAAGACCAATCCCAATGCGATGAAAACCATCCTTGCCAATACCATCTTTACCAATGTTGCTGAAACATCAGACGGTACGTTTTGTGTTTTAATTTCAACTAATGATCAAATCTTTTGATCATTTTGTTGTTTTGCTATTTAAGTTAACTATCGACCAGATTAAACACCTCTTTCTTTAAATTGATTTATCCTCGTTCTTTAGGGGGCATCTATTGGGAAGGCCTTGATGATATTGATGTAAGTAACTTGGGGGTAAAATCATGGTTGAATGAAGATTGGACTCCAGGGTGTGGCAAACCGTCTGCCCATCCCAATTCACGTTTCTGTTCCCCTGCATCTCAATGCCCGATCATGGATCCCGCATGGGAAAGCCCTGAGGGTGTGCCAATATCTGCAATTATTTTTGGAGGCCGACGACCCGTTGGTGTACCATTGGTGTATGAAGCATTCAATTGGAACCATGGTGTCTTCATTGGAGCCTCAATGAGATCTGAAGCCACCGCTGCTGCTGAACACAAGGCAAAAACGGTTATGTTTGATCCATTTGCCATGAGACCATTTTTTGGTTACAATTTTGGCCACTATTTGGATCATTGGTTAAGTTTCGGTGCCAAAGAAAACCTCAAATTGCCCAAAATTTTCCATGTTAATTGGTTCCGTAAAAGTAGTGAGGGTAAATTCTTGTGGCCTGGTTTTGGTGAAAACTCTCGAGTTTTAGATTGGATCTGTCGACGAGTTAATCATCAAGATTGTGCACAAGTATGTGAACCTCTTTTTTTCCTTGATTAACATTTTCAAATAATCATTTGATTAGAAAGCTCTTAGATGTATAATTAATTAATACCCTAATTTTTCTTGTTTGTAATTCAGGAAACACCAATAGGATTGATTCCAAAACAAGATTCCATCGATTTGAAGGACTTGACGAAAAGATTGACATGGATGAATTGTTTAGTCTTCCAAAGGACTTTTGGCAACGAGAATGTGATGAGGTTCAAACTTATTTTGAACAACAAGTAGGCTCAGATTTGCCTAAAACGATAATGACTGAGTTGAATTCATTACGAAACCGATTACAATCAAATTAATACGAACAATCAAAAAATCATCAATAGTTTGCGATTGCAATCATATCCAACAATCATTAATTATCACCAATCGTATTCATCAAGTTTAAACACGAAAAATTATTTTAAAATCAAAAATTGAAGCAAGAATATATTGTATGAATGCTGTTAATTGATTGAAAGCAATTTGAATCTATCACTATTTTAAATCCAATTCACATCAAATCAAAAATCATTGGAACCAAAATCGACAAATCAACTAATTTTGTGGAGTAAAAAAAATACATATACAAACATACAAGTATCATGGAAAAATCAAAAAATTATTTGAGGAGCCAAAAAAAATATTTAACTTCTAAATGTGATCACTTTAATTGTAATTTATTTTAATTTTAAAACAAAATTTCATCTCAATCCCAACAAACCCAACAACAATGAAAATGTTAACCTAATCCTATTTTAATTTAATTGTGTAACTATCACACCAGAAATCCCATCCCTCCAATTGAACAACAACAAAACAACTAAAAATAAAGTGTTATCATCTCGATCTGCAATTGTACCAATTTAACGACCTTAAAGGTCATCAACTGGATTTAACCTTGAGAATTAGGTCAATTCTTTGTTAGTATTTTCATTCCTTTGTTGCAAAGGTCAATAGAACCTTCGGTTTTGCAGAAAAGAGAAAACAACCTTTCACACCCTAAGGCAATTTTCTAATTGTGCTTAGAATGTTCTAGGAAAGAAAAGTCGTTGAGATCGATTTTCTTATGACGCAATTTCCAGAGAAAATTTCGAATTCACCAGGTGGCACCAGTGAGTTCTTTTCTTAACATGTGAGTGACTCTTTTCCTTTGTGTTTCCTCATCAATTGGCGCTTTTTTGTCGCTTCTCTTTCAACAAAGTCTCGCTCTCCTTTGGATTCAACCTCATTTCACGTAATTCTCTGGTCCTGTCGGTTTAGGCGATCTCTTTCCTCGACATTCCCTTCTTTTAGTTTTTCCTTTTGCTCTTTGTCTTTATTGTCATTTCGTGCTTTTTTATTTTTTTTTTCTGCTCAACTGTAAACAAAACCATCTCGTCACCATGAAGATTGAAAAACAAGCCGATGAAATTTCAACTGAGGAACCACTTTTGGCCGAGAATCCTAATCGTTTCGTCATCTTTCCAATCGAGTATCCCGATCTTTGGGAAATGTACAAAAAAGCTTTGGCTTCATTTTGGACAGCGGAAGAGGTTGATCTGTCTCGCGATCTTGATGACTGGGCGAAACTCAATGATTCAGAACGTCATTTTATCTCGTATGTTTTGGCCTTTTTTTCAGCTTCAGATGGAATTGTTAATGAAAATTTAGCTGAAAGATTTATTCGTGAGATCCAAGTTACCGAAGCTCGTTGTTTCTATGGTTTCCAAATCGCCATTGAAAATGTTCACTCGGAAATGTACAGCCTTTTAATTGACACTTACATCAGTGAACCTGAGAAACGAGATTTCCTATTTCAGGCCATAAAAACAGTTCCCTGTGTAGCCCAAAAGGCCGAATGGGCAATCAATTGGACCGCTAACCCATCGGTTACATTTGCCGAAAGGTTAATCGCCTTCGCATGTGTTGAGGGAATATTTTTTTCCGGTTCTTTCGCCGCCATTTTCTGGTTAAAGAAACGCGGATTAATGCCAGGATTAACCTTCTCCAATGAACTAATCTCCCGTGATGAAGGATTACATTGCGATTTTGCCTGTTTACTATTCAAACATGTTGTTAATCGTCCGAGTGAGGAGAAAATCCAACAAATTGTCCGTGATGCTGTTCAGATTGAACAGAAATTTTTAACTGAGGCCTTACCCGTTTCTCTGATCGGAATGAACAACAAAATGATGGCCACTTATATTGAATTTGTTGCTGATCGATTATTAGTTGAATTAGATTGTTCCAAGATTTACTTTTCTCGTAATCCATTTGATTTTATGGATCAAATTTCCTTGGATGGAAAGACCAATTTCTTTGAGAAACGTGTCGGTGAATACCAAAAATCAAGTGTGACTGGAAACAAAGAAGATATGAAATTTGTATTAGATGTTGATTTTTAATTGCGAGCAATCAACACTGACAAATGAGCTCAACCTCTCATGCACCAATCTGCCATTATCTATTTTTTCACCTCAACAGCATTTACATCAAGAAACAAATTAAAGAAACAATTTAAGATTAGCGTTCAATCAACTTTGTCAATCTATTACTTAAATGCGAATGATCCTCAATAATTAAGCGGAAATTAATGTAATTAAGAAAAAGTAACAACCTTTAATGAAGATAATTAAACATTTTGTTTGTCATTGCGAAAGATGAACCTCGAAGCGAATTTGTTGTCTTTCATTTTATGGTTTTTCTCATTTCGAAAGTTACAAGTTCGACCTTTTCGAGTTAAATGTTTATTCTTTTGCTTTTTATAAAACAATCAGTTAATTACTACATTTACATATGCTGAGACTATTCTAATGTGTGACCTTAACTTTCAACCTTTAGTCCAGCCTTAATTGTGTGTGGTTAGTTTATTAAGCAAAGTATATAAGACGAAATGATTTAGTTGTGAATTATCACATTTCATTTGAATCTGTTCATCAAACAAGTGGTTTCATTAACGAAGGTAAATCATCGTCTTATTTTTACTTGTTGATCTTTGTTACTAATTGTTAATAATTGTTACTAATTATTCATTTGTCTTCTTTTTTGATTGTTACAGAATCTTCTTAATCATCATGAATTCAAAGATTTTAATCATCTCCCTTATTCTTGCTGCCACTCTTTTGGTGACTGAAGCCACTTTGAAGATCACTCTCCATAAGAAACACATCAGTTTACCAATTCCAACCAAAGTTTCATTGGGTTTAATTGGTCATGATGATTGGTGGAGTCAACCATCATGGTCATCATGGCCTTCATGGCCTTCATGGGGATGGGGATGGGAAGACAATAGCTGGTGGTAAATCATCAACATCAACATCACATCAACAACAACGATTAAGATCACTTAATCTACTCAATTGTCACCAATTACCAACATCATCAAGAATCTCAAAATGTAATTTTATCCTCATTGTAATAACATCTCACATCAAACATTCATATTGATATTTATAACATCATATTCATACAGTCAATAAATGAGATTCAATTTAAAACAAAACTCGAATTTTTCGTTCAATTCTATTCAAATCAATCAGCAATGAAAAAGAACGCACTTGAAGTTAGGCTTGAAAAATTTAAAGTTCTTCAAATTACCTTCAAGTGCTTTCTTCTCTGAATAACCTTTATGGCCTTGAAATATAACAATTGAGTGTCGGTCAAACTTCCATAGACAAAATATAGATTCTATCGCCAAGTTGTTCAACATTTATTCGGTTCTATTCTAATCGTGGCTACGAAAGTTGAGAGTCAGTAGAATGGAAGAATCGTTCTAATTTCGAGGACGAAGTACTAAAGTTACTTCTTAATGGCCCCTATGAATATTTAGCTGAAAGTTACATTCATTGAATCGAATTATCGATAATTTTATTAATATTATAATAAAAATCTCATTCGAAACTTAAAGCCAGCTTGCTATCAATTCGAAAACCTTATTCATGAATCGAGGTCCTAGTTTTAGATAGAACTCTCTATACTATTCTAGATTAAGGACAAATCAGCACTTTTTATTATTAAATCTAGTTTCTTGCAAGTTTTGATAAATGTTAAATAAATGATGAACTTAAGTAAATGTACAATTTTTGACCTATCTATCCACTTAATAAATTCCGATTTCGAATTTTTCAATTTCTTATTCCAAATCTATCGACTATAGTTTTTGCTTATTATTAAAATTAAGTTCTATCGATAATATAGTTAACCTTTATAACTTACAAGAATTAATGCTAATGCACAACCTAATCCGGTCTGAATAAGTTGAGTTTTTTCGGACGATTTATATTAGAAATAATATGATAACATTATAATTAATAAAATTAAATGATAAAATTTTTGTCTGATTTGTGTGACTAATACCACAATCGAATATTATTGTTCAAGAGGAGGATATTAATTCCATTTGATATTATGTGTACAGCAGATACAGAAAAGTTGCTTTCAAGTCATAAATAACTAGTCATTGGCATTTGTTCGAAAATCCTCGGTCTAAATGTTACAAATTATAAACAGAAATAAATGTCTTGCAAAGTAAAACTATCGGAAAATTATTTCTTTCCAGTATGTTCTTTTTTATCATAATTACATTGTAAATTGGCATCTAGTGCTATGAACATTACACTCCACGTTTTTCTTGCTGAATAGAGGTGATCTTAATCAAACTGGCTGCAATTCCGGGTAAACAACTATACAACAAAGAAAAGGCACACTTTTGTTAAATAATAATAACGTATGTACTCAAAAAGAATTTATTCTAACAGTATATTTGAGTTTTGGATATTTATTCACAAACTTTCAAGCCACAATGAGAATAAAAATTCGAGTTAATTATTATAATGAATTCTGTGCGTGTATAATTATTCATATTTACGCAATGTTGCTGAATGCGTAAATAAAATTAGTGATAAAGTTATTGTATTTAAAAAAGTGAAAAAGTAAACTATTGCCTTCAGATTGAATATTCCAAATAAACATTAGATAGATATAAAGTTATTACATTTTGTCCTCACCAGACAGTCTGGTGGTGAGGACATATGCTCAGTGAGTAACATGTCACGCGTTCAAACCTCACTGGAGTAACTTGATTAGCCTGACCAAACTAACCTAACCTAGCAGGTGTAGCTGTAAGCTGCATCTGCACTTTTTGAAAGTACGCAATTAGCATTAATGTGTTTAATTCTTTTTAAAGAGTTTCTAGATAACACGATTCAAAACATTAAAGCCTTGAATTATTAAATTAAAGATAGAAGGGAAAAAAACAAACATGAGCATTTTACTATAAATTACTAGTTTCATATTCTTATGGAGCAAGAATTAAGAATGCTTTCAATTAAACCGTTCAAAAAGTTGGAAATTATCACACAAGAACTACAAAAATTCACACAATGCATTATACATTCCATCAAATGCTTAACACATGAGACATTATATGGTAATGTTATAAACTTAGGAATCAATGGGTTTCATAACAATCATAACATTGATTCTCATTGTATTAGCATCGGATGTTTATTCTTCAATTTCGTAGCTAATCGTAACTAATCAAAATCAACTCAAAACTTATCCGATTAAATCGGTTAAACTTGATAATCTGCAACAATATTTTCTCTTCGGTATAAAAATTTGTTAAATATTGAGTGACTCAAATAATTAGTTAATAACCTATGAAGATGATCGAAAAACGATGACAATGGATGATGCTTGAAAAAGACAAGAGATTAGTACGGAAATCGAAGGATTCCTAAAAGAGGTGCAAAGAGTATCAGAGACTTTGAAGTGATCAAAGTTTTCGCATTGATTTCTTCTATTGTTCGGTTTGTTGTATGAGATTGAAGTTTTGGTTTCTTTCTGGGTTCATGTCATAGTTAGAGGTCATTCGAATCTCGTCGATGGGAAAATAGTGGGTATAAATCATCAGGGGTCATTTTCGCCAAAGGTCTGTTCGATGATGTTGTAGCTTCTTATCTATTTGTTTATAAATCGAATTTGTTCTTGTTTGGTTTTTGATCCACTTAACGAATTTAATAAATAGAAAGACAATCATAACTATCTATGATGTACGAAGATTGACTTTGAAACTCGTTTTCGAAATGATCTAATGTAGATATGAACTACAGGGAAATATCCATTGGAAAAACTCTGAGAAAATAGGTGCTTATTAGAATTGGATGCCATTCAGATTGATCATAATATAATCATGCTATTGAATTTCAGTGACTGGAATAGGTATAAGAGGCATCATCAGTCTGCTCAGTAGAAGATGAAGTAGCTCGAAGCAGAATTGTCTTCGATGTCACTGTTTTTTCTAACCTTTCTGTTTGATGTTCGTTGTGATTCTTTTCCTTATTATAAAACAATCGGTTAATTATTATGATTAGTATCAGACTATTTTGATGAGTGACCTTAACTTTCAACCTTTAGTCCAGCCTTAATTGTGTGTGGTTAGTTGATTGAGCAAAGTATATAAGACGAAATGATTTAGTTGTAAATTATCACATTTCATTTGAATCTGTTCATCAAGCAACAAGTGGTTTCATTAAAAAAGGTAAATCATCGTCTTACTTTTACTTGTTGATCTTTGTTACTAATTGTTAATAATTGTCACTAATTGTTTATTTGTCTTCTTTTTTATTGTTACAGAATCTTCTTAATCATCATGAATTCAAAGATTTTAATCATCTCCCTTATTCTTGCTGCCACTCTTTTGGTGACTGAAGCCACTTTGAAGATCACTCTCCATAAGAAACACATCAGTTTACCAATTCCAACCAAAGTTTCATTGGGTTTAATTGGTCATGATGATTGGTGGAGTCAACCATCATGGTCATCATGGCCTTCATGGCCTTCATGGGGATGGGGATGGGAAGACAATAGCTGGTGGTAAATCATCAACATCAACATCACATCATCAACAACAACGATTAAGATCACTTAATCTACTCAATTGTCACCAATTACCAACATCATCAAGAATCTCAATGTAATTTTATCCTCATTGTAATAACATCTCACATTAAACATTCATATTGATATTTATAACATCATATTCATACAATCAATAAATGAGATTCAGTTTAAAACATAAACGTCAACAAAATTTTGCCAATACTCATTTCATGTATTTTTAATTTATACTTGGCGGATTTTATTCATATCAACACAATTCCAACAATCAACTAATTACAAATTGTAATTATCTTACTGAGCTACAGTCTTGTAGTCTTTATAACAAAAAAACTTATTCGTATCAAATGTTTCAGTAGAAATTAAAATTAATATGAATAAACGAAAAGGTCGATAAAACGAATCTGATTATGCAAGTCAATTTAATGTAATCAAATTACTTTTGAGTTCGTTATCATCCTGGTGATTTAAACTTTCAGAAATTAAAAGGCTAATCTGAATTTGCAATTTAAAGGAAACAAAATCTTGAACAATTTGAAGCATAATTAATCGTAACTCAATATTCAACAATATGATCAATCAAATCAGCAGCAATTAAGAATAATGATAAATTAAAGGTGTTCAATTTGGTGATCAAATTGAATTGTTTTCGATTTTATGCTAAACAATTAGGTTAAATTGTGAACGATTTAGACAATATTAGAATCGTTATTAATTTAAACTCATGATAGATTTAGTTGAAATTAAACTAATCTATTCGTGACAATGATCAATTGATTAACACTAAATTTTCAAGCATAAGTTACTAATCATGAAAATTAGATTGTTATAAAACTTTGGGTCAAGTTCATTACCAAATTCAATCACAATTAACTTCTCACCTTTAGAAAGTGGATCAAATTTATTGATGAAACTTTAATGTTTTAATTGCTGATAAAATTAAATTGATCTTTTCGTGAATCTTGATTGTCTTTAATCAAGGAAATTCAGGTTTTCCTTTAAATTTTTGGGAACTTTTTCAGAAAAATAAATCAATTTAATTTAATTACAATTAACTCAAGCAATCGTATTAGATTCACACTTTACCTTTCAAAACAAAGCATCACGATTGATATTTCACTTTTAATTACAGATCTCAGAAATTAATTGTTACAATTTTTTCAGTTACCATGAAGTTAATCATTCATCTAGTTAGTAATTTGATTAGTGATCAAGTTGATTGTTGAAAAAACTTTCTCTGACTACTAATAGACAACCAATGATCACAATATGGAGGCATATTGAATTGTTTGAGATCGGTGTAATTAGCTAATTGCTCACAATTTAAAGTTAATCATGATGGCGAATCTCAATTTTAATCGGGAAGGATTTTCTCAATTCAATTGTTAACACAATTAAAATAAATTTCTTACTGGTTGTGACCAAATTAATGAACAAATTGCTGTAGCTAATTGATAAGCAATAATAAATTAGTGTGGCTCGACAATTAACCAATAATATTATTAATATAAGCAATTGAAGCATTAAAACAATAAAAGGAAAAAATTTCATTAAATATCATTGAACTTTAATCTAGTTGATTTAATCAATTAGTAACATTTAATTTTCCACAAATTGTTTCGTCGTTAATTATCAACCCAATGGCTAAAAAAAAGTTACAATTAATTAACAAAAAAGTATCATTCAAATTAAAATAGTAAAGGAAAGTAAATGATAGTAAAAGATATTAATCTAAAACATTATTACAAGATTCTTAATGATTAAAGTTAATTGTAACTGACCAATATTAAAGGTTAGAGGCCAAGAGTGATTACAAGATTGTTAATTATGATTAGAAAGTAACCTCAATGATCAAGGTCAATTAGAAGATAAAATCTCGATTTGAATACTCTGAAAGACATTGAAGGTGGAAGGTGAACAAATTAAATTGATTCGATTTTAAGTTAATTATTCAATTAAATAGATTACTAACTAATTTATAATAGAAACTATTGAAACATATTCGTATAGTGTGAATCAATTTAGCTGGAGGATTTTTAATTGTTACTTGATTGTTTCCCCGACTCGAGGGTAAACTGATCTGAAGGCGTTTCTAATGTTTGTTTGTTTCGATTTACTTTCATTTACTTTAATTTACTTTCTTTATGATTATTATTATATTTTTTTTAAGAAAATCAAAATATGACCTGAAGTTTGTTGTTGATCATCATCAGAAATAAATATCCAATTGGTTTTAGGTGGTCATTCATAATGACCTCAACCTTTAGTCCAACCTTAATTGTATGTGGTTAGTTGATTGAGCAAAGTATATAAGACGAAATGATTTAGTTTTAAATTATCACATTTCATTTGAATCTGTTCATCAAGCAACAAGTGGTTTCATTAACAAAGGTAAATCATCGTCTTACTTTTATTTGTTCATCTTTGTTACTAATTGTTAATAATTGTTACTAATTATTCATTTGTCTTCTTTTTTGATTGTTACAGAATCTTCTTAATCATCATGAATTCAAAGATTTTAATCATCTCCCTTATTCTTGCTGCCACTCTTTTGGTGACTGAAGCCACTTTGAAGATCACTCTCCATAAGAAACACATCAGTTTACCAATTCCAACCAAAGTTTCATTGGGTTTAATTGGTCATGATGATTGGTGGAGTCAACCATCATGGTCATCATGGCCTTCATGGCCTTCATGGGGATGGGGATGGGAAGACAATAGCTGGTGGTAAATCATCAACATCATCAACAACAACGATTAAGATCACTTAATCTGCTCAATTGTCACCAATCACCAACATCATCAAGAATCTCAATGTAATTTTATCCTCATTGTAATAACATCAAACATCAAACATTCATATTGATATTTATAACATCATATTCATACAATCAATAAATGAGATTCAATTTAAAACAAAACAAAACTCCAATTTTTCGTTCAATTTTGTTCAAATCAATCAGCAATGAAGAAGAACGTACTTAAAGTTAGGCTTGAAAAAATTCAAAGTTTTTAAAAGTTCTTCGAATGACCTTCAAGTGCGTTCTTCTCTGAATAACCTTTATGACCTTCAAATATGACAACCGAGTGTTGGTCAAACTTCCATAGACAAAATACGGACCGTATCCTAATATAGTTCAACATTCATTCGGTTCTATTTTATTCGTGGCTATGAAAGAATCGTTCTAATTTCTAGGACGAAGTACTAAATTTACTTCTTAATGGCCCCTATGAATATTAAGCTGAAAGTTTCATTCGTTAATTATCGAGATTCTGATAAATATTATAATAAAAATCTTCATTCGAAACTTAAAGCAAACTTACTAATCAATTAGAAGAACCTTATTCACGAATCAAGGTCTTCGTTTATGTATAATTATGAAAAAACTTGAAGGTCAATTGTTGGTTAATCTAATTACTCGTATTCTTTGATTAAGGACAATTTAAAAGGTGAAGAAATTGAAGTAAACGTTTAAATCAATTTCTCCAGAAGATTTTTAATTGTTACTTAATTTCTCAACTTGAGGGTAAATCTAATATGAAAGTGTTTCAGATTCTCTTTCAATGTTATTGTATATTGACTTTCATTGATTAAATCTAACCTTCTATTGATGATCACCAGACTGATATTGGTAAAAGATAATTATAAGATTTTGGATTAAATTGTTTAGGTTGATTATTCATATCAACTTTCAACCTTTAAAAATCATTTACCTTAATTGTAACTGATTAGAAAGTTAATCAAAACAGTAAAAAAAAAATTAGATTTAGTATAAGACGAGTTGATTATCGCCTTCAGGTTTGGAGATTTGATTACCGGTGCCATTGGCATGATCGGTGTCGATGTTACAGTTGATTGTTGATTTTGAATTAAATTGTCTGTCGAGTGATTTGATTAATTTGGTTCAAAAAAGTTACTGTACAAAATGAGAATCAAATTAATCTCAAGACGAATGACCAAATTGAACGATTCATACTGAACTTTTATCGATCAATTCAAATTTCTATCGAAAATTAGTAAAAGTAATTCCAATTGAAAAATGATCGAGAAAATATCATGAGCGGAATTAGATTATTGTTCCCGCTAATTTGTTTCGAACCACTTGTTGTCAAGGAGACAATTTTCTCTTTCTCTTTGTTTACAATTTTGTCTCTTGAATTTACATTGAGTCAATTTCTTGTTTTCTATTCTTATTACTGTTCCTCCTCTGTATTATTTAGTAATTTTAGTTTAATCGTGTGTTGTTTTTGATGAATAGTCGAAGATTTTTATAATTGTCTAAACCAAATTATCTATTGCAATGTCGGATTCAAATGGTAAAGAGGCTGAACTGAAGGGAATCCGATTTGCCCAAGATGCAATTGAACATGACAATTGTAACGACATTGAAGCCGCTCTTTCCTCTTACCGTGAGGCCATTCACTATTTGTTAATCGCCAAAGATTCTGGATCAACATTACCCAATCTAATAGATAAGATTGAATCTTACCTTGAGAGAGCAGAAATTTTGTCAAATATTTTGCGAGATAAAGATAATCGTTCACAATCATCTAACCCTGGTAACAGTATTGATAATGGATTAATGGGCAGAGCTCAATTCTTACTCAATCAAGCCTTGGAACAAGATGCCTCGGGCAATCACAAATTTGCCATAGAAATGTATCTCGATGCTGTGGAAATTTGTCTAAAAGCGGTTAGTCTAATGTTCTTGTTTTCTTAGTAAAATTGTCATTGTTATTAGAATAATAATTTGTCTTTTCTGTTACATTTTCAGAAAGATTCAACTGAAGATGAAGAGAGGAAGAGAAAATTGTCCCAATTAGCTCAAAGTGCAATCTCCAGGGCAGAAGAACTGTCTGATAAAGGGAAAGATGTCGATGAAGTTACTTCCTCTCTTGGAAATTGTAACATTAAAAAATCCGAATCAACAACCACCAACACTGAGAATCCGATTTCAGGTTCATCTCAAAACGATTCATATGAATCTTCAGGAGCTTGGAAGCGAACATCATTTTCAGAGAAACGATTAACTGTTATTGGAACATCTAGTTACTCTCGTGAAGAATTAGCTGTGATTAAGAAAACCTCTGTCATCAATGGATTAGAGTATTTACCTTTTCACAATTGATCTAAAAGAAAGGTTTGCCTTTCCGTTACCTTTTACTGATAAAATTGGTCAATTAACTTTATCAAGTAAACAGAAACGATGTTTCCATCGGTGGTCAAGACTTGAGGATATTGCTGCTAGTCCATTAATCATCAAAGAAGTTGATTGTTTCAGTGTCAAACAAACCCTAGTCTCTGATTGTTCATTCATCGCTTCATTAACCGTTGCTGCTTTGTACGAGAAAAGATTCAAGAAGAAACTAATTACCAATCTGATTTATCCACAAAATGTCAATCGACAACCAGTTTATAATCCTTGTGGCAAATACATGATTAAACTTCATATTAATGGATTAGATCGTAAGGTGAGTTGAAGGAAATTGACAAAAAATGAATCAATCCAATTAATCCAAATCTCTTTCCATCAGGTGATCATTGATGACTATTTTCCAGTCGATGTAAATAATGGCCTTTTATGTTCACATTCCGTTAATCATGATGAATTCTGGGTTTCGATCTTGGAAAAGGCCTACATGAAAGTCATGGGTGGTTATGATTTTCCTGGCTCTAATTCTGTAAGATTTATGGATTTTTTTACATTTCAAGATTTAATAGAAAACTAATTGTGAAATTTTATGGAACTTCATTTTAGAGTATTGATTTAAATGCTTTAACTGGATGGATTCCTGAACGATTAACAACCAAAGATTCACTGATGAAAACTTTTCGTGGTTTAGTTGACCGTTACAATCGAGGTGATGTCTTAATAACGGTTGCAACTGGTGATTTATCTGAATTTGATCAAGAAAGATCTGGATTAGTGCCTAATCATGCATACGCTGTTTTGGACATTAAAGAGGTTGATGGTAATCGTTTGTTTTTACTCAAAAATCCTTGGAGACATTTATCTTGGAAGGGAAATTTTTCCGATATTGATAATGTCAACTGGACACCATCGTTGAAACAAAAGCTTCATTATGATCCAAGATCTGCTCGTAATCATGATAATGGTGTTTTTTACATCGATATTAAATCTTTGATCAACTTTTTCGACACAATGTATCTTAATTGGAGCTGTTCACTTTTTAAATATACTTTTTGTACTCATGGATGTTGGCAAGCGGGATTAGGACCAGCGAAAGATTTGTACAATATCGGTGAGAATCCACAATTTGCTTTGGACGTTTCCAGTGATTCGACATCAGTTTGGGTTCTATTGACTCGGCATATTGTCGATAAACAAGATTTCGCTCAAAATCGTGAATTCATCACTTTAGTTGTTTACAAAGGAACCGAAAAAGTTTATCTACCCTTCGATCCCGCTCCTTATATTGACGGAGTCCGAATCAATAGTCCACATTATCTATGCAAGATTAACATTCCCGAAGGTGGAGCAACCAAATTCGTTCTGGTCATTTCTCAATATGAGAAGACGACAACCATTTATTACACAATCAGAGTTTATTCACCTGTTCTGTTTACCTTTAAACGATTAAATGAATCCTATCAATATGTTGAAAAGATAACTAATGGTTCATGGGATGAATCAACTGCCGGTGGTTGTCCCAATTTCCCGTTAACATATAAACTCAATCCCGTTTATTTACTTGATGTCAAAGGTGCCAATGAGGCAACTAATGATCTTCTCATTGATCTTAAAGGACCCAAACAGTATTCTGTTGGATTTGAAATCAGACCAGTTACACCCTGTAATCCGAATAGTTTGTCACTTTTTGATCGAGCTCATTCTGGTGCATATCGATCTGGTTTCACCATTTTAAAATTGAGAAAAGTGCCACCGGGTACATATCACATAATCCCATCGACGTTTGATCCACACCAGAAAGGACCTTTTTTCTTGACTATTAAATCAACCTGCCCAATCTCAATTGCGAGGATCAAATAATATAGTTTTAATTGGCAAATCATCACATCGAAAATTTTATTTTGAAAATTATCTTGATATTTATTTTTTATTATAACATTATTGAAGTTTTCAAGATTGGAAGCCATTCTCATCATCTTTAATTGATATGTAAATTTTATGTGTGTTGTGAAAATGTCAAGGAGATAAAGAGATTAGTTAATCGTTTTATAACTTTGTTTTCTTCTCTTTATCTCTATCTCCTTCATAGGTGGAAGTCACCTTTATTTGACTTATCTCTCTCTTTTATAAACAGAATATTGAAAAAAGTAAATAAAGTAATGTAATTCACCCCGATCAGTGAAGATCAATTAAGGTGACTATGAATAAAAAACTAATTGTGAAACAAAAAAAACTTAATTCAGTGATTGGAATAAAATCCTTAAAGTTGTTAAATCGAAGAATTTGAATAAGTGTCACCAGTTTACCTGCTTAACCAACATTTGGTGATCCCGTGTGAGGGGTATATTGGTGCTAGTTTTTTGTGATTAATCAAAACTCTTTCCCATCTTTCAATTGTAAAACAAATAAATTGTTATTTTAAAACTTCTTTCTCTCTACCTTTAAAAATCAAATATTGTAAATCAAAATAGGTAGTGGATTTGGCCAGCTCAATCAACAATCAATTAAGAAAAACTGAAAAAGGAATTGGAAAAAGGTAAAGCTTCTTATATATTTATACATTGCTTCCTTACCCAATTCACAACAAATCAGTGACGATTTCTTTAATATGATAATGAATCAGTGAAGATTCATTGGGTGAACCTTATGCTCAAATTCACACTTTCCAATTTAATTGATAATATTGAATCAGCGAAATGCTAATACCCCTTTTGCAAACCAATCAAAACCAGAATAAGTGACGATTCGGATCGAGAGTTCAATTGAACCAGTGAAGGTTCTTACTCAGAACTTCTCAATTGAATCAGTAAAGGTTCATGAGAAAATGAATCTAGACAGATATAGATAAGTGTTTCGCAAACTACTGATCGCTTATTCCTCACCCTTTACCAAAGAAAAATTGAACTTAAAACCTGAAAGGTAAAAACACAAAAAATTAAACTCAATAGTGACAATTCAATAGAACCTGTGGAAGTTACAGTCTTTCCAGAACATTTTATTAACCTTCACCTTCGATTACTCCATTTGCTGAATCGAAACTGAAACCTCTCACCAATTAAGATCAGAATCAGTGAAGATTCAATCTAATTCGAGGTGATCAGAATCAGTGAAGATTCCATCAATTTAGTTACGCACGAACCAGTGAATATTCAAATCATAGTTGGTATCAATCGAATCAGTGAAGATTCGTACTGAGCCCAGAATTCATTGTGAATCAGTGAAGATTCAAAATGAAACTATAAGTGAAAAACTGAATCAGTGTAGATTCAAGCTAACTCAGAACCTTGATCAGCTTAACCTCAAGAACTTATAAAATATTAAACTTATCAACCATGTAATTCTGCAATCACGAACTCCCTACCTTCGACCTTCGCGTATAATTCTAACAACCAAACAAATTAACTATAAAAACAATTACCAATCAATATCTAATGATTCAATCAAATCAACAATTAACAAGCGCTATTAAAATAATCATGCAATGATAAGCATCATCAGCAAATCACTACATTGACTTTAATTAACCCTCAACAAATGATAACACCTTTTAACCTTAAAATAACTTTACCACACGTCAATTTGTTACTTCAATCATAAATTATCATTAGATTAAAATTAATTGAACAATCATAAACTTTTACTATCCTTTGACTAACATCATTAGATCGAAATGTCAGTACCTCCTACTGCACCATCATTATCATCAACACCTAATCAGGAATTTAATCAACCAGCTCCTTCAGTTATGAACATTAATCTTTCTAACCTTTTAAAGAACCATATAACTATTGAACCTTTCAGGGGAGATAATGAAGATGTAGTTGATTGGTTGGTCCAATTTGAATTCGCCTCTCAAGCATTAGGTTTAAATGCAGCCGAAATGTTTAAAATAATTCCATTCTACCTTCAAGGCTCAGCTCGTCGTTGGTACAACTTGACCGTTAGTTCATTCGGACCAGCCAATAAGCCAACGACTTACGAACAGCTTAGAGAATGCATGATAACTGGACTCTGTCCAGCAGATTATCGTACTCACCTCTCTCAACAGCTTCATAATAGCAAACAGAAACCAGGCCAACCAACAACTAGCTTCATCTATGAGATTCAAGAGCTTTGCTCTCGAATGAACAGTCAGATGCCTGAGAGCTTAATGATTAGTTTCATCTCTGAACGATTCTTACCTCAGATTAAATTTGTCACAACTTTACAAAACCCGAAGACACTGAGTGAATTAATCGAGGCAGCCAAATTAGCTGACAAGGCCTTAGTCAATGGTGAGGTCAAGCCAAATCATAATTTTAGCCTCGAGTCTAATTCATCAAATGCAATCGAAAGCAAATTGTTGAACACTTTGAATCGGTTACAATCAAAATTTGATCAATTAGAAGAAAAGTTAAATACATTTACTGCTAAAGCCTTCAATCAGAATCGAGTCACTTGCAACTTTTGCGGTCATCGCGGCCACACCGAAGAAAATTGTCGCCACCGAATGGCAGCAATTCAAGCCAATAACTTTCAGCCAATTAGCAGTCCACTGATTCAACCAGCTCAGTCAAACCAACAGAACTTACCATTGCAATCTAATGCTATGCAATCACAAGATCAATCGATTCAGCCTAATCAACCACAAGTCAATCAACAAGCCTCACCAGCCCAGATCAATCAACAACCGTTCTACAATCGTAGTAAACGGAGAGACAATAGAAATTATCAAAATCGTTCTAGTAATGATCGAAACTGGAGAGAGAGAAATGAGAACAGGCAAAGAGAGAATCCCTCTAACCAGCAAGAGCAATCAAATCAAGGTCCTCAAATTAGAACCATCACTAAAGTTGATTATGATGCAGAAGATGATGATTACACTAGTGAAGAGGAAGAGCCTCAGGTCTCAGCCATTTGCTCGATTTTCAAGAAAAAGCTAATCCATCAACAGATTAAAGTTGATAATCATAGAGTTGAAGCCATGTTCGACACCGGCTCTGACATGACCCTGATTACGAAACAATTAGTTGAGCAATTGAAACTGAATTTAGAACCATATAAAGGTCCAACTCCCCTAGCGGCCAATGATAAGCCAATTCAAATCTTAGGTCAAGTCGATATTACAATCAAGATCAGTGACAATAATTCAGCCCTATTGATAGTAACTACAGTCCAAGTAATCGATCGATTACCCAAACAATTTAGTGTCTTAATCGGTCAAGATGTTATGTCAAAGGCTAATATAGTGATTGATTGTTCAGCCGGTAGGGTACACATTAACAGTCAACCAATCAAACAAATTGATACTGAAGTAACTAACACAAGTGAATCAACTGAATCAATTGAAACAATTGAAGCAAGTGAAAGTGAATCATCTACTATCGATATCGACAACATCGACCGTTCCATCACCATCGATATTGACAGTGAAGTCAGTGATAGTGATAAAGATAAATTGTACAACCTTTGCAACGAGTTTCGGGACGTCTTCGCTACGAACCAACGTGAGATTGGCCGTTCAAGCCTGTTCACCCACTCCATCGATACCAATAATCATCCTCCAATTGCTTGTGCTCCTTACACTCAAGGTGCTGCGAAAAGGGAAATAACTAAAGCCCTAATAGATGAGATGCTCCTGGACGATATTATCGTTGAGTCTTCCTCTCCCTGGTCATCTCCTGTTGTCCTAGTTAGCAAGAAAACCAAAGATTGGAGACTTTGTGTTGATTATCGTAAATTGAATGCGATCACCAAGAAAGATCGATATCCGATTCCCGATATTAACACCTCACTCGATTGCCTCCAAGGTGCAAAGTATTTCAGCTTACTTGACCTTCGAAGTGGCTACCATCAAGTCGAATTAAACCCAGTCGATCGAATTAAAAGTGCCTTTGTAACAACATTTGGAATGTATGAGTACAAAGTGATGCCCTTTGGCCTCTGCAACGCCCCCGCCACTTTCCAGCGATTAATGGACGTTTGCCTGGCTGGCCTCAAATACAATTCTTGTCTCGTTTACATCGACGATATTATCATATTCAGTCGAACCATGAATGAGCATTTCAATCGATTACGATCAGTCTTCAACAGATTGAGAACCGCCGGACTGACCCTCAAGCCCGAGAAGTGTACCTTCTTTAAAAAGAAAATTCTTTATCTTGGCTATGTCATCAGTGAAGATGGACAAGAACCAGATCCTGAGAAGATAAGGACAATCCGTGATTACCCGATCCCGTTAACACTTCGAGATGTCCGAGCTTTTGTTGCACTTTGCTCATATTATCGAAAATTCATTCGCGATTTCGCTAAGATCGCTCGCCCTCTCACTCAACTGACACGAAAAGAAGCACCTTTCATTTGGGGCTCCGATGAACATGAGTCTTTTGAACAACTAAAAAAGTTACTCTGCTCCACTCATGTCCTCGAACACTTTGATCCAAATCGACCAATTCAATTGAGAACCGATGCTTCTGATTTCGGATTAGGTGCGATTCTCCTCCAGCGTCACGATAATAAATGGAAGCCGATCGCCTACGCCAGCCGACAATTACAAGGAGCCGAAGTCAATTATCCGATCTCCGATAAAGAATGTCTCGCCATTATTTATGCCGTAGAAAAATTCCGCCCCTACCTCGAAGGATCCAAATTCGAGATCATTACTGACCATTGTGCCTTGTGCTTTTTAAGGTCAAAGGCTAAACTTCCTCCTCGCCTTATGCGTTATTCCATAACCTTACAATCGTTCGATTTCACTATCATTTACAAATCTGGAAAAACTCACGCTGATGCTGATTGTCTGAGCCGTTACCCGACTCATGATCCTGAATTTAACGATAAAGATGAACAATTTGAACAAGGTGATGAGATCTTCACCTTATTAATTCAAGAGGACTCCAAGGAAACAAGTAAACTAATCGCTGAACAACATAGCGATCCTTTCACTCAATTAAAAATAAATCAACTATCAAATTTGGACTCTCTAGATAAATTAACAAAAACTAAACTTGTTAATAATCATCGTATTAGAAACGAACTACTAGAGAGAAAAATTATAACCGAATATGGTAGCCGATGGGTCCAAGTGGTTCCTGAGACTTTAATTGATGAACTTTTGAAATCTTATCATGATGATCCAATCGGAGGTCATTGTGGAGTCTATCAGACTTACAATCGTGTTCGTCAACGATATTACTGGCCAAAGATGCACCAGGTGATAACAAATTACATCAAAAATTGTCGCGATTGTCAATTTAATAAACAAACAAAAGTCGATGCACCAATGAAATCAATTCATGTTGGCAAACCTTTCGAGAAACTGGGAATCGATATAGTTGGTCCATTACCATTTTCATCAGGAAAGAAATATATCATCGTGGCCACTGATTACTTTACTCGGTGGGTGGAGACAAAGGCGCTCACTCACAAGACCGCCTCAGTAACCGCAAAATTCCTGATCGAAAACATCGTTGCTCGCCACGGTTGCCCCGCCTCTATCCTATCTGATCAAGGTACCAATTTCACTTCATCAATAATTCAGAAACTCAGTGAATTCATGACTTCCCGCTGGCAATTTTCAACCGCCTATCACCCTCAAACCAATGGATTAACCGAGCGGGTCAACCGAACCCTTTGCCAAATGTTAATTCATTATTGTCAAGAAAATAAATCGAAATGGACTCAAATGCTACCCCTAATTACCTTCGCTTACAATACAGCAGCGAACAGCAGCACAAGAGCTTCCCCATTTTATCTCATATATGGTCGAGAAGCTAATTTCCCCGTCGACATCAACCTCTCACCCACCAGTGACCAAACCAACATTGATGATTACACTAAATTCATCATCAACGAATGGAAAACTATCAGAGATCAATCGAAAATCTTCTCTCTCGAAGCTAAAGAAAAACAAACAGCTTATCATGATTCAAAATCCAAGATTGTGAATTTCGAAATCGGTGAAAAGGTCCTCTACAAGAAAAATATTCGAACCGACAAATTAGACACTAGAAAAGAGGGACCGTTTACCATCACTGATAAAATAGGAGAAACAACTTACATCATCAAGAATGATGATCATGAAATTCGAGCCCATGCCTCTCAATTATCAAAGTTTAATTCAAGAGATCGCAGGTCTCGATCACTATCACCCTCTCATCTCAACAAACAGATGATGATACTAATCATTCTCTTTCTGATAAGCTTCGTTTCCGGGACTGAATATGGTGCTGACGTGATCTGGAGAGCAACGAAGCATAAGATAATAAATGGACGTAAAAATGTAAATTACACGATAATCATACAGAATCCATGCTTACAAATTAAATCACCCATACATGGAAGCTTGAGTATTGACGCAGATAAGTGTGAGATCGATAATCAGGGACCGGTCAACAAATTTGCCTGCAAAAGACTCATAAAGGAAGCACCGAGGTGTGGAGAGGAAATAAAATGGTTTTGTGGCTTAAAACCATATAATAGAGAAGATATATTTGAGCTAGCACGACAACACTGTGAATCTTATGTTGAAAATCAACTTACACTTTCACTTTTGGATCAAATATAACACAGAAAAGAAGAAAAAAGAGTAATATTTTCAACTCTTCTAATAGGATCATTAGCTGTAATTGTTCGGTACAATTAAGAATTGGATCTCCAATCACCAAATTATGACTTGTTAGCAACAGCCTCAAATCTAACCTACGAGGTACTAAATAACCATCAAAATAACCTCAAGCACATTGCAGATCAGATCCTTTCAACGAACACTGACTAGATGAGTTAGAGCAAATGATCCCAATCACCTCTCCAATCAGCCACTGTTGTTTATCAAACACAACGAATCAACGAAATCATGAGAGAAACCAGAGTCGCAATGGAAAATGGGGAAAAGATACCGGAAAGCTTATTGAACTTTTTCAAAGTAGAGTTACCATGTGGGAAAAGTTGCCCCTTAAGCTCCATGGAAAATTGCAAAGTAACTTTCAAAACGATCAACAAAACAATCCTCGTCAAGTTATTATTCAGAGTCGATAATTACGCTGATGATCTCATCATACACAAAGTTGATCCATTCACCTTAATTCAAGAAGTAAACAACACTGAAATCTGTATCAAGAATTATGTTGGCCCGAAGTTTATCGTGGTAAACACCACCTCGAAGCCGCCTGAAATGTGTGAAGTAACCGAAGATGATTTTGCATCGAAAAAACTAAATTTTGATACGGGAAAGTTCTGTCACAAAGTGCCTGAGGCCGGATTATGGAAATTATCAGATTGTGTTCAAATTGGCTCTTACAACTTTCAAATTAAAAAACCCCAAACGAAAATCGTTAACGAAGATTTTTTCGTCTATTGTTATGGCCACAATCTCACCATTTTTAACATCACCCGACCTTGTCCAAACCAAGTACTGAAAATATCTCGCTCAATGTCATTTCAGATCGGTCAAACCTCGTATACATCTAACGACCTAACATTCACACATGAGAAAGACGTGACTTCCTGGTCAACAACAATCAACTGGCAATTATCACCCTACGATTATGAGAGAATAAAATTAGAACCAGAAAAGTTAGAATTGCTCAAAAATGTAGTCATCGAAGCTCAACGTCAAACCAATGAATCTTGGTTCACGTACCTAAAACGTGACGCTTTTAACCTCTTTCTCGGACTCATCTCCCTTTCTATTCTCGTTATGTTGATTCTCAAAATCGTCAAAATAATCTATCAACCTAGACCAACAATTTACTCAATGATCACTGAGCCTGTCATCATAAGCAAAACTAAGAAAAAGAATAAGGATAAAACTTTCCCAATTAAGCCCGACTACATCCCAATTAACCAATTATTCTAATTTTAAGTTTTATTTTATTTCTCCTTTATTAGATGCCCGGTGATAATTCTCCTTTCCTCTTTATCACCAATATATTAATCTTGACTCGATACTTACGAGGAGTATTTAACCAGTTCGGTGTTCCCATTTCCACTTCAATTAGGAATAACAAAAATTTCACCGTACAATGTACTCAATTAGACAATAGAAAAATGGCCAAGGTAACGATTTCCGCTGGAAATCAAAAAGACTTAGATTACGGTTACCAAGAAACCAAGAAAATCCTGAAATTTTGCCCCATTGTATCTAAGTTAAGGGAAAAACATTGTGCAATTTGCTTCAGATATGCACACGAAACCCGCGATTGCACCTTCTGCGCTGCCTGTCTTGAGAATGGTCACCAAATAGCTCATTGTTCCTGGTTGAGAAAAGGTGAAGAGCCTCCACGAGTTAACCTCATCTCTACCGATGATCAACCTTCTTCAAAACGACGTAAATTAAAAGAGAATCCCATCTTTTGGAAGAACGTCGGAAACTTGGACTTCAAGTTACTCGGGAAATTAAAGCCTATTGGAAAAGTTGGAGAAGAAAAGCCAACCCTCGCTATTGACACCGAAGGCATGGCCACTGACGGGAAAGCACTTTTCGTCACCCTCGCTGGCTGGTTCAGCAGCAATAGTCTTGGTGCTCAGGTTATCTATTCCGAGTATCTAAAAACCACGAATGTTACCCACTTGACTACCCCAATATCCAGCGTCCAATTACAACAATTACAAGACGGAAAATCACTAGACGAGATAAAGTCAAACATTCTACTAGCCTGTGGCGAAAAACGAGTTCTCATATTCGATTCCGACGATAAAGAACTAAAAAAGATAAATATAAGTGATGGTGATCTTAAGGAATGGAAAATCGAAGTGGTCAATGTCCAGAAACTCTATGGAAAAATTTCATTAGAAAAACTAGTAAACTTCTTCTTTCCTCATTCAAAGGGGTTAAAAAGAGACTCGTATAATCCTCTCAACGGTCATAATCCAGGACTGGACTCATGTTTCACGATCAAATTGTATCGAAAGTACTTAGAACTAACCAAAGAAGGAAAGCGAATACCATCAGCAAATGAAATTAGAATGATGCTAAAATCGAATGTAAATCATTCTAATTATAATCCTCTTTGTTATCTCTACTGATCGCAGGCACTGCTCAAAAATGGTCATTCGGAAGTGTTGTGAAAATGTCAAGGAGATAAAGAGATTAGTTAATCGTTTTATAACTTTGTTTTCTTCTCTTTATCTCTATCTCCTTCATAGGTGGAAGTCACCTTTATTTGACTTATCTCTCTCTTTTATAAACAGAATATTGAAAAAAGTAAATAAAGTAATGTAATTCACCCCGATCAGTGAAGATCAATTAAGGTGACTATGAATAAAAAACTAATTGTGAAACAAAAAAAAAACTTAATTCAGTGATTGGAATAAAATCCTTAAAGTTGTTAAATCGAAGAATTTGAATAAGTGTCACCAGTTTACCTGCTTAACCAACAATGTGGAAACATAATCAATATGATTTCCATCAATGAATCCAATTTGATCTCAATAATTAAAAATGTAAACAAAAAATCCAATTTTTACTCAATTAATTTAAGTCATACAAATAATAATGCAAGGAATCAAACTGATTTTAACTGATTAGAAAGTTGATCAAAAACAAGTAAAAAAATTGGTTCCCAAAAGTTACTGTACAAAATGAGAATCAAACTAATCAAGACAAATGACCAAATTGAACGATTCATACTGAACTTTTATCGATCAATTCAAATTTCTATCGAAAATTAGTAAAAAGTAATTCCAATTGAAAAATGATCGAGAAAATATCATGAGCGGAATTAGATTATTGTTCCCGCTAATTTGTTTCGAACCACTTGTTGTCAAGGAGACAATTTTCTCTTTCTCTTTGGACTTATCCGAAATGTGTAGTAAATACTACATACTACTCTAGATAGTATTTACTAGATAGAAAATACTTAAAAGTAGCATCCGAATCACCTACTAGTTAGAGCGCCATCTATCGTAATTAGATTCAACTAAGGTTTAATATTCCAATTTTACATCAGCATTAAAACATCAATTAAAGGATTATTTAACTTTTTTATTTATTTTAATTAAATTATAAGATCTAGTACTGCCGGAAATTAATCAAATCTTATTTTTAAAAATAATTAAATAAAATTTTTGTTTATGGCGGGTTCATTTTTCATTAAAAACAATATGTAAAGTCTTTGTTTACCTTAGCAACCCAAAAGTAGTGTGAGGGGATGAAAAGTAGATGAGCAAAATCACCGACTAGATTTCCACCCCTATACTATCCCTAATGCCATGGTAACCACTAAATAGTTTAGTGTAAATTTTCAGATTCGGACAGTACTACTTGGGCGGAGCTACTAGTTAGTGTTAGCAACTAGTAAAAACTACTCATTTCGGATAAGTCCTTTGTTTACAATTTTGTCTCTTGAAATTCAAGACTTGAATTTACATTGATTCAATTTCTTGTTTTCTATTCTTATTACTGTTCTCCTCTGAATTTTTAGTAATTTCAGTTTAATTGTGTGTTGTTTTTGATGAATAATCGAAGATTGTTTTAATTGTCCAAACCAAATTATCTATTCCAATGTCGGATTCAACCGGGTTTCGAAACCATTCATTCTTTGAATTTACTTCTGATAATGATGAATACAAATCTGTTTATCCTCGTGTAGCAAATTTATACCTTCAGAAAATGTATGCACTTAACCTCGCCCCAGTACGGGTTGAACCACCTGTCGTATTGAATGAGCTTCAGATCGCAATGATAATGCTACACTTTGGAAACACTACACATTTATGTTGGGTACCACGTATGGATTGGTTAATGCTACTCACTGTCGTACAAGCTTTTGAGCGTGATCGAGGTCATCGCTGGACAATTGAGGAAGTTCGACGTGCTTACTATGATTTGTGTTCTTGTTTCAATCTTGTTCTTGAAACTCCAGCCCAAAAGGAACATGCTATGAGAGTCTTGGAAAGTCAAATGGCACAACTTTAATTTTCTTGTATGGATAATCCATAATGGATTAACTTTCATTTATTATTTAATACTTTCTTGGTGATTTTTATTATACTTTTTTACAATCAAAATCACACATCATTAACAATCATAATCAAAATATGACCTGAAGTTTGTTGTTGATCATCATCAGAAATAAATAATGACCTCAACCTTTAGTCCTGCCTTAATTGTGTGTGGTTAGTTTATTAAGCAAAGTATATAAGACGAAAAGATTTGGTTGTGAATTATCACATTTCATTTGAATCTGTTCATCAAACAACAAGTGGTTTAGTTAACAAAGGTAAATCATCGTCTTACTTTTACTTGTTGATCTTTGTTACTAATTGTTAATAATTGTTACTAATTGTTTGTCTTCTTTTCGATTATTACAGAATTTTCTCAATCATCATGAATTCAAAGATTTTAATCATCTCCCTTATTCTTGCTGCCACTCTTTTGGTGACTGAAGCCACATTGAAGATCACTCTCCATAAGAAACACATCAGTTTACCAATTCCAACCAAAGTTTCATTGGGTTTAATTGGTCATGATGATTGGTGGAGTCAACCATCATGGTCATCATGGCCTTCATGGCCTTCATGGGGATGGGGATGGGAAGACAATAGCTGGTGGTAAATCATCAACATCAACATCAACATCATCAACAACAACGATTATGATCACTTAATCTGCTCAATTGTCACCAATCACCAACATCATCAAGAATCTCAATGTAATTTTATCCTCATTGTAATAACATCAAACATCAAACATTCATATTGATATTTATAACATCATATTCATACAATCAATAAACGAGATTCAATTTAAAACAAAACAAAACTCCAATTTTTCGTTCAATTCTGTTCAAATCAATCAGCAATGAAGAAGAACGCATTTGAAGTTAGGCTTGAAAAAATTTAAAGTTTTTAAAAAGTTCTTCGAATGACCTTCAAGTTTGTTCTTCTCTGAATAACCTTTATGACCTTGAAATATGACAATTGAGTGTCAGTCAAACTTCATATTCATTCAATTGTCAATCAATAAATGAGATTCAGTTTAAAACATAAACGTCAACAAAATTTTGCCAATACTTATTTCATGTATTTTTAATGTAGACTTTGCGGATTTTATTCATATCAACACAATTCCAACAATCTACTAATACAAATTGTAATTATCTTACTGAGCTACAGTCTTGTAGACTTTAATAACAAAAAAACTTATACTTATCAAATGTTCCAGTAGGAATTAAATTAATATGAATAAACGAAAAGGTCGAGAAAACGAATCTGATTATCGAAGTCAATTTAATGTAATCAAATTACTTTCGAGTTCGTTATCATCCTGGTGATTTAAACTTTCAAAACTAACCAACATAATCAAGAATCTCAATAAAATTTTAGCCTCATTGTAATAAAATCAAAAATCAAACATTCGAAAATCAGAATCAACAACCACCAACACTGAGAATCCGATTTCAGGTTCATCTCAAAACGATTCATATGAATCTTCTGGAGCTTGGAAGCGAACATCATTTTCAGAGAAACGATTAACTGTTATTGGAACATCTAGTTACTCTCGTGAAGAATTAGCTGTGATTAAGAAAACCTCTGTCATCAATGGATTAGAGTATTTACCTTTTCTTACAATTGATCTAAAAGAAAGGTTTGCCTTTCCGTTACCTTTCACTGATAAAATTGGTCAATTAACTTTATCAAGTAGACAGAAACAATGTTTCCACCGATGGCCAATACTCATGGATGTTGGCAAGCGGGGTCAGGACCAGCGAAAGATTTGTACAATATCGGTGAGAATCCACAATTTGCTTTGGACGTTTCCAGTGATTCGACATCAGTTTGGGTTCTATTGACTCGGCATATTGTCGATAAACAAGATTTCGCTCAAAATCGTGAATTCATCACTTTAGTTGTTTACAAAGGAACCGAAAAAGTTTATCTACCCTTCGATCCCGCTCCTTATATTGACGGAGTCCGAATCAATAGTCCACATTATCTATGCAAGATTAACATTCCCGAAGGTGGAGCAACCAAATTCGTTCTGGTCATTTCTCAATATGAGAAGACGACAACCATTTATTACACAATCAGAGTTTATTCACCTGTTCTGTTTACCTTTAAACGATTAAATGAATCCTATCAATATGTTGAAAAGATAACTAATGGTTCATGGGATGAATCAACTGCCGGTGGTTGTCCCAATTTCCCGTTAACATATAAACTCAATCCCGTTTATTTACTTGATGTCAAAGGTGCCAATGAGGCAACGAATGATCTTCTCATTGATCTTAAAGAACCAATGACTTCAACATCTGATGGAATCAGAGTCGAAAACGATGAAGGAATCAAACCGATTGTAACTGATTAGAAAGTTGATCAAAAACAAGTAAAAAAATTGGTTCCAAAAGTTACTGTACAAAATGAGAATCAAATTAATAAAGACAAATGGCCAAATTGAACGATACATACTGAACTTTTATCGATTTCTGATGAAAATGAATTTTAATCTTCCAACGATAAGAAGCTAATTTATTATGAAACCGGATCAATTTTGATTCGAGTATCAAGATCAATGTGACAATGATAACGTTTATTAGATTTGTTTGGTTCTTCCTCAATTCGCTCATGTAATTGTTTTAAAATCTATGGTACGAAAAACCAAGTCAATTGTTAACAAAAGTTAATTGTAACTGACCAATATTGAAGGTTAGAGGCCAAGAGTGAGAACAAGATTGTTAATTATGATTAGAAAGTAACCTCAATGATCAAGGTCAAATAGAAGATAAAATCTCGATTTGAATACTCTGAAAGACATTGAAGGTGAACAAATTAAATTGATTCGATTTTAAGTTAATTATTCAATTAAATAGATTACTAACTAATTTATAATAGAAACTATTGAAACATATTCGTATAGTGTGAATCAATTTAGCTGGAAGATTTTTAATTGTTACTTGATTGTTTCCCCGACTCGAGGGTAAACTGATCTGAAGGCGTTTCTAATGTTTGTTTGTTTCGATTTACTTTCATTTACTTTAATTCACTTTCTTTATATTTTTTTTAAGAAAATCAAAATATGACCTGAAGTTTGTTGTTGATCATCATCAGGAATAAATATCCAATTGGTTTTTGGTGGTCATTCATAATGACCTCAACCTTTAGTCCTGCCTTAATTGTGTGTGGTTAGTTTATTTAGCAAAGTATATAAGATGAAATGATTTAGTTGTAAATTATCACATTTCATTTGAATCTTTTCATCAAGCAACAAGTGGTTTCATTAACGAAGGTAAATCATCGTCTTACTTTCACTTGTTGATCTTTGTTACTAATTGTTACTAATTGTTTGTCTTCTTTTTTATTGTTACAGAATCTTCTTAATCATCATGTTTTCAAAGATTTTAATCATCTCCCTTATTCTTGCTGCCACTCTTTTGGTGACTGAAGCCACATTGAAGATCACTCTCCATAAGAAACACATCAGTTTACCAATTCCAACCAAAGTTTCATTGGGTTTAATTGGTCATGATGATTGGTGGAGTCAACCATCATGGTCATCATGGCCTTCATGGCCTTCATGGGGATGGGGATGGGAAGACAATAGCTGGTGGTAAATCATCAACATCAACATCAACATCATCAACAACAGCGATTAAGATCACTTAATCTGCTCAATTGTCACCAATCACCAACATCATCAAGAATCTCAATGTAATTTTATCCTCATTGTAATAACATCAAACATCATCAATAAATGAGATTCAATTTAATTCCGTTTCTTTTTGTTGGCATCATTTGCGTCTGAAATATTTTAATTTCTTGTCATTTATCAAAAATAATTAGTAAATTTATTTGTTCTTCGATGTTTTCTTCGACAGTTGATTCTCTTTGATTTGCTTTTTAAATGTTCTCAACGCTATCGACATACAACTTTTGTTACATACACGAGCTAAAGCTCTCGTCTTTAGATCTCTTTGAGCTTCTGATGCTAAAATCGCCTTTAATTGAACTGCTTTGTTTTTCAATCCAAATCTAATCAAAGTCTCACTGTCAAGCGATTTTACCATCCAAATAAACTCCGATAAAGATTTACGTTGCTTCTCAAATCGTGTCTGAGACGCTGGATTATTACTAAAAGAAAAAGAAAACAAAAAATAACAATTAATAATGAGAGAAACAAGAAAAAAAAATACTCATACCAAGTCTTTTTCATATCTGATAATTGTTTGATCCTTTTTTTAGTAGTGGCAATTAATTGTCTCTTAGCATCTCTACAAGCATTTCTCAATGGAGTAAACTAGAAAAAAAATCATAATCAAATCATTAATCAACATTTAGAAACAATTGTCAAAAAAAACAACAACAAAACTAACAACAGAAATTTGAAAATTCACTTTCTCAGTGAACTGATTTTCATTTTACTTACTCTGAGATCAACTTTATGTGTTTTTGGTTGTTCCCGTTTTTGATCCTTGCTGGTCCTCGATTGTTGATCCTTCATATTCCAGGTTAAATATTAACAATAAAATTGCACAAAAAGAAGAAAAAAATCAATTAAAATAGTCAAATTAATTCACAAACAACTGCAATTGGAAACGATGGTAAACTCAACATGCTTTTCACAAAAGTGTTTACAGAACCACTTGTTTCCATAGTAACCGTAGTATCTTTGGATCCAAATGGATCTTTGAGTTTCTAATTTAATTTTCATTTCCGTTTTTCTGGATTAATTAAATTTAGACCTACTCATCTCAGGTAATTGTTTGTTGAACAATTTAATCAATTAATTTCTCCAACAATCAGTCGAGTTAAAATCGGCAAAGTGTCAACCGATTGTAATTGAATTGATGGTGTTGAGCATAAATGGAATCAACTGATTGACTTATATGCTTTTTATGCTTTTATTTTTGAGAGCAAAAAAGTCTCAACGTGTAAAAGGCTGGACAAGAATCAAAACATTGATCTAATTACAATTAATAGTGTTTTCTTTTTTGATTGATTATATTTTCTTTTGTGATATTTATCAGTTTACAATTTTCCATTATGGTTTCTGGTAAAGAGATGGTTGAGGAACGAGAGGAAAATACCGAAAAGTCCGTTGCTTTTGAAGGTAAGCTCAATCTCTTTTCTCTTCATGTGTCAATCTAATTTAATTTTCGCCTTCTAATCTTGTCTAATTTTCTCTTGTTTTTTTGTTCTTATTTGGCTTTTCTTTGCTTCTGATGGTTAATAGTTTTACAGTTGATCAAAGAAGCTCAAAGTCAACATGGTTTGAAACATGGAGATTACCATCGGTACAGAGGTTACTGTTCTAGGAGATTGAGACGTATAAGGAAATCTCTGGGTATTGTTCAATCATCTGGAACTCGCCATAGGTCAACCTTTACTCCTAAAAGAGTGAATAATGAGATGGTCATTAGTGCGGATAAGGCTAAAAAAGATCCAATTCGCTATCTGTATATTCCATTGATGAACGCGGAAAGATGTTGGAGCTATGCTATGGCTCTGAAACAAGAGGCCAACACTGAACCAAGGAAAAGGTTTCATTTGATTAGGAAATTAAGGAAAGCAGTTATTCATGGACAGGAATTGGAACGTTTAACCAACGATGAGCCCAATTTTTGCGATGCCAAAACTAAACTTGAAACGCAAGCTTATAGTGCTTATCTTAGTGGTTTACATTACTTTGAAACGGA
The DNA here is from genome assembly GCF_014898815.1 of Panonychus citri. NCBI lineage: Eukaryota > Metazoa > Arthropoda > Arachnida > Trombidiformes > Tetranychidae > Panonychus > Panonychus citri. The sequence goes on from NW_026515540.1 coordinate 2,272,239, forward strand.
ACAATGGGCCAAAGCTTCAGATTATTTGAAAAAATCTCAAGCAATTTATGTTAAATTGTGTGAAGTGGTGGTTGATGATGAAACCTCTGCCTGGTATCGTCAGAAAGTTGATGAACTTAAGCCAACACTCAGATATTGTGCCTTCAATATTGGTGAACAAGGAATCAAAGCACAAGATTTCATTGATACACTTAAATTGGAATCACCGGACTTTGAAGATGAATTCCTGTCTTCCAAATTGGATCAATTAATTTTACAAACTCGTGAACGACAATCAGCAACCCTTAGTGAGGTCTCTTGGTTGGGTAAAACATTTGCAGTGAAACAGGAAAAGATCCGCTCATTTTTACTCACTTATCAAGAATATAAATCGGTTGATTTTAAGAAAATGAGTCAATTGGAGAAATTATTGTTCGAATGTCGGGATTGTATTCAATTGGTTCGCGATGCAAATCAAGATAAATCTCCACTCTATTGTTATCTTCTCTATTTACGATTAGACTTAACCCATCGACGGAATCTCTTCCTAATCAAAGAAACTGACAATCCTTCCGATTTGATTCGACCTTATGAAGTTCTACTGGGTACTCTTAATGACATCAAAGCTTTACCCTTGCGACAATATTTCAATTCGGAAGATGATATCGACGAGCTATTCAATGAAGTTAATAATCGCTCGATTGCATACAAAGCACTTCGTTGTTATTCAATCGCTAAAGTGGGTAAAATTGATTGGAAAGAAGCGATCGCTCTTCTAAACAAATCAGCTCAATATTGTTCAGAATATTTAAAATCGGATCATAAGGATGAGGTAAATTGATGAGAAAAAAAAGAAGAAAAAAATCAAATCGTATCAATCAAATTGATCTTTCTAACAAATGATTTATTTCATTTATTTCTGATTTTCCACAGGCATTAAGAAAACAAATCAAGGAACTTCAAACTAAAGCGAATAGCGAAAAGTTCAATATCCATGCTAATAGTTTAATCAAAGACACGGAGGCAGTACAAACGGAAAAAGATCAAAAATCGAAGGTAAATTCTCAATAACAATCTCATAATATCTTGATTCTAATAGTTTTTCCACTTCCTCTCTCTCTCTCTCTCTCTCTCTTCCCCTATTAGAAGCCCGTTATTGAAAGATTGGACACTTATCTATCAGCGTCTGAAGTGACCTCGGGTAATCTGAAAATGACCGATTTCCCACCTCAATTTCGACCTATTCCAAGCAAACCTTTGTTCTTTGACATCGCTCATAATCACTTGAAATTCCCGTCACTGGAAAGTGAGATTGCCAATCAAAAATCAAGCGGTATCACAGGTCTGGTTAAAGGTTGGCTTTGGAGAAAATGAGAAAACAATTTAACCATTAATAGTCCAATAATCAAGAAAACTTGATTATCAAATGATCAATTCGGTGAAGTTAATTTTTTTAATATAACAATATCCTAAAAGTATAATAATATAATAACCTTATCAAGATATTATGATGTATCTGTAAACAAATAAACAAAACATTTTGGATTGTAAACATTTGGTGATTTGTTTTATATTAAATAGTAGGTGGAAAATAATGGGCTTATTGTGATTGTAGATTTTGATGATTTACGATGATAATTGCAAGTTAGAAAACAATTAAATTATACAAAAATATGAAAATCATCATCATATTAAAAAGGTGAGAAATACTTGTAAGTCTTGGTCGAAATGATCATTGATTTTGATTGAGATTCTCATTTGGATATGTGAGTGTTTGGAACAATAAGAAAAGCGCTTAATTGTGTTGGATGAGAAGTGCTGAATGTTAATTGATGAGCGAGTGATATTAAGGCAAATGTTAAATTGCTTTGAGGAAATAAATTAACGTGCTAATTGACAATAACAAAATGTTTGGCCCCATTGAGTATGATGAGTTACACCAATGATCAAGTTGACAGAAACAGTAAGTTGAATTGGTCCAATATTCCCTGCAGAAGAAATGAAAGAATACAGAATCAATTAGTAAATTAGCTTAATGAAACAATTAGTAATGTTGTTTACCTTTTAAGATCAAATTGTGAGACACTATTCTCAACATAATTAGCTAATTTGTTAAGAGGAGCTGCTGGGCGACATCCTTCAAATGTATCACCAGGTATGTTTGTTTTGACACCAATAAGGTTTGATAGGCAATCTCTGGTTATCCGAGTTTCTCCTGAAAATGGAATGAATTAAATTAGAGTAATTAAGAAAGTGGTAAAATTTTAAATCCAATTGGCAAATCAAGGAAAAGGGTGAATCTTATTTTGTTTCCAGTTCAATTGTTTGTGGTTCATTGTTTACCATCGGGCGCGTAAATTTTATCAACCATTACTTTCACCTTTTCACTTGATTACACAACTGATGCTAGTAAATTAATTGTTTCCAATTGGTGAACAAGATAAATTAACTAACCATCTCGTTTTTCAATCACTTTGACACACATATCATTGTCCTTTGGACAAGTAATTGATGAGTGTAACCACCAATCAACACCATCGTCACCACATCCTGGTTGAGTGGAGACACAACTGTAACACCAAATGCTACAAGTGACTAGAGAAAAATAAAACCAAGACAATTAAGAAGGCAAGTAAAATTGAAAGAAAATCTCAGAAATTCAATCAGAGAAAAAATAATAATAATCTTCCATTACTATTGTTTGAAAAGAAAAGAAAACATTTTCTTACCTGTTGGTATACAAAGAGTAATACCAATTAAACTGATGAAGATGAAAGTGAAAGGAGGTTTTATCATCACTGATTCTATAATCAATCAACAATAGGTTCAAGTGAAGTGTTTAACTGTTTATAGAATCATTAATTACTCAATAAGATGTAAAGATTAGTTGATTAATTACCACAAGAAAAAGTGAAATGTTTTTACAATTGGAAATTGGGAGGTGACCAAAAATTTACTTCTTTTGAATCTGAGGCGTGACTCAGGTGGAAATAGTCACTTGGCAACAAGCAGGTTCCTCTTTGGAAATGGAGACAATTGACCAGAGAATAATTTAGATTGACAATTAACATGGAATTAGTTAATCATCAGCTAATTCTCCATGTGAATTCTCCACAATCGGAACCAAAAGTGATGTTCTTTTATTGGAAAGGTAAGTTAATCTATTTTCTTTTTCTAATTTTCTCTTCTCACCTTTGGATTGATTTTCTTTCCTATTAATGTTTTGTTATTTTCCTCATTCAACTGTTGATTTTTGATTAATTTGATTTCATTGCCGATTGATGATCAATGTTTTCGCCATTTTTATCGGTGTAATTTTCTTTTCATTTATTAATTGTTGTCTTTTGTTTACTCATTTTCCGTTGTTTTCTATTTTGGTCTAGGTAATGATGGAAAGATTTAAACTGTCAGAGGAAATGGATTTCCGTTTTGGAATTTTCATTTTCTTCCATCTTTCACTTAATATTTACAATTATCCTGATGATCTAAATTTAATTTCCTGATTAATAGCTCGTGATTATGGATATAGAAAAATGTATCCTATGTAAGGTACATTGGCAGTTCCACCGGAGACTTTTCTGTCTTCCTCTCAAACAACAGGATGTTAATTGGATAAAATTGATTGTCAAACTTTAGACTCTTCATTTAATTTTAAACATCACAAGAGTTTAATCAATTGTGTAAATCACACCATGGCTAAAGTACAATCAACAATTAGTCTTCTCTTTCTTTTCGCAACAATTTTAGGTAAATTTTTCATTGTTTTCCTTAAAATCTATTGTTTTATGATAACAAATATTCATAATGATTTATTTTCATTTACTAATTGATTGATCTTATTTTATTGATTCTCAGCTGTTGCAAATTGTGAAAAACAACGAGATGAAAACTATGGTTTACCACAAGGAAATGCCGACCAATTCCCTGGTCGAACGGAAGTTTTAATGGAACCAAACTTCTTAAAGAAAATCGGTTCTCATATTGTCAAAGGTTGGCATGGATTCAAAGGTCTATTCGGCCGTAAATCTAATCGGGGCGAAGAAAATATTTATGGAGGATATGGTCGAGAAGAGAAACAAAAACCTTACGATAATAAAGAGACCAACATAAACAAGGAATACCCAGAATCTAATTACAATAACAATTACGGTAACGGAGAATACAATCAAAACCAATTCCAAGGTAAAAATTGAAAACAGAGTTTTAATTACTAAGGTAGAAGAGTTTCTGACATTTGATTTTATGTTTTTTTTTCTCAGGACAAAAAGGTAATCAAGAAAACAATCAAGGTTTCCAAGGAGCAGTTGATGAACGTAACAAAGGGCAAAAAGAAGATAAAGTTTACGAATTCGAGGAATCGTCAAACAAACCTTTCGATGGTCGAAAAGACGAGAAAAAAGTTAAATCAAACGATAAAAAATCACCTCAAGCCGAAAACAATTTTAACAACAATGGAAACAATTTCCAAACTGAATTAGGTAATCAAAACGATTCCACTAATAAACAAAGATCTCGACGAGATTTACTCGGAAGATTTCCAATTGGAAGGCCATTCAGACAACCATTTAGACGGCCATTCAGACAACCTTTCAGGCCACCATTTAGACTTCCAGGTCGTCAACCATTCAGAAGACCATTCTAATAATTTAAATGAAAACACAAAATCAACTGATTGCCAAATCAAAACCAATATTAAAAGATGAATGTGGATTAAGTATCAATGTAAAACAAGCAGCACTCAAAAGCAATTGAATAAAATATTTTTTACTCTCTCAACCAATGTAAATGTCCGTTTCCAACTTTCTAACCAATATAAAAATAATAATAATTCAATCGATCAATTAAATTTCCATTTTCTGATTGTCCAAAAAATTAGAAAATTAAAGATTCGAAATTGGCGCTTCTTTTGTTCCATTGGAAACTCAATTGACAGTTTTCACTCCCTTTAATCTTTGGTAAACAAACTGATTTAATTGTAGTTCTTTTTCCTTGGTGATTAAATCAATTCTTTAGTTTTTAATTATGCATCTAATTGAATCAATTAAACATTACATTAACCTAATGGTCCAAGAAACTGGTGTTGGAATGAAATGTCTTCTGATGGACAAAGAAACGGTCAGTTATTGATGTTGACACTTTTTCCTCTATTGATTTTCTCATTACATATGTTAATCTTTTCGGTGTTAATTTTTTTTTTCTATTTCTTTCTTTTTAATTGATTTTAGTGCTTAATATTTTCTCTTTTTTTTCATGTTTTCTATTGGTTTATTTTCATTAGACTTCCATTGTGAGTATGGCTTATAGTCAAACTGAAATGTTGGATAAAGAGGTTTACCTATTTGAACGTATTGATCGGATCAGTTCTTGTGACTCAATGAAGTACCTTAAATGTATCGTCTTTCTGAGGCCAACAAAGGAAAATATTGACCTTCTTATTCAAGAATTAAGAAATCCCAAGTTTGGACAATATCATTTATGTTGGTGAACTTCATCATTGATTCTCAATTATTCAATTTTTTTCTCTATTTCCAAATGATTGATGACTTATGTTTTTGTCTTCTTTGCTTCTCCTAGATTTCAGTAATATAATCAGTAATTCTGATATCATGACATTGGCTGAATCAGATGAACATGAATCAGTTCGTGATGTTCAAGAAGTTTATTGTGACTACATAGCAGTTAGTCCAACATTATTCAGTGTTAATGTTACTAATGGAAGTTACCGAGGTTCTAAATGGAATACATTAGCTTTACAAAGATCTTTAGATGGAATCGTTGGTGTCCTTTTATCTTTACAAAAATATCCCAACATTCGTTATCAGGCCTCATCGGAAGCTTGTCGAAAATTAGCCGAAGAAGTTAATCATCTAATCAACAAGGAACATTCACTATTCACTAATTGTTCACAGAATTGGTCTAGTGATTCTCCATCTCCATTATTGTTGATTGTTGATCGTAAGATTGATTCTTTCACTCCTTTACTAAATCAGGTTGGTAAAAGATTTCCTCTTGTTTGACATTCTAATCTCAAATTGTTTCATTTCTTCAGTGGACTTATCAAGCAATGTTACACGAGCTTCTTACAATCAACAATAATCGAATTAATCTTTCACACATTCAAGGAATTAGCAAAGATATGAAAGAAGTAATCGTCTCTGCAGAACAGGACGATTTCTATGCCAAGGTAATGATTGAATTTCATCATGAATCATTTTAATCTATTTCTTTTTCTTATTATTTACTTTTTCCACAGAATATGTACAAAAATTTCGGTGAAATTGGAGTGAATATTAAAATTCTGATGGAAGATTTTCAAGATAAAACGAAAAGCCAGAAAAAAGTCGAAACCATATCAGATATGAAAGATTTCATTGAACAATATCCACAATTTAAGAAAATGTCTGGTACAGTTTCTAAACACGTTCTTCTAATTAGTGAACTTTCCCGTTTGGTAGCGGCCCACAACTTAATGGATGTATCCGAAGCAGAACAAGAATTGGCCTGTCAATCGGAACACTCTAAATCATTGAAGAAAGTCCGTCAATTATTGGAAGATAATCGAGTCCAAAATATTGATAAATTACGTTTGGTGATGTTATATGCTCTTCGTTTTGAGAATAATTCAAATCAAGAAATTGGTGAACTAAAGAAAATACTTAAATCAAAAGGGATATCAGATGAGCAAATCAAATCTATTCAAAATTTACTTAACTACGCTGGATCTAAAAGTCAAAATCAAACTCAAGCTGATCTTTTATCGACTGTAAATGAAGTTTTCAAGAAACGGATTATCAAAGGTCTTAAAGGGATAGAAAATATTTATACTCAACACACTCCAGTTTTACGTGAGATCGTTGAAGATCTGGCCAAGGGTCGACTTAAGGTGAACAATTTCCCATATTTAACCGAAGATCGATCTCAGGGTATCGAAAAACCAACGGAAATAATTGTTTTCATGGTCGGTGGGACAACTTATGAAGAAGCGCTTCACATTGAGACACTTAATCGTTCCCAAGGAATTCGAGTTATTCTTGGAAGTACTTGTACCCATAATTTTACCTCTTTTCTCGACGAGTTAGGCCATACAAGTCAAAGAATTACAATTTAAATTTTCACTCTTAATCAATTCCCACTTCCAATCAATTGAAAAAGAATCAAACTCTAATCAATAATCTGGAATTGGAGTAAAACAAAAGCTAAATTGTCAAAGAATAAACTTTTTCTTTTCCTTGCTTAATGTAAACTCAAAATGGTCACTGTTTCTGGTTCCTTTTTCTGGGAATAAATCTTTTCATTGTCATTGTCTGAATATCATTTTCAAGGTTAATCGATTTGATTACATGGTGAGAACGAATTACAATCGAAAATAATCAAATAAAGTCAATGGTAAATTCGGTTGATGCGCAATCGAATTGAAAGAAAAAAAAAGTAAAAGAAACAAAGAGAAACCTCTTCATTTCTATTCTTTGTTTACATTCATTTCTCTTCTTCTTCCATCTCTTCGTAATTTGATTTTCTTTTAATTCTGATTGTTGATTTAATTTGATTTTTTCTTTTTGTTAACAATTAACTTGATCCATCCAAATCTCTCTTCTCAATATTGTCTCATTTGTTTACATCATTCAAAGATTCTCATCTCTCATCACCTTAACCTGATTTTGTTTTAATTTGTTTTTCTCTAATTCCTTTAGATTGAGATTGGCTTTTTCTCTGTCCTATTGCCTTAGATTGTTACATTTTTCATTTTGATTGTTTTGCTTTTTCATTTGCCACTTCCACCACCCAAATGGCTGTAATTAATTTCACCGAAGGTATTTTTAAACCATTTCTCCGTTTTTTTGTCACCCTGACCCACGGTTTGATTCCTTTTGTTTCCTCCTCTTCCACAGATGATATAATTAAGCGTAAATTGCTCATCGATGGTGATGGTCTTGGTGATGATCGAAGGATCAACATTATGTTAAAGACTTTCTTCAAATGGTGTAGTACCCATGAGAATGATGAAGAACAGTGAGTATTATTAGCATGATGTTCCATCTTTTGTTTACCTTTTTATCCTTTTCTCTTTCTCTCTCTCTCTCTCGTATTATCCATCAGGGCTCTTAATTATGAGCGAATTTTGTTAATGTTAACCAACTGTGAACACTCAATGGCCAAATCTCAGCAAATTTTATTCATGAATCATTTGGAAATGAAAAATTATCAAGATTTGTACAATAAGATTGAAAAAGGGATCACCGATTCTCAGAAAAAAATTGCCGATCTAAAGGTTGAACTACAACAGGCGAAGATTATCCGTAAAAATAAGCAAGAATATGATGTTTTGGCTCAAATAATTATGGACAATCCTGATCGTCGTGATACCTTGGGTCGACTTAATCAATTGGAAGAGGAAATTAACAAACTACAATTGATAAAAGAAAATCTAAATAAACGATTGGAGCAACGAGGTAAACAATTCCAAGTTCTTTTAACTTCAGCTCATGAACTTCAGAAAATGCTCTCAGATGAGGATAATAATGTTAATAGTATTGATGATCAATTTTTGGACAATTTAAAAAGAGCTGTTGGTGATAAACCAGTTCACGTTTAAAGTGATTAACTGTACAAATCAAGTACTTGGACTAGAGTTAAATCCATAACAATAATCATCGACAATAATGATCTCCATCCCGATTTTAATTCTAATTCATTTAATCATTTGTCTCTTGTTTTTCTCTTGCTAATTTACTCTTCTTCTTTCCATTCAATTAAATTCCAAACAATTAACAAAATTGTATGCAATTAGTAAATTCTAAACAATTAAAAGAGTGAAGTGTGATTTTATTCATCATTGTTTTTTTTTGTTCTTTTTGACACTTTTTTTTCTTCTTCTTCTTCGTTCAAATCGTTTAAATTGTTTCTTCTTGAATTACAATCCAAATAAATATTGTTATTGGTTAGATACACTTATTAATAAAAAGCAAAAGTAAAGTTGGTTGATGATCAAAAAACCACAAACAATCAATCCTGTTTTCTGGACTAGATATGTGATTGAATTGGAATGAACCAAGCGTAATTGTAATATTAGGTTTATCTTTTTACAAACACGGAATTTGATTTATCTTTTTCTCATGAGGGGATAACAAAAAAAAAGTTTCATCAGAATAATTTCAATTATTCGGTTGTGGGCACACTGATTGGTTTGGCCTTTGGATTTTCAAATCGATCCATTGTCCGGATTTGTGATAAAAAGTACACGCCGGTTGCTACAATTACGGTGAATAATAAAATGGCCAGGAAGCCCATCCAGGTTGAAATGGTGAACCATTTGGCGCAATCATAATTATCCGTGAAGAACATGTTTGGATTTCGAGAGATGAAAGGTTGAAATTGTAATCGTTTGACGGAAACAATAACATAATCACCAGAATTGTCACTTGATAATCGTATTGAGTTAATCTTTGCCTGAGAACAGTGGAAAGAGAAAGTATTGGCCGCATAGATTTCGCTAGTTCTCAGGTCAAACACGCGACCAGCATCATTTCCAACTTTAAGATTGACCGTTGAATTTGCCAAGACCCAATAATTGTTTGCTTTGCTAACATCAACAATTGTATCAAAGGTAATTGATGTTGAATTAGTGAGACCTTTGGAAAATGTGAGACCAAATTGTGATGGGTAAGCATAACCAATTGATTTAGATGATTCAGCTCCACATTGAGCTTTAACCTCAGGTTGTGTTACCACAGGCATGATGGTTTCAGATCCTTCGACATTATTTATCTTCCAATTAATCTCAATTTTCTCCATGTAAAGGTAAACACAATCTTTGATAATGATAAGACACCCATTTGGATTCTTGTCACCAAGTATGTTACCCGAACAAACCTCAATGGTTGGTGTTTGTGAAATACTCAATTGGACCAATACTAAGGTGAATAAAAAACAAGATAAACTTGATCGTATCATCATTATAAATATAAAACAATCAAAATTAATTACAATTAGATGATAAACCAACACAAACAACAATTCATCAAAATGACTTTCAACTGAACTGAGAGGGTGTCAGAGAATCGGACAATCGTTTCGATCGATCAATCGATTCTCTCTTTCGATTAGTGTGTCATTTAGATCAGCTGATTTTTCGATTCTACCAAATTTGAATTGTCACAATTTCCATTTATAATTTGATTACAATTAAATTAATTAGATTGATTTCTTTTGATTTGGATCATTAACTGGAAGAAATCAAGTTGATCTTTTGTTGAAGTTTTGTGTTTGTGATTTAGTTTTGAATTTTCCTTTTCATAAAAATGATTTTTTTTTCTTTTCTTTTTAATTGTTGATTAATAAAATTGATATAAAATTTCATCTTAATTTTGGTAAGTTAATTGTCAGCAATTACGTTGATTGTGACAAAGGTTCTTTCGGCTTTTGTGTTATTTTACAGTTTGCTGTGGTTAATACGGAGAAATTTGGTTTTCTTCATTTGCTAATTGACTAATTGGATTATATTTTTTTTTTCGCAATTTGTTTTGTTTTTGTAGATTTCGTTAATTGGTTAATTGGTTGATTTCGTTCAATTGGTTAAGATGTTCCAGTCGTTGTTGATTAAACTGTTTCAAGTAATTGAGTATTATCAGTATTAGTGGTTCTCTCTGATTCACCTCGGTTACTCTTTTTGTTTTTTTGCAGTAATAATCCAAATCCTTTGGTTGCATTGGAAATGAATTTGATACTTGGTTCAGCCAATTCTATTGGAAATGGAAAGACAATTATATCCAGATCTTTGTGAGCACTTGATATCGATGAAAGTGTTAGAAGATATTTCAACTGTATCGCCGTACTGCTCGAGTCGAAAGCTGTAGCCGCTGATCTGATTAACCTGGAAGACTTTTTCTCACCAATGGAAAGAATTATCTGTGCCGATGCTGCTTTCTCAGTTTCGGCCTCAGTGGCCATTAATCTCTGTAACTGGTCAGGTAATCGAACTTCCTTCCTGTAAATCAAACGACCATAATCAATGATATGATCTCCATCAGCCTTAATTGTCTGATACTTACATTTCAACTCTTTCAACATCAACTCCCCATGGTCTTGTTGCTTCTTGTAAATTATTTTCAATCTTATTGGAAATGATAACTCGCTCTGAGATAATTTCAGTTAATGTTTTGGTTGCGACAACATTTCTCAACGTAATCGCTGCCAATCGTCTAGTTGACCTGCCAACATCGGAAACATTCAAAATGGACGCAGTGGAATCAATTATACGATAATAAACAACAGCATCAACCTTAATACAGACAAAATCACTGGTTAAAACCTAAAAGAAAACAAAAAGAAATCAATATCAGTTAAATTCTCATGGACTTAGAGCCAAAGTGGAAACGAAAACATAACAAAACCGATTCTTCGTTAACAGGAACAGTATTGTCATCTAATAGTTTCTACTCGCAATTAACTTAAAATCACTCATCGGAAATCATTTCATCTTCTAAATCATATCAGACTGATCCAAACAATCTAATCAATAATTACCTCTTGAGGAGGAACATTAAAAGAAACTGTTCTTAAATCCACTTTACAATAAGTATCAATACAAGGGATGATAAACACAATTCCTGACCCACGAGCTCCATCGCCGATTAAATTTCCAAGTCTAAGGGTCACCGATCGTTCGTAATCCTGGACAACCTGTTATTAGAAAAGAAAAACAATCAATTCAAATCAATCTTGATCTTAATCAATCAAATTAAGTCTCAAAATTGAACAAGTTGTTATTATACAACGAATCTAAAACAAAGTTATTGATCGGAAATCAGGTTAACCTTTGATGAAAACTATTTCAACTTCCTGTTAATCTAAGGAAGTTAATTATGTTATTTCATTTTTTCTCGTGGTTTACTAATTACTTAAATAATCAGGAAGTCTATTAATGTTAATTAAATGCTTCTCTTTCACATGGAAACAATTTCATTGAGAAAATAAATTGTTGCCCTAAACAAAAAGGGAAAATTTTTATTACTGTTGTCGGAAATATTAATATTATGGTCAATTAAAAGGTATCAGGTTACTGACCACTTATGAGAGACCATTGGACTTAGTAAGTTACACGTAATTGTTGTGTAATTATTGTTAATACAAAGAAAAATTTAAATACTAAATGATACTTCAAGAGATAGAGAGAAGGTCAATCAAATTTAGATTAGAAAATTAAACAGGAATTAAGGTTAATATCGTTTGTTAGGTTGTTCTTACATAGAGAATAGAAATCTTATTGATTGTCTCAATAGGTTTCTCGTTCTAACGATTTACCGAACTAGTAAATGTTCAATTATATTCGAGAACACGTTTACTCGAAGTGTTTGTTATTACTTTAAATTAGAAACAAAAGAGGAAATAGTAAATTAACTTGAGAGAGAAAGACAAGGTTGATCAAAATGGAATTACCTTGAAACAGAATATAAGTGAAAAGGGAAGAGTAATGATGATTAGAATTGAAGATATAATCGTAAGAAAATAGCTGATTGTTTGTTGAAGAACTGGTTAAATTGAAGGAATTAAGAAAAGAAAAAGAGAAATTAACAAAACAAAATGTTCGAAGAGTAAATAAACTCAATGAATTAACGAACGATTATTGGGAAAGATTAACACAGTAATCAAATTGGTGGACAAAAAGGTTAAGGAGGCGAATAAGAATTTACAATTAGTTGATTAACTATTTACCAGTCACTTGGTTTGAACGATTATAAATATTGGGATAATCAGAATGAGAATCAAACATCATTAATTAGAAGGTGTAACAATTAACTATGAATATAAAGTCACATTTTATATAACCGTTGAGAGGATAATCCAGATTAAGGTTACTTTTTGATTGATCGGTTCAGTTGATTGTCCAGAATATTGAATATTTGTCGCGTTGATTGTTTATTTGATTTGATTTCGACAAAGAAATTAAATCAACAGAGATAATCTTTGTGTGTGTCACTTTTACATCTCAATGTGAATTTAAATCTTTTTGGCAACAGTTTCTTTCCTATGGGCGAGATTATTTTTAGAAACTTTAACCTTCATTGATAAATTTATTTTCGTTCTCATTTAGGACTATTTACATTCGTAGGTAATTAAATTACTATGATTGTAATTAAATCTTGAAATGATCAATTTTTAAAGAGAAAACAACATGTAATTGACCTTCTAAATTGTTTAGGTTTAGTAATCAACTCTTATTATCGTTTTTAATTGTCAACGAAATTTGGCAAAGTTTTGATTTAATTTCATCTCTCAGCTTATTGATTGTTAATCGTTGGTTGATTTGTCTAACTAAACGATTAATCGTTTTGATTGTGATAATTTAGTATCTATTAAATTGGTTTAATGACAACAATCAAAATTTAATTTGGTAAATTGTTAACTTGAGATTGAAAATCAATCGATTAACTATAAAAACGCCTTTTTCTTGATTAAGTTTCTCCTCTTAATCAAATTGGTTCTTCCTTCAAATCTTTAATCAATTAAACAAACCAGTTAATCATTACGAATTAGAATTTTTTAATTGCTCGACAAATTATTGAACAAAGTTTTCAAGTTTATTGTTAAAAAGTGATTGTGATTAAACAACATCGATCAACTAATCACCATAAACTTGATTCTCTGCTCAGTTAATCTTGGAATCTTGTTAATATGATGATTACAATTAAGATCGTCATGAAATTCAATTTAAATTGCTATTGAATAATCACCATAATCACATAGGAATTAAGCATCATTCATTCAGCGCCATAAAGAATCAATTAATTGCTATAACCATCAATGGATTATTATTTTTATTAGTGATTATTGTGATCAACAAAGTAATTAAGACATAATTACCCGTTTATTTTTTCAATTAAATTGTGATTCTTATTGTTATTGTGAAGAAAAAAAATATCAACAATAAATTATATTCTTAATTGTTGACAATCAATCTAATCATCTTTGAATTTTCTTAATTTTCAACGTTAATCATACGTAAATTGTATAAATCAAAGGTAAGAAATAAACTAATCACAATTACCTGTTAATTTAATTCTATTAACAAGAGAAGAAAATTTTTCCTCTTTCCTAAATTATCATAATCATGAAACCCTTTCACTAAATTGTTAATCAGTTAATTGTTAACTCTTTTTACCACAATTTGTGTTAATATTTTGTCTCATTGATTGTTGTTTGTGTCTTACCTGTTGGTGATTTAACAACCTTGTCAATTAGTTTGAATAATTTTCCAGGCCAAGGTATTTGATTACTATTATTGAATGGAAACAATGGACCAACAATTTAGATGATTAATGTAATGATTAGTAAATTGCAATAAGTCAACAAGAAACAAAAAATTAACTCTACAAGGCAACAAATAGTTGATTTAGATTTGATCAACAACCATTAACCTTAACCATTGATTGTTATTGATTTTTTTTTCTCCGATGAATGAAAAACCAAATCTAATGACAATTTGTCTCTAGTCCTTAATTGTAGTTGATGAAAAAACTAATTGTGATCTCAATCATTTCTTTTTTTTCTTAATCCAATCTCTTGTTGGTTAGCAATTAAATTTACTTTTTCGTGTCTTGATTAACGTTTTTGTTAATGTTCAAGTTCAAAGACTTGAACGATGTTGATAGTTAATTGTTGGATGTTAACATCTAATTGTATTAATATGTTGCTGTTGTTGAGATAAATGAGTTAATTAAGAGAGATTGAGTGTTAATGTTAACCTTTTTTTAGTAAATCAGTTGATTGTTGAAACGTGTTGAAGATAATGAGAGAGAAAAAATTGAATTGAATTCAATTTGTTTCGTTATAAAATCAGATCAATGTTACGATTGATGATGGATCGAGTTAATTACAAGGTTAACTGTTAGTTAATCGCTTATTGCTTAATATCATCTGACCATTTTCAAGGTTAAACAATCAAATAAATATAAGAATTACCAAAAAAAGTTAAACTATCAAAATTATTACGTTGACAATTTTTCTAAATCACAATTAATTTGTTCAATTCTCAGTCGATTCTCAATGAAAAGTTATCACACCTTAAGAATTGGAATGAAATTAGTTATCGTTTGTTGTTTTCTTCAGTCAGACTAATTACTTAGTTATTGATCGATTCAGCTGATTGTTGATTAGTCAAGTTCACTTGGTTATAATTAATTTGATTGTTCGTGTAGATGATGAAGATAAACACCGAGAGAGAGAACTGAAAGTTTACAATGAGAAAATAAGAAGGTCAGACAACAGTGAATATGTAAAGTACATTACACTTGATGATTTGTAGTCACACTTTGTTGCCATTGTCATTGAATTAATTCAAAAGGTAATCAGTTGATTAACAGGAAAGTAAATACAATCATTAATGAGAGAGAAAAAAAATCATGAAACAATTCACCAGAACAAAGTGAAGTGAAACCAGAAAACCTCCAAAGACCGGATAGGAAACAGAAAGAAGTTATAATCAAGAGAGAGAGAGAGAGAAACAAAAAGTAAACAAAGAGTAATAACGAACGAAAATAAAAAAGAACATCAGACAGAATTATGAATAATTCTTCAAGAATTCATGAGAATCATGATCCAGGAACAATTGTGACAATTTCCATAAAAGAATAACAATTAGAAAGAATACGAAAAAAAAGAGAAAAAGATAAACAGGTAAGTCTCTCGTTCTTCCACATGGAACTTCACTTTACCGGCATTGTTTTCATCTCGAATAAAATGTTAACCATCCACAAGAACTTTCCATGAATCACCAGAGAAACAGACAGAGAGAGAGAGAGAGAGAGAGAGAAACAGAAGAAACAAATTCGTGAATCAATTATAAAAGAAAAACATTCGAATTCGAAAAGCGACAAAAAAGAACAAAAAAAAGAAAGAAAAAGGAAGGAAAAGGTTGATTAGGAAAAAATCGCTTCGAATTTTCTAAACTGTTTTCGTTTCTCTGACCTTGAAAAGCTTCAACGATTTTCTGTTCCTTTGCTGGTGATCGTTTCTCTTTCTGTTTCTCTAACCCCCGATTCCCAAAGCAACAAACTGGTGCTTTAATCACGAGGTTAACATGAGATGATGATTAAGGTGGAGAAATGATAATGATGAAGATGAAGATATGATCTTAAAAGAAAATAGTCTGTGAACATAAGAATTGAGTGAGAAAAGAACACGTCATTTACTCTCTCTCTCTCTCTCTCTCCTTGTCTTCCACCCTCTCAGCAGTTTCTCCATCAGGTTCAACCCTTTATCTTCATCTTGTCTTCAGTTTTCTTTCTTTTCTCTTCTTCATCATCTCATGAATTCTCTCATTTACTAGACAAGTTAATTTCTCACCATCAGTTCAATCCCATTTAGAAATGTTTCTAATTACCTGTTAATTTATTTTATTTTCCATTCTATTTGTTTTCTTTTCTTCTCACTTTCCATTCTAGACTTTTCCGCCATTTTCTTCATTTCTCATCACTTAATTTATTCAAATTCTTATTCTACTCAGTGGATTTTCTCAATTTGTTCATTTTCTTCTTCCCAAAACCTGTTGCTGTTTCCAAGAGAGAAAAAGAAGAAAACAAAACAATCTCATCGCCATTGGAATTATTTTTCATCTTCAATTGTTCATCTTCTTTTTGTCTTCTATTTTCCAACTCATTTTCTTTTCTATTCGGTTACCATGGGATATGATCCATCTTTATTTATTTCTAAACTTGACTCTGAATTAAAGTGTCCAATCTGCCAGGGTGTTGTAGAGAAACCTGTTCATGGGATTAATTGTAATCACATTTACTGTTCAACTTGTATACGTTCATGGCTTCGTCATTCCCTTACCTGTCCCCTTGACCGATGTTCATTGAATGAATCACTACTCAGACCCGGTCCCAGGATAATTGTTTCCTTGGTGAAAAATTTGGAAATCAGATGTTCAAATTATATGCATGGTTGTTGCTGGACAATGAAACTCTGTGAATTGGATCAACATTTAACTTGGTGTTCATTTAAAGTCTCAACAAATGGTGATAACATTAATAATTTATTATTTGGTACCAATGGTCAATCATCTCATGGATCTATTGTTGTTGATTCTAATCATTGCTCATCTTCAATAACAACAACAACAACAACTTCATCTTCATCTTCATCATCAACACCTACAACTCTTTGTTCACCACCCAATCCAATTAATGAGATACGACAATTGAGAAATATTTGTGACAAAAGAAGTGAATTAAAAGAATTGAGAGATTTGGTTAATCAGCTAACCTGTGATATGGAAACTATTACCGCCTCCGGGGAAATAATCACACAACGGGTCAAGGAGATTAGTGAGAATACAGATTGTGTACTTCGTTACCTACAATATGCTCAAAGTCAAATGATGAGGATCTTTTTATCTCGAGAGGAACACGAACAACTTATGTCCAACCTTAAATTGGACAATTCGCTGGTCAATTGTACGGTTCTTAATCTAAGTGAATTTATGACACCCGAAATTTTAATGGAATACCTGAGACAAAATGGAATGAAACCAATTAAATGTGTCATGGGTCCTTATTCATTTAATCGTTCTCGTAATTTCTGTGTCACCGTTAGATTATCCGATTTAGATAAATTGTTAGACGCTAATTTATGGCCCATCGGTGCAGCTCTTACAATTACCAATGGTCGCAATAAATCACCAGTAATCACCGGTAAACGATCAAAAAATACGTCAACTTTATGCCTGGAATCTGGTATAAGCGAGTAATTGTTTTCCTTGATCAACAATTAAACTCAATTTCCTAATCATAATTAACTTAATTGTCTCAACGGTCATCAAATAAGACTCTCTTATTTATGGATTTAACCCCAGATTCGGAACAATAACAAAACCATCATGAAAACAAATCAATTGAATTGATGAAATTAATGTAATAAGATATGAACAATATTATTAAGATAAATTGTTAAAAAATGAAGACAATTAATTTCCAATTAATAACTTTACAAATTGTAACAATGATCAAGTTAACATGGCAATTAGTTAATTTGTTTAACATCGGATGATCGGATAATCATTGAGGGAAAATGAATATCATCCAATCATTTTAAATCAATAACTTGATTGTCATTGAGTTTTACTTGATTCTCATTACTTTCGATCTTAATTAACTTTAATTAATCATCACTTACGGCAATTAAATGACACAAACTATTACCTGAGCCTTTTTCAGACAAAAAAGATACTATCATCGTAAGAAATATATAATTATAATCCTTTTCCTTGACAATTTAAAAGTATCTCCATTAATTAAATGATAATGATGATAATTAAAGTACATAAAAAATTGATTGCGTAATTAAATTATTAGAAATCAACTAAGAACAACAATCAACAACGATTAGTTGAAAAGTTTTCAATTTCTTTCCCAAATAACAAACGAAGAACCAAAAGTTTTTCCAAGTCTCATCTTAATTGTATCGAATTGGAAAAAGTTAATCAATCAAAAAATTTTAAGGAAATTAAATCACAATTAGTATAACCAAATAATCTGTTGAAAAACAAGAACAGAAAAAAACAATCAATTTACCACAATTGTGAAAAATTCAAACATTAACAAACAAGATTAACAAAGTTTTCCAATTAAAAGTTCTTAAGACATTTCGAAGAATCGACAATTAGTCAATCATCATGAGCATATCTGTAATCATTTGAACAATTAAATAATAAATAGAAATTAAATCACCCAAAGAAAGAAATTAAAATCCTTAATTGTTGTTTACTTTTCTCAAGGATTAGTGTACAATTTAGACCAGCTGATTGAGAGAGTCACTGAATCAACGTTGTCATTTTGTAAGAAGAGCTTTTGATTTGTTGATTGTTTTTCTAATTTACTACAATTTACTTATTTCTCTTTTCACTAATTGACTGTTTCTCTCTCGTAACAATCAACTAATCTATTAATTAACCTCATTTGAACGTTTTTCTTTTCAATTTTATTCTTCTTTTGTGATTTGTTGTTATTTTGTTTTCTCTTCCATTCAATGGATGATTCAACCTTAAGTGGTAAACAATTTATCATGGAGGATCAGGCAATCAATGAAGAAGATATTGAAGCAATTGTCTCCTCCGCCAAAGGTAAAATGTTGATAATTGACAAAACTGTGGCCGATCTTAAAAGTCTTGGCAGTGAGTTCGGTAAACGTAAGGCCTTATTGGAACCACTTTTGGAAGACATTGAGCCCCAATTGAAGCGCTTAGACGAGCTGAAGAAAATGCGTAATCTGTTGATTAAACTACAATTTCTAAAAGGATTACACATTAAATTGGAGAAATTAGATAAACTAAAGACAACCAAACAAGCCGAAGTTGAGGCCAGATTATTACAAAGTCTAAATGTTTACGAACAATTAACCAAAGAGTGGAGATCATTGTCTAAGGTTAAAGATGATAATCCATATAAATTATATCTAAAAGAGATGATCCTTCATTGGAATAAACAAATTCGAGTTAAAATCGAGCCCATTTTTCAAGCTATTCTGAACACCATCGGTTGGCCCATATTGAAGTCTAATGTATCCTCTTCCGTGGCCGATCCCTTGCCCTCCACCGATGGATTATCCCGATTTAAACAATACTTCATCTCTCTTCTTGAATTAGATGTGAAACATTTATTCAATGATAAAGATTTCACAATTAATCTAGAAAATGATAATTTCTTCAACACTATTCCAATCTGTTTACCTCTTGAACTTATGGTGAAACCACTTCGTAAGAGATTCACTTATCATTTCATGACCAATGCTCGGACAAATCAACTGAGTAAAGTATATATTCAACTTCTAATTATCTTAGTATTAATTTACTTTCTAATTGTCACCTTGCTGTTTTCTAACTGTTCATTTCTTAATCTCTTCTCAGCCTGAATGGTATTTAACTCAAGTTATGAACTGGATTAAGGACCATGAGGATTTCCTAAATGAACACGTTAATTGCCTTCTCAAGGATCGAGATACTGAATTTGCTTCATTGAAGGTGATGATGATTCACTTTATCCACCGCATTAATTATTCACTTAATCACTAATTCTTGCTTCTCTCTTTTTCTCATAGATTCAATTTACTTGTGCATTACTTGAATTAGCTGCTCAAAAATTAGCTAAAGATCTTCCTAAATTGTCTTCCGATGATAAATTGTTCTCTCATGCTTTCGATGAAGTTTTATTAACACAACGAGAATTGGAAGATCTTAATCAAGACTGGTTAGCACTTTTTCGAGAAAATTGTAATCTATTAAGTCTATTTGCCGTCGAACCTTATTTCACTCGATTAAGAAACATAGAGAGACGTCGTGAGTTGAATTATGATTATGATCCTCGTGGAACAATTTAAATTGATTAGTTTCTCTTTCATTTCTCTATATAAAAAGGATCAATGGAATATATCGAAACAATTATCTCTTCCGAAACAGCCTGGTCTCCGTTAGTGGCCTCTCTTGACGACGATGATGAAGATGAAGATGTTCTTAAAGTTCCAGAAATAGGCGATAATTTTATTCTCATGTTACAATCAATCACTGGTTAGTTTGGACAATTCCATCTCATTCTAATCTTAGAATGGATTATTAATCATATTGTCTCTTTAATTGTTTCGTCTTCTTTTCATTTAGATCGTTTCTCTCATTTATCAAAGATTAGTCACCAATATGCTTTTATTGTACTCGAACTTGAAATGTTAGCCGATTTTCACCTTCGATTATCACAAATTTACCGTTCATTGGACAGCGAAGGATTAAATCAATGGCCTTTCACTCAAAGATTTTTCTCAATAATAAATACTCTTAACTATGTCCTCCTTTTGCTTGACAATTGGAAAAATCTTCCAGTAAGTTGAACAACAACAATAATGTAAACTTAATTAATTTATTCTCGTATCTCTAAAATTAATTAATTTCTTCAGGTTTTCCAGGATATGTCAGAATTTTCCCTGAAAGATTCAATTTTTGACGATTCTTTGTCTCTCTACAATCATATGGTTAACGAAATGAAAAAGCGAATTGTTGACAGTCTGATGAAATTGGTGATGGAAAAAATTAAAGCCTATTCTTCATTAAGGTTAATATAATTTTTAATTTAGTTGATTGATCTTCTACACATAAAGGTAATAATTAATTTTCCATTATTAATTTGAATCCTTTCTATTTAGATGGCATTGTTTTACTCCGCTGGATGATGACACACAATATATTTCCTATCAATTATTTTATCTAATTTCTAAATCATTGGAATTACTGGCGAGAAAACTTTCCCAGAATATATTGGAAGAGTTAATTGAAACAATCGCCAACTCAATTAAAACAGCCTTGATGAAGGAAGTGATTTACAATAACAGTTTTAATGGTGAAGGAGCTCAACAATTACACCGAGATGTTAATATTAACTTATTTTCAGTGTTCAGAGTTTACACTCCTAATCCTGAAAGTTTAATTATCGAGTGAGAACTTCAATCAATTTCAAACATTAACCAATAACCTTGATTATTTTATATTGTTGTGATTAATCAATTGTTTTCTCTCTCTCTCTCTTACTCTCTAATTGCGTTGATTAGATTGGTTGAAGCTTGTCAATTGTTGAATTTAGCCAAAGGAAATTCACTTCTCCTCCAGGATACACTGAGAAAAGGAAATGTTTCTGATGAAACTCTGAAAGATTTTAATGTTCATCACCTTTCACCGAGAGTTGCACATAAAATTATATCTAAACGACTTTATACATGAATTATTGGTCTCGAATTAATTACTTTTACTAAATTAAAGGAGAAATTAGATGGAAAATAATCTTATGTATATTGACTGAATTTCATTTCCTTTGAACTTTGAAAATCAATTTCTTTCATTTTCTTTTGCAATTCCTTGGCTTTGACCGGATCTTTTTCCACTCCATCTCCTTTCTTCAACATCATATAAGAATTATGGCAACACTGGTAATTTGAATATTCGCAGCCAATTAACCCGAATTCAAGAGCTTTCTTAGCATCTTTGGGAACATGATCATTACCGAATAGGAATAACTCATGTAAAGATTCACAAGCTTCCGGAAGTCTCAGTTCACAAGCCTTTTTCAACATCTCAATTCCTTTGCCAGGATTGGGTTTAACTGAATCATCACCCGGTAATGAACCAGTTAATAAACCACCTCCATGAAAACAGGATAAAGTAGGATCTCTGGGTGTTAATCCTTTAGTATCATAACAGCCTTTCATCCAGTAATCCATTGATTTGGAAACATTTTTCTCGACCGATTTACCTAAATAATAAAATGCTCCTACTCGATCACAACACTTTGAGTAATTTAATTCATCACATCCTTTTTTGTAGGCATCAATTGACCGTTTGAAATCAAATTGCTCTTGTTCAAACCATTGACCAAGAAGAAAACAGCCTAGAAACAATCAAATAATCACAAGAGAATCTAATTAATCACAATTGAGAAACGAAACAAAATTCAACACTTACCTTCAGGATCTTTTTCAGAAAGACATGAGAATTTATATTCTATTCCTAAATTGTCAATGAATTCCTTAACTTCCTCCTGTGATTTCAAGAAAGATGCCATTTAGATGAACAATTAGTTAATCAACAATCCAAAACAATTAAAATGGAAAACAAAACAAAACAAAAACAAAAATCAACCGATGAAAATGAAAACCAAACATATGATGAAACCGAGTGGTTGCCAATGGCAACGAGGAAAAACAATTAACAACCATTGATTTGATTTTCTAATTGATTTTCAATGAAATTCAATCAAATCAACGAGATTAATTGTTAACTTATATCAATTAGAAACTAATGAATGAACAAATTATTTGAGTTCAATTATCGTTTATTGTCGTTATTCATTATTATTATTGATTAGGTTTGTTTTCTGTCAATTCTTAATGATTGAAAGTCTTGAACAATTAAGACTGAACAATCATCGGGAATGATTAATCAGAGACGAGAAAATTGTTATGCATAGTTAATGTGTCTTATGTTTTTGTGGTTAAATCGTTGATTAAGTTAATCAACGATAAAGATTATTGCTCTGGGGTTTGTGTTCACAATTAAATGAATAATAAAAATTAACTTACAATTTGTTTTATCAAGAATTACAATTAAATGATAATTGGAAAGTAATAATAATTAAATGAATCAGTAGACAGACACACAGAGATAGACACATGAAAGGATCAAAAATGATTACAATCAAATTTAAATTGTTCATACAACACAAACACAGAGACATTATCATTATTATTACTTTTACAATTTTTAATGGATGGTAATCAATTCAATCAAGTTAATTGTCACCTAAATGACTTACAATTTACATTGACAATCTAAAAGAAGAGAAAGAGAAAACTTTTTTTTCTAAATTATCTATTAATAAATTGTTTCTCTTTTTAATCATCACTGTTTTTAGTTTAAATTATCGTCAAAAATATACTCATTTCTATCAACAATCTAAATCATCTATTGATCAGCTAACCTGAAAGAAAACATTTACAATGTTTATCTCCTGATTTACCTTTTAAACACCAACGGTGATTAAAAAGCGGAAATAGGAAATGCCTCTGTTCAGGGGTGAGGAATGAGATTACCAGCAAACATTTAATGTTTTTTGTTTTGTTCACAATCAGACAAAAACAGTGATAATTATATGTATATGAATTAAGTAATACAACCATGGGAATTGAACAATTAACCTGTAGCACATTCAGATTGGAAAGGATTAATCAGATTAATCGTTTCAAGTTACAGAGTTTTTGGTTTTCCTTTTCTGGAGCAAAAAAATAATAATTTGGGTTAAATTAATGAGAAGATGATGAGATGTGGGTGGACCATGATGGCGGCGGTGGTGCAGGTCGTGGGATGTGCGAGGGAGGCTGAGTAATTTACATGATTAGTTTACACATGAATAGATCAGAATAAATTAATTTGATGATGATAATGAGACATTGATGATGCTGGTGATGCAGGTGAAGAGGTGATGAGGTGGAGATGAAGTTTCTATCAGTCAATCTGACATTTAGAAAATTGTGATTCCCATGGTTGTAGTAGAGTTTATGATAATTCTTAGTAGTATTTATATTCATTCTGTATATTTTTCTTTTTCTTTTTCTTTTCTTTTCATCATCATCTTTTCTGTGGACCAGTAAATCCTCGTCTACCTCGACCTAGAGAATCCTTTGGATCAACCGGTAAACTTGGACGTATTCCTATTCCATGGTGTTGTTGATATGCTGGAATTTGATGTGTTTGTCCGGAAGATGATCCATGGTGGTGTTGCTGAGATTTTTTCTGTTCCAAACCAGCAGCAATGTAAGAGAAAACACAGAGAACTGCATAACATATTTGATCGGCCATTTGAGATCGATATTTACGTTGGATAATTTGACGAGTTTTTGGATCTATCATGAGAAAGAAAGAGAGAGAGAGAGAGAGAAATGAGAACAAAAAAAAAGTTCATTAGAATAATGGAGAAAAAAAAATGAACCAAAGTCACGATTCTCGATGGTCAATACAGAATAAGAAACAGAATTTGATGGTTGATCAATTGATTATTTTTCTTTTCTCTTGACCAAAGGGAAAGAGTTTGAATTCGAACAGAATAATATAACCAAAGAGAATATAATTCGATGCATAATCTAATTTAGAACTTACTGTATTCTTCAAGGACGAAAATTCCTCCTTTTTGAGTAAAGCACTTGCGAATGTTTTCCAGACGCACGAAGAACTGATTCCAATTGAACAGGTAAATTCGAAAACGAAAAAGTGAGAGAGAGAAAAAAGAGAGAAACCCAAAAGAAAAGTAACAATTAAATTAATAGAAAATCGAATAAGCAAAACAAAGGAAAACACAATTAAGATTCACTTCAATCATATGTTACTAATATTGAGAAAATGATAAAGTGATAATGGTCAGAATTAAGGGGAAAAGGATAAAATTAGAATTTACAACAAACAGGAAATGGTCAAAGTCTTTACGTTTTACTATGGATTAGAGATTAATGAGATTAGAGAAAAGCTTAAGAGGATAAAGAGAACAGGCTTAATTATTACATAACAAGTAACAAGCATTGAACAATCAACGAGCAGTTTAATTGAATGAAAATGAAAAAATAGAGAGAGAGAGAGAAAAACAAAAGAGTGAAATTAAAGAGATTAAAAATCCAACAAGGCTTAAGGTAAATGCGACGGATTAAGATTAAGGGGATAAGTGTGATTTCGTGAAAAAAAGTTAGAGAAAGGAAGATAATAGATGATAATGGATAAGAGAGAGTGAGAGAGAAAATAGATTAAAGTAAATTATGAATTACTGAATATTCTCTAAGGAAGTTAAACTTTGGAGATGGTCAAGGAAAATCGATATTTTCGATACAATGGATTAGGCGGATTAGAAAAAATGGCGAAGCGGCAGTGGAAGTGGACACTACGATTATCTAATGCTATTCACTAGTGATATTTACTATTAATACTATCATTGGGGTGGAAAAGGATCGTCGAGATGATTAAGATGAAGGGCAAAGGAGATTAAAGGAAAATCAGAGCAAACACAATACAGAACTAACTACATAGATAAAAAAACTACTACAACTAATTGTCACAATTAACTACAGAAAATGAGAGAGAGAGAGAGATAGTTATGGATGGAGATTCACATCATAATTAATTGTCTTAATCAATCAAACTTTCAAGTGAAAAGAAAATAAAAAAGTTGAAATGATAATATAAAATAGAGAGGAAAGGGATTAAAGATTAATACGGGAAAAGGGATTAAGAATATTAATCATATGAGAATTACGAAAAATAGTGGGATTTGTGAATTAAATAAGTGGACATAATGAGTTGATTGTGAATTAGTGTAAGTGATTAAGTGGTGATTTAAATGAGTGGGGAAAAAAACGAAACAAATTAAAAGCAAAAGGATTTTAGTGTTTTGTTTTCATTAATGAAGTTAATTGTTTGTTGTTTAACGGATAATACCTCAAAATCCTGGATTAGAGATGGAAGATGATCAATTAATCGGAATCATTTATCCCGTTTATTCAACCCGATAAGATGGTTTGTTTCGAGTGGACAGTATATAGAGATAGAAGAAAGAAAGAGAGAGAGAGAGAGAAAGAGAAATGGTCAAGGAATTGAAGGTAGAAATAAAATAAGAACAAGAATAATAATTGGTCATGATAATTGAAGAGAAAGAATATAAATAAATGGGATGAAATTAATTGGATTGCAGACGAAAATTAAAATTAAATAGGAAACAGGAAACGGAAATGATGATGAAGTTGAGATGAGAAGGGGATGTAAAGAGAAAGAGAGAAAAGAAAGAAAACTCAGAATTATTATACGACATTCACATTGGGTAAGTTTGATTGTTGTTAATCTTTTATACTGTTAATTAATCTAAATCTAATTTTAATTGTCTACTAATTGTTGTTCATTTATTGGTGACCGTTGGATTTTTTTTTATAAATTAGTGTTTGCGGTTAATTGTTTTTCTCCTGAAACTTGACCACTGAACATATATTAATATAAAAGAGTTTATAATCAAATTATTTGTTGATTGTCTTGATTTAAAGGTTTAATTGTTCAGAGGGAATGCAAAGGAAGAAATTGGAAGAGCGGGAAATTAGTTGATTAGGACCATCTCAAAAGTCTCTTCACTTGGAGGGTAAAGTTTGCTGGAGTTAGATGACCAACCCTTGACCAAACTGACCGAAAATTGACCTTGACAATTAAAATTAATTAGCTAATTATCTTCTCATAAGTGATTGATTTTCAATAGTTAGTATTACATGTAGCATTGTGATACTAGGCAGAGAGTAGATTTATTATAATAATCAAATTTGAAAAGGGAATTTGGTTGGAAGATGGAACGAAGACAGAGAAATAGACAGAGAGAAAGGTTGGAAAAAGAAGATGAAGATTTGCAGGAATTCAGAGTAATAATCATCCTTCAATTGTAGATTTGTATGAGAGAGAGAGAGAGAGAGAGAGAGAGAGAGAGAGAGAGAGAGAGAGAGAGAGAGAGAGAGAGAGAGTTCGAAATAACGAAAAAAATTATAACGGTAAATGGAAAAGAGGACGAACAATAAAACGAGAAAATAAGAGATAGAGAATTGAGAACGAGCCATAACCATAGAAACATAAAAAAAGTAGAAAATTATATTATCAGGGTGAAAAAAGTTCCATTTGGAATTTGATTCGAAATCATTTCGATAAAGTTTTCTTTTCATTTTCTTTTTTGTTTATAGAACATGAAAAACAAGGTGTGTCAAAGGTAAAGAAACATATTAGAATTTTGATTGTTCCTTTTAATTAAAGTGCTTAATTAACAGCGATTTGTATAATAATAATAATAATCAATTTTCTTTTCGAGTGAAAGTGTCGATTGTGTTTTCTTTTCCATTGAAATCACTCAGTAAACAGAAAAAGTTCTTGCGCTTTTAAACCGGATAAAGATTTTATTATTCGTGCAGATGATTAATTGATTAGATTGTGAAAGAAAAATTAAATTAATCAATGAGGGAAAACGATGGAAAAAGGTAATTGTGATTGTCAATGAGGATTAATTACAATCAAAGTGTAAACATATACAATTAGATCAATTGAAGAGGATAAAACAAAAGCTCCATAGTTAATCAACTGAATTTAAATTGTGATCGAAACCAACTAATCATCAAGAGACAATTTACTTATCAGTAGAATGGTGAATTAGTTAATCAGTTGAATTCTCAAATGAAAGGAAATTAAAAGAAATTAATTTCGAGACGAATCATCAAAACTCTATTAACTTAATTGTTTCTCCTTCCAAAGTTACAAATTGTGTAATTAACTAATTGTTAGTTGATCTTTGTTTCGAGAATATGAAAAAAAAGAAGAGATTTTTGAGTAGGTCCTTATACTGAATTCTAATGCTGAATTTTCATGGATAATTCATGGAGAACATGAAACAATTAGATTTAAATGATAATTCCAACGAAAAGATTCCATTGAGAGAATAACTTTTTCTTTCTTCTTTCTCAACAAACAACCGAATTTCCTTCTAATTTGATTTGAACATTTTCGTCCTTATAACTTAATCATAACAAGAGAAAAAAACAAAGTTCTCAACATTCACTTGTTAGAATTATCATGTTCATCTATTCATAAATATATTTTCTCTTCTGAATATTTATATCATCATGATGATATTCTTGTTCTTTTATTTTAAAAGAAGAAGAAGAAGAAAAAATTATTCTTCATTGTTATTTTTTCTCTGTAATAATTAATAATAATAAGATTTTTTCTTTCTTTTGGTAAAGTTGAGTTCTAATTTTAAGATATTGTTCTTCAAGATGAATGATTATAATCATGGGATCGAAATTAACAGAAATAATTACAATTCGAGAAGAAAGTTCTGATTGACATACCTTGCTATAGGCAAAGAGGAGTCCAACTCCCTCCATACACACTTGCAGCAAGCCTCCCTCGCCTGTTTTCATATCCTGAACCGGAAACTCACCGCCGAGTTCCGTTCCTGGTAAAGAGGAAAAGGGTTATTAGAATTTGTTTTTTCTTCATTTTCTTTTTCTATTCTTGTTGAATGAGAGAGAGAGGGGGGAAGGAGGTAATCTATCTGGATTAGTGATGAATTAATCTATTACCAGGTAAGGCACCAGCTCCTTTAGCTGCAGCTCTTTCCATTGCATTTTTAATGCAATAATAAAGCTCTTTGCATTTTTTGGTATGATATTTGTGTAATTGAGTCATTCCTCCGTTTCGTCGCCAAAGGCACAGAACTTTGTTCTTGGGAGAATAGGTCATATTGACCAATCGCTCGTACCACCAGCGTTCAACTATCGTTCCATTAATACTTCTCAATATGAGACCATCATCTCGAACCTCCATGAATAACATATCACCTGAGGTATCGGTTCCCATGTGAATTGTAAACGTTTGCCGATGCATTTGTCTACTGGCCAAAGGTTTAAGGTCAACATCGTTACCATGAAGATTTTCAATCTGTTCAAGTAAACTGTTCACCTCATCTGAATAGATTACACCAATGTGACATTTACCCAATAATCGACGGACTTTCCTTTTAATCTCAGTTCGATCTGAATTCATCATGATCATGAAAGCGGTTTGATTATAAAGTAAAGTAGACAGTAAACGATCCTCTTCATGTTCTAATCGTTTCTTATCAATATCGGAAAGTGATCGATATCTGTCCATCATTTCCCCTGGACCCTGATCCATTCCAACTGATTCCCTCTCCTGAGAAACTGCATCAAGAAAAGCGTCTTCCCAGAATTGCATTTTATCCCATAAAGGTGACCTATCTTTTCCCAATAATCCTTGGAAAAGATAAGTTCGAGGAGGATCAGAGGTTGGAACCGTTGACCCAATCAGGTTACCTCCATGGTACCGAAATCCGGTACTAACACTACTTTTACTACTCCAAATACTGGGAGCTCGAGATTGTCTTCCAAGATCCTGTAAACATGAAAACAAATACATTACAAAGATTAGTTTTCTCGAGTTTGATTTTCTTTTCTGTAATTTTCGAGATTCAATTTACCGTATCAAGTTCACTGTCTGAGTAGGTTGATCGACAGACCGACTGATTCAATCGTTGACCAATGTAATAAGTTGGGTTTACGGTCATAGATCCCGATTCACTTGCATTACAACTTGTGGCCATAGTTTCAGTGCCCGCTTCGGAAACCTCGGATTCAATTGATGTTAATCGTGACAAAGTGGCCCCTTTATTTGTTGCCAATTGTTGATTAGCAAGAGTTGACGATTCATCACTTGCCTCCGATGCCTCGGGTGAAATAACTGACCCAAGATTACCCGTTATCTTAACTGTACCACTAATATCTGATGAAGGTGTACCCAAATCACCAGTACCACTTACGGTAAGTTTATTAAGATTATCACCACTACCGAAAGGTGAACTACTTTGACTAACGGAAGCGGTTGTGGCCACACTTGATTCACCTTTACTCTCATCTCCGGTTGTCTCTTTAGCCCAATAATGTGTATGCGCAATTTCAAGTACACTAAATGCCGAAGCCATTCCTCCAAGGCCATTGTGCATATACGATTGTTCCAGGCCATAGATCATGGCACCGATTAACTTTAACATCCCTTTCCAAACTGATTTACTCAGACAAACATCCTCAATATGATCATCAGGACCAACTTTCCTCTCGAGAGTTTTATTCAACCCGGAAACTACGAGGTTCCGGTAACTTTCCTCTTCCATTAACTTTTTAACTCGAGTTAATTTCAACCAACCAACTCCTTCACCTTCAAGAACTGAATTAACCATCTCCTTAAGAAATTGTTGATTCTCACTGACAATTAAATAAACAAAATTCAATATAAATTGACGAACATTAAATAATAATGATAATCATTCATGCATTTGTCATATAGTAATAATAGAATCAAATAAATGATTAATCTTCAATTGATTATTAAGGTTATACAGATTGATAGCTGACTATCGATAAACAATCAAGGTTGTTCTTGATTATTGATTAATTGTCAATTCTTATAGTATACTAACCTATGGGTTGACCTTGATTCACTTTGCTTGGATATCATCTCGGAGGGACGTCGCTGTCTATTATTATTGCTGTGCTTTATTAGAGATGTCCGTTCAACTAGACCTTTACGACCTGTGAATTGTGATTAATTGTTATGAGAAATAGGTGTTGACTATTTGGGTGGCGAATACTGACCTTTGGGAAATGGACCGAAACCTTTGGCTTTTTCTTGCATTTTCTCCGCTAGCCCACTGGCCTTTGAACCAAATAGACCTGAGAGCATGTTGGACGTTTTATCAGCGAATCCATTGAAATCTGAACTTACGCTGGAAATTAAGGAGACCGACGAAGTAGAATCAGAATCTCGCCCGTAACTCGAATGACCTTCATCACCTCGATCTTGACTATTTCTCCAAAGATCTTTGGTGTGTTCTTTAACTGGTCCACCCAAGGCTTGAAGATTTTTGAGCAACTTTTTATTTCCCACTTCCTTTTTAGTAGCTTCCAAAGCACTTTTACTCGCACCCACGGCGACCGCTTTTGCCTCTCTAGCAAGCGAGGCAACTTCTTTATAATCAGAGGTAAATCTATCCAGGAAAGAGGGTGAGGTTGAACTTGATAAATTCTGTGATGAACTTGTACCTCCGCCGCTCGAGCTTTGATTATTATTATTCGTATGTTGAGCCAAAGAACCCGTTCGACTGAAAACACTGGATATACTTATCGTCCTACTAAGTGTCGGCGATGAACTTGCTGAGTTATTTTTCTCAAGGGAGGGTTCAGCTGAGAGAGGACGATGATCAGCTAAGGCAACCTTGTGGTGATGTTGTGGTGTATTGCTACGACTTTGACTCGATCCGCCACTTGACGATGTACCTGTTGCTGTTTTATCAGACTGTATCCCGGAAGTTGAGCTCAACTCTGATGGAGGCTTTTGATTACCAAATGATTCTGATTCAATGGGACTACGGGAAGCGGAAATTGACTGAGGTGCTTGAGGTGAGATTATCGATGAAGGTGAAACTGAACTATGGACTAAAAGTGGATCTTGAGGCGATAAATTTAATTTACTTGTAGACGAAGGTGTTAAAGTAGTTGGAGTTGAACGTAGAGTTGCCCCTCCTTCACTTTCCTCTGTAAACTCAATAGACTTGGCCTCATCGTCGTCATCATCTCCATCTTCTCGATCATCATTACCTTCATCATCTTCATCAATTGATTGGCTACTTGTTGTTGATGATGAGCGACCTGGAGATGAAGAAGCTGATCTCCGTCCTGAACCAATTCCACCCTCTTCGGGAGGTGATCGTCGACTTCCCTTACCTGTATCATGAGTTGGAGTTGTACGACGAGAGCTGGGCAATTGCAAGGTCAACGGAGGATGACAGACTGACTTAGGGTCACAAAAGATTTGACCCGATGAAGACGAATCAACAACATGAACTTAAGATCAAAAAACAAGGAGAAAAAAACAATCGAAATGAAAAAATCGAATCAGCTTTTATACTCTAATCACTATCATTTAAAAGATATATGAATGTAATTACCTGGTCTATTGCCGTCGATATCGCTATTAACCATTTCAGAGACAAAATCGCTGAGAGATGAATAAGATGAACTTGAACTTCCATCAGAATCGGTTGAACTATCATCTGATGTACCTTCGACCAACGGACTTGGACTTTGCGTTTCTTTACTTGGTGCTGATGAGTCTCGTCGAAATGCATTGAACAGAAAAGTTTTCGGATCAGACCAACATCGAAAAACAATTGGATCTAATTGGTGGCAAAACCATTTTGATTTATCACCGACAATTGATGGATCATAAACTCCCGTTTGTACCCTTAAAAAGGCAACGTTACTTGGACTTAAAGCCCATTCAGCGAAATATTCAACTGCCTACAAAAACAAAGACCAAAAATGAACATTAAATGAGTGAAAAATATAAGAATCGAGATACTGACCTGAGTTCGAACAAATTTCTGCAGGAAGACTGATGGTTTAGGTCGAGATTGGAGGAATGAGTTAATTTGAAAGGCAACAACTGGTCTCGGATAAAGTTTAATAGTTCGAGTATGTTCAGTGAAATTAGCTAATAATGAAGATGAATTAAAGAAACGGATCATAGCCACTCGAGTGGCAACATCGACTGAATCAACATCATTACCGAAAATGATTCGTTGGGAAGAAGAGGTTGAAGAGGGTGAGGATGAGAAGGGTGACATTTTCTCGGCGGGATTCATATTATCAGGATGAAGACGATCCAAGTTCTTCAAGGGCTGAGGTGACATACTCATTGAGTGTAGAGCTTGTTTCAAATGATTGGCTAATATACTTGTCTCGGGTTCGGGAAGCGGAGGAAGATCATCAGCGGCTGGAGGTTTGACCACTCGATTAGAATCTAAATCAACTAACCAAACATCGTTAGGTAGACGAAAGTTACGTTTGAACATTAAAAAACTCGCTGGGATACCGATTATGTATGGAGTTGGAGCAAGAAGTAACTAAACAGAAAAGAAATGGATTCAATTATAAAAGGATAATCGAGTTGGATGTTTTTTTCACCCTCTGGACATGGAAAGACTTACCTGTTCAGCTGATTTCATGCATGTAGGTAGTAAAGGTATCACAGGAAACATATATTCAAGAGGATAAATCATAGTAACAAAAGCCATAACACTCATGGACAAGGCATTGTAATCACGAGATTGTAAGATAATCTTATGCTCCAGGAGGATACAAGTTAATACCTTTAGGCAGGTATCAACGCCCAACAATTCTAACGGTAAATGTAATGGGAAATCAACCAGAGAGAATCTTGTATGATCAGGAAGAGCCAAAACCAGGGGATTCATTAATTCCCTTGGAAGAAATTCCATCTAACAAGAATTAACAAAGAAATTAGTAAAACACACAATCAAATGATCAAATCAAAGCAAAAGATTTTCCTTTTTCTATCAGCTACTTAATCAAATTGATTAATTCCTTAAGTAATTATCATGATAATTTGTTAATTCTAATAAATGATCCCCACCCAGTTAATTATCTATAGCAATTGATGGTTATTATTATCAACAAAATTACCTGAATCTTTGAACGATTCATTGAATTTTCTTGTTCATCACGAATTTACATTCAACAAAAAGCATCAATTTGTAAATCAATGATTAAATCAACAATCAACAGATAAATACAAGGAATAGAAAAGAGAGAAGAATAAAAAATGGACAATCAAAGTTAACCATTAATAGTAAGCAATCAAGGAGTAAATTAGATTTTCTAACCAATACAATTATTATCATCATCTTATCATTGAAACTTTCAATTTGAGGGAAAATCAATTTTCAGAACTTATAATAAACAGTAAGAAATAAACGAAAACTGTTAATAAAGATTACAAAGATAATTGAGTTTCTCTTTACATTTACCATCTATTATCAAGCGTATACGAATCATTGAGCAATGAATGAAACTAAATTATTACCATGATTATTACTATTAATACACAACAATTACCATCCCTGTTGCTAAGGTGAACACAGGGAATCAAGGGAAAGTTGATAAACTAACATTAAGAGTATTAATATATAATAACATCTCATAGAAGATAAAATTTATGTCCAACATTGTTATCGACTCCATGTATAGCTGATTCCATGATAATATTCATTGTATAGAGTTTTTTTCTTCACCTTCAGAATAGAAACATCACTTTGACCTACTTTTATTTTCTCATTTTTTTCTCTCTCTTCTCCAATATTTTCATTCTCATCATCATCATCATCTCTCTCTCTCTCTCTCTCTCTTTCATCTTTTGTCAGTAAAACCCCAATGAAGATGATGATGAGGATGATAAGTAATATATCTGTCACTATGTGAATGATATACTCAATGTTTTCCTTTGGATATTTGTCCAATATAAAATCCAGAGGAATAGATGAAAACAATGGGGATGATATAATAACTTAACCACCTAAGGTAAATTGTACTTGATTGTAATCAACATGGATCATGATTCTTGGTTTATGATCATGTTCATTCAATTCAATTGAAAATAGTGAATGAAACAATCACCAACAGAGTTTGTTAGTTGATTGTTTAACATTAACTTTCAATTAGATTCACTTTTTCTCGTTCCATTGAAATTTCATCAACCATTTTGGTAACAATTAAATTGATTAAACTTTATTATTTTCCATTACTTTATATTAATACATTAATCTGAACAATTTGAATAGTGAATTAAATAGTTGATAATTTCTGATGAATTTTCCATTAGTATATTGATAATGAATTCGATTTCCAGTTTTTCTGTTGAAAAGATTCTCATATATTCTTATTATCGATCTGAATTCTATTTTTTTTTCTTCGACTTCTTTTATCATCTTCATCTTCTTCATGATTCTGGTTCTTTCTTTTCCTCTTGTTATCTTTTCTTTCCTGGTTATCTCTCAACAGGGAAGATCGATTCATCTCAAATTCTGGTTCTAAACTGAATTAAGATGAAATTTCATTCAATTTAAAATTACAATTCTCAATTTCATCTTAATTAATACTTGGTGAAAGTTTAATTAAATAACTGTTCTCATTAGTGGAAAGATAAACAGTTGATTAGGTTAATTATTGTATCTAATCAAGAATCAAGATCCATTAATGATTAACTCTTGATGATAACTGGTCATGGTGATTGTGATGAAACAATAAATATCCTAATTATCATCACCAGGGTGATGATATAATTATATATATATTTCAATGATAATCAATTATAATGATAGAGTTGTGATCATGATGAGTGACCAGAAAGTAATAAGTTAATTGAATTAACTGATCAAAGATAAAAATTAAAATGAAGGTAAATTATGATCAACTTGATTGGGAACCAATAATATTTGCTATTGTAAACGATTAAAACAAATTGTAATCAATTAATATTCAAATTTAATCTAATCAACTATCGAGACTATTTGATCAGTTGATAGATAATTGCAAGGGGATTTGATTGATTAGTATTAGGATATTAATTAACTCATGGTTTAGAATACTTAATCACAATCAACATATTATCTTATTATTTAGATTTGATATTGATTTTGATTACGATGATTTGTGTTGATTTAGTTTGATTTTCTGTTAATCATTTACATTTGAAAGGTTTCATTATGATAACAATAAACTTGATTCTCGTAAGTAATTCAAACTACTTGTTTGATTACAATTAAGGCAATCTCAGTATTATATTTGATTCTCTCCTTAATTGTAATCAAATCAATATCACAATCTAATCATATACATGTGTATATATCGTAAAAGTAATAAACTAATAACAATAAACAAAGAAAAGTCATCAAATAAACAAAAGCTTTTCATTAATGATCATATTGATTTGTCAGGTTAATCCAAATGATTAACTATTCAAAGTATAACACAATCAATTTTAAATGAAATGTAAATTATTAACTAGGGTACAGTTAATCAGTGTTAATTTAATCAATAAATATAAATTAGTTGAAAGTAAATCTAATGGTAACATTTTCAATAAGTGAAATGTTTTCATCTGATTGACAATTTGTTAACAATTTATTGATTGTCGTTAACAATTGTTGATTTTATCTTTGATTTCAGATGAAATATTTTCCAATTTATTTACACAATTTCATTGATTCTGATTCTGATTCTGATATTTGATTGTTGATTTAGTTTTCCAATTGCTCTCAACAATCAAAAATGATACCTTTCTTTTTGTAGTAAAGTATTAAAATCAATTGATTGTAATCAACTGATTCTTCAAATATAATAAACGAATCAAAGTGATAATAAAACATCATCAATGCATTTAATTGATTGTTATCATTTAAATTTGATCAACTAAATCAAGATTTACAATCAACATCCGATTGATAAAATGTCTCTCAATATATTTAACAATTGACGTTGGTTAATTTTAGCAAATAGATGATACAAAATATCATTAATACCTTCAAGTAACATTTGTAACAATTTATTCATGAAAATTAACATGATTTAAACACTAATGGTAGATGATTATGATTAACCAGATGAAAAAATAATATGATTAGTTAATATTTTGTATGACAGTTAACATAAATTAAAGTGTATTAATATCATCAAAATTAACCAAAATTGACAACAAGAGCTTAATTTATGTAATTAAATTTGATAATAACTTTCAAACTAATTATATATTCAAATTTTTTTCTTCCTATTTCATCATGTTAATTAAAAATCTAACTCACAATCAATAAATTAAATATTCACTGGATTAAATTAGTTGATAATATTGAAATGTTGATAATGATAAGCCCAAAGTTTTACTATTAATATTATTATCATGATTTAATCAATGAAACTTTTCAATCTATCATCAAGTATATTGTCATTTATATTTATGTTTTTCATTACAATTAGTTAATTGCTTTTCTTACCTCTACTTTTGTTTTACCAGGAACTGGAACTGGAGCTGAAAGGAAACGGAGTAAAAGCATCTCAATGTCTTTCAGATCGTTGAAAATGGTCTGGGGAAGGTCAACATTTTCCGGTATACCACAGGTTAATAGGTTCCAAACCCAATCTCTGATTAGCATAAAATTAATTAACTTAATTAGCGTTTGAAATGATTAAAATACAAAAGGTGGTAAAGGTTAAAACTACAATGGAAAGTTGAACAAAAGTGATTATGATGATTTATGTGGATTCTAATGGGAGAGATTGGTCAATACAATCAAAGTGTTTTAACTAGTTGCTGATTATTATTAACTTTTCATCTAAATCAAAGGTAAATTGTTATTCTTACCTTTTGAAATACTTTGAGGTGGCTCTTTGTTTAGAATGCCTTTCATTGCAATATTCAATTGATCTTTTCACGATAAAAAGGCAATCCCTGAATGTTGAGAAAAACGGATGATGACTTATAATACAAATGGACGTCAGGGAATTGATATAAGACGATTGACTTTTACGTCGTTTTCGGGCTTTAATCGATTTTTCCGATTCACTGATGCCACTTTTACCCTCTTGTTTACTTGCCCTTCTACCAGTATCATCACCGTCACGGCCTCGATTAGAATTACCATCATCTTCATCTCCATCATCATTATTACATTTATCATCGACTTGTTGGTATCTTGTTGTTGTTTCATCATCATTTCGATCAGTGGCCTCATCATCATTTCCATCTCTTCCTCTACCATTTTTGGTACTAATCTTTTCCTTACCCTCATTTGCTCCTCCACCGTCACGATTTGATGTTGTAGTTGGTTTGGTCGATTCAATGGCTCGGTAAAAGTTGATACAATTTCCATATCGAACTCGATTAGTGTCTTTCTCGGTAAGAGCGAAAACAAATGAATTGGTCTCACGAAGGTTAAGGCGTCGATGACCAACCGATTGACAGCCCTCCGGTTGACAGAAGAAGACAACATCCAATGGTAAAGGAAAATCTTTATGATCTTCTAAAGGATATCGACGTAATAATTCAGGAATATTAACCGATTCATGAGATGAAGGATTCTTAACACCAACGATTACAATATAATCAATGAGTCGAGGACAAAAATATTTACTATTCACAGTTTCAACCATATTTGTATCTCAATCATATTTCCCAATGATAATTGACAATTTCTATTGGGAATTGTACACAATCAATAAAAAGAGAGGAAAAGAACAAAATTGACTCAATTAAATGTATAAAAAAACAATTAGAAATTAAAATTACTCATATTTAATTGTTGGAATTAATAAATAATATAAAACATAATTCACTTTGGATACAAAAATCGGTTTAGGTGGAAGCAAGAAAATCAAATCCTATCCGTTTACATGTACACTTATTGTGATGATCAGTTAACTGTAATACTTATCATCATCATCATATTATCATCATGGTTGACAAGGCTCCATCTGTAGATTCACTAATCATGATCAGATGAATTAAATTGAACAACAGTTAAGGTAAAAATCAAGCGAAGCCTCAATTGTATTTTATCAAGGATCAATAGATGGCATTAGTTTCCAGTGGAATCGAAAAATTTTCTGGTTAATTTGGTTAATTTCTGGTTCGAAACAATTTAACCAGAAATTCAATTATTTATTATTCTATTAACAATATCAACAAGTTTCTCTTTTCGTTCAACTAATCAACAATTAAGAAAAATAAATCATTTCGTATAACTTTTGTCTCTATTAACTCTGGACATGTAATAGATTAATAAATTGTTAAGTTAATTGTTTCATTGTTAACCAAAATTTATTATCAATTTAGATGGATTTAATTTGTTTATTTTAACCACTTTGATAAAAGTAAATTGTTGAATGAGTGTAAACAATTTCGCTTTAATTAATATCTTTATTATTACAATGAATATATTACACAGTTAAGAATAGGAAATTGTTCAATAATGAATTAAAAAGAGATTAGTTTGATTTTCATCATGATTGTTGGCTAATTGTCAAGCCTTGAGCTCTTTTTTCAACCAAGATTGTGAAGAAACAAGTTAATTGTAATAAGAATTAAATGAATCATCTAATCATCTACTGAGCAAAAAAACAGAAAAAAAGTTGGATTAAGTTGAGAACTGGGGAAAAAAGTTTCGATTTAATAATAAATCTGATCATTTTAACATAACAATAATTCAAATCTGTTGTGTATTTAAAGGCATCTATTGTATTAATTAATGATGATAATCATGATTAGTGGTGTTAGCAAAATGGGGATTGGGTTAATTAACTTTAGACTCAATTGTTTTGTTGTAATTATAAGTTGAATTGTCTTATTATACAATATACACAAAAAAAGATTTGAGTGAATGGGTGAGAAAAGGGATTAACATTTTGGGAGGATTTTCATGTTTGGCTGGTCTAGAAGTAGAATACACTTTATCCGTAGCGGGTTTTTGTTTATTATTATTCTTATCATAATTATATCATTCATGATTCAAGATGATGATAAGA
Source organism: Panonychus citri (assembly GCF_014898815.1). Classification (NCBI taxonomy): domain Eukaryota; kingdom Metazoa; phylum Arthropoda; class Arachnida; order Trombidiformes; family Tetranychidae; genus Panonychus; species Panonychus citri. Next base: position 2,311,752 of record NW_026515540.1, read on the forward strand.
ATAATTTAAAGATAATCTTAATCCATTGAGTACTTTTCTTCTCATGGTTTTGTTTTTCACTCTGGCATCTGAAATGTCAACAAACTGACAAGATGAAAAAAAAACTAGGATAATAATTGAATTGATGGTGTTTATGATGGTGGTGGTTGTTGTTGTTGTTGTAGTGGTGGTGGTGGAATTAGCATTAAGCATTATAACGAGAGAGAGAGAGAGAGAGGAAACAACTTATTAGTTAACTGTGGTTAATGAATATTATGATGGTGATAATGGCGATGATGATATTTCAGGGGAAGATTGAGAGAGGAGATGATAAAGAAAAGGGAGAAGAGTAAAAAATGGAAGGAGGAAACATCTATACATAACTAATAACATTTTCTTTCCAAGATCAGAGAAATTTAAATGGTCTGTAAATCATCATTAGAAAGATAGAAAGAGAGAAAGAAAGAAAGGTTAAGAAAAAGATAATTATCTGATCAAGGTGAATCCTTGAAGAGAAAAACATAAAGATTGTCAACAATTATGTTAACAGAGTGATTAGTAATTAAGAAGAAGAAGAAGAAGAAGAGATATCGGGCTTTTCTGTATACATTATATGGGGAGAAAGAAATAGATGGAGAGAGATTTAGATTGAGATTAAAAAAAGATTATAAAATAACTCTGGTTATTTGACTGTTTTCTTGTTTTCCAGTTAAATTGTTGTGATTCTTTGATATTGATTGAATTCAATTGCGACTGTGATTTGCTTGCACTTTGTTATTGTTTTCATTTAAATGGTCCTCATATTATCTTCCTCTCATTCCCTTTTCTTGTCCATTCCATATTGTAACTGAATTATCTTTCCGTAGCCATTAAAATGATGGTGATAATAATCACCATAAACTTTTCCTTCTCTTGAATTGAATTCTGATTTGATGGTTAAATCATGAGTTTTTTTTTCTTGCTGATGTAAGAAAACCAGTGGAAATTTAATTCTGTTATGTTGATAAGAAGAGGCAAAAATAGCGTCTCGATTGATCTTTCCCTTTACAAATTTAATTGTGTTCAATAAACTTAGTTTTCTTCTTGATTGAAACATCAATTAATTAACTGCAAATAGAGCAATTGGTTTGGGTTGTTTTCCTTTTCATCTGATGCCACAATTTAAACCATAATTAGTATTGATCCAGCTTAATGGTGATATTGTAATTATGGAGTTTTCAAAATAGTTAACTAAGATTGAAACTTAAGAGATGATGATGCATGATGATGATGTTATTGTTATTGTTATTGTTGTATGGTTGACCATTGTTGTAGTTGATTAATATTAACGATGATAATCAAAGTTGGTTTTTTTTATTTGGTCAATGAAGTAGTAAAGTTGCTTTGTGATGTTTGTGTGATGTGATTTGTTTTGATTTGATTTGTGTTTCTCTTTGTGAAGAAAGGGTATTTATACCATGATGTTTATCAGTATCACGATGTTGATGAAGATGATTATCATCATTATCATCATTCAAATACGAAGTGTGATTAATATTATTACATTTGTTGTTCCGGGAAAATTTGGTTCAATGAAATAGTTTCTCTTTTTTAGTTTTCTTAAATACAAACAGGATTTTGTTTGGCTAAAGTTTCAATTCGTCTCCAAGCCTCTTCTCTTGCTTTCTCTTTCGCCGAATCATCTTGAAGTGAAGTTCGATATCTTTGAGCACATTCATCGAATAGCTTTTGATTTACTTCGGTAAGAAGTTTAAGCGCATTGTAAACTAATCCGTGGATCGTTTTATTCCAATGGGTTTTAGAATTTTGAAAAAGAGCTGGAAACAGAATCGGTAAGATAACTTCAAAATTATCTGCTATCAGGGACATAACGTATTCGTTGTTAAAATAATATAAGGCTCTCTCGGCTACTTGAAAGTGGGTTGATGAAATACATTTAGCCAGTTGACGGAAAAGTGGTAACATTATCTTCTGAAATTCGGGTGGTTCAATTACATCGAGTATCTCCTCCATTTCACTTAAAAACATAACCTCTTTCGGTGAATGTACTTTGGGCCAAAATTTAAGTAGACTATGAATTATATATTCGGCAAGAGCTGGATCTTTCTCGAGAAATTGTACCACACAATAGGCTAACTGGGGATGATAAACACTAACTGATTTAACCTTGTGTAATGGCATTAATACTTTTAGAAGGAAAGTTTTATGCTCTTCTTTCAATGGTAATGCAAATCCGTTGATGATACTTCCAAGGATCTCTAGTTGCTCGGCTATTCCATTATGACGCTCCGTTTCGTAGATGAATTTGTAAAAAATATTGTTTATCTGTTTCCTAATATTAGCCCGAAGGCCTAAGAGTTTGGAATAAATACGATGTAGAATAGTTTTCAGGAAATCTCTTTCCCGTGGATCTTCAGAGTCAAACAGGTCTAATAACTTTGATACAAATCGTGAGTCGATATACTTTTTCGCTGTCACATGAGAAAATTCCGGATTCTCCAATAAACGGAGAAATAGTTCATAAACAAATTGAAGGTGAGGCCATGAAGGTTCAAGGGTTGGTTCATCTTCTTCTGGATCATATTCAGCTCCATTGGGATTAGATGAGGGAGGAAGAGTCCGAAAACAGTTTATGGTGAACATTTTAATCAACTCAGGATAAAGAGGTTCGGTTATTACTCCATGACCAAGATCAATATAAGAAACCATCTCGGTGAGAGCAGCTCTTTTACTATCCTTTCCTTGTAGATCGTTCAAAGGATCACCAGTAAAATCGTAAATGATACAACATTGACGAATTTTCTCAATAAATAAAGCTTCACGTTCACTTGGAGGTACTTCGGTTAAGCTTAAATTTGACCTTTCACAGTGGTAAGAGTTGATATCGTTTGAACAACTCTGCTCATTGCTACGATCACCATTACCGCCACTCACAATTGCCATATTAACAACACCACCATGACCACTGTTATTGTTATTATTATTTGAGTTACCAATTCCTCCGGTTATGCTTAAACCATGACCACCAGTTCCGTTAAAACTATTACCACTAATGTTCATTTTGGTAAATGTTTCATTACTCGAATCATCATCACCAACACCACCTCTCCAATTTTCATTTCTGTTTCCATTGTTATTATTATTAACACCATTTGTTGATACAATATTATTGGAGATACAATTGGAACCATCAAGGTTTGACGACATTTCACTAGGATCACTTGTGTCCATGTCGACCAATTAACTGATTAACATAAAAGAGGGAACAATTTATTTTCAATTTAAAACAATTACTTTCAACATTTAATAATAAACAAAATCGTCAGTTTAATACAATTGAGATTATCCTTAATTGAAATTGTTTATTTGTGAATTTTTTTCAATCTTCTAACAGAAATTCGCATCAACGCCATCTCGTGATTCTTTTGTTAACTAAGTTTTTGCTCGTTTTTCTCATTTTTAATTTTTTTTCATGTGTACATTTTAATTGTGTTACCGATTGTAATTTGTTTTTTATCTAATTGTATTTGAATTGGAAACTTTGACAATTTTGTATGGTACAAATGTTGTTGTTGTTGTTGTTATTTTTTTATACATTAAGGTTGAGATACAATTGTGATTGTATTTACATTGATGGTTGGAAAAAGTTAATTGTCTCTATTTGATTTGATTGTTTTTGTTTGTTGATTATAAAACTCTAATTGCAACTCGTAATTTAGCTGGATATGTTAGAGACTTTTGCTCAATTTCTTGTTGACTAGAAGCTATTTTAGATAATGAGAACCATTTTTTAAAAACAATTCGTTCCATTTGTTGATCGGTTGGTTTGTGAAGTCGCGAATTGAAAAGTTGAGGTGGTTGATGGGTCAGTGGATTATCAATGTCCGTCCCTTGGAGATGTCGTTTAGTTAATGTATCTTCCAGCCGATTGTAAGAGATAACTGCTAATTTTCCCGATGTTGATGCTCGAATTTCATCTTTTATGGCTTTCATATTGTCAAGATTATTCTTGTACAATTGGGTAACTTTATCATCTCTAAAGAGATAATCTCTCATCTTCTTTAGGCCATAATTAAGTTCATTTAGCTCGTTATTGACAAAAATTCGTAAGCCTTGAAAAACTCTGGTAGCTGAGGTTCGATCTCTTTCAACATCCTCAATAACATGTCCAGAGGCAAGAGAATCAATTAAATTGGCTAATTCAATTGTCGATGATATCCTTTTCATCATCACACGACAATCAATTATGGCATTGGCATATTTAGCAGCCAATTTTTCACATCCATAGATTTTAAATATTTTAGTTAAATCTTTAACATCAAGTGAATTAATCACATCATCAGCTGTTATCGACACATTGCAATATTTTCCATCCATTCTCATGTCAAGAGGACCTTCAGAATTGAAGGAAAATCCTCTACTAGGATCAGCCATTTGCATGGCAGAAGCTCCTAAATCCATGATAATCCCTTGAATTGATCCTTTCTGAATACCATGTTTATCCAAGAGACCAGGCAGCTGACTGAATTTAGCCAATAGCGGAATCACTTGTCCATTGGTTTTCTCAGCCAATCTATGAGCATATTTATAAGCCAACGGATCTCTATCCATTCCAATTATTTTAATATCCTTCCCGGAGGCAAGAAGAGCCTTAGAGTGACCACCACTTCCAAATGTCATGTCGATAAACAATTGACCATCTTGAGGATTAAAAAGTTCAACCAGCTGAACAAAGAAACAAACAATTAAAACAATTAAAGGCCAAATAATTTACACATTCCCATAAAGCAATCAAAATCAAATTCAAATCAAATCAGATCAATAAAAACACCAAGTTAATTAATTAATTAATTAAATTCTCTCACCTCATTACACATAATAGGAACATGACATGGAAAAGATTGTTCATCTTCATCAAAGTCAAACGGTCTTTTCGCTAATTGATTAGAATAAAATCTAAATCCAGATAAAGTTGAAAGGTTCCCAATTCGTGGAAAACAATTAAAAGATAAACAATTTACTCCAAATAAATTAGAGAACAATTTAAACGTTGTCATAATTAAATTAACTTTCCAACCACAAGAACAACAAACAACTGAACCGCCGAGAGAAAAGCATAAAGAGCATAAAAAGCAGAACCATGTGTTTGGAAATAGAAATCAAAACATAAAGATTTTGTTTCGGTTCAATTTTGCATTTTGCTTTTTTAATTGTTTGTTAATCAATCGAATCAAAGAATTAAAATGAAATTATTAACTCATAACATGTTAACCTCTCGATGTTTGAAAGGAGTAACTAATGGTTATCCATTGAAAATTGTGGTAAGTATTTTAAATGTTTTACTTTTGTTGATTCAGTGAAAATCTCACCTTGATTCTCATGTTGTTATTGTTTTGTTTTTGTTTCTCTTAAAGGCAAATGAATTTAAAACGGAAAATGTTGATTATAATGGTGAATTTATTACCCGAGTTATTCCTAAGGTTGATTGGAAGGTTCTAAGTACTACTGCTTCGGAATTTGGTGTAACCCTACCAGAAGATGTTCCGGTTGACATTGAAAAGAATGAGGATTTACTGAGGAAAGTTCATCATGCTCTTCTCGAGATTGAGATCACCCAAGGAGATTTAGTCTGCCCTGAGACTGGAAGGAAATTTCCAATCAAACAGGGTATTCCGAATATGCTTGTCAATGAAGATGAAGTTAAATAGATCAACAACAATATCTCTCTCTCTCTAATAAATTACACCGATAATCATTTAAATCTCTGTGCCATCTAACAAGACCATCTTCTCATTTACATCTATGGATTAATAAGGAAAATCGTAACTAAGATTGTCAATGTTTTAAGTGTTTACATTTGCCAAACAATTGATTATCTTTCATCATAAATTACCTTTGGTTTATTCAGAACCAACAATTAACCAGCAAGAAAACAAAACAAAGTCATTTGAAAGCTAAAATTGATCAACGTAAATTGTTGATGATTTCAAACATTTCTAATTCAATTGTGTTACATTTTCATCTTGTTTTCAACAATTGAATTAACCACATGGTACATTCTAATATTATATTTATATTGTCTAATTAACTGTCATCCAATTATTGTGTTAAATTCAATAGTTGAGGTTTCAATATTATTGATGGTTAATTGTTAACACTGTTTACAACTGATAATAAACTCAAATTTAATTTCAATCAATTCACTTGGCTCATGATTAATCTAAATAGACAATCAATTGATTACAATGAACATTAATTTCGTTCAATTTTTGTTACGTACTCTTGGTAATCCTATTGACAATTAATATTATCCATTGATTGTCACATTGATGTAATCTAAATAACGTCAATCTATTAACCATTTAATCAGTATTAACAATATTGAGAATTAAATTGATCCAGTTTTACGATGATTACACCTTTAAATCACAATCTTAATTGTTGTGACTCCATCATTGATTAACTATTTCAACGTAGGATCGAGGGATTAACGAGCTTATTATTAAGTAATTTTTGTGAAGATTAATCAATGATTAATCTGGAGATAATCAACAATTAATTGTTGATTATTTAGAGCTAATTGTTGGATAATCACACAATTATAACGTTGAAATTAAAGGTTAACAAGGGGGAAAGACGAAAGTGATTAAAATGATTTAGTCACCAACTACGATTAACTTGATAGCAATTCCACTAATTATAGTTAAATTGGTCTTTAATGATTAGCAAATGTTGATCAGTTAATTGTGAATATAATATCAATCACATTTCTATTTATAACAAACTAATCAACAATCAACTAAATGAAAGAAAAAGGTATTTTCCTTAATGACAATTTATCAAAAAGCATAATCATGATCATCATTGATTGCCTGAGAACTTAAATTGTTGAGGTTGTTCAGTTGATTAATAAATCAAAGTGAAATCTACTTTTAAAGATCTATCAACAATTAAGTAACATTATCAATGGTAAAACCAGTTATTCAAACAATTAGTAAATTGTTATTTTGTAATATGTTCAAAATGACCATTGACATTTGTAAGTGAAAATGTCTTGAAGCAAAAAACAATCAAATAAATTGTTCACTAATTGTTATGAAATAAAAAGTAGCAAGTTGACAATTAAAATCGTATTACTGATTGACGATTTGATTACAATTTCTGACGATGAAAATTTGATTCTAATTGATTATCCTAATTTATATACTTCGTCTATCAATCAACTAATTGTGATACTTTCATTCAAATTAATTAATTAATAGCCATTGACTTTTATCCAGCAATTACTTAATTGTTGTACTTTTGAGTTTGAATTTTGTTGATTCTTATTGAGTGATTTAACTAATTGTGAAAGGTTGTCAATTATGTCTGTTAATCAACTGATTGGTGAAATTATTTTTTGATAATTCGAAAGTTAATTAACTTTAAATGAATTGAAAATTTGCTTCGATTGTCAATCAAACAATTACCCATAAAGATCATCTTAATTGTTAACATTGTCAATCAAATTAATCACAAAATTAAAGCTCATTGACCTAACCAGTTTTTAGCAAATTTCAGTTGAAACTTTCATGATGATTACAATCAACTTTAATTGTGAATTATTGGATTAATCAATAAGGACGAAAACACCAGTTAATTATCAACACGAAAATCTCACAATTAACTATTAATAATATTCTCATCGTAATTGCTCAATCTAATTTGATAGTAATACCACAATCAAAGGAAAGATTAATAATGAGAAAAACATATTAAATTGTTACAATCAATTTCCAAGGATAAACTAAATTAACATGAAAATCAAGCTAATTATTTGTTTATTTATTTGAGTTGTTGATTTCTAAAAATAAATTGCAACAAAATCCAAGTTAATCAACAAATTGTATTAATAAATAAAGAAAAATTTTAAAGTTTGAGTTAAAAAAATCTCATTATATTCCCAACAATTTATTCACAATTAAAAACGACAACTATCAAGAATCAGTCCATTGAAGACTCTTGCAAAATTGCTCAACAATTAATAAGAAAATAATCTAAATTAACAATAAATATCCAAATGATTACGTTTAACAATTACAAGGAATCATAGGAAAATCAATCAATTATCTTTCCAAGAAAATTAATTAAAAAAGAATCAAAAATTACTAATAATCAAAGATAATGTTCCAGAGTATTACAATATCATAACAATTAACTATGATCGTTGTTTATTAAGTGGATTCCAATTTCTGCAGAAATTGGCAAATCAAAGTTCAATTCATTTTAATTTCGCTATCAGCTAATTAATTGCATATAAAAGTCTCTGAATTAGAGCAGTTAATCCATTCAAGTCTTTACCTTTCAACTGATTAACTAATTGAGTGTTTTTGTTGACCATTAAAATGAAACTTTCATTTGTCTTGATCGCCCTTTTCTGTGTCTCAGCAATTAACGCTAGAGCCATCAAAGGTAAGCTCAATTTACTAATTATTAATATTTAATGATTATCAGTGATTAACTAACTTATAAAATCTTTTCAACGATAACTAATTGCTCCTTTGATTCAATCCATTAGTATCAAATCCATTCGCCAAAATCTTCATCAACTTTGTCCAAGGTTGGATCGAGAAGTTTGAAGAAAAAATTCCCGCTTGGAATGGATCAGCTTCGCTCGAGAAAAACGTCCTAATCTTTGTCGACGAATCTTTAAAAGCTGGTGTTTTACCAGGCTGGAATCCCGATTATTCGTTAGACGATAATATTGTCCAAGTTCTTGAAACGTTCATGCGATCACTTCAAATTCAAGAACTCGATGAAACCAAGTCCGTCACCGAAGCTCTTAACATTCTTGTCTTCCATTTCCTGGGAAAGGTCCCCTTCCTATGTAAGTACTAAATGGTTGATTAAAACATTAAATGTAAATGCTGACCTGTTAATCAACAATTAACTTTCAATTTGAATTAAATTATTAGCAATATCAGAAGACGAACTCCAAGATATTCATGATCAAATTGTCCGAAATGCTATTGAAGCTCTCAACGCCCCTGAACTCATTGAATGCCCAGAATGCGACGTCAAAAAGTCAGTTGGTGATAATCTTGCCGCTTTGGCCGATGCTGTGGTTGCCAAAGCTGAATTAGATCCAAACGTTTCATTGGAAGAGGCTGTTAATCAGATCATTAAAAACGCTCTTGCCGACGTAGACTTACCTGGATTCAGTCCATCGCATACCCTCAAAGAAAATGTTATCGACTTTCTCGAAAACCTTTTCAATTTCTTATCCATATTTAATCAGGAAGTTAATTATGATTAACAATAATAACTTATTATGAGAAAATGTAAAACTGGAATAAAATATTAATAATAAGCATGAAAATCAATTCGCCTCACAACTTTTACTTTCCCATTCAGGAATTCAATTGATAATCTTCATTGATTATTCTAGAAAGTTATCATGTTATCATCCATTACTATCGAGTATTGATAATAATTGTTTGATTGTGTTGATTGTGTTGATGGTTAATAACAAATAGTATTGGTGTTTGATCATTTGAGATGAAAAAAATGTTTCAATTTGTTTGGATTGTGTTCAGTTGATTGAATGGAAAGCGATCAACAATTAAGACTCAACTGATTAAAGTGAAAATAATTAGCTAACTGGTTGGTTTGTATCATCTTTTTACATAATTAAATTGTAATTGTGTAATTATAAAGCAAATGATTAATCGTCAACAAGATCAGGTTTTCATTTTAATTTGATTGTTGATCAAATGCTTAGAAATGATAATCAATGTTAATTGTGTTCTGATTAAACTTTGACTTTGATAAATTGCCAAAATCAAAAGCCATCCAAAGGATAAAAAATACCAAATGATAATTTATATTGATAAGTAAAAGTTAATTGTAACTAAATTAGTTTAAATTAACCCTCGAGCAATTAAGTTAATTATTGAACGAAAAGTAAAAAAGGGAAAGTATTAAAATCTATGGATTTAATTAGTAATTAAAGTGAATAAAGTGAACAAATTATTACTTACCTTTAAATAGCAATGACAATAAATCAAAGCGAAAAGCTAATCAACAATTAGAATAGTTGATTAACTGGTTAATCGGAACAATTAACAATTCGAGGAGAAAAACAATCAGATCAATTGTACTGTAATTAGAGAAAAATCCCTAATCTCTTTTGTTTCATTTTTCTTTTTTTTTCTAATTAAACTTTTTTTCTTCTCTTTTAATGTTACATTTAATTTTTTTTCGCCTTTTCGTTAATTGTGATTGTAATTCACTTTCTAACAATTTAATTGATTTCCTTTTTTTATTAGTTCTCTCTCGGTAACAATAACCAGTTTCCAGTGATATTTTTTCTCTATGCTTTGATGATTATTGGAGGGAAGACAAAGTGGTCGATGTGACAAAAAATTGAATTCACAGAAAAGATGGAGAAAGATAATTGTATGAATTAAATATCGAGAGTGATTAACATAATCACTATGTTGATCATGTTAATTTAGTAGTAAAGTTGTTTGAGTAAAAAAAGCGTCAAGGTTATGGTGGTTTTGTTGCTGTTCGGATGCGAAGAAATGAAATCAACAGATGATTATCTCTTTTCTCCCTTTGGTTGAGATTTTTTTCTTCTCTCTCACTCACTCACTCATCTCTCTCTCTCTCTCTCTCTCTCTCTCTCTCTGCTTCTTATTTTCATCTTAATCATTTTTGGAAAACCATCATCATCAACTTCCTTTCTTTTCCTATGTGAGTTTACATTAGTGTGGAAAAGAAATTGACTTTCAAGGTGATAAATGTTGCAAGATTATCATGTGGCTTTCGTTTCATGAATTATGAATTTCTAATTGAGAATAAATTAGAGGGTGAAAATAAGTTCATAGTTTTTAACTCTAACCTCTCATGTTGGAATCTGATTAGTTTTCATTTTCCCATGAAAGTTGATTAACTAATCACAACATGATTATCCTGTAAGACCAAAGGGTGGATTTGATACTAATCATTTCCATTTGGAGTTAATTTGTTTTCTCTTTCGCCCATTAAATTTGTTAATTAGCGATTTCAATTCACATTCAATTTAGATTTTTGCTCGGCATGTTATTGAACCGGCGAGTTTATTTATCTAAAGGGTGTCAACAATAAAACGGATTGAGCTCTAAAATCCAACTAAATTCAATTGGTTTTAGATAATTGTTATCTAGACAAACTAATCAATAAGAAGACAATCAGATATTAATCAAGATATTCAGTGGCCGATTTGTTTAGATAACAATTATCAAAAACCAATTGAATTTAGTTGGATTTTAGAGCTCAATCCGTTTTATTGTTGACACCCTTTACTATTACAATCAATTGATTTCGTTACAAGGTAACAAACTTTAATTTGAGAAAAACAATCAATTTATTGTCTTTTCTCAAACCAATTTTTTTTTCTAACTGTAAATCAATTAATCTCTTGATTAACTGCATCAATCTATTTATTACTTGGATACAAGTTTATGTTTATAATCACAATCAAGGTTGAATTAGATTGGTTTTTAATAACAATCGTCACAATTGAAAACTCTAGAAATCAACTAATTATTCAACAATTGATTTTAGGTCAATAAGGTAATTAGTTTAATCCTTGATAATTACCCTTTTCTAATTATCAATTAATTGTTGATTAAGGGGATTGACATTTTTATTCTGTTAATCTCTGTCACATTAATCAGATTAATGAAAACAAACAATTAATTGCCTGGTATTAGGGAAAACAATTGATTTAATACTTGTTATCGAAAACAATTAACAGTGGAATTGAGTTAATTAATCATTTTCTGCTACAAATGATTAACTATTAAAATACAAACGCATTTCCTCAGGTTAATTGTTACTTTTGTCTCTTGATCAATAATCAAAAGATTAATCCAATAATAATAAAATTATTTCTTCACTGTAAATCAAAGTGATCAAAATGATCTAAACAATTAACAATTTAACCAAACATAGAATGGGAATTAAAAAAATATCATATGATTAAAAAACGGCGGAAATGATGAGTTAAAGTAATCACAACAATCAACTAAACCTTTTGAAATTATTAATATCCAGCTAATGATTAACTGATTAAAATTAATTTCTCACTGAAACAATACAAAAATAATCAATTCAATTCAAGGATATCATTATTATAATAAATTAAAAGTTAAATATGATACAAGTAAAGTTGATGATTAAACAACAATTAACAAAGGAAACCTGTTCTCAGTTAACAATTTAATTGATTACTTTTTTGTTTACCTCATTGAAAGATTTACCCAAAGTAATCAAGAAACAATTTAAATGAAAGATATAAACATCAGACTAACAATCAAAACAGTTACTAATCATTGATAACTTTTTAAAATGTCAATTGTTTCACATAATCAATAATTGGGATTAATTTAGTTTTCAGTCTTCATTTCAATGAGATTAACAGTGAAAACTTTGTCATCATCATCATCATCATAATTTAATTCCTGTTATTGATAAAAGAAAGAAAATTAAATGTCAAGGTAGATTAAAATGTCACAATTTAATAGAAATTAATTGTAACAATTGACAAAAACTAAATAAATTACTCAGAAAATAAGTCAATTGTCATGAATTGTTTTCTTTTTTTTATTTATGTGTTTAAGTTGTTGTTCTTACATGATTTTTATTTGCTAATTGTTGTCAATTGTGTATATCGAAGGTGTCACACTAGTGGTTTGTAATTTAACGGCGGACTCGTAATCAGGGGGCGGACTGTCTTTAATTGCTGTCTCGTAGTCGGGGGGAGTTATATTGGTTGTACTGACTACTTCTGATGGTACCACGATCTTTAGGGTAATTGGAAAGAGAGAGAGAGAGAGAAAAAAAAATAATAGAAGAACAATAATAATAAATCAATAAGTTTTCTTTTTTTTTCTGTACGAAAATTATTGGAGGAAAAAGATTCCTAAATATTGGTAGGGTTTATTTTAGGGAGAAAGTTTCATTTTTCTAAAAGTTTAGACAAGAGAATTAATTACTTACCTCAAGGTCAATGTTATATGGTAGAGTTAAAGATGCTTGGATCTCTTTCATTTTTAAATATCGATAGCATTTCCATATAATACAGATGAAGCATATGTCACAAAGGAAATCGATAAGTGTTGCCAACACTGAAAATGTATGAGTTGCATCAGCTCGTAAGATTGAACGAACATCTGATGGACTAGTTACTGTATTTGAACCATAGTGATTTCTGTATTGATTTGCAGAAACATTAAGCTGAGATAGAGATGATGGCAGGGAGAAAAGAAAATGGTACAATTGTATACCAAAAAATGGCATCAAATAGGAAGCTTTAGATTTAGTTACACCATAAATTAAAATGGCGGACACAATGGCCACCAGTAGATGAATCATAAATAAAAGAGTAGAAGTTGGTCGGTTGACAGCCATAAACCTTCGCATGTCATCTTCAGGTCGAATATTATATCCAGATGAGAGCTTAATTAGTTTAAGTACAGATGTTGTCTAAGAGAGAAAGAGAAAAACAAAAAGGTAAAAAGGTAAAAAGAAAAGAAAAATGAGACAATTAAGAAAAGGTAGAAAATAAAACCATTTGAGAAATTAGTATATGAGTGAAAGAGAAAAGAGTTTAAAAGTAACAAGAGAAAAAGAATAAAAAAATTAGAAAAGGTTATCGAATAAACAAGAGAATTTCCTATAGATTGACAAAAATGACAAAGGAGAGGAAAGAAGATGGAAAATAAGTTTGTCAAGTCTCATGGGAGGATGGAAATCACAAGGGTAATTATTAGAATAAACGGGATTAAGATAAAAGAAGAAAAGAACAACAAATCACTGGTACATCGGTGTCATTGTAAAGAAAAAGGCGTTCAAAGGGTGAGAAGAAGAAAACATGAAATGAAGAATAAAGTGGAGAAATCGAATTTTTGGTAGAAAACAAATTCTACACAGAAAAGATGACTAACACACAAACAGAATATTCCAATGGATACCAAAAAAAACCACTGATATGATGAAGGGGGAAAAAAGCTTCTCTTTTAATGAGAAATTAAAAGTCAACAATAATTAATAAAATTACTCACAAAAAAATAACCACCAATGAACAATGATGCTGGTTTTACATGAAGAAATGCGAAATGAGAGTATCTTTCTTCATTGTTACGATGATCACGATTCATCTTTTTGAGAGAGAGAAAAAACAGAGAGAGAAAAAAAATAATTTAAAACATTCAGATTAACTGAATTCCTGGAATATTGGAAATAATAACCAAATTGTTATTCACAGCAATGAGAATAAACAACAAATAGAAAACAACAAAGTGAACGATTAGCCGATTAAGTGAACAGCTTCAAGTCTCTTTTCCAAGTGAACAAAAGAAGACTCACTCAGCTCATTTTCTTTTTTCTCTTTCGCGGGTTCGGCTCGTTCAGCCTCTTTTTCGGCGATCAAAAGATAAACAAACCGATGAGTTTTTCTGTTTAGATTTTACCGATTGTGTCAATTTGTTTTTGTAACCGAAAATGTTATTTGATTAACAAACCTGTTTAATTGGATTCGTTTTCTCTTTTTGTTTTGTTTTTGTTTTGTTTTCTGGTTTGTTTAATTCTAATTCTCTCTCGGTGTGAGATTTAATTCAATGGTTAGAATTGTAAAGAAATTATAACAATAATAATCAAGAAGAAAATAAAATGCCCAAATAAGTCAAGGCAGTGGTTCGGTCGGTGAATTGGTGTTTAACTCCTTTCCTTAAATTCCAATAAGGTTCAAATTTAAATGAGTTTAATCTAATTGCTTTAATTAGTTCCAATGTTTTCCCATCGTTAGGCTTTGTTTGGACAATACTGCTAATAGTGTATCTATTCATTGAGTCTTTTGTGATTACCTAAGAGAATCAGGGAAATGAAAAGAATTGAAATTGTTTTAGAAAAGCAAAAGGTGAGACAATTGTTAATTCTAATTACTTACTTCTTTAATTTTTAAATTTCTTAATATCAGTGCTAATAGAGTTGCACAGGTGAGTAAAATTTTATCACTTTTCTTGTGGATTTTGATCATCTTCAAGCAAACATTTGCAATGGCTTCTTCATCATCTTTCATATATTTAGCACATTTGGTAAACTGAAATAGAAAACAAATCAAGAGTTGATTGGATTAATTTAGTGAAACCAAATCAGTGAAAAGACTAATTTATACCTTAACAATATTGACAAGAATTGCCAATGATAAAATAATCCTCGATTTGTGAGCTTCACTCCGATTAGCCTCATTAAGGATATTAACCATCATGGTGATTACATTTGATTGAGCGGCTTTTAAACAGCATTCAGGTGATAATCGAGTGGCAATTTCCATGGAACACAAATCATTTTCAATGTGAATAGAACGACAATTATTTGATAATCTGTTGAGAGAAACATCAAACCTATGGCCTAATCGGTTTTCCTGATTGGCCGTTGAATTGGCATTTTGAAGAGCTCGATAAATGAGACGGAAATCCCGATCACGAAGAGCGACCTTACGAGTATGATAACCCAACCAGGTTGATTGGATGAGAGTAGCACAAAGGTTAAGGTGTAAAAGTCGATATTTTTTACAAAGGTCACGAAAATAACACAAGGTACAATTACATTTAGATCGGGACAAAGCCAAAGCTAAACGTTTTCTTTTCCTAATCTTATACAATTTCCAAGCAGATTGAATAACCGTCGCTGCTTTTTGAGACTTTTCATCTCGTAATTCAGGAAAAGTCTCTCGTAATTGTCGTTCCAAGGGCTTTAAAAGATTCGAACCAGACATAATTAAAACAATTAATTTCTTCTAAAAACAAAAGTATTAAAAATCACAAATAAAATGAGCCAACAATTAAATTGCAGTTCAACTGAATTACAGTTAAAATTTGTTTCTTTAATTGTTTTCCAAGTTTTCAAATCTCATTTCAATTAACTCCTCCAGCCGAACACAGATGGAGCCACAAAAAAGAATAGAAAATTTCAAGCCGATGGAAACACCTAATTCTTAATATGTTGTTGTGCCTCTAATCACCCACGAGGTTGGATTATGTTATTATCTTAGAGTTTAATCGTTCGTGATCGTGATTTTCACCCAATTAATCGAGCTACTGAAAATGCCAACGCTCTGGCCAATGAGGAAAATAGGTTGGGTAATCGATTTGATGTTTCTCTTTATTCAATCTCTTAGTTCTTGTCGCCTCTTCTCAAAGATAATTCAACATCAAACAATTAAATATGATACTGTTCCTTTATCTCCACTATCAAAGCATCGTTTAAGTAAGTAAATTATATTTGAGAGAAAGAAAAAAATCTCCTAATAAGTGTGAAGAAAAAGCTTTTAGAAAAAGTGTTGCTTATTGTGGAGAAGAAAAAAAAACAATCTAAACATCCAGAGTGTTTCATATTGGTTTTCATTTTCTTTTCTTTTTTACTAATCATTTTCTTCTTCTTTTTTCTCTTTGTTTTTGCTTCTTCCTCTTCTTTTTCTACCATATTTTTTGGTTCTTTTTTCTTCAGGTTTAGTTAAAAGAAAAATATTAGTCCTCGATTTGGATGAGACATTAATACATTCAACACATGATGGAGTGATAAGACAAATGGTTACTCCCGGTACACCGGCTGATTTTGTGATCAAGGTCACAATTGACCGGCATCCAGTTCGTTTTTTTGTTCATAAAAGACCTCATGTTGATTATTTTTTAAAACTAGTAAGTGTCCATCTTTAACCTAAGATTAATCTAATTATCTCATTGATAATTTTGGTTAATTCATCTTGTTTTTTTGGGTTCCTTCCAAACGTAAACATGGTTACATGTTCTTGTGTTTTGGTTAAACGGTTGCCCGCCACATATGAATTTCTCATTGAAGGTCAACTTTTTTGTTGAAAAAAAAACTCTTTTTTTCTCAAATAGTTGCCAACAACAGTAAATCTATTAACTACTTGATAAATATTTAGTATCTTTTAATCACATGACAGTCAATAATTACTCCTCACCTTACACATCAACCACCATGATGATTATTCACTACATGATGATTACTTTCCTTTTCTACCCAACGATCAAGGACAGTTTTCCATTTGATTTGAATGATATTTGATATAAAGTCGTTCATAAGTTCAGTTTTACCTTTGTTATTATAAACTTATAGACATAAAATCAATCATAACAACCTGTTGCCGAAAAACTTGATTACTAATCCATCTTATTTTTTCTCTCTTTTCTCCTCCAGGTAAGTGATTGGTATGAGTTGGTCGTATTTACCGCAAGCATGGAGATTTATGGTGCTGCTGTGGCAGACAAATTAGATAATAATCGAAACATTCTTAAAAGAAGATACTTCAGGCAACATTGTACTTTGGAGTGTGGTAGTTATACTAAGGACTTATCGGCCATAAGCCCTGATCTCTCTAGTATTTTCATATTGGATAACTCGCCTGGAGCTTATAAAGCTTTTCCAAGTAAGGGTTTTTCTCGAATGCTATCTGGTGGTTACTATTAAAACAATTTTTAATTTTCTCTGCAATCTTTTCTCTACAGATAATGCAATACCAATTAGCTCCTGGTTTTCCGATCCAAGGGACACCGCGTTGCTGAATCTTCTGCCCGTTTTAGATGCTTTAAGATTCACGAGTGATGTTAGATCGGTTCTGAGTCGTAACCTACATTTGCATAATATGTATTAACCCTGGTCGTTAAAACATCTCTTAATTTATCAAGAAATACGCGAAATGAAAACCATCCAAATTATAATAATAAAGAGATGATCCTCATGCTCACCATCATCTTTATCGTCTTCGGCTTCACCATCATAAATATTATGTCAAAACAAACAAAGTTTTCTTTTTCTCCAGAGGATAAAACAACAAAAGTATTTCTCTCTTTTTTTCCATGGATACTACGAAAAGACGGAAAGAGATTTGAAGATGTATTTTTTTCGCCTTCGAACATCGAAAAACACACTTCTCCCTCCACCTTCAACAGTAAAACCCACCATCTTCATTTTGTTTTTCTTCTCCAGTGAAACACATCAACCGATCAACGTAGAGAAAATTATCAATCATCTCTGTTGATTGTCCTTTTTATCATCTCCCAATTTCATTCTCATTCTCATTCACTTTCATTTTGTTTCTTTCCTTTCAATAATTACCTACAATTTGTTTGATATTAATGGTCGATTTGTCGATATAATTGTTCTTGGTAATTTAATTCTCCTCTTTTCACACAATTTTCCATCCAAACATCTCTCTCTCTCTTTTTGGTCAGTACAAATAACGTGAATAATTGATTCTGATGATGATGATTGTTGATTGTTATATGTTGGTAATGATGAAAGAAAACCCCTAATCAGCACTTGGAACTGTTGAACAACTTATATTTACAAACAAAAACACAACAAGGGCTCAAAATCATGTAAATAATTGTGAATATCAACTTTAATCACTTCTCTTCTTATCTTCTTTCTCCATCCAACAAAACAACTAAAATGGAGTAACTCAATTGTCTCATAGAAAACAAAAAATAATTAATTAATTACCTGTAAATAAGCCACTAATTCATATGAAGAAAAAAAAAGTGAAAAACAAATTAATAAAAAAAAATCTCAAACATATCAAAATGAATGAAAATCCATTCAACAATCAATCACAACAACAACAACAAAAACAGTAAAACTAATCACTTAAACACTGCCAACATTTAAACAGAATTAAAAATAGAAACAATCAAACTTACAATCAATTTATTAATTGTTGTTTTGTCTACAACCGAGTAGCAAGTAATCAAGGAATCACATTGAGTTACAAAGTGTCTTCATTGATTGTTTTGTTTTCCTCGAGCAAATCAATTGAAATGATTAAGAAACTTTTCAAAAAAAATTCTTTATTTGTATTGGTCAATTTGAATTAATCGTAAAAATTAACAAAACGATGAGATAAATGTACATAATTTGATGGAAACCCAAGATTTAGGTGATTGATTAACTTCGTTGGGGTTGATTATCCTTGGTGGGGATTAGCTGATTGCATCGCTGCGTAAGCGACGACACCATGTAACAATTGAATCGACACATTGAATAACATTTCGGGTACAAATCGGATTATGCTCATGGCGTTTTGATAGGCCTCCGATGGCTTCCGTTCGTCCTCGTCCTTACCCGTTGATCCTTTGGTTGGTGCTGATGAGATCAAATTAACCATGAGACTGATAACAATCAGGAAAACTATTAATCTGTGGATGGTCATCGTTGGATTATAACAGAACTCGATCAATTTGTATTGCACTTGAATGAAAAACTTTTTATTAATTGAAGTTTCTGATGAAAACTCAGAATAATTAATTTTCACTCGCCAATCGTAAATTTGAACATCCGATCAACTTGAAGAGTTGAATTAAAGTGACAACGTTTTAATGTTTGTTGTCCCTTTTTTTCAATCTCATCCTTGAAATTTTTACTAATTTATAATTAGATTGATTTAATTTGGATGCAATTAAAATTTTTGTCCCTTCTCTTGACTTGGTAATTAAAGGTTTCATCTTTAATCAGGCATCTTAAGATTTACTATTAAAGGGAAAGTGAGTTCAGGTTTTTAAACCTTTTGGTCAACTAATCAAAGTTAACATTTGAAATAATCTTGAACTGACCTTTTTAATTGTTACCATTCTTGATCATTCGTCCTGATTTCTATTTTTAATTTCATTTTCATTCAAACCAATTCAACTGATTATCAATCTTGAAAAGTTGTATTTCAAGTTGATTAATTGAATTGATGAAATTATCTGTCATTAATAAACTATTTTGAGTGATGAAATTACATTAATTCAGTTCATGTGATTCCTCTAATGATATCTAACTGACCATCGGCCAAAAGGTCAGATAAATCAAAAGAATCACAAATCGAATCAAGTTTTTCACGATCGATAATAATTCCTCAAGGTGGCAGCACTTGTATTCGAAAACATGTGACTTTTGGTGGGAAAACTTGAATCAGAATTTTTTTGTTTTCTTTTTATTTTGGTTAATTGTTAATCTATTTTTAGAATATTAATTTATTTTTTTTTGTTCTTTTGTGTGTTTTGTTTGTTTAACTATTTGGACTAAAATGGTGGTCATGGATCTCGTTAAATACAATTCAATCTGTGAGGAATACAAGAGATTGAGAAAATGTCTCAATGCTGTTCACTTGCAGGATGTTATTGATCAATTAATTGTTAAATATTCTGTTGAAGGAATACCTGATTCTGTAATTAAATGTATAGTTGCTTATATTCACCAGTGGGAAACTAAATTGAAAGTAGGTCGAATTGATTGGAATAAAGCTTATGCTGATTATAAACAAGGCAAAGAAACAATTATCTCCACCTCAATGAATTTGGATGTAAGTCCAACTATTGTTGCTAAAAAGTTTCTCCTCAATTTAACTGACAAATCATCAGTTAAATTGTGGTTACAAGATTCATCAAATATTCCTGATGGTAAGTTAACTAAAATGGTGTCTCTTTAATTATCAACAATTAAATCTCTCTCTCTCTCTCTCTCTCTCTCTCTCTCTCTCTCTCTTTGTTCAACAGGTAAACTGGCGACTGATGTGATGACCGCTCAATATTGTGATCCAATTTTCGGTCAAATTTCCAATTGTATTACGACAAATGCTGGTGAATTATTCGAAAGTGAAATAGCAACAATTCTTAAGCGAGCCAAAGTTTGTTATTCATCGGAAAATAGCCTCAGAACGAAGGAGTTTGATGTTACTCCTGATTTCAAATTGAATATTCCATTGGCCATTGCTGTTTCTCGAGATTCCAAACGAGCCTTTATCCTTCCACCGATTTCTCTTCCTTTATGTCAATTGTGTTCATCTGATGATAAAACAGATTCACAGCGAATTGTTGTCTGTTGGATTGAATGTAAAGCTCTTTTCGCTTCACCCCAATGCCATAAGGATTACCTTAAATACCAATTGAGCTCTTATGCCAACAGGTTCGGTCGAGGTTTAATTTTGTATAAAAATGGCTTCGTCAAGAGTATTCTTGATAAACATCCGAAATTGACCATAGTCCAAGAATTGGTTTATCATGAATGTGGAGACCCCGATAAGTTTTCGGATCTCTGATCACTCGTAAAACTAATTTTAATTAATAACATTGATTGATGGGACATCAAATGATCATCACTTCATTTATTTACCATCGACTCACCAAATGGTCAATTGAATTAATTTTTTTATTTTTGATTTATTAATTCCTGTTCATTAAATTAACTTTACAAAAAAGCCTGTCAAAGGGCTTAAGACTTGATAACAATCAACTCATTCAATCTATATTAAAATTTCTGTGTAAATTTTTCTAAAATGATGAAACCAATGTAAGAATTTTTTATTTTACTAGCTAATTATTAATCTTTGCTTTATTTTGGTGTCTTTCGAATATGATATTGGGCATTTTCTCTGGTCTTCTAGAGATTCCGAAGGCCGCTTTTAAATTCAACTCACTTCCTGGTTCTAATTTGATTCTAAATTGTTGGACAATACAAACAAGATACAGAAACATCTCAACATTAGCCAATCCTTCACCAGGACAAATCCTTTTACCTCCAGAAAATGGGACGAGATAGGCTGGTTTAACGGCTTTAGTACCTTCCTCGGTTAGAAATCGTGACGGGTCAAATTTACTTGGTTCAGTCCACAATTTGGGATCATGATGAACCGACCAGAAGTTGAATAAAACAAATGCATCTTTAGGTATCTTATAAGTACCAATGGTTGTGTCCCGAGAAGCTCGTCTGAAAAGATTCGTCGGTATAACTGAGCTATATCGTTGTACCTCGTAAAGAAAGGCCATTGTGAATGGCATTCGATTCCGATCTGAGTACTCGGGTTTTCTTTCATAACCAATGACCTCCTCTACCTCTGTTTGTATTTTATCATAGAATTCAGGGTACTTGATAAGATACAACATCGCCCACGTCATTGTGGATAAAACAGTCTCTGAACCAGCACCGAAAAACGAAGCACAGTTACGACGTAAAATACCATAGCTAAAGTTACCATTTTCTTCGAGCTCTTTGGATAAATTTGCGTTCTTTTCTCTCTTTCGTCTTTCCTGAAGATAGCCATCGATATAATCAACGACCTGGTCAGATGAACTCTCGATGTGCTGGTCAACTTCAGTTTGAATGTAAGAATCGATATATAAAATACTTTTCTTGATGAGGTCCATGTTAAATTTACCCAATGCGACATAGAGACGAGCTAACCAAGGCAAGAAAACAAAGATACTTGCAAATGAAAATGTCCGCCCAGTGGTCTCAGCACTTTCATCGAGTTTAATTTTAGCAGAATCGTCGTAGTCAAACTTATGGCCAAACAATAAGATCGCAATATTATTAGACACTGAAGGTCCTAATTTCTTGATAAAATCAACAGATTTACCGTCATTGTCAAGTTCTTGAAGGAACGTTTGTATTTCTTCACCAACAAGATTTTCCAAAACATTTTTACCCAGGCCAATATCTCGAAGGATATGAAGTGAAAGTCGACGATGTTCACGCCAAGTGTCACCCGACATTTCGGCAAACGAAGGGACATCAATTATTCCAGGAAAAAAGACAGCCTCAGGTCGAGCTAATAAAGCCTCATTCGAAAAGGCTTCTTTCATGTGAGGCCAATCACAGATAACGACGATATTTTCTTGACCCAATTTAACACTGAAAACGGGTCCATATTTAGAAGCCAATTTTCAAATTCCAAGTAAATGTGTTGCTTCAAAAACGGCAAATAGCCAACAATTGGATAGCCCCATGGACCAGAGGGCAACGAGACGATGGTCTGGACCGTAACCACGATCCATTTAATTAAATAAATTAAACAAAGTCCGAGAAAAGCAGTAATTAAAGTTTGAGAAGATGATGAAATTTGATCCAAAGGAGACATAATTAACTCAACAATTAAGAATCACTTGATTCACTTTAACAACAAAATGCGCTTTGTACTTAACAATATCTCCAATTTATATCATATTTTTTTCTAATTGCTATTAAGATTATTATCATCATTAGCTCAGTTATCATTTTCATTGTTTCTCTTCAAAATCAATTGTTAACTGTTTATCAATTAATGAAACAGAAATCAAAACAATTAATCTCAAAACATTCTTAGTCTCTTATCATGGTTAAAGTCCCAACGAAACTCTGGTCAGTTGGTAAAGTAAAATTTTCCCTTTCGTTAATAGACTGATATTGATATTTAATTGCTGTTGATTGTTGTGTTTACTGATTTATTGTTCAATCATAACAACTATTGATCAGTTATCACTATTCTATTTTTATCTATCTTTTCAAGCTCACTGATTAATTGATTTTTAGATTAACTTTCTAGGCTTGTAAACAATTAAAATGATTTGTGTCACTACAATGAATGACAATGAATATGACCATACAACTTTTTAAAATTCAACTCTTCACTTGTCTAGTTACATTATCTTTAAATTATTCTGTGTTAATTAACTAATCTAATCAACAATGAACCAATTAATTTCAGTTTATCTAAATTAGATTAATTTGTAATCTCTATCTACAGTCCATGTTGTCATCACTATTTAGCATGTTTGCTTATCATCAATTAACAAACACTTGACAATTATTACGATTTACGGGTTTTCGGAGACCTAAAGGCAAAGCAAAAAAACGGTTAAGCCTAAAAGACCAGAAATGGGCTCAAGTCCAATGAATTGAATCCAATGTTAATTCAGTTGCTAGCAAAATTCGTGTTCGACTCAAGGGTAACACGATGAAAGTGTTTGTCAGCTCAACATTTTCATTTAAAGCTGATTTTTTTTCTGCTTAAGGTTCAAGCTACACATAAAAATACACTTGATTGTTCAATTAATTGTGTTTGTTTGAACCGGATTAGGTTTTCTGGGCTCTCTTTCTTTCAAGAGTCATTATGGATGAAGGAAGGCTCGAAGACAATCAAACTGTCACACAATTAATGTTAGCTATCAACAGCTAATCAGTACACTCATACGCTAATTGTATTTATGTTATTGTTAATATGGACTGAAAGGCCCTATGCCCACAGGGTGTCAAATAATCTTAGATTGTTAAATTAATTGTTTAAGCAATTAAATTGATAAAAACCTTTTTTATATTAAAAGAAACCGAAGGTAAAAATTTCGCTGCTAGTTTTCATATGAAGGAACTGAGAATTGGTTTATCAAGAATATGAAGATCCAGCAAATTTTTCGCATCTCTAACCAATCCTAAAATTAACTGTTATACATTTTTGACTGCATATCAAATGTTCATTTCAT
The DNA here is from genome assembly GCF_014898815.1 of Panonychus citri. Lineage (NCBI taxonomy): Eukaryota > Metazoa > Arthropoda > Arachnida > Trombidiformes > Tetranychidae > Panonychus > Panonychus citri. Next base: position 2,336,057 of record NW_026515540.1, read on the forward strand.
TTGTTTTATTCATCATCGACTTACCTTTGTAATTTGACCATTAGACTATCTTCTATCTATTTAGTGCATCAACTTTTCAATAAACTAACCGTGAATTTCAAGCATTTGAACGATCAATAAATCATTTTATTATTAAGATTTTTGTGAAAAGTTTTTTAACATCTGACAAAACCAATCTGAGTATTTCTTTTACTCTTATCTAATTATTAATCTTTGCTTTATTTTGGTGTCTTTCGAATATGATATTGGGCATTTTTCTCTGTCTTCTAGAGATTCCAAAAGCTGCTTTTAAATTCAACTCACTTCCTGGTTCTAATTTGATTCTAAATTGTTGGACAATACAAACAAGATACAGAAACATCTCAACATTAGCCAATCCTTCACCAGGACAAATCCTTTTACCTCCAGAAAATGGGACGAGATAAGCTGGTTTAACGGCTTTAGTACCTTCCTCGGTTAGAAATCGTGAAGGGTCAAATTTACTTGGTTCAGTCCACAATTTGGGATCATGATGAACCGACCAGAAGTTGAATAAAACAAATGCATCTTTAGGTATCTTATAAGTACCAATGGTTGTGTCCCGAGAAGCTCGTCTAAAGAGATTCGTCGGAATAACTGAACTATATCGTTGTACCTCGTAAAGAAAGGCCATTGTAAATGGCATTCGATTTCGATCTGAGTACTCGGGTTTTCTTTCATAACCAATAACCTCTTCTATCTCTGCTTGTATTTTATCATAGAATTCAGGATACTTGATAAGATACAACATCGCCCATGACATTGTCGATGCAATAGTTTCCAAGCCAGCACCAAAAAACGCAGCACAGTTACGACGTAAAATACCATAGCTAAAGTTACCATTTTTTTCTAGCTCTTTGGATAAATCTGCGTTCTTTTCTCTCTTTCGTCTTTCTTGAAGATAGCCATCGATATAATCAACGACTTGGTCAGATGAACTCTCGATATGCTGGTCAACTTCAGTTTGAATGTAAGACTCAATATATAAAACATTTCTCTTAATGAGATCCACTCTGAATTTACCCAATGCGACATAAAGTGGAGCTAACCAAGGCAAGAAAACGAAGATATTTCCCACTGAAAATATTCTTCCATTTGACTGGAAGCTTTCATCGAGTTTCATTTTAACCGGATCGTTGTAGTCAAACTTATGGCCAAACAATAAGATCGATATGTTATTGGACACTGAAGCTCCAAATTTCTTCAGAAAATCAATAGATTTACCATCATTGTTCAGTTCTTGAAGGAACGATTGTATTTCTTCACTAATAAGATTTTCTAAAATGTTCTTACCAAGACCAATATCTCGAAGGATATGAAGTGAAAGTCGACGATGTTCACGCCAAGAGTCACCCGACATTTCGACTAACGAAGGGACATCAACTATTCCAGGAAAAAAGACGGCCTCAGGTCGAGCTAATAAATCTTGGTTAGCAAAGGCTTCTTTCATGTGAGGCCAATCACATATGGCTACGATATTTTTCTGGCCCAATTTAACACTGAAAACGGGTCCATATTTAGAGGCCATTTTTTCAAATTCCAGGTAAATATGTTGCTTGATCAACGGCAAATAGCCAACAATTGGATAGCCCCATGGACCAGAGGGCAACGAGACGATGGTCTGAACCGTAACCACGATCCATTTAACTAAATAAATTAAACAAAGTCCTAGAAAAGCAGTAATTAAAGTTTGAGAAGATGATGAAATTTGATCCAAAGGAGACATAATTAACACAACAATCAAGAATAATTATTGATTCTCAATGCTCGCAATCAACGGAAAACTTTGCAATCATATCTCCAATTTATATCATAATTTTTCCCGTTAATAATCATAAGCAGGATTAAAGCTCATTCGTGATTGTTTTCCTAGAAAATCAATTGAAAACTTCTCATTAATCACATGAAATCGAAATCAAACAATTAATCCAACAATTAATCTCAAAACATTTTTGATCTCTGTATATGGTCAGCGTTTACCAGAAAGACTGGTCAGTCAATTAATGTCATCTCTTTTTAATTGTTGCTAATTTTAGAAATTACCAGTTGATTATTAAACTAACAATCACAACTCTACCACGATCTTTATTCACTTTTTAAGTTCACTGATTAATTGATTTTTATATGATTAATTTTATATTAACCTTCTAGGCTTGTAAACAATTAAAATGATTTGTGTCTTTTCAAATCTAATCAATTGATCATTTATATCAATATGATGAAAGTGAATCAAATTTCATTTGACTATAAATTATGAATCTGAACAGAAAATATAAGATGATTTGATTGTTATAAATTTGAAAAATTCACTAATTAACTTTCATCATAAATTAAAAGGTTAACAACTTTTCGTTTGAAACAATTTAACTTGGAAAGTTGATTTGTTTAGTTTTCATTTGTATTGAGCAGTTGAAACTTCATTTCCATGTTTATTTATTTACATTATCCTTTAATTATTTTGTGTTAATCAACTAATCTAATCACAATTGTAATCTCATCAAGTAGGTATCTTACCTTTTAACCAGAATGATTACCAGAATTTACTTAAAATGTACCAACAATTGATACCAATCAATTAACAGTTGATCTAAATTGTTATTCATTTGTTGTCTCTATTCACAGTCCATGTTATTTGTTGGTTTTTTTTTCAATATCTTAATTGTTTAACGTACATAATTATTCAAATTTGTTTTCTGTCAATTTAGATCACTGAGCTTGTATACATTGACTGAATGTGATTAAATTCTCAGAGCAATTTGGTTAATTATTAAGACTTGAAAATCATCACCAACGTAAAAATTGAACACAAACATCTAAGGTAAGTTTAATTGAGAAAACTAATGTTTAACAGTTTTCTTTATCATCTCAATTACTTTTACAATTTCAGTCTTAAGTCATGATTAGTTCAAGGTTTGAATCAATTGAACTTTAATTCAATGGTTAACCAGATAAATTAATTGGCCTAATTATTGAAAATCTGTGAAAATTGAGGAAAAATTTGTTTATATTTTTGTTTACATTTCGTTGAATAGGATAAGCGCCAAAATTGAATTCGATTAGTTAACAAAAAGAATCAAATTAATTTCCTTTGATTTTATTGATAATCAGTGATTTATGATTTGAAACTGTTGTTTAATTATTTCTTTTGAAATACCTGAGTTCGTATGTATTGAATTTGCAAATAATTTTTGATTTTCTTTCTTTCAGTTGACTGATTATTCAATTTGCTCCAAATTCCAACTAAAAATCAATTTCTGTTGAACAATTAAAAGAAATCAAAATGTTGGCTTCCAGAGGATTAGTTAATTGTATTTCCAAGAGATACATATCAGTCTCATCCAGTCGATTGTTGAAATTTACTGAGCAACATGATGAACTTCGTAGTACCGTACGGAAGGTAAATAACAAAATCGCTACAAGAAAAGTTGAAAAATTTCTTAATTTGATTGGATTTTTTTCCTTTTAATTAGATTGTGGAAAAAGATATTAATCCATTTGTTGACCAGTGGGAAAAAGAGGGAATGTTTGATGGACACAAACTGTTCAAAACTCTTGGATCAGCGGGTTTACTTGGCTTGTGTCGCGATCCAAAGTACGGAGGTCAAGGTCTCGATTATTCATTTTCCGTCGCCATGTACGAAGAGTTTGGTTATCATATTAACGCTGCTGGTCCATTAACGGGAATCGGGGTCCAGGCGGATATGGCACAACCCGCTTTGGCTCGATTCGCAAGTGAAGAGTTGAAACAAACTTTTCTAGCCCCAACAATTTCCGGGGATTTCGTTGCCTGTCTCGGAGTTTCTGAACCGGAAGGAGGATCAGATGTTGCTGGTTAGTTGATTGTTGTGAAAATAGATCATAACAAACAAACAAATCAATACCAATTAACCAAAGAGTCCCAACAATCAATAGTTAATTTCATATTCACATTGATTGCAACTCAGATCTAATTAGCATTTGATATTCATTCAACCAAAAAAGAGATTAACAATCAGCATATTAATAGTTAATTTCCTTTTCTCTTGATTAGCAATCAAAACAACTGCTAAACGTGAAGGCGACGATTTAATCATCAATGGAGGTAAAATGTGGATCACCAATGGCTATCAAGCTGATTGGATGTGTCTCCTTGCAAATACGAGTCAAGGTTCACCCCATAAGAACAAATCGCTCATTTGTGTTCCACTTAATCTACCGGGTGTTCATCGAGCCAAAAAAATCGCCAAAATGGGAAATTTATCTTCGGACACCGCTCAGATTTTCTTTGACAATGTTCGAGTTCCGGCCAAAAATATTATCGGCGAAGAGGGAATGGGCTTCATTTACCAAATGATTCAATTTGCAGATGAACGATTAGTTGTTGGATCAACTTGTGAGTTTCAATTTGCCCTTTACAGTTGACATTTAATCAGCTAATTGTCTGAATATCTTTTCCACAGCCACTGCATCAGCACAAAGAGCAATTAACGATACAATTGAATATTGTCGTCAAAGGAAAACATTTGGACAGCCATTGATTGACAATCAACACATTCACTTTAAATTGGCTGAGTTACAATGTGAAGTCGAGGCTGTTAAAGCTCTACTTTATCTCGCTGCAGGTAATTAACTAATTAACATGTAACTCATTAAACAATTGATTCTTTTTGCTTCTTTCAAGATAAATTCATCGAGGGAGAGGATGTCACTTATTTGGCGTCGGTAATTAAGCTGAAAGGAGGTCGCATGTTGAGGGAAGTTGCCGATGGTTGTCTTCAATTCTGGGGGGGAATGGGCTATTCGGACGACGTTCTCATCAGTCGACTTTATCGGGACACTCGAGTTATTTCAATCGCCGGAGGGGCCGATGAGATTATGCTTGGAATTGTGTGTAAAATTATGGGCATTTTACCGAAAGCCAAAAAAGATAAATCAACTTGATGTTATTTTGTATCGGGATAAAGTTTCTTTTTAATATAAAAAGTATATTCTTTCGTTTATAATTTTTACGATTGCAAATAAATCGATGTTTTGATTTACAATTTGTTTAATTGGTGGACATAATTGTTAGATCCAATTATTTGTATGGTGGTTGTTGCGCCAAAAAAACAACGTGGTCTTTAGATTAGTAAGTGTCGACACATCAACCACATGGTAGTTTGATCAACCTGTTGGAGAAAAAGGAAAAGGAAATGAGTTAACCCATGTGCTCAACTTGGTAAAGGTTTGGTAAAGGTTAGAGTTAATCAGGACAGAAAATTATAATCATTATTTTTCAGCGACTCTAGTCTGTAAATTTCATCATTTGAGAAATATCAAGGTTATAGTTAGAGTCAGGATAAAACACTTACCAGAAATTTATGATTTAACTTGAGATTGTAATCACATCCACTTGAGAAAGCGATTCAAGCATGGGAATCATGCATGTATAGAAATGAAAGAGAAACAAATGAATGAAACAAGGGTCAAAATTTTAGCTAAATAGACAAAATTAACAAAAGTCTAGCAACAATTATCTTAAGATGATTATTAGGTATCAAGTGAATGATCAGTCATTTAATATAACATAATTGTCATCATTGATTGTTCAAGAGGTGTCCTAAGTTAAACATCATTTCAATTCACTTGATAAAATAACTTCAAGCACCAGAAATAAAAATCAACAGATAAGAAACTTACTTGTGAAAGCAAAAACCATTTTAAGTCATTCAACCAAACGGACACGTGGTGTTACCATCACAGAGCGAAACCACGAGGTGTGTAAGACATAAACCAGAGAAGTGGACAAAAACCCATTCAAGTAATAAACGACAGTAGAACTGGAATACCCATCATGATGATAGGGAATAACCTAAAAAAAGAAAAGAAAAAAAAAAAAAACCATCAATAACCTGATAGAAAAAAAGTTCAAATCAAATGTGGAACCAATGAAACTAAAAAATTTGCGGTTTTGTTTTCTCAGACAAATGCCTCGCACTGTACAATCAATTGAATTCCTGTAATTGATATAATCTCAATGGTATCGGTGTTCCAAGATATAAACGGAAAGAGAAAGGTAAGACTCAAACCGAGTGATTATATAAATTGGATCTCCTCATTGAATCAATAGGCGGAATTTCATACTCGTCATCGTTCATCATATGAAAACAAAACCAAACAAATTAATTAGTAACCAAACAAAATCAAACAACAAGGAAGAAAGAAAAAACAATAAACAAACCTAATCAAACAATTGAAGACAATTTAACCAAAAGGGAGAACAATTAAAATAATAATTACCTAAAAAACGATGAACAAACCAGAGACTAAAGGAAGAAGATGAAAAGTGTAAAGATGATGAAGATACCGAAACCTTAAGTACTAAAAGAAAACGGAAATGAGTTTGCTCAGTTGGGAAAGAAGAGAAAAAGCATAAAAGCATAAAAAGGAAGAAAGGAAAGAGAGAGAAAAAGAAAGAGAGTGAAAGGGAAAAGCATAAAGGGAATAGAAGAAAAACGGAAAAAGCATAAAAGAGAATAAAAATTTATTCTTTTCTACGTCATCTTCCCAATCGGACATCACTTTTATTCCTGTGTAAATATTGTCAACCGATTATAATTTAACTCTTTGCTTATGGTGACCAGTGTCCATTTCTAACATTTAAATTTAACCTTTTTAATTGTCTTACCTTTTTTTTTGTGTTCTTTTGGTATTTGGAACATTTGATTAAACCGGTAATTCAATTTGTTTGTCGAAGCAAAATACAAACCGAAAGCTTTTTATGCTTTGTGCTTTTTGTCTTACTATTTGAAGATAAATCTCGTTTCCGTTTCCCAACCATCATCATCACAAATATAAAACATTTCTGATACGTTTTGTATCATTTCTCTTATTCAATTGTTTTAGGTAATTATCCAAGTTTTTTTCTCTCTCTTATTATGGTTAACGTTTTCTATTTTCCTATGTTGTAAAATCTTTGTTCAATTCCATTCTCTATCCTTTCTCATCTCTGTGATTTTTTGCTTCTTTTTATTTTCTATCTCTCTTTCTTTTTTTCCTTTTTCTCTCTGTTTTTTTTGACCGAAATTTTTGTTTTTTTTTCAATTATGTGTCTTTTCCCACAGTGGTTATGATTGACCGGGTGTTGTATTCTGTTTCTCTCTCTGTGTATGAATTTTTATTGCTCTCTGCCATTTCCATCAATTGGTTTTTCACATTTTGACATTGGCTTCTTTTATTTTCCCTATTTCTGTCTTTAGCTCTTATGTGTGTCCTCTCTCTGTCTCTCTTTCTCTCCATTTTGATTTGGTAATTTTTATCTTTGAGGTCCTTGTGTGTTGAGGTTAATTTCTTAAGTAAAATATTCTCTGGTAAATTGAATACTTTGGATGATTTTAGAGAAAAATATTCGTTCCTTTTGCCTCTCAAGTGGTTAAATTTTGTTGTACTAAATCCTTTTCTCCTTCTCAACTGCTTACATGTACAGTTTTTTTCTATCTTCCTTGAACATGTGTTGTTCTTGTCCCCATTTTCTTTGGTAATATTTTTTAATTTTTTTCTTCAATACTTATCAATTTTTCTTTTTCTTTCTTTCCATGATTGGTTTTTTTGTGCCGCTGGTCCCCATTCCAACCATAGTTAACTAGATTATGACTTAATTTATAGTTCTTTCTGAACTACTTGACTACTCTATGGATTTCGGAACATCAACGGCTTAAGGTATGTTTTATCGTATTATCTCATTTCAGCTATTATCTATTTCGTGTGTATTATTTTCTTCACTTCATTTCCTTACTCTGTTCTCTTTCTTTTTATCTATCTTTCTCCTCTCTCTCCCCCCTTCTTTCTCTCTCTCTCTCTCTCCTGTATCTCTTTCGGTCTCTATCTTCTTCCTCGTCATCACTTTTCCTCCTTCTCCATTTTTATGCGTATGTGTTTCTGTGTTTGCATCTTTTCTCATGGTTTTTTCTTTTACTCATTTCTACTTGATTTTTATGTTTTTGGACAATTTGATTAGGACCCCTCTTGATCATGGCTGCTGATTCGACTGGTACGACTGGTGAAACTCCCGGACCTTCAACTTCAATGGAAAATATCCCACCAACTTACGATGAAGTCTTTCCTGCTCTCCCTGAGAGTTTTCCTATATCTTCCTCCGACAAGGTTGAGATGAACGGAGGCTCAACTGCCCTTGTTAACTCTTTTAGACCCAAGCCAATTCCCACTACGACTAAATTAAAACCAAGCCAGATAACGAAAGTTTATATTGTCTCTCCTGAAGAAAGACGCTTCAAAGATAATAATGTCTTCAGAGAAAGAGATCAAACTAAAATATGCCTTGAAATTATGCACGAAACAAACACCCGAATTGAAATGAGCAACTCTAAGGATGGAAAATTGACCTTCTTGATTACTGGTAAAGAAGAAGCTTGTATCTTGGCTAAGAAGAAAATTGCTGAAGCGGTACAGATGAAAGGTGAAAAATTAGTCAGCATTCCTAAAGAACATCATAAATTTATTCTTGGTAAAAATGGTTTAAAGCTGAAAGATTTGGAAGAAAGAACTGGAACTAGGATCACTGTTCCTCGACAAGATGATACATCTGAAGCTGTCAAAATTGTTGGTACTAAGGATGGAATTGATCGGGCAATGCATGAAATACTCTCAGTCTCTCACGAAGCAAATTCAAAAGCTGTTGAGAAGATTAAAATTCCCCGTTATTTACATCCTTTCATCCGAGGTCCTTTTGATGAAACAGTTAATCAAATTGCTGCAGAAACTGGTGCCCGAATCGCTATCCCACCCCAAGAAGCAAACGATGAAACCATTAATATCATGGGTGACCCCAACTCGATCGCTGCTGCCAAGGCTAAAATCATGGCAGTTTATGAAGAAAAGAAAGTCAAATGTACATCTGTACCTATGCAAGTTAAAAAGGCTCAGCACAAGTACATCATTGGTCGCGGTGGTATAACTCAACGAGAAATCTTCAAACAAACCGGAGTTTACGTGGATATCCCCCGTCAAGATGATGAAACTGATACTGTCACTCTCTGGGGAGAACCTGAGAAAATTGGACCCGCTTTAAGTGTACTTTGGGAGAAAGCTCATAGTGAGGTGGAAGAAACCATTGAAACCGAACCATGGGTTCATCGCCACATTTTAGGTGCTAAAGGAACCAACTTCCAAGAAATGAGTCAAAGCTTCAATAATATAGTTCGAGTAACCTTTGAGAATAATGGTATCGTTCGAATGCGAGGTCCAAGAAATGATTTACCCAATGCAAGAAAAATTTTGGAAGATGCAATTGCCGAGATTCAAAGTCGTATCTCTGTGATTAAACTTCAAATTGATCCAAAATATCATCGATTTATTATCGGTCAAAAAGGTAAACAGATAACTCAAATTCGGGAAGAAAGTAAAGCCCAAGTGCATATTCCTGACGAATCTGACCATAGTGCCTCAAGCGATATCATTCGGATCGAAGGTTCTGCTGAGGCAGTTAAAAAGGCCCAAGAAATGTTGACAGCAATAATTGATAAACAAAAAGAACGAGAAAATGAAGTTACCAAGGAACTTGCAGTTGAACAACGTTTTCACCGGCATTTTATTGGTACAAAGGGTGAAGAAATTAGAAAGATCAGGGATATGTTTAACCAAGTAAGTTTAATAATTTATTCTTATCCGTCTTTATGACTATATACTTTTTTTCCGTATTCAATATATTGAAAAAAAGAGAGACGTCATTCAAGAATGTGAGAAACAAGATTAACATTAAAGAATCGCACTCGTACATCTAAAAATTTGTCTGTGAGAATTCCAATCTCTTCAGACCCGTCAAGACATTGACACTGAAAACTGGTTTCATTCTATTCCCTTTCCAGTCTCTCTTTCTCTTCTTTTTTCATCTTGTGCAAAAAGTTGTCCCAGGGCTACTTGTTTCATGTTACCTCCTCCTCTCTCTCTCTCCCTCTCTTAGATATCTGTATCTTCTTATCTTTTCCCCGTAAGTCGTATTTTCTCTTCCACGTGTATGCGAAGTGTAATCTTTAATGGTAATCTTGATGAAATCATTTATTCATCAACATTCTTCATCATTACTTACTTTTGATATTTTTCTTTCATTTTTTTTAGGTTGCCATTAACTTTCCTGATCCAAGCTCCAAAAGTGACAAAGTCACAATTCGTGGTTCTAAAAATGATGTTGAAAAGTGCTACAAGTTTTTAGCTCAAGAAACACAAAATTTATTAGTTAACAATTATCGTTTAGAAGTGCCTATTTCCAATCAATTTTACAAATTGTTTACTACTAAGGAGCGAGTTAAAATACAGCAGGTAAACATCTAATGCATTTATCACATTTATCAAGTATTTTAAGTTGGTGTGCTAGTGAATTGTGTAAGCAACAGAAAGAAAAGAGAGAGAGAGAGTGAGAGAGATTTCTATAGAGATAGAGAGAACGAGAGAGTGATAGAAAGATAGATAATGGAAATGATTATTGATTACAGTTTCAAAACGTGCCACATCGACAATTTTATTTTTCTCATACAATATTGTATTTCACTGTTTTTTTTAAATCAATTTCTTTTTTTTCCTCTTCAAACGCCCTTTTCCGTTCAGATGAGCAAAGAAACCAATACTCGCGTCGATCTACCGCCTAGCCAACCCAATCAACCGGAAGCAAAACAACCAACCAGCCTTCCTCCTATTATCATTTCTGGCAAGAAAGATGATGTTGAAAAAGCCAAAGAAATGATCATACAGCTTCAAAAAGAATTAGGAAATCATGTTCAGATTGATATCTTCATACCTGCTAAGTTTCATAATTCACTTATCGGTAAAAAGGGTAGCCTCATTAGATCAATTAGTGATGAATGTGGTGGTGTTACTATCAACTTCCCCCCTGAAAATTCCGGAAGCGAAAAAGTCTCAATCATTGGACCTAAAGAGATGGTTGTAAAAGCAAAACAACAATTGCTTGAATTGAAAAATGAGAAAGTTGAGAACAGTTTTGAAGTGGAAATCAAAGCTAAACCCGAATTACATAGGTTCCTTATTGGTAAAAAAGGTACCAATATCAATAAATTACGAACCAAAACCGGTGTGCGAATCATGTTCCCTGCTGATGGGGACGATGTTTCTGATGGATTAATCACAATTGTTGGTAAAAAAGATGGTGTTCTCAAGGCTAAAGCTGAATTGGAGGAAATGATTCAAGATTTGGAAAAGATTGTCGAAGATACCGCTAAGATTCCACCACAATATCATGCCCATTTCAAACGCATTTCTGCTCAACGGCAGATTAAGGAAGGATTGGGTGATTTACAGATCACTTTTCCTAAAAGCAATAATAGCGATGTTGTTAGTATCAGAGGTTCCAAGGACTGTGTTGAAATGGCAAAGACTCGTATTACAGAAATGGTTGGTGATTTGGAAGCTCAAGTAACTATGGAAGTAGTTATTCCTCAAGTTTATCACCGAAACATCATGGGTAAAGCAGGAAGAAATGTTCAAAGTATTCAAAGTGAGCATAAAGTTGAAATTCAATTCCCTAAACGTGATACTGGTGATTCTAAAGATGGTGTTCTGAATGGTAATGCTGATGGTGAGGTAGCAGTTCAAGATGAAGCACCTGAAACTCAAAGTAATGATAAGACAAAAGAATCTGACATAATCGTATTGAAGGGTCGAAAAGAGAACTGCGAATCCGCTAAAAATGCCCTTCTTGAATCAATTCCAGTTACTAAAGAAGTTGAAGTGCCTTTTAGTTTTCATAGGTTTATCATTGGTCAAAAAGGAGCTAATATTAGAGAGATGAAAGAAAAGTTTGATGTTGACATTTCTGTTCCTCCTTCTGACAAGCAAGAGGATTCAATTAAGGTCAAGGGAACCCGGTCTAACGTTGAGATGGCCATCGAAGCAATAAATGAGAAAGTACAAAAGCTTAAGGATGAACAGTTGGAACGGGATGCTAAAAATTTCAAATTGGAGATACAAGTTGATCCTGCTCACCATCCTAAGATTATTGGAAAAGGTGGTAAAATTGTTTCTAAAATCCGAAAACAATTTGAGGTTCAAATCCAATTCCCACCAGAAAAGAAAGACGAAGTTTCCGACATTATCTCAATTATTGGTTACGAAAAAAATGCCGAAGCCGCTAAAGCAGCTATCCTTGATATTGTTAGAAAATTGGAAAACTCAACATCTGAAGAGGTTGAAATTGACGCTAAGGTACATCGACGATTAATAGGTGCCCGAGGTAGAAATATCAATAACATTATGAGTCAGTTTAAAGTTGAAGTTAAATTCCCTAAGGAAAACAGTAGCAATCCAAATCTGGTCACTATTTCGGGCGAACCTGATAATATTGAAAGAGCAAGAGAGCATTTACTCTCTCTTCAAGATGACTATGTAAGTATTGTCTTTGATTAATCTGATTAATCTTCTCTTATTATCATTAAGAAACTTTTATCCACTTCATTTTATCAGTATCAAGTGATTAAAATACATTTCCAATTTCTATGCTAACAAATTGAAGGTCATTTGCACTTGATGAAAAGAAAAATTAAAACTTATCTCATTGATTAATTTTCTCTCTTAATATTAGCTTGATGATGTCGAGGAACAATATCGACCTCCTAGACAATCCAACGATGAAAAGGAATACACACCAAGAGCTGACCCTGGCCGTGGATTTTATGTTAAAGGTGCACCTTGGGAACAATCACAAAGTATGCCTGATACATCTAATTCTGAGGAATTTCCATCAATGCTTGGCGATGGTGGATCAGATACTTCTGAATCACCTAAATCTCGTGGATGGGGCTTATCAAGCAACCGAGTTGCTTCATCCCTCTTGCAAAACTAACCTACTAAACGCAATCTAAAGGGCAGTTGTAGCAAACAACACCAACACTCACACAATCCTGAGGAATAATATCATTTTATTTGCTTAATGTTGATTCGTCAAGAGACACTAATGGGTTTATATACATTTAATTGTTGATAGTGATCATCACCAAAAAAAACATGTTTATCATCAATATATTAATATTTGGGGGAGAATTTGTGAACACAACTTTTCAAAAAGCTAAAAACACTTTTTGAAAAAACAGGCAGAGAAAAGAGTCATCACACCTTTGCCTTGAGATTTAAAACAAATTATTATTTACATCTTAATAATATAAATTTATATATTCAAACATCTAAATCATCAAAAAAACACCGTCAACGTCAACAACCATCACACCATCAACAAGAAAACTTGAAAATAACACAATTCAATCGCGTAATCAGAAATCAGCAAGAAGAAAGAAAAAATTACAACTAGGGCTTAAAGAAAAAGATGAGATTAATCAAAGAGGAAAGATTTTAGATTGTGTTCAATTTTTGATTTAATCAATGAAAACTAACAAAAAAATCAAAAAAAACAATTCAATTGATAAAAAAATAGCAAGAAAAAATTATATACATAAATGATTATATATTTTGATAAATCAATCTTATTGGGACAAATGATTGTATTCAATTTAAGTTACAAAAATCAAACCACTACAAAGGGATTTAAATTAATTAGTATTTGATCAAACTTGCAATTAAAATGCAAGCAGCCTAATTATATAATATAAGAAAAATATATATTCAGGTTTTACCTTTAATTGTCAAAATCCTTAAGAGAAAAGGGAAAGTTTATCATTAATCATAATCCTAATTAATTGTGTTAATTAATCTGGTTAAGGTTAAAAATTTTCTTTCTCCAAGTTATTATAATTATTACTATTATTTAATAGATTGTTTCTAATAAAACAAAATCAATTCTAATTGTCACTAATTGTCAAGGAATTAATTGATTTCTTACCAAACAATAAGACAAAATGAGTTTTATATTAAATTTGTTTCTAAATTAAACTCAACCTTTGGTTAACATTTAATTGATATGATTAAGGAAATGAAACAGTTTGAATTGAAAAAAGAAACTGATTAGACTAATTAACTAAATGGTGATTCTAAACAATCAGGACTTGAAAATTATTCGGAAAATTAAGTTTGATTTTTAATCATTTTAGAGTTAATTGTGATTAACATGCATTAAATTGTAAATTGTCCAAAGCGACAGTTCCTTGCGAGGAAAAGGGAGCAGCCGATCGAGAGAAGGTCAGAAAAAACGGACTCGATTGTCGGCCAATGTAAGCGGACGCATTTTCCAGGTGGACATTTTGTTTCGAGCGATGATTGTGGTCGACGGAGCGGTCGAGCTTTTCCAGAGAACCGACAGTCCTTTCCCATCACTTGCTCCGTCGCCGTCAGAATCAACCGTCAGAGTGACATAAAAAATGGCCGATAGATCGTAGATTATATAAGAAAAAGTAAAGTAGCAGGTTGACCTTGAAGAGTAAAAGGTCGGTGAGTTGAGGTGAACGGAGGGCAAATGAGGTAAATCGACTAAATTAAGTATCAAATATTTGCCCTGAACTGTTCCCGCGGTGGCATCGCGAAGTGGGTGCAATTGAAAGTATTTGGATGCATGTGAGCCCGAGATTAGTACCCAAGTGGCATATCGAGTACCTGAACGAGTCTGTGACCAACCACACAGCTCTTTAAACGCTTCTTGGTCCGTTACTGAGTCGAGGTCACAAATTGACGGACAACGAAATTCATCTGAACCATCTTCACAGTCCATTTTGAAATCACAAATCCCTCGATTCTCTGAACATCGAGTTACTGTTGTCTCACAATTAAAATCATCCAACGGGTTAGTCCCACTTCGGACATCATCACCTTCGTCATCAAGTCCGTCGCTACAAATTGGATGTTTATTTCGAACCGATTTATAAGCCTTGAAGCGACTTTTTTTCTTCCGTTTTCCTCCCGACCTTGAGTTTGACTTTTTACCCTCTTCGTCTTTATCCTCCGGTTGATCGGTAAATATTGGCCTCGGTAAACTAGTCACCGGTCGTGGTAACTTGCCCAACCCTCTCCAATCGGTAATCATGTCACGTAACTTGTCCCTTGAACCTTTGGACACTTTCGCAGGTCTACTAAGCATAGGAGATGAAGGGGGCGAATCAAAGTGACCATTAGACTCAGAAATCGGATCACCAAGCGGTGAGTCACCATGTCGCAAACAACCATCACTGATCAAAGTGTCATCAATGGCCACGAACCCATTGACCGTTGAATAGCTCGAATCAACCGAATCAAGTCTTATGGCCTCAATCACGGGCGTGAAAACGTAACTGGCCACTAAGGGTATCTTAACCGCCCTCCAATCGTTATCCTTGGAACTGTGGATGACCAAGATCGGCTCAGGTTCTCGGTCACCAACCATACGAATACCAATGACCAGTTTAGCGAAACCGATTCCATGAGCGATATATTTTAAGCTCAAGGTACATTTCCCGGTGAGTTGAGCGGCCAAAGGATAATGTCCAATGCGCACGAAAGATCCGTTGGTAGTTAACACTCTGGATGTTGTGTAAAGGTATCGGTCAGTTGAATAAGGACAATGAGCATCGCCGTAGGCACATTGACCATCAGGTTCAGAGAGACTCCATTTAAGACCATTGGTATAAGCAACTTCATGTCGCCACGAGCAAAGGTCAGTTTCAAAGTCACAGAAAAGTTGAGAGTAATCGCCGATCACTAGATTAACCTGTTGAAAGATTAACACAATTAACCAATTCACCTTCATATTAATCCATTGATTAACAATTAACCTTTAACTTAAACATTTTGATTAACTGAAGTTCATCTGAGTTAATAATCAACAAAATGATTTACTTTTTTTCATCAAGTTGCACAGACAGGACTTAATTTAATCATCTCGTCTCTCTTAATTGTTCCAGGCCAATTCATATATTATCTTTGTTTACTGTTCCTAACGGTTAACCGAGCGGTTGAATTTAAACTAAATCAAATTTAATTGTATTACCCCAATGGTTAATCCCATTGAGATAAAAACCAAAAACAAAAAGATGAATTAACAAACAATAAGAGGAAAAAAATTCATTTCAATTGAATGGAAATCAACTGTGATCCTTAATTATTGTAAACAAACAATTAGAATCTCATTCAATAAATCAACAACATCATTGGATGAATTAAAGATGAGCAAACAATCAAATCACAATTAGACAAAAATAAACTGAAATTAAATTGTTCCAACCTTTTCATTAAAAACCATTAACATAATCAAATCTATTAAATTACTTAACCAGCAGTCAATTTATTGGTTGAATTTACTGATCACATCGATCATTTAAATTGATTTAATTTACAATCACAATCAATCAAACAATTGTCACCAATAACTAAAAAAGGTCCAAATGAAAATTGATTCAGTTGATTATTAATCAATGTAATCAAATGTAATCTCAATTTAATTATTTTCAAATTACAAGATCATCATTGATAGTATTTGGTGTAAATCGGAAACAATTTAATAATTATGTTTATAATCATAATTTGATATTCTCTGTGTTAATGATCATAAACGCTAAAGAAACATTGAGAAATTTGCTAAATTCATTGAATCAATTTCTAAAATTTTATCGACAGTTTCTTATGAGCAAAGGTTGACAATTAGTATGAACTAATTCTTGACCATTACACAAAAATGACCCAAACATTTATAACGAAAGGTTTGCATTGTAAATCAACTCAATTAAAATGGTTTTTATTGATTATGTTCAAATTTGGACCTTTGACCAACGGTATTATCCAATCGATATTGGGATCATCTCTTTGCTTAACCAAATCAACTAGTTTCATTTGTGCAATCGTGATAATTAATAGCTCCACATCAATTATCAGATCTTTATTTGTTATATTTGGATTGAAATGGAACCAGTTTACCAATTATGTTAATTCAATTGAACAATTGATTGTCAACAACTCAACAATTACGAGTTACATTTCCAAACGTCGCAAAATCAAATACATCATCTTAATCGCAGTATTTTTCAGTTATCAGATTATGTTCATTGAATCAGTTTTGTTTGATTCTTATGATTCACAAATCTTTAGATTCATTGGTTTTGGGCTAAATACATTTTCATTGTTTGCCTGGTTTTTCATGATGAACACTGTATTGGACATTACTATATGTTTACAGGGCTTATTTCATTTGAATAACAATGAATTTGACCAATTAAAATGTACTGTTGATTCTGATGTTGAGAAAAGTGATCTGAAAGTTAGATTAATGAGATTTAAGCTGAAAAGACATCAATTGTTTCATAGTAAATCAATAAGAGTGACACAATCAGCTGAACAATTCATCAGGTATTATATCACTTGGATCTACCTTGAATTTGCTTCTTACAGTACGATTGAAATTTGCATTAAAATTTTGTTCACTTCGAGTTCCTTCACATTTTATCATTTTGGACTGACCAATCTATTTATTATGTCTTATTTGACTTACAACTTGATTGCTGTTAACAGTTTATCGCACCAATTTACTGAGAATCTGTATGAGATTTCATTTTATTCAAATATGAGACACTTTCGACAACAAGTAAGTATCACCAATCGACTTTAACTGTGACCAGAATCTAATCCATTATGTTTATCACTTGTTAATCCTCAGATTAGATTATATCTCTACCGATTAACTAAACAAGATGTCGGATTTACCTATTTATACTAAAAAACTTACAAATTGTTTCAATCTTTTCAATTAAAATTATTAATCTAAATCAAATCTACTAAATTATGTAAATTTCGAAACCAGTAGTCAATTTATTGGTTGAATTTACTGATCACATCGATCATTTAAACTGATTTAATATAAAATGCGATTACAATCACAATCAATCAAACAATTGTCACCAATAACTAAAAAAGGTCCAAATGAAAATTGATTCAGTTGATTATTAATCAATGTGATCAAATGTAATCTCAATTTAAACAAAATTACGATCCAATGGTTAAATCAATTGTTACCCAAGGTTTATATTTCCAAGCTAATTCATTAAAATGGTTTGTGTTAATTGCTTTCACAATCGGTCCTTTAATCAACAATATTTCACAATTAATATTACGATTTCCACCTTGTCTTAAATTGTCCCATTCAAATGCTGGATATTGTTTAATTCAACTTATCGATTATATTCTTGCAATCATAAGATCATCATTGATCGTATTTGGTTTAAATTGGAAACAATTTAATAATTATGTTGATTATCTTAAATACTTGATTACTACTAATCTGAGTGAAACAATTGTATTATCAGCTTACATTTCCAGGCATCGAAAAATCAAATTAATCATGTTAATTGTAGTTTTTAGTGATTATCTAAGTATTTTCATGTTATCAGTACTGAGTACAAATGGTTCACTTACGATTAGTAAATTGTTTCTAATTGTTGTCAATTTATTATCAATTGTCCTTTGGTGTTATATGGTTGGACTCGCAATTGATTTGTGTATCTGTTTACAAGGGATATTCAAATTAGTGAACAACCAATTTGAACAATTTAAGTTGTCCCTTGATTCTGATGTTGAAAAAAGTGATCTGAAAGTTAGATTAATGAGATTTAAGCTGAAAAGACATCAATTGTTTTACAGTAAATCAATAAGAGCGACACAATCAGCTGAACAATTCATCAGGTATTATATCACTTGGATCTACTTTGAATATGCTTTTTACATGATAAGTGAAACCAGTGCTATTTTATTATTTCAAATTAATTTAGTTCGTTATCTTAATTTTGCCATAGTTAATACGATGCTAATTAGTTACATTACCTATCATCTAATTGCTGTTAACAGTTTATCGCACCAATTTACTGAGAATTTGTATGAGATTTCATTTTATTCAAATATGAGACACTTTCGACAACAGGTAAGTATCACCAATCGACTTTAATTGTTGTGAGAATCTAATCCATTATGTTTATTACTTGTTAATCCTCAGATTAGATTATATCTCTATCGATTAACTAAAAAAGATGTTGGATTTACCTTCGGTAACCTGTTCGTAATCACATCAGAGTTTATCGCTTCTCTCATGTCCATCTCACTAACAATCATCTGTGCGAGTCCGACAATAGTTGTACTGAAAAATTCATTAATTTCAAAAGTTAATCAATTTTATTAATAAATTCTCAGCGGTTGAATGATTGATACAAACAAAATAAATTTCTCCGATTAAAGTCACATAAAGAATGAAAATAGTAGCTGAATTACCATCTATCGAATTTAATTTTAAATTTTGAATAATCAATCAAACTAATAGATGAGAAAAATTGTAAAAATGAATAATGATTGATTGAATCAATTTCTAAACTCTTGTCGACAGTTTCTTATGAGCAAAGGTTGACGATAAGTATGAATTAATTCTTGACCATTACACAAAAATGACCCAAACATTTATAACGAAAGGTTTACATTGTAAATCAACTCAATTAAAATGGTTTTTACTGATTATGTTCACATTTGGACCTTTGACCAACGGTATTATTGAGGTGATATTGAAATCATCACTTTGCATGAAAATAACCAAATCGAATGGCGCATTTTGCTTCGTATTGGCCATAAATTATTCCGCATCAATTATCAGATCTTTATTTGTTATATTTGGATTGAAATGGGACCAGTTTATCAAGTATGTTAATTCAATTGAACAATTGATTGTTTACAACTCAACAATTACGAGTTACATTTCCAAACGTCGCAAAATCAAATACATCATCTTAATCGCAGTATTTTTCAGCTATCAGATCATATTCACTGAATCAGTTCTGAATAATTCTTATAGTTCTCAAATCTTTAGATTCATTGGATTTGGTTTGGATACATTTTCATTGTTTGCCTGGTGTTTCATCTTGAACATTGTATTGGACATTACTATATGTTTACAGGGTTTATTTTATCTCAATAATATTGAATTTGACCAATTAAAGTTTACTCTTGGATCTGCTGTTGAAAAAAGTGATCTGAAAGTTAGACTAATGAGATTTAAGCTGAAAAGACATCAATTGTTTCATAGTAAATCAATAAGAGTGACACAATCAGCTGAACAATTCATCAGGTATTATATCACTTGGATCTACCTTGAATTTGCTTCTTACAGTACGATTGAAATTTGCATTAAAATTTTGTTCACTTCGAGTTCCTTCACATTTTATCATTTTGGACTGACCAATCTATTTATTATGTCTTATTTAACTTACAACTTGATTAATGTTAACAGTTTATCGTATCAATTTACTGAGAATTTGTATGAAATTTCATTTTATTCAAATATGAGACACTTTCGACAACAGGTAAGTATCACCAATAGACTTTAATTGTTGTGAAAATCTAATCCATTATGTTTATCACTTGTTAATCCTCAGATTAGATTATATCTCTACCGATTAACTAAAAAAGATGTTGGATTTACCTTCGGTAATCTGTTCGTAATCACATCAGAGTTTATCGCTTCTCTCATGTCGATCTCATTAACAATCATCTGTGCGAGTCCAACTGTCCTACAATTTAAACGATTCTTTAGTTAATTAGAATCATTCATTTAATCAACTAAAACAACATTTGATGTATTAATAGCTACTAAATTAATAAAAATATACTAAAAACTTACACATTGTTTCAATCTTTTCAATTAAAATATTAATCTAATCAAATCTATTAAATTATGTAAATTTCGAAACCAGTAGTCAATTTATTGGTTGAATTTACTGATCACATCGATCATTTAAACTGATTTAATATAAAATGCGATTACAATCACAATCAATCAAACAATTGTCACCAATAACTAAAAAGGTCCAAATGAAAATTGATTCAGTTGATTATTAATCAATGTAATCTCAATTTAAACAAAATTAAGATCCAATGGTTAAATCAATTGTTACCCAAGGTTTATATTTCCAAGGTAAATCATTATATGTGATCAAATTTAATCTCAATTTAATTATTTTCAAATTACAAGATCATCATTGATTGTAGTTGGTTTAAATTGGAAACAATTTAAAAATTATATTGATAACCATAATTTGATATTCTCTGTGTTAATGATCATAAGCGCTAAAGAAACATTGAGAAATTTGCTAAATCAAAAAAATCAATAAAATTCTCGAATAAAAAATAATTGATCGAATCATCTTCATTTGATTAAAGACTCATTATCAGTCTAAATTTGTCACTGTTTTTGACCATTAAACAAAAATGACCCAAACATTTATAACGAAAGGTTTACATTGTAGATCAACTCATTTAAGATGGATCCTGATAATTATGTTCACAATCGGACCTTTGACCAACGGTATTATCCAGTCGATATTGGGATCATCTCTTTGCTTAACAATAACCAAATCAACTGGTTTCACTTGTGCAATCGTGATAATTAATAGCTCCACATCAATTATCAGATCTTTATTTGTTATATTTGGATTGAAATGGAACCAGTTTACCGATTATGTTAATTCAATTGAACAATTGATTGTCAACAACTCAACAATTACGAGTTACATTTCTAAACGTCGCAAAATCAAATTCATCATCTTAATCGCAGTATTTTTCAGCTATTTTACTATATTGGTGAAATCACTTCTGTCTGATTCTTATGATTCACAAATATTCAGGTTCATGAGATTTTCATGTATGTTTTGTCGGTTTTCTCCTGGTGTTTCATGTTGAATATTGTATTGGACACTAGTCTATGTTTACAGGGTTTATTTTATCTCAATAATATTGAATTTGACCAATTAAAGTTTACTCTTGGATCTGCTGTTGAAAAAAGTGATCTGAAAGTTAGATTAATGAGATTTAAGCTGAAAAGACATCAATTGTTTCATAGTAAATCAATAAGAGTGACACAATCAGCTGAACAATTCATCAGGTATTATATCACTTGGATTTACATTGAATTTGCTTCTTACAGTACGATTGAAATTTGTATTCACATTTTGTTCACTTCGAGTTCATTTCGATTTTATCATTTCGGACTAACCAATCTATTTATTATGTCTTATTTAACTTACAACCTGATTGCTGTTAACAGTTTATCGTATCAATTTACTGAGAATTTGTATGAGATTTCATTTTATTCAAATATGAGACACTTTCGACAACAGGTAAGTATCACCAATAGACTTTAATTGTTGTGAAAATCTAATCCATTATGTTTATCACTTGTTAATCCTCAGATTAGATTATATCTCTACCGATTAACTAAACAAGATGTCGGATTTACCTTTGGTAATCTGTTCGTAATCACATCAGAATTTATCGCTTCTCTCATGTCGATCTCATTAACAATTATCTGTGCAAGTCCAACTGTCCTACAATTTAAAAGATTCATCAGTTAGTCAACTATTACAATCAATTTACTTGGTGAAAGAAACCTTTAGATTTATTCATCAATCGTTATCATCAATTTATCTGTCAAAGTTATTGATTGTTAATCAGAATGGTTCATTGTGATTTCTTTTGGTTGGTTTGTAATTTCTTGCTATTCAATTGTAGTGTTCAATTTATATTTTATGAAATTGTGTTGGTTTATCAATTAACTTGTAACTATTATTATGTGACATTGGCTTGTGGTAAATTGGTTGGGATGCAAACAATTAAGGTAATTACCTTGATAATTAGACCTTTTCTTTGTGTAATCATATGATTACTTTAATGTGGGATTTGATTAAGTACTTGAGGTAATTTTTTCAAAAAATTAACCAACGATTAAAAGTTTTTCCTTCATTGTTTGCTATTTAATTCAATTTTCTTGACTATTATATAGCCTGATTGTTACACTGGTTCACCTATCATTCTGATTGTTACAATCAAATGATCGGTACCTTGATAAGTTTATCAAAGTTCTGTATTCAATTCGTTATAAAATGTCCCATCTAAATAACTTTTTAGTTTTAATTGTTATCCTAAATTGTTTGAAATCTTTTAATTGTATGGACTATTTTGTATCATCACCGAGGATCTATTGTTCATTGGGGAAGATCTTCAAACATTAGGTAAGAGAAAATCAATATAAACAATTTAATCGATTAAATTAATTGATTTTCTTTTTCGAAATCAGAAAAAATTCGAGTCGCAAGACAAGTGAATCAAAATAATCGACGAACGGTCAAGAATGGAAACAATTGGAACTCGATGGGTCAAGGAATGAACGGAAATTCGCAACAGAATAAATTTAACTCTGGTCAAGGTTCCAACGGTCAAACATCTTCTACTGGTGGTACTTCAATGATGACCCAAAATGGACAATCGACTCGAGGTAATCGACAAATGGCTCCAATTAATAACGGAAAAGGAAATTACCCTCAGGGCAATCAAATGAATGGACAAACAAATGGTCAAAACTTTGGTCCAGTTAATAATAATGGGATCAACAGTCCACCACAACAAGGAATCAATCAGAATAGCAATATGAGGCCTCTGACGGGAATTCCAGGTCAAAATAATAACATGCAAGTTACTAAATCGCCGACGAATTCAGGTCAACAATTATATCGATTACAAAATCGTAGGATCGGCTAATGGACAAGACTAACTGACCATTGAACGAAATTGTTTCGTCATATCGGTGAATCTTTTTTTTTAATTGTTCCAATCAAATAATCACCTGGAAGATAACAATTAACAAATTATCATCTCAATTATCAAGCAACTGAATTACATGTAATTAACAGCAATAACAATAAAGTAATCATCTAATAGTTGATACAATTTAATTTCTCAATTATCATAATAATGATTTAAGTTTAGATCGCAAATTAATTTCTCAAGTGATTTAGTTTCAACAATCAATTAATCAATATTTAATTTCACATTGATTCTCAGCAATTAACTCAATAATGAAGAGGAAACAATTAACTTGTAATCATGATTAATATCAACTGAACATTGAAATCCAACAATGATCAATAATAATAATTAACAAGAGTAATTAACAAACAGATGAGATAATCACAGTGTATCATTTATATTGATCAATTAACCTTTTTTGATAAAACAATTAACTTAAAACAATTTAATTGAAACATTGTAACAACAACAATTAACCTGATCAACGAAACTATTAAATAAACTTTAAGAAAACAAGTTAATTATTTTTACCCTGAAGCAAATAACAATCAACAACAACAGGTAACAATTAATAATAAGTGTATAATAAGATACAATTAATAAATTGAAATGATTTAATTTAAATTGTTGAATTGGGAAGAAAATTAAATTCAACAATTAAAACCACAATCACTTTGATCAACAACAAAAATATTCACAAGTTGAAGGTTACAAAATCAACTAATTAATACAATGTGATTTAATGGCAATTAATTGTTGATTATTTACAATTTAATCTTCATGTCATCTTCCTTCCTCCACACTCCATCATCATCATCATCATCCTCATCATCATCATCATCCTCATCATCATCATCTTCCATCATCATCCTTGTTTATCCAATTTTCCTCCTTCGCTTTAACTGATCATATGTTAACGAACCAAAGATCATCTCACTCATTTGATTCTCTCTCTTGATTATTTATATTCTTATAATTGATTAATTAATTTTTCTCCTGTGATTGTACGCGAATGTCCACCTTAGAGTATCAACAATTTATCTCCAACAATTAATCAACAACAACAACAATTAAACATTAATTTAGTTCCCAAAACAAAACTATTATGTTGAGAATCACATGTAACCAAACAAACGGTTTTCCTGTTCAACTGTTTCCTTTTCCAGGTTTGTCTTTTGTTTTTCTTTTGCTTTTCTAATTGATTTTCAAATTTTCTATTTAATTAACTGATTGTTACCTTTGTGTCTTCTTCTAATTGACAATAATTAACTAGTGTTAACATTGATTCTTTCGGTCAATTGTTTGGAGTTACGGTTCCATGGAGAATTGATTGATTTCTATGGTTTGTCTATAGTTTCTTTGTTTTTCTACCTCAAGTGTAAGTCTTGATTTTTCTTTGTTCTATTCTGTTAATTGTTGTTTGATTAATTTCCAATTTACATGGGAAATTTATATTCTCTTTTCTTTTTAATTGTTAGTTTATCGTTTGGGAACAAGATGGATACCATTTATAGCCAATGGATGATAACAACATGTACATAATTTTCATTCCAATCAACTCTTGTCTTTTTCTGGCCTACTCATTTTTCCTACACTTCGTCATCTTTATTTCTGTTTTCATCTTTTCTTCCTCCGCATCTTTTGGGATCGAAATTTTCTTTTTCTTCTAAATTTATCTTCTCTCTCTTGACATCTCTCTCTCTCTACTCTCATCTTTGTCTTTCCCTTGACACACACACACACACTTGGTTATTATAAACGTAGGAGAGAGAGAGAGAGGGAGAGGGAGAGAGATGGTAAAGTCAGGATATTTTAGATGATGATAAGAAAGAGAAAAGGAAAGAAGATGAAATGGAAAAAGAAATATGTGCATCTCTCTTACATCCTCATCATCATCTTCTTATGGATCATCATCCTCGGGATAAAGGGTCGCTTTGAAAGTGAGTAAAAATAGTGAGATATTATATATAATCTCTTCATCTTCTTCACTCTTCATCCTCTTCATCGTCTAAACATTTCAAAATCATTTTCTTCTCATAGTTTTATCTTTTCCATAGTTTTATGTCGTTTCCAACATCTTCACAATCAATATCATCATCATTGTAAATTGTTCATCTATCCACTTACCTGTAGTATCAATAATTTTGTTTTGTTGTTTCTTAATCTGTACAATATAACCAAAGATGATTCTCTCTCTCTCTCTCTCTCTCTCTCATCATCATCATCAATCCTCCACTTGAGTGGAAGATACGAACAAAAAATTGATGAGAATGATGATCTAATGATGATAAATATGATGAGAGAAATTGAGACAAGACAAAGATACACCAACTGGTTGATTCTTTCAATTGATTATGTTTGTGGTTTATTGGTGATTATATTTAAGGACATGATGATGATGAAGAGTTTACAGAAGAGAAACAATATTAATGTAACACATTGATTAACACACTTGGAGAATTAAACAATTAGCTAATTGCTTTTTTCTTCTCACAACTGTTATCGCCATGTTGACTACATTCAAAGAGAGAAACAAAACATCATCAAACTCTTACTCATATTCTCTTTCTTTTTCTCTTTCTCCCTCATTTTCTCAACATTTTCCCTCTTTCTCTTCATCGTCTCTTCTTGCCCTTTATCTTCCTCTTTTTTTCAAATTCATTTTCATTTCTTTCTCTCTCCCTTATCCTCCATGTTTTTCTGTTACAATGTGTACTTTTTGTTTTTTTCTTTGTGTTCTTTTTATTTCTAATAATCAGTTGATCAAATTAGATTCTTACCTTATATTTATTTATTGGTTTTCTCTCTCTCTCTCTCTTCCAGTTAACTTTCTTCATAATTATCTTCATTTATCATCTTTAATTTGTCTTCCTGGTTCTTTACCGTTTTGATGATAAAATGGTAACAACGTGTTGATGTCCTTCTAATCCCCTTCTTTACCCAATAATCTACATCATCTTCATTTGTAACCTTGTTTTTCTTAATCGTCTTGATCTTCCTCATTAACATGATGTTCATCTTGTTCAACAACGTGAACCATTATCATAATTTACTGGAAACAAGAGGAACAAAGTTCGAGTTGCAACGAATCGCTGGTTCAGCAGAAAGAAAACCTTACACTTGAAAATATAAGAATAAGAAGAAAATAGAGAGAGAGAGAGAGGATAAGGAGTTTGACGAAAGAAGATGAATTGGTGATAGAGAAAAGGTATCATCATCAGAGAGAGCTTTTCCTTTTTTCGATTTTTTTTAAGTTCGCTTTTCGTTCCACTTATAAACAGACAAAACGTTTACCTACATCGTTCCTATCTTCATATTCTGATCATCTTGTCTTCGTCATCATAACCTTCAACATCATCCTCATCATCATCATCAATATACTCTTATATTCCCATCAAATCTTCAATCATTAACATTCAAAAACGCTTCTAGTTTATTAGTTTTTCCTTTTGTTAATCAATTTTCTTTTTTAGTTTTCTAATCTTTACTGTTACTTTTTCTCTGTTCACTTTTAGTTTTAAATGTTTTTTATTCTACGATATCAACTACACATTCGCCTATGTGACCTACTTATCCGAGAGAATTTGCAAATTGTCTCTCATCGTGGTGCAGAAAAAAAAGAGAGACATCTTACCAGACAGCGTTGGAATGTCCATTCGAAATAATCTAATACTGTCAGGTAAAGATGTCTTAAAAATACTGCGAAAATCAACCTCCAACTGACCACATCGATAATGGACAAAGATGAATCTTCTCATTTCTTAAGGTAAGTCCAATTAAGTTAAATTTTCACATAGAAAATTGGAGTCAGTTTAATAAATTAGTTATAGGATATTAATAGAACTCGGTTTGAACAGTTTAAATTGTGTTCTATTAAAATTAGATTACTACAAATTAACGACACAAGGAAATTTTCAGTTATATTGGATGAGAATCGAATGAATCAAAAACTGGAAACCAAAGATATTCAGGAAATAACACAAAAGAAAATAAAGAGAAAACCTTGATAAATAGAATTTTATGTATTCGAAGGCCGGAAGTTACCATTGGGTGCTGATAGTTTGCCAAAAACTGTTGTCTAACTATGAGAAAATCAAAGAGGAGGAGAGAGAGAGAGAGAGAGAGAGAGAAATAAAGGAAGAAGGAGGAAGATGAGGTTAAGATGAAAACAAAACGAAAATGTAATGAACCAAAAAGATGACGAAGATAAGTAAAGATGAAAACCGAAGATGAGGCAAATCTATTGTTGAACTTTGGTGAAAAATGATCCGATTCGAAGAGGACAAGTAACATGAACTGACCTTTTCCCTCTTCCAATTGAACAGGGATAATGTTTAGATTTATTCGATAGATATTTGGTCCAAATATAGATGATTGTTGATCGAAAAGCAACATGGCTTACACATGTCTCGCTCTCTCTTCTCTTATTTTAGGAACAAAAATCTTGGGCCAAACTGAATTTCGCAAAAATTTCTTCAATCTTCATCATCATCTTTTCTCTCTCTCTCTCTCTCTCTCTCTCTCTCGCTCTCCTTCTCGCCCTCGTCATGTTCCCTTCTAATTAGCTGTGATGAATTGAAATCGGAAGTCTACCCCTCACACATGTGACCTTAGAAAATGTTTACTTGTCAGGTCACTTCCGTTTCCATCAAGTCCCAATTGAATATTATATCGTAGAAATGAGTTAACTATCTCATGAGAATCGTCTGTAAGTTAATCTTGTATCATGATTAGCTAATTGATTGATTTATCAGTTTGGATTGTTTAGTTCAATAAATTAATCACTTTTAATAAATTAGAGTATAAAATTATCAATACAATATTTGCAATTAGTTAATCAAGGATTAGTAAATTAGTAAATTGGTTTAATTGTGCTTGTAATTGAAGCTTCATCAACATCATCAACTAAGCCAAGTATTGTTTTGGTTGTTGTCTCAACGATTAAATCGTTGTCGTTAATTGTTGTTGGATTTGATGGTAATGATGATGATGATGATGATGGTGGAGTTTGTGTCGTTGATGATGAAATTACTGCTGGTTCGACCTTGATTGTTGATGAATTTGGTTGACTATTAACTGTTGTTGGATTTTGACTACTTGATGCTATCGATGGTGATGATGTCGTTGTCGTTGTCGTTGTTGATGTTGATGATGATGTCGATGTTGGTTGAGATGATGAAGGTGCGATCGATGAAGACACTGGACTCGAAGGTGTGTCGTCCAATGGGACATCGCTTCCGCCCACCAAAGCATCAGAAATGTGATCACTCAATTCATTTACCTGAGATGCGATATTGGTCAAAGCAGCGACACCAATTAACCGATTATGAAGAAGAGATAAATTGTTCCTTAATTGGTGAATATGTTTCAGCATCGGTTTCAACATGGCCGTGTAGGTGAATCGACGGGTCGAGGTGAAATTTGTTATCGCTGATTGAACATGAACTTCAAGGGAATCAATATCATCTAGAACATGAGTGAACTTTTGATCTGACGAAGGTGGTACAACGATCTTAGTTATTGGAACACGACCATAGTGAGACAATGAAGTTGATCCCGTTGAATCAGCTATTGGCGAAAGTGTCGCATTGACCTCAGAATTGGATTCAGAATAAGTAACTGTTGTTGGTACCAATGAATCAGAATTACCGTTATAACTATTGGATCCTTGTTGTTGCTGTTCAAATGTCTGATAATCCAAATCGTCGTAACTTTTCAATGTACAAGCAACAGAATTACTCAGACAAAGGTCAACATCTCGATTAATCGAAGCCAAAATTTGATTCGCTCGGACAATTGATTGTTTGGTTGTATCAATATCACTTTCAATCTCTCCATACAAAGGAGCACAATTAACCAAACAATTAAACAATAATCCAATGGGAAACAGGTAAACAATTAAAAATGATTGATTCATGATGATAAACAGAGAGAGAGAGAGAGAGACCCAAAGAAAAAGATAATGACCAAAATCAAAATCAATTCACTCGACAATCAAATTGATGACCAACAATCAAGTAGTCAAATCTAAATGAAGACAATATCAACCAAAGACGAAGCCTTTTATATCCAAAAAAAAGATACAAAAAATCAATTAACTCTCTCGCTCCCTCGTTGTAACGATCGTTGCGATCATTTCTCCCTCTCTGTTAAGTGTTACACGGAAAAAACTGACCCTCCCCTGAGAAACTGGACAAGACCGATTTGGCAAAGTTGACCATTGATAAAGGCTGAAAAAAGATACAATTAGTTGATTGGAACGGTATAAACATACAAACTGGTACAGTTAATGATTTAATTCAACCGGATTGAGGTAAAGGAGGTTAAACTAAATGATACCCGAAAATCAAACTGACCAAGACCAGAATTGTGGTTGACCTTTATTTCAATTTTTCCTCTATTTAGATGATGAAAAGAAAATATTTTCTCATTTCTTCTTGTGGACTAATTGTTACTCGTTATTCCGGTGTCACTTGTCATCATCATTCTCATCATCATTATTACCTGAGTTTCATTTGTATCATTTAAATTTATCATCATCATGACGATGAAAACATCATTACGATTAATTGTAATCAACGAGAAAAATTAAATTACCTTTTTACACTTGTAACTATTACCGGAATTACCTGAGTTCATGAAATGAAATGAAATCCATTAATAAAGACATGATAATCATTAGAAAATAATATTAATCAACTTGTGAATATTAATTATGATTAGAAAACGATGATTAACTAAATAGTAATTATTAGTTAACATTAATCTATGTTTTTCTTACGATCAACATTAGCAATTATTATTGTTTAGTATTTACCCTCATCGGAATCAATTTAATTGTCCTCTGGCAATTTAAACAAATTAACCATTATCATTATGGTTAAGGATATGATTAAACTTGATAATGGTGACAGAGTTTACAATTAACCATGTCAGTGTTTTAATTGTTTAAGTTTTTGTTTTGTTGTTTTTTTTGGTTTCAATCCAATTTATCATTGGTTATGTTAATTGTTGGCTGATTGTTTCATTTTTGTTTTTTATTATTTACTGATCTTGTTATTAGCTAATTGTTAATCATTATCATTATCACCTTGAGCAAGTAAATTGCACTCAACTCAATTGATTGCTCTTCATCATCATTACTTCAGTGGTTAATCAATGATCCTAATTGTCAATTTAAATTTGTTACAGTTTCTGTTTTCCAACAAATTTAGTTTACTACAATTAATTGTCAATTAGTTTACATTAGTTGATTATGTTTGCAGTTTTTGTTTTCAAGTGTAAATTTATCTGGCAATGGTTAACATTTTGATTGATCAATTTAAACAGAAAATCAAATCATCTTCAATAAATCAATCCAGTGATTTATTAATATTTAGATTATCAAATAATCGTTGAAATAATCAACAATCTAATCATCTAATTTTAAGGTTAACTGATTGTTTTTCAAATGAATTATGTTCATTGAAATCAAATTAACTCTTTAATCTGATTGATTAGATAAATAAATTGTAAGTACATTTAATTGTAATACTGTAAGTTACAGTTTCTGTTTGAATTTGGGCTTTTTCATTTAATATTTTGGCGATCATGAGTTGATGATAATGATTTCAATGAAATTAACTGCAATTTATCATTGAGATTGAAACATTTTCGTAACAGAGATTGATTTAAAGGAGAGATCAACATGAGGATAAACTGGATTAGGATGATGTGGAAGACGGTGAGTGAGTGAGTGAGAGTGAGAGAGAAACCTAAATGAACAAAATTCCCTGTAAATAAATCTAAAATTGTAGACTAATGTTGAGTGAAATTCTGTTCCGTTTTTTCTTGGCGAACTTGCAATGTAATTCCATAAATAAATTGTTACAATATCAAATGTTAATTGTTGGCCAAAATTGGATTAGTTGAGATGGAGAAAAAAAGTCAATTTAGTAATTCTTTGGTTGCGTACATTCCTTTCAGATAACATTGTTGACAGTACAATTTATCTTCGTGTCGAGCTGCTTTTCCTGTAGCCAGTCGAGTGTTACAAGCCTCTGGAATTGATGATGGACGGAAGAGAGAGAGAGAGAGAATGGAAATGATTAGAATAGAAATCAGAGTGGATAGAAGATGGAAAATTAATGATAACCATAGTTGGCAGAAAATTTACCACAATGACAGGATTAATTGTGATAGAAATCAACAGTTAATCAATCAGTTGGTGTTAGTCTATGAAAAATGATGGCTTTAAATACTTACCGCATTTGAAGCATGTTTTGTGCCACTTCAATGGACCAGCGGACATTTCCTCGGCGGCGTAAACAGTTTTACTACACTTTGGACATTTAGCCGACATTATGATGAAATCGATTGATATAATTTATCACAGAAAATTAGATGATATAACTTTTTGATCGTTGATATTGGACTTTTGAGGTTTTAGAACTTATTTACAACAGGTTAATATCGTGAATATTAACCAGATTAATAAGAGTTAGAATTTATATTATGGATTAAGGAGGAAGATTTTGATTCTCACTATTTATCTTCTCTCTCCCTCTCCTTTCAAATATCGCTCATGGTACAGTGGCAGTGGTTATTTTTGGTAACTGTGGCTAGAAACACACAATCGTAGAGAAAAATATCTGCACTCAACTCGCAATTGATTCTGAGAAGAGAGAGTAGCAAATGTTTCATAATTGTTTCCATTTTCAATAGTATTAGAAGAGTGAAAAAAAGAGGTACATGTTCACTCGTGAATATACACCTTCGATTGAGAGGATGGAAGAAGAACCTTCTCTTTCTCTTCCATGCAAATCTTTTGCACGAGGAGCAGAAGATTTTCTTCAAAATTTGGCTTATTTTTGTACAAATGATGACGATGATGATGATGATTTGAGAAAATAAACATCAAACGTAATCCAGTTATTCTTTGAAAGTGTTCAAAAGTACTCATGGTGACACAGAGCCTCGAAAATCACCTTCATGGATCCTCGTATCTCTTTTTTTTTGTTATCATCTTCATCTTGACGCTTCGTTTCCTTCTTCCTTGTCGTCATAATCCTCGTTACATTATCATTATCTTCATCATTTATCCTTGGAGGTTTAAATTACAAAGCTTTGCCATTTTTTTCGCTTCTGTAATAATTAAATCACTTTTTTTTACTTCAAGATGCTCAAGTCATCTGGTAGATTGTCAGAGAAAATTGAAAAGTCGAGTGAGAAGATGTGTCGATATCAAGACGAAATTGGCATCGATAGGGATATAACTTTAGTTGGATAATTCATTTAAATTGCTGAGTAACACTTGAGAGGCCACTAGATGACGATGAGTTATTTAGATGAGATGATCATCATTTTCCAAAATCTCTCTGGCATTTTTAAAGAAATCAACAAGTCAGCTGGAAATAAATTTGAAGCTTTTCCAATGACATTGAAGATTAATCATCGTTAATACATGTTAGTAGATTAATTTAATCTTCGAGATCCGATCCAGATAAATTTGTCCTTCGTCAATGTAATAATAGATACAATGGTCACTAGAATCGGTCATTTTAAATCCTAATCGGGTTCCAAGAATGGTACAAGGCTCAATTTTAGCAACTTGTTCAAAGAAATGATTTCCAATTGATGATATCAATACTTTCTCATTGATA
The DNA here is from genome assembly GCF_014898815.1 of Panonychus citri. Classification (NCBI taxonomy): domain Eukaryota; kingdom Metazoa; phylum Arthropoda; class Arachnida; order Trombidiformes; family Tetranychidae; genus Panonychus; species Panonychus citri. The sequence goes on from NW_026515540.1 coordinate 2,369,221, forward strand.
TCTTCATCATTGGAATCAAATGAAGCTACAATTGGACAAGGATCACCACCGACGAAACCATCCTGACAATCAGAATAATGTCCACCCAAATCAACCAGAAGAGCAAACAATTTAGCCAAACAATCCTTGTAATTGCCATCAACTTTCTCATCGATTGTCTTGAGAAAATTATCAATTCCATCAATTATAATTCCTGTGAGTTTACCAACATGGATGAAAAGGTTTGCCAAATGGGAGATTAAATCACCAAAGGTTTTCAGGTATTGGATGGAAATGTTTTTCGCTGAAATTGCATCAAATTGTGGCATCCGATGAACATGAAGGGGAATCTTGGTTAACTGGTAATTACAGATGAACATAATTGTACAGTCGTCGGAATTTAGAGTCTTGCAAGATTGGTGACTTAGGCTACTCGCCATTTGAAGGAGTAAACTTGTCTTGCACGTACCAGGGCTTCCGATTAGTAGGACACTTTTACAATCTTTCATTCCAGGATAACTAACGGGGAATATTAGTTGACACAAATCCATGGTGGAAAAAAGATTCTTTTCTAAAAAGAGAATAGAAAAAAAAAAAAAGAAAAGAATTTAAAAGAGTTAACAAAATGGTTGCCAATCATATGGTCACAAGAAGACAAGTGAAGTGAAGCACAAAGAAAAAGCTAAAAAAGAAATTAATTAATCTCATATCCAGGATAATTTAAATTCTTTGACAATTAGACTAAATTAATTGTCGTATTCTAAATTACGAGGCACAAAATTAGAGACAATTTAACAATCTTTTTCGGAAGAGAAAAATTAATTAACCAGTGAGAGATTAAACTAAAACAAACAAAGAATAAATCTCATTAAAAGTAACCTAATTTTCAAGATGAGAGATCTAGAAATTCATTGAGCTGATTTAAACAATTGATAAATTATCTCATAATTCAGACAATTAGTTAGAAATGCCATCAAGTGATTTAATTAAAAATCATCTATATACAAACAGTCAAACTTTCCAATGAAATTGTCAACAATTTGTCAACCTAAACACCAACAAAAAGAAACCAATGGATGAATGAAACAATCAACCTTTTGATCCAAGTAGATTGTAATCAAAGGTAATGGACAATCACAGCAATTAAATTGGCAACTTGACAACAACAATTAAATCATCAACCAAAATGGTAAGACACAAGAAAAAAAACATAAACAATATAATCAAAGAAACAATTGAACATTTGATCAACTTAACAAACAGAATCAAAGAAAAAGCTAATAACATTTAAAGAAAATTGTTCACTCACCTTTGAGATTAAATTGCGATGGTTAATTGTTGATTAATTCGTTTGGAAGAATTGATTGTAAATTAATAATTCTTTTTGTTTCTATTTTGTTTACATTACCTGAGAGAAGAAGAAAAGAAAGAGAAAAAAGTAAGAGAAAAAAAGAAAAGAGGGAAAGAAGAAAAAGAAAAGTTGTTTTTCTTTTTAGCGTTCAGGTAACTAAGGTAGCAGAATAGAATAAACAAATTTTTCTATTCTCTTTTACTTCAAATTGTTTAATTTTCTTTAATTCAATTAAATTGTAATATTTTCCATTCTAAACAATGGACTGGTAATCAGTTAATTTTACTAATTGTTCCTCAGGCCTGACAAGTATAACAATCAACAATTGGGTGAGTTTTTTTTCCTCAATAAATGTTTGTATTTTAATGCTATGGAAAAGGTTGACCAGCCCAACCCATTTAACCAGCAGATGGAATTTCAAATTTATGTTGTTCTTTTTTTGCTAATTAATTGTTACAATTAACTGTTTTTCTTTCGTTATTTCAGGGCCTTGGAATTAATACTGTTACATCTGTTCTCTATTTGGACTTAATCACTCATTTGGAACCTTAACGATTCTTCAGAAGAACTTCTTTATTTACCTTGACGTTTATTTTTCTTCTTCTTCAATTTTCTACCTTTAATGGTTTAACCACTGGTTCCATTTGGTTCCTTTTTCTCATCAACTAATTTTCCACCCAGTGATTTTGTGGCGGTCCAATTACCTCATATACTGGAATTTACCTTTACACCGAAACAATTTTCCATCCAAATTTTTACTTTTCTTTCTTGAGTCTAATCGTTTAATCTCAAGAAATTTGACTAAAGGTATCAACATGGAATCTCATCTGAATACTTACCTTTTATTATTGAGCCTAATTGGCTTTTTTTGGTTACCTGTTACGTTTGGTCAACAAGAGCCGACAATCTCATTCATCAGTAAGGAGAAAATTGTTGATTTAGGAGAGACCGTTGAACTTTCTTGTGACACACTTTACGCAAGCGGTTATGCTATTCAATGGATTAAATTAAGTGACCCAGTGATTATCCTTTCCTCTGGATCAACAAACTATCTGGGTGATAGAATCATGGTTGTTCGTGACGGTGATAAATACAAGTTGCATATTCGAGATGTTCGAGAAGTAGATAATGGTGAATATATGTGCCGAATCACTATGGTATCATCATCGTCCAATATTCAAGCCTCTGTTAATTTAACTGTTCGTATCCCTCCAGTTATCAGTGATGACAGTACTCGACATGTAATCACATCAGTTAATACATCAAAAGTTACTCTTAAATGTTTCGCCAATGGTCATCCTAAACCAAGAATCTCATGGCGTCGTGATGGTAACAAAGAGCTACCTGGTTATGGTGCTCATTTCATTGGATCTGAATTGGTATTAACCAATATTTCAATCAATCACCAAGGAACTTACTATTGTATTGCCGATAATGGTGTTGCTCGTGGAGATCGTCGGGCTGTTTCAGTTGAAGTTGAATATCCTCCTTTGATTACTGTTCCCAAAGAAAGAGTTGGTCAAGCTCTTAATCATAATCAACTTTTGGTCTGTAAAGTTCGTGCCTTCCCTTTGGCCTCAATATCTTGGTATAAAGAGGGTGATGACTATCAGGAAAATTTATCGAACAGTAAAAATTACAACATTTCAATATTTCAGACTAACAATGAATTTGAATTTACAACAATCTTGCGAGTTCAAAGAATCGAGAAACGAAACTATGGTCGATATTATTGTCAAGCCTCCAACAAATTGGGAGCATCAAAAGCCAGTCTCGAATTAGAGGAAACTCAGAATGTTATCTGTCCACCCGATTGTTCATCCATATACTCAGACTACGGTAGTGGTTCATTTTCATCTCTCAATCAACAATCAAGTGCCTTAATTTATTATTATTTAGTAATCACAATTTTTGCCAAGTTATACCAAAACTTTTTATTCTAATTAGTTAAATAATTAATTCACCTCAGCACAATGGACACCAAGGCTCGTATTCACCTCAAAGAGATTAACTTTGATTTTGAAACTAAATCACTTCACCTCAACTTGATTGTTTCACCAATCGAAATCACAATTTGCTCTAAGATCACAGTTAACTGTGGATGGATTTTGAAAACTCATCAAGCTTAAATTACATGATCGAATCTCTTTTTTCATTCCTAAAACCCGTTGATCAAATCTATTGGAATCAAAAAGCCTTTTAATCAATTTATACCTAATAGAAAATGGTTTATACGAAAAATAAACATCAATTCTCAAATTTTCAGCCAAAGTGTTAAAATGATGGAAATGGTAATGAAAAGTTAATCAGTTAATCATCACTTGATTACTTTGTTTATTTAAAGTTTTTCTTTTCATAGCATAAACATGATTCTGATGGAATTGATTTTCTTTTCCTTCCTTTTAGCTTGAGATGGAAAAGAAAACACTTACACAGTAAAGTTAACGTGCGATTTGAACGTAGATACAAGAGTAAAAGATTCAAAGGATACAATTGAAAATCTATGTGATTCTCTTTTCAGGTCGATAGTCAAATAAATAAGTCGATTAAAAGAGTAAAAGTAAACATAGTTAAGGAAAGAATAATGAAAAAGAAAAGCAAAATGGAAAATGGAAAATGGAAAATATAATATAAAAAATTGAGATACAAGAAAGAAGAGAAAATGAAGATCTTCATGGATTAGTTTTGTTTCCTTTTCGTAGATTTTTGTTTTCTTTAATTGTCAATTCATTTCCTTAAATATTCTGATTGTTTTGAATGATGACTTGATAATGTAGATGCGATGGTTGTTGATGAAATAGATTTATTTATGTGTAATTGGCTGGAACGTAATATTATCTACAGTTGGTCCTAGAAGAGTAGTTTGTGCTTTCAATCGAGCTCTTGATTCTGCTGCTTTTAATTGTTCCATGTGGAATTGTTGCCTCTCATGGATTAAATCTTGTTTCTGTTGTTCCAACTGAAAGAGGAAAAAAATAATCAATTAGATGATCAATCAAATTGTTGAGAGAAAATTTTATAAACTTCTACAAAATACTTACAGTTTCTTTCTCTTTGTCCAGCAACGATTCCATTTCCTCGAAATTTTTCAATTTAAGTTGTAATTTCTTCAATTGTGTATCAACTAACATGGCAACGAACGCTTTGATCTTTCGCTCCTCAACAGCGGCTAAATGTTTCGCTTTAACAGCGGCAGCTCCCAATGCCGATGCCGCTGCATTGTTAATCTGTGAATCTTTTAAACTTTTATCTCTTTCACCAGTTCCTCCACCGGCGGTCGATGTTCCCGATGTACCACTACCATCCTTGGTTGATGATCGTTCATTGAAAGATTCATCTTTAAAATCAGATCTTTGGACACCATTGGAATGAGTTTCCTCTTTAATTGTTGTAGTTTTCGGAATCGAATCACATGAACCAATTTCTGAAGATTTTCCATTGGGATCAAATTCTAATTTAGGTGTAATCAGCGGTTCTTTCATTTCAGAATCAATTAAAGATGAAGATGCTCCAAACAGAGAGGAACCTCTACTTCCATCGCCAGGGTTCATATTCATATCAGAGTCTTTAATTGTTGAGGTATCACTGGAAGAAGAAATTGATGTTGAAGTGGTGGTTAAATCGTGTAACTTTTGTGGTGAAACATTGTCATCTTTTAGACGAGCAAACTCATTGATCGCCGCTTTAGCAGCGGAAGCAGCGATTCGAGGATCAACAACACTCGCTAGAAAAGCAATTGTTGACATTATTGGATTTCCTGATTTTGAGAATGGAATTGATTGATAATTGGCTGGTAAGGGTGACCCTGTATCTTCAAGGTAAGGATCTTCAATGGGTAATCTTAAAAATTGTAAAATACACTCGTCTTGGGTTCGGCTTCCAACATGATCGCAAACTTTATTCCAATCATCTTTGTACATCTCAATGGCTTCCAGGAGAAGTAGAATCTCTTGTTCATCCCATTCTCGTGTTATTGTGGCTGCACCTTTGTGTCGATAAGCGGCATTTCTTTGTTCGTATTGATCCATTCGAAGTCCAAAGTTATCATTTAAAACTGTTTTCGTTTGCGTTTTGTCTGATTCACTTTTAACTTCCTTGTCTAAAGATAAAACTTGCTTTTGAGCTGAGGTACTTGAAACACTTCGAGGATGAGCAATGGGCATAAGTCCACCAGGAGTATCAACAAATATATTAAAATGACTGGTTGTTGGAGGTCCCATTGAATTTGGCCGATCATCTGGATCTACATGGAAATTGATTAATCCCCACAATTCTAGAAAGGTATGCACTCGGTGAATGGCACAAACATCGCCAACAAGATTACGACGACAAGCAGTTACTGTTAGATATTCTGTTGGATTAATACGATAAGAGTCAATCATAAAGTTTCTGTAAGCTAAATAAACTTCAGGAGTTTTAGATTTGTTTGAATTGTTGAAGAACTCGGTTAAAGCTCGTTTTTCAATTGGATGTATTGATTTGTAATCAAACCAAGAAGAGTAACTAGGAATTACAACATAATTTGCTTGGTCAATTTCGGTTTCATCATCATCACCAATTCTTATGGTCAAAGTTTCCTCCTCATAATGTTGACTTCTCATTAGATCAAAATCTGACATTCCCACTTTATCCTCATGGTCAACAGAATCTAATTCAGTGATATATCCTCCTTTTATTGGTGCTAATTCATTATCCTTTGTAGTTCTAGTTCCTGGAACCAATTTTGGCAGATGAACTTCGTGAATATTTGGCTCAGGTAAAGGATCTTCTAAATCTTTGGTTAAATCTTCATAATCTTCGTCTAAACCCTTATAAGCGCGTCTCTTGAAAGAATCAGCACCGGAAAAACTTGTTCTTATTGTTGACAATCGAGATCTTCGTTTCTTATCGGCTGATGATGGTGACGGGGAAAGTTTTCTTTTTGAAAATTTTGACCGGGAATCTTTGGTTTCATCAGGTAAAACTTGAATGATTAATTCAGCTGGAGTGTAACGTTTCTTGGTGTGAGTGGGAACATTATCAACGATGGTTACTTCGTAATCATCTTCATTCATCCATTCATTGTAAACATCGGTATCTAATAACCAGCGAGCTTCAATTTCCCTTTGATTAATCCCGAGACGAGGTGTATCTGGTTCAACGGTGAGATCAACATTACTTAGATAAGAATCATAACTATCAGGAGTATAAAGCCAATGGATTAAAGCGCTTCTCTCCGATTGATTCTTGGCAACAGGTCGACAATAATCATCTGGTTGTTTATTAGGTAGAATTAAATTATGAACAATATGAGTTGCCTCCAATAAAGTTTCAACACATGTTCCTTGATGACGACGAACGATATCCTTCAAGGTTTCAGATAGTTTATCATCAACATCAGGACGTATATACACAATGGGTGTTGATATTTTTTGCGCCGAGAATAAAATTTTTTCAACTGCTCTCAGTAGATCTAAATTTTTCTCAATCTTGGGAATAGATGTAGCCTGTAGGTCAAATTTTCTCCATCCTTGTTCATATTTAAATTTAAACATTGTACCCAATATATGGCAAAGTCCACCTCCTGGTTTGGTATCTAGAATACATTTCATGGGTAACCGAGTCATTGGCGGTTTACTAACAGACCGACCAAGATTATCTTCTTGAAATTGTATCAAACTCAGGACAATTGAGACCAAATTTTTAGCACTTGTAGGATCAGCTTGAAGATATTGACAGTAGATTGATTTATCCAACCATTGGCGAACACAATCAAAACCATTAATTATCTCTGGTGATTCAAAATATTTAGGATCTGCTCCTCCTTCACGTCTTTTTTTAATTGTCATTTTCTTTTCTCTTGCAATGAATTTTTCTTCTCTATTCAGATTTCTCCTCCGTTCTCACCGATTTTTTTTCCTCAAACTTTTCAACCACCAATAACGAGCCCGTTAACAAGGTAACCCAAACAATTAAAGACAAAGACTAACATCACAAAGAATAAAAAAAAACAATTCACTAATTAGAAGTTAAAATTAAGGTAAAAAAACAAAAATCTAAATCAATATAAAAAAAATTTCCACACACAAGCAGAGCTCAAATTCGCAAAAGTGGCTCCATCTGTGGAATTTTTTTTCTTCTCTATTATAAACAAAAGAAATTTTCTAATTTCAATTGATTTTAATTTCCTTTTGCCTCTTGTCCAATTGATTAAATTGATTCTTTTGTCCATTTTTACTTTAATTCATTTTTTTTATTATGATTTAGATTTAATTAACTATTAGTGATATTCTTTGTGATAATATTTATCTGTGATTCTAATGGGATATAAGTGTAAATGTTATTACATTTACTTTTAGATGTTGACATGTGCTTGATGTTTTTTTTAATGATGATCATCGATTGATTTGTAGTTTTATTAATTGATTGGTTTTTTTTGTTGTTATTTAAGTGGGAATATAATTTTTTTAATTTATTTTATTCGACCAATGAATAGTCAATCTATTACTGGTTTTGGTGGGATGGGTGATCGTGGGGATGATAAAAGAGCTCGAAGGAAATTTGCTGATCGATCACAACGAGTTAAAGTCTATGAGAAACAATCTGCCTTGGAACAGTTAATGTTGAAAAAATATTCTTCAATCAAATATTCTAATGCTGATTCATATTTTATCAATTATCGTGAAGATAAATTGAATGGAGAAGATAACGAGGATATACTTACAATTACTCAGAAAATGAAAGATCTTGAGGATCGATTTGAAAATGAGCTTTTAAATCGAGCGAGAAAAATTATCTCCACTAAACCACCGATTGTTATTCAACCTAGAAAACAGAAACTTCATAAACCTCATCATCATCATCACCATCATCATGCATGTTCAGATTCACCTTTTCCATCATCCTCATCATGTTCTTCTTCAACCTGTAGTTCAGATGAAGAAGACGAAGAAGATACCGCTTTTGAAGAATTGGAGAGAAAAAAACTTCACCCTTGGCGACTTCATGAGGAACTTTGGTTCAATGATCCCGGTGAAATGAACGATGGGCCACTTTGTCGATGCTCGGCCAAAGCTAAAAGATCAGGAATCCGCCATGGTATTTATCCGGAGGAGAAAATCGCTCATTGTATTCCCGAAACAAACAACGCTAATCACCTTTACCATTATCGATTGAATATAAGCCCATTGACAAATTATATTTCTAAATTTCCAACTACAATCGAACACAACAATGGCGAATATTTGTTCGAAGGTTTCTCAATTTTATCTCATTCTCCAATTCTCAACTATCCACCATGTAAACTGATTCGTTTTAACATTGAATATACTATAACTTTGGTGGAAGAAAAATTTCCTGACAATTTTTCCGTTCGAGGTATTGAGATGATAACTGAATATCTGTTCAAAGAAATATTGGAATTAGTTGATCTTAATTGGCATGCTGCGAATGCGACACCAACAGGTTTCGATGATTGTCCACAATTTCATCTATTTCCTCGATTCTCAAGACAGATTGAAGAAAATGGTAAAGAACTTTTATCTTTAAACATTATCATGAAATACCTTTTATCTCAAAGTGGTGAATTGATCAAAGAATCAGATTTAAAGAGAATACAATCAATGAATGACTCAGAGTGGCTCGAATTTGTTGACACCGTTCGAGGAATGATCGTTACTTATCCTGGTATGAAACCATGTTCACTTCGAGTCGATCAAATTGATAAAAACACTGTGACCACAAACGATGATCCAGATAAACCAGTTCAACCCAGTGAATTAAAACCAGACTCTGATGATGCGTTTCCAGTGATTGTACATTTCGGTATTCGACCTCCACAGTTAAGCTATGCCGGTAACCCGAAGTACCAAAAAGCCTGGAGAGATTATGTCAAATTCCGTCATTTACTTGCCAACAAGCCGAAAGTGAGTTACGTTGATAGACAAACATTGTTACAAAAAGAGGAGAAATTACAAGAGATGCGAACCAAAAATGACCTTAAACGCGATGTTACCGTTGTTATAAGTTCGAAGGGTTTCCACAAGACGGGAATCTATTGTGATGTAATCCAACACGCTCTCCTAATTCCAGTGGTAATTTGTCACCTTCGGTTCCATCAATCGTTGGCTCATTTAGAGAGATTCTAGATTATCCATTCAAGGATCGTTATCTTTTACAATTGGCCTTAACTCATCCCTCTTATCGTGAAAATTTTGGTACCAATCCGGATCACGCTAGAAATGCTCTAACAAACTGTGGTATCCGTCAACCTCATTATGGTGATCGTCGAGTCCACTTTATGAATACACGGAAAAGAGGAATCAACATGTTGATCAATATCATGTCTCGATTTGGTTGCCCAGAGGAAACAGCGTCAAACATTAATCACAATGAGAGACTTGAATTTCTTGGTGATGCTGTGGTCGAGTTTCTTTCCTCGATTCATTTGTACTTTATGTTTCCCGACCTGGAAGAAGGTGGTCTGGCCACTTATCGAGCGGCCATCGTTCAGAATCAACATCTTGCTGTTTTGGCCAAAAAGCTTCAATTAGAAAAGTATATGCTTTATGCTCACGGTTCCGATTTATGTCACGATATTGAACTTCGACATGCAATGGCCAATTGTTTCGAAGCTCTAATGGGCGCCCTATTTTTGGATGGTGCAATTAACGTAGCCGATCAAGTTTTTTCCAACACTTTGTTCAAAGATGAAGATTTGCTGTATGAAGTTTGGGTCAATTATCCGCCTCATCCAATTCAACAGCAAGAGCCCGGCGGTGATCGAATGTACTTGGCCACAGTTCCCCGTCTTCAGGAACTTCGAGAATTTGAAGAAATGATTGGGATTGAATTCACTCACATTCGCTTACTGGCTCGAGCTTTCACCCATCGATCAGTTGGTTTCAACAATTTAACTCTTGGTTCCAACCAACGGATGGAATTTCTTGGTGATACCGTTTTACAATTAGTGGCCTCCGAATATCTTTATAAATACTTCCCTGAACATCATGAAGGTCACTTGTCGCTTCTTCGTAGTTCCCTAGTAAATAACAAAACTCAAGCAGTTGTTTGTGACGATCTGGGAATGACTCGATACGCTGTTTTCAATTATGCCAAAGGTGAACTAAAGACCAAAGATCGCGCTGACCTTTTGGAAGCTTTTCTTGGTGCTCTTTATGTGGACAAAGGTCTTGAATATTGTCGACATTTCTGTGGAGTTTGTTTCTTCCCAAGGTTGGAAGATTTCATCATGAATCAAGACTGGAACGATCCTAAATCTAAATTACAACAATGTTGCCTTACATTACGGTCCATTGACGGCGGCGAACCCGATATTCCCATTTATAAGTAAGTCACGTAAAATTAATCAATCAAGATAATCAACTAATTAACTATTTACTTGTATCCTCAGAGTCATTGAAAGTTTGGGTCCAACCAATACGAGAGTTTATAAAGTTGCTGTTTACTTTAGGGACAAACGACTCGCTACTGGAAAAGGTCACAGTATCCAAGAAGCCGAAATGGACGCAGCATCAAACGCACTGGACAATGCAAAAGGTCAGTAGATTGTTAATCAAAAATCTTAATCGAAACACTAATTACCATTAATTTATTTTCTCCTCATTTAGGTTTATTCCCGCAGCTAAGTCATCAACGAAGAGTAATGGAAAGAAGCTTCAAAATTTAGACGATTCAATTACTCTAGTTGCCAACAATCAATTTTAATTTATATCATCAATCCTGGTCATCTAATTTTATTAATTTTTTTCTACAATTAACTTACCATGTTTAATATTCTGTCTATCTTGATAGAGAGGAAAAAAAATGAATGATTAAAAGTTAATTTTCTATTCGATTGAACAATTAACCGATTCAATCAAATTCGTGAAAATTGACAAACATTAAGGTCAAACATTAACAATTACAAAACAGTTATTATTATTTCCTACAGTTAAAGATCAATAAGGAATCCATTCATCATCAAATTGTCAACTTCTATTGTTAACAATTAAACTTGTCCATTTATTTTGACCATTGATCAATTTGTCCGAGAGAAAATACTAAATTCTAGTTTATGATTGTGATCATTAATTGTTGGTAATCTTTCCAATGATCATTAACACTCTTAGTACTATGGATCACCAAATATCTCGAAATGTTAAATTACCTCTACCATCGGGACTAATTGCGATCTTAATCCGCTCTAATCGACGAGTTTACAAGTTGATTATCTTTTTAATCTCAATCCTGTTAATTGTCAGTGGTTTAGCAAGACTCTATTTCTCTAACCGAAAAGTAACTTTATCAATCGACCGTCTTGACAGAATTTGGAATCGAATCTATGATATTTCCATCGGATTCTGTATATTGGTGCTTATATTTAATCGTAATTGCTACAATCAGTTCATCATCGAATTAGATGAACTTATCCCATCCCAATTTAAACCCTTGGTGGGTCAATATATTGTCCGTCGGCGTAAATACCTTCAACTTTGTACCCTGATCTCCGTTTTGTATGAACTTTTCTATATGTTTTCCGTTGAACCTTTTGTTAGCCTGTTAAGTAAAAAAATCGTCTCAAATCCAATGATCTTTCAATTGATTGGACTAACAATCTTACGATTGATCTACAGCGTTGCTTGGATTAATTACCATATTTTTTTAGCGGAAATTTGTGTCCATTTACAATCAATATTCATCGGGATTTTCGCTAATATTGAATCGATCGATAAACAGAATCGAAACCTTTTCGATCAAATAAGATTCGCTCGTTTAATCTACTTCGAAGCAGGAGAAATGGTCAAAAGGCTCGATTCCTATTTAATATTATCGATTCTCAGCTTTTACGTTTATACGATCGGTACTTGTCACTTAAATTTCCTCGGGCTATTTGATAATGAAACTCCACCGATACTTAATTGTATTTATTTCATCGGTGAAACTGTTTACCTCGTTACGATTACCTATCAACTCGTTTACGTTAATTGGCTCTCAGTTAAATCTTATACCAAAGTTTATTCACTTTCCTTTGGTTCACCATCATTGGAAGTAGTTAATGAGGTTAAATCATTTTCTTTAAAACGAAAATTTTCGACAACAATTAACTAACTAATCTGATTTACTTTTTTCCATTCTTAAAGGTTAATCTATTTCTCACAAGGATCTCAGGTCATGATATTGGATTCACTTTCTGTAAATTGTTTGTAATCACTTCTAAATTTGTCTCATCATTAGCGACAATTTCATTAACCATCGCACTCGCTGTTCCAAGTTTCCTTAATCATAATTGTATTAATAATTAACGAGCGAAAAAAAGTAACCGCAACAATTAAAACTCTGTAACTTTGATTTTCGATTTAATCATCGAAATTAATTTATTATCAGTTAATCATACGTTTAATCAGTTGAATATCAATAATAGTTTTTGTTTGTTTTTTTTTGATGATTTGCAGTTTGATCGCGTTTCTTTGGTGTTTACTGACGGAATTGATTAATTAGGCGTGAAATTAAGCACAATTAATTAATTTATATATCAAAAAGAAAAAGAAAAGGATAAGATAAAGTTAATTATGAACATTAAATTGTCAGCGATTATTACAATGAGAGAGAAACTTATTATCATTATTACATAAGTCGCTTAATTGTTGGTGTCTTAAGGTTTGTGTCTTAATTAATTGATCGACATGTTTCCTTAATCGTTAGAATCGTCATCGGTAATCACAATGATAATCAGGTAAAATAATAACCCACATAATAATAATAATCATATTCCAATAATAATAATAGTATTTTATATATATAGTAATTAGTTAATTGTATTAATAAATATGTCTCGATCCAGAAAAGGCATAAGTCAATGGTCCTGTTGTTGTTGTAATTGTTGTTGTTAATGGATGAGGTTGATTGCTATTACTATTATTATTATTATTACTGTTATTATTATTGTTTAAATTGTTATTAGTTGTATTGGACGTTGAATGGTTCCGATCTTGAATTGAATACAATTGAATAGACGATCCATTGTGAGCAAGATTGTGGTGATTTGTTAATGATGGATGGCTAAGTGTTAGAGCCATTGAGCTGCCCAAGTCAATAACATGATTATTATTACTATTATTGTGATTATTATTATTATTGTTGTTGTTGTTTCCACCACCGGTGTTACCACCATTACCACTGCCACCACCAATGCTTGAACTGTTACTTGAATTGTTACTATTTTGTCCATTGTTAATCATTAATTGGTTTATGTTTCCATGGTCGATTCGTAAATTTTTCATCGCCCCAGGGCTTGGGCAGGTAACTGGACTTGGAACATCTCGAGATTCACCTTCAGTGTCCGAATCTCGTAGTTTATCAGCTGCTTCAATGGACTTTTTATGCATCCCTGCGAAGTCAAAATGATGGGATTCGCTTGAGTCATATTGATGTTGTGAGCTTTTGCGATTCTGATCTGATGAGTGATAATAATAACAGAGGGAAGGAAGGAAGGATTGATTTCATTTGTATAAATGGTGACAATTTGAATCAAGAAAAATGAAAGAAACAGAGAAAGAGAGAGAGAGAGATAGTATGTGTAAGAGAAAGTGATTGTGTGTGTGTATTTGGAATGGTGAATGAATGTGTATTTGGTTGAATGTTTGTGCAAGGGAATTAAGCATTTGATGAACAAGCAATTGGCAGAATTATTCTGGTGAGAATACCCCATGCATCTAATTCATTGGAAGGCAGAAAAGTTTAACCCATGCACTCAAAAGGATTAGAAGAAAATAAGTAAATTCTCATGATGCAAATGACCATTGGGATTATCATGTTAACAAGTCAATGGACTAAACGCAAATTGTTCAGGTTAATCAATACAATTTTCCAGTGTAACAAATTAATCAATATCAACTATATGGTGTGCAGGGAGGTGGAGGATTAGTCATATTATCGGGTGGTTTTCTGTTGTTATTAATGTTATGGCTTTTTATTTTCTCTTGTTTTTGTTATTCTTGTGAATGATTTGGAGAAGTGATCAAAGTCTCGAATATATATTTTGATAATTTGAACAAAATAAGAGATTCAATCGCTTCTCATCAAACCAAAGACAACATTGAGTAAATTAGTAAATTGTTAGTAAGCAGTTAACGTTAGTTACTAATTGTTGACCCAAAGAAAAACCTTTTAAACCCTTTTTTCTTGATACACACCTAAAAGCCATGGGGCACATTGAGCATCGCCATCACGAGCCGACCTCAGAATACTGTCCGGTAAAGGCAACGAATGTCTGACCATTGCACCATAGAGTCCATACTCAGCCATAATTGTACTTTTTCCCCAACACTTTTCGGTTTTCCTCCATTTGGCTCGACGATTTTGAAACCAAACCTTGAGCGAAAAATTGAAAAGCAAATATTATTATCCAATCGACAAAGTAAAAGATTCCCAATCGATTCATTTAAAAATCATCTAAATTAACGACACAATTAAAATGCAATTCTCACAGAATTACAATATCATATATATGTTGCACCATGTTGACTATTTTATACCAGCGAGTGTCTTGTGTATGTGACTGTACATATATTAATCGTCTTAAATTACCTCGTATGTTCAACTAGTTATCATAACAATATGAATGATGATAAATTGTGATTCCCTTTAATCATTATCAACAAGAATACATAATAACAATGACATTTAATGATATACAATTACACAATCTTGACAAAGGTCAACATCAAGATACAATTTTCAATAGAAAGGTGAACTCATTGGTTAACGATAGCACAATTAATCAAAGCTCAATTTCAAACTAATCCAATGTCCAATTTATTGATCCACCAACTTATTATTATTATTATTATTATTGTCTCACCATGAAATGAAATGCAATAAAATGAAATAAACGTTATTATATTAATCCTAATCAAGACTCAGAGACATAAGAAATTAAATCCAACAATTTAAGACGAAAAATAAATGATATATTTAAAGAGTGAAAAAGTTAATAAAATATCAGAATATTTATCTCATTAAATGATTAAAATACCAAATTTCTCAGAACCGTAACCATGGAAACGGAAATCTACAGAATCCATTCCAAGTTCATACTTAACTCATATAAATGATTATCCAAAAGTTAACAATGTAAAATAATACAAACTAAATGTTATTGTCTAAAAGGTGAAAACCTTTGGTATTGAAAGGAAAGAAGTAAAAAAAAATAGTTATATTGATTTAATAGAATAAGAAGAAAAAAAAATTTTTATTCCAAGTAAAATGTTACACAGAATTATTATTATTATTATGATTATAGGATTGAAATAATTTGATTTGGTTGATTTTGAACATTTCCAATTCGTTATATGAACAAACAAACAAGACAAAAAAACTAATATTTTCTTCACTCCCATCGAGTTTAAAAATACATAAGATGACAATTGTTATTATGTCAAAGTAATAATAAAATCGACTCTATATATATATATGAATACCCTCTTCCAATGAGTATACATACTCAATGGACTTTTATCATTATTAACAAACAATTTAATTCAATCATATTGATATGATGTCTCAAATTAAATGGTCTTTTATATTTCTATCAATATATATTATGTATATTATTCACCTTCCATTGTTGAATACCCTTCTTATCATATTGTGAGTATGTGTCTAACTTTTGACTAGAGTAAAATGTGAATACAATAGTTTCCTGTTTCCTACTCAAAGAATAAAGGTAATCACTTAATTGTTGATAGTTGATTGTTGTTAATTTGTCAATCAGTCAAATCACAGTTTCACAATTAAAATACCCTTTTAATCATAGAATCATCATTATCATTATCGTTGATAACTTCCAAGGTAAATGTTTACTTTAAAATCATTTTTCATTCTCTCTCTCTCTCTCAGTTATCATTCATTGACAATCATTGTAACAATTGATAATTTGATTACAATTTCATTCTAGATTAAAGATAATTGTTTTTTCATTTTAGTTGGTCAGCAAAATGTTGATAATAATACTAATGGTCACTTTTTTGTATTCTTGTAGTGGACAACATCAAGTGGACAGTGTCAATAATGTTAACCTTTTGTTATCCTTTCAGTTTTTTTTGTTGACAATCGTTTATTGTTATAGTCAGGGTGTTTAAACACTTCACTTGTATTATCAACAATTAAATCAACAACAATCAACATTTTACATTAACGATTTTGAAAGAAAATTTTTTTCTTTCTCTCTCAAAATTGATACAATTTCCGTTTCCTTGTTTTGTTACGATTCCCTCAAGTTTGACCACAATTATTATTATTATTATTTTCATTGATTAGGAACAATTCATTAATTGTATCCAGAGTATTTGATTTACTCTGATTACAATTAATTATTATTATTACAAAGAAATCATTTTGTAATCTGATGAATTATTAATTGTTTATGGTTAAATTATATTCTCATCATAATTTTCATTAATATCATTTTCTTAGCTTGATTAACTTTCAACAATTAAACTTTAATAATGATATTTGATATTCACTATTTTTAAATTGTTACAACAATAATAAAGTAAAGGATTTATAATCAACCATTGATAATGATTAAGGATCCCCTTTGATTCACAATTTAATCGTAATTGTTAAAAATACCTTTACTCATATTTCCCTTTCAAGCATTTCCCTTAACTCTAATTTAATGAATGCATACCCACTTTATATGAATAAATATTAACCTTGGCTGATTTTTTAGCATTTCGAAAATATTTCCTTCAATAATAACAGAATCATCTTAATCATTTACAATATGAAACTTTTATATCAACATGAGAATTTGAATTCGCTCAAATATCAAACAACTAATAGAAAAAAAAACAATTTTCTTCCCAAAGTTAATGATGATAATTAGAAGAAGTTAATTAACAATTAATTACCTGTATTCTATCCTCAGGTAAATCAGTTTTAACCGATAACATTTCCCTTGCATATACATCAGGATAATGAGCATCTTTAAAGGCTTTTTCCAATTCCTCCAATTGATAACTTGTGAATATTGTTCTGGATGAGCTCAATTTCATGATGATGAACATGAAAGATTAGGATTATCCACCATGATAATAGAATCAGGTTGGAAAAAGATGAAGAGATAATTTATTTTTCAGGTTAGATGCTTTGATTAGGTAAGATTAACATAATTATCATCATTATTATCGAAATTGTCATCATATCCTATCATCCACTTTCTCTCTCTCTCTCTCTCTCTCTTTCTTTCTTCCTTCATTATTATCCCAATCCCGAAATCTATTATCATCCATATAGTAGACACACTTTCAACCTCCAAATCATCCAACTAATCCTTAATCTATTACAAGTGTCATTACAATGACACAATAGTAAAACCATATCTAATTTACTAATCCTGACACTAATCTTTGCCACTAATCACCTTATATAAATATACTTGAGCTTTTAATCACTTGCCCAGAGATGATTAACTTGAATCAATTCAATATACATAAAAGATTGAAACTGATTACTATCTAATTACTAGCATATTATCATAACAATTTCCGATTAACAAATCTTCATCTTAATCTTAATCTTCATCTTAATCTCAATCTCTCAAATGACAAATTTCCCCAATAATGAATGATGATATTGTTTTTTTTTATTATGGTCAATCGATATTAGGATATAATTGTTGTGTTAGATGATTAACTGTTCTTGGGTTAGTCAGATTAATTGATTAACTCTCACCTTTGATTAATCTCTCTTCCTCTCCTCTTATCCACCTCTAAACCACCTTGTTGGGTGTTGCTAATAAATATATAAGTAAATTAACATAGAGGAAAATAAAAAAATAGAAGAAAAAAAAATATAATATTTAAGTAATGGAACTAATTAAATGATTATAAACAATCAAAGGATAACAATTAATCATCACGCAACTAAATGAGATAAAATGATTATCGAGTATTTTAATTGTTTCTTTAATCAATTCGATAATTATTCAAATATCGAACATATTTAACTTACCTGTGTCTCCTTTTTTTCTTCTTCTTTTTTGTCGATGATCCTAAAGATGAACCTGAATTGTCAACATCATTTCCGTTTCCGCTTAATCGACTAAATTCTGACATAATTGAACCTAAATGGAAGAGAAAAGAATAATTTGATTAAAAAAGAAAATAAGAAAAACCTCAAAATCATAACATCCATTTTCATATTATCATATATTAAATAAATTATCTCACTTGATGATGATAATATTAATAACTTATTAGAGAGAAAGAATTTTAAAAATTCGAACAAAAAAAAGAGAGAGAGAGAATCGAATTTACCAAAATTCTATTAGCTCCTTTTCCCCCTGCTAATTCATAATTGACAATATTTGATAAATGAGAAAGAGATTAGCACTAGAATATTAGCTTGGAATATCAAATTGATCGCCAATCAGCATTGTCCATTATTAGATAATAGATGAGAAAATCACAAAGAGAAAAGAAGATAAAAAAAATGAAAGAGAAAAAAATTTGTTCTTCTCTTGGAACTTATCCCTATCTCCCCACACCCACACCCAATTCTCTCTCTCTCTTACTGATTATCATGAATCATCACATTCCATTTATCCTCATCCTCCATATTAACTCATCTATTGACTATCATGTTTGTTTATTATTATTAAATTAATATTATCATTGGAGGAGAAAATTTCAAGAATTCAATTCACCATTTGGAGCCTAATAAGAGGTTGAAAATTCTGGTTCCATGTTGATCATGTTGATCAAACAACATCAGGGTGATTCAAATTAGTTTGATAATCTGGTTTCTTCTGGTTGATTCTTGTTGACATTTCCCCTGATAATCATTCTGATGATAATAATAATATTTTCATCCTCTAATAATTTATTATTAGACTTGTTTATCTTTCACCATCACAACTGAATCAAGAATTTAATATCACCACCAACACTCAGAAACTCATGATGATTACGATTCTTACTTTTATTTCATATTAAATCTTACATATTTTTCTGTTCTCTTTTTTTTCCTTGACAGAATTAGTTTGATAAATTAAGTTAATTCGCAAAATTATTATGATTATCAGGTAGAATTACGAGTTAAAAGATTCCGTTCTGGGAATTCAATTAACACCCAAGAATTAACTGATTGTTTAGTTTTCTCATTTTCCTTTTCATTCACCAACATGAATGATGAAACAATTTCCTCAGGTATTTACAATGATCACAATTTACTGATTGATTATGAAAAAGAAAAGGTTAATTAATCTAATTATTCCAATTCAAACTAATCACTAATCGGATACTAATGATGATGATAAGATGAGATGAAGACAATTGAATGATAAGAAATGAAAAGAAAAACAAAAGTTCATAACAATTAAATGATCACTCAAATTGACAATCAACAACTACAACAACAGTCTCTTTTTTTTGTTACATCCACACACAACATGATTAAGTTGATTGTTGTTAACAATTAACTTAACTATTATCAGGCACCTGGTTTAAAATAATCATATGAATTGTTGATGAGCCTCTCTGACAGGTCTAACAATTGACATTGAATGAGTTATCATTAACTGTTGATTATTGATAAATGATAAATATTGATATAAATTGTGAAGGCGTTTGTTAGATATTTGAATCAACTCGTAGTCAGAAATCAATGATAATTATAATACATTTAATAGTGAACACGAATCAACTGATTATTTTGTACAATCAGTGAGCTTTAAAAGTGCTGAAGGCAAATGTATAATGATGAAGAGAGAGAGAGAGAGAGATGATAAGGATGATGAAAAGATTTTCTCTCAATTCTATTCTCAATTTTTGCTTCTTTTTACTTCGCGTCGATAATGTAAACAACTAGAACTTAGAACCCGCCGGTTCGAGGTGAGATTGTGACCTTTTTCTCATTTTGACATCAATGTCGTCAAATCGTTTTGACACATCGACTTACATCTAGTCCACAAATGGGACTATTATTGTATATCTATTATATTAGAGAATTGATAGAAAAAGGCAATTCGATTTCTATTGAGTCAAGTTACTTCCTCATTAACTCGAACTCTAAATTTCGAATAGAACTTTTTCTCTCTCTCTCTCTCTTCTTTTCATCTTCTCTCTTTGTTCAATATCACAAATGCCTTTTACACGCGTTAATATGATAACAATGACGATGATTATTCCAAGACCACCTTATATATACATTGATCTTCCTTCCTTATCGATCTTTTCAATCATTTCGACATTTTGACAAAGTTCCAAATTTTGTTCTAATAGATCAACACATTCATACTCAGTTAATTCACTCAATATCTAAATCCAATACAATAATTAACATCCATTGATTGTTGATTAACTTAATTCATCTATCAATTGATTGTATTGATTAATCATAAGTGATTAGAAACCAATTTACTTTTACTTTTCTTCACCATCATCACATTGATAGCATTTGATAAATTGACAATTAATTAACACAATCATTTGTCAGCGTCATTATTACTTTAATAATTAATTACTAATAACATTTATACATCAACAATTAGGTTAATTGTTTAATCAATTTGATAGAATGAAAAAGAAACACAAAATGTTCATTTTTATCAATCATCAAGTTAATTATTAGCGTTAGACACAAATTCATCATTATATTAATACATGAAGCGAGTGGGTTGGATTAAATTATTTAAAGAAAAAGATTGGACAATTAAATTTAATTATCTTGTTAAATTGTGGAACAATTTTCAGTCTATATAATCATGATGATAAAAAGAAAGAAAGAAAGTGTCATAATAACTTTGTCCAGGTACTAAAACTGGTTTAGTACCTGGTCCAAACCGCCTCATCTTCCCCTACAATTTTTCCCCTTCTCTCTCTCTTCCTTTTTCCTCTCCGCCATTTTGGCCAGTGGAGTTGGCACCTTTAAGGTGCTCGCTTCTTTTCAGTTTGAGTTAATCCATTGGTGATTCATTAATAATATTACATGTACCTTGTTAATTAAAATAATTAAATCTTGTCCTCGTGAATTAATCAAATAATTAATAATAACGTTTATAAGTGATGAAATTGACGAAATAAGTTCTGCTTTGATTCTTAGAAATCGGTGATTATCTGAGATATTACAAAATAATGGTGACCCTGTGACGTGATGAGTGTGTGTTGATATTAAGTTTATTGTAGTGCTTTTGATAGTTATTCGTAAAGTAAATTATCGTCAATTTGAACTTTTCATCAGTCTTTTTATCTTTTACTTTTCATTTGTTTTGTCTCATATTTAAATACAATGTCTTTCAACTATATCAGAGACTAAGACCAATTTCGTTTGTAGTAAGTATTGATAAAGTTTTTTTTTGAGATCTAAAGTTAATTATTACGTTTGCTATGGTCAGTTATATCAAGATTATCCCAATCAATTAAGTATGATTCAAATACAATAATCTTCTCTTTGTTTGAAATAAAAATATATCTAACTCGATTATTAAATTCAGGAATCTTGTTACGAGTTGAAAACTCGTTTCTTTGCTTTGTTTGGTGCACCTAATTGAGTTTATTTCATTCTTTCATTTTGAGAAACCAGTTTCACTAAATAACCTGTTTGAAAAAAAGAGCAAAATCTTACTTCTTTAATAGTTATAAAGATTCTTAAACATTCATAGTGACCTTCATATCAGACTGATAACTAGTTTAAACAATACTTTGAGTTAGTTAATGAATTATCACATCCTCGTAAAAAAAAACCTTTTCTACATTTGAGTATTTGCGATCGTTTCATCATTCTCTCTTCATTTGCTCTATTGGTGATTGAATTGTCGAAACAATTGAATAACTTAGTTATTAGTTACAATTTTACTTCGTTTGGCTAAGCATTAGATGAATTTGTTTGATATTTTAATTATTAATTAACAACTTTGTCATTTGATAAAATTCGATTCATCATTTGATTAAATTCGATTGATAATTTAGTTATTAATTATCATCTTCGTCCGTTGGTTTAAATTCGATTGATAATTTAGTTATTAATTATCATCTTCGTCATTCGGTGAATTTCGTCTCAAATTTGGTTAAAATTCGATTGATAATTTAGTTATTAATTATCATCTTCGTCATTCGGTGAATTTCGTCTCAAATTTGGTTAAAATTCGATTGATAATTTAGTTATTAATTATCATCTTCGTCAATTGGTGAATTTCGTCTCAAATTTGGTTGAAATTCGATTGATAATTTAGTTATTAATTATCATCTTCGTCCGTTGGTTTAAATTCGATTGATAATTTAGTTATTAATTATCATCTTCGTCAATTGGAAAATTTCAATTCAACGTTTGGTTAAATTTGTTTGATAATTTAGTTATTAATTATCATCTTTGTCAATTGGAAAATTTCAATTCAACATTTGGTTGTATTTGTTTGATAATTTCGTTATAAATTATCACTTTCGTCATTTGGTCAACTTCGTTTGAAAATTTGATTGGTAAACTAGTTATTGTTTATCACTGTCGTCATTTGGACAATTCCGTTTAAAATTTGATTGGTAAACTAGTTATTGTTTATCACCTTCGTCATTTGGTCAACTTCGTTTAAATTCGTGTGATAAATTAGTTATTGTTTATCATCGTCGTCAATTGGTTAATTTTGTTCAACATTTGGTTAATGTCGTTTGATAAACAGGTTATTGTTTATCATCTTTGTTAAACTCTATTGAGAAAATTGTATTTGTTTCTTCCTAATTGATTCGATTGTCCGTTGTTCCAGAATCTATGAAATTTTTGTCTTTTTGGTTAATTGAGTTAGCCGTTCATTTCAAGATTGCTGGTTCGTTTGTCTTGGATTTAATAGTCAATTTCGTTTTGAAAATTTATTATAACAGAAAATTTTGTATTTGATTCTTTCGATAATCTAGTAATTGATTATCATTTAGTTATAATTTGTTAGTTTAAATAATTTGTCGTTCAAGTAACTGATTCGATTGTCCGTTGTTCCAGAATCTGTGAAATTTTTGTCTTTTTGGTTAATTGAGTTAGCCGTTCATTTCAAGATTGCTGGTTTGCTTGTGTTGGATTTAATAGTCAGTCTACATTGAACAGAGATTCTTAAGTATGACGAGTCGATATTTTGATGATACTTTATTAAACAATATTAAAAACTTTGATGGAAATAATGCTGATATCTATGATTGGCTTGAAGATTTTGAACAAATAACTGAAGCCGCTGGCTTAAATAATATTGATAAATTAAGACGATTACCTGTTTATTTAATTGGTCCTGCTAAAGATTGGTATGCTGTTAGCATAAGAAGTAAACCTGTTGATCAACGACCAACTACTTTCAATGATTTGAAAGCTAAATTACTCGCAGCTTTCAAACAACCTTCGCTATACCAAGATGAATTACGCTCGAAAATTGAAAATAAAAAGCAACACGAAGGTCAAGATGTTATATCTTATTTCTTTGAAATGGTTGGCCTGTGTGCTAAACTTGACCCAAATATGGATTTCGATGATAAAATAAGATATATTAAAAATGGATTCCTCCCTGGTATTTTAAAGTATATTGCTGTGGTAAAGGTAAATTCAATGGATGAATTTAAGGATTATGCCGTAGAAGCTGAATATTATTATCTTAAAAACAAATTTAATCAATAATTAATCAACTCGGTGATTGGGTTTGGTGTTGGGTAATTTCATTTATTAACCTTTTGAATTTATTATTATACTGGAATTGAACAATCTAACTGCAACCTTTGATATGGAAAGTCTACTGAGTCGTTTGAATAATTCTGCTCGTAAAAGGGACTTTACGAGGATGGCGTCCGGATAATGTCATAATAACTTTGTCCAGGTACTAAAACTGGTTTAGTACCTGGTCCAAACCGCCTCATCTTCCCCTACAATTTTTCCCCTTCTCTCTCTCTTCCTTTTTCCTCTCCGCCATTTTGGCCAGTGGAGTTGGCACCTTTAAGGTGCTCGCTTCTTTTCAGTTTGAGTTAATCCATTGGTGATTCATTAATAATATTACATGTACCTTGTTAATTAAAATAATTAAATCTTGTCCTCGTGAATTAATCAAATAATTAATAATAACGTTTATAAGTGATGAAATTGACGAAATAAGTTCTGCTTTGATTCTTAGAAATCGGTGATTATCTGAGATATTACAAAAATTACATTAATTATTAGCGTTAGACACAAATTCATCATTATATTAATACATGAAGCGAGTGGGTTGGATTAAATTATTTAAAGAAAAAGATTGGACAATTAAATTTAATTATCTTGTTAAATTGTGGAACAATTTTCAGTCTATATAATCATGATGATAAAAAGAAAGAAAGAAAGAAAGAAAGAAAGAGAAGATAAATCAGAAAGATCGACAATCGATCCATCTTCATGTTCATCATTTTGGGTTCATCTTCAGAGACTTCATCATATGATGTAATTGTTTTTTTCTTCTTCTTCATCTTCTTCTGGTTATCATCAACTCCCAGAGTCGAATCACTTTTATCATCATCATTATTTTATCTTCCTCATCACTCCTACATTTATCATCCTCCTCCTTTTCATCCTCTACCTTCACCATCAGGTAACATGTTACAATGTTTTCACTCAGAACTTTTTTTCACTCATTGTTAATAATAAACTGAAACTGAAAAACAATCAACTAAACACTTGATAACACTTAATTAACCTCTAAGAAGGTTAATAGTTTAATTAAACACTAATTGCTTCACTAACAAACTAACATTCATTTTAATAGGTGAACCAAATTTACCGTTAATTATTAATTTAATCAGTTGATTAAAAGAAAACAAATAAAACTATGATAATGAAACTTTCTCAATGAATACAAGAAAATAATAAAAACAATACAATCATGATGATGATGATGATGATCATCATCATCATCTCCATCAGTATAGTAATCCAATTAAGCTTTAATTATCTTTAATTAATACAAGATGATGATTAAAAAAGCTTATTAATTAATTCAGTGATGAATGTGAACTTTTTTGATATGTAATCATTTCATGTTGACAATATTGTCAATTTAATCAACAACAACAATCAACTGACAAAACTAATAAACTATTAGTTTAGTTAATTATCATCACTATCCAATTAATCATTATAATCATGGTTGATTAAAAAAAAACTTTGTATTACATAATTTACTGTTATAATTTGGGTTTGATTGTGATAATATATATATATAAAATTAGCTTAATTGTTGGTTAAATTGTTTCTGGTTCCTGACAAAAATTTTCTGGTTTCAATTAGTTTCCTGTTCAGTTCAATTATATAGGAAATTGTGTTCATTTGATTCAGGAAATGATGATAATCAATAGGAAAACTCATTTGTAGCATGTTAATCAACATGAATTACAATTTACAAGGCTAATAATGAAACAAGAAATTTAATTCCAATGATAATCATCAAGGTTAATCATCACCATTTCTCAAGATGATGAAAATTGTTTCTTTACAATTAAAAGTTATCATCAATTATGGTAATCATTGAGTAACAATTATCATCACTATCAACACCAAACAACAATTACAACATTTTTTTTACCTGTTGATTGATTGATTATCAATTAATTGACAGGTTAAACGTTTATGGTTAATTGGTTAATGATGGTGGAGGGTGAGGAGGGTGGAAAAGGATCCCCGGTGTGAGAAAAAATTAAGAAGAAAAGTTGATTAAATTGATTCTATTCTTTCATCATCATTTCCTCATCTTCCCTTTCTCTTTCTTCCTGAATTCTAAGTCCTTTGGTCAAGTGGTCAATTATCTAATTGAGAAACAGGTAGAATAGAATTTTTTTTTCTTTCTTTTCCAGTAAAAAAAGGGGATACTTAAGATGACCAATGGTTTTACAATTCCAAGGTAAGATGATGATGATGATGATGGTCAGTGAATTGATGATAACATTAATTATGACAAATGTTGGATGCTAATGGTTGTGATATATTT
The DNA here is from genome assembly GCF_014898815.1 of Panonychus citri. Lineage (NCBI taxonomy): Eukaryota > Metazoa > Arthropoda > Arachnida > Trombidiformes > Tetranychidae > Panonychus > Panonychus citri. The sequence continues at coordinate 2,395,509 of NW_026515540.1, forward strand.
AATCATATGGATCCTTTTATTTGCTTTGCTTCATCTTCAACTGATCATCTATCATCATTCAGAATCCATGAGTTCAGATTGAGAAAAGTGAGCATCGAAATATGAATTTTCCTCTATCTTCAAGTGGCTTCTTTCAAAAATCATCTTGTTCGTCATCATCATCATCCTCATCATCTCAAGAGTGTTACATCTTAGACGCGTGATTATCATCTTCATCATCTTCTTTTGTTGATAGTTACACAACTTTAATTTCATTCATTTAACTTTTCATCATCTCTCTTTGTTTGTTGATGATCATTTTTTTTTCTTCATTTGTTATCATCATCTATTCAATAGCTCAGCTGGGTAGTGAGTAACCATCCCTCCCTCTTGCTTGACAACTTTAAGCTCATTGAGAGGATACTTGATGATGATGATGATGATGATGAAGATGATGAAGCAATCAATTCACTCCTCATGCTTATATTATTATTAGTATTTACCTTTACCTTTTCTGGGTTTTCCTGATTCTTTGTAAATTACTATCAAATTGGATACTTGATGGTAATGATTCCCTGTAATTAATCAATCACAATCAGTTTAACAAATTAAGGTGCCAATTATCCACTTCTATTATTAGAAAAGGGGGTGAATTTGAATGAGCCACAAGAGCACCGTTGGGATACCAATGATTTAAAGGTAAGTTCATGATCAGAATAATTCATATTCTCTAACTAATAATACCTATTGAATTTTTATGATTAATATACATTAGAATAGTTAATAGAATCCACTTGACTTAATACCTTGTCACTTGACTTATTAGATTCAATTGTTGATGATAATTATGTAACAATTAACCAATTATCTTAATAGTTGTAGTAATAATTTAACGATTCAAGTTTCTACCAAGTTTGATGCAAGTGAATTACAAGTTAAATAAATTGAAATATAAACATGAAATTAATTGTGTTTTGATTAACCTTTTTTACATTATTTTGTTAATTAGATGGTTAATTGGGGATTCTTACCTGTGACACCATGATGATTAACGGCTGATGAAGCTGAAGCTGGGGAAAATGAGCCAGCTGATGCAGCGGCAACAGCGGCAACTGCTGCTGCGGTTGCGGTTGCAGTGGAAGAGGGTGAATGATGATGATGATTATGATGATGAAGATGCTGGGGTAGGTGGTGATGGTGATGATGATGAGGATGACCCTGTAATCCGGACATGAGGGCAGCTGCAGCAGCAGCGGTGGCCGATGAGGGCCGGTAAAGGTAAGCACCTAACATTGAGGCTGAGGTGAAGGCAGAGAAACATGATGTTGATGGTGATTGTTGATGATGAGATGAAACTGGAGGTAGTGATGGGGAGGTTTGTGGTTGGGTTTGAGGGTGAAGATGATGTTGGGGTGAGGGTGAAGTTAGATGATGATGATGATGTTGAGCATTACCATTAATAGGTGATGATGATGGATGAGCTTGACCACCACCACCACCAATAATTGTCTCCCTATTTATATTACCATTATTGTTGGTGTATCCATTTAATGAACTTTCATATAAACTATTTAAAGTACCGTTAGGTGATCGATGATGATGATGATAATCAGTTGGTGTTAATTGGGTTGAAGATGATACTGATGAGGGTGATATGGTTTCATGATTGTTTGTCTGTTGTTTACCACCGCCACTAATACTTGGCTCATGGTGATTCCAGTTAATTGTTGTTACCGTTGTTGGTGTTACTGTGGCTGTTGATGATTGGGAATTGGGTGAACCATCAACATCACAGTTATTATTATTATTATGATTATTTACTCTGACACTTTGTCCAGAATCAGTTGATTGTTGATTATTTAAAGATGAAGATGATGATTCATCTAAGCCTAATATCTGTTGAATATTGAAATGTGATCGACCAGTAATTGTTGGTAATGAACTTGGTGTTACCATGACTTTGGTAGACATGTGGAAATGATGAACAATCAACTAAACCAATCAATAGATTATAAATATGATGATGATAATGATGATAATTAATAATTAGATTGATTTGTTTTCTTTTGTTTTTCTCAAGGAAAATCAACAAAAAAAACTGTGAACGGAATCAAATTGTCAACAAATCATCATGTTATTTGATTTGTTGATCAACAATCACCATGAAATAAATCACTGAGAGAAAATCGTATCGATGATTAAATTAATTAATCCAATGATTTAAAAAACAGAGAAAAAAATTTTCTTCACAAAATTAACAATTAATTCTGATTATGAGTATTGATTTATTATCTCATGACAATGTTGATTGTTGGTAAATTGTTAGTTGATTTGATTTAACTTTAACTTTCTCTATCTCTTATAAACTGAATTAAACAATTTCCAAAGATGAAGATGAAGATAAAGAGGATGAGGAAGATGAGGAAAAAAAAATTCGTTCGTTAATAACATTATAGTTCCGCCTTCGACTCCACCCAAACATTTAGTTCTAACCAATAAGAGTAACAATTTACTCTCGAAAAGGAGGAGTTAGAACTTTTTTCTTCTCTTTTGTTGTTTATTATCATTTTGTTCAGTTTATTGCAATTTAATCACAATTAAAGTATTTACTTCACAATAATGATTGTAATTAGTGAATTAACTGATTAACTAATTTTCCTCTTACACATACAAAGAAAAAGGTAACAAACTATTTTTTCAATCTTTGTCTTTTTCGCGCGTTTTTTTTTTAATTCACTTTGTTTCTTTGATGATTCATTTAATCAAGGAAACAACAAAATTAACTGTAACTAAACTAATATTTAATTACCTTTATTAATTAATTAATCAACAATAATGGTAATCATAATAATTACATAGAGTTAAGGTGGAAAAGGCAAACTAATTACTCCTCCCTGTTGAGTAATAAAACTAATTGTTGTTGTTTTCATTTTTCTAATTATTCTGATAGTTGATTAGAGTAACAATTTAATCTGGTTACAATTTATTTATAATTTTCTTTAATTAATTTGATTGTCATCAAATTTTGAGTATTGATATTTGATTTAATTAAAATTTATATGAGCAAAAGATTATTGCTAATTGTTGAATATGATTAATCTTGTTTGTGTCTTAATTACTTTGACAATTGAGACAATTGTGATCAATCAATTGAATTAACTGATTGAATTCAAGGTTCATTTTGACAATTGATTTTTTTTCGTCTACTCTTTTATTTTTAATCTATATGATTTTTTAATAGGTAAGGTATTGATTAAGATGATGAGGATGAAAATAATAATGATGATAATGATGATGATGACGACGATGATGATGATGATGATAACAATACAAAGTTAATAAGGCTACTTTTAATAAGGTTTTTGTGATAACGTGACAATTTGTGAATCAATTTGTCACGTTCCTTGATTTAGTCCAATTAAAATTGTATCTGTTCAGGGGAGTAAGAGGATGAAGATGATGATGAAGATGAGGATGAGGATGAAAATGATGAGAAAAATTTTACTCAAAGGTGAAGGTGGGTGGTAACAGAAGGGAGCATTGGAAATAATTTGAAATAACAGTTGGTAGGTAAGGGGATGAAGATGATATTATTATCATCTTCAAGCCCAGAAGCCATAACTCAAAGTATGAAGATAAAGATGAAGATGAAGAAGATGATGAATATATGAGAAAGGTGAATGACAAGTAAATTAAGTTGTTTACTTATCATCATCATCATTTTTTTTTACAATACAGATATTATGTCAGTTTATTTATCTTCATCTCTATCATCATCATAATCATCATTCATTGATTGGAGTTTCAAATACTCACTCTACCAGCAAATCTAATCTTCCACCTCTCTTTGATGCTTGTTTTAATCTTCATCACTTTGGTCATGATGATGATGATGATGATGATGATGGAGAAACATATAGTTAACTCAGCATCAGTTCATTATCATTCGGGAGAAAGAGGGAAAAAGAAAGAGACACACTTTGACCTCACCCCACACAAAGATAGACACAACAACAACCACGCACCTAACACACTCACACTCTCATTCACACCCAATTAATATACAAAATTAAAAAGAACCAAATGAGAGAGATAGAAAGAGAGAGAGAAGATGAAACGATGAACACATAATTACTTCCCATTATGATAAACACTCATTCCCTCCCCATCCTCATCATCACCCTTCCTCATCTTCCTCATCTTCCTCATCATCACATTCACCATATAGTGTCACCTTAATGTAGAACCATTTCCCTTAAGGGTTTCCCACTCACTTTTTTTGTTCATCATCAGTTTGATTTTTTCACCTTATCCCTCTCATGAATTATCAAATAGTTGCACTAATAATAATAATAGAAAATGTGTCAAAATTAATTAGTCAATTATAATCAATTATCATTATTACAATTTGCAATTACTATTATTTGCACTAAATGCACTTTTATCATCATTACCATTTGCAGTCTCTCAACTTTTTTTTGTTACATCCATCATCATAATCATCCTCATCATCCTCATCCTCGCAATCAATGCCTCTTGTTTACCCTTTTCAATTTCCACCTCCACCTTAACTAATATCACCACCATCAGTACCACCTCATCATCATCATCATCATCTTACCTTTTCAACAACAACAAAAATCTGAACAGTTTGTCAATAACAATAATCAACTCAAGCCACTTACAATTGTCACAATTATCATGATTAACCATTTCCATTGAAATCTTTTTTTTTCTTACCAGTAAATGAGTTACCTTTTTAATCCCAGATAATTGATAAACAAACAAACAGTCAAAGCTAATTGACTAAATAATAAAGTAACAACAAAAGCTTAATGATAATTACTGTTGATTCAGGTAAATTCATCATAATATATTCATCATTTAACACAGAATCAACAGAGAAACTGAATTTAACAATTGATGATCAACTTCAAGTCTCTCTCTCTCTCTCACTCACTCACTCACTCGGTTACTCTCTCAATTCAATCCTATAAGAATTGTTGTTTTTCTTTGTTCCAAAATTTCAGAAGATGGAAGATGAAAAAGAGAAAATATTTGACATTTGAAAGAAAAGGAAACACTTTTTTCTCTCCTCTTTCTTTTTCATCATCTTCATCATCATCTTCGAGGAGAAGGAGGATAATCGAGGCCACAATACAAGATGTAATCCGATTTAAGAGCCTTTTAACATGTAATCTGAAGATTATTGTTGTTGATTGTTGTAAGTTTATCAACTAACTACTACTAGTGATGCGGATGATGATGATGATGATGATGATAATGATGAACAAGAAACTGTCATTTGAACAACATACAACAATACAATATACATTAACATCGGGAGTTGATATTGATCTACTTGTAAATTTGTATTAGTAACAAGTAAAACTTAAGTGTTGTTGGCATCAAGATGATGATGATGATGATCAAAATAATACTCATCCTTATCATCATCATCAACAACAACATCATCTTCCCTGATCAATATAACATAATTATCACCAGTGAAAGTGATCAAATTAAACATATCTGATACCTGGTAGTTGATTATTTCTGACCAACGGTTAAACCTATTGATTAACTTGATTAATATTATATCATTTTGGTTGCTGTTTGATTATTAATCTACCTTTTTTTTTCATCAGTTAATCAATTTACTGTGTTGATTGTTATCAACACGCGTTTGAGGTCATAATTGTTTTGCTTGTTTGCTTGTTGTTGTTGTTGTTGTTTAGTTGATTAACTTGATGATGTTGAGGGATAAAAGATTAGGGATGAGAATATTAAAATCCCTCGAGATGATTAAGGATAAAAGGCAATTGACTGTTAAGGTAATATTAACAATCAGTATTGAGATTAAATTGTAATAACGTAATGACTCAATTTCAATTGATTATAATCAATCAAATTGGTTTGATGGATAATATAATTTACTTTGTGTGAATTGAAAAGTAAATTATCATTGAAAATCAATGGAAATGAAAAAAGTATTCAAATACATTTTTAGATTAGTTAATTGTTTGATTAGTAAATCAGAATCTTTTTTGCTTCTTCAAGATAAAATTAGGAATTATCATCAACAGTATATTATTATCATCATTTTATCTTCATCTTTCTTTTATCTCTCTCTCTCTCCTTTCTATTGATCCACTATCTTCATCATTTTCGTCCTCTTTTATCATCATTATCATCTTCGTGTAGCTTTTGGACTTTCATTTTAATCTAATGACCAAGTAAAGTGTTTACGACGCTGCTTGACCGCTAATTTAATATACTCTTCCCTTGACTGTCCACTTTTCACTTTTACGAGCTTCATCCCTCACATAATCATCATCATCTCTCTATCTCTCTCTCTCTCTCACTTTCAATCTTCACTTTATGTCCATTTAATCTTAGACTGGTCAACATTACTTTTCTCTGGTCATCTCAACATTCAAGTAAAAACAGTTAATTTTTTTCTCCAACTTAATCTTCATCATTTTGATGGTGAAAAATAAGAATGATCAAGAGAGAGAGAGAGAGAGAGAGAGAGAGAACCTTTTTCTTCTTTTTTCTCATTTGTATCATAAATGATGAAGATGTTGATGAAAGTAACAGAATAAGAAGCTTACGAAATTACTGATCTAACGACAAAAAAGAAGAAGAAAAAAGTTCTGAGGATTCGAAAAGCTCTGAAATGTTCAGTCTATAGTTTCCAGTAGGAAAATCATATGAAGATGATAAGTGAGTGAGATATAAATTAATAGTAACCATATCGATCAATGAAACAAAAAAAGTTGATCATCCTTAATGATAATGGATTTACTTAGCTAATGATACAATATAATAATCAACTGATAGATATATATTGAATATCCATTATCATCAAGTTATCTTGTTGTTTTTTTTAATACTAATTGAATCCAGCCAATATACAATTGGATAAATTGTGCTTAATCAACCAGAATCAATCTGATTGTGATATTATATCAGCGGTTTTAACAATAGCTGATCAACAAGATTATCAAATACTGATGATATTCAAGAGTAATCATCATGATACAAAGTCAAGTGGATGATTTAATCTAGTAAATTTAATAAATTAGATATTAATATAACATTTGATATTACAATTTAATAATAATAAGATAATCATCAATGATAATCAAAGGAACCACATCATCAACAATAAAAATTAATGTTCAGTTAATACAATTAACTTGAAGAAAAGGAGAAAGTTACATTTTTCAATTGTTGTTAATAAATTGTTGTTACTTTGATTGTTTGAATTGGTTTGGTAGATGTTTTCTATTATTATAATCATCGGTATAACAATCATATATCACAGCTAATTGTGTTAATATTAGACAAACCAGAATTGATTAGGAACCACAATTAACCATAAAAACTATATGATAAACCATAATCATGATAATGATTACCATTTAAATCATCTTCCTCCTCCTACTTTCCCACCCAACATAATCAATAATTTAATTAATAAAAGCTTATTTAGCAATCAACGATAGTGATCATCATGATAACTGTAAACGCTGTTAATAAATTACACACAAATGATCAACAATTATATTAATCGTTTTGCCAATATATTATCAACCCACCACACCCAAAGTGTATCATCATCATGCTCATCATCATCATCATCATCATCTTCCTATTAACTCCCACTTTGATTTTCCTTCCGTGAGTTAATTTAACCAAAGAAAATACAAAAACAATCAACTGTTAATGACCATCATTTAAAGTTAATCACCATCATCAGTTTATCACTAATTAATCACAATAAATTACATTCACCCGAGAAACAATTAATTATTAATCATTAATATTGTAATATTTTGATTTGGTTCATAATAATTTCAATCATGATCAACAGGAAAACCAATTTTTTTTCAATTAACTGTTAAAACTTGAAAGATACAACAACAATTAACAGAAACTGATTCTCATTCATCAACAATTAGATTGATTTTAATTTGGTGTTGAAAAAGCAAAACTTTCACTTGGGAGTTAATATTATAATCGTATTGGGATTTGAAGTCCCATGTTCTTGACCCTCGACTGGACATTAACATTTACCATTGAACTTTTTTCCCGTTATATTTATTATCATTTTCGGGTCATTTTATATGATAATATTACCATAGGGATGGAAATATATTCCTTAGGGTTGAAACTGGTGAAAAAAAAGTCTAATCAAATTAAATTAAATTATATAAATTATCAAATGTTTCATGATGATGATTATCAATCATGATTTGTGTTCATTAACAAACTTTATTGATAAACTTTGGGTTGATATTTAATTAAAGATGATGATTATTGTTTAATCATGTTTCCATGTTCATCTTTGTGTTAACAATTAATCAACTTTACCTCTGTTAATTGTTACGATGGTAATAATTGTATGATCAATTTAATTAATTTACTTAACAACAATAAAGGAGTGAGACTTATATTCAAGACAGAGAGAGAGAGAGGAAAATCAATGCTAATCATGAAAGTAATTAGTTAATTAAAGCCAAGCTAATGATCAAAGTTATGGTTATTATTAAAGAAAATGATTCTAATTGTTTAAAATATGTAAATTCAATTAAGATTGAAATTTAAATTGTAAATTAAAAGTGTGAAAAGTTAATCAAATTTTAAGCGGGAGAAAATTTTTCAAATTCCAAATTTTAACAATGAAAGTCTAAATTGTTGTTGATCAATATAATATTTAAGCTTAATAATAATGATGATTATGTGGATTAAGGATGAAGATGAGAGGATAAATTATCTCCATCATCATCATCATCACTTTTCTGCTCTTCTATTAACTTTGAAGAGTATGAAAAAAAAAGCATTTCAATTAACTGAATTCGAGTCGAAGAAAAAAGTTCTAATTTTTTTTTCGACAATTAAAGTGAACTTTTTTTCTGTTCATTAAACAATTAAAAACTAATCATAAACTTTGTGGTTTTATAATCATCTCGATGATGATAATCAAGAATGTAACCTTTTTCCAAATGAATTAACTAAATGTTGATTGTTGATTAAATTACAATCTAATTTCATTAGATTCTTATGATGGTTAAATTATCATAATCATAATCAACCCATTAACAGAATCACCTTGAGGATAAATACAAACTTTCATCATCTTAACCATTAACTATATTAACTCGAGCATAATTAATTAATCATTTAAATCATTTTCACTTTGAGTGAAAAAAAAAGTTATCATTTAATTATATTATTAGATTAGCATTTGGATTTCTGTTGTTGTTGTTGTTCAATGTATTTAATTGTTAACAATTAACTGGGGAAAAAGTAAAGGTAAACACTAATGAGAAACTGATTATTGAAACGTGATTATTTAATTATCTAGTAGGTGAGAGTGGGTGGTGATTATAATTAAGTTGATTACGTGATTAGGATGAAAGTAAAAGTAAAATTGATTAACAAACAATTTAAATGAAATTAATGATAATCATATAATAGTAATGATAATATTTGAAATCATTTAACAGTTAATAATAACAAGGAATCAATTGAAGGCGTGATTAAAGTTAATCATGATAATCAATTATTATTATCATGATTATCATGATTGGGGATAATAAAAGGGCGTGGCTCATTGGATTCTCTATGTGTTCAGAACTAATAATCATCTAATTTAATGATAACTAATCAATTATCTTGACAAAATTTTCCACTTTTCTTACAACAATAAACTAATATAATCTAACACAATATTAACTAATTACTAATTCAAATTGTCAATTTGATTCCTCACCCAAAATTGATAATCAATTGGCCAACAATTAAATTATTCTTATTCAAACTAATTATTATCATCATAATTATCGAGTTAAGTTCAGAAGTTATTCATAGTTTCAGAACTTTTTTTTTCTTTTTTTTCGAGTTTCGATTTTGATAAAGAAAAAGTTTCTGTCGATTTCTCAATTCATTTACTCATATGAAACAATAACCAATGATAATATCATGATAATATAGATGATTACAAGTCAATTGTTTTGATTGTTTATCATGATCATCATCATTATCATGATTTGATTGTAATGATTATCATGAAAGTTTAAGCATTCAAGCAAAAATTGAAAATGATTGAAATAAATGATGTTAAGTGTACATATTCATACATCTATTGTATCAATCATTTAGATTGTCACAATTTAGATTATGTATTAAAAGATGATGATTGTCAACTATGAGACTCATATGTATCTCATGAGAATAGATATAAGGTCATCCTTCATCATTTGAAAGTTCCAAGTTCTGGAAAATATTCAAACTTTCCGAAAGCAAGTGAAAGAAAACAAGGAAAAAAAAAATATGAATTCAAATGATGATGTTAATGGTAGGAGAAAATTTCGGTCCATTGATTTTTACCATAAGATGATTACTTTTTGATTCGATAACAAAGTAACCAATATGATTACGGAACTTTTTTCTTACTAGATTAAATTCATCATCATCATGAACTCAGAGGGGTTTGGATAAACATGAGATTGTTTCAGAGTATAAATATGAACCATTATCATGATAAGAATATGAAATATATAGTCTACACATGGAAATGTATTTCTTTGTACATTATTTAAGTTGAAAGTTTCATTCAGATCTCAGAATTCATGAATATACACCAGAATAGAATGAGATTAAATATGAAAGGAGGAGTTGAAGAAAGGGAGGGATTTTCATCATCATCATCATCATCATCATCTCTCTCTCTCTCTCTCTCTCTCTTTCTGTGTTTATCAATTGATTCTGAAGCTTCATCTTCACATAGATAATCATTATCTTTATCTTCATATTAATACAATCACAATTTGCCCTTAGGGGTCACGAGTTATTATCAGGTAGTTAACTTTATGGACTCTCAGTGTGAAAGGTAAACAAGTAACAATCGCCGATTCTAATCCAACCCTTGAGATGAAGGAGGTGGAAGATGATTATGATGATAAGATGAAGATGAAGATGATTATCTGATGATGATAAAGGGAAGGTGTGAATGGAAATAAAGAAAAAGGAAGTTATGAAAAAGAAAAGGAAATCGATTAGAAAATTGATTCTAAAATAAATGTTCAACTTTTTTTTTCTCCACCTCGAACTAACCAGTTGATCAAGTTAAATGATTTCTAATTGTTACAATTTTCAATTGAATGTTTAACACTCTATTCAAATTGATTGTTATGTATGAATACAACAATCAACTGTGACAATTACCTTTTGAATGGTAAATAAATTTAACCATTCAATTTAAATCAGTATTCAAGTTTTACCATTCATTGTGAGTGTATATCAATTATTGTCATATTAACTTACAATCAACTTTTCTAAACGGTAACAATTAACTAAATCATTGGTTTCTATAACTAACTAATAGCATTTACCTTTTTTCTTAACAATCTTGACAGATTGAATAGTTAATCAAATTTAAATCAAATTAAATTGTCCTTTAGTAGTTTACACTTCCGTTGGTGGTTAATTTTACATAGAGTAATAAATGTTAATCAAATTATCATTTAATCATTAATCAAATTTTCAATTTAAAGGATTCTATTGAGAGAGAGCAAAATAATTTAAATATTACATCAACTAATTGTTATAATTTACTTAATTGTCATAAGCTAATGGCTGATTATTGACTCTCCGTTTTGAATAATTTTGATATTCTGTTAGTTAAGTTAATTGTTACTGGTGATGATGATGATGATGATACAACTAAATGATCAGAGTGAACACAATTAAATGTAATTGTATTTACAAAAACTCTACTGGACTCAAGTCATTAGTTTAATTGCCCATTAATTGCTAATTGTTGGTGATTTCAGTTTCAAATCTCCTTAGGGATAAACGGGAACAACAATCAACTACCGATTATATAACAAACTGAAAAAAAGGACAATCAAGTCAATTGTTATTGATGATAAGTATTAAATCATCATCTCTCAAGAGTCTATCATCATCATCATCATCATCATCATCTCGTCATCTTGATCATCATAATGATAATCAGCTCATCACCTTTATTTTCAAGTGTAAATTAGATTAAAATTGTCACCATAAAGATCGAGGGAGTGGGAAAAAAAATCCTCCTAAGTAAATGTTCCCACTCTCCTCCTTTTCCACCCACTCCCATAGACATTATTGGATTAATATCTAAAAGGTAGAGAGAGAGAGGGAGAGAAAAGTTAATCAATTTTAAATTGTATCTTCCAACAATTAAATTAACCTCACGAACTTTGATTTAAGATGATTTGTCGTTATTTTATTTGCTTGTTTAACTTGTTAAAGTTTTGTTTTTGTTGTTGTTTGATTTAGTTTGATAAATGGATAATCAATTTTGATTACAATCAAGAGTCACAATTTTTTGATTGGTTTAAAGGTTTTTAATCTGATAGAAAGACAACAATTTAAATCATTTTCATGTTGATTTATCATTCTCATAATTTAACTTAATCAGGTTACTAAAGTTTCAATGTTTCTGTCAAGTAGACAAAAGTTAACCATCAACAATTGTTTAACAATATTTCATTAAATTTTAATTTAGAATAAGTTAATTGCTCCTTATAATCAACAATTTATTCAATATCCTGTTAAGTTACCATGGTAATAATGATTTGATTCCAAGATTACAAATTAAATTGTTATTATTACAATTTGATTATTTCCATGATAATTTTTATTGTTACTCTATTTAAGATTAACTATTATAATGAAACTGTTAAAGTTAATTGGCTCGCAATCAGAATCTTAATTGTCTGAATAAAACAAAAAAGTTCTGACCTGAAATGTTGATGATAAAAGGAAAGTAAGAGCAAAAAGAGAGGGAAGAAAAATTATCTTCATCTTCATCTTCCTCTTTCTTTTTCTATATTAACAGTTTCATCTTAATGATATTGATGATGAAGATGAAGATGATGAGGATGGAGATGATAAAAAGCCCTATAAATACAAGGTACATGATGAGAGAGAGAGAGAGAGAGAGAGAGATGATAAAATTGATTGAGCATCTTCACAATTGAATCTTAATTTGATTCTGGTCATTGATATGATTAACATGATAATCAAGCAAACGAACCATTTGGATAGTTAATTGTTTGAGGTGAAAACAATTTCCATCCCTAATCACAACTTAATCATTTGACAAACTCTAATAATCGGGTTAATAATAATCAGATTGATTGAATCAATTTGTTTCATCATTATCTTGATTAGTTAAATTTAATTTCCAACTCAATCAAATTTACAATCCCAACTAAAGTCACGAATCAAATATTAGTAATCCTAATTGTTTTAAATATCTTTATTATTATTACAGTTTAATCATAATGGTTAACAAAATTGACATTAATCTATCTGATTTACTATTGATTATCTTATCATGATAATTAATTGAACCAATTTAATTGTCTAACAAACCAATTAATTTAATTGTGTGTGTATACACTTTGTTTTTCATCATCATCATCATCATCATTAGTAACAATTAGTTACTGATTTATTAACATTTAGCTTATTAATAGCTACGAAATCAACATCATTAATCAATTGAACTTTAATCAACATGATTTAGTTACCAGTTGATTTAGGTGGTAAATCGTTGCTGATTAGTTAATTTAATTTACGAATTGTTTGTTGTCAACAATTAGATTAAATTTTATATTTACTTGATTCTTTTTCCCTTTTCCTTTGATTAATCAACATTAACTCTCGCGATTAAAACAATTGATTGTTATTTAAATCAACCCAAATGGGTCAATATTTTTTTCCCTCTTATTTAATCATCATGATTGAAATGATTATCATGGAAATGACTGAGATGATTATCATCATAATCAAGAAGATGATTTGTCCTCGAGTGGAAATGTTTTATTTTCCAGTGACTTTTTATACTTGTCATTAGATTAACATGATTACAATGATAAAGTTAATCTAATTTAACAGTCGGTTTCATTTGGAACTGTCAGAAGGCCTAATATTGAAACTAAATCAACCTAAATTACAATGATTTAAGTTTTTACAATTAGATTAACTAACTATGGATAGAAAGAGAGACTGAGAAAAAGGGAAAATATATTAATAATAAACATTAATGATTCCAATCATTTTACAAATTGATCATCACAATTACAACATAATTCTGGTAATTTAATAATCTCATAATAATTGGACCAAAGTGATAACTTTAAATCTTAAATAATTCACAATTTATTGATCATTATCCAAGTTTCGATTAATTTAATTTTCTTACCAAATTGTTTTCCATCATTAACATTGACAATTAACGGTAACATTTTCCCATTGGAAAATTAAACAATCGAGGAAACTTTTTTCTTCTAATTGATTATCATTTATTAATCGTATCTAAAATTATTAATTATCAAGAGTTTGAATCATTTAATTGGTTCAATGTCCAGATTGGTCAATCAAATTAATTAACGAATGTTACACATGTCATGCCATCTATTGGGAGAGAATGAAAATTCAATGAAAATTGTTGAATTTTCATTTTGATTAACTTTTTGTTTTCCTGATTAAATTGGACAATTAATTAATCGTCGGTGATATGAAATAAATTGATCTCGATTACTGATTGAATATCCTACATTTTCACCCGAAATTCAAATAATCACAAGAAAGAATCTTGAATAATTAAGTTTATTAATTCTTCTTCTCTTCAATAACAATTATTATTATTGTCGTTGTGATAAATTAATTGTCAACTCAATTTAATGTTAATAAGAATTAATTATCTATGGTTAATTACGTCTAATTGTTACTTATGTTTATGATCATGTTTACAATTTTTTCCACTGTAATTTCAATTAGTATATAAATGGAAGTCATTCCTGGTCTATTACCCTTGAAGTTTAATCGGGAGACAATTAGTTAATTACGAGTTTACCTTTTGTACCTTTTTCTAAGGTTAAACAGTTATGTTAATCAACGTAACGAGTTAATTGTACAACGAAAAGACAAAGATAATCATATGAATTTAATTATCTTTTCGTTTTATAATCAATAAATTTGGCTCAATTGTCTTGAATCATGATTGACGCGAGATCGTCAAGTTTAATTGTTTGAAGTGAATAACATTGGGAATTTAATTAACACAGTTAACGAAGTTAATGAGAGTTACAATTAAGTAAATTGTTTGGACATTTTTGTTTTCGGTGTTGTGTTCAATTGCAAATGGATTTTAAACTCAATCTTGCACAGAAAAGACAATCAAATGAGGTGAGTTTAATTGTTCCTCTATTAGTTAATCACTTTGAATCAACATTCACATGTAAATGTTAAATTGTTACAATTAACGCTATCATTTCAAACTCATTTCGTTTAAAAACTTCAATGTTTATTTAAAGTTAATTTGATTGTTTCAAGTGTCTCTCTCATTGTAAATGTCACTGTTGATTTGAAACAATTTGTGAGACAGACTTAATTATCAAGTAAATTGTTGTTATTTTCATCTGATAATTTCAATTAAGTTTTTTGTTAGAATGAAAAATCATCATTATCAATATCATTGTCAACGACAATTGGATTTCTCATTTCATTCATAAGAAATGCTTGTGTTTGATTTGTTCATGAACAACAATTTAGTTCATGGTTGTAAGTTAACAATAATTTCAGTGATTAACTTTCTGATTAAAAGTAGCAAGTTTGCATAAATCTATCATCATCATCATCATCATGAATATGGATAAGATAAGGTGGATTTTTCGATTAAGCTTCAAGGATTCTATGAGATGTTGTGGTATCAAAAAATTCAGTTTAAAATCCAACAAAACGGAAAAATGGTCCAAAAACGGTCTAAGTGGCCGATCAAATGAGAAAGAGAAAGTGAGTGAGTGAGTGAGAGAGAAGCATGGGTCTCAAACAAACAAACTTTCTTCCGAAATTTTGTTGAATTGATCTAGATAATTGATGAATTTGATGATCGATTGTGTAATTTGGGATTAGACTTTGTTGATGATTAATTAATTGATCATTAATTAACAGGAAAGATTCAAGAAAATTGTACCAGTTAAACATGGGTTGACAGTATTAACGACGGTCTTGTTTGTCGCCGGTGAAAATGCTGGAGCCGGAATTTTGGCCTTACCATATACACTTAACGGAACCGGATGGTTGGGAGTTCCATTGATGATAATGATCTGTATTGATGCGACAATTTCTGCCACGTTGATTGGTAAATGTTGGATAATCCTGGAGGAACGTTGGCCGGAATATCGAGTTCAATGTCGCAACCCTTACCCAGAGATCGGTAAAATGGCTTTTGGAAAGAAAATGGGGTAAGTTTGATCTCTTATTTAACCATCATGTTAATTGAAGACTTTTATTCATTGTCCAGATCTCTAGTCACTTGGCTTGTTCAAATTGCATCAATTGGATCGGCTGTTGTTATGCTTTTGGTTTGCTCACAATTAGTATCCGATTTGATTGATCGGTCACATACACTTTCTTATGGTGTTTGGATTGTTCTTATCGCTGTGGTCATTTGTCCACTCATGTGGCTTGGTACACCAGTTGAATTTTGGGGAGCTGCCGCTTTAGCATTGGGCACATCGACCATCGCAGTTATTTTATTACTTATTGATATGGTCAAAGATCTGAAAGCTTTGGAAACTAGTCCTCAGGTATCGGCACCAACAGCCACATCAATTTCTCTTGCCTTTGGTACTTTTATGTTTGCCTATGGAGGTACAGCTCCATTTCCAACTTATCAAAATGACATGAAAGAAAAAGATAAATGGCCTCAAGCGGTCATCATGGGATTCATTAGTTAGTATAAGAAATACAAATAAGAACCTTAAACAATACAACTAACCAATTTTATTAATTTTCTTTCTTGCAAGTTCTGTTCGTATTGTTTACCCCATTTGCGATTATTGGTTATCTTGCCTATGGTTCATCGGTTTCGAATAATATTATTCATTCAGTTCGACCTGGTCTAAAACGCGATATTGTCACAATTCTAATGGCTGGACATCTTTTCTTTGCCTTCTTATTGATGATCAATCCATCGGTCCAAGACATTGAGAATAAGATTAAAGCTCAAAGAAGTGAGTTAAAGCTGAGATCAAAAATCACTTATGAAATCAGTTAAACATTATAACGAATGCCAATTAAATCAATCAATTAATTTGCATACATTAAGATAGTCTAATCATACAAATCAGATAAACCGTTATGGTTAATGAGCTTATTTTAAGTACTCAAGTCTTGACTTTTCTTGATCAGAACAAGTTGAAAACTTAAACAATCAATAGATGGTTAATTCAATTGATTAAAATCAATGTACATGTAATTTAAGTTATTATCAAAATACCTTAAACGTTAATAGTGACAAACTATTAACCGATATTTGACCTTTGTAACAGCATTTAACTGGAAACGAGTCGCAGTCCGAATCACGATGTTACTTGTATGCGTTTTTATCGGTGAGTCGATTCCTCGATTCGGAAAAGTAATGGACCTTCTTGGTGGATCCATAATGACCTGTTTAGCTTATATATTTCCACCATCTTTTTTCATCGCACTGTCATCGAAGACCAGTCCTTTATGGCCTGACAGGTAAACTTTATTTGAGATTTTCACGATTTTTAAACTTTAGTTTGAAACGTTTTATTTTCTTCCCTCCAGGCGAATATCATTCTGGGCTCGATGTTACTATTATAAGATCATTCTGATGGGTATTATCGGAGGTATTTGTGCGACAACTTCAGCAATTTACGCAATAGTTTCTCCGGATGCATTTGTATCACCCTGTTACATTGATTTCGATTGTACCTACGAATCTCGAAGTAGTTTGACCATTGGTACGAACTTGAGTTCCAATATTTTCAACATCTCATCACCATTGACAATCATTAACCAATAGATTGAAACTTTTGTAGTAATAATAATTGGCTCAATCTTTTTGTATCTGTTTATTATTTCTGTGATATTATTCAATTGTAAGGTGATTAACAAATTGTCATCAACAATTAACAAAATGTAAAACTTTTTCTGCTCAAAAAACAAACAGGCAAAATACTGAATCAAATATGATCATTCACTTTAAAAGTGTTTGTGAATATTAACTTGATTAATTAATTGTAATATTATAAGTTGACGCCATTTAATACCAATTAAAGTTAGAATTAAGAACAAAACAATTAATATATTAATCATACATCTTAATCATGTATGTCAATGGGTTTTGGTAAAACAATTAACTAAATAAAGTGCACGACAAAAGTTTAGCAATTTAGTAAAATCTCAAACAAAGGTCTAGTGTGAAAGGTTTTAGTGTAATTTCATAGGTAATCTGAATGAAGAAATAATAAAATCCATAACAATTCAGGCAAATACTAATTAGACATTGAATCAACGCTACAATTAAGAAAAAGTAATTGTACCAATAAACAATTTACTGACAACATTTTCAGAAAGAAACTTATCTTTGAATTATTATGAGAATCAGTATACCTGTAGAGTTACAAGTTTATTAAGAATATCGTTGATTGTGATGGAAACTGAATCAAAATTAACTATGAAAGTGGCAATTTCCAATCATCAATATCGATACTTTTTGGTATATATCTTATCCGTTATCTGTTTGATTCGGCTACGTTTTTGGCTCAAAATTGCACACTTTAAGCTGTTTTTGGCTCACGATTACAGCTACTAATGGTAAAACAAAAATGGAGCCAAAAGCCGAAGCCGAGAAAAAATCATAAGTTTGATAGTCCAAGAGTCCATGATAATAAGTAAATTGTAGCATTGAATTACCAAGAAGATATTGATCAAGGAAACAATTTCCAATGACTAACCTGAAATATTTAATATCCGATATTTCGAGAGGACGAACCGATAAACTATCAATGTAAACTTCAGCATCTCTTTTACCAGTGGATTTCAGGTAATCAATATAATAATCAACAAATCACCTGAATTTTCAAATCATCATTGTTAATCATGATCAATGATTTGTATATGTAACCAGCAGAGGATTAGGTTACAATGTACTTGCTGCTGCTTTTTATATGTATACAAATTTGCATCTAAAAATAAAGTGAAACAAATTATTGATATTTATTGAAATTTGCGATTATCTGTAAGATTAATTTGGTTAATTCAATTGTGATTATAATTTAACCAAAAATACAAAGTATATGTACAATTATTTATTCACAAATTAGTCAAATATGCTCATTTGTATCAATATAAATGTGATAACTTGTTTTCCTTTCCAATGATTAGATTAATCCTCACACTCCATGGGTGTTATAAGTGAAAACATGATAAAAACTCAGGTAATTGGTTGATTATTGATATCAATTACCAGTAAAGGTGACACCGATAATTACACCTTTTTGATTTTTGATATCAATTCTATTTAAAAGTCGAAAAATTAACGAACCCAAACCAATTAACGAACTTAGTTCTGGTGTAATTGGTTGATCATAATTATTTAAAGTATCCAAGTTTCATTTGAAGATCTTCACTCAATTCAAGTTAATATGTTCAGTAATTTAACTCGTTCGCAGTTGGTTAATATTATCATCGGGGTCGTTGGTATTTTGGGAACAACGATCGTTATTTGTACCGTTATTTCAACAAGAAATACATCACCGAGCTCTGGAAAATCGGGTAAGTCAATTGAAATGAGAAATTTATGTTAATACCTAATTGATTGGTCACTTTATGATTCAGATAAACTTGAAGTATTACCTTCAGCTGGAACTGGCTGGAAACTATTCGAGGTTGGGTCAGTGTTACCGGGCAATGCATTCGTTGGTGGTAGTAATAGTGATGGAAGGTCAATCTATGTGTGTCGGGTAAATTCAACGATATCGGTTGAGCTTTTACCAGGAATGTATGATCCAGCTCAAGGAGCTTGTCAGATTACTTATGGAGGAAAAGTTTATAGCTATGCTAAGTTTGACCTTTTAATTACAAATGACCCTTCGTCTCTGGTTTGGTTGAGTAATAAGAATGGTGAAGCTTCATTGGGCAGTATTGTCGGTGGACTATCGGATCGTAATGATGAACTTCATATAGCAAGAGCGAGGGTTTCGGAACAAGGTCAAACAATCGGTAAGGTACATGGACGACACGCGAAAGCTTATGTACCCTTTGAAGGGAAAGAAACGGAAATGATCTCATATGAAGTACTTTGTAGTTTTGATTATACATTATAATATAAATTGATTTAATTTTCGGTTAACAATCTTACAGATAATCGACAATTTTAATAAATATCAATAGTTTATATCGGTTTATTTTTAGCGTAAAATTTTGCAACCATATAAAATCAGTAGCAAGTACATTGTGATCTGATTCTTATGGGTTCATATGCAAATCATTGATGGTGTTTAAAACATTAAGTGACTTGATTAATAGCACACCGAGTTGGTCGGGAAAATTTCTCGAGGGATCATTTATCGGCCGTAAATTAGTCCACGTTAAACTGCTTGGATTGAGGCGATAACTTAATTCAATTTAAGAAACTGATTGATTTCGATTGCAATACTTACAATTCTCGAAGTAGTTTAACCATTAGGACGAACTTAAGTTCAAATATCTTTTAACATATTGTCATCTTTGACAATCACTAATCAATAGATTAAAATTGTTGAAGTGATAGTACACATTTTCAATTGTAAGATGTGCAAGAAATACAATCACTGATTAGTTAATTAACTCGAATCGGTTTAATTTGATTGTTTTCATTTTCTTTTGTGAGGGAAAACGTTTTAATTTCCCATACTGATTTGTGATTGAATAAAAATGAAAATGAAACAATTGAACAATCAGTAGTAAATTAATCTCGCGTTGATTGCATAATGTCAATTCACTGGTAATCTGGTAATATAACAAAATTCATGAAAATTCCGGTAAAGATTGAATTGACATCATATATTTCAATGAGTAAATGTAAATCAATTTAATCATCTTGATGAAATATAATCAAATCTTTATGTTAATTTTTTTTGATGATGACCGTTTTGTCCTTTCCTCCATTAAGGAGGTTAAAGTATTAGCAATTAGTTCATTATGATCGTGTTCATGTTCGTGTTCATCATGGTTATGTGTAGATTCACGAGTTTCCATGTAGTGGTCATAATTTTCCTGAATTTCGGGAATCATATGAACAAAACAAGTAGCCAAAAGGACACCACCACCAAAGACCAGTAAAAGTTGTAGTATTTTATTAGCGGTAGAACTTGAATTATTTGTTCCATCCTGTTGATTGTTTTCTTTTTTCTTTTTCCACAGATTAAACACCAGAACGGGTCCAAGACCAGCGACCATTGTAAGTCCGAAAAGAGCGAAAATGGCAACGACACGGGCACCGGTTACACTCATAGTCAATTATGTAATTAAATCTCTGAGCTGAAGAGAAAGGAACACAAATAGTTGAGAGAAAAAGGAGAGAAAATGGAAAAAGTTGAACAGGTAAAAAATGAAACAATCAACTAATCATTAACTTTACCCTTACAGTAAAGCTCAGTGAGTAAGGTAAATTTAAATCATCTTTGTAAATTATAATAACATCTTTATTTGAATTTTATTTAATTGTATTAATACTTGATCAAAGGTGAGATGAGGTGAGTTAAGTCTTGGTGACACTTGGATTAGAGATTATAACTGATTGACTATTGAGACAATTTGATCATTTTCTTTCTTGAGTAATTTATTGGTCAGTTAATCGCCATCGCTAACCAGAGTTGTCATGAGAGTCATTAATATGAATCCAAGTATCAAAGCTGCCAATTGATAGAGACCATTCACTTCACGGCATCGATCTGCTTGGAGGATTTCGAGGAAAACAATGTACAAAATGGCACCAGTGGCAACAGCATTTAACAGAATCAGTGTTAAACTGCCATCTTCCGTTAGACCATCTTCAATGATGATTGATAAAACTATACCGATGGGAGACATGGCGGAAAAGATGGCTACATGAATCGCCGTTAATAAAAGACTACCGGTTTTCTCAAACAGCTCGAAGCCGATGGCGAAAACTACTACGAGTTTATGAAGACAAATAGCAAAGAATATGGTCCAAACGGAGGTTGTTGTACTTTGGAGGCCAATCGCGATTCCATCAAAAACGGCATGAGCCAGAAAAGCTACTACAATGATCAGTCCTCGAAGGAATCGTGTCCAAACTCCTTCAAATTTAATGGAATTAGCAAAATTATTTGAGTTACTTTCAGCATGACCAACGTTCAGAGTCACCCCGTTATTACCGAGATTGTCTTCGTTTTCTCTTTTGGTTATATTCAACGAAATGTTATGATTATGTGAATCACGTCCAATCAACAATACAACTGATTCTTCAATTGCATAAGTCAAAAATATCCCGATACAGATACAGATTTCCACCCATGGAGCTCCATCATCATCATCATCATCATCGTCGTCTTTATCATCGCCATTTTCACTATGAGTCGGATGTTGATAGATCATTCCTTCAGATAAGTTTATTGGACTAATTGTCGTTGGTTTATCATCGGAGTGTTTATGAGCTGCCATGTATTTATCGTAATTTTCCTGAATTTCGGGAATCATGTGAACAAAACAAGTAGCCAAAAGAACACCACCACCAAAGACCAATAAGAGATGTAGAATTTTATCATTTCTTGCTTTTTGTTTTCGTCTCTCATCTTGAGAATCAAGCAAATTCGACTCTTGTTTTTTCTTCCATAAACTGAATCCAAAAACAGGACCGAATCCTGCCAACATTGTGACCCCGAAAAGGGCAAACAAAGCAACAACACGAGCTTCACCAACAGCCATACTAAATCTCAATCGAAATCGAAACAAAATAAAAAAAGATGAAACAAAAAATCAAAGCAATCCAATTACTATTTATAAATAATCTATTAATTTGATACAAACTAACAGTAAATCACTGATTTTTACAACTTCAATTGTCAACAATTGATTAACAACTGAATTTTACATCGAATGGAAATCCATTTAAATACCTACGATAAAATAATCTACAAACAAAACCATCAAGATACCGTTACATCAATTCCCCATCGATAATATTAAACAATCAAATTCATATTTCATTGATTATTTCGTAAAATCTGATTGAATATCTGGATATTTATCGTGTATATATTGTTACATCAATTAATTAGTCATAATGATCGCTTAATTTGGGTAATAATATTTTTGATCGATTCTTTTATTTTAATAATTTAATTAAACAATCAATCGTATGAAAAAAATAAGAAATTTGCTTGTTGGTTATATTTATTGATTACACTCGTTCATGATAATCTTGCACCTACGTTACTATAATTAACTTAATTAATTGCCACGTGATATCACTTGTAACGATTTTCATATTCCCCATAGACTTGACATTGAGTATGGTCTTAACAGAATCACTTTGTCGCAATCAACAATTAACCGACAGAAATGAGTTAGATTAAATCTCTTGTCAAATGTGATCGATTGTTATACTAATCAAGCCAATCAGTAAATTGGTTCAACAACAATTAACCAGAAACCTTTGGCTTTTGATCATTTTTAATGTTCCTGAAAAATAATCAATCCAATTGATTTTGATACAAAGTAACAAAAAAAACACTGATTAACAATTGAAATTTGAACTATCGATCAACAATTAAAGTTTACATTTATTGGAAATTAATCTTTCGATGTAAATCAAATCAAGATACAGTTACATTAATTTACCATAGATTATGCTCTTGAGCAACTTGTTATTTAGTTCTAATCACTAATATGATAAATTATCTAATTAATGATAATCTTATTAGAAGAGTAAATGAATAGATAATAAATCGTAATCGTACTCTCTCAAATCCTCAACAACCACTACAATTTATATTGTCAATATACTCCTACAATTTAATCACCAATTAACCTTGAGATCGACCTGATTAAGGGAAAAAGTTAAGTCAATCAACTGGATTGAACATCGAAGGCAAATTTATCAATAATTGTTGTTGGAAACAGTTTAGTTAAATATTTAGCAATTGGATAATCTGGTTGATCACTAATGACCTCCGTCCGTGCATATTGATAGTGTTTTATTAATAATTGTGTCGATTTCAATAAGCAAGAGTTAATTGTTGGGTGATAAAAGTTAATTTACTTTACACGTAGAGTGACAATGAAAATGTAATTGTAAAGGTGATAGTCCAAATTGATACAATGTTAACCGTTACAATCTAATCAATTTCTCATTGAAATCATCAGAATGTAAGTGTTATCGTAGTTAAAACAATGAAGTGGTGATCAAAGTACAGTTACAATTAAAAGAGACAAAAAAAACATCACTTTTAGTGTTAATTAAATTGTTGGAATAATTTAAAAATTGATCAAGTTGATTGGATGCTAATGACCAATGTCACAATTGAAAGGAAGATCTCTAATAATCAAGGACAGAAATTGGAAACAATTAAGAAATAGTTATGAAAATTAACTTGATTTTCTTTAATTGCACAAAAAATACAATCACTGATTAGTTAATTCACTCGAATTGGTTTAATTTGATTGTTTTCTTTTTCTTTTTGGAGGGAAAAAGGATAATCAGCTGAGAAATATTCTTATGATTAGTAAGAATTTTTTGTTCAAGTTTTTCAAGTTAATTATTTGATTAAGTGTCAAAGTAATTAAAAGTGTGAAAAATTTAATAGTCCAGATTGATCAAAATGAAACAATTTAAAAACAATCAAAAGTAAATAAATCTCACGTTGATTAGATAATGTTAATTCACGAGTAATCAGGATGGAGGAAAACAAAACTCATAACAATCTAGGTAAAGATTAAATTGTAATTAAATCAACGCTACAATTAAGAAAAGGTAATTGTATTAACAAACAGTTTGCGGAAGACTTTATCCGAGAGAGAGACTTATCTTTGTATGGGCATCAGTGTATACGTGTAGAAATATTGATCTGAGTAAGAATATCGTTAATTAAGAATATGATTAATATTGATTATATTTCCATTTTCAATTTTCGATTAGCCGATTGAACATCGATACTTTTTTCATATCGTATCCTTTATCTGTTGGATTTGTTTACTTTTTTGAGAGCAAATTTCAAATGGAGAGAAGATTGATTGTTCAAGTTAATTGTTTCTGATTAATTTAGTCCAATTAACTTGCGATCATATTAGACGCTGTAAATGGTTTGGATAATTAGTAATATTTGAATTTTATTTAATTGTATTAATACTTGATCAAGGTGAGTTAAGTCTTGTTGACACTTAGATTAGAGATAATAACTGATTGACTATTGAGACAATTTGATCATTTTCTTTCTTGAGTAATTTATTGGTCAGTTAATCGCCATCGCTAACCAGAGTTGTCATGAGAGTCATTAATATGAATCCAAGTATCAAAGCTGCCAATTGATAGAGACCATTCACTTCACGGCATCGATCTGCTTGGAGGATTTCGAGGAAAACAATGTACAAAATGGCACCAGTGGCAACAGCGTTTAATAGAATCAGTGTTAAACTACCATCTTCCGTTAGACCATCTTCAATGATGATTGATAAAACTATACCGATGGGAGACATGGCGGAAAAGATGGCTACATGAATCGCCGTTAATAAAAGACTACCGGTTTTCTCAAACAGCTCGAAGCCGATGGCGAAAACTACTACAAGTTTATGAAGACAAATAGCAAAGAATATGGTCCAAACGGAGGTTGTTGTACTTTGGAGGCCAATCGCGATTCCATCAAAAACGGCATGAGCCAGAAAAGCTACTACAATGATCAGTCCTCGAAGGAATCGTGTCCAAACTCCTTCAAATTTAATGGAATTAGCAAAATTATATGAATTACTCGATGATTCAACACCACCGTTATCGTTGCCTCTTTCCATTCCTATTTTATGAAGATTCACAGAGTTGTGACCATGATTATGAGATTCACGTCCAATCAATAATACAACTGATTCTTCAATTGCATAAGTCAAAAATATCCCGATACAGATACAGATTTCCACCCATGGAGCTCCATCATCATCATCATCATCATCGTCGTCTTTATCATCGCCATTTTCACTATGAGTCGGATGTTGATAGATCATTCCTTCAGATAAGTTTATTGGACTAATTGTCGTTGGTTTATCATCGGAGTGTTTATGAGCTGCCATGTATTTATCGTAATTTTCCTGAATTTCGGGAATCATGTGAACAAAACAAGTAGCCAAAAGAACACCACCACCAAAGACCAATAAGAGATGTAGAATTTTATCATTTCTTGCTTTTTGTTTTCGTCTCTCGTCTTGAGAATCAAGCAAATTCGACTCTTGTTTTTTCTTCCATAAACTGAATCCAAAAACGGGACCGAATCCTGCCAACATTGTGACCCCGAAAAGGGCAAACAAAGCAACAACACGAGCTTCACCAACAGCCATACTAAATCTCAATCGAAACCAAAACACAGCAAAAATAGGATCAACAAAAAAATAAAATAATCGACCCAATTAACTTGTCAATTTGATACAAACAACAGTAAATCACTGATTTTGCAAATTCAATTGTCAGCTATTGATACATAACTGTATTTTAAATTAGTCTGAAACTCATTTAAATACACCTACGAGGATGAATCATACATCAATTTCCCATCGATAATATTAAACAATCAAATTCATATTTCATTGATTATTTCGTAAAATCTGATTGAATTTTTTGATATTTATTACAAAGTGTTACAACAATCAATCAGTTATAAAGAGTGGTTAATTTCAATGTAATTGTTTTATCAATTTATTGTAAATGAAAAAGGTGTTGATTGATTAACTTTCACAGAGAAATCATATAATATTGGTGTGATTTTGTCAACTAAGTCAAATTATCTATCAATTGAAATAAAACAATAAACTTAATTGAAATTGATAAATTCTATCGGCTTTATTAGTATACATGTAATTAATCACTAATACTTTGCTTCTCATTGTAAACTAATTGCAATTAGAAACAACTTAAGACTAATGAAAGAAAATTAACTAATAGCTCATTAATGGATATGTACAAGTTGATGTAACAATTTGATACTAATATCATTAACTATTAATTAGATCGATCTTATATTTAGTAAAAAATTAAAGTTCGAGATTAAAATTAAACTAAGTAAACTTTTAATTGCTCGAGAATCGATAAACTCTCTCTCTCTCTCTCTCTCTCTCTCTCTCTCTCTGGACCTCTTTTCATCTTTTTCCAATATGAATCTTAAACTCAAAAGTAATTAATTAATATATGGAAATTTGAGTAATTATTCAATGAAAAGTATCTCCGAGTAAGTCGAATCGTTATCCCGATAATTAATATAATAAGAATTAAAATCATGGATAATTCAACTTACAATTAGATTAATCTTTCTCCTCTAATTTTCTCATATTCTTAACTGCTACAATTTATATTGACAATCTTTATACAATTAAGAGTCAAAGGGAAAGGAAAAAGGGAAGCTGTTTAATTATTCAAATTGTAAAATGGTTAATTTCAATTGGATGCTAATTATCAGTCATGTCTAATTGTCTCCACCCAGAAATATAAGTTCAACTTTACTTAATAATTTGTTATTAATAGATTGAATATCTCAGCGATTAATTAATTAATAGTTAATCATTAGATTTTACATCTCGTAAACTCCATAGAGAAATAAATGTATAAGTTCAACTTTACTCAATCAGCTATTAATAGATTGAAAATCAAGGGAAAATTAATCAATACTTGTGATTAAAATCTATGTAGTCAAGCATTTTACCCTCGCGATCACAATTATATAGTGATCGACATTTGGTGATCGACAATGACCTGCGAATATGAATATTGATTTTTTTTAATTTTATCGACGTCAATAATTTAGAGTTAATTGTTGGGTGATAAAAGTTAATTTACTTTACACGTAGAGTAACAATGAAAATGTAATTGTTAAGGTGATAGTCCAAATTAATACAATGTTAACCGTTACAATCTAATCAATTTCTCATTGAAATCATCAGAATGTAAGTGTTATCGTAGTTAAAACAATGAAGTGGTGATCAAAGTACACTTACAATTAAAAGAGACGAAAAAAACATCACTTTTAGTGTTAATTAAATTGTTGGAATAATTTAAAAATTGATCAAGTTGATTGAATGCTAATGACCAATGTCACAATTGAAAGGAAGATCTCTAATAATCAAGGGCAGAAAATGTGAAACAATTAAGAAATAGTTATGAAATTAATTTGATTTTCTTTAATTGCACAAGAAATACAATCACTGATTAGTTAATTCGCTCGAATTGGTTTAATTTGATTGTTTTCTTTTTCTTTTTGAAGGGAAAAAGGATAATCAGCTGAGAAATATTCTGATGACTAATTAGCTAATAGTTTCGTTTCTCAATAACAATTAACGCGGTTGATCAGCTCTATCTATTAATTATCACGAGTTTGCATCATTCAATTGTTTCAATGTCCGAATTGGTCAATCAAATTAATTAACAAAAGTTACAAATGTCATGCCATTGGAAGAGAATAAAAAATCAATGAAAATTGTTGAATTTTCATTTTGATTAACTTTTTGTTTTCCTGATTAAATTGGACAATTTATTAATCGTCGGTGATATGAAATAAATTGATCTCGATTACTGATTGAATATCCTACATTTTCACCCGAAATTCAAACAATCACAAGAAAGAATCTTGAATAATTAAGTTTATTAATTCTTCAATAACAATTATTATTATTGTCGTTGTGATAAATTAATTGTCAACTCAATTTAATGTTAATAAGAATTAATTATCTATGGTTAATTACGTTTAATTGTTACTTATGTTTATGATCATGTTTACAATTTTTTTCCACTGTAATTTCAATTAGTATATAAATGGAAGTCATTCCTGGTCTATTACCCTTGAAGTTTAATCGGGAGACAATTAGTTAATTACGAATTTACCTCTTTCTTGGGTTAAAAAGTTATGCTAATCAACGTTACGAGTTAATTGTATTTATTATAATACAACGAAAAAACAAATGAATTCACATGAATTTAATTATCTTTTTGTCTGTAAACTTTAATGTTTATTTAAAGTTAATTTGATTGTTTCAAGTGTCTCTCTCATTGTCCAGATCTCTAGTCACTTGGCTTGTTCAAATTGCATCAATTGGATCGGCTGTTGTTATGCTTTTGGTTTGCTCACAATTAGTATCCGATTTGATTGATCGGTCACATACACTTTCTTATGGTGTTTGGATTGTTCTTATCGCTGTGGTCATTTGTCCACTCATGTGGCTTGGTACACCAGTTGAATTTTGGGGAGCTGCCGCTTTAGCATTGGGCACATCGACCATCACAGTTATTTTATTACTTATTGATATGATCAAAGATCTGAAAGCTTTGGAAACAAGTCCTCGGGTATCGGCACCAACGGCCACATCAATTTCTCTTGCCTTTGGTACTTTTATGTTTGCCTATGGAGGTACAGCTCCATTTCCAACTTATCAAAATGACATGAAAGAAAAAGATAAATGGCCTCAAGCGGTCATCATGGGATTCATTAGTTAGTATAAGAAATACAAATAAGAACCTTAAACAATACAACTAACCAATTTTATTAATTTTCTTTCTTGCAAGTTCTGTTCGTATTGTTTACCCCATTTGCGATTATTGGTTATCTTGCCTATGGTTCATCGGTTTCGAATAATATTATTCATTCAGTTCGACCTGGTCTAAAACGCGATATTGTCACAATTCTAATGGCTGGACATCTTTTCTTTGCCTTCTTATTGATGATCAATCCATCGGTCCAAGACATTGAGAATAAGATTAAAGCTCAAAGAAGTGAGTTAAAGCTGAGATCAAAAATCACTTATGAAATCAGTTAAACATTATAACTGATGCCAATTAAATCAATCAATTAATTTGCATACATTAAGATAGTCTAATCATACAAATCAGATAAACCATTATGGTTAATGAGCTTGTCTTAAATACTCAAGTATTGACTTTCTTCGATTAGAACAAGTTGAAAACTTAAACAATCAATAGATGGTTAATTCAATTGATTAAAATCAATGCAATTCATTGAGGCGTATTTGTATCACCCTGTTACATTGATTTTGATTGTACCTACGAACCTCGAAGTAGTTTGGCCATTAGCATGAACTTGAGTTCCAATATTTTCAACAACTCATCACCTTTAATTATTAATTATTATAATTAACCAATAACTTATTAGTAATAAGTTAAAAGTTAATAAAGATTGGTCCTTAATTGGACTTGAATAATCAATATCACTGTTAATATAAAGATAAAACAATCCAAATCATCTTTAATTAGATATGGAAGATTATTATGAAATACTGATAACAGAGATGTGAATACTAGTAATTAATTGAATAATATCGATTATTTGTTTTGATTTTTCATATTCATCAGCATCGCTCTAATCAGTGGTTTCATCAATATCTGACCAAAAGTAATTTGAGTTTTTATTTGATGATCCCTACAGATGAAAGTTGAGTACTTGCTTTGCTTTATTAGTATAATTAGTAAATTTAATTTTGGCTCTCATTGTGTGGCTGGACATGTTAAAGGACATGTCCATTTACCAATGGGGCTCGGGTTCGAATCCCGGAGTGGGATAAACTTAGGTTAGGTATCTACAGATTAGGTGGATATATCCACAAGATAATCCGACGTTTTTTTAGTAAAAAATAAACTTTAAGAACCAAGATTCCAACTACCAATCTTATTTAACTAGAACTTGACTAAAAATTATTAACTATTCATTAACTCGTTAATTGTTCATAACATGATAACAATTTTGTAACTAATCCATTTAGTTATAAGTTCTGTTGACTGATAATGATCAAAACTGATTTGTAGATATGTTTTAATCGACATTTACCAATGATAATTGAAAAACTAATTGATTACTAGGCACAATTATAAAGAAAAATATTAGAGTAATTAATTAAAGGTATTTGCAGATGAAAATATGAAATTATGTTATTAACAAAGTAAATCTCTAAGTCAACAACGATCAAGTCTAACTGTATCAATAATTAAACTGTAAACTAATTGGAATTAGAATCAGCTCAAGTTGATTGGTTGATCATTGGAAGAAAACTGATTTAGCTCATTTATCAATCAGGTGAAGTTGATGTAACAATTTGATACTATCACTTACAATTAATTAGATCTTATCTCAGAATCAATTGACTTTTTTATCTCCATCAATGTGACACTAATTAAAACCTTCTGTAGTTCATTTAACAATCAATTTTAACAATCTCTCTCACTTTCACTCTCTCACATTTTAACAACCACTACAATTTATATTGACAATATACTTCTACAATTTAATCAGTAATTAACCTTGAGACCGACCTCTTGACGGGAAAGATGAAAATCAATTAACTAGATTGAACATCAATGGAAAATTAACCAATGCTTGTGATTAAACATACATTTTACCCTAGTGAACACAATTAAGTAATCGCGTTGATCGCTAATGACCTGTGTACGTGCTAATTAATAGTGTTTAGATTGTATTGACGTCAATAAGAGTTAATTGTTAGATGATTGTTAATTAACTTTACATGTAGAGGTGCAATGAAAAGTTATCATTACAATTGTAAAGGTGATGATGATCCATATGAATACAAGATAATCAATGTATCATTGTAATTACAAGAATGTAATTGTTTATCGTGATAATAAAATGATGATCAAAGTACAGTTACAATTAAAGAAGGCAAAGAAACATCACTTTCAATATTAATTAAATTGTTGCAATATTTTAACATTGATTAAGTTGATTAGATGTTAACAATCAAGAAGAGAATCTCTAATAATCAAGGACAGAGATTGGTAACAATTAAGAAATAGTTATGAAATTAACTTAATCATATTTACCTTGACTCGAAATTCAATCACTGCAGTGATTGAATTAACTAACGAATGGTTAGTTAATTCACTCGGATTGATTTAATTTGATTGTTTTCTTTTTGGAGGGAAAAAGGTTAACCAGCTGAAAAATATTCTGATGATTAATTAGCTAATATTTTAGTTTCTCAATAACAATTAACGAGGTTGTTTATTTTTCTTTCTTTCACTAATTATTGTGTATCTAATTAGTTGATGTTTACTTGTGATAAATTGTATCTTTAATCATCAATCTGTTGATTTCTCTTGATAATCAGAAAGGGAAAAGGTCATTGAATTGAAGACCAATGAAGGGCAATGACATTTTCCAGTTACTCAATAAATTGATCATGTGGTTGTTCAGATTTTCTTTCTCTTCTTATTTAGTGAGAGAGGATAACAAGTTGATCTTGAC
Source organism: Panonychus citri (assembly GCF_014898815.1). NCBI lineage: Eukaryota > Metazoa > Arthropoda > Arachnida > Trombidiformes > Tetranychidae > Panonychus > Panonychus citri. The sequence goes on from NW_026515540.1 coordinate 2,427,830, forward strand.
CTTAACCCAGAGAGAGCCCTTCGGGAAGTGATCGGAGAAACGTTAATCATATTATTAGAGTGGTTTTAATCACCGATCTCAGCAAGAAGTAATCAACAGAAGCTCCGTCATGACAACAAGGCCCACAAGAAATCGGACTCAGGACAGGTATTTTTATCTTCTCTCTATCTCTTATTATGCAATAATCTTAGAGAGAGAGAGAGAGAGAGAGAGAGAGAGAGAGAGAGAGAGATGAGAGATGAGAGAAGATGATAAACTGACGGAGGGGTTTTTCTTTGAGGGTGAAAAGAAGGGCATGTTCGCAGGAGAAAAGCTGAACTGGGCTGGAGATCATTTTTGCCTTGATTTTGACAAATAATTCACGGAAGAGATTTTCTTTTGCTTCTTGTTCAAGGATCAGAGCAGGAAAGAAGATGAATTAAGGAGCCATGATGATAGAGAGTAGAAAAAGGACAACCCTGAAAGAAAAATTGTTCGTCCGCCTTGATTAATGAAGATAATGGAAGAAAAGATGACCATCTTGTTTCAATTTTCTCTTTCATTCCGGATTCTCTTCCACCCTAACATATAAAAAGACCTCGTTTCTCATGAATTTCTTCATTTTTCTTATTATATCCTAATCACTGTTTCCAATTAGAAAAAACAATTTCTCTTTCGTTCTGTGTGTGTGTATCTCAATCTCCTTATACTCTTTCAACGATGCATATCAAATACCTCATTTTGGCCTGTGTTTTCATCTTCGCCCGAATTGTCCTTGCCTCTGATTCTGCTCGACGTAAATCGGAAGAGGAAACATCCGACAATGCTCTGAACTACGATCACAAAGATGTCACCCAACGATCGGGATTCATGTCACTTATCCAAGACGGTACAGTTCCCACTTTCCTTGTAATGGGTTTAGCCACAATCGCTGCCGCTGCTTTAAGTGTAAGTGATTATTAATCTTAATCAACTGATTAAAATGCTCTTCTAATGTTACACAATCAAAGTAATAGAATGATTCTAATCTAATCTATTCTCATTTTCTGCTCTCTTTTTTTTCCTTCATTCTATCCCAATAGTCCAAAAACGAAGGTAAATTACGCGTACGACGATCAACCGACGCAAATTGGTCCAACAATTTACTCAAAATTCTCGGTAATGTTCAAAAGGCCGTTGAAAAGTACCAACAATTAGAAAACGAGATCGCTAATGAATTAGACGATGATATGGTTCGTGATTTCAATTCCAAACCAACTGAATAAATTAAATCTTTTTACTCTAATCCATCATTCAATTTTATCCCACCAATTAAAACCTTGTTATCATCAAATGTTAATTGTTTCCTAATTTAACTTTTATCATTGTTTCGCCATTGCCATAAACAAATCATATTAAACAATCAACTCAATTTCATTTACTATCAACTGATAAAGTCAATTACTACGATGAGCTTTTCATTTAATTCGTAGCTTCGTATGAACATAATTCTGTGTATAAGTGAACATTTATTTTACTTTAATTTTAGTCTTTAAACTGAAAAATGAAAGATGATTAACAATTATAAATAGAAAACGTAATTGAATTGATTAATAGCATCGAGAGAATAAATCTTTTTTTCATAATTCTCTATTCTGGACATTGGTTGATTACCGAAATTAATCATGACCATGACCAACCGAAACCGTTATGAGAGTCATTAAGATGAAACCCGACATTAAGGCCACCAGTTGAATGAGGCCATTGATTTCGGGACATCGATCGGCTTGAAGAATCTCAAGGAAAACGATGTATAAAATGCCCCCGGTGGCAACAGCGTTTAACAGTATAAGCGGTAAACTGCCATCTTCTGAAAGTCCTTGTTCAATAACGATGGACAAGAAGATACCAAGAGGTGACATGGCCGCGAAAATGGTCATATGGATAGAGGTCAGTATAAGGGAACGTGTTTTCTCAAACAGCTCAAAGCCAATGGCGAAAACAACTACGAGCTTATGAAGGCAAATGGCAAAGAACATGGTCCAAACGGAGGTTGCTGTACTTTGGAGGCCAATCGCGATTCCATCAAAAATGGAATGAGCCAGAAAAGCTACTACGATGATCAATCCTCGAAGAAATCGTGTCCAAACTCCTTCAACATGACCCGATGTCGGCTCATGATGATGACCATTAGATTGCTGGTGAAATGATGATATTACAGTTATATCATCACCTTTCAGATCAATGGCAATATTATCACAACCAACTTTACCACCATGATGATCACCATTTTCACCGGAACTATTATGTTGATGATCAATGTGGTTATGATGATTATGATGATGATGATGAGCTGAATCTCTTCCAATCAATAACAACACTGATTCTTCAATGAAATAGGTTAAAAAAAGACCTAAACAAATACAAATTTCCACCCAAGGAACAGAACCATGAGAATGTTCATCTTCACCATCATGATGAATCGGGTGTTTGTAAATATTATCACGAGAGTTTGAAGTGTTGACAATTATCTCACTTCTTTCCATTAAGGAGGTTGAAGTATTAGCAATTAGTTCATTATGATCGTGATCATGTTCATGTTCATGTTCGTGTTCATCATGGTTATGTGTAGATTCACGAGTTTCCATGTAGTGGTCATAATTTTCCTGAATTTCGGGAATCATATGAACAAAACAAGTAGCCAAAAGGACACCACCACCAAAGACCAGTAAAAGTTGTAGTATTTTATTAGCGGTAGAATTTGAATTATTTGTTCCATCCTGTTGATTGTTTTCTTTTTCTTTTCCAGATTAAACACCAGAACGGGTCCAAGACCAGCGACCATTGTAAGTCCGAAAAGAGCGAAAATGGCAACGACACGGGCACCAGTTACACTCATAGTCAATTATGTAATTAAATCTCTGAGCTGAAGAGAAAGGAACACAAATAGTTGAGAGAAAAGGAGAAAATGGAAAAAGTTGAACAGGTAAAAATGAAACAATCAACTAATCATTAACTGTACTCTTACAGTAAAGCTCAGTGAGTAAGGTAAATGTTGACTAATCTACTAAGATGTTGATGTGTTAGTTTAAATACTTCACCTGAAAGTGTCGCTAGTTACATAGAGATGTTGATAACGATTTCTATCATTTCTTTTTTACATACAAGTGAAAATTATTACAAAGGATTATATGAATTTACGATGATGATTTACAATTAACAGGGGGAACAATTAAGGGTAAGAATTTAATTCATGAGAGTTTTACAATAACTTGTAAATTAATCTTTTTCGCTTGTTTCTTTTGATTATTTTCTGATTGACTATTTGGACTTAGTACAATTAGAAACAGTTTAACTGATTAACGTAAATTGATTTATAACAAATTATTGAAAATATTTGTTGATTTCGATTACAATGACTTTGGAATGGTTAGAAAAATATATTCAATTACATTTACGTTTTGTTGTAGTTGTTGATTATCAATCGTTGGTGATCAAGTCATGAGATGGAAGTCAATTAAATGGTCAAATGTAAATAAGAAGCAATGAAAACTTTGAATATTTTAAATAGATTGTTGATTGCTGAATGAGAAAGAGATTCATGGTTATCGGATAATTTGTGCCATACGGAGGGAAAAGGCATCGGAATTATATGAACAATGGGAACTCCTCGAGCGGCGAAAGGTTTATGATCATCATCGACTCCTCCGAAACTCAGACGGTTCTTGAAATAGCTTGTAGTTGTTTTTGGTGGTTCAGGTTGTAGCAAAGATAAATCATTCAATTGTTGTTCTAGGAAAAAAAAGAGAAGAGATAAAAATTGTTAATCGAAATGAACTGATTGTGCCATTTATATTACATGTATAGCTTACCTGCACGAAGTATTTTGGCATAAAGAGGATTAGTATCGGGGAAATAGCTGTAAAATGTTGGATTAGCTGAGCCGAGAAGATCAAGTAAAACCATTACATCAATACGATCTAATTCAGAAGCAAAGTCACCCGGGCATCTCTGACGATCGGCTTGATTCTTAGGGAATCTTAACTTGTTCCATTTAGCAGCTAAATGTCGAGAGCCATAAAGAGAATCTGTGTCAGTCCATTGTTCGAATGCTTCTTCACCGTCAAAGAAGACAAACTGAAGCGTCAAATCATTATGTTCCTATGGAATAAAAAAATTAAATAAAAATGAATAAAAGGAAATACAGTTGAATATGAATAGAAAATTGAAAATATTTACCTGTTTGTGTTTAATTAAACTCGTTGAAAAATGTCGAGCAATTTCAATCATCATTGCACATGGAACCGCTGAATCAGTGGCACCAACGAATTGCCGACCAGGAAAAAGTTTAGAATCATAGTGACAGGCAAACATTAATCGACGACACGCCGATGGATTTAATGTCGCAATTATATTAACAAATGGTTTAGATCCATGAGGTGTATTGGACATGAAAGAATCTTCTTCAACTGTCCAACCAAGATCTCGCATCGAAGATTCAATGAACTATCAAGTATATAAATTCAGATCGAAAATGAATAAATAATCAAATCAAGATTAAGATTAAGATAAAAATCAACAATTTAATGAGTGATTTCCGTATTGAAAGCCACAACTTATAAATAGAAAAGGCCAAAACAATTTAATAAAATGAAACTCAATCATTTCATCTGAATAGTTTTGATGATCTCTCAGTGAATCTAATAAATGTATGTTTATCTAATAAATCAAATTAATTTATATATCTGATTGGAGTATTTGTAATGATAAAAGGTGAATGTAATTAACTTTTAATTAACTTACATATAGTATAAGAATTTAGTATGTAAATAGGTTTATAATTACATTCAGTGAGTTAATTTTACATTCATGGTGAGTTATATAAAATTAATCAATAAAACAACAACATTGATTAGTTGATTAATGTTTACCAACCAGTGAATGTTATTTGGTGGATTAACATATTATGTTTTATTAAATTGTAATCTCATAATATACATTATATATTATAAGATGTCAATGTCAATCTAATCAACACCTACACATTTACCTTAAATTATTGGGTATTTGGGGTTAGGTTAATCTATTTTTGGTTCTAATTGATTAGAGTAATAATTTAATCCATTGGATTTGTATTACTACACTGAATGTTAAGCTAAAAATAAAATATTGTTATGATTAAATTCTGGCATTTCCGTTCATCAAGTTAATTGTTGATTAATTTACACAATAAATGGTTAACTATTAAATACGATTGTTAATTTCTATCCTACTAATATTAGGTATCTAAACAATATACTAATTGTAGTGAGTGGGAGCTGTTTGTTTGATCATCATCATCATCATCATTTCAAACTAGAATGACAATTAAGTAAATAACAATTACATTATTGTCAAACGTTTATACAGATGAACAGGTAATTTATTGAATTGATTGTTAAATTGTTGCTTTTTATTATTTTCACCAGAATCAATTCAATAGTAAATAATATCAGATATAAATTAACCGGAATTATTTTTTGATTGACATTGATTGTAATGCAACAATTAACTTGACAACGAATGAAAAAAAAATTACATCTTGTTAAGGTTTTTCTTTTAGGTTAATATATATATTGTTGATTAGAAAAACACAATTAATTAGTTAATTGTGGTAATTAAATGGATAATAATAGTTACCTCTCGGACTTTTCTGTTTCCTTCTGTTCCGGAAACTCGAGGAATCATTATTTGATTCAGTGTGTAATTAAAGTAATCATGAGCTGTTGGTGAATCACTGGCGATTGAATATAATTCATTTGATTCCATGTATTTTAATTGATGATGCCACTGTAATTAGAGAATGCGATTTAATTAATTATAGTTGTGATATAATGATATATTCAAGGTAAAATAAAGGTATCAGATGAAAACAATCAATCAGATTCAATTGTTTCAGTTGAATAACATTGATTGAGAGGAAGAAAAAAATTATATTGTAAAGGGAGTTGCATTTAAAAAGTATAACTCATCTTACTTTAGATTGTGATGAAAATGATGAGAATGAAGATGAAAAGATAAAGATGATGAAGAAGATAAAGAAAAAACAAAACATAAACAAACTCAATTTGTGATCAAAGAGTAAAGAAGAAAAGACTTGAGCTCTATGAGGAAAAGAGAAGTTACAAAACATTTCTCTTTCCTCTAAATTGTTAATTGTTTAATTTTGATTGTAACTAACTCTTAATTATAATCCAATGATTAATATCTTCATTCTTATCATTTTCATCACAATCTAAAGTAAGATGGGTTATACTTTTAAACGCAACACCCTTTAAGATGATTAGTATTGTGATTTACTCTGATTAAAGATCTAAAGTTGATAATGATATTAATAGTTATATAAATTTGATTTGGTAAACAAAGTTAATTGTTACAGGAATAATTGTTAAGGTCTAATTTTATGAGGATGTAAAATGGTAACAATGAAAATAAAACAATTAAGGTCACAATAGTTTGTCCTCAAAACTAATAAATTCAATTTACTAATCATTACCCACTGAGTTTGGTAACATCATTTAACAATTGACTGTTGATTCTGATTAATATCAGGAACAAAAAACTGATTCTATTAATAATAGAGCTCATTAAATGGTCTCTTACATGTCTCTTAATTGTGAGATTCAACCTAATTTACATGAATGTAATCGAATCAAATTGAAAATATTTACTAATTTGTCGAGAAGGAGAATTACTCACAATTGGATCAGCTGTTTTTTTGGATATTTTAGTGAACTATTAATAAATTGTTGAAGAATCAAAAATTGTAACTTTCATTTCTAATCTGATATTGAAAAATTAAAGGTTGTCAACATTACCTGTTTTGGATCCCAATTAACAGCTCCAACTGGATCATTAGATACTGTATTAGTTGCTATGATTCTTATAATATTAACAAGTGACCAGAGTGAAAAATTGCCCATGATTAGATTATATGGTTGATTAAAGTTGATGATGATTTGTAAATTTTATGAAGATTAATTAACACAATAACAAAAAGGTGAGTATAATTGGTGTGAAAACATGAAGAAACAAGAAGGATAAATGACAAACTTGAAAACAATGAGAATAATTTAGTCGTTAGAATTGAATACAATTGAATTTGTATCATAAATTTCAACTGATTAATCACAATATGGAATTAGAATCAATAAAATGTCACCAAATTGTTGATAAAAAATAGCAACACGTATCCATTTGAATATAACATTAACAAGCGAAAAACATTAGATGAATACAATTGTTTAAATGTGTTGACGGGTAAACACATGAAGTCAATAAGACAACAAGTTTAACTGGTTGGCTTGATTGTAACAATTTATAGTAAAGGTGAGTAAGAAAATAACTTGTTGATATAAATTGATGTTTGTTGTTAACATACAGACTCACTTTGAGTTGATAAAATTAGATTCAGCTCAATGTAAAGATGACAAGAATTGACAATTTTCTGGTTTACTGGTACATATAAACATAAATCTATAAGAAGAGGGAAAATAAAAGTAAGAAAGAACAAGAAATAAAACCGAAAATGAGAAATAATAATAAGATTATAAAAAGAATAAAAGAAAAGAAAATATTAAATCAAATTGTTAAAGAGAAAAGAACAAAATTTTTTACCTTTTCTCCTCCATGTTGAATAGTAAAAGACAATTAAAGAGACAATTTAACACGTTCCATCTTCCAATCAAAAGTATCAATCAGTGAATAATTTATCTTCGTTCACCAAACAATTAACTAATTTTACCAGAATAACAATTGGTTTGATTTGAGGAGAGAAAATTAATTTTAATTACAAATCAACAAAAGTGAAGATTCACCGATTAACCGATTAAAAGAAAAAACCGCTGAAATTGAGAGAAGCGTTTAAATGGAACGCGGGTTTCGAATAACCGAAGTAACCGAATTCTGTTTACAATTTTTCATTTTCTTCCTTCATCATGATGATACTTCACTTCTGACTTTTGATGAAACCATCAACCACTCTCTGAATACATTGGATATTTAAATTAATCGAAATTCCATCTAAATAGTGATTGTCTTTTTCTTCTAATTGTAAACTAATTCCTTGTAAAATTGTATCAAAAATGGTAAGTTGAATCTCTTCACTTTGGTTAACTCATTCAACTTCCTCCATTAGCTTTTTTTTTCTTTCTCTTTTTCTCTTTTCTTTTTTTTTCTATTCCACCATTTTTATTAGTATTCAGATTTTCGGAATTATCGAAATTGTTTTTATTTCAACTTTTACCTTTTTTTCCCCTTTCAATTCTCTTACAGTCTACTACTGAATTTCTGAAGGGCCTCCCTGTTTATAATGCAAATAATTTTAGTCGATTTCAAGCAGACTCATTTAAATCGTCTTCTAAAAAACCTTCGGTTTATCTTCCAACGAAAGATTTTCCATCTGAACAGAGTAAGTATTTTATTCTATTTAAATTCTATTCTATTCTATTCTATTCTATTCGTACCAATCATCTTAATTGTTAATCTTCTATTCTGTCAAACAATCATTGATTTAAGGTGAAGATGGTCCTCTTAAATTTCGCTAATTGCTTAATCACTTTCTCTTCAATATCTTCTAATTTATCTTTTTGGTACTTCAATAAGCATAACTTAATTGTAATCAAATTTTATTTTCTCTTTTACTTTAGCCATTACCACAGAAGGAAGCAACATATTTTTACGATTTTTACACCAACAATGGGACAAAAGTACATCAAGAAATTTGAAAAAGCGTGATAGTAATGGCGACCAAGAAACTGGAATCACCAGGAAAAAGCTAAAGACAGAGACAAGTCCCTGTAGAACTTAATTTAGAGCCAAAATTACAACCTAATAGCAACAATAACAACAACTCATCTCTACGTTTATTAATCCACCAAAAAGGCCTACGAATAATTTTGATATAAATGTTTACGAAACAATTTTCATCTTCAGAATGGTTAATATATTATATGTGTGTGTCTGTGTATCTGTGAGAGAGCAAGAGAGAATAGATTATCTTCCAACTTTCAACATCCATGATTCCTCATGTTTCCTTTTTTCTTTTTCCCCAATGCAAAAATTTCCTTTCAAATCCCATATAACACAAACAACAATAATATTCGATTGAATGTTCCTCAATCTTTCTCTCTATCTATCTATCTCTCTCTTAACTATCAACAGCATGTTCCCTTCTAATTTAATCATAATCACTTTGAAGTTGATACAACAAAATTCTGCCTCTCTAATTGCACAAAATCATCATTTGGAAAAGCTTAATGATCTTGTTAATATGGTCAATCGTTTGTGTGTCGTTTAAATGTCGTTTAATTGTCCAAAAATGATCTTGTTTCTACTTGATTGTATATCTCACAAACAAAAGGACTGGAATTTAATTTCTTCAAAGTGATCAAAATAAAAAAAAAATCTTAATTTGATTTAATTATTTTAACCAATTTAACCCATAACATCAGCTAATCATAATTTCCCTTCACAACAATTAATCCAAATATTCACTTTACTTACTGTGTTCAATTGTTTTGTTTCCAATTTATCAGCTAATTGTAAACAATTTCAATCTTTTTGTTGATTTATTGTAATAATTATATAAGTATAAGAAAATCAAACAATCAACAAAATTAATCAACCAAATTTGAAACTTTTCAATGAAAATGACCTAATATTTAACCTATTGTTAAATTGTTTCTTATTCTTAGACTGACCTACTAAATTTCATTTAATTACCATTTAACAATTCAACCAATTTAATACAATTTATTAATTGGTTAAATCAAAAACCGCATCATAACCGTTGCAAAAGTAACTACGGAAAATGAATAACCGACTAATTGTCAATCTTTTCAATTAAAAATAATTTTGTTAACATAATCAACACCTTTTCACCTAATTAGTGCTAATTACCAACAATTAAATGTAACAAAAATATAATCATAATTATGATGATATTTTCCTAATTTGGTTTCCCTTTTCCTGATGTTAATCATTTGGAGGGAAAAGTTGATAAATTTAATTTAATTTTCTTTCGTTCATCTAAATATTTGTAATTACATTATTTTCTCAATCAATTAATCTTTTAATCAAAGTCGACGTAACAATTAAAAATATCAAACACTTTCTACATTTTTTTCATCTTTCATTGAGTCCTCACTATCTTCATCAATATCGCCAATTGATTGTCCAGTTTCTTCCTGTTGACCATTAACATCCTCATCCTCATCCTCATCCTTATCCTCATTTTCATCTTCATCATTACATGTTAATAAACCTCGAGATTTCAAAAGTAAATCAATCTCCTCCAATGGAGCTCTTAATCTGATTTCTTTTTCAACCATAATCGTAATCAAATCAGTTAGAAGATGAGGAAAAGTATCAATGGCATCGAGATAAATTATTCTTGACCAGGGACAATGTTGAACTGCCTGGTAAACAATTGATTCAGCTCTCTTGTGGTTTCCATGGGTCATATTGAATTTCAGGTAAAATCGCAAAGTAAAACAATACCTTGATTACAAGGAATGATAAACATCTTTCAAATAGACTATTTATCCGTCTAATTATACCATCGAAAGATTGGAAAGAGCCTTCGATCGAGTCTGAAAGAGAAAAACAAAAAAAAATCAGAAAAAAAGAATCAATTAACTGTTAACTTTATCCAAATGAACAATTCAACATTCAGGGTAATCAGAAACATCTCAATAACAATAATAAATCATTTCGAACTGCAATTTGCTTTTCTCATTCTAACCTATTTAAATGGGTTCCATTCAATAGATTTTCTTATGCCTCAAACTAATGAGTAAGGAAATTATGAGACCTTATTGACCTAAGGTCATCAACTGCCCTTTGGGCAGTTAAGGCCCTTAATTTTTGAAGGGGTTACGGTTGCAATTCAAATGCGTGACTTGCCTACTATTTGCAAGTTGCCTTTGATTGTTAACTTACCCCAACAATTAAAGATGAAAAGTAAATTAGCAAATGGATAAGTTGTTGTATTGTGTGAATTATGATCAGAAATAGTTGGTTAATTTGATAGTTACCTTTGATTGTTGTTAATCGTTTCAGTTCAAAGTGTAATTTAAAAATCCAAATGTTGAGACAAGATGAATTTGTTGAACGGATTAATTGGGTGAAAAATCTGTAAGTGAAAAGACAACAATTAACAATTGATTTTCTGATAAAATTTATGTAACAATTAAGTTAATTACCTGTCAACTGTTATTGAAGTGCGATATTGGTTTCAATTGTTGTGAACAATGAAAGAAATGGTTTATTATCAGGAAATAATTCTAATGCTGAACGACATGTTTGTCGCAATCGAGAGATTGATTTGATTTTTCGACGAGCATCAAATATCAACAATTGAAGGTAAATTGTGAAAATTCCAAGTAAATTACTTTGATCAACTAACCCATTCGAGAGTAAATTGTCACAACAATTAAATGCTTTGTCTGAATCGTCAACAATTAAGAGTAAAATGAGTTTAGAAAATGAAACGTCCAAATAATATTCATCTTCCTCTTGGGTCATCGTATCCAACATTTTCTTTGCTTTCAGAATTGATGGTGAGTTAATTGTTTCGATTGTTTGACCAATGGTGACACTTGTAATTATCTTAATCACTTGGGTTTCTGATTCTTTTAAATTTTCTCCAATATATGAAAGATCAGTTGAATGAAAATCTCTTGAGATACCAAGTAGAAGTTCACAATAATATCGTGTAAATGATAACAAATAGCGAGAATTATTAATCCTTCCGGTGAATAAGTTAATTGCTGTGGCGAAAATGTTAACAGCTTCTTTGGATTCATCAGATTTTTTCATCTCTAATTGTGCTAATTGAAGCCAAACATCTAAATCGTTTCGATAAATTTCCGTCTTAAGATAATCTTTGATTATCTTTTTAACTTCTTTGTACTTAATTGTTACATCAACTTGTTCAATTAGAAACTTTAACCGCCATATAATCAATTCCTTTTCCTGTTTCAATTGTCCTTTGAACTTTTCAATTGATTGAACGAAAACTTGATCTTGAAATGAAGTAAAACCATCGTAAATTGTAACTGGACGTAAATCGAAAAGACTTTTGACCGAAGAAAAAATTGGTTTATCATCGATTAGAAAATGATCATCAAGAATATCGGATGAATCAATGGAACCAAGAAATTTGTGAAAAAAGACAATCAGTTGATATTTAGTTTGATCAAGGCGAAAACGGAATAAAATTCTGGTTAAATCTTCTATGGAAACATTTCTTTCGGTGTCGTCGGCTTGATCGGCATCCGGTCCTTTAACAGGAAGCCAATAATGTCTTTCACGAAGTAGTTCAAGTTGCAACCAAAGTGCTGATTTATTGTTACTAAATTGTTCAAACAACGGCTCCTCTAGTTCATCAATTGGAAGCCTTGAAGGTCCTTGATTAATAGATTTAGTTTTGATCACATTCATCCAACCAAGAGCACCGGGTTCACCGAATCTAGAACAGCCCGAGTCCCAAAAGGGTTCAAGTAACACTTTCCATTCGGCTACAGGTTGTTCCAGGGTTAAAATTTCGGGTGTAAACAGATTAAATTCAATGAGAATTTGCCAAATTGCAATTGATTTCTCTTCATATCCAGACTGCCTCAGGCAAATAGTAAAATGATAAAGACATTTAAGTATTTCCATCTCAAGGTTCGGTGTAATTTGGTGCGTTTGGAAGGTTCCCTCTAACATTGAGGTATAAATATCGAAACATTTATAAAATGCTCGAGTTATTTTTGTAATAGAAAAATATTTAAGATGAGTTTGTAAGAAGAGGAAATAATTTTTCCAAACTAACGGTACATTCGGATGAATGAAAATTAATCGTTTCCACTCTTTGTCAAGATCAAAAGGTGTCGAGGTGAACCTCATTATCTCAAGACGCTCTAAAATAAGACGCATACATTTTGGATTAGATTCCAAAGCTTTTTCAACGATACTGAGCTTCTTTTCTGCTAAAACGATTTCACGGGATTTTCTACAATTTTCCGATGCTGACCAGATGAAACAATCTTCTTGCCATTGAAGAAATTTGAACCAACCTTCGATGTCGTTTGGATGAGATCTCAAGTGTTCATTGAATTCCTTGTTCTTGTTTTGTATTCTCTTCTCATCTGTTGACAGGGAGGAAATTTCTACATCTTTTGAGGCCGAATCTTTGGCGGGATCTTTGGCTTTTATGTAAAATGATGTTACAGAATCATGGAAATCCTTTATACTATCGCCAATATTGCGAGTTTCATTGGAAATGACCTTAAATGCTAACCCAGTTACCGGTATCATCTCGGGTAAATTAATTGTTTCTCTCTCTGTGACTGATGGGAAAGATTCAGTGTCTTCGGGTGTATCATTGATCATCTTTTGTAGTTTTGAATCGAAATATCTTTCGGTTGTACTTTGTCGACCTTCATTCAAAATTTTACGCAAAGATTTGGTCCTTAGGCACTTTTTCTTATCATATGATGAAACGTAGATTGTAAATACTGTCGAATGCTAGATTATTTCTATCTGGTCGAGTATCTTGACGAAAAGCTTTTCAGGCGGAAGTCCAACTTCTTCTAGAAACACTTTGTTACCAAAACATTGCTATTATTTTCCTCTCTAATGATGGTCGGAGATTCTGATCTGTCAGTATCTCTTTTACGACTTTCCCTATTTTTATGACCTTTTCTCTTATCTCTTGATCGACTGGAAGGCGAATCATCATCTCTTTTCCTTCGGTGTGAATGTTTTCGTCTTGTTGCACTTCTGGATCGACTTCTGGAATTACTAGAATCTCGATATTTCTTTGATTTCTTCTTCTTTTTCTTTGCTCTATCTTTCACGGTAACAATTTCTTCGACTAGTTCAAGATCACTATTTCCATCGGCAACAGAATCACCAATCTCTCCAGCTGATAATTTACCTAATTCACCACTTAATTTACTTTCCTTGGCACAAACACCACCAACATCATCATCACCTAGTAAAGTTTCAACCGGCACTTGGAAACTTTGATTATAAAGCCAATCGGTATTAGTAAGATTTTACTAATACCGAAGATAAACTAGACGCCGAGGGAAACATAATCGAAATAGAAAACAATTTAAATAGTTGGAAAATATATACAAACAATTAGATGGAAAACATGATTAAAAATCTTCTCCAAATGAAAACATTGAAAAAAAATTCTTCAATTTTTGTTTACATCTCAAGTTGTGTTTAGAAAACACAGATGGCGCTTCCTTCGTATTTACGCCTTTTTGTTTACTTTTTGTTTCCTTTTGTTTTTAATTGTTACTCTTTAATTGTTGTTAATTTTTTTTATCCATAATGAATTTGATTAATAGTAAATTCTCAAAAAATGTTCGAGATACTTTGATAAAATCGTTTAAAACGTTAGGTCGAGATCCGAGTTACTTTTCTCAAGTCAAACAAGATGAAAGTGAAACTCATTCTTCTGATTTTGGTGAGTAGAAAATATTTTTTTTTAAATTCTAATTGTCATTTAATTAGACTAATTGTTTGTTTCTTTTTTATTTTATTCTATTCTTTTATGACTTTTGTATAGACTCAACTGACATGGGTTCAGAGGAACCATTCCTTGAATCAGCCAATCCAACTAAAATGATCCTTTTCTTGGAATACATTGTAACCAATGAGCCGGACAAAGCAGATGAATCAATTTATAACAGTTTACTTGATTGTTACCTGATTGTTTATAAAAAGGAATCAAATCAAGATGAATGTGATAATTTACGTAAAAAGATTATGTCACTTTTGAAAGACAATGCTGGAAAGTATAGCTTTGAACAAGCAATGATCTCATGCCGGATGAACCATTTTATTGATGGATTATTATTTATCTATCAACAAGCTCAACTTTATGATCTTATACTTGATTATTACATTGAAGTTGATGATGTTAATATGATTGTGGACACTTGTGAAAAGTTCAGCGAGGAAGATGAACGCCTATGGGTTCGAGCATTTTGGTATTTTGCCAAAATTCCGGAAATTGAGATGTCCCATTTACATCGAGTACTTGAAGAGGTAGACAAACGTAATCTAATACCACCCATAAGTGTCATCGACATTTTATCAACCAATTCACCGAATGCCACTTTAACTGCAATCAAAGATTATCTAGTCCGTTGGTTAACAAAACAAGTGAAACTGTTACAAAAACAATGAGCTTATTTCAGAATATCAAGAGTCAACCGAAAAGATGAGAGATGAAATTGAATCAATTCGAACTCAGCCCAAAATATTTCAATCAAGTCGATGTTCATCTTGTAAGATGCACTTAGAATTACCATCAATCCATTTTCTCTGTGGTCATTCATATCATCAGGGGTGTTTGGAATCACCAGAGATGCCATCAGACTCACCGAGAGACAAAGGATGTCCACTTTGTTTACCTGAGCAAATTAGATTAACAACAATGATCACAACACAAAGGAAAACAATTTCGGTTCCATAATAGATGATGATTAACAATCAATTCCAAAAATTAAATTTCTACATGTACATACATATATTCATAAATATATCTTAAAGAAAAGATTCAATTCCAAATAATCTATGTAAATATATCATCATTATCATCGAATCTAATATATATATATGGTCAAGCCTCCAGCTGATTGTGTTATTTTCCACAAAGAGACAAAATAATTTGGACAATCAAAAATCCTCCAAGATAAATGAAGAAAGTTAGAAAGTGAAATTGTAATTGCTGTTAAAAAATGTCACAACAATTATCAAAATTGTCATTCATTGTTAACTCTCAACCACCACCACCAAAACAACAACAATGATAATGAATTGAAATGGAATCACTTAATTGCTGGTTAATCAACAAAAACTACTCCTGTTAAAACCTGTTACACTTTTACAACAATTTAACACCGCAACAAATGATTCATGTTTATTAAATAATTGTAATCAGTAGCAACAATTACAATGAAACCGCCATCAACATGAACACCATTATTATCACCAACACCAACATGATCACAACACCACCAACAAGAGCAATTTAATTGAACCTGTTAAATGTTAATTCCTAATTAATAGGAAGAGAGGGATAAAAGAAGGAGTGAATTTTCATGAAATCTAATTATCGTAGTTGCGGTTGATTGTTGAGTGTAAAAAAACTCACACACACACAGACAGAAAAGCAGAAAAAAAAAGTCAAATTGAAATAATTAGAAAAGAGAAACAAAATTATAAATTATTATCATTAGTTGATACGTTAATTAGTTAGTTATTTAACTACACAGAATGATTAGATTCCCAAACAAATAACAACAAAATAAATGGTCATTAAATTACTATTAGTTAACTTCTTACACTTAAATAATATAAACGTAGTCACGATTAGCAAGGTAACAGAAATTAACTACAAATTCACCCAAGACTCAATTCAAAAGCTTTTTTGATTTAATTCCCTTTTTTTCACACAAATTTAAAGTTAATTTTAAAGATTCTAATCATCATCATTATAATTAACAATCATTATCATTACCATGATTTGTATTAATCAATTTGAGAGAGAGAGAGGAGAACTTGTTTTCTACTAAATTTTTTATTTAACTCGCGATTAACTTGATTGTGTTAACCATTTTCATTAACATCACAATTGATTCTGACAAAATTGACTGCGAGAAACAATCAGTTAATTTTCAACTACTATTACGTGTAAATTGTTTGTTGATTGTGCAAAATTTAACTATAAACAATTTAACTGAACCACAAGAAAAATTAATATCATTTACAATTAACTAACTTTCCAATATTGTTGATTGTTGAAAACAATTAGACAATCAAAAATACTCATTTAATTGTCTCAAACCATGAAAGTCAATTAGATGACAATTGAATGTGTTTGTTGATGATTGGAAAACAATTTATTTAATTGTTTATCAAACTATATTTAAACTCATCATCAGGATGTATCCATCTTCACTTATTAGTTAGTTAATTGTTTTAAGGTTAATTTGCATAAATGAAGAGGATGAATGATGATTAAGCTAAATATTTGTTTTCTAAATTGTTTATCATCCTCATCATTTGGAATCGGAAATGTCAAACAAATGAACTGAAATCGACATGAACCTTGACCCTTACTCTTGATAAACTGACCTTTTCTCATCCTCATCATCACATTGCCTCATTATCATCATCATCATGTGTATTTTGACACATTCAACATTGAACAATTTAAATAATTAGTTTGAAAACTTTGATTAATGTAATTAATTTAGTTTGAGGAAACTAAAATCAATTCTTCAACTGAAAATATTCAATTTACCAAAATTTTCAATTGATTAGTTGATTATTTCGCGTTAATTTAGTTTATTGCAACCAACAATCTAACAATTGATTGATTTCTAATGATGATTTGATTAATTAATTCAATTAACAAGTAATTTAACTTTGGTGTAAACACTTAATGATTTTTTCAAAAAAACGCAACAATTAATAATCAAACCTTTAATTGCTTCAGGCTGATTAATTCTGATTGATTGATTTAAATTGATTGACACTTTTCATTTGGGTGGTTGATTATCATCATCGTCTCATAATATAATCTTAATCATTGTTAATCACAAAACCTTTGACAATTTAACAATTATTGATTAAACTGTAAAGATTAATACTTAATTTGATTAAGAGCTAAATCTAATTTAGTTTGATTGTTATCATTAAATAGAAAACAAAATTATACCAATCAAAATGTTAATCATTTTAATGATTAACTGATTCACCAAAAATCATGAACCTTTAATTGTAATCACGATTTTAATTGTTGAATCTTGATTAATATTCACAACCAACAGAAGCTGCTTCTGAATTGTTCAATTGGTTACAATTAAACTCAATATATTTTTACAATTAACTTTGTTTTTTTTTAATTATGAAATGATTACAATTAAATTCAGTCAAATTTGAGTAAACGGCAGTGGTAAACAATAATTAATGTTTAATTGTAAGATGTTTAATTAAATGAATATCAATCAATTATATTGAGAAGAGAAAAAAAAATTTTCTATAAAATATAAAAAAAGAAACTAAATTAAATTTAATTTCTGTCTTAAGTCTGAATGATTGATGAGGATCAACAACAATTTACCTTTAATTAACCAATTGGCTAAACATTTGGTTAATCAATTGAAAGGTAATTAATAATAATAAACTGTTAATATGTAATAAGATTCAGATGAACAAACTTGACAAGTTTGATTGTTTGATTACAATTATCATCATCATTACGAGTAATCAGTTAATTGAACTATTAATTGCGAGCAAATTACCAGTTAATTGTCAATTAGATTGTAAAATAATATCAAATTTAATTCGGAATCAGGAATCTTAATATCAAATCGTCAGCACGTTGTCATGGTGATAGCATCTCTTAAAGATGAGGATGGAGATGAAGATGAAGATGAAGATGAAGATAAAGATGAAAACATTGTATTGATTTGCTATTGATTGTTAAAACTTTTGCCAACTGTAAATGTTAACAGGCAGACACTAAATTAACCTGAATCGTTTTAAATTGTTGTTGAGTTAATCACAACAACAAGTGATAAACATGAAACCAATTGAGCAATTTGAAGTGTTTTTGCTGAACTATAATTGGTGATTTAGTGTGGATGATGAATACATTCCATACTACTCTGGCACAGGAAGGGGTGGGGAATACTACTTCCTTTCTTCCGTCCCTCCTCAAACCCCACCCCAAATGCACTCATGCATAACCAAAATAAACAAAATTGTAATCAGTCAACCGTGAATAAAATTACGCAATCGTGATCAGTCAACCGTGAATAAAATTACGCAATCGCTTAACCTTGAAAATTTACCGAAAGTGTGATCACTCAATCGTGAAAAATTAGGCAATCTCTTAACCTTAGCTAAATCTAAAAGTATAAAAGGACAGGAAGTTCATAATTAAAGTATAGTTTCATTTTGTATTCAGTATGGATAACAATGAAGAAATTTTGTTAAGTTATTCAGCTAACTCACGTGGTGAAGTAAATCACTTTCTTCTAATTAAGAAAAAGAAAGATGATTCATTTGTTTACCGAATGTCTATCAGTTCATGGACAACATCATGTGCAACTGGTGATGTAGTTGATGGGCCAAACTTCAGTGTCGAGTGTTCATTAAAGAAATTCAAAAAGGTTCTCGCAGCTTTGGATGATCCGATGGGATATCATTACATCAAAGATAGCTTTTCAAGTCGTATATGATTGCTATTTTGAAGAGTAAAGACTTCTAAGAAAAATTGTAAGAAGCTTTAACCAAACATGATCAAAAATAAAATGTATAAAAGCCGACTTCATATCCTGAAAAACCACAGTTTAGTTTTGTGAGCAGAATGGATAAGTTGGAAATTATTTTTGATTATAAAAGGTGTTCAAGACCAATAACACAACATTATGTGTTGGAACGGAAGCAAGGCGATGGAACATGGACATATCAGATGTGTATTTACTCTTTGTTCGTTCCTGGATTTCGCGATGATCTTGTTGATGGGCCGACCTTCTACATCAAGTGTACATTGGAAGAGTTCAAAAGAGTTCTTCGTGAATTGGATGATCCTATGGGTAACCATGTAATTAAGAGTGATGACTTTTTCCCTCGGACATTACCATCGTTCCATATGGTAACGCAAAAACCTGGGCTCTTTAATTATCATCAAGCAATGGTAAAGATTGAATATGATGTTCGATTGTTCAATTCTTATCAAATTTCTGTTTTAAAAAGTAATGACTTTCAAGAAAATTTAATCATATACTTGTAAAATACAAACAGTAAATAAAAATGTTTAATCGAAAAAGTCTATTCATTTACATGAAAATGTTGAATCAATTTACTCACTTAAGGATTGATGAAATAAAAACGCATGTGAAACGCGTCATTCTCATGTAAAGAAGAAAGGATAAAAGTGAAAAATTTTGGAATTGGATGAATAGAGCAAAAGCCTATTCATTTACATGAAAATGTTGAATCAATTTACTCACTTAAGGATTGGTGAAATAAAAACATGTAAAACGCGTCATTCTCATGTAAAGAAGAGGATAAGTGAAAAAATTTTGGAATTGAATAAATAGATCAAAGCCTATTCATTTACATGAAAATGTTGAATCAATTTACTCACTTAAGGATTGGTGAAATAAAAACGCATGCAAAACGTCATTCTCATGTAAAGAAGAAAGGATAAAAGTGAAAAATTTTTGGAATTGGATGAATAGAGCAAAAGCCTATTCATTTACATGAAAATGTTGAATCAATTTACTCACTAAGGATTGATGAAATAAAAACGCATGCAAAACGCATTCATGTTGATAATGAGTGGAAAAAATTAGCAAAAATTAGTTTATTGATGTTGACGAAACATGATTTGATGGCTTGCTTTGCAAATGCATTATCATGTATCTGATTTTGAAAACTAAACATTTTCTTATAAAAAATCCCTGTAAATCCTCTTGATTTAATAATAATATTTGATTAATATCGTCGATAGCTGCAGTATAAGAATCAACTAAATTGTTAGTATTTTCATCACCAGTTGATGAAACTTCTCTCTCTTGCATTGCAGTGCAGCTACTTCTAAATCAGATTTGAGAAGTGAAATCTCATTGAAAATGACATTAAATCCTTCGCCTCTTTCCAACATTCTTTGCCATAACGCGAAACTGTTTCCAATAGATAAATAAAACGCTTCCATATCTAA
This sequence comes from Panonychus citri, assembly GCF_014898815.1. Taxonomy (NCBI): domain Eukaryota; kingdom Metazoa; phylum Arthropoda; class Arachnida; order Trombidiformes; family Tetranychidae; genus Panonychus; species Panonychus citri. Next base: position 2,448,573 of record NW_026515540.1, read on the forward strand.
AAAGAAATAAAAAGGGACAAACGTAAAATCATTAAAATACATTTAATTTGTAGAAGAAATTTCATTGCTTTGATCAGATACATTTAATTTTTGTTCAATAATTTGTTCGTAAAAGGAAAGGGAAAGTATAAAATCAGGTTGGGAATATTGATATAAATCGATGGCCATTTCTAAACTAATTATGGCCTCGTTGTAGATAAAAAAGTTCATCCTGAATTTCTCCATCGGAACTTGTAATGAAACTGATGGTGGACATTTCCACTTCAAACGTCTTACAAAATTTCGAACCCGCTCGACAAGATCTTCAAATCGTTCATTCAGGTCAATTGTGATGAAATCATCCATCGCATTGAGTAATCTCTCAATAATCGTTCCATTCCTAATACATAAAAGAAAAAATAAGAAAAAAAATTAGAAATTGACATTTAAAACAAGTAAAATATTACTTTTAATCGTTCAGAATCGGACGGAAAAAGTCCATCAGTTGAAGAAGAAACTTTGGAAGAATTAGTTGAATTTGTGTAAGGCAGTAAAGGGTGAGAGAATCACAATAGCCACGAATTTGTGAACAGACACGATCTCACATCATCACGTGTTGATAATAAATGGATAAAGTGGTTAAGGTTTGTGATCACGTCATTTATAGCGGCGGTCATTTCACCTTCATCACCTTCTCGCCGTCCGTTGATGATATCATATTCTCACTCATGCGCTGTAACCTTGAGTGAGGGGCCACGATAATTAATGAGTCGCCAGAATATGATAAGTTGGGCTGTCATTTATAATTAGGGTCATTACGTCATATAATTTGAATACGACGGTTAGATAAAAAGCGGAAACCGTCATTATGAGTGAGATGATGGAGATAATTGTTATATTGTCCGCTCTCTTATTCGAACTGCTTTTTATTTGTCTTGTGTACTGGTTGGAGTACGAATCTATTAAAATATAAAATGAAACCTTTATTTAAAATTGTGAATATGGTCTCTCTCTGGAAAGTTGATAGGACTTTCATCATCAATAGTAAAGAGTGCAAAACAGGGAAAAAGTTCAATGCTGAAGTGCTAAAGTACAAGGAAGGAAAATATCTAATCTTCGCTTCGGGTTCTATTACTGCTGTTGGTTTCTCTCAACTGCACATGCGAGAGGACTGGAATATTTTTCCACTACAAACTATCGACTGTTTACGTGTTATCAACATGGTAGCTTCTGGTCAAATATTTATTCGAAATTTTGATGAACTGACTAAATTCAAAGAGGTAATGTGGGAGCCTGAAATCTTTCCCGCTGCTTACTGGTATTACCAGAAAAAGTGTATTTCAATCTATCCATCAGGTAAAATTATAATTACTGGCGGTCGACACCAGAGGGAGCTAACTGAAACTTTCCACAGATTCAAGAGGTATATAAGACAGGAGCAGAGTCGAAATGATTCAGTCAAAAAACATGTCTCAATTAAATTGGCACACGTTAAGTCAAATCAAAATCAACCCTAATCAAAGTTTCATCATCTCTTGGGGAACCGATGGAAACAACAAAATCGTTTGTGGTCGTGTTCATCTAAGATACTATGTCGCTGGTATCCCTACAAGATATGGTGTTGCTCTAAAACGATGGGATTGAGTCGTCTCGCAAGCTTCATGATTGGTCATATCAACGGAACGGATACAAAACTACAGGATCAAATTGATGAACTAACCATCGATCGAACCGTTTGTGGAGATTATCTTCTCTCGAAACGGGATCGGAGGATTTCCATCAAGGCTGATGATGTAAATAAAATTCTCAACCTTATCCCTGGCCTTTGTTTTCTTCTCGGCTTCCTAAGACCCGATGCATTCATCGACTGTCAAAACCCTGGTAAACTACTTGAAGATGTTTTCATCTGGTCACGGATTATCAAGGAAAAGGATATCGATCAAACCTGGGATGGAGGAATGTTTCACTACCGGTAAACTAAATCTTGATCAAATTCGGATCCTTCAAAAATGGATAATCTTTATGATACATTCAACACTAACATCGGAGCGATGTTGCTGCCCCTGTTACTTGTAGCAAGAAACAGTTCAACTCTCGGATCATGGGTCAATTCATTGAATCTATCAGAACCCTTCAAGAAAGATCCAGAGATGATCAAGTCTCTTGCCCTTGTCCTGCGTGGGGTGAGTCCCTTACCAAGTAGTATAAAGAAGATCTTGGTTCCAAAATTCATCATTTTATTATGGATCGTATTTGTGGTTACTTCGATACTCAAGGGTTCTATCATAAGGATTATTCTATCCTGCTGAAGTGGCTGTTCTTGGTGGTTGTGTTACCATGTCGATCGCTATTGGACACCCTTAATCCTGACCACTTCTCAAACAAAGATAGAAAAAGATCGCCTTTGCTGAGAGATACCACGGAATCCCGTTCATATCACTTGATCAGAAGATGGAACCAAATCTTCTCCGATAATGCTACATAATTTTTACAGGTAGAGTTGCCCTGGTAAAGATTTAATCGCTTGTAAATCACTGGAAGCAGGATTCTTACCACTCTCGCTATTCCTTGTATTAATGTTATTGATATTGGTGGAACTTGGAACAATATTTCCAAGGAGAGAAAACCTTGTCATTTACATAAAAGCGGTAATAAATGTAGCTTGAATGCTACTCAATCTTAAAGATTGGTTGACTCTTTAGAAAATAAAAATATTTTTTTCTAAAATGTTTGATATTTATTTAAAACATCCTTTCACCATGTTAATCGCCGGTCCAACAGGATCAGGTAAAACACAATGGGTGAAGAAATTAATTAATAACGCGAATACAATATGTTCACCTCCACCTTTACGTATTCATTACTTTTACGGTGAATATCAGAAAACTTTTGATGAATTAAATCATGTTAATTTTATTAAAGGTTTACCTGAAAATCTAATTGAAAAAATAGACGGAGCTAATCCTGAATGGATCATTATAGATGATTTAATGCATGAAACATCAAATTCTAAATTTGTTTCTGAACTTTTCACAAAGGGGAGTCATCATCGAAACATCTCAATTATTTTAATTGTTCAAAATTTATTCGTTAAAGGAAATGAAACACGAAACATCTCTCAACTCTCAATACATGATTCTATTTAAAATCCGAGAAATCAAATCATTGGATCAACTATCCTTGAGCAAATTTATCCAAATAAAGTCAGTAAATTTCAATCAATATTTGAAGATGCAACTAGAAAACCTTACTCATACTTATTTATTGACATGAAACCTCAAACACCTCATGAAGTTAGATTATTAACTAATGTTTTAGGTGAAGATTTAATGTACGCTTATGTTATATAAAAATCGAGTTCAATGATTCTATTAAAATGTCAGTTAAACAAGCATTAACAGTTGAACCGCTTGGGTCCTTAGTTAAGGCTCAATTAAGAAGCGGAAGCTGATGATAAAGAAACTACCGATAGAGTTTTACGAATTATTAGTGGAATAGCCAGAAATATGTTGACAGGTAAAATTCTTTCACCTGGCTCTTTAAAAGAATTAAAAATATAAAAAAGATATAAGAAGTATTGGAAAAAGGAAAGGTAAAAACTTGAGAAAAATAATTTCTCAGAAAGGTGGAGCTTTACCAGCTTTACTTATACCAGCATTAACTTTATTAGCTAACATTGTTGCTAGTAAAATATGAACACAGTCACAAAAATGATTCTCATCTCCGAGGATCAGTATAATCGCAAATGTACTGAAGATAAATCCGAATTATTACCTTTACTCAATTCAAATCTATCGGATGATCTTAAAATTAGATTCATAAATGAGGTACTGAAAAGAAAAGGTCAGAAAATGATTCTTCCAGAACCAATAGAAACAAAAATCTCTCAATCAATACCTGAAGCAATAAAAGAACCTATTTCTGAACCAGCAATTGAACCAACAATTGAACCTACAATTGAACCTACAATTGAACCAGTAAATGAACAAAGTAATGATTTGAATGATGATGAAGATGATTATCAAAGTTTCAGTTCAAATGTTTCAGAAACTTGGACTACCAAGGCAACGAGATTAAAACTGTTACTTAATAAAATTCCCGGACTAATTAACGCAAATGGACAAGTTGTTGAAAATAAAAAACCTTATGCTAGAAGTGATATTGATGATGTTATACGATACATAACTAGTCGCAATGATCCAACAAGAGCACCACCAGGGCTAAATATGTAATTTCATAAATGATTTCTAAACCAGAGTTAAGAAGCTATATTAGAAATGAGAAAATAGATCTCATTGTTCCAGAAAAAAGTTGTAACATGGCTTCAGGCATCAGCTTTGAGGATACTTCAACCCAGAAAGGGCGGATCCTTAGGTGGATTAAAACGATTTTTATCATTTAAAAAATTCAAATCCATCCGTTAAATTGAAAGATGTTCAAAAATGGTTGAAAGATCAGGATGAATATAATTTATTCAAACAAACAAAAAAACGTTTCCCTCGTCTTCCTATTCTCGTCAATAAAATGAATGAACAATGGCAAATCGATTTAATGGATATTGCCTGGATGAGTAAACACAATGATAATTATCGTTATTTACTAAACATTATTGATTGTTTCAGTAGATTTGCTTGGGTTATACCAATAAAAACAAAAAGTGCAACCGAAATTGTTGATGCGTTTAAAAAATTATTTACGAAAATTAAACCTGAAAAAATTCAAAGTGATCAAGGAAAAGAGTTTAAAAATGTTCAATTAATTAAACTTTTTAAAGAAAATGGAATCAACTTTTTCACAACAACTGATGGGACAGTTAAATGTGCGATTATCGAGAGATTCAATAGATCGTTAAGAAATAGAATCTCTAGATTTCTTTATCATAAAAATAGTCATCGATTCATTAATGAATTGGATTCAATTGTTAAAGGATATAATCGATCTTTTCACAGAACAATTCAAATGGCCCCATCAGAAGTAAATAAAAATAATGAGAAACAAGTTCTATTGAATATTAGAAAAACTCACATAATTAATAAAGCTAAACAGAAACCTTTCAAGTTAGGAGATACAGTTAGAATCACGAGATATAAAAATATTTTCGAAAAAGGAGATACACCAAATTTTGGAACCGAAATTTTTGTAATTCGTTATGTGAAAAAAACTCCTCAAGGTTATATTTATAAATTAAAGTTTAGATGATGAAGAAATCACATCAATTTTTATCAATATGAATTAATACTAACAAAGAAACCATCTCTATATAAGATCGATAAGATCATTAAAACAAGAATAAATAAACGTACAAAGAAAAAAGAATATTTTGTTTCCTGGGTTGGTTATCCGTCTAAATTTAATCAGTGGATTGATAATGTCGAGTCAATCTGATGAATATTATATTGAAGCTGTTTCCAACGCTATGGATCTTTTCCTGAAAATACTCTGACTAAATTTACTAATCGATTGCATCATCCAATCAATCTAATAGGAGAATGGGTTGTAGCTATCCATGAGATATTTTATCCCGTTGATTTAGTGATTGATAGAAAAGAAATTTATCTCACTTTAGAATTTCCTGATGGACAAAGAAAAATCAAATTCGAAATAAATGAAATTGATGGTTTAGAAGGTGTGATTCATAACATCAACACAAGATTAAAAGAAATTTATGATGAAGTGATTTCCGTTATTCCAGCAAAAATTGCTAAAAGAGAAAGTGATAAATTTGATCCAACAGACGATACAAAAATGGATACATTAAAACTTCTCGCTATTACAGATGAAGAAATGGAAGCGATGGGATCAAATGTCTATCGAAGAAAAATTCAAAGTTTAATTGGTCGAATCGCAGCGGAAATTGAGAAAGAAGAGGAGGTTAAGAAACAAAAAATTCTCGAAATGAATCATAAGAAAACTATTCAACAATTAAAACAACGTATCGAAATCGAAGAGCAACTTGAAGAAAAAAAGGTGAAAATTAAAACTAAAGAAACAGAAATTAGCGAGAAAAATGATATAATCGCTAATCAAAGAACTACAATTGATACCCTGAGGGAGGAAATTAAAGGGCATGAAACAAAAATTTCCGCTAAGGATCAAGAAATCTTGATGTGTAAAAATGCAGCAGATGAACAGAATAAAATTAAAACAACTTTTGATGAAGTCTTTCAGCGTTTAGATGATGGTATATCAAAATTAATCGAAATTATTGATACACAAACAAGCAGAAAAGCTACGGCGGAAGTTGATATCCTAAAATACAAAAACAGTCTGACCATTGAAAATGAAAAACTTGAGAAATTAACTCAAGAGATTAAAGATAAAGAAAATGAACTGAAAAAAGCTAATGAAAAATTACATACACTAATAATAACTAGTAAATCTGATAATAAATCGAATGAAAAGATTGAGGAGATCATAACAAAACCTGTTGAAGAGTTGAAAAAAGTTAATGAAAAGTTAGATGAGATTATATCAAAACCAGATGAAGAGTTGAAAAAATTAAATGAAAAATTAGATGTTATTGCGTCAAAGCCCGAAGAAGATTTGAAAAAGGCTCATGCTAAATTGGATATTTTATTAGCATCATCAGGTTCCAATCCTAAAGTGGTTGATTTACAATATGAAATAGTTCGAACATTGAGCGATATTATTCGAGCGAAAAATGAATCATTTAATACAACTCAATCATTTGCATTTGCATTACAAAGACAATTAATGGACTCTGAAAGAGCTTTGGTAAATAGCAAGATCATAATTGAATCGAAAGAGAAACAACTAACCGCTGAAAGAGAAATGAAAAAACTTCAACAAGATGAAGCAGATCGACGTCTCGCGGATTATGAAAAAGTGATTGCTGAAAAAAATAAAAGAATTGAAGAACTTGAAAAAGAAAAGACTGAATTAATAGCTCAAAGAGACTCGGCAAACGGTCAAATTTTAACCGCTTTGAATGAGATTTCGAAATTACAAGCGGAAATAAAAGAAATAAAATCAATTACCAAAACAATGAATGATGCTCTTCAAACAGAGATCACAACAAATCGTGAACAGGATAAAAAAGTTCAAGCAGAATTAGATGAAATAAAAACCTCGATCGAAAATATTGAAAAAAATATTGAGAAATTGACTGTTAAACGGAAAAAAGTTGCGAAAATTATTGATAATTCAATTGATATAAATGAACCACCAGAAATTGTATTGAAAGATGACCTGATCACTATCAAACGAGGCATGTACGAAGATCGAAAGTTTATTCCAAAGTTCGATGATCCTTTAATGTTAGAAACATTTGGGTTTAGTTATGATCCCTCACCAGTGTTACATACACAGAAAAAAATCACTGCAAGAAAAACTGTTGATTTAAATTATGGATCTCATTTAATTTATGTTTATTCCGATATTGTTGCTGAACATTTTGTTGGTCAACAATCTGTACGAGTCCTCCGAGTTGTTCCTCTCAAAAGAGGGAAAAGTCATGATATTGTTCATGAAAGATTTGTTAAGCCACTTTATTTCCCAGTAAGAACAAATAGAATCGAAGAAATAAATTTCATTCTTGGTGATGAAACTGGAAGTTTAGTTAGATTTGCTTCCGGTAGAGTTCATATTGGTCTACACTTGAAACGTATTATATAAGAAGTTGATTAATGATTAAATTATAAAATGCAACGAAAAAAATATTGTTCATGTGAGTCCGATTTCAAAAGATTTTATCTTAATCAAGGTGGTAATGGATTCTCTGATATTGAATTGTTCAGAGGTTCACCTTACCAGAGAGGATATGGAATCGGAACGCTTATTAGAAGATTTAGTATACCATTATTAAAATATCTCGGTAAACAGGCTATTCGAACGGGAGTTGGAGTTGGTCAAGATATTCTAGAGAAGAAAAACATTAAAGAATCACTTAAAACTAGAGGTGTAGAAGGTCTCAAGAAGACAGCAATGGATGCCTCAAGCAAAATAAGTAAATTAGTCGGAGGAGGAATTAGAAAGAAAGTATATAAGAAGTCGAGGAAGAGGAAAAGAAAAGATATTTTTTCATAATGGAATATTTACATGCAGCCTCTGTTCCCTCAACAAAAAGTGAATTGTCACTTTTTTCTGTTCCACCAACACAAGTAGCAATCGAATCTTCATACGAAGTTGAATACAACCCTTCAGCATCCCTTGAATCAAGTCAATATCATGAGATATACATTCCTGCCTCTGATGATTTCACTGATCTTTCGTCAACAATGATTCATCTTAAAGTGCAAATACTTGAAGAAGGAAAACCAACAAAAAAAATTTTTCAAACCGTTCCCGATTTTGGACATGCAATTTTTGAACAAATTGACTTTATTTTAAATAATGTTAATACAGTCAAGTCTTCAAATATGTATCATTATCAAGCTTATTTAGAAAATCTATTATTTAAATATCCCTCCAACATCGATATTGGTTCAGAAGGTACAAATGGGAGTGATGAAAAAGAAATGTATTTTAATCTTCATGTACCAATTTGTCAACAAGATCGCTTATTGATTAATGGTGTGCCCATACAAATTTGCTTCACTCGATCGAAAAATGGATTTCCAATAGTTGTTGGTGATAAAACACCATTAACAGTGAAAATTACTAAATTATCGGTTCATATCAAGAGAATTAAACTCTTTCCTGACGCTCAAGCTGGTGTTTTAACTACACTTGAAAAAATTCCAGCTAAATATTTCATTGTTAGAAATGAACTTAAAGCATTTGCTCTTAATCCTGGTTCTAAAGATTATAGTTTCGAAAATGTACACAATGGAATCTTTCCGAGGAGAATGATTATTGGAATTGTTAATTCAAAGGCTTTTTCGGGTGAAATTGAATTAAATCCATTTAAATTCGAGCATTATAAATGTAATCACATCTCATTGAATGTTGATGGTGTCATGATTCCAAGTATTCCTTACAAACCCGATTTTATCGCTAAAACGGCTGTTCGCGAATATATTGATTTATTCAAAGCTCTTGATCAAAGTGAAGGTATCCCTCAGATTGATATTAAATACAGTGAATTCTGTGAAAGAAAAACATTGTTCGGATTCGATTTGACTAATGATGGATCAATTGGAGGAGAAAGTGGTACTTTGAATCTATTACGAAGAGGAAGTATAAGACTTGAATTAAGATTCGCTGAAACATTCACTGACCAGTTGAAAATTATTGTCTTCAGTCAATTTGATAATGTTATAACTATCGATAGAGATAGAAATGTTACATTAGACTATTAATGTTAACTACGGAGGATATTTATAAGTTAATGAAAAATAAGAGAAATTTTGGTGGGGTGTTTCCATCTGATAGATTACCAGTTTCATTTACTAAACCTAAAAGCTTCATAATTAATTTAGATCCTGGATATAAAGAAGGTTCTCATTGGGTCGCTGTTAAATTTGACTACAATGGAAAAGCAAGTTTTTTCAACTCTTTTGGCGGACCGCCTGAAGGAAATATTCTTTCATTTATTGAAAAACATGCACCAAATGGATATACATACAATCCCAATAAATATCAGGGAAATCTGTCAACTTCTTGTGGTTATTTGTCTATTTTATTTATTTGTTTGGCTAGTGCAAAGTTTATTAAAATTTTCGCGAAATGTAAATATGAAAGTAATGAGAGACAATTGATTAAGTTGATCAGAAAAAATTTTAATTAGAAATTGAATTGGTCAACTCTACAAATTGTCGCTTGATGCGATCACATTCTTGTCGCTTTTTAGCGACATTGACAGATTCTTTTTTCTGTAGAGCGATCAGCTTACGATTGGCTTTCAATCGTTTTTTACCAAGAAAATAAAGGACAGCTTCTGGATTCTCCTTCATTCGAGCTTCACGGGCCTTTCTTCGAATCCGTGATGATGTTGATGGTGTTTCACTTGGCTGTTGCTCGGCAAGACCCTCAGCCCACAGTTCCTCGAAGTGGGACCAATCCATTGATTCAACAGTTAATGTAGAATTGTATTCAGTTTCCATTTTTCACTTTTTAAAAATAAACTTTCACAAATGAAAAACTATAAATGAATGAGCATTAATCTTCTCTTTCAATTTTATAATGTCCATACGCGAGGGAGCTAATTCCATCTCCCAATAAATATCTTTTATCTTCCAGAGGCGTGATCGCTATTTTCTCTTGCGTATACATATGGATGTCATGGTTGGTTGAACCTAACCTTCGATTTGTTACCATATGGATTTCCTCTTGAAATAAACAACGTTTATAATCGTCAAATGACAGCTTGTTGGCGACAACTTGTCTCTGTACTCCCTTCGCTCTTTTTTTCACGCCCGATGCACTTTTAATAACGTAAAGTTTCGGTTTTATCGCAACAACTTCGTGAATTTCATCACCAGCCATTTCATCTTTCAAATATCCAATTTCTTTTTTATGTTCATCAGAGTGTAACGGATGATTTTGTGGAAGATCACTCAAGTCCATTACATGTTCAACTTGTTTCAGATCTTCAATCAAATGATTTGATTTCAACTCAATCAATAGAGAATCAGTATCGGAATAGATGAGTCGACAACGATCACCGAAAGTACATTTAAAAGTATCGTAATACAGTGTATAAACATGTAGTTTCGAGAGTTCAAGCACTGTAAATCCTGTTACAATTGGTTTGTTCATTAAAACTACATCTTTTTTCATCTGAAACATGACCTTATTTTCATCAATAATTTTGAATCTTTGTAGTAGATGTTTTCTCAGTCGTCGCGCAGCCATTGGTTCGGATGTTGTCACATCAACTTTGACATGTTTTCTTTTATCCTCCATCAATTTACCGTAAATACTATTCACGAATAGTTTATAAAGAGATGAAGTAAATGGATCTTTTGCTTGTTGTCTTTTCGATGTGCAGAACTCAATATAATCTTGTAGCCAAGGCAACGAAGAAAATTTGAGAATACGATGAATCTTAGTCACTTTGAGTCCTTTTTCCATATAGAATTTTAAATTAAGACCATGAACAACGTATTTTTCTCTCTTGAGAAAAGTGGCAACTAGTTTTTCACTACTTACACTATGATGACCTCTTTCTTGTAATTTTTCAACAATTCTTTTAGCATAAGGACTTAACATTTCATTATCTATCTTTAGTTTATGTGGTGCCAGTGGAAAGTCATCATGTTCATCATGAAGTTCAGATGGATATTCTAAATCAACTTCATATATATAATTGTAACCGGAAGAGAATCTTAGATCGCGAAGTACAGCTTCTTCATCATCGAAGTTTTTCCAAGCATAGTAAGCATATGGGAGGTAAGAACACATCGCATAGCCATAAAGATTATTCACATCAAGATATAGTAAATGTGTTTGATCACCACCGTCATATCCAGGTACATTTGGATTATTTGCTTTGACATATCGTCTAGCAACAGTGGTCAAACCGCCACGAATCCCTTTTTCAATCATCATTAACTTATCGATATCACAAAAAAGTTCAACTTCTATTTGAAGACGACGAAAAGCAGCAGCGAAAGAAAGTCCAGGGCCTGTCATATAGTGAGGTGGATCAATTTTAAAATCTTTCATTGATGTTTCTCTGAAATTCTCGAAAGAGGCTGCTAACATGTACACGTCAACTTTAAGATAAACATCGATAAGATCACCGAGCACTTCACAATTAAATTGATGCCAAATTTTTTCTAACCTTGAATACATTTCATCAGAAATGTTAGAATCAGTTAGAGAAGAATAAAATTTGTCTTTTGATGGTAAACAGTTGTCATAAAATTTATCAATAGATGAAATATATTCATAAGGTAATGTTGCTTTTTTTAAAACTTCTGACAAATCCCCAGTTGACCATTCTTGTCTTAAGAAGTGAAGTTTATCATCAGTTGATAAATTAGAACTTAAAGTGTCAAGACTCGTTGGTAAAAAGGCTAGAGAATCAAGAAAAGCAAATTGACCGATAAAAAATCCAATATACTTTTCAAGTGATGATGGAATTACAATAAGTCTAGCATTGAAAATATTTTCAGCGATATTCTTAATAATAATGTGTCCATCATAGTTTTTAAGGTTATGAAAGAAAACGGGGATACGAGTTGGTAAAGAACGTTGTAAATTACATTCTGGGTGAGCGGCACCTCTGAAAACACCAGTGAGATGACAATGATCACGTACTCTCTTTTGTAAATCAAGGTATTGGCCACAGATTACACAATAATCAGTTTTTTTAAAATCATCCTCATCTTCATCAGTCATTACTAATGGTTTAATATTTGCTTTCAAATAGTCTTGTAAAGGTTGTTGTAGATCTCTTATCTCCCGTAAAAAATCGCCTACGATATTGTTTCCATGACAAAAGTTTTTAAATAGAACATTTTTTTCCCAATCAACAACAATGTAACCATAACTACATGGTTCATGTCTGAATGGTTTTTGTGGATCACCTGTCGGAATAGACAAACACTCAAAATCAGCATAAATGACGAACGGGTGTTTTTCTTCTTTACTGAAATTCTTTTTCATTAAATAAGAGGGTTCACCAGTTCGTTTTGGCATAACAATACGTTGTGGTTCATACTGATCACAATCTACAATATGTGCAATAAGTTTTTGTTCATCATGGAAACCAATCAAACATCTTTGACAATATTTTCGTTGATATGACGATTTAGATGATAAAAGTCGTTGAAATGAAGTTATGGGATAATAATGATCACCATAAAGAAAAAGGAGAACATGTTTCTGTAATTGATGTTTGGTTATTCGTATTGGAATAACATATTTATCATCCATGTTGTAAGAATAAACATTTACTGAAATATTGTTGCTTCGTTCAAAAGTGTCTATTTGTTTCAAATCAACAATCCCGCGACATGAAGAGAAATCATATAAATCAATAAATGTACGATAACTTGATATTCGTTGACCATTTCGTGAAGCTGGATGAAGTGAAGCTAAAATTGAATACATAAAACAATCTGTTTCAGTTTTGAGATTTATTAAACACTTTTTTGAATTTAATTTTGCCGGTAAAGAATGAGAAGAACATCCTCCTTTATGCGGTTGATATTTACCAACACTTAGTTCAATGTATTGAATTGACTCAATCCAGAACCCACTTCCTTTCTCAGTAAACTGATCACAAATTTCTCTTATTTCATTAAAACTTTGAGAAATTTCAATATTCAGGTCATCGCCTTGATAAAGTGGTTTATTTATAGAGTGTAAATCTGCAACAACAGTGTCTATTTGTTGACTACTTAGTTTCGACATTTGAGTGTGTAAATTAATGTCATAAACTACACTGTGAGCTCCTTTCTCAAACAGTCTAGTATATTCTTCAATTTATCACTATATTTTCTTTCAACTTCATCGATATCAACTTCGTTAATTGAACATTTATAATATCGAATCATTCCATTATATGCTTGTTTAGTTAATATAAAATCATCAATTATAGATGTTGAAGGTGTTGGTAATGATGTTAAAAGAGATCGACCTTTACACTTGTGATTAGTTAAACGAGTTGATAGGTAGAATCTCTTTTTACATATTGTACATTGTTGACTCTTTTTTGTTGTTCTTGGAATTGGTCGTTGTATTTTGGGTGGTGAAGTCCCACTTTCTACAATTGTCGATGCATGGACACTCATGAGATAAGTAAACTCCTAAATTAATGTTGGTATAATTACAACATGGGCATTTGAAATCCTAAGATTAAAAAAATTTCAATTAAATCTAATCTAAAATGCTCATCATTCAACTTACCATTCTAAAGCCTATCTCCAATCGGGACTGGCAAGGTTTTCAAATCAACAACCGTTTATATACCCGAAAGAAAAAATCACGCATGCGTAAAGAAAAAAAAGTTTAATGGTCATGCGTATTCAAGGTTGATAAGAATGATTATTTACTCTTTTTTCCCAAAATTCTCCAGCTTGATATTTATAATGAATATAATCAAAATATTTTTTGGCCTTATCGTATTGATCAGAACTAATTTCGACTCCATCCCGAACAATCATTTCCATCCATGGCCAACGTTGTGGACCTTCGGTATTAGAGTTGACCCGTCCAGATGAAATACCGGGAAAATCAACCTCTCGACGAGCAGCACAATTCATTCTCTTAGTTTTTTCGATGAATCCCGCCAAGTTGGCTATTGATCCAACATGTTCAGCCACTTGTCTAGCTTTTCTTTGAGTTGAAAGCAGTATAGACAACGATACATAATTGGATTTGCTTCGATAATTCGTCTTTGATCTTCCTCCATTTTCTCAATTTCCTGAACTTCGTCACGAGCAGCAACAATCCAGAAGTTTTCCTTGGTTGTCTTTTTCTCTTCTGGACCAGAGAAGTTTATCAATCGTTCACCTGGCACGATCGTTTTGTCCCACCTTAGCATTGAAGTGACCAAACCATCCTCTTCATACCATTTCGAGATCTGAAGGCCACTCATTCATCACCTCACTCCTCGCTTGCAAAATAGGAGGTTCATCGGGAGTTCGAATCGCGGTATTAGAAGATGGTTCGTCCATTCGAGAAGAAGACGAGTAATACGACGGTCATCGATTGTCGAAGTTGATGGTTGGGGTTGCTCAATAGCTGAGGTTGAAGGTTGAGGTCAACGTTGGATGGAGAAGTGTTGATCAGCAGAAGATCGAGGTTGATTAATATTCATCTCTTCAAGTGACGGCATACTAATATATCTTGAGGTTGATTGAGACACTATTTGTTAAAGAAAAATGGAAAAGAAGAAATCAAGTAAAAAATGATTGAAATTGAATAAATAGATCAAAGCCTATTCATTTACATGGGAAAATGTTAAACCCATTTACTGACTTAAAATTGATGAAATAAAAACGCATGTAAAAACGTCATTCTCATGTAAAGAAGAAAGGATAAGAGTGAAAAAATTTTTGGAATTGAATAAATAGATCAAAGCCTATTCATTAACATGGGAAAATGTTGCACCCATTTACTGACTTAAGAATTGATGAAATAAAAACGCATGCAAAACGCGTCATTCTCATGTAAAGAAGAAAGGATAAAGTGAAAAAATTGAATTGAATAAATAGATCAAAGCCTATTCATTAACATGGGAAAATGTTTAACCCATTTACTAACTTAAGGATTGATGAAATTAAAACGCATGTAAAACGTCATTCTCATGTAAAGAAGAAAGGATAAGTGAAAAATTCTTGGAATTGAATAAATAGATCAAAGCCTATTCATTTACATGGGAAAATGTTAAACCATTCACTGACTTAAGAATTGATGAAATAAAAAACATGCAAAACGCGTCATTCTTATGTAAAGAAGAAAGGATAGAAGTGAAAAAATAAATTGAAATTGAATAAATAGATCAAAGCCTATTCATTAACATGGGAAAATGTTTAACTCATTCACTCACTCAAGATGTTGAACATCTGGCAACTTAGATCGTTAGCTAAGGAACAAAGTTAAAAATGTGTGGTTATGAAATGAAGGTATGCAAAAGTTAAGTGTAAACAAGTACAAAATGATCAAATTTCAAAAAACATTATCATAAATGAGCAAAGTACAGAAGTATATTAAATGTGGAATTTGGACCTCAACATAATTGATGGAAAAACAATGACGATAGACAAGAACTAGAGTCACGTGAATCAATTTATCTAACTGTAAAGGATCCTAGCTATAGTCATACAGAAGATCATAAAGAAAGATATCTACAATTCATAATGTTGTTATGAATCTTGGTCTAAAGCAAAAGAGAGAGATATAAACACTAGAGAGAGAAATGAAGTCAAAGGAACTAAAAGAGACTAAAAGAGACTGAGAGAGAGAGAGATTAACATAGGAGAAAAAGACACAAGAGAGAGAGAAAAACAAAGAGAGAGAGAGAAAACACAAGAGAGAAGAAAACAAGAGAGAAAACAAAGAGAGAGAAAACACAAGAGAGAGAAAACACAAGAGAGAGAGAGAGATAAACACAAGAGAGAAAGAGATAAACACAAGAGAGAGAGAAACACGGAGGATGGATATAAACACAGGAAGAGATAAACAAATCAAGAATTGAAATGGTGGTATTTCTTTAAAATTATCACATTATCCAACGTTATCGTAAATTGTAGATAAAACGAATGATTTAAATCAAAACAACTTACTTTTTAATGGTTGGTTGTTAATTTTCGATGTGGTGTAATAAAAAGATGACTTTAACTTTTTCTTGTGGATATAATCCAGGTATTTTATATCACAAAGATTAGATTGAATTATTAATTTAATAAATTAAATTAAAGATTGAAGATTAAAGAAACTTTAAACAAAACTTCAAAGAAACTTTAAAAGAAAACTTGATTATTAAATTTTAAAGATAAACTTCTATTTATCGTTTTACTTACGAATCTGTATGATAAAATGAATATTTTACGCTCATTCATTCATTTATAAGAATTATAATGGATGTGACCTGGAATTGAAAATGCCATTATGATCATTAAGATCGTTAATGATCTTTAAGATCATTAAGATCGTTAATGATCTTTAAGATCATTAAATCTCTTTAATGATTATAAAAATTATTAAATAGGGTGAAGGAAAGAGAGGTGGGAAATAGGTCGTGAAGTGAGTTAATGATGTGTGGAGGAGAGAGGAAAAGAAATTAAACTCAGGGTTAATTTGAAAAAATAAAACAAGTTAATGTTGAAGAGAAAGGGGGAAAGAAATTTGAAAAGAAAGAAAGATTAGAAAAGAAAGGTAAAAGGAAGGTGTAAAGGTAAATTGTGCTAAAGTGGTATGCTTTGTCTACTTCCAATATTTTCAACAACTCATCACCTTTAATTATTAATTATTATAATTAACCAATAACTTATTAGTAATAAGTTAAAGTTAATAAAGATTGGTCCTTAATTGGACTTGAATAATCAATATCACTGTTAATATAAAGATAAAACAATCCAAATCATTTAATTAGATATGGAAGATTATTATGAAATACTGATAACAGAGATGTGAATACTAGTAATTAATTGAATAATATCGATTATTTGTTTTGATTTTCATATTCATCAGCATCGCTCTAATCAGTGGTTTCATCAATATCTGACCAAAAGTAATTTGAGTTTTTATTTGATGATCCTAGATGAAAGTTAGTACTTGCTTTGCTTTATTAGTATAATTAGTAAATTTAATTTTGGCTCTCATTGTGTGGCTGGACATGTTAAAGGACATGTCCATTTACCAATAGGGCTCAGTTCGAATCGGAGTGGGATAAACTTAGGTTAGGTATCTACAGATTAGGTGGATATATCCACAAGATAATCCGACGTTTTTTAGTAAAAATAAACTTTAAGAACCAAGATTCCAACTACCAATCTTATTTAACTAGAACTTGACTAAAATTATTAACTATTCATTAACTCGTTAATTGTTCATAACATGATAACAATTTTGTAACTAATCCATTTAGTTATAAGTTCTGTTGACTGATAATGATCAAAACTGATTTGTAGATATGTTTTAATCGACATTTACCAATGATAATTGAAAACTAATTGATTACTAGGCACAATTATAAAGAAAATATTAGAGTAATTAATTAAAGGTATTTGCAGATGAAAATATGAAATTATGTTATTAACAAAGTAAATCTCTAAGTCAACAACGATCAAGTCTAACTGTATCAATAATTAAACTGTAAACTAATTGGAATTAGAATCAGCTCAAGTTGATTGGTTGATCATTGGAAGAAAACTGATTTAGCTCATTTATCAATCAGGTGAAGTTGATGTAACAATTTGATACTATCACTTACAATTAATTAGATCTTATCTCAGAATCAATTGACTTTTTTATCTCCATCAATGTGACACTAATTAAAACCTTCTGTAGTTCATTTAACAATCAATTTTAACAATCTCTCACTTTCACTCTCTCACATTTTAACAACCACTACAATTTATATTGACAATATACTTCTACAATTTAATCAGTAATTAACCTTGAGACCGACCTCTTGACGGGAAAGATGAAAATCAATTAACTAGATTGAACATCAATGGAAAATTAACCAATGCTTGTGATTAAACATACATTTACCCTAGTGAACACAATTAAGTAATCGCGTTGATCGCTAATGACCTGTGTACGTGCTAATTAATAGTGTTTAGATTGTATTGACGTCAATAAGAGTTAATTGTTAGATGATTGTTAATTAACTTTACATGTAGAGGTGCAATGAAAAGTTATCATTACAATTGTAAAGGTGATGATGATCCATATGAATACAAGATAATCAATGTATCATTGTAATTACAAGAATGTAATTGTTTATCGTGATAATAAAATGATGATCAAAGTACAGTTACAATTAAAGAAGAAAGAAACATCACTTTCAATATTAATTAAATTGTTGCAATATTTTAACATTGATTAAGTTGATTAGATGTTAACAATCAAGAAGAGAATCTCTAATAATCAAGGACAGAGATTGGTAACAATTAAGAAATAGTTATGAAATTAACTTAATCATATTTACCTTGACTCGAAATTCAATCACTGCAGTGATTGAATTAACTAACGAATGGTTAGTTAATTCACTCGGATTGATTTAATTTGATTGTTTTCTTTTTGGAGGGAAAAAGGTTAACCAGCTGAAAAATATTCTGATGATTAATTAGCTAATATTTTAGTTTCTCAATAACAATTAACGAGGTTGTTTATTTTTCTTTCTTTCACTAATTATTGTGTATCTAATTAGTTGATGTTTACTTGTGATAAATTGTATCTTTAATCATCAATCTGTTGATTTCTCTTGATAATCAGAAAGGGAAAAGGTCATTGAATTGAAGACCAATGAAGGGCAATGACATTTTCCAGTTACTCAATAAATTGATCATGTGGTTGTTCAGATTTTCTTTCTCTTCTTATTTAGTGAGAGAGGATAACAAGTTGATCTTGACCTTAACCCAGAGAGAGCCCTTCGGGAAGTGATCGGAGAAACGTTAATCATATTATTAGAGTGGTTTTAATCACCGATCTCAGCAAGAAGTAATCAACAGAAGCTCCGTCATGACAACAAGGCCCACAAGAAATCGGACTCAGGACAGGTATTTTTATCTTCTCTCTATCTCTTATTATGCAATAATCTTATGAGAGAGAGAGAGAGAGAGAGAGAGAGAGAGAGAGAGAGAGAGAGAGAGAGATGAAAGATGAGAGATGAGAGAAGATGATAAACTGACGGAGGGGTTTTTCTTTGAGGGTGAAAAGAAGGGCATGTTCGCAGGAGAAAAGCTGAACTGGGCTGGAGATCATTTTTGCCTTGATTTTGACAAATAATTCACGGAAGAGATTTTTCTTTTTGCTTCTTGTTCGGGCGATCAGAGCAGGAAAGAAGATGAATTAAGGAGCCATGATGATAGAGAGTAGAAAAAAGGACAACCCCTGAAAGAAAAAATTGTTCGTCCGCCTTGATTAATGAAGATAATGGAAGAAAAAGATGACCATCTTGTTTCAATTTTCTCTTTCATTCCGGATTCTCTTCCACCCTAACATATAAAAAGACCTCGTTTCTCATGAATTTCTTCATTTTTCTTATTATATCCTAATCACTGTTTCCAATTAGAAAAAACAATTTCTCTTTCGTTCTGTGTGTGTGTATCTCAATCTCCTTATACTCTTTCAACGATGCATATCAAATACCTCATTTTGGCCTGTGTTTTCATCTTCGCCCGAATTGTCCTTGCCTCTGATTCTGCTCGACGTAAATCGGAAGAGGAAACATCCGACAATGCTCTGAACTACGATCACAAAGATGTCACCCAACGATCGGGATTCATGTCACTTATCCAAGACGGTACAGTTCCCACTTTCCTTGTAATGGGTTTAGCCACAATCGCTGCCGCTGCTTTAAGTGTAAGTGATTATTAATCTTAATCAACTGATTAAAATGCTCTTCTAATGTTACACAATCAAAGTAATAGAATGATTCTAATCTAATCTATTCTCATTTTGCTCTTTTTTTCCTTCATTCTATCCCAATAGTCCAAAAACGAAGGTAAATTACGCGTACGACGATCAACCGACGCAAATTGGTCCAACAATTTACTCAAAATTCTCGGTAATGTTCAAAAGGCCGTTGAAAAGTACCAACAATTAGAAAACGAGATCGCTAATGAATTAGACGATGATATGGTTCGTGATTTCAATTCCAAACCAACTGAATAAATTAAATCTTTTTACTCTAATCCATCATTCAATTTTATCCCACCAATTAAAACCTTGTTATCATCAAATGTTAATTGTTTCCTAATTTAACTTTTATCATTGTTTCGCCATTGCCATAAACAAATCATATTAAACAATCAACTCAATTTCATTTACTATCAACTGATAAAGTCAATTACTACGATGAGCTTTTCATTTAATTCGTAGCTTCGTATGAACATAATTCTGTGTATAAGTGAACATTTATTTTACTTTAATTTTAGTCTTTAAACTGAAAAATGAAAGATGATTAACAATTATAAATAGAAAACGTAATTGAATTGATTAATAGCATCGAGAATAAATCTTTTTCATAATTCTCTATTCTGGACATTGGTTGATTACCGAAATTAATCATGACCATGACCATGAAACCGTTATGAGAGTCATTAAGATGAAACCCGACATTAAGGCCACCAGTTGAATGAGGCCATTGATTTCGGGACATCGATCGGCTTGAAGAATCTCAAGGAAAACGATGTATAAAATGCCCCCGGTGGCAACAGCGTTTAACAGTATAAGCGGTAAACTGCCATCTTCTGAAAGTCCTTGTTCAATAACGATGGACAAGAAGATACCAAGAGGTGACATGGCCGCGAAAATGGTCATATGGATAGAGGTCAGTATAAGGGAACGTGTTTTCTCAAACAGCTCAAAGCCAATGGCGAAAACAACTACGAGCTTATGAAGGCAAATGGCAAAGAACATGGTCCAAACGGAGGTTGCTGTACTTTGGAGGCCAATCGCGATTCCATCAAAAATGGAATGAGCCAGAAAAGCTACTACGATGATCAATCCTCGAAGAAATCGTGTCCAAACTCCTTCAACATGACCCGATGTCGGCTCATGATGATGACCATTAGATTGCTGGTGAAATGATGATATTACAGTTATATCATCACCTTTCAGATCAATGGCAATATTATCACAACCAACTTTACCACCATGATGATCACCATTTTCACCGGAACTATTATGTTGATGATCAATGTGGTTATGATGATTATGATGATGATGATGAGCTGAATCTCTTCCAATCAATAACAACACTGATTCTTCAATGAAATAGGTTAAAAAAAGACCTAAACAAATACAAATTTCCACCCAAGGAACAGAACCATGAGAATGTTCATCTTCACCATCATGATGAATCGGGTGTTTGTAAATATTATCACGAGAGTTTGAAGTGTTGACAATTATCTCACTTCTTTCCATTAAGGAGGTTGAAGTATTAGCAATTAGTTCATTATGATCGTGATCATGTTCATGTTCATGTTCGTGTTCATCATGGTTATGTGTAGATTCACGAGTTTCCATGTAGTGGTCATAATTTTCCTGAATTTCGGGAATCATGTGAACAAAACAAGTAGCCAAAAGGACACCACCACCAAAGACCAGTAAAAGTTGTAGTATTTTATTAGCGGTAGAATTTGAATTATTTGTTCCATCCTGTTGATTGTTTTCTTTTTTCTTTTTCCACAGATTAAACACCAGAACGGGTCCAAGACCAGCGACCATTGTAAGTCCGAAAAGAGCGAAAATGGCAACGACACGGGCACCGGTTACACTCATAGTCAATTATGTAATTAAATCTCTGAGCTGAAGAGAAAGGAACACAAATAGTTGAGAGAAAAAGGAGAGAAAATGGAAAAAGTTGAACAGGTAAAAAATGAAACAATCAACTAATCATTAACTGTACTCTTACAGTAAAGCTCAGTGAGTAAGGTAAATGTTGACTAATCTACTAAGATGTTGATGTGTTAGTTTAAATACTTCACCTGAAAGTGTCGCTAGTTACATAGAGATGTTGATAACGATTTCTATCATTTCTTTTTTACATACAAGTGAAAATTATTACAAAGGATTATATGAATTTACGATGATGATTTACAATTAACAGGGGGAACAATTAAGGGTAAGAATTTAATTCGCGAGAGTTTTACAATAACTTGTAAATTAATCTTTTTCGCTTGTTTCTTTTGATTATTTTCTGATTGACTATTTGGACTTAGTACAATTAGAAACAGTTTAACTGATTAACGTAAATTGATTTATAACAAATTATTGAAAATATTTGTTGATTTCGATTACAATGACTTTGGAATGGTTAGAAAAATATATTCAATTACATTTACGTTTTGTTGTAGTTGTTGATTATCAATCGTTGGTGATCAAGTCATGAGATGGAAGTCAATTAAATGGTCAAATGTAAATAAGAAGCAATGAAAACTTTGAATATTTTAAATAGATTGTTGATTGCTGAATGAGAAAGAGATTCATGGTTATCCGATAATTTGTGCCATACGGAAGGAAAAGGCATCGGAATTATATGAACAATGGGAACTCCTCGAGCGGCGAAAGGTTTATGATCATCATCGACTCCTCCGAAACTCAGACGGTTCTTGAAATAGCTTGTAGTTGTTTTTGGTGGTTCAGGTTGTAGCAAAGATAAATCATTCAATTGTTGTTCTAGGAAAAAAAAGAGAAGAGATAAAAATTGTTAATCGAAATGAACTGATTGTGCCATTTATATTACATGTATAGCTTACCTGCACGAAGTATTTTGGCATAAAGAGGATTAGTATCGGGGAAATAGCTGTAAAATGTTGGATTAGCTGAGCCGAGAAGATCAAGTAAAACCATTACATCAATACGATCTAATTCAGAAGCAAAGTCACGGGCATCTCTGACGATCGGCTTGATTCTTAGGGAATCTTAACTTGTTCCATTTAGCAGCTAAATGTCGAGAGCCATAAAGAGAATCTGTGTCAGTCCATTGTTCGAATGCTTCTTCACCGTCAAAGAAGACAAACTGAAGCGTCAAATCATTATGTTCCTATGGAATAAAAAAATTAAATAAAAATGAATAAAAGGAAATACAGTTGAATATGAATAGAAAATTGAAAATATTTACCTGTTTGTGTTTAATTAAACTCGTTGAAAAATGTCGAGCAATTTCAATCATCATTGCACATGGAACCGCTGAATCAGTGGCACCAACGAATTGCCGACCAGGAAAAAGTTTAGAATCATAGTGACAGGCAAACATTAATCGACGACACGCCGATGGATTTAATGTCGCAATTATATTAACAAATGGTTTAGATCCATGAGGTGTATTGGACATGAAAGAATCTTCTTCAACTGTCCAACCAAGATCTCGCATCGAAGATTCAATGAACTATCAAGTATATAAATTCAGATCGAAAATGAATAAATAATCAAATCAAGATTAAGATTAAGATAAAAATCAACAATTTAATGAGTGATTTCCGTATTGAAAGCCACAACTTATAAATAGAAAAGGCCAAAACAATTTAATAAAATGAAACTCAATCATTTCATCTGAATAGTTTTGATGATCTCTCAGTGAATCTAATAAATGTATGTTTATCTAATAAATCAAATTAATTTATATATCTGATTGGAGTATTTGTAATGATAAAGGTGAATGTAATTAACTTTTAATTAACTTACATATAGTATAAGAATTTAGTATGTAAATAGGTTTATAATTACATTCAGTGAGTTAATTTTACATTCATGGTGAGTTATATAAAATTAATCAATAAAACAACAACATTGATTAGTTGATTAATGTTTACCAACCAGTGAATGTTATTTGGTGGATTAACATATTATGTTTTATTAAATTGTAATCTCATAATATACATTATATATTATAAGATGTCAATGTCAATCTAATCAACACCTACATTTACCTTAAATTATTGGGTATTTGGGGTTAGGTTAATCTATTTTTGTTCTAATTGATTAGAGTAATAATTTAATCCATTGGATTTGTATTACTACACTGAATGTTAAGCTAAAATAAAATATTGTTATGATTAAATTCTGGCATTTCCGTTCATCAAGTTAATTGTTGATTAATTTACACAATAAATGGTTAACTATTAAATACGATTGTTAATTTCTATCCTACTAATATTAGGTATCTAAACAATATACTAATTGTAGTGAGTGGGAGCTGTTTGTTTGATCATCATCATCATCATCATTTCAAACTAGAATGACAATTAAGTAAATAACAATTACATTATTGTCAAACGTTTATACAGATGAACAGGTAATTTATTGAATTGATTGTTAAATTGTTGCTTTTTATTATTTTCACCAGAATCAATTCAATAGTAAATAATATCAGATATAAATTAACCGGAATTATTTTTTGATTGACATTGATTGTAATGCAACAATTAACTTGACAACGAATGAAAAAAAAAAATTACATCTTGTTAAGGTTTTTCTTTTAGGTTAATATATATATTGTTGATTAGAAAAACACAATTAATTAGTTAATTGTGGCAATTAAATGGATAATAATAGTTACCTCTCGGACTTTTCTGTTTCCTTCTGTTCCGGAAACTCGAGGAATCATTATTTGATTCAGTGTGTAATTAAAGTAATCATGAGCTGTTGGTGAATCACTGGCGATTGAATATAATTCATTTGATTCCATGTATTTTAATTGATGATGCCACTGTAATTAGAGAATTAGATTTAATTAATTATAGTTGTGATATAATGATATATTCAAGGTAAAATAAAGGTATCAGATGAAAACAATCAATCAGATTCAATTGTTTCAGTTGAATAACATTGATTGAGAGGAAGAAAAAAATTATATTGTAAAGGGAGTTGCATTTAAAAAGTATAACTCATCTTACTTTAGATTGTGATGAAAATGATGAGAATGAAGATAAAAAGATGAAGATGATGAAGAAGATAAAGAAGAAACAAAACATAAACAAACTCAATTTGTGATCAAAGAGTAAAGAAGAAAAGACTTCAGCTCTATGAGGAAAAGAGAAGTTACAAAACATTTCTCTTTCCTCTAAATTGTTAATTGTTTAATTTTGATTGTAACTAACTCTTAATTATAATCCAATGATTAATATCTTCATTCTTATCATTTTCATCACAATCTAAAGTAAGATGGGTTATACTTTTAAACGCAACACCCTTTAAGATGATTAGTATTGTGATTTACTCTGATTAAAGATCTAAAGTTGATAATGATATTAATAGTTATATAAATTTGATTTGGTAAACAAAGTTAATTGTTACAGGAATAATTGTTAAGGTCTAATTTTATGAGGATGTAAAATGGTAACAATGAAAAATAAAACAATTAAGGTCACAATAGTTTGTCCTCAAAACTAATAAATTCAATTTACTAATCATTACCCACTGAGTTTGGTAACATCATTTAACAATTGACTGTTGATTCTGATTAATATCAGGAACAAAAAACTGATTCTATTAATAATAGAGCTCATTAAATGGTCTCTTACATGTCTCTTAATTGTGAGATTCAACCTAATTTACATGAATGTAATCGAATCAAATTGAAAATATTTACTAATTTGTCGAGAAGGAGAATTACTCACAATTGGATCAGCTGTTTTTTTGGATATTTTAGTGAACTATTAATAAATTGTTGAAGAATCAAAAATTGTAACTTTCATTTCTAATCTGATATTGAAAAATTAAAGGTTGTCAACATTACCTGTTTTGGATCCCAATTAACAGCTCCAACTGGATCATTAGATACTGTATTAGTTGCTATGATTCTTATAATATTAACAAGTGACCAGAGTGAAAAATTGCCCATGATTAGATTATATGGTTGATTAAAGTTGATGATGATTTGTAAATTTTATGAAGATTAATTAACACAATAACAAAAAGGTGAGTATAATTGGTGTGAAAACATGAAGAAACAAGAAGGATAAATGACAAACTTGAAAACAATGAGAATAATTTAGTCGTTAGAATTGAATACAATTGAATTTGTATCATAAATTTCAACTGATTAATCACAATATGGAATTAGAATCAATAAATGTCACCAAATTGTTGATAAAAATAGCAACACGTATCCATTTGAATATAACATTAACAAGCGAAAAACATTAGATGAATACAATTGTTTAAATGTGTTGACGGGTAAACACATGAAGTCAATAAGACAACAAGTTTAACTGGTTGGCTTGATTGTAACAATTTATAGTAAAGGTGAGTAAGAAAATAACTTGTTGATATAAATTGATGTTTGTTGTTAACATACAGACTCACTTTGAGTTGATAAAATTAGATTCAGCTCAATGTAAAGATGACAAGAATTGACAATTTTCTGGTTTACTGGTACATATAAACATAAATCTATAAGAAGAGGGAAAATAAAAGTAAGAAAGAACAAGAAATAAAACCGAAAATGAGAAATAATAATAAGATTATAAAAAGAATAAAAGAAAAGAAAATATTAAATCAAATTGTTAAAAGAAAAGAACAAAATTTTTACCTTTTCTCCTCCATGTTGAATAGTAAAAGACAATTAAAGAGACAATTTAACACGTTCCATCTTCCAATCAAAAGTATCAATCAGTGAATAATTTATCTTCGTTCACCAAACAATTAACTAATTTTACCAGAATAACAATTGGTTTGATTTGAGGAGAGAAAATTAATTTTAATTACAAATCAACAAAAGTGAAGATTCACCGATTAACCGATTAAAAGAAAAAACCGCTGAAATTGAGAGAAGCGTTTAAATGGAACGCGGGTTTCGAATAACCGAAGTAACCGAATTCTGTTTACAATTTTTCATTTTCTTCCTTCATCATGATGATACTTCACTTCTGACTTTGATGAAACCATCAACCACTCTCTGAATACATTGGATATTTAAATTAATCGAAATTCCATCTAAATAGTGATTGTCTTTTCTTCTAATTGTAAACTAATTCCTTGTAAAATTGTATCAAAAATGGTAAGTTGAATCTCTTCACTTTGGTTAACTCATTCAACTTCCTCCATTAGCTTTTTTTCTCTTTTCTCTTTTTCTTTTTCTATTCCACCATTTTATTAGTATTCAGATTTTCGGAATTATCGAAATTGTTTTATTTCAACTTTACCTTTTTTCCCTTTCAATTCTCTTACAGTCTACTACTGAATTTCTGAAGGGCCTCCTGTTTATAATGCAAATAATTTTAGTCGATTTCAAGCAGACTCATTTAAATCGTCTTCTAAAACCTTCGGTTTATCTTCCAACGAAAGATTTTCCATCTGAACAGAGTAAGTATTTTATTCTATTTAAATTTATTCTATTCTATTCTATTCTATTCGTACCAATCATCTTAATTGTTAATCTTCTATTCTGTCAAACAATCATTGATTTAAGGTGAAGATGGTCCTCTTAAATTTCGCTAATTGCTTAATCACTTTCTCTTCAATATCTTCTAATTTATCTTTTTGGTACTTCAATAAGCATAACTTAATTGTAATCAAATTTTATTTTCTCTTTTACTTTAGCCATTACCACAGAAGGAAGCAACATATTTTTACGATTTTTACACCAACAATGGGACAAAAGTACATCAAGAAATTTGAAAAAGCGTGATAGTAATGGCGACCAAGAAACTGGAATCACCAGGAAAAAGCTAAAGACAGAGACAAGTCCCTGTAGAACTTAATTTAGAGCCAAAATTACAACCTAATAGCAACAATAACAACAACAACTCATCTCTACACGTTTATTAATCCACCAAAAAAGGCCTACGAATAATTTTTGATATAAATGTTTACGAAACAATTTTCATCTTCAGAATGGTTAATATATTATATGTGTGTGTCTGTGTATCTGTGAGAGAGAGCAAGAGAGGAATAGATTATCTTCCAACTTTCAACATCCATGATTCCTCATGTTTCCTTTTTTCTTTTTCCCCAATGCAAAAATTTCCTTTCAAATCCCATATAACACAAACAACAATAATATTCGATTGAATGTTCCTCAATCTTTCTCTCTCTCTTTCTATCTATCTCTCTCTTAACTATCAACAGCATGTTCCCTTCTAATTTAATCATAATCACTTTGAAGTTGATACAACAAAATTCTGCCTCTCTAATTGCACAAAATCATCATTTGGAAAAGCTTAATGATCTTGTTAATATGGTCAATCGTTTGTGTGTCGTTTAAATGTCGTTTAATTGTCCAAAAATGATCTTGTTTCTACTTGATTGTATATCTCACAAACAAAAGGACTGGAATTTAATTTCTTCAAAGTGATCAAAATAAAAAAAAAATCTTAATTTGATTTAATTATTTTAACCAATTTAACCCATAACATCAGCTAATCATAATTTCCTTCACAACAATTAATCCAAATATTCACTTTACTTACTGTGTTCAATTGTTTTGTTTCCAATTTATCAGCTAATTGTAAACAATTTCAATCTTTTTGTTGATTTATTGTAATAATTATATAAGTATAAGAAAATCAAACAATCAACAAAATTAATCAACCAAATTTGAAACTTTTCAATGAAAATGACCTAATATTTAACCTATTGTTAAATTGTTTCTTATTCTTAGACTGACCTACTAAATTTCATTTAATTACCATTTAACAATTCAACCAATTTAATACAATTTATTAATTGGTTAAATCAAAAACCGCATCATAACCGTTGCAAAAGTAACTACGGAAAATGAATAACCGACTAATTGTCAATCTTTTCAATTAAAAATAATTTTGTTAACATAATCAACACCTTTTCACCTAATTAGTGCTAATTACCAACAATTAAATGTAACAAAAATATAATCATAATTATGATGATATTTTCCTAATTTGGTTTCCCTTTTCCTGATGTTAATCATTTGGAGGGAAAAGTTGACAAATTTAATTTAATTTTCTTTCGTTCATCTAAATATTTGTAATTACATTATTTTCTCAATCAATTAATCTTTAATCAAAGTCGACGTAACAATTAAAAATATCAAACACTTTCTACATTTTTTTCATCTTTCATTGAGTCCTCACTATCTTCATCAATATCGCCAATTGATTGTCCAGTTTCTTCCTGTTGACCATTAACATCCTCATCCTCATCCTCATCCTTATCCTCATTTTCATCTTCATCATTACATGTTAATAAACCTCGAGATTTCAAAAGTAAATCAATCTCCTCCAATGGAGCTCTTAATCTGATTTCTTTTTCAACCATAATCGTAATCAAATCAGTTAGAAGATGAGGAAAAGTATCAATGGCATCGAGATAAATTATTCTTGACCAGGGACAATGTTGAACTGCCTGGTAAACAATTGATTCAGCTCTCTTGTGGTTTCCATGGGTCATATTGAATTTCAGGTAAAATCGCCAAAGTAAAACAATACCTTGATTACAAGGGAATGATAAACATCTTTCAAATAGACTATTTATCCGTCTAATTATACCATCGAAAGATTGGAAAGAGCCTTCGATCGAGTCTGAAAGAGAAAAACAAAAAAAAATCAGAAAAAAAGAATCAATTAACTGTTAACTTTATCCAAATGAACAATTCAACATTCAGGGTAATCAGAAACATCTCAATAACAATAATAAATCATTTCGAACTGCAATTTGCTTTTCTCATTCTAACCTATTTAAATGGGTTCCATTCAATAGATTTTCTTATGCCTCAAACTAATGAGTAAGGAAATTATGAGACCTTATTGACCTAAGGTCATCAACTGCCCTTTGGGCAGTTAAGGCCCTTAATTTTTGAAGGGGTTACGGTTGCAATTCAAATGCGTGACTTGCCTACTATTTGCAAGTTGCCTTTGATTGTTAACTTTACCCCAACAATTAAAGATGAAAAGTAAATTAGCAAATGGATAAGTTGTTGTATTGTGTGAATTATGATCAGAAATAGTTGGTTAATTTGATAGTTACCTTTGATTGTTGTTAATCGTTTCAGTTCAAAGTGTAATTTAAAAATCCAAATGTTGAGACAAGATGAATTTGTTGAACGGATTAATTGGGTGAAAAATCTGTAAGTGAAAAAGACAACAATTAACAATTGATTTTCTGATAAAATTTATGTAACAATTAAGTTAATTACCTGTCAACTGTTATTGGAAGTGCGATATTGGTTTCAATTGTTGTGAACAATGAAAGAAATGGTTTATTATCAGGAAATAATTCTAATGCTGAACGACATGTTTGTCGCAATCGAGAGATTGATTTGATTTTTCGACGAGCATCAAATATCAACAATTGAAGGTAAATTGTGAAAATTCCAAGTAAATTACTTTGATCAACTAATCCATTCGAGAGTAAATTGTCACAACAATTAAATGCTTTGTCTGAATCGTCAACAATTAAGAGTAAAATGAGTTTAGAAAATGAAACGTCCAAATAATATTCATCTTCCTCTTGGGTCATCGTATCCAACATTTTCTTTGCTTTCAGAATTGATGGTGAGTTAATTGTTTCGATTGTTTGACCAATGGTGACACTTGTAATTATCTTAATCACTTGGGTTTCTGATTCTTTTAAATTTTCTCCAATATATGAAAGATCAGTTGAATGAAAATCTCTTGAGATACCAAGTAGAAGTTCACAATAATATCGTGTAAATGATAACAAATAGCGAGAATTATTAATCCTTCCGGTGAATAAGTTAATTGCTGTGAAAATGTTAACAGCTTCTTTGGATTCATCAGATTTTTTCATCTCTAATTGTGCTAATTGAAGCCAAACATCTAAATCATTTCGATAAATTTCCATCTTAAGATAATCTTTGATTATCTTTTTAACTTCTTTGTACTTAATTGTTACATCAACTTGTTCAATTAGAAACTTTAACCGCCATATAATCAATTCCTTTTCCTGTTTCAATTGTCCTTTGAACTTTTCAATTGATTGAACGAAAACTTGATCTTGAAATGAAGTAAAACCATCGTAAATTGTAACTGGACGTAAATCGAAAAGACTTTTGACCGAAGAAAAAATTGATTTATCATCGATTAGAAAATGATCATCAAGAATATCGGATGAATCAATGGAACCAAGAAATTTGTGAAAAAAGACAATCAGTTGATATTTAGTTTGATCAAGGCGAAAACGGAATAAAATTCTGGTTAAATCTTCTATGGAAACATTTCTTTCGGTGTCGTCGGCTTGATCGGCATCCGGTCCTTTAACAGGAAGCCAATAATGTCTTTCACGAAGTAGTTCAAGTTGCAACCAAAGTGCCGATTTATTGTTACTAAATTGTTCAAACAACGGCTCCTCTAGTTCATCAATTGGAAGCCTTGAAGGTCCTTGATTAATAGATTTAGTTTTGATCACATTCATCCAACCAAGAGCACCGGGTTCACCGAATCTAGAACAGCCCGAGTCCCAAAAGGGTTCAAGTAACACTTTCCATTCGGCTACAGGTTGTTCCAGGGTTAAAATTTCGGGTGTAAACAGATTAAATTCAATGAGAATTTGCCAAATTGCAATCGATTTCTCTTCATATCCAGACTGCCTCAGGCAAATAGTAAAATGATAAAGACATTTAAGTATTTCCATCTCAAGGTTCGGTGTAATTTGGTGCGTTTGGAAGGTTCCCTCTAACATTGAGTTATAAATATCGAAACATTTATAAAATGCTCGAGTTATTTTTGTAATAGAAAAATATTTAAGATGAGTTTGTAAGAAGAGGAAATAATTTTTCCAAACTAACGGTACATTCGGATGAATGAAAATTAATCGTTTCCACTCTTTGTCAAGATCAAAAGGTGTCGAGGTGAACCTCATTATCTCAAGACGCTCTAAAATAAGACGCATACATTTTGGATTAGATTCCAAAGCTTTTTCAACGATACTGAGCTTCTTTTCTGCTAAAACGATTTCACGGGATTTTCTACAATTTTCCGATGCTGACCAGATGAAACAATCTTCTTGCCATTGAAGAAATTTGAACCAACCTTCGATGTCGTTTGGATGAGATCTCAAGTGTTCATTGAATTCCTTGTTCTTGTTTTGTATTCTCTTCTCATCTGTTGACAGGAGGAAATTTCTACATCTTTTGAGGCCGAATCTTTGGCGGGATCTTTGGCTTTATGTAAAATGATGTTACAGAATCATGGAAACTTTATACTATCGCCAATATTGCGAGTTTCATTGGAAATGACCTTAAATGCTAACCCAGTTACCGGTATCATCTCGGGTAAATTAATTGTTTCTCTCTCTGTGACTGATGGGAAAGATTCAGTGTCTTCGGGTGTATCATTGATCATCTTTTGTAGTTTTGAATCGAAATATCTTTCGGTTGTACTTTGTCGACCTTCATTCAAAATTTTACGCAAAGATTT
Organism: Panonychus citri; assembly: GCF_014898815.1. Taxonomy (NCBI): domain Eukaryota; kingdom Metazoa; phylum Arthropoda; class Arachnida; order Trombidiformes; family Tetranychidae; genus Panonychus; species Panonychus citri. The sequence continues at coordinate 2,480,939 of NW_026515540.1, forward strand.
GGTCCTTAGGCACTTTTTCTTATCATATGATGAAACGTGTAGATTGTAAATACTGTCGAATGCTAGATTATTTCTATCTGGTCGAGTATCTTGACGAAAAGCTTTTTCAGGCGGAAGTCCAACTTCTTCTAGAAACACTTTGTTACCAAAAACATTGCTATTATTTTCCTCTCTAATGATGGTCGGAGATTCTGATCTGTCAGTATCTCTTTTACGACTTTCCCTATTTTTATGACCTTTTCTCTTATCTCTTGATCGACTGGAAGGCGAATCATCATCTCTTTTCCTTCGGTGTGAATGTTTTCGTCTTGTTGCACTTCTGGATCGACTTCTGGAATTACTAGAATCTCGATATTTCTTTGATTTCTTCTTCTTTTTCTTTGCTCTATCTTTCACGGTAACAATTTCTTCGACTAGTTCAAGATCACTATTTCCATCGGCAACAGAATCACCAATCTCTCCAGCTGATAATTTACCTAATTCACCACTTAATTTACTTTCCTTGGCACAAACACCACCAACATCATCATCACCTAGTAAAGTTTCAACCGGCACTTGGAAACTTTGATTATAAAGCCAATCGGTATTAGTAAGATTTTTACTAATACCCGAAGATAAACTAGACGCCGAGGGAAACATAATCGAAATAGAAAACAATTTAAATAGTTGGAAAATATATACAAACAATTAGATGGAAAACATGATTAAAAATCTTCTCCAAATGAAAACATTGAAAAAAAATTCTTCAATTTTTGTTTACATCTCAAGTTGTGTTTAGAAAACACAGATGGCGCTTCCTTCGTATTTACGCCTTTTTGTTTACTTTTTGTTTCCTTTTTGTTTCCTTTTGTTTTTAATTGTTACTCTTTAATTGTTGTTAATTTTTTTTTATCCATAATGAATTTGATTAATAGTAAATTCTCAAAAAATGTTCGAGATACTTTGATAAAATCGTTTAAAACGTTAGGTCGAGATCCGAGTTACTTTTCTCAAGTCAAACAAGATGAAAGTGAAACTCATTCTTCTGATTTTGGTGAGTAGAAAATATTTTTTTTTAAATTCTAATTGTCATTTAATTAGACTAATTGTTTGTTTCTTTTTTATTTTATTCTATTCTTTTATGACTTTTGTATAGACTCAACTGACATGGGTTCAGAGGAACCATTCCTTGAATCAGCCAATCCAACTAAAATGATCCTTTTCTTGGAATACATTGTAACCAATGAGCCGGACAAAGCAGATGAATCAATTTATAACAGTTTACTTGATTGTTACCTGATTGTTTATAAAAAGGAATCAAATCAAGATGAATGTGATAATTTACGTAAAAAGATTATGTCACTTTTGAAAGACAATGCTGGAAAGTATAGCTTTGAACAAGCAATGATCTCATGCCGGATGAACCATTTTATTGATGGATTATTATTTATCTATCAACAAGCTCAACTTTATGATCTTATACTTGATTATTACATTGAAGTTGATGATGTTAATATGATTGTGGACACTTGTGAAAAGTTCAGCGAGGAAGATGAACGCCTATGGGTTCGAGCATTTTGGTATTTTGCCAAAATTCCGGAAATTGAGATGTCCCATTTACATCGAGTACTTGAAGAGGTAGACAAACGTAATCTAATACCACCCATAAGTGTCATCGACATTTTATCAACCAATTCACCGAATGCCACTTTAACTGCAATCAAAGATTATCTAGTCCGTTGGTTAACCAAAACAAGTGAAACTGTTACAAAAAACAATGAGCTTATTTCAGAATATCAAGAGTCAACCGAAAAGATGAGAGATGAAATTGAATCAATTCGAACTCAGCCCAAAATATTTCAATCAAGTCGATGTTCATCTTGTAAGATGCACTTAGAATTACCATCAATCCATTTTCTCTGTGGTCATTCATATCATCAGGGGTGTTTGGAATCACCAGAGATGCCATCAGACTCACCGAGAGACAAAGGATGTCCACTTTGTTTACCTGAGCAAATTAGATTAACAACAATGATCACAACACAAAAGGAAAACAATTTCGGTTCCATAATAGATGATGATTAACAATCAATTCCAAAAAATTAAATTTCTACATGTACATACACATATATTCATAAATATATCTTAAAGAAAAAGATTCAATTCCAAATAATCTATGTAAATATATCATCATTATCATCGAATCTAATATATATATATGGTCAAGCCTCCAGCTGATTGTGTTATTTTCCCACAAAGAGACAAAATAATTTGGACAATCAAAAAATCCTCCAAGATAAATGAAGAAAGTTAGAAAGTGAAATTGTAATTGCTGTTAAAAAAAAAATGTCACAACAATTATCAAAATTGTCATTCATTGTTAACTCTCAACCACCACCACCAAAACAACAACAATGATAATGAATTGAAATGGAATCACTTAATTGCTGGTTAATCAACAAAACTACTCCTGTTAAAACCTGTTACACTTTTACAACAATTTAACACCGCAACAAATGATTCATGTTTATTAAATAATTGTAATCAGTAGCAACAATTACAATGAAACCGCCATCAACATGAACACCATTATTATCACCAACATCAACATGATCACAACACCACCAACAAGAGCAATTTAATTGAACCTGTTAAATGTTAATTCCTAATTAATAGGAAGAGAGGGATAAAAGAAGGAGTGAATTTTCATGAAATCTAATTATCGTAGTTGCGGTTGATTGTTGAGTGTAAAAAACTCACACACACAGACAGAAAAGCAGAAAAAAAGTCAAATTGAAATAATTAGAAAAGAGAAACAAAATTATAAATTATTATCATTAGTTGATACGTTAATTAGTTAGTTATTTAACTACACAGAATGATTAGATTCCCAAACAAATAACAACAAAATAAATGGTCATTAAATTACTATTAGTTAACTTACACTTAAATAATATAAACGTAGTCACGATTAGCAAGGTAACAGAAATTAACTACAAATTCACCCAAGACTCAATTCAAAAGCTTTTTTGATTTAATTCCCTTTTTTTCACACAAATTTAAAGTTAATTTTAAAGATTCTAATCATCATCATTATAATTAACAATCATTATCATTACCATGATTTGTATTAATCAATTTGAGAGAGAGAGAGGAGAACTTGTTTTCTACTAAATTTTTTATTTAACTCGCGATTAACTTGATTGTGTTAACCATTTTCATTAACATCACAATTGATTCTGACAAAATTGACTGCGAGAAACAATCAGTTAATTTTCAACTACTATTACGTGTAAATTGTTTGTTGATTGTGCAAAATTTAACTATAAACAATTTAACTGAACCACAAGAAAAATTAATATCATTTACAATTAACTAACTTTCCAATATTGTTGATTGTTGAAAACAATTAGACAATCAAAAATACTCATTTATTTGTCTCAAACCATGAAAGTCAATTAGATGACAATTGAATGTGTTTGTTGATGATTGGAAAACAATTTATTTAATTGTTTATCAAACTATATTTAAACTCATCATCAGGATGTATCCATCTTCACTTATTAGTTAGTTAATTGTTTTAAGGTTAATTTGCATAAATGAAGAGGATGAATGATGATTAAGCTAAATATTTGTTTTCTAAATTGTTTATCATCCTCATCATTTGGAATCGGAAATGTCAAACAAATGAACTGAAATCGACATGAACCTTGACCCTTACTCTTGATAAACTGACCTTTTCTCATCCTCATCATCACATTGCCTCATTATCATCATCATCATGTGTATTTTGACACATTCAACATTGAACAATTTAAATAATTAGTTTGAAAACTTTGATTAATGTAATTAATTTAGTTTGAGGAAACTAAAATCAATTCTTCAACTGAAAATATTCAATTTACCAAAATTTTCAATTGATTAGTTGATATTTCGCGTTAATTTAGTTTATTGCAACCAACAATCTAACAATTGATTGATTTCTAATGATGATTTGATTAATTAATTCAATTAACAAGTAATTTAACTTTGGTGTAAACACTTAATGATTTTTTTTTCAAAAAAAAACGCAACTTAATTAATAATCAAACCTTTAATTGCTTCAGGCTGATTAATTCTGATTGATTGATTTAAATTGATTGACACTTTTCATTTGGGTGGTTGATTATCATCATCGTCTCATAATATAATCTTAATCATTGTTAATCACAAAACCTTTGACAATTTAACAATTATTGATTAAACTGTAAAAGATTAATACTTAATTTGATTAAGAGCTAAATCTAATTTAGTTTGATTGTTATCATTAAATAGAAAACAAAATTATACCAATCAAAATGTTAATCATTTTAATGATTAACTGATTCACCAAAAATCATGAACCTTTAATTGTAATCACGATTTTAATTGTTGAATCTTGATTAATATTCACAACCAACAGAAGCTGCTTCTGAATTGTTCAATTGGTTACAATTAAACTCAATATATTTTTACAATTAACTTTGTTTTTTTTAATTATGAAATGATTACAATTAAATTCAGTCAAATTTGAGTAAATTGCAGTGGTAAACAATAATTAATGTTTAATTGTAAGATGTTTAATTAAATGAATATCAATCAATTATATTGAGAAGAGAAAAAAAAATTTTCTATAAAATATAAAAAAAGAAACTAAATTAAATTTAATTTCTGTCTTAAGTCTGAATGATTGATGAGGATCAACAACAATTTACCTTTAATTAACCAATTGGCTAAACATTTGGTTAATCAATTGAAAGGTAATTAATAATAATAAACTGTTAATATGTAATAAGATTCAGATGAACAAACTTGACAAGTTTGATTGTTTGATTACAATTATCATCATCATTACGAGTAATCAGTTAATTGAACTATTAATTGCGAGCAAATTACCAGTTAATTGTCAATTAGATTGTAAAATAATATCAAATTTAATTCGGAATCAGGAATCTTAATATCAAATCGTCAGCACGTTGTCATGGTGATAGCATCTCTTAAAGATGAAGATGGAGATGAAGATGAAGATGAAGATAAAGATGAAGATAAAGATGAAGATAAAGATGAAGATAAAGATGAAGATAAAGATGAAGATAAAGATGAAAACATTGTATTGATTTGCTATTGATTGTTAAAACTTTTGCCAACTGTAAATGTTAACAGGCAGACACTAAATTAACCTGAATCGTTTTAAATTGTTGTTGAGTTAATCACAACAACAAGTGATAAACATGAAACCAATTGAGCAATTTGAAGTGTTTTTTTTGCTGAACTATAATTGAGTGATTTAGTGTGGATGATGATTAAGATGATGATGATGAAGATTAGGATGAGGATGAGTAGGTTGTTTGTAATCGGATGAATTACTTCAAATGATTTTTTTGCCAAAAAAAAGTGGTTCCTCTAATAATAATACACAAAATGTTATCACATTTGTTACCAATCAACTAATCATCATTTTCATCATTGGTGATGATTAAGATGATCGGTCTATGAGAATTAAATTGTAAAATTAATCTTCGAGTTTATCAATCGGAAGGAAAAAAGTTCTATCGAATTTGATAAAACTTTCCAAGTTCGAAACTTTTGTTTTCATGATCAGTTACGAGTCTTTAATTGTTGTGAAACAATTGAATCAGTGTTAATTGTATTTTCTAATAATTCTGATAAATCATTGAAATTGTAACAATCATTTTCCTAAATGATTAATGATTAGTTATTGTATTTGGAAAAAGTTCCCAAATGATAATCATGTCTAATGATAATAATTAACGATAATGATATTTTTCGTTAATAGTTGTTACTGATTCTCAATCTTTGATTAGCTTAAATAATTAATAAATTGTTTGTTGGGTGGTTTTTAAATTAAGAAGCTTAAAAAGACTCACAATTAACACACATACACACAAATCATGAGGTAAATTTAATTAATTATTAGTGATTGTAATCAGTGGTTAAAATATTACTACAAATGATCAACATGATTTAAAGATAATAATCAAAACCAGCAAGCAAATTAATTGTTATTTAACATTTGAAATGATTAACCAGAAGAAAGAAGTAAATTTTAAAACTGAAAATCAATTAACAATTAACATGAACACATTGAAACGCCTTCAAGTAACACCTTTAATCAAAATTGATTATTTTCTGTGTATTTCTTGTAATCATTGAAACAATTGGAGGTGGTCAAGTGGGCAGTGATTAGGATTGATGGTGATGGAGATAAGGATCATCATGATCAACCTCCTCATCATCATCATGATGAACATTTTTATTGGATAATAAGATGAGACTAAATCTATTGGTTTTTCAATAATCAAATCTAATTATAAGATTGTTTCTGCTTCCGTTTATCATCATCATCATCATCATCATCATCATCTCTCTCTCTCTCTCTCTCTCTTACCTTATCATCATTTCATCTTGTTTCATTTTCCTCTTGTTAATAGATTGACCCTCAGGGCTTTTCAATGAAACTTTTTTCTTTCTTTACTTTCTCATCTTCATCATCTCTTTACCTTTCCAATGTTTTGACATTACCTTAAATTGTTAAGGTAAATTTATCTTCAACCTACCTTGATGAATCTTCATTTTTCATCATCGGATTATCCAGTATCATCATCATCATCTTTAATTGCATTGGATTATTGATATATTACTTATTAACTAACTAGCTAGTTAACTAATCAAAACTAACTATGCACTTGATATAAATCATAACTTTTTTTTATCATCATCAACAACAACAACAACTTGTCTTATTAATATTTATAATAATTAATATGATATATTTTCATCATTGTGAAGGTCAATGTATTTACCTGAGATTTTCAAATAATAATTGACCATTCAGTTAATCTTAACATTACAATAATCAAATCTGTCCACTCACATTCAATTTGTAGTATAACAATTGATTGTGAATCAATTTGTAAATTTTTCATTCACAAAATTGGTCATTCGTTAAATTATTAATCTTAATGTGTTAACCAACCAGACAATTGAAAATTGATTTAGTTCATTTAATGACAATTAAGGAGAGTTAATTTAAGCTTTGTTACAATCAAAAGGAAACACCGACTTAATCACTTGAAATAAATGAAGTAAATTATATAATTAAAGTTAAACTAATTTAAGGTGCAAGAAAAAAGCGTGAGATTAATAAGGAAAAGTGATTAATCTAATTGCAACAATTTAAGTTAATTTGGTTTTGTTATTTTTTTTTTTTCATCTTGATGATGAGCACGATCAACATGATGATTACAATGATGATGAGGATGCTAAAAATGATATTACCTATGTGAATGAATCATAAGTGCGTGTTGATTAAGTGTAGAAAATGTTTAATAGAAATTAAATTGTCACAATTAACTTAATTTCTATTACCAATCAATATTATCTATCAGTTAATTGTCTCATCAATTGCTGATAATCAATGAAGGATTAAATTATTAATATGAAAAAGTTTAACTGATCATCAATTAAGTTATTATTATTATTTTCCTCTGCTTAATTTGCTTAATTAGTTGCGGTTAATTAATTAATCGGATGAATTAATTGTTGTAATGTGAAAGAGCCATTTGCTGTTAAACAATTAGTTTTCATTGATGATCAATTTTAATCAATGATTGTCATCAATTTGAATATATCATTAGATTGGTAAGAGAATGAAAAATGATTAACTTTTAATTATTACTTTGGGTAATAATATTAATTGGTGACCTGGTTGATTGATTGTTACTTTAATTGTGATTATCGACATGAAAATAATTTACAAATCGTTTTTAATTGTTGATGAGTAACAAAAGAAGAATTTAAATTAATTTAATTATAACAAAATCGTTTCAAGGAAAATGATGATGAGGATGATGATGAAAGTGATGAAATTGATGAGGATGCTGATGGTGTAATGAGAGGTGATGATGACCATTGGGTGGGAATCCGGAGGAAAGTGAAAACGGATGAGATGATAAAATGGTCGCCGGTCTTGAGGCCATACGAATTTTTTCAATTTCCGCTTCTTTTAACCGTTTCTCTTTGGCTCGACGATTTTGGAACCAAATTTTGACCTGAGTTTCGGTTAAATTAAGAGAAGATGAGAATTCGGCTCTTTCAGCAATGGAAAGATATTGTTTAGCTTTAAATTTACGTTCTAAGGCGAGAAGTTGTTGAGTGGTAAAAGGAGTTCGAGGTTTTCGATTGGACTTGTGTCGGCGAAGTTGACATTTCATGGTTGTAGGTATTTTCAAGGGCTCTAAGGGTTCACCTGAGAAATTGGTACCATTCATTGATAGAATTGAGTTTGGTGTTGATGATCCGATTCCTCCGCCTCCTCCTTTGGCTGCAGCGGCAGCGGCTGCAAATCGATAGTCTAATAGTCCTGAAACAAGAGCCGCTGCTGCGGCTGCTGTGTTTGTCGGAGAGGGTCGGTAAAGGTAAGCGTTCAGCATGGAGGCAGAGGTTAAGGTCGATAAACAATTTGAAGGTTCCTGTTGATTTGGTGATCGAGATGAAGATGATGCTGATGATGATTGTCGTGGTAAAATTGTTTGGGACGATAAAGGTGTCAATCGATTATCATCTTCCGGTTCCGGTGTTGATCGAGCTGAAGAGAGTGACATAGTTTCCTGATTATTTGTATCTTCATCATTTGATTCATTATTATTATCCCAATCAATTGTTGTTGTTGGTGTTATTGATTGTTGAGAAGTAGAATCACAATTAATAATAATCCTTGAACCATTCTCTTGATCAGTTGATTTAGCTGATTGTTGATGATTAATTGATGATTTTGAAGTCTCATCTAATCCTAATATTTGTTGAATATTAAAATGTGATTTACTTGGTGTAGTTGATAATGAACTCGGTGTTACCATGACTTTGGTATATCAAATCAAAACAAAAAACAAATTGTAAGACAAAACAATTAACAACTTTGTTAACAATCAAAAAACAAAGTTTAACTAAATTTAAAGCCAATTAAAGGACATTAAACATACTGATAAGGCAAAATTACATTCAAAATGGTGACACAAGTAAATTAACTGATTGAATGATCAACAATCAAACAAAATGTTCAATTAGAAATCAATTATTGATAATAATTAAAATATCAATAAACAGTGTTGACTGTTGGCAATTTGTTAGCTGGTTTCACCTTTATTTTGACTGAAGTTGATTAAAAATTATGATGATGATAAGGATGAAGATGAAGATGATGCTGAAGATGAGGATGATGAGGAAGATGAAGAAAAGTTTGTTTTGTTAATAACATTATAGTTCCGCCTTCAACTCCACCCAAACATTTAGTTCTAACCAATAAGAATAACGATTTACTGTAGAAAAGGAGGAGTTAGAACTTTTTCCCATTCGAGTTGATTGTTGAATCCAATTTCAATTACGATAATTAAGAGAATCATGAGCAACAATCAATAAAAATTAACTAATTTTCTTAATAAAACCTGATAACTTTGAGCTTAATCCTTAATCACCTTAATCATGTTTATCTTATTTTACCTTTTTAACTTTACAGTCTATTAATTGTTGTTTCCTTAACACAACAATTAACCTTGTGGTAAATGGTAACAATTAAGGTTAACCTCAAATTGTTGGATTATTTTTTTTTAATGAGTATCACTTGATTAACAATCAAAGTTTTGACTGTTTAAGTCTTTGATTTTGAGATATTTGAGAGAAATTAGTGAAAAATGATCAATTATTAGTTGAACGAATCAAGCTAATTGTTGTTCAATTAGAAATGATCTTATTTAAGTGTCTATCATGTTATAAATAAATATCAATAGCTGATAATTATAATTGTCATGATTAGTTGATTACTGAATATGAGCTGTAAGTTGTCATATTTATTATTCATGTTATTGGTTGGAACAATCAAATTGCAATTATCATTAACGTTACCAGATAATTTTTTCACTACAATCTGTCATCGGTCCTATTTTTTTATCCATATCTTTATCTTCATCTTCATCCTCATCCTCATCACCAACCGCACACTCAGCATCTCTTAGCATCATCTTAACATTTGCCAATTTCAATTTCAATTTTAAATTCAGATTCGATTCCAACTTCATCATCATCTTCATTATCTATTTATAGTCTCATTTAAATCTATTATTATTACATCATGATAAATATCCTCATCCTCATCCTCATACTCATCTTCATCCTAATCTTTATCCTCACCACCATCATGATAATGATGCTGATCATCATGAAGATGAAGAAGAAGATGATGATGATGATGATATTTGAGTGATATGATTATCAATGAATTCACACCAAGATAATTACAAGTGTGTTAAACATAATAATAATTATCAACATCATCAATTTTCAAAGACTCGATGATAACAATTTGATTCACAATCAACTAATTATTAACAATCGGTCATAATTTAATCTTCTCTCAAATATTAATATAATAATTTATTAATAGTTATTCACCAAGTTTCAAACAAGTTTCTCATGAATAACGAGCTGTTTGAATATCTTTCACCATAGATTCAAGTATTAATTCAAGAGTTTAAGTAATACTTATTTGTCATATTTTAGCATCAAGATCATTTCGATCATTTCGTAAGAAGCGAGATCTCTCAAGGTCATTTGATAGTCGCAATCATCATGTCTAATTTTCAAAGTTGAATTCAATGTTACCATCAAATGACCTTGAAAATTACTCCTTGTAAAGGGAGCTCGTTATTATTGAGAAATGACAATAAAGTTTCATCCAAACTCTCAGAATCTGAAGTCAAAATCCTCAAAATCAAAACGTTATTCATGAAAAAAAACTTGATGAGCTACCCTGTAGATCAACATATCAGTTTAAGACTTTAATTGTTTCACATTTAATGTTAAATATATTGATAACTGTAAGTTCCTGATTGTGTTAATTGGCAACGATCATAGAAAATCAATCACAATAATGAATGAAAATCAAATGTTGCATGAAAACGGTTTTCTAATTTTGTCAACAATTAGGTGAACTTAATTGTTATTTGAAAAATTTTGCCCGCTTTAAATTGTTAAAATCAATTATCGTCTTGAAAAGTTTTGTGTTTTTAAACTTGATCTTGCCAAGATGATTAACTTAATTAGTATGATGAAAAAAAGGCTGAATATCAATTCACCATTAGCAACATCAACAGTTTGTAAAGTTGATACTTACCGGAAACTCAACAATTAACTTTGCAACAATTAGATTAGTTCTGGTATCATAGCTTGAAACAATTTACAAGCAAAATGATTATCATCAAATTACAATTAACACAATAACCCACCCATAATCATTACTGACCATTACAATTACCACCCACTGACCATCAGCAATCAGCTTATTATCACTAAACTGAGCGACAACAATTTAAATTAAAACACAACAAAACAGGATAAAAAATTAAAGGATAAACATTAATGTGATTTTAATTGTCTTTGACAATTGTTTAATTACGAATAGTAAAACAATTCAATTAAGCTATAAAAAATAAATCGTATCATCACAATTAAGATGCTGATTCTTTAATGATTAATGATTGATTAATGATTTTATCAAAGAGTAAGAATGTTAATCTTGTTTAACTTAATATGATTTGTGATGATGATTAACTTGATTACATACAAGATGATGATCCAGGTGAAGGTGATGAGTTAATTGTTTTCCTAGTATCAGAATTAATTGGATTATTATTGTTACTATTAAATAGATTTGATTGAGCCAACAGATTAAGGTGGGACATTAAACCAGCAAATGGATGAAGATTAGATTGGGATGATGATGGATTAACATTAGATTGATATTGATAAGGATTATGATGACTAGAGGATGATGATGATATTGGAGGTGATGAAGATGAGATTAAATTATGAGCATGATGATGAGGAAGACCATTGGATGATAATACTGATGGATGATGTGCTTGATTGTGGTGATGGTGTAATGAGAGGTGATGATGACCATTGGGTGGGAATCCGGAGGAAAGTGAAAACGGATGAGATGATAAAATGGTCGCCGGTCTTGAGGCCATACGAATTTTTTCAATTTCCGCTTCTTTTAACCGTTTCTCTTTGGCCCGACGATTTTGGAACCAAATTTTGACCTGAGTTTCGGTTAAATTAAGAGAAGATGAGAATTCGGCTCTTTCAGCAATGGAAAGATATTGTTTAGCTTTAAATTTACGTTCTAAGGCGAGAAGTTGTTGAGTGGTAAAAGGAGTTCGAGGTTTTCGATTGGACTTGTGTCGGCGAAGTTGACATTTAACTGAGCCCACGGTGGGTAAGGATGATAGGCCTGAGTTGAGGGACATTGAATGATGAGAGTGGGACAAGTGGTGCTGAGCGTGATGAGGATAACCATTCGGGTGCCCTTGGAGTCCGGACATTAGGGCAACTGCTGCAGCGGTTGTGGGTCGATATAAATAAGCATTCAACATGGATGCTGATGAAAATGTGGGAAACCCTGTTGTTGGTGCTGTTGATGAGGTGTTAATGAGGGGGAACAAGTTGGAGTCGGTGTTTGATTTTGATCAGAATCCATATTCTGAACTTTATCATGACCATTACTTTTCTGTGATGATGTTGATGATGATGACGATTTAGCCTCTTCATTATTGCTTTTAATTTGATTCGATGGAGATTGTTTTTGTTGATTGTTTGGTGATAATGATGATGATGATGGTCGAGGCTGAGGTGATAACGATGCTGATTTAGTCTTGGGACTGTTGCAATTGTCGTTGGATTTAGTTTTCTTATCGTTTGGTGAATTCCAACCACCATTAGTGATTATTATCGGTGTTGGTGTTGGTGTACAAATTGTTCCATCACCATCACTATCATCATCTTCTTCATCCTCATCAATTTCTTCACCTTCCACTTCCACTTCCTCATCTTCATCTTCGTCACAATCGATCGGTTCAACAATTGGTGTACTTCGACCTGAATCACACTGGTTAATTACAATCGATGAGGTTGTCGATTCATCTAAGCCCAAAATTTGTTGAATATTAAAATGTGATCGACTGGTTAAAGATTCAGAACTTGGTGTTACCATGATGATTCTGGTAGACATGAAATTATCGTTAATTTAACTTTTAAATTCAATGAATCAAACGAAAGCAATTTAAACACATTAGTACAAAATCAAACTCAAACTTGACAAAAGTAAAAAAGTCAAATCCAAAGTTACTAATATCAAAACAATTTAATTACTAAATTGTTAATCACTTGATAATCATTTCCGTTCATCTGAAGCAATTACAAACTCATAGATTTCGGTTAATTGTCACTTAAGTTAAATGTTAACAATCACAATAGGAAACAATTAAAATTGCACACAGAGATTCAATGATTTAGTTTGTAAATACAAAATCAAACAATTTGATTGTGTAATTGTGATGATTACAAACTGATTATGATTAAGATTATGATTCAAATGATTAGGTTGATGGTGATGACGATTTAACAAATAATAAACATCATTTGAGTTCCGCCTTCAATTTAGATAACTCCTCCTTTGGAACTGTAGATTGGGAGGAGTTTAAACTAAATACTAGTTTTCTAATTATAATTAACAATTAACTAGTTAATTAACAATCTATCAAAAACAAAGAAAACAAAAGGTTCATTTTTTGCTGTAACGAACTGGAAACAATTAACAATTGAGCCGAATTTATTAGTCACATTGAAGCTTCTCGTCTCAACGAATCAAACAATCAACTCAAATTAGTGACAATTAAATTTAATCCGATTATCGTAAGTAATTGTATTCTCAGTGTTTCCTAAAAGTTCATGATCAGAACAACTTTCTGCTGGTTGAAATGATTTTAGAAGGTTAAAAATACAATCAGCTGATTATAGAGATTCAGGTAAATAATATTTACAATCGTGAAGATATTTATCATCATCATGATTCATCATCTTCTTCATCATCTTCATCATCATCTTGTTCTTACCTTGAAAATGATGAACACAACTAATTTGAAAGAGAAGCAAAAGTTTGAGAATTTTTTTCAATTTTCTTTTTTCTTTCCAATGATAATAATTAACTTAAACTCTCATGTCAATTATGGTTAACCTCAAGGCGTAAATTAGTAAATTAATCAATTGATTAATTATCCTATCACCCAATACATTTACCACCATCACCTTGGATCGTTTAATTGATCATCTTTATCCTCATCCTCCTCCTCATCATAATCATCATCCATTTACTTTTGCCTGAGGTCACAAAATGAAAATCGTTTGTTAAGATGAAATTTCAATTGTAAAACAATTTACTCGTTAAAAAATTAGTAAACAATTTAAAATATTATTGAAAAATTTAACAATTAACCTTAATCATCAAATATATTGATCAACACAAATTGATTACTATCTTCATCCCTAACAGTCACTATTGTTTATTTCATTCATGTTATTGGTTGGAACAATCAAATTGCAATTATCATTAACGTTACCAGATAATTTTTTCACTACAATCTGTCATCGGTCCTATTTTTTTATCCATATCTTTATCTTCATCTTCATCCTCATCCTCATCACCAACCGCACACTCAGCATCTCTTAGCATCATCTTAACATTTGCCAATTTCAATTTCAATTTTAAATTCAGATTCGATTCCAACTTCATCATCATCTTCACCATCTTCATCTTCATTATCTATTTATAGTCTCATTTAAATCTATTATTATTACATCATGATAAATATCCTAATCCTCATCCTCATACTCATCTTCATCCTGATCTTTATCCTCACCACCATCATGATAATGATGCTGATCATCATGAAGATGAAGAAGATGATGATGATGATGATATTTGAGTGATATGATTATCAATGAATTCACACCAAGATAATTACAAGTGTGTTAAACATAATAATAATTATCAACATCATCAATTTTCACAGACTCGATGATAACAATTTGATTCACAATCAACCAATAAATCGTTCAAATAAAATAGTAGCAAACTAAATCTATCTGGGCAGTTATCAACATTTTAACAATCAAATGAATTAACTAAAACAACGGGATGAATACAATATTGGTATAATCATTAATTTCAATTTGAGATGTTTAATTGCTTCCAATGATTAAACATCGATATGCAAATAAATAGGTCTAAGTAATCAATTTCTTTCATTTAATTGTTTATCGTGTCAATTGTAATAATGGTTTAAAGTGATTAATATGATGACTTAATTGTCTTTATCTGAAACTAAATTAAGTTCATATGTCACAGTGATTAATACTCATTTAGAACTGTTTTGTTTTATTCAATCAATCAAATCTGAGCTCAAATTGATTGCAATTAACTGATTGTGTGATAAATGAAAATATTGTTGGTTAATCATGATCATTGATTAACAATTATTTCAAAGCAATTAAGCTTCAAATGCTTTTGTATATCAAAAAGTCACAAACAAAAAACTTAATCAAATTTATTAATTATCCCAGTGGATACGATACAATAAAAAACCTTTAATTATCCCATCAGTTAATTGTTATTATCTTAATTGAAAAATTAAACTTTGACAAACAACTATTAAGGTCAATTGGAAATCATTATTAAATCAATTGCGTGAGTTGATCAATTTTAAAGTTTAAAATGAAAAACAAAAGTTTCGAGAGCGATTCGAGTTTTTAATTGTTATTAGTTAAGTTAATTACTCCTGGATTACTGTAAATTATAATGATTTCATCTCTTGGATGATAATTTAATGATCAGTATGATTTAAGACTAATTATCTTATCGCATTGAACATTAGAACTTTTTTTTAATCGAATCTGTTTCTCTCTTTCTCTTTCCACTCGTCTTAATGATTACTAATCATTAGCAGTTTCATCAGATTGATTCAAACAATATAATGATTAGTTAATTATCATCTAAATTTCTGATGGAAAAATAAATCAATAACAAAACGATTTGTTTATTATTGGAAAGAAAGAAAGAAGAGAGAGAGAGAGGGAGAGAGAGAGAGAGAACTTCGAACTAATCTAAATACAGAACTTTCTTACTCATCCCTATCTTTTTATCCTCCCACTTCCTCTTCCTCTTTATAAGAGCAGTTTAACCAATCAAGTTGGAGAAAAATAATTCAACTAATTTGCATATGTGATGATAATGGTTATACTTTTAACCCGCAATTTGATGACAATTAAAATGACAATAATGATGACTGAGTAAACTGTCATCATTAGAAGGAGGATATTTCCTGTCTTAAAGTCACCAATTTGAAACCACAAAACTGTTTGACCAGAACAACAGAATAAGAAGAAGATGAAAAGAAGGAGATGATGAGGAAGATGAAGAAAAAAAAATTCGAATGGAATTTTCATCCTCATCATCTTTGTGGTTTCAAGTGAACCATTTAAAGTCTCAATGAGTCTCAGTAGCATCAAGAGTGTAAATGAGCTTCTTGACGGGAGATGTCAGGAAGACAGAGAGAAGATGATAAACTATTAATATAAAGAGAGAGAGAGAGAGAGAGAGAGAGAGAGAAATATGTATCTTATTTATCTTCCAAAAATATTTGTTTTCATCTCAATCATCATTTGCATCCTCATCATTTACAATAAAATAACATTCATCAAACTCAGTCAACTATTTGCTTTACTTTCTTAACGATAACAATTAACGATGAACCATGTTAATTGTTATCATTACCATAGGTAAATTGTCCTAAATCAGTTATTTTACAAGATGAAAATGATGATGATGATGATGATGAAAGATGCTATCAAGATTAGTAGATTAGATTAAACCATTTGATTGTTTTAATAATAGTTAACTGGATAATAACCAAGAAGATGATCTTGATTAGAGGAAAAAGTCAAAAATGATAACATTATGATAACGATGATGATGATGATGCTGGTGATGAAATTGATTAAAGCCTTTACTACAATTATCCACCAAGGAAGATGATTTAGAAATGATAATCGGTTTAAGTGTCATTAACGAGTGATTAGTTGATTAGTTAAACGGGAAAATAAATTAAAGAAGCTAAAAAAACATAACAACAACAATTTAAATCCAAACAACAACTTCCACTGACAAGGTTAACATAATAGGTTAATCAGTTGATTAGTCAAGTTAGTTAGCCATTTACATTGACACGGAAGATGAAGATAAGATGATAGAAAGAGAGAGAGAGAGAGGTAGATAATAAGAAAGAAGATGATAAAGAGAAGAGAAAGAGAAGAAGCAGAAAAAATAAAGAGCCTGAGGCGAAATGTTATGAAGAAATTGATGAAAGATAAAAAAATTAACCATGAAAAAGAAGATGAGTTTTTCATGAGAAGAAGATCATCTTCCTTCATCATCTTCTTCTACATCTTCATGTAAGTTGAGTATCATCAGCATGAGGTAAAGAAGGAAAATATTTCCAAACTGACCAGTGGTCCAACAAGTGACCACTGATTGTAACTTATCAGTTGCAGATCAATGGACAAACTTGATCCCTTGTAAGTGTTACAAGTTTATCTTAAGGCAATTGTATTAGTTTTCCTTGTGAATGACTTGCAAAAAAATAGACCCACTGGTCATCTGATGGTCAACATTGATTACTGATTGTTAATTGTTAACAATCAAGCCAATATTGGTTACGTTTATGCCAATAAGCAATCAGGGAAAGAGGTTAATTATCAACTAGATTGATTTGTGATTAGATTATTATTCAATTATGATGGTTGATTTTGTTTCAACTAATTTGATTTTTTCGTTTACCTGATCAATTGATTAACGATTTCCAATCAATACTTTTATTTAATTGTTTTGGTCTTTATTTGTTTATTATTTTTAATCAATTGTGCTGATTGATTTTTAATTTATTGCCTTCTATTATTAATTACTTTGTAATATAAATAAATAGTTGATTAACTTTAATTTTCCGTTTTAATTGCAATGAACAATTAACTTAATTATTACGTTTTAAGTGTTCACATTTTTCAAACCAATTAAATTGTTTGACAGTTTTGATTGATTTTACTAAATTAACAATTAATATCATTTAGTCAATCAATCATAATATTAGTTTGATTTGATTTGTTTTAATTGATTTTAATTTTTTTCCCCCTAATCAATAGTAATTAAAGTTAATCATAAGTTTCCTAGATGTTTAATCACAATTAGTTAATATGAAACATTTACTACACTAATTGTTGTTACAATTTCACAACAATTTATAAATCAATTGATATTTAAAAATCTACCACTGAATTAAATATTGATTTTATTATACTTTTGATTGATTAGAATCAAATTTAATTACTGATTTAAGATTTGGAAAAAAATTAACAAAATAAAAACAAGGATCACGATCAAATTGTTTATTTTAATTAACCATTTATAATTAAATACAAGATTTAATCATAATTAAAGGTAACACTAACACTTGATTGAATGTTGCTAAGTTAATTATATCAACATGATAACAGTTGATTGATTACAATTAGATTTACAATTTGAAAGGTCAATCAAATGATGATGATGATGATAATCACAATTAACTAATCAGGAATTAGAAATTGAAAAAAAAACAATCAAATCAATTCAAGTTCAAGACAATTGATTAAACAATTAGTTTATTTAAACCAATTGACTTGAGATATTAAGTTGATGAACATTAATTAAGATATTTCTTATGTTAATTGTGATATTAAAGTTAATTAATAACAATTTCAAGTCAATTGTTAACAAGGGAAAACAATTTAAACTTGTTGGTATTCCCATTAAAAATTTAGCTACACAATTGACACAATTAGTGAGTTAATTAATTACATTTTAATCTTGTGTAACAATTAGGTTAGTTATGGTTGATTGTTAATTGTGACCACCAACATTGAAGTTAATTGTTGATAAACAAACAAAAGGCAACATACAAAACCATAGACAACAACATTTAATCAACTAATCAAGTTAGGAATCTCTTAATTGTTGATTAAATACAAGTATCATGAGAGAAATCATCTCAAACTTGATATAATATTAATATAATAAGTATCACATGGAAATTAACTCATAATTAGAACTCGAAATATCAAAACAATTTAGGAGGAAATTTTTTTTCTCCACTAATTAGAACTTTAATTAATTTCTGCTCATCATCATCACCATGGATCTCCCACCTACTCCACCCACTTTCATCTTCTTCCGTCTACTAATCATTATCATCTGATTTCTGTCAATAAACTGAATTAACGGTTACAGAGAATGAGGAAAACCAATTGTATCACCGATTCCCAAATGTTGTGTTTTAGAAAATTATCAGAGAGAGAGAGAGAGAGAGAGAGAGAGAGAGATGATAAATATGATGATGAGAAGGAGCAAATACAGAAAATTAGCTTTGTCTCCAAGAATCAATGGCGATAATTATGCTTCGCTATTAGTAAATTGTTCACTAGATAAATTGGTAAACGATAATAACAGACAAAAAAGATAATGATGAAATTGTAACCAATCAAGATGAAGATGATGATGATGATGATGATGAGTAAGATGAGAGATAATATCGGAAGAGAGAGAGAGAGTGAGGTGATCCATCATCAAATTACTCCATCATTAATGAAATGATTTACTAAATTGTTCTGCCTCAATAGTAACTACTGAAGATGAGGAAGACGATCAAGATCCTCTTTTCAGTCAATTCATTCAGAGATTTTTTTTCATCTTTATCTTCATCTTAATCTATGGATCTATTATGAAGATATATACTAGAAGATGATGAAGATGAAAACACTGGATTAGATGAGTGATTAACAAGGTAAATCCATTGATCCATTAAATTTACAATTAAAGGTAAACTCATTGATCCGACAAATGAAAACTGTTGTTACCTTTGTGAATATAACAACAATTTGAATTAACAACATGCAATCACAATTTAATTCAACAATTAACTCAAAGAGAAATGTAATTTACCATTAACCTTATGTTGATCAATCCAACAATTAATTACTAATATCAAATTGCTATTGTATTTGACATTGGTCACTTTGATTGACCATCGGAAAAGATTTTGGTTAAAATTGTGATCAGTTTGATTTGATTCGGTGATCAATTTGATTAAAGCTCATGTTATCATGATTAGTTAATTGCTTGAGGTTTTCCATCAATGATAACAATCAGTGGTTATGCTAGCTATTTATCAATCTAATCATTAGCAAAATTTATTAAACCATTAACCGGATTAATTTTAATCAACACACACAAAAATTTGTTATATCTGATAATCAAAATGTTCATCATCATAATTTACAAACTAAAAGTTGAACAATTAACTACATAGAACTGTGTAATTAATTAGATTTTAAACTAAATTATGATTAATCAATAACAGTAAGATGTTAGTAGATGAACATCTCAAAAACTAATCAACAACAATTAACTAACCAAATTAAAAGAAAAAGATAAACAATTAACTAACAATCTGTCAAAATATAAAAGTTAAAAATTTTTCCCCTTGAAAACTCAATGAGATTCAGTTAATCATTTACTGTTAATTGTCAACAATTTAGCTAACACAAAAACAAACATACCGAGAGCAATTAAAGTTCACTACAACTGGAAACGATTAAATCAAATTAATTATTACAGGTAATCATCATCATGATTAACAGGAGAGATCAGCAATTAACAATCAACATAAATTATATTAATCAAGCAACGAGAAAAAAAAACAAAATGAAAAGTAAATTTTAATCAAATTTGTCGTTATGATTTTAATCAATTTGCGAACTGCAAATGATCAGTAAATTACTGTCCCTTATCATCAACAATCAAGAATCATAATCATAATTAATTTAGTAATAATAATGATCAAGTTTAAATGAGTTTCCTAAAAAAAAAAATTTAAACTAAATTAAAAGGTAATAACGATAAATTGTTTGGTGAAATTCAAACAAATATTGAAATTTAATTTCTTGCTAATTAACCTTTTCCTTTATAAATATATTATTTAAAAGCTAATGACAATTAAATTAACCGAATCAAATTAGCGTGAAAATGAGCATTAATTATGTACATTAATGAAATGATTCATGAAACTAAATAAATTACGATGATGATAATTAAAAGGTAAATCAATAAATGAGCCTTTTAAATAATATTTTTTACTCCATGATGATGATGATAATTGTAACTGACAGTTAATGTAATCATTGATTACTTATGGTTAATCTGTTGAGATGAAAACATCATCATCATTATCATCATCATTTAGTAAGATATTATCATGATTATCATCACACCTTATCTCATATGATTTTCATCATTCTCTTCATGGGAAACATGCAACTCTCAATGGCCACACGCATTAGTTTTAAAATAATAGGATGATGATGATTATTATCATGAAGATATTAAGATGATGATGAAGATGATGTTGATCCTGAAAGTGGTGATCATCATCATCATCTCTCTGCCTCACTGACACCACATCTCAACAGGGTGTCCTAAATGATCCTCATATCATCTGATATCGACGAGTTCTAAACAAAGAAGAAACTTTTCTTTTAATATTTATTTCTTTCCCTTTCTTGTATCTCTCTCTTTTAATCTCTCTCACACTTAGAGAGTCACTTTTCCATCCTCATCATTTCCTGTTCCGATTATTACTTGTCTCCTACTCCTCCCATTTTGGATTATCTTTTCCATTTGTTACTCTAACTGTCACAAACCATGTCGAAAGTTAATCTCTTTCAGCATTTTGTTAATTTTCGAGTTTTTTTCTTCTTCAACTTCTTATTCCATTGAAACCAATTATAACTATTGTAATTATCATCATTGTCGTCTTATCATCACAGTAATTAAGTTTTTAAATTAGTTAAAAAAAGTTAAACACTATAATTGCCTCAATTTACAGATTCGAGGAGAAAAAAAGTTCTAATAAGATTATGAACACGACAAAACGGGTCGACCTTTAGGCTAACTGACCTTTCACTTTGACTGACCCTTAGCGTTTCATTTTGTAATTTAATTGTAACAAAGTTTCTTAAATTGTGATTAATTGTTTTGCCTTTTTGTTTGTTTGTTTGTTTTTCATTCACCGATAAATCAATTGATTGCAATTAACAACACAATCATTGGATTAACATTAATCATTATTCACTTTGTACTTTTTTATCATTATCATTATGGTCAAGTGAATGGTCAGTTGTGGTGAAAATTGTTTCAATGGTAAAAGATTTAAAACTAATTGTACTTCAATTTGTCCAATTGATTTTTACCCAAGTTGATTAACCTGTTGATTGTTTCAAGGATTGATCATCCTAATTGTAATTTGATTAACTCGATGCCACACTTTGCAATTTAATCAGTTACATTATCTTTAGATGTCAAATTTTACCAATGTAATTGAAATGTGATCCTTAATTTCAATGATTTAAATTGCAAATTACAATAATTATTAATATATATATATAAATTGCAATTAACTTTGATTATCATGTTGTTGTGGTTCTGATGACAATCTTGTTAATTAGTAGCAATGATTTTGTTTTTGCTGCTCATTTCTTGATTTAATTTAATTGCAAAGGAAGCAAGAGCAAAAATCAACAGGTAAATTAAAACCTAAGGTTAATTGAAAACTCAGATAATCAAATGAAAAAAAATCTCACTAATCAAAACCTTCAGAGGATTAAGATAAATCATCTTAATCATTAATCAGATTCAAAGGTAATCAAATGAGAAACCCAAATGATTAGTTAAACTAATTCAAGTTACATATCATATTTTTGTTGACAGAATTAACTTTTTTTTTCTTGCAAAATTAAACATAATTAATATTAAATTTTATCGTAATTAATAGTTGATAAATGAGTACAATGATTAGTATGGACAACAATTTAATCTCAATCTCATCTAAAACAATTTAAAACATTGATTGTAATCAATTGAAAATGTTACAATTTGTTGATGATAAACTTTTTCCATTCGCGACTTTTGTTGATTGTTACAACTTATTAGAATTAGATTTGATTTGATTTTCATGTTTATCGTAATTTGATATTAATCAACTAATTAATTATGCAAGAATTTTCAACAATTCTAATTAAAATCAATCATTAATCAACTATAAATATATTTAATTTTGCTTTTTTAAATACTTTTAATAAGTTAATCCTATTAGGAAAAGGAAACTTTTTTTTACCTCAAAAATTAATTAACCATCAAAGTGATTAACATTTAATTTAGTGGATTAAGATTGTGATTGTGTCAATTTAAAGGTATTTAAACTGATATCTAAAGATTTTAGCAATTTAGTAAGTTAATTAACTGCATTGATTAACAATTTCCAAGCTAATTGTTAATTATTATTATGCAAATCCAACAAAATTAAAAAATTTATGATCAATATTGTTCATTATCAGATGTTAATTACCATTAATTGTTACCAATGATTAGTTGATCAATTGAGAAGGAGATATTTACAATCAATATATTTAATTGATCACAAATAGTAATTGTAATTAATGAAGTAATTAAATCATCAAATCAGATGATTTTCCTCCTCTTTTAATCATTACTATTAATCTAATTGTTATGACCAAAGGTAAAGTCGTACGTTAATATAACGTGTTAATAGTTAATTAAATGATAACCATTAACAATTAACTCACCGATAATTATATACAACTATCTAATCTCAAATTAATGGTCTTAATTAGTACTTTAAATATATTGAATATATCATCTTTGTTTGTTTTTACACTTAATTGTATGTTAATTGTTGTTGAAGATTAACAATTAACAATCAAGGGAAAAATATTTCCTATTCCAGTTAATTGAAAGGTAATCAAGAAACTAAATTTGTTTGCTAATAATTTATTTCAATTGATGATTGTGGTAACAATTTAACTCCCAATTGATATATAATAATAATGACGCTGTTAAATTGTGATAACAATTTAATAGATTAATCATCAAATTTGGATTTGCGGTTGGGTGAAAAAAAAGTAAACAATTTAAGTCAATTACTGGCCCATGTTAATGGCCCTTAATCAAATAGTAACTACATTTGGATAATTGTCCGAATCAAATTGTATTTCAATTGATTGTTGAATTAAATTATTCAATTCTCGTTTAAAATTAAAACTAATAAATGATAATACAAATTAAATCAAATATCTCACCTTATTATTATCATCGTCATTTTAAATAATCAAAGGTAATCAAAGTTTTTTTACTCCATGATTAAAATAAATCGTTACAATTTATGAATATTAACTTGATTGTGATTCATTGATAAATACAAATTTCTGGCCAATTAAATTAATAGTGAATGAAATTAGCTAAATTGTGATTATCTTTTCACTTTTGTAGCGTGTTAGTTTATGGTTTAGTGTAAAGGTGAAAACTTTTTTTTCTTTGATTGTTGATTGTTGATCGTTGATTGTTGATGATTAAATAGGATATTTTATCTTATTAGTTTCATTATCATCATTTACGTGACTGATTTATCCTGATGATTTACTAACAATCAATGGTGATAACCCTTCATATTAACTGGTCCATTAAACTCCTTTAATCATCATCCATGTTATCATTAAATTGTTTGCTAATCATTTTTTTCAGTTTAAATTGTTGATAAAAACTTTTTGATTGTTTGTTTTGTTTTGCTCGTTTTTTTCATCATCATGATTTAAGTTAACAATTTGATCAATAATTTGATTTTTTTTTCGTATTTGCTACCTTTTGTTGTTACTATTCCTATGATTATCTGTTGATTGTTGTCGCTAAATTGTTATTATTATTAACAATTTGTACTAAGTTAATCAGTTTTTGATTGAACACTTAATCAAATAACCAAACATGTTCATCTTTTTTTTTCTTCATCACTATTAATTGCTTGGTAATTGGAATTGAACATTATCAACATGATATACTTTGATTGTTAGACAAATTGCTAAGTTGGTGCTTTTTATTGTTGCTAATTTGATCATCGATTAGTTAACAATTTAGTTGAACAGTTGATTATTCAATTGAATGGTTTTCCTTTCATCATATTTAAAGTCTCCTCATGATTATAAGTGATTAAGTCACTCAAATTTATTCATTCATTTCTGGGAAATTCAGTGTTTATTTTTACATCTCTTAATTGTTAATCAAACTTTTCCAAATCAAATTAAAACTAATTAAAATCAATTGATTGAGTGTTAACAACGCAACAAATGGCTCCATCTACTGAGAGTAGCAATCAACTTGCTAACATTAATTTCTTGAGGAAAACTAAATTGAAAGTTAATTAACTTAATGATCAACAATTGAATCACTGATCAATCAGGTTAGAGTGAAAGTAAATTGTATCAAATTTAAATCAATTATTGATCATCTCGATGACGAAATGTTTGTTTAGTTTGTGAGGAGATCAACTTCTCTCCCCTGATTGTAACCATTTACAATCAACAATCATCACCAACACACAATCAACAATAACAATTGGTTGATGATGATGATTGTTGATTGCTCAACATTGTGTTGTAATCATCATCATCACCTTACCCTGACCCAACTGACCATTGGTCAGAGATAAGATGATGATGATGAAAAGACTCACTCTAAATTTTGTATATAAGCAGAGACAAAATGAAATTAAAATTATGTTTACTTTGAGATCTTCTCTTGTCTACATCTCTCTCTCAAACTTTGGTTTCTTAGCTTTTACTTTGTAAAAGCTGATCAAAGTTTTCCCTCTCCTCTCTTACTCTCTCTCTCTCTCTCTCTAAGGTACTCGAACCCCGATACCGTCACATTTGGCGCAGTCGTTGCTCTGATCGAACCGATCTTCCGCTACTTGGCCTCTACCTCCGTGGTTTCTCTGTTTGTGGCTCCCTTTTGGTGGCGCTCTTTTTGTGGCTCTTTTCTGTGGCTTATCTGCTCTCCTTGTTGTCTCTACTTGTCGGCACTACTTTTATCGTCCTTGTTGGTCTCATTGGTCTTGACTCTTCCTTCAGTCATTCTTGGCCATCTCGTGGTAATCAACTGATCTTGGTGATCCTTCCTGTCTCTGGATAAGCTCTTAAAACATAGAACTGCATCTATCTCTCCTTTATTGTAATCTCTCATTTTCTTGCTCTGATCCATTGTTGTATCATCACCACTTGATCTTTTGTTGTTACCACCACCTACCGATTGACTTTTCTTATCCATTCACCTTCCTATCTGTCTTGAGTCTCCTTTCCTTGTAGATTACATGTCAGGAACGATTGTATCTCTTGATCCAAAGTCTTCTTCTTGCTCTGAGTTGACTCCTACCCCGATAATTGTAGATCCGTCCGCTCCTCTCACTGACCAGCCATCCGTTACTCCTATTGTAGATCCTTCTGATCCTATTAGTGATCCTCCATCCGTTACTTGTATTGTAGATCCTTCTAGTCCTATTACTGATCCGCCATCCGTTACTCCTATTGTAGATCCATCTCCCACCGTCCAACCAGTCCATAAGACTATTGTAAGCTCCACCCGCTCTGATTCCACTCTCGATTCGTCCAAAATCACCTCTTCGTCTGCAACAGCCTCAACCGACTCCAACCGCAAGTCCCGCCGTCAACTTGCTAACGCCCGTCGTAAAGCTGCAAGGCAGAAAGAGATTGAGGCTAATCGAATAACTGGTGAACAATCAGCTCGTCAATCAGCTCATCTTGCCAGTAAAGCTCGTCAGCTGTCTCGAAAAGCTTGTCACCAATTTAAATCCGCTTTAACTGCTGCTGGTGAAGCTGATAAAGTAGCTAAGTCAGCCAAACCATCCGATTTTTCGTCCAGCCGCCACTTTAAACAATTTAAGAACCAGCATCCAACTCGTCAAGCATCCAAGGAACTTCTTGATCTTGCTACGACCACAGCCACCAAAGCTATCCAATTATCAGCCGCCTCTAAATCCAAATCGTCCGATCCAATTATCCCATTACCATCTCCTTGTCAAGGTCTTGATCATATCCACCGCCGTCTTTTCTAAATCTTCCGTCCATTTTTTTTTCTCTCCGATTAATCTTCTCTTGGGTTTCTCCTCTTGATTAACTTTTCCTCCGTCCGTTTGATTGTTATTTTTCTTTTTCTTTAATTTTCTCCAAATAAACCGAGTTTTTGTATGAATACACGTCTTCAACTAAGAATGGCCGCCGAGAAAAATACGTCCACGTTAGACAGCAATTTCCTCAAGTTTGACGGAAATAGTAATGAAGTCCGTATCCAGTCCTGGCTCAAAGTATTCGAACTGCATACCCATGGTTGTACTGATGAGATTCGAATACAAAGACTCATGTATTGTCTCAAGGGTGATGCATTTGAATGGTTCGCTGAGGAAATAGCAGGTTCTGCCATTTCCAGATGGAGTACAGTCTCTGAGCGTATGATTAAACGTTTTGGTGTCTCCACTGCTCAGCCGTTAATCCAAGCCCAGCGCTTGCATCTAAAACAGGGGGAAACAGTAGAAAGTTACTTCAAAGCTAAAACGAAGTTACTTAAACAAACAAAACTTTCTACTAAGGAGATTTGTGAACAACTTACCGAAGGTTTACCTAAAGAATGGAAGATTCATCTCTTTACTCTTGATGCTTCTGACCTTGATACCTGGTTCAATAAAGTTCAAGAACTAGAACTTCTAATGAATAGATCTCGACCTTCATCATCCAATTACAAACCGAAAACTTTTACAATCAAACAAAAACAGAGAAACTCACCCGATTTTAAACCTTTTAACCCTTCTAATCAAAATAATTATACACAAAATCAATCTACTAATTTTACAAATAACTCTTTTACAAAAAATTCAGCTTCTTTGTCTCGACATCACATGACAAATCCTGGTAACAATCGTCCATCAACTCCATGTCGTTATTGCATCGAAAATGGACAAACAGTTTATCATTGGCATCGTGAATGTCCAAATCGTCCTTCGTCATCTACAAGCACAACTATGGTTATGAACGAAAGATCCGTTGTACCAACTGCAACTGAAACATCACCTTACCAATCACCATCGCAATATGTCAATTCACAAGACTCCGCTCCTCCAGTCACTCTACACACGAGTCTAGGTCCGGTCTTTAAATTGATTGACGCTCCTGTGATAATAAATGGTAATCCGGTCAAAGCTTTCATTGACAGTGGGTCAACTCTTTCTCTGATGAACTCCAAGCTTCTTCAGAAACTGAACCTCGAGTTGACTTCGAACAAGTCACTTGCCATAGGTCAGGCCATTGGGGCTTTTAGAACATTAGGTTTCGTCTCTACTCCGGTCACTCTGTACAATAAAACGGTTATGCTTGATCTTCACGTCGTCGATGGTTTTGAGTATCCAGTCCTCCTTGGTCTCGATGCTGGATATAAGTTTGCTATCAAGCTCGATCTTGCTCGTCGGGTTGTTACCATTCCATCAACCAATCTCCACGTCACTGTAACCCTTAACACCAAAGTAGATCATCATGAACAAATTACAGAGTTTTTACGTCTTAATAAAGACATCTTTGCTCAGAATGATACCGATATTGGTCGTATCTCGGTTGCCAAACACCAAATCACTACTGTTCCGCATCCACCTATTCAGCTTCGAGCTTATCGTCGTCCTCAATCCGAGTATGATGAAATTCATCGTCAGGTCCAAGATCTGAAAGAAAAAGGTCTTATTCGAGACTCTGATAGTCCATGGGCGTTTCCTGTCACTTTGGTGAAGAAGAAAGATGGTAGCACACGTATGTGTATTGACTATCGTCGACTTAACTCTATCACCATCGATGATAAAATGCCACTTCCTCGCATCGATGATATCTTGGATCGTCTTCGTCATGCCAAGTATTTTACTACTCTTGATGTCGCCTGGGGTTATTGGCACATTGAGATGGATTCCGATTCCGTCCGTAAAACTGCTTTTGTCACACATGAAGGTCATTATGAATGGCTCGTAATGCCCTTTGGTCTTAAAAATGCTCCCGCTACGTTCCAACGTATTCTCCAGCTCGTCCTTGGCTCCACTCTCTATAATGGTGCAATCAATTACCTTGATGATGTCATCATATACAGTGAAACCATTGACCAACATCTCGCACTTTTAAAGATCATCTTTGACAAATTCAGAATGCATAACATCAAGCTCAAATCACCAAAATGTAACTTCCTTAAGACACAAGTTGAATACTTGGGTTACCTCATCAGTTTTAATCAAGTCGAACCATCTCCATCGAAAATTGAAGCTGTTAAGTCATTTCCGGTACCAAACTCGGTAACTGAAGTCCGTCGCTTCCTTGGTCTCTCCAACTACTATCGCCGTTTCATCCCGAACTTCGCCAAAATTACCGAGCCTCTTACGAAACTTCTACGTAAGGACACTTCGTTCCATTGGTCCAATGATCAGCAATCCGCTTTTAACACCCTCACATCGGCTCTTACCTCCAAACCAGTACTTGCTCTTTATGATAAAGATAAATCTTGTATTTTATACACTGATGCATCTAAAATAGGCATTGGTGCAACCTTAGCACAGAAAGGTGATGATGGTATTGAACATCCCATCGCTTACTATTCTAAAGCTCTTAACAAACACGAATCCAATTACATGGCATTCGAACTAGAATGCTTAGCTGTAATCCGTGCTGTTCGTCACTTCGAAGTTTATCTTGGTCTTCCATTCACTGTTGTTACCGATCACAATGCTCTACGTTGGCTTTTCTCTGTCAAAGAACCCATTGGTAAAATCCATCGTTGGTCTTGTAAGTTGTCGACCTACACGTATGACATTGTCCATCGCCCTGGAAAGAATCAACAACACGTTGATGCCCTTTCTCGCGCTCCAGTAACACTCCATCTTCAGCCCAATGAGTTGATCCAACATCAACAGTCTTCTGACCTCTCTTACGTCAAGAATCCGATCCAAAGTGATGGTCTTATTATGATAAAATCCAATCATAAACTCCGTGCCGTCGTACCTGAATCATTACGTCCTCAAATTTTAACTGATCTCCATGATAATTTTAGCCATCCTGGTCGAAATAAAACCGTCCAGCTCATCACTAATCATTATTGGTGGCCTAATATCATCCATGACATCAAAATGCATGTCGCTTCTTGTCGGACTTGCCAATTGTCAAAACACGATCGTCGTCCCACAATTGGTCAAATGCAACTTCCATCAGCAAAATTAGAACCTGGTGATCTTATCGGTGTAGATACCATTGTTATGGGTACTGCTGCTAGATCATCGAAGCACCAGTACGTACAAGTATTTATCGATCACGCATCTCGATACGTTTGGGCCTTTCCAACCACCAGAAACACCGCATCTTGTATCACCACATTAATAGACAAACTAGTTGCATCCGGTATCACTATTAAATCCATTTTAACCGACAATCATAAGAATTTTAAAAATAAAGAGATCACTCGCTGTCTTAATCGTCATCACATTAAGCAGTATCTTTCAACACCTTACCATCCTCAAACCAACGGCATTGTTGAACGATTCAATGGCACCATCATCACTAAACTCCGTTCCGTTCTTCTTGACCATCCAAAACGTAAATGGAATACTCTTTTAACCAAGGTCGTCCATGATTATAACCATACACCGCATGACGTTACCACTTTTACTCCATCATTTTTATTCTTTGGAAAAGACGATCATCCAAATTTTAACGGCAAATCCATTGACCTGGAAACCGCTAGGAAACAGGCACAAATTAAAACAGAACAGCACCAAAAGAAAAGAAAAGAAAGACATGATTCCATCCATCCCGAGTCCAATTTCCAAATTGGCGATCTTGTCCGTAGGGTTATCCCATCCAATCACCCAACTGTTATAAAAACTTCCCCTAAATTTACTGGTCCATATTTTATCATATCCAAACACTCCGATAACACATATGATATTTCTGAAACCTTAACTGGCCCCACCTGTCGGGCACATTCCTCACAACTTCGCTTATTTGTTGAAAGACAACAAATGTCTTAAGCGCGGGCGAATGTGAGGAGATCAACTTCTCTCCCCTGATTGTAACCATTTACAATCAACAATCATCACCAACACACAATCAACAATAACAATTGGTTGATGATGATGATTGTTGATTGCTCAACATTGTGTTGTAATCATCATCATCACCTTACCCTGACCCAACTGACCATTGGTCAGAGATAAGATGATGATGATGAAAAGACTCACTCTAAATTTTGTATATAAGCAGAGACAAAATGAAATTAAAATTATGTTTACTTTGAGATCTTCTCTTGTCTACATCTCTCTCTCAAACTTTGGTTTCTTAGCTTTTACTTTGTAAAAGCTGATCAAAGTTTTCCCTCTCCTCTCTTACTCTTTCTCTCTCTCTTTCTCTCTCTCTCTAAGGTACTCGAACCCCGATACCGTCACAAGTTAATTTGAATGAATTGTGAAATTATCATGACCTTTTTTTTATTATTCTGGTTAATCATTCATTAAGTTTGTTAGTAATTAACTTTTCCGTTTTAGAACCAATTTGAGTTTAATTGTCACAATTAGTTGATAGCAGGAAAAAAAAGACGAAAAAAAATTAAATTTAACTAATATCATTAACGACGATGAAATCAAATGCAAACAATTAACACCCTGAGTATAACAATCAACTAATTACTATTATTATGATTTAACAAATTGTGAAACTTTCTTGTTGATCAGCATATCAAAATTTAATCACAATTAGTTTATTATCATTATCACTAATCATTAAGGTGATCAAGATGATTATTTAAATTGCTGTTCTGGGATTTTTGAGTCACAACAATTAAAATAATTTATCTCAAAGGTAAAAACCAATCGATGGGAATTTTTTTCATTATTATTAATCAATTGAATTAAATTAAATTTTCATGATGAAAATATTAAATTCTAACCATAATTACATAACAATTAACTGATTACAAGTTTTGGAAAAGTTAATTTTCTTGTTAATAACTTTTTTCACCATTAAAACTTTTGACCAAAGTTAATTGTTGTCGAAAGGTAAGTTAATTGTAAACACTAATTGTATTATTCAAATTAATCTGTCACAATGAAAGATTTAAGTGAAAGTGATTAATTTTTGATTTATGATCAACAATTAACAGACAAAGTTAAGTTACTTTGATTTGGTTAAACTTAATCCCGACAGTTAATTGTATTCAGATTAATCAACAATCAACCGTGATAATTATTTCATATCAATCATTAATTTTTTAGATAATCAACTTGATTTAATGAAGGAAAAAACGTTTTAATTACAATTGGATTGATCTTTCATTGTAATAATAAACTAATCAAAAGTAGCAACAAACAATTAGCTGACAATTAATTGATTCTCTGATCAAAATTTCAAATGATTTCCAAATTGTTGACATTTAATTAAATTTGTTACATTGTTTTGAAATTTAAATTGATTTTTGTTCATCAAGCTTCGTGATTAGTTAATTGTTGAACAATTGAATAAGTTGTTAACAATAATTAAGAATTTAACTTGGGTAAGTTTGTCTTATTCTGGTTAATTGTTGTTATATATTTGATTAGATTCTGAATTGAAATAGTTAATTTTTTTTTGATTGTTTCCTTTTACATAACAGTTAATGATTCGGTTAACAAGCTAATTGTTTTGCTCATTAATTGGTTAATTGTTATGCTTCACTTAACTCTCGGTCTAAATCATCATCTTTCATTTTCCGGTAAAAATTGATTAAGTTAATACAACTCAATCAAATCAACAACTTTCGTTTTTGATTAAATACCAACAATCAACGTTAAGGTTAATATTTTTCTGCATATTAATAGGATATTATTATATTGCAGTTTTTTTGTATACATAATATTAGGATAAATGGTTCAATCAAATTGTATGTATTGATTAGTGGGTAACAATTAAGATAATAATATGATTACAATATTAATACTGATTTTGTTTTTGGTTAATAAAAGGTTAAGAATAAATTTGTTAAAATAGTTAATTGGTTAAGATAATTGGATATTGAAATTAAATGGATTAGGGATAATCCTTGTAACAACCGTTGGAGTTAAGATTATGATTTGTGCTCACGACGATATTGATGGCATTTTTTTTTCGTCATTAAAGTTTGATAATTAGTTGTCTTCTTGTTACGTTTTGATGTGAATTTGGATTCAGTTAATCAGTTCGATGGTTAATATTGAACAAGATTTAGTGGAGTAATTGGATCCAAGAACCATTCGATTGATTGGCCTTTTCTTGAGATATTCTGGTTATATATAAGATTTTAACAGGTCATGGCGATGGGGAAAGTAGTTTAGTCCAAAATGTTGTGGCATTTAATAAGTGTCAACGATGGTACATTTCGACTCGTCGACAAGGTAAGGTTTTAAATTTTCCAAAATGGTTCGAATTTCAGTTTCGTCAAGGCTTAGTTTCATCTCTTTCATGGGCTTTGCATCCTTGGGGATTCGTCGATAGTTTTGCTTAGAAAAGA
Source organism: Panonychus citri (assembly GCF_014898815.1). NCBI lineage: Eukaryota > Metazoa > Arthropoda > Arachnida > Trombidiformes > Tetranychidae > Panonychus > Panonychus citri. Next base: position 2,514,384 of record NW_026515540.1, read on the forward strand.
TACTTGTACCAAGGAAATCGGGTAAATTAGCGGCTGGAATAAAGTCTAGAATAGTTTTCGAATCAACAAATTGTAAACCACCAAGACCGGTCATCATTCGACCAAACATTCTAACCATAATTGATGCACCGTAAATCAGCATGTATCGTAATCCAAGAGGATAATATGTTGAGATGATTGTGTTTGCTTCTTGTAACCAGGATGCATTGATCTGTGAATAATCAGAACCAGAGATATCAACCACTAAACCCCAAGAGGCAACACGTTCACTACAACTGTCAATCTGATCAATATTGTAAATAAGAAGATTTCGAATGATATCAGTTAAATCGGTTAGTTTCATTAAAATGTTACCGCGAATGTAGAGGACATTATTTTCTCGATAATCAGGTAGAAACTTGAAAACTGGTGATAGATTATAAATTTCACGAGGTATTTCCAATGGATTAAATTTGTTGACACGATTTTCTTTCTTCCAAGAAAGAAATTGTTTTAAACTCTCCAATCCTTTAACTGGCCCATTCTCGTTTGCCAAAATGAATCGTTTAACAGCCCAATCATTGTTCATCACCTTCTTATAATCAACTTGTTCACAAATTCCAGGATCATCATCATATTCCTCATCAAACCACATTCGAAGGTCAACGACTTCTTCACTTATAGTTTTTCTTTGTTTCATATTTGATTAAACTGGAAATTACGGAGACAAACAGGCAAATACACACACAAAAAAAGAGAAAAGACGAAGAAATTAATATACAATGTTGATGGAATTAAATTAGCATCCAAAATGGTGGAAAGTAAAAAGAACAAACCTGGTCAAGAGAAAAGAAAAGAACAAAAAAGTGATTAAAGAAAATGGAAGAAGAAGAGAATAGAATTTCATTCAAAGAGTAAGAGTTTTACTCTCTGATTTATTAGCAACACACAGAGAAGTGGAAGTTAACCAGGAAAGGTACACACATGAAGTTAATTAATTACCTGATTTAATTAAATTAAAATGAATCACAAAAGAAAACTGTTGTTAAGATGTGAGTTGTTCCTTAGCAAACAACAAAATGTTTACTGTTTATATTGAGCTGATGTTAATCAAGGCGACGACTTATTAGCCTTGCAAACGAGTGAGTGAGAAAAAATGAGGAAAAAACTTTAATCATCATCGTTTTGTTGATGATTAATTTAAACAACTGATTGTTGGAAAAGAATAGAATAAAATTAATTATAATTGTAATTTAAATTGGAAGAGATTTTGTTTTTTCCATGAGAACATGTTGCCAACTATTGAAAAGAGAAAATTAAAAATCAAATCGAGAGGGAAAAAAGAAAATGCGAAAGAGGAGAAAAAAGTGTAGACAGAGAAAAGAATTGGAGGTTTGTTCAAACTGGTTCAATTTTCTAATGGAAGCTGATTGATTTGGATGAACGAATAAATTTATTCTTATTTGACTAATCAATTATTTCGTATTTAATTGTTAATTGTTTGAATTACTTTCCAATCAATAATTAATCTAAAAATCTTTTCAATTTTGTTCCTTTACAAATAACAAGTGACAACAAGTGAAAGAAACGACAACAAGTCAATGGATATTCATCATTCTCATTGTGTTTTTGTTCAATTAATTGGGTGAGTAGATTGAATTTTCATCTCTTCTTTCAATTGTAATTAATTGTCTTCATTAATTAGCTGATATTTGATTAATGTTGCTTTCTTTCTCTCTCTCGATTGTTTAATTGTGATTGATGGTTTTCTGTAAATGCAAATCATTGAGTTAGGCCTAAGCTCTTTGTCTTGTTGCTAAGCGCTAATGAGTTATTGATATGAGACTTTTTCTCCACCTAATTTTTAATTCTGATTGATTTTCAACAATTAAGGTTAATTATTTATTTGTGTATAAATTTCCTGATGATTGAAGCTCTTCAGAGACAGATTGACATGTATTAATCTGATTTTCCACCATTAACATTCAAATTAGTTTTGTGATGATTGTTGTTTATTTATTATTGTGACAGTTTTTTAGTGAGAACAATTAAAAACCTTTTCTATTGTGTTTATTAATCATTTGATTTTCATCTATTTAGCTTTTGTACAATTTCAGTGAGACAATTGATTGATTTGAGTTATCATGATTTGATTATATCTGATTATTTAAAAATCACTCAAAAAAAAGAGAAGCTAAAAAATATATGAAATGATCAATTGATTTGACATTTTATGTATAAATATTTAATTGTTATTGAGATTTGAGACAATTAAAAGTGGATTAATTAGTTTCTAATATCAGGGCGATTAACTTTTCAACCAATTTAATGAACCAGAATAATTCAAATTAAATGTATTGTCTTTTGTATTGTTAGAATACATTTTTGATATTTGGAAGGCAATCAAATCTAATTGATGTCAATTCTTGGTTCATAATTAATTGATTATCAATATAATGAATAGAAATTCATTGGAAATCAATTAATCTCCACCCAGTAAACTCACATGGAAATATTAATTGTGATAATCTCCATTGAGATTGAGAAGCAAAATTCAATCGTAGGTCTACTATTGACAATAATAAGAACACAATTTAAGATAATGTGACACTCTGATGTTGATGAAATTGTAATTGTTTTAATTGTTTCTTTGTTTGATTGACAAGAAGTAAACATGGTAAACCAGAGAGGAGTAAAATACACATAATTAACAGTCGCAATTTAGATTGTTTAAAGTTGTTCCAGACATACGGTAAGTGATTAGATTGTCACTTATCCAAAGGAGATCAGCTTATTACAATTAATCGTTCTAGCAGTTTGAGAGTTTGTTGATAATCAGAGGGAAAAGTTTGGTGACAATATGAACATCATTCCAATCAATCAGCTTTAATACAGGTGAAATTTACTAAGTATAATTAGAGTCTATTTAGAGGTGCAATGGATAGAAGAAAGAAAAGATCACTTTGACTTCGGGTCGGAGAAAGAGAGAAAGTTGATTGTGTCACCATTTAACCTGGAATAAAGATCTCTGTTTGAATCGATCATATAATTTGTCCTGTTTTGTTTTCCATGGATTCAACCATCTTGACTGTAGAAAAGAGAGAGACAGATAGACAGGCAAAATCGCCCAAGTACCACAATTCAAAAGCGATCAAAGGCCAAAAAATACGTGAGAAAAATGTAATAACGTAATAATCCTATAAATAGACAAAGAGAAAAAAAAATAACATGAAGATCTATAAGAGAAGTAATAGAAAAAAACGATTGACACCTTAAGTAGAACAGTTAAACTGCCACCGAACCTAAACAGGTCAAACATCAAAGGTGAGATTTAATTGTTTGCAACTTACGTTTGTATCATTTAACCATGGTGATGATTAGATTTTTTATCGGCAAGGCAAGTCCAATGTGAACGGAATCAAGAAGGGCAATCATTTGTTTCCTTAACGATTGGATCTCTTCAATTTTACACATCAAACGGTAAAGATAATCGGAAGCATCACAAGGCGATTCACAGGCAACTTCCAGGTATCTTTTTAAAAGATAAATGTAACCATATTGTTCACATCTAAAAGAACAAAAAAGAGAGAGAGAGAGAAAAGTAAATTAATCAACAAACTTTAAGGTAAAAGAAAACTGAATCAATTTAGTTAACCAAACAGCAACCACAACGAAAGCAAAACAAAACTGATCGCCTTAGGGGAGTCTCGATTATCCCACAAGGGGGCAGATTAATCTCTTTGGTAATTGTTTGAAATGAATTAGTTTTATTGATTATTTTCTATTTTGTCTAAACAATTAAATTAAATTTTCTAATCAGATCAATTAAATGGTTCACTTAAACTTCAATCGTGTATTTGTTGTCTCAGTCTAAGCTTTTTGGATGGATACGTTTACCTGTAAGTGTTTTTTACTCATTAATCAACTTTTCTTTTCTTACAATTAGTCAATTGTGTTTTATTTTAAATTGCTCTTCGTGATCAATATTAATTATATTCACTTTCTTCACCTTCAATTTGAGTTAAACAATTAAACCTTTTTTTTAAAGGTAAAAGATACTCTCTTTGGTTGAATTGTGTTTATACATTTTCCTTTACTTTTAAGAGTTAAAGTTAATACAATGTTACTAATTGTTAACAATTTAGTTTACTGATTACTCTTTGGTTTTACCACTTCTTACGCTTTGTAAACCTAATTAAATCCCTTTAATTGCTATTAACTATCAATTCTCACAACAACAACAACAATTTTGTTCCTTGTTTATATTTTACTCACCTAATAGAGTCGCTGAATTTTAAATTTGGCAAATCAGGATTAAAAATGACGATTAAATAAATTATCGCTGCCGCTGTAAGGTCATTTCTCCATCGGTCAGGATACGTTTGGATAATATTGACAATATTATCATGTAGAATTGGATCCAATCGGTAAATTTCCCTCCTATCAACTTTTTTACCTGAGGCCTTAAATATTGTCAAGAAACAAAAGGTAAAGTAAACATTTTAATCTCTCTCGGTCTAATTAATGACTATAATTAGTGATATTTATCTTTCCCACTTCTCTTCATATCAGAACTTGTTAACTAATTGGCCTAAGAGTTACAAAGGAAAATAGAAATGAAAATAAATGTTAACACTCACGTTCCAACTATCGGTTAGATGATCGTAGGTGATGATACTCTTCATGGCGATTGTATCAAAAAAGACATTGGTTAACAGGGTAACCTTATCTTCAATGTGTAACCTCCTGTAGGCCCGGACTTTGGAACAGGTATTGACAAATTTAGCGGTACAAACATCAGGCCCGATACTTGTGGTACACAGAGCGACGTCATGGAAAGCGGCCACCGCCTCTTTAATTGCCAACGATTGGAATTCATCTAAAGCTATTTGAGTAGCCAAGAATTCTGATTTAAGACTTAATGGTGAATAATAAGCTTCTAGAATTTTCTTTGCAACACTCGCTTTCCAAGGTTCATTGGTTTTCGAATGAGGTGTATTCACTTTGATTGCTGGTCTAAATTCTGTACTCGTAGGAGCTGAAAAATTGGCCTGATTATCGTTAGATTGAGAATAAGCTGGTTGAATCTGTGGAAAATTACTCTCAGGTTGATATGATGAAGGTCGTGATGTTGATGGTGAATATGAAACCGGTGAATTGGCTATTGAGGAAGTATAAGAAGAGAAACAAGGAGACGAAGATGTGGTTGGTGAACTGGCGACAAAAGTTGAGGCCAAAAGTTGATCTAAGGTATCGATCATTGAATTTGATGGATAAGCATCATAACCTTGATTGTTATAAAATGGAGGTGAAAATTGTGTTGGCTGCTCATGAAATCCAACGTTCGTATCCAAAAATTGATTGAAATCATATCGATCATCCATATTATGATCACCACCTTCATTAGTTGGCAGCGTTTCCGGGTAATTAAGGTGATCTTTGAGTGTTTCATCATCAGGGAAAAGAGCATTAAGTAAACTCTCGACACTGGATGAACAAAGTGAGGAAAAGGGAGGTAATGATGACGACGAAGGTCCAGCTATTTCTTGGTCCATTTTCGATTAATGTGATTCTCTTCTAATTGAAATTCTATTCTCGGCAATAATGATGGTACAGTGGTGACTTGTTATGATTAGCAACTATAAATCAATTATCGTTTTAATCATTTAACGAACCACATTAATCAAAATGAAAACAAAAATTGATACATTGGAAGAAGACGCAATAACAGTTAACTAATTGCTGATAAAAAAACTGGATGTTTATTACTTTGAAGAAGGAAAAAACAAAAGGAAATCAATTCTAGAAACTTAATTGTAATTGTATTTACACATTAATTATAATTGGTGATGATGAATAAAAAACATTGTCAGCACATCATCAGACATTTTTCCAGGTTTGATTGACTCTCTCTCTCTCTCTCTTCATTATCTTCATTCTCACTCTCCCCTTTTCATAGTCTCTTACATTTCTCCCTCTATCATTTTTTTCTGGTCTTTATTTCTCCCTCACTCATTACTACTCCATAATAATAACATATCTCACTCTCATTCTCTCTCAACAATTACTCCACCTTTAACATCTACATGTAAATGCTCTCACTCTCTCACTTTGTCTTTATCCTTATCTCTCAATTAACTCTCCTCCATTTGCAACATCGAAGGTAAATTCATTAATTGTTACAATACATTGATTCATTTCTCTCTCTCTCTCTCTCTCTCTCTCTCTCTCTCTCCCTTGTTGAATTTGATCTGATCTCTTATCCAACTCCTCTCTCTCGTATCAAAATATTATATTATTATATTAATAGTTTTTTCAATCTCCTCTCATAGTTTTAATTATATCGTTATGATTTCCTTTTTTCTGCTCTTTTTGATAACATTTTATATCCATTGATATTTAAGATGCCAGGTAATAAGCGATAGAAACTTGTTTATTTATCTTATATGTATTAGTTTCTAATGGCTTAAGTGTTAATCTATAAATGTCCTGAATATTATTATTACACCGAGAACAAATTGTCAATCAACAACTCTTGATTCTTGATTGGATTTTAATACTAACATAAGCTGATTTGATATACATTATTTAGCTATTAATTTATTATCAAAGAAAAAAAAAATTATCTCTGATTGTTACTTTATTATCTGGATGGGAAAGTTAATGAAGGAAATGCCAATATAAAGGTAACACAAAGAGTCGCAAGCGAAGTGACAAATGATGAGGAGATTATGAAGAGATTAGCGAAAGTTATTCCAATATCATATCGACCCATTCGATATATCATCAATGAGACCTAATTATTAATAATAGGAAGAGAGAAACAATAGTTAATTGTTGTTACAATTATTATTATCTTTGTTTATGATAACCTTTAAGAAATGGCTCTTTTTCCCCATTAATTGCTTACCAGGGAAAGTTAATTATTTTGGGAACAATTAACTTCCATCAGCATGTTAATCTTGTTTTCGTGTTTAAAATTTTTCTTTCTTTCTTTTCTTATTAATTAAGCTTAATCATGATGATTAATTTACTCTGGATTCATTATCAAGAATGAACTTTAATCTATTGTATTGATTGACAGTAAAATCAAAATCCACTTGAGATAAGTAATTAAATTAATCTATTTTAATTTCTCAAGTGATTTATCAATTAATCTCAATGTACAAGAGAAAAAAAAATTAGATGATCTGATCGAAAATGATTTAGCATCTTCAAGAACTCTAAATGTTTTATTAGAACAATTTTATTTCTATAAAGTCGCTGACGAATGATTTACCTCTTCGTAGTATCGGGAAAGTCCTTCGACGATTGAAATTTTATAAACTTTATCGAAACACTTTGAGGCCAAATTGTTTATTGTGATAGCACTAACGGTGGTCATTAGTGTACCCGTGATGCTGATAATCAAAATATATAAGGCGACAAATATTTCGACGATCGTTACACTCAGATAGATTAATCGGTAAAGGGCTAATAAGGTTATCGGTATTAGAGTACAATAAGTAACGATGATAAAATAACGGATAAAATGGTCGACAGTTTGAGTTAATTCAATTCCATGGCAGTGTAACTTTCGAATTGATTTAATCTTCTCATCTAAAGGTCCAGGTTCGATGATAAGATTATCAATCATTGAGTTGACACGAACGAAAATCGCTTGAACGTGAAAGATCAATTTTAAGGCGAAATCGAAGACCAAATTGAGTAAACATGAGATGATTAAGACGGAGAAAAATTTCAAAATGGGCTTAGTCCGGAAGATGCACGAACTTTGGTAAATTTTATTACAATCGTTTTCGTTGAGATCGGCCTGGACAAATGGAGCTAAAATTAAGCTGAAAACGATGTAAGTGACAATTATGATTCGAGCTTTACTCACTTTTCTATTGATAAAATTTCGAGTTTCCAGATTATCATTCAAGCCCGTTTTGGACCAAGTTTCGTTAAATTGAATAATAAGTTTCCATTCACAGCCAAAGACGATGTAAAAATTGGACAAAGTTTGTAACAAGGTCGTAAATAGCCTTATAATATAAATATTAAGATCGCCACTTCTCTGGTAGCTCAGGTAATTTGCATAAATTTCGTAGCCACCGAATAAAATTGTCGAACACAATACAAGTACCTTAATCACGATGGTCATCTTTGTCTTTTTACCGAAGAAGAAGATAAACAAATTCGAGATTTTGATCTCATTCTGAGACAAAAATTGATCTAAATAAATTTCTTTGGTCATTTCTTTTTAGAACTTCTAATCATAAACAATTAAAGGTAAATCATCAAGTTCCAATATTAAATATCAATGAGAAAATGAAACTCGAAAAGTTCTGAGATTGAAGTTCGAGGCCCATGAACAAGATATTTGCTTTCTATCAATTTCTGATAAGGTTTACTAAGTGATTATTTGGTGATATTAAATTTCCAGCAATTAACTTGAAATCAAATTGATGTCAATTTCAATTTAATCAAAACAAAAAATTAACAATCAGCTATTAGTGTAACGATTAAGTTTACGATTAATGTATTGATCAATTAAGGATTAAGTCAATACTTTAATTTCTTGAATGGTGATAATTTGATTTTAATTTTCTTCTTTAATTGTGTTTTAATGTAATTGCCTCTTTGTTTAGGTACTTGAGAATACACTGAGAATCAACTAATTGTTGATAATCTTTTAATCATTATTGAGTTTTGAATGTTGACGGAAATGCCAATATAAAGGTAACACAAAGTGTCGCAAGTGAAGTGACAAATGATGAAGAAATGATGAAGAGATTAGCGAAACTTATTCCAATATCATATCGACCCATACGGTACATCATCAGTGAGACCTAATTGTAAGTAAACAAATGATTAAACGATTGTCGAATCTGATAATAAACTTTCAACAGAGTAACTTAATTGTTACCAATCAAAGTTCAGTTTAGTTTATCTTTATTTGATTAACTGAATCTCTGATTTTCTGGTCTTACGATTTTGACTTGATTGGTGATTGTCAATTTACCTCTTTGTAGTAGCCTGGGCATCCATTGACAAACGAAAGCTCGTAAACTTTATCGAAACACTTTGAGGCCAAATTGTTTATCTCAACAGCGCTAAAAGTAACGATAACTGTTGCCGAAATACCGATGACCAAGACACCTAACGATGTGAACCGATCAAGTATCGTATCAGACTCATAAATTAATCGGTAAAGTCCAAGCAAAATGACCGGTACGATGATACAATAGATTCCGATGATGAGATAAAATATGAAAAGGTCAACAAGTCGAGTCAATTCTCGGCCATAATAATGTAATCGTCGAATTGATCTGAGCTTTTCACACAGAGCACCAACTTCGTTAGGTAATTGTCCCAATTTACGATCGACTGCAATAAAAACTGCTTGAATATGAATCGAAAGTAAACTTAGAAAGTCGATAATCATACTGATCAACATCAATTGGATTAAATTGTCCACAAAAACATAAAACATCTTGATACTGGAAATATAAGTAAATCGATTGAAATCGAAATTAAGTAAAGCGGTTATACTTGCACTCGAAGTACAGAATAAGATGAACACGATTCGAAATTTTCGTCTTTTTCGATTAATATAATTTCGAGTCTCCGAATCATCTTGTAGATCAGTTTTCGACCAAATTTCGACGAACTCAACAATCAAATCCCATTTGCACACGACGAGTATACAAATAAACGAGTAAATATGTTCCAATGAGGCCAAAACGAGGATAACGTTTGAATCTAAATTGCCGCTGGTCAGATAGTAATTAGCATAACGATAGAGCGAATCTCCTTGTCGGAGAATCGCCAAGAAAAAGATCACTTTAATCAAAGCGGTCGATTTGGTCTTTTTGTAAACAAAAAGCATAAGAAAATTGGAGAGATTAATTTTTTCCTCTTGATCATTTGCCAATTTATTGATCGACGATGAGGAAAATTCAATGGTCATAATTAAGTTAATTGTTATTCAATCATTTAACTGTTATGATCGAATGTTAAACAATTAGTAGTTTATCTCTTTGAAATCTAATAATTAGATTTCACCTTAGACTCTGATCAATTGCTCAGAACTTTTGTTAAATGAATCAGAACTTTTTTAATGGAAAAACCATAAAGATAATCTAATCATGATAACAATTGTGCTTGGCAATTAGTTGGTTGCATTAAATTGTGAATGAAACCAAAAATCAATAAGATTATAATTGGTTAACAATGGTGTTTAGAAAATGTTTAAATCTCAGTTTAGGATTAGGATTATTTGAATTAATCGTCGTTGTTGTTGTTGAGTAAACTAACAGCCAAATGGATTAGAATGATTATGAAAAGAAGGATAATTAGAGCAAATTTTAATTGATGTTCCTCCATTTCGGCTAATACTGGCTCGAGAAATAATCTTCGAGTGTCGGATATTCTCTGTTCGACAACTTCGGGACTTGGACTACTTCGAGTTGAATCAGTTGTTGAGTTCGGGGAGCCGGAAGGTGATGAAGGTGGAGTTGATTTGGCTGAACTTAAAGACGAAACCAAATCAATCATGTATTTAAGAGCAGCGGGTGTTGTTGATTGAATTTGGTTTATCTGCTCGGGTGTCGGCGCTTCGACCCATTGGCCTTTTCCTATGATATCGGCCAATTCGTCAGGAACATTTCGGTTCACTAGTGTTGTCCTTCGGCGATTACCTGCTTTTAATTTCGATCGACGGGTCACTTTGGGTGAATCATTTTCAACCCAAAGAAGATCTTCTCTGTTTCGAAGTTCGTTAACATTTCTTTCGCTTGCAGATGATTCGTTACTCTTGGAAATACTTTTCTCTTCCTTTGATTTGTTTGATTCCTTAGAATTTGGTGTCTTTGGCATTTTAACTTAATCACAAACGAATTGGAATCACAATCAAAGTTATTGATAAAAGACAAAAATATTCCAGTTAATTGTTTCCTTTTACAACAATTTTCCCTAATATTTTACAATAGAATCCTTTATGTTTTGTGTTTAACTGCTTTTGGAAAGCAATTAAACTTTGTAGTACAAAATGTATCATAATTGTTGAAAAAATGTTTATAAAATAATTTTTGTTAAGGTTACAATTTTCATCTGTGTTCACATTAATAATTGATAATAATTGGATTGATTAGGAAGATGAATATAACGTTTAGAGAATAATCAAAGTTTTGCTTTGATTTGGACAAACAATTTCTCTAGTTTCATGGCTACCGAAATGTTTCCCTTGATCTTTAGTTTACCGGCCATAAAAGCGTTTGTTGCCTTGATATCACCTTTGGCCATTTTGTAGAAAGTATCTTCATCGGTGATAAGGGTAACATCGGGATTTCCTGAAGGATTATCATTTTGATTGACGACAATTGGTCTACTCTCATGAGCATCAACGATCCAATTTTTACCAGATATTTGGAAAAATAGAAGAGCATTAATTTGACTCTTTAAATTGTCATCAAGTAAATTTTTAATCCCATTGAAAACCTTATCCACCTTAAAGACTCCACTGGTGGCTGATGGTTTAGCCTGATCACCAAAATTTTCAGGAATATCTTCACCCTCATAATATTCATCGGGTAAGAAAAAGTCCAACATTAACTTTTCACCGGGAACCTCAGCGTATTGATCAAAATTGGTGACACCTTCTTGTTTAAGGAAAGTTTCATCAACAACAAATTGACCTGTAAATTGTTCAGGTGATTTGGTTAAAATACCATAAGCAGCATCAGCAAGAATATCCGGTTTTCTGCAAATTTTTTTCACTTCAGGTCCTTCGGTAATCACATTCATAGCCGCTGTCCAAATAGCAGTTCTAGGCCACAAAGCGTTAACGGCAATCTTATCGTCTCGAAATTCTTCCGACATTCCTAGGACACACATTGACATTCCATACTTGGCCATAGTATATGCAACATGAGGTTTGAACCATCGTGAATTCATTACCAAAGGTGGACTCAAATTCAAGATGTGAGCATGATTGGATTTCTTTAGATGTGGAATAGCCGTTTTAGAGGTAACAAAGGTACCCCGAGTATTAATAGAATGCATTAGATCATATCTTTTCATATCGGTCACTTCTGTTGGGGTTAAATTGATTGCACTGGCATTGTTGATGAGAATATCAAGTCCACCAAACTTAGCAACAGTCTTTTCAATGGCATCTTTGACTTGATCCTCATATCTAATGTCAACTTGAAGAGGTAAACATTTACCACCAGCTTCCTCAACTGTTCAATGTAAAATGTGAGAAAGGAGAAATAAGAAACAAACCATATTAAAACTGAATAAAAAGGGAACATGATTGCATTGACAGAATAAACAAATTACCTTCTTTAGCAGCAGTATAAATGGTTCCTGGTAATTTAGGATGGGGATCAACCGTTTTAGCAGCAATCGCTACATTACAACCATCTTTGGCCAATTTAAGAGCAATAGCTTTACCAATACCTCTACTGGCACCAGTGATAAAAGCTGTACGACCAGCTAATTTACTGTAACAAGAAGAAAAAGGTGAAACAGTGATTAAAAAAATCCCAAAAATCAAATTAAACAATTACCTTGAAGGAAATAGGAATAGAAAAACAAAAATAATACTTACCCTGTGTTGATCATTTTGATAGAAACCAAACAGAGAAGAGGAGAAATAAAATAGAATAAGAATTTTGTATCACTCAAATGAAAAGGCAAACAATTAATCTACTAATGAATAACTTAGACAATCAATTCTAATCACATAGAAAATCAACAAGAATCAAAGATCAGTTTTAAAAAAAGAAAACAAGTTTACATGACAACTTGTTGAGAGAATAACTTTCAACATGAACCGAGTTTGCACTTTTCTAAAGAAACCCCGGTTCATTCAATTCTCTTAGATGGTAAAGCTTTTTTCTTCTAATAATCATTAGTTAATTATGGAAAATTTAACTGATCCAAATGAGAGAAAAAATGAATTTTTAATTATTCATTCAAAAATATAACCAAATTCATTTTAACATGAAATGTTTAACACATTTACATGAATATTTTGTAACAATTAGTTAATTACTGATTAGTGATTCTCCAAATCTTATAGCACTCAATTGTACTTACAATTAGATTAGATTTTCACTTAACCTTTGATTTAATTGCGATAATTTAATTGAAAGACCAGTCACTTTCTGTAGTCACAATTTTAACAATAAAATGTTGAAACAGAAACAAACAATAAGATGATCAAAATGAAAGATTTTCACTTACCTCTTTTAATCCCATTTGAAGATTAATTGTTAATCAGTCCAGCAGAGAACTTAATTAGTAGAATTGATTCAAAAAAGAACAAAAAATTAAATGTAATCATTTGATTCTAATTAAATTAAATTGGAAGCTTATAATTGCAAAGAGGAAAAGGTTAGAGTTTCCAAGCGAACAAAAAGAAAGAGAAAAAAATTCTATTCTAAACTCTTTCTTCGTTCCAACTGTTAGTGCGACAGAGAAAAAGATCGGTCACTTTTGTTTTGTTCCTCATTTGGTCTTCATCTTTTGTTTTGATTACTTTGTGTCTCTTTTAATTTTTATTCGGGCAAATTATTGTTAATTAAGAGAATTGATTGCTTGATATGAGAATTTGGTAACGAGAAGATTGGAACGATCATTTGAATAGTTGTAGTGAGAAAGAAAAGTGAATCAATTGTTGATTGTCTCTTGTTTAGTTGCAACAGTTAATTCTAGTCGATTAACTAAATAATCTCCATCATCATGGTGAATAATTCTAGTGAAACTGTTAATCAACCTTCGGGTAAACAGTTGATTGCCACCATATTGAATCTTAAATCGGTAAGTGGATTCACTTTCATTTGGTTGATTTACTTGATTGTGTTGGTGTCTTTTTCTCTTGTCGTTTAATTTGTCTTTTTTTTTTACATAAGTTCTTCTAATTTAAGTTTATGTTTGTTCTATTCTCTTTTTTTTCTTACAGGAAAATCGACTTTATAAGTGTTTGAATAAGGTGAAAGATGAAATTGTTAAAGCGAAAATTCAATATACCGAAGAGGTTAAGAAAGAAAATCTATCTCATGAAGCTACTTTCTTAGCAAACGAAAAAATAATTTCTGGACAAAAGAACGTCATTGATGATTTAAATAAACAAGTGGAGAGCCTGAACAAACAATTAGCTACGACTAAATCATCGATTGATGATAGATCTAAATCAGTGGAAACACATCAAAGTACAATCCAAAAACTTTCGTTTAACCTGAAAGAAGCCCAGAAATATATTGACGATCAAAATTACGCCATTGACCAGTTGAGGAAAAGGTTATCGGACTGTAAGAATGACCATGAAAATCATAAAAAAGCTTTAAAAGAAAGATTCTTGGAGAGGATTGAAAAAGCCAAAGAAGAGATGGAAGTGGAACGGGAAAAGTCGACCCAGAAATTGATGCAAACACGGGAATTTTATGATGCCGAAGGGAGAGATCTCAGAAGGAAAATCGATCAACTGAAAGACGAATTGGATCTCTTGAGGAGAGCCGATTTTAATAGACCCACTCAATCAACCAGCCGAGGAAAAGGTCGTAAAAGGCCAACATCTACTACCAGAGATTCTGCCGGTACTAAAGCTACTCCAAATAAAAGAAAAGGACGACCAACTATAAACAAGACAAATCGATTTCCTGAAGTCGATTCTTCGACAATAATTGACGATGACGACTTGGAATCGGAGTCCAGACCAAAAGCACAGCAAAAAGCACCGGTAGCCGATTCTTTATTCCCAGATACTCAGAATGACCGATCACCTTCACCAATAATTTGGTTATCTCAACCAAATTACAAAGAGGAATCAGATACAGAGTAATCGAGAGGGAGAATTTTTTTATTTTCTCTTATATTTTTTTACATTTTACTATATTGAAACACTGAAAAGTTGAATAATCGCCTCTGAAGGGATATTCATATATATATAGACAACTTTATCACTTTAAAAGAAAAAATTATCTCCCAGCTCAGCATTAAACCGGAAGAAAAGTTACAAAGATGAAACATTTTGAGTCGTGGAAAATATTGGAAATTATGATTGAAGCCGATTGATTATTAGTTTACGAACTCTAACCAGAAAACCGATCAAGTTAATTTGTCCCGATTTAAGATTACTGTTGATAAACTCTTCGATTTTTTTAAATTCCTCTTCCAGATCTTTGAAATCAGTTTCCAAAACTATATAAGAAAATTGTATGAGAAAAAAATGAACCAAAAACCAATTAAACACTTTGAAATTTTTGCATAATAATCAATATACTTACTATTAATTTCAACCAAACTGGATTTAAAGGTAATACTGTAAAACTTATCAGGATCAACAGGATCGACTTGTGATAAACTAACTTTATAAGTTCCAATATAAGAATCGGGTGATTCATTTTCCAAGTTAATCACTTGAAAATCAAGACCAACATTTCCAAGGAAATTAAAAACAGATGAGATGAGAGCTTTTCTCGCCTGCTCTTGTTTAACCTTCTCCTCATATTTTTCCGTTGATCGAACAATCCGATTCTCTAATTGTTCATAAGATTTACTATATTGTGAGACACTGTCCTGTTTAACTTTAATCTCTTTCTCCAATTTTGTACATTCATCTCGTAATGATTTAAGAGTTTTAACTTCATCTCTCATCTCTACCATTTAGAAAACCAAACAAAGAAATCACAAGAGACAGAAACAAGAGAAAACTAGAGTAAATTAATCACAAATCGCAAAATACATTAATTGTTGATTGAAATGAGAAGAAAAAATTCTAAATCAAATTAAATTGTTTACTCACTTTGTTCAATTTCATGTTGCATTGTATTCTTGCTCTTGCTGAGAAACTTTGGTGGAAGAAGATTTTCCCTGACATTTTCCAGCTTGGAACAAAATTCTGCAGCATCGGACACAATTGAATCATACGAATCAGTCATTATTTAAATGAGAGAAAATTAAAAAACAATTAAAAATAAATAAGAAAAGAAAGAAAAGTTGACAAAAAAAAGAGAAATTAAAATGTAAACAGTTTTTGAATTTTCGCCGTTAATTTGATTGGAACAACAATCGATGTATCGATAGAATCACGTGATTCTCATGTCTGGTTTTCCATTTGAGAAAAGAAAACAATTTTTTTCTAAAATGTTTTGTGTTCCAGGTTAGTTAATTTGGTTTAATTCTTTTGCTTTTTATTTTTAAATTGATTGTTGTTTCTTCTTTATTTTCTATCAAGGTGATCGATTGAGTGTCGCCGATGAGAAAAATCTAGGTGGTAGAGGAACGTTTATCAAAGGATCTTATATTTATGCTGCTCTTGCTGGTAAAGTTAATGTTAACCAAAATGAAGAAATGGTTTGTTAATTTTTCTTTTCTTTTATTTTCTTTTGTTTTGTTTTTTTTTCTTTTTAATTGTTTCATTTTTTGTTTATTTTCGATTTTGTTTTTCCTTCTTTTCTTGTCTTTTCTCATTTTGGTGTAGAATATTGTTGAAGTTGTTTCTTGTGGTGGTATCACTCGGAAAGTCCCTTTGACTGGTGATATTGTTACATGTCAAATAGATAAAGTCACTTCAACTCAATGTAAATGTTTAATTCAATGTATAGCTGATGTTATGTTGAAAAGACCCTTCAAAGCGATTATTAGAAAAGAGGATGTTCGTGAAACAGATAAAGATAATGTCGATTTGTATTCCTGTTTTCGACCTGGAGATTTAATTATATGTAAAATTATTGGTCTTTCCGATTTTGGTTATCTCTTGACAACAGCTTCTAATGAGTTTGGTGTTGTTACTGCAAGAAGTGAAAATGGTAATACTTTCAAATGTTAATCACTAATTAACTCTTATACTAACAATTCAAACTAATTTCTGTGGTTTAACTCCAATTTTCAGGTATTTTAATGGTTCCAGTATCTTGGACAGAGATGATTTGTCCTGAAACAAAAGTGAAAGAACCTCGAAAAGTAGCCCAATTAACTAAAAGTACCAAAGAAAAGTCAAAAGCTCCAATCGTTAAATTAGATTAAATCGAATTGAATAGTTGGGATTTATATTGTTAACAACTCTATTACTAGAGAGGCTAAACAAATCAACGACTATTGAATCTCTCACACGACAAGATTCATGTAAATATGTGAATCAATTTCATTAACAAAATATTGATTATCTCCATTCAAACACGAATTTATGCAACGAATGATTTAATTCAAGTTATGGAATCAAAAATTTGACTGGTCACAACTATCAGAGGATTTTAATTGTGTAGAAATGGACTCATTTAGTTCTTTATAAGGTGATCTTAAGAATTGTGTAACCGTAAATTTTACAAAATGGTTCAGTTATTAAGGCATGAAGAGAAATAGAAGAAAAAAACACATTTTCTCAAATGTTTCAAGTTGATTTAGTTTGGTCAAGAAGACGAAGCATTGTACAACTTGGGTTCTCTTAAATATGGATTGTCAAGAACTTCTGCTTCTTGTGGAGGATTTTCACTTGTAGCATTTGCTGAATTAGCTTCCGTTTCACCTCCTTGAGCTTCACCAGAAGTTGATGGTTTGTTAAGAGACGATTTTCTTGGTGATTCTTTATCTTCCGTTGTGTCTTCATCTTCATCCTCAAATATCTGATCTTTTGGTAAAAGAGCTTCTAGATAAACGTTTGATTTTAATTTAGGTTCAATTAATGGATAAAGATTAGATAATTGTTCATCGGGAAAAAGTGAATGAGATACTGCATTTTCTCCGGTTTTAGCCATAAATCTAGTTAACGCTCTTTCAACATCTCGCTTTTGAGTAGCCGATTTCTCTCTAATTGCTTCATACTCAGTCACCGGTTGTTTATATGTTGGCGTCCTAATATAAGCATGAGCATCTGTTGAATATAAGGCAGAGAAAAAGAGATACATTAGTAATTTAACCTGTGAATGACCAATTCAATTAGCTTAAAGCCAAACCGATAAAAATAGCTGAGAGTAAAAATGATTTCCCGCGTAAAAATTATGAGCACAATCGGAATTTTTTCTCAACAACTTTCCAAGAAACGATGATTACCTGGAAATGATGGAAAATAATCTGGAATATAAGGTGGCAGTGGTTTCTTATCACCCGCTTGTAATATTTTAGGCATTGGTTGACTAGGTGCTTTCCCTGGCGGTGGTAACACAATCCGTTCTGATCTTTTAGCATAATCAGGAATACCGTCTGACCTAATACCAAGGCAAACAAGTGCTATATCAATATCGGCAACATTGGGCTCGGTTCGTCCACCATGTTCACAGTATTGGCGGCTTGTTCGTCCAATTTCACAAATAAGTGATTGCAACATTTCCAGTAAAGTTTCAACTGCAGGTCTTTCAGCATAAGCGAAACCATTTTCATGACAAATAGCACAAATAGATGAGAATAAAATTTTCCTTCTAACTGAGCCTTCCATCACACCTCAGTAAAAAGCTTAACCGGAGTAACCTCTATCCAAAATCCTTTTGCACTCAAATAAAATGTAAACCAAGAGATGACAACAAAATAATCAAAGCGATTAAATTAACCTTAACCACCGATGAAAAAAAAAAAAAAAAAAAGCGGTACCAAGAAAATGAGTTGATTGAATCACAATATAAATCTAAGAGAAATTATTAGAAAAAGAAGAGTTAAAATGAAACCAAGTAAAGACCAAATGACTTACCTGCTGTTGGAAATCATTTAACCTCGAAATAGTTAACAATCAATATTGAAAAGCTTCACAATTAACGGAACAATTTAGACGAACAATTGGAAATGAAATTTAAAAATTTTCTTTCTCATCGATAGTAAAGAGTAACTATGGTAACGAGATGTTTTCTCTTCAAAAGAAAAGCGCGATATTCAAATAGATTTTGGAATAATTTTTTTTTCGAAAATAAAATCAATTGTTTAGAGAATAAATTTTCAAATTTATTTATTAGATTTCTTTTTCTTGGAGCTTGTTTGATTTTTTGAACTTTTTCTCTCTTTTTTCGACCAGATGATGGTAAGACTGTTGTCTTTGGTTCACAGAAGGGAATCTCTTCATCTAATTGATATTCATCTTTTGTTAATGATGATTTAACTGTGAACAAAGATTTTCCAATTTTCTGTAATTTCTTTTCGCTCATTTCAACATCTCCAGTCCAAGGAAGGATTAATTGAATGTCACGGAAATAAAATCGAGGAGGAAAATGGTTAACTTGATGGTCTATGTTGATAAAATCATCCATTTTCTTTTCACTTTCATCGAGATTTGTTGTTGATGTTGGTAAATCAATTTCCTCTCTTGGAATATAAAAATTATCTTCTGGTGGAAAGTCAAACACAAATTCTGGCTTATAAGTATCAACTATTTCCATATCTTCAGTGTTTGAATGTAAACACGGATTTAATTCACTTTTATCACTAAAAGATAATCCTGGTTGTTGGAGGAATATTTTAAACAACGAATGGCACAAAGAGGTTGATTCTTTTACTTTCTCGGTGAAAGCATAACAGGATAATTTAGACATTTTCAAAATATCACCAATTTGATTAAGATTCTTGGATAATAGAAAGGGAACATTAAACTCTTTACAAAGATCATATAATGTTGCTTGAATATGAACCGTCAATGGATCACAAGCGACAACACCGATTAACTGTTTTTTTTGAATTTTCTTGATTATCTCAGTTAAACCGAAAACAATTTCATCTCTAAGTGGATTTCTAGGCTTAGGAATAGGCAAA
The DNA here is from genome assembly GCF_014898815.1 of Panonychus citri. Lineage (NCBI taxonomy): Eukaryota > Metazoa > Arthropoda > Arachnida > Trombidiformes > Tetranychidae > Panonychus > Panonychus citri. The sequence continues at coordinate 2,534,085 of NW_026515540.1, forward strand.
TTAACTCGATCAGTCGATTCTTTATCCTCACCAATAGTAAAAATTGGTTCTTCAATTTCAATTTCAATTTCAATTTCTTTTTCTTTTTCTTTAGATTTTTCTTCCTGCTCTTTTTCTTTGGCTTTTCCTTTTTCCTTTTTCTTTACACTGTAAAAAGAGAATGAAAATTATCAATAACAACTAATAGAATAAAATTTTTATCCATACAAACCTTTTAGCAATACAAGTAAGTTCAGGATGATTAACAATTAGATTGGAAAAAAAATTGATCATTTCTTTTCCATCTGAAGGTTTTAAACCAGAAACAACTTTATCCGATTGTCCATTGAGAAAAGTTATTCTTCTAACTTTCTTCTCTTGGTCACCTTTTTTACCCATGATTAATTTATCAGTAACCGATTAACAATTAAACCAACTAATTAAAAACAATCAACCACAAGAAGTAACTAACCACATGCAAAGAACATCTGTTGATCGGATCCAAGAGAATCTAATCCGATATTTGGATCTGATACTTTTCTCATTTTCGAAATTTTTTTTTTAATTTCATTTAAAGTTTTAATTGTTTCGAAAATCTATTCCAGTAATTTTCGTTTAATTTTCTTTGGAACAATATTGGGTAAGACGATAAGAGTGTTTTTCAGCTCAACATATTCAATTTTCAGCTAATTTTTTTTTTCGTCTTGCAGTTCGGTTTGATTGTCTCAGGCCCTCCGGGCCTTTCTTTGGCCATAATGACCCTTAATAGTGAAGACCTAACCTAACCTAATTTAAAAAACCACAATCAATATAACAATTAAGTCCATTGCAATATGTAGCTGAACTTTAAGTCGAAAAAAAAAATTAGCTTTAAGTGAAAATGTCGAGCTGACAAACACTCGTATCGTTTTACCAAAAATTCAATATTGATCAGAAATTCTGATCCAGAAAGTTTTAAATCTCCATTAATTCTCATGGTTATTCAATCCAATAACCAAATAAATATCGCTCTAAATAGCTATAAATGTCAATGAAGCATTTTCTGTCTATTTTCCGATCAAAAATTGACCTTATAACCGATTAATCTTCCTTAAGTCATCTAACGATTAATATTATTCATCGTCTTCAAAATGCTCTCAACGATTCCTTCAATAGTAAAGAAAACGTTCATTAAACAGTAGCAAAGCTTTGGAATCGTTATCTGGATGCATTTCTACAGTTACAGATCTGGTTAGCAATCTAATGGGACTAAAATAATATCTTAAATTGTACTAATTACGATGTTAGAGTAGGAGGCAAGATAATTGAAACAATAACAAGAAGCTTCAATTAATGAAAGATTATCGGTACTTGATGATTTCAACGAATGGGTAAAAATGACTCAGACTGATTATATAAAAGCATACAAGAGCTAATGGAATTGATTCATCTTGAATTCATCATTCGTATTAAGTTAATCAACTCAACAACAATCAAAGTAAAATGAATTTTACTCATCTTGTTACCTCTCTTCTCATGGTGTTGATCGTCAACAACGGTCAATGTGCTTCTATTTTAGCTGCTAAGCCTGTTGATGATAAAGCCGATAGTTCAATCGTGCTAAATTATCATTATGTTGAAGATCGGGAAGATTTCGTTTTACTCAATTTAAACGCTACAGAAACTGGACCAAAACAAATAGAAGAGTGTAGTTTGTCACTGCAAAGTCAACGCGAAGTCAATGGTAAATTATACTGGAGCTCAGCTTTCGATTGTAAGTAATTTGCAGTGAAATCATTCAATAATTAATAACTTGAAAATGAGTTTGACGGTATTTTAAAATTATTTGCTCAGAAAGAGCGATAACAACAACTGATCAATGATAATCAAGAGATTCAAATTTAACTTTGATTTGATTGATAAATCATTTTTGCCTGAGCGAATGATATAAAACAACCGTCGAACTCATTTTCTCCGACTGTATTTTAATCTTGTATTAACATGTATCTTTCTATCCTTCTGTAGATTCTGTTATCCATAGTTCTCGACCTGAGTCCGAGAACAAGGTTGTTTTCAGTGTGTTGGTCAAAGATGTAAAACCGTTTCCGAATGTTCGATTCGCAGTTCGCTGTACGTACTCTGATGGTACAGCTCCTCAGACAAATTATCTAAACATCAACAAGAACTTGAGGGCTCAATAATGGACCAATTTTCGATACACGATTTACTATAATTATCTTATTGCCACGAATTAATTTCAATCGGCTGTATCAATAATGTCCATTTTCACATCTTTCCTTTGATGTTGATTTTATGAATTTGAAACAATAAAAAATTGAGGTTTAAGTTTGAGTTTGAGTTTGAATAAGAGGCTATTCGGAGTGCAATCTTTAATTTATGTGGTCACTTTTGCCGATCCAAAACTGAAATTTTTTTACTAGATTAATATTTTCGTCTACTCGTCCAGCTTATCCGACAATTAAAAGGGCATCGGTTTACCCTCAAAGTTGATGAAAGTTCCATCTGATTCTGGTGTTAGAGTGGAAATGTTTTTAATCATATTGGAAACGCTGAAATCGGGTTCATACATGGCATTGGGTCCACCAAGGTCAGTTTTACACCAACCAGGACAGAAGATTATACTTGTAACTCCGTCGGCCTTAAGGTGATCTCCATAGGTTCTGGTTAACATGTTCATTGCAGCCTAACAAATGGGAAACATCAAATATCAAATGATAAGTTTACTTGTTGCTAATCACAATTGATTCTTGACGTTTTCACAGTCAATTGTTCATCTCATGTGTCAAAAAATGGAAGCTAATGTAGCTTAATCTGTGCATTTTTGTCAACCTTATTTTCATTTTTAGTTAAGATTAAGCTACAACAAACACCTTAACTTGTTAAGTGCTCACCCTTTACATGGATTAATGATTGTATCATAATTACCTTGCTTGCTTTGTAAGCTGGAAAACCTCCTAGACGAGCATTAGTCCGAGTTATACTTCCAGCTCCTGATGAAATGGCAACGATTAACTTTCTCTGGGATTTTTTAATGAGAGGTGCTAATGATCTGGTTAACATGTATGGACCCACAGCATTGATTTCATAATTTTTCATGAATTCTTTCGGTGTCACCTTATCAACATCAGTTATTATCATGATTCCAGCATTGTTAATCAAAATATCCAAACCTTTATCACCGACAATCTTATCAACTTCAGTGACAAAAGCTTCATGAGAATCATAATCAACAACATCGAGTTTCAAAATGTGAACATTGTCATTTTTTTCAACGAGAGACTTTAAATTCTGTTGACAAAGAAAACATGAAAATGGAAATAAGCTTAAATTTTCAATGGAAATTCAAATTACAATTAACTTACGTCAGCCTCTTCTGGATTACGACAAGCGGCAATAATATGATCAATTCGTGGCTCAGCTGAAGCCAATTGACGGACAAATTCAAAACCAAGGCCTCGATTAGCACCAGTAACAAGAACAGTTGAAACTTCAAGCATTTTGATGACAATTAACCAACTAAATCAACTATAAAAACAGAATTAAAATTGATTCATTCATTTGTTAACAATTTACTCTCTTTTTATATCCTTGATTATGGTGAGTAGTAAAAGTACTGATAACAATTGGGAGTAATTAATGATTAACTAATTGTATCGCTAATCGAGATAAATAATTAATCTATGCAAAATCCTATGATGAAGTTTTCCTTTAATTAAAATGGAAATTGTAAAAGTTAATTCAGGTAAGAATCGATTTTAATTACAAGAGATCAGAAAGAGAGATTAAAGGCAAACGATTACCAATCATAAATTGAAACATTGTAATTGTAACAATTAGTGTAATCATTTTACAATAATGAAAAAAACAAAGTTGATTTATTGTAAGCGATGAAACTAATACGCACTAATTAACTAATTTCCAGATGAAGGGCAAAATAGTTATGATAATCATCATCAAGAATGAATGATTTAATTTGTTTACCAGGGAATTATTTTACCATCAAAGTTAATCATTTTACCATTTGAATTTTTATCAACGAGTGACAAAGTTTTCAACATTTTGGTGACACTTTGGTCAACAGCCATTGGAGCCTTTTTCCCACCCATGTCCGTCTTGACCCACCCTGGGTTTATGGAGACACAAAGGATTCCCTCTTTGGCCAGGTCGGTTGCGACACTTCGGGAGATCATGTTTAAGGCCACTTTACTTGCACGGTAAGGGTACATTCCGCCCTGATTGTTTTGCTCGATACTTGCTACCGTTGTTCCCATGTTGACAATTAATTTGGTCGATCCTTCATCTTTACCTGATGATTTGAGTAAAGGTAAAAATGTCTTCGTGAGCAGCAAGGGTGCGACTGTATTAACCTCGTAGCTTTCCAACATATCAGTGGGAGTAACTTGATTAAGAGTTTTAAATTGTGCAATTCCTGCATTGTTGATCAATAAATCCAATCCATTTGAGCCGACAATTGAGTTGACCTGAGAATAAAATTTATCGTAATTGGGAAAATCTCTAACATCAAGTTGAACAATATGAAGATTAGTTGAAGATGATTTGAGTTTCCTTAATTCCTGGAGAGAGAGAGAGCAAAATAACAAAACAAAACAAAACAATCAGATTAAATTATCTTAAGGAAATTTTCAGGATTAAAAATCAAGGCTAAATTTAGAAATGAAAATTGAACAATTATCATAATTACCTCGGCTTTATCGGGATTACGACAAGTAGCAATAACATTTATTGGCTTTGGATTAAGATTAATTATCTGTCTAACAAATTCCAGACCAATACCACGATTAGCGCCAGTAATTAAACAACATGTAGTTCGTAACATAATTGATCTCCACAAATTGACTTAATTGGTCACACTGAATAAAGAATTGATTAGATAGAAAAGGAAATGAACAAAGATTACAAAAATTAGAATGAAAAAAGATGATGAAATGTCCTTAGTCTAAACTTGAAGAAAAAAGCAAAATACAATCAGCTGATCTGCTTTGATAGTATTTAGGTTGATGAAATGATGAGTTAATATACAACGTGGATAATGTCAATCAGGAGATTAATTGATTGTGCTGATAGATTGATGAGGTACAGTGATTACCACAATTAAGAAATGAGTGGTAAATTGTTTGTGTATCTTTCAAGTGTCTAAATTGAATCAAGCAACAATAAACAACTTCGAGGGTTGAATGTTAGAAACATTTTTTTTTCTTTGGCGGGAGTTATGATGATATTGGAATGAAACAATTTGTTGATTCTAATTTTGTTTCCTTCTTTCTTGTTCGTTTAAATTAGTTTAACATTACTGATTGTTTTCCTGTGATGGACAATTGGATTATTAAAACTGGCTACTGCTTTAACTTTTCCTTTGAATGTTTTCTTGACACAAATATTTTCACTGGTTGAATCGATTGTCAGAAATTCAATTGTCTGAACTTCCCCATGGTAAAAACCTTTTGAATAAATACTTGAAACATTATACGAAATCAGGATAACATGGAGACTTAATTTTCGTCTAATTAGAAATTGCATTAAATCAGCTATGTAAACATCATCACAATAGATTATGACCAATTTAAGATGGACATTAAGAGCTGCTTGTTCTGAGAAATAGCGATAAATTGTAACTGTCAAGAGAAAAGAAAAGAAAAGAAAATGATTAAATTATAAGAAAGAATTTGATTAACTTAATTAACTGATGAATATCTTTTTACTTTGGAAAGATTAATTGTTTGGGGTAATGAAGATAATTAGTAACTATTATTGACTTGATTTGCTCCCAATTTGCACTTTACTCACACCTAGTGAATAATTTCACTGGTATAGATCAACAATTAACTGAATTAATCATTTTTCCACTGGAAAATCAAATCATTTGGAAAGTTATTTATATCTCTTGGAATTAAAAACAATACCTACCTAATAAATTGAAAGGATCAGCCTCATGAACTATTGATATATTATCCATGATACTATCATCTGGTAGTAGAGTTTTAAATTGAATGTAATTGAAACAATTAAGACCATCAAATATGATCAATGAGTGTTTACTTTTAGATTGAGTTAAAGCTTGTATTTGTCTAGGATTTTCTTGTGATACTTTACAAGCCTCAACACAGAGACGGTAAATGTAACTATTGATATCGCAAGATTTGTTGGTGGAAAAATCAATCAGATAAAGTCCAAATTTATCAACAATCTGATCTAATTGTAAATTGATTCCATTATCGGTTCCATGGTTTA